>NC_045644.1:12072500-14572500 GCF_009829145.1 Chiroxiphia lanceolata
TTTGGTGTCAGCCCAACAGGTCAATTTTGGGGGGCAAATTAAGAAAAAAATCCATCAGTCTGTTTTTTAACTCAGTAATAAAGAAAATGTTTTTTCCCCACTTTAGAAATACCTTGTGCTAATGTCTACATGGGGACATGTGGAACAGCGCAGTTAAAGCTGTCAAGGGCAATTTTTCTTACAGACTTAAGTGTTCCGTTACTTAAAAAAAAGAAGCTGAGAAAAATAGAGGAACTTGAATTCAAATCTCCTTTAATGTAACATTATGGCTGAGAATTTCAAAGGTGAAAAAGTAGGAAACTCAGAAGTATGGATTCTACATTATGCACATGAATTGTATAAGAGAAAAGAGGCAAATCACCACTGCAGAAATCCAAAGCCCTATTAACTTTTGGAACCCTTACAGGGTTGGTTGGGGCCCAGGGGCAGTTGATCATATGAAAACGTATGGCTTGCTCCATACTGAAAACCTCACTGCAATAGAAAATTTTCAGAAGGTTTGACCTTGTGAGATCACTCTCCTTTTCTTACTTAGGGACCTAAAAACTTATTTGTATGGACCTGAAAAATTCTTTCTCTCCAGCTGACAGAGAAATCTAAGCACAATCTTCATTTCAAGCCACTATCTATATCTCTTCTCATAAGAACTGTGGTTGTGACAACTGGGACTGCTGGCTGACATTTGAACTGAGACTGCTTTAAAGATGAAGATTTGGGATGCTAAAGTCCAAGAGATTTGCCTGTGCCTGAAAAAGGAAATCTCAGTGCTTCGTTCTGCCAGCACCTGAATTGGCTCTCATTGCCATCACAAGAACATCTGGGACTCACAACCTGGAGGTAGAAATGGGGGAAGAGAGCCTCATATTTTCTGAAAATACTCTGTAGCTCTGCAGGGACTCCAGATGACCTTCAGCAAATTTCATATACATGGGCTATAGGGTTGTTTTGCATGTTGCACCAAGACATCAAAAACTACATGCCACTGGAGAAGGGCTCTAAAAAACTGACTATTTCTGCATTGGAATGTTCTCAGTTGAGCACGAGAAATTTCTCAACACTTCCAAAAATCCTTCTGCCCTTTGAGGAACATAGCAGGAAATGGCTATGCAGTAAGACAAAGGAAGAATACAAATTGACTAAACAAGATCTGTAACAGCCATTATCCAAGGTCTGTGAGAGCTTTGTTCTGGAATAATCATCAGAATAATCTCCTCTCCCACACCAGTCGCACCTCAATGTCCTGTCCTTATGAAAGCCATGAAGTCACAGGAGCAGGACTTCAGACACTCCCTACCCTCTTTTCACCCCCTGCCATACAATCTCTCTAGTGTCTGTTATGACTGTGCAATAAAACCCAAGATTGGCACCTACTCTGAAACGAAAACATGGGCTGGAGGTGGGCCAGGCACACCAGACTGTCCTGTCTTATTAAAGCCTAGACTACAAGGGAGCAATGGTCTCTGGATGGCAGCAAGGACAGAGACAAGTGACAAGGCTCATCTGAAGGTGAAATTCATTCCCCTTCTCACATGACATATGAGCACAAAGTCTTAAATACGATACTACAGGATAAATTTGCTCATTCCTTTTCAGGTAAAGCTAGGTCATCTCCACAAGTTTCAGCACGAGTTATCTCTCTGCATTGTGATCCTTCAGTGAACAAACCCACCCCCACTCCAAGTTTCATGATATGAAGGCTGCAAACCCATCATTAAGAATAATTCTGATAACAACATCCTCCAAAATCAAGGACTCTGACATAGTCTAGATCCAAAACTCTTCTGTTCTGCCTTTGTGACTGTGCAGAAGTTCATCAACATTACCAGAGGCTGAAGTATGGTGGGGACCTGATTTTTTGTCTTACCTTGCAAGATGCAAAAGTGAGCAGCACATCTTTTAAATACCTTTGACATACTAAAGAACAATTCCAAAGACCCATTTTGCCCTTGATGTTTTATGGTTGCCCTTTCACAAAGATGATCATCTACAAACTACTTTTTGTAAAGCACCTCCCAAAACAGAAATATTTCTCTGGGCCCTTTTACAGCAGGACTGACAGCAAGAGCTTCAAAGATAATCTTCAGTAAGCCCAGTTACTGGAACCTGTTGTAAATCCACATACACAACACAGAAGAATGAAGATACTCTCCAGTCCAGCCTTTCAAAGACAATTTATACAGATGTCTCTAGTAACTACCCCAGCACAAGACTGATTCCAACAGCTCCACAGACTCCTGACAACACTCCTGCAGTCAGAGCAGCTCCTTAGGAAATTGATGCTACAGCAAAGAGGCGCTAGGTGCAGAGCCTTGAACCAAGTTGTCAGAGCATCACAGAGTCCTTCACTCCCTCACCAAGCTCAAGTTCTCTCATGGATTGTTGCACTTCATTTTTCCTGAAGCCCTAGTTCTTGTAGGCCAGTGATGCTTTATAATAAAACAACAAAATCTCGTATACTTTTTACTTCTTTTTTTTCTTTACACACCTACAGATGTAGATGTAGATGTAGATGTGGATGTGGATGTGGATGTGGATGTGGATGTAGATGTAGATGTAGATGTAGATGCAGCTACATAACCGTTTTAAACTCCATTGCATTATTTTTTTCTTTCTCCTAGAAGAAACACATAAAATCATCTCAGGCTGTTTTAGATGCCTCAGATTAGCAATGCTACAGTCAGAATAACACAGAGCACTCTGTGCTACAGTCAGAATAACACAGAGCACTCTTGAACAGCTATTGCTAGTACTTGCAGATGCCTTGAGCCCTTTGCATTCAAAACCACTGTATTTACATTCAAACATAAAGGAAAATAAAAGCAATTTGATTCACACACTCTTACATCAAGAGAATAAGGGGTATTTTTGGAACAATGGCTCAGCATTTGCAGCACACGTCGTGTTCTTGATTAAACAAGAGATCCGCACGAACATAATAAACCTGTAATTTTATTGGCCAAGCACTATGAAAACAATTTAGAGTACATAGATTTCAATGTTAAGCAAACTGCAGCCCATGCACAACACCCATGAATTATAGCAGTTTCGCAATGAGCTGGCCAGTTGCTTCTCACAGCCCTTAATAACAATTATCCACATCTTCACAACACAATAGAAATTAGAAATGCAAGAGGCCTATTAGCTCATCCAGAAAATACAGGATTGTTCCCTATGGGATAATTGCTAATACTCTGTCCAAAGTAGATTTAAAGCTGTAAAACAAGGTAGCTTCTTTAGAGAGATTACTCAGTGTGGCTCAGAAGTTAGTTCCATAAAGATTTTTCTACACATTAAATTTAAATGTTTTCTCTCTTTAAGAAGGTTTAATGCTAGTCCAAGGAGCCTGGTTTCCTTTAGATTCCTCTCTAGTCAATAAAGAGAGGGGAGAGTTGGTCCCCTTTTGCTACAAAGCAGCAGCATAGAGAGACTGACCTTCTCTGGCTAACAGCCTTCACGATGCTCTCCCTCCACCCAGACAGTCCTTGTCAGCTCTCACCTGTAACAGTACCTCAGCATCACCTTTTCCCTTTGGTACTATGCAGGTAGGTAGTCTTATGCCCCCCCATCCATCTGAGAAGTCTTCTGGCCATATATATATATATATGGATACATGGATTTCACTCTAAATATTAATTCAGTAAATCACATCTTTTAACTCAGTGAACACTCCCATCATGTGTCTGCACATCAAATCCACTCTGGTCAAACCTCAATAGGGACATGTGGCAACACTGCTGGCCCAGGGACTGGCAGCTCTAATGCAAAATACAGAACCTTAATGTGTCCTGTACTAGGGCAGGAGCTCTGGCACAAGCCTATGTCTAGTTAAATGACCTTGCTGCAAGTAGTGTCAGTCCTTGCTCCAAATACCAAGCTGTATTTCCACTGCTCAGTAGGTCTCCATGCACTGCATCAGACCCTCGGAAAGTCCAGAATTAGCAGAGATTTAATATGTGTATCAGAAGAGCTCTGATGTCCTTGGGAGGGAGGGAAGGAGAGGGTTACAGGAGTTGCAGACATAGGAACTGTAGCAAGTATACCACAATCCAAGCTAAATCCAAAGCCTTGCAACAACCAACACAACAGCATCTTGCTTCATGCCCAGGAGAGTCAGTAATATCATCATAAAAAATGTGTGTGTAAAGGTGGAAACAGCAACATTTAGCACTAATTAGAACTTCAACAGATCCCAAGTGATAAAACTAAAATCTTCAGCCTATACTTCAGGTCATCTGATTATTATTATTATCAACTAATTTTTGAAAAACAAGCGGTAAGAAGGTGAAATGATATTCAACATAACAAAACAGAGCTGGAATCTGGAGAAGGTGTCTCTTAACACCCAAGTATTCCATGAAAAGCCCTTGCAAATGCTGTTGTTACACAGTTACCAGTGAATGGGTAAGGACCCTGGTAAAAGCTTTGAGAAGTTTTCCATGCTAGGGACAACGGAAAAGAACATGTACAAATCAAACTTCATGAGTTTTGCGCCTCTACCTTTATTTCCCTGAGAGAAGTTTCTTCTGAATTGGCTTCTAACACCCTTTCAATACCTCTAGTAAAAACTAACATGTCCGTGACTGAGACTCCACTCTTACACTACAAAATTCCCTTCTGTTAACTGAGGTATTGTTAATAGCTTAGTATAAGCATTCAATGAGTGCCCTACCCACTACGTAGTGCCTTTCTAAAACAAGCCCTGATCTCTACTATTTTTGATATCCAGAGACATTTGCAAGCAGGATTTCAGCCAGTCACCTGCATACACTCACTCCATAAGCTCATTATATTATCATAGGAAGGTGTGACTGTAAGGGACAACATTTTCTCTGGAGCAATCCACAGAACCAGTGTCCCCAGATAATGTAAATCCCAAGACACTTCCAAATTCCTCTGAACAAACTTCAGACCTTCCCCATAGAAGTTGAAACAAAGCAAAATCCCACCAAAAACCCCCAATATAATAGAGCATAGGAAGACAGGAAAGGAAAAGGCAAGGGCAGTGCCACTGTCCTCAATTCTTGCGGTAATGGGGAATCTGAGAAATGCCAAGACAATTATCTGAAGTGGACCACCAGGAGCAGTAAACTATGTCAGATACATGACATCTCTCAGCTCCATAGCTGATCAAGGAGACACCTTTTAAATATTCTGCTATTTTAGCACACTTTCAAAAACTCTTTCACAGTAAGAATTGTCAAACATTTGGCTATTGTTTGCATTTTCAGAGATCAGGGTACCCCAAAAAATAAGATATGCTCTTGTTTTATAAAGAACAAGAGCACAACTAACAGTTGTCTATTGCAGACCTCCCCTCTTCTACTCAAAAAAAAAGTGACTATGTTACAGTGAAGAGTGATGCTTATATATCTACCATGGTTCTATAAAATGCTTCACGATGAAAATTGCAAAGAAGCAGTGATTTATTAATTCTGATACGAGAAAAAAATATAGTTTGAGGATGTAAGATAAAGTTCTTTTTCACCTGAAGAATTACCTTCCTTTTGGGAAAGGCGGACCACCCATATTGACAGAGGAAAATCTTTGGAAGTAGTAGCAGAAAAAGATATTAGGAGCGGCAATCACCATGTCAGACACACAACACTGCAGGGAAAGGGAAGAATGGCCAGATAATGAAATTACAGGGCATTGAAAATGTCAAAGAGCGACTGTGCTCTACCATCATTCACAGGTTATATGAGGCATTAACATGCTGATATCCCATTCCAATGACAAAGATGGCAACAAGAACAGAAAATAGTTCAAAATGAATCTGTTGCTGAGACCAGGAATTTAATGAAATGGGGAGATGAGCAGAAAATTAATCTTATTTTCACTGTGCAGCCTTCAAACTGGAAGCTGCTGGCCCTGTTCAGAAACAGTAATAGCTCAAGGATGCATTATTTTACTTTCCTTATCTATGGTACCCCTATACTTATGACTCATCATCACAAAAAGGGGTATCAAGTCTCACAAAAAAAGGACCAACCTTGTTGTCAGGCAATGACACACAAGCTGCATCAAGGGAATTTCCAGTGAGGTATAAAGGAGAAGGAACACATCCTTCACAATTAAGGTGATTCACCACTACCTCAAGGCCCTAGGAAGGCTGGGGTATCTCTGTTCTTTAGGAATGCAGAACTTGACCGGGCAAGGCTATGAACAACTTGATCTAACATCGCTGCTTGATCCAGCTTTGAAGCTGACCTGAGCAGGACCAGAAAACCTGAAGAGCCTCCCCCCAACCCCAATCTAAATCACTCTACAATTTAATGAGTTCTGCTCCCTTCAAATGGGAACACCATAGATGAATATGAGTAGCACATACAGCAGTAAAGTCAGAGGACTCTAAATCTATCAGATTTAACTTTTCTAACTTGCTTAAGGTAGCTGATCACTGTAAAAAGAAATCTTCTGCTACCATTCCTCCTATTAAAAAAAAAATAGGTTGCAGTAAACCAAAATGTACAGTCTGCTTATGGAACATGGTATATAACACGGTTTAGGACTGAGGAAAATGAACTGTCAGATCCCAGACAGCTCCACGTGGAGCCACCATGTATACCTCTATGCATCCTCTCCGGGTGTGGCTACGCAGCAGAGCAGGGCAGCATCATCCCAGCAACACCACCCAAAGAAGCTAAGGTCATGCTAGGAGCATTTCCTCTGCAAAGTTAGATGCAGCAGAAATTCTGCACCTTAAACGTCCAAATTCTGACATTCTTCCTAGGTCTGGTACAGAAATGGTCATTTTTCAACCCAACAAAACAAAATCTCCTATTGGAAGGCTGGGAGTAAGACTGCTTCAAAAGCTTAGACAAGGTCAGAGCTAAGGAGCAGTTGATAAGGCTATCTGGCCTCCACACTGGTTTCTTACAGAGATTGAATTTTCTGTTTCAAAATTATATTTCAGAACCAAGTTCACCTAAATTTAATCAGAAACATGTCTTTGAAATACAAAAAGGAAAATGAACAAAAAAGCCCATTCACTTAATTTAATCTGGAAAACATAAATAAAGCGGTTACCCCATTCCGTCAAGCAGATGAAAATTTAATTGCAGCTCATTCAATTTGTTTTGCTGTAAACAAACAAACAAACAAATTAAAAAAGCATGAGAAGAGAAACCCTCGGAAACACTCTCTCTTATCACACATAGTGTGTGCATCTCTCTCCCTACTGGGCCATATCACATTTAATACTACAGTTTGCAAAGGCTGCTTGCATTCAGTCTTCTAAAGGTGCATAATCAATGAGGCTTTGCAAAGTGCATGTCTTCAGTAAGCAAGAGTATCTGGACATCTGTGCACAGGGATGATTCATTGAGAGATGTGTGTAAGACAAAAGACACATCCCTACTGATTTTAAGAAGGCCACATTTTCACCACAGTTTATTGACAGCCAATCTGCCAGACAATAAACTTAACCAGCCTGTGGATCAAAAATCTTTCCACCCACAAGATCATCATTCTTTCCCTGCTACACAACTGTTCTTTGCATCATGCCTGTAAAGTTCACCTATTGCTCAATTAAGGTGTGGATAAGATCTATCACCTCAGGGCATTCTTAAATACAAGCATCTTGTTCGTTACAAGGGCATAAGATTCTTCTCTCTCCACCGAGCAATCGTCATGGATCATGTGGCAAGAGCCAGCCTTGGAGGTAGGTAGATGGATGTCCAACCGTTTCATGCTTCATGGTCATATAACCCATGCCTTGTGGAGATCTATGGACAGAGAGTACAGACCTTGGTAATGTCTTTGTGACTCAAAGCCCATCTGCCACAGCAGCAGAACAAATGAACAATAGCCAGCTTTGAACTGCAGCCTACGCTCCTAATTATACCTGAAGTGACTCTGGCAACATCCAGGACTGGCTGAGATAGCATTGACCTGTCAAAACACATCGGATACAGCAAAGTGTCTCTTTAGAACCTAGAAGCAGTTTCACATTCCCCGTACTTCAAATCACTGCCCCCTCTATAGGAGCCACTCCTGAGATCTGGACAACACACAGGTTTGTCTGCCTGCCTTGCATTTACAGAGCCCATGAAGTGACTGCCTAATGTAGGCACTGCGTTGGGAGAGAGCTCTGTGTTCAGACTGACTGAGGTGAGTTTATTTTAAAGTCAGATCGCACTTGCTTTGCCACTGTGTACTTAAAAATCATCCAGATGCTGCACAACTTAAGATTACTCTGAGACTACCCTGTAAAGAATGCAGCACCTAGAAATGCAGAGTCTGAACATTTCAAACATAAGCATAAAGGCAATACAATGCACTGATAATTTTGTGTAGTTTCTAAAAGCTGTTACTAGAAGGGGAATGTGAAGTCCCCTCTGTATTGCATCTGCTTTCTTACACAGCTCTTCCCAGTCATCTTTTACATGAACACCCAAGGTGCAGCACCAGTCTCCTGCTGGTTAGTAGTACTGCTATCCTGTACAAAGCTGTTGGGTGCCCAGCCCACTGGGGCTGCGGGGTCTGGCTGACTTCGCCAGAACTTTAGAGAGCAGTAGCACAGCCTGAACGGTGTGCAACTACAGCCTTAGATGGAGGAGACACGGCAGAGAACACCAAAATAAGCAGAACTTACAAACAAGAGGGGATTTCACAGTGCACTGTCACTGTTCCAGCTTTATTACATTTGAATGTCAGGAACAAACTTTGAAAACAGGCACCTGAACAGATCTGAGTTTAGCAGCTTAGAGAATTACCTCCATCAGCTACCCGCTGTTACAGTTGGGACGTGTTAAGTGCCTTTTGCTTGCCCCAGCAAGATGGTGAAACAAGCTAATCTTCAAGCCACGACTGGGACACTATTCTCCAAATAAAGTGGAAATACCAGCAGATCCAGTGGAGATCTAGGAAATACCTATGCTGAACAGAAGAAAGCACCTCTGGGAAGACAGAAAACAGAGCTTCATCTGACTTCATTTCCATACTGGCTGAAGTCCCTCATTGCTCTCCCACCTCTTTCTGTCCTGACATAGCTCAGCTTTTCTCCTCAGCTGGAAATTCAATCTTGTTTCTGCCATCCCACACAGGCCTTGTTGCCACTTACCACCATACAAGAGCAGTCTCTATTTCTCCCCCTGCCATAGGAAGCTTAATCCAATCCTCACTGCAGCGCTTCCTGCACAGCCTATTACACTTGTTTTTCTTATCATTCTTCCCACAGTCTGAAGTAAAGATGTAATCACCATAGCAGTGGTGTAATCCTGCAGAAATTACTTTGTCACAGGGAAAAGTGCAAAAATACAGTTACTTGCTTTAGCTACAGTGGCTTAGAGGGACACAGTTTTAAGTGCTTCCTATTTTTCAGGAAAAGACTGAAAACTTGTGCCTATATGTATAGCAATCAGAAAGTACTTGTACTTTTCCTTATAGAAAACCCATGAAAATGATACCAGGTCTTATCTGCCAGAATTATATAGTATTTCTGCCTCAAAAGCCTACATGCAGTTGTATCTGAAAAAAAATGTGACAAGTTACTCCAAAGGTTCTTGTTATTTAACAGGCCTGAAGAAGAGGCCAATCTGCACATTGATTCTTGCAAATCAAGATGTCATTGACACTCACAGAGAGATGCCACTAGAAGCAAAACCTGCTGCCACTGCTGCAACAAGTGACAAACCTGGAGGATCATTGAGATTTGGAAGTGTAGAACAATTAACTAGTGAGCTCTAGAGATGTTATCTAACCAACCTCCATCCCCAGGCAGGATCTAGTTTCTCTGACACTCCCAAGAGATATTTGCCTAGTCTGTTTCTAGTGATCTCTGACACAAGAAAGTACCTTTCCAAAGAATCTATACCAGGCTTTACTCCCTATGAACCTTCTCATAGGAACTAACTTTCTCTGTCTTGCCATATTTTAAGCATATGGTTTCTCATCCAACACTTCACAGAAAAAGGTAAAAGACTGTTTACCTTTAACAATGGTCACAATGGCCTTTTACATTCATTTTATCATTCCTCTTCAGTTTCGTCTTCTTTAGTTGAGCAACTTCCATCCATTCAAAATGTCCTTGTAAGTGAGGTTACCCTGTGATAGAGCATCTTCATTCTTCTCTGAAAGAGTCTCTCCAAATGATTTTATCTTTCTTTAAGAGAACTTAAACTGGCCACAGAGTTAATGCTAAGGCCTTACAAATCCAGTCTGGTTTTTTTTTTTTCACTAAGTACATAGGAGGAACAAGTCTTCCAAGTTTACCTGTCATGAGACAGTGCCCTAAAAAAAAAGGAGACTCAAATGCAAAAGGGCCTGACCCACAAACCTCAAAGTAGGAAGCCCACTTCCTAGAACTCAGGGTATCAAATAGGGCTCTGTTACTGACACCTTCCTAATACAGTGAGGCTGGATTAGTGTCTGACCTTTGTTTCAGAAGAAAAAGATGACACAGTGAAGTCTGTTGGTGTAAGTGGCCCAGAAGAAAAGTCAGAGGATGCAGCAAAGTTTACAGGTTCACAGGTGAGCAAATGAGAACCCAGTCTAGATCTACCTTCCTCTTCTCCCTCCTCCAGACCAACCTGCCTGGAGTCCTCAACAAATATTTTAGTGAACAAATTCAGTGCTATGTAGTTGTACAGGTATTTCAGCAAAAGAATTAAAAGAACCCCTGTCAAATACGGCAGGCATCAAGAATCACTGTCACCCTGTCCTCACAGAAAAAGGAAGCAAGAAGACTGGAAGCAACCAGAAAACACAGCCACTGGGCAAACAAAACAATCAAAGACAAGACGAGAATGCTGGAGAAAGAGTAAAGAAATAGCTAGGTTATACTCCAATATGCCAAGCTCTGGAAAGACTAAAGCAACTTTGTCATTAGTAGAGAAGACAGTTCTTGATATACAGCCCTTTCAAATCTGTGTAGTGTAAGTGCAATTTATGGGGACTATAATGCAGTTAATTTATCCCCATAAAAGAAGGAGACAGTGAAACTTGCTAGACAGGTTCTGTTCTTACTACCACTTGTGGTGATATATTTAGCCTAAGTTTCTCTACCTGACTTTTCATTTCTGGGTAGCTTAAGCTACTCAGACACTAACCTTATTGTGACAGTGTCAGAAATGACACATATCTGGATGCATTTTTTTTAATTGTGGTTATCCTTTTTTTTTTCCTTCTCTCTGGTGCACATGAAAAGTATAAGCCTGACAAGAGCAGAGAACAAGTCATTTATTTTCTGTCACAACAGATATGCAGCACAGGACAAGTTGCCTATGCATCATTGCCTGCCAGTGTTCATCAGCCTTGGCTCAGGGGGACCCATCTCCAAGAGTAAGAGCACAAATCAATTTTTCATGACTGTTCAGGGTCAGCCTCTCTGTTTGACACCATGCATTTTTACCAGCTGTGCTAGTAGGTTCTGTCACATGGATGTCTATTCACTAGGAAACCCAAACTATGCATATCAGCTGATCTGAGACACTCCCTTACTTCCATTTCCACAAAAACCTTGTTTTCATTAGCAAAAGATTAAAAGCTGGGGTGTTTTTTTTCTTTCCACGTGTGCTCTGTTCATTCTTTCACCTTCCAGGTTGCAGTTATCCCAGGTACACAAGATGGACACACAAGATAGGCACACAGAGAGAAAAGATAAAATCTTTCAACAGCAGTGGTAGACAAGAACTCATAACTTACACTTTAATTTTCATGCACACATCAGGGCTTTTTAAAGTACTTTATTATAAAAAGAATATTTTTATTATAGATTTATAAATACACACCCATCTAGTGGAAGATCTTAGGGTATATACAACTGCACAACAGCAGTGTTATTTTGAACGTGTATTTACTTATGTAGCTGCCAATCAAGGCTGCTCAGAAGAAAAAAAGCCATGTCAGTAGACTTCAAAACAAGGAAAAAAGAAAGCGATGTAAGAAAGGAATCCAAAGGAATACTTTGCAGCTATCTTTTCTCAGTCTTTATAAAGTATTAAAGTTCCAGTGCAGATTTTGGTGGTGCATAGGTTCATTTTTTGGGGTTGGGGTTTTTTTTAACAATATATATAATGAAACTAGAAAATAGCATCACATAAATCCGTAATGGTAACAAGCCTGAAAAATTGTATCAGTGTAACTGATTCTCAATACATATTTGAGAGAGTAATTCCATAGGGTACTTCTTGTGTTCTCTTCTTCGCCCTGTGCTGCAACGTTCCCAGAGGCATATAATAACATAGCTGATGGTTTAGCAAAAGCCCCTGCTTTCCCAGATAGCTGAATTTTAACCTGCACAGAAGGCAATCACATCTAAAAGCATGGAGGATAAACTTCAATTTTCACTCTATGAATGCATGTAGCTTGAAGCAAAAGGAAATTGCAATCTCTGAGCAGCAAAGGGCCACTGTAATGGGCCTTCAGTAACTGTAACAGTTACTGAAGTTCTCATTTTTACCATCTGACTGTGTAGAGGAACATGCA
Source organism: Chiroxiphia lanceolata (assembly GCF_009829145.1). NCBI lineage: Eukaryota > Metazoa > Chordata > Aves > Passeriformes > Pipridae > Chiroxiphia > Chiroxiphia lanceolata. Next base: position 12,084,927 of record NC_045644.1, read on the forward strand.
GAACAAATTTACTAATAGACCAAGCTGCTCAAAGCCCTAAGGTTGGTGACTCCACATGTGTGCATTAAATTCAGTGTATACATGGCATTTATTTCCTGTCCTGACTACTAAGAAATGGCTTATAATAGAGGGAGTTCATCTGAAACATTCCTGCATCTTTATACACTTCTTTGCTTCATATTGTGGAAAGGCATAAATCATACCAAGTTTAGCTGTCTGAGTTTCCCCAAAAGCTCTTGTTGCTAAGAGCGTGTTTTCAGAATGATAACAGGCTGGTGGGCAACAGGCAGCAAGACAGCAGGCACTTTGCAACAGCAGTGCCAGGTAGTGGGAAGTTCTGCAGTTTCCCTGTGGGACACACTAAGCTGTTTTGCCTTTCACTTCTGTCATTGGCCCTTCTCTACTTTGCCAATAGTGCCTATTTTCCCTTGTGCTCTACATCTCCTGCTTTCACTGTCATGCTCCCTTCAGGCTTCTCGACCCTGGAATCTTACCTGTCTTTTCTCAATTCCTTTCAAGTTACTCTTCACTTCCTTCATCCAATTTCTCCCTGACCATTTCTTCCTAAATTACATCACCAACACACAGCACTTTCTTCTTTTTTTCCTTCTTCTTGACTTTTCTGTCACTTGTCCTTGACCACCTTCCACCTCTGTTCACACATTAGATGCAGGAGTCCTTCCCCCTAGTACCATTTCCTTGTATTTTGAAAGAACTCCCTGTGAGCTCCTACACTATATATTCTTTTAAGTTTCTTTTAAACTACTCCTGTACCATGATGTCTCTGAAATACCTTACAATAGAAATGTTGTGGGTACTAGTAACATCCTGGATTGGTCTGTTAAGCATTAACTATGACATTCTTTTCCTGTATTTTCCCAGCTGATGCTGTTCTGTAACATTAAGGCTACAAGCCCTTGAGACAACAACCACCCTCTCAGTCTCCCTTTTTACCATCTCTTGAGCAATTCTCCAGGCAAAAATTAGTATCCCATATATGACTTCCAAACTGAATGAGAAGACAGAAAGAGAAAAGCTAAGAGGAACACTGCACTGCCATAAAACCAAGTAACACATCAGATATTTTTGTGTTGGTAATTTTTTGCTAACGACAGATACAGGCCATGAGAGCTGCTGCGTTGCAGGCATTTCGTAATTCCTCCCCAGAGCCCCAGCACCTCGAGAGGCTGAGGCTGTCCAGTTGCAGTTGAAAAGAAGGCACAGGTATGACCCTAGAGTTTGTTCTACTGAGTAAGGGAAGCCCATCTCCTGCACCACAGCAGTGCCAGCTGTTACATAAACCTATTTCACATACACATGTACAATCTGTGCCTTCCAACAGGCCAAAGAAAGCATTGTTGCGAACTAATTGCTCTGACTGCTACCAGATAATTAATATTACTTTGATAGTAAGTAATTAATTTCAGCAGCAATGGGTCCTCCTTGACCAAAGCTGAGTCTGGCCTGTGATATTTTTAGCACATTGGCTTCGCTAGTCAAGTTTCTAGTGGCAATTAAAGGAAAAGTATTGTTTAGTTGCCTTCTAGGGGTATGAAAGCAAGTTCCTCAGCCTTTCACACCAACACTTAGTGTCATCCTGTACTACTACAAGCAGGACAAAATTCTGACTGCAAGGTGCTAGGAATGCAAGGTGGCCCCCCTTGCTCAACTGGAAATGCTGGCAATAGAACAGATAAGCCGGATCTTTCCAGGCTTATGATTCTCTTTACTGTTTATCTCTGTTCAGAGCTTTGAAATTAAGCCTGGATTCAGCATTTTCCCCTGGACTGCCCTTTACCACACTTTTAACATAATGGACTACTAGTTCCTGTCTAATGAGTGTGTCAATCTTCGTTTAAATACCCTGCTCCCTTTTGCCTCCAAACACAGAAAGGAAAAAGAAAGCTTCCAATAGCTACTTACAGCACTCCAGCAGAGTAAATCCTCTCCATTCCTCTACAAAAGGATAAACACATTCCATCATAACAGATTTAGAGAGTTACTTGCCTGGCTAAAACGTTCAGCTGTGCCCAAGACACCTGATGTCTTGGGTCAGTAGTTTAAGAGCACACCTAGAATAAGGAGGGAATCACCAGCAAATTTGATTCACAGCCACCAAGTCATTTCTGCCCTCCCTAATTCACATGATATGCACCACACTCCTTCTACGTCTTAGTTTAGACCTCCTTTTCAGTTTTGTTACAGATTTAGACCTATAATTTCTTCCTGGCAGTTAAAATAATATTGCTGCCTCTTTCATTCTCAGTGTTCAGTTACACTTGCCAGTCTCAAAAAAGAGTAATTTGACAGCTCTTGTCTTAATGTGGGCCTTAAGTGTCATTAGTAGGTTGTTTCTGACTGACCTTCGGTGGTACCCTGAGGCTTTCATACATCAGACAAGAGTTTACCACTGCCATGTGAGGTGGTACTAACCCACCTATCATTTTGTATATAACGCCACATAACATTCAACCAACAGACCACAAGACAGCAAATCCTTCTAGTGCAACCAGAACTGAGTTAGATCATTATTGTTACCATAAATAGCTCTGGTCCAGTGTTAATTACAGCACAGGTGGGTGGCAGGGACTGTGCCAAGGCTTATTCACCCTCAAACAACTACACACGTGTAATCTGGGCAAGTCTATCCACAGATGGACCACTCAAAGCAGAGGTTTCCATGCAATACATTATTTCACATTCTAGAACAAGACAGACCAACACTGTAAAGAAAGCCCTGGACTCTGTCATATACTATACAATTAATCCATATCCCATCTACATAAATTAAGACCACGAATTATCATCTCTATTTGTATTCACAGAATGTTCCACATGGTTGTTTTTTTTTTCCCTAAACATTGTGTGTTTGCTGTACTAAAGATACATGTAAAGATGAGAAAGAAGTAGCCAAATATTTCTGTCCTGCGTTATACAGCGTTTCCAACAGGATGAATTCATGACTCGACAAATTAGCTGGGTGTTTTTGCTAAAACCATCACTTGTGAGTCATTATCGGTGCTTAATTGGTCATCTGCAAATTTCAGGGTTAACACCTTACTTAATGAACAAGCTTGTTCAAACCTCTGAAAATTATTCATTCTGGTTGTCTGAAGTCCTGGGGAGACAGCTAATGCTTCAGTTCACATTCTGACATTTTCTGCATAACCATAAAGGCTAAGAAGATGTATATTCGTGTATGTGGGCAAGTGAATAAAAATACATATAAAATGAGAAAGAAAGAGAGCTCAAGCGTGCCCTCAGATTCAGGAACACGAGCTTTGTTGCAATGACAGATGTATCGGACCTTGGCTATTAAGTGAATGTTGTATCGAAGGCAATGCATTTCTTGTCAGGCTTTGTCCCCCAAAAGTATCACTCAGACATGAACTTCTAGAAGAGTCTGGCACAGGCACATTTACCTAAATTCCAGCCACTGCGATATCAGCATCCTCAGAACTATAAGAGTAGCTCTGTTGCCAGTTTAGCTAATGTAATAACCTTAGTATTTTCCTTCTGCAAGCACAATATGGGCTGGTTCCTCACTTAATATAGGCTTGCAGCACTGTCGCCTGACTTCTCCCACTACCATGCTCAAAATGGTTTTCTGCCCTTTTATTTTTCCACTCTTTCCCAACCTCCCTTACCCCCCTTTCTTTCTTTCTTCTTCCTTAGGGTATTTTACTTCCTTTTGTATAACTCGCTTCTTAGGAAAGCCAGCTCTCTTCCTACACTCTTCTTTTAGAAAAGGTCACCATTTGGAGAACAGAAAGCTTCAAATAATGAAGAAGAAGCTGACAGGTAAATTGAAAACCGAAAAGGAATGAATAGACCAGGCACTGGAAATAGCATCCAACACAAAGCTCATCAGCAAATTCCTAACCTGCTCTAATCACAGCAGTGTAATCCCCCTATGAAGAACAGGACTGCTCCAGCTATTAACACACTAAGAGCCATGGGAGCTGGTGAAAAATAAAAGTCAAATTCCCAACTGTTCTTCAACCACATTGCCAAGGATTACATTAAAGATGTGTCCTCAGATCCTGCAGAATATTCAAAAAAAACCTGATTTACCTGCAGCACTAGATATCTTCCCCTCCTTCCTTTTTCTCCTACTTCAATCTGAGCAAAGTGGGTCAAACTCCTTCCTGTGTGTCAAGGAACACAAGGACACAGGGATACTATGGTCAGAAAAGACTCTAAGCGGTTCTATAGCAGGAGGACACCACGGTTAGTTGTATGTGTTCGTGACACCACAAGCAGGATGCAACCATTATGGAAAGACTACTGGTTCCTAATCCTTCTACACAATAGCAAGGAGAGATGCTACCCTGAACCAGAGTACGTGGAGTCTCTTCACACATGGAAGAGTCTACACTAGACCTGTTTGATGCCCTTCTATTATTACCGGTTCATGCTGTGGACACTCACCACCTTGAAAACCAGATCTTTTAGCACACATTTAACTGTCCCACAAACAAAATCATAGATACATACAAAGTAACACAGCTAAATCACACTGCAGACCTACCTGGTGCTATAACCACTTGCACAAGAAGAATGTAACCTTAGTTACAGATAATGGCAGTGAAGATGAAAAGAGTTGTTCCTTGATCATACTCTTTCTTTCTTCCTCTAGATCTCAGAGTGACCTTTGCAATTCAAGCTATGCTATGGTCATTAAAATAATAAAAGTATATTTTATGACTTCTACTTGTGAGGAAACTCTGCCTGAACTCTACCTTAATGTCCAATTCTCCTTAATGTTTCATATCTTACTGAGTTTCTGAGGCCTTTCATCCTGCCATATGAAGCTGACCAAACCCCATCTGTTCCCCTACAAGCAACACTATCTTGAATGAGGTAATATACCTGTCAGACTTTGCTGTGGTGAATGATATGTTAATGATGTGCATGGAGTTAAATAATTCACTATCCTTACAGTAAGATGACTCGGTTCTTGCACTATTCATTTTTGCTTTTCATGGAAGGAACCTGATGTCCCCGAACATGCTCTTGTCTAAGTCAAGAATGGGGATGTGTGCCCAGAAAAAGGTAGAAGAATGCAGAATTTCAAGTGCAAACATTTCAAGTGCAAGAAGAGCTGTGTAAATGCAAGACCCACTCACGAGGGGATAAGATTAGGAGCCTCAACCATTTTACTCTTCGAGAGTGACAATATTGAACTTTCACACACACATGTAAATGCAACAGCTGCTCCGGCAAACCTTATATCCCATATACAGTCACCTGTCAACTCAGATAAACCAATGTTACTTAAGCAAAATAAACCAAAGAGACTTATAGCTAGCTACCAGAGATCTGTGCCAGCTAATCTTCTGAAGTTTGTTGGCCTGAAGGAACAGTTCATTGGTAATCCCAAATTACCAACAGAATGTGTGACTGCAAAAATTGCAACACCTATCTGACTGTGACTGTACAAGTGACACATCTCTGCAACCCAAAAACAAGGCCTGGGGCAGAGACTACTCAATTTGCCTTTGCAACAAGAGCCAGAATGGAGGGTGCTCTCTCCTAACTTCACAGCCCTCATTGCTGATGAGGGCTATATTAACCAAAAGAAGAGCTTCTTTCCTTAAGAGTCTTAGTGAACAAAATGTCACCCAAAGAAAGGCCATAAGCAGGGATTGCTTCCTCTTCTCAAGTACTATGCCACACCACACTTCAACATCCTAAATTAGGTGATCTTACCTAGATCCAGATGCCTTTTTCCACAATGAACAAGAAGCAGTGTGGATTAGTGGTTGCCTGCCACAGCCATTTCTTCCACCCATATATCTCTAATAAAACCATCTATGCAAACAGTCCCAGAGGAAAGATTGCTGCGGAAGATCAATGTCATAGGAGTCACTTGTCCATAGCTGACTTCCAAAACTCAACAACAGTTTCTATGTTGATCCTGCTTGTTGTCTTGAGTAAGAAGACAGGAAGGGGTTTACTTCTTTTGTGCTCTTAGAAGAACAAGATAGCATCTTTTGCACCTAGACACAATTAAAGCATGTGTTCTCATTCCAGTCCCACTTGGAAAAAAGCAAATGAGGCTTATTAATATCAGAAAGCCAGCTCAAGAAGTGGTCCAACTCTGCATTATTTGCTAGTGCCAGGAGACACGAACAATTTACATCCCTTTAAACTGGGTCACCATTGCTCTGCCACAACAAAAATTCGCTCATCTGTCCAAAAGACATTTAATGCTCATGAGGTCTGAAGTTATTTACTTCTGCTCCAAGGGAGAATTAGGGCCTTGATTCTGCTGTGGTGAAGGCTATGAAGTGGTCTTCATCATGGTTTTAATACACAAATTATAACAACACAGGGCTTAAGATTGTTTACATTTTTGCCTTTCAGTGATGACCATAAAGCAAAGAGTCTGGTGCCCAGGGAACAGCAGCACTGATTCGATGTGGCAGCGGGTGAGTAGAGGTGAGACAGAACAGCACTGAAAACTGCACTCTTTGTATGACCCACTGCAAAAAACGTCTCGGACATCCACAGCCTGCAGTAAGCATGCTTTTGCTGGTCTACAACACCAGCTTTATCCCTTTTACTGGAATAATAAATCCTGCCAGAAGAAGATGCCAGCTATGCTCAGAGAGAGCTTCAGCACAGTCTTTAGATACCTTTGCCCTTCTAGTTCATGGAGGAGAACTAAGTTCCAAAGTCTCTATTTGAAAAGTCTGTAGTCAAAGATAGTAAATGAGGCTGTTTGACTCCATGGCTAGGGTCTCCATCCTCAAAATGGGAAGTGTCATTAAATCTAATCAAAATGCAAACAGCTACAAGTTTTTCTGGGCTCTCTAGATGGCTGTTTAGTGGTGGGGGTACATAATAGTCACTGCTTTTTAACCCAGAGACAGCTGTTTCTCCAGCTGGATGGAATAAGTTGTTACTTCTTACAACACAGAAGGAACACAAACTCAGCTACCTTGGAGAGATGGGCTCCAAAAATATCAAAGGAAATTACTCTATGATAATAATTACTTCATCAATAATTAAAAGTGATAATAATCACATTTGGGATGAGCCAAAGGAATACTTTAAACACCATCAGGCACACAGAGGGGGGATTATACAAAGCAGACAAAATACAGATTTAAATCTTTTATCCCAGACTAAATTTGTCTTTGGGCTCAGAGGAAACACAACAGAAAAATGATGTCTGGGGTTTTGTTGTTGTTGTTGTGATGGAAGCTTTTCTCCAGCTCACTAACTCTCCAAAAGAAACTCTAATATCTGCAACCTTCAAGGATAATAGAGCTTTAGAATGCTAGTTCTGTACCATCAAGGTGAACAAGAACTTTCTCAAATGCAGACCTACCAATAAAGTATATAGATCATACTGCAGGAGTGGTTTTTGGGTTTGTTTTGTTTCAGATTGGTTTGGGTTTTGTTAGAGTGCTTTAATATGTCACTTTGAGAGTCGACTTTCAAAGCTTCTCCAGCTCAGGGTAATCAGCTGATGGAGCTGCCCATATACATAAAGTACTTCATGCTGTGTGTCAGTATAGATGATTCTACACAGGTTTGTCAATGGAGGGGCAGTGGTGGGGTGCTGGCAGACAAAATGTGAGACCACATGCGGGATTGAAAAGAGGAAAATATTTTCAAAGTTTTATTATTATTGCTATTTTAAGTGATTGCAAACCATTGAAATGAGTTGACAACATGAAAAGCACTAGCACTATATGCTAGTAGAATGTCCCACAAATTTGTTCCATGCCAGATGAGATGACAAACATTCAAAGCTCAGAAAAAAGATAAACTCATTTTGTCACTAAAGAAGGCAACTTATGGTTATCAGTGTAAAACTAAACCCACTTCTGCAGACAAATAACTGCTCAAGGTAGGTCTGTTTACACACGTATATACAGTTTCACATTTGCATTCTGCAAAGTTGGCATCTAATAGCCGAAACACTAGTTATTTCTACTCTGACTGAAAGAGGAATGCCTGATCTGTCCTAGAACTGATATGGGCATTTCATGAACTTCCATCATCATTGTATCTGGATTCATCCTATATATAAATACATTTGTTCTCAACTTTACCAGGTGTCCCAAAAAGTATGTTCATTCCTGTCTTACCAGTGAGGAGGTGAACTATTCAGAAACCCACAGGATACAACCTGAGAGGACTGAAATCGCTACCTCCTATTCTGTTCTGTAATTGCCAAGTCCCTTTTGAACTCCTGCCCTGAAGTCACATGGGAAGGCAGCAGCCAAGCCAGGACCTGAACTCACATCTCTTGAATCCTACAGGGTAAAATAACTTCTGAATATTTCTCAAGTACAGTTGCCAGGGTTTTGGACTAACTGAGTTTTGCCTCACATCCCACACTACCTCATCAACACACATCTCCAACTCATCAAGCCCTTCAGCTTCCCAGATGCATCCACTGTAGGTAACACTACCTACTCTTGCTGGTGCCAGCCAACAGCAAAGACTGTGCCAGGCCTCCTGATCAAGGTGAAAGATGCATTTCAGTGCTATGACTTGTCAAATCATATTTTTTAATTTATTAACAGGGAGAATGCTTTCCAAGCTGAACCCCCTCTGAATCCAGGATCCAGCTCTGCGAGCTGCCAAGTAGATGCCGAGTGTTTCCCAGTTCTCTGCAGAAGGCATTTGTTTCCTCCTTTCCTCAGTAACTTTGTCCATCAATAATGCTCACAGGCTTTTGTCGCAATGCCACAAATATGGTCTCAAGCCCTTTACTAGCAGAGTAAGTATCTACTAACAACCAATACATCAGCTGCAGCTCACAATTGTCCAGCAGCATTACGTCTTCACTATGCATTTTAATGTTGTACACCCTAAACGATAATGCCATCTCTGAAGACAGAAGTCAGTTCAGAGTCCAAGACATGCAAACCTCAGCTGCTCTCCAGTCTCCAGTGCCAGCCTTAATAGAGTCCAGCAAGCCATTTCTCCCAGAGAAGCTAATGCAAGGAAAAATACCTACTGGTATTGGCAGTTCAATCTGTAGCATTTTTGCTAAGGAGTAGATCTAGAAAGTTAGCTACAGAGTTTTCAGAGACTTTGACTTTCAATTCCCTTCTGATATTAAGTTTAAGACTTTTGCAGTATCTAGGCCACTCCATTTATTTCTTCTGAGTGCTGGATTTGCCTACACCAAGCATACAGACTGATGCTCCAGAACATAGCAAGAGGAAGTGGAACAAAGTGCTTTGTAGCAATTGGCTCCCCTTGTGTGATCAGAGCTAAGCAACTCAGCGCAAGAGGACAGATTCTGGGCTGTACCTTTGTGAGTAACTGCTTACACAGAAATAGCACTTCAAGGCACAGATAAGATAAAATTTATGTGTTGTTAGGTCTTTTCTTAAGATCATTGCCAAACACTACCTCCCAGAAGATCTTACAACCTGCAAAAAATGACAGACAATCTCTGTCTTACAGGTAGAGAATTAAGCTGCCAAAAGACCACAGACAGTCTGCAAAAGGAAGCCAGTGCCAGAAATGCACTCTTAAATAAGTGTAGCAAGACCTCAAAGGACCAAACTTATTCTGGAATCGTTGTGTCCAAAAAAAGGTGTTTTCACAAATAATTGCAGCTACTTTGCATACCACCTCTGCTTTACACACAGCAAATTTCCTGAGGCCTGAGACACCAGGTTCACACAGTTCCAACTCCTATTTGAGCACTTGGCAGCCACTGGAATTAAGCTGCCATCAGGCACCTAAATCCCCTCGAAGATCTGAGCCTAATGTCTTGCTCTGTGGCACAAAGGAAGTCTTGGCAAAACCAGGTTTTAGAGGAAAAGCTTCTTTATCTCTTCTTAATGAAACCAGTCCTGCGATCCAATAAAAAGTTGATCCCTCCTCTTTATCACTTATATTGGAGTTCCTTTCCAAATAATACACTCAGACTGAGCAGCTCTTACCATTTATAACAATCCTGAGAAGACAAGCAGGTTCTTCCGATACTTGGTACTAGTATTACACTCCTGAGGCACCCCAGCAGCCCAGACTTCACAGTCCTCAGCACTTTACAACCTTCAGCAAACTCAAACCAACCCACTCTATAGACAATTTGAAACTATATTCAAACTCATTCACCAGTTTTTAAGATCAGGAATCTTATTCTCCTGTTTCTCCTTCTCAATGTGGAAAGATGCAGTTTTACAAAGCTAAGAGCTTGACAGCCTAAGAGCTTGACAGAGCAAAGATGACTATGCCCTCCAACTGAGGTTTGCTTTTTTGGTTTGATGTGATACAAACAATTGTCCATGTTGGAATCTGGCCAGTATGAAGAACCCACAGCTAAGAACCATGGCACATTTCATGTCTGCTGGTGTGACATTAAAGCCAGCCAAATAAAACACAACCCTCTTAGGCTTTGGAGTTTAAAACAATACCCAGTGGAGCATAAGTGCCACAAGATGTACACAGTAAGCACAGGATTCACCATAATACTCAGGATTTCAGGCAGATATTTGTGTGTTAAGACTACAGCTAAGACATATGATCTAAAGCACAGTCTAGACATTGGATCCAAAAGAGGAAATTTTCAGCATCAAAACTGTCTGCTGACTTCAGAATGGAAATCTCCCTCTCCTAATTGCCACTACTTTCTCCTGCTTTAATCTAGCACTTCGTCTGCACCATCTTAGAAAATAATTAGCCCAAACCCAGCTTAGAATCAAAGCAGAAAATTCTCAACTTTGATATCGATACTTCTATGCTAAATTGGAGGGGCTTGATTTTACAAAGCAACTTTACCACCCATGAGCACATCATTATTGCAGCACACACTGTGCCAAGTGCACAAGCAACTGCTTTTGAGTAAATGTTTTCATCTGATGCTCTTCTGTCACGTGCAGTCAGCCACTTTTGTTCACATAACTGCAGCAAACATACCTCATGCATCAGTGAAAGGTGACCCCATTAAATGGCCAGTATATTCAGAACAAGTCTAGGCTTTAAAAAGAGATGGTTAATTTTACTATCAGTAATTGCAGCAGCTAAGATAACAGTAATCAAATCCCATGCTTCAGAATGCGAGTTAACTGCCTTCAGGGTCAGAAAGATATCTACTTCTTTGCCTCTGGATATCACTGAAGACCTAACATAGAGGATTATATGACTCAAACATAACACCCATTTATTGCTTGGTGCCATAAGCAGGATAGTGCATTTAACAGGTAAAATGATCCAGTACAGCCAAATCTCTGCCACAACTTATTAACATCAGCTTTTACTTCCTACTCTCCCACTGTCTCTGTCCTTCTCTATAACATGATTTTGTTCTGCAGAAGGTCAAATTTTGTTTTCCTAACTGCTCTCCAACAAACGCTTGCAGAATTACCTAAGGGCACTTCAAACATGCTTTGATAATTTTTTGTTTTAATTGGGCCAGCTATCTATTAGCAACATTAACATTGAGAGAATATTGAAAACTACAGCTAAAACACTGATTAGCTGCTGTTCGGGTCCTTAATTCCCTAGAAACAGCCAAAAGAGCAGGCATTTCCTCCACACACAGCCTCCCTGCTGTGCCCCAATGCAACAGAGAGCCAGGCAAAGGGAAATTAAGCAATTAATTGGTTCTTAAAAAAAAAAAAAAAAAAAAAAGCAAAGGAAAAAAATAGTTGAGTAAATCACTTAGTACATGGAAAAATTAATAACAGTGGCCAAAAGACAGGCACATGAGAAGAAGCATCCCCTGTCTCCTGAAGCTGTCTGTTGCCCTCTGCTGTTTTCTGGGTCGGGTCCTGACACAGCCTGGTTAATGTTCCTCATTCAGGACCTTCTGTTCTCACCCACTGCCAGCCTTGACCTCCACTTCAGTTCAGCCAAGACTGTACACATCCTACTCCCATGTACCTGTAGAAGAGATACAGTCTGGCACAGTTTTACTAGTTTTATTGACCAAGCCATTGATAAACTTTGAAAGACTAGTCCTGCCTTGCAAGACTCCTAAGGATTCATAGTTTGTGGAGTGCTTGCACACTGCAGCAAGGGAGTTAAACAACTACTGCTAGTAAACAGAAGTGCAACCTGCTTCATGGGCACAGATTTGATCAGCTCAGGCTACATTAGACAGATGTCATGCATTATCAGCTGGTTTTCCTCTATGGGGGTGGACACTGTATTGTCCCAGTATCATGTTAATTAGTGACAACATATGCTATTGGGGAAAATCTGCTTCCAGCTGCAGAAAGAGCAGAGAACAGGTTGCAACATAGCTAGGAGGATAAGCCCAAGGATGCTTTCCAATTGTCTTCTCAAGCTTAAAGCAGTAACATACACTTAAAGATATCCCAGTCAATGCTGAACCCCTTAAGTCAGACATCATGAAAATGTCACCATGTTGGTGTACTACCAACACAATTTACCCTGGAGCAAAACAGGCACACTTGGAAGAACCTAAGACAATGCTTGAAATGTTTACCTGGGAGAGTTTGAAGGAAATGGAGCATAATATCTCAACAGATCATCTCCCCAGATGCTCTTTTCTATAGTTTTAAGATCAGGACACCCGGCAGCTTTCCCACTTCTAATTTCTCACTTATTTGTGCATGTACCAGTAAGACACACAATCTTTCTGTCACAGGGTCTCCTGATCTGTAACACAGTGTTCATAACAGATAACAACTGGTTTTGGACAACTGTAGAGAGAGAGAAAGCTCAAAGTAGGAGTCAGGTTACAGTGGTTTTAGTGCTACTGAGGTAATAGAGACATTGACAGCTATTTTCAAGCAAGTTTAGACATGAAAATGAAGACAATATTGAATGACTCTCAGTCTTCTCTTTTTGAGAGACCAGTTTTGAGTTCCAGACCAAATTCTCAGTCTGACCCCAAACGGTCACTAAACATGACCCGGTTCCTAGAGAAACAGAGATATCTGTTCCCAACCCCACTGGCACACTGGAAGGGTGAAAGCCCACTGTGAGATGCCCAAAGGACTGTGCAACAAAGCCAGAAAAAGTACTCAGAGCAACAGATGGCAGCCACGATACAAGCAAAAGCATCCCCCAACCTAGGCCAGCCTTAGCACACAGACATGTCTTAATCAAGAAGCTTCCAAATTTGTTAATGCTCATGAGGGGAATAACTGCTCACACTGTTGCCCTTTCACCACAACCACACTGCTGGGGGACATGGGTGCTGTGCAGCTCATTTCCCTTCTAAGAATATGAAAAAATAAAGTTTGAAAAGGTACAGAGGAGAAAAGAATGCTGCAGTCAAAACAGCTGGCATGACTGAATACAAAAAATGGCAGCATGAGGTTGTTCCCACCTTAATAAAGACATTCAGATTCTGTTTGCTCACTGGCATTAAGACAATATTCACACATTGCACAACCTCCTCCCCTCTCCAGTCTTCTCCAGAGACAACCTGAGAGCATCCACAGAGAAACTGGCATGCATTCATAGGTCAGACACTGTTCCTAGTTAGTAATAATGCAGAGCACTTCCAATTATGTAAAGAAAACAGACATTGAAACTTCTCTTTGAAGACATCAGGGTATGAGTATGAATTATTTTCATTGCTTAATAACAATGACAAATCCAACCCTCCCCCTCGAAAAATATTTAGATGCATACAAAAAGGGAGGGTGGGAAGGGATGATGAATCTTCAGTATTAGCTCATCAGCTACAGAAACAGTGTTCAGAAGGTTTTCTTGGGGCACTTAACTTCAGTGATTAGAAAATACAGATAGAAATCAGCAAGTGGAAGAACTCTCAATACCACCAACAGGTGCCAACCAGGAGGATCAGACAAAACAGAGATTTCTTTTCCTGGAAGGACCAGCTTTTTTGTACCAGAAATCTGTGCTAGTAGCATCTCTTCTCAGAGAAGGCCAGGCTGTCCTAATCTTAGAGTCCAGTTCTCCTAATGCCTTCCTGTGATAACAGCTCTGAACAGCAAGGCAGTGAACTGTATCTGCAACTGTAAATTCTCATCTTAAAAAAGCCCTAAAACTCAGCAGTCCTCATTGAAAGCATTCTTTGTGCTGCCTGATGCATGCACAACTTTCAGATGCTGGACAGTTCCCCCATCCACCGATCCCCCAGTGATATCTTTTGGCCTGCAAGCAAAGACAGTAAAGGTTGCAGACCTCGAGTGACAAAGTGAGCAGGTCAGTCCTCTCAATCTACCACCCTGCAGTACAGTGAGAGGGCAGAAAGCAGATTCCTCTCTGATTTTCCATAAGAACTCCAGGATGGGTGGCAGGAAGGCAGGACATTAAGGTATGACAACAGGAGCCAGCTCACCCACCCTCACAAGTCTGGGATAAGCCAGGTCCTTCTGTGATCTGTTAGAGCACAGCTTGGAGTGCTTCCTCCTATGGTTTCTTATCTCCTGTCCCACCTTTAAATGAGTCTCATAAGATCATTCAAAGTAAAAAAAAGTGGAAGCAACTCCATCCAGCAGCTCTGGACAGGACAAGTTCATCAGCTCATTCTCACACTTCATAGCTACAGCTACCATCCATCTGGTGACTGCTGTGCTCCCTCTTGTACCAGGCACTGCAGCTTGTCAGCTGTTACTGGGCATCCTTTCCTCCTGCTGCTTGTCACCAAGGAGAACGGCAGCTGGGATTTGGCACAACACTTCCCCCTTACTTCAGTACACTCAAGTATTCTCATGAATTAAGCCTGATATTGTTCACATCAAATACTTTTGAAGTTTTTCTTCTCTTACCTTCAGTATGGATACCAAAATTAATAAGCAGAGATATTTTGGGTTTTATGTGGTAAATCGGAGAACAAAATGCATAGGTCAAATGATTGCCATACTGTCAGAGGATTATTCATATACCTGGACAATTGCATGTTGTAGGAATGAAATGATGGTGATAGAACTGCAATTTTTGTCAACCTGTGGTGGCAGCAGACATGATAATCTTTTTTTTTCTTTGTTCTTGAAATTAAACCACAAATTAAATTAGGGAAACCAACCAGACCTCAAAGCTGGGAGGCATCCATCTCAGCTAAACTACACCACCTTTTCTACTCCTGCTCCAAACTACTCAAAATTCCAGGCTTCAGAAAAAATACTGACTATATGAACAAAACTGCAGAAGAACTAGTCTGCACAAAGATTGAGAAGAGAATTAGCAAGTTTCATTCTAGTGGATTCAAAAGCTTTAGGGAGTAAAGTCCACTGGGATCCCAGTTGTAAAAACCTGCACTGGAATCACACCTGAAAGGCTCTTGCCAGCACTAGCTGACAGATTCTTCAAATGCCTTTAGTTCAGTGGGAGGCGACAAGGGAGGGGAAAGGGGGAAAAAATTCTTTAATGAAATTAATATCCAATTTCACCATAAAAATATTTTTCATTAAGTATACAGAGCCTGCTAATTTTTTTTTGCTTTTGAGAAGTGGAAGTAAGCTAAATTATTTCCTAATTGCTTCATACTCTGCTCACTTTTTAAATGGATTTATTTTCTATGTAATTATCACAAACAGGAGTTGTTTTCAAAACTGACACTGCCATCACAAAACATTTGCATTTTGAAAAAAAGGTATCTTCTTTCCTCCCTTCCCCCTTGAAACACTTAATTCAACTTTCTAGTTTGACTATAGCATACAAATGAATAAAATAAAATTAATTGTCATTTTGAAACTGCCTTCTGTTGACCCATATTATTCAGAACACTGCTGGTTTCTCTTTGCTTCATATTTCACCTGTTATAAATACTCTACAGATTCATTCCTCTCCTTTGGCTTATCTTTTATCAGGGCTCAAGAAACCCTTCTAAGGCCAGGCTTCCAGGGCAAGCTACAGCAGTAGCGTGTAAGTGCTGAGATCCACACTCAGCAGAACAGACTGGCCTTTCCAAGCTGCTGGATTGCTGACACTTTGCAAATGTCATCTCCAGAGCTGTGCAGCTCTGGATGGCAGGGCAGGCATGATGGAGCATTGCTATAGAGCACGCACATGCACACAAGGAAAAAAAATCAATCACTCGCAGTAGAGATTAATAAGGGAGGTGGGATTATAAACTGCTGACAGCTGAAGTGCTGAGGAATATCTGCAAACCTTTGCAACTCCTGGCTATGACAATTTCCTTGGCATATTTACCAGTGGCAGCTCATCTACTGGTGCTGGTCACTGTCACTGCTCTGTTCTCCAACACAGGAAAAACATAAGCCGCACAGCACAAAGTTTCATGGATATAGTGTTTCTGTATCATTGCTCCTCTCTTGACAGTTCTCTCTTAGACAATGCTCTTAGAGAGCATTACTAATGCCAAGAGATGGAGGTACCAAGAACTGGACAGTCAGCTTTATCTCTGCAGATAAAGCATTATTCCAAAACAACAACTTTGTGCTAAATTCTCCAAACTAACTAACAACTAATGACCGTATGTGCAAGTAAAAGTACGTAGGAGAAATGGAAACTTCAACAGTAAGTGCAGATACTCCAAATACTGCCTGGTCCCCTTTTCACAGGCATGAAAATTTGAAGTTAATCAGATGCTTCTCTGGGAAGCAAATTTTGGTCCACAGAAGAAACCTGCTTACACACAGAATTGGCTGCTAGAGCCAGTCAGCACACTGTGACCAGAACCACTCACCTTCTGAGACCTCACCCACATTTAACTAAAGCTTTCAGTATCAGTACCTGTAGGAGCAACTTAAAGTACCAAAGGATCTCCCACTACACCTGGACAAGAACAGTAGGGAGTCAGCAAGACCCTTACCACACTCAAGAGCAACCTTTCTGACATCCCATCCCAGGAGTACAAACATCCAGTGGAAGGTGGAGACACAATGCAGCAACACCAGCACCTATCTCATGTAATACTACATACACATCTGGACTTTGGGAGATGAGAAGGTAAATGCCACTTCTCAGTTCTAGGCCCTCTAACTGGCTCAAGAACAACCTTGCAGTAAACAATTCTACTAAAGCTTACCTGTCTCCAACTCCCAGACAAAGTCCTGAGTAGTCTTCTAGTCACCTGATGAGAAAGTAGCATCACAGATCTGTAAGTCTCCCTGGCTTTCTTGGCATTCCAGGTAATTCCAGCAGAGACAAGAAGCCAGGACAAAGTGTTCCTTGGCTTAACTCACCACTGACAGTGCTCTGGCTATAGTGCCAAGATCCCAATTATGTATCACAGAAACACCAAATCCCGCCTGCTCTCTGCAGGGGCTTACACATGGGGAAACCTGCAAGAATTTACTGTTCCTCCCAGGGGCAAAAATCTCTTTCCATCCTTGGCAGGAGCAGTAAGGCAGGACTGAGGAGCAGTAGGACACAGGGTGCATCAAGAGGAAAGCACCCACCATCAGAGCCAGTAAACTACAACTGCTAGAAACAATAGGAACTTGAATTAATGCCTGTCAAGGGCTGGAACAGAGATAGCCCATCAGGAAAACAGGAGGGAGGTATATGGACATGATTTCTGCTTTTTGAGTTACCAGAAACCCCCACAAAAGAGAAGCTTGGCACTTAGAGGAAATGGGCATATAACGCCTGTGGAGCAATCTGGGCATTCCTCCTGCTTGCAGATCTATAGCATTATACTTGGGTATAACCAGTTGTTAAAGTACTGCTGTTGCAACGTTCATATTCTTCCATTCATTTACAGAACGCTGCTTCTAGTTGTGGTCCTTCTACAAACTGAGGTGGGGGAAAGGAGGCACAAGGGAAAAATTTTCCTTTAAAACCTTGTTTTTCCTTCAAACGAGGTATGTATGTGTGGGTGGCCAAAAAGGGAAGTCTGCTCCAGACAAAGGGACTGAATCCTGGGTGTGGAAACAACATTTTTTTTTTACAATTGAGATAAAAGAAAAAAAAAAAACAACCTTATTTATCACTCAAAAAAAGGTCAGCATTAGCCCTTCAGGCAAAGCTGCAGGTGTTATTTCCATATGCTTCATGTACCCTGAACTCCAGCTCGGGAAGCTTTCAACCTTTTGTATGAGAGCAAAGAGAAATCATGAATATTTCATGTGTTGCCTTCGCTTACTCGCAAGTTCCTTGGAAACTATTAAAGTGCAAGTGTAATAATGTCATCATTTACTTGCCATCCTCCACCTGCTCTTTGCAAAGAAAAGAAAAGAATACCTGCACTCTCATCCAAATCCAGTGTAAATATTGTGCCCTATTCTTTGAAAGACAAATTGAAGGTTCTTCTGCAGAGAGGTGGGTGGGTGGGTGATGCAAATGTCCCAGATCACTTTCTGGATGTCCAAGAAAGTTTTTGCAATTATCATTCTCTTCTGAAGGGTAGGTAGTTTTATGATACAAGTAGCACTATTTCAGTCTTCATCACCATATCCTGAAGCAAGAACCTGTTCCTTAACTTTTCACGAACACTGTTCACCCAAAATCACCTTGAAAGTAGCCAAAGTTGACATACAGAATTATCCAAAAGCATCACTTACACCTTCCACAGGTTAAAATACAACCAGTTATGCAGTGACATGCAGCAGTTATTTACACAGAGTAACAGTATGATCAGGTGAAAACTGTTGGAGGGCTGGACTATTGCCAGGTAAATTCATCCAAGAAAAATATGGTGCTTAAAAACCACAAAAAGTGTCCCACAACTTTTGTCTAGGAACATACAAATGACAGGGACCTCCTGTGTGCCAAAGCCTTCCAAAAGTATCATCAGCAACTATCTCCCACTAACAAAACAGTCCATTTCCTTTGTGGAACCTCTGAGAAGGCCATTACAGAGTCTCACTGCTCTGCATAGAAGCCCTTTTTTCATTTTACCTCCAACTCATTCACTGTGAGTTAACAGCTCATTGTTCCTGAACCAACACTGCCCTCTGTTTTCATCAGCTCTTATCCCTTCTTAGTATTTGTGACCTTAATGCATTTATAGAGAACAAGCACTTCCCATCTCTGTCATCCTTTCCACCAGGTTTACAAGCTTTTAGTCTCTGCTCATGAGAGGGGATCTCTTTTCCCCAGTCATCGTACTAGCCCATCTATGCCTGTCTTGTTTCATTTTCAATTCTTCTTCCTTGAACATGGCTGACAAGAATTATACATCATTTTCTAGATGAGATCTTCCTAGTGCTTATAAATTATTGAAAGGGGTTAGTTTTGCAAAAGGGAACAGACTTGCTCAAGCATTCAACAGCAGCAAAGATACCTCCTTACTCGTGCTGGGGATCACATATATCTCAGAGGATGTTTGAATGAGGCTGGTAAGCAGACACTGAGAGCAGCAGAGAACTGGTCAAGCCATAAAAGTGCTTGGCCACAGTCAGGCTACAGGCCACTAAACAGGAAAACCAGTGATAGTAAAGTTATTTCCTTCCCCATGCACACACATACACTGTAAGATCAGAAACCACCTTCAGTCCCCAGGCAGGATTTTTGAAGTGTAAAAATACATGACAAGAGGAAGGGACTGGACCAGACCTCAAACAAAGTCACATCCCTAGGTTTCTTCTGGAAGCAAGCCTTGCCAAATCGAATACTAGAGTTTGCTACAGTGGCTCAACCACATCGGCACAGCTGCATGTCTGAGTCACGTAGGAGGTATCAAAGACCTCTGGGAAAGGCTGAGCTCAGCAGAACTGTGGCCCTTTCTGGGCATTGCTTTGCCCCACTGTCAGAGTAGACTGTGTCAGCTTCCCATCTTGTCCACTCAGGTTCCAACAACCTGTTCCTAATGAGAGAAAAGCCTGGTTTTTTGAGTGCTGTCATGGCTTTACAACTCAAATTCAGGTTCCTCAGCTCCTTCAGGAACAAATGAAACACAGCCCCAACTAAGAAGATTTAATAAAGGACAAATGTAACATGTGAGTTCAAATCTCTCTCTGTAACCCAGAAAACAGTATCAATATTCTGCAAAGAGAATTCAATATACAGGAAGCTCAGATGCACTCCAGAGATTTTACCCAAGAGTTAGACTTCTCCAAAAGGAAATGATTGCAATGACTTTCCACCAACATAGTTTAAGACAGGGGAAATCTCTTTAGAAATCAGTGATTTAAAACAAAATATGCCTTGAATCCCTGTCCCTCTCACTTTCTCTCCTTTTACAGACACTCCTCAAAGTAAAAGGATGAGAATAAAATTTATTCTGAAATGGAAAATATCCAAGGTGTATAAAACATATCCTTACATACATATACACATGAAATTGGCTAAAATAAAGTTTCAAATTCTGGATGAGAAAAAAAAATAAAAATTAAAAAACATTTAAAAAATCCCTCTAAAACAAAAGGGGAAAGGAGCCAATTGGTGGGAGAAAAAAAAAAAAAAAGCCTAAGTATTTGAGAAGGGACCCGCGGAATTTGAAGTGCAATAGTCAAATTGTCCTAGGTCCAAACACAGAGCCCACTAAAGCAAAACTTTTTGGTCTCTGCTGATGTTTCAAAGTTCAGCTGATCCTGGCAACTCACTGTTTTCTTGAAAATAAGGTGACTGTCACAGCAAATGCAGCCAGCTGGCTGGGAATGCAGAAATTCAGTATTATTGAGGGTTTTTAAGTTTTAAAAATTCATCATCCCAATAGAGTAAATGAATATAGGCCTTGCCAGGTGGCTGATAGCTTCACTCAACTTGCCAATTTTTTGTGTTTTCCATAATGCACCACAGGTTCTTTCCTAGACATCAGTAACATGAAGTAGGACCACTTTACCTGCCTCTAGCACAGCCTTTCCTATAGCACTAGGAGAAATTTGGATATGCTGGCATACCCTCTTTACAAACATATGCACTGCAAGTATCTGCCAAGGAGGCATCTCACTGTCTGGCAGCACATACTGCCTTAAGCTTCATGTCCTTGGGTTTATACAGACTTCACAGAAAAGGGCCTATCAAAGGGAACCACAAAAAATCAGAAGACATACTTGGGGTCTAAGGCAGAAACTTCCACACTCACATTGTGTTTCCTTGATGTACACACTTAAAGGGGGGAAAAGATCCCTCAGTTTTGCCTTTCAATGGTGTAATTTGACTTTGAGGCTTTTTGGCAGCCTAATTCCTTGTGTCTTTCTGACTGCTGAGAACAGCAAAGCAAACAATGCCTCAGTCCTATAGACTCCAAGCTCCTGACCTCCAGAGGACAGCATAGACAGCACAGAGCTCACATCCTTCATGGGCTATCTCCTGGCCCAGCATGGCCCCAGAGATCAGTGCAAACCTTTGTCATCGCATTAAAATGCCACTGACACGTTACAGCATTACATACAGATCTAAAGCACCATACTCTTGGGCCTGTAAACAATCCAGGATAAAAAGGAAGCTTCCCTGCAGCGTGTATTATCACACAGATGCCAAGCATTTTTCTGAAGCATCTGGTATTTGTCACAAGCTATGGGACTGCACACTTCATTCTTCTGATATCCCACCACAGTCCCCATCATGAGGCCTTAGTGTACAAGCCATGAATCACTAAAAGGTGACAAGGGATGCTCTCACAAGGATTAGTGGAGCACGGCTTTGCCTCCAGGAGAGGGCACCAGCGGTGTATCCTCACTAGCCAAGAAGCCGCTTTCTCCCAACCCTACCTTCAATAGAGGGCTCAGCAACAGAAACGTACCGGGGTGACAGTGCTGCAGATGATAGATGAGGAGAGCAGAATCCATCTTCTTCCTACAGCTGTATTAGCTCTGCAGAGCTCGCAGGAGCAAACAGCACATTTTCACAGCAAAGGAAAAAGACTCAAGGACACAACTGGAAAAGTGGATCTATTGAATAAGAGGGTGCTGTGTGCACTTAAACATTCTACTATAGACGAGTTATGTAAAGGTAAATATAAAGCAAAATTTTAAATATACCAATGGAAAAGACATCTGGGAACCAAGGTACTTGGACTTATTACCCTTCAGACCCATCACTGTCCTTTCCGTACATCTATTACCCTTTCCTTCCCTAGACTGTGCTTATTTTTACTATATAGGTCTCAGGTCTTTTGAACAGGAATGGACCTCAACAAAATATAACATACAAGGATGGCCAAAAGCCAAGGATCCAATTTGCCCCACTCCTTTCGCTTATTTCTTATGCATCACTCCTGGAGCCAGAATGCTAAATTAGATAGTCTTTAAGTTGGTCCCAAGCAGCCATTGTCACATTCAGCCCTCATGGCAGTGTGAAATACTCATTAGCTTCAGCCTTCTGGCATTACAGAAAGTAAAACATGGAAGAAACTCCTATAACCGGACATCATTCCCTTAAAAACAAATTACCTGGTCTCCTCCCAGCAAGAGGGAAACGAGAAGCATGTTCTCTCCAAGTCATTTCTCTCAAGCAGCCTGACGTTCAGGCTAGATTAATCAATAAGGCATGTCCAGGCAGTGGCTCTAATTGGAAGTAGCCCAGCTGACAGCATTGCAGAGAGCACTACCTTAGCACAGTGGTTAATTATCACAGAGAGTTTAATTAAGTTTCAAAAGACTGAAACCTTTCTTCCTATCAATACAGAAGTGGGTTTGTTACATGCCACCATTATTCAATTAGAAGATGTACTCAGGAGCCTGGCTTCAGCCTCAACTTCACGTGCTAAGGAACAGCATGTCAATCTGCATCTATGCGTCTTTTCCTCCGATAAAGAGAAAGGAGATACTGTCACTATGAACACATCTCTGCCCTCCACAGTGTAGTCTGCTTGGAACAAGAACTCTTAGTGTTACAGTTTTCCCCCTTTTCCAAAGAAGTCCAATGACTAACAAAAAAAGCTAAAGCAAACAGGTTGACAGCTGTAGAATCCAGCCATCATCAAGCAGCTCCATCCTAACACACTCTGCTTCTCCTGTCACATCCTGTCTGCATGTCCAATGTCAGGCCTACAAAAGCAATCCATAAAGGTTAGAGGGCTGTTCAGTGCTGAGCACAACTTTTTTCTCTCCCTTAGTGAAGACATTCGCATTTCAATCTGGGTCTCTTTTTCTCCTTTCCCTCTTGAAGTCTCTTTCTTTGGACTGTTGGAATAAAGTATTCAAATCAATGCATCATTTGCTCACCCTGGCAGCTCTCACCATCTAGAATGATAACAGCATCCATTAGTACTGTCACAGATAAGGATCCATTCCTCCTGTTCTCACTGCAAAACCCTTGCCAAGGGTTTGGTGAAAAATTAGCTTTTACCAAAACCCAGCATAAAAGCTTTCAGAAAAGCAGTGAAATGGGATGTTTGGTGGGGTTTTTTTAGGCTGATTTATTTCCATTCAGTTCCATTACAGAAGTTGCAGAAGTAGGAAAAGCAAAGATGCAGGTTCAGATTGCTCCATTTACATTTCTATAGCTCATACTCAGCTCTCATTACAAGAACCCAGCAGATAGCTCACAATGTGGAATGATGCTTTTGATAGCTGATGGAAATCACAAAGCAAGGGATAGTCTGCATTTCTAAGTTCTCTTCACTGCATAGAACTTGCTTATTTAGATCATACAAGGCATTGTTTGTTAAATACACAATGTCAGATCACATTGCAGGATATTTTTCTTCTACCTACAGTCCAGTTTATTAAAGATATACAGGACTTGATGCACTGAAGCTTTCAAGGATCCAGAAATTTCCGGTGCATTTTCATTTTGAAAGGAAAATATTATATTCTCTTATAGTTCCTTTCAGTTAGTCACAATTTATTTCCTATTCAGCTACCTCAGCGGTAGCACAATGAAGTGGTTAAATTGCCAATAGAAACTGTACATGAGACCTGACAAAAGGAGAAAAAGAAAAAAAAGAAGTAAAATTAAAAAAAAAAAAAAGAGAGAGAGAAAAATTCCTGCTGTCTTTTGTGAAATAGAATAGGACAAAAAATTGGTGGGGAAAGAAATGTAATTCAAGAACCTCTGGGGTATATTGCAAAAAGCAAGAAAGAAATTAAAAGCAATAAATAAATAGTTGACAATATCCCTTTTAAACCACAAAAAAAAAGGGTTGGTATGTTCAATGCGAGCATTAACAACTATTGTGTTGTCTGGATGGCTGCAAAAACAGCCAACCTTTGTGAATCTGGACCTCAAATCATTAGCCTTCTCCCTTTCCTGCCTTACTGAGAAATTTCTGAACTAGTTACCCACAGTGCCAGTAGAGGAATCCATCCGAAGCACATCACAGGATTTACTTTTGGGTTCCTCACTCGTTAATTGCAAATCAGACAACAAACTGTTGTTGTTTCCAAGATTAAAACTAAAAGCTACTCTTCAGCAGTACAGAGAGTCATCAGTGAGACAAAGCCCAAAGCCAGCTGGAAGATGGTCTGTGCTGTCCTTCGAAGCAGAAAGTGCTGCTACTTCTCCATCGTGTCCTCTATTCCAAACTGTACATAACCCAGCAATGGCTGCCCCCATCCCTGCTGCAGCCAGCACCTCCACCCTCTGCTGTGATACTGTCCCTCCTAGACAGCAGGGCTTCTTTCACTGCAGGCACTCAGTTTTAGCACCTCCATCAGAGACTTAACCCATAACACACAGCAAGTGTGTTCAGGGCCATCACTCCCCGCTCCTTGGCAGATTCTGTCTTTGGGATTCTCACCACCACCTTCTGCCCTGTACCAGTCACTCCCTGAGCACAGACCTGTGTTTTGCCTGGTTTCCACCCACTGCCTTGGGTTCTCTTTTATTTCTATTTCTAGTGAAATACTCCTGTGAATGTGATGGTGATCTGCAAGCTCCAGGCTTCCAGCATAACCAGCCCTCGCCATCCAGTCATAAGAGTGGAGATCTGACCCCAGGGTGTTAAGAAAGAAGACAAGGGCAAGGCAAACATCTGGCCTCTACTGTCCAGTGTTTCTCAGCTGCTCATCACAAAGTCCCTTTCTAGTTACTGAGGTCCCCAAGTGAATTCCCTCATGTCATGTCGCCCTCATATATGGTGACAGTAGCTGCCATTCCAATTCAAAGGTGTCTCTCCATTCTCTGGCCATCTTATAAACTGAAACTTATAAAGGCTTTCTAGCATCAAGGCCTCTACCTCTTTACCAAATATGGCAAATCAGATTATGTGTTTTCAAACAAAATTAAAACAAAAAAAGTAGCAAAAGGGATTGGTATACCCTATAAGCATAAAAATAACTCCTCTCCCTGGGAAAGTGCCAGACATAGGCTAATGCTCAAAAAACAGCAGATTCTTCCCTTGCTTCTGTGTAGCACTCAGAGGCTGTAAACAACAGTTCGTGCCCTGACCCAGCCATTTACCATTTTGAAGCACAAACACAGAGGATTACCTTGCCAGCTAAAGCAGCTGAGCCTCTGACAGAGTCGAAACCTCAAGCATCAGAACACAGGTCTCAAAAGTGGGCAGATGCATCTATTTACACATGGCTAACTGCCACAGCCACAACCACAGTTCTTGAGGCAACTTAATGCAGCAAGGGAACAGCACGCACCTACAACTGCCTCTTCCCAACTACCTATACCCCAAAAATGCCAAAAAGCCAGCAGATTTACCACTGCCTAACCATGACTCACAGGCAGTGTCCCCAGTAGATTGGGAGAAATTGGTTCAAGGGTCCTGTATTGAGTGACCTCTGTTTTTGCCTGGAAATTGAATACGCCAAGCAAGTCCCAGTATGAGGAAAGCAGCTCTGCTGGGATGCTGAAGGAAAATGATGGATAACAAGCAGATGAAAGTTATTTGGGAAAGTGCTGCTTTGCAACAGCTTCATGCAGGCATTATCAAATGGATTTCCTACACATTGGTTTTTCCTACATGAGTTGTTATTATTAGTAGCTGACGTCTGGAAGGCTGGCCATTATACACAAATGCCTTCCAAAACTAGGACAGCCTTCAAGTTCATAAAGCCACAGTGCTGGCCAACACACTATTTACAGTGTCCCAGAAGCAAAACATATTCCCAATGAGCGGGCCCTAGCAAAACCAAAGATATCACAGTATATGACCAAAACAGAGACAGGGACATGCTGTCATGTAATCAAGAACAGCAGGCTCTAATGAAGCCACATGCTGTCACTGCTTTTACACTACAAATAAAACCTAACCATGCTGCAGTAGAGACAGAAATCAGAGTAAACCTCTGGCCTCTATCACAGGGGATATCAGGTTAGACAACACTGAAGAATGTCTCTACCTTTGAAATCTGTAGAGACAGGCTAGCTGAAACATTTCTTCTCCAAACACATCAACATTTTCTTCTCAACAGACTCTAGAGAAGATGAAGAGCATTTCGGGAACTCCATCTAATACAAATCACCAAGATCTTGGGTTAATTAAACTGCAGGGTGGGAGTCCAAGGCCCTTTACCCAAGATTACAGTCACTGGTGGTTTCTTAGGGCTTCTGTCAACTTCTTAATTTCTTTGCCATCATTTTTGAAGGGCTGAAAACAAACAGGCACGTGAGAGAATATACACCCTTTTTTCAGAGCTGTCTTCAGTCATCCTTTGGACAGAAAAATTAAGTAGGAAAAAAAAAGCACATACTCATAATTTCTTTAGAGTTGCACAGAGACTGGCTCAGCTTTTATGGGGGGGAGAAGCAGAAAGAGGACATGCCAGGTCATTACATTTGGGATGTGGTTCCATTAACTGAAAGGGTATAGCAGAGAAACCCCTACAGCTGGCTCCCTGCTGGCCAGTCCAACAGATGCACAGCACTTTGCAGAGACACAAGCTCATGAACCAAAAGCACTTTGTCTTCAGTAGGTCAGGTACATATCTGTGTAAAAAAAAGAAGTCTTTTCTGTACCACTCAACTATGATCTCTCTACAACAGCATCAACATAGCCAGGTAGCTTCCAGTTTCCTCCCCCAGCTAGGTGTCTGCACAGGACATACACACCCAGAAACACAGAATCAGTCTTAACGGAAACCAGAAGAACTTCATGAATAAAGAAGGAGGAAAGATCAAAGTTATGTCAGTTAAATAGCAGGGACCACAGCTATACTGCAATCCTACCTTTGCACAGCAAGCAAGGCTCTCTAATATGCATTCTCTTTAATTTCTACTCTCATATCTGTTCTTTGTTCATGGAACAAAGCCTGATCTACTTACAGATTTATACTTATATAACAATGCTGAAGTGGTGATGAGCTTTATTAGTGTATTTATTATTAACCAGGTGCACTAGAACAACCTCCACCACGAACACAACTTACCAGGATGAGGATGAATCAGTAGAATTGAATCCATGTAGGCAGAAAAGGCTGGTAGAGAGGAGGGATATAGTGAGTCACCCACAGCACTTGTCTGAAGCAAGTTTCTGCTGGATCTCTACATCAGCTTTTTGGTTTTCTTTGCCTAATCCCTGGGGTTAGACAAGACCACACAAGCTACAGAAGGGATGAAGCATCCCCTTTTGTCACTTACATAAGACATAGTTAACATCACAGTCCAAGCAGATTCCCAGGAACAGAAAACAAGCCAGTATCTTCTGGTCCTCTTCCAGGACTTTGCCCTAGCCCTGGTTAAGCCCTAGCCCTGCCCACCACATCTGTGTGTGTCACACAGGTGTTTTCCTGGACTGGGGAACACCAGATGGATGAGAGCAAACAAGGTTTATAACATGACCAACACAAGGCCCTGTTTGGTGGGGCGCTACTGACAGTGTCTCCCTCCAGCCCTACACAGACCCTCTAAAAGAGATACAACAGACAGCAAATTACAGAGGCAGAGAGTATCAGAGAGGAGTGGAGAAGCTTCTACACTGCAAACTTTTTAGATGCAAACCTAAAGCCTTAATCAAGAACAGGAGAGATAGCAGAGGAGTCACCTGGGCAAGTCAGAGGAGAGTGTCAAAGAATCTGCATAAATCATCATCGGGAAATAACATTTAAATATATCCCCTATGTCTTCCCCCCTTATTAACCAGCAACATTTTGATTGTCTCATTTTAAATTTGAACTTTTTAAACAAATTACAACAAAGCTTATGTGAAGTTAATCACTCCCTGTTTCCTCTGGCATTCATTGTAATAGTACTAATTACAATAAACACATTTGAAATTAATGTGCATGTCACACGCATATACCAATTGCATTCTAATTTACCTTTAACTAACATCCACAGACTAAACGTGCTTTCAATAATAAAAAGCTCTGACATAGCTTAATCAACCTTGCCTGCCAGACTGCTCCCACAGTGTTGGGAGGCCATGACAGATGAGGCTGATGGAGGGGAAAACATGCAAACCACCAGCAGCAACTTACAGATCAAGGCCAGCTTAGCCTATGACACATGGTAAGGATGAGCCTTTTCTCTATGTTAAGCCACCTCCAGTGCCTGTGACTTTGGAAATGGATTAGCTCTTACAATTCCAAAGTGCACTGCTTGCAAGCAGGGAGGATTTCATTTTCAATAACATGGTTGGTTTGGCCATTATTACCCACCTCCCTCTTCACAAGACACAATTTTTTCCAAACATCCATCAGCATGGCTCTGCCAGACTAGACACAATTCCAGCAAGATAGGTAGGAACCTTCAGCAGTCAGAGGCCAAGCAACATTTTTGCAAATAGAAGACACACATAGAATCCAGCATATTGACTAAAGACTGCTTAGGTTGGGCTGCTATAATTGCTGAGGTATGGGTGACCTGTCCCACAGTCAGTTTATGCACGAGTTAAACAGATCACAAATGCGTAAACAGGGACTGAGGGAAGAGCTTGAACAATTCCTGCAGCTCTAACACATTCCCTTCTCTGAGCTGTTTGTTCTGCCCCTCTGACAAAGGACACCCTCATTACAGCAAAAATAAAGAGTGCTCCTGAGCCACACAGACATAGCCACCAAAGTTAACGTGCCAAGATGTGAAAGCCAACAGTGCTGGATTTGCAGACAGTATACATGCCACACCTCTTTCAGAGCACAATGCCAGCCTAACCTGAATGAGGAGCACCTGAGAAGATGACAAACTTCCACTCCTGCTCTTTCTGCTACAGGCATAACTGAAGGAATGATGATAGAGAAGTTACTGGCTCCACCTAACACTGGTGCTTGTCTCTCTGGAGTTCAGAGGTAGCACACAGAGAGGATGCACGTCATTCAGCACTGAAGACTCACATGAGAGGTAGCAAGCGATCACAGCAGCGTAATTTGACAGCATCCCATCCTATGCATGTGCCTACAGTCAGATTTGCCCAGGCAACAAATGGGAAGGCTGAACAAACTATTGTTGAAGAACAGTTTTTACCAATCTTGATGAGCTATCAGAAAACTTACCACAACAGACTGCTAAAAATTTAGTTCAGCAGTATTATCCTGTCTCCCCAGACAACCTACAGATCTGGCTTGGTCTTAGTCCAGCATCTTTTGAAGTAATCTTTCTTACAACACTTTCAGTGAGCACACTTCTGTCTACAAGGTCACAGAAAGAGCAAATTTATATGAATATTGGAGAACAGTTCCATACAGGTTGATCTGAGTTCTTCTCAAGAGAATCTAACATTTGAACTTGTCCAATCAGACAGTAAACCAGTGCCAAATGACCTATGAAGCTAATTCAAATTAACTGTCACATCAGAGGCTTGTATGAAGGATTTCATGAGTCAACCATGGACAAAGAATGAGTCATAGGAGATACATAGGAGATAATTTTGAAGAATGCGTAAACCTGAGAAAAAGCCCAAATTGCCAATGAACAATATGCAAGTAGAAAAACATGTTCAATTTACAAAATAAGTTAATTGCTATGAATTAGTCAGACGGCTCTAGTCACATAAACACATCTATTGTGGGCTGCTGTTGCAGTCTATATGTCACAGTTGAGCAATTTGAATCTCTATTAAAGGTGTCTCTGACTTTAATGAGAGTTACTGCAATGTATATCAACAACACACTCTGGAAATATACTCCAGCAGAAAATGTAGTGCCAGAAAAATGAAGCTGCCTCAGCTTCTCCAATGGAGGACACTTCCCTGAGCACCCCTAGGTCCCAGCCCCAGTGCAGGTCTCTCAGGGATGACACACACTGATCCATATCCCTCCCACAGCTCCTTAGCAGCAGAAAAGCAGAACTGCTGATTCCTATCAGCCACTGTCCACAAACTCATTGATAATTGAGAAAGGAGATGGGAAAGCCAAAGTACTTTGTCAGCTCAGAGTACACAGCCACTCCTTCCTTTGCCCCTGCAGCTGCTGAAATACCCCATATCCCCCGTCGCTCCCTAATAATTAGATCACCCCTAAAACCTTTCCACAGGGGAAAAAAAAAACCAAAAAACAATCAGTTCTTCTCCTGCCCATTTCAGAAAATCCTTTGTTCATATGCTTTGCTTAGCCATCAACTCACACCACCAATTCCATTTCTTAAGCCCATATTCCTCCATTTGCCTCATGAGAGGTGAGTACCCAGACAGTCCCAGAAGCACAGCAAGGGCACAGGTTCCTGTGGCCCTGTAGCCTCCTGAACCCAAAACTCACCCACGCACTGAAGTCCCCTAGAGCAGGGAGCAATACTTCTGAAGGTCCAAACACAGCATATGGGTTCAGCAAAGACAGGCAACTTCCAACATTTGGAACACACTTGCTATTTCTCTTTTCCCAGTTCTAGGTCACACAGTAAATCCTATCACTGACAGATGCACAAGTTCTCTGCAGCACTAACTTTTTGGGGGATGCATAAAGGCACAATTACACCTTACAGTCTCTCTGGCTGCAAATCCCACTCGAGGTTCATGCTGTGTTCACTCCTACCCTCTCTGTGGTAACCTATCTTCTCCACAGACACTCCTGGGACCAAGTTACATTTAGGTTCCACTCATTCTCCCCTTCTTTCAAGTTTTGCTTTTGATCTTATTGTCAGCAATTCATGACAAGTACAGTCCCACAAACACTGGCATTAACACAACTGCAAGGAACAACATCCAGAGATGGGGATTTCAAAAAACACAGGAATCTCCTAAGCATTGTAATATCATACACGCTTCCACGCTTCTGAGCCTTTTTGGATCTAACCCTGCCTAACCCAAGTCTGCTTAGAAGAAAACCAAGTCTTCTTAGAAGAAACTCAAGCCCAAATAATGAAATAGACTATTACAATGGGTTGTGTTTACACAGCTGAACAAACTAGCCTAACTTCCAAATGTGCTTTTACTACCTTTATTTTCTTATACGGTTTTTGTCAGCCTGTGAGTATATGGATGGATGTGTGGGCACAAAGGTACAGTTTTTTTCTTTAATTTTTAGTCATAGTTAGTGCTACACAGTTCATTGGCTGGTACTCAGTCTTCTGTCAAACAGTTTGTAAAAAAACTGTTTTAATTAATTAACTTCTTAAAGCTGCCAGTCACTGACCCCAGTTCTGCCAAGTATATTATCTGTCTCATGATAAAGCACGTAGGTTTTATGACTGCCTGCAGTCACATCAGAGCCAGGGCAACATCTCCCTGCAGGATGAAAGTAAAATAAAGCCTCTCAAGTAGTGCCTCTGCATGCCAACACTGGCACCCATCTCCTATGAGACTCACCAATCGATCTAGTATTGGATCCCATTCTTATAAACAACCCTTAAATCCCAAATAGGTAACAAAGCAGCTAGTTAAAGGCCCCCATGATTCACTGATAGGAAATGTAGACAGCATTTAATATCCTAAGTCTGCTAACAGACCAACTCATGCATAATGCCAAATGGATCGGTTTTAACAGCACTGCTTGAAATGCAGAACATTTAGTCAGACTGGAATGGACTTCATAGCTACTGACACACAGGAGGGAAGAGTATTTATACCTTTTGGACCAGGTGCTCAAACTTTTCCACCTGATAACCATACAACTCTGAGTATGACTAAAAGTCAGTTCCAAGTGCAGCTGACATAACAGTAGTCATTACAAGCTTCCTGCCCTAAAAAGGTCTGGAAGTAGATCCTCATGAGGCTGGGAAAGCTGAAAAATACCTGATAAGGCACAGAAAACTGAAAGGAAACTCATCAACCCCACCACACACATTAAAAAAGTAGAAGCACATCCACAACCACCAAAGCATTTGTATAAGCCCAGAGCAACACTTATTAGAATCTAAAGAGCTGATCTGCATTTAACCAGCTCTGACCCAGGCTGCAAGCGAAGCACAGCTGCTGAATTGTTACCCTCAAATTCCCAAGTGCTCTACTAGTTTTCCTTACAGTCTGTGCTGGATCATGACAGGCAGGCTGAGTAGAGTAAAAAAAACTACCTGTGGTGACCAGAAATTACTTGTAAACAATTTTCATGAGTGCTCCAAACTTCAAGTAATCACACATCACAATGCAGCAGCAGCATTTTGGCCTGAAAGATTTCATTCCTTTCAGCCTCTGATGACTTCTAGAGGAATGGAATTTTCAGGAAATGTTTCTCTTTTCTCTCTCTCTCTCTCTCTTTTTTTTTTTTTTGGCCATCTCTCCATTTCCATCAGTTCTTGGCTACCTAGCACTAAGAGATTGCTACCTTTTGAGACATGGCATATCCCCAGTCAGTGGGGAACATCAGGGCAATCTCATTCAGAGATGTTTCAGTTAAAAAAGCATTAGATCTATAGGATAGATAGATCTATAAAGGCAGACAGGGAGAATAAGCTTTGAAATATAAGTACAACATAACTAAACAGCAAAAATGTCTGGTCAGTGCAAAAATAATCCAAGAGTTGGTTATGAAATCACTCCGATATAGCACAAACCCAAGCTGCTGGTAGAAACAGTAGTCCTATGCCAGTTGACCATGTTCATTCCTACTGCAAACATTGTGCCAGTCCTGATGAGTGATAAATTCCAGGGGAGGAAAAGATAACTGAAAACTACACAGACAAGCTTGGGGTTTTTGAGCTCCCCACATGATGGATCAGCTACCTGGCCTGGCTGATGCTGTGCCAACTGCAGTGCTGGCCCAAGGGGGGCCAAGGGAACAGGCTGCAGCACAGCCAAACACAGCAGGCTCTGCTGGCAGCAGATAAACAGGTAATCAAATGGAATCACAGTGTGTCTGCAGTCTTTTAACTTCTCCATTTAAGAAATGTTCCTGTCATGGAGCCTTCTACTAAATTGTTCATAATATTCCTGACTGCACTATTCTGCAAGATGGAAATGCTATTACTGTCATGTTACCACCTTGTAACCAACAGAACTAAAATCCAGTCTGTGATAAAACACTCCCTGATAAACACTGAATTCAAATAACCCGAGTTTTGCTGAAGTTTAGTAAATACATAGCTTTGAGACACTATTAAGTATAATGGAGTGACAATGGGACAGCACTATTCATTCTGCTTTCAGGTCTTTTGCTGTAATGCTTTATAAATATATTTGCCCAAACCTAAGAAGTTTTATGTGAAGGATTTCTAAAAGGGGTACAATGTGTAATACACTGACAGACAAGCTGCTGGAAGAACTAAGGTAGAGAAAGTTCAAATAATCAATAAGTGGGAGGAGTTATAAAGCACAGAAACCTCTTAGAAACACTTCAGTACCTAAACATCAGAGCTTTGCCAATAATTTTCCTTCCAAACATCTTTCTAATAGCTTATTCCTTTGACCAAAAGCAAACACTTCCCTGCCCTTTTGATCTAAGCATTTTTTCCTTTTTCGAGACCTGAAAAACCAAAGTGGTTTCCCCCAACTGAATACAAAAGAACACCTTTGTACATAGTATTTTTAAGAAAACAACCACAAATAAAACACACACACAAAACCCAAAATAAACAAAAAACAAACAAACAAGACCAAAACAACAACCCACACTGAAAAAACCTAGAGCATTTCCAAGAAGACTTCCTCACACTTTCTTAAGTGTAACTGGTCAAAGAATTTAACAAAAAGAAGGAAGAAGCAGCAAACAACTCAAACCCATAGGAATGGTTGGTGAAATGAGTGTATATTTACCAATATGGCCTTTTAAAGTCCCTCCTGCCCTGCAGAGAAAGAGCTTCTTTTTAACGGGGATGGGGGGGGGAGAGAGAGAAAAAAAGAAGAAATAACTCACATGAATTCCTCCCTATCTGGCTTAAATATCAACTGCAGGACAATACAAAGAGTAAAAAAACTATAAGCTCTTAATAGTAAGGAGGATTGCAAACCATAAAGCTTCCCATAAAGGAGTGTGGGGTCTTTGCTTATCTTATATCTGAAAAATCGGAAAAAAATCAGGAAAAAAAAAAATCATAAGTCCCAAGATCATACATGGCTGATGTCTAATCACCAAAACACTGAACTTCCCAGACCAGCAAGGACCCAAATTCCATTTGCATTTCTTCTTTTTTTTTTCCAAAAGGGGGAAGGTGAGTAGGAGGAGGCAAGACCTGCTCCTGGCTCCGTAACAAGACAAACGCAAGAGGCAAGAGAAACAAATACAAACCTTCATTAACTAGCTCAAATCCCTGGCTGCTCCCATTCCAGTTCCCATTACAGGTCCAGTGAATAAGGCACCATACAATGCCATCTACACTGATGGGAGCATCCATTCCCTCAAAGCTTTGGATACTAGGTGGAGAGTCAAAGCCTGCAATATTACAAAATTTTCTGGAGAAACAACCTCCCTGACTGGCAGGAAATTAATCACATTTCCTCATGCCTTTCCATCTTCCTGAGGATTGCAGTGTGTAATTGGGAGTGTGCATGAAGGGCTGTGGAACAATGGGACAAGGCAGGGAGCCATCATCTTCTCTGAAAGGCACACATCAAGGACACCAACTGAACTGTGCTTGCAGTGCTCTCCTTTTCTGCCATTACTCCATCAGACAGGAATGACAGAGCCACACAGCTCTATCCACACTCGAAAGAAAATAACTCAAGCACCTGTTGCTTTAGGGACCCAGAGTAGGAACTGAGCTCTTCCATATTATCCCCTCTCTCAACCACCACCAAAGTAGAATCAACAAAGCACAGATACAAGATTAGGTGGTGGTCAATGGGTGTCCATATTTACTTTTCACTTGGACTTTGGCATCTGAACCCATCACTCCAAGCAGAGGGCTCTGGGTTCCGAGGACTGCAAATATGTGTGGTCATGCATGCTCATGTGTGTCTTGTACCTGGCTAAAAAACAAAAAATGAAACAAAAACCAAGCACAAACAGAAAAAGAATCAAAAAAACAACCTCTGAAAGCAACACAAACAACAGTTTCTGACATTCTGAATTTGTCCATCACTCTTAAGGAAGGATTTAGATATGTCTCTCAAGAACTCTTTGTAGATCTATTGCTTAAATATGGCTAAAGCCTCGCTTTCAACAGCCAACTGACCCAACATCTTCTGTCACTGGAGACAAGAATCTCACGGTAGTCTCCAGGATCCCATCCTTCCTCCATGGTTCACCCTGAAGGCAGGCCATTTCTACTTTTCTCCACGTAGTAAAATGCGTCTCAGTACATGCTTTCATTTCTGTACAGTCAAGATCAACATCTACAATCACAAGGGAATTGCTAAAAGCTCCCTGAAAACATTTCGTTTTCATCTCCTTTTTCCATCTCTTGCTGCTATTAACCACCTTTATGTCAGTGATACCTCTTGGTGACAGCTCATCAGAATAAAATGTCTGTAGTTTATTAGAGCTGGGATGATTGTGAACTTTAGGGAACAGGGACAAGATTGGTAACCTTAAGGAAACAAAAAGGCCATAGGAAGACAATCTCATCTTGTAGCACATGTAAAAATTCAAAGTGTAAACACATCAGAAAAGTATCACCTAAGTGCACTGGTGCAAGCAAAGAGGAATCAATAGCCAAGCAGGAACCTGCTGGTTGTAGCAGGACAGGAGCCAGTCAGTAGAATCTCTGGAATCTCAAACAATCTATATGGGTCATACAGAATAATCATCTCATTAAGTTTCTACAAATCACTAATTTCCACCGAGTGTCAAGGTTAACAAGGTTCCTATTGACATCAGTGATTTGGCACAGAGAATCATCCACCATCCACATTACTGAAACATGCAAGAAATAAGATGTGAATGCCTCCTTTTCCCCCACTCCTACCATCAGGCAATCCCTACCCTATATGCAAGCTGTAACTACAGCTGCTCAGAAGTTTCTGACAGATTTCCTGCAGAAAAAACACCAAATGAATGTGTTTTGCAGAAGCACATTCGTTTCAGTGAGCCTTCTGCCGAAATGTAAGCCATCCTTCCCAGTCCTCAGCCAACTGCCAGGAGAAATCAACTGTGATGTGGCACAATGCAAAGTGCATGACGCAGCTGAGTCTTCGGCCCTCGAACTATTAAGGCTTCCAACGTGCACAGCTCTCCAGGCAGCATCTCCATTAACCTGGCAAAATCCAAGGATGTTAAAGCCTTAAAAGAGTCACATCAGCAACTCTGTGCAACTTCTAACCCAGTGCAACCTGGAAAATGAAGGTACTGCAAGTCCTCATGCAGCTACGTGGCAGGGCTTCCCCAGAGCTCAGACTTCCTCACACAGTAATGCAGAAATACTCCTCCTGAAAAATTAGTACCAACAGCACTATAAAGGATTTCAGAGCAGTCCCTGGAAAGCTTTTTTTAATCTCATGTTTACGCTCTCTTTATTAATCATGTTTATTCTCGCAAAGTCTGAAGAATCAAGTCTTCAGGCTCTTTACATCAGAGATTATGCTGGATGTAGTTGAAGCAAGTAGGTAGACTCATAAGTAAGATATCTCATTCTTATGCAGATATTTTCACAAAAAAAAGAAGATGAAATATAGAACATTCCCAAGATGGCAACAGAATGGTTCCTAAAGCACTACATTTTCCTAACTTCTCTAGAAGCATCAGTTAGTTTAACAGTAATAAAAGTAGACAATAAAATCCAGCTTTTAAGATTCCCAGTCACCAAACTTCCCAAACAAAAGAATTTCCTTCTTTGCTTATTTTAGTGCAAACACATTTTGGTTTGTAGTCCCTAGAAAGAGGCAGTTACAGCACACTACCACACTAGCTGTATTCCAGAATTTCCAGAGTGAACAGTACTGTCACAGTTGTTTCCTCACACCTCTGTGGTCAGTTAATAAACCACTTAAACTAGCTCAGTTGGACAGAGCATGGTGTTAATAACATCAAGGATGTGGGTTTGATCCCTGCATGGGCCATTCACTTAAAAGTTGGACTTGATGACCCTTGTGGGTCCCTTCCAACTCTGTGATTCTGTGACACTTTCCAAACTTGAAGTCAAAGGAGCATTCTCAACTCTGCCACCTTCAGTTACCATGAAGCAGCCGTGTCAAACTGACAGACTCATTTAAATGATCACCAGGGTTCCACAAGCAGTTACTGTACTTTGGAGACCACCACTGTTTGGCAGATCAGTTTGGAAAATATAAAGGAAAGTTGGCTAAACGTTACACCAATGTTAATTAGTTCATAAAAGAACCTGTTTGACTTCATGGTGAGTTAAGGCAAGCTTGCTCCATCAAAAATCAATTACCTTGACTGTTGAGGGACAGTAGCTCTTTAAATCATTCAAATCTCATTGTAAGACCACATCTTATAACGCCAGAAGCCTCAGTGTTCAATAACCAAATCCTTTGCTAACTCAAAGATCAAGAAAATTGTCTTCCTCTGGGGAAATATTACAACAAATCAGCGAGAATATAACTATACCACTATCTTCTAGAATAGAAGAAATCAGAACTGTTTAAACTGGTATCTCTGAGACTCTTTCATGCTAACTGTCTTCTCTTCTTGCAGCTGTTTGATCCCTGTGGGTATAGTAGAATCCAAATGGTCACAGAGAATTACAAGATAATGACAATAGTAGGCAGTCACCAATTTGTGATAGCATTAATGTCATAAGCCCCCTGTTACTAGCAGAGAGAGAAAAAAACCCCAGTGTTCAGTACTTCATT
Organism: Chiroxiphia lanceolata; assembly: GCF_009829145.1. NCBI lineage: Eukaryota > Metazoa > Chordata > Aves > Passeriformes > Pipridae > Chiroxiphia > Chiroxiphia lanceolata. Next base: position 12,122,590 of record NC_045644.1, read on the forward strand.
AAATTTTCCTGTTTTGAGATTTTGTTTTATTTTAACTTGCCACTCATCAGGGTATCAACACTTCCCACTCTGGCAGGGGCTGGGGCACCTGCCCCCTCCCTCTGTGCTGACCTTGCAGGTTTGCCAGTTTTTTGGGAAGCTCTTCACAGTCTCCCAGTGATATCCTTTGCTCAGAGTACATCTACCAGAGCAGTTCGCCTCAGGGACTTTCAGGCATAAAAGCTAACCAGTAACTTGCACCATAACAGGCACAAACATTTGGAGAACTAGCCTAAATTCATCCATAGCACTCCTAGTGGAAAATCTCATCAAGTTCACAGAATCACAGAATATGCAGATCTAGTAGGGGACCCACAAGGATCATGGAGTCCAACTCTTAGCCCTGCACAGGACCATCCCCAAGAGTCAAACCATGTTCCTGAGAGTATCATCCAAACACTTCTTGAACTCTGTCAGTCTTGGTGCTGTGACCACTGTCCTGGGGAGCCTGTTCCAATGCTCAGCCACTCTCTAGTGTGAAGAACCTTTTTCTAATATCCAGCCTAAACCTCCCTTGACACAACTTCAGGCTATTCCCTGTCACTGGTCACCACAGAGAAGAGATCAGTGCCTGCCACTCTTCTTCCACTCACGAGGAAGTTGTAACTGCAATGAGGTGTCCCCTCAGTCTCCTTTCTCCCGGCTTAACAGACCAAGTGATCTCGGTTGCTCCTCATACAGCTTCCCCTCAAGGCCCTTCACCATTTCTGTTGCCCTCCTTTGGATGCTCTCTAATAATATCTTTCTTATATTGTGATGCCCAAAACTGCACACAATATTCAAGGTGAGGCCTCACCAGTGCAGAGTAGAACAGGACTATCACTTCTCTCGACTGGCTGGTGATGCTTTGCCTGATGCTTTTGTTGACCTTTATCTCATTCCCAAAAGCTAACTCTTGAGGATGGATCCTGGGTGATTATACCAAGCTGCTTTCCTTCCTCTCTTCCTAGTCTCTTGCTTTGCACAGAGGCTTTCCTTCCTTTTGCATCCCTCTGCCTATCTGCGGAGCCAAGGTGCAGGTGCCAGAGCAGAACCCCCTCAGATCTTTTGGTTAGCAATTTTCCATGGTTCACAACAGGGAAATCAACATGTGCACAAACCCCACTCCACTCATCAGCATCAACTCTGGATGGAGTTGAAAATGGGCTTTGACTCTGTCCCACTTGTCAAACAGCACTTCACCCTCAAAACCACAAGAAGCAGCAAAAAAATTTAGCTGCTGTTTGCCAGGGTATTTAAGATGGTTTGTTACAGTGCTATCCAGGATAAGTCCAGCTTGAGATGGACATGACAGTGGAACACACATAGCTGGGGAAAGGTGAGCTAAGTCCGTGCAATAAGCTTGAGATGATAGAAGCTCTTGGGTCCTCCTTCCAAAAGGGACAGTTTAAGATGCAACTTTAACATTCATTCTCTAGGAAATCTCCTACTTACGGAGCAAACACTAAGGCAGGAGTACTATATTTCTCCATGTCTACTCCACAACACCTCCAAAGCTATATCCTCTTTCCTCTTATCCTTCAAGATGAATCCTTCAAGGCATTAAGCTGACATCTGTGTAGCCCCTGAAGGGTCTATGCAGCATTGTGTAGAAGCATTATGGCTTCTCAAGAGAAATGAGGCACTGTCATACCACAGGCTGGAATGGCACTGACAGCTTATTGAATCCAGAGTTTTACACTGCTCCATACAAAAATCATTCTTAGCTGGAAGTTTGATTTGAAGCAAAGCTGACTGACAATTTTTGCCCCAACTGTCAGACCTTGATGCTGTCTCAGTATCCAGAAGATGTGAGCCATCAGATATGAGACTTCTCCAACCTGCCCGCATCCTCTTTTAAGAGACCCCCATCACCCATGTTATCAGAAAGCCCTTCCCTGGCATCCCAGCAGTCCCCACCAAGTCAGGGCTACCAGCAAGCCACCAATGAGCATCTGTAACTTTCCAATGTCCCTTGCTCTTGGCACACTACCTTGTTCAGATGCCTTGATATACAAGCCCAGATTCTGCTAAGAGCAAGAAGGATTCAACTAAGGCAAAAGATTTGGTTGAGGATAGATCACTAACCTCTTGTAGGAATACCTGTTTAAAAGAAAGAAGATAATTCACCTAATGTCAGCTGCTTTAAAAGAAACATAAGGAAGGACACTGCATCAGAACAAGGGTCCATTTAACTCACTATCACGCTTTGCAACAGTGGTCACTAGTGACACCTAAGGAAGAATGAGGTCAGGATAAGCATATATAGCATTAACCCTAGTACTCTCACAGTATCTAATTTTCATCTGAAGAGAGTATTTTAGTTCTTTCTGGTGACCAAGGCTACAACAGACCAGCATGACAATTTACTACAGTTGAACAAAAAAACCTCCAGAGTTTCTACCTGTAGTGACTTTGTTTTCAAGACCAAAAATGCCATGAGATTTCCTTGACTCTTTGCACAGGCCCTAAAGGACAAGCTGGTTTATCACATTATCTCCAGCAAGTAAAGTATAGTCTTGCAGTCTTACAAGAACTGATGCTCTGTGTCTCCACCTTGTCCAAACCAGATAATGAAAAAACATTGTACACCTACATAGATCTGGCATGCCATCTATCTGTAAAAAACCACTGCTGGCTCACATCTGTTTAGAGATCCATTTGAGCTTTTCCATCTATCTGGTGCTTTGAAATCACGGGGTACAGACAGGTCAATTATGAACAATTAAGTTACCACACATAAGAAATTACTGTTTCTCAGATGAGCAAAGGTAATTGGCCATATGCACACTCACAGCCTAGTCCCAATGGCCAAGAAAATTGGCTTAACTTGTATTTTGTTGTAACACATTTTGCTACCTACTTGCAAGGGAGTAAAAGAACAACCATGATCAGTTACCACAGTGCAAAGCATCTGTTGTTATCTGTGATTTAAGAAGATAACCACAAGTTATCCATTCACCACCGTGGTGAAACCTCTAGAGTTTGTCAGTGTTACTTAGCTCCACCTCAGCAAACAACTCACACTTCAGAAAAAACAACAGTTTCATTCAAAACAGAAGCAAAGACCTTGGTATTTATGTAAAGACATAGAGGAGAAATGCAGGAGGGAAAAAACAGGATTACTTGCTAATTGCTTCTTCTCCAGATAATTAATCCAGAAGCATACCTGAAATTATGCATTTTCTTTCTAAAACACAGAAATTGAGCACATGAATAACTTGAGTTTTATGGCAAAAGAGACTTCCAGTTTTACTTGCTTGCTGTAAATTACCAGGGGAAAACAAATTCACATAACTGAAGAAAATAACCATAAAACAACCACACTACACTTGGTTCCAAGATGAAATAGGAGCAGGGGGAAACATCCTCTGAAATACTGGATTTGTATTATTTGAGGATCAGCTCTAATCCCAAGAGGGTAAATGGGTCACAGCAAAACATGAGAAGAACCAACTCTACAAAATTCATCACTCAATAACATCCTGCCTTTGGCGCACATTAATCAGGCTGTGATGAGAGCTGGGGAAGAGGCAGAGAGCGCATGTGGTTGCTATGGAGTTAAAGGCTTGAAGGAGATACAGGGAAACAGCACAACTGCATAGAACACAGTTAACTCTTTAACTGCCTCTATCTAAATACCTTTCTGGTCAGTCAAATTCATGAATACCTGTTCTAAGAGAAACCCTTTAGACACCCAGGAGTTCCCAGGAACAGTCAAAGTCCAACGCCCAAAATCCACCAAGAAAGAGTAGTTGCTCCACACTAAAAAACAGCTGAGACTGGCAAACAACAGCCAGATGCTACAGAAGCTGAGTAAGGGTTGAGGGATTAGAGGATGGAGATGGACAAGGAGGGAGGACCATGCTTTGGAGCATACAGTCTCTGCCAATGGTCTTCATAGTTTAATACTCTGATCTGTCACGCACAAGGGAGAAAAAGTAACTGCTAGAGAACCATGCAGAGATTGAGTTGCCCCTAGACAACAGATAGGGGCATCACCATAAAATTTAAGACATCTGTGGTTCAGGAATCTATCTGAACAGCTGGAAATGCACTGAAGTTCTAAGAAGCCCAGGCACATCCCTTCCTCAAGAAAACACACCTTGAAATGTTTGGACTTTTTCTCCCCCATAATGTCATTTAACACTATTGGAAAAAGCCACCCCACTTGCTAATGTGAGTGCAAAGAGTCACATATAGGCAAGGGTTGGGATGAGGCTGGCACTGGACATGCTCCTTGCACAGTTTGGTTCCATGACTGAAAAAGGAAGAGCTTCTTGGAAGACAATTTCCTGAAGCAAAAGGTTTAGGAGTGGGAATATGGTTCTGGCAGACTAGGCAGATGAGGTAAAAAATCCTGAAGACAGTGCCAGACATGTTGGAGCTGATGACTGAAGTCATAAAGCACATTTCATGGATAATCCAAGCAGCTACTTCCAGATTATAAGAAGCTGCTGCACTTCCAACTCCCTGCAGAGTTTCCTAGCAGGGGGTGTCTGTGTGTGTATATATATAAATATCTGTAGATAATCAGCAAAGTTTCTATTTTCTCCTGCCTACTTAAGGGAGTCTTTTAGTGTGCATCCTCCTACACTGCTATTTTTACCTGCTTCTAATCAGTGTGTTCTTAAACATTGAGAGGCTCAAAGAAGAGCAGTTCAACTCCTACAGTGCACAGCCCACAACACACTGAGTAATACCTGGATGGAAGCTCTTCTCCCAGCACCCAAGATATGCCTTGCAGAGCACTGGGGAGAGCTGGTGGGCAAGGTCTGAGGGATCTCCTCACATTCACAGGATGCTGAGCTTGAACTGAAGGCTCTTTGAGCAGGGATCATTAGCACTGTAAGGAGTCAAGCAGAGAGGACTGGATTCAAAGTCAGATTTTTAAACTACTGATATAGTAAATAACAATACTAAAAATAACCACAAAAGCTGGGTAAACTCATATACTACATTATTTTCTTCTCTACTTTTTATCTCCTCTCACCATAAAGCTTTCAGTTTTCACTTCCAGTTTGCCAGACCCAAACATGGTTGATTTCAGCCTCAGAGTAGGCATTAACCTGTGGATAAAATTTTCAAAGGACCAGGATACCGCAGTCTTTGTGAGGAGCTCCTGAGATTACGGTAACAAAGGGTCCAAAAACACCAGGTAGACGGCATCAAATCCTGATGCCACATGACAGCTCGTTGATCAGTGGGCTGCACTCTCGATTCTTCTAAAGGCCTTATTTAGTGGGGCTGTTTTCAAATGTGCAACAACACAGAGATGGGTGTGTTTGTATGGGCTACAGGGACATACCCTGTGCCAGCACAAACACTGATCACAGTTTGTCTCTCCTCATCCACTGAGCAGCCTTTCTCTGAAAGCACATACTAAATTCTTTCTTGATTTTCAAGAACAGGAAGATCTTCCTTTGAAATAATAATTAAGTCACCTGATTTTGCAAGTCATTTCCTCCCTTGCAGCAGCATCAAAAAAAGAAAAAAAATCCACTAAGGTCAAAAATACCAAGGGCCAAAATTCCAGGTCATACATAAGACAGAACCAGCTGCAGCGCCCCAAAACCCAATCATACCTAAAGTCGTTAGAGATAGTTCCAATTATTTATGGAATGTTACCAGCAAGAACAGTCATGGCATGACTGGCCATGAGTAAGTATCCTGTTTGAGGAAAATGGCATGTTGGTCTTCGTGAGAATGATCTGAGCAAGTCTCAGCTTCCTGTCAACACGTACTATTTAAACCTCTGACATTTTAAAACTTGACCCTATGGATTGATTGTAGGCAGTTCAATATAAACATTCAGCATACGATACTTGATATTTAAAGTCTGTAGCTCAGATTATAAATGTTGACAGATTCATCTATGACTGCAGTGGAAAGTATCTGTCCTCCTATTTAAAATTTCAGCATTTTCCCCAGTTTTGCAAACATTTATCACACAATTTTTAAAGTTGCTCAAAATACTTAAACCATTTTTTCCAACACTGAACAACCAGAAAAACAATCAAAGCAATTTCGTACTCAAAGTAATTTCCTAAAAAAAATCATAGAGTATTGTCATAAAGTCCTTTGATTAAAACTGAAACTTTCAAGAAATTTTCAATTTTCTTGGAGAATTGATTGAAAACACATCAATAGTAATTCTGTAATCACTCTCCTCTCCCATGAGTCTTACACAGACTCACAGTATTGATTTTATTCTCACTTTAAAACTAGAAGTACATGCGGTTGAAATCTTTAAGTAAAAATTCTTACTCAATTGAACATTTGTCATAAAACTAGTAAACAGCAATGTGAAATATTAAAAATAATTTTTAGTAGGACTAATATTTTGCAATGACATCAACTAAACATGAAAAAAATACTTTTTAAAGCAAAGTCACTATAGACAATATATTAATAAGGCATTTCAATAGATTTCCATTCTGCATTCCTCCTTTTTTTTCTTTTTTTTTTTTTTTCCAGCTGCAAATGAGCGCAAGCAAATTTTGGGGAAAATATTTTGGTATAAATTTTTAACAGTTTCCTGACAAAATATTAGCAGTCCTTACTGCAGTTTACTTCCTATGAGCATCAACATCAGCAATCAATAGAACACAACCAAGGAAGCTCAAGTTCACCCATCGCTCTCTTTGGTGAAACAAAACAAAGACAGTAGGCTGTACACTTCAAACTCTCTACAGACTGCACTCCATTAGTATTTATTTAAGTAATAGCAGGATAACACCATTGAAAGAGGGTGCTTAAATTAGAGGGAAGTAGATTAGAAGTAGCACAAGCCACACTGCAATCCTCTGTAATCTTTTCATATTCTGCATTCAGGGCTTGCTGTAGCTCTACCACAGAGGAAGGGAACTGCACAAGGACAGAGCCGTGCCCCAGCATCTGATCCAGATCAGACTCAGCTGGATACACACAAAGGAGGGGCTGGTCCTTTCCCCTCTTCCCAAGCAATTCATGCCTGGAAACAAACCATTTTCCCTCTACATTCCTACCATCACAGTCTAAGCAGGAAAAGCAGTGAGGAAGAATCACTTTTTTTTTCAGTCACATTCACAGTAACATGCATATCAATACATAAAACAAACAAGACATTGCCTGGAAATTCCGAAAAAATGGATGCTATCTTTTCTGAGACAATCACCACATAAATGCATTTCACAGCCTAATACTACAACACAAGTGACAGCTAAAGAAAGATAAGTCAATTCCTGTTTATTTTTAGAGATAACAAGGCTTCAGACCAAGCCTTGGGTGGTCACAACTACATCACAGTCTCTTGCAGTGATAAGCAAAATCTGTCTTCTAGCATGTGGAAGCAGGCAGCCAATGTCTGGTGGTAAAACTTAAGCAACAAGCACCAGAAACAAGAGTGCAAATAAGCAAGAGGGAAGTATTTGCTATTTGGAGCAGTTACAGGGGTCAAGGCTGGTGTGCTCACTCAGCACATCATCTGCTTAGATCCTTCTATTCATAGTCAAGATAGATTATATACAACTTCTATGATTCTATGAAAAATGATTAACCTATTTATTACCATCAGTTCTCTCTGGGAACCACCTGCACAGAAGTAAAAGTTTGTTTACTACAAAGTTTTGTCTCTTTGATCTGATTTTCTTCCTCACAATAGGTTATTATACTCTGGAAAGTCAATGAGACAAATCCAAATATCTATGTCGTTCCTCTGTGCAATCATTGGGGCATGTGTCTGACACCATCAGAGAAACATCTCTGAGGTTAAACAGGGCATGAGCTTTAAGATTTCTCCCATGATAATTTGTAGTGAAAGAAGCTCCTGCTCCTGAGCAGATTTTGATGTCTCTCTGCCAATGTAGTTATTTGGAGCTTGGGACTGTGGTGGGGAAAAAACAAACTTAGAGGACTATGGCTTCACCATGGATGAACATTTAATCATGCAAACCAAAGGCAGATCACAGAACCACGTTCCTCCCTCAAACTTGAAAATTCTTGGTGGAAGATAGTGGCCCAAAAATTGCCAACATGGCGAGTCTTGATCTGGGCACTACTTGCTGTAGCACTAGTGGACTCAATCCTCACTGTCACTTGGCCTCTGTACTCCCATCTTCCAGCTTGGTTCCCAACTGTTTCATGTCCCTGAACCATCCAATCACTACTACCTTCCCTTCTCCCTTTACCTCTCCACTTCTCTCACCAGAAGGTGACAGGTAATTGCCAGAGATCATTAGCACAGTCAGGAAGGAAATTTTCCTTTCCTCTTTCCATCGTGCTTTCTTTCTTGGCTAAATACCCAAAGGAATTTGAAGTCAGCTTTAGCCCCTGACTGAACCATCAGCTAACCCTCCAAAGAGCCTGCCACCTCTCACTCCTGCAGCATTCTACCAGTCTCACTCAAATCCCCCAGTGATATAGGCCAGCCTCTCACCACCAGCCAGGGAGCCAAGCTGAGTCTATTGATTCTTTCCTAGACACTGCTTTGAGGTAGATCAACTAACCAGGCAGAAGAAAGCTCTGGGGAAGCTCCAAGGACCCTGTCATTTTCCCTCACTGCCAGCTCCTCAGGCCATGGCTAGAGACAACACAGCAGAGACAGAATAAGAACCTGGATTAAACATGACATGTGGATGGCAGGAGTTATTGGATGCAACTGCCCTCTCAACCCTAAACACTGGTGTATTATCAACACCCTTCTGGCTACAGATACAAAGCACAGCACCATAAGGGCTGCCTTGGCAAAAGTTCACTCCATCCCAGCCAGATCCAATACAGCATCTTTAGCTGCAGACCCATGATTTAGATCTTTCAGTGTGCTTTAGGATACACCTAAATATCCAGAAATTCATCCTTCAGATAGATGGCTTCAACTGGAAAATCAAATAAACTAGGAAAGATACTGGGAAGAGGAGGAAAACACAGTGGTTGCCAGTAATTAACTAACATGTCTTGTGAGCCCTAACTCAGCTGCTTGGCAACCCAGAAAGTCACACAAGAGAGCAAGGGGGAACTGGACAAGTGGCTTAACTGGATGCTTCCAGAGCAGTAGCTTTAGGTGAGTAAGGGAAATCTTTGGTGTATTCCCACATCTTCACCATCCTACACTGGTATTACAGGCCCCAAAGAAGTCCAGGTAGACTTTAGATAACTTCTACTCAATTTGAAGGAAACGGTGGAAAAACGATTGCTCAAATTAAGAAAGACGGACTTTTATATTCCTGCTACTTTTGCCCTTCATTTGTTGTGCCCACATCGGTAAATAAAACAGGTCAGGGACCATTTTCTGCTCCAGAGACCACTTGGCACTTGGTCTGCCTCTATTTAGCTAAACTTCCTTTCTCCCCAAGACAAGGTGCCAAAAGGAAGCATTCTTGGGCTACTCTATCCCCTAAACCAGGACTGAGTTTGTCTGAAAATGCTCATTGGCAAGGGACACAACCATGCTGGGGGACATCAATGGCAAAACCATCACACTCCCACATCAGGCCAAGCATTCAGGAGCAGTCAAAATCCAGGAACATCCTGGGTGCCATATGAAATGAAACAGGTAAGGCACATCCCTGCTGAGGTGAGCCCTTGGGTCCCACTGCCAGAATTTGGCATCATTCACAGGGCCACAGCCACAAATGGAATGGAGTAGAGTCACTGGTTGGAAGTCAAACCTTTGACAGACTTGTACCAGTGGCAGAAAATCTAGCCCAGAGAGATTAAAAGTTCTCTGCCCATCTTTCTTTGGCAATAACCTCCCAGAGGTGGATGAAGTGTACAAATCTGCTATTGACAGTAGGGGAGGTAACAGTAAGACAAGGGTGTTTTGTAAAAGCAGCAGCAGTCTAGGTCAGCCCTGTGCCTGGCTTTCCCACACACTTTTCCCTCTAACTGCAGTCTTTCCAGTACAAGAAACCTGTCTTTGCAAATAGACCTGGCTCTGGCAGAAAGAAATAATCTTCGATATATTTTCTGGGGGTGCTTTGATAACAAGAAAAGAGTTAAACAGTGGCAACACCTGACTGGACTTCTCACTTTCTTTCTATCACTTTAATTAATTAAAAAAAAAAATTGTTCTGAAAAAAAAGGCAGGGGAAAAAAAAACCAAAACAATACCCACACATCACTCTTCAGATAAAAACAATTTTGAAATCTGATGCTTATGTAGTTCCGTAGGCACAGTGGATATTAATAATTCAACAAAATATTGTAGTCATTACTATATTTTGCAATATCACAACAGTGTGTTTTAGCAGAATTTCTCTCCAAATCTCATTGCAGCAGCCATTAATAAATAAAATGCAATTCACTGTATTAAATGTGTTGTTTAAAGGCTAAATATTTCATCAGAACTAATTCATTCTAAATAATCAGACTAGGACTCTCCTCGCAGCACCAGGAAAAATCTCAGTTCCATACACTTTCTACACTTAGAAATGAAATTATGCTTCAAAAAGCAAACCATAAATTGAATTCAACTCAAACATCTACACAGCAGCTCTTAGTCTATAACCCCGTGCAGACAGATGGGATCACATTCAAACAGGCCACAGGTCTCACGACTTTGTTATGCTGTTTTTGCCACCCAGGAAAATTAAGATTGAAAAAATACAATAGAATGATTTGCATTTATTGCCTCCCTTGAACAGTGGCCCGTGCCTGATTCCCTGTGGGAAGGAGAAACAAAAATCATGTGAGTCCAGACCTCAGCTGCCAAGAGCTGTAGGTAACAGTGCTTATCCAGCGCTTTTCACCAGTCAGGCTCCAAGGGCTCTGCCAAGGAGACCGGTTTCCTCTCACAGGTGGGGAAACTGAGTCACAGAGGGGGACAGCTTGTCAGTGGTGAATGTAAAGGCTAACGGATGAGCTCCTACATATTTCTCCATTCTGCACAAGTAATGCACATCTGCTCTGTCCCATTGCCTCCGAAGGCGCTCAGAACTTCATTTCAGTTGCAAATGTTACCATTTGTTTTGGCAAATGTTACCATTTTTTGCCCCCCTAAAGTTTTTCCTTAGATCTCAGGAAGGGTGATTTACATCTTAAGTACAACTTGAGATCCTCCACTCTCAAACACACACACCCAACCTCCCAACCTACCCAGCCATAGACCGGTGAGTTTCTAAGTCAGGATGAAGAGGGAATTTGACTTTAGTTTCTGTCAACTGGTATTATTAGCAAAAAATGTTACAATCCCCATATCAATAAATAAACAAATCCCAAAACTAAGCAAACCCAAACAAATAAACAAACAAAAACCACACTTCACAGTTTGAAGTTTCCAGTTTAAAAACTTCTTCCACACAAAAAAAAAAAAAAAGGAAAATAAGTAAAAAACCCCACTGCATGCAACCAAAAAAATGTTCTCTAAAGTAACTGTTACTTTCCAGCCACCTCCAGAACAGCATGTAAACATCCACCCTGCTGACTGACAAACTGACGTCAGCAAGGTAATTCCTGTAATTAAAACAAAATAACATAACCTTACAAGCAGGCCCTGCATCAGACACTATAATCTCTGTTTTTACCCATGGAGTTCACTGCTTTCCTCCAAGAAAAGCACATAAACACTGCAACCTTCTTTTCCCTGACTATATACCAAGACACAGCATAGCACATAAAATCAGAAGGAGTGGTATCTTCAAGCATTACTTTTTACAGTAAAATAGCAACTTAATAAGGCCAGCATATCTCCTAAATTGTGCTGAATTTGCTTTCATAACTATATAATAAATGTTTCAGCTTAACCTTTTAAAACCAAAATCTCAGCTTTTCCATATTTAAAAAAGAAATCCTTTAAACAAGTCCTTAAAAATTAGGGAGACGAGATTTTTATTTAGTTGCTTGCTTGTGGTAGTGTCTGTTGGGTTTTTTTTAAATCAGAATGAAAGTCTGAATTTGGTCCGAATCAAAATCTGAGGAGACCCGCCAGGGTGGAGATGGGGGTTAGGGATTAAGCCCAAACAATTTCCTTCTGTGAACTACCACACACACACTCAAAAACACCGAGGTGAGCAGTAAGATATTTGCAGAGCTCTCTGTCCTACATATTCTTGATTCCAGAGAAGTGCTAGATATGCCAGATAGAGTTCAGTGCCAGATACAGCTGTGCTACTGGGCAATGTCAGACATGTGACATTGGGAATAGATGGACCTTTGGACTCATCCAGCACATCTGACCTTATGTTTCTGGGAACATGTCCAAACCCCATTCAGTTCAATAGAAATGCAAAGAATCCACTGGCTTTGAGTCAGATCTTATATGACAGCAGACAGGAACAACTAGAAATATTCAACCTGTCAAGGAGAAGAGTTAATAGGAACTTGCTCTAATAAATACACCACCTTTACGGCGCTGTTGGTATGTGTTCAAAGTCATTCAGCCTCAAGTGCTAAGGAACCTTAACTCCTGAGCCAAACCCCAGATTATTTCTCTAGGCTTTCACCAAGGCCCTGTAAACCCTGGCTGCACCCCTCAGATGAGCCAGCAGGACCTGAGCTAGAGAGGAACCTAAACTCAGGACCAGTGAAGGACGAGCATAGCATGGCTAGAGAGGTCCCTGCCAGCATGAACTTGGAAAGCTAATTCAGAGCTCAGGTGATGAACAAAGCAGCAACAGAACGTGCCACACCACAAGCCAGGATGGTGTCCACCAATGCAGTAAAGAAGTCTCACTTTTGTTTGACATGCTGTTTGGACACTGTTCAGTGGAACTTTGCAAGTGAAGCCCTCATCATCATTCAAGGCTGCTCCTAAAGGACTATATTCCTGGATTGCTCAGCCCCTTCAAGAGACAACCCTCTGCTTCACCACACAGCTTGACGGCTTGTGACACTTGGTAATTTATCACAGTGTTAATGCTTTTCTGGTTGCTGTCTGTTATGAAACAAGGTTGAAGGCCAGCCTTGCAGATGGAAGAGGCTTTCAAATTCCATCCTGTCCAAACCTGCCAGCCACCAGAGAAGGGGAAGGCATGTGAGTCTAATTCTCATTTTACTGACATTTCATCAGTGTATCAGCACCAACTTTTAAGGTATTACTCTTGCCCTACTCAGCATCAGGAAGATGAAAAATATGCCCTTGAAATAAAACATGCTGCTCTGACAGAAGCCATTGCTTCATCAAGCTAAGGTTCTTATCAAGGAAGGATATTATTGCAATACCAAGGATTTAAACCAAGCACAGCAGTTTCGTTAAAGAGAGAGAGCAAAAGACAAACCTAAGTGTTCCAGTGACAAGTTATCCTAAGCAGAAGTGCGGGATCCAGAACATCATTTCCTGTCTGGCAATGGGTTCACTCACAGCACTTGGTCTGTCTGGCCAAGTCTGTGTACTATTTATCTACCCAGCCAAAAAAAAAATTAAAAATTGTTCCTCATAGCAGCTATTTCTACAACAAGCACAGAAGAGCCTGCAACCCCAGCTCAAGGCTACAGCATAGCATGATATTTAAAAGTCTGGTTTGCTATTTTATTACAAACTGCTTCTTCCTTCCAACTTCCATTCAGGAAGGTGCTTATGACCTCTCAAAACAGCACCCTCTCAAAAGCAGTGAAGATATTTAGTAAAGTAGTGAACTGGGAGACCACAGTTGCCTGAAAGACTTTGAGAGACTTGACATGCACTAGGAATGGACACCCATCTTCTTCCAGATCCAGCACACTCTTTAGAATGCATTTTCATATCGAGGTTTTTATTAGAAATATTCCAGAAGAACAGAGACTTGGCAAGTCTAGCTCAGCAATTCTCACCTTTAAGTGTCCAAATCAGTGGCAGACAGTGAACATCACTGTTTGCATCTCTAATGTCAGCAACACAAGCACATGCTAGTGCACTCCAGCAAATTTGCTCTTGAACAACTCAGTTTCCCACCAATGCAAGAAAGGGAGAAAGATACTTGCCCACACTGTGGTAATACCTCAGTCTTTCTCCCTTAAGTCACAGACTTAGTCATGTTCCCCACAAGCAGGCAACTCATTTTCACTGCCCCAAGCTCAGGACAATGGAGAAGAAAACACAAGACAAATGGGAAAAAAAGTAATAATCAAGGGCAAAAAGTCAAGGAGATACAGAAAGACTCACACTAGCAAAACCAAGACTGCACACAGAAATATTTGCATTAGGGTCCTGCCCACATTAGTATAAACCAAGCTCCATGGAAACAACACCAGCATAAAATCATCACAAACCAGAGTGGATTTTGGAACACAAACATCAGCTGAACAGTACCCCTTAGAAGGCTAATATGTCTTTACTGACATCCTTCCTTTTCCTTCAGTTAATGACAGGACAGACCATTTAGCCAGTGGTCTAAAGCTTTAGCTTGCATGACAGAAATTTATGCACCCCTTGTAGGTGAGAGTGACCCATTCAACCTAAATAAGAAGGAGAAATGCCTCCTGACAGCACTTCTTTGCCCAGTCCTTGTCTAAGACAACTCCAAGTATCATTCAGTCATGCCATGTCTAACCTGAATTGACCATGTCCCAGGCTGTCAGGAGTCAGACTCCCTCACTCCAAATAATCACTTTCCTCCCTTCTCTCCCAGTAGGCACAAAGCAGCACAGCATCAAAATACTGTTCAAGTTCTCAGTAGTTGTCCATGCCTTGCTCAGGGGACTTTTTCTTTTTCCCCCCCTCTGGCACTAATTCTATCTATTAGGTTCATTCTCTGTCCCCACCCTGGGCAGGAGCTGCCATAGCAGAAGGATGCACAAGGAAAATGCATCAGGACAAGTCAAGCACAAGTGTTTCTCTAGAGGGAGAGCATTTAAATAAAGAATGAACCTGAAAAAGCTACCAGCTTCCCTGTAGCCAGCACTGTCTGTCAGCACAAATTCACCACAAGGGACTGTCACACAGGAACAAAACATCTCCTGACCCCACATTCAGGAGGAAGAAAGTGACTGGTGTGCCACCCCAGAGACTGGCACAGGCTGGTGTCAAAAAGTCAGAAACAACAGAAAAGGCCACATCTTCCCCACCATAACCAATCATCTATGGTCTGTAGAAACAGATTGGCAAGGAATGCCCATACTGCCTCCTCTTCAAGGAGTTCAAATTCCATATATGCAGATGAAAACAAATGGCAATGTTATGTCATTTGTATTATATACATCATCCTTTAAAGACAAAGATTTGTACAAGGTGCTGTACATACACCTGGGTCAGGGGGAAGCCTCTCTTTTTCCCAAATGTTACCTCAAAGCACAGATTTCTACTTATCTCTTAAAACCCTACAACTTTGTAGACATTTTCTGAGAAAAAAATGCTCTTAGCTCAGGACAGAAAAGGTTGCACAGACAGACCCCAACTAATTGCCATCTCTTTTCCGCCTTGTTACCATTTCCTCACATTTCCTGATCAGCTAGACGCGCAGATGAGAGCGGAGCAGACTTTAACCCAGGCAGGACATGCTTTATGAGAGCTCCAAATCCAGCACACAAACAACCACATTTAACCTAAGGAACCAAGTGTGTAAGTGAGAGCTGCCAAGATTCAACCATGACAGGCACAGAAAACCCTTCACTCTGACTCATATCACAGAGGTTGTTCGAGTCACTGCCACTGTCCAAAGGCCACTGCAAAGGAAAGAGAAGGAAGGGACCTGCAATACCATATAACAGTATCAGAGCACATCAGTTACAGCAGGAACCTGTAGAGAGGGAACTGAGAAAAAGCAGGCAGAATCAGACTATGGCTCCAAATCATCTCTGTTTACATGGTACTTACACTTCTTTTAGTAAAATAGTTATATATCTAGTACTACAGTTATGAGGTCACATACCCTTATACACATGTAAAGGTAGGCACAGTATCTTTTACTTTTCTAAAACACTTTATTTTTTTAGTTTGGTTTGGTTTGGATTTTTAAGCACACAGTGATTCAAATGAGACTTTAAAAGATGTAAAATAGTGCAGGAAGCTCCACTCTGTCCCATACCATCCTGCTCTCTGGTGCCCAAATGCAGCTCCTTTTGATAAACACAGATACAGCAAGTTTTATTCTATTAAACCTGTTAGCTACCAAGGGCAATAAATGTTACAGACAACTCTTTTAGGTAAGAATGCACAGAATTAAACAATGTGTTTCCTCATGAGCTGTGAAACAGTAACAGCACTGCACTCTTTCATACACAGATTGACACTCCTGTGTCCTCACATGTTCAATGGATCAGCTCTTGCCTCTCACCCTTGTCTCCTCTAGGATGAGCACATGAAGAAAACTCTGTGGCTAATTCTGGCCTGAGAACAGTCTCCATAAGTGAAAGTCAGTGACTTTCACTACTGTTAACCTTTGTCTTTGGGGAAGAAGAATCTCCTTTTTTACAGAAGATGTAGCATTGCCCAACAATTCAATATGTTATTTTATCATCTAACATTTGATCTCATTCTGCAGAGTTAAACCTGTCTCTTTCCCCTTTCTATAAGTTGTCACTAAGACAGCTTCTCCCCAGTCCAGTTTATTGTGCTTACAGTAACACTACAGGAAGCACAAATAAATAAAAATAAAAATTAATAATAATAAAAAAGGCCATCAGAACAAAACCTCAGTGCAACTCAGAAAGGCAGGCTTTGTTACTTGTAACCTGCAAGGAAGGAACAAGTAATGAAGATAATTAAGAGAAAAGAAGGGTAGAATTGAGACTGCAACAAAGGTGCTGCACAAGCAAACTGAGAATGATACACTACCAGCGATGTTGCCTTTTGATTAAAGGAACAGAGTTTCCAGGCAGGCTAGCAAAAACCAACATGAGCGCTGTTAATTAAGAAAATTAAGAACTCCTCAGTGCTGATGCTGTAGTTATGGTTTAGTTGTATTCAGAAAGAAACAGTTTCTGCTTTGGATCAACAGACCATGCTGTCTGTGACCTCTATTGGAGGGATAACTCTGGAATATGTTGACCAATCTGAACTGAATTCAAGAGAGGATAAAAGGTGACAAAGGTGTAGAATTCCTCTAAGTTCAGTTGAGTGAAAAAGCAGGCCCCAAAATAAGATCTGGCCTGAACCGTAAGGCACCCAGTGTCCACTTTCATAGCTAGCAGGACTCCAGATGATTGATGCATCAACCACAGCCAGCCCTCCAGCACACCTGTAATGCTCAGCCAAGTATGCCTTGTGCCACTTTTGACCCTTCCAAATGTGCAGCAGAATGAGGGATCATGACAGAGATGACAGAAAACATTGAAAGATAGAAGAGTCCTGGAATGGCATACAGTTAAATGATCCCTAACGTCTGTTGCTTAACGAAATGACCAGGCATTTTACCCATTTCCTGATCCTTCAGAGAACAGACAGCTCTCACAGGTCAGATAACTGAGTGTTTGTTCAGTGTGGTTACTGGGGTAGGGCCTTAAAAACACTGAGAAATCATAATCTGGCAGGATGCCCTGACTAGATCTTTCTCTGCCATATTCCATATTCCACACTTTTCTGAAAGCCCTTCTGTTCAAGGCTCGGCTGCCCAGAAAGTCTGGCCAATGATGGCTGAATCATCTCTATTACACCTCTGTAACACCTGATATAGACACTGTATGGGGCTTTCTCCCAGTGTTGCTCCAGTTGTTGCCAAAGTTCACTTGAATAAAGATTCTCTCTTTTCTGAAATACCTATTCTTTCAAGTAGCATGGCTCTCACATCAGTTCGCAGTCTCACTGTCTCACAGGCAAGCTTTTTTTCGGGCCAGATGGCAAACACAGTTTTCAGAGACCCCCTGCCTGATATGTAGGTCTGCCTGTCTGCCTGTCCCACCACACACCATGAGCAAGGCTGCCCCTGCACAGGGTCACCATGGTCCTCTACATGCAGGCTCACCAAACTTGTGTCTTGCACCAGGCTTTTGGCCAAACAGAAGCAAAGCCCTGTTCCACTGCAAACGCAGAGTTCCTGCCAGTTCAGATCGGACAGTGAGTCTGTCCAGAAGTGCCAGGTCCCAGCCCTTGACACTCATCTGCACCTCCATCCATGCTCCCACTTCAGTGTCAAGTGCTACCAACATTTTGCTGTTTGGGAACAAAGCTGGAAAGACACTGTGGGTGGCAGAAAAAGGACACTACCCTTCACATACTGCTCCAGCCCTCTACCTTGCAGAAGACTGACATGGGCAAACTTAGTCCAGGCTGCCTCCAAGAGGACAGGAGGAAGATCTATTGGCCCCATCTCACCCAGGAGTACTTCACCTGCACCTGGTGTTAGGCAAAGACTTTTCCCTTTGGGTTGTGAAGTGTAATGCAAAGGGTGTGGAAGCCACCTTAAAGATCCCAAAAACTTATAAGACCCTTGAACTTTGTATCCAACTACATTACCCCATGAAAGACTGCGTGAGCAGCCACACAAACTTACACGTGCTATCATCCTAAATTATTCCAACTCATTACAAACAATCCATACAAATTCAATCAGCTCCCACTCCCCTCATCAGACAGATGTGACTCCTCTTCTGTCTGTATTTCCAACGAAAGCTCAAATTCATGGCCCCCACAGTCTCATCACGTTGATTCTCATCCAGCTCAAAAGGAGCTGCAATTTGAAATTACTCAATCTGTGAAGCCAAGCAGGTAAAGAGATTAGAACAGCAGACAAAAATGGTCTTAGAACACCTCCAGACAGAACTTTGCTGTGCTTTAACTCAATCAACCTGTTAATGATTTTAGCTGAGCATGTTCCACTTTTCTATTATAGAGAGCTCTGTTCTTTCCCCTCATAGCTCCTCTTCTCACCTAATTTTCCTTTCTTTCATGCAATCTCTTATAAAAACAAAAATATACACAGCATCTGAGCTGTAGCAGATGACGTAAAATAACTCCTTTTCATTAAGTAGCTGTATCAATACTGATCCACAGCACAACCCAGAGTAGATCCCTCCTTTCTTGCATGCCTCAGTTTCTCAAAAAAAAAAAAAGAAAAAAAGGCCTATACTACTGACCTTCCTTTTAACAACCTTTGACATACACAGCTGAAGTAGGCAGCAGAAGACCTTTATAAGTACAACCATGTCTGATATTCTGTAGGCATAAAACTGGCAGGATTTGGTGGTAAAGGAGAGGAAGCCTGGAACAGAGAAATACTCCCATATACACTGCCATTCATCCCACTGCCTTGTGCAGAAAGAATTCACTCTACAGCTGACAGGGGCAAGTAAGGCCTGCAGACAGGCCAGGTCTGCCAGCACCTCATGGTATTGATCACAGCTGGGGGGATATTTTTCAAACAGGCACAAACTGCAGGGAAAGGTTAACAACCACTTAGAGCTCCCACTCCCTCCTTCCTGCACCCATAAGGTCATAAAGCACTTTTGGTAAGAGCTAAATAATCATGTTTTATACATTCTCTTCCATTCAACAGCCTTTGCAAATGTCCATCCATTTTAAGCCTCAGCAACAGCCCTTCATGTGAGTTAACTCTTCCTTGTAGATGGGGAAGTCTCAAGACATGGGACAACACACAATCTTATTAGTTACAAAGGCAGGACCACAAATCATAAAAACAACCTGCATGCACAGCCTGCTCTTCTCTGACAGCTAAGGAAGCACATCTGAACTCAACCCATCCTTTTCCCTCTGCCTTGAAAGTCAGTAGGAACTCTGTGCCAAGTCTTCATCTCCACAAACCACTTACTGGGGTCCTCTACCAAATCCCTATGAGGGGTTCAACCCATTTATTGAGGCTACCAGCAGCACCACTGAAGATGTACCAGCAGTGCCCACATGTTACAGACTGGTGGAATGCCTGAAGCAGTGCCAAAGCTGTTGCTTCAAGCATCCTGAGTTCTTTAGACCATCATTGACCTAAGTGATTCACTGTGGGTCAGTCCTAGTTTTTCCAAATCACAAACACCCATTTTAGTCCCAAAGACACCAGTAAGTGCAATCGCATTTCCCAGGAAACACTACTTTATCTCACAATGCAGTGGCTGGGAAGAATCCCAACCCCTTCTATTCCCCCGCATTCACAAGAAAGGAACAAGAAGAGAGGAATAGAAACGCTAAGATTTGTGCAACACCTTCGACTTGATCAAAATATTGCAGAGTCCCAGGTGGCAGGGACCTGCATCCTCTGCGGATCAGGCACAGGGAGAGAGGTGATGAAGCACGGTATCCCTGCCCTCACCTGCTCCTCCCGGAGCTGCAGGAGAGGGAGCAGGTGGGCAGCGACCTGGGTCTGTCAGCAGCCACCCGGGGCTTTGCCCGGAGACTACGGGGCACGGCAGTGGAGGAGGTGGAGCGTGCACCCAGGATCCGGATTGCTGCTTCCCAGTCATTCTCCCTTCATCCCTCTCCCACCCCACTAGCACCGCTGGCAGTTCCAGGGGGATTCTGGCCATTATACCGGCACATAACTCAGGTTTGAAGGGACGCAGCAGATGAGAGATCCTGGCACTGGGACTCCCATCTTCACGACAAATCCTGGCAGCGTCGAGGGACGGCACAAAGGGAGACAGCGTCAGCTGCGCGGGCGGCAGAACGCTTTACCACGGCCGAGTGCCTGGTAGAACTATTTTCCTCTCTTGCAGAGGGAACTCCAGACAGCGGGAGTTTCACAGAGTCAATGACTCCGAGCAGGTTTCCATATCAATATTTCAGCAGCCTCTGCCTTCCCAGCACGCAGTCCCAGGCTCCTGCTCCCCTCGCCCTCCGCAGCATTCCCTCCCTTTCGCAGATGCCCACGCTCCCTCTAGCGCCCGGCTCCGCTTCCCTCACACCGGTAACCCGCACCCTTCCCTCAGTCTGTGCCCTAGGGATCTGCATCGCACTGGAGCTAATTAAAACTGATGCTATTTGGGGCACGCAGGCCCTGTAGTGCTCTGCAGAGCATTTTGCCTGGCTAGCGATTGTGTCCGCATGTCGGAATACGAAGGGAAAAAACACCGTGACAGCTTCAGTGTCAGGGCTCTGCCATTCGGTTCATTGGATTCCTCCTTCAGCACTGAAGACGAGGAACAAAAGAGAGGTTTGGTCATTCAGCATGAATAATTTCTGATTTTTATTGCATGTTGGGACTCTGCTGGTGATGAGGCTGGAAACTGACCCTAAAATTTCCATAGCAGATTATTTATCAAATATCTTTCATGCCCCCACGCAAATACTCAGCAAACTTTCTTCAGTTCCCTCAGTCTCACAACACCCCATAAAGGCAGGAAAGGAAATACTTCCATGCTTCTCTTTTTGTGTGGAGGAGATACTAACAACAATGCTGCAGTTCTCCCTGGACATTAAAAGGAAGTTAGGGTTGGGGGATTTGTTTACCTTGGATTACTGCAGGGAGTATAGGCAAGCCAAGAAACTTGAATGCAAAGGTGTGACTGCAGCAAAGCAGATCCCAGCCAAAGCAGATCCCAACTTGACCAGATCCCAGAGAAATCCAAGCCTTAACTCCACAAGTTCCTTGCAATTGTCCTCAAACCAGCCCCAACCATGAACTCAGGCTTGACCTTCAGTTCTGAAGTGAACCTGGATTTATAAGAGAGTACTAACTCAAGTAAGATGTACTGCTCTTCTCCATTCTACCTACAGACATCCAGGGAGCTTAAGGAGTAGATGCTACGGTATGACTTAAATAAATTCTTGGCTGTTTACAAGACTAGTTTCCAGTATCCTTTAGTACATTTAACATTAAAGATCTTGGCCCTTAACCAGTGCTTTGTCCATGAGGCAACACTGCTTTCCTGTATTTTTCTAAATTTTACTTACAAATACAGCTATAAATTTGGAAACTCTCAGGAAGTTTCGTCTTACCTTTAAGAAAACATTTGTTTCATCTCACTTCCCTTTTGAGAAAAATCTCTTCTGTCTAATATCAATTATCTGCTCAAACCCATTTTCAAAATACTTCATCATCTAATTGGGTGAAAGTTTTCCATTAAAAAAAAATAATTAAATAATCATGTAGCTGTTTCTGTTTGCATTTAAACCACTGTGAAAGCTTAACCACAAGTCCTAGGCCTATCCGCCATTGTGAAAAAGTCTGAGTACAAAGGTCTGAAGAGAAACTGTTGACAGGCACTTAGGATAGGAGCAGTTCTGTTACTGAATTTAGAACTACAAGAATATCAACAGCTTGCTGTGCCCATTACAGCAGGGTAATGGCCTGGGGAATTTGCCACCTTCACGGGATCCACAAGCAATATCCAGGCCTGTCCACTGGACATCAAACTGACTTTGCAATGAAACCAGTCTGGAGAGAAATAACACAAAAAATATTTTGCAGACACCTTCTTCCTGCTCTGCTGACTCAACACAACCACAAAAGCAGTTGCCATGATGGAGTTTAATTTTTAATTTCAATTTTCTATTTGAATATTAATTAAAAATGGATTGGCAACATTCTGGAGAAGGACTTCGGTGGCAAAGTTCATTACTACCGGTAGAGGAAAAGTGGAAATGCATTAAGACATTTTGTCAGAGGTGGCCTACCTTCAGTGGCAATGAGACTGCAACCTGGTCAAAAGCTGCTTTTGAGAAAGAAAGTCTAGAACGGCAATTCAAATATCTACCAAATGCAGTGCATTTAATATGATTGCTCTTTCACCATTTTGCACTCTAGGAGTAAACATTTTAGACTGAAATCAAACTGGGCTTTTGGAACAGTTACCCATGGCTAACAACTAAATGCAGCATTACCTGACTAAAGATTCCCCTTCCCCCTTCCAAGCATAGCAGTCTATTTGGAATTGCAAATACTGTCCATCTCGTTCTGCCCATCACACACTGCATTGCTAGGCATCTTAATGAAAAACTACCTGGCACACAGCGAGCCCATCAGCCTCCCTAGCTTGTAATTCGCCATGGGAGTGAGTAATGTCTCAGCATCAAACCACCAGTACATTAGCAGATCACACCAGAACACTGCCAACACCATTCAGAGGAATCATTCCCGGAAGATACAGGCTTCACTGCAAGAACTTGTACAACCTGCTTGTCACTGTCAGCCCTCAGAGCTTGCACAGGGGAAAGAAACAGGATCAGGGGCAGCAGGAGGAAAAGAAAACCCATTCAGAGGAGGGTTGTTCCAATCAGGTCATCTTTACATGAGTCTTGAAAATCTCTAAAGACTTTCTGGTGCCTTGCTGTACCATTTTTATTGAGAAGAAACTCTTCTTTCTAATATTCAGGCTGACATTTGTTAATTCTTCTTCAACCAATAAGATAAGCTGCATCTTCTTTCTAACTCTACTTCAGATGACCACAGGCTACTGCAGTACTATCAGCCCCCTCCTTACCATCTTGTCCTAAAGACATCTCATATTCCTAGTCTTGGAGTGAATCTTAAAACCATGTTAACTATAGGGATGACAGTCACAGGTTGACTGGACCTCTGGACAAAACAGTGCAGCATGGCTGTCAAGATAAAACAAGGCTCCAGTCCAGTGTCCCACTAGCTCTTATTCTGCCTTCCCCAATTTTCAGAGCCTGGATCATACTGTAAACATCTATGCAATTGCATGGTGTACATAAGTAGCAGCTACATCACTTAAGCACACCAGACTTCTCCGGGTTTATCTTCTACACTGCTTTATTGCAGTGAGATAAAAAATGCACTGTACATTTTTCCTATAGTATATAGAAAAAGTCCAATGCCTAGGATCATATAGGAACTTGGCCTGGCTGCAGCAACCTGCAATACACACGTGCTTTAAATAAATGCCCTCTCGTGCTCTTACTGGGGCATTATAGTGCATTTCTCATCTTTATGGCAGAATTTTGCCTCTGGTTACTAGAAAGGTAAAGGCACATACACCTGGGCTGCCTAAATCACATAATGACTATTAGCTGCTGCCTCTTCTTAGATAGTGGATTAAAAATATCTTCTAGAGAAAGCTAGAAATGTGCATATTTGCTTCTTATAATGAAAAAAAAATCACCCACAACACCACAGAATTTGTAGTAGTTCCATCATGGAAAAGGCATAGACAGAATTAAGTACTTCCAATAAACAGCTACATTAATCAGAGGGACAACTCTGAAACCTAATGACAACAGTTCCCATTTACCATTCCACTAGTGATCATATCAGGAGAGCAATCCTAGTGAGTGTGTTTTATTCACTGTCGCTTGTTGAAAACCCTTGAAAAACTTACTGTCAAGAAACAAGATAGTGAGATTTAAAACTGTAAGAGCATTAAAGGTGCTGCTACCTTTTTTAGGTACTTATCCTAGAAATCAGGGAGAAAGGACAGGAGAAAAGGTACTATGAGGAATCAAACCATCATCACAGGAAGGTTGGAGAGTATCTGGTGAGCAGAACAAGTAAAAATTTCATGCAATAACATAAATACCCAGAGAGGGAAAACAAGTGTAGAGGATACAACGCTCACCGAATGGCACATTTGTACACAGTGTATGTGTTCAGAGAGGAATGGCTTTGGAAAAAGAACGGCCCGCAGATCTTCTGGGAATAATAGTAGTTTTCACTAAAAATTCTCCTTCCTTCAGAAAGGCCTTGGCAAGAAAACAATTTATCTGACCTCTACAAGGTTCCCCAAGAGCTTCAGTGACCTTGTTCAATAAATGCTTCTATTAGGGCAGACTGATACTTGAAGCCCAAACAGAAGTCTCCTTTTTCTTATATCAGACCCACTGAATTAAGCCAAATTCCCTTCACCAGAACACAGGGAACACAAACCTCATTTCTACACAGAATAGTATTTTTGCATTTTCCTAACAATTTTTACTTAAAGATCCTCAGGTATCGTACAAAGCAGAAATAAATTCTGCTCCACACCACCACTTTGTGGTAGCTAAGTAGTACTATCCTCATTTAACATGGAAGAGGAGATCCAGAGAGGTTAATTGTCTTTCCTAAGGTCATGGAAAAAGCCTCTGGGCAGGACAAAGCAGAGAACCCAAATTCCCTGATCTCACCAGCCTTCTGTCTCTATCATAATCCTGACCTCGCTATCTACAAATGGAGAAAACAAAAGTTTGTTGCCTGGAAGGGATTATTTTTTAATAAGTTAAATTGAGATTTGAGGGACGTGCAAGGAAAGTGGGGTAGGAGATGGAGGCAGAGTTGCTCTTAAAATAAAAATAAAGAAAAAAAAACACAAGAGATTTTTACATTCTAGGTAACAGGACATCCAGGAGCTACAAAGATGTCCATTTTGTGGAGTGTCTGTAGATCTATACTTCCCAGTAAAACCTCAACTTTTTATTACTATGCCTTCATCATTGCAAATCCATTCAGTGTTTAGGAACATCCCACCACTAATGTCTGATTTGAAATACACTGTTTCTTTGCATGAAAGTTGATTGATCGTGTTTTTAATAAAACATAAGTGACAAAAGCTTAGGTTTTGAAGTCTGTTCAAGTAACAGGGAATTGGTAAAAGCAAGCTGTATGCCTCTTTATGGCTTTGGTAGCCTGAATACACTGGCATACAGACACATCTTAGCTGCTCTCCTAGGTCAGCTGGCATAATCAAGACACGAGTTAGTATCTTTTACCCTTTTCAATACACCTTTCCGCTGCTTTGTATCTCTTGTGACCTAAGAAAATACATGCTTTGTGTTGAGGGACTGGTAACCAATGTGGCTGGCAAAAGAAGCCACACTGTTTGCCCGGGTGACCTTGCGCAAATTGCTCGATGTTCCTGTGCCACAGACACCCCAACAGCAGAATTAGGTAAAAACTGAACTGCAGCAGAAAAACAGGCATTGGATTCAGCCTTATCTGTTAATAAATGAAAGGACCCAGGTTCAAGCATTTAACTTGCCCTGTACACTGTTTAAAAAAAAATATCCAATTAGTCTCTAAATGCAGTATGTTCTCTCCAAAAGACAGAAGAGAAAGTCTCAGAATGCTAAACCTTATATTAGAAAAAACACAAAACAATAACACTGGTATTTATTAACGTCTGCTTCTCCTTCCTACAAACACCACATTGTCAATAAACACCCATCTCTTTGCTTTTGCTTGTGTTTTTGAGTTGGAAGCTTTCAATGCATGGTATCCTGAGGTGCAAAGTCCTAATGGAAAGTCATGAACAATGGAAACATTTTCCTTCATTACCCTTCTCAGTCACCTGAAGTTAAAGAACAAGGAAACTAGTTATTCAAATGGCATATTTCTGTAAAAAAAAAAAAAAAAAAAAAGGAAGGAGGGAGAATTTTGTGAAAATCACTTTCTGACCTGCGTTTTAGAAAAAACAATCTTTCTTTCCCCTGCAAATACTTACAGAATGAGTTTTCTCTGCTACTTCAAGCAGAAATACTCAAAACTACTGAAAATTCATGCTGGGAAGGCATGGGGGAGGCATTTTATCTTCTATTGCTCAACACTCCTCGATTCAGCACCAAAATGAAACAAAAGAGAGGGCATATAGGTTGTTTTCTTCACTACATGCCATGTTACATTAAAAATAAATAATCCTAGAGACAAGTGTAGTGCTGAAATATACCATGCAGCTGTTTTCTCTTGAATGTTTGCTTTCATCTTTAATGAGAGTGGAATTCATGTCTGGCAAACACAATTGCCTTTAAAAATTGGTTAAATCAAAGTAACATCTACATTGTTGTCAGAATTATTGCCTAAGTAATAATAGAGAAAAAAACCTTCCAGTCAAAAAAATAAAGAGGTGGCAGAATCGAACATTAGAACCTATAGCTGATGCACAGATAGAGAGACAGATAGATAAGGAGGTAGACAATTTGCTTTTTCATGACTAGCAAGTTTCATGAAGTATGTATCTGAAAACCCAGCCAATCTGTTTTATGCTGTTAATTGCTTTATACCCATTTCCAATAGTGGCAAAGCAATAAAAGAGGCATTTGCAAGGCAGTGACAAGCTATAATAATCAGAATAATAGGAATATTGTCACCAGACATAAAGGTTTTTCAGAGTCCTTTAAATTATGTATGTTCCCAGACTACATCAGAGTGGAAATGGTATTTCTGATACCAAGTCAAAAGAAACTTGAAGTTTTGTCCACAGCCATCTGCCGGGCGTTGTAAAGAGGGTGCGAGGGAGGGCCCTGTACTATCATGGCACAATAGCGTGTGGGCTTTTGGGACATGCCCCTTACACACACATACAATCCCACAGGCTTTCAGGGACACCCCAGTGACTCATTATTATTCACTTGAGGAAAAAGGCGTGATATGCCACGGATTTTTTGTAAACTTTTTGCTGTGCTTGCACTACCTGCCTCGTCTCAAAGTCCTTGACGTGGTGTGGGGCTTTCCGCCCCTCAATGAATTAATGGGATCTCTCGTCTCCAGCACGCACAGCGGGGTGCTTTTCCACCACATCTGTAGTCATTCATCCCAGGCACAGAGGCAGAGAAGCGTGCCGAGGTGTATATTACATATAGGGAGACAGAGAAAGGGTACCCAGCGGTGCAGCACTCGGGACAGGCTGGAGCGGGGCGCCGCGGATCCTCCCTAAAGAGAGGAGAGGGCTGGGGCGCTCCCGCCCCGCTAGTCGGGAATCGCAGTTCTGCCTGCGGGGGCGGGGGCGGGACGGTGTTCCCATTCGCCTTCGCCTTTCCCCAGGAAAACTTTTCTCTTTTCCTGGGGCCACCGCCCCGTGTCCCACTCCCGCTGGCCATAAGGGCGCCGTGGCCGCCCAGCGCCCCTCTACGCGCCGCACCTCCGGCTCCAGAGGTGGGTTCGGCACCGTCCCGCCCGTCTGCCGGCTGCCTCCCCGCCAAGCCCCACCGGGTCGGGTCTGTCTGTGGTACTCACGCTGCTGTTGTGCCCGGACCAGTGCACCATGGCTTGGTTGTGCGCCGCATCCCCGGTGAGCGCGAAGGTGGTGCTGCTCAGCCTCGGCTCCTCGGCCCCTCGCAGCCGCGCCGCTCTCCCGTCCTCCGGGGGCCCGCGGGGCTGAGCGCGGCCGCCGCGCTGCCCCTCGGCCGCGGGCACCCCCCGGCGCCCCTCGCTGCTCCGGCGGGGCCGCGGCGCCGCCGGGCCCCGGCCCCCGGGCGCGCCGCCTCCCGCCCCCGCCGCGCCGAGCGCCGTTCCCCGCGGCCCCGCACGGCCCCCCGGCTCCGCGCCCGGCACCGGCACCGGCTCTGCGGCCGCCGCCGCCCCGGCCGAGCCCCGCGCTCCGCCGCCCGGCCAGCTCCGTAATCCCCGCGGCGGCGGCGGCGGCGGCTGTCGCTGCTCCTGCCTAAGGCGAGACGAGGAGGTCGGCCAGGAGGGCGATGGAGATGAGCAGGATCTGCAAGTTATTTCGGCGCCGGTGCAACACCAAGAGAGGAGTAAAAACCATGTCCAGGCGAGAAAAATGGTGTGGCAGGTCGGGAAGCAGTTGGTCCCCTTCTCCATGCCTTTGCGGAGCGAGTCGGGGGGCTTGCAGAGGGAGGGGGGACGAGGAGCTGCGTTTAGGGCGCTTTTTTTTTTTCCTTAGGAAGAAAGGGGACGGATGCTAATTATAATATTTATTATTTGTAAAAGGCTCCTCTTTCTCTCGCTCTTCTTCTTTCTCTTCTTCTTCCCCTTTCTCTTCCCCCTTTCTCAGCCTCTGAGACGATGACCAGGAAAAAAAAAAAAAAAGAAAGAAAAAAAAAGAAAGAAGGAAAAATAGGAAAAAAACTCTCCCCGGTAGTTGGATTCTGTTCCTTACTGTTGCTGGATTTTTTTTTTTTTTTTCAAAAGTGCTTTTCAGTGAAACTGTTCACGTTCAAGGATTTGATCAAGTGAGAGGGTACCACCACATGGGGGGAGGAGCCCCGAGCCTTGCCAAGCCGCCGCCGCCGCTGAAATACACCGCCGAGTCACCCGCCGCGCCACGCCGCCGGGGGCCGGGAGCGGGGCCGGGGGCGGGAGCGGGACACCGCACCGCACCGAATCAGCTGGAGCATCACCCAGCCTTTTCTCCTGATTTGGTATGTGTGCTCCTACCCGAGACAAAGCAGCCGTCATTCCCCCTTTCTCCTGATGTATGTGTACATACACTCGTGTTTACAGCAGTGTAGGTACTCCTCTCCCTGTGTGTGTGCGTGCCTGTGTACGCGCAAAGGCTGGATGTGGGTAAGGGGCATAAGGGATCGCAGCTGGGATGAGTGGCTCTTGGGTGCCTCCCGTGTGTAACGGCGTGCCCGCGGACTCGGCTATCCAGCAGCACCCCTCCAGAGGCGGCTCCGTGCTTGTGGATGTGCCCGTCCCAAGTGGAGATTCCCGACCGTGGGAACTCGCGCGTGTGCGTGGGAATCCCAGCAACCCTGCCACCGTCCTGGAAGGAAGACTAGCAGGATTTTTTGGGGGGGGGGCGGCAATAACGAAGAAAGGGCAGTATCTGCTGGCAGCTCACTGCAGCAGCATCTCGGGACTGTGTCAGGAGAAGGAGCGAGGGAGATGTATTTCTTTAAGTCACGGCAGTGCAGCGCTCCCGCTCCCATCGCACGTCTGTATTTCCTCCGGCCAGAACACCTGTTTTCTGCTGGCAGAGCTCAAGAAGCCTTTGCAGCTTCAGCCCCCAGACAAGGTGTGAGTAATGGCAGGGTGCGAAGGGGAGAGGGAGGCTGTCGCCTCCTGCGGCTGCGGGGCCTCCCCCATCCCCCGGGGGTCACCCTTGTCCTCGCCATCCGTGCCAGTGCCACGTCCCTCCGGACCGATTCACTGCAGCAACACGTCGGCACTTTCTCTTCGAATCAAACCCATGGTCGACCTTCCTCCCTTTGAAAAGTGTCGATAATTAGCGATTTTTTTAATCCTATCACCCTCCCACTTCCCACATCAGCCATTCTTTGCCGTCCAAGGGACGGATCCACCAACTACACGGCTCTCCCCGCAGTCTCCCCCTCCCCACCGCCAGACCCGGAGCGGGGGCGGCTCAACAGTTTCTCCCGCCTATCGCGGGTCTCCCAGCCCGTCAGGGAGCGGAGAGAGCGGGGGACAGAGGCAGGACCGGAGGTAGCATTGCCCACACTGGGTATCGGGGGGGTTTCTGGACAGCTGGTGCCCGGCGCTTGGTCACCGCCCGCTGCAGAGCGCCCGACTCGGGATGGGGGGGGTCCGTGCAGCCCGGCTGCCGCTGAGAGAGCGAGGAGAGAGCTGGAGTAGGGAAGAGGGGCTGCACCCACCGCTGTCTGTTGCAAACGGGGGGAGCTGTCGCTAAATGGCTGTCCTGCAGGAATGGGAAGAGGGGCTGGAGTGTCAGAGCTGACAGCTTCGGGAAGGCGGCGGCGGACTGAGCGAGCCTGTGCGCGGCAAGACCCCTACCCACAGGAACGATCCCTCCTTTAGCCGCAAATCCCGACGCAGAGAGCAAAAGCCGGAGGTGGGGGCAGGGGAAGCAAATCACCCACTCCCAACCCAGCGGATGGTATTCCTGGCTTGGAATCGGCTCCCTTTTGTACTACGCTGCCAAAATGTTTAGATGACATTTCATTTGTGTGGGTGCAGTGACGTGGGCCTCAGCCAAAGCTGATCCATAAAACGTCGGGGGAGGGGGATTGTACAAGTTGCACACGCTCATGGCAGGTGCTGCCCTGCCCGCACAGGGACAACTCAGCCTCGAGGCTGCATTCTCCCACTGCTTGTAAGTGAACAACATGGTGTTGGTAACAGGAAGGACCCCACTGTCTCCCTAACTCGAGTGCTGCAAGAATAGAGTCCCCAGGCATGTGGCATTAGCGACACACATGCCACCCCTGGGCCTTGCCATTGCTGTGCACTGTGAAGGGAGGCACTGTCAACCTAATGACACCCTCTAACAGTGAGGCTGCAGCTGTGACAGGCAGAACTTGTCCTTACATTATTCTCCAGTCCCTCTGGACTCACCAGCTGCTCACTGCTGCTCCTGAAGACCTCTGCACATCCAGAACCCGTCACCACAGAGTAAAAGCTGTGGTGGTACTAGCAATAGCCACTGCTTAGCCAGTCCCCTGCTATGCAGTTCACCCAGTCCCATTTATCTTCTCAGCCTAGCTGGACACCACTTAAGACCTAGTCCTTGTTCACATCCTGAACAGTCAACTCATTTGTGCAACATCATCCTTGACTTCATGGTCAAAGTCCACCCACACCGAGACAGGACTTGCAGACACAAGTCATTTCCCAAATCCTGCCAGCACAAGGCATTTCTTTATGTCCACCACATCACTCCTTGTCACCACAAGAGACAGCTGTGCTGGACATGACACAGAATGTGATAGGCTTCATGCACAGGTGTGTTCACCAACACTTCATTTAGGGCAGTACTTTGACCACTCTGATAGCAGGTTTTTTCTACCCTGTAGACTGAAGAGCTGTTGCTTGTAACTAAAATCACCCTCTGTGAATATCATCCTTACCTACCACATTCAGGGACAATCCCAGACATTCAGTTCAGACTGTGTCAGCAAGATTACCCCAGGCCCTAATTTTTCAGGCAGACACCCACAGGAAGCTGTGGTGTTTCTAAAGCAAGTCCTAAAAAGCCTTCATCAGTCCCTGCTTATTACTGTAAATAATAGGATGCACGGTTGAGTCTTACTGATGATGTGGGACTGTCTACTAAAATCTCCCAATTCCACATCTCCCACTCCCATCTCCTCAGTGCTAAGGAGAGCAGCAGCAGTTCTAACATCTTTCCTTCTCTAGAAAACAAAGGTAATGTGAGCAATACCCCCATCTCCTGCACGATTTGCGAACTGCGTGCTCATCACCAGCACACAGACAAGGGGCTTTTCCAGTTTTTGCCATCCCTGTTGCAGGAATATCAAATTTGCTTCAAAACCTGGTCTCTTGCATGACAGGGTGACAGTGAGGATGTCATCTGACAACCCTAGATTTGCACAGCCTATATCCAAGAATAGAAATGGAATAGTTCAAAACAGTATCCATTACAGGCTGTTTTAATCCCTGGTCTAATCCATTACGATCTGCTTTAATCCCCACCCAGATGCAAACACCCATTCAAAGAAGCAGGGGTTGGTGTTATATTCTGTTGGACCATGTTGATTTTTTAATTGATGTAAGACAACCATATGCCATAACACCAGGCAATGCAGAGGATTTCTTAAGTAAACATTCTGGAAGGCAAATTGTGGCACAAATATAAAGCAGCAGAACATGCCTGTAACCAGGGGGAAGCTGGGTTCAGTTAAGGAGAGAAAAGCAATTGGGGTAATTATGTTTGTTTGGAGGGGATGATTTGGATGGAAGAAGACTAATGACACTATCTAAAGAAAGAAACAAATAGAGCCTGGCAATTGCCAAGGCCTTCAAAAGCAGCATTGATTATCTGGGGGTTTCTTTTTTTTCCTATTCTCTTTCTTTTTGAAAGAAAAAGTAATTATGCAACCAAATTGTTAACTCCTAATACACATATAAATAATTTCACCATCACTATCTCCCTTGTTGGTGGTAGAGCTGCTCCACAGTACCCCCATCCCTTCTGTTTAGCCCATCTCTACCTATCATTGCTCCATGCCCCTCTCCTCCTGCAGGACTGCACATACCCTGACCTCCCTGGAAGCCCCAGAGTGTTTCTCCCAGTCACTATCACCCCAGGAAATTTCTGAGTGGGACCTAGAACCTGAAAGAAAGGAGGGAGAGTTGGGAAAGAGGTCATGAGAGGAAAATTTAGAGTGGGGGGGGAAAAATGTAATGTCCCAGCTACACTGCACTCTCTTCACACACACACACACACACATATCCTCCCTAAAGGTCTCCTGCACTAATCAAGCCCTCACAAGGGAAGAAATTCCACATGTACTAAGGAAAAAAATCAATGCTTGCTCCAGTTAATTTTAACCTATTTATTACGTGATAATGCTGCCTTGTTTACCAAGGGAAGGCCTGACTCGACCAAAACAAAAGTCATTGAAATCTGAAGTGTCCCTATAGCTTCAGACAAAATATCACCTGCAGGCAGAGCCCCTACCATTTTTTCTGGTACAGTACCACCCCCATTATGGGACAGATTTTCTCTAAGCACAGCCAGCTGCAGTGTGCAGCAGCGAGTCTGACTCTAAAGAACAGCAGCCCATGGCAGGGAGCCTTTAGCACTGACAGAGTCGCTGCAAAGCTCCTAAATAGAGACTGCAAAAAACACTGCACAGATGCTGCCAGAGGGGATCTCTCTCCTGCACTAAATGATGAAGTCAGAGTCCAGCAGCTCACAAGCAGCACAGGTACTACATATCAGCACACCAAGGGAAGTGTTTTACACAACCTGGATCACGGGACAATGATGGGACTACTTGATCTCAGCTGACCTCAGGGTTCTCACAAAGTAGTGAGTCCCCTCCCTGCATCACAGCACTACTAACTTCTTGATGAACACCATTCACACAATGGCCCAGAGCAAGACAGGGTGCCACAGGTCACACTGGGAATGCAGCAGGTAGAGGCTTAGCTGAGTGGAGAACCACTCCTGTGAATCGCACCTCAGGCTCAGAACTTCACCAGCATGAGCAGATGTAATGCCAGGTTTGGTGACCAGCCTGACTGCATCCTTCTTTTTGAATTTTCTATCTGAACATCATGTCTGTGGGAGACAGAAGAGGCTTTCATTCAGGGATGTTCAGACAGCTACACTATCTTCGTCCGCTGCTAAGGCTGCCCAAAAGTTGCACAACCTGCACAGTGCAGGTAAGGGACTTGGCGAGGCACAGAGCAGACAGAGGTGTTTTGAATGCTCTGGGGAGATTCTGCAGGTTTAAAATCATGTTTCTAGTTAATGTTGGGTACTGTTGTTCGTCCTAAAGCCAAGATAAGAAAATCCCCTTATGCTGATAATCAGCATCATCAGGAATGCGGAAGAGCTTATCAGAATGGAATGAGCACACAGATTTGCAGCACATACAAAGATAAATTGGGCAGCACACAAGTTCACTGTGCTGAATTCACTGTACACTGAAGGTTGCATATATATTTATCTTGGAGACCCCAGTCAGAAATACAGGATCCCCTGTTTCCCAGATTTCAAATCATCCAGGACCACAGTAAGATACTAGATTTTCAGAAGCATTTGCAACGTTTTTCAAAGTATGCTCCTTAGCATCACTTATAGAGCTCTGGATCGGGACCTGTAGCCCCTCTTTGTCTTCTGAATTCAAAGAGCTTGCCTAAAAAGCTGGGTCCAGCTGTGTCACACATAATGAAGAAAGGCATAATCATGGCTTGAGATGTTATAATATCCAAGAATACATTATGAGTACTGAGATATCCCATTTGGAGAAAATCTGATTAAAAACAGTCATGTAACTGATATTCACATGATCATTGATTCGGAAAGAATAAATGACCCTCATCTCCCTTCCTGTCCCAAGGTATGCCTCAGCTTTTCAGATTCCACGGAGAAAAGGAATCCTCCTTACTATTAGAAATTTTGTGCATCTTTCATCAGCTTTTCACTTCTGGTTGTTAATGAATCCTCACATCTGTGACTGTTTAGGGGTGGCTTAGCAGTTTATGAGCTGCTAAGAAGCAGAGCACAAATACTGCCTGGCTGTGAAAAGAGAGTCTTTGTGAACATGAAGCCTCCCCTATGCTTGCTCCTCTCCTTCAGAAATAAGACAGAAAAATTACATAAAGTTCCTTTTCCCATCCCACAGAGCACATACTGGAAGAATGAAGCTGATAGGATCAGTGACACAGCAACAGTTCTCTACAGTTAAGACTCTGTTCTCATCCCAGGTACTTTTTCCACTTTGTATCATCTTCCAGACAAATCTTTACCTCTTCCACTCTCCCCTCCCCCTTAAGTTCGAGACAGACCTAGAAGGGAAAGGAGCTGGTATTGTTTCTCCTCTATTCAAGCTAAATCCAAAGTGATGGGTGTAT
Source organism: Chiroxiphia lanceolata (assembly GCF_009829145.1). NCBI lineage: Eukaryota > Metazoa > Chordata > Aves > Passeriformes > Pipridae > Chiroxiphia > Chiroxiphia lanceolata. Next base: position 12,157,299 of record NC_045644.1, read on the forward strand.
GTGCACAGAGGCAGAATTTTCTTAGCAAGCTAGAGAGAAATGTCTGGCAGTGACCCCAGCTTTGATGGTGGGACTTCACAGGAGGATGTTCAACCTGCAACAGCTGGGTGCTGTTTTCTCTTCCACAACAAACACCACCTTTTAAGATTCTCACCTATGGCTATTTCTTTCTCCTCTTTTAAGAACAACCCCAGACAAGAGAGAAATTGAACTACAGCACTGAGGAAAGACTTTATACTAGTGAGCATGAAGGGAAGGTTGTATATTTAGTGAGAAAGAACAAAACAAAAGGGAAATAAAGAAAAATAACACGAAACTACAGCAGCAAGCAGCTGGCTGTAGGCAGGTGCTTCTTACCTAGCCAGTCCTGGCAGTCCCCAGATCTCCTGTGCACTGAATCAGCAATAACTAACTCCTGAAAGGAGTCAGGTTGAATCAAATATCATGTAAACAGAGTTTGAAACATTCTGAAAGGGGGAGTCTCAGGTAAATTTATGCTCCCAGCACCTCTAAGACAGAAAATAGGACAAAACTAAGTGGCAGCTATTGCAGCCTTTGGTAGATTGTCTTGGCCAGTAGCTTCAACTCACAAGGGACTAACTGAAGTTTCACACCACTAAGGAAATTAGAAAAGATAATACTGGCCCCATGAAAAGAACAACATGTAGCCTGCACACAGGGTAATGAATGTTCAGTAGTTGGCTGGCAAAGGCCAAGCATCACAGCTGCATGCACTTCCATGATAAAAATGCCAATAACTAAGTTAATAATAATTTAAACTTTAGTAATGCCTAGAGTTACTGTTAGGCTCCAGGAAAAGGCCTGCAAATGCAGCAAAGAGACAATCCCCTCTCTGAAGTCTAGATTATGACTTAAAGACAACATACAAGTTCACTGCCTTCAGACAAAATGTAAATGAAAACACAATAAAAATGGCAAATCAAGGAGTTCATCTGGGGAAGGAGGAGGAAAAACCTACACAGGCATTTTGTGCAATGTAAAGCCTGTAGCAGGCAATGAGTACACGAGTGGAGAGGCCAAAAAGTGAAGAGTTTGAACTTGAAGGTTCAAGGCAACCCCTTCCCTTGAAAGACCACCTGACCATAACATTTGTTACTCCAAACACAGAGTACATTTATTCTGTGTTCTACTAAGTGATTTAACAGCTTCGGTTTTTTGGTGGTGGTTTAAATCTATTCCTCAGCTTTGTCACAGACATCCAGGTTCCAGTGCAGTACCGCAGAGACCACTCTTGTCCTTCTTCCTTTTCTGAACCTGTCCAACCCTTATCAATTTTAGTGGCACTCATGAGCAGAAGAGCAATCTCAAAAGGGTTAAATTCCAGGGACACAAATGAAAATGCAATTAATAAGTCTGCTACATAAAAGATCCTCATGCTCATAATGCAATCGGCAAGGGTTGAACATTTTTCCTTGGGCTCACTCTACTCCATTACTGCAATAATGCATGGTAATATAGTTAGCATTGATTTGCCGCAAGGTACGTGTACTACATCTGCAAGCTAACAGGGGAAAGGGAGGGAGTTTCTCTCCTTGAAAGGCTGGAATTACTTAATTATCTAAGGAAAATGACATGCAGATTTAACTGCACAGGGGAGTGTTAGGACTGACTTCCCCCATTCCCAAAGAATACAGAACAACACTTCTCTGCTACGTGATCTCCATGCAAAGCAAACACTTCTAGTTTGTTGTTATTAATTACCCAGCTCCTATCACTGGAATTCAGAGGTGTTGATACTTCGCATCACCCCCAGCTATGCTTGCTCTTCATAAATCATACTGCGAGGAGTTGCCAGGAGAGGAGAGGAAATACCAAAGGAACTTGCAAGCATCTCTGAATAGGCAGCTGCTGCTCAAAGAGACTGCAGTCCTCTGCACAGTCAGATGTAAACCAGTATTAGTGTTACAAGACAGCAAGAGACACGTGCCAAAGGTGGGTAGGCAAGACAAGAATTCAGGGCATTCAGACAGAAAAGGTAAAGGAAAGCAGATGGCCCTGGGGATTAACCTTTTATCTTCACATCCACAGGTTAGATCAGATCAGATGGTCTGATAAAGCTGAAAGGCTTTATTGTGATTATTATTCTGGAAAGGGTTGACTGTAATCCAAATAAAAATAATAGTTCTAGTGGTCAAACCAGCACTGATTTCCCACCCCCTGGAATTTAAAACTTCTTTTCTAGTTTTCCATCTGTAAACTGGATCCAAAATTGCCTCACCACTTCAAAGGCAAAGTTCAGAGCAACTTCCCACCTCCTATCCCCTTATACAATTATACATTCCACAGAAAGCATCCAGTCTTCTGCTCCTCACAGTAGCTGTGCTTGAACTAACGCTCCTTTTTAGAGAGGTATCCTTTTTAAGGAATTGAAAAACTGAAGTTTGATACCTGAGTGATTTTTCTCATCCCAGTTACGAGACCAATGACCACACTTTGTTACTGACACCTCTCGCCCTCTGGCTGGCAACAGGACAACACTGAATCAGGTCTGGGTGAAAAAAAAAGAGGTTGGGGACACCTAGACCCAAATTTATCCCAAGATAAAACATGCTCTCCATTCACAGGGTTGGTTTTGTGGGTTGTTTTTTTGTGGTTTTGGGGGTTTTTACCCTTTTAAAAGAACATTTTAAAGTTATAAACAGTTGATCCTTGAAAGCAAGTTTTGTTGGGAGTGGCAGCTTCTCATAGCTTTCTCAAGTACCTCGAGAAAAACAGGAGCTTAAAGGCACACAAACCCTTCATTGAGCCACATGTCATCACAAGTTCAATTTTCTTATTTTGAGGGAAGAAAACGTTCTTCCCCTCTTTCCTCCTTTCTACATTTTGCAGTTTAACCCAGAGAAACTAACAATTTCAGGGTTGTTTTTTTTTATTTTTCCCTTGTGGAATGTGTGTGTTTTCCCTTTCCTTGCATTGCACATTTTCAATACTTTTTCACCCCTGAAAGCTTGACGATGTGGCAAAAGAAACAATGAAAGTAACACAGAAACAGAACAAGAAATCAACTGGAAGTTATTCATTCCAGTGTTCTATAATATCATCATCATCATCATCATGGCTAGGCTTCGCAAACAAAGATTTAGGATAATATACTGAAGGGGGAAAAGGATAAAACGGGGTTAAAATATCATCTTCAAAGTCTAATGATCTGAAATACTGAAATTTCTGGTCTCAGAGAAAATCAGAGGGAGCAGAGACCAAAAAAAAAAAATCACAAATACTTTAGCAGAGACAATCTTCTCTTTAAATCTTTAAATTTTTCTTTAAAGAATTTTTAAACCAATTTTTTTATTAAATCAAACACTGGATTATTGTGTAAATTTTAGAAATAGCAGGTTCAGCCTCACACTTTGCTTTCCACAGGTGGATTTCTCATTATTACCATAACAACACTTTTATGTTGCAATTAACTTTCCCCATCCCAGACTGAACCTAATACTTCTTATTCCTCTTGCTAGACTTTCCCCTATGCTGTCTTCATAACTGCCTTACCAGCACAGGAGATTTCAGAATTACTTTAAACTGCCAACTAAAGTCTTCCCTGCCCAGGTCTCTCATTGAGTCTCACCTTTATCACAAAAGTAGACACAGGAGGGAGCTCAAGCAACCCCACTTACACTGAGGTTACTTGTCTCCCTGCAGCAGCTGAGGTGATTTAACACCTCTAATTCTCAATTCAGGGTTCCTTTAGGTCTGGGACTTAGATTTCCACACCTACTAGAATATAAGTCTCCTTTTTCTAGGTAGCAGAACAACTGATATGTTCTCCTTTTATACCAGAAATAGAAAATCTGTAGCAGTGCTGGCTGAGCTGAGACCAGAATGATGAAATCTTTCCTCACCAGATTTGGCAGTTGCAGATGTGACTGTACACACACCTGCAATGTAACACTGCTCTCAGTACTCCCAGCTAATCCTTCAGTTGCCCTTTATGTTTGCTGTTGGTTCTCTACTTCTTTCTCCTTGCTAGACCTCACAAAGAAAGCCCCAGGAGTTTCTCTTCCTTAGCCTCCTCCTGTTCTGCCTAAGCTAGATGTCCATGTGTGCAGCAAAAAGCATCTCATGGGGAACAGGGAGCAGGACTTCCTTCTCTTCAGAGGCTTTTTTATTTGTGCAGCCACCTAGGCAAAGCTCTTGAAGGTAATGCCCACTGACCCTTTATATTCCTTTCTACAACACGTTTTATTCCCCTTATTTTGTCTCTCTTTCCCATTACCCTTCACAGGAATATTTCACAGAAACACAGAATATGCAGATCTGGTAGGGACCCACAAGGATCATTGAATGCAACTCTTGGCCCTGCACAGGAGCATCCCCAAGAGTCACACCATGTTCCTGAGAGTATCATCCAAATGCTTCTTGAACTCTGTGAGGCTTGTGCTGTGACCACTTCTCTGGGGAGCCTGTTCCAATGCCCAACCACCCTCTGGCTGAAGAACCTTTTTCTAATATTCAGCCTAAACCTCCCCCAACACAATTTCAGGCCATTCCCTTAGGTTCTGTCGCTGGTCACCACGGAGAAGAGATCAGTGCCTGCCCCCCATCTTCCCCTCACAAGGAAGTTGTAACTGCAATGAGGTCTCCCCTCAGTCTCCTCTTCCCCAGGCTGAACAGACCAAGTGCCTTCAGCTGCTCCTCATACAACTTCCCCTCAAGGCCCCATCTTCGTTGCCCTCCTTTGGACACTAAGAGCTTAATATCTTTCTTATATTGCAGAGACCAAAACTCATAGAATCATAGAATGGTTTAGATGGGAAAGGACCTTTGAAGATCACCTAGTTCCAACCCCCCTGCCATGGCCAGGGACACCTTTTGCTAGACAAGGTTACTCAAAACCCCATCCAACCTGGCCTGGAACACCTGCAATGATGAGGTATCCACTGCTTCTCTAGGGAACATGCTCCAATGTCTCACCACCCTCATCATAAAAAAATTTCTTCCTTATGCTTAATATAAAATATCCTCTTTCAGTTTAAAACCTCACCTTTGTCCTGTCACTACAGGTCTTGGTAATGAGTCTCTCCTTTACTATAAACCCCCTTTGTATATTGAAAGGCTTCAATAAGGCCTTCCTGGAGCCTTTTCTTCTCCAGGCTGAACAACCCCAACTCTCTCAGCCTGCCTTCACAGGAGAGGTGCTCCACCCCTCTGATCACTTTTGTGGTCCTCTTCTGGACTCGCTCTAACAGGTCCAGGTCTTTCCTGTGCTGAGGGCTCCAGAGCTGCACACAGTAATTCAGGTGGGGTCTTAGAGAGTAGAATAGAGGGGCAGAATCACCTCCCTCGACCTGCTGGCCATCTTTCTTTTTATGAAGCTCAGGATGTGGTTTGCTTTCTGGACTGTGAGCATACATTGACATGTCATATCCAGTTTTTCAGTACCAAAATAAAAATGTTTGAAACTGCTACTTTAACTCAAGTTCATGATCCTCATTGTAAATGAAGAAGTACATGAGAATCCAAAACAAATTCTTATAGGCAAAAAATTCTTATAAAAAAAAAGAACCTACAGACAGTAGCTCTCAGTGGCTATTGTCACCTGTTTCCACATCACACACATGAGGTCAGGGAGCCCCAGAGGCAGCTACCATACAGTTAAATGAAGATTTTGATAAAATCAACTTGAAGTCAAGCAACTGTGAGAAGACACTAAGATGAAGCGTTTGCTCATTTGGCAGACCACAGCCAAAAAAGCACATCATTTTATTTCAGCACATATTCCTATAAAGTATGGAGTAGGCACTGATAGTGTATCCTACTATTCTACCTTTTCCTTCGTTCTTTAACATCACCACTGTCAGCTAACTTCTGGAGAGAAAGATAGTTTTATTCTGACTTCTTCAAAAGAGGTTTTGGAGGATATGATTATTTACTGTATTTCTTTGCAGTCCTCATACTGTGAAACCAAACTTAGGCACTGCCTTCGTGCACCAGAGCAATAGCAACTTAAAACAGTTGCAGCACCAAAAATTAATCTGGATGTATTAGTAGAGCCCAGCAGAAAGCACATATCCAAAAGGACTTCATTAGATGTCACAAAGATTGCTGACTTTTATCTTTCTCCTTATTTTCCTGACTTCTACTGCTCACATTTGATGCAGTGATATGATTATTAGCAACCTTCTTGCAAACCAATGCTGGGATGCACTAATTGCTAATAGTTGTTCTTTTTCCGATTGAACCCATACAGAAGCCCCCAACTGATGAATTCTCTTTCAGGCTTCTCACCATTTGCAATGAGAGATCTCTTTTCATTTGGGAAAAAAAAAAAAAAAAGAAAAAAAAAAAAGGCAAAAAAAAGCCTGGCATCATTTAATTTTTCATTTCTCCATCTTCCTTGTATCTTATATAGAAGCACAATTTTTGTAAGGGCCTGTTTTTATGCATTTTGATGGTGTACTTAACACCCCTGAAGAGAACAAACATTCTACATTACCATCTGAGCAGACTCAGCAGGGTATCAGAGTACAGAATTCTCAGTCTGTTCCTCTGCCTAATCCATTACTTAGCAAATACCTCCATAATGAAACAGTGAGTTAGCAACCCCATCTGCTCTGAATATACCCTGCCACGAGAGGAAACAACAGGATGTGTATGACATTCTTGTCCCCTTCTTCCAGAAGATCCCAGAGGGCTTTGCAAACTGTATAACTCTTGAAGGGGAATGCAGGTCATTTTTTTTTAAATGATTTAAAGGATATAAAATTAGAACAGGCTAAGCTGGGCAACTATGATAGTATCAATGGTAAAATAAACTAAAGAGCCCAGAATCCTTGACGCTGCTCTACCTTGTGACATGGGCATGGTCAAGTTTTCTACACCTTTAATGCATTTCACTCACTGCTCTGAGCAGAGGTCTAAAATTCACTTTTTTTGCACTTCATCTCAAAGAGGAGTTGCCCTTTATTTATGTGCTCCCTTTCCCAATTCAACTGCCTCAGAAGTCTTATTCATTCTCAGGCCTGCAAATTGGATTTCCACATATTCAACAACCCTCCTCACCTTGCATGGTGCATTGATCTGTTCTTGCTGAGACTGAAGGACACAGGTGCCTGCAGGACCAGCATTAAAGCTGGTTTGCATAGCAGTGATTATAGGAGTGTACTCACAGAAAGTACAATCAGCAATTCCTTGCCAATATCTTCCAACAGATGCAATATTACAGCCTGGCTTGTTACAATATTCTCACTAACAAAAGTGTCTCATACTGAAGGTATCCTTTTTAAATATCTAAGCACTGCAATTTAAATATTAGCTCCAGTCCAAGCCTGGAGACACTGAAGACACAAACACCCAGGGTACAGTGTGAAACTTTAGCCATTTCATGACCACAGTGATCCCTGCCACACAAATCCACCTCCAGCCCCCACTCGCCCTTGTTCACAGGGAGAAGTTCACTTATCTCTTCCAGAGGCAACACATTCAGACATGCAAATGCCTGATAAACCCAGCAGAGCCTGATGCAGTCCATTTCCTTGAAGAATGTTCAGTGCATTTGTCCCACCTTCCCTGTCCCCCCATTTGATTGTCACCACAAAAGTCGCATCCAAAGAGCGGTTATCTCACAGTCACAACAGCAGGGATATATCTGCTACCTGAATTTAACTGTTTTCCTTCTTACAGGGAAGAGATAATGCAAGGGAACTGGAGGAAGGTGAAGACAGAGATGTAAAGAGGAGGTATATTTTAAATATACCAGTCATCAGAAGCACAAAACTGCTTATCAGGTTCTCCTTTGCTCTTCCTTCCCCTCCACAGGATTTTCTTTTAAACAGCATTCCCAGATGTTTATTTTTTTCTTGGCTACTCTTTGTGTTTTGTTTCTCTAGAAGAGGAAACAAAGCTGTACATTTTCAGCTAAACTACATTAGTTGTTGAGTGTTTTGCTCTGTTTTTAGCAGACACAGTAAATGCATGCTAGAAAACATGTTCTGACAAACGAGGAAACTAATTTCCAGCTAGTTCAATCTCTAAGAAAGGTGAACATAGGTCACTGAGTCTGTAACTATAACAAAGGTTTAAAAAGTGCCAATTTAAAATCTAATCCCAAAGTGCTTGCATGAATGGTCCCATTTAAGGGAGAACAAATTTACTTTTTGCCCTCAGATTTGTACTGGTTATCAATATAAGCAAATGAGAACAAAAGAAATTCAGTACCACAGCCTGTTCTAAGCTGCACCACTTCAAATAAACTCTCCAGGAGTAAAAGGATGGGGTTTTTTTGCATTGGAAACACATAGAATTGAGTCAGGCAGATAATGGTTTTTAAGTTAACAAAGGTGGTATCATTTCATACACTCTAGTATCTCTGAATCACACAATACATTTCAAAGACAAAAGTTAGGATGCTTCCTTCATAATGCACTCATAGTAACTGCTAGGTATGCATTCCCCTTTCACTAGTTGCTATGGTTTGTTCAAACCACTTCTATAAGTGACTCTACCTGAATATTGCATTTTGTAAGTATCCATGCATCTTGGTGATGTCTGTGTGCAAGTATCAAGGAAATGATTGCTCAATTCTCAATATTCCACCACTCATGATATTTCCAAAGTAAACAACTCTTTCTCCACTGGGAAATAATATCTAGGCTAAATAAAACAGTGAAGCACTAAAAGAAAGCTAGCCTCCTCCATATTAATCTTAAAAAATTTATGATAGAATATGGCACTGAATTTCCAGATCTAATGAGACCTGTGTGCTCTGAAGCAACTCGTCAACTGATAAGTGAGGAGAGTAGGTTTCACCTCTCCTTAGGCGCCTGGCTCAGAGAATCCTTTTCGTATTGTGTAATTGGAAAAAATAGAAGCCAAATAATCAGTTTGTATGGTTTGCCCCTGTACTAAATCTGCTTAAATCCCCTGTAAAGCTTCCTTACTACAGACATAAATTACAATCATACTATGACAGCCTAAGCAATGCACAGGAAACTGGTCTGTGTGAAAATGAGACCTGGTGAGTGACTATCTCCTGTGAAAATCCGGCTGTTGGTGACAAAAGGAGATAGAAACAGGACAGAAATTGTCTCTGAACCTGGTATGGGCAGAACAAGATGCTGACAATATTTTATTTAAGTGCAGTGTAAACCTAGCTTTGACATAATACAATCCTAATCTGAAGGCTGTCCATGTTACAGTGTATATTGTATTCATATCTCCAGTCGAGTTTATTTCTTACTGATAAAAATCCATATCGAGGTAAGACTAATAAAACCCATTAGAGTAAGCACAGAGACATGCTTTAAATAGACCAACAATTCCACTAGAGGACAAGATTCCACTACCCACTTACTCGGTTCATGCGAACAACAGCGAATTAAGCTCAGGGTCAATCCTCATACTTATTCCAGCCAACACAGACATTTCTGCAAACCAGCCCACTCCTCAGTTTAGCACCACTCAGCCCAATGGACTGAAAAGAGAGGACTGTCCCTCTACAATCACTCTCTCAACCACACTACCCACTTACACTGAACATTTCCAGATTTCCTCTTATTTCATATTTCCTTATTGGTTTCAATCCTGCATCACAAATTGGTAAAGCTCCTGTTGAGTTAACCTCAGAAAAAGGCTCTTAGCCCAAGATGGGGTTTTCAGCAGTTTTGGCAGTGGCCTAAATTCGATTTCTTTGAGCAACTGTAAAAAATTTTACCGAGAGTACTGTTAGGCATATCAGATAACCCCACTCCAACTCCGTATCAGCATTTTTCTCTGCACTGCACTTTGCCATCCTCTTTGCACTACAGATGATGTGTATTACAAATATTAGGCAGAGAGGAATCCTACAGCATTTCTTTGAAATCTTTTTTTCCCCCTCCCCCCACCAAAACACAAAGACAGCTGAAGAGCACAAAGATATTTATTCTCTCAGAAAGAGCAGACGTGCTTTTTTTGACTAACACTGGCTTGGCACATGAACTCTGATTAACTCCCTTCATGTTAAGTCACCCTGCTTGCAAACTGCCCCCATTTCTGTCCCTCATCCTCTCCACCACAAAAACCTGAAAAACACCGCACATATTCAAGGGGAAAAGGTGGTATCAGAAAACGAAAAAATAAGAAGAGTTTCATTCTCACTTTCTGAAAGGCACGTGTTTCTTTAGAGGCAGAGATGGTAAGGTTTTCATAATGTTTGCTGACCTGAAAAAAATGAATTTCCAGAAGTGTGAAGGAATTCTATTCCATTAATTCATTTGCATTTTATCCCCCATAAGATTAGTAACATAACCCTTTCTGTCTCCTCCATCAGCTGACATTCCACATTACAGCTAGGCTGAGGCCACTCTCATGCCCCATCAAGCATTAGTGGACTTTGTTCAGCCAATACAAGTATTTAAAAACTCCCTAGAAAACACATTAATCAAAAAGATCCACAGTTGTATAAAATAAAAGTCTTTAAATGTACCCTATTTAATAAGAAATGCACTGTTAAGCACCTTCAACATGCCAAATTGGCATAGCTCATTGATTCTCTTGGCTTATGAATAACATGTAGAAGCACAGACCTTTTGATATGCCTACTTTTTCCATGTTTCTGTTTCCTTAAAAAAATTCAAAGCTAAATTCTAAATATAGAAGCAACAGACAAAATTTAGTACAGAAAATAACCTTAGCAGGGTCATAAAGCCCGTGTCAGATCACACCATGACTGATTCATCTGTGTGGGAAAACTAATATATATATTCACATGCCCCATAAAATTTATGGCTCTCATTTTAAAACAAAGGTGACAAATACTTGTGCAATTTAGAAAATGGACCACTTTTGATGATTTAGCAGAGACACATGCAGCATACTATGTTCCAATTACAAACTAAATGGCACACATTCACTGGCAAATGGGAAACGGAAAATTATTTGCTTTGAATGAGTTGAATCGTGAGAGAGAATTTGAAGTGGCACAGCACAGAAAACATCTTCAGCATGCATTTAATCCGCACAGATCAATGTTTGAGGCTTCACACATGAATTAGTGACCAGTACAACATCAAATACTCCTGTCCCATGCCACAATAACAGCATTACCCAGCCGACAATAAAACATTCATGCATTCATTCGCCTCTAGTTGCTCTGTGTTTTCTGTTGTTGGAAGCTCCCCAGAAAGATCTGTCACTTTTGAACTCTTGCATAATATGCAGAGCATGGGCTCACTTTTAATGTGACTTCTGTGGCCAAATTAAAATCACATAAGCAAGATGGGTAAAAGACTCAAAGTTTACTGCTGGGGAGGCTTGCAGTGTTGTTCCAGAGTGTTCCTCTTTCCCCCTTTCTCCCTCATGTAGCACTGGAACAGCCTTAGGTAAGAGGCAGCAGACAGAGGCAGGCTCTGATCTCTGCAGTATGGGGGGAGTAAGAGAGCAACTTTAAGCCAGTAACACGGGAAAGGCAATGGGGTCAGCATCTGTGTCTGGGAGGTCAAGAGCTACCAGAACACTGTTCCTGATTCATTTCTGGCTTATATCACCCTAATTCCATTAGTTGTGCCTAAAACACAGTCCACTAAACTCAAAGCAGTTACTCAAAAGTTACACCAGGACTTGAATCTTTCAAGGTACATTCAATGTATGCGGAGGTAAGAAAAACATATGTGATTACAGGAAAGGCAAACAAGTCAAAATGAGGACTTAACTAGGTGAATAATGAAGAGAAAGCAGCACTCAAGTTGCTGTTCACACACTCCTACTTCCTTGCAAATGAACCAAACCTGAATATTTGTCTGAACATGAGGGGGAAAATGCCATTCATCACATTTACTCTCATCCAGCACCAGCTTCACAGCTTGTCTTCCTGCAGTGAGGTTTACAAAGTTAGTGAAACAAATAGGGTATGTATTCTACCGCTTGTTTTCAATCAGTAAAAGGTGTGTACACCTGCAAGGGAACTGGTTTAGCAAATCCAAACCCCTGCAAATGAAAAAAAACATGCAAATCCAAACCCCTGCAAATGAAAAAAACATGCATGGAGTCTTCTAGAAGAAAAAAGAAAAACAGTACATCTTTAAAAGTCCCCACAGAGTCAGGATGGCCCTGAGACAAAAGGAAGGGGCTGGAATAATTCCTCTGTCCTTTCTTGTTTTGTTTCAACTGAGTACAGGAAGGGCCTGAGGCAGAGCTACCAGCCAGGAGCACACCTTGGCAGTAGGAGAGATGCTGCAGAGGTGAGCAGCTTGTAGAGATGCAGGACCTAACCACAGCAGCAATTCAGTGTAACCCTTTGGTGGGAGGGAAAGATATTGCTCACTGGACTGATGAATGTGGGCACAGACACAAGATAATTTTGGGGTGTTATCTGGTTCTACATTTCCTTTTGTACACATCACTGGAGTATGGAGTCTGACAAATGAGACCAAGCTGGCCCAGACTTTTGCTCACTCTTTTGCCCTAAGTAAAGGCTAGTGTTTGCAACACCATAAGAAAATACAGTCCCTCTCCCACCAAAGCTCTAAAGTTCTGTATCATTCTGAAGTGGAAGAATAGACTGTCACAGTGGTAAGAATCAAACAGTACACAGTGCCAAAAGGTGAAAAATTCAGCTTTGCATTATTATATACACTAAGAGGGATGGCATGTATTCCTTCAAATCCCAGTTTCTCCCTAGTTCTGAAAACAAAGTCCCAGACCTCCCTACATATTTTGACAGAAACGGCAAATCTCAGCAAAAAAACCCTCAAAGATATCAAGGGGGCAACCTCAGTGCAAACTCAAGAAAGCCTCAGTCTTTTCCCTAGGCTGCATTTTTCATTCATTTTGTCTTAGCACAGTACAAATTGCTGAGCTAAAGAATCTCCTGATTTCAAGCATAAAAGCCCAGAGTAACAAGGCTATGGTCTGAAGGATCACTGCTTTGCCTTTCTCATACTCAGACAATCCTTGCTCTGTTCTGCACAGAGAAGGAAACTGTCCACCCTGTTCAGACCACATCCTCCGGGACAGATGAACACCCAACCTATCGAAGTGGCTTCCCCCAACACACTCCCTGAATTTTTATTATTTAAAAAGAACAACAGCAAACAAAAGCTCAATTGTAAGTGCATCCTGAACTTAAAATCATCTAGAAAAGACCTTCCTTCATTCCCTGCTGTTGCTTTTTCTATCGCTGCCAGCTACACCGCAGTGCTCCAGGGTAAGTCACAAAATTCTCCATTCTTTTGAGACAGGAATAGTTCAGCTTAGAGAAGGAGCCATTGTCCATGTGACTACATACATGTACCTGATGTCAGCATTAGGTTTAGGAAATATGAAACCAAGCTGAGAGAGAAGAAGAGGGAGAACTTTCTTGCAATACAAACACACCCACATCATCAAGATTTGTTTTAGTACTCTGGGGAGAACTCATTAGCACTACAATACTAAGTACTGCAACTGCACTTAAAGATTGCAGCCACACCTGAGATGCTGATATTGGATATGATACAGAGAGTGTCACTGCCAAAAACTGTTTCCATGGTAGGCACACAATACAAAGAGTAGGAAGAGAAATTAATAAATTGTAGCCACCAAACCAGGTCTACATCTGCAGCTTCCAGTACTTGTGGTAACAGGGGAGGCAGATTCTAGTAGCAGCAGTATAGGGGCTGGACAAAATGACTTTCCATCATAAGAACTATTTCTGTAACAGCATTTTCAGAAACTGCATCTTAGGACGATGTTCTAACCTCCCCAGTAAGGTGGTAAAGGGAATACAACAAGAACCAGGTAAGCCTACTCACATGTTCAAAGGTGGACAATTACAGCCTATAGCTCTGATACAAAATGGCAACCCCAAGCCTCCAGCTGCCTTCCCTTCCCCCATGTTAGCAGTCATCTGCTATAAGCATGCACCACTGTGGATTGCTGCCAGGCATCACAAAGTTTGGAGAGGTGGTGGATCTATTCCCTCCCTTTACTGAGGTCAAGGACCAGTATTATAGTCTGCTGGGAAGCCCGAAGGAAGAAATTTAATAATCGATGTAATTATTAATAATCTAAAGTAACGTCACTATTATATTTATTGATAATTGGTTGTCCTACAGTTTAAAACTGGTTGTGGATCAAGTAAAGGGTAAATGCAAACAATTTCCTCTGTGCCAGCCAGCCTGCTGCAGCTAGACACCCTCCAGGTCTAAAGATTCCCCTGCTTCCAGCATCTCTCCATCGCAGCTGCCACAAAACCATAGCCTGCCAGACGGAGCTGCAACAGCAACAGAAGGCAGGAGACTCTACAAGGACCATTTTCCTTGCCCCATCTCAGAGATTAGTCAGATTTCAGGCTCTACTCTGGCTTTCTATCTCCCAGAGTGGCTCCAGTAGCTGCTGCTCAGGGCTCCCTGCACTTCAAACTTCTTCTAGCTCTTACTTTGTTACTTGGAGAAGCTAGATTGCCACATTTTCACCTTTTTAGGTAAAATTTTAGTAAAAAATAGGGCTAGTTTGGGAAAAGTATATTTTAAAAATTTAAAAAAAAATGCATACTTTCACTTCAAATTTGTAAAAATTGGGACTTTGTTTTTCCCATAAAGAAGATTTAAAACTGAGCTATGCATGTTTAATAATGGCAATTACTTTACCACAAGTTATTATAATTGCTTCAGTTTTTTCCCTCTTCTTGCTGTCTGTTCCTATTTACACAAAGAATAGGAAAAGCGTGCAAGTTGCTCACTCCTCTCAGCCCTGTCAGAAGTTTTAAAAGAACATATTTTTATACGATAATGAGAACTTACTTAAAACACTTTTAGGAAAAGCAGCATTATGTTTATGCTTTTTAGACGCAACTAAACATTTCACAAGCAAATTTGGAGTAAAAATTTTTCCTTTGGAGAACTTTGATGAGCAGCCACTGAAGTCTGAAAGTCAGGGTGCTGTGTGGACATGGACCTATATTAAGTTACTCAGAAGCACCTGAGTTCCTCCCCCAGACATGTCTTTACTACTGTGCCAGATGTAGCTTGAAGCTCAACTTTGGTGGTGAGTCAATTTGACAACACACATTAACACGTTAAAAAATTTTTTGATTCTACAAGGCATAGTAGGGGCTATGTATTCTTGCATTGCAATGTCAATCTTCCTCAACAATTACCAGGATAACTTTTTCTCCTTTTTTTTTTTTTCCCCAGAACTGAAACTGCTTTTTTCCCCCACTGGAAAAAAAAACCAAAACTCATTGCCTTGGGAATTTACTAGTAAATTCCCATCAGGACCAGTTTTACTCTGCCTTTCACTTACAAAATTAAACTTAAAAAAGAACAGAAATTGGCCAAAGGCAAGAATGGAGGAATCGTAGTGAGTGCACTTAAGGATCACAGTCAAGGCACACAGTTAAAGACTAATAAGAATTGTGGCTTTAAGGCAGGCACTAATCAAAAGAAAAGACAGAGCATGTTGTATTAGTTGTTCAGCAGATGACACCAACAAAATGCAGGAATGGGGGAAAAAACATCATTACAATACACAAGGTGCCTTCTTTCTAGTAAGAGAGAATTGTTAGACCATTACAAGAAGTCTCTACTGGGATAAAGCAGACAGTTCTGTCACCTACAGTCACAAAGATCCACTAAGATTAGAAGTGGTACGAAACAGGGCTATATGATCAGAAAGAGAAAAAACCCATCCCACAAATGGAACCTAGTTTATAAAACAAAAAGAAAGGGGATATGATTGTTCTCCATAAAAATCTTTGGTAATTATCACTAAAGAAAGAACATGCACTGACATTTAAACTGGGGAATATAGAATGATTTCTAATCACAAATGTTGGACTATCAAACAACTTTTTTTTTTCTGATAGCAGTGATTCCTGTCTTGTTTTAAAGTGAGTTTAATCAGTTAGTGAAACAGTTAAAGCCTTTGACAGACCTGGGCTTCTTGACACAGAAGATTCATTCCACAACTTTCCTTTCATGCTCCTGGACTTCTAAATGCTAAATGAATCCATGTTTCCACCTGCTGGCTTGAAACATTTGTTCAGTAACAATATTCTTCCAACACTTATCATTGTCACCTGTTCATTAAGCGCTGAATATGGAATTACAGCTCTACCAAAGAAAGAACATATCTAAGCACTTCCCATTTAAACAGAATGCTCTTTCATCCTATTATATAAGTTTCTGTCTCCCAAAAGGAATCTCAAAACACTTAAATGCCACGCATTGCTTTACTGTAAACAAAGATTTACCAATTATAGCATGCAACTCCTCTAGGGTGATACATGTCGGCTGTTCTAACACCCCACAGTAGACATGCATAATAGACAAGAATATGTCCTACTGAACACACAAAGGAGATTCTCTTGTAGACAGGCTGGGACTACACTAAACTTGGACTCTGGCCAGCACTTCATATCTAACACCAACAAATGGTCCCATAATGCCTCTGAAGCATCAGGGTAGTTTGTTCTAGACTATATCCAAATGAGGCTCTAGTGTCACAGACAGCAGGATGGCACATAAATAGTCTTTTAAAAGTCTGATAAATGAGCAGTAGGACCTAGGACCACTGTGAGGTGGGATAAGGCTATTTTTCCCAATTCAAAAATAAAGCACGGCCCATTTCCCACAGCAGCAAAGGAAGTCTGTGATTGATTGAACCCCAGTTTATACCCCAGTTGTTCCTCCTTTAGCTGTTCAAGAAGCCTCCCATTGCTGTGAAGAATAAATATGAGGTTTACCCATGAAAGCGAAAACTTCCTATACTTATAAAGTGTCCCTACACAAAACCCCAGACTTATTGGGTTCAACAACTCCTATTTCACCATTTCTAGTACCTGAAGCACTCAGCCTGTCATTTCAAAAAAAAGCCATCTCCAAGTGTTAATTTCCATGTGAGCCTTGAGACTCATTTGTCTCTGTACCACTTAAACACCGTAAATTTAACTTTAGTCTGAACTATGCCACCAGAAGTAGTGAATGCATTTTGTCCTCCATAAACTAAAATAAATTTTTGCACTTTCATAGTTTTACCCCTCAAAAGAGCTCCCAGTGCTTCACAAAGCTTCACTGATGCACCACGGAGGTCCATCAAACAGATCTACTCCATGACAATATATATAGACTGTGATTGAAATCTCCCCATGGTCTCGTGAGCAGAGAACTATTTTCAACCTTGTTGTGGAGCTGAGGTAAAAGTAATCCAAGAAATTTACTACAGAACAGGGAGCTGAACTTAAATTACTTAAGTCATATGCAAAACCTCAAACTACTGGACCATTCTTCCCTTCACTTAAAAGAAAATAATAGAACAAATCACAATGAGCTCAGATGACAGTATTATACTTATCTAAATTGCATATTTCTTTAACTAAAAGCTTCAAATTATTGGAAGCACTGATGTTTGCCAATGTCCTTTCATGGACCTCCTCCTCTCTCCTCTACTCCACTTCCAAACTATTTGAAAATGTCATCTTTCATTTGTGACACATCCCAGCCATGTGGGGTGGCAGCTGAGTCACCTCCCTGCTGTGAACGAGGTGGAATGGTGACAACCACCTTATAACTGCACAATCCTTTTTTGGGCACTTTGTGTTGGAGGCTGCTCTCCCATTCTATGCAAAGGAAAGGGTGGGAGGAACAAATTGGGGTGGAAGAACTCCACACACACAAAGGAGAATGGAGGGATTGGAGGTGGACCCAGCAATCAAATTGCATCTTCAAACACAGTCAAACTAAAGGGCACCTAGAAAACCAGGCACAAATACTTAAAAAAACAGGAATGAGTCAGAGACTCATTTGGGTTGACATTCTGCTGATGTCTACTGAAGGCTCTGAATTAAAGCATCTCTTAAAGCATCTATGCCTCTCCACAGACTCTGTGGAGATACTGGGATGTAGCATCACATCTTTGACACGATGCTGGCTTAAAATGTTCCCCTCTTTCCCCCACCAATTCTTCCCTTTCCAGTTCTTGAGGAGGTTCACCCTTTCCTCAGGCATGCTAATAGGGTTGTTAGTGGGGTTCTCCTGGAAACTGGAGAAGAAAGTTATCCTAATTTGAAATGTCCCTTCTGTGAGGGGAAAAAGGGCCAGAAATGTCATTCCCATCCAGCTTCATTGTTCAAGACAATTGACCATCACCACAGATCCAGTTTCACAAATTGCCTAAAGTTCCCAAACATGTTTCTGTTTGACTATGCCCTCATATCTGTCTCACAGAATGTTTTACAAGGCAGATGATCCTACAGCACCACAGTAATAACTACTGCCTAAGAACACATTATCCCAGTTACCCTACTGTACACCATGTGCATGATTTTGCCTTGAGTCCTTTGAAGCCCTAAGCCCTCCATCTGTTTTTGTGTATGAGAGAACCTGAACTGGTGGTGCAAGCCCTGGTGCCAAACATCAGTCACCAGAACTCATCTCTGGCGCTGCTGCCACACGTGACATCCTAGTCCACCTGAAACAAGGAAACTTCGACATTCATCTCTACTCATTAGCTCTTTCTTAAGAGTCTGTCAATTACCTCATCAATCAAATGTCAGAAAAAATTAGTCAGGAAGTATTAAATCTACACTCCAGTAAACCTGGACCTGCAAGAGTTGCTTCAAGACATGTAGCCAGAAGCAGACTTGATTTCATCTCCTCAGGAACAAGCACTTCTACACAAACAGAAGTGTGTGGCACTTAGAGTATTATTATACTATGACACCTTCCTTGTTCAGGTGCACTCAGCACACCCATTTCACACACACCCCCCCATAGGAAAATAAAAGGTTAAATACATTGCCCCTTGCCTGTATTTTCCAGAAGACTTTTTTGATAAAGGACTTTCACTGCCAGTATGTTTCCATTTATTGCAGGCCAAAGATGGAAGCTAGTGAATCTTGCCTTGAGAAGCAGAATTATATCCTCTGCTCAGGCAGCAGCAGTCTGAGACCAAACACATGGGGCAGTCCATGTAGCCATGCACTGCAGAAACTCATTTGATGAAGAATCATGTCATAACTAGATTAATGTGTAACTGCATTATACCTGTAGCTTTGCTGTAAATGTTTGTGCTACACTGGGAGCAGGCAATAACTGTGCACATTGACATAGGATCACTAAGGCTGGAAAAAATTTCTAAGATCACTGAATCCAATCATCAATCTAGCATCACTACGTTCACCACTAAACCGTGTCCACAAGTGCCACATCCACACACCTTTTGAACTCTTCCATGAATGGTGATTTCACCACTTCCCTGGGCAGTCTGATCCAATTCCTGACCACCCCTTTAGTGAAGAAACTTTTCCTAATACCAAATCTAAACCTCCCCTGAAGCATCCTGAATCTATTTCCTCTCATTCTGTTGCTTGTTACCTGGGAGAAGAGACCAGATAACAAGAGGAAGGAACTGGAAGCCATGATGCAGCAGGCAAACTATGACACAGTTGTCATCACAGAGACATGGTGGGACAAGACACAACTGGAGTGCTGCAATGGATGTCTATAATCTCTACAGAAAGGATAGACAAGGAAGGAGATGATTTCACGAATCTCTGAAAACTACTTGTCATCTGCCCAAAAACTTGTCACCATGTTTAAGGACCTCCTCTATCCCACAGCCACATCTCTCAACTGGTTTTGGTCTTTTTCACTAGTAGGAAAATGCAAAGCCATCTGTTCCACTAAAAACCAGAAAACTAACATGTTTACATCCTTCTCTCTCAAGGATAGATTTGCTAATGAAGTTTGGCCTTAGCAGGATGGCACAGAATCACAGAATATGCTGAGGTGGAAGAAACCCACAGGATCATCAAGTCCAACTCTTAACCCTGCACAGAAGCATCCCAAAGAGTCACACCATGTACCTGAGAGCATCATCCAAACACTCTGTCAGCCTTGGTGCTGTGACCCCTGCCCTGGTGAGCCCTGTGGAACCCCACTAGTGACAGGTCACCAGTCTGATGTCCCCATTCACTATTACCAGTCTGATGTCCCCATTCACTATTACCCTCTGTGCTCAACCTGTGAGCCAATTGCTCACCCACCACATGATGTGTTTATCCAGCTGTGTGTTGGACATTTTGTCCAGAAGGATCCTGTGAGACAGTATTGAAAGCTTTACTGAAATCCAAAAGGATTTCAGTATTATATCAACTGGCAGATCAGCTACACACATCCTCTTTGCTCTCTAATGCTTAGAAGCCTGGCAGTTGTGTTTCTAGGTTAGAAATGATGGCTGATGCAAAACATTGTCCAGGCAGTGCAACACCTGGTTAACTGAAGAAACAAACCTGGAACTCATCACTGAACCATAACCTTCTTTCACATTTATTTGTGCTTCCTCTCTCTGAATTAGGAAGAAGGGCATTATCATGTCCTGGAAATAATATTTCCTGCAAACTTCTGGAAAACTTTTTATGTCCTCGTCAGCCTGCACCCTGAAAGATGCATTTCCTCCCATGAATCAGTCACCAAATTACTAGACCTTTTATCAGCCCACTTTGCAACCATTGAATATAGAAACAGGGTAGGGTAATTACAAAAAGTGCTAGAGCATCACTGACCACTACGGACAGAAAGCTTTCTCTGTTCTGTTAGTGTTTACCACTTAATTACAGGTCCATTTACTATGACATGATGACCAGAAGACCCTTATCAGATGAAACTAAATGTCAGTTATTCTCCTTTTCTATGCTCTACTTCAAGTCAGCTCAGAACTAATTTCAAATGCTTTTATAAGTAAACCCTGTATAGGAATCATTTATCGATGCTTTCTTGCAACTACAGTTGAGCAATTCTTACTGCAGAGGCCATACTAAATACCTGAAATGGGTTTGACCTCATAGGATACATCCCCGATGTAGTCTTTGTCAGTTCAACCTCCAGGGGGCAAGAGGGGAAGAGAAAAAAGTATAAGAGCAAAAAGGAGAATTCAGTGCGTTGAAGAGTGTTCTCCCTGGTGTAATTGTCTTGACTGCACAAAAGCAGAGAGAACCTATTTCTGGGGTTTCTGTAAGAATCTCAGCTTAACAGTTGACCCTTTCATACAGCCTGGTTACAAAAGAGGAGCTCCATCATTCACACACCACTTCCTCACCTCTGGCTGAAGTAACTGGAAAGGGATCAATGATAAAGATAAAACCTGAAAAATCAGATGTATTCCCAAAGGGGCCAGTAGTTATATTTTACTTGTATTTAAAAAGCTTTGAGAAATGTTAACGGTAAGTCAATATAGACAGTGAAAGAAATGCTATTGGGCTGCCCCTTGCTCCCAGGAGCAGGCAGATCCCAGGAGCAGGTAGAAGAGAAAAGGGCATAACACTCACACAGTAAAAAGAGATCTGCGAAGTTAATGCCTCTCTCAAGCTTGCAGCAGGCCACAGAGTAACTGTGAACCCAGCATGCTCTGTGAGCTGCTGTAAGTTGGCTAAAAGCAGTCACTTAATCCTGCACAAATCAGTGTAGTTTGGCACCACTTGTCCTGGTTCTGGCTGCGATAGAGTTTATTTTCTTCCCAGTAGCCAATATAGTGCTGTGTTTTGGATTTAAGATGAGAATAATGTCAGTAACACACTGATCTTTTTTGTTGTTAAAGAGCTGCACTTACACTAAGTCAAGCACTTTTCAGATTCTTGTGCTGCATGGCCGGCACAGAGGCTGTGGATGCACAAGAAACTGGGAAGGGACACAACCAGGACAGCTGACCCCAGCTGGCCAAAAGGATATTCAGATCATATGGTGGCATGCTGAACAATAAAACTGGGGATGAGTTGGCTGGGGAGTGGCAGCCTGCTGCTCGGAGACTGGCTGGCCATCGGTCAGGGGATGGTGAGCAACTGCATTGTGCAACTCTGGTTTGTATATTCCCTTACTGTTATTATTCTTCCCTTCCTTTCTCTGTCCTTTAAAATTGTCTTTATTTCAACCCGTAAGTTTTACTTTTTTTCCAATTCTCTCCTCCATCTCGCTGGGGTGGAGTGAGGAAATAGCTGTGTGGGGTTTAGCTGCCTGCCAAGTTAAACCACAACACCACTGAAGATGGAGTGTGGTAGTGAGCAAAGGAGCAACCGTTCCAGTGGCCAGACTTGTAGTCCTGGAGAACTGCCCATGCACGAGCAAGTTAGCAGACGCAGCAGCAAGCCTGCAGACTGCAGGAGAGGTTGCATGGCAGGAGAGGGACAGATTCCCAGCCTTCCACCATCCCAGCCAAACCAGAGCACCCAACTGTAAGAGCCCAGGCTTGCAGTCTGAGCTCACTGAAGAAGTTTTACTTTAAAAATAAGCAAGACTCCAAAAATTCACCCACTGAATTTATTAAAAGGGCCTTCAGTTCTTTTATACCTTGAGAAAGCACATGGGAGAAGACAATACGCACATTTCTCAGGAGGTCAAATAACACACTTTTACTAGCAAACTTCAGTGTTTATAGCCCTATAGGAATCCCTCTTAAAAGTCATCTTCATTTTCTGATCTTTTAGTGTCTCATACTTAATCAAACCTGGTAAATTTATTCTGTAGTCCCTTCTGCACACTCTTTCCCTCTTCAAAATAATTTTAAAATTATTTTTTCCAGCATCTGCTCCTTCCTGTTTCTATATCACTGCTGTAAATGGGATTTTTCTTCTTGACATCAAAAGAAGCAAAATAGGGCTTCCTAAGATAGTTTTCTGGCTGATTACACAGAAGTAGTGCAGTAGTCAAGAGCAACAGATAAGTAGCTTTAACACATCATAGTTTCCCGTCTTTGGGCTGTAGAACAACATAAATATGTTAATACACCCAGCTCTGTGCTGCTCCTTGCCCTGCAGAGCTCCACAGCAGCCTCAGCTCTCAGCTGCTAAGGTAAACACACACCTCAGTGGAAAGGGCTCCCACTCTGCCCCCATACCTACAACTGCACACCAGGCACCAACACAACACCTATAACATGCCCTGGGCCACCACTAAACCATGTAAGGCAAATGGAGGTGGTGACAGCTGAAGAGATGTCCCTTGGGGGGTGACTTGGCCATTGGGGGGACAGTAACATGGCCCAGGTCACTGTGATCTGACCAGGACTGGCCATGAAGAATAGTCTTTAACTGTCTACTTCTGCCACAGATCCTATCCAGGTTATGCCTGAACAAACCCACTCACAGATTTTTTTTTTCTGCTCCTAAAAACCAGAAACAACACAAAACAAAACCAAACAAATGAACAAAAAAACAAAACAACCTCTGGTGCTCCCTTGTGTTCATATTTAGGTAGCAAACAAGCAAGAAGCTGGAAAAGCCCTGTCAGGTAAAAAAGAAACTTTTGTGAAAGGGTTCAGGCAGGCAGCACTTAGAAAATGATTCCCTGAACACAAACTGTCTTCACCTGCTAGCAGCACAGAAACAGTAAGTTTTATGGTAGAAGCACACAAACTACAGTCCTGGTCAAATGGGCAGAGATGGATGGAAGGATGAAGAGACGGTCAGGAGGATGAAAGGGGATGAGAGGTTCAGTGAAAACTGAGTCCTGGTCCGCTCTTGGCAGATTAAAAGTCTGCTATGTAATATTTTATATGATAACATCATATATGTGTGTATAGAGATATCTATTTCTTTCCTATATGCCCATTATGGAATTGTTGTAAAAGAAAGCATTTCTCAGTAAGTAATTCTTCTGGAGAATAATTTAGTTATGTACAGGAGTCATCTACTAAACTGCAGTTGCATCTAGACCTCCAGTTCCGTGCTAGTTCATAAGATTTTCATGCAGTAGCACAATTTTGCTTGTATTCCTGAGACTGCAGGCAAATGTTTAAATATTTTACCAATAGAAAACCATTTTGAATGAATTTTTTAAGCCAAGATGTAACGTTTCTATTCCTATTTGATTTGAGGAGTTTTATATAGTTAAAGAATACCCTGGCTGGGACTTGAACTGAGAAAGCAATGGCTCTTCGGTAGTTACAGTTAGAGACAGATTTTGTACTGAATGCATGAGGTTACTTTTGAACCTCTGGTTAAAACAGTAACATGCAATTATAAACATATTTCCATTTTATGTTACCTTACTAGTTGATTTCCAACTTTACAGAACTCTCAATATCTCCTCAGACCACTCTGAGCAATTCAGAGGTGCAGACCATATCTGAATGAGAAGTGGAGCCTTAATGAGGTGCCTGAAAGGAAGGAACCAGCTAGAAGACATTAAGCTATTTTCTATATAGATTTTTCATCTATGTCCTTTACCTGATGAATGGCTACACAAGTCTGAATTAGGAGTTTCCTGGAAAACACAATCCAAAACTATCAAATCGACAGGCAATTTGAGAATGAAAAATATACCCTCCAAAGTGGATCGAGTTGATGTTCCTCAAACTGTACAAGGCAATAAAGAAGGAAAAGAACTGCTAGGTCAGGTCAAACCCTGCACAGTTTTTGAAATAATCCAGGTAGAAACTTCTTAGAATGTGCTGAAGTACACAGAAAGGAAGCCTGTGAGGTTTAGAATTTTCAGCTCTTACGTTTCCCACTCTTTCCTCAGCTCCTTGCCAGAAAGAATCCCCAAAAAATGAGATGCTGTCCTCATTCTAAAGTTCTTTGAGCACTTTCAATTCCTGGCTTATGCACAAACAGAGAATTTCAGCAAAGCCCTCGAGGTCTTCTGTGTTCTGTTGTACTTTGCCATGCAAAAAAATTGAGTATTTAGTACCAAAAGTATTGTGGAAAGGGATTTTTAGCAAGGGCATGGACTGATAGGACAAGGGGTGATGGCTTTAAATGGTAAAAAGGTAGATTTAGATTAACTACAATGAAGAAGTTTTTTATTATGAGGTTGGTGAGACACTGGACTAGGTTGCACAGAGAAGTTGTGGATGTCCCATCGCTGAAATTGTTCCAGGTCAGGTTGGATGAGGCCCTGAGCAACCTGGCCTTGTGGAAGGTCAGGCCACTTCCTGGCCCATGGCAGGGTAGTGGTAACTAGATGATCTCTAAATGTCCCTTCCAACTCAAACAATTCTATGATTCTGTGAGAAGCTACCATTAAGATTCAATAGACGAGAAAAAAAGGAAAGGATACACAATGCCAGCCTGCTACAGAATTCCCCTCTGGTGTCCAGAACATTTTTTACTTCCAAGAGCCAACTTTTTTTGTGTTCTTTCTTTCTTATGTACTTCCTTGCAAACACTGAAATCAATCATGTCTAGAAACCATCAGATCCAAATAGGAAAGGATTATGCAACAGCATGTCATTAGTGAATCAATATTGCCTGACCAGGCCACGTGCTTGTCAAGGTCACATTGATTTCTTTAGCATCATATTGTTGCAGCTGGCCTTCCTAGCAGATGGATCCACGTTCCAGTGGCTACAGCTATAGACTCACCTCATTGCTTGCTAGGCTGCAGGATGCTTGGTAGGTTTTTCCCCCAGGACAAGTTTCCACTCTTTATCTGAAGCAACATTGCCCCCCATGTGTTGTGCTCAACTTCAGGAAAACTCACTGCTACAGTAGCTCCTGCTTCCTCTGGCTGGACGCACACAGTTGCTGAGATACCTCATAAAATCCTCTGTTCTGAAAGCATAAGAAGCTGCATGCACTTGGCACACAATAACCTCATCATTTATGAGAAACTGAAAAATAGCACAACTCCAGAGCATGATCCTTAAAGTTTCAGCTTAGACCGTCAAGAAGTGGTCCTTATTATCCATTGGGTACACAGCAGGAAATGAAAGAGGACCAATTTAACAGTCAGGATTGGTCACCACTGGCAGTATGAACTTTAAGACTGGGAGTGATTAAAATTTGTCCTCCTCATCTCTTAGGGCACGACATCATGAGGTGCACTGGAGAAAAACAGTTCAGAAGATAATTAGATATGAAGGATAATAAGCAGAAAGCTCTGTATTTATTACCAGATCTGAGTGGCAAGTTGCAATACAAGAGTGTAGCCTGGCAGCAAAGACCAGGCCCAGCAAGAGCTGGGAATAAGAGCCAATTCACACAGGAGTGTTATGTCACAGGTTCAAGAGTGGTGCCAGATATTCCAGGAGTATCTTACCAAACAGAGCCACAGAGCCAAATCAGGGAGCGACATGAGTGAGAATGTTATTTCCAGGCAGAGTACAGACTCGTGGCAGGCAGAACTCCATGTGCCAAGCAAAACTAGTTAGCCAACTGTCTCTGTTCTTTGAGTGTGAACATGTTACTTTTCTTCTGCTTGGATGATTTTTTAAAAAAAATTTATTTTTAATAAATGCTGTCCCTAACCCTAGGGCAAAGCAGCCCAATTTTCAGTGGTGCTAATAAAAGAACTCCCATTAAACACAAAATTTAATAAAGAAAAAGAAGCAGTCACATAGGTAAAAACACAGAATAAATTGGCTGACGGAGAAGTCTGCTATAGGAAATTTGAAGCAATCAGAGAACATAAAACAGGCTGCTTATCCTGCAAGAATAAAGACACAGGAGGAAAAGGATGAGCTAGTTCCCCTAGTTAATACCTGATTAACAGTTGTGTTACTACAAAGCAATGAGGAACAATTGAAATTATCCTCATTAAAATAACATAGATGAGGAACAGGAGATTTTAAAAAATTATGATTAGTTAACACAAGTTTACCCCATTCCCCAGTCAGATGAGTAGGGAATGGAAAAACACTCTGAGAAGAGAGTTTGGAGACACAATTCTCATAATAAGACAAGTGAGAAGTCCCCTTCTGCCCTATATGGGAACCCCAAGAACCAACCATTGACTTCCTTTTATTTCAAAAACTCTTCAAAACCTATGAGTTGATTACATGCCTGTTCCATCTTGGGTGTCAGCTGTAAAGTGAATATACAGAGATAAATAAAATTCTTATAATGATAGTATCTGATGCTGAAGCACAAGAACTTCTTAAGAGACTATCATGGCCAAATATTTGGAGGAGGTTGACCCTCACTTTCACTTTGTATCCATTGAACATTGGGAGTAATCTATAAATAGCACAGAAGCCAGTGTTCTTGTCATCTCCACAGTGCCTTAGTTGAATTAACTAACTACTTAGACTATAATCAAAGCCCTATCTTTAAGGCAAAGGAGTAGTCATGTGAGTAACATATTTCCACTAAGTCCTTTCCATCTCCTAGCTTCCCATCATTTCCAGCAATACTGATTTCAAAAACAAACTCATCACTCTTTGGTGCATTACTCCAAGGGCAGACTCTCAGTCCATCGGTTCAGTCAGAACTCCTCTGGCAGAGAAGGGAACACTCAACCAGTGTCGAGAACCAGCCTTTTTATCAGCTGTCAATGTATAGCAGTGCTGCAACATATTCTGCTTTTAACAAAGGGAATTGAATTCTAGTGCTTAATTCAAAGTAAACCAGTAAAATCATACAGGTAAACCTGCTCCCATATACATCTCCTGGGACAGCAGCCAGGGTTGATTTTCATGTCATCCCAGCAAGCACAGGCCCTCAGGAATTCAGTATAATCTATTCTAACATCTCTGCAACAAAATGCATTGCAGCATCCCAGACATCAAGCAAAGGCAGCTACAGTAAACCCCAATATCTCCCCTCTAAATGCACAGTCCAATATCTATGTATCTGGAGAAGGAAATCTATTTCTGAAAGTAATCTCTGCATCCAAGTCTTACTCTGGGCAGTACAGGTTAACAGCATTAATTCACTGATCCATATGCCCTCTGACATGCCCATTACAATTTGGAAATCCCTTAGGGAGTGCTTAGCCAACTGTCCCTTCCACCCACCCCAATTTTTTTTTATTAACTGGTCATTTTCAAATCAGTTTCAGGAACCAGTGGAGGCTTCAGAGACAAACTCCCTCAAAAGTGTTTCAGTACAAGTAATTGGACAAAAGAAAAATCCCCATATTAACGTCTCCTCCTAGAAAGGGTTTTTCTATTAGACATCAGAACATTCAGCCCTTCCTCTCCTTGGCCCCAGTCATATGGATAAAAAAAGCAGAAAGAGAGTCAACAACCACATTGGAAAGCAATCTTCCTATATTTTACTACTCCCAGGACAACTTCTTGAAAGTTAAGACACCTGAGATAGTGATTTCAAAGGTGCTGCTTCAGCATGAGGTTTGGGAACAAGAAGGAACGAGGACACACACAAACACATGCGCTTCTCACAACAAGCTACCTGGTTTGTGAGTCTGGAAGACAAGTGGGCAGATATATCACTGCACTATTGCTCCCAAGGGCATTGCAGACATGACTTTACAGTTTGGGGTTGAGTTTTGGGGTCCTTTGGAGAGGTTGTTTTTTGCTGATGGTGGTGGTGGTGGTTGCTCTGTTGTTTTTTTTTAAATCACCATCCTTCAAATAGAGCAGCTTCTAGGAGAGGCCAGGCTCACAATTTGTATAGCAGTTAACAGCAGAAAGCTGCACATAATGCAGACAAAAGAGAAAGGTGCACTAAGCTCAGAAAGTTTTAATTGAACGTGTTTAAAAACAGCAAGGGAACATCTTGCATCAAAAGCTCTCTGTGGCTCGCAGCTGGTGCCAGCTCTGCCATTGATGTCTCGAGTGTTTTGGGGCAATTACTTCTCCTTTGTGAATCTCTCTTTTTCCTATCTGTAAGAGAGAAAAGAACCAAAAGCTGGCTGTTGACACAAACGTGTGCAGGTTCCCAGGTATTAGCCCATCAGAAAAGGACTTGAAAGATCAAGTTTTACCTCCCTGTTGTAACATGGGCTTCCAGTAAGCAGGTCACACGGGCCCCAGTTCACATTATCCAATCTGGCACTAAAGAAATTCTTGGAGTTCTACTATGGTGTCTAAAATAAAAAGAATTATCAATGATGAAATTCTGAAGGGCTTAAATTAGGTATTGTGTCTGTGTTTCCACTGATGGGTAGTTAGAAGTTTTCAAGCTATTGCCTTTTGCCATATTGCGAGATGCTGATGGACTTGAGTATATAATGATGGAAAGAAGGAGGACCACAGAGAGAAATGACTCTGTGAGAAACAAATTTCTTAATATGCTCCAAGTGCAATTTATTGTAATAATCCTTAGTTCTAAACTAATGTTTTCTTTATATTAAAGGGGATTAATTAATATGATTATCTGTGTGTGGGATAATGACTGTGGGTAAAATTAGAGAAAACTGGGAAGTTATGTTCACATTCTAACGGAAGTTATAACAGTACAAGAATTAGTTACAGGATGAATGCAGTTGCTACTTCCTGAATGGAATGCAGTTGGCATGCACAAAATCTATTCCACAATTATTCTCCACACAACAAAGCCTGCAACCTTATGTACATGCTAAGAGGGATGAAATGGAGGTTGGAGCAGAGCAGAGACAGGGCAGCCAGGCTCTGTTGTAATCCTTGCATGGTACCATGTAGTTGATAAACCAAGCAGCTGTCAACCAAGGGAGACAGGAGAAGGTATCTTGCTGCTGAACCAGCTACTGTGACAAAACAGCTCTCCTCAGAGGAACTTGTTTCATTCACACCTCCTTCCCACAGCTACCTGCCTCCAAGGTACAAATCACCCCTCACTGAGCACACACTCTAATTTTATTGACTATATCTTTGGGACCAAAGCAAGAGAATTTTACACCAATCATTAACAAAGGTATGTCTAGAGTCACTCAGGCTTCACCTAAACATAAAGAAATAGTATTATGGCAAATTAAGGACAGGGAGAAGTTAAGGAAGACTCCGTAGTAACTTCTGCGATTGGTCAAAGGGCTGAAAACTGTCTTCCCCCTCCTCGGGACACCTATTGGGTAAGAACTATGTTCTATACGTGCTGGATGGTTACCTCAAGCTAGCTTTCATTGGTAATTAGAGCTTTGTTTTGCAGTCAGTTGCTCTCAACAGCAATCTTCAAACCTTAACCTGCCACAATTTTCTAACATCAATGTGTATCAATAAAAAGTGTGTTATTCCATAAGCTGTTTAGCATGGGTCCTTCAAGGGCAGCAGTTGCCAGCAGTGGACAGCATACTCATCTAAAAGTGGGGAGATCTGGGATAGAGTCTTTCTTCCTAAATTATAATAAAGGATTGGACTCTGATATGCTGTTGGCACGTGTCCCTGAACAAGTCAGTCGAGTCACCCCCGATACAGCAGAGTCCCCATAATGGGACACTGACAAGCTTGTTGGGCACAAGGGTCTTGTCTTTCCTGCCGTGTTGACAGACCAGTCAAATACAAGGGGGTCAAGGAAACCCCCTCCTTTTCACATGACACCCTGAAATGAAGATGGGGAAAATTATAGCACAGAGAGAAGGCCAGCAACAGGTTAAGGAAGAGAAGTCACATTTTATCTGGTAACTTTTCTGTCAGCATTAACCACTAGCATTAACCATAGATGAGCCATGATTAGCACAGGCCTATTATAAACACCAACGTTGTTACAGCTGGCTACACACACCTCTGGAGAAGGGCCTATTGATCTGCTGGAGAGAAAGCTAACATTTTAATAACCATTTAGCTAAAAGAAATTGCTGATGAACTGTTTACGAATGGAAACTTAAAGTATGACTAAATTGAAAGAAAATATCTTCCCGTCCAATTTTAGAGCAGAGAGACTTCTGTAGTAAGTGCTATCAGCTAGCAAAATATAAAATTAAAAATCTAAAGAGTGTTCTCTTTGCCATTAGAGTTGGAAGGAATTTATGGTATTTTATTTGCACATAACTTCATTGGTTTGACATCTTTTAAATTGCCTGGGAATTTTATGCAAAATAGATCAAATGAGAAATTCTGTAGATTATTTCTACAGGTCTCTAGAAGTAGCACAGATTGTACTCACTTGCAAAATATGTCTGTCTGTCAATCACAAACAAACAACATTAACCAGTCCAAAACTGGTCCTCCATGAGTGGCTGTTTGGGGTATTTCTCCTAAGCACAACAGAAACTGTCATGCATATCAGAAAGAGCTAATTCATGTTGGTAAAAATTTTTCAAGATCCCCAGAAAAATCAAACCAGTCAAACCCACATAAAATCAGCTCCGTGGCTTCACTGCATGTGCAGTAAATAGCAAAAAGAGGCCAAGGAAGCCAAGTTTTTTTAACTGAAGGTGTTTCAGCCAGATCTGTTTAACTTGGTATTGTGAAGGATTAAGGGCAAGCAGAATCTCAGCTGCACAAACCACCCCAAACTAAAGGATGCTGAAGCCTTCAACTAATGAAGAAATTTTTAATCACTCTGAAGTGATGGACAGAGTTTGCTGCAGCAGTGCCTAAGGACCACTTCCACTGGACATTACTGGAGACACCAGAACAAAGACCTTCATTTCTATAGCATAAACTGCCTCATTCTGTGGATCACACATCAGCACAGCCCACTGCAGTGAAAGGCAAATCAGAGGGGGCTGTTCATTGCCTGAATAAAAACTCTTTCGCTGGGTAGGAGACACGCAGAATTTCGACCAGTACCCTTTATCATTTATTAGCTTCACTCAGTTTCATGCCCTATTCCTGTCATTTGAGATAGAACAGTCAGATGTAGTCTTTCCATCAATCAGTCCCAAGCAAGTGGTAAAAATATTAGTCCTTTGTATCCACACCTATTTTTTTTCTTTATTATAGATCTATTGACATAGAGGAAATGCCACATTACAAATACATAGCATTTTCATCACAATTCCCATGTTAGTCATGGAGGTTTTTTTCTACTGTTGTGAAGAAAAAAGAAAATCCTTGTTGAAAAATTTATACTGGAAGAATTTAGCACTGGAGGAAAATAGCTATGTCAGCTCACAACAGAAAGCCTATTCAGAATAGGAGAATTTCTTGCATTGTACCCTCTCTTTGCTCCAGAACTACCTGATTTAACAGCTTCCGAAAGCAGCAGGGAATTTGCTGCTATAAATTGCTTTCCATGTGCTCCTGTGGATCACTCCTACACATGCTCAGCTGAGCAAAGGTGAAACCTGTCCCAAGGGAAGGTAGCTCTAGCCTTGAAACAGGGCAATTATGCTGCAGAGTGAATGAATAGCCGCCTTTAGCAGAAGATTGAGTGAAGCTTCCCAAAGCACCAGGGTCATTGTGTTATATCATATATGCCAGTTTAAGAGGGGAACAGTTTTGTTTTTAGAACAGAACTTACTCTGGTGAAGAAGTTCACAGCCTTCTGTATGAACTCACCGTGTTTGGAACATTGACCAGGCCAGAAATGAGTTGTATCCTCACATCACACATCAGATAGACCCAGTGACTCAAAGTTATAGCTGTTTAGGATACGGCCCTTGTAAGATGCCCAAGACCACCTTAATCATGCACACAGACCAGTCACACTATAAGCACCCTAGCAGTAGCAGAGAGAGGATTTCCGCCCTTCAGACTGATAGCTGCTGGCAACCAACTTCCCAAGGGAACCCCCCTGAGCAGTGGGATGTGCAGAACAAGGGAAACCCAGCCAGGTAACTCTGCTACTGTCAGACAGGTAGCTGGGCCAAGTATCTCCCTCAGACACTCTACACCTTCTTTTCAGTGCTGTCTTTCAGTAGTCATAAGGAGACCAACCCTTCCAAAGAGCAGAGGGGGAAGGAAGGAATGAAGAGTTTAATACATCTCAATAAATTTATTCCTTTCCTGAGCAAGCTGTCAGAAATCAATGAGCAGTCAGCAGTCAGCAGCAGCTCTAACTGTATAATTTAATCTCTGGACTCCTTCACAGCTCATATGACAACAGGACTCTGTCCCATTTTCTGCTAGGGATCACATATTATTCAGCAGATTGTAACAAAAATCAGGGGTACAGTAAAAATGGATGAGACAAAGCATATTTGAGTGGGAAGAAAAAGAATATTTGTTATATGCTGCCTAAAAAAGCCTTAGAAATAAATTAATTTTCTGTATGCCAAGGTCCAAACAGGGCTGTATTTGAGATCCTCTGTCCCACTGCTATTTTGTTCTGACCTATAGGTGCTCTCATCACTTGTCAGAGGACTGGTTTGGCAGCTTTCTTCCACCATCTGGGTAGAATGAGGGAGCATTGAAACATCTCTTTCAGTAAAAGACAAGGAAATCATGACTGAAACTAGACTGACTGTTTATCCATGCATGGGAGGTTCTAGAAGTGAGTATGTATGCCAAAAGAAAGAGGGAGTTATGGGGCAGACTAACTCAAAGGCAGGCTTGCACACAGCCACTGGGTGAATGCAATTATACCAGGAAAATGCTTAGTCCCACCAGCATTTCCTTCACCTAACCTAAACAATTTTTAAGACCTCAAATACTAACAAAACACTGAGGAAATCAGAAACTAGCAATCCACATACAGACCAATCTGAAATAAGAAAACACCTCAGGAGACCTACAGGACTTAAATTGGACTAGCTAAGCCCCTCTAATACATATATTTTTATGTTTACAGAACTTTAAAATGGAATTTTTTCTCCCCCTCTTTCAAAGAAAAATGTTTAAATCACTGATCATAATACCTCTGTCAAGAAACAGGACATTCAATTCCTGATAAGCATTAGCCTAGTTCATTCTAAAAAAATTAGAGCAGAAGGGCAGGTAAAACAATGTACAATAAATGGAAGCTACCAAGCAGGTCACTGAGGATGGGATTTTCAAAGATACCAATGAAGAGTTATTTAATTCTACTGGAATTCAGCATTTTAACCTTGAGGCAGAATTTGCTTAGTGAATCACATAGACTTTTAACTGCACATGGCCAGCCTTATTGAGTTATGCCAAGCTGACAAGTGCCAGCACGGTTTCCTACAGCCAGTGATATTGCAGCCCCCACATATTGCCAGGAGCTGTATCAGGTTTGCTTTAGTCTGACAGAGACCCTTCCATTTCAGAGCAGAAATGTCCAGGTTCCATTCATCCACTAACAGGAGTTTCCAACCTATTCAACCTACACAGCATGGAAACAGGCAAAATGAATTATCAACATTCGTTACAGCTTCTTCAAGTGTTTTGCCCATTCCAGTTTGAAATCGTATTAATACTATAAAACCTCGAGCTCCAGGCAGTGAAAACGCAACACAGGAGCCCAGAAAACTCCTCTGGAATCTGTCTGAAAAATTGGCAAATTGCAGTCCAACATTAGAAGATAAAACAGAGGCACAAAGTGATAGTACAGTAGAGTCAATATGTCTGTGCCATCAGTAAGTCAGCAAGGATCCCAGACATCAGCCCCTGTGCTCTGATCAGTGTCTCTGGCTCGCATCTGGCAGAGTGGGAAGAACACAGCAGCACAAACGTTTGATTATCCTTCTTAAAATGATCAATTCAAACTCCAACCTTGTTCCATACAGACACATTTCAGGGGCACATCCTCCCATTACCAGGAGCAAAGGAAATAGAGCTTTGAATATGACCGAAAATAAACTCTCTCTTAGACAGGGAGAGATCATTATATCTTTTCAAAAAAACCAAGACATTAGGGACTTTGTTTCACTCCATTTGATGTCTGGTATTTGATGTCAACACTTCAGAAACAAAAAAAATAAAATTAAGTTGTTTTGGTTTTGGTTTTGTTTTTTTCTTTATATAATTCAGTATTTTTCTTGCAGTAGTGGCATTATAAGGGTCTCAACAAGCATAGGTAACAAAGTATGTTTCTGTTGCCATAAATACTTTGCAAAACCAGAAAGGGCAGAGTGCTTCGTGCTTGGTTGGAGCTGTAGGTATTTTGTGAAAAAAGACCCAAACGTCTCTGTACCAAAGACTGTTTCAAACAGCTTGTGTGTTTCATGTGCATTGTCCAATCCTTTAAATGTCAAAAGTCTCATACCGTTTTGTTAAAAAGAAAAACATGCCATGCACTACTAATTGAGTAAATCAATATACAGAGAAGGCCATGAAGGGAATGAAATGTTTTTGACACATACAAGCAGTTGTTTCCAATGTGCATAAGAGGAAAAAAAGCCCTGCTTGCCCTTTATGCCTTAATTAAGACCACCTCAGGAGCACAGAGCGAAAGATCTTTTCCCCTGCACCCTCCTCACCACTCTGCTCTTAACTCCCTACTGTTTGGCCATTAGTAGCAGTCAGAAGTCTGTGAACACAAAACCCCGTCACTGCAGTCTCTAAGAAGGGATCCAAACACCAGATGGGTTCCCACCAAGCTCCAGAGACAGCCTCAGAAATTCATGAAGGGAAGTATGTGATGGATTGTTGCCCTAACAGGGGCTTGTTATAAAGTGTATTTATAGAGTCCAATCACATGAGCTATCTGAAGTCTTTCGTAATTTTTTCATTTACAAAAGTCTACATTTTCTTGGAGATTTTACAGGCTCTTTTGTCTCCAGAAAAGCCTTCCAAGGACATTCTTACAGGACTTTTACAGCCAAAAGACTAAAAAAGGCAGCAATTTGGGCAGAAATCTTTCTCCAGAACCTTCCTCTGGGCTGATGAGCACCCGTGAAACAGCCGAAGACAGCTTGCTTTGAAAATACTGTAAGGAGCTCCACAGAAGCCTGGCTTTTGAAGCCACTGAGACTTGCTCTTTCCCAGAGCTTTTCTTGTAATGCAAATCTCTGCAATGAGATTTGCTACAATGCAAAGATGAGCAACCTCCTCCTTCTGGCAGCTGGAGCTCTGGGCTCTGCCTAGTAGCGCTTGGTGCAGCGCTTTTCTGTCCTGTTTGTGCCTCCCTGGAGGTCAAGGCCATGAAGGGCCATCCCTTTGAACTGCTGTGTCAGCAAACAGCAGAGTGCATGTGTGATGCATTATGCCAGCTGCAACTAGTTTCCAGTCCCCAGTAGAACCATTTGCAGAGATTCATATGCCCTAAGCATGGCACTGGCTTAGAATAATACCTTGGAGGTCTCAGCCTCCTTTCCTCATGCAATCTAATTCTTAAAGGCAGTCTAGTGTGGACTGACAAGAAGTCATTTCAGTCTTCCATGAGCTTTCATCCTCACCTGTGATCTTTCGTTTACTGCCAGCTCTGAGATTCTAGTCCCAAGCTAGGATGAAAAGGGAAAGCAGTATTAAGACAATTTATTGCAACCATAGGCTGAGCTCAATTAAGGCTTGCCTGACTATTCCTACAGCTAGATAAGGGAAAGAAGAACAAAAAAACAATATGTGATTTTCTGCCAGCCAGAAAATGAGATTTAAAGACCTGAAGCCTGTGAAATGGTGTATGACCAAATCAATAAGACACATTATGGAAACCAGGGAAGCTAGCTTGGGCACAAAGCTGGAGTGAGATTAGACCAAGGTGAAACCACCTCTTCTGCCCAATCTTTAAAATTTGGTGTCTATAGGAGAATATTAACTAGAACAGAGTCCTCCTCTCACTGCTGGTTTAAGTGTTGCTTGATCTACAAACACCTGTAGAGCATTACCTACAAAAGAAGAGACTCTGATCCCCTACAAATTCTAGAATCTGTTGTTGACATCTCCACATGTATAATACTCCTTAGTGCCCTGACACTTGTCTGTAAGCTGCTTGCACTTCCATTCAAAGTGTCTGTGGCTGCCAGGCATTCTCGAATCAGCTCAGGAGGGATATAATTCTCTTATAATTATTTACACCTTACCCAAGTCAAACTCTGAAGTGCTCCCTTTTAAGGACAGAATTAATGCATTACTCAATACATACAGGTAACACCAAAACTTCCACATCCTTCTCTCTTTACTGCTCAGACAACCCTATTGCTTGCTAAAATTCAGCTTGAGTCTGACTCTTTAGCTGAAGGAAACAAAGTTTGTAATTGTCCTGAATAAAATTTGATACCAAAGAGAACAGAACAGACAGAGCTTGTTTTGTGGTCATTTTCTGTCCACCATTTTGAAGGAGGAAAGTAATTTTGTGGAAGAAAACAGTAGATTTTGTTTCAAGAGAACTACACAGGAAGCAGGATAGAGTATTTATGGAAGTGGTCAAGATCTGAGCCTCTGTTTTCTATTCAAAGATCTGAGACACAAAGAATTGTTTCAATTCTCAACATGCTAGGAGACTATAGAAGGAAAGCTTAAATGACTAGTCAAGCATCACACAAAAAAACAGTGGCAAAACCATTTACACTCATTCTCACTCCTGCATGACACCAAAGAAACAATCCCATTCACCTAATGGAGCTTACAGTATCCATCAAGCACCTGGTTATCCTGCCACTTCATTTATTCAATTATTTAGTGTCAAGATATCAGAGTGAAATCCTAAAAGACCCCTTAGACTTTTCATTTTTATGACTTCAGGGAACAATACAGTCCCAACTTCTTTTTTAACTCCCTAAATTTTTGTGACTATGAGTAACATCAGAAAATCTCGTACACTCCATGATCTTAGGAGCCTTGGGATGAGAATGCTGGTCTGAAAATCTTTCAAACACGAGTAAATCAAAGTGTGATTTTCTTGAACTGAACTTTTCCAAGCATGAAGTCTTCCCTCTCTCTACATATGTATTTCAGAACAGTGCAAAGTTCTTCTCCATTTCAGGAAATGAAATAACAGGTTTCCACTATAATCAAAGCTACCAGGGAGACAGTACTAGCTGACAGAAAAGATCAAACTTTGATCCGTGAGGAGTATGAGGAGTTTACTCAGCTACTCTTTAAATACGTAAGCATTTTTATCTCTGCCTGTGAAATTAAAAATTAGCATTTAACATCTCCCTAGATTGGTCTAAAATTAAACATTTATAAATCATACAAATTTAAAATTAGGCACACTTCAACAGTGTAATGCAAGTAACACATATCATGTCTTCTGTAGAGGTCAGCTGATTAACACCTCCATGTAACATGATCTAGCAACCAGTACCAAGCCTCTGGGTACTAATATTGCCATAACACATGAGTGAGCAAACAATCACCAAGGACAAGATCCAAACATTTCAATGGTTTCACATCGCAGGATACAGTATGAAATGAGATTGAATCAAAGAATTATAAAAGATACAATTATCAAGAGACTTTGTCTAATCTATTTTTATACCCTCAGGAATGACCACTTTGATCTCAACCAATTCCAACAGATATTTAGGATTTTTCTTAAGGTTGATACAAATCATGTCTTTCAAATTGGTTAGAAGCAGGTCTGCTTCCAAAGCTTTTGGAAGTGAAAAGTTAAATCAGAGCCCTTTAAAGAAGTGTTCCGCCTGAAACATTTTATACTTTCACTGAAGGCTGGCATCCTAAAATAAGAGCTTTCTTCACAGCTAAGAGTCAGAATTTAGTGCATTCAGTTCATGACCTCAAGCAAGTCCCTTATTCTACCCTCTTTCTTTAATAGAATAGTTTCAGTGGTTTATAAAGACTCAGAAGTTTAATCAATGTTGTAAACTTCATACAAAAGAGTGAATAATTTCTCTATTTGGTACAAACATTTCTCCTTGTTTTCACTGAGGTTCATTAGAAACTTTGCTCGTCCATATGCTTCCCCATATAAAAGAGACATTTGGTACTGAGCAAAAGACTGAGAAGAATAACAGAAAAGTAACAGAAAGCCAGTTCTCACTGCAGTAATGTGGATACCAAGAGGACAATGCCATTTCATACCATCCAAGAAGATAATCCTTAATTTGTAAAATTATTCAGTGTACTACAGTCTTACTTCTGTTCACTTACACTTTAGGAGCCAGGTGGTTTCTTCCATACAGAATGCTATCATGGGGAAAATTAATTTAGCTACTTATGGGTATTCTCCATCCTAATTGGCATAGTTCAAAGAGTTGCAAATGGCTTCACAACAAAGTTTTCTTCTATTACTTCCTCTCCTTCCAGTGAATTCCATTCTTGGATTTTCCCTCTTCCTTTTATTTCACTTGATAATGGAAATGAGAAGTAGGAGGAGCCCAGGATAAAATTTTAAGGAGGTGTCTCTTATCAAACACTGCTGTGCAGTGTCTCTGAAGGCCTCCGGAATTTAGGAGATGGCACTCATAAAAATGACTATGAACAATGTCGTGTTTAACATACTGAAGTGTCCCAGAAAGTCTACTGAGAGGAAAATTAATTTATTTTCCCTTTCTTTTGTACATGTTAAGGCTTGCTACAGGCTATATTGTGATTGTACCCAGTTGGTACATATTGATCAAATTGTATCTCAAGCTAAGAAAGGTTAAAAGTAAAGAGAGGCAGGAATGTTTGAGTTAGGACTTGCATTTCACAAGAAATAGTAAATTCAAACATCTTTAATTCTGAGAATAAACTTATCCTGACCAATCCGGGTATTTTGGTCATTATCTAGACATGGATGCACATGCAGCCCCATACACCTCATAATCTACCAGTAGGGAAGCGTGTGGGAAATCTGCACTGAGGTCTCTTCTGTGTCCATTTCAGACCTGGACCTTTTTAATCTTTGTTGCTAGAAAATATTCCAACTACTGGCCTGTGGAATCAGCATAAGGATTGCCTAGTTCTTCATACAAATAAAAGAGTCTTACAATTAGAAACATGGAAATGATCGTATGTGGGGGACACTGAATCCAAGATCATTACGATTGCTGAAGCTTTGACCTAAAGCCTCACAGGCTCTGGTCACACACTCTGCAATGATTTGCAGGCTGTAGCTTTCCTTCCTGCCTATTCCACACACCTTCTTCCACCAGGTCATTATGTCCAGAAAATTCTCAAAGTGAATTTTCTAGAAGTGTAGTGAGACAAAGAAACTACCTAATCAGCTTCAACTAGAAACTATCTACAGCCTCAATCATAGCAGCTTCTGTCAACACTGGAGATTCTGAAGGTGATTTAATGGCTTCTAAACCAACTATTCAGTAGGAGAAATGAATTGCACTAGAGACACAGTTCTTTGATTGAGAGCCAAAAGTCAAGCTCATTAATCCTGATAACCAAAACAGCAGCACACTGATTGAAAGAAGCAGGGTGTAAGCCTTCTTGTCCCAAACAGTTTTTAACCCTCTGAACCACAGCTCTCCTAAGTTTCCTCTTATTTTGACTTGTTATTTCATACCCTTAGCTCCCAGAGTTAAATCTGTGTGGTGGAGTCACTTGATGTTCAGCTGCTGCCATATTCACTACTATCAGATTTACCTTAGCTCACGTTGGGTGTATTTCGGGGGGGGGGGGAGGGAAAAAAATTGAAAATAACAGATTCTCAAAAAGCTTTTGTAGGAAAAAAATGTATTTTTGGTGGGAACAGTTTTAAGGAAATCAGAGAGACAGGAAAATAAAACTCACTTCATTTTAAAACAACTGAAGTAATCCTTCAGTATTTTCAAAATCTGCAAATTTTCCTGAATCTTAGCACTTCTCAGGTTGCATTTTGAGTTTTTCTGGCTATAGTTAGTATGTCCACCTGCAAAATGCTGTGAGATTATTTGAGAGGAAAAGCTTATGCATATGAAATAATTTTTCTGTATGTACTTATAAAAGAGGCAAATTCAAAAGTTACATCTAGGATGCAAATACTATTTCTTCCAGAGCACATATTAATCTAATGTTTAAAAATATCTTTCCTGTTCTATCACCATGAATTACTTTCTATGTGTTCAAACTTTAGAAATACATATGTACTTTACTTGAAATGTTATATTTAGACTTAATCAAAAGCTTTGGAGTTAAAAAAAGGTGCTTTAGGAAGACATGCATAGACTGATTTGGAAACTATAAGCATCACTACCCACTCTTGTTGGCTGCCATGGTGTATGGAATTAGATATTTTCTCAAAAAAACACCAAAACCACCACATATAAAGTCATCCATTAAAGGTAACAGAAAGAGGCTTCAGCAAAACTTACATTCTCTTTTCCTTGTTAACAATGGAGTGCCCTTTCCAAACTGATTTCAGCAGCAGGAGACATCTGAAGGCTGAGTAACATGCTGCAAGAAAACTTGTAATTCCATTCAACAGCCCATCTCTTGAATACAAAGTGAAAAGTCTGCTTCAGATTGTTAGGCACAGAGTTACAGTATTAAACATGGTGAGGTTTGGAAGTACTCAGGACCATCAATACACCTTTCTATCTATACCCTTTGATTTGAAAATTCTCAGTTTGGGAAGTTAGTTGGAAGAAGTCTGATTTCAGTTCCTAAGCTTGATTCTACTTGTTTCATTCCAACTTTTGTCAAATCTGGAAACATTGACATGTCTAGAGGGAAACTATTTTTAGGGATTCAGTAATTATAAAGATAGGAGAAGCTCATAGAGGCATCTGATTCATGACATTTCTGAGGTACTGTAAACATCAATGGAAACTCTTATACCACAGAAAGGGTGACATTATCTAGCAGAGTTTAGACTGCAATGAAAGGAGATTTTTTTTTCCTCCAGCAGTCAGGAACAGTTACTGCAGCTCAGCTGATGTGCTGTACTTCAGCACAGTGACCTTAGTGAGGGTCCATACCTTGCCATCACATCACAGAGGGTGTAAATCAGGATGATGGAGCAATCCTCATTTCATCAGCATTGCACCAGCAGCTGAAAATCCAACCTCCATCCTGCAGATCTGGACCCGAATCTCCAGTCCTACAAACATCCCCAGGCTGCTAACGTCCCTGGGCAGAATGACTGCCAGGTATTTCAGCAGAGCTTCTGCTACAGATCCCTCAGACTGTGTGCAAACACAACCCACATGAAATAAGGGAGGGTACAACCATCATTCATCTCCAAAGTACATGAATATCACCAACGGTTCATGAAACAGCAAATCCTGGAGCCAGACATTCTGAGAAGTGCTGTCTCCCAATCCTAATAGTTGTCATGCCATTTAACCAAATAAGCAACTTTTCACTAAAGTAAGTAAAGCACATAGTGCTCTACGCTGCAGGAAGAGAGGGAAGGTGAATAGCATCCCTCTGCTCCTCTGGCTTTTGCTGCTGGCTAATTATTCATTTACAGTTTATCAGCTAATTACACGTGTGCCTTGGCATTTGAAGACTTCAGGGCGTACTTTATTTAATGGCTAGTAATTACCCAGGCCTCCTCTGCTCCCTGCACAGAAGGGGTTTGTGCTGTCAACTCTAGAGGTTAAAGACCCCCAGACAGATGGTTACACTGTTGCACATAGAAGGCAGGCTTATGCTTCATGTGATGATAGAGGTTTCCCAAATAATTATCTGTTAATGCAACAAATTATTTCCTTCAGAACTCAATGTTGATCCCTTCTCTGTTCCCAGTGCGTGTGAAAGCAGCTTTTGTTTTCATGTCCAGGTTAAAAATTACAAAGGGTGCCCAAGGCCATATGAAGACCAATTAGCTATTAATTTTCCCCTTGGAACAGTCCAACATATAAGCCTTGCACTTCATCTCAACACTACACAACCCACCACTGCAGTTGTCCACCTTGGTATGCAGCACCACCAGGATGTCCCCGTGAGACGGGGCACAAGCCTCAAAATACATGGAAGACACACACAGATATGGTAGGATGCAAAGAATTCTTTGTAGCTTGGCACAGACAGTTGAATAACACAGCTGGGAGGAATGAGACTTCAGGCAGGAACACTGCCAGAGATGGGATATATTGACAGCAGCTACAGTTGTGGAGAACAGGTTTTGAATTTGTTGCCATCAGTGTTTGCAAAGGAAGCTTCGGCCTTAGGGTTATGCTTAGGTAATTGAGTAAGAGACTTAACTCTGGCTCATTTGTCCTGGGAATGCTCAGAAAAGATGAGGTGGATTAGCAAGATGCATGGAAGTGGCACTCGTAAATTAGGGTTCTTTAAATTGCAAAATGGGCATCATTGTCCTGGAAGTTTTTCAAGCCCTGTCAGTCATTCCTCTAACCTAAGGCTATTTTATTTCTGAATGAAGTCATTCACATGAGCTTTGCAGGCTAATTTATTCCATTAGTTGATAACCTGTACCTCGCATGAGTTTACTTCTGTAGAAAAAATATGTCACAGCTACTTATTACTAAGGAACTTTTAAGATTTCCAGCCTCCAGACACTAGAAAAAGGTATTTACATATGTCTTTAACAAGAGGGAACTTCAGAGATTGTGATATCCAGAATAAACACTTGCATCTCTAACCCCTCTTCAGAGTTAGGCTGCTGAACATCTCTGATTTCAGCAATGGATTAAGTCTAGAGCAAAGTAGAACTTGAACCTACCTCTCCTATCCCAGCTGGTAGTCAAACCATTTGCCCATCTGTGATCTGCACTAGCTGAATCAATCAACCTATATGAAAGGCAAATGATCTGCTAAGCTTCTTGTAATGAAATAATTTCTTTCTCACTCTAGGCAAACAACCTCTTGGAAACTATCCTAAGTCAGCAAGACTGCAACAGCATCTAATAAAATAAGTCAATACTAACAGTTTAAGAATTCAAAAAAAAAAAAAAAAAGGCTTTCAAAAGTAATGAGATCAAGCCAATAGGTCCAGTGATGGTGGATAGCACTTACTGATATATCAAATAGTGCAAAGGGTTCAAGGTCCAATAAAAATTATTGTTCTGCATCTGTGTTATTTCTTCATTTAACTGTGTATCAGTTCTACTTAAAATGCCTCTTTCCTTTCATATCCACATTTCTCTGTTCCTGCTACTAAATCAGTGGCACCAGTATGACCTGCGACCAGCCAAGACTGTAAATACACCTTCTTTGGGAAAGGGAGTGACTATTTTCACAGAAAACCAAGATAGGCCAGACTGCAGACACTGTGAGGGAAAGAGAAAAATGAGAATTGATGTGGTCTCTTGATTGCCAGAGTTAGCTGCCAGGGTAACTCTGCTCTGGAGAACCTAGTAGGAGCACAGAATCATTTAGGTTGGAAAAGACCTTTAAGATCAAGTCCAACTGTAAAACTAAAACTGCTAGGTCTACCACCAAACCACATCCCTAAGCCCCACATTTACGTGTCTTCTAAATACCTCCAAGGCTGGTGAATCAACCACTTCCCTGGGCAGCCTGTTCTAATGCTCCATAACTCATTCAGCAAAGAAATTTTTCCTAATATCCAATTTTATCTTCACCTTGGGCAACATAAGGCCACTTCTTCACATCCTATCACTCGTGAGTATCAGAGGAGAGGTCTCAAATGACACAGTAAATACATCCTTTGATACAGCATGTTAAGGAGAGAGGAAGGCAACATTTAAAGCAAAGCGTAATAGACCAACTTTAGGTTATCAGCTTTTGTACTGGATCCTAATAATGAGTGGAGATGTTTCACA
This sequence comes from Chiroxiphia lanceolata, assembly GCF_009829145.1. Lineage (NCBI taxonomy): Eukaryota > Metazoa > Chordata > Aves > Passeriformes > Pipridae > Chiroxiphia > Chiroxiphia lanceolata. Next base: position 12,201,221 of record NC_045644.1, read on the forward strand.
GTAGCTCAAAGCTCACTGTTAAGGAAAAAGCAATCTCTGGTCTAGATTATGAAGGTTTCTATTCTGATTTTACTTACTTGGTCTCTACGACTGGAGTGTTTCCATACTGCAAGTGATCTTATCAGAAAAAAGGAGATAGAAAAAAATATACAGAAAGCTACAAGTGCACATGTTCAAGAGAATATCCACACAGAAAAAGAGGAGTGTGGCACTTCATGGCAGCAATGCCTGCTTGAAAGTCAGAAACACGAAAAATGCCAGGCCCTATTCCAGATTTCTTGCCCTATGAAAAGTGGGGAGAAGAGGATTATTCAGAGAGAAGCAAGTGGGTGAATCTTTTCTGGGTAACCAGCAGAAATATCACCTTTTCTGGAGGTTTTTGGTTACTCAAAACAGCACAGTATGAGACAGAGTTCTTTATGACAGTGATGAGTCTTTGTTTTAAAAGGTGAAGAAAACTGTAGTAAGTAGGTGAGAGTTTAGATTTGATTCCAGTAAGGAGAAACTTTTAAGGACTGAAAAGTGGAAGGCAATGCAGGTGGAAGTGATTAGAAGACAGCAAAAGAAGGAAAAGAGACCAGGAGAACGAGGACAGTGGACTTAAAAAAAAAAAAAAAAAAGGAAAAAAAAGCTGCAGACTTAAACACATTCAGAACTGTGAGGGATGGTCTCTTGGGAAGACAATCTAAGGCAGAGAGGAATGCAGGAGTGCAGGAGATGTGGTAGTGCTGAAAGGGACTGTATCAAAAGCACAATAGCAGCCTATCCTGGTACACAGTAAAGGTAGTGAACATAGCTTGAAACCAATATGGTTATATTAGGAGCACTTTAAAGACTGAACAATCAAAAAGCAACTGTAAAGAAAGTGAGAACAAGGACGGGCAACTCAAAGTAAAAAGGAATATTGTAAGCATGCAGAGACAAATCAGAAAGGCTAAGGCACAAGTTGAATTACAACTAACAAGGACATAAAGGCAACAAAGAAGGCTCTATAAATACATTAAAAGTAATAAGAGAGGAAAGAAAAGCATAAGCCCATCAGTTAATGGAGATGAACAAATGTGATGATGCTGAGAATGCAATATTATCTCTGCCACAGCCTCCAGAAAAACAGGCTAGTTGTGACCCAACACTTAATTCCAGTACGGAGATGAGATTGCTGGTCAGAATAGGGAACAAGCTGCAAACTGCCTAAACAAGTTAGGGCTTGCTAGTCCAGGGATATTGAAATGTGGTAAATTCAGATGTGAATTTACCCCTGTGACTCTGCACCAGCCAGCACCTGCTTTAAAAGTGATGCACATCTCTATCCACAGAATAAGTGAGCAGGGATGCTCTGTTGTTCCAGAAACTGGCTGGTGACTGACCTTGGTAGAGAGGTGGGGATGACAACACACCCATGACATTTTTAGATATAAGAAAAAGTATATATTCACAAAGGCAAATTTCAGCATTCTTAAGAGATTTTTTTTTTTTTGGCCAATTCCATTAATGTATTCATCTGGGAAGTGTGCAAAGGACCAGAGTCAGGGCCCCACAGCTACCAGCTCAGTACAAACTGAGGTAATGCTAGCTTTGCTCTGCCATCTCCCACAGAACCTGGCCCTGAAAAAAAAAAAAATACAAGCAAGAGTTCCTACAGTCAGAAACACAACCCCTTGATGTTAGGGGATGTGTTAACGAGCAGTTTCTGCTGTTAAGGTACAGACAATCTCTTGTGCCCCAAGATCTTGTAATCTCTCTCCTGGCTGGCCAGGATGTGTCCCTGCCTATTTTCCTCCACAGGACACAGATAAGATGAAATGTGTGCTCTCAGGACTTCAAGTTTTAACTGTCCTCTATTAATAACACAGATTCTTCTTTCTACAACACAAAGTGACTCTACAGCATTTTCTGGTATGGGAAATTATAGCTTGGCATCTGTTCATTTCACTGCCAGAACCAGATTGCTCATCTTATTATATCTTACAAAATTGCTCAAGACCTGCAAGGAGAAAATGGATTTTCAATATGGCTTTTTTGTTTTAATATGCACACTTAAGATCATGAAATGTACCATGCCAGCTCCAAATGCACCACAGCACTTCTGCAGGGACAGACATCATAAGGGTATTAGTAAACACAACCAAGGAACTTCGAAATAGAACATCCCAACGGTGACTGATACCAAGGAGATCTGCTTGATTAAGAAGCTCTGCACAGTCCTGTCCCATTTCAATTCAGCTGGGAACAATTCTAACACTTAACTCTGGGTGGTGAGTGAGCACAGCAGAGATCCTCATGACACAAAGCGAAGATGACATTTTGTAACTCTTCCCTTCTCCTACCATCTCTTCATTTACAGGTGGAATAACTCCCAAAGCCACTGTTTCTAATTGAGGCATTAAAGAACAACCTTCATACTTCCAAGAACATGACATAATGGCACAGGTTCAATAGAGGAAGCATCCTGGCAGCTAGGACTGATATTCCTATTCACTATCACCCATGTTAAGGGATGGAAGGACCACAAAGCCAGGAAGAGCTGTATATCTGCATTTAACTGTGCTCTCTGCTAAACAGAAGTCACATTAAATCAATAGAGAAGATAATTTCTGACTTTAATCCTGCTGCCACACCTTGCCAACAAGATAAAGGTGACAACCACCTTCTGGGTTATACATGGCTCTCCCAAGCCTCACACATGAATCAACAATTGAAATAAAATCATAAAAGGTAAGGATCTGTGGAAAATGGCATACCCTTGAGGGTAACATGCCCTCTACAAAAATTCCACAGAACAAGTGAACATCTCCATTTCAAGAAGTCATTTGAATTTTTTTATAGGGCAGCCTAGCTACCCTATAATGTGTTTGCCAAACAGCAGCCAGAGAATAGGTAATATTAATAAACAGCCATTATCCAAATGGTACTCGTACTATCTGCTTTTATCTCCTGTACTATTGCCCCTGCACCACAGACCTACACAGCTTGAAGACTCAGCCTATAGCTTGCCATGCCCCAGGAGCATTTCCAATAGGTAGTACCAGCACACAGACCCAGGAGCAGTAAACAAGGTCAGAACAGAGTCCAGCTCCAGCATGCAGTGATCAGCCTTTGGCTGCTGCTGACAACACCAAAACACAAGAGCCAGAAGGAAAATTATCTGACTTGCCAGTCAAACTGTCCACCTCTCTTAGGGTTACCGTTCTGATTTAGTCTCTTTACACGTCCTCTTTCCCCATTCCTGCTCAATCAGGCCTTAGCAGAATCCAGAAGGGAGAACCACAAACCTCTTATAAGCTTCTAAAAGAAAATATTAACTCCAAAGTTGCAATATTCACATTATTGAGGAACTGACTACAATAAACTGGCCTAGAGAGACCATTTCTGTCACCTCCCTGGATTCCCAGTTCAGCAGGAACAGTCAGCTCAGTGACACCCGTTATTAATAATCCTGCATCCTAGTTGTTGGTCAGCAGCTGAGCAGAGAAAGTTTTCCTCCCTGTTGTCAAGCATCACAGCAGCAGCATACACCTCTAAAGATGGGGGAGGATCAGCTAGAATCACTTCAGTAAAGCAAATGTGTCAATGAGAAACACTGTACCCTGTGGAGATGCAGTCTCCAACAGGTGCATTGTGCAGCTCAGCAGGTTGATGTAACTGTTCTGGTTTCACACATAAATCATCATTAACCTTTTCATTCTCTGTGCACAGGGCACACAAAACTAATCAACATGGTGCAGAATTTACTTTGGTTCAATTGCAGGGCTGCTATTCTAAGGGTAGTCATTAAAGGAAGTGGACAAAGGAAACAGAGAGCACAGTGGATATTTCCCCTCCAATTGCCAATGAATATATGTTGAAAGCCTTTCTACTTTTTTCCAGTTTTAGCAGCTGGAGAAATGACTGCATATGGGCTCTGAATAACTGGGTGTTCAGGACCTTTTCAGATTTAATAATTTTTTTCATTCCTCACAAGGACCTCTTTCCTCAATTTCCCTTCCAGCTACTTGGAGATAACAAAAACTGGGATTGCCAGGACTATATACCATTCCCCTCCAAGTGACTCAAGTCCTGTTTTTTTTCCAGAAGACACTTATTTTTCTTATCTTCCAGCATTTGATATTAACAGCTCACTCCTTCACCAGTTTCATGCCCCTTCATCACCAGTCTCCACGTCTAAAAAGCCCACCACTGCTTCTCCCAAAGGACTCCAAAACCTGAAACTACTCTTCACATGTGCAACCACATCCCTTCTCATACGTGCAGAAATCCTGCATTGTACTGAACAAGCTAAGGATACAGTCTGCAGGAATCTCCTTTCAGCATAAAGTTTGTGCTCTGTGTGCCAATGAACTTCAGATTAGACTGACATATAGACAGATGATCACCGGTTCTGCTCCACTGCCATTTCCTTCTGGTAATTTTACAACTGGGTAATACTAAACAGAACATGTAAGCACGAAAATAATGAAAGATAAGACATAAGGGGATTATAGGAACTCTCAGCTTCAAGTAGCATTTACCAAGGTTGTGTTGGCCAGGATATAAGCAGTAAATGCAATCTGCTAAGAAGCTCCAAGGGAACAGACACCTGTAAGCAGTTTGAGAAAAGAAGCCATTGCAAACAAGACAAGAAAAGGACAAGGACTGAGCTGAGTTCAGGCATATAAAAAATACTGGGACCAATTCCGACTAAGGCTCAGTCTGTGTAACCCCACCCCAGGTCAGAGGGAGTGATGATGCTCACAGTTTACCAGATCTGAAGACTCTGAAAAGAAATAATGAAATCCAGAGATCACCTCCATCAAATGAGGAAGTTTTCATTGAATGCCCTGGGAACTCCACCATTTAAACCACATAAAAAAAATTACCGCCACCTACAGTCATTAAAAGTGTTTTAAAAAGTCAAATTTTGATTGCAGAAAGGTAATCTGGAAACAGTCTGTGAATCTGAATTATGGTGAGTCATGCATATTTTATTTCCTTCTTCAAATGCAAATGAATGTCTAATGTATTTAAAGTTTCATCTATTGCCAGGCTGCTTTACCAGCAGATGTACAAAGGGAAAGAGATGTCAAGGAAACTAGAGCAAGACAGTTTCCTCAGTACTTGAAATCCTGAGTATAGCAGCACAGTAAATGTACCCATGGTCCACATATCCTAAATGGTACAGAGAAAGGCAAAGACAAGTAAACAGTCAAGGAAAATGAGAAGAAAAAAGGATGCCCTTCATCATCACTGGGATGAAATGAGGGAGGTACAAGACCCAGCTATGCTTACCCCCAACCACCTTGATGTTCTCTCAGTGAACCAGCAGGTTCTGGTTTCTCAAGTCACTTGAACATCACGAAGTTTCCTCCAATGCACAGAAAGTAATTTCCAGGCTCCAAGAATACCAAAATACAGATATCATGACCTTTATCTTTCCCTGATCATGTATCCAATTCCTGTGTGGGACATGTAGGAAGTAAAGCAGCACAGGAAACTTGGTAGATGGAAAACACATAGAGGAGGGAAAAGGATGTTTACAAAGCTTCCCATCTGGTTTGCCTCAACAAATAGCCCAAACCCACAAGAAATGATGCAAAATACAAACAATCTGCCTATTTGTGCCTTGTAAAAGCCCCAAGAAGCCTGCAGGACAAATAGGTTGGCACAGACCAGACCATAGATGTAGAAGCAACAATGAACTGCCATAGCTTTGTAAGAATAGGCAGCTCTGAGCCAGGTCTCAGGAGAGTATCCTACCTGAGAGACAGAAATAACTCTAGGCAGTATAGGGAAAGCAAAAAGCACATTTCAGTTTAGCAGCCTCTGAGACCAACATCCATTCTATCTCCTACATCACCAAAGCTTTATCACAACCAAGAGGCCTGGAAGAAGAGCAAATCATTGAAAGGAAATGAGTATTTCCAGTAACACTATTCGTTTCACCCAGTTTATTCCCAATGACTAGAAGATGCTCATGGAACAGTAGGTATGAGAGATGGAAGGAAACCAAAGGATCAGTTAGGTCATTAATCCATCCAATAGACAGAGAAATAGTCCTTAGAGAATATTTCTTACTGTTTTATCCAGTTATCCAGTTTATACTGTTATCCAGTTTACTTTTTAAACAATCCTAGCCATGGAGAGTTTATCACTTCATTTTAGAGAATTACCTACAGCTTGTTAAAGATCTCTCACCAGGACAATTTCTATTCTTTCCAGCATAGAGTTGCCCCTTTCCTTTATGTTACTGCTCTCACTAACCCTTTGTAGGCCATTCCCCAGCACACATTCAGCAACTGCACATGCACCATTCCTTATCCTCTAGCCACATAAACTATATTCAGCATTTTCATCCTTTTCAAATGCATTTTCTTCCAGCCCTTCAGCTTTGGGAAGAAGTGGTAGCTTGTTCTGGGATGTTTTTTTCCCACTGAACTTCCCTCCCACCTGTCTCTGTCTTCTACTGTCCCACTATATTTGAAAGCTCAGACTGACACATTGTTCTGCTGAAAGAAACAGAATGAAAAGACATAGCAGTTTATGGAATGATATCAAGTGCACCAAATTCCTTTCAGAGGGGAAGCATAACAGACTTTTTTCTTCTTTAATGGCACAATGGGATGGGAGATTGACTGGCTGTTCACTCCTCTCTCAGTAAGAGGTGTTCTTGGAATGCACCTTTAACTACCCAGCAGAAGGATCAGGTTAACCTCTGCTACAGAGTAAAAAATAAGTTATTTTCTGGCTATTCAGTCATCAGAACACAATAAAACACTTGCAAGCAAGCACAATCCATATTGACAGCATCACTACATCCAGCCATGGCACAAGTTTGGATCTCAAATCACTACTCCTGCCTCTGGGTCAAGTCTCAACCTCCCCATGTGCTGAAATGGTGAGCAGCTGCAGCAATTGCTTGTGGGACAGCTAACAGTAGTCAAGGCCCTGGCTGCCCTTTGCTTGCTGCCAAAAATCCCAGCTGAAGGCTGGCTACACACTGGAAAAATTGATGGGTACAGAGTCCCTCCAGTCTGAGGGATGGAAATCACAAAGGGAAATCACACACCAGAGAGCCCCAAAATGGAACAAACAGTTCTAACAAGATGTTTTTGATTAAGTGGGATATAAAGATTAATTTCTTAGTGCAGCATGTAATGGATTTACTGCCTGTAATTACAGGCAGATGAGTGCCACAGACAGCATAGCCTCTGGGTATCCCTAGGCAGAGATTCCTAAGGGAGCTGATTCTCCTCAAAGCAATTGCCTATGGACTTGCCAAAGTAGAAATAATGAAAAACACACTACAAATTACTCTAGCCCCACTGCAAGAAGAAGCTTGTGCAGATTTCTACCTGATGGCCTGGAGAGCACAGCCACAGAGGTCATTCACCAGAGCCCCACTGACTTCAGAGTGAGTGACATTCACCAGCCAGAGCATGTCTGGGCAAGGACGAGCTCTTGCCTCTGTCTCTCCACTGCAGGCCACTTTGTTCAACTAGAGGAGAAGGAAAACAGATACTTTTATGGTACTGGAAGTCCCACAGTCCACTAGGACAGTTCAGAGGTGGTTCAGCTTCAAGTAGTGACTGAGCTTTCTACAAATAAATAACATCTTCCTCCTTCTCTGCTCCTAGTTGAGAATGGGAGTTTAGGATCATGAGCAACAGAAAACTACTCCTGACAACAGCAGTTCTATCTCCTATTCCAACGGATGGAAGAGATTGCATTAAAGCATTTTTACACCACACCACCATAATCTCTCTTGACTTTCAATGGCTCTGAGCTACAACCACACACCTTGAAGAGCCTGATAAACTCAACTTTAAACTGATTATTGAAATATCCAAGCTGTTCATTCAATGACTGCCAGCCGAAGCTGCACTCTCTTCACTGCTTAATCTTCACTTACAGTGTCAGAATTCATTTGTTCTTTCCCACTGCACTCCCTATACCCAACTGTGCATTCCCAAGTCCTCGCACATACCACTCTTCCCACCTCCACTGAGCACACTGCTTACAGTATTTCTGGAAATAGCTCATTCAAGGCAGAGCTTGTTTCAAGCAATGAACTAAAAAAAAAAAAAAAAAAAGGCAAAAGAAACAGAAACTCAATTACTGCTTAGTTGAGGACAAAACTAGAGCATCTTTGATAACTTTATGTGCGGCAGGAACAGAACTTTGTATTTAATTCTTCTCCACTTGTTCTGAATTAAGTAGCAATCAGCTCTCCACACTACCAGAAGCAATTGCATTTAGAAGTAAGATGTCCCAACAAAAGTTTAAGTAGGAGGTATAAACATCAAGACACAGCTACCACACCCAGCAAGGGTAATGAAGTTCTTTCACCACCCCACCACCACCTATGGCTTCAAGAAATGCATGGACTTACCTGAGCCATAAGGCCTCATCTGAGTGAAAAATTCTGACAGCTCTGCCACTGAGGATGAGCCCTTACTTTAAGTTGCCTTCAGTTGCTTTTGTTCTCCTCCAGACCAAGAGGCAGAGGAACTCAGAGATCTCAACCCAGAAACATCCTCCACATTAACTCCTTGCTCCTCCTCCACATTGCAAATTTGAAGGCTCTTTCTCTTTGCAGCTGTTCCCACTATCTCCTGAGGGCCAGGGAAGCAAGGGCAGACAGCTGCAGCTTTTTGCAGAAAAGGTCACTTGCTGATTGTTTGCCAGCTGAGGGACAATGTCCAGCCCCCTGAGGAAGGCAGATATCATCTCCTCTGCATGACATTTGCACAGTGCTTTGCAACACAGCTATGTAAATGTACAGTAATCAGGGGATATTGTTCAAATCCTGTAAACCCATCTGAAACCAAGAGGGTAATACCAGTTTACGCCATCCAAGTATCTAGGTCTGTGTACTTAACAGTTAGAGATGAAGTACAGGGCCTGTAAGCAATAAGGCCAGGTTTACTTAGGTCTATGGCCAGCACTTCAGCACAGTTTTGCTGAAAAGCAAAATTCTTTCAGAGAGAACAAAATTCAAAGCAGTCGAAGGGGTCATCTGACACCGCATCTGTCATTGCCATGGCCGGAAAATTATCCAACCCGTTGAACAGCATGTACAATCTTTGCAGGTGGGTCAGAGAAAGCCTAAGGCACAGATCAGCAGGTACAGTAGAGGTCAAACAGCACTACGGTGTGGGCACTGAGGCCAGCAGAAGCTGTGAACACACATGGATTTGAGGACACCACTTGGCAAAGAGGCATTTTCTGCTTCTCTTCCTCTGAAGCCATGGGAACACTAACACTGCAACACTCCCCCACCTTCCCTAGCCCAATTAAGTCCTAGTTAAAAGAGCTGGCAGTGGTGATTTATCCAACCCCCATATGCAAGACAATCAGATGTTTAGAAACACCATAAGTCCTGAATTCCAACTATTGTATCTTCTTATGTTTTTGCCTGACAGATCAAAGAGCTTTTTTCACACATTTTCTCTTATGCAACACGATTCACTGACCTAAGACATTTGCCTTTATTAATACAAAGCTGCAACAATACCCTGAAAGTCACAGGTAAAAAGTGCTGGCACTCCTCAGGGCAATACGTGTGAAATACTCCTGGTACTTTGGTCCAGGGCTTCCCATGCAGCTCCCTCTTTAATGAGTCCATCACCAGGTTTAATGACCTGCCAGAGCTTCAGAAACACTCTTCCCTCCTCATCAATGATTCACATGCAGTCTTAAAGCTGTGCACAGATTAAAGAGGCTTCTGCTCTCCCACCTCGCTTCAACCCAAAGTGGTTTTAAATATTTCATCTCACCACAGAACTCTTCTGTACACATCCCAAAGGTGCTCTGAGAAGCTCTCGCCGGGAGTTCGGTGTTACCTGGCAGAGAGCCTGCTGGCAGCACAAGAAAGCTCTCTCTGCCAGGCATGCCCACATCCTTTATTTACTTTCTTTAATGAGTCCTACATGACCCTGGCTGTCAAGAGTGGGGATAGGTCTTTCTGAGGTGGTTGGTAATTTTTATGGAAAAGCAAATGGAAGGCCTGATTGCAGGGACAGAACAAAGAAGTACCTGATCCACAACCAGCAGGGTCAGCAGGAGCCTTCCTTCAACTTCAAGGTAAATGGAGTCATGACCTTCTTTTCTTCTCAGCTCCAATGGGATTTAAAAGAGTACCAAAAAATGCAGAAACATAGGCAGGATCTGGCACTTCCCAGGTGAGAATGTCAAGGATTAACAGTCTTCTAGGATACCCAGAACACCCTGTAGTTCTTTCTGTGAAGTAACCTTGACGTGAGCGGTCTCATGGTTCAGACAGCCATAGAGATTTCCCTCCCTCCCTGCACAAAGCCAGACTGTGCCCTGTCATACAGTCCCCATGAATGTGTTTTTGGTCCCTGGGAAAGGAGAACAAAGTAGCACAGGAGAGAGGGGAAAAAGACCTTAAGCCACCTCTCAGCTTTGTCGCCAATGGCAGGATTTTGCTGATATTACTCTCAGCTGCCACTTTGCCTTCTCCCAGATGGGAATGATGCCAGCAGATCTCATAGTCCAAGGCTCTGCCCGCTTGGTGATCCATGGCTAACAGCCTCACTCAGTCTCCACATGTCACCCATGATATGGGAAAAATTCCTTAGCAGATCACTCTGGAGTCCTCCAGAAAAACCCTGACCTTTGGATTTTCATTTAACTTAAACATTCACAATTTCCATGGCACAGAAAAGTCTGCACCCACACAGCTCCCTTTGCAGCACCTGTTCATGGTCAGGAATTTGGCTGAGGGACCAGATGATCCCCCTGCATGACCTGGGATAGCACAGCAGGCAGTACTTGGTCACATCATTTCTTTTGTCCTCTTTTATTCTCTCACTCCATAATGGAGGAACATAACAAGGCCAAAAATCCTTCAAGAGATGAAGGGGGTCACATCAGTCTGCAGCAGATATGGCCAATCATGAAAGATCTTGTTTGTTGGCACACTCAGAAAATGAAGCCTTGCCTTATCCCTTGTAATTCAGCCTTCCTGTATGAGGAAAGAGTGATGACCTCAGTGGGCCTGCTAAGGGTAGCCCTGACAGAGAGAATACAAAGATCCCTTTACTTAATGCAAAACCAAACAAAAGTGAGCAATAAAGCACTGCAGAAAACAAGCAGGTAAGTACTTGCATTTTATCTTCAGTCAATACCTTTTCAGCATGGCTGATCTCTGAAATCTGATTTCGTGTTGTACTGTAAACCCATACCCCCTGGGAAGCTTGCACTGCTCTTGCTGAGCATTAGCTCTCACTTCATTTGTCCACACAACCTCTACACAGCTGTCATCTTGACATCCAAGCAAGCTTAAACAAAAACATAATCTCTCCATAAAGCACACCTCTCTTCTCAAATAGCTGTTGCTCTCAGGTGTCCCATTCCATGAAATCCATCACCAAACCACTTTGCCTTCCTCAGTGGCAGGAGGATTTTTAGAGAAGAGAGCTCTGTAGTAGATCACAGGCTCAATTTACTGTGGCTCATGGTCTCTCCCTGGTTCACTCTAATCTTTCCTGGAGGTGAGAGGGCTATGGCATGGGTTCTTGGCCAGAGTCACTGCAGCAGCCATGGGAAGATTCATCGTACATCTTCACTGTACAACAAAGCAAGAGAGAGGTTTCAGTTAAAGCTCAAAGTTAAGGCCATGCGATGAACAACTAGACCTTGAGGTGGATGAAGGAACAAGATGATGGGGCAAGGAAATCCATTGCTATGATGTCAATTCACTCCCTCTTTCTTTCATATCCCTTCTTGTCCAGTGACTCTGGACTTTAAATGAAAGGGAACTGATCAATGCAGTTCAGCTGCTGTTTAACCAGCTATCTCACTCTAACTGGCACAGGGTGAACGTCCACAGTTTTGCATAATCCCTGTCCAGAAATCCTTGCTGTTTAACCACAGCAGCAAAGTGTTACACCAAAGGAAAACATTTAGGTGCTGAGGCTGTTTCCAAACTGCTTTCCACTTATCTATCTCTAGTACAGCTCAGCCAGAGCGCCAACACCTCCTGATAAACTTCTCCCTGGAGTGACAGTGCTAAAGCCTGGGCACCACACTGAGATATCAGTGTCATCAGGGCTCCTGAAGCAAAGAGACATGAGATACCCACTGTGCTACTAAAAATCTTACACACTCAGGCACTTTGAGTCATATAAAATTCAGGCTTGACCAGTCATGAACATCTCCACCCCTAACAGAAGCAGTATGACCTTAAAGAAGTTCTCTCTGGTTTGAATTTATGCGTTATATAAAATCATTGCTGTAGTCTCAAAGATGTGAAACATGGGTATGAGAGCACAATTATGTTACTTAATTGCACTGAGGAGTTAAGGTTAGTGGAACCAAACTCAAGCTGGTGTGAATCATCACAGTTCCACTGGAAGGAACAGTTACATTATTTACTCCAGATGAAAATCTGTTTTACTAAGTTGAACAGAACAGGAAAAGGGCTATAAATAGAATCAGACTTATAAAACAGTAAACCACAATTTTCTGTCCTTAAAGTAAGCCTCTCTCCAGCACTGTATTTCAAATCTGGGGCCGTGTCAGGTGAAAGGCAAGGCCCTCCATTTGCTGACTTACACACACAAAAAAAGGACATAACCCACTTGCCACATCAGGAAGCACAGCTCACAGATTGACAGGTCCAGCTTCCCTTCAGTCACCTTAGACTATCACTTAAGTACTTTCTCCAGATGCAAAGCCAGCTCCAAGGACTGCAGCACAGGTGTTGGACTTTATAGACCTAGGCTCCATTCTTGCTTCTACTAGAGTTATTCCTCAGCAAGGCTTTTAGGCTGTGTCTGAACTAGTCAGCCTTCAGGACTACCTTGCACTCACACCAAGGAATATCTATGGATAAATCATCCTCAGCTGAGGTCCAGAGACTGGTGCCCACGACATTGGACGCTTCCCTTCTGCTGACCTCTCATCTTCCTGTCCTTCCTCTGTTCATTGAATCTCTGAAACCCCTGCCCTGAGATCTCTGCCACAAGGAACCAGGGCCAAGAACAGACCTGCAACTCCTTATTCCTGATGCCCAGCTCTGCCATATTCCGTTTCCTCCCACAGCCCAGGTGGAGAAAACTTCTGAGAGTTCTGCTGTCTGATTGAACAGCATGCTGCAAGAAGCTTGGTGCAGTGCAAAGTGTTGTATAGATGGGGCGACACCAGCAGACAGAGGTAATCTCTCCCATTAAGGCATCTGGGATGTAGGGTTTGGGGAACAGACAAACTCTTGAGCATATTAACCCTTGTCACGTCGCTCAGACTATTCCAGTCACCTGATGGAGAACTACTAAACAAGGACAAGCACTTTTACTTTACAGTGTCCTATCATGCCAGGAATTTACACCAACTTTGGTGGCCCACAACAATGTAATGCACAGCTCCCCTCCAGCCTTGATCCCCTACAACAGGGCCAGGCTTTGCACTAAATCAGCAATCTGCTGCTTCTCTGTCACCATCATGGGACTCTGCTGCTCAGGTTTCCCTGCCACAAGAGTCTAATTCACAATTACCAGGCTCTTCTGCTATAGCTGTGTAGCTGATCCGTATGTATATGTATACAATGTAATACATATGTATATGTATACAACAACCCTTTACAAATAAATAAGAAGGGGAGAAAATACAAGAAAGAAAAGATGACTCTACAGATGTTGTCCTCACATATGGTCTTCCATATGGTTCTATGTCACTGTTGTTTCGATTTGTCAGATCTCTCTCTACAGAGGGTAACTAAAGCCCCTTCCATCCCGAGATTGATTAAGAAGCAGGTAACGCTGCAGGACACTTTGTCATTGCTGATAGAAGTGCTGAACAGCCACTGCTAAATTACAGCTATCAATCTCCCAGGCTGTACGTGATCCATTTATTACTTCTTCCATTCCCCACAAAGACAGATGCTTCCTGTTTTCTTGGCATAAGATGTGTGGATCACTTGCCCATCTGGCTTGTCTATGTTGTTGTAATCATAGTTTTCCCTCAGATGTCATCTTTCAATTTCTGATAACCTCTATAGGGAGATACTATGATTACTTAGCATTCCTAAAGGATATGTCTCTTATCCTCCAAAACTTGTCAATTCACTCTGAAATTACTGTATTGTGTTATGCTGTACTATTAGCCCATATATATGGGGGGGTGTAAGGCCAGGAATCTGATAGCAATGATGACTTGCCAAACATCATAGTGATGACCAGTGACAAGTAGACACATGAGCAAAAATTTTAAAGTTGGATTTCTCACCCGTACATGTGAAAGAATGAGACAGAGGACAGAGGATAGAGGACAGAGTCCATGACCGGCTTGCTTAGGGAAAACAGAGTCCACATGCACAAAATGGTATGGCTGCAGCTATATTCAGGCCGAAGGATGATGCTGCTTCTTCACAGTCATGCAGGACACCTATGGGATGCCAGCAGGCGAGAAGCAGCAGCACCAGAAGGCAGGGCCACCACCAGCAGCAGTGTGCCAGACTTCACAAGATCTGACAAGTCCCCTACAGACACAGAAAGCTCCAGGGCTTCTTCAGGGAGAGGAGGGCCCCCAGCAAGAATTTCATCAACAAAACTGGAGGTCTCTCTGGTTAGCAGATGAAGAAAGGAGCTGGTTTGAGGGATTTCCATTTCGAGTTCACACCTGGCCCATAACCCCTGGGGGAAAGATAGCCATAGATGTGACATTAGAGCAATTTTACAAACAATCTCTCCTAAGCATCAGTTTCTCCAGGCAAAGAGGAATAGGTAGTTTTTATAGCAGTCTCCTTTTTATGACTCACTTCCATGTCATTATACCAATAAGATCCTGTCTCTCCAGGGTGTTTTTTTCTGGTGATTAAAGTTGTGAGCCTTCGACCTTGTGCCTTATCAACACTACCCAACACACACTATAACCACCTAGAAACTAGCTGCCTTTCATCCCTTATTGCTTAATAAACTTGCCAGCAGACCTATTGCAACAGAATAATGAAGCTAAGCAACTGCACTCCGCTCAGTAAATCTGGGAACAGAGCCTGTTAAAAATAAATAAAACTAAATTAAAAAAACCCCAACAACTAATTGCAGAAATGTGGAGTGTTATGAAGAGATCCCATCAGTTCAGTCAGAGTTCACAAACCACTCTCTCCTGCTGTTTCAGCTGCTGAAAGGAGCAGCAGTGTGAGAAAAGATGAGAGTAGGGAGTTGCATAAAGCTACAAGAGAAGGAAGAGGATGTGTCAGGACATATCCACACACAGTCTGTGCCCTAGGGAGCTGCTGCGGGAGTTGCAGACAGCATGGCCTTTGGCACGAAATGTTCAGGAAGGGAAGAGATGGTCCTCAGAAACAGGTGCTTTGGCAGCATGATGTGGA
This sequence comes from Chiroxiphia lanceolata, assembly GCF_009829145.1. NCBI lineage: Eukaryota > Metazoa > Chordata > Aves > Passeriformes > Pipridae > Chiroxiphia > Chiroxiphia lanceolata. The sequence goes on from NC_045644.1 coordinate 12,216,549, forward strand.
GAAGGCAGCCCAGCACCTGGCTCCAGAAGTTTCAAATTTGGTGAAATTGCAGCCAGTTGACATCAATAACCTGCAGTTTATGTTGTGTTAGTGCTGTAATTGGGCATTTGCTGGCATGAAGCACAAGACAAATCCTCTTCCAAGGCAAAGCATGGGCAGGACATAACAGTAAAGCACAAGGTAAGCACTGCACTTGCAGGAACATCTGACACTGCTATACTGAGCAGTCACACAATTCAGGTCCAGATACTTGATCACGATGCAGAAGGTATGGCCCTTTCCCACCATTGCCTGTGTGTGTAGTCTGTAGTAACCACATTTCCACCTCTGGATGCACTGTTTGGGATTTATGGACAGCTCTACAGTAGATCTCATCTGCGAGATCACAAAGAGACATCTGTCAGGGCTCATAACACTGCCTCTCACGTGCTGGGCAGCCTGAGACTGTTGCAAGACTAAAAGTCACAGAAATGTACTCAGTCCCCAGCAGGTGGTAGGAGAGAGCAAGTGCCATGCTCACTCTCATAACAAGTTCCCTCCAACAACAAGGAGGTCATTCGGGAAAAATGCCCAAATCATCCTAGGATTACCTACAACGCTGAACCTCTTCTGCCTCTACAGCTCCCTGGCCCACTGTTTTACCAGCATATATTCCTTGCTTCATCCTTCCTCAGGCAACAGCATCACACTACAAGCCCGCTGCTTCATTTCTGCAGTCAGCAAGAGGGATCAGAACAGGAATCACTGACTTTACTGTCCATGGAAGTGCCTTCTTGACCAGACAGCAGGTCTGGACCACAGGGACGCATGAGTGCAATAAGACAACCACATTAGTTCTCAAGGCATTAGTTCTCAGAGGCAGGTCCAGAGAGTTGACCCATCCCAATAAAAGATGAGTGGTCTCCAGGATCCAGGGCTATCACAAACCTCCAGTGGTTCCCACCGCCACCCTAAGGTACTTTCTCCAGCTACCAAGTCACTTGTATCTGAATTTAGACCTGTGTCTGATTCCTGGGAGAAATTTCTGCTGCAGGTGTAAGTTCCTGCTGTGCCTTTCCACCAAGCAGTGGTGGAAAGAGATGTCCCAAATAGTCGGAGAACAAGAAAAGGGAGTTGCATCACCACAGTGCACTTCACAGTAAGTGCTACAATTTATAGCACATAAATTCTGTACATATACCGCTGCCTTTTGCAGATATTATCATCTCAAAGGGTAGGTAGGAGGTGGGAAAACAGCTTGTAACAACTGTAGCATAGATAGCTGCTTTCTTTGCCACGTCTAATGCTGTTTAGGGAGGCAAAATAGGTCTAACAGCAGTGCCTCTGCTTCTGCCAGCATACACTGCAGCTCCACGTGGGGCTTCTGCTGAATAATTAGGTTAAAGAAGACACAATCATGTAAACAATCTTGTAGAGGCTTTCTGGGATAAATTTCTGACAAAACCATTCATAACTCCAAGAACAATCATTCCCCAGAAAGGAGCAATGTTGTCCTTGTGGTGGGCTTTTGCACTGCAATTAACACAGACTGTTTGACACAACCACTGTGGCTGAAAATCTGTGGACAGGATTAATCTCCCATGATACCAGGTGTCACAGCTCATGGCATGTTTCAGCTGCACACAAGACTATTTTAAAAAGTTTTTTTTTGCACCAGAAAAGTGAGTCATAGTCTTCCTACCTCTCCTCCTCTCTTTCCCCAATCTGATTATCAGACCCATGTCCTTGTCCTCCCATGTCCTTGTGTCAAGGCTCCAAAGAGCCAGTTCAGCTCACTAATCTGACAGAAAATGCTTCCTTTATTCTATCCTGGGGGAAAACTTTTGGGCAAGTTTCTTTTTGTGCCAACTTAGTGAGTTGAATCATCTCAGCAGGAGCTGACTAGCAAAACCAAAATCAGAGCTGACAATAATTGTACAACTAAAGACATACAAATGGAAAGTTAAAAAAATTCAGGATCAGGAAGACACTGGATCAGGTCATCTGTACTACTGAACTGCACCCTCCATTAAACATGGAACTTCCCATTTTAGACTTTCTTGTATTAAACAAATAGGTAAGTTCTCTCCTATAGCCCACAGGATATAAGAAATTATATTTTCACTGGCCTAGTTTATTCTAGTTGCTGGATAGCTTGGCTCCACTGGCCAGAAAAGTAGCTTTTTCTCATTTGTGCTTGGAATTTGCCTTGAGGAAGTTTGGCAGAATGCAGCTATGACATCTGTAATAGTAACAGCATGGGAAAGGAATGCCAAGGTGATCCTGTTTTAGTAAGTGTAATCACAATGGACTTATGCAGCCTTGCAGAAGCCATAACACGGCCCAGGGTTTTTAGCCTATAGATAAATGGAGGAGACACAATGTCTGGTTCTGGAAGCCCCTGAGATCACCAGGAGTACAGCATGGCAGCAAGGAAAGCAGATCACCCCCTGCTTGCCCTGTTCTTGCACAAGTGTTTGTGCTGGTGACAGCACAGTGTTGTCACAGATCTCTGCTCTGACCCACCAGGTCTAACCCAGACACTGCAGCCACAACCAAACAGTGGCCAGTAGCCTTTCTTTGCTCCTTCCTTCTCTTCTGCTTTGAGCTCTCAGAGCAAGGAAAGCTTTTCTTTTCCCTTTATGGATCTTAGGCCAAGAGTCTTCCACACTGATGGTTTGTCTGAGCAGCAACAGAATTGCCATGGTTACAAGCCTCATTTGTGGACTTAGGGAGAACAGCAGGATTCATGGAGCCAAACTCAAAAGCTCACTTTTACATTAGAGAGATGCAACTGGGGATGAGTCAACATCAGAAGGAAAATTAACTGCTTCTCCCACCACACAAAAAGCCAAAAGGTACAGTAAGGAAAACCAACATCGAATCAGGGCTTTGAGAAAGGTGAGCACAATTACTTTCATTAAAAGGCTTAGGGAGATACCTAACCATCATCAGAGTAGGAAGGCAGCTGCAATGCAGTGCCCTTTCTCCTCAAGGGCAAAGTGTGATTATTTGTCTAGAAGTGCAAACTCCTTCAAGCAGTTCTCTTTGCTCCTTATTGTGTTTCAGCCAGAAGTTGTGAGGTTGTAAAGGCCACATGAGCCTCCTGGAATCTCTTCTTGCACTGAAGAAGGCTGCAAGAAGAGTTCTAGGTAGAGCTCAGAATGGGAGACATGTTTCTTTCATCTGTGTCAGCTTCCAACTCACAAGTGTGACATGGCACAGACACAGCAAACCTTGCATGTGCATCATGACCAGGTACGAGGTGCAGAAGCTGAGAGGAGCAGCTATGTGCTGGCTGCCCCTCAACAGCTGGTTCCATTTGTCCATGCAAGGTCACCATCCTCAGCCCCGGCCGGGCCATGAGGCTGTACCTGTAGGGCTGGATACAGCCTGTTCCCCCGAGGCCAGAGTCTGTAGATGTGCTCCCTCCATGCACAACAGTATGAGCAGGTACCATGAGGTCCTCAGCCATGGAACACCCTTATTTTTGGTAGTAACTCCCACTGTGATTCACTTTCCCTGCAAAGCAGCCAGACATGCACCCATACTCCAGCTGTACAGCACTGCCAAATCTCAGCACAAAATATCCCAGCAGCAAAGCTTTTCCAGGGGAAAAGCTGCCCAAATCCTTGGGGGCAGTGAAAATGTTGCTGTAGTGACATTGGAATTCATGGTCTCAAGCGATCCTTCCCACCAGGCACAGATACTCACTAGGATGTGGCTGGTGTTATCCTGTGGTGCTGTGAGCCAGCAGGATTGAGGATCAGGATTTGATCCTCAAGCTTCTCTATTTACTGGAAAACACCTTCCAACACCAGAACACAAACTGATTGCATCAGTCAGAGCCCTCTGGAAAGTATCTAGAAAGCAACAAGAACCCACCACAGTCACTTCTAGAGGCTGCTGTCCACATGGACTCCTTTTCCGGACTTCTTCCAGCACAAGATGCTTAAAAGCAGACTAACCTCCTCCCATTTCAATGAGCAGAGAAGCAGCCTGAGCATGCAGAAGAGCAAGGGAAGACCCTCCCCTGGTGCAATATGCCCAACCTCTGCCGTGCTGCAGCTGTGCCTGTGTGCATTGTCCCTTCTATGATGTTCTGTGACTCTTTGAAACCTGCTTGGTCACACCAGTGCAGTAGCAGTGTAACAGCTTACAAGCTCAGAGAAAGGAGTTCTGCTGGTGTACCCATTTCCCAAGAAATCAATGTATTTACAGCCCCAATTTAAGCTGCTATAAGCACTATCACTAAAAACGTATTTGCATTATTATCATTGCACTGTGCAGTTAATTGCTACACAAATATTTGTGTTGCCCACATTTGTCACAAGGCTGCTGCTGCCTCCGGGTGAACTTACTCAAAACCTGATGTGTTTTCCCAAGACTGGAAATCTTAAAATGGATGTCTCTCTTTTGCTCAGAGAAACACTGTGCCCTGATCCAAAATCCATTTCCATTGAAGTGGATCCAGAGCAACAAGGGACCTTCATAGGATGCTTCAGAGGAAGAGCATGTTGGAGCAAGATGAAATCCAGACTTCCCAGGCTATATATTTTGGACCAAGAAGCCAGGCTGCATTTACCTTTCCTCTTTTCAGCTTATTGTGATTTATTTAGATTTATCACCAGTCTTTCCTGCTCCCATCTCTCTCTCCTTTCTGTTTTAATTAGGCCATTGAGGCCTTGTTTTCAAAAACCGTCTGGATCCCAACAGAAGCTTTTAAGTCTCAGACATCAAATGGCAGGCAGTTTACTATAGTTAATTATGGTAATTTTTGCTTAGTAGTAGCTTCCCTCTGAAGAGTCAAAACTACTTAGAAAAAGCCCCAGCCTCAGGCATGAATTTCTAAGAACATATTTTTTGTCATTTATTATTTTACAAAGTTAAGTAGCAGCAGAAAGTTAAAACCCAGAGGGGAAAAAAGAGCTGACAAAAAGAATAAGCTTTTGGGGTCTATACACCCTCACATGATACACAACAGACAATGTTTGCCTTTTACAGGCATCTGGCACCACTGTGCTGAGCTGTGGTACAGGGTCTGGGTCTCCCCAGTTCCCCACCACAGCTGTGCTCTGCTACAAAGGTTGCTCTGAATTGCATAGAAGGACAGACAGCCCTTTGGAAAGACTCAGAGCAAAGAAGGCACAAAAGCATCCTTAAACTTCCCAGAAACAGTGTGAGCACGGGAAGCAGGTGGGTTGTCGTGTATGGAGTGTAGGTACCTGGCTGCCCCACAGGGATGCTGGCACCTTTGGATGCAAAGCGTTGTTACCCACTGCATTCAACCCCTGCTGCACACAGCCAGGTCATCCCAGGCAGCTAGAGACCAGCAGGGTCACAGAAATAACAGAAAACCATTCCCAGACACTTCTATAAGGAGATTGCACACAGCAAAAGGGCTTTGGAAATGCCCTGACTAAAGCAGACCCTGCCTCTTAGCAAGGATTTAGCCTGTGGGTGAAACTATGTCACGTGTTAAAAATGAATGTAACCACGGCACTCACAAAAATCGATGCCCTACGAAGAGGGTGGAGCTGCTTATGCAGGGAGGCAAGGTTCTCGCACAAGGAAAAGCTACACGACCCCTCCCAAACTAGCAAACCAAACAGTGAGGAATTAAGAGCTACTTTCCCAGTGTTTTGATACAACATCACCTTGCTGCCTGCAGATTGCTCAGCCTTGCATGAGCTAAATATCTTGCTTTCTGCCCCCACTTTTTCTGTTGAAAATCAAGAATATAAACCTCTGGTTTCCAAGATTTCCTTCTAGGTTCCCACAGAAAAAAATCCTTTTGAAGAGAAGTTCACCCCCTGGAGAGGAAAACAGAAGGAAAACCAACAGTTTGCCTTTGATTTCTGTGGCTACAGAGTCTGCTCAGATAATCTAGGCCTTTAACACACAGATTCTTTCTTTTATGAAGGGCCTGAAGAGGTGGTGCTTTTATCAACTACTGAAATATGTAATCTTCAGGTCTACTTTGCTGCTGCAGAGTTTGTTTCATCTTCAGGCTCCTCTTTAGGCAATTTAGCATTTCATCTGGGAATCTAGAAACCGCTTGAAGCAGTTGAAGTCAAACTTTCAACTATTTATATTTCATGGGTTCAGAGGTAGGCACAAGAATGTAAAATACAAGTTCAAAACTTCCTGCGTAACCAGTCTCAGAACAGGAGGAAAGAAGGGGGGGAATATGTGTGTATTTCTAATTTCACCAAAGATAAGTATCTAAGCAATCACTATGGTCCTTTCCAGAAGTTCTCATTCCGCGGATGCTGCAGCTGTTTGTTTGCAAAGTGGTTTGAACAGCTTAATCATTGTTTAGTGTAAGAGAAAGTAATTGAGTTTTGAAGTTACACTGAGACATTGCACGGCACTGAGAAAATTGCTCAGATTTCCAAGAACATCTTTTAAAACAGTTTGTCTTTTTTGGCAAAGTAGATCTGGATCTCTGCATACTTTCAGACAAATAAATTCTGGCTCTCAACAAGTTTCTTTCTATGCAAATGTGACTAGGTTTCAGCTCAAATATAGCTGGTGCTTTAGGCCAAACATGATGCACAAGAAACTTAGATGACCCTCAAGGTCCCTTCCAGCCTTATTCTGTACAATTCTGGAATAAACACTGGGCTTGTTTGTCCTCTCACCACACCCTCCTTGAATGCTACAGTCAATCTAGAGAGCCACCAAGCAGTGGACAAGAATTTGGCATTGGGACTCGCAGCTCCATCCAAGCCCTTCAGTGTCTGTGTGGCTTCAAATCCTCCAGCCACACCTGGCTCTGTGTACCACTTAAGTGCTCATGCCAGGCATTAGAGACTATGGGGCAACGGACAGGCTGGTGTGCTTTATGGATTTGTGGCACTAAAGAGAAAAGGAGCAATGGAAAAGATGCCAGCTGGCAGGGATAAAGCTGAAGAGTTTCATTTCCTAAGCGACACAACTCCACTGCCTGAGCTGAGACCTTTTCTTTCAGCAGTCATGGGCTATGCCATTTCCCTCCTGTGAAAATTAGGGAAACCAGCCAGACCCTTCAAAAAAAAATAAGGACAACTCCTGGAACAGTGTCAGTGGTAGGATCAGCTGAGGTAGAGGGAAAACAACCATTTCTCCATGCCAGACTGCAAAACCCATCTAACTCCCAGGAGCAGTGCCCAAGGATCATTTATTTGTGATCCCTTATGCCTCAGAGCCAGCTCTGCTTTCCCAGCACAGAGCCTGTCTCCTGTCACACTCCTTTATAACAGAATTTTGGAGTCTCAAGCCCCCTTCTTCATCTACCCCCCGCAGAAAAAAAACACTAAAAAACCTCAAAACTCACAGGTAAGTACAATGATCAAAACTGCAAGAAAAGACTTGCCTTCACTGCATTAACCATGCGGTGAACGCAGGATTACAACATGGGAGTGATGGGAAAACCTCAGCCTAAAAGTCACCCTTGGAGAAACCCACAGGGTGCAGCAGTCTAGATATACTCACTTCTGCAAATCCACATACATGTTGAGAGTATTCCTGCAGTACCACTTCTCACATCACACATCAAATCTTCCACTTCAGAACTAGAAGATTAGAGGACATAAAAAACCCCACATCATGCTAAGATATAATCACTTAAATAGTGATTTTTAGCCATAGATCAAGGTACTTTACATAGAATGGCTCAAAGACAGTTATAACGAGGTCCAAGCCTGTGCTAATAGTAGCGGATAAATCTTAAAGCACTGAAATTCTTATGCTGTGAGGTCGGAGATCACACTGGAAATTTCAGTTCCCTCTCCCAGTTCTTGTTTCCCAAATTTCACAGTGTGTGTTCAAGAGCAGCTGATGTAACATCCGATTGAAACTTTCACCCTCTTCACAACTTACCCCACTGCCACATGTGGCTTTAATAACTAAAAGTCAAAAGATGACATGAGTGGGCAGTTGCTTTCTGGGTTGCCTTCAAAAATCCCTCCTTCATGCCACCACCAACCAGGGCAAAATTAGTACATTAAAGAAAAGCAGAGCATGGCTTTCTTCTCACTAATTAGTCCAGACCAAAAGGAGCCTCATCTCTCTCACAGCTGAGACAAAATGTACAGGAAGTCAAGGCAAGATTTCCCTTCCTTTATCCTTTCAGCAATGCCATTACATTTTTTTTGGCCAAAACTTGCCCTTTGGGGCCAGGGAAAATGCTTTTCATGTTCCCCAGCTCATAACACCCATTGGGGCTGGGGATATAAAAACAGAAGGAAAATCAGTGTACTGGTGAAATCAGTGCCTTGGCTGGGTGTGTTTGCCTGTCTCCTCATTGCACAGTTCTGCAAGGCCTTGGCAGTGGGCACCCAAAAGTTCCTGGGTGCTGAAGTCATTTGTCCAAAGAGCAAGGGAGAGCCCTTTTGTTCTGAAAAAAAAGAACAACCAACCTGCCACACCAAAAAAAAAAATTAAATAAAACAAAAAGCCAAAACAAACAAACAAACAAACAAAAAACCAACAACAATAAAACCCCCAAAACAAAAACATAAAACAAAAACCAAACCAACCAACCAAACAAACAAAAGAACGAGGAAAGAGAAAGGGGTTTAAATGCAGAAAAAAATTGTTTAAATGCATGGAAAAATGAACCCCGTACTTCAGCTCTTCCTGTTCAGGATCTGTTCAATCCAATCCTCCAGATCCCCTGCACAGGAGTAGAAAGGAGTCCCCATTTCCTCTGTCCAAAACCAGCCAAAATCTTGCCCAAAGATTGGCCTCAGCACAGCACCCTTGGACCAGCCAGCAGCTAACACCATCGGACAAGTCAGTGAGGGGAAACTCTATTGACTTGCCAAAAAGTCAATAGAGTGAGGTATAGCCACCAATTTCATTATCTGTTTTAGTATTTCTGCATTTGCATCAGCCATCTTAGCTCTGTTTGGGTTCAGGCTGCCCCCACCCCACACGTTGGTAATAGTGTTTCTTTTATTGCCAGACCGTGATGATTCCTGTTCATAGAGCAACCCGAGGAGAGTTTGGTCAGTTAAGAACTCTTACCTGGTGCCGTGCTCTCCTTTAGCTCATTAAGAACTTGAGTTCAAAAGAGTTTCCAGCTGCCAAGGAATCAGTTACAGTGGTTATAGGAGATACAGAGGAGAAAGATGCAGGCAGACACACTGATTAAAAAGGTTTCCATCCTGTGGATGTGTTTCCACTTCCCAGCTCTCCTGCCTGCGCAATACTGCCAGAGGAGAGGTCTCTGCAGTTTTCCTTGGTCCAATTCATAGAAAATCAGCCTGAGGAGTTTGAAGCCCATTTTGCAGCTGCATTTGCTTAAACTGATAGACATTCCATGCAGCAGATCAGAAAAAGCTCAATGAGCTCTTCCATCAGGGCTGGGATGGTCACACTCCTGAGAAGGGCAGATAATGGGGTGGGAAGCATCTGCCACCCAGACTAGTAAAGGAAAGGAAAAGCATTTCCCTACCAAGCCAACGCTTTAAACTCTTAAACTGTGTGGAAAATAGTGACTTAGGCCCTCCTCAGGCTACTGCAGTGAAACCCATTCTCTCTCCACTGCCTGTGGCTGTGGCACTAAGCCTCCCCATAGCCATATCCCCATGCAGACCTATGTCAGCAACATGCACTCCCCACCTCCACAACCAGCACCACAACTACCAGCTGAGGACCCCTCTTATGCCACCTGAGGCCCCCTCTTATGCCACCTGGTACCGTACCCCAGCTTCTGATGACAACCTGGGGCCCAAGCAGGGTATGCAGCATGGCATCAGTAGGGGCTTCCCTTTGGGAGCTCTGTGCTATCTCCTATCCCTCGAGGCAAGCAGAGCAACCAGTCCATCTGCCTGGTCCCCTCAATGCTGCCTGAAGGGATTTCCCCTCTCATACTTGATTACACTAAGTCTGGTGCAAGAGCAAACCAACATTGATCAAATCACTCGACCTTTCCATGTCTCCTTCAATGATCTGTCAAATGATGTTGATAATATCTCACTAAGGTGCAGTGAGGCTTAACTATTTTAATGCATTTGAAGATGTCTAGATATTTGTTACATGCACATATAGGCAAAACATATGTAGTTCTGTGAGTGCCAGCCCTTGACTGAGTACCTCAAGGAGTCTCTAGCAAGAGAGGTTAGCAAATAGGAAAGTACCAAATGTATCTGTGGACAGATAGGAAAGCCTCCTCAACCTCACAGGTACCTCTCCTGTATTTGTGAAGTACCCTGCCCATGTGATCAGAGATGCCCTGCCCACCTGACTGCCAAGCCTACAAGCAAGATCTTACTGTACCAATGCAGCAAGATGATGCTCCTGAACAAAAAAAATTGACCAATTATATTGCGCAGCAACTTATTCATTTTGATGTGCATATCTAAATAATTATTGCAGGTGTATGCAAAACAGGCTCTAGCTTAATAGGCTCCCTATTTTGTTTGGTTTTGGCCAGAACGATTGTCTATGAAGAAAAATCAGAGAGCTTTAGGCTGTTGTTATTGTTAAAAAGCAGAGTTTGTGGGGAGAAAGAAATTTGCAGTGGGAAAAAGAAGTCTCATTTGAATAACAAAACAATTTGTGTTGATTTCGTTGTTGTTTATGAGCTATTTAAGCCCAGGGGTGTGTAGAAAGGGGAAAATAAGAGGAATTTACTGACAAAGATGTTTTAAACAGATAGTACCAATGATAAAAATGCCATTTTGAGTTTGAGCAATGAGTAGTACATCATACAGTTTCCAGGAAAGAAATTAGAACTTAATGAGACATGAAAATATTGTAAAAAAGGGTACATGTTTTTTAAAATAAACACAAATAACATTACATCCTCATTTGAGCTCTTAAGTCTTTTAATTTTTTCAGCCAAACTCTCCGTCATAACTCTTAGAAAGGTTTGGAAAACAAGATGGCATTTAGCTTCCTCCCTTCAAGTCATGGAGAGCAGCTTCCAGTACAGAGCTGGAAGCACACGAGACACCTCTCTGACCCCATCAAACCCCATCCACTCCTGCTCTGCTTAGTTTGCAGAGGGTGGGAGCTGTGCCAGAGATCCCAGTCCCTGCTCTGTCTGGCTCTGCAGCCCACAAACAAAAGGAGGAAGAGGAACCTGCTGCCACAAGCAGATAAGTTGGAGAACCACACAAAAAAAAAGGAGGTAGCAGGGACCAGCAGTGCCCACAGCACCATCACTGCCTTCACACCATGCTGCCTTGCAGAGCAGAGACATCTGTGGTTAGGATATTGGTACTATAATAAATATTCATGGCTAGGCTTCGCGAACGAAGATTTGGGAAGGCACTATCCACATTTGCTACAGGCACACTGGTGGCTTATGAGGCCAATACGTGACAGACATATCTATAATAAATATATCTGAGAATAAATAATGCTCAGGAACTGCTCACAGAGATAGTTTTCAACACTACCGTGAATCTGTTGCTTAAAATCTGTCTTAGTTCCTCTCTTCAACCACTGCTTTTTGCTTCACTGTAAGAGTTCACTATAGTCACTTCTACTCGTTGCACATAAAATAGCTTTGACACCAGCTCTTTTTCCATCTTTTGGCTACATATAAAACATTCACAGTTTAACAGCCAACATTCATAGTAGGCAGCAAGCTGAGCTTGCCCAAAGGTCACAGGTAGCACTCCTGAGCAACTCCTGTGTTAAAGTTGTTTCTCATACCCAAGCAAGGAAGAGAGCTGCATCACCTCCATCACTCGTACTTGCAGCCAGCCATGGAAGTCAACAGTGAAAAAGAACAAGGCAAAAAGAACAAGGCAAGAACAAGTGCTGTGGTATTTACATAGAAATGTATATGCACAGAGGCCTTTGGATTTCAAAAGTTTGTCACAGTTTTTAAAAAATAAAATGTCCCTTTTATACTCTGAGGAGTTAGACATGCGTGCTTTTGTGTTTAGAGGATTTTCTGGGGGTTTGTTTTTTTTAAACTAATAAACCCAAGACTTACTGTAGACATTTCACAGGATATATTCGCACCATTTAAATTACAAAGACCTATCACTTTTGACAGGCACATTCAACATGTTTTGATATAAAATTTAAAAAAAAAAAGATAATTCTTTCTATAGAAAAGGAAAAACATATTTCAGATAACTGCTTCAGAAGTGGTGACTTGTTATAAATGGATCAGTGCTTTCTTCCAAAGAAATACTCAAAAATATTCCTAATTAGCAGTAAGCTAATTACCACAAAGCCTCCCGTGTTCAGCAGTGACGTGCTAAATCACCCCCGCTTGCAATTTCTAGAGCTTCACAAAAGCCAGAAGTGGGAAGAAGGAGCAGTGAGAGGAGTCACCGCCTGCTCTCTTGGGAACAAGCTGCAGCTCCCACTGCTGCCAGGCAGGAAGTCCTGGTGGGACTCTTGCACCCTCACTCCCTTCCCAGCCTTCCCTCCAGGCAAGCTCCATCCCTTCATCCTCATTGTCTGTGCCCATCACTGCTCTTTTCTCTCACTTTTCCGACCTTGTTTCCACTGTCTTGGTTTGATTTGCTGTGAGCCTGGGTATTCCCAACAGCACAAGGTAAGTCAGAGCCTTTCTGTAAAAGTTTTTCCAGCCTGCCCATCAGTGAGCACAAGATCCCCACTATGAGACAAGGGCATTGCTTCTTGCACACAGGTAGGTTTTTCAGCCAGGGGAAAAGACGAAACAGAGCATTTAGTGTGCAGTATTTGGAAGTTGTTTTGTTTGGGGTTTTCTTTTTTCCCTAAAGACTGATGGAAGTTCCCAAGCAAAAATAAAGCCATTTTCTTTCCATTTTCGAAAGCTGAGGTATTTCAGAATATGCCCATCAAACCCTATCCTAATCTCCAGAACTTGGAAGAAAGAAAATGTGTTGATGAAAAACCAGGAAATGAACCTGAAAAAAATTGGAAAATTCAAAATGTTTGAATTTCAACATTTGCAATGCAATTTTGTTATTTAAATAGAAACAAACTGGGTTTGGCTTTGTTAAAAAACAGCAGAAAATTTCAACAGAGATGTGAGCTGCATCAAGGCAGTTTCCCTTCTCCAGCTCAGGTTCAGCATTTCTCCTTCTTGCCATCATTGGCTCTTGAGTTGCTCAGCTCAAGGGCATGCAGACGATGCAGCTGGCTGTGCAGAGGTTTCCCACCTCATAACTACTCCCAAATGTGAAGAAGGATTATCAGGAGGTTCCCCAAATCAGAGATTTTCGGGGGAATCCCAGATTCTCCAAATCACCAGCATGTGATAATAACAATGGCACTGGAGAGACTTTCCCCCTTGGGGAGCAGGTGCTCCCTTGGGCTGGTCCAGCCCCAGCCCCATGGACCCTGAGCATCCCAAGCTCCCTGTTCCTCACAGCCCTCTCTGGACAGCTCTGGGCTTGGAGCCTTGGCCTGGCTGCAATGCTTGGGGCTGTTGTAGAGGTGGGAATTGCAGAGTGAGCTGCCCTGGAGGCTGATTCAGAGAAATTGCTTAATTTAGCTTCTCTGAATCACCATGAAGAGGAGAAAGCTGCTCTCTGACTACAAAAGGAACTGGAAAGCTTAGCAGAAAGTTTTCCTCTGTGAATCCTCATCCCCAGTGTCTCACAAGTCTGCTTCAGGGCTTAATCCACATGGCCCAAATTTTAAACTGTCACCGCAAGCATTATCTAGCAAACAAAACAAAAATAGTTGGGCCAGAGCAGAGAGTAGCAAGAACCACTTCTGTTTGTGTTACACACCGTTTGAGTTAAAACATCATTAAAGTTAGCCCCCAAAATCTGCCTTCGTTCCCTGCCTGGGGACCACAGGCAAGGAGAGCCCAGGGGCTGCATTTGAAGCTCAAGGATAAGCTCAGCAGTTGCCTGGACAAGTAACAGTGTCAAGATCTCCAGAGACAGTGAGTGACCCAACAGCCTGCCAGTCAGCTCAACACCCACTTAAAATCCCACAGAAAGTCATGGCTCATTTGCCTTGCTGCTTTATATAGAGGATCCTGAGCAATTATTAAATCACAGAGAGAAACTTAGAGGGGAGAAAAGGTCCCCAGACTCCAGCTCTCAGGTCAGCCTCTCACATTCAGAACATCTCTTTGCCAAAAGGAAAAAGCTCGGTCAGAGTGTTAATGGCTGGGACATGGACTCAGGAGAGCTCTTTTTGTTTCCATTTTATGTCCTGGAAATTTGCTAAGGGGTTCTCTTGGGCTGATAGACTTCAAAAAGAGGGTTTGCATGCTCACACTATCTGTGGGTCAGTCTGTCTGCACCCCACTTTGCCTGTATCCTCCTCCACAATCTCTTAAGCTTGGCAATTTTGAAAAAAGTGATGAAGGAAATCTGCTCTCTGCCCTCACTGGCTTGTGCTCAGCTATGACAGACACATCCAGAGGGAAAGGGCTCCTTGGTGATGGACAGGTCAGTCCTCCCAACCCCTCTGCATTTCTGTGGACCAAGAGGCTGCCACAGGGCTGCTCAGGGCTGGTGTGGGGAACACAGCCTCATCCTCTGCCCAGGGGAATGAACAAGGAGAAATATGGGTGCTACTGTCAGTGCTCTGCAGGGAGTCAGGATTCTCCACCCACAACAGCATTTATCAACTCACAGCACCAAGCAGTGGATTCGGGCTCTGCTGTGCAATGAAAGCACAAGGCAGACTCTGACACCACATCATCATCTCTGTCAGGGTTATACTGATCCGAGATTCATTTGTGGAGTCTGATCCACGGCTTCAAACCCAAGCCCAGGAATTAATGTAAAACTCAGTCACTGGGAGCCCCCTGCATGCCTTGTGCCTGGGCACTCTTCATTGTGCCACACTGAGATAGGATGGGCAGCTGTTGCCATCAAAAAAATGCCACTGAACTAAACAAACTTCATTTAGAAGCTGTGCCACAGGCTCCACCTCATTACCTGAAACAATCATGTCCATCAAATCCCCTTGTTTTCACAAACTTTACTTCTGGCAAATGATTGGAAGTGTAAGGCAATCTGAAACAGTGAATGTTTTGCAGATCAGACAGTGCTCGTCACAGAATGTTACAGCTCCTGAATTATTAATAGTAAAAAATGAGGTGTCCCAGAGCTGCTCATTTCTGGATGAGGGAGAGTAGGAGGGGGGTAAGAAGAGAGCATTGTGCTATTACGGGTTATTTTTATCCAATGTTTCTATGCTTCTGTCATTAGCTAATTGATGACACAGCCTGTTTAATATTATGTCTGCCTTTGGTATTTATAGTTCACCAATTACTGTAGTATCTAGGTGCTACTAACAAGCTGCTCTCAGATGAATTTGGATGCTCGTGGCCGGATTCCTTGGTGCAAGGAACTACAATTCACTTGAAGTCAGATGTTTCACGCTAGCCAAGGATTTATTGACTAGCCCACTTAATCATGTGTGGTGATGCTGGATTCCAGTTCATCCAGTACTGGGATGCAGCAACAGTAGGAACAAGGCACCATATCACATTGTGCAACAGTGACTGCCCCCAGACACCTCTAACATTTCTCCTGCACTTGTCACCTGTGATGTCAGAGAGCCAGTTTTACAGTGGGACACCTCTGAGTGTCATCATTTCCTCAAGCAGAGCCTGGAGCATTCATATCAAACTTTCAGATATTTGGTCCAAGCACCAATTCCCTGAGAGAGGAAGAGGAGATTTCCAGGCAGATGTCCAGTCAAATACTTCCCAAATACCAATGAGGTCTGTGTAGGTGAATTCACAGCACTGAGCCATAACATCGTAAGTTGTATGAGGTCTTGCACTCATGGCAGATGGTACTGACCTTTGGCAGAGCTGCTTGGTGAGAGAAGCAGTACTACCCACATGCAGAGCAACATCTGACTGTCAAAACTGCTCTCAGCTCTGACAGGCAAACACCAAACACCTCAGTTCGAACTTTGCCCAGAACCTCTTGTTCCTACACTACACTACCAGGAAAAAAATGTCTCAGACATATTAATTTATCTTTCCACCACTTCAGCTTCCATCTGAGAAAGACACATGCACAGTCCCAAGGACACTGTGTTCACAAAGGGCTTGCTGTTCGAGATGCAGGTCCCTTGGGCTGTGAACCATCAGGTCCTGTTGGTCTGTGAGAGACAGTAGAACTCAGCACAAGGATTTAGTGATTCAAGACCCACCACGAACGGACCTTGGACAAGAGCCATCTGCTTCTAAGTGCTACAGGTGGCATGCACAGGACTGGTTACCTACAGTAAAATGGCAATTTTCTGTAATTGTAAACAACATTGGTGCCCGTGTATTGCAGTCCTGCCTTTACTGAGTAAATCTGAGAAATAATGAAACCTGAGGAGAACATTTGAACTTTTATTGTACAGGGTAAAAGCTCTGTAACATTAACAAATCAAAAAACATTACTTCCCGAATAGCAAAATACCAGACCATTTACATTAGCCATGCTCAGACTCCTGCTGCGATTGGTGTGTAATTGTCCATCAGCAAAGAACAATCTCTCAAAATTAGTGCTTGTCACAGAGCTCCAGACTGCCTAGAGCTGCACTTAACAGGGCTTATAGCTGAAATGCACAGAAATCTGCTTTTAACCTCAAATCAAAGAACAGTCTTTCCAGTGGCATTCTCTCTGCAGCTGCCCCCTGCCTCCTTTTTATCCCTCCTTCATGAGGGAATCTAGTTTGTCCTTTAAAAGCATCATTGTTTTATAGAAACTGGCACATTGTGATGCAGCTGTGTGTGACCCACTGATTGCTGCCCCTACAAGACCCATGGGGACTTGGGGACCTGATGTATCCCAGTGCAGCATTACATTATATTACAATACCACAGACACTGTGCAGAAGAGATAAGTCATGAGACAGGACTGAGGCTCAATGACAACTGAAGGGGACATTCCCTTCCCACCACCAAGCCAGTTCCTAAGGCATCCAGCATTATAGTGGTTGGTCTGGCCAAAACATCCCCCATCAGAAGCGAACACCCCAGCACCAGAGCATTGTTGTCTGCTCCTACTCCTTCTCACCCATTTCTAGCCAGAAATTTTGTTATGAAGCTGAGACCACCTCACCATTGCAAGTTTTGTTAAAATAAGCACATGTATTTGATGAGTTTCATTTTCAATAAGCTGGCATTTTCTGCCAAAATGCATTTTGTTAGAAAACTCCCAGCCAGCTGTGACAGCATTCAAAATTTCTATGAAATTTCTTTTTCATTCATAAAGACTGTCTGTATTTTTAAGTTAGAAAGTGATGGAGAAAAGCTTATATGCCTCCAACATTGTATTCTTTAGTGGCAGCTCCCCAACAGGAAAAACAATAGCCTTAATTTTAAAAGGGAAGAGGAAGGCTGCAGAAACATCAATGGAGAAGATTATGTGGACTGGGGAGAAAAACAGCACAATTAGCTCCTGTCTGCACCCAAATGCTTCCTGTGGGATCTTCCAGCTAAGCCAGTGATGAAGCAACACAGTCAGGCTGGTTGGAGAAAGCAGCTTTGTCTTTCCTACTCCAGCACACAGCAAGTGGCAGCCTCCTCTCCAAAAATTTTCCCACCTCCGAGGATTGCTCTGTTTCACACTTTGTTTTCCCTGTCCCTTATCTCCCTTTTAGCTTCCCCAGTCTCCAGGAGCACACAGACATCTGGGGGGCTGTTCGGAAGCTCATAAGGCTCCCACAAGTACCCAGAATAAACTAATCTCTAGCAATTAGATGGAGGCGTTTTGCTGCCTTCAGTCAGTTGCAGAGGGAAGCAGAGGAGTGGTTCTGCTTTCTCTCTGCGCTCAAATCACAGAAACAGCAGTTACCAACGCAGGCATTGGCACAACAGATCAAAACAGAGGTTCAAATGCCTAAATAGCCTCTACCCAGACAGACACATTAGAGGGAGAAAAATCAAAGAAAAGAGCACGGTCCCAGAGAAGTTATGAAATCATTTGCTTTAGCAGCTCAGTCTTAATCTGCCAACAGCTCCCCTACAAGGCATGTAAGAGAATAAAGCTAGAAGAAGATGGGAGCCCTCTGGGAGTGTGATCTCCTCCAAGCAGGGTGAAGAAGGTCACAGTGCACTTAGGGTTGAACACAGTGTAAGGAGTTCAGAGCACATCCACTGCACTGCCTGGCAATGGGGAGCAGCTTCTGAACTAGACAGTGAAGGGAAGAGCAGTTGCTGCACGGAGGGCAGGTCTTTTCCTTCCCAGCCTTCCTCAGCCATTCCTCACCTGCCATGGTTGCAGCACTCAGGCTCCCCGTGATGACTCCTGTCACATCTTTAATACCAAAAGGAGCACCACAGGCTCTGACCCTGCTGGAACAGAGGGATCAGCACCTGCCTTGAGCCTGGAGAAAGGCAGATCTGCCACAACACCGGTCCCCTCTGCTTGTGCATGGTGTCACCAGAGGGAAAAAAGCATCTGGGAACAGCACAAGTTATGCCTGTCTGTCTCTCACTACTGCTGCAGCCCTGGGTTTCAGGGTGCTCCTGCAACCCTCCATGAGCCACTCTCCTGGATGTGCCACCTCCACAGAAGTGATGGCAAGGGTCTGAGCATCTCCTATGTTCAACCTTTTTGCCATTCTGGGCAAAGAAGAACCAGGGTTGCAGTGACCAGTTCACCCAATGTGTGCACAGCATCTTCAGGATAAAGCATGATCTTGCTGGCCTCAGGATGCTTTGTTTAGAAAGCACTATCCATCACCTCTATCCAAATCCTGCTTCCAGGTGGACATACAGGGCAGGACACAAGAAAGGACAGTCCATCTGCACCAAATCAGGAGAGGAAAAAAGAACAGAACAGAGCACTACAGGTTTTACTTCAGTCTCATAGGGGTTAAATAATCCCCTTGAGCTAAATCACACATTTGGAAGAGCTGAACAGTGATGTGCTGACACACCTTGGCACTGTTTGTTAGAGGATGGAGAAGAGCTGCCCCACAGCTGCACAAGGTTGCTCCTCACATTTTGCCCCTGCTCCTGCAGTTGGGTTGACTCAGGCAGGACACTGGGCAGGATATCCACCCCTGACATGCTTATTCCCTGCTCTTTGGCCAGCACCCTTCTACTCTGGAGTTTACACCAGTGCAAGTTGGCAGAGATGAGCTGACAGCAGCACTGAGCATTCTGCCCTGCCTGCAGTCCCCTTGCACTACATTTTGCATAGCCCAGACAACCCAAACTGGAACCTGAGCTAGGATAAATGGCCAAGCTGTTTCTCAGGATTAATCATCCTTAGATATGTTGCATGAGACTGCCACAGCCTCCACGGCTGGTGAGGTATTTGCTGTCTCAACTCATTGGGAGGCAGGAAAATGAAGCAGCTCTGTGAGGTATCCCATTACTTAAACAGTTTGTACTGAACCTGAAGTACCTCACAGGGAGACAGCCAAGGATTTGTCCTTCTGTTTTAACAATCCTGCCCCTTATCATAGTGTGTCTGAAACATTATAACAACAACAAAAATCCTCTAAAAAGACAGGAAAGTGTCCATTACTGCCCTATGCAAATTCAATGTTTCCAGTGGAGGAGCCCTGAATACATAAAAAAAATTTAATTGTGACCTTTGGCTATAAAACAGATTTTGCCCAGGGTTATGTCAGCAGCATGTCCGATTCCTCGCACAGATCTTTGATTCAGGGAATGTTTAGGGTTGGAACAGAGGCACAGTAAGTTAACTCTGCTAAATTCATCACACCACAGAAGCTGAAGGAGGCAGGGCTGAGGCAGACAAAGCTTGACGAATATTCAGTGCAGTGCCTGAATGTCCATCTTGGTTATGGGAGGGGAGAGCCAGCAAAGCTGCAGGATTACAGTGCTTGGAAGTGGTGAGCCCCTTCCAGGCACTGGGGTTCTCTGGGGATGCCAGAGAAGCAGGACTCTGAGACTGGAGATGCTCAACTGAGTGCAGTCACTCATACCTTTCTAATTTACCTCATTGCAGTTTGCCCCACTCCAAGTTGCTGAGCTTAGGAGGTGAGAGCAGGCCAGAGAGGAGCCTGCACTTTTGATTTCCAGAGCAAAAAGGTTTGATGCAAACTACAAACACACCACCACCACATCCACCACCCAGTCTTCATTTCATCCACCAGAAGGGAAAAAAAAATAAAATAAATTTAAACTTAAGAAAGGCTTCCAGAGACCTCATAAAAAACTACTTCACTAGGGACCAAATGACAGAGCACTGAGACCTCCCCTGTCCAGGGGTCACCCAACCCAGGGAAACTCTTAAGAGGTAGTGCACAGACAGCTCCCAGAAGAGTTGGGACAACCCCACCCCGCAAGGGACAGTGACATTCACCCCTTACAGCAGCACTATCAGAGGACTGACCTTCTCCACCATTTCTCCAGTCAGACTGCAAAGGCACAAAGCTGTCTTCCTGCTTAAGTACATCTTCATCCTGCCTCTTTCCCTTCTGCTCCCCCCTGCTCTCCTACCCCCACCCTCTCCTCCTCCACCTCACACCATCTCTTTTTCTCTCCTCCACTCGAACCTCATTTTGTGGCAGCTTCCACACAGTATATTTTGGTGTACATTAAGGACAGAAGAGCCAGAAAGCAAGGGTGTGAGTCCTGCTTCGAAAGGAAGAAATAAAACCAGTCTTCCTTGTCCGCACTGAGAGGAGAGGGGTGCACAAAGCCACTGACAGCAGGGCTTCCCCAACAACTTACATTTCATGAGAGCATAAAAATTATATTATTGGCTAAAATCTGTGTTTATTTTTAGCACAGATGATAACTGCTGTCAGCCACATTTATCTCCCCGCAAATCAGATGTTAATGATGATGGAGCAGCTCAGCTCACCAAAAAATTTGCTGGAGTGGTGTCTGCATGGGAGGCAGCACAGCAACAGAAGACAATGGAGGCGAAGGTGGGGAACCAAGCCCAGGGCCCCTGGTCATTTAGCCCTAGCTCCTGCTACAGGCCCTGACATTCTGTTGTTGCTCCTCTGTGCACCCACAGCTCTGCCCTTTCCCTCTCTTCCCCTAAATCCTCCACATCTGGATCTGAGCTAAACCCTTACAGTCACCCACACAGCCCATTACTGAGACAGGATCCAAACACTTTTGCCATCTGCTGTAAAGCTGGTGCCAGGCTGACCTTGGGTTAAGCAGCCAAGTCAAGGCTGGAAGTTCACAACCCCTCCAGGGTGATGTAGTTACCACTATACCCCATATACACCAGGAAATCTTGGCTGCAGACAATACAAGCCATCCTGTCTTTTAAATACGTGCTGTGCGTACACTACCCATACGTCCATCACAAACACGATTATCTTCTAAGTATTTATGTCATTTGCTGTAGTCCTCCACAATAAATCAGATGGCAGTATCAACATCAAATCATAAGGGAAGATCATTTGATATAGTAAAGCAGTGCTTTAAAATTGTTTATGACTGCTGTATTAAAAAAAAAAAAAAAAAAATTGTTCCAAAACAGTAATGACTTTGCCTTTAAAAATGAAGATATTAAACAAAAATTATAGCCCCAGAGGAGATAATTGCAAAAACGTAACAGAATAAAATAAAATTAAGAAGATGGCAAAATATACCTCCATCTTTGTAGATCCGAGCTTTCCCATTCTAAACACACACAGCGCTGAGGAGCAGCATGTTGGCATAGCTGTGCTGTCTTCCCTGTGTCCTTACCACCACTTTCGGTTAAATTAAGAAAAGTGTCATTCAGAACAAGTGTGTGCTGTCCCCCTGCCCAAGCAGTCAGGGAGGAGGAATTCTGTCAGCAGCAACATGGTGCAGTCAATTCTCATCTGAGACTAATGTGGTTCTGGGTGTCTTGAAGTCCCCAGTTGCCGCTGCTCACCCCCAGGCAAGAACCAGGGAGATATGCACCCCGGAGCTAGGGAAGTGCCTACCCTGGCACAGCAGCTCTCATGTAAGACAGTTTAGGACTCTTACTAATGTTATTTCTCTAATAAAGAATGATGCTGTTTGCTTCAAGAGTCAATTTCCCTGTTATTTCCCATCCCATAATATCTGACTGTGTGTAGGGCCACTCTTCAATGAACAATGGAGAGCATTCTCTCTCCAAGAGGCTTAGTAATACAGACAAGTGGTACAAAAAAGCAAACTTGTTCCTACCTGCAGAGGCCTCCAAAGTAGTGAATCTGCCCCAAGATGACAAAGCAGATCCAGGAGTACTCAAAGTCCCATCACCTACACAACTTCTCTGCAGGACCAGGGTCCTCCTGGCACAGAGAGGAAACCAGGACACCTCAATAAAGGACCATGCAGGATGCAGGTATTTCATGTCCACAGAAATCCTGTAAGTCAGAGCACTCACCAGAGCCTGATGCTCTCAGAGAAAACAGCAATGATCCTCTTCTCATCCAACTCAAAAAGCAGAGTTCTTAAAGGTCATCTGGACTTTCTCATGGCCAGGCAAAGTCTGTCCTGGTGACATCATGGTGTCCCATGACCCTTTGTTCATTCTCTTTAGGACATGCTCTCCTGAGCACCATTTTAAATCTTTGAGACTGCAAGGTCCTTGCAAGTCAGGTTGCCTCTTGTCTGAACATTTGGCTGGTGCATCACATGTGGGATAAGATTTTGCAGCCCCAGCACAAAATAAAGATGCTCCACACTGCACTAAACCTACTGCACATCTCATTCTCCCTTCCTCTTCTCCCCCAAAGATCCCCAATTAATTTTCCTGTGCAAAATATAGTCATTACACGCTCAGATTACACTATAAAAGAGAAACCCAGTTTTGTACTGGAAACACTCTTAGCCAATTTGTCAAGGACTGGCAGCTTGCACCAAATCTTTAATAATAGTCCCATAAGAGCTATTACAAGAAAAGCACAGTGGATCAAGCAGTGGTGGGAAGACTCTGGCATTACATGAAACAGGGCTGCAGGCTCTGTGCTTGCAGGCATCAGCCCAGGACACTTGAGACATTTCAGTGCTCCACTTGCCACCACCTGTCCCTATAACATCCTCGTGCCAATACTGCCATCAAATCCAGCTGCTGAACAGGTATGGGTGTAGCTCTCCCTACCTAAGCGTGGCTTTACCAAGTGCAGTAAGCTCAGGTAAATCAGGAACAATTATACTGTACCAGGTGCCTGCCCACCCAGCAGTGGCCAAAGCCTCCAACAAGCAAAGGTCAACCCTCACCCACATGGTTGCAGCAGAGCTGCTCAAGTGTAATGGTGATGAGGGAGGGCACCTATCACACAGGCAGAACCCTTTCAACACCACCACGAGTAGCTCCAGAAAGGAGCAGTAACAGCCAAGAGCACCCCAGCAGATCCCAGCTTACACCAAGGTAGAGCTAAACCTGGCTCCACACTCCTGTCCAGAGCCTGACCTCCTGACACACACGGCTGGATCAACAGCAGGCATCAGGTTATGTCAGAGGCACAGTCCTTCCTCCTCTCCAGCAGATCCAAAGAACCAGTGAGCAAGCAAAGCCCCTTACACAAACCCACTGCTCCTGAGCTATGGAAATGCAAAGAGGAGGGGTGAGGAGGGTGTTGTTACAGTAGCATTCAGAGGAAGAATTTGTGAAGTTCCCAGAAAGGAGACTTTAGAGATATGAGACAAAGAAAGATGTTAAGATCGTGCAAATGTTCCTTGTGTGTCTCCCAGGAGTCCCTGGCTTTGCATTCCAAATTATTTCAGCTCATCGTTAATCTTTCTCTATGCCCTGCTCACCAAGCAAGTAAAAATGTCATCCAGTTGTCAAAAACTACCATGTCTTACAGAGGAAATGCGTTTGCTCCTTCATGCTCATTCTCTGTGCCAGAAAGACTGACCAAACCTGTCCTTCTCATGCCTTATTTTAATTTGCCCAATTGGCACTGTTTGGATGTGGAGGGTTGTTGCTTCTGCATAGCCTGGCTCCATGTGTTCCCTCCACCCTCTCAGCACCTGGAGGTGCTGGTCCTTAAGAGAAGCTTTCCACCAAAACCACCTAGAAACTTTTCCCAGATGGTACTCACCATCCCAGCAGTGGGCATAGCTTGGAGAACAATATCCTAAACTAACAAAGAAGTAATTCAAAATCTTCAGGGAAACAAGGTTTGGCCCTGGGTTGGTAGAAAACCATGGAGCAAGACGTAACCAACATGCACCCCCACCCACCCAGAGATCTTATGGGAGCAGGGCAGCTTCACATTCACTGCAGCAAGTGAGGTCCTTTCCCAACATCCTCAGTTTGCAGAGCTCACTTGGCCCTCAAGGAAGCACCAGGTAAAAGGCAAGGAGTAGCAGAGTTGCTAAAGCCAGTCATAAGACAAACAGCCCAAATCCCTCTGGCAGACACACTAGCTGGAAACAAGATGAGCACGGGGGTGAAGTCCTTTTAGAGGAGAGGCAGCTTCTGCCACCCCTAAACCTGCAAGCAAAGCAGGAAACCCAGGAAGCTGAGGCCAAAGGGGCTTTGGCAACTGAATGGCAGAGTAAATTAAATTTAAAGGAGGGAGATGGCATAAAAGGGCCATAAATGCACCACAGTGAATTATGCACAGCCCTGAGCCGTGGTTACAATCCTGTGATCCAGACGGCTGCATTTATCACCACAGCACTTGCTAAACTCTGTTCCAGTTCTGGGAGCAGTTTCCCTAGAAAATGGCTCATGTTTCTAGAGTTGCCAGGTCTTTCACTTTTTGGTTTCTTCCATCTCTCTACCTTTTTTTTTTTTAATAAGCAATAAACTCTTCGAAGTCCTGATGTTTGCTCGAGCTCCCAGCGCTTCTTACCTTCCATGCTGCCCTTTTCCTCAAGGGGCTTTCAGTCTGTCCCTCTCTAAAAATAATTCAAGAGAAATTACAGAGGAGTTGTACTCCATCTGCCTCTAAAAATGGGTTTTGTGCTCATATTATTTGCCAGTGACACTCCATCGGCACAATTACCACCGCTATTTTATCTCTCTCTGCCTGCAATGCTGATGAGAGAGCAGCAAACAGTGCTGGTGTTTAAGCTGAATAAGTCACTTAAATACATTTATACCCTCAGATCACAACATACAGCATAAATCTAACCATCTATCATGCACTGACTTGATACAAATACTCACCACGATATCAGGCAAAGCAATCACACAAAAAATGCAGGATGATTTGAGCTGCAGCTGCTTGGAAGTCTTTGACAAGGGTATTAGATGAAAAAAATTGAAAAAAGGGATGAAGCATCTCACCTAGATGTGGCTTTTTCTGTGCTGATTCCACAGGGAAAGCAGTGACTTAAAAAACTTCTTGGTAGATTTGCAGCTATGCTTGTAATATCCTAATCCAGCAAGGGATTGCCCAAGGCTCGGCCTTGAAACTGGCTTCTTTTCATGAGCAAATCAAAGAGAAAAAATGCCCAGAACCAGAATGCTTTTTATGGGGAACCTGGATGCAGGTTCTGCCTGCAAAGCATCTCCCAGCTGCCCTCCCCAGCTCTGCTCTACTGCCCTGTCTGTGCACCAGGGCTGGGAGGCCTGTCTTCATCACTGCTGGATGAGAAGATGGGAGATAATTGGGATGATGCTTGGATCCTGTGCATCTGAAACATTTCTGAGTGACTCTGCCATAGACTTGACTGGTAAGAAATCACCCTGTGCTTCCAGATGCCTGAGATGTGACACGATGTCTGAGCAGGGTTGTTATGAAGTGTTTTTTTCTTGTATTCTTCATCTGGAATATGCTAGAGAAAGGTGAAATATTGTTACAGATCTCACTGTGTCTGGAGTCAGACGTGCTCTGTGCAATCCACCCTCTTCTGCAGCACCATTGAACCAGAGGACAGTGGTGTGGGCATGTTTTCCAGGGGACAGATAAAGCTCAGCACAGTCAAGTGCTTTGTAGTGGTCATGTAAACAACTCGGTGGTGATGGCATGTTGTGATCCTGGGCAAGACCCATTCTCAGAGCAGACAATTAACCTGACACCTTTGTTGCAAATTCCTTCTCCCTCAGCACTACAGAGTCCAACACAAGAACAGGGAATATGTGAGCCATGGTCTGTAAGCCTTGTATGGTAAGACACTTTTGCCCTTTTCTGCCTTGCAGGTGCTCAGAGAGCAGAGGGATGGAGGTGCCACACACTCAAATTGGAGACAACACTCAGCCTCACATCCACCCTGAGGATCTCTGCTCCCAGAGCAACATTTTGCCCACAGCACATAATTATATGGACTGTGCTTTAAATAAAAGCATTTCCTAGTGGAAGCATTGTTCAACAATCCCAGTCTTACTGTTTTACCAAGAGTCCAAAAACAGTCACAGAAGTGTTGATTTTTCCCCTTAGGATTGCTGATTGCTGGCTTTCCCATTAGGCTGGCTTTCCCAAAGGCAATTTTCTCAGCCCTAGGGGAAGACTTTCCCGACACTCCACTTCATGGTGGATTTAAGTAAACCCCACTGGTTACCTGGCCTCTCACAGTGAGCTGGGGAAGAGGGGAGGAGAGAGAAACTGCAGAGTGGGCCAGCATCCCTGCCCAGCTCACTTCGGGGCAGGATTTGTCTATGCATGCACCAGGCTGGGGAGAGAGGTGACAGAAGGAATCAGGCAGGTTACAGTGTCACCAGAGTAGGAGAAAGCTGTTTTGTCTGACATCAGAGACAGGGTTGTATCAGAGAGCCCAATAGTCTTCTGTATTCAGGTGAACTTTATCTCAAAATTTGGCACTAGAAGTCTCAGGTTCCCATCCTCAGCTCCAGAAAAAATAAAGAAAATCTCAGTGACCTGGTCTTGCCCCTGGTGCCTGCAGAGCACTAAAGGCAACAAGTGGCCACTGCCTCCCGTTTCTCTTCTTCTCTCAAATTCAGCTTCCATCCAGGGAGGGCAGATGCCTGGATGAAAGCAGGGGCCAGTCCTGGGGTACAGCAGCAAGTACCATCACTGTTCCCCTAGGCAGACTCTGGGCTATTTGGAAGCATCAGCCTAGAGACTGGAGGCAGCCAAGGGCAAAGCAGGTGCAGCCCTGGGATGGTGCTGGGGAAACCAGAACCAGCAGCACACAGAGGGAAAGGGAGTGAAGAAAGCAAGCTGCAAAACTTGATCAAAGCCCAGCAGAAATCTGCACACTGCCAGCAAAGGGAACAGGCAGAGGAGGTGTGATGGGTGGCAGAGGGCTCAGAAGTTGGCTGCCAGCTCGCACTGAAGTAGATAGGAAAGAAAAAAATCAGTTATCCCTCAGGCTGAAGTAAATTATGAGACACATCCCTCAAGAGCACGAGGTGAAGCTCTTGATCAGACAAGCGATGCTGGCGTGTAATTCCCCTTGATATCACCTGATTTGAATTTTAGTGCTTATGAAGGGTGCATGACTGACAGCTCTGGAAACTGCAGGCATCTGTTCCTGTGCAGAAGAAGGAGAGCACACAACCCTGGGCATAGCATCCCCATGCCAGCTCTGACGCTGGCTGGAGTTGCAAGGAGAGGCAGCACATCTGGGGAAGGAGAACAGAGCTCATCCCTTGCTCTGTGTCCAGAGCTGGGTACAATGGGGCCAGTTGATGCCTCGTGGGGACAGGCATCTGCCCCACGTTAGGTAAAAAAAATCAAGTTACCCACCAGAAGTAGAAGACATCCCAGGGTTATGAATCTCATCCTTCTAACACCTGTCCAAACCATGAGAGCTGGGTGGGAGCTGCAGAAGTAGAGGGGAGTGTGTATTCCAACACTGGCCCAGTACCAAAGAAGTAATCTTTTGGACACACAGCCTCCATTCACACACACACCCCTCCCCAGCAGGATCAAGCATGGGGTCTACCAACAGCTAAAACCACCAGAAACACCACCACCACCAGAGCTACAACACTTTTGTAAGACAGAAGCACCTCATTGCTGAGGATGACCCTCAATGTATCCATCCAAATCATCAGGCTGCTCACCCTGTATTACGGGCCATGGGAATGGTTTCCATTGGCCTGGGAACGGTTTGCATGCTATTAACAATCAATATCAATGGTAAAAGGCAGAGCAAAAAATAACATAAAATGAGATGTAGATTCAGTAAGCCCACACCATTTTAGGAGCAAAGTAGAAATACTGTCTATTTAATTGCAAATGGAATATGCTAAACCCTCAGCTCATGTACTCAGGCAGAAATCTGTTGACTCTTGTAACCAAAGTTTACTTAATTGCTCACTTCTTTTAGTTAATGCACCTCACTAACTCCTCTGCTGTGTTGCATACCAATTGAAACATGCATTTCTGCAAAAAGGACAACAGGATCCACTCCAAAGAAAAGCCACAACAGAGGTTGCTTTAAGGAATTTTGAAGGTAACTTTTTCAAGAGAAGCTGACTAGCAAAGCTGCTGCAAATTCAGGACTAGTGTAAGCATCAGGAGTTAGCAAATAGCTCACCACTGAGCAAATAAATCAATGCTGGGCTGTTACAGAAGGCTGGTCCAAGACATTTCAGGTCTGCTTGTCTTTTTCCTCTACAGCACCTGAATCAGCAAGGGACTTGGTAATTTCTGGAAGAATTGTGTACACTCAGTTAAAATAAAACTCCAGTGATGAGTTTTCCTAACCAGCCAAGAGGGAGTACTTCTGAACAATAGCACAGAAATTGCAGAGGATGAGGGAGCTCAAAAGGGGACTCAGAAGCAAGAACATTTATTACCCAGGCAGCCCCCAGTGTTTGTCCTGTCATTCAGCCACACCACGAGGCTCTGCACATCCTTCATCAAAGGGAGCTGCAAAGAGGCACAGCTTTCACAGAGCAAAACCAAGCACTTCAGGGAATGTTACTAAATTGGTTTTCAGGTGAGATGCAGTAACCAAGCATGTGTTTGCTCATAGCCTGCCCTGATTACAAGTAAAACAGGCTTATTTAAGCTGCTGCTTTGAGCACCTTTTAATTTGAAGTGACAAAGATGTCTTAAGCAAACACATTGTACTCTGCAGCTGGGGCCAGTTAACTACCTGTGGGCAGTTCCTGCAGCTCAGATGCCACAGAATAGCTTTTGGCATGATCACGTGAATGTCAAAGCAGTCCTAGAAAACTGTGCTCTCTGGCAGGAGCTGGGCACAGCACTCTAATTTTTTTTTTTAATTTATGCTTTAAACAAAACCGGTGTTTTTTCTCCAGAAACACTCTGTGCTTAGGATAAAATTTCAGAGTGTTCATGGGGAGAGGAGACAGGAGCTTATGTTGACTAGTTTCTTTACAATTTTGTAGGAAAGAATGGTTAATCAGCTACATCCCAGGGCTGATGCCAAATACAGCACTCCTTTAGTACTTTTGCTTTTATCAACCTACAGTTCTCAATGAGTCTGAGCTATCACTGTGTTTTGCCATAACACAAAAAGGCCTTGTTTCTATAGGGACACTTGGAAAATTAAGAGGGATCAACAAAAGTTGCAAATACATACTTCACTTGAAATGCATTCAAACCTCATGTAGAGATTCTCATTTCAGATTAAAATGGCTTTAAATTACTGCTTAGTCTTCTGCCAAGAAAGAGAAATGGCTCTTGCTGTGAAGAACGGTGAAGTTTAAATAGTCAAGACTGGCTGAAAGCAAAGCTGTTACATCCATTTCACACCTGGGCATATTAAAAGTGCCCACCATCCAAAAGGGAGACTCCTGGCCACCTTGGAATAAAGGCAATCTGTCAAGATCCAGCCTGAAAAAATAACATCCTTCAAAACAACATTTGCACATCTTTTTCTTTCTGGATCTTAGGTAACCTGAAGAGCTTACCAAAAAAAAAAAAAAAAAAAAAAAGCCCACCAAAACCAAACCAAACAAAACCAACAAAAAATCCCAACGACAATAAAACCAGTAAAAATAAAGTTAATGGCTGGTCTGGGACTCAAAAAAGGGAGCAAGACTGCCCTTAAAGCCAGCATAGGATGTGCAACCAGGAAATTCACTGCTAGGAGAAAGCTCTGGCCAGCACTTCATTATCCCTGGAGGATGCAGTACCTCCTTGAAAACCATGAAGTCTCCTTGAACACACTGACACTATAAGAGAAGAAGGATCCCAAACAGAAAATTCACAGATATACCCTGATTAAGAAACAGTTCCACAATTTGCCCATAACTTAGAGATTTCGGTCTATGGTTGCTCTCTCAGAGGGGAAAGGAGCATTGCAAAAGCCAGTAAGGCAGAAGAGAAACAGCTTGGAGCCCCAGCAGCAATTAAAGCAAGGGCTATTGGATTCGCAAAGGCACCAAGAACATCAACTCTTCTTGAAAACCAAGTCAAACCCCTCTCTGTGGAAGCAACCCCCTACTGTCAAAGCCTTGGCCAAGAGCAACCAGCCTGCAGAAGGTCAGCACTAATAGTGTGCATCACAGCCCCATGGTTAGATAGTACAGCCTGAGGAAAATGCTGCTTCTAGCCAAGGTAGAACACAAGAGCAAAGTTTACCTTCACCTTCATTTCAGAGCAGTCTGCAGAGTTCAGAACTTGATTCCTCCCCTTCAATTATAATCTCATTACCCTAAAAATCAAAGCATCTACCCTTCCTGGGCATCCTGCTTATAATCACTACCCAGTTGGCACCCAGTGGGGACACCCACTCCCAAACTGCACCATGACCCTGAAATTAGCTCAGTTGGTTTGCACCTGGTGCTAATAACATCTCACTCATTCCTGCTTGTCTGAGTGTCTCTATACACCTGTGATGAGGCACATAAACCCGCTGAGGTCAGTAGAGGGATATATTAAAAAGTATATGGGTTCCAGAAACCTACATAGTTGCTCCAATTTGAGGAGAAAGCAAGCTAAAGTTAAGGCTTAGCAGAGGAGCAGGCAGCTGCTTTGACCTCAGCCACATGCAGCTTATCCTACAGGTCCTGCCCTGCCCACTCACACCCACGGCTGCTACAGGCAGTTTCATCTCCCCTTTGGAAAACTGAGCTCCTCAAGCAAGCCCGACAGATGAGATCCTGACATCTTTCTGTGCGCTGAACAGCACAAGCAGCTGATCTGTGTGGGGCTGCTTACAAAGCACTCAAGTAGGGAACAGAAAGAGCAACAAAATCAAGTGCCTGCTTTTGGAAACACACTAAAAATACACTAGGCTAGAAGAGATGGCACAACAGCTAAACCACCTGCTAGGAAAATAATAGTCAATTGCTAAAATGTCGAAATACAAATATGCATGATTTAGATACTCTAATGTGGGTAAAGAGAGTTGGGATGGGCCAATTTTCAGGAAGAGTCATTAATATTTCAGAGATGGCAGACACTGGTTTTGCTGCTCAACTTCTCTTTCTGACACCCCTGCTAATTTTGTTTTCTGTTAATCTCCCATGGGCGACAGAGAACAAGGCAAAGGTCTGTTTCTCTCTGCTCTAACTTGTAACTTCTTTAGGACACAACAGTTTCACCCTAACATAAGGATATAAAATAGCTGCCCCAGACCTGGCATTATGAACTTGTGCAATTACTGGCAACCCTCCTGCAGGCAGTGCTCCGGGCCATGCTGCTGGACACCTCTGTAGCTGTTCTTTGTCCACATGGGCTGCAAGGAAAACCTTTCCTCTTCTTCACCTGGGCTTTCAACACCAACTGACTGCTCTCCTGTGCAATCCATCCCTCTCCATCCTGTGACCGCTTGCTCTTTGACAGTACTTAGAGAACTAAAGTTGCTCCTAAGTCTTGCTGCCAGGGTGCAGCAAGAGCCAACTGCTCCCTAAAGGACAGGAGACCACCAGAAACTCAGCTGCAGGGCCAAGCTTGTTAAATGGCACCCAGCAAGGAGCTGATCAGGGCCCTTAAGGTCCATTAGTGCCCCAGGGCCCAGCACCTGCTGTTCCCCTCACAGTAAAGCCTGTGCTCTGTGGTACTGAGAAATGTCTGTGTGTGCCAAGTTCCCAGCCTTTCTCTCTGCCTCCCCAGTCCTGGGGTTTGTAGATCTCAGCACAAAAAGGCCTGAGTCGTGTCCTGTTTTTCACTGCAGTTGACTCAAAGGGTTCTCACATTCACAGCAGCAGGACATGTTAGTGGGTGTGTGGTATGTGTTCCTGCTGTTCAGAATTCACAAAGCGAGTATAAATTAAGGACTGGATTCTTGTGCTGTGTCTTTAGTAGCTGGCAGGTGATCAGAGAAGGGCCATGCTTCCACATTTCAACTTGATATCTCAGTGTACAGCATCTTGTTTGTGTCCTGCTTGTGTAATACACTGAATACAGACCTGCCAGATGAGATCAGAACTTAAGTTAGATGTGAAATTATTTAAAATATTATCTACATATTGCAAGAGCTCTGAAAATGAAAAATATCACATACTTTGGTCACTGAAAGACTCCAGGATGGATTTGCTGTGCAAGCTCCAGTCCAAAGCAATTAAAGCGAAGAAAGATTTCCCCTAACTTAAGTGCCATGGATCATAGCCCTTCACCTCCATCTTTTCACTTATCTTTACAGGAATAAGAAGTTAAAGATATACTTGCTACTTCTAGGCTTACATCTTGCACAAACTGGAATTCAATTAACATTTTTCTGCAACAAAACCTGGAGAAGCACTTCAGAGCTGCTGCTCACAATGCAGAAGCCACTGAACAAATGATATTCTCATTAACGCTCTGCCTTTCCCTGCTGCGCAAGCCAAATCCTTGAACACTAAAAGCACCCCAGCATCAGCTGGGTTCACAGACATCCAGAGCAATTTTTCAAGCTCCCTGACTTTTATAGACCATGGGGGAAGGGATTTGGTGTGCTTTAATCCGTTCTATTATATGAACTCAGAAATGGTTTTCACTCTCTAGCACTATAAATTAAGCTGGCTGCAGTTATTCTATTCCTGATTATGATGGAAGTTACTGGCAATAATTTGATGACTGTATTTTCTTGCCTTTTCTTTTTTTTCTCTTTGATTTTAACCTGTGAATTTAGTTTCCCTGGTAGTAAGTAAATAATGCAATAAAATTGGAGATAGTTGCCAACACATTCACATCTTGATGCCTGAAATTGTGGATGAATAAGTAAAAGCTTCTGTACTTTGTAGGTGGAATTTACTGTATTCCCTTCCCAGCTCTTTAGTCTAGAAGAACATGTCGTATGAGAAAATCACAATTTTTTGCACTCCCCTGCATTTTTATTCAGTCTAGAAGACTAATCACTTTTTCAATATAAGTGAATTCACCTTTGCAAGTCTTTAGACAAATACTATGCCACACATTTTAGAGACTGAAAAAACTAAGGTCAGGAATCACTCACAGATGGAGTTTCTTACTTGTGCAATGCAAGCTACTATTAAGTACAGATAAAGATGGAAAAGAATCTGGTTTTTTAGCATACTCATAAAAATATATGCAAGCAGGGAACAGATTCCATCTGCTTGGCTTCCCCTCCTTGCCTCTGATCACTGTAATAACTTCTCTCCTAAACCCTGATAACAAATAGAGAGAAAGTGAGGCCACTGGTGAGGCCGTGCTGGCGAGGCCACACCTCAGGTGCTGTGTCCAGTTCTGGGGCCTTCACTACAAGGACATTGAGGCACTGGAGTAAGTCCAGAGAAGGGCAATGGAGCTGGGGAAGGGCCTAGAGAGTAAATCATATGAGGAGTGCCTGAGGGAGTTGGGGGTGTTTATCCTGGAGAAAATGAGATGCAGGGGGACCTCATCACCCTCTACAACTACCTGAAAGGAGATTGTAGCAACATGGGGATGACCCTCCTCTCCCAGGCAATCAGTGACAGGACAAGAGGAAAGGGCCTCAAGCTGTGCTAGGGGAGGTTCAGGTTGGACATCAGAAAGAATTTCTTCACCGAAAGGGTTGTCAGCATTGGAATGGGCTGCCCAGGGAAGTGGTGGAGTCACCATCTCTGGAACTGTTCAAGAAATGACTGGACATGGCACTAGACAACTGCCTGGTCTAGTTGAAATGATGGTGTTTAGTTAAAGGTTGGACTCAATGATCTTGGAGGTCTTTTCCAACCTAAATTACCCTGTGATTCTGTGAAAGATGTACACAAACTTGGATTACCTCTGAATAAGTTAAGGGCTATGCTGTACAGTTTAAAGTGTATTACGTAAGTTGCCTTTCTACAGTGATGGTATTCTGGGAGTCTACCTGTGCCTCTCTCATTCATGTGAATTAATAAACGTGGCTTTGATGACTGATTTCAATACAAATTACTTTCCAGTGTCAGTAAGCATAGCAGACTCCAACTCCAGGTTGGATACTCGGGACCTTAACAAATATCAGCTTCTAAAAGCTTCAGTAAAACCTACTTGGGATTCCACCAAACTCAAGTGCCCATGTCAGTTATTGTCAGTTATTCTAACTATAAGGACATGTCAGGTACACAGAAGAGGATTCAGACAGCATGACTGTCCTAAAATGATAACTTTAGCATAATGCACTTGACAGTGAAAAAGCAATAATAGCTATTTTGGGAACAAAAGAAAAATACAATAGATCTGATGACTAAGTGTTCCAGTCCTCAATGTAAAAGCAAAGTAGATCCCTGTCATATTTAACTTGATTCCTTTGAATTAAACACTTCCATTAAAGTTTCCCACAGTAGCTTTAATATTTAATTATGTATTCCACCAAAGGAAAGAACAAAATCTTTGCAAAGGGTTTTTTTTGGTTTGGTTTTGTTTTGATTTTTTTGGTTTTGGTTTGGGTTTTTTTTGTGCATGTGAAATATTTATCAGCATATCTCTTTGGACAAGTATTTTTATCCCCCAGGCAGGGGAAAAAAAACTTTCTCATACAAATCAGTTTCAAAACATTTTATTTTACAACTTGAAAGTTTTCTATACTTCAGCACCTCACGCGGTGACTTTTGTTATTTCACTTGTTAATGAATGGTAATTAAATCTCTTTTGGCTGAAAAGGTTGGAGGGCTCCTGCTGTATTACAAAAACAATTTCTGAAAGTTACAAAAATGCCTGAGTGTCTAGAAATTAAAGCATAAAGTTCGCCATGTTTTGAGTCCAAGTTTGAATCCCTTGGAAGGATTTAAGTGGAGAACAGCATGTTCCACTCAGTCTGCACAGTCTCCCCAGCTGAAGAGACATAATTATGTCACTTTGTATCTACCAGAGTAAACACACTGGTGCTCTTAATAATGTACATTGTGGCCACAAACTTCCTTGATCTTACTAACAACTGTAGCAAACATTACCTAAACCCTATTATATACTACCTACACAAAGAACTGCTACATGTGTACATCTAAGTAAAGACTTGTTAATTTTGCATTTGCTCAGCAGGGCTTGAAACAGCAGCCTATTAATTTTTCTTCTTTTCTGTTTTCTCTTTTTTTTCAGGTACTTTGAGTCAAAAGATAAATGGAGTGAGTGCTTACAACAGAGGTAGATAAAAGAGAAATAACTACATATTAAGGCATTTGGTAGTGTTACAGTGCTAAATAGAAGTATAATATTGAAAAAGAAATATCTCCACTATTCACTTACATCACTGCAGGCTTCTGCTGGCATCAAACGGGCAGGTTTGGTCCATGGTTTCTAAAGAAAACTATGTTAATTGCAATATAATATGCAGTACAAAATATAAATGTAATATAAAATATAATTCCAATGTACAAATGCATTTTATTACATACAATATATAAAATTTTCCTGAAGGTGATACAGTGATTTCAGTAGATTCTGAGTCTCTTTTTTAAAATTACAGTTTCTCGAATAACCCACAAATAAGGTTTAGCAAGAAACTGGGAATGGGAATGTGACTAGATGAGTAGATTCTTAGGCTGCAATTTTGGGAAGGGGTCTGGTTAAAGGAAAGCCCCCTATGTTGAAGTGAGGTTCATCATCAGGCCTGAGGGGGGGTAATTTCCTCTTCATATCCGGGCAAGATCTCTCCTTCTCCCTTTAAATAGAAACAAAGAAACAGAAAATACATATTTCATTCTGCAGATGTTTACAAACTAAGGAAATCCGTGTCCTCCGGAGTTTCTTTGATGCAACCACGTCTCAAGAGATCATTTAAAAAATGGTGATTAAAGCCTTTTAGGCTAAACCACCAACACTAGGTGTCTGTTTGGATCTAATTACAAGCCTACTGATGGGTTTTGGAATTATTAAACATTAGAAATAAATGAGCTTTCTTTGTGCTACTCCCCAAAATGGTCAGAACACCTCATTAGAGCAAGCTTGTTCGTGAGCTCCATGACTTCAGATTTCTAATCACCATCCCGTCCTAGCAAGAATACACCTGTTTTCAAACAAATAGCTACTTTCATAAAAGATGCAACAGAGAGGTGTTTTTTCTTTGTTGAATTTTAATGACTATATAGTGTTATCTGTCTTCACATTTTGACAAAGTTCCAGTGATAATTATCCTGTCTGTGACATTTGCAGAAAACTAACAGTATGCTCTAGGTGCACTGATAGCCCCAGGAAGTTGCTCCATCC
This sequence comes from Chiroxiphia lanceolata, assembly GCF_009829145.1. NCBI lineage: Eukaryota > Metazoa > Chordata > Aves > Passeriformes > Pipridae > Chiroxiphia > Chiroxiphia lanceolata. The sequence goes on from NC_045644.1 coordinate 12,252,732, forward strand.
AGGAGGATCCAGGAGGTCTTGAATTTGATGGCCTTAAGAGGAGGGAACAAGAGTTAGCTGGTTCCACTCATGTGCTTGGGGAGGTAACCACAGCACTACAAATATGAAGGGCAGTGTTTCAAACTCTCTGTGATATACCTGGATGCTTCAGAGAGAGGTCTCAAGATATTTAAGATTAATCAAGGGGAGCTTTATGAAGTACTAGTTTATCATAACAGCAGAGATATCAAAGCTTTACAAAGAAGGTCAGTGCCATCACTTTTATTTCACAGTCACTGAGATTGAGACACAAATGTGAGTGCAACCACACTGTTACTACCTTTTTTCAGTCCTCAGTAAGGGAAAAGAAAACACTTCCTGGAATTAATACTTTTGTCTTTGTCCCTAAATAACTGTCAGGAGAGGAGAAAGTTCAGAGAAACCCTGTAGGATTAGTTATGCATCCTTTTCCAAATTCAACCCATACAGAGGTGGGAGAATAGCCAAAAGATGGCACAGAAGAATGTAACCATGAAAACCATTTATAATTGGTTTTAATTGTATCGGTGTATCAATGGATATGCCAGCTGACAGCACTAAAAACTAACGTGCTGTATTTAGATGGCTCATCCTATCTCACTATTGGGCTTCCAAGTTTGGGGAGAGAAAATGATCCAGAATCCATGCTCATTCTTTCTTCACGCTCCTATGGAGACAACCAACAGACGTGCTCATCAGTATGGAAAATTCTATGCAACTGAATACTGTAATATATTATGCAGAATTAATGTGCAAGCAGTCACGTGCCAAAGCTCCCAGTTACTACTGACATCCCTCAGTGCAGTTATTTACACATACAGGACTGCTGGATCACGTCTCTGTGTGGATTTAAGCTTCATATTTTCTCATCGATCCTTATCAAGATCAAAATTGAATCCTGGCAGTACTTGAAGCAACTAGAAAAGTAGTGATGCTGAAGGGGTGCAAGAAGCAGAAGGAAAGAATAGGAGGAGATAGCAGAAGGAAGGCTAAGACAACTGGGTAAGACAGAATCAGAGAACAGAAAAAGAGGATTTCAAATTCACGACTAAAATCCTAAACACTGAATTTTCATTTTGAACACCAAACTACCTTCCTGCTGTCACTCATATTCCTTCAGCATCACACAGAAAGCTGCATTTGTTCAGTACCAAGACTTTAAATCACAAATCAAAGCTACCTTGTGCAAATCAATAAAAGCTTTAGATGATAACTTTGTGTGAGGTTATCTGAGAGTATTAATTCTCTTTCATAGCAGGGTAGTCAATAATGCTGTTAATGCTATTGTCCTGACAGAATCCTCTTTCTATTAGCAAAACCAGCTACATTTATTTCAGACATGATGTTAACATTAGCCAACAAGACAGAGATCAAGTCAGTGGTTTTGTGTCAGCTGGGATTTAGAGCAACCTGAGACTGTACAAATCCAATGGCTCTGGCTCTTTGGCATCCACACACCAGGCACTGCCTGTCCAGCCCTGACTGAGCTGTGGGATGGCTGTATGTCAGGGAGAAGGACTTCCTGGGGAAGGACCTAACTGCACAACAGGCTCTCTCTCAGAAAGCAAACAATGTGTCTTGCACAACTGGCAAGGTTGGAGAAGAAAGGCTGTACAGGGTTTGTTTTCTCTGCACTGCTGGTGGCCAACACAAAGCACAGCCTAAAGATTGCAGAAGTTGCAATTATCCAGGACTGATACACCCAGTTATGCCTTTGTGTCCTTCAAAGCAGGATGTAGTCCAACAGGCTTAACTAGGGAACAAAACAATGAGGGACAGAGGAGAGCAAAGTCCAGAATCTGGACACCTCTCAGCAGCCACCATACAAGAGAAGTGCAGGGCAGGGCTGGTAGGCCAATGCTGGTGCCTTCTACGCTGTGGTGGGGGCAATAAGATGATACCATCCTCCAGAAGCACCACCAACAGCATCTGAATGTACTTCCAAAACACAGATGTCACAAAGACATCACACTCATGGGACTACAGACACATTTGCCCACAAGAACAACTTGACAAGCTGTGCTAATGGCAGATATCTACCCTGAACCTATCCAGCACTAACTGACCTGCAACATGAAATTCCATCCACTGTATATGATTAACATGCCCCTGTTGAGTCATCATCAGCTCACATAATATGTTTGTTTTTTTTAATTTAAAGCAGTTGTGTCCCTAACAAGTGGAGTTTTTATGGCAGGAGTTAGTTCTAGATGAAATGTAACAACAAAACATGGGTGAATTTCTCCTCATCTGATGAACATAAAGAGATGTGATGCCAGGGTCCAAAATGGAAACATCCAAACTACTGTGAAGAGGACACTTAGCTGCTGGAAATGGATTATCAGGCATTATGGTAGCCTCACATATTGATCCTAAAGCTCCAGGAAGGCCATTAGCATGGCACAATTGTTGCTAAACCCAAACATTAAGGTAACATTATGCAATTTGCAGATGGACAAAAGTCACTGTTTATCACTGATTATTTTGCTAATTTAGTCATCAAATTCATTTGCTGGCTGAAATAGGATTAAGGAAAAAAAAGATACAGGAAACTTTGAATTATATTCAGACACATAGAGAACTGTTGGCTTTACTGTGTGAGGAAGGCACAGGCTGAGGATGGAAATGGGTGGAAAGACAAAAGCCTTTCTGTGTATACAGAAAAACTTGGTAACAGATCACATCATCTGACTGTAGAAATCTATGAAATTTTTCTTTAAAACTAAAGTCCACCCTCAGCACCCTCATCAAGTTTTTAGGTGACACAAAGCTGAGTGGTGCAGTTGACTCACCTGAGGGATGGAATGCCATCCAGAGGGACCTGAACAAGCTCAAGAAGTGGGCCCATGCGAATCTCATATCAAGGCCAAGTGCAAGGTGCTGCATCGGAGTCAGGGCAAAACTTCATATCAACCCAGGCTGGGGTTGAGAGTCGAGAGCAGCCCTGCCAAGAAGGACTTGGGGGTGCTGGTGGATGAAAAGCTGGACATGAGCTGGCAATGTGTGCCTGCAGCCCAGAAAGCCCATTGCAGGAGGACCCTTTTAACCTAAAGGAGGGTAGATTTAGACTAGCTATAAGGAGAAAATTTTCCTTTGTGAGGGTAGTGCAATGTTGGAACATGCTGCCCAGAGAGGTAGTGGATGCCCCATGCCTGGAAACATTCAAGGTCAGGTTGGACGGGGCTCTGAGCAACCTCATCTGGTTGAAGATGTCCCTGCTAATTCCAGGGGGCTTGGACTACACGGCCTTTAAATGCCTCTTCCAACTCAAACTATTCTATAATTCTACGCTTCGATGTGAGAGACCAGACACTAATTTGTGTCCTCTGGGTATCATCTCATCAGTATGAATAATTTAACTGGACTGCAGAACATGTTCAGCAACATCTCTGCTGGATGTTCTTGTCCTGGCCATAGATCATGGTAAATGTACACCAGACTGAAGTAACGTGAAGGATAGCATTCAGGAAAATTAGGCAACAATACTACATCACCTCAGTCAAATTTGACTACATTCTGATCAAAAGGGTAAAGTACGGTCTAAAAACAAAAATCTAGCTTATGCAGAAAGTTGTGTAGACAAAATTGTTATTTTCCCATACTTATTCTGTTGCTCCTTGCGTTTCTGAGCCAGATATTTCTTTTTCACATTGTTAAGCTCATTGTTAAGTCTTTCAATTTCACTTTTGTATTCTTTGCTCTGAGCTTCATACATATTCAGTTCTGAGGACAAAACCTAACAAACAAAAGACAAACAGCAAAAACAGGAGATGTTAGTTTCACTTACACATAAGTGAATATTTTTACAAGCACTTGCTCCTTTCATATGTGATGACATACCACATCACCTTTTTCTACCACAATTCTTTTTCCATTATTATGTTTCATTTCTGTTGTCCTCTGTTCACCTAAGGACAGCTTACAAAACTGAGGTTATGTCATTTAGCCATGATACAACATGTAAAATATGCTTCAGGTTTGGGAATGGTAATAATATATACACTAGCCCTTAATTTCTGAGACATAAATCTGCATGAAAACACAAAATGAAGGTCTTAAAAAACAATAAAGCAGGGAATTATTTGACAATAATGGGGTTTATTCACAGGGACACACTGTTAAGTGGAGTAATTCAATCCACACAGGCAAGGTAGTGCCAGGCAGTGTAAATATTAATACAATCCCACTTTCACGCAAATCAGTTAAATTTTTGAAAAGATGGACATGCATAGTGTGTTTTCTTTCTTTCAAAAGGAGAATAGCTTGACCTGGCACCCCAAAATGTCATGAACACCAGCACATTACAGCATACTGTGCCTGAAATACACAGTAGCAGTTGACTGCATTAAGGACAAATAAGGCCCATATAGAAAACTTCAAATCACATTCAGTTCAGCTAAACTTTGGCTTCTATTTTACATTTTCTACATTGTTTTTCTTCTCCATGGAAAGCTAAGATTTGCATAACAGCCTCTTTTGTTTCCTAAGGGCCCATCTGCTCCTGCATTTTTTCCCTCATGGTTAGTACAGACGTGATTATGATGCAGTGAACAGGAGATGATGACTTCAACAGAGAGAGGAGCCATGTAAGTAGATGAACTCCTGGGGAGACTGATCTCTCATGCAGGCAAGAACAAGGGAAGATCAGCTTATTCATAGAATATCACAGAATTCTGTCAAAGAATCACTTTTTAAATTTCCTACAAAATTCTTTCGGAACCAGGAAATCCTCCCTTCTAGTGACAAGGGGTTAGAACAGGTTCCTCCTGTCATCCCCATAAAATCTGCACATCTAATATACGTGTATGTGTTGCAAGACAAATAACAATAATTTAAGACTAGATTATATGTTCCCACTACTTTGTTAAAAAGAAAACTAAATGGCTTTGATTTGCTTCTTACAGATTTTAACAGTTTAAGAAAAGTGAAGGAGAATAAGCTTAATGAAAAGCTGGCAGTGTCCCAGAATGCCCATGCACAAAACTAATTTACAGCATTGTGCGGCACACTCATATCCTAATAAGACTTTTCCAGTATTTTAATGAATCAAGCTAGCATAATGTGTAAAAAAGTTCTCTTGCTGATAGTGGTTCTCCCTTGAGGAGTCGCAGAATTAACCTTATTTTTCCTGATCTAATCTACCAGGGCAGGCATGCTGTTCACTGAAAATCTTCCTGAAGTCTCATTCCCCTGGTGCAGTCACCCTGCAGTGCTGGCAGCCCCTCAGCCAGAGGCAGAGGGCATCTCTTACTTTGAGCTGTTTAGTCTTGTCCTGGAGACTGTGCCGGTAGTGCTGCAACTGTTCCGTGGCTTCAGGCCCAGGCTGCCGGGCCAAGACTTGCCTCAGCTCCACATACAGTTTCTCCTTTTCCTAAGAAAAAGACAAGAGGAAGAGCTCTTATAAAACTACTAAGGCAGCAGCACAGCCTGTGATGAAATCAATCTCACTGGAAATTGGAATGCAAACAGGAAGATACGTGGAGAAACAAATCTGCCTGTGTGTCATCCTTTCCTCACTAGCCATAAGGTATTTAAAGTTGTTGTGATAGCAATGGGAGAGCTCATTAAGAAAACATCCAGCTATTTTGAACCACGAATGAAATACTCTTAAACACCGTCATCAGTGAGCACATTCCACCACAGAGAACCTACAACAGTCACCGGAAGAGTATCCAGGGCTGGGAAATTAATTACTAGCAACTGTGCTTATTGCAATCTTTCTTCTTATGAGGCACACTGCCTTACATTAAGCATCGTAGCTTCACCCAACAGGATGTGAGCAGACTATAGAAATGTCACAGAAGGACTGTACAAAAGAATAACTTCTTCCAAAGAAAATCCTGCAAGGCACATGTACACACACACACACAAACACACATACACACACACACCTATATATTTAGGTAACCTTTCAGTTTAACTGCAGGGGCTCTGGGAAAGGGAAAGGAAGTATAAACAGCAACAACGATGACTAGCACAAATACACCATGTAATTTTATTTTGTCATGTGTCTCCTCTTCCTTTATGTTGGAACAGTAATACTTGTGGGAATTGTATATAGTCATGCCTGAACAGAAACCACGCCATGGACCCACTTACAGCTCTCTGTACTGAAATGTGGCTTTCAGTTGTGTTTTGAGGATGTACTTATTTTCACTCTGAGGAATAAAGCTGTGAACAAAGCCACCTTCATAGATTTGCACATTGCAATAGTTTTAGTATCTACCCTGTCAAACTAAGATCACTATTATTTAACATTATTTAGTAAGATCACATCCTCTTCTGGTACCTGGAGAGCTAAAATTAAAAAGGAGACTAGCAGACAAAAGATTTAACCGAGGAAGATAAAAATGCCAAGAAGGAGGTAGGATAGGCAATTATTTACACTGGATTTGACAAAAATCCTTTTAGCTGCCTTTTTTTAAGCTCCATCTACAACTCTTACTGCAGAATTCTTCCACTGACGTGGGAAATGGTACCTCCACGTCATCTAGAACTGCAACATTTGCTCCTGCTCAATAGTTGAGTCAGGATTTTCAGAAGTGGCTTGCAATTTTGAAGATGTAAAATTTTAGGTGCCCAGTCTTCAAGAGCATAAGGAATCTGGAGTTTTTAAACCTCATCATTTTCTGAGAACCATGCACTACAATGGCCACAAGCTGGGACCCAAAAACAGAATCACTTGAAATCATACATTACTTTCACAAGCATTGTCCTTAAACTCTGAAGATTACTGAGGAAGAGCTTCTTATAAATGAAGCTGTGCATAGTTTATCTCTGGAAAAATCAAAGCCCCCGAGACTCAGATTGAAGTTTGCATAGTGGCAAAAATTAAATTCATGATTCATTCTGAGCAGACAGTTGTTATGCAACAACAAGTGGTTTCCACTACCAGCTTTTCTTTCTGAGGAAGTAAGATTTTACTGCAAAGTAAAAACAACAGCAAAAGATTGTCAAAATCTGACTGGTCAGTATTAACATTTCACCCCTGAATGTATCATAGATTTGTATTTTGGAAGAGTGTAATGGTAATTTGGATAAATATGGAGCAGTAGATGGATTGAAGGTCTTATGTGCAATTGTTTTCCAATTTTTTTCTCTCCTAACCCTCTACAATGGCCAAGTCAGTTCTTCAAACATTGTGCAATGATGTGTATAATAATCTCATTTAGAGACAAAGTGTGCAATTCTATTATAAGGACAATCTATCTCATGCAACAGAGACTAGTTAGCTGTCCAATGTATATTGTCTCCCTAATCCAACCAGATGTCTTATAATGCATATCCTTCCTTGCTAAGCACTGTCCATCTCTTTTACATTTAGTCAATTAATTTTTCACTGGGTTAGAAGCACCATATGTCAGCAAAACATTAAAAGAAAATCCTGGATAATTCTTTCCTCATCAGCAGAAGTTTGTATTCACAGGTTAGCATTTCTAGAATTTCTGACGTTTAACCTTAGCATGGAAAAAAAAATAAAAATCAATTAATTTCAATTAATTTTAGAACAGCAACCACCAGAGTGAATCTAAGTGAGTCGCATGGTACATATGATTCTACCACCAACAATACATTGCTCACAGTAGTTACTTTTATCTCTACACATAAGAAGTCAGGAATGCCCCCCCCAAAAAATCAGCACAAGTTAATAAAGAAAAATTTTGTTTTCTATAATAGAGTCAATCCACTATGATTGGCTTTCTTTGGCTTGTCCCAGACTGCCTCCCCTCACACTTCCCTCTGTCCTCACAGCAGGCTGCAATCACAACATACATCTTGTCAGAGTTATGCAGTTTTGAGATTAAAGGAACTTGGAGTCAAAAACACACTGCAAGACACAACACTTCTCCTTGGGGAGGGGAAGGAAGATCCATCACATCTCTCTGTAACTCCATAGTGTTAAGCCTTCACTGGTAAGAGTAATGTACATGAGTTCAGATCAGGTCTAGGCCAGTAACAAAGCTTTTTTACATGATCCTTCCACAGTGAAATTCCCATGGAATTCAGAAGGTGTTTGACTGTAGGATTGAGCCCATAATAATTGCGTCAATAAGATTCACTGGTTTATGACATAAAATAAGACAAGGTGATGGTGCAGAGATGTTGGTACATGCATTTTGTGTATGTAGGGCAGGCAGGGACACTCAGATTGAAGGTTGCAGTCAAATTTCAGTCATTCTAAAGAGAATTTCAGCACCTCAGTGAATACCTGCTATAAAAATTGTGTAAATAAAACTACAAATTATTTTTAGAATAGCCCTTCCTGTCTTAGATTTGTTTTCAGGGGATTTCTGAGGAGCTCACAGATCCACCGTAGGCTCGGCCATGACAAAAAGTTTCTTCATCTCCAAGTCTCTCACCCACTAATTTGGAGGGGGAAGGTGTGGAAGTGAGTGGTGCTTTCCCCTAAATTTAACTAGGTGTTGTCTCAACCATATTCAGTATTTCTCCTGGCCTGTTTTCTCTACAGCAAATTGAGAAAAAATAATTTTCTTCTGCAGAAGACTGGCTCATGCTTGGCAAATTTCAGTTGATTCTCCAGGATCAAGTGGTCACAAGTTTGCTCAGTCTACAGCAGAAGAATCACTTTTGCCAGCAAAATCCTACTTCACAAGAAGCTATTGCTGCTGACCAGAACAGCCCGATTTGTTTTTCCCAGTGAGAAGAACCATCAGCACCATCAGACACATTTCCCAAAGTGACAGCAAGGCATTCACTGCTTAGACAGGGAGTGGGAGGTAGTCATCAGTTCCAGGCTGGAATAGACCATGGTACTTGGCATTAGCTCTAAAGATGTGACTCTATTTTATGTCATCCTGTCCCTCACCATGACACCAGGAAACTCCTGAAATGATTCATCTTGTTAATTAGACCAAGGTTTCATTCTGAGCCACAGACAATGGACAACCATACATTTAATGAAGATGTATTCACAGCAGAAATAGGCCCTGAAGTCCCAACTTCCTCCTTTTTATCAGACTGTCTTTCCAAGTAGATAATTCAATAAATTTACCTGGCATAGCAGCACCTCAACAGCCTTTTCCACCAGATCCACAAAAATCCTATTTTGCATGAAAAACTTTCTATCACACAAATCATTCAAACAAACAAACACACACACACAAGCCTTTGACTCAGAGTAAATTTCATTTATGTCAGCTCCTGTCTCCAGCAATTGAGCGAAAGAAAAAAACCCAACAAGATAAAGATGTGCAAAAGTGTGCAATGGAGTGTATGGCAGCAAACCCCGAAACACTCAGCCTAGCTAAAAATCCTTATTTTAATTAGTGAGGTGGAGAAAGCAATGTAGTAACTGTGTAAGATCTTCACAGCTCCTCATGGTTTTAGTGAGGATAATAAGTCAGTCAGTATGCTACAGGGGGCTTTCTTGTTTATTGGCACTATAACCAAAATGTCAGCACTGTGCTGAACCCCTGAGCCATTTTGTTCATGATGCCATGCAGCAGCAGAGTATCTTTAAGGGGTTGTGATTCCTTTTCATAAGTGTTAAACAGGACACCGAAATCTGGGTTAAATACATGGACATCCTCATGTAGTCATAGCTGTTTTACCTGTATAAGCTGCACATTTGTATGTTTGTATATACCTAACAATAGCTGTTGGCTCAGGACACCTATCTTTAAAAGTTTTAAGGGGTGAAGATAAAAATTAGCATATGGTGACCTTCACAAATTTTTGTAATAACAGAAGCAAATTGCCTCCAGCACGGTGAGAAATGTGCAGTATAAACTTTCTGTATAAACACTTCTCAAAAGCTCCTCTTCTTTCTTGTCTATTCCACATCCATCAGCAAACACCTTCACAGACATGCAGCTCCCTAGAACGGTTTCTATTTTCATCATCATCTAGACACTTTAAGTGTCCAGTGTGAGGTTTTTTTATAGGGTAAACTTACTAGGTTTGAAACAGGACACTGAGGCCGTTTCACAGAGTAGCAACACAAACACTGCATTAGATGCTTTGGGTTTTCTTGTCAAAATGTTGCCACCAATTTGAAGGAAAGGCTGGGATAATCCCAGCTTCGGTGACATCTGCACCACTCAAGATGTAGTTAAAATAAATCTGTCTTGTAACTTATACCTCTGATAATAATACTTCTCCAGAGCAAATCTGTCTCCTCTGACACAAACCAAACTGCACCAAATTGACTGGCATTTTCAAAACATGTTAATGAGACAGGAAAAAACACCTTGGAGCATCTTCTAAGTCTTCACCCTTGCCTCTTTTTTTGCAACAGCAAAAGTTGAATGCTGCTCTATTACCATCTTCCAGGAACAACAAAGTATGAACATTTCCAGCAGAAGTGCAACTCCAACTTCTTACTATTTTTATTATTATTGCTAAGTACTGTTACTACTGGATCCTTCTTAGGAAGGTTGTGGGAAAACAGGGGTTTTACCCCAATGAACAAACATATATGTTACATATACTCATCTCCTTTCAGCTTCTGAACTCTGCCCATCTATCAGAAGAAGATGGCATGGATGTGTCTTGCTGAAATAACAGCTGCATTTCTCTTTTTACTATGGACATTATACAAGAGTTTATAAAATCGTTAATCAGAGTAGCTCATTTAATCACAGTGATATAATCTACCATTGCAGAATATGATCAATTAATTATCTCTTGCTCTATTATGTGTGAGCAGAAACATACACACATATGCACACAAAAGAAAAGTGAGAAAAGAATTCTCACTGTTCCTCGAAAGTGAGAATTACCCCTGACAATTACATGGACTGATGTAAATATTCCAACTATTTCCACAGTGCCTGCAGCTTGACAGCTGGGTTGAAGAGAGCTCTAAACAAACCTTTGTTTCACATTCTAGTAGTAGTTTGTCTTAAAGTGTCCTGGAGGAGATTCGGAAGTTGATACAAATCTTATCAGCAATTTAAATATTCTAAGTGAATAGTCTACAAAGCAAACAATGGGGAACCTTTTACTGTACAATAATGATTTTATACAGCGTTTCAAGCAAAAAAAAAATTAAATCTCTTCTTCAAATCTAGACTATTTGACCTAAAACCTTTGTATTATAATGTCAGTGTAACAGCATGTAATTTAGCTATTCAATAGCCCTTTAGATTTTTAAAATATCAGATGAATCAAAGGAGAATTATCACAGCTCTACTGATAATAATGAGCTGTTCTTGCAGGTGGAGGCTTGGGATGGGGATTCCCAGCAGACTCAGCTTCTGCTCTCACTTCAGACTGATCTGACAGATGACCTCGAAGGGTCAGAGAAATTGCAGAGCTCCTTCTAGAAATGCCTATTTGTAAGTTAGGCACCTACATCTCTTTAATCACCTGCATGACTTAAACCCGTAGATTTCCCTGAAAGATGAGAGCACTTTGCTTCAAGTCCTTTGGTGTTCTGCAATTGCTACTTCTGAACAGCTGTCTCAAAGTCAAGTTACCACTTAAATCTACAAATACCTGTCTAACAAGGCAGTAAAGCCTACATACAGCTTTTTGACAGGGTGGCAGAGTTTCCCTGCATATGCCAAGTACCTCAGGGAAGAAAGACCAGCCTTCTGTTACACTTTGGAACCTATTAAGAAATAACAGTACATCTAAGAAACACACACAGCAATTCTGAAATCATGAATGTTTTAATGCATGGCTTCCTTCAGACTCACTGTAATTAGAGCTGAGCCTCTGCTATCCTTTGAGGAGTTCTGTTTCAGCTCCCTTTGCCTGCTCCTTAAAATTCAAAGAAACAGAAAGAGGAATAAAGGAAGGGGAAAGACAGTGAATCCTAATGTCCATGTAAAGACAACTGCAGTGCCCAAGTGTGCCATCTCCTATTTAAGATTACTGGTACATCTACTAAGATAGGCATGAGAAGACCAGCTCTGAGTCTAGAAGATGTGGAGCAACTGGCTGACTGATGCACCCTACTTGGCAGAGAGTCTCCCTGCTTGAGGTTCATGACTGCCATGCGCTCGGCAGCACATTTCTGGATGTCTCAAGAGAAGAATGGAGAAATAGGGTTCTTTCTACACCTATTTGTGCCCTCATGTGTCCAATTTTAAGCTCCCTTTCTAAAAAACCCAACCAAACACTGTTGACTCTGCCTGCCTCTAAACTGCTGCAAAACAGCCTTAGCCTGCAGCATCTTTCTGCACGTGTTCTCTCAACAAGAGCACCATTCACACTCCTCTAAGTATGAAAATAAGTGAACTGGAATAGACAAAATCTAGTCTTTCCCTGTGGAATCACCCTTTTTTGTGGGGTTTTGTTGTTGTTATTGCAGCTGTCATACAAAATAATAATCCATCACTGAATGGGATGCTGTAGATTGTCCATATTTTGCTGCTGAGGGAAGAGCAGAACACCCTTGCCTTAAAGGAAGAACACCTGCCAAAGGGTACACCTGAACAAAAAGATGTACACCTGGCTCTGGGCCACACTACATAACATGGGCTTGTGAACGTATTGCTACACTGCTGTCACACTCCTTCAGTATTTTAACTTCTCCAGCAGCTTCTGGATGGCTGACAGTCAGTATTGGATTGCTGAGAGCACTGCAAAGTTTCTGCACTGCAATGTATTCAGTCAGCACAGAGACTCATTTATTTTCCCTTAATGAGATAACTGGTTGATTAATATACTTTACCCTGGGGTGCACAGCAGATTTATTTCCTTCCCAGCTACATGCTGAACACAGGAATGAGGAGTAAACAAGTTTGTTTTCAGTTATTTGTTATTTACTGGAACAATTCCTGATCTTTTTACCCAAGCTTTATTCTAGCAAACTAATGTTGAAGCTAAGTGCAATTCTGACTATATGAACTCCTCATTTCAGTATCTGAATGCTATTATTTTTTTAATGTACACAGGCTGAAGTGTTGCTACCAGCCAGGGCAGTGATCCCCTTCCCATTCTACAAGAGTTCTGGACACAAAGAGTTGCTACATGAATTGTCAAAGTTCACTAAAACTCCTTGAAGATACTCAGAAATGACACTCAGTTCTCCAGGACCACCACACTGAGTAAGACAATACACCTGCTCCTTGCTTTGCAGAAATACCAGGGCTAGACTCCAGCAGCAGGTTAGAAGTGTGGGAGAAAATTCACAACCATAAACCACAATGTACTTGAAGCCAACAATTTCTTCACACATACTTAACTTCATGGACTGGGAGCACATACATTAAAATGCAGCAAACAAATCTATACTTGACATTCATCTGTCAAGGAGAGTATTTGTGTAATTAAATCAATCTTGCATGACATGGAGGGATGGCATCTGATGACCCACCAGAGTTCTCTTTCAAGCTCAAAGTCAAGTATATAGATCAATTCTCCTAAAAAACTTGTAAAACAGATTAAGCATTCATGTACATTTGCCACCTATAAACCCTAAGGGATTTTTACTCCACCTGTGAGTTCCTCATCTTTTTAAATGGCATCTGAATATTTCTGACTAAGATGCCATTAGAGGAGCTAAAATTGGTGCAGACCCCCAGAAGTTATTTTGATCTGTTTTCTTCCAATTTCTGAAATAAATTTGCACCTTGCTTCTGTCCAAAACCATTTATCATGGGAAATCTGTTTTGTTTATGAGGGCAGCACAGCTCAGTGTAGTTCCACAAAGACTCAATAAAAATTAAACTCTTCCACTAAGAAAATTATTCACCAAAAATGTTTTGTTTGATCACTAAGTAATATGATTGCTTCCCAATTCTCAGTGTCAGAAATATTTGCACTAATTTTATTGAAAAATTATTTTCTCACTCTAAAGTGTGGCCAATTATCTTCACCTGGTGACATTGATGCAATCAGCATCTTTCCTACCTGTTTTTGATAAACCGTGTTGAAACAAACATACTCAAAAAAAGAAAAAAATCTGTTTTCCTGGGAAGACTTTATTCTATTCCCTTTGAATTGCAACATATGTGGGAGGAGGGAAAGAATCTAAATGTCAGCATGTTTTTAAGAGTAGTTTATCATGCTGTAAGTTTCTATAGCATAGAACATCTTCTAATTCTAGATGGACTGAGATTAGAAGGACTAAAATAAACTAATGCGCGAAGAAGTGTATTCAAAATATGCAGAAATAGAAATTAAATCCTTTCTGAGGAGAGCCTGGGCAAGAACAGAACATCCCTTAAATACCTTGTGAACTGTTAAGGCATTCACAAAACTTTCAGGTAGATATGTAGGCCCTCAAGAGACCTTCACCCAGGTGACTCATATCTTTCCTGTTTTTGAGATATGATAATATTTATTACATCATCACAGGATTGTATATGAGTCGTGGTAAATTGCACTAAGAATTAACACAATGATCCCACAATTGGCTCAGTGGGAGTGGTTCTACCCTAGTCACAGGACCCTACTGGCTACACAATCTGTTTTTAAAAAAATTAATAATTAAGTTAATTGAAAAAGAATTATCAGTGTCAGAAAAAAAGGCACTAGAAAATTCTAATTGTATGGAAAAATCATCATGCCAGGCATAGAATCACTAAAAGACATTAATCCTTCAACTTAAAACCAATACTAAAATAGAAAACATTTTCACTTACAGTCAAAGCTAAAATCCCCAGTCAAAATCCTACTTCAGCAGCGAACCTTTCAAACATAACAAAAGGAAAATAAAACAATGGCACAAGAAGGAAAGAATCTGAAAAGTAGTCCTGAAGGATGACTTGATGCATTAGATACCTCCATATGTCACTTTACACTGCATTGAAGACTGTTCAAAGAAGTTCAAATAAGTTTCAAGATATCAGACTGAAATCAATTTGATGGCACGAACTCAGCAGACTGCTGCACATCACAGTATTGCACCAACAGTAAGATATTTTTCATTAATCACTAATTAGAACTGGGTTACAGCCAGAGTTCATGGGCATGCATTATATTTTCATTTGAAAAAACCCCCAGAAATTGTCTTTAGAGTCTTAACTCTAAATCCAGGCAACTCTTACAGTGTGCCTTTGACACAGCAGTGCCTAGTTCTTCATGACACTGGGGAAGTAAACTTTTTCTTTATGATTCATAGCCTGCTGAAAGCCAAAAAGTAAATGTTAGGGCTTACTGTATTTCTTATTTCTATATTTCAATACAAATCCCTTGAAATTCTTATTTTGAATTTCTTGAAATCCAGCTTAGAACTAGAGCCATAAACTCAAAACCCACACTCCACCAGGTACTGCTTGCTCTCTCTCTCGCTTCCTTAAGGTACATGACAATACTTAGGTTTTTACAAGGATAGAAAAGCATTTTTCTGCTTTTTTTTCATGTCAGGAACCATTTCATCAACAGTTAGAAGTTTTGGCAGTTTGGAAGTGAACCTCAAAGATCATATGGTTCAACCTTCCTTTCACTCTCATTTGCTTATACTGACACCAGTATATGTATATGAGTACAAACAGTAAATCTGTTGTCCCTTTAATGGGACCTCTCATGCAAGGGCTTTGGGATTAGATCTTCAATTGGCACCTTTTAAGCCTCTGAATCATTGAACACCAGGTTGCAAGGGGACCTCAAGGATCACCTGGTCCAGTCTTTCTTGGCAAAAGCACCATCTAAACAAGACAGTCTTTTCCATGTGGCTCCTTGTAAAAGGAGAGTCTTCATCTTTTTTTTAGCAACCCTTTAAGTACTGGAAGACAGTTATAAGGTTTCCTCTAAGATATTTTCTTTCAAGGCCAAACAAATCCAGTTCTCTCAGTCTTTCCTCCTATATCAAGCTTCCCAGTCCTTTGATCATCTTTGTGGACCTTCTCTGGAACCCCTCCAGCCTGTTCACATCTTTTTTACATAAGAGGGACTAAAACTGAACACAGTATTCCATGTGTGGCCTGAAATGTGCTGAGTAGAGTGGGATAAACTCTGCTGGTGACGCTTTTCTTTATGCAACCCAGTATCCTGCTGCCTTTCTTTGCTGCAGCAGCAAACTGTTCGCTCGTATTGAGCTTGTTGGCTACCAGGACCCCCAGGTCCCATTCCACAGAGCTGCTCCCCATCCAGGTAGATCCCAGCCTGTGCTGCACTCCTGGATTACATTTCCCAGCTGTAGGACCCTACACTTGCCTTTGTTGAACTTTGTGCCTTTTCAGGGTTGTTGTTGACTATTTCACTTCTCCTGTCTAACAGTGGGGCAACATTTTCCTTCTGTTTCTGCTTGTTGTTTACACACCTGAAGAACTCTTTTTTGTGGTTTTTGACATCTCTGGCCAATTTCCATTCAGTTAGTGGTGCAATTTCTTTGTGCTGACACGGCTATGCCAGCTACTGGCTATGCAATTAGATGCAATTTTACTGGCAAGAAAGTCTTCTCCCATTCAGGAGGTGGTATTAGCAAAATCAGAAAAGTGACTTTTTTGCTAGTAGGAATGGTGCTTTTTAAGCACAGAAAAGGCATAAAGCTCAATATACTCACCCCTTTAATTGAGGGCTGAGAGAACCACTAACTTGAGCTGCAAGATAGGGCATTAATCCAGTGCTTCCAGAGGAAGTCAAATCCTCTAGGAAATAGAGATAGAAAAAAGCCAAGTCCTAGTACAGTATAAAAAGCTAAAAAGAAAATTTCCCTTTTCATTTTTGGATGGAAAAATCCCTTCAAAAAGCTGACTTCATATATAAATGATAAAGGAGCAGTAAAGAAAGGATTGTATTTTGCAGTGGATTTTGCAGTTCACCTGTAAGTTTCAGTGCATACAAAGCACTCTCCCAAACTACCTCTGCTGAAATTTCTCTAAAAGCAAGATGAGAGAGAAACAATAATGGGCAGGTCAAAAGAGACTTTCAGGGATTCTACAGTCATTAGTTTCCTGAAGTGAATTGCAGTTATTTTTACGAAAACAGACAAAACTAACTTCTGAGAAAAAACTCTCCAACTCAGACTATCTACCTACATGCAACATGCAAGTAGGTTATACTCTCAAATCCAAGCAGAATCTACACTGGGCACCAAAAATTTGTAAATTTGAGAATTTGAGAGGGTAAAGTAAATCTCATCCATGTTGAAGACATAAAGATAAAATCCAAGATAAAACTGATCTGGGCCTTAAGAGTACCAAAATAAAGGTAGGTGATAGGAGAGTATTCTCTTCTTTTTCCTAGCAGGCTGGTAGATGAGAAACTCTCTTACTCAGCATTTGAGCACACATTTCTATATTATGTGCTGTATAATGGAAGCTACCCGAGCACTATGAGAGCAATGAAGAACCTAGCAGAAGAATGCCTCATGAAACTCTCAAGGTAGGGAATTTCAGAAGGACTAGGCTCTCATAAATTGGGCTGAAAAAAAATTGTACAAGATTGAAAAAAGTTGTATTTTACATAATAAATGGGGGGGGGGAGAAACTGTATAACAAATATAGGTAAGCAAATCCCAAAGTTCCTTCATTTCTTGGGAGAAAACTTTGATTTCAGTAGCTGCCAGCCCGCATAAACCCACATGGTAACACACTGTTCTAAAAGCAGATTTCTTTATGAAACTATAGTACCAGATCTGAGAAATAAAGATGGTTGTGTATATGTTCAGACACTATAGCAACAAGCACCTCAAATTGGACAAAATAGCTGTATTACCAAGTTAGCACAAATTAAATAAAACATCTGCCTATTTTGAGTGTTTAGCTACTGAATTGAGTCATGTATCTAATATATTCATTCACACACCACTATAAGAATGGAAATTATTTTATTCCCTTTTTACTTGATATGAGGCATGCAAAAGCTAAGTAACCTGCCCAAGGTCACAGATAATCTCTTGCTCTCCCCTCCCTGTATCTCACAATAGCTGAAATGGACCTCTGCTGCAGATAGCAGCATCCCTTCTACTCCTCCTACTCTCTGCCAGTGGGACAGTCAGTTCTCTGAGGGATTGAAACTTAGCTCAAAACTTGGCTCAATACAAGGACATGTGGGTGCTATCTGGCTGTAATCTCTGAGTCACATACATGAGCTAATCGTGCCTTTTGCCCTGGCACTTTTTGAAACTATGAGCTCAAGACAGTAACAGTCTGGAAGCATCACATCTTGACTGCCCAGTCCTGGGCTTTGATTGCTGGCAATTAAACAATAGTGATTATAAATATATATATGTATATGGAGAAAAGCAATGCTTTCACTATCACATGTAAGCATTAAATAAGACACATTTGCCTCCGCCTCCCTGCACAAATAATCTAGGTTGCAATTCTTTTTTACATTTATGAACAATCTTCTGAGATGACTGACAAAAGAAGTAACTGACATATAATGTGAATCTTTACGGTTAGCCATTCCAAGACATGCAGCTGAATAAAATTCTGCTCAGTCAGACATAAAATCAAATTAGAAGAGCTCACTCTGAAGAGAAAGAACTACATTTGAAACAAATAAGGTAGTGCATAATTCACTTTTAATGGGATAAGTTCCTAAAACCACACTAATCACAATCCTAACAAGGTAATACATTCCACTGCGAGTTTACCACATCACTGCTCAGTACACAGCAGAGCAGCAGAGCTTCAGTCATGTGAGGGATTTGCCCCACATGCAAAGTGAGCAACTGATTTTTTGCAGTCAGGATTTGTTCAGCAGAGCACTCCTGTTTATTAATAATTATACCTTATGGCCTTACAACATGTGTTGTTCATCCTACATGTGTTCACAAAGACTTTCACCCATCACTCAGATCCCTTGGTTAACACACAACATACTTCTCCACAATGCCCTGCAATATTCCTCAACAGTTTAGAAAAGAACCAAAAAATGCTCCATCTCACCTGCACAAATTCAGAAGGAAGGTAATGACTCAAACATGAGAGCTGGCTAACGCTGAAGTAACATTTCCTATGTGTTGCAAAAATGCCACTGGATTTTTATAGACCATAAGTATTCAAGACCTTGGCTTAGGATCTGATTTTTAGGACAGCCTTTTTCATCAGCACAGCAGCTCACAACTGTAAGAATGCCTGAGCTAAAGGAGAAAGTATGACCATCTGATTTGCAGCTACTCTTCAAAGTAGCATCTCGGGATGTCCACACTTATTTGGTGTACAAGAGCTGATAGCTTATAACACAAGATGCTGTACCTACAGGGCAACAATAAATCAAAGACAAATAAGAAAAGAGTTAATAATTTCTATGACATAGGATATCTTTTTACACCTTTATTAGAGTGTTCAACTATGAAAGTTGTTCTAGCAAAACCCACTATTCACTATGTTGCATATTCACTACCTCTCAGCATGTCTGATCCAAAAAATGTGCTCTGATGACCAGCTAAGAGATATTTTAGTATGAGATTTAGAGTCAAACTGGGTTTTTCCTGTACTGTCAGCAATCCAAGTATTCTGACTGAAACATAGGGAATCATTCTTTTAATCACATAGCACAGACTGTAGCTTGCTTCTACAGCTTCCTAATTTTTAAACAACTAACAGGTGAGAAATAAGGAAAAAGCTAATAAAAAGGATATGATTAAATACACATCAAGAGCAGGAAAAGTAAGCAGATGCTTTTCTATCTGTATCTATATACTGTGATACTTACTTAGCAAAAATTTCCATTTATATATCCAGCTGAAATCTTGTTCCCTGCATAAACCAGCTTTTATTTAAAAGACCATTTACCAAAAAAAAAAAAAAGTAACAGTCAGAAGACAGAACTACAGTACATGCAACACAAATGGAATTATTTTTCCCTTACACAAACATTATGGCTCTGTATGAGTATGCAGCAAGATGAATACCCTACAAATCAAACTGCAGGTTGCTGACACCGGGCTCAACCATCTCCAGACATGGGTTATTGCTAACTCCAAAGATGTTTTTAATACACAATATTCAATCCACCAAGTTTTTTTGCACTCTATTTTATTGCTACACTTTGATGTGAGGGAGTTTGTCATATAATATGCACACACAGAAATCATGGACACAGACACTCACAAGCTTCCCCTTAAACAGATATCCTGTTTTCTAGCATGGTGGCCACACACACATGAAAAAAGATTAAGTATGGCAAGCAAGAGATTAAGACCATTTTAAAGCAGATACACACAATGGCTATGCCCTGGTCACAGGGCAAGATGTGGATGGAAATAACTGGGAGTGAAGAGGTGTGACTTAGGCAAGCAAACACAATATGGGGAAAGCAGTAGCTCTCTGAATTAAGTTTGTATCCCTCAGCTCCTGCAGTCTCTGATTGTGAATATGGGGGATCTTACACCAACCAGCTACTGGACAAGTCATCGGCAATTCCCCCATTCCTACAGATGAACAGCAACTGAACTGAACTGAGCTGACTTCCAGGAGAGACACATAAAAAGAAGATATTGAATGCCTTTAAGCATGAGGAGACCTACCAGGATTTTTAAAAAGAGAGAACTCACAAAGCAAAACAAACTATATTGAGGGGAAAAAATTAAAAATTCCAGAAACGAGAGCTAAATTGCTGCTGTTTCCCATAAATCTAAAGTTCAGTCAGCATCAGACCTTACACTATCTTTTGAATGGGGACACATGGCTCAGAAGGGGGTCTGGTGGAGCAACCCTTCCGGTGCATGCAGCTCAGCTCTCTCCAGAAAGTTGATGCTACTGCTCTGTTCATTTCCTTCTGCTGGAAGTGTTCCTCAGGCTCGCTCCTTCATCAGAGGAGTTTGGAACAAGATAGAATCAGTTTAATAAGTTATTAGCAAGAGTTTTGTTTTAGTGAGTAACAGGGTACCATTTCACACCAGTGACCGATCCAGTAGGACACAGAGCCCTCCAAGGAAATGAGCTGGGGGTTTTGCTGCATCTCTGGTTACCTCTCATTACCCAAACGCTGCTAGGAAAGAGCCCTACATCAGTCATTGTGGAGGACTCAAAACACCGTGGAAAAACAGAAAAGAGCTCAGAAATGTGCATGGTAAATCCCTGAACACAATTTGGAGCATGATATTTTTTGGCCTTTACTGTTAGTCTCTCCTAGGGACAGCATTAATTTCAGCATTGTTGCACAGGAAATTGGTGCCTGAATTGAGGATGCAAAGGAACTCATTAACAATTCTAGCTATAATAATTCAATTTTATATAGCCAAACCCTGTCTCAAATCTAGAAAATAATAAAAAAACATAGAGTCACCAAAGAAGGACTGTGGTATAGACAGAAAGATTGTATCAAAGGCTAATACAGCAATGTGGGCTCAAAAACCTACTATTTCAAAGATTTTCTTGGGCAGGCAACTTAATACCTCTATTTCTCAGTTCTTCAGCTGAAAATCAGGATAATAGCAAAATGGGAATATACTAAGGATAAGGCAAGATACTCAATAGAGACTATGTAAAAATCTAACAGAATTGGGTTTGTCCTTGGGTAAAGCACAGTAAATTTGCAGCTATTTTTGCTACATTTTAAGATAACTATGTCACTGACAGAGTTTCAGTGCTATGAAACAAAGATCACATTTTTCAAGCAAAGGCACAATACACCATACATTACCTTCAAAGGAAATTGCAGATCTATTTTTTCCTATGAAACAAAAAATATAGACAAACCATGCCTTGATAACATCTGCTGAGCTTTTTCTCAAGACAGAGGGAGATTCAGGTCACATTCAACTCTACACTGAGTGATACCCAACACAGGCATCAAGACTATTAGTGTATTTAAGACCAAGATTTTAAAATCATGTCTAGAGCTGGTAAACCATAGCTATTCCCACAGTCACCAGAAAGAAGGAGACAGATTTCCCAGTTTTACACCTATAGTTAAAGCCAAAAAGAATCCTTTTTTTTACATTTTATAGAAATGTTTGCAATACAGGAATACAGTCTCTCCTCTATCCTACAACATAAATCTTACTGGTATCACTGGGGTTAAGGGACATCTGA
The DNA here is from genome assembly GCF_009829145.1 of Chiroxiphia lanceolata. NCBI lineage: Eukaryota > Metazoa > Chordata > Aves > Passeriformes > Pipridae > Chiroxiphia > Chiroxiphia lanceolata. The sequence continues at coordinate 12,274,598 of NC_045644.1, forward strand.
TAGAGTTAAAAAAGATAAGCTATCACAAAAATTATTTCTTGGTAAAGTTCAGCACAAAAACCTTGAAATCAAACAGGCCCAGACAGCAGCATATCTAAATCACACAAACTCTGTAGGATTTCTGCCAAAAGCCAAGGTAAGCACAAATTGTATCGAACAGGGACTTTCCTTCATGGTCTGGTCATAAGAGTCTTGTTTAAGAGGATGAAAAAAAAGCCTTTCAAAAAGTCTAAGACTGACTTGAAGATGAATCTATGACATGAATAAACAAAAGCCAACCTTTAATTGTATTTTCCAGAGTTGCCCAGGTATCAGTAATCAGAATATAAAAATCAACTAAACAGATGCTGCTTGTTCTCTTTCAGCAAGTCAGTGCTGCCATCTATAGCTGTCTAAAGGGCATGTAAAAGAAATTCAAAGTCATGCATCTAAATAACATTCAGGAAGCACGTCAGTAAACAGAGAATGCAGGGTGAGTCAAATACGTTAATAAGATGTAACAAAATAATGACACTGCAGTACCTGAAGGAGAAATTCTTTCTCTATCACTTCACTTGTCTTGCTTATAAGCCTCTTCTGTAGTCTCTGTACTTTCTGAATCAGCTCATAGGTAGTGGGGTCGCTGGCCTAGAAAAGAGCAAAGAACTCTCAAAAATTATACATGATAACAAGTTAGGGTTTCTTGTTTGCAAACGAAAATCATAATATCTAAGCGTTCAAAAGTAATAAATATAAAAGGGGAGGGGTGGGAGTGTTTGGTTTTGTTTTTTTAAATTGCATGCATACAAGCAGTCCTGAAACTTAATGTATCAATTTTAGCAGCAACTGGAACTGCCCACTGACAAATGAAGAGCAGTGCAAGTACTTTCCACTATTTAAGAACCTCAACAGTTGCTTTGAACAAAAGAAAGAGTAACTGCAATATGGTCTCGAAACAGATTGAGAAGTTAAGAGAAACAAATTTGTGGGGTACACTGATGAATTATGAGGCTCTAAAGTGTCCATACATGTGAAATCTCATTCTTCAATGGAATGAAGTGGAAAAAATGGTGACAGTGTATACACTTACTGCTGCCCTCTATCTACATAGCCCATAAAGACCAGGACCTAGTAGATGTTTGTCTCTCTGTCCCTCCTCATTCTTTTGTCACAGATTGAATCTGCAGGACGCTCTAAGGAACAAAGTAGTAATTCTGTGAGGAGCAGCCAGCAAAGCTGGCTACTACTTCATATCTTCTTGTTGGATCTTTTACTGAAGGGCAAACTCTGCCTGAAGCTTTTCCCCATTCAGGGATTCGTAACACCTCTCTCCCATCTGGTTTCTCTGCTCTCATGTAGTGTCTCATAAGGATTAAACTCATACTGCAGTAAAGGCTTCAATAAAGTCATGCTCTCTATATATCTGCTTGAGCTTATAAGGAACCTGGTATCTCATTGCTCCTAATCCTTTGTCTGATTTTATCTAAATTGACTAATCAATTCAAGTGTAACTAGGACACTAACACAGATACGCACACAGCACTCACAACACAACATCATTTCCTGAGAAACAAGGCTAAAAAGTAGATCAGTTTCCATGATCCACTCAGTCCTTGATTTTTTTATAGTGCTGCCCAAACACAGTGCCAATTGTGACAACTATAGTGATATGAGGGTGTTTGTTCATTAGGAATTGAACCAAAACCCCATCAGGATTATTTCACATGGATCTTGCCATCTGCTGGCCTTTCTGTGTTCCAAACACAAACAGTAAACTAGAATGGAAAGACATGATTTCTCATTATCATTCTCTTCATACGTTCGTTTTCCCAACATTGGATGTTTTGACTGGGCTGATTTTTCTTTGTTACAAGGTAGTGCTGGAGTTTGTACCTACACGTTTAACCTAGTTCATCTCCCTTCCATGTGAAAAGCTAATCACATTGTTCAACTTAAGCTCAGCATGGAAAGAGTAACTACTCTGTTAATAAGCACAGTCAAAATATTCAGCTTTGTTTCTGTAGGGACTGAGCATGTTACCATTCATTATCAGAGCAGCTAAGCAACCCAGGCTGGCATCAGATCAGAGACCCATGCAAAAGTGGAATCTCAGATGGCTCTGACTTACATCAAAAATATCCAGTGATGCCAACTGATGTTCATATATTTGGTCTATGCTTGATGGATTTTTTATTTTTCCCCTTCACTTGGCAGGTTCAAATTGTGTGAAAATTTAGATTAGCTGTTTATGTAGAACAGTTGAACTCACATTACCTGGAATGACTATCTTTGGGAGCCCACTGCTGTTTATGTGCAGGTCTCTTCCTTTTCTCAGAGATGTAATTTACCTTCTGACTTCATGTCTGTCCATTTTCTAGTCTACCTATTCTATGACCCTTCCAAATTCTGGCTTTCTTCCCATATACATCTCCCTAATTGGTGAGGGTAGGGTTGTATCTTTCCCTCATCGTCCTCTTTCTCATCATCCATGTTAAGGAATCACCCCCTTCTCAATCCACCTTATGCATTCTTACTCCCTTTAGCACTTGACTGTCTCTTTACAAATCCCTCTGCAATTTTTCATTGAGAAAGTGACACAAAAATAACACTGATTGCATTGTGCAAGGAAACCATTCAGCAGTTAAGCATTCCACTGGCACCATGGAAATTTCAGTCTGCCTGCCCCTCCGCATCATTTGCCTAACAGTAAATGAAATGGGCTTTGTGCTGGGTCACTGATTTGGTAATAGGGGCTTTGGGAACATGAAATGCTCACACATCACCTCTAATTTTCTCCATCTGTGAACTTTCAAGGGCTTCTGCAGTTCTTCTTCCAAAATTTTGCATCGAGTTTGTTCCTTTAACAGTTCTTTCTGCATATGATTAACCTCAAATCTGAAGACCAGCATAAAACAAAAAGAAAAATAACCCACTGAAACCATATCAGTGTGACCAAGGCACTAATATGAACATTAACAAATCATTCTTTCATGCACTACAGTGCACAGGAAGCTCTACACAGAAAACACAGAGTCACTTTGCCACTACAGCAACACTGTAGGGGCAAAAAAGTTGCAACATTGACATCACTAAACAGGTGGAATCATAAGGTAACGCACTTAGACCTCTTCACTTGCTCTATCAAGAATGGCTCAGAAAAGGGACTCTTGGGGAATCTACTCCACAGCCTACTGGATCTCACTGTTCACATCTTCCCACTTACATTAAGGCCAGAAGGACTGTTAGCTCATCAACCTACAAAACAGTTATGGGTCATATCCAGTAACCCCTGTATTGAATCTAACAGTTTGTGTTCAAAAGAAGTTTTTAAATCTACTTGGCTAATATAATCTGTTAAATAAAACACACTCTAGGGTCTAAGTAAGATGGACACCATTCCTAACAGAACTGAAGTTTGATTTCTTCTACTCTTACTACCTCTCCTCAAGGAGAGGTAGTTTGATTTCTTCTACTCGTACTACCTCTCCTCAAGGAATTTCAGGGGTGACTTGTTGCTGAATTTAAAACTACTTGAGCACTATCAAGATTCTTTGACAACTAGGCTTTTATGGTGGTGATAGGGGGTTAAGGAGCAGGGGGAAAAAAGGTGCTTTTTGCAATGGTCTGACCCTGATCATTCTAGTGATTGGATTCTGTAAGCTCTCCAAGGTCAAAAGGAGGTGGGGAATCACAATATGCCTGCCACTGAATCTTTTCCTCCTAAGCTCAGAGTTACATTTAGCTCAATAGAGAGTAAAATACTTTTTCTTAACTGTGAGGTTGGAAAAGGTTATGGAAGAGGAAAAATACATCTCCAATTGGCAAATCAAGAAAGCTAATTAGCAGCACAAGTGATATATGGAGTCTTTCGACAGGCAGTTTTCATGATGGTTTTGGACTTCATTAAAGTATGTGATTGCTGCTGCAGTTAGGAAGAATTGATCTACCCATCATGGCATGCATCACACTACACTTCAATACCATCACTGAGTTTCAATACATAACAGACTTTCAGCTGAATGTATTTGGGCAGCAAGTTCAAATCCTATTCCTGTCTGCAGTCAGTCGATGAAAACTGCAATTGCTAATGTTGTGTGCCCAGTTCTCTTTTCTGTTTCACCAAATCAAACTGGCATAATTCCACTGGAGTCAATGGGACTGACCACAGACTGAAGTTAATTTGTTCTGCTGAAAGGCATGGAATTATACTGATAAGCTAAAGATCTAGCCCAAAACTGTGGTAGCTACATAGAATTGGAGTGATGGTTATCTGCTAAAAACTTAACTGCCTCTTTTTACAAACCAAAACTGATCCTACAGAAAATGACATTAGTTTCCCATCAGGAAAGAATACACCTCTAATGGAGGAGGGTTAAAAAAAGAAATGAAGCATTAAGCCAGAGAAGGAGGAGATAAATCAGGTTTAGGCTATTAAACTTGTGTTTTAAAGAAACACAACCTTCAATGAAAATTTAACTAAATCTTTCTAAGAGAGCATGCCTGCATATAAATCTGGAAGGAGAGAGCTCCGAAAGTGCAGGAGTTTGTCATAAATATGTCAAATGTTCCCCATACCCTGTGGATTGCTTAAAAAAAAAGCAGTTCCATTCATCTGAGCCTTGTACCACTGTACCACTAAGCAGCTCACTGAACTATGAACACCTTTTGTGCTGATTTCTGTCAGGTTTATCCTGTGGGCAGTAATTCACAGTACCAAAGGAAATATGGAAACTAATTCAACTTTGGCCAAGAGGTCTTCTTTCCTCCTTCCTATATTTTAATTGTCTTAATTGCTGATAAGTTGTTTTATAAATTTAATCCAGTTTGTGTTAGAGGTCAAACCAAACAACCTCCTTCTCCAAGGTATAATGCTTGTTGATACAAATCCTTACCATGCATAAAACATGTTTTCTGTCTCAAACATAAAATCATGGCTGCAGTCACTACGGAAATGTATTCAATCAGGTTTTCTACCTGAGCTCCTCCACATTAGCCGCACTCTTGCCAAGTATTCCCTTCTCACGCCGAAGTTTTTTGATCTCCAGCTTGAGAATTCGGATGTCCTCCACCCTCTGTCGGTACTCACTCTCACCCCTGTTTAGGATGGCCTGCTGGATTTTTATCTTTTCATAGAGCAGAGCCACTTCATCATTGCGACGAATAAGCTGGGTCGCCAGGGCATGTCTCTCACTGAGCACCTGTAAGGGCACAGGGCAAAGCAGTGAGCTCAGCTACAGTTCCTTCACGCCATCCCCAAGGATCAGGACTACATTCATATCAGTCAAAATCATGTGCATTAAGAGGTTTCACTGTTTTTAATAAAAGAAATATGGCAAGAACCTAATAGTTTCCCCTGTATGGGTTCGGTCACCTGAACAGTATATACTACATATTTCGTGCACTTCAGTATCTTAACATTTTGGTTTTAAAGCACTACAAAGCTTTAGTAGTACCACGTTCACAGTAGTTGAGGATCTTCATCTTAAAAATACACTGGACAAATGAGGAAACAAAATGCAGGGTGTTTGAAAACTCAGATTAGAGATTCCTACCTTGTCAAATTCCTTCGTGTGCTTCAGCCTCTCTGCATCAGCTTCAGCAATGATATTTAGGAGTTTTCTCTCTTCTGCCTCCTGATTTTCTATGAATGTTTTGGTTTCCAGAGCCTGTCTTGTCATCAGAGCCACTTCAGCCTGATGGAGAGAAAGAATGCAGGTAAACTGTGCTTAGTAATAATTTCGCATTACACAAACCTACAATTAAGACTTAGGTTTTAAAAAATATTTCATACATTCTTTTAGCTTCCTGAGATGTACATATTTTGTTAGTTTTTGAGAACAAATCACCAAGACAAGCAGGGATTAAGACCCATAAAGAAATATTGTAAACGCTATTTTAATATAATTGTATTATACACAATAGAAATTTGAAAGGATTTTTATCTATGACAGTGGTTCAAGTTGTAATTCAGGGATGCCTCATTTAATAATTTTTTTAAAAAGTGTATAGGTCATATTTGGAAAACTTTTCAGGAGTTGTTATTCAAATTTTAAAGTCAGTCTGGGATGTAAGAACGGATAGTTCACCTTGCTGAAAAGGACAACAATCTACGCTGTAGAATAAAAATCAGCATCAACTCAGAAAAGGCTTCAGACTGGAATAACAGAATTGGTGGAGAAGATGGCAACCAGGCAGGGAACAGCAAAATTGAAGAGCTATAGCACTTTGCTTAGTGGATGTGTAGATGAAGAAGACTGGGAAAAGAAGGTTGTTCCTAAGTGAAGGAGCAGCAAAGTACTGCTAGAGTGACTGCACAGCACTAACAAACTAACACTGCCCAATCATTCTATCCCACTGTCACAAAATGTATCATTCAAGGCATGTATGTAGATAAAAACTAATAAGGTCTTCTTCAATTATTAGAAGTTTCTATCATTGCTATGCAACTAGAGCCAAGGTTGCTAGCTGACCACAGTCCATTTCCATAGATAGGAAAACTTGCAAGCCTTGACTCAAAGACTTTGCCACAGCTCTGGCCCTTATAAAGGATGATATTCAAGCTGCCTTTTGGGAACAAGCATCATTCAATGTTGAAAGAATTAGGCTGTGATAAAGGCTGCACCTGCAAACACATCAATTTAAGACAGAAACAGTTCCATCATCATAATAAAATAGCTTGTTCCATTCTTATTTTCTTTAATAAAATTCTCATTTTCCCATATGTGTGAGATGTATCTCTCTTAGTCAGTGTTAGATGTTCATCAGAATACCTCAGCTGAATGAAAATGCAAGCCACTTCACACTGAAATGCAATCAACACTGTGCAAAAGCTGTCTACAAATGTAAAACTGCTCATGTGTTCGGTACTGCTGGATAGTATTTTTTTTAATATATCAAAATTCTATGGTCTCCTTATGTCAGAAAAATATGAATTGTAAACAAGAAGTGGCATTAAATGTTGGCAGTAAACATTTATATAAACAAATCTCCTCACTGGAATGCACTAAGTTAAAATAAATCTGAACTGCCTTGTACAGTAAAGAACATAAATACTTTAAGCCACACAAAAGCCCAACAAGCTAACAGGATTTTCAGTTAGATTAAATATGCTGAAAACTACAGTAGGAGGGTCTGTGTACATTAGGTAAGAGAAAAGTAAATGAATAAACACAGTCACTGGCAAGGAGAAAAATGATCGGGTCTGAAATGGCTGTAAATCAGCACAGCTCACTTGAATTCAGTTTGGAGAATTTGTAAGAACTGAAGAACAGTCAGCAAGAAAGAATAATGTATATAGGACCTATACCAGTATCTCAAACCAAATTCAAACTAAATTCTTGTTTAGATTCTGAAATATTACTGTAAGTGAAGAGGGTTTTTTACTGGTATTAGAGGTCGAAAGAAAATATGAGTTTTACAAAAGTTATAACTGAACACAGAATGCTGAAATAACAAGGTAGAGGTTTTATATCCAGACTTCTAGAAAATGCTAACAAAAAAAAAAACCACATAAACATCTACAAAAATATACAAAGCCTGACTTGCCAGCAGCTCAAGTCTGGAAGGCCACAGATAGATTGTTTCCAACATTCAGATGCTCCATCAAACCACTCTAACCTGCAAGCCTGTAAGAAGGCCAACTGAAGCCAAAAGATGGCTTTGTACTGGTTTTAATGGAGCCTGGATCAAGTGTCCTCTGTTTCATTTACCATGATGACAGATTTTTAAGACCTTTATGCCATCTGAGATGAGCATAAATCCAATGTCTGTATAATCTCATTCCTATGAATCCCAGTTCTCCACAATTTAGCACATTCTTTAAACTTATTTCCAGGAGCAGCTTGCTTACTTCCTTCACATCAGCGAAATCAGGATGAAGGGAGGCTGGCTTGCAACACAAATAATTGTGTTCTTTTGTGCCTGTGACAATCAGCTCCCTCTGAATTCTCTTCTGTTTTAGTATTCAGCAGTGACACTCAGGTAAGAAGACCACAGTGCCTGGCAGCTAGTCAGCAATGTCATGACAATGTATGGACAAACTTATTAGTGAGTAATTGAGTGTGTAAACCATGTAGCAATCATATATTTGTCAAATAAATGGCAGACAGTTCTGAGGTGATGAGACAGAATTGGGAACTAGTTAAGGCAGAAAGCTGCACACAGGAAATGAGATGTTGTTTGACTTCTCCATCGCTGATAGAACAACTCTGAGACAGATCAGGTACAGGAACACAAATTCATCACCTTTTTACAAAGCCCCATTGACATCTTGTCATAACTGTAATGTGCTGAGAGGGGCTGAAAACTCAAGAAGTCATTGCAGCAAAGCAATAAACTGACAAAAGAAAACATTGGGAAAAGTGACAGAGGACTTTCAGGTTTTTTGAGGGGTATTTTTTTTGAGGTGTTTTTTTTCTCTAGTGCTTAGTGAAGATTAAAAATAAGCTTCTGTGGACACTAACTCCTTAAATCTTTCCAGAGCACAGCAAATTGGGTTGAGATATCACCACAAATCTAATAGCTTGTGTAAGGCTGGGTTGCAGCCAGCACTTAGAAGAACCAGAGCTTCAAGCTCAGATTTCCTTTGATTTACAACAGATTCTTCCTGCTTTATACCACAATATTAAAATAACTTTCTGTGCAGAGGGACCTACTAAAAGGCACTGCCTAACTCTCAGAAGACTAATGCTTGCTAGTTACACAGATATACAACACTGTGAAGTGTAATACAATGGGGTTTGTACTTAAAAACAGCAGAGAGAAAAGAAGTTTTTAAAAATAAGAAGTTTAATTACAAGGATCCATATTAAAAAGTTTGCTAGAATCAGGCTATTCCCAAAATCCACTTTTCTGAAAGCAAAATGGAACTTTTTAGTAAAAAAATGTTCAGTCACCAAGAGATTTAAAGCTTCCAACAGACAGTTCAGGACTTTTTGATAATTATAGGCAGAGATTAAATTTGTCAGATACACAGAAGATTTGTGCAACTACTATCTCTAAACTGTACTGAGATCTTGTGCTTCAATTACAGAATACTTTAATAAAATACAACAAGACGACAACAGACCAGAACATAATGCAGTTCTGTGAAATCATGGCAACTACTCTTTGTAGGAAGGTATATGTGTAAAGGGTCTTACTTTCAATGATTCCTTCTCCTCCTCTGAATGCTGATGATCTAGATGTGCTTTCTCAAGGGCTACATCTTTGTCTTTGAGCTCCTCCTTCAGCTGATCCAGCTGACGTGTTGAAGTTTTCAGTTTCATCTTCATATCCGCTATCTCATCCTAATAAACAGAAAGTGTGATCACTAAAATGAGCTTATTTGTGATGGGGAGTTCAGGCTATTTAGATGTTGGAAAATGTAGCCACAGTGCAAGAGAGGAGACATGTTGTACGTACTACAAGACATCACTTTTTAATCTAACAGACCAAAACAGCTTCATTAAATGACAATTTATTATGCCAGCATGACACTGCAATAAAAAAGCCTTTAAAAGATACACTGACAAAAATAATGACCATCAATTATGAGTTTAATAAGCCATTTAATTTAAAGTGCGGGACATACTATAAGAACAAGCAGTCAATCTGAATTATTATGAGTCAATCATATCCATCTGTTTTCATGCTTCTAGTAATGTGTTTTTCAATGATGTTGTATGCAGCTGGGGACAAATCTTTGGAGAGAAGCTGGTTTTGTGCAAACGAACATACCCAGCAGTGAGATACCTATATGGCTGCAAGGGAGAACAGAAAATGCTTACCTCCATTTTGCCTATGTTCTGGCTTGCACATAGGCGCAAGGGGGAAAAGAGTTCTCAGAGTTTGAGAAGTCCCTGGTATGAGAATATTTAGCATATATTTTAAGCTCAAAACACAGTGTAAAAAGGCTGGTAGCAGTGAAGAGAGATCAGGTCAACAGGAATACTTCTACTCACAGCACAAAGGTGCCTGCCTGTAGAAAAGTAACCATTTCATTTCATCACAGTGACAGCACATGTTATGACATGAAATGGAAACCAACAAATTCAGTGTTTAGACAGACGTGCTTTTCTGGATCTAATGAAAGTAGCTTTAGAAGCTCACAGAGAAGACATGATAATCTTTCATGTGAATACATCCTCTTTCAATACAAAACCAGGGTTTTCAAAGCTCTCTCAACACTGTCCACCATAGGACTGGACAAATGAGTGATGTTTTCTTGCATGAAGTCTTTAACATAGCTAAGCAAGATCTTGAGTCACGGCAATCTTCACGCAAACAGTACAGAGAAAGTGCTGATTAGTAGTAATTTGTCATTAGGCCCAACTGTGCATGTTCAGCCACTCTTGTGAATGCAAAAGTCTTATTAAAAGCTTATTAAAGGCTGTCTTTGCTACATAGCCTATAAATATCTTTACAGTTGCAAAAGATGACAGATTTAACATATAGCGCCCAGGCATACACCCAAATACATTCTCAATTCGTTATTTAATGAAGAACAGTAAGGGCACACAATTTTGCAAGCTGGTCTTCTAGTCAGCTTGCTTAAAAAAATGAACTCCTAACACCAAAAGAAACCCCAAGGATGAAAACGTTGGGTATATCTCATATTAAAAGACTGCCAGCATGTTTTTCCAGGAGATTTTACTGAGTTGAACGTAATAGTACTTTGGAGACCACCAGCAAGGTGGGCATAATGGGATCATTTCAAATTAAGCAATCTAAAAATACTTACAGCTAGCTTTATATAAATAAGCCTGTGCAAATTTGTTTTACTTCCCAAAAAGAAAAAGAATTTACCATAATGTTTAAAGCAACCCTCTTTTTTTTTTCTTTCATGACTGGCTGACCTGTTACTGAACACTGAATGGCTGTTTTTCTCATTGCTACACATAATACTGGCATATTGCCTTGGCCAAAAGATCTTCTGGGGTCAGCCTTCTCACACAGGACTTGCTAAAAACGTTTTGCACTATGCCAAGTAAGCTATTAAAGTCTAAACACTGGCCTCTGACAACTGGAACTGTGAACAACATAGCGTATACCACCACATAACACTCAAAACCAAAAAAAGCTGCTTCGTTTTCTAACTCAGCACATAGTTGCCCTTCTTTATAAGTAAGCAAATTTATGTTCCATGTTTTAAAATAAAAATTATTTTTAAAAAATCAGCATTGCAATTCTTCAACCTTATTTCTTCTGAGAGATTGTTTGGGAGCAGCAAGATTTCCAACACTGCATCCACTGATGAGAGGCTGATTAAGATCAAGTAACAACTCCCACATAAGTGGCAAAATGGTTCATTCCTCATAGAATTCAGTACACAGTTGGATAGGAACTTGGACAGTTCACTCTCATCTGCTTTTCAAGCAAAACACCTACCTATTCAAACCTAAGTATAAATTTTTAATTTACTATATATGTTTATGTCATAAATCTTTATTCAGAAATAACCCAGGGCTGTAAATATTTCACAGCTACCCAAGGTCCCAATCTCTGCCAATTACAATAGCATTTGTGTAATATTTTAGATCTTTACATCAGAATAACAGGATACATCCTTAACTGGTCTGTTCCCTTCTTCTAGTATCATTATTGGGATCCCCAAGGAGGAGACATGAATGGAGAAAATCATTTCCCGAGGAAAATGACAGTCTCTGAGAGGATAAAGCAAGGTGGAAGCATTTGGTTCTTGTCAAAAAATTCCACTTCAGCTGAGAAAGTGTTCCTTCTGCTTTCTAAACCATTATTCACAATAATGTGCATACACATTCAGGGTTAAGGAGGCAATCTTATTCCCCTTGTACCCTATCTCACATACATGCATACAACTCCTAAAGGGATAAAACAGAGTGGAGCCAGAATGGCTTCAAGATTCCAAAGCTCCAGTGTACCACGATTTCCTGCATGGTTTGAAGTAGGGATATTGCCACATGATGACTGCTGATTTCTATTTCCAGTCCAAATACAAACGGTGTAGATAAAATGTCAGGGACCTAAAACATTCATTTCCACAAAACCCACGGGGATGAGGAAACCACTTCTGCCATTGATCCACTGAGCTTTCCTTTCAACAAATTAAAATTAAATCGTCAAAAAAAACCAACGAGCAGAGAAAGAAACATGAGCAAAAACATATCCTTCTACCTTAGCTTCAATCAAATTTTTACTGTACAGGCTCCTCTCTGCTCTCAGAGTTTCACAAATGTTTTGCTGCTGTTTTAATTTAATCATTTGCACTTGTACTTCTTTCTCGTAGTCACAGATCTGTACTTGACATATTTCAAGATCTTTCATATGATGGAGGACCTGGTGCAGAAAGAAAGAAATTAACATGATTAAACCATCATCACAAGATTAAAAGGACAGGGCAAAGTTTGTGATTTTCTTCTAAGATCACAAGTTCAAATCCCTGTGATAAGCAGTTTCAGCTACAGCTAAAAATCACTTCAGTCCAAATACAAGTTTAACCTTTCAGGATTGCTTATGTGGGACAATATTCTATTTTAATCTGATATCTAGGTTTTGTTCAAGACTAAAACTTACAGATGTGCACATATTTAATTTAAAAACAAGCTACTGAAAGAAAATATTGCCACTGAGCAGGTTCAATAAAAAATTAATAGTTTATTTATAAAGTAAACTTAGATTTTGTAAATTATGTTGTTTTGGATGTCAGTTGTATGATAAGATGAATAAATACATGTATGTTTTTTCAAGAAGCCCTGTATGTACTCCTATATTCTAACAACCCATCTTTTTTTTTTAACAAACACATGATCACAAACTGCTGATGATCATAAATTGTTGATATATAATTACTGTAATAAGACACTCAGTTAATGTAACCTAGTCTAAATAAGAAGATAACCACTATTAGTTGTTTCTATCACAGATTAGAAATAATTATGTAAAGATTATTCAAAGAGAATGAAGTATTGTAGACTATAGAAAGAAGGTGATCACATGCAGTATCAATAAACAAAATTTTACACACACCTTTATTGAACAGTTACCACCATAATAATACATAATAATTATTATGTTAGAGGGACAAAAATACAAATAGTTGCTAATCATTATGATGGGCTTCTAAATTATTTTTTTGAAACCACCATAATAATACATAATAATTATTATGTTAGAGGGACAAAAATACAAATAGTTGCTAATCATTATGATGGGCTTCTAAATTATTTTTTTGAACCTTTCTCCTGCTGTACCAAGCTGAAAACTGAGGAGCTCAAGCAAGCAGCATTCACACAGAATTCAGCATTACAATTAAATAAGATTAAAAGAAATAAAAAGAAAACTAAGGAGTACACACATCAAGAACAACTTATCAGTTTCACTAACTGGGAGGAGAAAACAATGCCATCCCTTAAGCTAAAAAAAGATCAAGCATTAAAGTAAAATCTGAGGAACCACATGGACAAAATCCAGAAGAGAAGTCCATTTCCAGCTGCAGTTCATATCCTGTTCTCCTGACTCTGCTTGTGAAGGCAGCAGTTTGGGCTAAGATTCACATTTATATATCCAAGGGGAAGAATAAAAAAAAAAAAAGGTTTGCATCAAATAGTCAATAACTGCAAAGTTTGCAGTGGACAGTGTTGTCCCTTGCTTAGTGTAAAGCCTGTGAGGCCTAACTGTGGGGCAGGATTAAATAATTAAACATTCTATCAGGTACCTCTAACTAACTTCAAAGATAGAGGATAGCTAAACAAACACAAAAAATTTTATTACAGAAGCAGCAATACAATTCCAGCACACTGTAGCTGACTTCAGATGATCCCAGGAACTGCTTACAATGCAATACAAAAACACAGTCCTAGTTTATAACCTACTCCTGCCTTTTTCTCTTCTGTTGACACAAGCTGCCAATAGTAATAGCATGGAGAAGAAATCAATAAGGCGTGTTTTCTACCTCCACTATGGTGATCATAGGCTGGAGCAAGATTTGAAAGTAGGTCACTGCATTTGTAAGTGTTTTACTTGTGTTTGATACAAGTGAAATAAGACTATGGACAAAGTTTTCCGAGTTGTGCTCACTGGCTGGATGCTGACTCTGCTTATTCAGGAATTATTAAACCCAAATAATTCTTTCTTATAAATACAGAAAAGATACATGCAGTGTTTCACAACACAGCCCCGTGGGAGGCTGAGCATCCTCAATTCCTATTTAGTCGATAGCACACTACACCTCTCAGATTTGGCAAGGAGGGCCCAAAGCTAACAGAAAGTATTAAGTATTCATAGTTTTCTCCTGTATCCTCATAGCTTTTTTATCTGTACACCTAACTATCATTTACTGCTGGTTACCTGTTTGGTTCAATGAACCTACTCAATACCTCAATAATGGTCCTGCGCTTATTTGCTTACCCTTTTTTAAGCACTCTGAGAAATGCTGCCATGGCCTTAATGATATGCCCATTGAACATGAGGTTTTCCAAAAGATTATGTTAATTTTAAAAAGGAAATATATTTTTTTCAGTTTCCTGGATATGCTGTTAACTGTAAACTTACCATTTTAAAAGGCTTTATTTGAAGAAGAAACAACAATTAGAGAATGGTTTTGTGACCCCTCGGAAGACACAGTCGGGGACACTTCAGATGAAACCGAAAGATATACTTCACTGCCTCCTTTTAAGCAGCCTATACCTTCCATAGAGAAACTAACATTTCATAATTTAAGAATTTCAATTCAAAAAGGAAATATTCTACTAACAGTTGCAGGTCAGCAATACAGGTTACACAACAAAGAGCAAAGAGCAAATTTTTTTTCTTACTTGTGCTGGCTAATCTACAAGAAAGACTATTCAACAAGTGACACTGACTTAAAAATAGTACAAGTGAGCAGTCAGCCAAAGCAATAGATAGAAGAGGAACCTATGGATGAATTCTCACCCCTAAAATATTTTACTGTTGTGGATATAACTTTGCTGACTCTTCATCAGTTACTAGTAAATGATGATTTTGAAAGAGGAATTCTGCAGTTCTATAGATTCTGTCCTGCTATAAATAACCAGACAGCTTTCAGAGCCAGCATGGGTAAATCTTTGGACTTGGATGGGTTTGGCTCTTTACCACTCTTACACAATTCCAAAGATGTGCAGCAAGCTCCTGCAAAGCCAGTTTAGTGGTAAATGGTGATGAATGGACATTGACTGGCCATAGAGTCACTGCCCATCAGTACCTCATTCCCCACCAGCTGTGAAATGACTCTCATAGTTTTGCCATACTCAAGTTGCATAGATTAAAGAGCAAACTCAAATATTACCTAGTTGATATAATAATCCTGATCCTATGTCCTTCTTCTACCCTGTGTTTTGACTTGAAGGACAAGACTATTGTCTCACATACTTCTGTGCTCATACTTCTGCTCCTCACCTGTAAGCTGAGTCAGGAATTTAGTGAGCCAAGTCCTTTGGAAACTTGCAGCCACAATGCAGGCATCATTATACAAACAGCTCAAGTGTCATAAGCCATTTACTGAGCCTCTGCCTTATAAGAAGTGACAGAAAATTTGCAACCAAAGTGGCAGGGGAAGAAAAGACAAAGTAAATAACCAAACATTTGTTATTTTCACCCTCAAAATATTATGGACAACCCTAACCAGAACTACAAGAAAGAGCCTTGTAGTTCTGAGTGTTATGAATTAATCTCTGGCCCTAGTTTACAACATTCCTAACTCATATCTATCCTGTTAGAAATGCACCATGAGGGAAAGATGCAAAATATGACTTTGCAACAAAGACAAATCTCACTTTCATGGAATATTATTTCCAAGGAAATGATGAGGTATTCCAGGCAATGGAGCATATACCATTCAAAAATGATTTAAAAGCCCCTAGTCACCTGAAGCTAGAAAGGATAACTTTAAAGTGGAAAGATAGCAAATAACTTGTGAGTTGAAACCACCTGAAAGCTAATCCCAGTAAATCAATTAGCTTCTTGGAGGGCTCTTCAATGTGATAGTCAGCAATTAATGGAAGAGGTTAAAATCATGTTTCTGAGTTTACTCCATCAGGAATAAATTTATACATAATAATGAGCAGCAGGCAACACAAATTTTATGCAGTGTTTCTCTGCAGTTGCTCCTGGAAAACTTCTGTTTTGCAGAGCAGCTTGAACATGTTGAGATATTTTCACATACTTGGAGTAATCCTTCAAAATGCTAAGCCTCTTACAAAGATGTTGAGCACTGGCCTCAATTTTAGGACACTGGTAGTATGTAAAACAAGGTCCTTTGCAGATAAGACAGGACAATCAAAGAGTAATTGAGTTTTGAGAGTAGGACAGGAAAAAAACACTTGCACAAATAGCTGTTCCTACCTTCTCTTTGAGCTCACTGGTTTCATTGATGAAGCCATCTCTCTCCTTTTCCAATT
This sequence comes from Chiroxiphia lanceolata, assembly GCF_009829145.1. NCBI lineage: Eukaryota > Metazoa > Chordata > Aves > Passeriformes > Pipridae > Chiroxiphia > Chiroxiphia lanceolata. The sequence continues at coordinate 12,290,950 of NC_045644.1, forward strand.
GGTAAATAATCTTCCTTTGTTTCTGAGCTTCAATCTTATAATTCTGTATTTCTGCTTCCAAGTTCTGTTTTGACTGTTCATGGAGCTTCACCAAATTTATCTGCTTCTGAGTAGCATTTGTAGCCTTGATCAAGTTCTACAGAGAACAAAAAATAATGACTCCTGAGCTGAAAAGGCAATACTGTCACCACTATGACAAAAGCATGCCATTGTCAAAGTGGATTATGGACTTTCCAATGTTATTATCCGTTATCTAATTTGTTCAGTTGAAACACTTGAGCCTCAAATCTGATTTAAAAACAAAATCTCTAGCACAGCTGCTAAATAGAGCTTTTTCTGATTTGCAGTTAAAACACTAGTGTCTGTGCTACAAAAAAATTGATAGGATTGTTTACAAGTGGATATAACTAATGACCAGAAAAACCTTACCAGTTTTAAGGCATTTTGAATGCAAAGCATGCCAATAGCCAGTAAAATTAATAATAAAGCCAAATACTCTTCCTTCTCATGTATTAAATAGAAACTTCAAGGCAGAAAATAACTAAGCTTATCTTAAAATTATGCATAATGATTAAACAGAAAGCACCAAGATATCATCTTTACAAAATCAGACTTCTGGTCTGACTTTAAACTTTCTTTCCCTATACAAAACAAGTATTTGTTACCTGCCAAATCTGAGCCTCTGCTAGAGTCAAGACACAGGACAATGAACCTACACCAAATAAAGCACCTCAGAAATCATCTTTTGGCATTGAATTTAGTAGATTACACTTCAGGAATGCCCATAAACATGAGATGCTATCCTGCAGTACAACAACCTTGGGCTGATAGGAAATGATCAGTGTGAGAAATGGACTTAAAAGCAAGGACTAGTACTAACACACCCTGCCAAGCTGCTACGTGGTGTATCAACACTTTGGTTTCTTCCTTTACTAGCAAAGACTTAGTTTGCCTAGATTGATATTAAACTTCAAATGCTACAGAGTGTAAAAGCACACTCTTTGGATGCAATGAACTCTTTGGATACCAAATAATGGGTTTGCAGTAAAGGTGAGCACATGTCATATTTTTGAAGTACCTGATGGTTTACATGTTTATATGTTAAAACTTAGACATTTTCTGTGTGTTTACAGATACCACCACTATTTCAATGCACAGAAAAGAAGCAGTATGTGCAACTGCTAACAGAAATCTGAATGCTTTAACTTAACGTTATGTATTCCACAACATTTCTGTGGTGTTGTGAGTGTTTAAACTAAAGGTATTTTATTATCAAGCTGTGAGGTTTATCAGTGATACCAATACACACTCACCTGGTTTAGCATATCCCTTTCCCTCATAAGCCCATCTGTAGCTCTCTTGTCAATCTCTGACTGCTTTTTGGCTGATTCCAACTCTAGAGAAAAAGAGGAAAGAGAATAAATCCTGGGTTCAAAGTGTACAGCCGTTAAAAATGCAGAAACAACTCAGTGGACTTTTTTAAAAGCCTTGACTACAAACAGCTCTATTAGCTGTGAACAGATTTTACAACCCTAGGTATCAGCTAATGATGTTAATACATATTTGGGTATCTAGAAAACTTATCAAAACTCAGAAGACAGACCCACCCATCTGTTAGGCACCTACCTTTCTCCAGTCTGGATATTTGATTTTTTAGCATGCCTTTTTCATTTTCTGCATCAACTTTTTGTTCCTCTGCAGCACGCAGCTTATTCTGGATAACATCTCTCGTTTTGTTCAGCTTTGAAATTTCAAGGCGCATCTGAGTCGCTTCATCTTCTCTCTCCTACAGAACAGCAACAAGGAAAGGGGAGAGAAAGCATCCACAGAAAGAAAGAAGAAAATGCTTTTGCAGTTGGTATATATTTATTTCACAAAATTCAGGAAGTAAACATATAAATGCTGTGAGTCACCTGCAAGAAGATAATTAGCTAATTGGACAATATTAAAAAAATTTTACACAAAGCCAGCTAGGGAAAGGAAAATGATAATCCAATCTTACACTTAAGGGCTGAAGATGATCAATATAGAATACCCAGCTAATCCCCAGCAAACCTCACACAGCACTACCCAATTAGTCCTGCAGACTAACTCCAGCCAGCTCTAATTTCCTTTGAAGTAATAGGCACAGTGACTGTGATAAGAAAGATATCTGTAGTGTGGTCTGACTGCATGTCCCTAAGTAGCAGGTGCACGTTATTCCCAACTCCTTTATAACCTCTGTCTTTAAAGAAAAAGCATATGCATATGCTCTCATATGCTACACAACAGAGATAAAAATAATCAATCAAAACCCTGCATAACTGGTTACCAGGAAACACATCCAATAATCACAACAGGAATCAGTCTTTTTGCTTTTAAGAAGTAAATATAACTTCCTTGTATAATTCAGGGCCACTGTTGGGTTTTACAGCCATCACAGACTATAGTGTTCCACTTACAGCCTCAGATACTGATTCTGTGAGATGGGGAATCCTGGTATGAAAGTATCCTCTGGGAGGATGTGAATCTCTTCATTTTTTACTGGCAATAACCTTCAAGAGATTTAAGAGTACCCTCACAGTTCATGTTGCCCAACACCACAGTGGAGGCATTCAGTACACTGCAGGATGAAACTGCAAACACAATCCCTACAAAAACTGCATCTCACATCAGGACTGGGGCTCTCAGAAGCTTTAGCAATTGGCTTAGCTACTAACTGGGCAGTAGCTTCTATTTTTTTGTTCCCAGAAGTCCAGGTGCCTGACTTAAAAAGTTCCCTCAACTTTTCTTGAAATCAGGATAAGATCATAGAATCAAAATCCTATGACACTCTAGAGCCCCAAATGTAAGTCTCATTTGAGCACATTGTTTGTAAAGTTTTAAACAAGTATGGTATTGGTAGAAGTAATGATAACACTGGATAGCCCAGAAAAGACAGTAATTTTTTTTCAAATAGGTAAGAAAAATGTCCTTCAGTTTGCCTAAAAAATACAACAGAAAACAAGCCATCCTCCATTTAAGATCCAAATCAGAATCATCTGTGTTATATTAGTTACGAACTGAGCTTTTAATCTGTCAATGGTTAGTTTATCATTCTGACTAACAGGTACTATTGGCAAACAAACTTTTTATTTAGGTGAATTAGTTATACTTGACTAAAACTCAATTAGAAATTATTTTCTACCTGACTTTTCTCACGTTTAGTGTTTTAACCACAATGATGATACAAAATGCAAGATATGGTAGATAGATACATTTCCTTTTATCACAAGAGTTCTCAAAATACCCTAAAAAGCACGTGCAGGAATCATTTAATCCTTTTTCAACTGAAACTCACCTGCTTCTGAATTCTATGAAATGACTGTTAAATAATGGGAAGTAAGGGAAGAAAACCATTTAGATCTGAAAGTAAACACCATCTTGGTTACTTATATTTAATTTCCCCTACTGTGGAAAGGGAAAATTTTAGTGTTGAAAGCAATTCCCTTCAGTGGAAGCCATCCAGAACACCTTCATTATAATATATTAACATTTTTCAATGGGTTTTGGCAAAATTCAGATTAGGTTAATCATTGTAAGAAAGTCACTGCTCTTATTTGAAAATCTCACAGTCGAACCTTACATTTGTCAAAAGGGTGACATGCCCTTTATGAACACAGTGTGTTGAGCATTTTGGTTTATGTGTTTTACGAAACACAGCGCCTCCAGCATTACTGCTCCTACAGTGCCAGGTGAGATGCCTGGAGACTACCATGACCATGGTACTGCCATAGAAAGAATGGCACTAATTGTCAGGCACATCTACTCCTAAAAACTCCTCAGATTTCCTCCAAAACTGCCCATAAAGACAAGAACTGAAGTAATCCCTGTCCCCATCCAGTGGTAAGACTGTCATGGAAGTGATGTGGCTGATAGGATGGATGTACCTTCTGGTACTTACCTTTAGTTGTGTTGTCTTCTGGCTGACATCCTTCATCACCTCATCAAACATCGCACTGTGCTGTTCATTCTCTTGCATGAGCTTCTGATTTTTCATCTTAAGTTGCTCAAGTTCCTTACTAGCTTTTTCATTCAAGTTCTGTTAGATTAAAGAACAATCCTATTAATTCTTTTAAATCTCATTACGATATCTGCATATACATGAAGACAGAACCTTCCATCTTCCCTGGAGATAAAAGCTGTTACAGATTGTTGTCTGCTTAAAAACCATTCTTCACTGCTGATGAAATTACTAATGTGAAATATGATACATGTTCACATTGACTAGGGGAAATTATCATTTCTAATGAATAACACATTCAGTATCTTTTTTTTTTCTGGAAGCTTAGCTGGTCTCTATTGCAAGCGATAGATAAATATTTTACTTCTTGTTAGGCATTTGGCAACCATCACGTAACACAACTCGCTACATATAATTACTGAAAATGAGTATGAGATTCAAATTACTTCAATCATCAGAGTTAGGGGAGCTCTGTTTTATGAGCAAGCATCCTACATTAATATGCTGATAACATTTCTCTGGCTACATGGTTTGCTGAGACCAGGACACAAGTATTTTCCTCTTTAATTTGTCTTCAGTCAAACGCCTGGAACAGCGGTTTTGTGGTTTCTATAGAGAACATATTCTTCAATACTGCAGATACCAGTCTTTTCTTCTGCTTGATGGAACATCGCTTGCAGATAGTACAGATACAAGTGAGGAAAGAACAACCATCATATTTTTCACTCCAGTCATTAATGCATGATAAACTGATGAAGCTGGTATGTATTATGCCCTTAAAAAAACAACAAAGGAGGAGAAGGAGAATCTAATGTAAAAACAATGAATACTGTTTCTTGTAGTGTAAATGTCAGGATAACGCTGCTTCAGGCAATTCTTTATTGAGACTTGGACAGGGCTGGAATGAAGCTTATAGCAGCTGTACCAAACCACTACCACTGTCATGCAAGAACAGATATTTTATTATTAATTTCATGGGAATAAGAGCAGGCATCACAGACAACTACAATTCAGCTGACAAACAATAACCCGGTGACATCGCAATAGCTGTGTCCCTTTCTTTTGCAGATCTCTACCCTGACTCTTGCACAGTTGAGTAGCCTGTTGGACAGACTTCTAGGAAAAGAGAATGCAGGGCCTCCACAGACACCTTCAAGCCAGCACAGGCAAATGCAGAAGTCTGGTTAATTAGCCCAGGCACAGCACTTTATGTGAACTGCTGGTTTCCAGGACAGTTTGGACAATTGAATGCCCTTAAAATCTGTGCTTTGAATGGTTGAAAGGGACTATAAAAAGGAGGAAGAATGGAACAGAACTAGGAATTGTATATACAATGTGATTGTCATGGCAGATCATGGAGCTGCCCTCAAAAGCTGCATCAAATCAGTGATATTCAGAGAAATAATCAAGTCTTCTCTGTATCTCTTTATGTGAAGTATTTTACTGAGACTCCGTGTTGACAAAAAATTGGCACAGACCTCTTCACAATTTCAGGGACTAGAAGGGAAGAAAAAGCCATAAAAGTCATAAATTTACACACAACTCACAAGGAAGTTTCCCTTGAGGTAGGATTGGTTTACAGGGATGAGATCTACCCTGCCATTTACTTAAATTGCTTCTCTGAGAGTTTCTCAAAGTCTGGGGGAAATGGGGAAATGGACTGAAAACTTGAAAACTCACACACTTGCAGAACACTATGTCAGGACATTTCCAGATAAAGTTCTTAGAAACAGAATGAGGAAAATCAATCAAAAAGGTTTATGAAGACAGTTCTCTGCCCTTTCACAAAACTCTTCCGCAGGCTTGAAAGGTAGATAAAAAATACTGAGAAAAAGAAGAGAGAAGGAGATGGAGGTAAAATTTTTTACCAATGCCATTAGAGACAATCAATGGCAAAACTGGCAATACAGTCAGAAGTCCAGCCTGGCAGTCTTCTGTTACTATCATTAGATCATTCATGCTCTTCACATGTCTCATTTGCTGTGATTTTTTTCAAGATGATCTCTAACAATACCATTGCAATCCACTACTGATTTCTGTGAGGAAATCTATCTGAAATTTGTTAGCAAGCTTTACATACTTATTTATTTGTAAATTAGTACATATATAAAAACAAATATTTATTAAAATTTAATAACTTAAAATAATCTCCCTCCCTCTCTCTTCAGGAAAATCCATTTTCTACTTAATTAAACATCTGACTGTAATCTTAGATCTGATGAATACAGTACCCTACCTTCTGCTCTCTAAGATGAACCTCCATTTTCAGTTGTTCCTCTTTGCTTCTCTCTATTTGCTGCTGTAAATTCTGGATCTCATCTTGCTTTTTATCCATTTCAGCTAGAAGATTTGTCAGCTCAATCTCCATTTTTTCCTTCTTTCGAGCCTCTCGTAGTTCCTCATTCTGACGCAGCTGGATGTCTTGTTGAAGCTATAATAATAGAGAAGAAAACTGTTTTAAGTTCTTCTGCCTTTGACTCAGGAAAACAAGTCCTCTCACCGCTCTTACTATGCTTGATTTTGGAAACAACAGCTTCTATATTACTATACCCACTACTACATGGAATATGCCGGATCTCCTCAGAAATAATTATGTTCTCTAATGCTTGAACAAAAAATTCTGCATGAGGGAACCTATTTATTGATGACAAGAATTTGTTAAGCACCAGTTAGTTCACCCACACGGCAGGGTCTGATACAGTTCAGACATAAAAGTATTCCTCTGGAGATTCAGTGGCACTAATGTCTTTTCTGTTATAAGTGGTACTTTCTGAATGCAGCATTAAAATTAATTAGGGCTTGATGTTGTATTGCAAGGATTTTTACTTTTCTATCTCACCAGCAGAAACATTTATTACACTGATATTAAAGGAAAGCGAGACGTGTCAGACCAGTGCTCATTTTCACAATTGATCTCAATGTTTCTGCTCTCAAAGTTCCTCTGTGGGAACTTTAAAAGAGGAGCTTTTTCTCACATTTAATAGACTGTCTTGTGACTTCTGCTCTCTCCCTCCCCAAAAATGTGATGGAGCAGAATCAGCAGAGAAGAGACGCAGGGGGCTGATCCACATGGAAATACTCAAGTTCAGCAAGGACCAGCAATTAAAATATGTTCTTTGCTTAAGGATTCCTCCCCTCTGAGCTCACAGAGGAAAAGTTACCAGAACTGACAGGGTCTTCAACAGGATCTTCAAAAGGACATTGTCATTTAAGCAGTCTGAAGGGGAGAATAATTCCATACTGGGAGAATGGGAGGTGATTACAAATGCTGCAACAATCCTGTAAATTTAAGGGCTGATGAAGTGAGTATCAGAAGATTAAGGCTGACAAGATTCAACAGGTTGTGACAGGAGTTTCAATCCTCTCTCTTTTCTCCCATGCCCAAAATGCTGTCAAGAAAACACAGATTTTATATTCTTTTCTAATACATTCCCATTCATCCACTTTAGAAACAGAAACAAGTTCTGGGCATGAAACCTAGACTGATCATTACTTTCTTATTTGTGATTAATAAAAAACTGTAAGCCAAATGTTTTTTCTATCTCTTCTTTGTTCTTTTATTCTTTTCTGCTCCTCCTTTCTTCTGATGTCTTGCTTCAGCCCTTGCTTATATTCTGTTTTAAATTCTTTCATTCCTCATTATTATATTTTTACATTTGATGTGTCAGAGTTCTGTATACCATCTTCCATCCTTTTCTACTTTCTCTCCATTCAATGGCTATTTTACAGATCCTCATCCTTCTGTATCTCTAGCTGCTATACACATTTAAAGGAAGCTATACATATTCATATTCAGGCAAAGCAACCTTGGTCTCATTCAGGGTATTGGGAAGCTACAGAAGCAGCTGGTACATGACAATACACTTTGTAAAGGACACAGTCTGGAAGTACAGAAAAATCATTCACAACAGACTCCTTTCTGAGCACTCCTCATGTTTGAGATGTGAAAGAACAGGGACCATACTAGTCAATGGAGATCAATTGCAGGTGTGGAGAAAGGCTCAGGACAAAGCCTAAAAATCACCACCCAGTGATTGGTACAGACCTGCAGAACAGATTGCTCTGCCTCATTTTTTGCCTTCTCTGCTTCCTGCTGCTGCTCTGTGACTTCAGCAAGACTTTGACGTAACTTCACAACTTCTGACAACAGTTCGTCTCGCTCCTTTGTTACTTCTTCTTGAAGTTCTAGCAGTTCCTCGACACTGGAAGGAAGAAAACAATAATCAAGCAGTGTCACAGGCCATTCCTGTTCTTCCTCCTATGCCAGAGCAGGACCCTTGTGAAAAACAAGTGTTTAAAAGTAATTTGTTTCATTTTAAACTCCTCTGGTGGTCAAGTGAATTATATGCTTTATCTACTGTGATACTTATCACCACCAACCAAGTCCAATAAATCACTCTTTCTTGCTATATAACATTCTCACGGGTATCAATAAACCTTCAGTTTCCCAAAAAGGTAGCAGGAAACAAAATTCCCTCTTGTCTGCTCACTACAAAATTACTTAGGGACCAAAAATACCAGTGCCTCTGCAGTTTACCTGACTGGACACCTAACGAGGTTATGTCTTACAGTCACATAACGTAAGAATAAAACTGACTCTCTGTTTTGACACATTTACAATATGAAAGAAAGTCTAAGCCCTGTGGGTTCAAGCTCAACGTAAAAAGCAGCCTTATAGTTCTAAAAGACAATAGGGTTTTCAGGGCTGAAATCCTGCAAAGGAGTTACCTCATCTATTGGCCTTGTCCCTGGGCAGGGTATTTAAGCATGGAACTGAGGGCAATACAGAAAGAACTTCAAGAAGAAATTGTAAGTAGGCAGGTCTCAGCAGCCTGAGCAGAGCTGGAAACAGGAGTGAGGTGTTGGCAAAGTAATGGCTCCTGCCTCTTGCAAGAAAATGCAAAAAGCAGCCAGAGAGAGATGCCTTTAGGGAAAGTTACACAAGGGAAGACTTAATGACCAAGCCTTTAGGTCCAAGGAAACCTGTTAAAGAGGTTGAGAACATTTCAGGGACAAATGGTGAAGGAATGGATTTCTCTCGGACCCAGGTGGTCTACTGCTGGCACTTTCCTTGGAGGGGAAGTGTTTGAGCACACTGAAGACCTTGCTCACAGATACAAGTTGCTTTTTTGCAGCCTGGATATACAGTGCATGCAGAGATGAGCATGCCCCATGTATATCCTTTATGTATAATACAAATAAATACCTTTAATTGTGTCAAGCCATAACCAGCAGGGCCAACCATCAGTAATTTCAACAGAAAGTGCACAGGTCACAGGGTCAATACACTTAATCTCGTATTTGAGTTTACATTAATCTTACAGCAATAAGAAGAGTCTGAGGACCTGATACTACAAACAGTAGAATTTGGAGGGCTTCTGAGCAGCTCGAGGATGATTATTATTTGCAAACTGTAGTGGTTAGAGGATCCACCTCAGACTATGCCTCTCTATGCAAAAGTATCTGGTTTAAAAAAACCCAAACATAATCTTCAAAGTGTATAGGAACGAGAACACAGACAGTGTTAATGCCTTATAACAAAGCTAGGAACAGAGAAGAAATCAAGTCTCCCACTTCCTTGACTTGACCTTGCTGCTGTAAAATGTGAAAATGTTGACAGTATCTCTCTAAGACAAAGTATGCTGAAATGCTAGTCAGATAAAACAATATGACACATACTGAGAAAGTGCATAATATTGATTTTTATTTGATCTCTCAGTTTAATCCAGTGCTGAATGAACTCACTCAGAGCCTGATTCTGTACTTGCTCACTGCATAAACACATGGACAAATAAATGTGTATTCATGAGAAAAGTAAAAGGCAGAAATGATCTCTCTGTTTTTTAGTATCTTTGTAGGGTTTAAATGGCTTAATAAGGTGTAGAATGATAGAAAATCAAATTAGGTTTTCCCTCTTCCTGAGGAAAACTTACTTGTACTCCTGTCCAGCTCTTTCCTTCATTAAATTATTTAGGCGTGCAATTTCCTTTTGCAGTGAATTAATTGTTTCCTTTGCTTTCTGTTCCTTCTCATAGGCTGCATCCACCATTTTCCAGGACTTTTCAAGCTCCTAGGAACAAAATGGAAAACAATTACATAGATTAATTTGTGTTTAAAATTAACCACAAACTAAAAATTAATTGCCTGGCATTTTAGTTAGCTGAGAAAATAGGGTTTTGTGTCTTTTCATGCTTAGGTTCCCAATAGTTCCCATAATTGGTTATCTTTTTTGGGCGTGAGGGCATAGCAAACATTTTGAGCCATTCAGGCTATGTCAATTTACATCACAAAAGCCCTAATACATTTCTATTAACACACAGATCTGAGCATTATCAAATCTCACTCTACGAGGCTTTGATCATGTGAGTACCACTAATATCTAAAAATTTACTGAAAATTCAGTGCCCACAAAGGTACCACCTACTTAAATAGCTCATGTCTAGAGTAGAAGTCTTATTAGCTGTTAGGACAGTGAACATCTAATTTGATTTGGATGAGAAAAAGATGTTACTTGACTTTTCTGTCTCTTTGTTCATCTTCATCTGTGAAGAGGTAGCGTATTTTGATTTTAACTACATATTTAGACAAGCCACAACTCCTATGCCAAATTTCAGCACATGGAGTTACGTGAATGACAGATTTCTGTGCCTCTCACAAGTCTATGGTTTGATATCCACAAACAGCATAGGGGAGGAAGGTTCACTTAATTTTTTAACTTCCCCTGCATCTCTCTCCCTTGAATCAGATCCTTATGAATCAAAAACAAGCCTTACTTCTTGCCAGGTTCAAACCAAGCTCCTACCATTTCTGGAATCCTGTGCTAAAAAAAGCGCATAGATTCAGAAAGCGACTGGACTGGAAGGAAAGTTCCCAAAGACTCAGTAAATAATGAAGACACAACATTTGTCCCTGAGCTGCAAATCACAGCATGATGTTCCCTCTTTCACACCCTTTTGTCAGCTGGCTCCTATTGGAGTTCTGGACTTGACAGATTTGTACAGATTTAGACCCCAAGTGTGGCTGTGCAGTTCTCCATTAGCTCCAGGGTCTCCCCAGGGAGGGCTAAAGAGAAACAGCATTACATCAGGCCATAATATTCCTTTCAACTCCTGCTTGCATCATATGAAGATGGGGCAGGGAAAAAATATTTTTAAAACCACTTCCACAATGAAGAAAATAAAATAATTTAATTTATATCAAATTGTTTACAGAATTATTTATTGTCCTGAACATCTCTGATCCTACAAAAACCTCTATATAACATTAAACTCTAAATTATGACACCTATATTATGGTATGTTGTTAATATATTTATCAGACCATTAAAGACCAAATAAGTGTAATATTTAGCTGTTTACTGCCTAAATTAAAAATTCAAGTTATCAAACCAGCAGAGGTAACAGGCAACCAGATTTTTCTGAAAAGATTATACAAAATATAACATCTGCAGCCTCTTCAAACTGCAGAGGGAATATATTTTCATTTTATTTATTCAACTAGTTCAGCATATCCAAATTTGGGAAACCATCTGGAACTTAATGATCAGGAATGTTTGCTCTTCTTTTTTTTCCCCCCAAGCTATGATAAAAGTTAAATGGTGGGCTTTACTTGTTCAGAAATTCTGAAAGAGATTTTAGTTAATTAAATTCACTATCTACAAGGAGTATTTTCATTACTTAATAAATTACTTAGTTCAAAATTTAGTTTGAAAAATGTGCTTTTTCACTTAAGTATCAAGCACATTTAAATAGTTTTAAATACTAAAGTCAATTTGTCTTATACATTTTGAGTTCTAATTTGCATTCAAATACAGCAATGATCACACATAAAGGATTAAGTATAATCTAGTAAATAATACATTTTTCATTTATTATTATCTTACATAAAAATGTTCAATTATGAAATTTAAATAAATGCATGTTAGACTGAAATAATGGCATGAAGACATAGTGCATCATGTTGTATAGCAGAGGAGCATAAAATATAACTGTAAATAAATATGTTTCAGATTTTTCAACCAATAAGAGGCAACCATCCTTTCCCTATAAAAACGCAAATTGAAAGTAAGATTAAAGCTGATTACTTAAATCAAAGCTTCCTGCTGGCTGATTAGACTGTGATTAAAATTGGTGAATTAAATCATTACGATGGGAGTTATGGGGGATAGAACTGGGGAATAAAATCAATATGCTCTCTGAGAGGCTCTACTGGCTTCAGTGAGTATTTTGTTCTGGTATTTGCAAAAGTGATCCCCTGAAGTCAATAAGGCCATTCAGATAAGCAGTGATTTCAGGTCTCCCTAAGGTGTGCTTTTTGAACTTCATCTTACTTTTGATGTGCAAAACCAATTCTACTGAATTTGTATTGATAATACCAATATTTATCAATAAATTTAGGAAGCACAGGTGATGGCTCCATTATTAGTCAAAATCTAAATACGAATTTGCTACAGATTTCAGCATCAGCAAAACTGGGTTTTGTTGTAGTTGCTTCTTCGTTGTGTCTTTTACTGTGAAAAGCGGATCAACAGATCCTTCAACTCCAAAAGTAAAGAGGAGGAAATTTGATGATGGAAGCCTTCACTGAAAAAATATTCCCATTGTTACTAAGTGGAGAGGGGAACTGAAAGACTGCAAGCGTATCAGTAACACTGAGTAACTGCAGTATTCTGTTAGGTAACACGCTTGGCAGTCTGCTGCATAATTAAAGAATGAAGTACACTGAATATTTGACGTTAGAATCATTCAAAAATTTTTGGAGAAGTACTGAACTCTGGAACTTGTGAAGCAGAATTCATAAAGCATGATTGCCTTACTTTATTTTCATTAAATACCCCAAACATCAGTTTCATTGCTCAGAACCTGAGAATTAATGAAATGCTTTCTTAGTATATTGGATTGATACGCCTGGAAATTGAAAAGTTGGTAATTCCAAGCAGGGCAGTACAAGCTCCTATAAATTCCCCTTCTAGCATTCTTCCAGTGCAGACTCACGGATCAGTATCCCTACCCATGAAAAACAGAATTGTAGTCCCTTCTTGATTAGCTTGGCCCTTTGCTCCTTTGATAGGACTTTAAACAGCAGACTGCTACGTCCAGTTTATTAAAACTACAAAACAGAGCCCTGAACAACCACCAGACAATAGTTACCAGCTATTGATTATTACTGACCTGAGTCCCACCAGCCACTGATCTGTGTGGTTAACCCCTGCCCCAAACAAACCCCACTGATTAAAACCAGGCTTTCACACGGAGAAAAACTTTGCTTCTGTAACTTCTATTCATATATGAAACAGTGATCTAGAAGAGGAAGGCTGTGCTCCTGTTACCCTAATGACCCATCAAGTCACTGAGATTTAGGGCCTTAATTTGAAGAAACTATGCCATTTTTACGGGAACAGCACCATCAGGATTATTTTATCATTTATAAATAATTAAATTGTGGGACAGATTGTTTAATTTAGCCCTGAAGAATATCATCTTGGCTACTTTAGCACTTCAACTTCTCTCAACACTTATCTTGTGAAACACTTTTTTTGAATATTAGTAAGATTGCAGTGAAATTCTAGAGCTGTAATAGAAACTCCCTTCAGAAAGGAGAATAACATGGAAGATGAAGGGTATACCAAGAACATTTTAAATTATATCCAAATAATTTCTGAACATTTAAGGGAAAGACTAATTCTCATAACCAAACTGAAAAAGTATCAGTGCTGTATACTAGACTCACAGCAAGCCACTAGAATTGAAATGTCACAAGTGCATTGCAAATAATTTCTAACAAGATCATATTGTCAAGCAGTTTTTTCATTAGAAAGTCTCTTAACAGGTCTAAGAGTAGGCAGTATGGTGAAGCCATACCCTGCCTGAGCTTCAAATTAGCTGCTGAAGTTGGAAAGGCTCTTATTTTCCCAACACTTCTGCTCCTCAGTTTTATGATGTTACTAAGACAATGTCTCAGCTTGGGAACATCTTGAAGGATCACCTCTGCTACTGTTCACATGTTGAGTATTGCCACGTAATAGCAGAAAGAAAATCAGAAGGATCACTGTGGTTCCTGACACTCATCTACCAGGTTTTGATTAGAAGCAGTGAACATCAACAAAATTTTCTACACCTTTCCTCCTCCTTGAGGAGGCTCTGAGCAGTACCATGGGTTTGCAAGCTGCAGCCATAGGATGACAGTGCTGCTATTTCTATTTACTCTAAGTGTATTTTCTTCCGAATTCTAAGGACAAGAAACTTCATTTCCAAGAACTTGTATTTCTGTAGTGCTCATAAATCACTCTGGATTGCAACGCTGAATTTATTTTACTGGAACAAAACACTTTAGTGTAAGGCACAGAGGCTTCTCAAGTAAATGCTAAATTAAATGCTGTCTAGGTATCACAGGCTGTTTTTAAACCATCAGAATGTGAGAAGTTCCAAATACAGACTTCTGATCATTTGTCAGCTTTAGGTTTCTGATGGTCAAAACTCACTGTAAGCCTAAAAAAACCATCATATATTTTCAGTGACCCAAGCACTTTGATTTGACAGAGTTCAAATCAGTAATAATAAAGAACACATCCAAGTAAATTAATAAAATAACACTGAAATGCTACATAGGACTCCTTTTCAAAAACACTGTGAAACATTAATTTATATGAGTTGTCACTTCCCTGGCCTAAAGTCCATATTTCAGCAAGAAATAGATTTTTTCTGTTCTGGCAATAGTTAATATGCAAGAAGCCCTTCAAAAGTATTAATGAATAAAAAAACTGTGTATTAAGTTGAAAATGTGCTATTTTACGGAGGGAAAACTTAAACAAAATCTATTTGTGAATATTTGAAAGCTGATGGAGTTGGTTTATTGCAAATAAACGTAGAATTAGACTGAGACCTGTAAAAACACCAGGCTGAGAAAACAAAGCAGTTGGTAGCAAAGCAGAGGTTAAACAGCTGGAGATACCAGCTCTATTTTTCATTCTCCAGCTAGTTCTCTACATAAAACAAAAGTGTTCTTGGAGGTGCTTTTCGCATTATCATGTGTTTCATTAACAATTTCAGAACGTATTTCATTTTATTCAAAACTTTACCGTCTTCAGTGATGATATAGTTTCCTCATCATCTTTAGAGAGCTTTGTGAGCACAGCTACTTTAGATGACTTCTCCACAAGCTCAGCACTCAGCTTCCTGCATTTGCCCATGAGATGCTTTTCATTTTCACGAGACTTCTTCATAACAGCAAGGAGCTTCTCATATTCCAAACGGAACTGTTCCAGAGCTTCATCTCTCTTAAGCAGACTGATGAATTCTTGGGAGTCTTTTTCCAGTGCTTCGAAGGCACTTTCTTCTAGATATGGTTTGTCAGACTTTTCCTGAGTGAAATAAGGTAATCAACAAATCGGAGGAATTCAACATCTCACTTATGACCCCAGAATATAAAAAAGTAATATACTGAGTGGGTAACAGCTACTAAGAAATCAGGACAAAATTTTCTGTAATAACAGTTCTTTTGCTAACACGATATGCATATTGCAGGCTATTTTTCAAACACATCTCCCCTGATTTAACTGAAATAACCTGTGCTTTAACAGTCAGACTTCTTGTAATTGAGTCCCACAACTGCTTTAAAGATAAGTCTACAAAACACCATCATTGTGATAGCATTTGAATAATGCATCAACCATTGAGGAATTTTAGTATTTTAGTCTCAGGTCTGCCCAGTTCTCTTCCCTCTAAAGTTTGATTAGTTTATGCTTTCCATGCAAATAGTGCCAGCAAATCACTTGTTGACAAGTGTATCTGAAAGCTTCAGTAATAACAATGCAAGCCAGTCCTTCCTCTGCAGGAAATACTACTGTTAAATCTTTCACAGAGGACATTTTTTTTATCTAGCTCAGTTGTGCCAAAACCTTACAAGCATATCTCAGAGATGGTCTCACTTGGACAGGAAAGCAGCTCTCCTGTTAGCACAGCCCTGGCGAGTCCCCATCCCAAAAGACAGGCAATGAAATACACAGTTCCCACAACCTTAAAAATTGGCCCTTATGACTTGAAATAAAGGTCAGGCCATGCGACACATTGAGGTAGAGAGACCAGTTCCAAGTACTCCTTCTCGCCAAGACTCTGGTTTGGGGTGTCTTCTTCTGTCAGACTCTTTAGTGGGAAAAACACAGGCTAGCATGGAAGGGCAATCTGCAGTGTGAGGCTGAAACTTATTGCCTCCTCCTCAAGCGTGCTCTGGGACTCACAGGTTTCTTCTTATTTCATCCTCCTCTCCAAACCACAGAATCAGGGAGGGAGGGACCTCGAAGATCATCTCATTTCAACCCCCATGCCATGGGCAGGGACACCTTTCACTAGACCAGGTCCCTCAGAGCTCCATCCAGTCCGGAGTCGAACACTTCCAGGGATGGGGCATCCACATCTTCTCTGGGCAACCTATTCCAGTGCCTCACCTCCCTCACAATAAAGAATTTTCTCTTAATATCTAATCTAATAATCTAATCTAATATCTATCTAAACCCACTGACTTTCAGTTTGAATCCATTCCCCCTTGTCCTGTCACTCTATGCTCTTGTGTAAAGTCCCTCTCCAGCTTTCTTGTAGGCTCCCTTCAGGTACTTCAGTTTTGATCCTGTTTACGTTTGTGATCGTAAATAGAGTTAAGACTGGCAATAAGCGGGGCGGCAGGGGGCGAAATAACACCTACGATCTTAAAAGTAGCAGCTGTTCCTAAGATACAACTGCTGTTACTGCCTACGTACAAGTAGGCTAGTTGCTCTTGCTTTCAAAGCAGGACATAACTGAGCTCTGCTCACACGGGTAACCCCTACACATAAACATGGCTTATGGATACAGGTGATGCACAGGTGATGTTGTTGGGCTTATCCTGAGGTACAGCCTTCATCCTGTCCAAACAAGGGGCGGGGAAGGGAGGGGGCAGAGGTTCCAGGTTACCTCAGCCATGCTGCCGGCGGGCGGGGACAGCGAGGCTCGGGGCTGAGGGTCGGTGCTGGTGGTTGTGGCTGTGCCGATGCTGATGCTGGCTGGTGCCGGTGCCGGTGGTTGTGGCTGTGGCAGTGCCGGTGCCGGTGGCTGTGGCGGGGTGGCTGTGGCTGTGGCGGTGCCGATGCCGGCCCGGGGCCCGGCGGTGCCGAGGCCGCGGCTGAGCAGCGAACCTCGCGTCGTTTCGTAGCAACGGCGGCAGCTGCAGGCGGGGCCGGGCCGGCCCCCGGGGCTGCTCCCCGGCCATGGCCCCGGTCACCCCGCGCCCGAAGCGTGGATTTTCCTCCCAGGGCTGGCCATCTTGCTGTTGGAGTTCAGTCGGGGTTTTTTAACTAAGGACACCGAGCGCTGTTTGCCCTCCGATCCGAAAGGCTCGGAGCTGCTCCCCGAGGCAGCAGGATGGAGCAGCTCAGTCAGAGAATCACAGAATTGTTGGGGCTGGAAGGGACCTCTGCAGATCATCCCGTCCGACCCCCCTACCCTGGCAGGGTCACCTAGAGCAGGTGACACAGGAACGTGTCCAGGCGGGTTTTGAATGTCTCCAGAGAGGGAGACTCCACACCCTGCCTGGGCAGCCTGTCCCATTACTCTGCCATCCTCAGTGTACAGAAGTTCTTCCACATATTGAGGTGGAACTTCTCGTGTTTTAGTTTATGGCCATTGCTCCTCGTACTGTCACTGGACACCACCAAAAAGAGTCTGTCACCATCCTCTTGGCACCCAACTTTGAGATTTATATGCACTGATGAGATCCCCTCTCAGTCTTCTCCACACTAAACAGGCTCAGCTCCCACAGTCTTTCCTCGTATGAGAAATCTCCAGACCCCTCATCATCTTCGTGGCTTCCGCTGGACCCTTTCCAGTATCTCATTATCTTTCTTGTACTGAGTATGCTTGACGCAGGGTCCTGTGGAAGGTGATAAATGGGGATTTGTGCAGTTTTGAGAGGACAAATCATAGAACCACAAAATGGTTTAAGTTGGAAGGGGCCTTTAAAGTCATCTCGCTCCAACCTCTCTGCCATGGGCAGAGAATTCCACTAGACCAGGTTGCTCAGAACACATCCAGTGTGTGTCCAAAAATTATACCCATTTATTGAGACATTCCCACGAGCTTCCTGGTCCAGTTGGAGATGTCCCTGTTCATTCCAGAGAGGTTGGACTAGAAGACCTTTAAAGGCCCTTTCCAATCCAAACTATTCTATGATTCTACTCTATGTTTTTCAAACTCCCAGTGATTTGTGTCCTGTTAGACTCTGTAAGGGTGACTGTTTAGGCTGGTCTTCATGATAACTTCCATTTGAGCTAAATTAATTCAAACTCTACAAGTTCACCCTCATGGTAGCTGCAACTCTAACTGCAGTGCATACAGAGTAGGGTGACTGTGTTAGGAGTCTGTCGTAACTCGTGCTAAAGCCCATTTTTGATAAGCCAGTCATCGTGCCTTAAAACATCACAACTCATAGCACATAGTGGAACCATTAAGTGGAACCAGGACAAGACTCAAATGGTCATATTGAATTCATTCCACAACAATTAATATTAACAACAGAATGCCTCGACAGCTTCGTGACCAAAGAGCTGCACTGACACTCAAGAGGACACTGGGGTTTCTGACCTTAGCAAGAATTTACTGTAACTTGAGACCAGCCACTTAAAATTAAATTCCTTATTGAGGTGGAAATAACCACATCTGCCATCCTGCAATGGTGCTGTGACTGTCATGGTTATAAATGATGCACTGGTGTCATAGAGAGAATCTCTAGACAGGGTGGAGCTCTTCAAATGGGATCACTTTTTAACACTCCCTTTTAAGCTGAGCCTATGTTCCCAGCTCTGCAAAAACCTTTTTGCTAGTAAGAGCAAAAACCTCAGACAGCCACAGAAAAAATAAAAAAAAATCAACTTAAATAAAAACAAATAAATAAAAACAAATAAATCTCCAGTCATAGCAGGGACAAGCCAGACCTCGTAAGTTTCAGTTCATTGACAAGATTGTTATTTATTTCCCTATCTGACTTTGTTCAAGAGACACACATACTTTATAAATAAGTATAAATTATATATCTTCATATTCTTATGATGGTAAATAAGCAGAATCACCTGTTTCACCAGCTGCATAAAAGAGAGTTTTGCATCAGTGGGGTGTGTTGGTGTGCATGCAGAAAGGGTTACTAGAGAAGAAATGTTTTCTCACTGATTTATTTGAGGTCACAACCCTCATGCAGTTAATTTAATGCATGTTTCAAACTGTAGTGGCATGAAAATGATAAGCCATCACTTCCTGAATGTAAGGATTTATGAGCTACTGCAGAGATATAAATAAATAGAGTAAAATCTCATCATAAGATGACCCAGGAGAATGTAAGCCATTTGGGGCAGCGACCATGACAGTACATGTCTTCTGGAAAGCATAAAAGGAACCTTATGGGCACTGCAAGGTAAGGATAAGAAGAATTGATAAGGAAAGCCCGGCAGCGGGATTCGGAGTGTTTCCTCCCACATCCGCTGCTGTGAGGAGACGTCAGGAGGCGGCAGCACCGCACCACCGCCGTGATCGCTGAACTGCCCCGCACAGCTGCTCCCAACCCCGGCCGAGAGACGCGTTACAAACCTTAATTATTACATGGAGATACAACGGTGGGGTGAACATGTGCTCATGGATGAGGTTCTGCATTTGAATACAGTTTTGCTCAGTTTATTCAGATAATATCATTGATGGGAGATTACCTCTAAGGAAAGGAAAATTTATCTACCGATTTGCTAATTAAAATATTGTTTTATATATATTACAAATATGTTACATAAATATCACCTAATCTAACTGCAAGTCTTGTAATTTTCCCAGAGATATAAATCCATCAGAACCTCGTGGCCTCAAAGAGCAGTGACGCTGCAGACGCAGTCTGTGGGCTGACACCCTGGGAGCCAGATTGCCTTCTCAGAATTACATCAGTTTTGAAGCATTAAAAGGAACAAACTTCTTTTTCTCCAGTGACAAGGAAACACTATGTGGTCCTCGATTACTTAATTATCTAGCTGATATTTTTACTACATTCTTTTTGAATGTCCTCTCCACCTGTTATTTTCAAACTTAATCATGGTTTTATAATGTGAACAGTTGTTCTGTTTAAATTGGATTGAGACTTTCTGCTTTGTTCATAAAGATGATGCAACAGATCTCAAATAACAGTAACCTTTGATCATGCTTGGCACTAGAGTTGAGCCACTGATCTCAAGCGAAGGAAACACTTCCATTTCCGTAAAAAGTTAAATCACATGAACGTTTCAATTAACAGAAACACCCAGGTAAAGAGGTTCGTTAGTTCTGAGACAGAAGCTAAAGCTGACAAGTGGTCTGTGTATAATGTACAAATACACGCTCTACATAAAAAATTAAATAGATGACAGTTATGGAAAGTAAATAAAATTATTTCAATAATTCTGAAACTAAGATGAACTTGCTGTTCTCCATTATGGTTTGAAACTGCAGAACAGTTTTCCATCCCTGTTTTTCCTCCCAGTTCTGAAACTGGGATTACTATGGCCTGCCATGCTTATTGGAAAATTCCTCTCTTCTACCCTCCTCCAAACCAAACACAGGGATTCTCAGATCGCTGGAGGAAAGCAGTGCTCTGCAGATCACCATCACTGCCCACTGTGGGCTCTTACCACCACCAGTAGTATGGTTTATGCTACCAATCTGGCCTTCCTCCTACATATTTGGAGGAATGGTGTGGCAGAAGTGACCCCCACCCATCCTGGTTGCCCAGGAGCATTAATCCCTGGAGAGGCTATAAAGGAAAGCCTGCAAGGTAACATAAACATAGTTGGCCCTGCACCCTACACAGGTTTCTTCAGTCCTCAATTTCCATTACCTGCTTACCAGTTCTGATCTATGGCTGTCTTCCCAATCATGAACATCTGGATCTATTTAAAAGTTTGTTTCAAATATGTCTAGAATCATCATGTATTCATTAGCAGAAACAACTTCTCCCCCATATTTTCTAACAGCCTTTCGGTTCCAGCAGCAGAATCTCTTATTCCTGTTCCTCTCACATTTTATTCTTCAGCCTTTTAATTCTCAGCCACCAAATGTTTCCATAGATGAAAAACTAGTCTGGTATTTTTCACTATTTGACACTTGACTCCTCTGGGAGGAAGAGGCTATTAGAAAAAACTCTTAATACTCAGAGAAGTCTGTAGAAATCACAGCAATAAAAGATGTTATAAGGTCAGGTGTAGAGGGTAGATGAGGACACCATATGGTGAGCTGTGAAAAGGGGATCCTGTCTCCCTGCACAGTTCCGTGCATGATAGCTAGGAAGTGTGAAATGGTGGAAGACAGTCCCCCTACCCTTTCTTGATCTGCTTATGCTTCTGCTCTGCTGAGTCATGCTGAGCTGTGCTGCTGCAGATTCCTTTCGGTTTACGACGTGGGGCGTCAGCAAGGCCTGACAAGAGCAAGATTATCATTCCTGCTTTCTTTGAGTGTTAACATAATCCCTCTGTGTGCTCCAAACTGGCAGCTGTCTCCTGTATTCCTTGATTTTTTTTTTTATTTAGTACTTGTAATGGTTTAAGGAAATATTGCTAGTTTTGTAATGAATTAGAAATACTAGTGGAAAGAATAAAATAATTCCTCAATCTTCTAACATGTCTGAAAGCAGCTGAGAAAGATACCTAGAAATTAACTCTCAGCCCAAATCTTGCTCTTGTCCTGCACCTGCTGATGGGATCTTAGAGTTCATTTTAGAAATAATATTATTATATCTAATTTCTGCTGCAGTAGCAGCCACATCACAGAGCCACACGTTAAGTCCCAGTGTGCAAAGAACTATGATACTGTTACTCCAGTGCTCGCAGCTTCAGGTCCTGCCCAGCATGTGAGTAAGGTTAGCGGAGCTTGGCTCATTATCAAATAAATTACTACCTTTAGCAAGATAATGATCTCAAGCCTTCTGCAGTGCAGCAATACTCAACCAATGAATCATGTTCTAGAGTTGTCAGGATATGTGCTTCGAGCTTTCCCTCCTCTTTCAGACTGCTGAACTGCATAAAAAATAAACTAATACAAATCAAATTAATTTGTCTTGGTTTGACTTTTCCATTTACATGTATTGTATTGTTATCATAATTTGATACCATCTTAGGTGGCACAGAAAGTAGATCCTGAATGAGATGGTGGATATGTAATATAATCTATTGGGATGTGAGTCTTCCTTTGAAAAATGTTCAGGTCTTTCCCCTGTATCCCAGAGAAATTTTGCAGATGCATGTAAATGATAGTCACTGTAACCCATAGTGATTTGTATTGTCCAGTGTGTATTTCTATACATATACATCAGTAATTACTACCTTGTTGGGCTTTATACAGGTGATATTTAATAGGCATTTTCCCTTGGCTTAGGTGATGAATAGCTGAGATCCTGGTGAAGAAGCTGTTTTCTCTCCTCCTGCTGCTGTGAAGTTCCCAGGGGAAATAAATAATGCACAAGACAGGCTGAGTCCTGCAGCATAGAAGTGAGGAGATTTCAGTATTGCTCTTGCTGGAGATGATTTCCATAGATTAGGGCATATGACGAAGAAATGTACTAACAATACCCAGGTTGCTAATCAACCTGAAAAAACTTGATTCGGATACTAAGGAAATAATACCTATACACACAAATTTACAATCACAAACCCTTTGAGTAACATTAAAAGTGTTACTTAATTCAATAACCACTTCATGAAATACAAAGAACGGGCTGACTTAACAGTCCCAGCTATTACTCATGAACTAGCCAGCTACAAAACAAAGCTGTGCCCCCACATTTGCCTGGTGCCCTCTTGATATTGCAAAGTCTTAGTGCAGCATAACACACAGATTGTCTCCTACCACCACATATGTCCACCATCCGAGCTTAAAAAAAAAAATCAAAGCAGCAGTGGTGAAGAACGTGCAACATGCCAGACCAGTGGTAATATAAGCCAGTTGTTGCAATGCTGTGGAAAGAGGAAGGGGATATATAAAGGGATCTATAATTTCCCTAAAGGGGAAGCCATAAAGGGATCTATAATTTCCCTAAAT
This sequence comes from Chiroxiphia lanceolata, assembly GCF_009829145.1. Taxonomy (NCBI): domain Eukaryota; kingdom Metazoa; phylum Chordata; class Aves; order Passeriformes; family Pipridae; genus Chiroxiphia; species Chiroxiphia lanceolata. The sequence goes on from NC_045644.1 coordinate 12,313,996, forward strand.
CAGACAGATGTCACTATGCTGTTGCTCAGACTTGGTGCCCTTAATCTTCTTTGCGAAAGTGATACTTGTTGAGCAAACTTATTTATGTGAGAAATGTAAGAAGATGGCCTTTAGAATGAGGGCAGTGTTGGAAAACACTTTTGAAAAACCTTTACCGTGGCCTTTATCATTAGCTAATACTGCTGTGCCGCAACTCCCCCACCCTTACAAGGCCCAAGCCTGTCCGAGTTCAAAAAGCATTTGGTCAACATTCTCAGGCACATGGTGTGATTCCTGGGGTTGTCCTGTGCAGGGCCAGGAGTTGAACTCAGTGATCCCCATGGGTCCCTTCCAACTCAGGATATGCTATGATTCTAAGGAAACGAGCACGACTTCTGTGCCTCGGAAGGATGTTAGGCAGCTCCACAAGTTTCTATTTGTGCCACCTTTGAGCAGGAAAATAGTTCGGCATCCCTGGGATCTGCTCCTTTGCTTTGATAAGAGCTGTACGCGAGGTTACGTGTTTCAGCTGCTTTCCTGACTCTCAGGCACGACCACCAGGAGGTCAGAATACATCCGAGAAGCAAGATGAGCGCATTTCCTCTCCGTCCTCCGTGCCCTCGGTACGAAACCATCTGGGAAGCTGATGGGGGGAGCCGAGGGGTAGATCAGACTGCTCGCTGCCGCCCGCCGGAGGATGGCTGGGCTCCTAGGGCTGGCGGGGGTGGTTTGAAGGAGGAGAGAAACAACAAACCAAAGAGCGGAGGGCGCCCGCTCGGGCCGGGCTGGGCTGGGCGGGCTCCTGCCCCTCGCCGAGCGGAGCCGCCGCCGCCCCGACAGCGCCGGTGTGCGGGGACCGCCCCGGGAGCGGCGGCCGAGCCCGCCCGGCCCGGTGAGTGTCGTGCGGGGACCCTGGGGTCCGGGGGTGCAGCCCGGGGGGACGAGGGGTGCCAGGGGGTGGGGAAGGGCCGTGCCGGGCTGGCCGCAGCGGGTCGCGCTGCTGTGATTGCCCCCCGGATTCTCCTTAGGGAGTAACTTTTGCCTTTAGCTCGTTTTGCGCGCCTAAGCGGCTCCTCTCGGTGGGTACCGGGACACCGGCAGGATCGGGCCCCTGAGGCAGCTTGCTGCGCCCACCAAAGTTTCTGCAGAGCTTTCGGCATCTCTGTCCCTGCAGCCCAGGCGGGAGCCGAGCGCGGGGGGCAGGAGGTGCCCGCTCCCAGGGCCCCGGGAGCGGCGGGAGAGCGGCCAAAGCCCCTTGGGAGGAGCGCGGGGGGACCCTCTGCGGGACCGAGCCCGAGGGACCCCTCGGCCACCTCTCTTCGCTGGGGACACAGCCAGGGGGGTCCTCGGGCCAGCGCTGACCTCGGGCATGTGCAGTCCATGCAGAACGCATCGCTGAGCTTTGCTGCGTGTTCAGTGGTACACGGCATGGGCTTAAAACTTCCTTGTCTTTCTTCTGAGTTACACTACGTCTCACTAATGAGCACAGAGAAAAGGAGTGATGTTTTCAGTAGAGCTGAAGGAGGGATATTTTCGGTAGAGCTGCTCTTCTTTTGTGTGGGCATGTTTTGAAAGTGGCCAGCATGTATTTGTAGCTCAAACCAGAGTGAGCCAGGACTGGGATGCTAGAAGTCATGGGCTGTAAAACTGACATGCAGAACCAGAACCTTAATGGCCTTTGCATCTCCAACTTGGCAATCTGCCACTGAAGCAGTTCTCTTGGGAAATGCCATACTGAAATCCTTCAGGAAAACAGGACACGTTGCTATTGGTATCTGTTATGTGGTTGGGCAAGATGAGCAGCAGCAGTCTCTCTAGGCAAACATCACTATTAACATGTTTTTAATGAGTACTGTAAGCCTAACCCATACTCAGCACATCTCCTTCAGGCACCAGTGTTTGCCATGAGCTGCCAAGCAAGGACATGAGCTGCCATGAAAGCAGCACTTGGACAGGAGAGCCACTGTAGTGTAGGATGCCTTGGTTTGCAAGGTTTTTTGGTTCGGTTTGGTGATGATGATAATTCTCCTCTGCAGCTCTGACTAAAGTGATTGTCTACCTTCATAGGTAACTGCTTTTAAAAACCGTTTCTTCTTAATATATGTGAAAGGTGCTCTCTCAGTCCTTAAGGAAAAGCAGAGCATAGAAATTAGGAATGGAAACTTCGAGCCTTCTCTTCCTTGTTTTCAGCACAATAGACGCCTCGTGCTGCTCCCACATGGGAAATGCACACACGTGCATTAAGTGTGATTGCCACAGATGTGGAGAGAGGTGAATTGATTTGCCAAAGGTCAGAGAGCCAGTGTTAGTACTGGGATCAGCTCGAGGATTTCTTGGTTCTCCGCTGGTAGATGACATTCTTTGTTTGCATGACTTGGGTGTACAGGACTCAGTGGTCTGTGTTTACACCAGTGGCATCTGCAAGGAAGAAGAGACCTGTGCACACCAAAGGCATTGTACCTGTTTATCAAGAGCTTGGGCAGTGGCCCCTCCCCACCTAACTGTCTTCCTCTTTTTGTTGCTTGAAGCATTACAATCTACTAAGAACAACCTTTCTTTTTTTTTTTCACACTACCCTCTCTGTCTCAAGTCAGACTAAATAGCCCTGGTGAGGGATTGGGGAACTTGGTGTTCTTGAGTAATTGTTTCAGGCCATCTAATGACTAGGGCCACCAAAAGCTGCATGTCTGCTCCCCTTTTGTTTTTTTATTGGTTCTATGCATGGCATTAAGGGCTTTTGTGTGTTTCTGCAGGATGTCTCAGGAGGATGCCAGATGCCAGTGCTTGTGATTCTTTTTACATGGCAATGAGTAACAGGAGAAGGGAACCTAACACTGGTGTTCCACAAGCTGATCTAACTAATTTCTGCCTTTATGTTTAAGAAAAGCTGTATGTTTTTCAAAGGGACAATTTCAGGCTTCCATTTGCAACTATCTACCTGCTGACTGTTGTTCTCTTGTTTCAGTGTCTTGGAACTTGCTTGCAAAGTAATTAACACACCATGATATCAGGAAACACACTTAATGGGTTGTATTGTGGTGTACTTTCTTTTTTTTTTTTTTTTTTTGGCTCATAGCTTAAATTAGTTCCCTGAGTGCAATAGGTACACAGCTAAAGGGGTGGTTTATTTTTCTCAGTTGCATTGTTTTCTTCTGACACATCTGCATCCCCTCTAAAACAAATATCCTGGCAAAATTTAAGCTAAATTTAGCCTCTGTTGACAAGATGAACATTAAGAAGCAGTATATGAACCCCATGAAAAGTCTGCATGAGTCTCCCAGCTGTCCTGTGCTGTCCTGTCCAGCACACTCTGCTCTGCAGAATTGCAATTGCAATCCATAGCAATGGTGTGATGGAAAAGGAAGCTGAAAAAAGCTTCTGGCTTGTCCATTTAGGTCCCCTTTAAAATGGACTGTTGGGTGGGCCAGCTCTTTCTCTCCCAAGTGTTATTATAATCCATTTATACTGGGGAAAAAGCAGGTTTGCTGCCAGGCAGCATACTTTCCATCAGCACATGTAATTGCTGGGTGGGAGAGAGAGGTAGAGACTCTGGTTTTCAGGCTGGAGGGAGCATGACCAGGGTGTGCAGTGGGCAGCATTGTCGTGTGAACCATGAATTCCAGGTTTTGCAGGGATGTGAGTGAGCTCAGCCATGTAAGCAAAACCTCCTGCCTGTTCACTCCTCAGCGTGGGCAATAGGCAGGGAGGCAGGTAGCCAAGCTTTAAGCAGCCTCAGGAACAGAGAGCTGGCCTGGGGTGCAGCTGCAGCAGGACTCTTTTTTTAGCTTGTTTGTACTTACACACACGTGTGGGCCATGAGAAGTTGGCTGAGCCAACCTTGACCAGCAGTTCAGGAAAACAGACGGGTTTTACTGCCATGACCTGAAGGCCAGAGTAGCTGCTGAGCTTCACTGGAGCAGGGGCAGCTTTGATTTCTGTCATGGAGAGGAGGCTCTCATATAGGGCTGACTCAAAACAAACACTGTGCTGTGTTGCTCCAGCTTCCTCATGGAAGCAGTGTTAAGGCACGTGCAAGACAAGGAGGTGATCCAAGACAACATGGCTTCACTAGGGGCAAATCATACCTGACCAGTCTGGTGGCCTTCTGTGATGGAGTGGCTGCAACATTTGGCAAGAGAAGACTGACCAGTCATCTACCTAAAATTGTGTAAGACCTTTGGCATGGTTCCACATGATATCCTGATCTCCAGAGTGGAGAGATGTGGATTGGAAAGGTTGACTGTTTGGTGGATAAGGGTTTACCTGGGTAGATGCAACAAGAGAGTTGTTGTCGACGTCTCTCTGTCCAAGTGGAGGCTGATGATGTCCCTCAGGGCTCTGTCTTGGGACTGGTGCTCTTTTATATCTTTATCAGTGACATAGTGAGATCAAATGCACCCTCAGCAAGTTTGCAGATGACACAAAGCTGAGCAGTGCAGTTGACACAACAGAGAGAAGAGATGTCATCCAGAGGGACCTGGACAAGTCTGGGAGGTGGGCCCACAAGAATTTCATGCAATTGCACTTCTGCCAAGTGCAAGGTGCTGTACCTACGTCAGGGCAATCCCAGATATGAGGACAGACTGGGAGAAGAACTCATTGAGAGCAACCCTGCAGAGAAGGACTTTGGGGTTCTCATGAATGAAAGGCTGTACATGACTCAGCAATGTGCACTTGAAGCCCAGAAAGCCAAATGTGTCCTGATCTGCATCCAGAGCAGCATGGCCAGCAGGTTGAGGGAGGGCTTGTTCCCCTCTACTCCACTCTCATGAGACTCCACCTGCCACATCCAGTTCTGGGGTCCTCAGTACAGGAAGGTACATCAAACTGTTGGAACAGGTCCAAAGGAGGTCACAAAGATGATCACAGGGCTGGAGCACCTCTCCGATGAAGTCAGGCTGAGAGAGTTGAGGCTGTTCAGCCTGGAGGTTCTGGAGAGACTTCTTTGCAGTCTTCTAGTACTTAAAAGGGGCTTACGAAAAGGTAGAGCAACTTTTCACATGGACAAAAAGTCATAGGACTAGGGGGAACAGTTTTAAACTAAGAGGAGAGATTTAGATTAGATGTTAGGAGATTTTTTGCTTAGAAGATGGTGAGGCACTGGAACAGGTTGCCCAACAAAACTGTGATTGCCCCACCCCTGAAAGTGTTCAAGGCCAGGCTGGATGGGACTTTTGAGCTACATGGTCTAGTGGGTGGCATCCCTGCTTATGGCAGGGGAGTTGGAACTTGACATTTTCTAAGGTCCCTTTCAGCTGAAACCGTTCTGTGACTTTGTGACTGCCTCAAAGAGAGTGAGAGAAGGTTTGTGCTGATATGTGAGGGTGCACAACAGGCACACCCACTGCTGAGAAGGACCTGCTTGTAAGTGGCCTGACCACCCCCTAAGGTTCAGTCAAGGTCTCTCCAGCATCTGTACACATATAGTTGAGGGAGACTCTGACTTTAACTCTTTCTTTTGAGATTTAAAAATTATTTTAACAAGTGAGGTTGTGCAATTCCCGTAGCAGCAGTACCCACACAGCACTTCATAGTTTCTTTCTTCCAAGCAGAAGCACCTGCTGCACCTTACTGACCCTGAGCCACCATGAGACCAGGCACTGCTGGCCCTGAGGGCTTACAAACATCCACTAGGATATTGTGAAGGTACAGTGCAAATCCAGACCTTTGGGGTTTGGGGTGTCTTGCTCCTGTGTTTGGCAGTCTGTGCTGCTGCTGGCAGTGTCATGGCACTGGTTGAGCAGAGGCACCTGCAGCCCTGCAAGCTGGGAGGGCAGGGCAGGGCAGAACAGAGCCCATTTGCTCAATCTGGCCTCTAAGAAGACAGAGAGAAGTGAAACTGTGCACACAATCTGGTCAAAGCAGGTACGTGGGAGGAGGGAGGCGAAGTGAGAGGGTCCTCAGAAGAACAAGGTTGCATCAACATAATACAGAGCCCTTAAAGTACCCAGCTCCAAAGCCCAGCTCAGCCCACACTGATCATGATTTCATCAGGCTTTGGATGACAGTTGGAAGATTTGAAGTGGTGGTAGCAGCTGGAAATGAGGGTGGTGGATACCTGCTCCCCAGCCCATTGTGCAGCTGGGTAATATCTCCTTTATCTACCTGCAACCAACTTGTTGGGTCCTCTCCTCCCTTTGGTTGGGGAACTTTGTCTTTTTCCTGTTGCATGTGAAATTTCTTCACTTCTCTCTCCTAAAATATGGTAGTTTGTCTTTTGTGGTTCAGTGCTTCACATCTTCCTGTCTGCTCTTAGACTTATTTCCTGTCTCTTCTATATTTTCTGTTTCTCCCATTAGCTCTCTAAACCCAGCTCCCCGAGCAAGTATTTCTACCTTACAAGCTGCTTACAGCAGCCAGATGCCTTTTCTAGACAAACCAATCCCAGACAAAACTGTCCCAGCCCTTGCACTTATGCAGCTGCTAATTTGACCCTAATCCATTTTAAAAGGAGAGGGTTGGTGGGTGAGGATGGAGTCAGAGGAGGGAGGTCCTTACTTGCCAACATGTCTGCAAGGCTGGCAGACCCACAGTGTGATCTGCACACTTTCCCATGGGAGAAGCAGCATTTTGACTCTCCCCTGATCACTTCAAACTGATTATTTCTGGTCTCTTGAGCTTTTATGATAATTTTATTAGGTAAGGGGGTGAGTTAATCTCTTTTTTAATCAATTCCTAGTTTAGATAACTGCATTATATACCCAACTGCTGCCTGAACTTCCTCATTCATTCACTTTGTGTTTTGCAGACTTCCTGGCTGTGCTTCAACAGTGGGTGACTGAATATAGTCTTCTCTGCATCACGGCAATAGTAGTAATGTGAAGCCTAATGAGCACCTGCAAAGCCGTGTAGCAGGTAAGTGCTCCAGGGGTCATTCTTCCTTCCAGATTTGATGTGATTTAAAAAAGCGTCTTGATGGGCTCTCGCTAGGAGATCTTGAGCCTTGCAACAGAAATGCTGAAAGGAGATTGGTGTGGCTCATATTTTAGTAAATGTTCCCAACAGCGAGGTTCAGCCAGCTTCTTGCAAAGTAAAAGTAGCAGTGTTGTGAAAGTTTAATTTGGAAATGGCTTCGGTGTAGAAGATCAGTGTTAAAAGCCTCTCTCTTTTGGACTTTCAGTATAAAATTGTTTTTATCTCACTGCTTGTTACGGTTGGGATCTAGTCAGAGAGTGATGGCAAAAGGGAACCAACAGGTCCAAAACTTTGCCGATATCAGCTACTGCTGCATTTTCTGTTGTGCAGGAGAACTTGCGAGAGGTACCTCACCCAGACTGGGCAAGTACTAGATCCCCACTCTTCCAGGTGTTAGAGAGAGAGCAAAGGCATAGAAGTGTGTGGACAGCCTCTTGATGATCAAGGGTGACAGCAGAGGCAGCCAGATTGAAGGGAAATAAGCCACAAGTTTTCATGTTTGTATGAAAACCCCTGAAAACATGCTGAAAGGAGAACTGCTGGGTGAAACCAAGATGTCTGGTACTGCTGCTCTGCGAGTGTGTGACAGGAGGCTCTGCAGGTACCAGTGGTGGGAAGGAAAGAACTGGAGCTGATGACAGAGGGAGCCGCCAGAGCAGCAGTCCTGGCTGCCACAATGTCCTGCTTTGGCTCCGAGTACCTGTTAGTTCATGTTCTCCACATGATTTTTTTCTTTTATTTATTCTGGATCGGTGTTGGGTGGTGTCTGTCCCCTTTTTCCCATCGCAGAGTTCAAACGGCTGCTCTGCTCTAGCAAAGCTCAACTCTCAGCGTTCCCTGGCATGCTCCTCCAGCCCTGATCAAAGCTGTGAGAGCTGGCCCATTGCCATTCTCCTGTGTGTAAATGAAGCTCTTTCTCCTTTCCCTTCACCGTCTTTCATTATTATCCCTCTTCCAGAGGCAGGTTTTTCTGGCTGATCTAGCACATTATTTGTATCAGCGATATTTGCCTCAAGGCAGAGATGCTTTTTCAGCATTTATAGGGAAAGCATCTGATCCATCCCACTGCCATGCTTAGAAAAACCAGGCATGGTGTTGGCAGGGATGAGGACCATTGCAGCCAACTGTTGCAGAATTTAAGCCCTGTTAGGTACAGCCTCTGACTCATATGGTTATTCTGGTTGCCTGGCAAAGGAAAACTGTTACTGTTCCTTCACTTTCAGAAGCAGGGAGAAGAGCACGTAGAGAAGGTTCTTGTGTCTGACCAGTTGTAAGGTGTCAGCTGAGCCACCTGTGTAACCAACTCATCTTTCTCTGGGTTGCCTCAAGGGATGGTGGGCACTGTCAGTTGAAAAGATAGAGTTTGTGGCCAAACCCAAATGAAAACAGTGTAAATTGGCTTCAGAACGCCTTGCTTTCAGTTCTTCCAAATTGCAGAGGATTTGGTGACATATGATAAGCACCTGATGAGGAGTGGGAGCAAATGGTTCCCACGATGTCTGCAGGGAGGTGAGTAGTTCCCTAAGACAAGATACCGCCTGCCTGTGCCAAAATCCCAGCAGGGATCCAAAACAGCTTGTTTTGGAGAAAGCACATGCAGTGATAAGGAGACTTTCCTACAGGTAGGGGCAGTTAAGCAGTAGTCTAGACTGCCTTGGGAGGCAGAGATTCACTGGAAGTTTTTCAGAACAAAGTAGATAGAGACTTGCCAGAAACCATCCAGGCACAGTGTAGGCCATGCATAGGCAGAGGGAAGAAACTGTATTGCTTTTCCAGACCTCTTTTTTCCCTATTTTTTAAGTTCTTTTCTGTTAACACGTACCAGAGGTGGAGCTAAGGAGATGTTCTCAAGCTTAAAAAGTGGTGCTTGTTATACACACTCTAGTGCTTCCCAGAGGGGCTTGGTCTTGTGTATCTTTGTCCAGAATGCTTAGATCGTAGTCCTCCTGGATGTTCAGGTACCTTACTGCCGCTGGTTTCAGAGGAGAGTTTGATTCTTAAAGGCCTCTGGGGATTTAGCATCCAAATACTTTGGGACTGTTGGAAATGTGAGGGAAAATACTTGAATTTCAGCAGCACAGACATTTCTGCACTGCAGATTGCAAGTCATTCATGGTAAGTGAAGATGAGCCTTATCTTTTTCTTCCAGTCAAGTGGGGGCAAGGATGACAGGGATGTCTTCATCTTTATTTTGGGTAGCTGAAATCCACTGGCTGAGCCTCCCCTACTGTGACACACAGTGACATAAATTATCTGCACACTAGGTGACATAAGGACATAGAGCTGTACTGCAGTCCTACCTAGTGAGCTGGCTATGCTCAGTCTAAGTATCGTGGCCACTCTCTTCTGCTGCCAAAGTCAAAAGATGGTCTGAAGGTGCTTGGATGATGTGTATCCCACCTCCCTGGTGACCCATAACTGCATCGTGCTCTTGGAATAGGTGCAGGGTTATGATCTCATGCTCTGAAGGAGTTACAGGAAGAAATGTCAACTGAGAGGAACATGTTTGTGTAGTAAGTCATCCACAACACGTGCTCTCAGCTCAGCCTTGTACTTGCTGCTAGTCCTGGATACTTTCAGTCTCCCATGTGAAGCTGGAAGCTGTCTTTACTCCTTGCTAAGCTCCCTGCCTGCTGCAGCAGAGGGGATTTTTGTGCCTATGAGCAGGGGCCCCACAGCAATGACTCACAGTTCCCATTACGTGGTAACTTAGCCTTTAAGTGTGCAGAGAGGCTGTTCCTTGGCTTTCAAACAAAGCCTTCCTTTGTTGTGCTTATGTTATAAAGGAAGCAAGCTATGTGTTCACCCCACATCCCAAATGAAAACCACGTGGCTTCACAGCCTTAATATGTGTGTTCGATAATTCTGTTACAGCAGTGCAAGTTACATTGCTCTTACCCAATTCAGTTTACAAATTCTTCAAGGAAAGAAAGAGCTTAGAGATGTTTCCTTTTGTTGGTAAGAAAAGGGGACTGAGCAAAGAGCACATGAAAATTATTAAATATGGGTACATGTGGCAATAGGCTGGTCTCTGAGTCATTCCCTTGGGTGAAAATGGCTCTGAGTTGGTGGCCACGGGTGTTGAAAAGATGAGCTTCATGTAAATATTGCACGGAAGTGGGGCAGTTTGTTTTCTTGTATGACTTTGCTTTCTTCTGCTGCTTTTTATTTATTCAAACTCATTTTGAAAAGCAGGGTTACCAGCAGTACTCTGCAGCCAACATATTTGTGTGCGTGCGTCTGTCTTGGCAGTTTTTAAGTTTATGACTAGTGAGCCACGACTGGGATTACTGCTTCCCAAAGCATTTGTCTTGTTTCTCCTATCTTTTCTAGAGTCACCAGGTAATAAAGTAAGAGGGTCTGATTCTTCCTGCAGAGGCTGCCTTGAAATGCAAAGTGCCTCCGCTTAGATCAGGGAGTCATCCTAGTGAGAGTCAAAGAAATGGGGCAATGCAGTAAAAGTGCTGTTTCTTGTTCTCTCTTCCTTCCACACCCTCTACCCATCCCTGCAGGGGCTTTCACAGTCTGTTGGGAAGGGGGGGGGGGTTTATTATTATTTTTATTTTATTTAAGGAACTATATTGGGATTTCAGTCAATGGAATAAAGCATTGCTTTTCATTTCTGTGGTGATGTTTTGGCTACAATAGCCAGCTTTTAAATACAGTTCCTCCCCAGTTGTTTGAATACAAACAGTAGTAACTAGTTAGCAAAACAATAGTGCAGTATCACACAAACCTTCAATCGCAGTCAGTGTTTTTGAGTCCTGTTTAAGCAGATCCTTGGGCCTGCAGGTCTCCTGACTGTCAGCAAGTCAAAACTGTGATGGAGTAGATCTCAGATCGGCCAAATTCCCAGCCTGCAATGACAATTTCTTTTTGCTGTGTTTTTGTTCAACGTCTCAGTGTAGAACTGTCTGGCAACTACTGTGGTTTCTACTGTCTGTAATATATAAGTGCTCATTGTTCTATGACCAAAATGGAACTTCACAGTTTCACGTGTAAAATGTAATCATTCTGCAAGTCATGTCTGAGCCATGCCAATATCCACACGTGCTTTTCCTAGATGTGCTGGAGTGGTGTATCCCTGCTGGGAAATCAACTTTCTGATGTTTTCACCAACTATTATAATACTGAAGTGTTTGTCTCAGTGGATGTACAATGTACAGTTAAGCTGGATGTGTAAGGATGCAGAGCACGTGCTTACCTTAGGGATAGGAGAGCCAGAGTAGCCAGTGCCTGATTTGACAACACTGATGTGGGTTCTTTCTGCCTGGGTGAGAATTAAGTGGGGGAAAGGAGGGCAGATTTGAACAAATATCTTGGCAATTGAACCCTTTTTGTGTTCTCCTCACCTTTCCCTGCGGTGACTGCCAGACCGGATCAGTGAGCCATGGCTGCCTGTACCTGCAAGGAGATGTTGTGTGGCTGAGGGGGTGACAGCCAGAGTGGGTCCCAGTGTGAGCACCAGGTAGAGGCCAGAGAGCATCTGTGCAGTGACTTTGCTCCATACCTCGTGGTTGACACTATGAGACTTTTGGTAAAGCACTAGAGGTGTTGTGTCCATCTGTGCTGATGAAAGATTGTGCAAGGGAATGACCAGCTATTGTCTGGGCTCCCATCAGGTTGCGTTTGACGGGGAGGTAAGGGTGGTAAGTTAACTTTTTTTCTTTGTGTGTGTCTTTTCTCCTCCTAAAAAAAAAATTAAAAAAAAAATCAAAACCAAAACCAGCAAAACCCACAAAAGTTCTGTCTGCTCCAGTTGTTTTCCTCACAGTTAACAAACAAAATTTATTTGGCTTAAAAAGACAAGCTGTTCCTGGCCGTGATCCTACTACAACAGCTCAGTACGTGGGTGGGAGCCATATACACACTTCCTACCTTTCCTCTCCTGCCTCCCCTGCTGCCAACACTATGTTCCAATTTGTGAAATCCCTTCTTAGTGGTACGAGGGGGAACCCCAGGCACTACACAGACTGCCCATGGGCTGCTTGGTGACAAGAGCTGAGCTGGCTTGCACAGTCAAAAAGCAAAAAAAGACATGAAGGCAATGGGCAGGATGCTGAGTAACACACTCCTCATGCTGTTAGCTTTGTCTCCTGGTCTCCATGGGCACCTCTTCTTGGGTCCACCTTTGCAGTGAGTAAACAGTGAGTGATCTGGGGGCATGACCTGGCTCTGTGTTTGTTTATTAGTTGTTACAGCTGCCTTTAATGGTGGCTGCTGGCTTTGGGGGCTGGAAGAGGGAGCCAGAATCATGTTTGCTTTACTGGCATGATATCTGTATGCACTGAGAAATAATGACTTAGAAATGGCCACATAAATCTCCACTTGCTGATGAAACTGAAAATCTAACGTGCCACATCTGTGGGTTTTGGAAAAGAGACCTAGAAGGCAAATAGCTCCCCCTGAACCAGAGAGAAAACTTTGTACTGTGTAAGCTTTGGAGTAAGGGAGACCATGGGATTTTATGGCAATATCTTATAAATGCATCTGTGTGCAGCAAAAGCTGACGCAGGAGGGGAGGACCTCTGAACATCCTGAGTGGTACTGCAAGAAGAAAAGAAACAATCTGTGCTACTTTTACCCACACTGGAATGTTAAGGCTTCAAACTGCAGCAAGGGAGAATTAATGAGGCCTGAGAAATAGCTTTCTGATGGTAAAGGTAATGAATAACTGGAAGACAGGAGAAAGAATCCCTGTCTTTCCTAAGGCAAGTCAAGCACTGCTCTGCCTGAAGAGATGCTGACAAAATCACTCCTCGTTTGGACCTGGGGCTGCATGGCAGTGTCTGCTTCCAGAGCACTGTCAGTGCCACTGACTGCTTATCTATTCTGTGAATCCGCCTGTCCATGGGAAGGAAGGGCTATCTAGTCCTGCACACAGGATGAGCATCAGCATTTCCTTGGAAATACCTGATCTGGTGACCCCCAAGAGGAAAATATTGCTTCCGACAGTCCACAGCAGACCTGTTGGGCAGGATGTCCGACTCTGGCTGTGCGACTGACCCTGTTGGCACTGCAGCAGGCCTGGGACAGGATGTCCACGGATGTCACAAAAGGCTAACGTGTTCTCAATCAAACAGCAAAACAATAGCTATCAGGCAAGTGGCCTTGTCCAACTGCTGTGCTGTGGCCGGCAGCTAATCTGGGGTGGGGCTTCCAGGCATGGTTTGGAAGGCAGTTGCTTGGCCATACCTGACTTTTGTAGTACTGGGCAGGCCAGCTGGCTTGTTCTGGTTTCAGACGTGGTTGTGGTACCAGTCTCAACACCCAGGCCTCTGCACTTCATGTATTGGTGTCTTTGGTCCTTCCCCACTTGCGGCTTTGGTAGAGAGACAAAGACAGAGCCCAATCCCTTTGGTAGAGAGACAAAGACAGAGCCCAATCCCACCTGTCTGTGCTGAACCAGCTGCAATTGTGCTGGCAACTGGAATTCGGTATTTTGTCTGTAGCACTAATTTAATGCTCAAAAAACAAATCAGAATATGAGTTATCGCTGCTGTGGCTGGCACTGCTCTGTCCCAGCCGGCAGCTCATCACACCAACATCCTGCACACAGCTTAATTCATAGTAGGAGAAAGAACAGCACAAGTTGGTGTTGCTCAGGCTCTGTACTGGATTCTTTACCCCCTGATTGTCTTGGCTGGGCTGTGTGTGCTGCAGCTGACTGTGTGCTCAAGAGATGGGAGAGCAGGAGCCTCTCCTGGCTGCCCCGTGCTGTGTGATCTCTGGGTGGGCTGTGCTGGGTGCTGTCACAGCTGAGGGCAGAGTGGGAAGTGTGTGGGGGGGGTCTTTATGGCTCTGTATAGGTCTGGGACACATCCTCACTGCAGCAGTAGGGTCTTTGTCCTGGAGGATAGAAGCCAGCTGAGGAACCTCATCTGAGTGCCTGGGCTCTTGCTGTCTGTGCCAGGTGAAAGCTGGGCAGGGTGACATGTGCTGATGTGTACGCTGTGGTGTGGGAGGGGTAGACTGCTGCAATAGACCCTTAGTCATCCTGGGGTGTGTTTCAGTATGTGGAAGTGTTCATCTTGGCTCTCAGGGCCCTCCAGCTGCCTGAGGGTCCAGAGCCTCCCCAGATAATACTTCTTCAGTAAAAATGGTCTGAGAGCAAGACAGGTTTCAGTGAAGTCCTGCCAAAATCAATTCCTCGAATCCTGTGAAAGCTCAGGTCAAACCGGGAGAGCAGAGCGTTGACCTGAAAGTGATGAGGGCAGGAACCTCAGGGTCTGGGAAGGAGACCAAAGCTTAGATTACTTTAGTCTCTCCTGAATTTGGAGGAGAGCCTTCAACAGAAGTTTCTGTTATCCCAAGTAAGTGATCAGACTACAAGAGCATAGACATGAGCTCTCTTTTTAAAATATGTGCATATAAATTAAAACATGAAAATTTTCTCATTCTTTTCAGTGCAAAAGAGGCAAAATTTGAACAACAAATTTCCAACAACTAATGGGAAGGGTCAGTCTGGTATCTTTACAAGGGTATTGCTTTCTCTAGTGGTACCTTTGTGTTTTTCTTTGAACAGCCAACCAGCACATATCTATTCCTGAGGCTTTACATGCAGCACCTGGAAGGAGAATTGCACTCAGCACCTGTCCTGAGCCAGAAAAGGCCTTTTGACTGCTCTGTAAATGTTGATAGGGAGATGGTGGAAAAACAGCAAGCAGTATGCTATGAGGTTGTCTAAGTACATCTTTCTAAGTTTTTGGCAGGAACCATAATACTGACATATATCTCTGGAGATCCCATTTGTCTGCCGTTGTGCATGTGTCTTACAAATCAGAGCTTGTAGTCCCCTCTAAGAAAAAACATGATTTCTTTCAGTGGCAGCTGGACGTAGCTCTGAATACCTGCAGAGGTGGGAACAGTATCTGCAGGTTGGAGAAGGACATAGTGTGTTACTAAGAGCTTTCAGCACACTTTTATTCTTGACTAGATCTTCAAAAATGCAGCAGAAACATTTTCAGACTATACACTCAAAGGCCAAGAGGCAATTTTTTTTACTGTTTTACAGCAAGAGGAGGAATCGTGGAGCTCCCAGAAGCTGAGCCATGAGGGAGTATGGCTGGGCTGGATGAAACCCCTCAGACTGAGGTTCACACCTTCCCAGTTAGAAAGTCACAGTTGCAGGTTAGTGGCTGGTTTGAGCTATTAATCTCTCCAGGCAAAACAAGTAGCAGAATCCTTTCCAAGCCTCAAGGACCTTTCCAGTGAGAGTGTCAGAAATCACATTTGTTCCCATGAAATTTCTGGTTTCAAAAATTTGGCAGCTTTCAATAAAGAAAACCTCCCAACCAGCTGTAGTTTCTATCATCTCTTTGAAATGCCTCTTTTCTTGCAGCCTACCAAAGCAAAACACAATGTGGCAGCCACCTATTCACTGCCTTTTGTGTCAGCCCAATCGCAGGAAGCAATCGAGTGTGTCGTAAATGATGTCTTGGCGTGTTCCAGTGCATTACTGAACCGCATTCAGTGGCTTGACTTAGGGTTTTCTAATTTAAGAATCAAAGCTTCAGCCCACTCCTATCTGGTTTGTTGCTGAACACTGGCCAGAGCATGTTTTGCTTCCCAGGATTCAAAATGTAAGGGAATAAAAACCCTGAAAAAAATAAAGCTGTATGGGAACTCTTGAGTAAAGGAAGGGATAGCTTATGAAAGAGAAATGTCCTCCCATGTCTTCAGAGGAGATGGAGGGTTGTCTGAGCTCAGAGCATATGAGCAGCCTACAAAGGCAAGTTGCAAGCTGCCATTTAAATCCCCTTTACCAAGCTGAGTAGGAGGTAAAAGGCTCTGAAGGTCCAAGAGTGTGAGGAAGGCTTGGGTACATCAGATATTGAGCACATTTTAGCTGGAATGGACAGGACAGTGTCATGACTTTAAGCATCATCATCTCTGTGAAGGACTTTGTTGCTCATGCAGGGAAATCCCCTGTGGCTGTGGGAAGGGGGAGCACACATTGCCACAAGGCAGCAGCTGTTGCAGGTTGGTCCACACAAACCCCATATGAACTCTGTGATGTTCCCAGGTGAGGAGGATGTCTTCAAGGCAGAAACTGCAGGTAGAGCTGCTGCCTGCCTGTGTGAAGGCTTCTTCTTGTGCTGCTTCCCTTTCCTTACACCACGCTGTCTGTGACTGTGTTCCAGGTAAGCAGGTGAGCCAAACATCACCAAGTGGTGCAGCAAAGGGCTTTCAGATCAGCTGGTGAGAGAGCTGGCCTCCTTCTGCTTGTGGCTTCATGGCACCAACCTGAACTGCATGATAGCAGTGCCATCTTTCCCCTTCCTCTCTTGGGGCTCTCTGCATCATCCAGGACTTCCTGTAGGGCTGGTCACAATTCTCCAGGTGGGAAGACTGCTTCAGGCTTGAAAGGATGAGGCCTAACCTACCTGGGAGCTGAGGGTGAAGGGCTGCAGGTGCTCTTGGTGGAGCCTTTGAACATACCAAGTGCTGCAGGATGTAGCTGATTGTTGTTTCTAATCAGGCAGCAGAGGGATCAGCTGCTTTTATCTCTCTGAGCCCTCACTCCCCAGCTGGAGAGTGGCATGGTGTCTGCCCCCTCACTTCCCAGGCTTGTTCAGAGCGGTCATTAACCTTAAAATTGGTGAAGCCCCTACTCACTGAAACAGTGAGCACCATAGAAAAGCCTGGAAGAAAACTAGTTCTGGTGCCAGAGGCAGGTTTGAACAAGTACCATCACATGCTGGGCAGTGAGCAGAGACAGAGCTTTACATCAAGACAGCGAGGCTTCATATATCCTGGCCCTTCTCACTTTCTCAAGCAGCTTTCCTTGGTCTTGCTGCTCCTTTCTCTGTTTTGTGCCACAGGAGCACAACAGATGGGGTTTCTGCATTCTCAACTGGTTCAGGGAGGGCTGGTTTGGCTGCTGGCAGGGCTGGCCTGCCTGTGATGCAGCAAGGACCACAGCACCCTCCCTCAGGGGGTCTTTGGAGCCTTGGGACTGCCACAAGAGGGTCTGCAGCAGGTAGGTGGACGTAAGTCTGTTACTGAGTTTGGATGTTGTCCGTACTTTAAACGGGGAAAAAAAATAGCAGGGTGAGAAATTTGGAAAAGGCTGAAGAGCACTTTGAGAACTTGCTGTTTAAAAACTTACGAGTACCTTTTTTTTTCCCCCCATACTTGAAATGTTGCTAAATTTGATGCATAGATTAAAAAATTGCTGTTTCTCTTCTTTAGTCTCCAGCTTGGAAACTTTTGGACTCACTCCCTCTTCCCCACACAAAAGCTGTCTCAGCCAGAGCAGGCATAAATATTTTTATCAGACTTAAATAGCTTGGGCTGAAGTTAAAAGCAATGGAAAAGAACGACCTTTGTTATGGGGAAAGCTGGAGCCCCGTAGCAGGCAGTGCTACTGGTTTCACCTGTATTATTGAGTCTCTCCATATTAGCCAGGAAAGCTGGATGTGACGAGATGTGGGAACGCTCTGCCCATACCACCCTTACTGCTGCCAAGGCCAGGCTCCACTGACCTTGGTCACTGAGCATCATTAATCTTAAGCCTTAACCGAGGTTAATGTTTGGCTTCATTTTCTGGTGCGAATAGCTACAGTAGCAAAAGGGCAGTTTTGACCAAGAGAACTTCCTGTGTTCAGGCTGAAAACAGATGTGCCTCTTGCAAATTCACGTGATCTGAAGATTTTGTCACTTCCCGTTTTCATAGTGACTCTCTTCCAGAGTTTGATGCCTGTAGAATTTGCTGGGGCAAGAGATGCGTGTGTGCTTCCTAACCTACTCTCCTGCAAAATCAGCTAGGGTAGCCTAGAATGTTAGTGACCTGGAGTGAATTCAGCTGAGCCAGCCAGTGATGGACTTGGGGATGCCAGGTCTAACCCCTTCTGCTACCAGAAGGGACAGGTAACTTCTGGAAGTGGTGTGCCCATGGGCAGCTGGGCATGAGAGAGTCTTGCAGGCTACAAGAAGATCCCAGGAAAGCTGACTTCTTTCAGCCTTATGCATCTAAGAAGTAACCCGGTAACAGTAAAATATTCCATCCACAGGGACAGAGCTCTAGCAGGGCAATGCAGCAATGTCATCCTGGTCAAGACTACAAGAAGGAGGCACCTGGCCCCTGGCCATGTTATTTTTAAGCTTGGAAAGCACATGTGGTCTGCGAGAGCATAGCACTAAGGAAAGGAACTCACCAGCACTTCCTGCCCTGCCCCGGCAAACTGATAAAGCCCTTTGCAATGCAGGGCGACCACAGTTTATTTTTAAAATGTGCCCAGGCATTGAGCTCACAGAATAACTGGAACACCCAGATTTGGGCATTAATTCAGCTTTAATTCATTGCCTGATGAATTAAAGAGTTAATGTAAATGTAAAAAGGACAAGACAGGCCCACAAACCATCTCCAGAGAAATGACTGCATAAGAACGTTTATCTGTGCATGTGCATGGGATCTAAAGAAAGGGAGTTGGTAGATGTTGCACAGGGAGGGGCATGTAGCATTATCCTGAGCACCGTGTGA
This sequence comes from Chiroxiphia lanceolata, assembly GCF_009829145.1. Classification (NCBI taxonomy): domain Eukaryota; kingdom Metazoa; phylum Chordata; class Aves; order Passeriformes; family Pipridae; genus Chiroxiphia; species Chiroxiphia lanceolata. The sequence continues at coordinate 12,332,375 of NC_045644.1, forward strand.
ATTTTCTTGATGCTTGGACAATGCATCTCAATCCTGTTCCCTTCCCTTGTTATTCCAGTCCCAGCCCTCTCATAAGCAGAGATAATTGCATGCCGAAGGATACAGTTCCCATATACATTAAATGCTCACATGGAGGAAATCTGGGTTCCTGCAATCAGAAGCCAACAGTTTGTTGTGTAGTTGCGATAACAAGGTCCACTGGGATGGATCTGTCTTTATTGTGTGCCCTACAGAGGCATAAATGAGATTGCCAGAGATGTTCTCCTTACCCAGATGCTGGGACAGCAGGATTGCTGTGAACCAAAATATGCAGAGTTCAGGCCTGCAAGGAGCTATTGCAGGAGGAGGGAATTACAACCCTCAGCTCCCGGAGCACAGAGCGCCTCACCATCTCTTGGCTTTCTGTGAGAGAGCCTCATTCCACAACAGGATTTGTTAGGAATGAGATTACTATTTCTTGTCTGATTGATTAGATATTTTATTGATAGCCTTATTTCTGTAATAAAAACCCTTCTCTCTCAGACACACTTTTGAGGGATTAAAACAGCTGTTAAAATTTCTTCTGTTCTTCTGATCTTCCTACGCTGGGACTGAGGAGTGATGTTGCCAGAAGGAGGGACTGGTGAGCTCTCCACATCACAGCAGTGGGTGACAACTTCAGGTTGTACTGCCCTGGGCAGGCACTTGGGCTCTTGATAGCGATGCCAGCCCTCCAGAAACAGAAATGCCACCTGGGAGGAAACAGCCCAAGCACTATCTGGCCCAGCCTTCTGTGAGGTCTTGTCAGGACCAGACAGATACCCCGGCAATGGGACCATGTTCTAGAAAGTTGAGAATTAAATTCTTTCATCATGAGTCTCATGGCACAGAAAGCTTTAATAAATGTGAGGTTCGAGCAGCAGAGCCAATAACCACACAAAAACACTCCAAAACACAGTAGTGGGCTCAGTCATGCCAAGGGCCTGTGCAAGGCTGCTGGCACATGGCTGGTGTGTTCCTCACAGCCATGCTGAGGGCACTTCCAATGGGAGTGAGCTGACTGCAAGCACAGCTGTTAAGGGACTGTTTGGGAGAGATGGCTTACATCAAAGCCATGGTGTTTACTAATGTCTTCCACAGATCAGTAGTGTAGTAAGCACCAAAAATAAACAACCTGCTGCTTTTAAAACCACTTGGCTAAAGGAAACCCTTTCCAGTTTAACAGTGTCTCTGTCTCTGCCCTTTCTCTTGGGACCATGATCATGAAGCATCCTGGGAGGCAGAAGGGTTTGCCACAGCCTGATCCTGATGGTGTTGAAAGGCAGGAAGAGCTTTGCCTGTAGTGCCTTTTTAGAAGCACAAAACCATGCAGGCTTGTTCCCACGCAGGTGCACATCACCAGCACTGGCAGTGAAGGTTAGCTCTGATCCAAGCACGCTGTGTGGGTTCCCAGACATGCTTAACATGGAAGGTAGTCAGGACAGCCCTGCCTATGCCATTGCCACATCTGCAACATCAGCCTTACATTGAGGAAAAGCAGTGCTCATCTCCAGTCCTGCTTTCTTACCTGGTGAGGTCCTTCCTGCTTCTTTCCCTTTCTGTCCCAGGAATTTTAAAGGGGGGAAGGAGGATGGACGTGCCCTCCCACACTACCCCAGCAGCATCACAGTGGGTTGACAGGAGCTAGTGCCTTCATGGTTCTGTTCGTCGAAGATCACTTGATAAGAGCCACTTTCATTCTCACCAAAAGCTGATAAAGCCTCTTCAGGAAGTTGGTTGATAACTTGCAGAAACACCGTACACTTAGGAGCTTCTAGACTCAAGCATTTTTTTCAGGGCTAGAAAGGATGCCAAAGTTTTTATTCCAGTGGGAAGTTTCTTTCTTTTTTTTCTTACTTAAGGGAATATGCTCTGAATAAGGGGTCATTCTACCTTTCTTTCTCTTCCAGGGAAGGAACTGCCATGCCTGTGGGAATCTTCCGGGTGTGCGTACTGGTGATTACAGCTATCGTCAACCACCCGCTCTTCTTCCCTAAGGAGAATGGCACTGTCCCCGAGAACACGGAAGAAATCATCCAGAAGATGAAGGAGCGGGAGGAGAGCCTTCGGCTGGAACAGTTGCGCTTGGAGCAGGAGATTGCAGACCAGGAAGCCACACAGAAGGCTCTGGAAAACGCTGCACTGGTAGTGGAGGAAACCAAAGAGGAAAAGGTCCGATGGGATATATGGACTGCCCTTTCCATGGTCATCTTTCTGCTGATCGAGCTCTGGAGGCAGGATTTCCAGGAAGGGAATTGGCAGGACATAGGAGGAGAAGAGGATGACATGGCTGTCCTGGGGAAAGCATTTAAAGGAGTAGCCTTCCCTAACAAGGCTGTCTTGGTCAGCTTTTATGAGAGGCGCATCCTGGGCACCACCGGAGACATGGCTAGGATGCGGGAGATGGTGGAAGGCTTTGCAGATGACCTGCTGGAAGCCTTGAGGAGTGTTTGTAACCGGGATGCTGACATGGAAGTGGAGGATTGCATGGGTGTGGGGAGCATGTATGAGAACTGGAGAGTGCGTAAACCTTTCGTCTGTGATCTGATAGTGCCTTTTGCCCCCCCGGAGCCATACTGCTTTCGCTGCCAGACCTGGTGCTCTGGGGACTCCTTTCCCCCAGATGAACAAGGTTATGGCACTATCAAGGTGTGCAGGGCAGATGAGGATGTGACAGGTTGCATCTGTGACAAGACTAAACTAGGGGAAGATATGCTGTGCCTCCTCCATAGCCAAGTCAGTACTACCAGGCCCAGCAGTGAGATGGAAGACCTCCTGTGCTTCAAAAATACTCAATATCTGGATGCCGATCAAGTCATGAAGTGGTTCCAGATTGCTGTCACCAAGGCCTGGAACAGAATCTCCCACAAGTATGAATTTGACCTTTCCTTCAGCCTCCTGGACTCACCAGGAGCCCTGAAGATAAAATTTAGATCAGGGAAATCAATTGCCTTCAACCTCACCCCTGTGGTGCAGTATGAAAACTCCGATGTTTACTTCATCTCCCATTTCCCTCGGAGCAGCCTGGCAGCAGATGTCCCCTCCAGCACTCACTGGTTTCTCACCTTTGCAGTCTACGAGAGGAGGTTCATCCATTTGGTCTCCAAAACACTACCTGCCAATGCCTGCCATGTCAGCTGCCTGCAGATCCTCTCCTTCCTCCATGGGAAGCAATGCAGCCTCACAGGTCCAAGTGGGCTCACCAACTACCACCTGAAGACAGCGATGCTGCATCTCCTGCAGGCACGTCCCAGTCAGGACTGGGCCCCAGAGAAGTTGGAGGCTCGTCTACAGGACATGCTGAAATTCCTGGAGAAATGTTTGCATGAAAAGAAGCTCTACCACTTCTTCATTGGCAATGGGAAGGTACCAGCAGAGCTGGGTTTCCCCATCGTATTTCAGAGGGCTGAGCCTCTCAACCTTTTCCGTCCCTTTGTGCTACGCAGGGACGTTTACAGGAAGACAGTGGACACGTTCCACGAGATGCTCAGGAACATGTCTGCACTAATAAATGAGTACACAGTGCACATTCCCCTTGCACACACCAATGGGATCCGTAAGGAATCCCTTTAACCAAAGCCAAACTCTAAGCACAAGCCCAGAGGGCAACTTTCTGAAGCCTCCTGGAGACAACTGACTTTGCCAGTATAGCTTCTTGTCTGCAGCTGAACCAGTCCTGGGCCATGGTTCCTGCAGGGAGGATGAGGCAAGGCGAGGAGGATAGGTAGAAACTGGAAGATGTGGTATTGAAGTAGGTTTCTGCTCCACTGCTCTGCTGGCTCAGTTTTATGCAGCTAAGAATATAGTTTTCTGTTGTGCTTCAGTCATGCTGCAGTGGTGGTTGAGGAACAAATACAATTAATTTATTCAGATACCTGCAATGCAAACAGTGGTGGTGGGTGATGGTGGCCAAATACTTAATTTCCTTTGGAAGGGGGAGATAAGAAAAGGGTGGAGGAATCAGAGACAGGATCTCGGGATCAAAGGAGCCTATCTGCTCACAGACAAGAGGAGCTCATAAGACTCCATGCTTGTGTAGAGAGGAGGAGGGTCATGCACAAGATCTGGACTGGATGGAGATCCCTAAATCAACCACAACTTCAAAGGGACTTGCAGCGGTAGTTTAAATGGCTTGTCCTGTCCTTCAAAAACACCCTGCATGCTGCACGTTGCATCTCCAGTGGAAGGATGTAGCAGGGTGCAGGGTCTGTTTCTTCGGACCATTTCATTCGAGTCTTCTATGGTAACATAGCTAGTGGTTTATATTCCTGGCCATTTTCTATGGGTAAATGGACAGGAATCTTTTTTACCTTAGATAAAAGAAACATCACTATTGAGTTCTGACATTTTGGTTTGTTTGTTTTCCTTACCTTGGTGCAGTAAGTTTCAGAACAGCCAAGAAAGGAAAATGGGGGTTGAACTACATGATCTTTTGAGGTCCCTTCCTACCCAAACTATTCTAATTCTATGACTGCTGTAGGTTTTGCTTTCATAAAAGAAGCAGTTCTCCAAAATTATACTGTAATGAAGCCAATCTCAGCAGTCTGGTAGCAGAAGTGAACAACCACCCTCCGAATGAGAGGGCATCTCCCCGCATGGTTTTGATGAGGCCAAGGCCAGCAGGATCACTCTGAGTCAGGAGGAGGAGAAGGAAGGGATGAAAAAGGTGCACATGTAGTAGAGCTCGGCAGTGCTGTCTCTGCATCTCCCTTGTGATCAGTGTTGTATGCCTTCTGCTCCACATACACAGGCAAAAGCTCCCTTATAGGGTCTCCTCAATCTTTTTAAAGACTGCTGCTCTGATGAGGCTCTGAGGAGCTGCTGCTTGCAGACTGTAATATGCCGAGCTGGGAGTGTGAAGGATTAGTGAGCTGCTGCAGGCTTTCAAGCCAGGGGAGAGTCTTGTGGCATATGCTAAAAAAAACCCAAACAATATAGAAATGAGGATGACTGAAATCCCTCAGGAATCAGCATGTTTGCTGTGGCAGTGGGCTGCCCAGCCACAGCAAGGTGGCTTTGCTAGAGGAGTGGGCTCAGGAGACCCTCACCCTCTTCAGTGTGCTTTGTACAGGGCCCAAGCCAGGGCCTCAGTGCAGATTTGCTTTGTGCTGGTCACAGAAGCCTGTGTTCCAGTGCTAAGAGGCCTTTGCCGTCATTTTCTTACACTAGAATTTCCTGCAAAGTTTTACGCTAGGGCTTCTCTGAATCCTGTTTACAAGAGGGTAGTTCTTCTATGAGGTGAGACCCATCAGGGATGATCTTACCACATTCCACAGATCCCTTTTTATCAATCTTCTCTTATCAGATACAAGATTTAATCCTGTATCATTGCTGGGGACAGCATACAGCATGAGGCTTATTATCCAGCCTGTTGATGAGCAAACTCTCCATAGTCGTGCCCTCTCCTCCCTTTTCCTGCTAAAAACCATTTCACCACTTCATTGATGTCTGCTCTTCTCTGTCCCACCACCAGTGATGGACACTTTATGCACAAAGGCAGAGAAAGCTTTTCCTGTCTCCACATGTGGTTTGTAAGAAAGCACAGGTGGGGACAGGGAACTCTGCTCGAATCACTGCCTCTCTTGGCTTTTATTATCATGGCTATTGGGTAGTTAAGTGATGCCTCTGAGCAGAAAGTAAGGGGTAGGTAGGAAGTAAAATGGGAGAGGAGAGTCTGGTGAGTAGTGCCAATAGGAAAGAGTCTTGGATCATCAGTGCTTGCTTCAGAACCTTGGAGATGAGTGCCTGGGATGGGAGACTGCCAGGGCTGGCAGAGAGGGCTGGACTAATTGCTAACGCTAACGAGTGCTGTAAGCCCCTGGCTTTCACTAGTACAGCCAAGCAAGCCTTCCCCAGTTGGAAAGAGCAGGAGCAGTCTCGGGGACACGACAAGCAGGTAGTGACAAGCAGAGATACAGGGAGGGTGGGTCCTAATACTGGAGCCTGGAGGCTGCATCAGAAGCTGTGTAAGTTGTTTGCAAACCCAAGTAATTTGCCATTTTTACCTGCCCAGGTTTACTGCACAGTGCCTGTAGCAGATCCAGCTTTGCATGGGCTGGTGGCAGGCAGGTCATACTGAAGAAGTTGTGGTTGGAGTTGCTTCTAAATGTGTTCCTAGCCCAGCCAGAGAGAAATAAAAATTTCTCTGCCGCTTCCTGTCAGGAGTCTAAATTTAGACTGTCCAAAGAACAGAAACAAATTTGTGACCCAGGTCTCTCAGGAAATGACATTCAGGGTTGAAAAATAACTTTTATATAAGGTTGAGTAGGGGGAGCATGAGAAGAAAAGGCTGTTGAACAGAATAAGGTAACGCCCCTATTAAAATGTCAGAACAAAGCTTTGCAATGCCAGTCCTACGGGCCTGTAAACGAGCCCAAACTCGTCTTTACACAGCTCCAAGCACTGCTGCTCAGACTCAAAGGGAACCCAAACTGATAAGTGGATTAAGTCTTTTGTTCTTTGTTTTCGGTACTTGTGTGCCTGTTCTCTCTTATGCCCAAACTGACCCTGAAGTGTTCTCATGGGGTTTAGTTGAACCCAAGCTGGAGCCGAACCAATGAATTCGTGGATTTGATTCCACTGAAAGAAATTGCTTGGCTTAATTTTCCTACATAAATATGCTCATTTTGCCCTGAGCACCTTTTAAGAGGTCTGTTCTGTGCATTTAGGCTGTGAGGAAACCCACACATACTTGTCTGGGGGGAAAAAGTGGTTTGTGATTATAAGTTGTGCTCCAAGGAGCCTCAGGGCAGAGATCTTCCTTGTCAGCCCTATACCAGAGGTATAGAAGTGTCCCATCAGAGGAGATGTGGGTACACAGCGTTTCTTTGGATCAGACCTCTGCAGTGGTTCAAGGAGGCTATGATGTGAAGCACATCATTCCTTGGACTTCCTTGTCTGTCCTGTATTAAATCTTTGCCCATCAAGTACTAGCCCTATCAGTAAAAGCCCACATTTCACAAAAAAGGTTTATAAAACAGTTCAGCTCCATCAGCTGTCAGGCAGTAAAAATGCCCTAAAACATTTTAGTGTTGCCCATGTGTAGTTCTGCCTTGACTGAAATCTGGGTGGGCATTCATAGGAAGCAGCTTTAAAGGATGGAGGTAGAAATGAGAGTTTGTGGTTTAAAGTGGAAAATGTTCTTTTAAAACCAAACTGCGTATGACATAAACACACAAGATGTCTTTGGCAATGCCTGCATCTCTGTAAGACATTCTAGGAAGGGTAAATGGCCTGTCCTGCACCCCTTCCTTGTGTCTCAGTACTGTTCTTGCTATTTGCTGACTGGGTGAATTCAATAGATGAACTCCTAGTGCCTTCTACTGCTTTCCAGCCACTCCCTCCACCCTCAACTTGTGGTTTTAATATTTTATTATAGGCTCTGTCAAGGCAATGGAATTAGTGGTGGCTTGATAGCAGCCACTGATCTACAACATAGCCTCAGGAGCCATTTGCCTTTAGGAAATGTCTTGGTCTAAGGTTATTGCTGTTCAGGAGCTGAATGTCTTCTGAGGGGAGCTGTTGTGTGTTCACTCTTTACTATGTGGCAGCCACAGAATACGGCTTCTCTCTCTCCAAGTTGCTCTATATACAGGTCTTAGAGGGGTATAAAGATGTATTTTAGCAAAAGGATCCAAAAGTTTATCCAGTATTCAAGCAGCAGGATTTGGTGCTTGTTCACCAGACATTTTTAATGCAAAGCCTTTGCAATGTTTTCTCTGTGGTGAAGAAACAAGACTTTATGCACCTGTAGCAACTTTGCTGCTGACCATTGAGGGGTTGGCTCTCATAGGAGCCTACCGAGTAAACAGCTTTATTTATTCCTTGTCTTTTTTTAGGATGGGGGGTCTGTGTGTCTGTCTGTAATACATTAGCTCAGAAGCAAAACTGTAGTATGGCAATGCAGCTGAGATGGGCAATAACACCAGAACTCTCCAAATTAAGGTCTTCCTTGATTGACAATGCTGTACTTAAACTGCTGCTTTTATAGCAGGATACTGTTGAATTTGTATAGATCTTCTCATGCAGCTTTATTTATAATAAAGTCTTGTACAAAATCTAAATTAGTGTGAAGTCTCTTTTGTTTCTAGCTCCCCCAAAAATGCTTCTAACAGAGCAGAAGGATAGAGTGAGGGTATTTCCAGTGTGATACTAGCACAGTGAGCCCAGCATCAAGAATCCCTGCGATTCCTGACCAACTGTAGAAATAGCTCCAGAATAAATTGCAATGTGAATATAAAGTGGAATAGCTATTCCAAAATAATGCCAGGCTTGTCAGTCTTCTTGAGAATATGAATCCACAGGAATTCAAAATAATTATTCTGAATACATCTGCACAAAAATATCCTTTCATGGCAAGTTCTAAATGATACTGGTAGTTGTTGCCCTTTTTGGCTGAACCAGAAATTTCCTGAGTTTCCAGTTTAGTTAGAGGAATCCTCTTTACCTGCTTGTTTTATGGGTATCTAGAGCCAAGTTGCAGCAACCACCCACCACCATTTAATCTCCTGCTTAAAACTTTTGCCTGCTTAAAGGAATGGCACATCCTTGTTAATATTCCAATGTGCTCTGGCTCTGGAAGCAAACCCAAAGCTAGTTATTAATTCACATAATAAAAACACCACTATTTCCTTGGCAACATGCCTTCCAGCCCCACAGAATGCTCTGCATGCCTTTAATAACTCTGCCTTCCAGTGACCACTGAGGCTGAATCAGCACTGAGCAGCTCTGAGAAGCAGCTGGCTTAAAAGCTGCAGCGCAAATCTACCTAGACAGGAGTTAAAATTTCCTGGGGTCAGCCACACACACTGAGGTAAAGGGAATTCTGTAGTACAGGATCATAAGCAGCCTTGGTTGTTTTAGTGCAACTTTGTTATTGAAAAAGACAAAACAAAAATAAACCTGCCATGCTTCAAAGCCATCTGACAAGCTCAGCAACATTTTCTCCACTAAGCTGTCGATTTCCTACAGCTTTTTTTTTCTTTGTCTCATTTACTGCTTCATTGTTGCTAACAGAAGAGGTAACATCACTATAAAATCCATTTTCAGAAGGACAACTAGCAGATTTTTGGTCCATACCATGACTATTATTACAGTATTATCTGTCATAGAGTAGGCAGAGCAGAGAGAGCCAGCCACTAGAGATTGTTTTTAGGCCTCCTAGGAGTGAAACAGTTTTACTCAAGGCTTCTTGTGTTTTCCTTCTTTTCAGGCTTTTTTAAAAGCCCTCTTTGCAATGTGTTGGCTTTCATCAGAAGTCTAGCAGCCTAGAGCTTTGTCATACAATTATGTCTATACTACAGTCCAGAAATGTGGAAATGTGCTTCCTGCACCTGTAGACAATATTCTTAGAGATGGACAAAAGCTCCTGAGGTAACAACCACCCTGCAGCTCAAACCTTAAATGCGTGCATCACACACTCAGACATGCTTGGTTGGTGTGTAAAGTCACTGTCCTGGGATGTCCTTCACTCCTTGAGCAAAGGGACAGATCATCCCAAGCTTGGCTAATGAGCACATGAACTTCAACTGAGAGCAAACCTCTCGTTCTTGTCCTCTCAGTTTCTTCAATATGTGATCGCCTTTCACTTGCAACTGTTTTTCTTAAAAAAAAAAAAAAAAAAGGAGCTGCCTTTTATTAATGATTGTACACCACCAGCACAGTATAGGGTTTTTTGCACTGAACACTCTGTGTCATAGGCCTGGAAACTCTGTGTACCAGCCATTCCCTCCAGCTGCTGCATAGCTAATTGCTCTATGACCCATTCTAGGTGTCTGCCTGTCTCCTTCAACATTCCATTTCATCTAAAATCAAAACTGCAAGGAGAAATTTCAGAAAAAAAAAGGCTGATTTTCACTTAGCTTTAGGAAAACAGCACTTGCTATTCCAGCTAGAGGCATCTCTAATCTCAGTTTTTATTACCACTTAAAAAGACCCCTGAGAAGAGAGATGATGTGATGTTTGTGATGGTGGATTTGGCATTTTTTCAGCACATTGAGAATCAATAGCTGAACACGAAGATGTTACACATGCAAATCAAGTCTGCCACATGCAGAAAACTTCTAGTAGCTCTTGGTTTCTGATGTTGCCAGGCCTGTGTAGGAGGGCAAGTGCAAGGTTACAACAAATAACGCACAGCAGAGTGAATAATTCTGTTGCCCTAGTTCAGTAGATGATCAGACCTTAAAGACCTGGGCATTTTTGCTTTCAAAACCCATATGTTGTTTAAATGTTTTAGATGGCAGGAGCTGACTCAATAACTACAGGGAGAGGTCTCTGTCATTTACAATATTTATTTAGGGTCAAGAATACAAGTAACATTTACCTCCTTCTCCCTTATTTTCCAGTAAAACTCCTCTTTGATCATTAAAAGCTTCATATAAAGTCTCCTTGTAACACTTATATAATTCCTTGGTCTGCATCTGTGTATCCAAGCTATAAACTCAGAAATCACAGTAACTGTCTATTATTCCATGTTCTATCTCCAGACTGTCCTTGTGAAGTTGACATTGGGCACTGACTGCCACTTCATTTGAAAACTTCAAAACAGCGTATTAAATGCTGGAAATTTGGAAATAGATCAAATAATACAAAAATGGCAGGTATAATGTCAACTGAAACTTTTCCTTTTAATGAAGGTTTTTAAACACAGCTCAGTGTTCTCTCAGAGTCCCAATATTCCCAAATCATGAGTTTGATGAAGTCCATCATTACAACCCTCTCCAAACTCCCTGAGAGGTAAAAACTTCCCTCAGATTAGTTCCTTTGCTTTCTCTCTAAGGTAGTCTGTCCTGCCAGTAAGGCCAAGCTGAGTCACACAGGATGTAGATGAAACTACTAACATAGATGTCTGTAGCACATCTCTCCAGAGTGATGAGCTGCTGAACTTGCTACAGCCTGGTCCTCCTCACTCTTCACAAGTTTCCCCGTGACATTTAAGGCTGAAAACAAGTTACTCCTGTGTGGTACCAAAAGGTGATGAAAAGCTGGCGATGCAGATCCAGTCTGCCTCCCTGGTTTCCCAGCACAGTAATAAATTTCACTGGACAGGTAACACTTCCATATGCAATAAGCAGTCTTTTCCACAAGCACAAGAAAAAGATCTCCTTTCATGTGCTGCCTGGCCCTGTAATTGTCATATTGGGTAGTTCTCACAGATTTGGCATGAAATACCCCTGTATCACACATCCTTTATGGTAGTCAGATACATAATTCTGATGTGTGGCTAATACTAAAGAGCTGCAGACTTAGGAAAAAGCAATGCATTCCTGTGTGGAGAAACCCCACAATTTTTCAAACTCTGCTCAATGTTATTTTGCTACTATGCAAATCAGGATGTTTATGTTGATAAAAATTAGCACTTGTCAAGTGTTAAGTCATCCAGGAGGCAGGCAGAACAGTAAAGCCAGGAAAATAATTTGTAGCTTCAAAATTTATCCAATGACTTTTTATCACTCATAGCTGCAAACAAAGACAAAATCTCCTTTATTTCAAGTAGGCAGAAATATCTGTGCTATAAAAAAGCAAAACGAAGCTCAGACAATATGGTGACTCACAAGCATGATAACATTAATTTGGTCAGGTACCACTAGCAACCAAACTGGTAACACTGGTCTCAGAACGGGGTACTGCTCAGGATTTGCCCACGTCTTGAGCATGTTCCATTCTCTCTGACTGCATTATAGTTTGTTGTTTGCAGGACTAAAAGGTAACTCAGGTCTGTCCCCAAGTGCCACTGGCACAGGATCAAATATGTGCCTTGTATTTAACTGGATTGTATTTGTTTGGGAAAAAGACTTGTCAAGGTATTGGCTCAGTGTGTCCAACCAAACACATGAGCTGTTTATCCCTTCCAGGTAAAATTCCAGGCAGTCCTATCTTTTTCTAAAATGATAAATTCCTTATGGAAACATAAACTAGGTTATTTTTAGCCCGTTTCCTATGCAGTCAGTGTGTTCACATATATGGGGTGAGGGGAGGGAGAGTTTATCCCTCCATCTCCTGCCAAGCAAAGCTTCTCAGTCACTGTTTGCAAAGGTGCTGCCTTTCAATAAAGGCACTGAGTATAAATCTGTCTAGCTAAAACCAGAGCTCAGTGTTAGAGGAGGAAAAAAGAAAGGATTAGCAATTTCTGCTTTGGACGTGGGTATCTCAGCTTTATTGATCTGCTCTGAAGGGAAAATGCAGAGGGTGCTGAGGTAAAACATTTAAATACATCCCTCACTGTACAAGAGCACTTGTAAAATGTCTGACTGTGGCACTGTTTTAAAAATGGTGCCCAAAAATAAACCCCCACTGAAGTTCTTAAAAGTGTCTTAAGTGCTCTGCAGGAAAAGGAGTCTATTTTAAATGTGAAACTCTCTTCAAATCCATGAGTGGACTCACAGCCACTAATAGTCTCAATTCAACAAAGACTTAATCGTACGTAAGGTGCCAAGATTAAATTTATTGCGCTACTTTTCAGAAGAGCCATGACACTTATAATGCCATTGGAAATCCAATTAGGCATCTTTTTGCAGACAATCTAACATTCAGGATCCCACACAGTGCAATACAGGCCCAAGGGGCAGAGCTAGGCAGAACTGGGAACAGTAATCACGCTATCCACAGGCTGACTCATCAGTCAGTTCACCTCCCCAGGTGCACCAAGGCAGAAATTCATTCTATGGCTCCTAACCTTCAGTCTTGCTCTCTAGCCCTCTGCTGGGAATCAAACAGCACACAGGGATTTCCCAGATCCTCAGGGAGGTGGTATTTTGCTTGCTAACATGTTCCTAGTCTCATCCCTGCCAGCCTACACCAGGCAGGGCAGAGCAGGGCAGCCCTGGGCGGTTCTTGTGCCTGTAAGCACAGAGCCCTGCCTGGCCTCCGTCACATGGGCGTTCCCACAGAACAAAGGTGTTCTGCACTGTGAGCAGGATATTCCTGCCAGTTCAGTTCACCTTCAGGGGTATCACATCATGTCAGTGCTATGAAGCTCCTGTATGCAAAACTAGAGAAAAAGCAAGGCTTGTCCAACATGCAGCTTTCTACCAATGGTCCCACACTGACTGTCCTGCCAAAGCCACACCTGGCAAAGCTTTAGGGCTTGGAAAGAGATACAGAGCAGAGATACACGAGCAGAGAACAGCCAAGATGCATAAAGCAAATTGAGAGGAATTGAGAGGCACCAAGTCTGTGGGTTTGAATACACAGGTTACATCAGAGCTGTCTTCCCACAAAGAACAGCTGATTAATCACCATGGCTTTATTATTAGAAGGAAGAGGGGACAAGCTCTGCTTCCAAGCCTAAACAGGCACAGAAAAGAGCTGTGTGATGAACGTAGAGGGGGAAAAAACAGCCAAACTCCAACCTGTGAATTGGCCCAGAGCACTTATTGTTGAGAGCTCCCTTCTGAGGATGGTTTGAGTGACAGGAGGAAAGGCCCAAAAGTACCTTTTGGGGTAATGGGAATGCTGCAGAGACCTGTGGGAAGGACAGCATTAAGCCATAACATTGCTGTTGGTCCTCACTGATTCTTCAGGCAGTCTGAAGCTGACAGCTTTTTTCCTCCATTTTCCTCAGCCTTCCTGTGCATTTGCTGTGCAGCCACATAGGTGACTCATGCAAATGGTTTGCAGCTTACAGGAAACACTGTCTGCTCCCTACCCAGCTTGTGGCTGTTCAGTGCCCCTATTCTTGGCTCCCTTTCCCCTGGAGAGATGGCTTTTTCCATCATCCTTGCCAAGAGTGGCGTTTCTAAGACGCAAACCTGCAGCATGTGCTGTAATTCTCACAATGTGCCTCCTGCACATCAGAAGATGCTGTGAGAGGCACAAAACAGGCTCAGTACATCTGTCCCTTAATACCAGCTGCATTCTCTCTCCCTCCTGGACTCAGATACAGTGCTATTGCAGACTGCTGAACAGATGTCACACACCATCCCAAACACAGCTGCATCTCACTGACAAGTTTTAAAACTCATGTTTTAGTAAGTCATAGTGGTTTATTATCTAACAACATCACATGGCATCACTAATTTACTCAGATAAAGCAGAAACTGCCTTCCCTGTTGGCTTTGGACCAGCAGTAGAAAAGACTGTTTCCATCTTATAGAAATTGAGGATGATTTAGTAAAAATTGCACTTGACCTCACAACTGTAAAGAGACTGGATTTGCATCAGCCATTCCCACATGAAATCCATGTCCAAGGAACAGAGTGGTGAAATAATCGAGCTACTAGTAAAGAAAAGAGAGAGGATAAGAAACGGACAGTTCTCCAAACGTGCTAATGCAGGGGAAACATTACAAATGCCATGACAGAGGAAAATTTGGGAAAGCAGGCCCAGGACATCTAACACTGTGCCAACACCACATGCCCAACACATGTGCTCACACACAGCCAGGCACCTCTGGTGGGCTGGACAGATAGCTGTTAAAGGAGGCATGGCAAAAAAAGCTGAGATTTCCTTTTCTCTTCATTTTAATTGATTAGAAAAAGCAACAAATCTACAGGCATCTGTATAGAATTCACACAAGTGCTTCAGGTGTCCCTAGTATGTGACATTTGAGATGTTTCCTACCACCATCTCCACTTACTACCACTTTAAGTACAAGAACCACAGAAGTTTCTAACACCTCCCTGGACAGAAGCTTCTCAACAATTTCCCCAAGCAAGAGCTTTCTGGCATAGCCACAGTCCTGTTCACGCAAGTCCCCACTCAGCTTACCCAAAACTGCAAAACTTCCCAGATTTGAGAGCCTGGGATCCCCATTCCTCCCTCCCTTCATCTTGGTTGCCTTCTACCTTGCTCTCAGCTTCAATATAAGGGCTCCTAAAATTATAATGAAAAAAGAAAGGCTGGACCATGTCTTCCATTGGTGTACCAAAAACCATCTCAGGGACATCAGTAAAGATATAGAGACGACATAAATGCAGAACAGAACAAGGCTCAATGCCTTGCTAATCTGAAGTATCTATTATCCATCATGCTACTAAACTCACTATTTTTAACAAGACAAACTCTGTCCTTTTTTGCTTGACAGTGAATTTATCTCCTTTAACCTGTCCTAAGAGCAGTTACGTTTGGTGACTCAATAACAGGGAACAAAAAAACAAATAAACAAAAACCTGACAAAACCAAACAAAAACCCCCAACCAAATAAAACCAAAACTCTTTTCGAAAGCAATAGCACCAGAAACAATTTTTAAGGGCAAAATATGGAGTAGGTGGTGAGTAAAGACTGTACTTGCTGTACAATCTGATCCACAGAAGATTTTAAGGAAAGGTCTGAGCAAAGGGCACAGCTGTTCATCTGCTTGACCCTTCCCTTATTGACTTCCATCATTCTCTTCTGTTGAGCAAAACTGAAGATTTGCATTTTCTTTTCTTGGCCTCTTCAAATTAATACAGTGTCTCCTTTACACCCATCCACTGAAAGGAGAGAGCCAGTCCATTCCACATAACTTGTGTCTTCCTTTGAAAACTGGGCCAAACTGTTGCATATTCATTACCACATTAAAAACACTTTGCCTGAGGCCTGCATTTCTTGCTGTGCTGTAATGAGTTCAAGACCCCAGCTGTCTGCCTGAGGGTTTAGAACACAGATATTTAATAGCAAATTATAAGGCAGAATATTTCATTTTAATTTTTTTTGCTGAGGTAGCACATTTATAATGGTACCCTACAGCCACTAAATAAAGATGGGAAGAGCACATCTTTCTGTTTGGACAACAGAGTCTCTGAGTTACCATGGTCTGGCCCTACTCAGTTCAGTTTTTGGATGCCAGTCTCTGCTCTTAACCTATTATTGGATCCCCTAATGTCACATCTCCCGCTAGAGTCCAATAACACACTGGAGCAAACTGTTACATATTTCTAGCACTGTACTAACAGCTCTTAAGCCCTACACAAAGCAGAGCAGCTAATAAAACCAAAATGTTCTGCAGTTAATCCTTGGAAGTTTGCCACTGAGATCCCACCACCACTACTTCAGAGACAGTGGTTTTATAAAACTCAGACCCTGCTTTCATCTAATGAAAAGCCCCAGATCCACATCCTGACAACACACTTCACAGCTTTATGCTTCCTCTGGGTTCTCTAATGACAACCTACAGAACATGTACTACCATCACATTCCGACTGGGAAACTTTTTAGAAGACATTGGCATTCTGGAAGGAAGAGCAGAGTGATAATTATTTCTCTAAGTAGTGCCACATGTGCTTAAAAGTCACAAAGATAAACAGGAGAGAAAAAGTCACATAGTTTGAATTAAAGCTAATAAGAACATAAACAAGCCCCTCCAATAGCTGCAGGCTGACAAACCAAGCTCCTACTGATTCTTTTACCTCATCAAATCTGCCTTTCATATCTGCTTTCCTACTTGAAGTTACACAAGCATGCACCTCCTTAGTGTGCTGGGCTAGAACATGTTAATGGTAAAAATAGGTTAGTCCACCTTTTCTCCAGAAAAGCTCCAAGACTCCCAGTGCCTCAATTACCATGAAATCCATGAACCACTACCTTCTGTTATGCTACCTTACCTCACTGCTACGGGAGACAGATAGGAACAGTCCTGGGTATCTCAGCACCACAGGAACAACAGCCCTGCCCTGGACATGCTGCTTTGCCTTATAACTATCTGCATGCTTATTCTCTGGAATTTTGGCTAGTTTGGGTTGCTAGTAGTCTGACGGACATACACAACTGAGCAACATCAGAAGGCGTAATAGATCTTTTAATCCCCTATGTGGACAGGAAAAAAAAAGGAAAAAAAAAAAAAGGAACAGAAGTTTTTCCTGTGATTACTTGTGATTCAAACAATCTTGTCCCCACACAGCTATGTTAGTACAGAGGACACCTTCAAAAGATGTTCAACTGAAAAGCTCTGATCCTGCCAATTTACCTGATGGAACAGAATGTATTCATTTCCTCATCAAGCAGCAAGACTCCACCAGTACATAATGCTCTGACTGAACTTCTTATACTTCTGTTCTCTGATTTCATCTACACCTTGGCAAATACAGCAATGCTTTGAGTTCTGGAGCAGAACAAAAAATAAATGTCCTTCTGCTCAGGATATGGTTTCTGTTGGCTTTACTCCCTACTCCAGCCCTTAGATTAGAACCTAGAATAAACACTACCCAACTTCAGAAGGACAGAGAAGGATTACAACCATACACTCTCCCTTAGCATATCTACCCCAAACTGGAATTTTATTAGATGGTCCCTGTGAACATGACTTCAGCAGGGATAAGTGAACAGGGCTGCGAGGTCAGTGGTTTGGCAGTAGCTCTGTCTAAAGAGATAGTTTGTACTAAGTAACATCTTAACTTCACAAGCCACACTATCTGTTTTAGCCTTTACAGTGCACTGCTCTTCTCTCTCTGCATGACCAGTGACTAACAGCTGCCCAGAAAGTGGAAGGAAAAACTCTTTAAAGACATTGTTTGCTTTTTATTCATTTTCAGGACACCAGTATTACAATTTTTAAATCACATAACAGCATCAGTTCAGGGACTGCCCACCAACAATGCCTACAAAGAGGCCAGAGATTACAGACCATCACCTCTGAGTAACAACATCTTCCCTTATGCAATATATATGGCTGGCAATGACTTTCCATCTCCTGCTTCAAGCCAGCACATCCTTCTCATGACAGGAAGAAGTGGAGTTCACAGGAGGTTTCTCAGCTTTTCAGCACAGATTTATTCCCAATCATGAAATGCAACCACAGAAGAGCCCACATCAAATTACACTAAGTCCCCATACTGAAAAACAGCACTGACACTTTAGCAAGCTCATGCCTACTGGCACCTCAGAGCCCATAATCACATGCCTCAGGGCTGTTCACCAAATACAGCTGGAGGTAGTTTTTGAATGTCTGTGTGTCAGTCATTGTAGCCTTGACAGCAGGGTCCTCCTTCATGGCCTCCATCCAGCGTTGGAGCTTTGGTGCGTGATTCAAAGTGCTACAGGAAAAGGGAAGAGACTGAGTTACACAAATGGAAAATCTGGAGGGCATCAAGGAAGGAAAACAGCTTCAACAATTCCATTTTACTACTTTCTCCCTCCCACTACAATGTTCAGCTTAGAGCAGGTGACAGGTATAAATATCAGGCCATAGAAGACAAACTAGCATTTGGAATGTGCAAGAGTTCTTATGGAGCTTGTGGGCTCTGCAAAGCCCAGCAAAAACACAATAGAGCACTTATTGTGCAAGGTATCACCATGGTTTTGCTTCCTGTTATCCCTGCTGCAAAACACACAGCTCTTATTTATCATCTGCCCTGAGCTGAGGGCAGAGGCTTGTGCTCCACTGCCTCCCTCTGGAATGCTTTGTTCACAATGCCTCTTGAGGCAAATACTGTGTGCAGTGGTTGAATTCTCCCCCACAACCCATGAACCTCTGAGCCTTCTTGAATACCAAGAAAAGCTGTGCAGTTTGTACAACCCTGCAACCCAGTAGCTCAAAACAGACAGTCTATTGAAGAAATTGAGGATCTGACTAACAGATTAAATCCACAAACCCACAGATATTTAAAACAAACTATAACCAACAACAACAAAAACACCTCATGTGCATAATCTGAGGTTTTGGATAAAAAATTTGTACTTAGGCTGCCATATCTCCATCCCCTTCAAATAAAGACTATTTTCATCTATGATACTAGGGATGGAGATAAAGTCTTGTATTTCAACCACTTCTTCCAGGTCTGTCACAATTATTTGGTAGGAAGGCACAACTGGTGAAAGAAAGCCTATTTATAGGAGATCCTTGAACAACTCATCTTTTTTTTTTGTAAGATGCTTCCCCTCAACTGCAACATAATACAAGCCTTCTTCAGCAGCCCCCATGAGTGTCTCAGTGCTGCATGTATGCAAAAAATATGTATACTGAGGCACTTCAGAACTCACAAGAAGCTAGGCAAGGTACTCACTCTATCAGCTGGAATGCTTCCAGGCGTTCAAACCACGGCCAGATCATGTAGTCAAGCATAGAGATGGAGTTCCCACCAAAAAACACAGTGTTGCGTTTGGACAGAATCTGTGAAGGGCCAGAAATGTCAATTGTCCCCAGAAGAAAAAGTACAACAGAACAATATCAAAAAGCCCACTTCATAGGGGGATGCAGGGAGACTGTAGGGATCAGACAGCAAATAAAGGATACACTGTATTTCTCTTGTGCATGCAATATTGGCAGAGTACAGTCAAGCTTAATACTACGGCTGCTATTTCACAAACTGTCAGTCCAACTCTTTTCCATAGATTGAAAAACTGTCACAAAATATGAATCATTAGCAATCTGCAGCATGTGCACAAACAGAGGAACTTAGCTCTCAGAATCTGTCAGTTTGTGATTTCTTACTCTTCAAAAGTCATTAATGGCATAGACTAATCAAACATAACACACATGCATTTCTTGAGCAATAAATCCAGCTAAATTTAACATCCAGGTAAGTAAGAGTACCATTTTAGAAGGGACTCTTTTCCCATGGCAGTTGAGGCCAAGTGGTGTTAGGGAAACATTTCTAACATTACATATCGAAGTGCATTTCATTCCAGGTGCAAAGGCAACAGGAAGCAAGTGTAAGTTACACCAGGAAGAGATCCTCACAGCACAGAAAGCAGGGTCACAAAGAATCCAGCAAGTTCTCCCATTACACCGGTAGTTCTGATGCATTTTTAAGTGCCATGGTCATCCAAGTTTAACATGCTTTAAGGACCCTCCAGAGCTTGGTCTCCTCTTTCATTAGACTAGTCCCTCTGTTTTCAGGCATTTTAAAGGTGGAACTCAAGAGACCTTAAAAATCTTTGTCTTTTTGGACACTCACCACTATTCTATACTTGTATGGCATTTATTCCCTGTGCCTTAACCCCCATGATCGAGTAGAAATGTCACAGCAGCCCTTCAGGAAGCATCGAGCTGTTTGAGTTTCCAGGTGTCTAGCAGAGCACAACCAGCCACTGCACAGGTGCAGAGATGGGAGCACAGCCCCCTCTGTTGGGCAGCAGAAATCGAAATACAGAACTGTTTAGAAACATTTCCCCTCTGGAATATCACTTGCAATAGGGTGAGGGAAGTTTGCACGGCTCTGTTCCTGCCTCCCATCCTCAGCTGACTGTCAGCTGCTGCTGCAAAATCCTTCAGGGCATAGTAAAATAGAGACACTGAAGGAACAGCAAGTATTTCACTGCACTGATCAAAAGGGAAGATTAATCTTCCCTGAAATACAACTCTGTTAAACATTAAGGAAAGTGAAACACACATGACTTCCCTCAAGAACTCATTTGTCATCTGCACTACTCCAAGCTTAGGCTGATCAGACAAACAAGACTACCCTGAAAATGACTCAGCATGTTCTATGACTCTATGAACTCTTCTAAATTGATCCAGACAGGCATTAGTTGTGGCTGCTAAAGAAGCAGAAGGAATGGGTTCATGACAAAGGCAAGTCCAACAGCTGTTCAGACTAGCCAAGAACCACTACTGACATGGACTGTCAAGTGATTAATACAGCATCAAAGCCACCTGACATCTGCTGGAGCTCTGCTGAAGTTGCATTACACCTCAAGTGGCAGAACATGGTCCAGGGCTGGATTTCTACAAGGCACAGATTACATTCTGCTTCTTCCCCCCACTCCCCCCAAAGGTAATCTGTCAAATGAAAAAGACTTTATATCATCACCAGCATGTCTGCACTGATTTCAGCAGAGCTACAGAACAGATGCTCTTCAGCAGCTCAGGCTCCTCAGCCCTTGTCCTTAGTACATCCTGCAAGGTGTCCTTACATTTAAAGCAGAACAAAGACAGCCAAGGCAACAGCAGTCAGCTAGAATTCAAAAATCTCCACAAGTCCACACAGTCTTCCTCATCAGATAAAGTTTAGTTTAGCTACTTGACATTTACTCTAATGGTGCTGGTTGTGCATTCTAGGGTGGGAGTAGTAAACTGAAAGATTGTTCCTTGTTGTAGCTACCAACTAAATGAGAAGAGATCTATCTCCAAAGGCCACAGCATGAAAGGAAAAAAGAGATCACACAAAGGCTGACAACCTACTCATTATCATGAAACACTCTTACCTCTTCGAATTTGCCAAACTTTTCAGCAATCTCTGCTTTCAGTGCTGTGGTGTCTTGTCCATCTTTAACTGCCAACACATGCTTGAAAAGTAAGGGTGTTATCTATAAAAGGAAAGTATGAAGTTTGTAATGTTCCTATTACAATAATACAATTCAGTCACTCAGAACTTAAAACGTTAACTTAGATGTTAAGATATTAAATGCAAGTTAAATTTTAAAGATTTGACTTTAAAGAGCTAAATAAAGTCCATTAATAAAAAGCTTCTATACTTCCGAAAAGGTAAGCAAAGGCTTACAGGAAAAATTAATACAAATAGTAATGAATTTTAATATTGTAATAAGAAGAGAATAGTGAAAAGAAGGGTACGTTTCCCATCTGCATATTTTCTTTCTTGCAACATGATTCCCTGTAACCCTCCTCCCACCAGGTCTATCCAGAAAGGCCTGTTGCAAATATATCCTCCCTTCTATCCCCCTTCTTTGTCCACATCTCTTTGCATCTTTTGTTGCTTCCTCTCCTGTCTCATATCCAAGCTGACTTCTTTCACTTCCTAGACTCCTCAAAGGATATGCTTGTACAGAGAGGTTAACTGCAGTCAACCACCTCCAAACCAAAATGAGAGCCAAACCCAGCCTCCTTATACATGTCAACAGCCACATACCATCTCTCGCCCATGGTTGTAGGCTCTCTCCATCAGGCACTCCTCACATTCTGCATTCACACAGTACTTCCAACACAAATACCTGGGTTAAATACAGCCATTGTCACTGCCTAGGTCTCAAGTATTCAGCTGGTTTCTAACCACTACTAACCTCTACTCTACTAACCTCTGCTCTATTGTACGATGCTCAAAATCCTACCTCTTCCTGCACCCATCCCCACTCACAAGTGCTGGGAGCAATTCAGAGACACAGTGGTTTGTATGTGCTCACATCAAGAGACCCCACATACCCCCTCCAGTTATTTAAATGGTTTTCCCAGACACAAGGCCTGCCTCAAAAGATGGAAGCAGCCTCAGCAACAGAGCTGCAGTTTCTGGTGAGATGCTAAAGTAAAAAACATAATCCTACACTGATCAGGCACTACCTTTGAGAAGTCTTCCAAGATCATCTTCTGACGGGCTCGCTCATATGGGTCTGAAGGCATCAGCTTCTTCTCTGGAAATGCCTCATCCAAATATTCACAAGTGATTGGGGACTCCCAGATCAGCTGGCCCTTGCTGGTCTCCAGAACAGGGACCAGCCCAGAGGGGTTCTTCTCAAAGAACCAGTCAGGTTTGTTCTTCAGATTGATGTTGACTACTTCATGGCTAAAACAGCAAAACAAACAAGACCCAGACAGGCTCAGTTCTGCTACAGTCCACTCCATACCATGGTGAAACACAAGCCATTACACCTCAAAAGTTCAGTACTGAGAAGCTGAATCCTCATTCCCCTGAACTCCCCCCATTTTCCCTGAAGTCTTTTGCAGGACTAATCCTTTGATACAGAGATACTGCCATACTTTGCTGGAGAAAGTCAAGACTGACTTAAAATGAGTTGTTTGTTGAACTAATAAAAGACACACACAGTCTGCAAGCACACAACAGAGGCAGCCCTTATTGTCATGCTAAAAAAAAGGTCAGAACTCAGCACACTTATCACATGTGGGTTCAAGGGCATTCTAAAAAAGTAACACTTTATTGCCAATAAGCTACACCTCAATTAAGAAATGCAGCTGAACTTTAACCTGTCCTTAAACCAAAGAGCAAATCAGGAGAGCATCCTACCTACTTATCTTCCCAACCTAAAATAGCTGTTTAGGGTAAAGGCAAAAAGACACTGATAAAAAAAGATTAACAAACCATAGGTTAAATGCTGTGCTATATGTGTGACCTCACAAAATTCCCAGTAAACCCAAAGGTCTGCTAAACACAGCTGAACCTTCAAAACCGCTGAAAGGTTACCAGAAGGCAACTATGACATCTAGCCATAAATCACTTCCAGAATCACTACAAGAAACCTCCCAGCACTAAATAAAGACAGAATTATACTGGCCTGGAAGTTTTACTGCATCTACTCTTTCAAAAAAAAAAGACCCATGGAAAAAATAAAACGAACTCAACTCTCACTTTGCTGTCAGGAGTACTGAATGGTAAGCATTCCCTACGTTACATGAACTCCCAGACCTACGTTGGTTAATAAACCTGGGAGGCCTGCAACTTGGCAGAATCAGAAAAAGATGTAAAAACGTGACTTTTAAGTTGTAGACTGAGAGAAACATTGGACCCCATTTAAGAACACTGAAATGATATTGTTGCCCGTAACAAAGACACAAACCAACAGAGTGCCGGTTTATGCGGTGCTTTATTTGGGGCCCGGGAACCTGAGGACTAGCGTCCCAAGTCAGGATTCCCAAGACCCTCATTTTTCGTACAGTTTTTATACTCTCACACAAACATGTCTACGTGCAATTTCTACATGAAAGCAGTTACACTTAGTTACACACACAAACTCATATTTCATACTGATAACAATTGGTAATCATCTACTCTAATCATAAATCTGCTTAAGTTGTCTTACCCCTAGAAACTTTTTAACAGACCCTTACCATACCTAAGGTAACAAATCATTATATACATGCTTGGCTAAATCCTTTGATTATTGTTCCTACCTCTTCAGTACATTCCATTCTCACAAACAAGGTTGCTAACCTACTACTTTGGAGTGTTGTTTTCTAGGCCTACTCTCTTACTAAGCCTTAGCCATTCTACTACTAAATTTAAATTATTCTGCAACAATATGGCTCTCTTGAAAAAGAAACAAACACAAGTACTGAATTCCATTAACTCACTACAGCACAGGAATGAAACCATGTTATAGAACACAGTGTATTTCCTCTTTCAAAAAGGCCACTCTCTAACTATTGTGTTTTGCTGGGCAGTAACACAACAGAAACTCCTAGCTCCCAGAACTTTCACTGCTGCTCTCATCAAAACCAAACAAAAGTGTATGTTATGTCTCTACTCACATTTACCCAGGATAAGCTCCAATGCTATTACTGTAAACATTCGGGATGTTTACTCAGCGAGAAGAAAAAAAAAATAATCAGCTTGGGGCTTCTCCCTATGGATTTGGGCAATTTCCCTATGGATTTGGGCAATGCTTGCAGGCACAGTGTGCCTTTTAGGGCTGTCCTGTGCAGGCCTAAGAGTTGGACTTGATGATCCTTGTGGGTCCCTTCCAACTCAGCATATTCTGTGGTTTACTTTGGGCCTTTACATAGTTAATTTCATATATGTGCTTCAGAACAGCCCTCTCCCCCCACCCCCCAAAAAAGAAAAGAAAAAAAAAGCTTTAGAGCAAAACCACTCGCAGAGACCTCTTTTCAATCAGTTCTTCCAGGACTGTTTTAACCAAGAGCCATTTAGGAGAGAAGGGAAGGTTGGGCCGCCCCCCCCCACCGTGGGGTGCAGGGGCCGCGCAGAGCTCACCTGATGCCCTTGGCGCGGAGAACCAGGCGCGTTCTCTGCGCGAAGGGGCAGAACCTCATGCCGTACAGCCGCAGCAGCCCCTCGGGCACGGGCCCCGGCGCCGCGCTACCTGCGGGGAGAGAGGTGTTAGCGCCGGCACTCGCCCCGCGCCCCCCACAGCCCCGGCACCGCGCCGCTCACCCTTGCCCAGGCTGCGGGAGCGATCGTTCGCCATCTCGATACGATGCGATGTGTCGCGATCCGCCTCCTCCCACCGTGCCTCTCTCACCCCAGCGCCGCCGGCCCCGCCCGCGGAGGGCGGCCCCGGGGCGGGCCGGAGCCAGCGCCCTCAGCGGGGCGGAGGTCAGGGCCCGCCTCCCTCCTTCCCTCTCACCCCGGGGGTCGGGCGCCCGGTGTCGCCGGCCCGGCCCACACTTGCCCAGTGGTCTCTCCTTGATCTGACCGCCCTCCCCACCCAGCTGGGACAGGCACTGTCAAGCTGCTCTCCGTGCTCCCTCTCTGTGGTTCTACCCTCAGCACAACCACCCCGCTGGCGCCTCCGTGTAAGTGGGACACCCACGGCCGAACTCCACCCCGCAGGCCAGGTGTTTGTTTATAAGCGGTGCCCCCAGCAGCTAACGAGGCACCAGGCTCTCCTCATTGCCTCCTCCTGCTACGGCAGTGCTCCATCACCTACTGCCCTGCAAAACCCACAGTAACAAGGAGGATTTCTCTTTCCTGCAGCTATTCTGCTTCATGGTGAAAACACAAGAGGAGACAGTAGATAACCCAACGGACAAGGGGGCACAGCAAAAGTTAGATTTACCTTCGTTACTACCTTGCAGTCATAGAGGGATTCATGCTTGTTCTGCAAACGGGGCCTGTTGGGAGCATCAGTGTGTGCATAGAGCAAAAGAAAGAACCAAAGCGCAGACTGGAGTGCTCATCATCCTTTTTTGCTCCCTCTTCGGTTGAGATGAGCACACCAGGGCCTTCCTTATACCGTCCTTTCCTGGGGTATAACAGTGGAAGTCAAGGAGCTTTCCTCTTAATGTGTTTTACACACAGTGTCTAAGTTGATATATAACCAGAGAAGTAAAGTGATTCCCTTCCCAGGGCTCCACACACTTCCACCTAATCTTCAGGTCAGAGCTCTTTGTTATTAGGAAACAGCACGTTTGTAGGGACCACATTTGTAGGGACCCTGGGGCAGCCCTTGCCAAAGGGAGAGAAAGTCCTGGCCTTCCTGGCAATGTACACATCCCTGTCAAACTCCCAAGGCTAATAGTGGGACTGGGGATTCTCCAGTCTCATCAGTGGATCCGTACTTGTACAGCGGGGAAGTTTTGCCTGTTAGTGACTTATGGTTCCTCTGAGTACCTATCCTTAAGAAAGATTCAGCAAAATTTTGGGTGAAGAAAAAAGAGAAAATTAATTTGAAATTCCTCATAGCAATTAAGAAATACACAAGCAGCCTGTTGACTCACAACCCGGACACAGGCACATGGGAAACCAGAGTAGCATTACAACACCCACATGCTACGACAAGCCCTCAGAGGCACCAGAGAAAATAAACCTACTTCCTCATTCTCTCCTGGTTCTCTGTGGCACACAAAGCAGCTGTGGAGACAAAAGGTAAGGAATAGGCTTGTCCTGCTGCCTCTGGATAGGAATGTCATGCTCCACTGTTGCTCTACAGCACTGTGAGTACACAGCAGTATTACAAAACTGCATGCTGCCACTGTACAGCTAAGAAACAGCAAGCTAACACAAGCAGGCAAGGCACCATAAATTGTATTCCTCCCTTAGGAAAGGGAAAAGAAGATTTTGTTAAATCTGCTTTTTAAGTGTTTGAAGGTTCTTACAGTATTATTAGGCTAGAAGCCACAAGTACACAGGGAAAGACCACAGCTGTACTTCCTCTTTTTTTTCCAGCAGACTTCTCAGCTCTCTGAAGCTTCAGGAGCCTCATCTTACAGAGTCCAAGAACTGTAGTACCTTATAGAATCATTAAGGTTGGAAGAAACAGCTAATATCACCAAATCCAACTGCTCACCCAGCACTACCACTGTAGTAGAAAATGTTATCTACATCCAATATCATACCAATGGAAGCCTATTCAACCTAAGGCTACTGAAGGCTCATACTAAGACTTTAAATCATCTTGTCCAGGAGCTGCTTTTTGCTGATGCTGCCCTTGTTGCCCACACAGAAGCAGCTCTGCAGCGTTTAATATCCTGCTTTGCAGAGGCTGCTGAGCTTTTTGGGCTGGAAGTCAGCTTGAAGAGGACAAGTTTTCTACCAACCTGCACCTCAGGAAATCTTCCATCATCCCCATATCATCATTGGCAAATCAGAGCTCAAGTCAGTCCAGCAGTTTAACTATCTGGGAAGCATCATCTCCTTGGATGGTAAGATTGACAAAGATGTAGACGACAGGTTAGCAAAGGCATATAGTGCTTTCGGAAAATTCCATAAAAGGGTTTGGTGTAATAAACACCTGAAGAAAAGTACAAAGGTTAGTGTTTACAGAGCCATTGTACGTCTACTCTCTTATATGGAACTGAATCATCTACGGCCACCGCTTACAACTCTTAGAACGCTTTCATCAGCACTGCCTCCATACAATACTAAACGTTCACTGGACTGATTACGTGACTAATGCATCTGTTCTTGAACAGGCAGCAGTTACGAGTATTGAGGCCATTTTGCTGAGAACACAGCTGCGTTGGGCGGGGCATGTCTCCAGGATGAAGGACCACCGCCTCCCTAAGCTTGTGTTCTACGGTGAACTTGCCACCGGCTGCTGCAAGAGAGGAGCCCCAAAGAGGAGATACAAGGACTCCCTGAAACAATATCTCAGCTTTGGCCATTATTGATCATCATCATTGGTCTACTCTGGCCTCCAATCGGGAGACATGGAGACACACTCTACATAACGCTGTGCTTCTTTTGAGAACACATGCAGAATCATTCTTGAGGAGGAAAGACAATGCAGAAAGAATCGTGTCTTGCCAATACTGCCTAAGGAGACTTTCCACTGTGCCTTTTGCAACCAGACTTGTCTATCTCGCATTGGCCTTTTTAGCCATCAGCGCATTTGCAGCAAGCGTGGGTAGAGTCCTTCTCAAATCTTCATTTGCAAAGCCTAGCCATGATAATGACCACTGTAGCCCCCAAGCCTCTAAATCCAGCGCCAGATCCAGATAACTCGTAAATACTTCCAAGGAGAAAGTGTTCCTCATAAACAAGTCCACCATGAAAGGCACAAGAGGTGACAGAAGTACAGTTCAACTGTCCCACTAACAGAAGGGCAGATGACACCAGCCCCAGCCCAGGGACACGCAAGGTGACCGAGAGAAGAAACCCACGGTCACTGGGCCAGCATCAAAAGTTCCTTCTGCTGTCTTGCTGGCCCTTTAAATACCGGCCCGCGCTCAGTGATTGGGTGGCTCACGAGCGCGGGCCAATCAGATGTGCGCTCCCAGCCTGGCCAATGGCAGACGCCGTTGCTGTTGCCAAGGCACGGGCGGCAGCGGCGTTGGGGCGATGGCGGCGGGGTCGGGCCCCGGCCGGGAGCTCCCGGCCGAAGAGGCCGCGCTGGAAGTGAGGTGGGGGCGGCCGGCACAGCCTCCACAGGGGCCCCGCGGTGGTGGGATCTGTCAGGGCAGCGCGGGTGGAGAGGGGAAGAAAACACGTGCTCTCATTTCCCCCTTGCGTGTAGCGAAAGAAGCCAAGAGCAGAAGGTCCTCAGAAAAGATAACAAGAAGTTATTGCTGGACATAAATATCTCAAGACTAGTAATTTTAATATGTTTGTAAGTATGAGAGTACCGAGGCTGTAGTACCATCTTCTTCTGAGTACAAAGGATCAGCAGCTGAGCTGATCTTATGGCTGACTTATGTTCGTGAAAGGAGCATAAAAGTGCTTCTAGCAATTACAGAGAACAAAGGTCTCTCCCAGTCAAATGCTCTTATTTGGAAGAAGAGCAGAGGTGGAAATTAGAAGAGAAAGTGGTAACAGCAGTGTTGTGCACAGAGGGTGCCTGTTACACTGCTGGAACTTTCCTGCCGTGGTACTAGCAGGCTAAACTGATATCCTCACTTAGTGATAAATCCCTTTGATAAAAGGGTCCTGATGTTTATCCACACGATTTCTGAAAGGTAAAAACATCTGCAGGTAGTTATGAATTTGTTGACATGTTGTAAGTTCATAAGATGACTCCGCTTCAGTAATTTATTTCAGTCCTTGTGTAACACATCCTGTTTACATTCCAGAGTTTTGCCATGTTAAAATACTGGTGTCTTTAAAGCAGAACAGTCCTTCTGGTGGGGTTCATATAAACACAAGCTGTGCCTTCGTATTTTTTTTATTTTATGGGGATGAGATGAACTATGAAAGTGTAAAAAGGTTAGGCAAACACAACAGAGTCCCAAGTACAAATTGTAGCTCTGCAGTTCCTTCAGAATAGGGGTATATGCTTTACTGTGATATATGAGTACAAGACCAGAGTCTGTGAACTAATTTTATTTTTAGGGAAAGCTGGAAGAAATACAAGCATTTCTCCATATTCTTATAGCAGTCTGTTGTGCTCCATCAGGGTAAGATTGACCCTGTGTTTTTGAAAACACTGAACTGGTGACGCATAATACAAGATCTTGAAGTTATTGTGGTTTTGCAATATTGTTATGAGGATGAGTCTTAAAAATCCCAAGCATGAGTTCAATGTAACTTAGGCTACAACATTCCCTTTAGCACAGCATTTTGAGAAATGTGTGTCATTGATTAACGTTTTAATGTTCAGTTGCTCTATTTCCAGCTGGGTTCAGGGATTCTCAAACAAGAGCTTTGGCTTTATCAACAATCAAACTGTCTGCTACCCCTGTGGTAATTACATCCTCTTCCTGGACATTGAAACAAAGAAGACGACAGCACTACAGTGTCAAACGGGCCCAGTGGGAGCCTTTGCAGCAAATGCCAGCAGTGAAGTGGTGGCCTTTTCCAACCAGAAGCTGAATCCCATCATATATATCCACCATTTTCCAGAACTGAATAAACTGACAGAATTAAAAGGTAGTGATGTGGTAACCTTCCTCATCACCATTTCATTAAAACAATACTTTATTAATCCAGTTTCTGAAGTTATGGTTTTTTTATAAGACTTAAAAAACAATGTGACAGGGAACTGTCTCAGGACGAGATTCATGGAAAGCAGTGGAAGGAGGTTTCCACTGCACTGCTTTTACTTAGGTTCAAGATGGGGAGGAATATGACAATACATAACAAAACTGATCTAAAAGGAAAACAAAAGGAATTAAGCGGAATTAGTTTTAGGAAAATATAGTTATAATAAGCAAAAAAAATCATACTGCAGTAGGCTCCGAAACAGACTGCTGAAAACCACATGAGAAACCCGAGATGTGAAAGCAATGAGGGTTCTTGCAGTTAAACTTTGAAGTCTGGGATCTAGTGTAGATTTTTGCCTGCCTCATAACAGTTCTCTCCTTAGCTAAGTTGCTTACTCTATCCATGTTTCAGTTCCCTTGTCATTTAAATAATCATACTACTTGTTTTTTTCATGTATATGAGTGAAATTATGACTGCAAAGGATTTCAGGGTACTTGGGGAAAAATACTTTCAAATTCAAGGTATTATTGAAAGAAAAAAAAGAAAAAAATCCAAGAAGTGATACATAGGGATCATTTTTACGATCAAATCCAAACAGTCTGGAGTGAAGCAGAGAAATCAAGGGCCTGAAGGATATCTGTGAAGAATTAAAGTGGATATAAGGGAAGTGAGAAGAGTATTTGTGATAATGTACAATAAAGTCTGGGGCAATAAAAGACCATGTGCTTTATTTTTACATTTCAGGTAGTGCTCAGCTGGACTACACCTTACTTGCGTTTAGTTTCACAGGCCCGTATTTAGCCAGTTACTCCTCGATCCCAGAATTTATTCTTTCAGTATGGTAAGAGTTTTAAAAAAAAAATCTCTAATACCATTTGCATTTAATTCATATTTTTGTGTGTGTGCTTTTTTAGCATATATTAATAAATGCAGAACACATGCTGGTTGCCTTCATCTCTTTTTTTCCTGATTGATTGTTGTCTGCAAACTTTCTGTAACCAAAATTGCTGTTTATTTTCTAGCATTAGTCAAAATGGCTGTTAATTTTACCAGAGCTATCTTCTACCTTCTTCCAAATTTTGTGTTTTGAAGTACTTCCAAAGTCTTCAGCATCATAACTATCTGTTCACTGTTGGAAGTTGAGCACCATGCTGTTTGTGGAAGAAAGTTGCCTGCTGAAAAGAGGAAAGGGATTCTAAAGCTGAGTTCTGCTAGTTTGTCCCCCTAGACTGTTCAGTGGTCCTCTTAATTACTTTTGCTTGATCTTAGTTCTGGTTTATAATTTTGCTCAGTAACGTGGATTACTGGACTAGAACATAATTCTTTGCTTATTGTCATTGAAAATATGTAATGTTGTGCAGATACAGAAAGTTGGAATATTTAATATTTTAATTGTACTGTGAAAATACAGTCCTGCTCTTGCCTCCATTGCCAGCAAGCTCCCATTGATTGTGGAGTGGGAGAGTGGAGTAGAAGGGAGACGAGCAAGGACAAGTAATGGTTTGTATACTCCCAAATTAATGATCTTCTCTTGTACAATGATCAGTGAAGCTGCTCCTGTAACTTCAGAATTTTAGTAATGATATGATAGTAGGTACTACTGCAGATGCCTCTTCTTTATCCCTTATGAAGAAGAATAACGTTTGCTGTTCAGGAAGGATGTCTGTGTGTATATCACACTAGAAACCAGCAAGACAGCCTCGCTGGCCTCAAGAGCTGACACATTTGTCCCTTACAGCAGGAATGACACAGCTGGTCCAATGAGTTCATTGTGTGCACTTAAACTAAATTCCACCATCTTGACAAACTTCTCTAGATTATTCTTAAAAACAGAAATACCTAGAAATGTTTAAATGCTTTAAAATAGTGGCAATTTCCAAGGCAAAACAATTTTAACCAGATTGAATCAGTTTGTTACAACTATCAGCACCTAATTGTCATTAAAAAACACCCTACATTCCAGTCAGAAAGAATTTAGTAACAAAATACAATTACTTTACAATATTAACCTTAGAATTTATAACTTAGAGATGTGTGAATTTACTGTGAAATCAGGACCTTCATTTTTGCAATTGGATTATATTGTGCATTCATTGCAGAAATGTGTGTGTACAGATGATAGAAACCTCAGTGTTTAGCATCCTTAAGGTGTCATTACAGTATGATGATAGCACAGCTCCTGTATTTTAAGGAACTAGTTTGGAATCAGAGATATAAGAGATGTTTTGAAAGCTATGTCGGTCTCAAAATATAGAAAGTGTATGGATAACTAAAAGCTGCCTTTCATCTGAGATATTTTATCCCTAGATCTTTATTCTTTTCTGTACAAAGGAGAGCCTTAATGCCAGATTCTTTTTCAGATACATGTACCATATAGTTTCAGATCTTAGTAAATTATCTGCTATAAAAGAGGGATGGCATTATCTGTTAGATATGAGACGAGAACATGCTGACAGAGTTTTAGAAAGAAATCTCCATTGATATCTTTGAAATTCAGAATTGCAGCTTATAGATTCCTGTAATTTTAATGAGGGTTACTGTATACGTGTGAATACTTCTCATTTTTTGCACATGCTGCCAATGTTAACAATTGTCTTGCATCCTAATCTATTTCTGTGAGTGAATTTATTGCAGGCCAGAATAAAGGGATTATACTAAATCCATTTACAGCAGAGTATGCATTTTAGGCTTTTTCCTCTTACCAATAATGACAAATACTAAAGTTATAAATGTTGTTTAGATTAACAGTCAGATATATTGTCCAAGAAATTAAGAAACAGTTTTAACTGTTTTCTTCAAGTGATGTTAATCAGTTCTTGGACAGCACCTAAAAATGCAAACACAATCAAGAATTAATCTGGATAATGGAAAAACATGCAAATTACATGAGGAGAACATAAAATAGCTGTGGACAAAACATAAAATATATTGGACAAAGGAGAAGTCAGTGGAAATCAGATTCCCAGGCCTCTGTCAGCTATACATAACAGCTCCACACAAATTCTACCCTGGTTTGTGCCCAAGTTAGTTAATGAAGCCATAGCTTGTATGTCTGCATTCACAACAAAATTACTGCATTAACTAAGTAATTAATCCATAAGTAGTCACAGGCTGTGTTTTATTTCCTAATTATGGTATCTTCCCGCTGCAGGCATTACAGTCATTATGTTATGGAGGTGTTAAGCAGGGCTGGGGTGCTGAAGAGTTAATTGTTTGGGCCCATTTGAGTAGTCGCTGATGGAACTGTTGAAAAAAAAACCCATTTCTCTTGACTCTTTTGTTTTTTTCACAAGAGGAAGTGCATGATAATGTTTCTAAAATGTTAGTTATTCATTTTCTAGCAGTAATAATTTTATGTGTGGATAATTAACCACATCCTTTTCATTTTCAAGAGGACTCAATTTGTTTGGCAGCAGCAATTTTTTGTCAGTGACGAGGTATTTGTTTTCCAAACTGAATCTTGAACGTCAGTCATAATCACATCCAAATCTTTGGCTTGAATGTTTTACTTATTTAATGGATTTTATTTTCTTTTACTCTCCTTAATGAAGGAACTGGCAAGAAAATATCCTCCTGTGCAGTGAGTCTCAGCCAGGGATAACAGCGACCTCTTTAAGTTTTAACCCTATGAATTGGCAACAACTGTGTTTTGTTGGCGAGAGCTCCGTTACCATCTGGCACATTGAAAGGATTGAGGACGAGCATCACCTTAAGCGAAAGTAAGTGAAACACCCTTTAGGTTGAGAGTAAAATATAGAAGTATATTTTAATAGCTAAGACTAGCAACACATCTATTTGCAAAGGATTTAGTCCAATACAGTTCATCTAGTAATTGCTAAATCACAAGCACTATGAATCTGTCTAGTCAATCAAGTGAATTGAATTTATGATTTCATTTCTTACCACTCACATGACCGGATTATGCACACCATGAAGCTAATACTAATCAGCTGCTTTGGCAGCCTCCATGAAAAGCTGCGTGGCTGAATTAAGGTAGTGCCTGCTCTGCTTTTCTGTAAGTAGCTATGTTGAGCATTGCTTTTGTGGCTATGACACCATCAAATTTGGATCCGTTTCTTCTTTGTAAGAATAGTTAAACAACATGTTGTTGTAATCACAAATTGTACCAAAAGCAGTATCAGTTTTCTATGTAATTTACAGGTCCAGAGAGGGTGGTTCTGTCAATGCAATTCACTGAGCACACTAAACTAGTATTTCTGTATGCTAAAATGTTTTTTGAGGTTGGTATAAAAGTAGTGTGTATCATTCAAGTTGGAGTCCTCAAAGTATTTTGCTTTTTCAGTGGCATTCTCATACTCTGCCATTCCCAACTGTGGTTAATCTTGTTAACTATTAATATGAGCAACATATTGCCACTGACACAGTTATACTAATGAAAGTATAGACAAGGCCTTAATTTGCAATCTGAAAAGAACACTGAAGGGTTCTGTGCCTTTTCTCATTACAGAATACATGTGTAAATATTTATATATATTTATTCACTTTTTCTCCATTACTTTTGCAGAAATAAAGCCCATTTTGAAAACATATTACTCTATTTTGTATCAGCATTTATTATACATATTTCTGCTCCTCAGACAGTGTCTTTTACTTTTTCACAGCCCTGTGGAACTCCCTGATGAACAAGGGTCCATAAGTCCTCATGAGGATTTGTTTTTCCCCGTTTCTCGTAGTGATGATCCATACCATGGCCCTGATTTGCCAGTTTCAGCCATTGCTGGACTGGTAGGAGATGAAGCAGAAACATTTGTGGTACTTATGAGATTTTTCCTTTCTACTGTTCCAAGTCATTATACTTTCTATGCAAATAGGTGTTAATAAATTAATAATTTTAATGTTTGTTAAATAGGTACAAGCCAGTAAATAGATCTGTTATCTCAACAATATTTTTGAAATCCATTTTGACAGGAGATGGAGAAGGCACAATGCTGCTGCATAGTGCAGTGCAATGTTGAGATTTCTGACACAGGCCCTAGCACAGTAACATATCTGCAGTGGAGGTAAAAAACTGTATCCCAGAAGAAACATGAAGTGTGTCAGCATTTAACTATTCCCAAGCTAACATAACCTGCTGAAACCTTGAAAACCTATTCTTATGCTAAACTATTAGTAAACCTCAGGTATCCTTAATTCCCTTTGGGATTGCTTTCTTTTTTACTTTCAAAATGTCTCAAGATATGGAAACATTGAAGGCTTTATTCCAGACAGCAACCGCTGCGTCTGAAATACCTTTCCATACCACTGTCAGTGTTGGATTTGTCTCACTTGTATTAGATCATTTACTTTTTAGCCTCCCTTGAAATGCCTCTTTTGAGAGGCTTCAGAAGTGTTTGTTTGTTTTCATTTTGTTTGAAATCTACTTTCACCTGACTACCAACTATAAGTGTGAAAACATTTAACTTGCAAATTTGGAATTCTCTTCTAAGATTATGACCACTGATTTCTGAGTTCCTCTGATAGCCAGATATCTTCAGACTACAGTTGCTGTAATGGACCAGGCTGTCCAAAATAGAGGTGCTATAACCACTGTTCTTCACTGTCTTTATAAAGTGACAGGCTGCTATGGCAGATCTATCAATGGTTACTGTCACTGATGGTTTGTATACCAATACAAATGTCCATGAGCAGTTATCTGGCTCTGGCCTAAAATCTGTTCCTCCACTTTTGGAAATACCTTGGAGTTATTTTCCTCTCTACTATCATCAATGCTACTTCAATTAGTAGAAGACAACCTACTTCTCCTGTGGTGGTTAATGAGATGTGTTCAGTTGAATGTAGTGGGGTAGTATCAGGGCCTGAAGAAGTTCTCCCTATCTCAGCAGAATTCAACAGAAGGATTTTTGTTCTTTTATCACTAAATCCGAGTCAGTGGAGTGTTTTTCACATTGATATAAGTGGAGAACCTTTTATTCAGACTATTATTTAAAGGAGTAAGCTGTATTCCCTGGCCCTTGGAGGCTGTATCCCGCTCTTAAGGAATGTGTGAGAGGCAAGGAAGAAAAGGAAGCCCATTGCTGGTGTGATTGTTTGCTTCTTGGAAATGTGTCAGTGTTCCATACTCTAGAACCACATACTGAGGTTGGATATGTACCCAAGCGTAACCACAATGGGGCAGCAGAGGGAAAGAAATTGAAATGTCCTACAGCTTTTCTTTCTTGCATTAGATTGATTTAGTTTTGTTTCTGTATTTCTTAAAGCTGGGACCTGAGTTTTCTTAATACGCTTTTCCACGACAAGCCCACTTGAGTCCACTTCATCTCTACCACCAATTATATTCCATTGTCTTTTTATAAAACTTTTTGATGGCAAGGAGCCATCATGGATTTTTTTTCCCTGCAGAGGTGCTACTCAAAAGGGAGAGAAGTTCAAAAAAAGACAACATTATGATTATTATTATGCACCACTGTACCAATGCACAGTTCAAGAAGCAACCTGGTTTGGGATTTACATAATCTCATCCTAGGATTAGCATATTTTACCCAGTTGATGTGTAAAGACAGCGGGTACAAAAGAACATTACAGAAATTGTGTTTACACAGGGAGCTTCTGTTTTGCAGAAGTTCAGTTACAACCTTCCCAAAGATTTGTGATGTTCAAGCCTCATAAAATCAGTGAAAATGCCTATATTAAATGTTTCTCTGGGTGATGTAAAGCCCTGTTTGCTACAGATTTATTACTGTTAGTCCTATTTGATTTATAAAGTAAATATTAATATACTTTATATCTGTAACATTTTTCCCCTGAGAAATTAAAAATGCTTTGTAAGCATAAAGAGTAAGTTACTTACCCAGAATCATATAGCAAATCCTTGGCATATATTGCTAATCCAGTCTAGGTACTTGTGAATCTCTATCCTATGTTTTCATCACAAGTCCATCCATATTTTCTTTTTTATAGGACCTTTAGTAAGACAGCAGGTGTTTTATAGAATTATAGAATCTTCTTTTCTTTCATCCATCCTATTGTTTAGTGTTCCTCACCAGTTTGGCACAGGTGCATGGTGCTTGGAATCATCTCTTTTAAATGTTCTCCCAAGGTTTTCCTGTGTTTTGTTCCCCTCTTCCTCTCCCCGAATTCTCTTTAATTTGGTTCTTTCTATCATGGTCTTTTTATGACCCCTGTTACTGTTTTATCTGAACAGGTCACTCTCTGTCTTTAATAATATTTGGTGGAGAAGTTCTGTTCTTCCTGTTTTATGGTTGACAGATTTATGAGAGTTTTTTTAGCAAAATGAAGCTCAAGGCACAGAGGAAGTCTGGGTCAGGGATATTTCTAGCATTAATTTGCAGATGACACAAAGGATGAAAGAGCTGTTTTACAGAGCAATTTGGATTATACAATAAGATAAGCTATTCAAACAAAGTGTGTTTTACTAGTGCCAAGTATGCAAGAACCACATGGTTATGTGGTCAGACTTTATGAGGTAATGATCTTTTTTTCTTTTGCCTTGAAATGAATGTAACTGCTTGCAAAGGTATTTGTCAACTGTTGATTGAACTTGTCTGTTTTCATGCTGAAGCCTAGAAATAGTGTTAAGACTTCTGTGCATCCCACTGCCCACTGCTGGACTGCAACCTCAGAAATATACATGAGCTGTAAAGAAGGATATATTTTGGCAATTGATGCTGACAAACACAGAGTTTCTATTCTTCAACCAAAACCCCCACCTGGTAAGAAATAGCTATGTGTGTTTTATTCAAGTAGGGAGGAAAGTGGATAGATAAAAGCTTTTTGTGCTTTCTTCTGTTGTCCTGTTGTGTACCTTACGGAAATTATAAAGCTATATTGCAGAACCCTTTTCTTAGTATAGTAAACATTTGAGAATGTCTTTTGAGCTTCTGTGTGCGTTTCTTTAGTCAATTCTTTCCCAATAATTGACTTCCGTTTTTATTTGGAGAAAAAAAAAAAAAAAGAAAAAAAAAGAGAGAAGAGAAAAAATCCCTCTAAGTACATCAAAATTGATAAAAGTAACTGTATTTCCAGGAGCCCAGATTGTATTAACCAGCCATACTAGATTAGCATTAAACTATTCGTATAGCAGCTAGACACAGTCTTTTTACTGTTAGTTAAATACCAATAATTTATTTTATTTTTCATGAAATATTGGATAATCTTCATTTGCTATGTTAGGTGTTGCTAGAAGTGATCTCTGAGGAGTCATTATGAGTCTTCAAACAACAAAACTGAAGTAGTGTTGCTTAATAGCATTCCTTAATGTCAGCTCTTACATAGACTTCACTGCAGAACATATGAACGTAGAGAGTGAACAGAAGATGTCTTTGGCTTCAAACAAAGAAATCTGCTTTTAATTTATTCTAGAATGGGAGGACCTGTGATTGACTGCAACCTGCCAAGGCAATTTGTCTGCCTTATATGTATTCTCCATCTTATTTTCTTTTTTTTTTCATGTAATTTTTTTCATGATTTTTTGAGCTGTAGCAAGTATGCCTGGCTTTCACTTTTGATAGTTATCACCAAAATGGAAGGCTGCTTTAAAAAAAAAAACAACAAACCAGCATTATTTCTCTTTTCAAAACTATCAGAGTTAAATTTAGCAAATCAAGAGTTGAAAATCAGCAAAAAATAAAAAGCGGAGGTATGACCAGAACTGTTTTTTGCCAGTTGAGTAGAAGGCAACAGGAATATTTGCCATTTGGGCTTTTTCTTGGCCTGTGTATTCTTCTTTAAGACCTGTCCTAAAACTGTATAAAAAGATGGTCTGTATTTATATTATACTGAAGCTTCTGCTTAATTTAAAATATACTGCAATCTGTATCTATTTAGCAGAATGCTTAAGTGCATGTCCATCTTTAAGCACATGCTGAATTCCTGTTAAGGTGTTGCAAACAGAATCATAAGCAACCCCAACATTTCACTTGGGCATTTCTTTCAGACTGGCTGAAGTCTCTTTTGTAAGTTTATCAAATTTTTTTAAAAATCATTGTTAGAAATAGCAATACCATAACTTAACTCTAGAAGAAAGATAAATCTGCATCTGTACCACTCTCCATGGCAAGTATTGCTATCTCCCTTTTACAGCTGTAAGCTGAATCACAGAACTGTGCTTGCTCAGTTGCATAGATGGCAGAAATGATCGATATTGGGAAAGAATGCACATTTTTAATACAGTATACTGAACCTGGCCTTTGTTCAGTAGAGTGGAATACAGCTGACTTTGATTGCAATATTGACATACAAGCAAGGTTGACATTATAAATTGTTTTCTTTTGTGTAGAGTACATGCAGAAAATATCGGATGTGGTGTCATATGTTCGTAGAGAAGTACAGAAAAAGAAAGGTATTTCCATGTTCAAATCAAGCTAATAGATTTTTGGGCAGCACCACTGATGTCTGGGAGTAATAATATGTGAGTACAGCTGGTTAGAAAAACTCATCTCACACTGGTTTC
This sequence comes from Chiroxiphia lanceolata, assembly GCF_009829145.1. Taxonomy (NCBI): domain Eukaryota; kingdom Metazoa; phylum Chordata; class Aves; order Passeriformes; family Pipridae; genus Chiroxiphia; species Chiroxiphia lanceolata. The sequence continues at coordinate 12,371,466 of NC_045644.1, forward strand.
TGTAAGACACACTGTTGGCAATCTTATGTGTGTTTACATGACAAAAGATTAATAACTTTTGTGCTAATAGGCAGCCAAATTAAAACCTCAGGAGAAACAGTGGCAGTGGAATAATTTCTGTTCTTTCTCATTTAAACTGGAATACGTGATGCTAGAATAGGTTCCCTACTGCTTTGTTTTAGCAACTTTTTTTTAGAACTGCAATCACTTGTAATTTATTGGAGTCAGGATTTAGAGTTTGTTTCAAACACTTTGTTTTGAGCTCCCAGTACAAAAAAAAAAATTAAATTTGATAATTTTTGCCGGTTTTGTGCCTTCAGGTGGTGAACTAAATGATCGGCAAAACCCAATATTTTCCATGGCATTTTGTAATGAAGGACTATATGCAGCTGGAAGGGTGAGGCACCCTTTATGCTTTTAACTTACTCTTACTGTGTGAAGATCAAAGAACATTCAAATGGAGCATATTTGCAGAGTTCACCACAAAAACAGGAGATAGAAAAAGTGAAGGGCTGCAGGACTATAAAGGTCTGGTGTTGTCTATATTTTCTTTGTTAAGACTTGAGACAGGGGAGTAGCGTGTGAAAAGATTCCAGTTTTGTAGTCAAAGAAGCAACAAAAGAGGACAATCCTGTTTTTAACAAAAGACTAAGAATACTGTAGAGGAACCAGATAGAAGGATGGACAAAATATAGAAAAGGAGAGAAAATGGCCAAGAGAACTGCCAAATTGTTTTGTGCAAAATCTAACTCAATATCTAACAATGTGACAATGTCATTGTACATTCCTGCTTAAGAGTGGGACAAATTCTTATACTATCTCAAAAAGAACAATATGAAATCTTAACTATTAGCTGATGAGAGAGTTTGTTGTTATCCAGCATGGGCTGTTACTAAGAACTGTATTAAAGAACACCTTTGTTTTCAATAGATTTATTATCCAGGGTAAGAGTCCTTCGGATTTAGAGATACTGAAGACAAATGGGAGCATTAGTGATGGGATTCACTTAAACATTGCTACTTTAGAGATTTTCAGAAATTCTTGCACTTGAGTTTGCCAGATAGTATAAGTGACATAGAGCTCACGTGGATTTGTACCTTTCTGCACAGGATGGCATTTTATTGTTTTATCACATCAAAGATCTGCAGTATGAGATGAAAGTCTGTGCTGATATCTCACAATCCATATCTAGCCTCATATTCTCTCCTGATTACGCCAGTCTTCTGCTTGTCACTGACCAGGTATAGCATTTGAGATAATAGCACTACATACTGGGATGTTCCTGTGATTCTCTATGTGTATGCTGATACTATTAGTATGAAATGTCTAATGTAATCACACAAGTCAACAAATTATATGAGAGATGGACGTAGTCCATTCTGTGTTTTTACTGAAAATTGGGAAGACTTTTAATGAAGCACAGAACAATTGCCTCCTACAGATGGTTGAATATAAAGTGCCTAATGTTGGGATTTCCCAACAGAAAGAAATACTTGTGTGCACAGTGGAGTACATGGTCAGAATCTCCCGTGTGTCCAGGTCATAGAGGACCTACTGAGCATGAACTGTAGGGTTGATGTGTGTCTGCACAGGAAGAAAAGTGTAGCTGGGGTACATCAGACCTACTGTGACTCTGCAGTAGTTGTTCTCCACATGTGCATGAAGTTGTCTGGCAACTCAGTCCAAGATCCTTCTTTAACCAGCCTGTTGTCCAGAAATCTTACACAAGGGTCCCAAATACTCAAATTCTACCTGTTTTCCCATAATTAACTTAAATTGTCATTTTTAAAACTCCTTAACTGTTTTTGTAGTTGTGTGTGTGAGGTTTTGTGTACAGAACAGCAGTGCAATGGTAACTTTGCTCACACTCTCTCTGATTTCATTCTCCTTTTGTAAAATGAGTAGAGAAGTTCTAAAATCTTTGTCAATATTAGTTACGAATTGTTTCTAAGAGGCTTTAAGATATTAAGATAAAAACATCTTTTAAAGCGAAAGATTTATGATTTTTGTGTTGGTTTAGAAGATTTATTGATTTCTGGAGTAACATGAAATTGAGTGGGTTTACATTATTTTATTAAAGCAGTTTTGAGAAACAAAACTTGAAAATGTGACTAGCTAGATCACTCGAAAATGAACTAATCTCATCTTCAGCTATCATAAATTAATATAATTCACTAAATTCAGAAGAATCCTACTGGGCACTTTTTACCTCAATTTAGAGTCAAATATAAAACTTCAAAGAGTGAAGCTCATAAAGATGAGTGGTTTTTGTTGAAGTTTTGAAAGCTTTTAATGAAAAATTTCATAGCCCGGTGATGGACCATTTCTCTTTATTTGTCAGGGACCAGTCTATAGTTACAAACCTGCCCACAGTGGAGAAGCTGTCAAACTTTTGGACACATGCAGCAGTTGTTTTCTGGCAGCTGATTTTCTTACTCCAGGGAACAAGTACTGTGTGGTAAGAAATTGTGTTGTTTTCTATAGAAAAGTGGCTCTTTCCAGGTAACCAATATGTGGAAAGGCACAAAAGTACAGGCCTTGCAGAATTGGGATGGTTCTGATATTTGTTACAGTTGTATAACTTCTTATTAAGGAAGTAAATGGCATTAATTCAGGAACAGCCTATAAAAGGGTCAGAATTTGCCCTGGAGTGCAGGTTGGATAATTTATGGATTGCTAAAATGTTGTATATGTTCTGCTGCTGATTTGTGTGATTTACTATTGTTTGGGAAGATAGCTGAGCAAAAGGTGGATTCAATTCAGATAACTGATGTTGGAAAAAGAAATTTCTACTGATCTTTTCAGCCTTTTGCACAAATTGGAACATCCTGAGAGATACCTCTATCCTGGGTCCAGGGACAAAGAAGGCCTTACTCATGGATCTGTCCATTCTGAGAAATACTTTGCTTTCCTCCTATGTCTTTTACTCCTGCAAGACATATATTTTAGCCAGCAATTCATTTTCAGGCCATGAATTCTTCAAGTGGCCAGCCTAGGAGACCTGAGGTCTTAGTCAATTGAGTTGGCTGAATCTCTTTGTTGCCATTAGCACGGGAACAGTAAATTTTACCTGATTCTGTGTGAGTCATGTGAGGGTTGAGTGATCTCTAGCCTTACTTTACTGTGGAATTAAAAAATTTCCTGGATATAAGAAGAACTCAAGCACCATTATATGCATCATTTTTCGTGTGAGAAAACAAGACCTCTCCTCAAGCCCTTTACTATGCAAACAAAATTGTAAGCAGGTTGTTCTATTGCTGTCAGAAAGGTAGAAATGCTAATATTGATCCAGCTTATATGTTTTGTCCTAAATTGTCTCATTCTGCTAAAGACCATTCCTGTAGTTGCAACAATTCACAAAAATTACTAAATGTTTTCCTTAGGTAGGTGTACCTTTCAGCAACTGGACTTAGAGGAAAAACTAGATAACCTCAAGTGAAACTAGTAACCCTTGATCTGCTATGCTCAGGGATCAGTTGAATTTATATTCTATAGAAGATCACTAGTCACTTCCAGACTATTTGGTTATTTCATCCTCTTTTGACTATGTTTTTCTCTGTTCAACAGTCTGTAACAATTTCAGGTGAAGTACAAGTTTGGCTCCTGGAAGATGGAACTTGCCTCAGCAAGCTAAACCTTGATATTGAGGTACACATAACCAGGAGCTTATGTAGTGACTGATACTTAATTTTTTTAAAATATTTTTCAATTGATAGCATAATATGCCACAGATTTGGATCAATAAGTGGCAAAAGCTCAGTAATGTCTCTGAACAACCCGTGAATGAGATTTAAAAAATATTACATTTCAGAATGTTTCCTTGAACTAATCATGTGTTTAACTTGACCATAAAGCAGAGGAAACATTTCAACCAAATGTTCTAGTAATGGGTCTTTAGGCACAAATTTGTAAATAACGTCTAAATTTTCTTGATTTTTTTTATGATATGTTTTATTATTTTTTTATTTTAATGAGTAACAGAAAAGTTTCAAGAGTATAAAAGCATTTAGTTTTTTGCCTTGACTGATATGAAAAAGGGGTTTTAAGAATTGAGTTAATAAAAGTATTTTGAACTATTAATGCTTTGTCCTCATGAAAGATACATTTAAACCCTGAAATCTGACATAGTAAGAAAAAAAATCACTTTCTGTAACAGCTGTACATATAACAGTGCACTCACTATTTTATTTAGGTGAAACTTCTTTCACTTAAAATCTGGATAGTGGATATAATGGTGGGGTTCTTTTTCCTGAAAAGAACAGAATTAGCTTTTGATGTGTAGCTACAGAGCATAAGTAGAATTCCTATGATGTCTCTAAAATAGTTTCTTTGTTAAAAAAATTGATTTTTAGATAAACCATTTGGGTTTTCTGCTTCAAATTTTAGGTACCTTTAAATAGCAAAAGAAATTGCATGCTAACACATAGCATAATATATAAAAATATGTGGAACTGTTAAGTGTCTTTTACTTCTTGACTAGGCAACTGCTATGGCTTGCTGTCCCTCCTCCAACAGTGTTGCTGTAGGGACCAAAAGAGGTCAAATCTATTTCCTTGATGTTACCAAAGCTGAAGCTCCACGGGTTGTTCACAGAATTTTTCTTTCCAACTTTCCAGTGCTGTCTTTGCAGTAAGTGTGGAGTTACAAGGGTAGGAATATTGTGGGTTTATTCCTTGAGTAATGATATTAGTTGAAAATTGAAGTCTTTGTTCTAAGAATAACAAATTAAAATATTTTAACAGCTTCTATTTTCTTCTAACATCTTCTGAACTGCTTGCAAGAGGAGTAGTAGCAGGATTTATATGAGAGAAATATAAGAAATCTGTATTTTAAGAAGGTTTAACTGAGCACTGAAGATACTGATGTAGAAGATATTTTTCTGAAAGATCCCCATACGCAGTAATTATGGACAATCCCATGTATCTGACTTTAGAGGGTTATTTCTCACTGAATATAAATTTGAGGTTTTGTGAAGTTAAGTTTAAGCCTTTTGGTAATCTCTTCTTATATGGTGGATTTTTGTTACCATTGTTATTTATTCATTTGCTTAAAGTTTTGTACTTTAGCTGTCTTTATGCTCTCAATGAAGTTAGCAAGTTATGGAAATAAAATTATTTGACTCTTTATTGACTGTTTTGAACTGATTTCTATTTGGGTTTGTATTTCACCTAGTTATGATCAGAGTGGCCAGTTCCTCATTGCAAGAACTACAGAAGGACATGTCTTTATTCTAGATGCTCGGCCATCAAAATTATTCCAAGTTCTGGGGTATATAGGTAATATATGTAACAGCATTAATTTTCTTTTCACTATTACCTGTAATTTAAGTATACTTGCTGATCAGATTAAGGCATTCTCCTTCATTATACTTATTTTCTTGGAGGATTAAAGATATTCTTCCCACCTATTTTGTCCAGGCCAGTCTTTTTTTTGTTATTTTTTCTTTTCCTCTGTAATTTTAGATAGCAAATGTACCAATACTACCCCTTCTTTTATGAGTCACAAGGAAAAGAATGGATTGGCTGACCAACTGATGACAGCTCCAGCACAAAAGTAATAGTGGTGGCAAAGAACTAAAGACCTTTGTGAGAATTTAGACTAAAAAACTGTAGGTTGAGGTAGCTGTGTGCAATCTCCTGTTACAAATTTCCACTGCAGACATCTTTAACGTGGGCACTGCTGAAATTGTCAGCTTTGCTTGTTGATAGTGAAGAATAAAATATGATGGAATTTTAACTCAGAAAAAAAATTGTGAAATTTGTAAATTTATTTTTCAAATAACTTTATTCTTACAGAACACATCTGTTTCAATTCCAGTAACATTATTCTTACAGATCTCAGCTGTGTTTATAGATCTTTAGCATAATTCTAGGTATAAAGGACATTATATTATAATAGGTTTAACAAACAGAATTCTATCTCCTTAAATAATTTTCATAATTTTCCTGATCATGTTCTCATTGTCTATCTGGCTTCTTAGAGGAGGATTTGTCAGTGCTTTATCTGGCAGTTATCAGCAGACAGTCTCCAAATTGCTACAATAGAAGCTGGATGTAAACTCAGATTTGAATGTTTAATGTAATAATAACACTCTGGTGCTTAGGGATTCTCAGCAGCCAATACCTCAAGTGTAGTTGTGTGCATGCAGCACTTCCTGAAACCAGGTTGAGGTGGTTGGGCGGGGGTTTGTTCAGAACAGGGATCTGCTTTTGTTTCACTTGAAATCTTAGTAAAAACAATGTTACCATGCTTCAGTAACAATTTCCACTGGTGTTTACCTGCTTCAGTGTTAGCCGATGAAGTGCTCGATCTTTCTGTAGTTTCTGACCTTAAGAATGACTTAGTTGAAGTGATGGTACTTCTTAATGTAGCAGAGGTCCAACGAGCAAGACTGGAAATTTTTTGTCTCTCTTCAGCAATCACAACAGGTAAGAATTGAAATAAAAACTGTGATCTTTTTCTAAGGCAGAAAGCCTAGTGTCAGATTTTCTAGTTATTTGATTTTTAAAAGGCCTTCCAGCTTACAAACTTTTTAAAAAGTAGTTTTCAACAAAGTTAGTATTTTCTTTAAATATTCACTGTTGTTGGGCTTCTTCTTGTGCCTATTTTTAGACATATAAAATGGGGCTTGATTTTCAAAGTTGCTGAAAATCAACAAGTTTTATATTAATTTCAGTCTTAATATCAGGTGTTTTATCAGCTTGAATTTCAGGTCTCCCTTTAAAGCTCAAATTAAAGAAACAAAAAGAATACAATGCCCTTTTGAAGATGTGAATGTCACTGTTTTAACCTATACCACCCAGGCTGTTTGTTCCACATGGCAGAGGTGCCTAAAACAAGTTCTAGATGAAGAAATGATGACATGAACCTGCATGTGAACTGATTAGCACTGCTGACATAATGCTCAAGATGCAGGGTAAATTAGTGTATGCAAATTGTCACATCACTGTGGATAAACTGTTTCTAGTACTTCTTTAGAGCCACTAGAGCTATTGCTCTGCTTCACTTCAGTGTGCTTCATCAGCACAACACACAGAGTTAGTGTTAAATCTAAGTATCTTAATTCCCAATCACTTCCCTGAAAACTCACATCATGCTCACTTCTTACTGGGAATCATTTTCATAATTATGTGATAGGCAAAGCACCTGCATCAGTGGTAGTGATGCCTCTTCCTCCCTCTTTGTTTTTTCAATCTTTTAGATAATGATAAGTGTGTGAATGACCAAGGAATGTTTAATGCTAGTGCCTTTAAAAAGAAGCAATATGAGCTGGATTACCCTTTGAGCTCAGCGGTTAAATTGAAGGATAACACTGTGTATGGCTTCTGTACCTGTGCACCTTTCATCTGTAAATACCATCTCTCTGAAGAGGTAATTCTCTAGAGTTGCTTTATTTTGAGTGGTGGTTAAATACCAGCAAACAAAGGATGTAGATGAAGTGAATATAGCAGAATCTTATCTTAATTAAATCCTCTCCACTAAACATACCTACTCCATCTGTACTCATCAACTTTCAGTCTCCTACCACCTGCTCAGAAACCTGGCAAAAGCCATCTCCTTGTTCTACTATATCGGTTCTTAAAACTCGTACAGCTTGTAGGCACTTCACATGTGGCTTCTGTGCTGGAGCTGTGCATTTCTGCGTCTGCTGAGTAGCCAGAATATCCAAGTAGTGAAGGAACTGAGCCAACGTGAGCCCAGGACTCGCAGATGCAACTGCAAACCCAGCCCAGCCCTCCCTCACAGTGAAGCAGTGGAGGCTTCAGGAAGCCACTGTCATTGCCTGTCAGCTGCAGCTCTCTGCAGCTCAGGTCTCCTCCAGTTTTAGAGTCAAGTCAAGTAAGAAGGTGAATTCCAAAGGTCAGCATTCCCTGACATGTCTCATCCTTTCTGAGCCAAGAAACTCCAGGCCCAAGCATACTGAATATAGACCCTTTTGAAGAGATGAGAAGCAAATCAGCAGCATAGCAATAGCACTGCTCCCTGAGCTCAGTAATCCAGCAGCAGCATAAATTGCAATGCATGTGGTAATCCACAAAGCCTTTGTTAATCTTCTCAAAATGGCGGAGAGATTTCCATCATCTGAACTGCTGCTAACATTTTGTTTGTTTGGCAGAATATGTTGGAAGATCCACCAGTATTTTCATCAGAAAAGAGGATTCCCAGCAATCAGTTTGGATCAGGTTTCCTCTGTGTATCACCCAACAGCCAGTGGCTGGCAGCAGCAGCAAAAGATGGTGTTTTGTTTATCTACAATATTTCTACTATGGTAGGTGGGTGTCTGGGCACAGGCTTTGGTTGGTTTACACAAAGAGATGTCAAAATTACTTTCCTTCACTGTAAACTTTTCTTTACTTGAATATAAGGTGGTCCAGAAAAAATTATGTTGACCGTGAACTGACATAGCATTATACAGGACAATTGTTTTTATAATGAACACATGTACATTCATACAGACTACTTACTTTCTTCTTCAGCAGATCTTAGAGGAGATAATTTTGCTACTCCTCGTCTCCTGCAAAATCAATATATACAAACTAGCCCCATCTGTAATCAAAGCCTTTAAACTTATAAATCCTAGTATTTTGTGTATTTTGTATTGCCATTTTGGACTGACTTTTATCTAAAAATAAAGAAACATTAAAATATTTTTTTAAATTAAATATTAAAAGTAATTTACAGACGTATCCCACTATAAAAACCCATTTGCTGATACTGCTCATATGACTTTTCTAGGATATACTTGCTCGAAAGCATTGTCACTCATATCAAGGAGGGGGAATCAGATCCATGATATTTTCACTGGATGGCAATTTCATCCTCGTTAATGATGAAAATGATGGTGCTCTGGTGTGTCTGAAATGGAAGTATGTATAAAAAGGCAGATCAATGTTGATGATGTCAATTCCTGTATCCTGACAGATAAATTTCTGCATCCGTTTGTGTTCCAGACTTCCTTTTTCTTTTCTCCAAGTAAGGAGAAGAATTGGATAGAAATAAAATCATTCCTCTCATCTTTAGAGGTGGTCTGGTCTTCCTAGCTCAGGAAAAGCCTTGCACTTTGGGTATGGTTGCAGCACAAGATGTAGGAGTATCTTCTGAGAAGTTTCACCCACAGTGAAATTTATCACTCTCAAACCATCTGGAAGGGGCTCTCCAGGGATGAAAGGAATATAATCTCCTGAGATACTATTCTAACTCAGCCATAAGGAGATATCACAGCTTTAATGGGAATTCAACTGTGGCTATAGAGAGCTCTTAGCAGACATCAGGAATAAAAGACACTTGAACCACAGTTTTTCTGTGGTGTAACAAATGTTCAGGTAGATGCATAGATTAAAGATGACTCCATCAGAGCAATATTTCAAATCTGGGTAATCCACCTTTCAGAATTTTTACTTCTGTGGAGACTTCACTTAATTGTGCAATTCTAGAACTCAAACAATAATGACTCATATGTAAAAATATTAAGTAGGCATTTTTAAACAACTTAGTAATTGTATTATAAAGAATATTTAATATTTCGGCCTCCATAATACACAAAGAATACATCAGTTCCCTTTTTGTTCTCTAGGAAGATAAAGAAAACTGAAGTTGAGGAAGCTGCTTTTTACTGGCAGTCTCTTCTTGATATACTGAACAAGTCTACTTCAAATGAAAATGCTGTTTTGAAATCTATGGCAGAATGGCAGTTTGACCCAGGATCCACATCAAAATCACTTCCAGAAGAGAAATTTAAGGTGTTCTCTTTATTTTTATGGGGAAAGAGTGTTTGATAGTTATCATAAAATTGCACATAATAAAAATTGTCCTCAAAACAAACACTGATCCTTTTGTTAAATTGGAATAATACCCCTGAGGATAGGCTGTATATGCTTAGTTAGTAATTTGTGGAAGAGTACTATCAAAGAAATGAAATAATTTTGTGAAGATGATATTCACGTCTTTAATTTCACTTGGTTTCCTCAGCCACAGAAAACTCTGTGAGAGTCAGTTTCTCCTCATGTGAAGTTCCTGCTGTTCCCAGTGTGATGTTACTGTGACATCATGTGTTACTAGCTGTATAATTTTCTATTGAAATAAATAAAATAAAATTATTACGGAGATTAGTACAGTCAGCCTGTTTGAGTCAAAAGACTTTGCATAATGGCAAGGGTTTGCAGGATCAATTATGGAGACTGGTTAGGGAACAAAATGTCACACTGTAATTTGGTGGTGGTGGTGGTGGTGTTTCTAATGTGAGTCCATTTTTTATTTCATTTCTGCCTGTCTCTCATTTTCCCTAATTACCTGAGCTAGATGCTTCTATCCTTAATTTCAGGAGGCACCACTCAAATCTTCCAGTGTAGATGTGACAGAAGAAGATGGAAACATCACAAATACCAATGACATGACATGGATAGGTCAGAAAATACAGAAGGTACTTTCACAGAACAAGTATTAATCAAAGACAGAGTTTTCAAGAGTCATTAGCGATTTGGGGTGCTAAATTATATGCTGTAAAAGAATCTTGTTTCTAAAGCTTTTATCAGATTTGGACCTTTCTTTAAGGCATTGTGATCTAGACTTTTAGAAATCCTAGGTCAAGATTATAAACACATCAGAGAAGATGCCCAGCACAATAGGAGCTCTAAAGACCAAAAGAGCACTTCTACAGATGGAATAAATTCAAAAAAAAAAAAAAAAAGGCAAGAAAAAAGCCTGAGAAAGTGGCCATTTTTAGAAACTTATAAAGACTTTTTTATTCTAAATGTCAAAAAGCAGCACAGATTATTACCAGAAACCAAGCAGGTGCTCTCTTCTTCCAAAGGGCCAGAATAACAAATACTACAGCACCAATAAATCAATAGGCCATTAACTGAAAAACCCCTGAGGTTTATTTCAAATTACGGTTGAGGTGAATATGTTATATAACCAAAGTTTTTATAAGTAAGAGTGCGAAGATCAGTCTACAGAGAGGGGATTTAGCACTTTGTGAGCTTAGAAAATGTGATGTTAATGTTCATATAGATTAAGTTTTTTCCCAGAAATATGGATTTGTAGATTCTAGGAAATTCTTTCTGATATGAGCCAGTTTGTCCAACTTTTGAGGTTCAATGATAGGACAAAGAAAATATCTTTGCTTTCTGGTTGATCTCGGGAGTGACTTTCCAGATTATGATGCAGCCTCACAAGTGGCACCAGTCAATCTAAGACATTACTGCCAGTGAAAGTGAAGACTTCTCCATCGCTCTCTCAGATATATTTTCCTGTTTCTACTTTGATGCTGACATTCATACTCAGATTTTTTGACCCATGTATGTGACTGTGAATACACAAGTACCACATGACTGTTAGTATCAGCTAGGGACAGGTGATGAGAGGCAAAGGGTGACAGTGTGTCCTAGGTTGTTTTAGACTGCTCATTAATGACCCAAGAGACTTGCATCCAACTTTTAGAGGATGCAGTCCATCCAATGTCAGAATGATACACAAATTCCAGAGGTGTAGACTAATTCCAAAATTTTCCCTAAGAGATGAATTGTTAAGGCTGTAGGGGCAAAGAAAATATCACAGCTTCCAGAATGAGTAACAGATGTCAGTTTACTTGTGCCTTTAAATATTCTACTGAAAATGCTTAGGACAATGAAAAATATAAGGATAAAAAAATCTGGCAGTAGGCTTTATGCAGTTCAATGTGTCTGTAATCATTACACTTGTAATTATTTCTTTCTTTAATATTTTCTTTCTTTTATGCTCTATTGCTGTACAGTTTACAATGTGACCTGGTTGTACAATCTTTTTTACCTCTGTGGCAATCCTAAGAATTGTCCTATTGCCTTAGGATTATGTCTGTTTCAGTTATTAATACCTTTGGAGTTTTACTTTCTGTACAAATAATGTTCTTTTAGATTATTTCAATATTTTTTCTCTTGTATCTTTTTGTCTTTCAACAACACATTTCTTATATGTCAGGTCATTAGAGAAGAGACTCAGAGGTTTTCTAACCAGAAGCAAGAGCTGCAAATGGGAATTAAAAAGCTGCGTCAAACTGTGAGTTTCTTACAAGGGTAATGGCTCAGCTTCCCAGTTTTGTTTACAAGGGCACTTTCCTTTATGGCTGCTAGCTCTAGTTCTCAGTTACATTTTTGTCATAAACCCTGAGCAGACAGGTAATAGAGAGGTGTACTTCTTCAGGAACTATAGGCTGAAACTGCCTGTCTGGTTCTCAGTTTCCTTTGCTCCAAATAAATATTTTGTGCCACCCTTATACCTTGAGCAACCTGTCCCCTCAGCAGGCAGGCTTCTGCCTGCCTAACAACCTGATAGAAAATACTGTCCTCTCCTCTTTCTTCTGTTTCTTACCTTAAAAACTTCAATCTGCAAGATAAGGCAGAGGGTCACCTAAAGCAGTCTGCTGAGGACCATGTCCAGATGGATTTTGATTATCTCCAGAAATGGAGATTCCATGACCTCTCTGGACAACCCATTCAAGTACTCAGTCACCTTCACAGTAAAAAAATGTCTCCTGATGTTTGTGCAGAATCTCTTGTGTTTCCATTTGTACCCATTGCCTCTAGTCCCGTCACTGGGCACCACTGAAAAGAGCCTGTCTCCACTCTCTTAGCACCTACCTCTCTTTTGGTATTTATATACATTGACTAGATTCTCCCCAAGCCATTTCTTATTTTTAGGCTGAACAGTCCCAGTTCTCTCAGCCTTTTCTCATATGAGACATGCTCCAGTCCCATATCCCATTGGACTCTCTCCAGCATGTCCATGCCTCTCACCTCTGCCATCCTGCTAGCAACACTCAGTACAGCCCAGGATACTGTGAGACTTCTTTGCCACAAGGGCACGTTGCTGGCTCGTGGTCACCTTGGTCCACCAGGACCCCCAGCTACTTTTCTTCAAAGTTGTTTTCCAGTTGCCCAGCACCCAGCATGTCCTGGTGCATGGCACTGCTCCTACCCAGGTGCAGGATTTTGTGTTGCCCTTCGTTGAACTGCACAAGATAAATAAAGTGATAACACCTTAATAAAGTTCTCAAATCAAAGAACAAAGCAATGTGTACTACAGGTTCTTAGAAAGTACACACAAGTTCACATATAACATTCAAATCAACTCTAAGAAAGATTAAATATATTCGCTTAGTGCTGTCTGTCACTAGGTACAGGCAGCACATTCTACTAATTACCATGAAGCAGTTAAAAGTGCAAGTGCAATTAAAATAATTTGCTCTGAAAGCAAGTTCTGTAGTGTTAAAAATAGCATTTCTTCTATTCACATTCAAATTACTTTTTACTCCTTATGCTTATTTTTTAAAAAACAGATTCAGCAAATGATGCATGAAAATGAGCAGGTGCCAGACATTGAGAAACTGGAGCACCAGGAGTTCAACCTGGATATGGAAGAACAGGAAAGACTGCAAGCAGAGGCTGAACAAGAAGTGGCCAGGGTATGATAGAATGGGGGAACATTTTAAAACCATCAGTGGAAAGGAGAAAAATGATTGAAGGACAGAGGATTGTCTCAAAGTTGCTGTTCACTGCTGAGAAGCAGGAAAACCGAAAAGTATTTAAAGTCACTTTTTGAAGCAGGTGAAAGTGCTGATGCAGACATTGCAAACTGGAATGTGATCTATGCCAACAACTATAAATCTGACACTGTGGTCTTGGGCACGTTGCTTAAGTTCTAGAGTGCATTTTTTCACATATAAAATTATGCCTTTCAGTATTATGCAATATAGTTTTTGGAGAAGATAGCTGTGATTGTCTAGGATGATTAAATATTGGTAATTCATTTCATCTGTTGGTTTTCTTCAATAACTCCACACAAATTGTCCATATCTTGTTATTTCAAACCACATCTTGTTATTTTCTTTTCTGTATCTTGAAAGGCAAGGAAGGAGATTGAGATGGAGAATTTATCCAACTGCTATTTGCAGGATTTCATCAAGTACGAGTGCTGGGATGCTTTGTGTGTAAAAGGACGTGCAGTTAAGGTAACCTCTGCTTTCTAAGTCATTTTCTGCAGTATTTATTCCTTAAAGTACAGAGACAAAGTAACGTATTTCTGATTTGCTTATGGTGTGAGAAAAACTGTACTTCTTCCTGGGGCTCATGCAGATCTTTCATTCCGCTCATTTTCTCTGAGCCTGGTGGATTTTACCTTCCAAGCTGGAAAGGCGTGCTGATAAGCAAATAAGCAACTCTCTAATTTCTTGATCTCAGACAATGTATTTACTATTTACGGTATTGCTAAAAGGAGAGGTAAATCCTATTTTTCTGTGTGCAGTCAGTATGACTTCCGCTACACAGAACATAAAGGCAAAATTTAACCCTGATTTTTCCTATTTTAAACAGAGGGAGATGAGTCAAAATGATGATACTGGATTATCTCGAAGGTGGGGAAAGACTCAGTCATTTTACAAAAAATCTAGTTTTGGTTTAATTCTGTGAATAAAGAGGCCATATCCATAGATAATTTGAAAAAAAAAAATCTATTTATACTACGTTGTCTGTATTAATTAATCCTCAATTTTATTCCTGATTTTAAGAAGTCTTAGAAACTGTTTAGCATTCAGGTATTGAACAAATAAACTAATAGAGGCATTCTGAAGAACTTTTTACTTTGGGTTTTTTGGGTTTTAAATTTGAACAGTGCTTCCATATGGATTGTGAAGTGAAGAATTATCCACTGGAGGAACGCAGTAAAGAAGAGCTGGAAACTTTGGAGAAAGTTCTCCGGTTAAAGGATACCGAGACAGCTGATCTTAAGGTACAACCTGTTTGAAGTACTGCATAAAAGCATTTCAGATCAGGATGTTCTGAGATGGCATCTTAACAGTTCTTTATCTAGTTACATTCCCAAGGTCCGTTCTCTTGCTGTAGAAATTGTCAAGAAATTTTAAAAATATAAATAAAGATGAAACATTGTGGGTTTACACAGAAAAAAAAATGTATTAGTCTTAAATAACCACAGAATAGCTGAGTTTAGAAAAGCCCTTTGGAAGTTATCTTATCCAACACTCCCAGAGCAATTTACTCAGGGCCATGTGCAGTCAGGTTTGGAATATCTCCAAGGATGAAAGATTCCAAAACCTCTAGGGGCTACCTCTTCCCGTGTTTGACAACTCTCACAGTAAAAGGGTTCCCATGTTGTTTGACAATCCTTTCAGGAAAAAGAATCCCCCAAGCCTTTTCCTTCTTGATGCCAAACTATTCCAGTTCTCTCAGCCTGTCCTCGCATGTTAGATATTTCAAATCCTTAATTGTATTAGTGGCCTATTACTTGACTTGCTTCAGTATGCCCATGTGTTGTACTGGAGAATGTACAAATGGACCCAGTATTCCAAATATGATCCTTTCAACTTGTATTTATTTTGATCACTGAATTTAATGGAAGAATATAGTAGCCTTTAGAATTTTTTCATACGTTTGTACATGATCCAGTGGAACATGTAACACAGTGATCATGTTTGTGAAATGCAGGTTCAGAAGGAAGATCTTGAGACTGAGACTGTATTACCTGAGGAAGAAGGAAAGAAGGAAGCAAAAGCTGTGGCTGATGATGGTGAATCTTTCTGCCTGATTGGAAGTCTGAGCTCTCAGTATGGTGGAGACACATCTATCCTATATCACCAATGTGATTTGCACACCAAGGAGCAGAGAGTCAACCAGATAGTATTGTTGAAGGTGACATCTGAAATTTCTCTTACTGCAGTGACACTGTCATACCTGTTTGTTTTCACAGCAGTCACAGCCACTGTTAGATTTTGGGCATGGTTAGATTTGTTCACTAAACAATGGAGAGTTGCACAGGTCACTGAGTAATTGAGACAAAAGCCGACAAATGCACATAGTGCAGTAGAGTAGCATGTGGATTTGCCACCTCGGGGGTGGAAAAACAACATTTTTGTGAAATTGGTTACCCAATTTGAGGGTATCTGTGTTTGTCCACTGGTGCTTCAGTTTGAGTTTTCATAGCCAAAGATAGCTTGCACATCTCAGCATGCCCTGTGACAACATGACCTCTTTCCCTGTTACCTCTTTCCCTGTTATTTGCTGCTGAATGAAAGATCAGCTGGATCCTCACACTATTTCCTTACCCTACAGTCTCACCAACCTTTTATTTGGAGTCCTTAATGTTTCTGTTATTTATTATTCATTAGTATCAGACTCTCTTACTTTTCTTACCCTGAGCAGTTTATTAAGTCATAAACATGCTACAGAATAGGCTTCTTAGGAAGATGACCTGCAAGTGGTTAAATTAGTATAAGGCATTGCCTTCTCAGAGCTCTCTACAGCTGTAAATGGTAGCAGAGCAAAATGGTTAACCATTGTTATACATAAAATCTAATTGATGCACTAGTGTTTAAAGTAGATGGTAAAGAAACACAAGGAACACTTTTCACTTGGATATAACAAGATCTTTTTACTTTATGGCTTTAAAGACTCATATAACAAGGTGTAGATATATCTTCAGTGCTCTTGGCCAATGCAGTGAGCTTCCTAAGGGCTAGATGGTTGTCTAGACATTAAATACAGCCTTTTTCCTCCCAGCAACATGGTACCTTATCTGCCATCCTGCCTGACCACATCCTAACTTAATATTACATTATAAATCAATGAAATAATCATCAGACACAAATATTTATTGTAATACAAATTACAAACAGATAAGCATCTTAAAATATGAAGTTTAATGATAGAACTGAAATCATTCTCATGATGCATTTTAGTAAATTGACACAGTAAGAGAGGCACATTGTTTTCTCTCTTAATGTTCTAATTTTCTTTGTTGAGATCAGTTATTTATACTAAAAGAAGAATTTATCTAATAAGAATATGTACTTTTAAAAATCATTATAAGGCCTCAGGTGTTTAAAAAAAAACCAGTTTCCAATGTTTGTTTGTTTAATGGGCACATTTTACTTACATATGTCAGGGAAATTACATGAAAGCATATTGAAACTGCAGGTTGCATCAGGAAAGTATGTCCTTTGCTCTGACTCCCCGCACCTGGAATTTACAATCTCTAGATTTACAGGTCCCAGGTTTTTTTCATTGAACCACCTTCTTCTTCCAGCTGAAGAGGGCAAAAACCACAAATAAAGGGCAGCCTATTTTTTTATCTAGCTTTGGCAGCAGTTTGTTTCTTTCAGAATCTTTGTCAAATGGCAAATACGCAGAAGAAAATGAATAAAATGAATAAAAATTTCTAGGGGAAAAAAAAGATAATTTGTCCAACTCCGTTTAACAGAACTTGAGCTCTGTCCTTATGATTTTCACAAAAAGGCTTTACCAGTTTATCTCCCTGTCACATGTACAAATACACACATTTATGCTTCTGTTGGCTTGTGGAATAGTACATAAACACGGATGGATGTGACCTGTGCCGTACTGCTGCTTCCTTTTTTGGTGTTTCAGGACATCATTTACAAAGTGAAAACTGCTTTTAATAAGGAATTTGACATAGTTGCACAACAAAAGGAGCAGGAGATAGCACGAGTGAAAGAAAGAAACCTGAGGATCCGAGAAATCTTGGAACAACTTGACCTCCAAGTGGAAGTGTGGGAGCCAGCTCTTACAGATGATGAGATGCCAGAGCGAGCACTCACTGTTCAAGATTCAGAGGTGTCTGAAAAACACATCTTTCTATTTCACCCACTCAGTTACAGTTCTCTAATTCTTCTCATTTCCAGACATTGTGTCAGTACTGAAAAACCCTTAAAACAGATGTGTCTGTGTACTTAAGATCGTCTTTTTGGCTCATTTTCTTCCCTTTTCTTTTTAGGGAGAAAACTCTTAGTAAGTCAATCTGAAATGAATTAAATGTATACAAACTTAATTTACTGCTGTTAAAAGTTTATAAATGCCCATAAATTAGGTAGAAAATACCCCTGTTCCTGAGATTCAAACCAGGCTTTCAGGAATTGCTTCCATAGATAAGGGTTTCTCTGTTTTCTCTGAGCAACATTTTGAAACTAAGTATCTAAGTACTAAAGCATACTTTATGCTATACTTATACATCCAATTGATAATTTATAAAGGAACACCATATTTCTAATACAATACATTCCACTGATCTTATCTGCTCTTTTGGTCAGTCTTTTCCAGCTTCTCTCTGCTCTCTCACCAGTCCATGTTATTCCACTGTCAGAAAAGGCATGCATAAAAAACAACAGCAACAAAAAGGATGGTATAGTTTGTATTTTTAGGATATTTAAATATAGGTTTGGGGTCTGTTCAAAAGGAGAATTTTCATCTTGAGAAATATTATCATAGAGTGGAGATACAAAAAAGATTTAAGAATTAGTATTACACCACTCTCATGGTTTAACCTCAGCCAGCAACTAAGCACCACACAGCTGCTTACTCACTTCCCAACCCACCAGGGTAGGGGAGAGAATTGAAAGGGTAAAAGTGACAAAACTCATAGGTTGGGATTAGAATAGTTTAATAATTTAAATATAATAATAACAGCAATAATAATCAAATTGTAATAATAAATGTAATGAAATCATCATAATAAATGTAATTAAAAGAGAAAGACAGAAAACCCAGGAAAAACAACTGATGCAGATTAAAAACAATTGCTCACCACCAATACCCTGATGCCAGGGATGTACTGTACCAGCTACTTGGAAGTAAATTAACTCTATCCCAGCCAAAACTAGGACCACCATATTTCCAAAAATTCTTAGTCCACATGTGATCAAATTTGAAGAAAAGTACCCTGATACAAACCCCATTTTCTTCCTTCAGATTAAAGCTGAGAAATACTTGACTCAAGAGGAGAAAGAAAGAGCAGAAATGCTGGCTAAGCTTGAAATGGAAAAACGCCTTGCAGCTACGGTAATTAAAGTAGTGTCCTTTTACTGAATAGGCCTTTGTCTCTGGTTAGGCTTGTTTAATTAATGCCACACTGGAATATTCCAGTAATGTAGCATGGGAAAATAAATTTGAAATGGCAGGTAATGATGATGTGTGCCTTTTCCCTCTTGTTATTATTTACAATCAGAACTACGTAGACCAGCTGAGGGAAGAAAAGACAGAGCATTAGGCTCACTGTGAGACTTTTGGCATATTTCACACACATCACCAAAGAGCATTATTGCATTATTAGTTGACAAGGTGGTATTAGGTCATAGGTTGGACTCGATGATCTCAGAGGACTTTTCCAACCTAGTTGATCCTGTAACTGTGATCTCCTGGTGACACACTGAATAATCATAGTGGGGATCTAGAGGTGAACACTACGATCCTCCCCAAAACTTGCAATTACTACACTTCCTTTTGTACCTGAAAATATTTCTTTGTGGTCATTGCCAGGACGATGACAGACTGCGTGCTCTTGATGACATGATGGGTGGAGTGCTGGAAGTCAGAAAGGAAGACATCCTGAAAATGGTGAGATGTGTTTCTGTCATGTGGGTTCTTATGGTAATGTGAAATTCAACAAGGGAATATTTCCAACCTAAGTGACAGAAGAAAGCTGGAGAATTGGAGAATTGCATTATGACTAGATAGACTCCATAAGAGACTGTACACTGGATTCAAAGGAGACCACAAGATTCTACTGCCTGTATATGATTTACCCATCAACACCTGTCTCTATCACAGTGGAATACTGTAGGAACATAATCTACTATTAGCATTACAACAACTATATGCCTAGGGGAAGGGTCTATTATCCATGTCTTTGGTCTTACAGAAAAACACTGTGTTCCATTTAACTCAGCAAATACAGATAGTACAGTAGTAGAGGAAGAAAAGAATGGGAAGAAGTGTTGCAGAAAAAGGCGAGGGCAGACCCAAGCACTACCTTGGAACTGCTCTGTTTTGGAAAATTAGGACTCCACTTAGAAGTTAGCATGGAGTTAGATTTGGGGTTCTGAAACAGAAAATGTGGTATATCCTATATGGACAGTAGTATATTTGAGTACAAAATACTTGTATTTTACAAAATTCAGTAGTGAATACCTGTAAGCAAATAAGTGAGAATAGCACAATATATATACAGCAAAACTACTGGTGCAAGTAACAGATCAAAGCAATAGAATGTATATGTTATTTTGACTTAAGGCTTATACCTTTCTAAGAAATACCTTTCATTAAATTTGATGCATTCTATAGTTCGTTTGTGTGCTGACATAGACTTAATATTGCTTTTTAAGTCTATTTTTCTTTAATACTTCCAGAATATTCCTCCACCTCCTTTTATATCCAAGCCTGAAGATCTTTGGAGTGATGAAGAAAAGAAAATATTTGGAGAATATGAGAAAAAAGTCAAGGAACTGAATGAAGAAAAAGAAGAGTATAAAAAAGTAAATTAAAATGAGAAAGGAGTGGTTTTGTTCACAGTGCTCATGAGCAAAGTTTCTGATCTTTCTCAGGAGCAAGTTCTAAAAATGAATACTAATATATAGGATAAACGAAGAACAAATGCAGACCAAAGATCATGTGGTATATTAAATAAATCCTACCTTAGACAATAGAATAAGTCAATCTCCACTTATACCAATTAACACGTGCCAAAATCTGGGGTATCTGAAAAAGGTAACTTTCCTTCACAAATGGAATACTTGTATTCCTAAAATGTGTTTTTCAGGTTCCATTCCCAGAGTTGCTGATGCCATACACAAATAATACAATTATATGTATTCTTCAAAGTGGTATTTGAACTACATAACTTGGTAGCCTGGCACTCTCTTTCCAAGCAAATAATTTCTGGAGCCTTTTGGCTGAAGTATACAGTTCCATATTGTGCATTCTCCAGCATCTCATATATATATATATGTAGATATAAATATAGATATATCAGAGATTTTTTGTTCCTTCAGATGTAATATTGCTGTTCTTGTCCTTTCCTTCCCCAGACACTGGAAAATGAATGGAAGAAACTTGAAGCTTCTATCCATGAAACAACACAAAATTTTGATGAGACTGTCTGCAAACTCTCTGAAAGGAAAGTGAAATCAGAGATGGTCATCTACCAGGTATTGCAAAGAATAATAATTTTTCATCTCTGCCTCTGTGCAGCAGGAATGTTAAACATTTCTATTACAATAATTTCACAGGAAGAGCTCAAAATAGTCAGTCTCACCTGTGCTTTACTATTGGATGAGGAGTTGGACACTAGAGAAGCTGGACTTCATAATTGCCTTATAAAAAAGAAGAAAGAAAAAGTAAGTTACCGTTTAGAATGCTGTTCTTAAGAGAAGTATAATATTGACGGTACAGTTGCTTGTGAAGTCTGCTGTTTCCAAATCAAAATCTTGCCATAAAGGACTTCCTGACAATTTACAGGGTCACTGATTTTTCTACAACTTGTACAGGTAACATACATTATAAGTAGATCTGGTTTTTTCAATAAATACTTGGTTTGGTTCATCTGGAGTTCCTTGGTAAAATTCCATACATTCAGAAGGACATATTGCTATTTGCTTGCTACGTAAATTGTTTTTTAGTGTCCAGTATCAAGCTGGAAGTACCAATTATGATGTATTTATGATAGGAAGATGCACAAAACAATGTGTAATGCCATCACATTTTTCACTGAGGTGTCCAGTGCCTGCCAAGGCCGTGCTGAGTTGTGTTTGCTTGTGTGTCTGCATAGACAGAGGTGGCGTGTGAGTATCTGACCATGGAAGCAGAACTTACCATGGAGTACAAAGTGCTTATAGTTTTATCAACCAGTTTAATCTCCTGAAGAGTTTACCCATCCCTTCAAAATCATAGAGAAGTCAACAAAAGACTGGAGAGCACAAGTGGTAGGTCTGAGTTTCAATACAAGTGCTTACTGTGGTAGGCTGCAGGTTGGTTCTGCCTCTTGGGACAATAATATCCCATTTGCCTACTTTGTCTTCATGGAGCTGTTGATGAGTCCACAGATAATACACTAATGCCTCCCCATGTCAGATCTCCTACTCAACCTGCACAGAGCACTGTGCATGGAGCTGCAGGCAGCCTTTTTGTCTGTGAGCTACAGGGAGGGATTCCAAAGCAAGTATTTAGCCCCTACCAGTGAATAGGCTGACCTAGTTTTAAAATTATCCAAGCAAAATCTATACAGCTTACATTTTTCAAAATACTTTTTTTTTTAAATTTACTAAATGGTTCCATTGATATATCTTTTGTTCCCTGCAAACTGTCAAATACAACAAAATGGTTTCCCCAGCAGAGTATTAGCATTTAACAACCTCAGTAAAACAGATGACCTTAGTCCTGACACAGAGCAGAATTGTGCCATGACAATGGGGAGATAGCATTCTAAAATGAAGAACTCTCCACTGAACAACACTGGAGATTTTTTGACTGGTCTTACCTGGGTTGACATGAAAGGAAATCTCTATGGCAAGTGAAAAAAAAATGTCATCATATGTCTTTACATTCGGTAAAGTATTTCTAACACAAATTTCTTATGTTCTTAAGCAGCGGTCTAGTTTAATTTCACACCTGATCATCTTTTAGCAGTGTCTATAAGTGACCCCTGAAGAAGGCACTATATTGTTAGTAAAAATAGCTCACAAGATTTTCTCTAGAAATAAGGAAGTGTCAGCTTCATCACTGTATAGGAATAGCCATTCAGTGCTTCTGCTGGCTGAATTTCATTCCTGAAATCTTTTGATTTTGCTATAGGTCAAGAAGGCAAAAACAGTCCTGACTGCAAAAAGTAAAGTCGATGCTTACACAGGCACCTATAAAGATGCAGTAGATGAAGAGAAGGTGAGATTCTCGAGAAAGATAAGGAGGTACAGAAGTTCAAAGTTAATGTTGTGTCTCGATAATGAGAAGAACATACTTCTCTGTAAGCAGGAGTTCTGGTCAACTTGCTTATTATTAAAGTTAATAATGCTGAAATAAAGCAGTGGAGGACAGTGTGTGCACAGAAGAATGTATGGAATAGTCCAGATTCCCATGATGCTTGGGACTGCGTGGAAGATCACCATATTCTGTATTTCTGAGATATGGGCAGGTTGATGCTTTTTTAAAAAAATAGTATTGTGGTAACAAGAAAGCTTTCTTCCCTCTGTCCCACCCCAGACTCTGGAACGTCATTTTAGAAAGCAGTTTGCTGACACACCTGACGATGCCCTTGAGGAACTTTACCGACTTTACACGCATCGACCGAAGTAAGATCCCCTCTGATTCCATTGCTTAAACACTAATATTTCTTGTGAGCCAAGAATGAGAATGCTATTTATTTCAATAGTCTAAATTATTTTTCCTGCTTTTTACTGGATAGTTAACAATGGTTGATTTCCCATCACACTAACAATTGCTGTTTTGAGTATTTACATTTCCGTATTCACTCCACAAAATCTATTTTAAATGCAATCTAAATAATCATCAGGTCTCAAGACCATATATTCTTATTTTGTGTAAGATACAGTGTTACCTATTTGCTTTTTGCAAGAGATTGAGAGTATGAAACATTCTTTGTTGTTTGTGACCTTCATTTATGCAAGAGAAAATAAAAAGTAAATCCTGTCTGTGCTGTGTGTGTGCACTAGGAGCCCAAGGACAGAAATGCTCCTTGACACACCTAATCCATATGGGAACTGTTCAGGCTCTGAGGATTACGAAGATGCACTTAACCTTTTAATGAAAGCCATGGATGAACTGGATAGTCCTGAGCATATGCCTGAAGGCTTAGAGCAGTCTATATGGAAAAATTTTTGTCTAGCTAGACGAAAGAAAATGGAGAGTGAGGAGCTGGTATGTAAAATTCTTTATTTTGCCAGTATACTTCTTGATAGTTTTGATTCTTAAACTTCAGTGGAGTTCTCGTGTACGGTCAAACTAGTGATGAAATAACAATGCAGAATATATTAACTCCATTTGACTTTGAAAGTTTCTTCCGGCCACCTTCAATTCGAAACAACAGGGAAACCTTTAGTCTAATTCTAGCTGTAGTTGTTCTTCAGAGGAAAAATTAGGATATTAATATGGACATATTTGATCAGAATAATTGTGACCCTGATTTTGTTTCATTACAAATAAAAAGATAATTTTCCTTTTCTCTATCCGTACCAAAAAAATGATAAGGTATTTGATTCCCATCATCTGTTGGAGTCATTCTCTCCCATTAGCACTCTGCATTTACACCAGTGCATTCTCATGTTTTTCTAAAATATAAAGAGCAATTCTTAATGAAGGGTGTTTCTGAAAATTTCTAGCAATCTGTTTGTTCAGTATAAAAACATGAAGGTGTAAATCTGAATTATCCAGAGAAAGAGATATGTGAAATTTTACCAAAAGAGAAGGAAATATGATTTCCCTTCATGGGAATAAACTATGCATATAAGAATGACTAATTTTCTAAGCAGAGAGTAAGGATTGTAACCTCTGTGTCTCATTCTGGGATTCTCAAAGTACCAGGCTGCATATTTATATATACATATATTTTCTAAAGAACTTATTTTCTCTGTTCTTGAAGAAGCTTGTCCTGACGTACTGACAAAGCTGAAAAATTCAGACTGTCACAATGTTGCTTGCTTAGGTGAAAAGGAAGGCCCTTACACTGGCAGAGATTCAGGCCTTTTTCCAGAGAAGAATGGATGAAAATGAGAAGATGAAGTCACAAATAGAGAACATTTTCAATGAACTCACTTGGTAATTTTGCATCTTTTCTTAAGTTCAGCTACACTTTAGTGCTCCACCAACACAGAACCAAAAGTTACAAACAGAATTACACACCTGTGTTCTTAACACTCTTTTATCTAGGTTTCATTGCTGCTTGGACCTGCAATATTCCATTTTTCATGTACATAACATAATTTTCACATTCATTATCATTCAAGAACAACTCCCAGAATAAATTATACAAGAAAAGTGGTGCTGGCTGGAAGTCTCTTCTGTTTTCTTTTCAATTGGTGTTAAGGTTTTTTTTCAGTAACAACACTTTCTCTCAGAACATCTGCTGGAGTATGGTAAACTGAATCCAGTGGTTGAAAACTTCATGTATATATATATATATACACACACACCAGAATTTGCATATTTGTAGTTACTTTGGGAGCAATCAGAAGACAAGCTGTCAAGGACTAACCCCTATATGAACACACCACTTACTGGTAATTAATATAAATATTTATATAATCCTGTTGAAATCACTAAACACTGTTTTTGTTTTCTGCCATTTTAGGTTGCAGGAGAAGAAGATGAAACTTCAGCAGAATTTGACTGTCCAGTTTGTGCTAAAACAAGGACAGGTGGAATTGGAAAATACTGAGATCCCAGACTACTCTGATGCTATTCTCATTAAAAAGAGTGTTGTTGAAGAACTGAATTGCTCTATCTCGGTAATTATCTGAAGGAAATTTAAACTTTTTAAACCAATGCATTGTCCTTCAGGGGCTCTGCTTTTTTTCCAGTTTGATGTCTACTTTCATTTCATTACAACACACCACCAGGCTCAATTGTAATCTAGAAACTATTAAGGATTCTCTAATGTCTCTTATCAGGATGTAAAGATTGCAGTGCAAACTGCTTTCTTGATATTTGATCGATACGCTTCAAATCAATGAAATGGCAGCAGTTTCTGGACACACCATCACATATATATTGTAAATAGAAACTTCTAATATCCTAGACACCAGGTGGAAAATTCCCTCAAGGCAAACTTATAGTCATGTTAAGAAGCATTTGAACAGTAGCTTACGTTAAGATTTAAAAAATTAATACAGTTTTTTTATGTAAGGTGAAATTGCTGATGATATTTAAAACAGTCTTTTTTAGACATTCCAGCTGTACAAAAATTGCCTTTTGCTGCTCCTGCACGAAGCCTTCAGTAACAACAGTAAAATACCTATATTTTGTAGACCTAAAATGCTTTCCCATTCTTATATAAGGTAGAAAGATGGAGATAGAAAGATGGAGAGAGATGTTAGTTGTCATTTTCTTCATCTACTTCTATGATCCAAGGCTGTGACACAGGGCATAAAAGGGAACAGATTTCCATGAAAGATAACCATCTGGAGCAAAGTCTGGAAAGAGACTGCAGTATAGCCTGTTTAACTGACTAAAATTATAACTTTGGAAGCTTGCCCATCTTGTTGCAAACAATTATTCCATAATCTGTAAAATGTGTTAATTAAGATTGATCTACTTTTTCAGACTCAAGGAGAAAAAAAAATTGCTGCTATAATAGAATTCAAAGACTTCTCTAGAGGGATACGTCGGCTGGAATGGGAGCACAAGAAAATGAGAATGCAGATAGAAGATCTGAAAGAGAAGGCTCGGGACATTGTAATACTACCTATTTCAAAAGACTGCCAGCTAGTGAGTTGCTTGCTCTAATATATATTTTGACTGCAGAAAATTATGCTGCCTGTACCGGTAAGAAAGATCATTTGTATCTCGTAAGTCTCTTACTGTAACAGAGAAATGTGATGCCTAATAGGTCAACAATTCAGCTTTCAAAGGGAAGCTTTACTCATTAAATTGATCAGTGATGAAATTCTTTGAGATGTTGAGGTGTAAATTAAGGCAAAATTAGCCTTAACTCTTAGTGTTTCAAAATTGGCAAGAGTAAGGATTTAGGATTTTGCAGCCACGAGGCACAGATGTTTTAAAATCGATCAGCATCCTTTTTAAATGAAAGGTCTGAGGTGCCCCCATCTGGTACCGCACAGAAATACTGTAACTTTTGCTCAGTAAACAGATTGAGCGTTCCTACAGGAGCCTCAGTGAGTCCCACCCACTCACTGCCGTTCGCTGGCCCAGCAGCAGAATGACAGGGAATTGTTTGCCATCTCTGGCAGACAAGAGGGAGCAGCCGGCCGGCAAGGCAGCACCCACACAACTTTGAGCACGCCCAGCTGGCAGGCCAGGAAACATGGGTAAAGATTGTGGGAGCGAGCCAAGGATACCACTGGGAGAAGAAGGGAGGAAGAAGCAAGGTTGTAGGGAAAGCCTGAGGGTATCACAGTATGGGATGTAGAGGACTGCAGGCAAATCTGAGGATCTTGAGGTGACGAGGTTGGGGGCATAAAGGTTTGAAGTAAAGGATGTTGGAGGATAGGAAAGCTGGAGATATTGCAGTGGGGAGAGCTATAAAACACGGAGAAAAGGAAGTGTTGGACAGCAGGTAAGGATATTGTGATTCAATCAAAAGATTAAAAGAAAATCCAAACCACATGTTTTGCTCAGTCTTCATTTGTTTTGCTGCTCTCCACAATGCTGGTTCTGAATACAACCAAGGGACTTCCACAACTAGCACAACAGAACAGCTTTCCAAAGAGGTACCATTCTTCATTTGATAAAGAGGTATTTTAGTAGCAGTGTGCTCAAGGAAAAAAAAAACAATAAATTCTCTGAAATATCAATTACTATGCAGATAGAACAATAAAAGAAGTAAGAATTACTAGGAAGCTGAGAGACAGAAAATAATCCTTTTCCTCTCTAGCCTAAAGACACACTGTATAGCACTTTGGCCTCCAGCTATGTAAGCTTAGATTGCATTATAAGCAAAAGTATAGCTTGGGGTTTTTGACAATCTCAACAAATTTGTTTGGTCTTTGTTTCCATTAACACATGACAGATAACATTCTTTTTAACAGCTGCACAGTCTACTATTCACAGTGTCCAAGAATATCTTTACGATGTCCATTTATGATCACTAGTAAGGCTTTCCACTGTAGAATTCTAGGTTTTTTGCATTTCACACAGTATGATAGCCTTTATAGAAGTGTGGAATTGTTAAGAATGAACTGGCATAATAAGATCATTTCTTTCTGGTTTTATTTCTTCAGTTCCTAACTGTGCAGAACTACGGCAGCCACATCGCCCAGCACATTGCAGGGATGGAGGAGACTCTTCGTTTCATGGATAAGGTAAATCCTAAGGGAACCACCACATTTGAGACACATCCTTAGTTTAAATGCAACTCCTTGCCTTCATTAGCAAGAGGTGTTTGTAAGGAATAAGAAATAAGTGCAGTTGATGAGTGCGTGCTAACTCAAGGACTGTTGGAGTACAGCCACAACAGCAGACACAGATGAATATATATATAGTCATGTATTTGTCCATCTGGCTTTCAACAGTTTCTTCAACTTGAGCTGTGCTGGCTACAGCAGCAGTTCTCTAAAGTCTTTGGAAGCAGTCATCATACATGAATTGCTGCAGAGATCAACCCTATGGAGAGACATCTACTTGCTCTGCTACTGGAGTTAAATGCTTTCCTGTCCTGAACATCTGAATGCAGATCTTCTAATCATTTCTTACACAGCACTGCTCATAAAAGTCACTCTTCCGTTTCTAATGAGGCATTCTTTCAGTCCTTACTGATAAATGTTTCTCTCCAGGAGCACCAGCCTATTCATAATATCCCTACCCCCCTGTATTCAAAATAACACACACAACAATCTGATTTGTTGGCTCCCTCATCTATTTCATCCCTCAAATTATGATTATCCTTGTTTTTAAGAGTTTCCACTAAATTTTTCCAAGTTGCACTAGCTGACAGCAGCCTCCTCTTCAAGCTTTAGTATTTATCTTGTCCCTTTACAGCCCATCCATCAGCTTCAGCACAACAACCCTTTCTTCAGCAGCTCCCAGCAGCCAAGAGCGTTTCCTTAACTCACTGATTCCATTGACTTCCTTTCCTCTCTTTTCCTTTCAAGTTTTATCTTTAATATCTCTCTCCCTGACCCATACCTCTTGGTTTCTTGGCTGGTCCTTACATTAGATCTCCATAAACATACTGAGATACAGCATGTGAAAGACACCATACAAAGTCAAGCTTAGAATGTGCTACCAGTCAAATCAAAATACATGAACGTTTATTGAGCTACAACGCAGTGCTTAAAATTATGTTTCCATCATGTTTGTCTGAACAGCTTTTTTTATCACCTCATGTATTTGCTTTATTGATTTCAAAATGGACAGTTGCACGAGAAGAATGTGAAGAACCATCGGAAAAAAATTAGAGAGCTGAAGAAGAGCATCCGTTTAAAAGAGGAAGCGAACTACGAGCTGAGCCTGCAGCTGAAGGAAATGCTTGTCTCTGTTTCAGAAAGGAGGCATATCTTTGAGGCAGCTGGTGAGTCCAGTAAAGCACTTAAAGTCACAAGCAAAGAACAACATTCAGAAAATAACTCCGAGGCTATGCAGTCCTGTTCCCCACCATCAGCTGAAGGACAAGGAGTGCCTGTGTATTCCTGTATGAGCGCAGTTAGCAGAGTCCTTCCTACCAAAACCTAACACTGCTCACTGAAGAGTGTACCTGGAGATCGTGCCTCTTCTAACCAAAGCTAGCTGACTAAATTCCTGAAACTATTCAAGTAAAAATATTATAGTCATTAGTAACTTCATTATACAACATGCTTTCGTTCTTTCACAGAGCTGTTCAACATGCTTCTTTCCACCCTTCCAAGGGAACAGAGGAAGTAGTGTGGAGTTGAGAATGGTATTTGCTGTTAGAAAAACTGTAGAGATCTTTCCACTAGAGGAAAAGTTACAGATTTTCAAAACAGTGGGTACTTGCTAGAAACTAAAGCAAGTATGCTCAGTGCCTTTTTGAAATATTTTCCTTTATTCAGTACTATAAAGGCTTTTAAGCCCAGCTGTGAGCCTTCTTTAAAATGCTTGCCTATTTTATACAGAATTTGGAATAACCCCAGGACAGGTACAATATAAATATAGACTACACATCCCCTATGAGCACAGGCTAACCCTTATATTTTGTTTTATGCAGACACACGGGATATTTCTGAAAAGATTGCAAAGCAGCGTTACCAAGAGATTTTGAAGCAGAAAAACCTACGGGATCTTATAAAGGAACAGAAAGAAGAGTTTGCAAGTCTTCAATCAGAACTTGAAATACTGAGAACAAGAACACCCCCTCATATATAAAAAACAGAGTCCAGGTAGATCTATAATACCATGGTCTTGTCTAAGTAAAAGAGCTTTGAAAGCTAATTTTTCTCCCTGAACTTTTCTTTCCAGAAAAGATTTCTTCTGTAATTTCCTTAAAAATAACTGCACTTTGAAAGATGCATTTTTGTCTGGTTTGTGTATTTCACACCTGGTCTTATCCCCATTATACTTCAGTTGATGAGATTTATTTCTGCTGGTTTCATTATATAAACCATATAGCTCATTATAGAAAACAAAGGGTACAAGAAATTGTGGACTGAGAAGAACAGGTGTATTTGTATGTCCACTGTCTGCAATATGCAATTGTAGAACATTTTGAAGTACTGCAAGCAATCTCTGAAATTGCATCTGCTAAAATTCATGTCTGTGGCTTTGACTTAATATATTTACACCTGTGATGGCCCAGGTGCAGGTTGCTGAGAAGATGTAGATGCGCTTCGTCAGGGCCATGTGTGCTACTTGGCCCAGTCCCAAAAGCTGCTGTGCCTTCACAGCATAATTACCCACAGCCAGCAGTAGCTGTGGCTGCTGCCACTGGCAGAATCACAGGAAAACCAGGTTTGGAAGCATCTGGCCTCCTGAAATAGCTTCTGGCATCTCCCACCCCCCTTTGCACTGATGCAGTCTATTCTCCTGCCAGATCCCTCAAAGACACCTAAGAAAAATAAAGAACCTGTGATAAAATTAACTACTGCTAGAGCCTGATCTACTTACTCAGGCATTCTCACTTTTTATTTCCCTGTTTCCCATGGTGTGAAATAATTCTTCTCCTTTCATAAATTCACATATCTAAGCTCATTCCATTTTGAGAGCAGCACTAGTTTTGATACCTTAGCTTAATAAAATTCTACACTTGTAAGAAAAAACTACTTCTGTTGTGATCCTGTACAGCACCTCCTTTTTTGTTTTACCATCTCTAACTGGGATCTGTAAGGATGCTAATTACATCTTGCTTCTTGCAAGACTTTTTCTTCCTGCTGAAACTTCCCTAGAAGCAGCAGAGTTCTGAATCTGCCAAGGATCTCAGGGAAGATAACTGGCCCCTGCACCAGGCACCATCATCTTTCTTCACAAACCTAAAGAAGCAGAAGAAATAGTGCTTCAGTACTCAAAATGTGATTGGCCATAAAGGTTGTTCTGCATTAATTCTCTGTGGACACCAACAGTCAGTATTCTTAAGAGCAAGTTCTAGGTACAGATTTAAGTCTAATGAGCCATATCAATGTTAAAAGGGTCTGTATGATCTTTGATTTTATTTCCCTTCAGATGTCTAAGGAATTATTTCCTTATTAAGGAAATAGGATATGCCACTTGTAAACAAAACAGTTAACGTATAATCAATAAAGAATGTGATCACATAGAAAACAAGATTCATAGCAGGGAGAGTTGTAGAGTAGTTAAGATTTATGTATTGTTACACTTGACAAGCAGTGATTTTAAGGAATATAAAAGCAGGCAGAAGTCATCATGCTCTGTGCTTAGGCCATGATCAGAAAATAAGCAATTTCAACTTAAGATAAAAAAGCTTTTGAAAAATACATTTATTGGAGAATAAATTAAATGGTAAAGTTTTGTTCAGCTTTATGATGCTGTGTTTGAAGCAATCCCATTAGACAAGGCCTTATTTTTCTTATTTATTTAAAGAAAGAAAACACCTTGGCTCTCAAGCGTAGTAGTAGAGTAGAAAGTTGGTTGCAATTTTCTTGCCTTCCCTTCTATTACCTCAGGCTGGGGCAGAATGATTATGAGACAGTGGCCTTGAAGGTGACTGTCTGGACCAGTACCTGAAAGCAATTGCATTGTGGCACATATCCCTCAGTAACAATTAAAGCCAGCAAGAACATCTTATCACAGCCTCAGAATATTAACATCATGAAAACTAGTTATCTTTACTTAACCCACAAAATCCTGTCATTGGCCTTCATTAGCTGACTGGTAGCAGGAAGACATTTGTAAAATGGGGATGTATTTATGAATAAAAAAACTGAACTCTTCCCCATCTGAACACAAACAGAAATGACAATTTGAGTTATTTCAACAGAAGTAACCATACAAAGACTAACCAAAGAATGGACTGCTTTCTACCTGTTAAAGTACAATCTCATTTTATTTTTATTAAATAAAAATTAACTGACCAAGTCATTAAGCCAGGTTCTCCAAAACACTAAAAGTTTGATCTTTTCCAATAAGTAATGCCTTTTACAGTGCCTACTGTATATAAGTACAAAGCTTTACAAGTTTCTCTGGAGAAAACCTCCTAACCCCAAAGCATCAAGTCCACTGCCTGATCAACACTTCTGACATGATCAGAATTCACTTGGTCTTTTCTGCTTTTGTGTCTAATGAAAGCTTTGCAATTGTAGATTATGCATCTACAAAATCTTCTTCTGTTCTGCTGTAGTGCAATAACTGGTCTTCTAATCCAAAAGTATCGATCAGCTGAGTGAGACTCACTTTCTTGCCATCTGCAGAAAAGGCCGACTGCAGTTCATACAGCATCAGCTGGGTGCTGCTTCTCCATTTCACTATCAAAGCCTGCAGTTCACACAGGTTGTTCTGCAGTTGGGACAAAAGAAAACAAAAAAATTGTCATTTGCTGATACGTGGGAAGGTTTGTTACCATGCAGATATTTTTATAAAATGCCTAAAACTGAGACAATACGCAAACACCACACACCCCAAAAGACCAGTGAGTCAGTATTGCCTCACCTTGGATCGATACATCTTCACCAGTTTGAGCCTACGAAGTAATTCTTCCTTCTCTTGCACTTGTTTCACCAGCCTAACTTTTTCTTCCAGGGACTGTTGCTGACTGAGATCAACTGGTGGCACATCTGAATTCTCTGCTGATCCACTGGGATCACTCTCTCTTGAGGGACTTCTGAAACATGCATGTGCAGTGCTGTTTCTTTCAAGGTCTTCAGGACCATCCTGTAATCTGGAACAATCTGTACTTGTCACTGGCAGGCACCCTGTGTCAGCCTCAGCACAGTCTTTTTCTTCAGTGTCTATTTTGAGCCGCTTTGCCGCTGTAAAATTGGCATTAAAGGAACGTCTTGTTTTCCGTAATCGCTCCCTCAGAGCTGCACTCATTTGCTAAAAAACAAACAAACAAAAGCAGGTGGTCAGCATAATCTTAAATTTTGATCAAATCTCAAATAACTGTTTACCTGGTTAGTATTGATACAGAAAATGTAATATATTTAACAATCATTGTAAAGCCAGACTTTGTGATTCTCTCTATAGCCTTGACAAACTGGAACAAAGCTAAATTCTTCTTTCCACATGTATCTGCACACGCAACTGCAAGATAAGGAAAGATGTAGCCCCACATTTTCTAGGACCAAATCCTGTATTCTATTGAGCCAAACCTACTTATCTAGTCTTTGTGTAGAAGAAATATGGCATATTTCAAACTTGGCTGAATCTATTCTATCAAGTTCAATTTCCCCCTCTAGTTTAATGGTTTTTTTCTGCTATTCCATCTTATTACACATATACATCTGTATTAGCAGTAGTGTAAAACATCTGTATTCTACTTGAGCATATTACAAATATCTGTATAATTTTTACTTGTTCATGCTTTGAGATACTTCACTGATAAGCATTTAAAAAGTTTTTTTTCCTCCGAAATAAGTTAACAATTATTTTTTATAACGTGTCCAACATTTTTACGTCCAGAAATACACTAAAATACAGGAGTGTGGGATCAGTTAAGGAATACTTGCAAACTAGGCCTGTCCTGCACAGAGCTGGATGCTGAGCATGACAGCATCACCATAACAAATGCCAGGATCAAGACCAAAGCAGAGCTCAGCACTATGGAGAACATACAAACTGAAAGCAGTCTACTTTGTTCCAGTGCAGGCAGAAGTTACAGAAAGTCATCCTGCATGCACAGCAACACAGAAAACTAGGATCTGAGAAAGCTGAACATGACAGGTTAAAACAAACAAAAAAACCCACCACAAACCCTAAACAGTATTTAAGTGTATTAGTATGGCATTTGGGTTATGTTGCTCCATCACTTGGTATTCACAGCAAACATCTGCATATTCAGAGCAAAGTGTACCAAGCACATTCCTTACCTGGACAACCTTGTAGCTACGGTTATAAGGTACCTGTCTTTAGCCTTCCAGCACTATCTCAGTGACCTCTCACTCCTTGATTATTTCACAAGCATTCTTTAACTGTGAAGAATCACATTACTGGCAAAAGTTTCCATACCTGTTTCCCTGAACTAGTCCCCCGTGGAGGTGCTGCTCCAGAATCCTTTGGAGTATCACACAGAGATGGCAATTTATCTAGCACTGGTTCTTCCATCTCGAGATGGATAGCAGTCTCTGTTAAACAACAGAATGAATTATGGTGTCATTTTCATGTGATTATAATGAGCCATGTGGCTGCAGAAATGAGTAAAAAGCTCCATCAGGAAATTCTAAGGCTTATTTTCTAATTAGCATGTTCCAAAAAGGTGTCTGCATCAGTTTCACAACTGTTTCATGTGCTAAGGAGCATCTTCCTTTGCGAACTACTTTTCTTCAAGAGGATGCAAGACACTACTAACTGCCACAAAGTATCTTACCATGAATTTTATATATTATTTTTCCCTCACTCCTAAAGCTCTACAGACTTTTTTCTTTAAAAGATGAAAAATATTTATAAAAAGCCTTACAGGTATTATCCATTGTAAATTTTTTTCCTATTTGACATCTTCTTTTAAGTGTCTGCCTAGAAATCCAAGGTCAGATCCTGAAGCGTTGAACTCATCAAAAAAGCTCACTCCAAACAAAGTGTATTTTCTTAACCTGAATGACCCTTACTGCTTGTCTAACTCAAAGGAATAGTTCCTAAGTCAGTTGTTAAGAAACAGTCCTTTCATTTAACTGCATCCCAAGCAGCGATAAAAGGATTGTTGGGAGCCAGGACGATTTGTTGTACACATGTATAAACAAATTTTTCTGCAGAACAAAATAATTGGGTATCCAGGTCTGTGAAAATAATCCACTTTATCATTTGATCCGTCTGGGGAATGCTGCTTAAAAAAGTAATTACTCACCCAAGTAGAACTTTTGACTAACAGTAAACATCCCCCTTTTGCTCAGAAAAGTGCTTTAATTAAAGTGGAAAGTCACCCCTCCCAGCACGAACCAACTGCAAGTCGATTTGGCAATGTTTAACTTAGTTTAGCACTTGTGAAGCACCTGCTAATGACCAGAATGCAGCTGGAAAATCGACAGCTACACCTCTGCTCACCTGCAAATTGCAATTAGGAGTTTTGGAACAGAAGCCTCTCAGGAATAAAATCCTGCAAACAAGTGACTGGGCAACACAAGACCGGCACGAGGGGGGCTTCCTCTTCAGAGGTGAAAAATGCCAAAGCTTCAGTATGCCAACGCCTTAATAACCCAGCAACCCGGCTCTTCCTGGCTCTCTACCAAAGGATGCAGGTCCTCATTTATCTTACAAGTCAACGTTCCCCCCCAGCTGTTCGAAACCGAACATACGGAACTCCATTAAAAAGCCCCAGACCTCAGGAAAGAGTCCAGTTAATTGGGTATTTTAGTAATCCATCAATTAAACAGAAAGCTCACAGCATCCATTAAATACAATGGAAGTTTATCAATATTATTTCTTAATGTAAGCAAAAGCCTACATTATGCCTATGTATACAGTATGTCACAAACACGTAATTCAGTAAATAGCAAAATAATTTCAAACCTAAGAGCTATCTTAAATAGATAGCTTTTAAAAACCCCTTAAAACCTATGCCTCTCTGCCCTTACTTTCTAATGCAGATTAATCTTCCAATGACCATAAGTACAACAAATACTTCGACAATGCTCTTCCTTAACAGCACGTTCACAGATCTCCTGCACTCTTAAAATCCTCCCCAGCATCACAGCCTAAGAACCCTTGGCATTTTCAAGCACTGATGCTTTTCACCACACAGAAAAATAAGTCTGTTCACTAAGTAAAGAAAACCTGGGTTAAAAGGGGAAGAGACAATTTTCCACTTCGCTACTTACTTGATTTTTCACTCTGACCAAGTCTATGAAGCTACGTCCTCAGTTTTCCTGCTTATAAGTACGTTATACAACAGAACGCACTCCTTTCACTTTCTCAACTTAAGGCTCTACTAACACTCAATAAAACTTTTCCCCAGCCAGCTTTCCACCCCCAGAGAAGCGGGACGAAGGCTGGGCAACCCAGCGACAAAGACACAGGCCCGAGGAGCCCGTTCTGAGAGGATGCACCCCGGGGGGTCCTGAGGCACCCCAGAAAAGGTGCCACAGCACAGACCCGCAGCGGCTGCAGAGCGAGGGGAGGCCCCTCGGGGACCACGAGGCCCCGGGGCGCGGACGAAGCGAGGAGAATCCCGGCGGGCCCGGCCCGGCCCGGCCCGGCCCGGCAGGATCAGCTCCCGCTGCCCGCGCTCGCTCCAACCTCCCGCCGCCCGGGCAGGAGCGGTACCGCGCCTGCGCCCGGCGCGCGCCCAGGCGGCGCGGGCTGTTTGCGCCTGCGCGCGGTGGGAGGCGCTGTGGGGCTGCGGGGCAGGCGGGCGCGCGGAGCCTGATCGCGATCCCGATCCTGATCCTGAGGGCGGGCAGCAAACGCGGGGTTAGCGCCGCCCCCGGCGTGTGGTGTCCCTGGGGACCTCGTACACTCTTGCATCTGGGCACGCAAGGCGGTGCTGTGTCCCTCAGGCCTCCCACCCCATGGCTGGTGTCTGGGCCAGGTGCCATCTCACAGATTACAGAATCAGTTGGGTCGGAAAAGACCTCTGAGATCATCGAGTGCAACCTATGACCCGACATCACCGTGTGAATCAGACCATGGCACTAAGTGCCATGGCCAGTCTTTCCTTAAACACCTTGAGAGATGGTGACTCCAGCACCTCCCTCGGCAGCCCACTCCAATATCTAATTGTTCTTTCTGTGAAGAAATTCTTCCTGATGTCCAACTGAAACCTGCCCTGATACAGTTTAAGGCTCTAAGACAGTGTTCCTGGAGTGTCCCTGGGCCAGGGAGAGGGGCTCCTGCCTCAGCATGGAGCACGCCGCACCATGGATGGCATGGTGGGCCCAGACTTTGGCACAGCCAAGGGAACCACAACTCTCACCTCAAGCTACCATTGCCTTTATCACAGACACTATCTCCTCCCAGAAGGGGAAAATCTGTACCTGAGGAGCAGGACCTGAGCAGTGTTGTCTTGGTTGTGAGGAAGGACAAGTGAAAATGAAGAAACTTGACTGGAGAAACAGGCAAGGAGATTGAGACAGTGACAAGGAGCAGCCCCAGCTGTGGCTGCATCCTGCAGTTCAGGATTGCAGAGTGCTCTGGCGCTCGAAGGTGCTCCTGAATCAAACATGATTTTCCTGTCTTTATCAGCAAACATCCCTTCCATGCTGCACACTTGGCTTCCCCACGTGGATTTATGTTTTTTAAAACTAATTTGTACACAATGTTTTTCCAATATAACTGTCAGGACTTACAAAATGAGCTGTGGAAGCCATAACAGGGACAGCTCCCAGCCTGCAGGGATGAGGTACCAGTGGTTCCTCCAGCACTTCCCACAGCCAGACTGGCCCAAGCTGCCCATGGACAACTCACACAGCTGTGCTGGGAGCTGCATGTGGGGTACAGGCACCCACATGCCCTCACTGGATCATGCCCTTGGCTTGTGTATCAGAAATGCATTCATTTCCTGCCTGGTTCCTCCTCACAGCTACAGATGAGGATGCTCAATTTTCTCTTCACCTTGTGTAACTCTCATCTGTATTGAGATCAGAGACAATCTTGAACTGTGTGGTGAGTAAGCACTAAATGTAGGTGTAACACATTAGCAGTTGCTGTGCTTTAGACCACAAGTATACATAGATTCACTCACTCCAAGTAGGATTTGATAGGGATGATAGCAACCTTTTACTCTCCTGCAGTAAAAAGTATCAAAACATTCAAAGCCCATCTAGACCAAGTTGTTTTGGGAAATCCGAGAACTTGAGGCTCTTAGGTCACTCCTTGTATAAGATTTTATCTGTCAGTGAAATTGATTTAGAAAGAATATTTTCAGTAGCAAATGTGGGAATTTAGATTATGTGGCTAAGTCGTACAATCAAAAAAAACCTGGCATGACACCTCAAGTGTCGAGGCAGTTTGGAGGCATTTTTTAAACCAGCACCTTATTTATTTTTTTAAGACCTGCAGCTAATTTAATGTCATTAATATTTTAATTTTTTGATGAGTTAAAAATGGACTCCTGAGTGCAACAGTAAAAGTGCTAATAGAACTTCTGCTGCAGATTTATCAACTGTGTTGGACCTCAGATACTCTGGAGCTTTGAGATGGCATGTCTCCAAGTTCACAGGGTATTTCCTTCAGTCTCAAGTATGGTCCCTGCTTTAAATTACTCATGCTCTGTTGTACAGACATGTTAACAGATGAGTTGCACAAGAACAACAGAAAGTTTGAGATTTTAGATCATTTGCCAGGCAAGCTTCCAGTAAGATTTTACAGGAACATAGCACATGAAAAAGTCATCCTGTGCATTATCATGGCTCTTAATTAGAGCAACGCCCATGTGCCCCACCCCAAGTGGGATTACAGTTGTTTGGGACTGTGAATATGGAAAGATGGTGCCATATGTTGGATTTATGAGTTTAGTGTACTACAAAAAGACTAGAGAAAAGGAAATATTTTCATCAGTATTCACTGATGGGTAATCACTCATAAATCACACAAATAAAAGATATTGTTCAGGTTGATGTTTCGTGTTTAGCTGTGTTTACCACATTTAGTTATGAATTTACTTGGTATTAACACACAGTACTACAAAAACATGACTTGCTCAAGACCTTTCTGGAGGCCCCTGATGGAGTTGGGAATTAGGCTGTCATCAGGCCCTATCCAGTGACTATCCAGTACTTTTATTGCAGAAACCCAGTAGTGATGGATATTATGTTATCCTCAACTTAATGATGGCAAACCAGAGTC
The DNA here is from genome assembly GCF_009829145.1 of Chiroxiphia lanceolata. Classification (NCBI taxonomy): domain Eukaryota; kingdom Metazoa; phylum Chordata; class Aves; order Passeriformes; family Pipridae; genus Chiroxiphia; species Chiroxiphia lanceolata. The sequence goes on from NC_045644.1 coordinate 12,410,327, forward strand.
AGACTAAAACCTTCCTCTCAAAAACTGCACATCTGCTTCCCTTGAGGAAAACATATAATCCATATGTTATTGATATGGGATGTTTATGGCACACTGTAGAGTGTTTCTCATGCTGTTTAGTTAAGTTCACCAGTATGTGCAACAGTAGCACATTAATTGCAATACAGTCTTTATTAAGCCCTTTTAATGGCATTGTTTTATTTCTTTTATTCCTTCTGTGATCAGAATAGTTTTGGGTAAGTAAAACACAAGAAAAAAATGCATAGGAAATTGTGCACTGGGCAATAAAAGTATTGAGCTCTGTTTGCTGAACATGCTTCTCCCTTCAGAGAAACTTGTTTTCCCAAGAAACCAGTAGGAAAATGTGCTTCCTGGTTTTATTTTCTTTGGTATTTCTGTGATGACATTTTAAGTGATCAGATAGGTTTTTTTTCTGAGTGTACTCCGGTTTGTCTGCACAATTGAAAGATATTATCTATGTATTAACTCCAGAACAGCACTAGTGCTAACACAGCGGCACTGATGGGACGAGGACATGTTATAATTCCCCTGTGGGCATCCTCTGTAGTAGAAAAGCCTAAGTGGAAAGTAATATTAAAGGATACTGGCTTTGGGTTTAGAGACTCCAGTTTGACCTTTATGGGTTCTTCTCTTCCAGAGTGCCAGGAGCATCCCAAAACTTCCATTTAACAGTTTGCTGGGTGCACTAGTTTAGGCCTTTTCTCATTAACGTTGCCACTCAGTCACTGGGATGTTAGTCAACATATTGCACCTTAGGGCACATCTGCATTATCCCCTTCTCTCGTTCTCCTGAAATCTGTTGATCTTGTTCAAAGCCAAGTGATGGATCCTGACGCATGAAGTACACTCTGCACTGTCGGCATATTCTCTCTCGCCTGGGGCTGAAGGGTGGGGTGTTTTTGTGTGCCTAACCACTAACTGCTGCAGAAATTTTTAAATCCTACCCACTTCAGCATGAGCCTAGGGCTGTGTTTTTGCTGGCTGCTATTCACTCCTCGGAAAAATGTTCTGACTTGCTTATAGCCATGTAAATATATCAAGGGAAGGGCTTTATAGACCAGATTCCTGGAGTAAAACCAGTTTATACTGCGAGCTGTCCTTGGGAGATGGATTCCGTTCTCATGATGGTGCAGATGTCCAGTAACTAACAGTGCAGTCTCTGGAATGACATCAGCATAAAGCTAAAGCAAAAGTAAATTTTCGTTGCCTTTCTGCTTTACATCTCAGGCTTGCTTAGACTACCCCATATTTTCCCTTCCATTTTCAAGGTACCAGCCTCGAAAAGAAAAACTGCCTGGATTTGTTGTAGGTGAGGGGCACTGCAATTTGCCATTACAAAAGTTAATGTAAGAGGCAGGTGAGATGGGTGTCTTAGTTCTCACTGCTGCATGTGTGAATAACCAAGTGGGTGAGGCACAGTGCTCATAAAAGGGAGCAGCACACGATTGCCTATTATTTTAGTGTCTGTTTGTGGGATTTTCTCTGACATAGCAAGCCAAAGATTACAGTTTGAAGTCTTTACAAGACTGTAGCAGACAAAGGAAGCAATAAACAGACCTTCAGCGTTCCTATCTTTGCTGGGGAACTGATTGATCATTGTTTTAAGAAAATCCAAGCCTTGCCCAAACTAGTCCCTGATACAACCTTTTGTCATCTGTGATGGTCCAAGCATTTTTCTGTCAAAAGTATTTGAATTGTAATGGAGCTTCAGGAGTTGTTTCATTTTCTCATATGCTTAAAGTAACAGTTCACTCTGTGCCGTGCACATGTAACTCTTCGACTACTCATATTTATCTGTGCTACTGAAATCAGGGAAGCTGCAGAAGTGGACATGGTTTATTTGCAAGTGCAGATGAGCTGGTTTGAGGGCAGTTACCCATAACCTGGAGACCTTGTGTGGACCCAGTGGATTAAACTTGTGTACCAAACAAGTCATCCAGTGAGCAGGTAAGCACAGATGAAGATGCACATCTCTCCTTCTTCCTGGACCCCTGAGGGTTTCACTATTGCTCTGAATGCAGACATGAGAGACTAGTGTCCATCACCACTTCAGGATCACCACTGCTTGTTGTTTTGTTTTAGAACAAATAACCATTCTACTGAAAACACCTCCTTCCCTACCAAACTGCATCATCAGCAGGCAGGGTTTAAACATACACTTCCTCCCTGTTATTAAGAAACAAATTAGGTCATTTACCTGGGGCTAGAGAAACTTTTAAAAAGTAAAAATTTACAAGTCTTTTCCTAAGGATGAAATATGAAAGTGTTCATGGGAGATTTCCATCTCTGGATACTGCTGACAATAAAGTCATGTCTAGAGGGCTGAGATTTCAATGTGGCAATGTTGTCAGACACTGAGCCCCCCATGAGTTGCAGCTCAGGCTCATGGGTTAGTACACTGAAGTGAGAGCTGGCTTAAAGCTCTCTCCTGTTTTCCATACTGTTGGTAACATGTGTAACATTTTAAGTGTGCACAATTGTTGTGATATGGGGGATATGACTTTGCATTATCCATGCAAACAAATCACGTGTCTAAGGACAGCTGCATCAGGTTGGCAATTCACCAAAAATGGTGAACAGATATGAAATTTGGCACTTTTTACTGTAGAGGTTGAAGTATGTTCTTTATAAGTCAGAATACTTGAGATACTCACATAAAATAGGAACTCAGTAAATACTGCCTTATCACCCCTCCTCCCAAAATGCTCAGCTGTAGAGAAGACAATAAGAATGTCTTCTGTGCCATTTCCTTTAGCAAGTAAAATGTGCAGTGAAATTTTTTTGACTTCTCCTTCTTTCTTGAGTAAAATATGCTCTTTGGGCCATATAGCTCATTTAAAAATAAACTTTTCAATGTTTATGAGCTGTATTGCTTTTGTTTCAATTATTTCCAAAGTAATTTCCATGCAAATTTTCTATTCATGTTCCTGTCTGAAATAACTGTATTTTGAGTCCCTCTCTCTACACAGGCATAAAGAAAGAGCTGTACTGAGCGTGTGATATTTTCTTACAACCTCAGAGGGTTCAAGTGATTACTTTTAAATTATTTTTACTCTTGCTATATTTTCTTCCTGCAGAAGGGCAGCTTAGCCCTTGTGACATTTGAAGTCATTGAGAAAGTTCCTCCTGAGCTGAAGGGAAGCAGAACTATTCTATCGTGATGGAAGTTATTGGAAGTGTGGCATATGGAGTGAGCTAATGGTATGATTTCATGTGGTGCTGAGATACTGGAATTGCAGCTGGCTGCATTAGTGTAAGTGTTTCACACTGTGTGAGGAGGCAACCAGTCTCCTCTGAACACATTAAGGAAACTTTATTTTGGGTGAAGAACATTTGTCTTAAGTGGAGTGCAGCAGTGCTGAGCTGCTGCCAAGTGAACCAAGTTAGCAAATGCCACCTGCTTTAACAGGGGACGTTTTCCCATCAGTAGCACACGTAACTTTGAATCTGTGTCCTGGCCACAGTGACCTCCATCACACATATTAATTGTCACTGAACAAGCTCTCTTTGTCATCAACCTCTTTGGTGACAGCCATGCCATACCACTTCACATGATATTCCTGTAACTGGAAAACTCTCAGTTCATTCACAGCTGAAAGAGTTAGTCTGGGTTTGATATTTTAAAGTTTAGTGCATTTTTTCCTTGAGTTAATTACAAGCATTGCATGGGTAACATATGCCAGAATAAGGTATTTCATCATTGCTAAATGCATGGTGGTAACTCAACACATGGGTATGCACTGACAAGTTTTCTCTTGAAAGACTCTTCAGGGGTTAGATCAGCAGATGGATCACCTTGAAATTTTAGATAGCATATACCCTGCCTCTTCTTGAGGCTGTGAAACCGGGCATGAATAGCCTTAAAATTGTCCACATTGATGTCTGGACAGGAAGTCCTATGTGGGATTCATCTTTCTGGGATCAACAGTGCATGTACGGGTGTACCCTACTTAATCATGTGTGACATGTGAGTGCAAAGACTAATCAAGAATATCATCACTTACACTATGCAGTTTACTCTGTTTGGTGACATCCTTCTTTTCCATTTCAGTGAGGAATTCTGGGTCAGATCTTTCTTTTCCTTAAAATGGGATTCTCACTATCTGCATTCAAGCCTAGAAGCACTTAAACTCTCCCTGGTTTAACACTTTTTTGTCCTAAGATTTTTTCTCAAACCTAGAGACATACTTTCTCACAAATATCACTATAATGCAAGAGCTACTACTACTTTGCTGTATCTGTTAGTGTGCCTAGCTGTAACAGCTGATTTTGTAATCTGTTAAACAAAACAAAACAGAACAGAAAAAAACAAACCCAAACAAACAACCACCCCAAAACAACCACCACTTACCCAAACAAACAAAAAACAAAGCAAAGGGCAATAGGCAGAAGTGGGAAATGGCAAAGAGGAGGATCTTTTTTCCAGAGAGAATGTTTGTGCCAGTAGCTGTTACTGAAAGGTCTTGGTGTTTTGCTGTTGCCTTCTCAAGGTGTTTCAGGTTCCACTTAGAACAAATAAATAGCTCTCCTCACCCATCTCCAGCTCCTCAGGCACACCATGGGCACATCTTGCAGGTGAAAAGTACAAATACGTCTCAAAAGCCAACACTGGTGAGATGCTGAAAGCTGATGCTGGCAGAGTCCCTGCATAGCACTGCCAGGAAAACTGGAAATGAAGATATTGCCCTTTCTGCTCAGTACTATAGGCAGATCTCATCAGCTCTGACAATCTCATTATTCCAAATTTTTAATAGTCAAGCCTGCAGTCTAATATTGACACCAGACAGCCAACCTGACGTACAGCTCTCTGAAGAGCCCACCAGGCAGTGGAGAAGTTGAGAGGACCTCAAGAAGCTAAGGAATTCATAAATTTTCCTTTTATTATAAACTCAAGTCCACCAAAGATCAATTGCCATGCATATTGCCAAACCTCAGAAGCTGCCAGAGAGCTGAAATCATTCAGTGATGCACTTTTAAGACGTGGGTGTGTCACCAGAAGCACAGGAGCAGTACCATTGAGGAGGAACAAAATAGCAAGGACATGGCTCACATATATACATCTTACACAGAAATATTTACTTTTCCTTTTCTAAGTAAACCGATGTGCAAGAAGATCCCCACAGATATGATGGAGAAGCTGCAACGATTTAATACCCAAAAGTGGAGGATCAAACCCCACACCCCAAAGTCACCATGATAAACTCAGCTAAGAATTATTGCAGCTAAGAATTAATCCTGTGCTTATTTTTGAAACAGCAAAATCCCATGGGCCAATTTCATCTTTAGTTTATCTGATTTCTTAGGAATTGATGATTTTATACCAACAACTAATTTAATCTAATACATTTATAAGAATTTTGTTCATCTGCATAATTTGGGTAGAAGAAAGGTAGGAAAAATGGGATAAAAGTGCTTTCTTTGTGGGAAGCAGCTGTCAGGGAGATGCAGTCTCTTCAGCCATTACTGCAATGAATGCAACTGCACTGTAAGATTCCCTTTATGTCCCACAGATACAGCCATGTTCAAACTGATGCTGTAAGTGATTAAACTTTGACCTCATGTTCATCAGCTGAGGTGAAGGAATGCCAAGAGGGGGTCACCAAATGAGGAAGCTCTTTTATGAAGAGATTGGTTTGTGTTCAGATCATCTTTAGAATATATTCCACAAGTGAACATCGAGTGTATTTTCCCACTGATGTTTTGAAAATGCAGATCCTAGGTCAAATATTAAAAAATGCATTGAAAGGACATTCTCAGCACATTCTTTCTATTTCTTTTAAATACTATTCCCATTTGTCCCTAACAGTTCCTGAATATTTGACACAGACATATTCTTTGAGTATTGCACATTCACACAAGGACATAACAAACAATTCTCTTATATTTGTTTATTGCTAAGTTATGTGTTGGGAACTGTACATCCCAATTTTTTATTGTACACTTATCTTGTATTGCTTCTAGATGCTGGTCTTTTTTTACTAGTTTGTTATTGTTCAGTTGTGCAAACGCTGTTCATTTGTTTTAGGAAAAGCTAAAGGATTCCACTGACACTGCAAATAGCTACAGTAAAGTAAACAGAACAGAAGTAGGAAGGTGTAATTCTAATAGCCCAACCCAACCACGGTTCACTGCCCTCCCTCCTTTGAGCTGCTTGCTCTTGACTCTGGCAATTGCTTAGTCTCTGTTTCCATTCCATCTTATTCCCACTTGGTCTCTGTCTCACTAAGTTTTCATTATAATATTCGATGCACATGTATTGGCTTGTTGGTTTCCTTATGTTTTGCTTGACTGCATACATTTGGCATGCATCAACTACCACAGATGCTCTTCTGTCTGATACATTTTGTGTGCTCAAATGGAGGGGATCGAACCTCTTTATTGATGAGGGTGGGGCTATATGTCTGTCTCAGTGTCTCAGTGTTCATTAGGTATTGGGCATGGCTGTTTATTGGCAAAATATTTTGCTTCTAGACATATTAAGAACACTAGTTTCCAATACACACAGTTCATACCTGCACTGTTAAGGAAATACCTTTTGAAATTCTAAGTTAAACACCGACTCCTGGACAGGTAGATGAGGTTCACAACGGTTTGGCACTGTTGGCAAAATATAGTAGTTTTTACCTGAAGTTACAAGGTTAAAAGCATTTGCAAAACTGCCAGATTTATTATCAAAACAGTAATTAACTGAAGTGTCATGCAATTAAACTAGACCAGCATGTGTTTGACAGCCTTGGGCAGCGCTAGGAATGTAGTCCCTGGCTCAGCGCAGTACTTAAAAATGTCTGTAGCTTTAAGCATGTAGGTACTCCCTGTGAAGGCTAGAGGTAGATCCCAGCAATCAGAGAAACTCAGTGTCTGAGGAAAGCTGCAGGAACAAGAAAAGCTTAGTCTGGTGTTGGAAACCCTAATGGTGTATGTGGCAGCATTCAAATACATAAAAGGTGATGGCAAGAAAGGAGATAAGTTACACTGAGAATGGGAGAGGGAAAGTGATTGTCAGCTGAAGCAGGAATTACTTGTTTGGAACTTCAAGACATTTTCTAACAGCAAGTATGGTGAGAAAATATAGACCAGACCACCTCAAGAGGCTCTGAATCCTCATAGGAAAGTTTTAGAAAGAAAATTCTATGAAGAATATTTAAGATGAAGCTGGGCTTCAAACAGAAGGATGGACAAGATACCTAATTGAAGGCCTTTCCAGCCTTATTTTCTACAGTTGTATAATTTTGTGTGCTTAAAATTACACATGTGCACCAAAATAAATGTGTAAGACTCTTCTATGTAGGCTTCAGCAAATGTTATTCTGACAGTGGGAACAGTGGATCAGTGCTCTTATTGGGCCTCATCTTTCATAAACAGTGTATTCAATGAACTCAGTGTACCGAACTCCAAAAAATAGACACACTTGTTTGTGAGAGTTCATCACTTCAGATCACCACTTATACTGTTTTATCCATTATTTTTATCTTGTCATTGTACCTAACAGAACGATTTTCTTAGTACAGATTTTTAATATCCATGGAAGGAGGTGTAAATATTTTGTTCTAGATTCTTTAATTTATGCTGGAAACTAAAAACATCTTTAGGTGTTGTGTTTACAAAGCCTTCAGCCAACAACTTTAATCATGGATGTTATTAAAATAGAATCCAAAGAGCAGTTCCTTTGCAGGTACTGGATAAGAAAGGCAGCCACCATACCATACATCTGGCAACCCTATGATAACAATAAATATACCCCAAAGGATCCATGCCAAGAGGAACATCTGAAATACATAAGATATGGAGTGATGATGAGCCCAGAGTGCCTTGATTTTAATAAGAGAAAGCTGTGTGTTATCACAGGTCTCACAAGATGAACTTCTGATGGAAGCAAATTAATGAGCATCTGAATGGCTGTGAAATTAAAAGTTTGAGTAACAACTAAATTTCCAGCCAGTCATCTTGCTGAGAAGAAGTGACACACAACAGACTTGGCTTTTGGAAAAGGCAATGCTTTTGTGCTTTAGATAAGAAACAGGATTTTTCAAGCAGAGGCATGAAAATAGAGATGGGCACAGTCAGAAGATTCAGAGCCAAGTCAGAAAACCTGCCAGAAACTGGAAGCAGAGGGAACTTAAATAGTTTGGATCCAAGTTTTGAGTGTTCACTTGCAAATGTTTTCCTCAGAACTATTTAAAAAATAATCTGCTCATCTGAAGTCAGTGATCAAGCCCTGAAAAGAAAAGCTTCCTTTTTCATTAGGGTTCTGCCCTACCAGCTGAGCAGCTGGAGCACAGTGTACGTGCCATCATGCCACCTTTTCTCCCTTTACTTTTGTTTTTAAATACCTCCTTGGCACTGGAGAAAAGTGGGTTTGTAAAATGAGATCCTCTTGCAGGCAGCATTGTGTGAAGGACTGATAGAATCACTGATGGCCGTTACTGGGGAGAGCAAGGAGCAAAAGAGTCACTTGGACCCTGGGAGCCGGATTATGTAGAAGCTTTCACAGCAAAGCTAGTTACTGCTCATTATCTCTCTCTGAATATTCCTTGGTTATTTTGTTGGTTTGTTCATTACAACTGAAATTGTAATACTCACCTTTTCAAAAATGGTGAGCTACTCCAGGAAAATCCCTATTGTGCAGGGAGACTACAAGAAAATTGAAGAGGACTTTTTGGCAAGGGCATGTATTGACAGGACAAAGGGGAATGGCTTCAAACTGAAAGAGGGAAGGTTTAGATCAGATGTTAAGAAGAAATTCTTTACTGCGAGGGTGGTGAGGCACTGGCACAGGTTACTCACAGAAGCTGTGGATGCCTCATCCCTGGAAGTGTTCAAGGCCAGGTTGGACAGGGCCCTGAGTAACCTGGTCTAGTGGAAGGTGTCCCTGCCCATGGTAGGGGGTGGAACTAGATGGTCTTTAAGGTCCCTTCCAACCCAAACCATTCTCTGATTCTATGATTCTACCTCTGTGTTCTTACAAAGCAGAAATAAATAATATGAATGGGGCACTGCTCTGTTCTGTTCTCTTCTGGGTCACAAATCTTCCCTTTGTTTATCCTTCAACAAAGTTTTTGGTTGGAATTAGCATATCATTTATGGATTGTGTGGCAAAGGTGTGTCTGGCTAGAGATTTGCTTGCAGAAGCATGATCTCTAATGAAAAGGGAGAAAATTGGAGAGGTGTGAGGAGCATAAACAAAATAACCATGAATGGTGCTGAAAACTGCTTTAAACCCACATGAGAAGAAAGATGCAAGCTAAAAGAAGTTCTAGATTAAAGAACAGTGAGAGATCATTAAAAAAAGATTGAAAAACACTTGTTAATGAGCTGTGAGCCATGGCTTTTTACTTCTATAATATTGCTCAAATATTTACTCTTATTCTAACTATTGATAAATGGTGTGTCTCTAACTACTCTGTAACTCCAGCCAGTTTCCAGCTTTTACATATGTCTGTTCATAACTGACTCAAAGTCAAGGCAAAAAAAGAAAGTGTGAGGTCTGGTTTATTTTAACCCTTGTATCTGTTTTTTTATGGATGGTTTCTGAAGAGAAGTGTTGCATCTGTGTTGTGACTGTTCCCTGTGGATCTGGTCTGTTGTTCTGTATCTGTGGGAACATTTGTATGGTCAGGAATTCTATGCTGGGGTGTCAGATGTATATGTGAAACTTGATCATGATTACTGAAGTGCTGCATATCAAAATAGAAGGATGTTCACAAATGCTATAATTTTGGCACAACAAGGTACAAATGAAAGGCACCATGAAATAGATAAATGGTTAGTATTTATAAAATATTTTTATATGGCTTAAAAATTCCATTATATGGATTAAAACCACATAATTAGGAGGAGCAAGATTCCATACTGATGGTACACGAGTGATTTAGCACCAGTGACCAAATCCATCACAGCTTTGTTTAGTGTCTTCCACTGTGAGCCTCACATTCCTATGTTGAGGACAAAAGCCTTTGCAGATCTGTGGATCAAAGCTTTTGTGGATCCAGTAATGATCTTCTGGATTGGATCACTTTAAAGAACTTTGGTCAGAGTTCTCTTTATATTCAAGGTGCAATAAAAATGAAGTACTTTTCTTACCCTCTCACATATTGTCTCTGCATCCTTGCCATGGGCCCAGTGTGCAGTATAGAAATAGCAGCCTTGGAGTTCACAGCTTCTTTGCTTTCTGAAAATAGCATTACAAAAAACCCACAAAACTTCAGAACTGTTGTATCAGTCTTCTATTCTGGACTCAGCTGTTTATTGATGCTATAAACTACTTCTTATTTGCAATAATCCAATTTTTCATTTTCTCATTGTTTACTGGGCTGAAGAGATTGGGGGAGGTGGGTTAGAAAAAAGGGGTACATAGCAGCCTATATATAAGTTGATACTGTAACCAATGTAACAGCTGACATTTCTGATTAAATGAATATTACTTTTATCATGAATAAATGCTTATCAAAGCAGGTGTTATGCACAACATATCACCTCAGTATAGACCTGATGGTGCACTTGCCTGCCTCAAGGGAGTGAATATCCTTCCAGCAGAATTCAGTAGGGATGGTGATCTATCTTTCTTGGAAAAAGTAGTCAGGAAAGCTAAAAATCGTAGCACTTGTAAATTAAAGGTTCAGGTATTAAATCAAGGAGTAGAAACAATATACTGTAAGTTAAATGAGCAGTTCCATTTTGTAACTAAAAAGTAGCTCAAGGCACAGTTGAAGTGTGTAGACCAGGGAAAGGTATTACATTTGAAAAACTCACACAACTCTGCTTTAATGTAAATTGAAGTAACAGCTTCCCTCCTAGGACCACAGAACTTAGGAATTAATAAACGTCCATAGCTCCTTGCTAAAAAGAGAAGGTGAGGAAAACTTGTGAAAGAAGTAGAAAGAGGACAGTTAATATCTCTGTCTTGAGGAGGATACCTAGCAGTTCTTGAAGAGGGGAAGAGAGAAAAAAAAAGTGTTGAAGACATAATTTTGGTAATGTGGGAGAATGTTTCTAAAGAAGAGACAACTGAAGAAGTGAGAGCTAGTATGTAATGAGATTGAATCATCCATTAATTCAGTGATTTTTGCAGTGTGAGAGAAGGGTTTCCAAAGCAGCCTCCAACCTCAGTACTGAGAACACAAAGGAAGCTTCCAGCTGCCATGTGAGATGTGTTCTGGAGAGCGATTTTACCAGGAGTGTCATGTCCCATCTTGTGCTTGCAGTCCTGCAGGAGATCAGCAGTCTTCTAGTCATGTGTATCGGATAATAATATTTTATGCCTGTGGAATGTATCCTCTAATAAAGGAGTGCCATTTAAATTGGGGCTTTGCAAGCCTGCACACGGCAGGTTGAGCCTGTGTGCCCCAGGAAAAGCAGGTGCAGCATGACAGCAGCCAAGAAGGATTCCAGCCTTTCTGAGGACCAGTTCAGCAAATAAATAACACTAGAAATAGGAATAAAAACAGTTTCACACACCTTGCCACGAGCAGTGATAGCAAGTGGTATGTCACCTTCAGAACCAAAATAAAATCCAGATTGCTCCTTTGTTGTGTGTTGTTAATTCAGATCTAAACAAATGCATCAGAAATATGCACAATCTGAATTTTTACGATTGGAAACCAGTCACTTGATTTAAAACTGTTTTGCAATACTCAGATAAGCATATGTTTGGAGATTGATTTATGGCTGTGAAGCACCCAAGGAGAACGAAAACATGGTGTGAGCTGAAATGCCCATCCCTAATTGTACCACCAATCCAATCTGTGCTGTGATAAATGCCAATCCATGACAAATCCGTAGTGATCAGTGGCAATAAACAGGGCTCACAGCAGAGCATGTTCCCTTAGAGGGAACACCTTAGTAGCCCAGCAGGGACTTTTCATTCTGTTGTTTACTTTGGCAGTGAAAAGTGAGCACCGCCCTGAAATGCTTGAGAGCCTAATAACAGGAAGTACCTTCCTAGCAAAGAAAAAGGATCGTCTCTGGACAGAAATCTTGTAAAACTCTACAGTCTCCCATGCAAAGTCTGACTCAGGAAATTTGCTGAGTGGCCTCAGTCTTCATTATTCATGGTCCTGGGGGATAGTCAGAACTTCCCAGGATATGCAGAGCAGAGCTGTTCTAACAAACCCACTTTTTTCCCCTTCAGAAACTTTGCTACCTAAGCTTGACAATTTCCTCAGAAATCTTATTATTTTAAAGGAAACATTTTCATAAGGCCCCTTCAGCACTGGACAGGCTGTCTGATCACAGGGTTGGATTGACATGGACTTCAGACTAGAGGGTGACTTTTACCCCATCAGTATTAATGTAGTGCCAGACAGTATCTGCTACATCATTTGGTCTCAGGGAAGTTCAAATATGAAGACAGAAACTCAGAGAGGTGAGTTACTGTTCTTGAATCTTAGGTATGTAGACCTGGCAGAATTGAGTGAAAAATCAAGCCTCATGATTGTATATGAAATATGTGTTTTAAAAATGTTTTTCTTTGCCTGCCTGCTAAAGGAGTGGAAATATAGTTTTGTGCTTTCACACACACACACACACACACACATACACACAAACACACCCTTTGCTATAGGGAAGGATCCCAGAAAAGTGTTGTGTGGAACTATGTAACTATGTCCGAGTGTTACCACCATTCATATCTGGAAAATCAACTGTCTTATCATTTCTGGGTTTAGATTGTAGCAGTCTCACTTAGGAGTGACTTTCTTCAAGTTCTGCCTAGAGCCAGACTACAGCTTGGAAACATTACCGTAGAGGGTTCAAAAATGTGATCTATTTAAGCAAACATTTTTGGGAGAAACGCATAGTTTTCTGTGTTTAAATCTTAGTGGGAGACACACCACCCAGGCCCTGAATACCCCTGTTGTGTACAAACATAAACACTGAAAAGCTCAAAAACTTGATTCACCTATTTTTATTTATTTTAAATTTTTATGTTTCCCATGGTGGCAGACTGACATGACACATTGGTGGGCACAGGAAAGATCTGTGTTAATAAAGTAGGCTGAGTTTGAATTATCATTTACTCTCCATCCTGAACCCAAAATTGCTATGTACTTTCCATGTGCTAGGAAAGATCCCTGCAGAAGGGATCGACCTGATGTACGTATATATATGTATGTCTGTATATGTGTATATATATATATACACATACCAAACATGGCATACTTTTACTGCATGTTCCATGCTTTTGACATCTTTTCACTGATCAGATACAATAGCTGTCAGCTTTTTTCAACTTGCAGACTTCTGAAGATTTTTAAAGGTGGAGAAAATCCCTCCATTGTAGATGAAAATCATTTGGCAATATACTTCTTTTACTTACCACAAGTTCCTCAGAAAATCTGAGGCTGAAAACAGTGGCTGAAATGTACTTCATCCCCAGTGGGCCTTATATGGTTGAGTTACAAACCAGAGAAATTAACATTGAATATGTATTTAAGATCTCCTTATCCCTCAATTCTTTTTCCTTGGGTGATAATTTCCTTCCACACTAAATCAGAATCCCTGAAAACTGGAGCATGTTCTCTTAGTGACCTGCAGAGCTTGATAAATTTGTTAGAAGATGTGCTCATTGTTCTTGCTTCTGGTGCTGGGGATCCCCTGCCCAGAACTGGGAGCCCTGCTGTCTGAGAAGCTGCACGTGCCACTCCACACTCTCAGGCTCGCACACTCCTTTCCTCTTACACCTGGACAGGCCGTAGAGGATCTGTGTAGAGTGCAAGCACCACATCAAGAGTACTCAGTATAAACCTGTCACATCCATGAAGTCATTGACTTTTGCTCCACGCACTCAGTTTTGTCTTGGTCCAGGAAACTGGTAGTCTGAGTTCATTGTATCGATGCAGCATTTAGGACAAGCCAAGTTCTGGAGAAAATGCACTGCAAAATCCCTTGCATACTGGTTAGAAAACCTTAGGATGGCTATTAAACCTTTTGGGATATGTGAAAACTGGTGACACCTGCTTGTATTTAACTGTGCATGCTGTATCAAACTGGACTGCTTGAGCAAAGAGTGTTGGGCTCTTCTTGTACTCCGAGCCTGCCCCCAAGCTGCTCTGGAGCTCAGGCTAATGCTCTCTCTTAGCTCAATCTTGTGTGTAAACAATGTGGATCATGAAGGAATCTATTTTGGAAGCAAATTTAGATCCTGACTAAGATAAGGCTAGTGAGGTTGAGGATGGGGTACAGATGTACCACAAACAATATAGACTTGGTTGCAGTTCAGCTTGGTTGCAGCAACAGGTCTGGTGCTTTCTTCTCTTATTCCCCAGCAGTGATCTCCAGTGCTTGGCCAGGTTCCTTGGACTGGGTATGAGCTGTGGGCTTTATGCACAATCTTGTGTTTATTTTCATTCTGAGTGCCCAGGTACTTATAGAAGATGTTCTTGTTCTATGCACAAACTCACCTAAGTGACACAGCAGCGTCAGTGGCACTTCTGTTCCTAAAGGTTCCTGAAAATCCTCTCTGGATTGTGAAATAATCCTTGATCCAAAAATGACCCTTTGAAACTTAGCAGGGAAAAGGACTTGCAGGACAGGAACGTGTAGGGCTGGAAAAGGGGAGAGCAGGAGAAAACTGCTCTCAGGGACCCTTCAGGTGCCCTCCCCTGCATTTCCCATCCTGCTAATGAGAATCCCTCTCTGTATAGGAGGTGAGTTGCTGTGAGCTGTAGTTGAGCCCAGCAGAGATTTTCATCAGGATTTTTTTGCCAATATGTTTTGAATTTTCTGTCAAGATTGCAGGCAGAAATCAGGCTTATTTGCCAACACCCATCATTTTCTGAGGCAGATCTCCAAGATAAGTATTGTCTCCAGCTTTTGTTCTGTGTGCAGTGTTGCACTGCAATTCTGCCTGTGTTTCTTTTTATAATGGTGCTGGTAAGCTAGTCACAAATCATATCTTTTCTTTAGGGCTGCCAGAAAGGCGTTGTTCTTTTTTTTTCACATTACCATTTTTTTGTAAACAGCTTGCTGTGACTTCTCTCCACTGTGTATATTGGCAGCACCACAGCCAGGTCATCTGGCACTGGTTGTGTCCCTTTGCTGCCTGCGTGCCTGAAACATTGATGTGTGAGATTAGCATGCATAGTTTTTGTCTAAAAGCCACTGGTGCTAAAACTGTTTTAAGGGGTCACGAGTGAGCTTGCAAACAGGCAGTAGTTTTCTAAAAGCCAGGGTATGATCCTATGAATCAAACTTGCATTCTGTGATAAGTTAAATACTCAAGGACTGGTTCTCTTTGACGAAGCAGACTGGGCAGTGGGCTGATTGTCAATAACTATCAGCATCAAACAAGAGACTCAGTCCAGCTCATAGCTGTGCTGCTGTATGCAGCATGTGTTGCAGGCAACTCTTACCTAGAGGACAAAGTGAAAGGGATTATTCATCATGCCAGCACTGGGAAGGAGAGGAGTCTTATGGATGAAAATTACTTGGTTTAAACTCACAGCAAAGCTCCTCAGAGTGGCAGTGATCAGGATCATCTGCTTCACAGCCCTGTTCCCTGGCAGATGCTGTGGTGTGCTGGACAGCTGGAGTAGCTCCCTAATTTCTATGGGGACAGGGGCGTGGGGTGTGGAGAAAGGGAGAGATGACAGCAGGTCACCTTTGCACACAGGTCTTTTAACATCCCAGCCTTGATACCATTAGAGGTGATAACTTCTGGCTGTGCCAGCCATCTCCTGCTGTACAGCCTGATGTGTACTGAGATGTAAAATGTGCCCAAGCGCCAATGCACATAAAAACCTGTGTGGAAGACGGGGCCTTTAAGAGGTCACAGGTGTGTTTTGTTTGGATCTGTCTGTCACCAAAATTACATGATCAGGAGCAGTCCCAGACACAGAAGACAATGCACTTGTTCATCCCCAGCCTTTGGACTGAGCTGCTTGCTAATGCTAATAGTTACTATTAGGCAGTTGTATTGCAGAGCACCATGACAGCACCAGGGCCTGAGTGTCTGTCTATACAGACTTGTCTCTGAGCAGAGGTAGACAGCTGTCTGCAGCTGCTGAAAAGACCCTCCTGTCTACATGGTGACAGTAAAAGCAACAAGCCCAAGTCTTCAGCCGCCTCCTCCCAGTTGGCTGTCCCCTACCAGAACAGCCCAGCCCGTCCTCTCTGGGCTACTACAATTCAGTTTGTCCTGCACTGTTGAGGGTCTCTGTTGTATAATACTCCACATGCAGATATAGGTTTATTATAATTATTGCTATTTCTTATTTGTACTGTGCTTAATATTATAAACTGTGTGGAATGTTATATAAAGCCAGAAGGAGAGAGGAAAGGCAGTACTTAGCTGTACAGTCTTTGCATTAGTGGGTAGAGACAGCCAAGACCTCTTGATCACTGAAGTCTCTTGGGACCTGGGAAATTGAGTTAGCAATGTTTTTTTTTCATCCTGGCATTACTCACGCCCCTACAGCCCAAAAGCAATGATTAGTTCCCCACAAGGCTTTTATTCATGCCCGAGGTTACTCACGGTGTTTCCCAAGTGATGTACAATTTGTAGACTTGGGGCACTGAGTCAAGGAGGTGACTCAAGAGGCTCTGGTTGGTTCAGTGGCTGCCTGGCTCAGTTGTGTAAAACCAAGGCATGGAGGGAATTGCAGTTGCTATACAGAAATAGGTGTGGCTTCTCCTTCCCTGTGCGAACCATCCTTGTGTGGGCCTGCACTATTCCAATCAGCTTCTTGGCTGATTCACTAGTTGTGTAATTTATGTGTCAGTCATGACAGAATTATCAGACCAATGTACACCTTATTCTGTGCTCCAGAGCTCCCTTTTAAGTTGAAGATGACAAGTTATCATAACTTGGCTGTTTCTAAACCATGAACACAACTTAAGCTCTTAGAACAAGCTGGTCTAACCTGGAGACCCTTTATCTTAGGGCTCCCCTTGCAGAGTAGGAAGTGATTCAGATGTGCTGTGGCACAGCCCCCCTCCAGGAGCAGTGGATGTGCAGGGTAGAGCCTCAGCTTCTCAACTTTTTCAGAGCTAGCGTCAGGTGCTGTAAACTGTTGGAGCATCTTTCACCAGGAAGACGGTGCTGTCTTCAACTGTAATTTGTTCTCTCTAACTGCCAGACTGAGGCATCATCGAGGCTTCTTTGTGTGCTGGGAGCAGAGAAAGCAGCAAACTGCATCTGGTAAAACATTCCCAGGTACATCCAGCTGCAGTGTGGCTCCACCTCTACAGACTTCACCTTCTACAAGCAAAATTGAACGGGACAAACGGGGGATAGAGCGATGGTGATTGTTGCCTCCAAGAGAAGCTCAAGGTGCCTCCCCTGCTCTAACCATCAGTGCACACACCACTGTTATTGCAGAAGTGGCAGCTGATGACCTGAATTGAGGTCTGCTGCAGTTAATTGATTGCGCCAGCTGGACACCTGATTTGCAGTGACTCTGAGTATCTGAGATAATCACTGACTTCAGTAACAGGTGAAGCAGCTCAGGACCTCTCTAAATTATGTCCTTGATGTTGACACTTGCCCCATAGGAACCTGAGGGAACTAATAATGTTTCAGCAGACAACATCCTCAACTCCATCTTCTTAAAATGTGGAGTCAGTGTTTCTCAAGATGTGATTTATTTTCAGTTTCCTCTTAAGTCACCTCTCTGTCATACTCCACTTCGACCTTCTTTTCCTTTCCAGTAAGAAACTGGCAAAATGACTCCTGAAGAGATGTTCCATGAGCACTTTCTTCTCAATAAGCATTAAACCAGTATCTTTGTCCTGACAACACTGCAGGTATTAAAATACTGTAATTTCACATTTTATCAAAATTTTGATGACTCTCTTATGTTTATACATAGATAAAGAGAACTGGTAGACAAAGGTAAAGGAAGGAGGAAATTCCTCCAATCCTGATATCATTATCCGAAAATGTAAGGTCCCATCTCTTGCTCTAGTGAAGTCTGTGAGCCATTCCAGTAAGTCTCCCTCATCCTGGTGGGTCTTACAGAGCCCAGGGCATTCAGTGCTGCCATTTCTTGAACACTTTCTATCTGTGAGCAGTCAGGCTGTTTCTGAAGCACACACTGTGGATTGTGCTGGAAGCAGATGTCAAGTGAGTTGAGCAAAGTGCAGTTGATAATAAGAGGGCAGTTTTTATGTGTCATGCTCAAAGAGCACAAAGTTCAAAAAGCTAGAGCCACTTTTATCCTTTTGGTCAAGGCTTAAGCCAAGTGCTGTTTGGCTGAGCCCCAGGATGAGCTCTACACCTCTTAATGACTTAATTGCCACATGCAGCTTGTTTAGACAACTAAATTTCCTTTGATTAATGTTCTGAAGGCAGAGTAATGGATGCTTCCTCCATGCAGGCAGGAAATTATGCTGCATAAATATCTGCCTGCTGAAGATAAATGTAATTACAAGTTCTGGGATTTAGGAGATGCATTGATGAATTCTGAAGAAGTCTTGATCCCCATCAATGAACACAGGGAACACTGCCTTTGGAGTGGAGTGCAGTGCTGTAGAGCAGCCATGTCCCTGCACGCCTTTGGAAATTTTCAATATGGAACTTAAAAGAACAGAGTACTATCTTGACAGCACACAGCTGCAGCCCCTCAAAAGATCTGTGCAAAAATCCACATGAAGTGGATGTTCTTTCAGGGGAACAAATCTGTGAAAATCTGTGTAGGGTGATAAAAGCCAAGGTGGATTCTGATTCTTGTAAGGAAGCATGGGGCACCAAATGGCACTGTCACGTTCAGTAGGGGGAAAAACCTTTATACAAGGTGTAGTTAAGCTTTAAAAATCTTTGCTGCAGGACACTGTACATACTAAAATGTACAGATTCAAAAACTAACTGGACATATTAATGGAAAATATCTGTCAAAGAATGACTGCAATGCTGCTGCATTTGACTCTGTACACCAGGAAAATATCTATTTGTTCTGTTCACATGGTCTTCCCATGAGACATGGTTATAAGACAGGGTATTGAGCTAGATGGAGTTTTGCTTTGACCCACCATGGCTGCTCTTCTGCTTCAGTTCCTATTCAGTGAGAAGTTTGCAGGTAGTATTCATGAAAGACATTTTGTTCCTTACTCAGTTTGGTGTATTTTTATTTATTAATGTTGCTGTCTTCTGAATAGAGCACAGATATCTGTGGGTTGGCAAGGCACTTCAGACCACTGACTTGAGTGGTTTTCAGCTAATTTGTAGTAGCTCATAGTTCAGCCCTGTGTATTTGCAAGCTTGCAAAATATGCTTAGCTTGCAGCCAGCTTTTCAGTGGCATCAGCAGGTGCTTGTAATTTCCTATTATAAAATGCCAAAACAGATCTCAAATCATGTATCAGAAAGTACTGTCACAACTGCTCATGTGCCCTGACTTAAGTCTTCACACCTCTGTCTGGGACCTAAATAGTTAATCTACCTGAGCAAATAGGTAGGAGCCTTTCTTATTTCAATAAAGTTTGATTCCTGGAGGCAGATCCTTTTTTCCAGTGAGTGTCAGATAATTGGAAGGGTAGGGTGAGGCAGGAAACCACGACACGCCTTTGTTGGGACTTGTTAAAGAGCACGGGAATAGAAGAGGAGAAGAAGAGTGAGAATAAACCAGGTTAAATAAAGAAGAGGTGAACATTTTTGGACGATCACTCAGATTCCGCACACCTTTGGAAGGACATGATATAAAGTGAAGGTGGCAAATTTTTGGTAGAAAGGAAGCGGTTGAGGAGAAAAACAGATTTTCAGTTCAGTAACCAAAGCACTCCAGGTAAGTTACATTATTAATAAAAGCAGCAAAAAAGCAGAAAAAGGGATCCTTTTTTTTCTGTTTTCCAGATTCCTTTAAGAACAAGGCAAAATAAAGGAGTTGTTACTTTTTTTCTGTGGGGAATGCAATATAAAAATAAGATTGTGTAAGAGCTGGGTCATTTTGGTTTTCTGTTTGTCAGTGAATACTACTCTTTTAAAGTGAGTTTCCAGTGAAAGGATAGGAGATAAGAAATGTGAAGCCAACCTACGGGTACATTTTTAATGCATTTTGTGAAACTACTGTAAAATAGATACAGTTTAGCTGAATGTTCTCTGCTCCATAAGGGTACCAGCATGGTGAGGACAGATCGTCTGTTGGCTGTTTTTAAAACTGAGCGGATCTGGAATGTGCTGGAAGAGTAATGATTGTAAATTTGAGCTTCAGATGGTGGGTGCAGGGTGTAATATTAAGTAAGTAAACTGCTTTTCAGTGAAGGTTTGTGTTGCCTTGGACAAACTTTGCTTTGTCTCAAACAGGTGAGTTTATTTATCAGCAGTGAGTCATTTACTATGGACTTTGTGCCATATTTTTGTCATAGAAGATTATGAAGCATTGTAAGGTGGTTTTGTCACAATTAAGTGAGATAAGTCTGATTTGAGAATCAGTATGAATCCCTCCTACAGCAGGTCTAGCAATTTGAACATAGTGGCATAAAGTGAAAGACTTGTCTTCCTTTCCTGTCTTCAGACTGACTTGTAGAGTGACTTTGGGAAAGTTACTTGTCCTTCTGTGAGTAGCTGCTTCATCTGTGAAATGGTGACAGCAGCACTTTCCTGTTGTGCGAACATTTTTTGATTGATACCGGGTTGTTTGTCTTCCTTTCTGTGCCAGAGCCAAGAAGTTGTGCAGGTCAGAATGGCCTTGCTTTGGCCCCTTTCTCTTTGAGTAGCTCAATTAAGTAGGGACAGTGAGGACACATTTTTGAAAAGAAGGCATCTGGCAGAGCAGAGTGATGTCTGGGCAGCACTTGTTGCTTGTGCTCTGGGATATGAGCATATATTGGTGTCAAAGAAGCCAGGAGAGGTTGAGGGCAGGGCAAAATTTGGTTCCTACAGCATGTCCAAGCTTTGGTTGGACACCTAACCAGCTTCCCTGGCATTAACATCATCCAGTGAGTCTACAAAATGAGCAGATTTTAGAAGCATGGTTTGGTTGATTCAATTCTAATTGTGTTGGTTTTGGTAAAATAACTCGAAAGGAACAGCTTTTAGAGCAGAATGAGAAAATCAGATTCCTAATCTGTGGAGTAAAAGAGAGATAAAGGGCTATTTTTAAGCAGTTTTATTAGTTCCAGGATAGTGACACCTGAAAGGCTTGGTTAAGAGGAAGGGGCACCCTAAAGGACATTTGACATGATGGGAGACATAGTCAGTGGCGTCATTTGTAGTCATCTACTGAGTCTCGGAGTATTCATGATCAAAGGGTTCCACTGGCATTAAATATTATTAATCTCAACACTTGCTGGTGCCTCTTTCTCCTAATGGAGTGTCTCACAGCTGGAGCCCTATTAACGGAGAGAGGAGAGAGCTAAAAGGGTGTGCTGCGAGTGCAACAGCATTCTGACATGAAAACTGGGAGGATGTTGTGGAGGGATAAAAGAATCTGAAACATGCCTACTTTTAATTTTCCACTAAAATACATCCTTGTGGCTATTCACCTACCCTTTGAAAAATGTTTATAATAAACTTTAGTACCATTTCACCCGATACCTAAATTCTAAAATAATAAGAGGGGCTCAAATGTTCCATCTCAGCCTGGCTCAGTGCCCTTGC
This sequence comes from Chiroxiphia lanceolata, assembly GCF_009829145.1. Classification (NCBI taxonomy): domain Eukaryota; kingdom Metazoa; phylum Chordata; class Aves; order Passeriformes; family Pipridae; genus Chiroxiphia; species Chiroxiphia lanceolata. The sequence goes on from NC_045644.1 coordinate 12,431,876, forward strand.
CAGTGTGCTGCACTCAGGCAAGTGGCACAGGGGATGCAGGAGGCACCCTGCACTGTCAGGCTTTTGTGGAAAGCACATACCTGAGCATGCCTTGCAATGCTGGGCAGCTGTTGCTGTCTTGCTGTCAGTGCTGTCCAGAGAGGAAGCAGTGTGCACAAGTGTGGCAGTGCCAGACCTCTCCTGCTTCCTAGTGCCAATAATGTCTGCAAGTTCCCTGTTTCTGTGGGTGCCACAAGCACACTACAACCACTGAGCTTGTGTTGAAGTGGCCATAGGGGGTACCCTGTCTTATGTTGCCTGGCTTGTTTGAGAGTGATCCCACTTCACAAGTTCCTGCTTGTTGCTCAGGGATGATTGCAGTTGGCTTCTCTGATTCAACAGCACTATTGCTTTCCACAGACATAGCCCACAGCTATGTCTTTGTGAATCCAGGTAGGAGCTGGTGAGATGAGTCAGTCCTGGCAGATAATGGAAATCCATCTCAGTCAGCCTGCTGGAGCCTGGGCTGGCTTTTGCATCCATGTGGCAAACACACATGCAACATGGATCAAAGTGCACTGTGTGCTGGGGCCGGGCTGTGGCATGCATGGCTCCAAAGATGTGCTTTAACCTCTTGTAATTTTTTTTTAATTGTTATCACAGCAAGACATTCCCCTCTCTCAAGAGAAGGCAATAATGCAGAAGATGCATTCACTACATGGTGGCGCTGGCCTCTTCCAGCATCCATGACCAACAACATCTCCCAGTAGCAGAGAGGAAGTGGAGTTCTGGGGCTGCAAAGCAGTACAAAGCAGTTTCCAAATACGAAACTCTGTTCCTTGCCAAAAACACTGACAAAGCCAACAGTGCTGAAATCTAGATAAAAGCTTCCAGCATCTGTTTTTATGGAGAGGGCTTGAAAGATGCTTCCAGTGTTGATGTAGAAAGGAAGAGTAGCCAAGATATTGCCTTTCCTTGGAGGAACCCTTACCTTGCAGGAAACTGTCATCCTACTGGAGGAGAAACTCTCCTAATGCATATAGTTGCAGTCTTGCATATGCCTTGGAATCAACACCCTGAAAGTCCACAGTGTTAGCAAGCACTGTGAGGATTAAGCAGCATCCTGCTGCCGCCAAGGTTGTGTAAGGACTTGGGTGTGTCCTCAGGAACCCCATTTACAGGGCTGTTTAGACAAGCTCAGGGTCAGCAGTGCAGAGTGAGGGCTGTGGGCACTGTGTTGTTCTCTGCAAAGTTCGGCTGAGTTTGTCATAGGAGGCTAAACTGGCTTGGCTGGCAGTGTGCCTTGCACACTCAGACTGTTCCTGTCCAGCTCTGGGAATAGCAGTTGTTGGCAAAGAGAAAATTGAATTCGAACATCAGATATTCCTGCAGGTTCTCTGCTGCATCCTGCCTTGTATCATTATTTATACCTGGGCAATACAAGCGTAACATCAAGGGGGGTTACACTTTCCAGAAGAGTTAAGAGGAATCATGAGGATCAAACTCAAATGGTAGCTGTACTGGGGGGCACAGTCTTGGGTTCTGCCTCAAGATGAGCTTTAAAACTTGGAAGGAATTTCACCCAAAGCTTTTTTTTTAGACTCAGCCTTTTAAGTGTGTGGGTTTTGCTACAGCTGGACCTTTAAAGGGGAGACTTCAAATGCAGTGAAGGGTTTTACCCTATTGTGAGCTTGTATGTAAATTAAAATCTCTTCTCATGGTTTGTGGCTGCACAAGATGAAATGTTATCTTAGAGAGACTAGGAGTGAGCAATTGTGTGGTTCCTTCTGACAGAAGTGTTTTCTCTTCTAGATGATGTTTCTTTTCCACAATCACGTTTTCTTGTGGTATTTCTGCCTTGGCAGACAGTCATACCTCTACTAGAGATTATAATTTTGACTAGAAAAGCGTCCAACTCATGAAAAAGAGTGTACACAGCATTCACAGCATTGATTCCAACACTTTGTAGACTGACCTGAGCTGGCATTAAATTAGATCAGATCCTAAAGCCACAGACAGGGTCCCCAAACTGTCGCTGCTCTGCCTGTAAAGCAAGATAAAGCACTTCCTTGCTGCCAAAAATAGCTAGTTTAAAGGTAGGTCCAATCAGTGCTGTGGCTTTAGGATCAAAGTACCATGAGAATGCAGTATTGCTGTTGACAGATCAACAGTATCTCTGCCTAGGTTTTTCTGACAGTACTGGCAGAGTGCAGGTAACTTACTCCTGCAACTGCCTGCACTGTTGAAAACTAATCCTGTACTGTTGAGTCCTGCTCAGAGCAGATGTGTGGGAGTAGTGTTTGAATCCTGTGGTTTTCATCAAACCTTTATAGGGGCACAGCTGGAAACCAAAATGTAGTGCCACGAAGTCTGGATATAAATCCAGGTCTAAACTCAATCACTGAGTGGTTTTGCTTCAATTGCCCCTGTCTCACCTGGCAATTGTAAAGCCTGTTGGCTTTACAATCCCTCCTGGTGTTTCAGTATCCAGTGTTGTAGGTGCCAGTCTATTAGTAATAGTCATATGGCTCTGGAAGGGCACTGTAAACTCCCTGGCACAGATATCTTCCAAGCAGTCTAGTCTCCAGCTGAAGAAAGCAAGTGGGACCTGTGGGGAGCTGTTGTCGTTTCCTACTATTCACAGAGCTTTGAGTGCAGTCTCTCTGTTTTCCTTGCAGGTGGCAATGATATGGATCCTGTAACAAAGAAAACAAGGCAAGATGGATCAGAAGTTACTGAAAGACGTAAGGAGGAGATTTTTTATTTTTATATCACACCCCAGAAAACCCAGAAGTGGATGACCAGTTTTGTAAGGGGTTGAATGCTGATGAGAGGACGAGAACTAAATTCTGCTTCTGACTCTGGTCTCTCTGCTGAAGTCAGAATAAGGAATAGAATGGGCCAAGATGTGTGTCACAGCCTGATTGTTTAACCAGATGATTGCCCCGTGGTAGCATTTCTAGCCAGTAGTGTGGACATTTGGATGCTGCTTCTACCTGTGATATCAATGCCCTGTGTAGCCTAGAACATGTTCTTTAGATATCTCTTTGGGGCTTTGTGTAAAACAGAGGCTAATTTCCTGCTGGCTATATGGGAATTAACTAGTAGGAAGCTAGTAAGGGGTCTGATCATGAGCTTTGTGGTTACAGCCATGGCTGTGGTTCAGAAGTGCCCAGAAATAATAATAGTTCCATGTTTTACAGGGATCTTGTAAAGACAAAAATCTTTCGTGACAGTGATGTTCTTAGAGATAGAAGGACCTGCAAAGAAACACAGCATTGTGTGCTAATGCAACCACAGTCCCCAGGCAGTGTGGTCTTAAGGGACTTTTATTTAAATGAGTTGATCTTCTTTGACTGAGTCATGCTCCTGCATGGCAAATAAGTAGAACTTTGATCTAGTTTGGCTATATTAACATGCCATTACATCTGCACCCTTTTCTTCCCTCAGTTATTACAGAGACTGTAACCACAAGACTGACGTCCTTGCCACCCAGTAAGTAATTTTCAGTCATTGCATTGCTTCTGCTCAGTGTTCTGTGCCTCTCCATGCTGTTTGTCTGCATTATATCCATTATTTCCATAAATCCCTGGATGCAGCAGGTCTCAGTGCATAAAGATTTGCACTCAAAGAAAAGCAATTGTCAGGAAAGCCTTTCTCAAAATACTGGTTACTATGGAGAAGGAAGAGTATGTGGGGAGCTGTCTGGGTATTATCAGGAGCAAAGCCACATGCTCCACTAAGACTGGTAGACCAGACTCTCCATGGATTGAAGTCCAGATATAGAGTCTCCAGTGGTGACTGTATTTTGGGAACAAGAATCAAAAGTGATGGGTCTGCAGCCTCCTCTGCTGGGGTTGCAGTATATTATTCTCCTGTCATCTTACCCAGTTGACAACAATGAGTGAATCTTTTTGGGTAATATCAGAGGTCACAGGTCATTTCTACCTCTGTAGGGAAGTACAAGTACCAAGTAGGGAAGAATCCTCCATACTCTTTATCCCACCATATTCTTTATTAGCTTGCTGCAGCTGATTTGGAAAGGAATTGCACGATCATCCCATTTATGGTGAGGGTTAACAGAAGTATCCTTCAGCCTGTGTAGGGAGCAAAATTTTACAAAGTTTTTTTTTTTTTGCTTTTCCCACTCCACTGGGAGTGGAGTGGGAATGCTTGTCTGCTCTGCCAAGACACTTCCCTGCAGCTCTGATCTTTCACCAGGCACAAAGCTGTACTTGTAATTGAGTGTGTGGACAGCTTTGGGTCCCTCCTGACTTGTCTTGCAGTGTCTTTGCTATTCTTATCTTCTACCTTGAGAGAATGTCTCATTTTGTGCTCATCTCTTTCAGAAGGAGGGAGCAGCAGTGGGCTCAAAACATCATCCCACACTGGAGGGAGTGGAGTAGAAAAGAGGTCTTACACCCATGGCAGCAGCTACGTGACCTCAAGTAAGGAATGAAATCATTGCACAGTGAGGAAAGAGAGGGCAAAGACAGTAGAAATGGGCTGAGGAGATATGCAGAGCAGGGAAGTGGGATGAACCAGAGGTAAGGAAAACAAGGTTTGTGAAAGTAGAAGTGGCAAACACATACTCAAAGCAGAGGTATTCCTTCCTTAAAGTTGGGTTTGAGGATGGGTGAGTAAAGGACAAAATTCCCATTTTCCACAGAGAAAAACCTGATTTCAGGAGAACAACAACAAAAAATGCCATTCCCACTGTTTCTAAGAAGTCATTCAGAAACTGAATTTTCCTTCTTACTTTTTTTTGCAAATCACAATCTTTCTGATCATTTCTGTTCTAAAGACAGTTTTGATTAATCTTTTTATTGGTCTTGCTGAGGGTAGAATATTATTAAAGAATTTCCTAGAAAAGGTTTTCTTGTGTTTGTGTGTCCATGGCTTTAGCACTTTGTACAGTCTGCCAGATTTTCTAGACGTGCTAAATCATTATGTGCTGCCTACTCCATAAAAACAGAGTTCTTCTCTGGCAGCATTCTTTGCCCAGCTGTTAGATTGTCATAGCAAAAGTTTCTAAATAATAAGGTTCCTAGCCAGGTATCTGACTCACCTCTCTGTCTCCCATTACAGAACAAAGCAAGTCCTTTTAGAGGGGAAAGTTGGCAAGAAAACACTGTTGGATACACTCTTATTGTAGGAGTGGGTAAACAATATCCAGTCTGATCCTGCTGATCAGCGTGGATAGGTTGCCCCTTATTACAGGGCTCCCTTTTTGCTGCACTCTGATCGTACTCCAGCATTAGATTTCATACAAGAGTGTGAACACAGTTATGGCTGCTCAGTTCTTTCTCCATAGCACTGATGTGAATTAGGAGAGAAACTCTTTCCTCTGTCTAAACGTAACAGCTACTAATCACCTCCAGGCTGCCTTGGGCCTGGTGCACACCTCAATCACTCTTCCAGAAAATGGGCCAACTAAGGCATGTCTAAATGCAAGTGTGGATAGTTGTTTTGGAAGGGAAGTGGACTCATCTCTGCTTTCCCTTATCTCGTGAACTGCATCCTTCAGCGCTTTGAGTTTGGCTTAACAGTCTCCCAGTTTTTGTAGCCTGTGTCATGTTCCACTTGAGTTTACAGATGGATCTATATCCAAACCAAAACCTAGCACCATTCAGAGCTAGATTTGTTCGTGCTCAAGGGAGATGGCTCACTCATCCCCCTAGGCCAAAACCTGCTGTTGTATATATCATTGACAAGATTTGTTTTGAAACCACAAAGATAACCAACACTCCTCTCTGCACTGAATGGCTGGGGGTTGTTCTTGTCCATGTCTAGTTGTGAGGTCCCAATACAAATCTGTCCAGCTCAGAGACTCAGGGTAATATCAGTGTGTAGAGCCAAGGGCTTATCAGTCACAGTCACAGCTGTGACTTATCTTACTGAGGGCATGTTGTTTTAACTGTAGGTGGAAGTGGTAGATTGAATTCAACATCATCATCCTCTGGCTACAGACAAGCCCAGTCTCCCAGCTCTACTCTCACCAAATCACCTGGCTCGACATTTGAAAGGAAAACCTATGTCAACCGCCATGCAACTTATGAAGGTACCACAGAACACGCCACAAAAAGGAGGCCATGTGTATTGCACTCTGAGGGCACATTAATGCAGAATTATCCCCAACAGCACAGGAATCTCGTGGTTTTGCTGGGAAATAAGCCAGCAGGGACACATTGTAATTATTAAATCCTGTTTATAGTAATGCTCATTCCTAAAAGAAGTTGTGGTATATATTGTTGAAAGACATTAGCAGCTCTTTCATGTGATCCTGAATAGCTCTTTTTTAAAAATGGAAATGTTTGCTGCCCACTGGGGTTAGACAGTTGCCAGGAAGACATATTCTGAAAACTTTTAATGATCTCGTGCAAAGTATTAATTAACACATTTCTGTTCTTTGCAGGGAGCTCCAGTGCCAACTCTTCTCCTGAGTTTCCCAGAAAAGATTTTGGTATGTTCTTTCTAGAGCTGTTCCTCTGAATGTTGTGGCAAGGTCATGTGAGTTGGTGACTACGAAGGCTTTTTGCACATTGCTGTGACTTGCTGTACCTGTGCTGTCTCTGTGCTGGGCAGTCAGCACAGCTCCGTGACTTCGGAGGAGTTATTTGGGAGTTACATTAACATCTGACAGCCAGGTCTGTAGCTGACATATTCAAACGGAGGGTGCATACTGTGTGTCTGCTACTCTCAACTGCTTTTGTGATGCTCCCCATATGACATAGGACATGGACAGGAGAGCATAGTCATGGGATACTTCATAGCGTTCCCTCCATCCCCACCCCCTACCAAACTGGGAGAATAGCTGCAAGAACAGACTCTTAGGATTTTGAGCCATTGCTGGATATGCTCTTCCAGTTGCTCTTTTCTGGAGTTCAGCAAGTATAATATATGGAAATATGAACGGGCTATCAAATCATACAGTTACACTGAACATTGGCAACAGCTATGAGCTCGCCCTGTCCAAAGTCTGAGCTGCTGATTTTACTCAGTGAAGATAGTGAAACATTATGATCAGGCCATCTTTCTGGCTCAGAGAGGAAGCAGGGTCTCACAGCACGCAGTGTTGGTCAGTGGGGTAAACAGGCCTATTAGATTCCTTTTTTCTATTTGAAATGAGAGATCACCATCTATGAACAACATTTCTGTGTGGAAAAAGAAACAGCAGCTGGTCCAGAAATGCTAAAGGTGCTACTGATTCTTCAAGGTATCTTATGGTCTAAAGGGAGCCTGGTAAAGACTCTAAGAGTGCAATTGGCCCAGCTGTGCCCCAAGAAAAGTTGCTGTCTGAATCTGAGCGCTCTGAGCAAGATTGGTGTGTCGCCTTCCAGAGATGTCACAAGCAGTAAAGACTAACACTGCTTTTTTCTCATTGCTGTTCACAGCATCTACCTCCACCAGAGGGAGAAGCCAAAGTCGAGGTGAGTGATACTGTTCTTTGAAAAAGCTTCTTTTTTTCTTCAGTGTAATTCAGGTGTGTTAAATGGACCCATTCTTTAGCTGGAATCTATCAGTCCATGTAGAGCAGTCAGATGAGGTACGTGAATTTACACCACTGCAGATGTGAGCCATTTATCTGTAAGCAGTTGTTTAAACAAGCCTGGTGTGAAAATTGACCCTATTGAAGGTCATGGTGGTTTGGAGTGTGTCAGAAAGGAGGATCTACTTGGGAACCTGGACATCTGAGGGCATAGGACATAGTCTTCCGTCTTGTCTGTTCACTACAATAAACTTAGTCCATCCATACTCTGGGACCTGCCTCTGACATATTTACAGTAATTGCATTCATGTTTCTCCCACTGTGATCTGTCTTGCAAACCATAAAGCCATACCCTGAAATGACATCATGCTGCTGGTTAGGAGATGGGGAGGAAATTGAAGAGTTGCTGTGGTCTGTGTAGGCAGCTCACTGTAAAGCTCTACATTGTTTAAATCATTCAGTTCTTCTAATAATTTATTAACAGTGTTGGGGAAAGAAGGATTATATTAGTTTGTAAGAGTGTAATATCTGTTACCAGTTGGTTGAAGAGGAAATTATAATGTTATTTTATCCAAGTTAATTTTAGCAGTGGATATAAATCAAAGTGTACTCTTGCACACTGCTCCTGCAGAGTGTCACATTTCCCAATTATTCTGCCTCAGATTGTCACAGTCTCCTCTAGCACACTACATACCTGAGCTCCCATCAGAACTAGGCCATACATAATAGAGCAGACACCAGAGAATCAGGTCCAGCTTCTCATATTACTTCAGAAAATAATTCTAATCCATCAGCTTCTCCCCATGAATGCCAAGATAGTGTTTCTTTTATAGTGCATGCACTGTCAGATTTCATCTTGAGGAACATGTATCACATGTCCTGGCTGGCTACTTTGCTTGTGGGAAGCAAGCTTAAAGGGTTGCCCCAACCAAATCACATTAACTTAGTAGTCTTTTGTGCTGGACAGAAAAGGTCAGTAATAATGTTGAGTACCTGATGATAATGTTGGCTTAAAACTGGCCTGGTTACAGTGAGCCAAAAGAGAAATCAGCACATGATAAGAGACTAAACCATACAGCCCATTGCAGAGATGACAGTGTGGATTTTACCCAAGAAGTAATAGGGAATTTGTGTATTTAATAAGCTTCTTTTGGTTCTATAGTTTTTATTTCAGGAGGACAGTAAAAATAGTATTTATGCTGAGTGGGGATATCAGTGTGATTGAGGACTGCATAATTAGGCCTTCAGTATGTCTGGCGGTAACAGCAATATTGACTTCAACAGAGGCCCTCAATGAGTAAAATATAGCTCCCTGGAATTTTAAGTAACAAACTGTGACCCCAAAACAAAAAGTCACCCAAACCAATTTACAACCAGTTCACATGGGCCATGAGCAGTGCTCAGATCAAGCAGCAAGACAGCAAGATGGATCATAAACAGCAAGAAGGAAGGCATTCATTTCAGGCTGAAGATTCATTCCAGCCCAGGGCACAAATGTATCTCACTCCATATTCATGATCTGCTCTTTATCTTCCCAGAGAGTGAAATACGAGTCCGGCTGCAGAGTGCATCTCCCTCTGGCAGATGTAAGTGCCGTGGCTTTTATTCCAGGGGTATCAGGGATAAGATAGAGGATGTTGCTGCTAGGGGTATGTCTGCAGTGTCTCTGGAACCCAGTCTTCATGATGACAGATAGCAGCATGTCATTCTCTTTTTCCTGTCAAGAACATTAATTTTTCTCCCCTCTCTGAACAAGGAAGCATGCTGTGGGCTGGGTGGTGATCTTGCAAAGATGTAATTTTACTTAGTCCCAGAAGCAAGGCTGTAAAAGTACCTAGTCCCAGAAACAAGCCTCTGAAGCTTTGTTATTAAGTGGCACCCCCAGAAAGTAACAATGTCATAGATACTCAGGTAAATTCCACTGAATGATTTATCCAGAGCAAGATTACAGATCAGTGAAACAATGGCTTTTGGGTGACTCTGGACCCTTGTCTTTTTCTGCCAGGGACAGAGTTGGATGATGTGAAGCGTTTGCTGAAAGGAAGTCGATCAGCCAGCTGCAGCCCCACACGATCACCATCAAGTACACTCCCGATCCCAAAAAAGGCTGTGGTGGAGACAAAGATGGTCACTGAGAGCTCTCAGTCAGGTACTTGGCTATTACCGATGTTGCAGTAATTCCAAGGAGTATTTGCCCTAAAAAATACTCTGTTGCTAAGAACATTCAGGTAAGAATACATGATCTCTGTTCCAGACAGAGGCAGCAATACAGGAAAAGGGTCAGAATGCTGAAAGACTGTCCAGATGTTGCCATAATAAGATAGGGTAGCTTTCTAGTGACTAGTCTAAGTTCCATAAGTATAAGCCCATCCCTGCCACCACCAGGTTTAATTCAGAGGTATTTCTGGCAGAGATAAGAGCTCTGAGTGAATATATCTGAGAGTGATTTGATCTCTTATCTCCAAGCAAGATGGAGATAGCAATGAAGACAAAATTTCAGTGAGTATTGGATTTATTGGCAACAGCACTTGATAATAACTCATTAGGAACTGTACTGTCAGAACAAGGGGGAATGGCATCAAACCGAAAGAGAGTAGGTTCAGCTTAGATGTTAGGAATAAATTCTTTACTGTGAGATTGGTGAGGCAGTAGCACAGGTTGCCTAGAGAAGTTGTGGATGCCCCAGTGTTCAAGGCCAGGTTGGATGAAGCTTTGAGCAACCTGGTCTAGTGGAAGGTGAATGATCATGCTACCAGGTCAGTCTTTATTCCATTGGTTAAAATTTGGGTGGGCTGTAATCATCTGACATTTGAGGTCAGTTACACCACATTAACTTGGAGTCTTTGTGTTGATTCCACGAGGGTGATTCAAATTTAAGGCAGATGAAATTGTTTGCCATATAAATCTGCAGTGCATGCTAAGCCACAAGCCTGGTCTCATTGAAAACACTTCTGTTTGTTTGTTTGTTTGTTTGTTTACAGTATCAGGGACATATGACACAACCATACTGAATACTGCCCTCCCTTCATACATGTGGTCCTCCACTCTGCCTGCTGGGTCTTCCCTTGGTGGATACCATAACAGCTCCTCCTTGATCAATGCCATGTCTCACTCCACAGGATCAGGTATGGATGATTCAAATCTGGACTGCCTGGGTTTGAAGGATGTAACTCTACCCTGAAACTGGGTCAAAAGCAGTGTTTGGGTTTTTTTGCACTGCAAGAACTAAAATGATGGAAGAATCGAGATGGCAAAGGATATGCTTGATTTTTTTTTTTCTGATTTTTTTTTTTTGTAATTTGGTGCTCTCTGCTTTTACACTGACTTTATCTGAAAATCCTTCTTTGTGAGGATCTATTGTCCTGACTGTCTGACTGTTGCTAAACTTTGATGATAGTTTTATCAATGAGGTCAAGCTCACATTCCCCTTAAAAATTAGTTTCAGACTCTAATTAAATTGGATTACCTGGCCCATTGTAAGAGTGACTCATACACTGAAAATGTTATAAGTAAGAGTTGAGTGTGCTTATACCTGGTAAGGCCCACTTCTAAATGCTGCATTTCCCATCTCTGGAGAAAAAATACACAAACCTTTATCATGGCATACTATTAAAAGTTTTGTTTTCTCTTACTGTAACATGATTGCAACTTGTTTGAGGTAAGAGTTTTTCCCGTTTGTCAGTTCAGTAAAATGGTTGTTTGTTGTCATAGTTTTTCAAGATTTTTCCTCTGTGTAATTATTATGCATTTTCAGTAATTGCATTTCCAAGCTGAATCTTAATTTCTGTGACTGTGCCACTGACCTTTGGGTACTGGATTTCTTATTTCAGAGAAGTAATAACAATTCACTTCCTCTTTTTACAGTTTTTGGTGTTCCAAATAACCTGGCTCCCAGCAATCATACTCTGAATGCAGGCCTGAGCTCTTCCTCTACAGGTCAGATTTTTCTTTTCTTCTCTTCAAACTTTGACAGCAACACATTTCTGGCAGACATGTGCAGTGAAATAATGCCTATATTCCAGTTTCTCTCCTGTTCCTCATCTCAGTGTCAGCAGCTTGTCTGCACACCCAGTTATTCGTTACGGTGGGTTTATTCTCAGTTGATCCAGTCTAGCTACTGTTAGCTCCTGTCTATTTTTGTCTGGGAGGCAGGGAAAAGTAGAGATTTTCCAAGGAGAATCGTTTGTCTTTTGAAAGATACCTGTTAGGGCAGCCTGTTTCTTCCCTAGAACAACTCAGGGCAATGCTTTAAAAAACAAACTCTTATGTCCTAGTCCATAAAGGGCCACTGCTTCTCTGCCAGTTTTCCCTGTAATTTCCCTTTGCTTCACCTGGCTCGTGCCTTCTGGCAGACTCTCTTCAATGTCACTAAACCACGTTTCTGCCTTTCACAGTCACACATGCTGTGTCTGCACTGCACAGTGCCATCATGCAGGGTCTCTGACAGCATGATGACCAGGGTGTACAAGAGCAGTCTATACAGTGATTCTGACACCAAAGGGGCTACCTTCCAAGCTGTTTGCTTCTCTCTGGGCAGTAGTTTGACACATACAGTGTGCAGGTATCTCCTTGAATTTCCCTTAGTCAGTCCAAGCCAGTTTGCTGAATTTTCCTTTTTCCCAACTGCCCGACCTGCAAAAATGTCCATGCAGCCATGAGAATAGCTTTGTAATATAACTCCAGATCATGTTTTAAAATGGTCACCATTACTGTCCTGGGCCAACAATATCAGTACAGCAACATGATCTAAGGAAGAAATGGTCAGGCCTGTGATGCCTCCAAACAGCTGGTGAAATTTGTCGGGAGAGGTCATTATTATCACTGGGTTTGGTTTGGTTTTAGCCAGAATACCACCTGCGCTGCAGGATTCCTATAACTGCCATTGCAATGTTTTTCTTTGTAGTGTTTGGAGTTCAAAACAACCTGTCTCCAAGCTCTTCAGCCGTGACCCAGAACGCTACTGCAGCCTCCGCAGGTCAGAAACAAAGTAAGCCTGGAGAAAGGGCCACCCATGTGTGCTGCCTTCTCCCACCTTTTCTGTAGTGACTAGAAAGTTCTTATTGACAGAAGATCCCTCATGATCCCTCATTACCATCTTCTTGGTGCGATATGAAGGGATATTGAGCAATGTTTCCTCTGCTTTGCGTGTGCAGGAACAGCTCCCAGTGCCTATGCACTAGAGATTTGCTGTCTGGGGAAGCCCTTGATTGTTTGAGTTGTCCTAGGTATGCTGAATGAGAAAAGATTGTTGAAATGGTTTGCAGCCCAAGGTTGGTGTGTGTAGATCCCTTGACATCCTTCATCTTTGTCATTCTTGAATTTCTTCATTGCAGCATATGGGATGAAGAACACTTCTCAGAGCAACACCACGGCAAGCACTGCTGTGTCTGCCTCAGGAGGTGAGTGTGTTATTTACAGCTGCTTAGGTATGGCCTTGTACATGCATATTGTAATAAAAACAATTAGAGATTCAGCCAGCTGAGTGACACTCAGGTGCAAAACTTGTCAGTAGCCAAGTCTTCTACCAGTATCCTGAAAAGAAAGTGAGTCAGAAGTTAAGAATGAACAAATGAACTGATTTGATTCAGATCTCCCCCATCCTGTGATAATTTGGATTATTTAATTGCAGCTATTTCTGTTCAGCAGGCAGGAAACTGGATGGAGGAGCGCATATCTGAATTGTACTTCATTTGAAGCCAAAACATTTGCAGAGTTGCTCTTGAACATAATTTTGCAGTAGTACCAGCTTCAACTACTCAAAAACAAAAGAATTGACTTACACGTTATCAGATTAGGGTTTTTTTAATGAGAAAAGTTGAAGTCCTTCTAGTGCCCTTTGTCCTTGAACAGTTGAAATTCATCTTTTCCATCTCTTTTCTGCAACTCTGAGTTATAAATTACTTTTTTTTTTTTGTAAGGAAAGCCAAGTTTTTTTTGTAACCCAAGGACTCCCAAAGATGAGGCTTAAAAATAGATGTAAAGACCACAGAAGTTATGATAACATTTCTAACAAAGGTTTGCTCCAGGTTTCTGCTAGAGTAATGGAATAATACTATTCTGGTTATCTTGATTTTCTATGTTGTGTCAATTTGTGTGCAAATTCACATTTGTACACCATGCCAGGCATACTCGATAATGCCTAGTGGCACAAGAGTGACCACAGTGATGGCTTTGAACCTTGTTTGGCCTGTGCCAAACCTCTGTAAACTGTAGTTTAATTTCTCCTAACCCTGCCCAGCTCCCAGGTATGTGGAGGGCTTTGTGCTTTAGAGTAACTCCTCAGCTTGGGCTGTGCTGGCTCTGCTAACCCCTGAATGTCTTTCTCAGGCTGGATTTCTATGATTCCGTAGTAAGTGTGTTTGAGAAGTGGAGAGGTCATTCAACAAATCACTCCCATATGTGATTGAATTCCAGATGTTCTCCATTCCTGGTAGCAGTTGCTTCTCTGCCAGTGAAATACACATCTCTAAAGAAACCTAGTGACGTGCACAGCTCTCAGCTTCAGCGACCACTGTCTCTCACAGGGTGCTCATAGTAGTGGCAACCCCAATCACAGTGTGACTACCTATTTTAATGAACCAAAGTGGTGTGGCATGTAGTTATGAACTCACACTCATCTCCTCTTCTTTATCACCTTTTACCAATATTCCAGGAGGAACTGTCTTGAGCTCCCAGGGAGATGACGTTTTGCGTAAAGACTGCAAGTTCCTGCTGCTGGAGAAGGAGAATGCCCCAGCAAAGGAGATGGAGCTCTTGGTCATGACAAAGGACAGTGGCAAAGTCTTTAATGCCTCTGTCACTGGGCTTAATGGAGGTAACTTCCTTCTTTTGGGACGTGTATATTCTGAGGGCAGAGAAGTGGAGGGAATTTCTGGCAGGCAGTTCACCTTTAACCATGTCAGCTGCAATCTGGGTCTAGCTTTTGCATTTGAAGCACCAGAGCATGCCATGGATATTTCACAAAGCTCAGGAGCTTTGAGAGCAAAAAAACTAGATCTGGTTTTAACAGGCAGAGCTATTGTGTCTTCCCAATAAAAATATGCATTTTACCAATGAAAGGAGATAGGCCTGGTTCAACTTCTGATGTAATGTTTTTAATTATATTTGATTCCTATTCAGGATCCTTTGCAGATGATACCTTGAAGAAGGAGAAGCAGGGATTTTCTTCCTCTTATGCTGCAGATACTGGCCTAAAATCAGATGCAAATGGTAAGAGTTTGTCCCTGTGGAAATGCAGTAGAATTTTTTCCTTTTGTCTCCATTACTACCGTTCCCTTTCAAGCCCCTACTCTAAGTTTTGTCATGTAAAGAAAGACTAGTAAAATCTCTTTTACTGTTGTTAAAACAGGAGGACTGAAATCCATGCCAAAAAGAGACAAAGAAACTTATGCAGGTAAGTGACACAACTCAGACTTTCATTGAAAGAAGCACCAAAGCACAATATACAAAAAGCAACTGTTCCTGAGGGACATGGGTGATCTCTGTGCAATGACATCAGAGGGAGGAAATATTCAGGAGGCTACCAGAGAAATTGGTACCAGTGGTTTGATTCTAGATGAGTGGGCAGTTGAGGTATTCTTTTATTGCTAGAGAAAATCAGATAGCAGACAGTCCAACTGCATCCTGCTACCAGGACAGATTTCTGGGGAAGAGAGGGCTCAGACAGACCATGTTGGCTATTGCTGCCATTTTTGGCTCAAATCTGTCCAAAAGATTGACCCCCGAGCAGACAATTTTTTCAGCTGTTATTTTAAAATGCACTGGGTGTTGTCTCCTGTTGGAATTCCCTTTGGAAATATTGTTCCTGGCTTCCACAGGGATTAGAATTCCACTCACCATGTGCGGAGTGTGGTGTAAAGATTTTTTTTCCCTAGCCCTTTGTATAATGGATTAGAACTTGGTATCCTTATTGTAAGAAATTCTTAACTCTGAAGTCAAGGAACTCTTCATTAACCAGGAGACTGCTCCTTCTCTCTTCCAGAAATACGAAGTGGTGATGTGGGGGGTGCAATTGGATCAGCACCATCCTGGTGTCCCTGTGGTTCCTGCTGTACCTGGTGGAAATGGCTCCTGGGTTTGCTTCTAGCCTGGTTGTTTCTCCTTGGATTGCTCTTTGGACTCATTGCTCTGGGTAAGAAATAACTGAGGAACAAAATGTTGAATGGGGTAGAAAGACAGAGGATGTAAGCTGGCAAAGAGGCCAAGCACCAGAGATACTGAGGCAGAGAACTGAGGAGCACATTCAGCTTGATGGTGACTGCCACTAAGATATTAAAAATGGACAGAAAGAACGGATGACGAATATAAACCTTTGATGAGGAGTTATCTAGTCTTGGGGTGAGCAGGATAGGAAAGCTCCTGAGATCTGAGGTCTTACAGTTCTGGGACTAAATTGCCATTTAAACTTCAGATATCCCCTCTAGGAAAAAAAAGGATACAAAGAACTCTGCAAAACTCATTGGCCATAGCAATCTGACACAGTGTTGCCATGTCCCTGCTGATAGCGGAAGGTATTTCAGACCTGCATATGTGGCAGAATATTCCATAGCATTTTCCTTTGACCTTCCAGCGGAAGAAGTGAGAAAGCTGAAATCTCGTGTGGAAGACCTGGAAAAAATCAATGGTGGCCTCCTGGCAATTAACCAAGGGAATTCAAAATTAGAAAAGGATGCTAGAATAGACTTTCTTCATGGTATCTCACCCTCCTCGACCTTCCCTTATGAAAATGAAGAGTCAGTCTGGTTGATGGTGAAGAGCAGACTGAACAAGGAAATGGAGCGAGGTGAGCAAAGTCAATACCTATGATGCTGCATGAGACCAAATCATTTCAAGGGGAAAGGGAGCATTTGCTTGCCCATGGGCCTGAAGACTAGAACTTTTTGAGTTCAGTGAAGTCTGTCAAAAGTAGTGTCCTCGCCTGTCCTCAGAGACAGACTGTGCTGGATCTCAGGGTGCTGCCTCTAACATTGGTGGTGCATCCCTTAAACCCAGGGGAAAAGGGAGAAGAAAGAAAGTTGTAGACATGCCATCCTGGGCCAGGATATATCATGTTTGCTATAGCAAGTGTGTTTTCCATTTTGGAAGATCTATAGAGAAAAATGAACCCACACCTTTTTTCTCATGCTACTTTTGTTAGCAAGGGAAAGATGATTTACTTTCATTTAGCAGAGGATGGAAAGAGGTTAACAAAAGACAAGCCTACATTCTCCCATCTTTCATGGGCTTCATGGATTCATAAAAACAAATTTACTGAGGAAACTCACAAAGCCGTACTGTGCTACCTGGAGCCTCAAAATCCAAATAGATGGATCCTTGTATGTGAAATGAGTAGCTGCTCTGTTGTGTAATGCACTCTAATAGCCCCTTCACTTCCTGTTACAGGCTACTTCCGAGGGGAGAAAGGAGAACGTGGTGAGAAAGGTACAACCATATAGTCCTTCTCTTCCCTTGTCCAATTCCTTGGCTCTGGCAGTGCACAAGTTTGGGGGGGGATGTTGCCACAAGGGGTAAGTGGCAATGAGGAAGATGAAGATGGTTTATACTTAAACAAAAAGAATCATAGAATTGTTTAGGTTGGAAAAGACCTCTAAGATCATGGAGTCCAACTGTAAACCTGACACTGCCAAGTCCACCAGTACATCATCTCCCTAACTGCCACATCTACGTGTCTCCAGGGACGATGACTCAACCACTTCCCTGGGCAGCCTGTTCCAATGCTCCATAAGCCTTTTGGTGAAGAATTTTTTTGTAATATCCAATCTAAACCTCCCCTGGTGCAGCTTGAGGCCATTTCCTCTTGTCCTATTGCTTGTTACTTGGGAGAAGAGACTGACCCCCACTTCACTACAACATCCCTTCAGGGAGTTGTAGAGAGTGATAAGGTCTCCACGGAGACTCATTTTCTCCACCCCCAACTGCCTCAGCTGCTCCTCACAGAATGTGTGCTCCAACCCCTTCACCAGCTCTGTTACCCTTGTCTGGACTCACCCCAGCACCTCAATGTCCTTCTTGTAGTGAGAGACCCAGAACTGGAGACAGCACTCAGGGTGCCTCACCAGTGCCAAGTACAGGGAGATGATCACTTCCCCGGTCCTGCTGAACTAAAGCAAGTTTTCCATGTAAACTGTAGAGTCTCTGATCCCGTGCAAAACAATATAGGAGGCCAAATCTTGCATTGTGCCAATATGAAAGGCCAGATTATGGTTGTCACTAGTGGGATGGGTTTAATCCTGCACTATTCAATTATGAAGTGTCCCTGTTCACCCTTAACTCCTTCATGTTTCATTGAAGATGGGAAAGCAACTAGAAAACCAAAATGAATGAGTAGTCATAGGAGATATCTCCAGGATGTCTCCTGATTCAACTTTTTTTGCACTTTTCTCAGGTGACATGGGAGTGCAAGGTCCCAAAGGTGAGTCTGGAGTTACGTGCTTTCTCAGGTAGATTGGCAGCCTGCCATAAAGTCTGGGTAGCAAACGGATTTTTGCTACTCCAGAAGCTGATGTTAGTTATCTATTAGTTCAGATATTGTTGTGATGGTTGGGGGGTTTTTTCTCTTCTTCTGGGCAAAGAAAATTTTAGAGTTCATAGTAGAAAAGAGAACAGATCTCACTTTGAATTTAGAACTTCTTTCACCTGGATGAAAGTCATTCCTGAAGCCAGGCTCTACCTGGTTTAATCACAGTGTGAAGCACAGAGTGCTTCAGAGGATTTTGCATGGGGTGAATGATTCAGTTCTTTACATAAATACAAGGGAGACAGTAAAACTTGTAAACATCCCAGGAACATAAACTCCTTTTATGGAGGTGAGGGTCAGCCAAAGTGACAAACAGGGAAGACATTATTTCCCACTGACTGTTTATTTCTTTGTCTCTACAGGAGACCGAGGACTTCCTGGTGTTCCAGGTGAGCTATAGTACAATTCCCCTTTGAGGGAGGACATTTAGTGACATTACTGTAGGCAGGAACAAGTTTTGCACTGCAGATCTAGCTCAGGGTGGTTCACTAAATAGTCAATATTTAGCATAAACTGTATCACTTCATTAATATCTTGGTGCTGAGCTACAGACGCAGCTTAGAGACTTGGTTACAAGCAAGGCCTTGGCCAGACTTCCACTTAGTTGAACATGCTGAATTAGGGGTTGTGAAGATCCCTGTCTACCACTGAAAGAGTCCTAGAGCTGCATAAGTGCTTAGCCCAATTTCCTTGTGCTTGTATATATTGTGTTCTTCTAAAGACATCCCTGTTCAAGTGCTCTCCTTCTGAGTAATGTATTCTTTACCTCAGCTGATTAATCCCTCCAGGCTTCAGGTTCTCCTAATTTACATGTTATTCTTTCATGGTGCAGAGTCAAGAACTCTGAACGTTTGTTGTGTTTTTCTTTCCAGGCATTCCTGGTCCAATTGGACACCAAGGACCAGAAGGACCAAAAGGACAGAAAGGCAGCATGGGTAAGGCTCTCTGTCAATGCTGTGAGTCTTTCACAACTGATTGATGGTGGCATGGGAATACAAGCACCAGACTGGTGTGACCATTGCCTTCCCCAGTGGAGGTGGTTATGAATCCTTTTGCCCAAGGCCTCCTGTAGACACTTTATTTTACATGGCATTTGTTTCCTGTAGGTGAGCCTGGAATAGAAGGTCCCATGGGACAAAGAGGTCGAGAGGGTCTACCAGGGCCTCGAGGGGAGCCAGGACCACCTGGATTGGGAGAAAAAGGAGACAGAGGTAGGAACCAGGTGTCTCGTTGCATAAAGCAGGGATGGACAAAAGCTGGAGTTTGCTCCTAATTTATAAAACACCTCAGTGGCAGAATTTGATTTCATTATTCCAATCCAGATTTCACATCAGACATTTCCCAGCATAGACGAATATGGCCTAAAGAATTCTTTTTGCCAGACTTATAATGAGTAAACAGGGGTTGTTTTGGTTTGCCAGATCTGACAGTCAAGTTTGAGTTTGACAGAACCAAAAACTCTTTACTATAAAGATTGTCTTCTTCCCTGTTATCCCAGTCACCAAAGCTGGGGGACTTGTCTTGCTGAAACCCAGGGAACTCATATCTTTTTCTTGAACAATGTGTACCTGTTTGGGTGTTTTGAACCAACCAGCAGATTATTCATGACACTTGCCAGAGAAAGAATAACAGGAGATGGGATAAGGAAAAAATGGGAGTACAATTATATTCTACTGTGACTGTTCATGCTCTTATTTTGCAGGTTCTATTGGTGAGCCAGGTCCTCCTGGGCCACCTGGACCCCCAGGTTCTACTGGCCTAAAAGGTAAATAAGAAGATGGAGACAGAGGACCTAGCAGAGTGGTTAGGAGTAAACGAGCACCCCAACTTTCCTGTTTCACTTGTGTTGCTCTGCAATAACCAGAAAAGTGAACTAATGGTCTCAGTTTAGATAAAATTTACTTTAGTAGTTACACATAACCTTTACAGCAATAAATTCTTGGAGATTTTTAATGAGAATGGGGAGTGGCAGGGAAGTTTCTCAAAACACCAGTCTTTAAGGTTGTGATATTTCCAGCTGTTTTTTCTTTGCTTTCAGAAATAATAAGGTAAACTCCATTTCCCTAACAAGCTTCTAAAGAGTTACAGCTCTACATTCCATGTAACTGAGATAAAAATTGTACTGTAAAAAATGGGTCCCATGTGAAGCACAGACCTCAGCATTTCAGTCAAGATGGAAGGATTGTGTCTCTTTAGGGAAAAACACTTCCTCAATGTCACAAAGAACTAAGTTTTGTAAATTCATCCTGGTTTTGAGGATGCCAGTGGTGCAAATTCTTCCAGTGGCTGGGGAAATTCCAATCTGCTAAGCATCTATTGGGTTATAGATGTTCTTGGGCAAACTAAAATAGATTTGTTCATTTTCTAATTGTGATGTTACTGAAAGAAGATCCATGTTCCTTGTTCACAGGTCTGATGGGTTCTCCAGGCCCACAAGGTCCTCCAGGTGAGTGCTGCATTCCTTTGCTATGGCATCTAGAGACTAGGGAAAACAAAAACAGAGTGACAGCTTCTCACAGTTTTTCTGCTTCAGTGATGAATTGTGGTGAGTGGGATGAATTAAAGCCCCTGTTTCATTTTTGTGCAGGTCCTCCTGGCCTACAAGGATTTAGAGGAGAAGCAGGTCTCCCAGGTGCTAAAGGTAAGTTTCTCTTCCCCCTGCCACTTACAGCAGCACTGGCTGATGTGCTTTTCTGGCACTGCTCTGAGCAGCAGACTTGATCTGATTTTGATGCTATGGGCAAACAAAAACATAAGACTGAGGAAAAGGAAGGAGAAACCAAACTCAGTGATTGCAAGCAAATATGGAGAAATACAGGAGACACAGAGGTAATAGAGTAGTCTAGATGAGGAAACATATTTGATGGATGGAGCTGTATTGAAGGAAAGGAATTTCAGTTTGAGTTTGTCTGCTATCAGAGGATCTGCATTCCCCATGAATTTTCTTGATGCATGAAATTTCTTTCCCTTATGATTTACAATTACTATTCTTCAATCCTCAATGTGTCTTTCAGGTGAGAAAGGAGCCAGTGGACCTCCTGGACCCAAAGGTATGTTGATAATTCATTATCTTTTGTGGTTATTTTCTTTAGATTTCTTTAGATACGGGTACTGTCCATGGGTACTAACCCTATCCTTCTTTGGCTTTTTCTTCTGTGCTCTTGTCAGAAAGCAGACTTTATTTTCTCTGATGGAAACATTTTACAGTGAAACAATATCACATAATCCTTCCCTTTTCCATATCACAGGTGATCAGGGAGAGAAGGGTTCTCGTGGAATGACAGGTCAGTAGATTGGAACACTGGAGTAACAGCCTATCTAATATACATGTGCATTGCTTGAGTTTTCAAAAGAAGTATAGTCCAGTCAATCCCAGTTAGCTTTCTGAAAAAGTATAATGATGTTACTGGTTGTAGGAGTTTTATTTTTCCTCCCAAGTTATAAACTCGATAAAATAAATAAAATAGATCCCATTCTTGATTCCAGTAATCTTGGTAGCAATCTTTGTATTTAGCTTTAGGGAAATCCTCCCTCACATACCCTGTATTCACACATCTCTTGAGCTTTTCTAATGCCCAGAGACAGTCATGAATCATGAGTTCTGAACATCCTGTCAATACTAGTTTTCAGTTGCAAAGCAGCAAATATATCTGACAGTCATAAATTGTATCTTCACCAAGTTTTGTTTGATTCATTTTCATACTATTTTGCTACAGGTGAACAAGGCTCAAGAGGAATGCCTGGACCTCCAGGAGAGCCAGGGGCTAAAGGACCTGCAGGTGGGTAACAGAAAGCAGTTATATGTGAGGCAATGTCACTGCCACCCAGAGTGTGTTTCTGTGAGCACAGACAAGGAAACAACACAGGTGTGGAATCACACTGGTTTCTCTAGACAGCTCCCAGTAGTCTGTGCACTCAGAAAAGGTGTCCTACAGTTAATCTTACAGTTAATGCATGAATGTTTCCTGGATCTTCAGTAACTGCAACCAAGGTTTCTTTCAGATGCCACATGATGAGAAGCCACTTCTATGTTTAGGGCTATGCTCCACTTAGGAGGACGACAGGACAACTGTGGTACTTTTTCAGTAGTCCCTGACAATCTCTTTCCTTTGGACAGGACAAGCTGGCCGTGATGGACAGCCAGGTGAAAAAGGTAAGGGATTCCTTGGAGGTAGAAGTGCAGGTACTTTCTGACTTGGCAGGAGCTGGATTTCTAAAAGGAGTGGGAGAAAGATGACAGCAGATTCACCTTCTGGGATCTTGCTGTCTCAGAACTGTAGAGTCAACCATGTAAGCATGGAACTGAGACATATAATGGAGCAGACTGTGGACTTGTGAGAGAGTTCTTCTCTCTACAGAACTCTTCTGTCATTGATGTTCCCCTCCCAGACACTGCTGCTGGAAATGGCCAGGTGGCTGTGAGGATGCAGTGGGTAGAAAGTGCTGCAGCACAGCTGGTGGCCAAGCTTGAATGGATTGGTAGATTGTAAGTCAGTGACTTCTGTCTTGTTAATGATTATTATATCTGTAGGTGAACCAGGTCTTATGGGAATGCCAGGTGTCCGAGGCCCTCCAGGACCCTCTGGAGATGCAGGAGAGCCAGGTAACACATACAGAGAACAAAAATGCTTTTAGCTCAGTCAGGAGCACAGATGTCTCTGTCAACAATTTCCAGTCTTAATTTGAATTTAAGGCTGGCAGAGGATCTCTGTACTATAAGATGGTGATGAAAGGAAAATACATGGGAATCTAGACCCTTCATGGTCCCAGGATTATGCACACTGCAAACATCAGCTGCTAAGAGCCAACCTTCAATTTACATACCAGTTGCTTGGCCAGTTTGCAGCACTTGTGAATTGTGTGCTATAATTTCATGTAAATGTAATCTTTTTGTCCCTGTCTATCTTTTTCATACTTGAAATTTGTTTAGACACCTTAGAATTTTTGCCTTTTTCTGACAGGTCTCACAGGACCCCAAGGGCCACCAGGTAGGCTTTTCCACTGTATTCCAATTTATCAATATTTATCCATATCATTTGGATATGGGCTCAGAAAACTCTTGTAGTTTTCCCTCTGGACTGCTCAGGGCTTCCAAAGTGATATCTCAAGGTTTCTGTATCTCCTTTGGCTTTTGAGAAGGGTTTTGTGGTTGGTGTGTAGATTTTGAGCAATGCAGAGCCTTGGAGTGTTGAAAATTTGCCTTCCCCAAAACATGATTTTCAACGAATAACGCGTTCCCTGTGAATCACTGAAAGGTCCTTTTAATTAACTGCAGAAACAGAAGGGAGAGTATGTAGCAAGAGAGGTGAAAACAGAGGGTGTGACATCTGAAAGCAGTGGTGGTCTGGGAGGCAGTTCACCAGGGAATTTATCCAGGAGCCTCAGGACAGGTAGCAGTACCTGAAAGAAGCTACAGGTAAATCTAGGGAGAAATGTCATCATCTAGGGAGCAGTGGGAGCAGGGAAGCACAGGGACACTACCACCTCAATCTGTTCCTCCACATGCTGTCAGGAACCTGCTCATAGTGCTGAAAGCCAAGGTGTGGAATAGGGAACTCTATAAACCCACAGGTGAAACTCAGCTGGGGCACCTGGAAGAAGTACAGCAAACAATATTTGTACTAACCATTTTAAATTGTTTGTCTACCTCATATCAGGACTTCCAGGCAACCCAGGCCGACCAGGGGCTAAAGGTGAGTTTTGTTTCTTCCCTAATGCTCCTTTTCACTTATTTTAGCGAGGATTAGCTGCTCTGCTGACCAGTGCCTGGATCAACAGTGGCATCTAGTGGCTTTGGGAAGGGGAGGTTTGAGAAACACGGTAGCCATAGCTTCCTTGAGCATACAGGAAAGGCAGGGAGGGCATCTGCTGAGGGCTGAGTCGTGACAGCTCTTCACTGAGAAAACCTTAGCACGCCTGGTTCTGCCCTGAGCCTGTGAGTGTGATGCCTGGTGGCTGCAAGGGAAGCTGTGTGCCTGCCTCAGATAAATCAAGGCCTATTGCCTATGCTGGCAGATGTCGTGCTTGCAAAGCTGATCAGAGGATATCTCTGGATTAGCTGGGCTCTCTTACTTCCCCCATGACCTTCTAGTGCTATGACTTCTCAGGCAAGAGATCAGGGGCAAAGAGAACAGAAATTACATGTTTAATAACATAATGTCATTGAGCTAGTTATAGATCTTCCCCCCAAAAGAAGCTAATCTTTTGTCTCTTTGTTTTCCTAGGAGAACCTGGAGCTCCAGGAAAAGTCGTAAATGCTGGTACGTAGTGCTGTGTGAGTTCAAACACTTCTGCTTTTGGAGATTTTCTCTGTTTTTTGTTATGCATCCTCAGTTCCTCTCAACCATGTGTCAGACTTGTACTGAGGCTCCCTGTGTTGGGAGAATACCTCTGTGATAGATGTGGGATTCCTTAAGCATAGATTTGTTACACATTCACGGGATGTGTGCAGATAACTGTAGGTATGCAAATGTATGTGTTTGTTTTTCAGAGGGCTCATCAACTATTACCCTGCCAGGCCCACCAGGTCCCCCAGGCCCACCTGGCCCCACTGGACCTCCAGGTGTTCCAGGTGAGGAAGCTGCTCCCCTGCTGTGGATTTTGCAAGGCAGCTTACATTGCTGTGCATCCAGTTCTTATTTTAATGTATAACGTTCATGGTCTCTGCCAGACTGCCCTGTCTGGGAGGCAAGATGGCTCATGGTCCTCACCCTTCCCTGCAGAAGGACCAGGGTCAGGCTGAGTTAGGAAGGCAGCAGCCTCAAGGGAGAAATGGAATAAGATCACAGAGAAGAAGGACAGCAGGGAGGGACAAGAAGATGAAAAAACTGGGCGCGCTGTTTTTATCCTTTGATCTGATAAGTACAAAGTAGTGATATGTCAAATCCAGTGAGTAGAATCCAGCTCTTTTGCTGCTCAGGAAAGCAGGCTTGTGTCTGATCCCTTTCCTGGCACTGTTACTGAAATCAGGAAGTGCTTGTTTTCCAGTCTTAGCTTTCAACTCAAGACAGCGGAATTCCCTCATGAGTATCTGGAAATCTTTCATACACACACAGACACAGACACACACATACTCTGGCCATGCATGAGCTCAGTCATGAGCTCAGTCCTCAGATTCCTCTGTCCCTGGTCAGACACTGCCCTCCACATGCTGGTGTCAGGAAGCAGAGTTTCTTAGCTCTGGTTCTCAGGGCACTTCTGTGCCTCTTCAGCTCTATAGCTGGAGCTAATCCTGGTTTGGTAGAGCCAGTCTCAGTTTGCAGCAGAGAATGCAAGAGGGTGCCTGTTGCATTTCTGTTGTGGTCAGTGGCATTCTGCTTATTTCCCCAGTCTGAGAGGCACCAAGCACTTTAACTGTCAAATGATGGAAAATAAGCATCTTCTCCAGGGCTTCAAGTAATACATGGAACATTGATTCATTCATACCCCACAGCAATTTCATTTAGTTGTATAGAAAAGTACATTATTTGATAGTCTTAGTTCTTATAAAAGGGTATTGATTCTTTCCTGCTACTGTAAAATACAACCAGGAAAACCTAATGAAACCTGTTGTTTTCTTCCCTTGAAACCAGGTCCTGCTGGCCCAGCTGGTCTCCCTGGACAGCAAGGTATCGTTGTCCATTAGCTTTGATTATGCTTCTTAAGAGAACAGAATTCGTTAGTTTTCCTCTGTTTCTAATTCTCTCAGCCCTTGGCACATTCCTTCTCTCTTTTGTTTGCAGATTTCTTCCTTTCAGTTCATTTTGCTGTGTTATTTGGCTTAATTAATCTTGTGAAGAATTTCTATTGTTTTTTGTTTTCCCAGGGGAAGAAGGAGGGGGGTAAGAGGGTGGTAAGAACCAGAGTATTGTGGATGCTGCAAATGTCTGTTTTTCCTTATGTTATTTTTTCTGAGGACTGGTATTTCTAAGGCACTTCTCAAGTGCAGTTACCTCTCTGTGATAGGGGATATAACCCAGCTGGATACCTCCTGCCATTTTGAAAGGCAGGAGAACAAACTAGAGCCCAATTGGGAATAATGTCACTGTGAAACCACTGCCAGTTGGACAGACATCTGTTTGGAAGGGCCTGAACAGAGCTGACCCCTTAGAACCTCTCTTAGCTGGTTTTCTATGATTCTGTTAGAGCAAATTTTGCAGTAATTTCCACACTGGAACACAGTATCCCTCAGAGCTGGGGACTGCTCTCACTTCATATAAGAAAAGTCTGAACCCATTGTCAGGGAGGTGAGGAGTGGGTACAAAATATCACCATCTCTCAGTTACATAATTCACTTTCTGATTTTCTTTTTTTTTTCCTGAAAAAGGTCCACGGGGTGAGAAGGGATCCCCAGGTGAAGCTGTGGTAGAAACTATCAAAACAGAAGTCTCATCATTAGCATCTCAAAGTAAGTGGCTCTGCCTTCCCAATCCTTTGCTTGGAGACATGTCAGAGCCTGAAGGCCTGCTCTCAGCTACCAGGAGATGCCTCTACCTCTTTCCCCTCAACATGACACAGGGCAAGTGTGTGTCTATGTTCGGTGGTGGGACTGCCTCTTCTGCCCTCCTTCTCATCTGTGCATCCCAAAGTCATTTCAGAAGGCAGTAGATAGCACCAGGCCCATGTCACAGAGAGGGAAGCTGAGGAATGGTGACTGGTGGACAGCTGCTAACAGCAGAGATGGTCACAGAGCTGAAAGGTTTCAGCCTGGCCTTTCAGCCACTGTGTTCACACAGGGCAGTTCCCTGTGCAATATGAATGTGGAGCCATCTGCAAGAGGAGAACCAGTTTGAAGAAGCACGTTAATCTGAGCAACAGAAATAATCTCTCTGCAAATTAGAGGATGAATTCACAGGGGAGCAAATGCTATTTTAAGATGAAAACAAGTGGAGCAGAACAGAATGGTTTAGCAACATCCCAAGAAGATTGCTTGTTCTTCGCAATACTAGGCACGTGATGCACTTTCAGTCAGTGTTCCTAGGGTCTGAGACCTCTGCAAATGTGCAGCAGAGGCAAGGTAGAAGAGGGCATACAATTATAAGTGATCCTTACCTGATCACCATCTGAACAGGGCCATGTAGATTCAGACCATGCTGCAGTACTGTCTCGTTCCCCATTCAGGAGTCTTGGATCTCAGCATCACTAAACTTTGAGTCTGTGCCTTTACTGGGAGGTGAGGGTGCATCTCACAGTACAATCAAGATAACCCAGTGCAGCTATTTGTTAAATGATGTCTGCGTTACGTTCTCCTCCCGAAACTTGCCTCTCTTTTAAATAGTCTTTCTTCTCCTTGAAAGTTCTTTCCCTCCTTCTCTGTCCTTTGAGTCCTTTGCTATTTCCCTCAGCAACCATTACTTTCCTCCCTGTGTTCAATATGCTGCCAGCCTGCTCAGCACTCTGTTTTGCTTCATATCCTAACCTGCAGGCTGGCAACCAAACACATATATCCTCTGTCTTCTCTTCCTAAGCTTTGGCTTAGGTCACCCAGGTCCTGCCTTAGTCCACCTTTGATTGTAAGAACTTCTAACAGCAATCTATCAATAGAGTTTCCATAGCAGCAGTAGCTCCATAGCAACAATTTTCCCTTGTTTGTGTGTGTTTCTTTTGCACAGTGCTGGGAGATTTACAAGGGCGAGCAGGACCACCAGGTCCCCCTGGACCACCAGGTAGGTAGTACAGCAGAGCTCAGTACTTAAGCAGGGGGATGCTCACACACGTGGCACATTTCTGGGCCATGCAGTTTGCTGAGTAAATATTCTATAATACCCCTGTTTCTTTTGTCATCAGGTGAATCTGTGCAGGGACTCCCTGGACCTCGTGGTCCACCAGGTAAGAACTTGTTCCTCTGAAACAAAACAAGAAAGTGGGAGGTTTTTCCAGTGCCTCTATTCTGTGCCTTTCAGTATCCCAGGTCTTGTACCTGGTGGAATTTAGTAGGCCTGACTTTACTAGAAGCAATATGTCCCATAGTGGGTTCCTATTAACTCAATTTCACTGCAGCAAGATGCCACCCAACAGAGGACATTTGCTTTGGCAGAGGTTTCCAGCCAGAGTAGTATTCATAAAAGCCATATTTTTTGGAAAGACACCCAAAGTTTTCAAGTTCCCAAAGGAATTAACTGCAATCAATTCCATATTTACTTCTTACTTGTCCAGACTTAACTTCCAGCTGTGGACAGATGGGGAGGTTCTTATCATGAGGAACATATCCCCACTCCCCCTCCTACATAGATTTCCCTTCACCAACCAGAACAGGGGAGGTACAGGAGGACATGAGAAAGGAGCACAACCCCATTCCTTACTCTCTGCTCAGTAGGAAGAGGGGGCAGGTCAGGTGTATGAACATTCCCTTTCACTGTAGTGAAGGCCAGCTGCCCTAGGCACCCTGTACCACAAAGAAAAGAGTCTCTCTGTCTTTTGTCTGCTACAGTGGCAAATTATAATGAAAATTGACTAAGAGGGATAGATGTGTGTGGAGAAAATGATGATATGAACATCCACTGGGAAATACTTGAGCTAAGGCCGTGGCTGGAGATGTAGCAGCTCTGACATGCATTTACATACATCGCTGACGCTCATCTTTCCTGAAGCCTTTTTGTGTCCCTTTTGCCTAGGATTACCTGGACCTCCAGGCCCACCAGGGAGACCAGGATCTTCCATGTCCACCTCAGGTAGGTTCTTATCACTCATTCCCTCACCTGTGCCCTGGCGATGTCCTGTTGGGGTTCCAGAGAGCACATACTTGGCTGGGACCAGAGAAACCTTGTGTCATATTCTGTTTGGTGTCATGTTCTGTTGGATATCACGAAGAAATCTTTTTGTTTTAATTACAGAAGGATTCTTCACAGGCCCACCAGGTCCACCAGGACCACCAGGCCCGAAGGGAGACCAAGGTGGGTATATCCTGCTGCCTCACCAAAGTGCTAGATGGATCTCACCACCTTAGACTGAAAAGAAGGAAGGATGGGTTTGAGCGCAGGAAGCATCCTGCCTTTCTGTGGCTGTAAGAAAGCTTAGCACAGTTGTCACCAAGTAGGGACTCCTGTCTGCCATAAAACAAGTCAGTCTTTTTCGGAGAAATTTGTTGGCCTCCAGTACTAGTGGCAAGGCAATAACTGTATTCCCATCTCAACTTTTCAAGCCCATTAGATTCAAGAGCATTCAGAGCTTCAAATTTGCCATTGAAGGGGAACAGTCTTTTTGCAAAATGCACTGTGGACTAAGTCAGTGGAAGGAGGGGTCCCTTTGAATTGTAGCTCAGATCTCAGCTGGCAAGAAATTGTGGCACCCACTACCTTTACCCATTTCTCTCCTGCAAATTGAAGGCCAAGACAATATGCTGCAATATGGGCTAGGATGTTGCAGAGGAGAGTAAAGCAACTAATAACACTGTTCCTCTGCTCCCCTGTTTACAGGTGAACGAGGTCCACGAGGACTCACGGGTAAGGAGATTTCCAGAAGGTGTCAGTGGGGTTCAGGGTAGGTTGCCTGTGTATATAACTGCTCCTCCATTTTTTTTGTCCCACACAGGAGAACCGGGTGAACCTGGCCTTTCAGCATTCTCCTCCCATGGTTAGTCTGTGCCCCCTATCCCCTTTTGAATTCGTTGCCCCTAGGCTGAAACCAGGGGCAAAATTCTGCTCTGTTGGTTCTAGCTTGGTTTTAGCGTAGCCAGGATTTTGTCCACTTTATTCCTGTGAATCTCTGACTCTCCTTCTGCAATTTCCAGGTGAAAGAGTCACCATACAGGGTCCCCCAGGCCCACCAGGCCCACCTGGACCAAAAGGTGAAGTTTAAAATCTTCTTTCTTTCTTTCTTTGCTGATGGTCTCACACAGCAAGCAAGGTTGAGACCTTGACAGAACCTGGTTCTTTGGTAGCTACAGCTGTGCTCTCCCTGCCTTTTCAGGCAGAGCAGGATTATGGCAGTAGAATTGCTCTGAGCACAAGGCACTTGAGCTGGTCACAGAAGGCTCAGGAAAGCTGCTGTAGCCTCTTCCTTATTCCCAACAAGCTGTTAATTCAAGGCAGTCATTACAAGGACTGGGTAGTTGCTTCTTGGACAACATTTAGCTCAACTGTTTTACATGACCAAGCTATGTAACATGCAGTGCCCCCCATTACAACTGTCTGTCTCCCTTCCCTCCCTGTTTTCCAGGTGATGCAGGTGTCCCAGGTGCTCCCGGCATCCCAGGAGCATCTCGAGGTAAGAGGCCAGATGATGGTTAATATTAACAAGGCTCTGATATTAACAAGGAATGCTGACATCCCAGTGGAGACTTTGAAAAAGCTCCTTTGACTTTTACCAGTGAGGTTGCCAATATAATGCTGATGGGATTTCTGTCCAAAACCTCTTTTTACACAGCTTTCCTTTAATCATAAAATGTAAGAATTGTTAGTTTTCTTTTTTGCAGCTTACTGGGAATCCTTTGAGCCAGAGTTTTTCCTCTGTGTGAGTAGGTTTTTGAACTGGTGCTGCCCAGGCTGACTGGGATTGGGAGCAGCGGGGCAGTGAGATTAGACTAATGAGCTTGAGTGCTTTATAATCTCGATCTGTATTCTGCACAGCATTGCACTGTGGTGCACAAACTGACCAGTTCTGCCCATTCAAAGGTCCCTGGACTCAGCCCTGCAGAGCTGCACGGGCTGAGTTACAAGATGCTGGAATAATTGAAGACATTATACTTCCAAATAGCCCATGCACAGACTGTGTTTAGAGATGGAGGGGGAGCCCCTCCCTAGTCCTTTTCCAAAGGTCTTTCCAGACATGTTGGAAGGGCTTGATGCAAATATACTTTAGCATCACTTGGTCCAGTGCAACCATGCCAAAACCATTCCTTCTCCTTACAATGCTTTCTGTAGGTGGATCCAGGCAAATTCAGGGGCCCCCAGGACCTCCTGGGCCACCCGGTCCTCCTGGCCCAGGTGGAAGTTCATCTCAAGAGATTCAGCAGTATGTCACTGACTACCTGAAGAGTGAGTATAACAAGATTTTTGCTGTGGGTCAGCAATGCATGCCTATCACTCTTTTGCTCCCTGAGCCCTTGTCCCCCCTTTAGAAACAGCAGCCTTATTACTCTGGACTTAATTCTGTTGAATACTGTGAAGTGCTGTTGCCCACTATGGCCTCTGCAGAACTGTCCTTCTGTTTTCCTGTTCTTTGCCAGGTCCAGTAATTGTGCAAATAGTCAGTCTTTCCTCTTACTGATGTGGGCATATCTTTGGCTTCCTACCTAGGTGACAACGTAAGACATTATTTGACTGGTGCCCAGGGCCCACCAGGCCCTCCAGGTCCACCTGGAGTTATCACCACTGCCGATGGGATGACCCTGGATTATGCGGAGCTGGCTACCCGTGTTATGAGCTATATGACAAGTAAGCACTGTGTTGGTAAGCTCTGTACTGAGCCATACTCTCAGCTAAGCTTGTACAGCACCTGGGAGGTGAGAACCAGGGAGAAGCAACAGTCTTTAGATAGCAGCACCTCAACCATACTCATCTTCAGCAGTCTTGGCCCAGGATTCCACAGAGCTGAGGTGCCCTCTGAGCCTGGTCCTATTTTAGTGGTTAGATTAATTAGCAGTTACTGCTGTTTAAAATGTCTTACATTAAACATGTGCTGTTAGACCCTTTAACACCCCAAGACCCAAAACAGAGGCTCCTTTATTTTGTATATGAGTATATACCCCAAGTATTCTGGGGTTGTCTTGTAGGCTTGAGGCCCTGCTAAAGTAAGTGAAATTCCCAGAGCTTTTGAAAGTAGCCTGGAAACTCTGTCAGAGCAGCACAGACCACACAGCTGTGGAGACAACCAGGATGTATGAGATAGCAACTGATTCATAGTTGGGGGCATGAGAAGCCCATTCTACCAGTTAAACTGGATTAATTCAGCTTTCCTTTGTCCCCTCCTGACCCCTCTTCAACTTCTGTCTCATCCTGATGTAAAACCTTTTCATTCCAACAGGCTCTTCAGGTCACTATGAGTCATTTGCCAGCTCAGCATCAACTACATCCATTTTGTACCAAGAACTTCTGGACCTGCTGCAGCGTAAGTGACCCTCAAGGGAATGTGAGACTAGGGGTAAAACATCCCATCATCCTGGAGATCTGTCTTTCCCTTCCAGTCCCCTGCCTCCATCTGGAGTTACCTGCACCTGCTTCAGAGGGCAAAGGGCTACCATAGGTGCTGCTGAGTGACCTGTGAAGTCTTCCATGTTCTTTTGAGACAGATTTGTGTGTCTTGTACTGGAGAGTTCATCTGCTTTCCAGAAGTTTCCTTACCTTTTTTACCCTTTTGCTTTTCATACCCACAGTTAGAACTCTCTTACTCTCTTCCCCTCCCTTCCCCTTCTTGTCTAAGTGGCATCTGCCTAAGTCCTTCCTTTTCAGGAATTCCCACAATTTTCCCCAGTCTCCCTCCCACTAAACCACTGAACTTTTCCAGCTCCCTCACTCTCTTAGGGTTCCCCTCATTCCTTTTGCCCACCCCAAAGTCTTGCTATGTTATTGTCCTTAAGGGGAGGAAGATCCCCAGCTCTCTATATTCTTTTCTATACACTGTTACTATGGACTGATAGATAATCCTCCAGGATGTCATTTTGCTGTGTCTGAGGGTATTGATGATACTGGCCAGCCCTGAGCTCCAAATGACTACTGAAATGCCACACGCCTCAGTGTGGTCTTTTCCCAACTGAGCTGCTTTTTATTCCCTTTACCCAAGATGTTGTCCAAGGTGTCCCAAAGAAATAGAGCACAAAGCAGTCCCTTTAGCAATCCAAATTCTCATCTGCCTCAAACCCTTGTTGTAGGAGATTCCCAGCTCTGCCACAAATGTTTCTGGCACCACACACAGGACAGTTCACACTCAGAAAAGACTGGGGGAAAGGGCTTTGCATCCACAGGTTTTGATGCTCTCCCCAGTGGTGGGGGCTCAGCTCACGGGCTGTGAATTCCTCACACCTGGTGTCTGTGCAGCAGCTGGATGGCCTTAAAAGGTGCATTTTTTTCATTTCTAGGAGAAGAAATTCGCCAGTATCTCGTTGGACCTCGGGGCCCACCAGGACCTCCTGGACCAGGGGGAGATGGCACATCTCTGTCACTGGATTATGATGAGCTGACCAGGCGGTTTATCAGCTATTTGACAAGTAATGGTCTTGATTAGTGTGTGTTTCCCTCTGTTCCTTTGAGTGTTCAGCAGAAAGCTCCTGCTGCCAGTCAATGAAAACAATTCTAGTGTTGACTGTGTGAATCCCTATGTACTGAGACCTCCTCACAGGGGCTGTGAGAGACTTGGAAGAGAGCAAACGTACCCTGTAGCTAAGATACTACCCACAGTCTCTAAGAATGAGTGCTTGCTTTGTTAAAAGTTGAGCTTAGGAACATAATTTCACCTTAGCCATCTTAGAAGTACCATTGACAGCTTTAAGTGCCTTTTATAACCCATTTCTTATTGGCTCTGTGGCCAGGATATATCTCCCTGTGAAAGAGGTCTGTGCCCACTCAGGCAGCTCAGGCAACAAATTCCTAGAAGTTTAAAGTTAATCAAAACAAATTCCATGTCTCTGCTTCATTTTCCCTTCTGTAGTGGGGTGATATGGTATGTAAGAACTGTTGGACAGAGAGGACCTGGAGCATCCCCAGCAGCAGTGCTGAAAAGCTGCAACTGGTAGCTGCAACTATCTGCTTAGGAGCACAGCCTGGTCTATGCCCAGTCTCTCTGAACTGCCCTTGGAGACCAGGTCTCACTAGTGGACTGCTCCTAAGATGGAGGGAATTTCCTATTTTGGTCTGGAAGCAGGAAACTGCAGTTTAATGGCTGTTTACAGCTTAAGCAGGACAGCTGCATTTTGTCAGCTGCAAATCACAAAGTGCAGAGTGTTGCCCCAGAGCTGCAGACACAGGGAGAGCAGCACATGCATCAGCCGGCAGGTCACAACTGAGCTGCAAATCTGGGGGTACCCCCACCATGTCATGGGTTCATGGGGTGCAGAGCTTTTGCCAGGAATAGAGGCCTGATCTCTGCCTGTCTGCAGGTGTCCTTGTGTTGAGGTTGATGGGCAAGCTCTAACTCCAAGTCCAGAACAAGGCTTGATCTCTGGTTCCCAGCACAACCTGCTGATGAGAACACTCCATGCTGCAGGAGTCCCTCCTGCATTGCCTGTGAACAAGCCCTGCAGCCTGTCTGCTCATACTGTTCTGACAATATGGATCTGTTTGATTTTGCAGGTTCTGGTATGAGCATTGGACTTCCTGGACCACCTGGGCCTCCAGGGACTCCTGGTGTATCCTACAGTGACCTCACAGCATACCTGCGAAGTAAGTGAACTTTGCTCCCCTGCTGTGGGTGCCTACACAGCCCTGAGATCTTGTTTTACAACCTTAATCTCAGAATTTCCCCCTTTGCCCATCATGACAAATATAATCCTGTCTGAATAAACTCTGATGGCCCCTCGTCCTTAGCAGCACTGCAGACCTCTGGGCTATGCCAGGACCTGCACACACCACAAGGGGCTGCAGCTGGATCATTGTGCTCCTGTAGGGAGCAGCAGAGACAATATCTTAGGAATGGGCATGGAGGAGCCCTTTGTTGTATCCACACTCTGCAGCATAAAGGTGTAATTTCTTATGCCACTCTTTAAAAGTATATTTAAAAAACAGGGACTTCTACTCTCTCTGGAATCTCCTGACTTTCCAGTGTGATGTCTACACACAGGGAAGTGAGGTGCCCCAGGAAGGCTGCACCAGAAGGTGCTGGGGAGAAAAAAGTGCCTTATACTTGGCTGTATCTGGCATTACCTGTATTGTCAAGGAACATTCAGCAGGGTTGTGGTTGTTTGGGTGACTTCTTTTCTTATCTTGTGTCTTACAGACTCCGAATTCAGTGGATTTGTTGGGCCCCCTGGTCCTGCAGGGCCCCCAGGACCTCCAGGGATCCCTGGAACACCAGGCACCACTTTGGAGGATGTCTCTGCCTACCTACAAAGTAAAGCACTTGTGTTTCTCAGAGATTCTGTTTGTAGGTGCTGGGGGAGCTGAGGCTGAGATTTAGCTTATGAAGGGTGAGACTACCCACTGAGAACAAGGTCACTTTAAAGAAAAAAATCTCATCATTATCATCTGTAAAGGAATGGAAGTTGGGGTTGGAAACATTCAAGATCCCCAGATGTGCAATTTCCTTGTCTTCTTGCTGATGAAAAATAATTCTTTCTCTCTCTCAAGATGTGGGATACTCTTCCCTTTCTGGAGTCCGGGGCCCACCTGGTCCTCCTGGCCCTCCAGGACCCCCAGGCTTCTCAGGAACTGGCCTTTTGTCCTATGCTGACATCACCCACAGCGATGAGTTCAGGAGTGAGCTGATCCAGTACCTGAAGAGTAAGGAGACACCATCCATCCTCCCTGCACACATTCCAAGCCATGCTTTGCCCCGTGTAGGTGCTCTCTGCCACAGCTGAGGCATTCCTGTAGGAGTCTTCCCTGAACTGGGGCTGCAGAAACACCTTACCTCTACAGCCAGGTCTATGTTGTGCTGAATCCTGCAGGGTTGTCTCCTCTCAGTCCAACTGCCCGTCCAAGGTCCATGTTGTGACACAACAGGGACAGGCACTGGGCACTTAAAATTGGCCTGTGCTGAACAGCGAGTCCCCAGTAAGGACACTGGCAGAGTTTTGCCATGGGAAAAGCATTCTCTTTGGCAAGCACCTGCCCCCAGAGCAATGGATGATTCAGGGGTTGGAAGGCAGCACTGAGGCAGCTGTGAAGCAGCTTTGGTCTGAGCTCATCCTGCCAAGTCATCCAGGGCAGTCTTTCAAAAACATGAGGCTCTCCTCACTTTTGGGAGACTGGTCACAGAATGGCTGTTTTGTCAGAGGTGCTGAAATTAGCCCGAGAGGAATGCACCCTTCTGCAAAGTCAGTGGGCATGTTCCCAAGACTGGGCACACAAAACTTTGGGAGAGATGGGAAGGAGGAGGGTGCCACCTGTAGAGATCAAAATTGAAGTACTTTCCTGCTGCCTGAGAAGTGGCACTGGATGAGGGTTGGTGGGACAGAATTTCACTCAGGTGGTAGCACAGGACCTTTGCCAAGCCCAGTGTCCCTGAAGTTCTCCCCTTGTGTTTGGCAGGTGATGAAGTCCGAAGCTACATCTCAGGGCCACCTGGGCCCCCTGGGCCACGGGGACCACCAGGACCCAAAGGAGACAGTGGCTTCATGGCTGGGTCTATGTCTTCATCCTACCAAGGGTTACGGACTTCTGAGCGCTCACATGGAGGATCCCTTGGTGCTGAGGGCTCCCATGGGGGGTCGCTGGGCACAGGCAGCTCATATGGCAGCTCCATGAGCAGGATCTCCTCTTACCACTCCTCAGTGGGCAGTGATGGCACTTATGGTGCCTCCATGGGTGCTGATGGGACTTACGATGGGTTGCTGACAGAGGAGGAATCCCACAGCAGATCAGCAGGTTCAAGCAGATCCTATAGCAACTCTTTCTCTGGTTCCCTGGATTACAACGAGCTGGCACTCCGTGTGTCAGAGAGCCTACAGAGTGAGTGAGAAGCCTGCTTGTCCTGACCCTCCCTGTCCCAGCCTAAAACTCCTAACCCCCTGTGCCTGCTGTCATGCTGGTCACTTCTCTCCCCTTCCTGCTGCCTACCACTCTCCCTTACACCTTCCTGCCTCAGCATCCAGCCAGAGTTCTCCTAGAGCTCCTTTCAAATGACATCTTTAATTCCTCAGGCCGAGGTATTCTTCAGGACCTGATGTCTTACACTGCACAGGGACCTGCAGGTCCCCCAGGCCCTCCTGGTCCCCCTGGCATCAGCAAGGTCTTTGCAGCCTATGGCAATGTCACTGAGGACCTCATGGACTTCTTTAGAAGTAAGTGATGCTGACTTGCCAGATTCTCACAGACCTAATGATCTTTTCAACTTTGCACGTTGCAAAAGCCAAGGTACACCACTGGGGGTGGATGGTCTTTCAATCTCCTTCCTCCCTTGCTGGGGAGGTGCAGTCTTATCATTAGGAAGGACATCAGTTTTTCCCACTAGTTGTAAGAAACTCATCCCAAACCCTGAAGGTCTCTGGGCTTGCAACCTGTGTGGCCCATTTTAACATGGCTGGGCTGGCACACGTACAAATACATGAGTCAACTGCTTGCTCTGCTCTCAGATTCCTTGCCCTGAGCACAGGCCAGCTCCAGCCCTGGTGACAGCCAGGACACTCAGACAGGGTGGCAGAGCAGGGCTGGTGAAATGCCATCACAGCCTATCCCTAGAACTTTGCTGGGACCAAAACCATTTGTGAAAAACTTTCTCTGTCAGTCTCATCCCATCTAACTGGGAGAAATGACCTTCCAGTGACCCGCTGCTTCTCTGGGTAAGCACAGTGGTTTCTCCCTCTCATTCATCCTCTCCTTCATTTCCCTCTCCAGCATATGGTGCCGTCCAGGGGCCACCCGGTGAAAAGGGAGAGAGGGGTTATCCTGGACCCAAAGGTAAGGCTTGCCATCCTTTCCCTCTTTAGCCCCATGAGGCCCAGGAAGCAGCATTGTGACCACAGAGGTAGTTGGCACAGCACTGCTCAAGGTCACACCTTCCTACAGTGAAGGTGGCACCTTCAGGATCTCAGCCAAAACGTTGTCCTGCCTTGGCCTCCCTTACCCTGGTCTGTCCCTGTCCATGAGCCAATGTGCTCAAGGGCAAACTTGGTCTTCTCATCCCTTCAGGTGACCCTGGGCCAATGGGCCCACCAGGACGACAAGGGCACAGGGGACCGAAAGGAGAGAAGGGAGAGAAAGGTATGAACACTTCCCATCCCCAGGAGAGCAGGGTTTGCCTGTCCAGGAGAGAAGGATTCCCCAGGCACCAGCCCATCACTGGGAATGGCTGAAAACACTCTTTTGGATCTTTTGTCTTCCTACATGAACTTTTCAAATAACTCTTTTTTACTTTACTGTCTCTAGGTGAACAAGTGTATGTTGGCAGAAGAAAAAGAAGAAGTGTTGGGGTTTAAGGAAAGAGGCAGCTCAGTTCTGCACAGGGCAGCAATCCCAGCAGCCTGTAGAGAATTAGCCTGAGTCTTCACTGCCTTAATGTTAAACAGTCCTTTGCCACTCAGCTGACCCCTTAGACTTGATAGTTCAGTGTTGCTGCAGAGATCTGAATGTCTCCTGTACGTGTCCAGCATGGCCCCAGTGTGGGTGTTTGCTCCTGTTACTGATGTTTGGCTGCCTGACCCTGAGCTCCCAGGCTGACAAGGGCTTCCTGTCTCACCTAGTCCAGGCTTCTTGTATTGCTCCCAGCTATGTAAAAACCTGGTTTTTTTTAACAAGTAGCCAACTATCCAGCAAAAAAAAAAAAAGAAAGCAGTTCCACCCCCACCAAATGCTGTGCTTTGTCAGGGATCAGATGCAGGATCAGCCCACAAGGATACAAGACCCTGCAAGATACCCTGGGACTGAGCTTGCACCACACTGGGATTCCCTCTCCACAAACCCTGCTGGCCCTAAGTGGGAGGCAGCAGCACAGCAAGACAGGACATGCACAGGGATCAAACAGAAGCACTTTTAAAAGTCATTTGTTTATCTTTTAAAAAATATTTTTGTATTTTTTTCTGGTTTTCTAAACACTGGGGAAACATAATTTTAATGTAAACAGCCCAATTAAAGTGTGTTTTTAAGCCAATCCTTGAACTACTCAGGACCACATTTCTGTGCTTGCAGGTTGTGTTGTGGGGCAGGATGAGGCACCTGAGAGGGGTCTGAGGTACAGTGGTAAAATACAATGGCACAATGTTAAATACTTTTTACGCTCAGTTATTTTAAAAATTCTAAATTGTCCCCTTCACTCCAACATCACTTGTATTTCATGCAAGTTTTCCATCAACAAAACAGAGACAATCTCAGCAAACTGTGATTTTTATTGTATTTACAGCAGAATTATTACAATATTCTACAGAAAGCCATGAAATCAATTACTTTTAAAAACAAGACCAAAAAAAACCCAAACCAAAATCATTGTATGGCTGCTACTGCAAGTTCACTTCCACGAGCTGTACAGAAACCCTTAGCCAATTATTCATCCATCTCATGATTTTTGGTTGCTTTCTGTAAGGCAAAAGTAACTTGTTTTGCAGTTAACACAAAACATTCAATGAACTGCTGGGAGAACACGAGGCCGGCGGTGCCTCAGTGGCTGTGCCTTGTCACAGGACTGTGACAGGACTCCCGCTCTGCTTGGCTTGCTGACAGAACATGTGGGCAACAGCTCAAAGTTAGATTTCACTCCATGTCCCTTTCTAGTTTCTGTTCTTTCCACCATTTTAGGACTGATACTGTAAAAGAAGCCTTACCACTTAGTTTGGTAATTGGGGAAGAGATTTTGGAAAATCAGAGTAACTTTGGGCTCGGCCACTCCCTTTTGCTTTCGGTACAGTGGAAGCACATGAGCCTTTAGTGCTGAGCTGGGTTAGAGCGTGTTTGTATTCAAGGGGTTGTTCTTCTCTGGCACCACTGACTGCCCCAATGCCAGATGTGCAAAGGAGCTACAGAAATGAAGCACAAGAGTTGAGGTGGGAGAAAGGGGGTGGAAAACAACTAAAAGTTCTGTAAAAGAGAAACACTGTAGAGTTTTCTTTTGTCTTCTTCCCTTTATCTGTTCTCATCTTTTGTAAGACTGAGAAAAACCAGGGCATCCTGGCCTTGGCTTGCCTGTGAACAAGGAAGGTTATTTCTCTCTGACCTTATTTCAATTGCTGTGAAGATGGCAGAAGTAGTCTGAAAATGGGAAACGTGCACAGACACATCAATGCAAGGAAGTTTCTGAGATCAAGAAGTACAGGTTTTGACATAAAATTACAAGAATATAAATGTTAACATAGAAAGCAGAGAACTTATGTACACAGTGACTGTCCTAAACACTCCTCCCTCCCCTTCCTCCAACAACCAGAGTCACTGTCCTCAAAAACTTGCCCCACTTCCCCAGCTGAACCAAGAAACAGGAGTTCAGTGGAAGCAGCCAGCACTGAGCTTATTTGCACATTTCAGTTTCCAGCAAGATCAGTGTTTGAGGTCCTGGGAGCTGCAGCTGCACAGCAGCTCTGAAAATCAGGCTGCCTAAAAGTGGACTTAAGTATCTGAATTTAAAACACCTTATTCAAGTCTTTCCTATACCAAAGCATCCTTGAAATACTTGCAAGACAGATACTGTCTCAGCTGGAGAACCAGCTTAAACTTCCAGTGTGATTCTGCTGTCACAAAAGACATGGCGTGATGAAAGAAATTTCTTTGCTGCTTTGCTTGGCTGCATCTTAGTTAAAGTGCTACATTTCTTATTTATTAAGAAAAACAATTCAGTAGCATGGAGTCGTCATAAAGTCCTCTGGGACAGAAGAATAATTTTTTAAAATGTGTGATTGATTAGATATTGAACACCCATGAATGTAATTTTAAAAGCGTATTAGCTGAAAAGATTATTGGAAAAAAGGATGCAGCTCAACTGGAATTTAACAGTATTTTAACAGTATTTTAACTGATGTGAAAAATCACTGTGAGTGAATGCCACCAGTCAGGACAGCAGCCCTGCCACCTTGGAATTGGAATTCAGATGTCAATTCAAATAAAGGTTTTCCTTCAGAAGGCATTTATAAATCAGGATCCATCTACTCAATCATAAGAATAACAACCTCAATATCATATCTTTACATACTGGACACGCTTCTTGTGCATTCAGCAGAGACAGC
This sequence comes from Chiroxiphia lanceolata, assembly GCF_009829145.1. Taxonomy (NCBI): domain Eukaryota; kingdom Metazoa; phylum Chordata; class Aves; order Passeriformes; family Pipridae; genus Chiroxiphia; species Chiroxiphia lanceolata. The sequence continues at coordinate 12,472,571 of NC_045644.1, forward strand.
AGAGCACTTGGAGAAGGAAAATTTGTTTTATGGGAATCAGAGAGGATCAAATGTTGGAGTATTTCTCCCTCACTGAAGTAAACAGCAAAGTTCCCCTGGGACACTGGGAGGCCAAGGCCTGAGCCAGACCATTCCCTCCAGGACTGTAACCTCTCCTCAGCCAGCCCCACTCAGGAGAGATGTAGAGTCTCCTAAAATCAGGGGCACAGGAGCCCCCAGAGAGCTCCCTGGGCTACCAGCAGCACCACGTTAGTCGAGGACTGGAGAGCCTTGCACACAGCTGAGCTCCAGGAACTCAGGATGTGAGCAGAGCCAGGGGAGCTCTGTCCTTACAAGGCCCTTTCCCATAAAAGCTGACTTAGCAGATGCCCAAATCTGCTTTCAGAGCTCAGGACGCACATGTGAAGTCTGACCCCATCAGAGGCCAGGGGCCTGCAGGCAGGTTTTCTGTGAGGATCAGCTGTAAATACAGAAGGACAACCCATACACTGACTGCAATCCAGGCACTTATTGCCTTGCTCGTTTTCCTGTGGACAGTGTTTATGATGTAGTAAAACACAAAAGGCGAGAAAATACTGATTTGTGGGCAGCTTTGCAAGAGCATGTGGGGACAATAAGATCTGCCAAACACTCAGTACGAAAGCACATTGTTTTGGCTGTGGAAAACACATCTAACTACCCTGGAGATGGAGCTGCTAACATTTGTTAGAGGGAGGTGACATGAGACAGCACAGAAATTGGATTTTGTATCTCAGGAGATCTCTTTTGGGCCTATATGAGACTAAATTAATTTGAATTGAATTTTCCAACATTGATATAATATTGTAACACTTCTTTCATGTTCTGCAACACTTATATCCAATTTTATCAGTCTAAGTGTATAAGTACCCATGCTAGTTCCTGTTATCACACATAAAACATTTTCATGCTTGATATCAACTCTCAGCACAGTTCACAAGGCTGCAACTGCTTCACAGTGCTCCCCACTTGAAGAGATGAGCAAGGTTTCCATCACCACATCTGATCTCTCCCTTCATCACACAGCTCAGTTACAGTTATTTGTGCAATTTACAATGAGATCAGATTGCTGGGGCCTATGTGAAAAGGATCTTCAAATAAAAGATGTAAGAGATTTAGACAGAGGTAAACAAAATGCCAATATACATTAGCAAGTTATCACTGAAACTACCAAAAACGTAAGGAGAAGATTATTAAAACAGTGTAGTGATAGGACAAGGAGCACTGGGTACAAATTGCAAGAGGGAGAATTTAGGATAGATATTAGGAAGAAATTTTTTACTGTGAGGGCGATGAGGCCCTGGAACAGGTTGCCCAGGGAGGCTGTGGATGCCCCAACCCTGGAAGTGTTCGAGGTCAGGCTGGCCTTGAGCAACCTGGTCTAGTGGAGGTGGGGGGATTGGGGCTAGATGATCTTTAAGATGATTTTAACATTCTGTGATTTCCCTCTGAGGAAAATCTGCCTGCCCTGCCTACTCCCTGAGTAAAGCACTGAGCCTACGTCATACGGAACTGCAAACAAATTCTGCTAAATAGAAATGAAGATTATTTAATGTTATCTCAGTAACAGTCAATTTATGAAGGTGGAGCTTAAAAAACAAAAGATCTTCAAAGACTTTTTTTCTCCCTAATGAACAAACAATTCAAAGAACTTTGCATTTAGCAACAGAGAACATTCTAGAGATATGGTGTGTGAATTTACAACAGTACACAATACACATTTATAATAATAAAATGCCAGAAATTAAGGCTAGCTATTAAAGTAATTATGCTATCAAAAAGTTACAAAATTTAAATTAAAACATGCATTTTCCAATTAATTTTTTTTCTGTGCTGTAAATTAAGTGTCTTCATCGAGAAGGTTTCGGTTCAATGTCCAAGGATTTCAGCATCCAAGGTTTCGACCACAGCTGATTATAAAGTCCTGTGTTAATTTATGAGCTCACTGACATGCAGCAACACAGTTCCCATGAAATGAACGTCGTGTAATGGTCACCAGCCACACGTTCAATGCAAGAGAGCAAAACAAAACGGTTGCAGTTGATGCCCGAAGAGACATGAGAAAGTCAGGCCTCAAACAAAAGAAAGCAAACACTATTTTACAAATGGAACTCCAGCACACCCAAGTACAGCCTTAAATACTGTGTCTTGATATGACTCAACCTCTAACCACCAAAAGGAGTGCAGCAAAAATCGATCTAACAGAGCTGTATTGCCCTACCCGCTACATGAGAAACATTTCAGATTTTCCACTGCAGATCAGTCAGGTAAATAACTTATTGTACATCTATGAACTTAAAAAATAAAACCTGCCTATGTTAGTAGGTGGCAACACAAAAGCAAAACACCCAGCTTCATAGAGGAGTTTGTCTATATATTTAACTTAAATCTTTCCACAAAATAAAATGACTGAAATTAAAAAAAATTTGAATCTAACACTTCTAATGAAATCAGACTTTAGCCATGATTATTTATAAATATGACCATCCACCTCCACTTTTCCAATGGAGTTTAAATGAACAGGCTTTGGTAAGAACAGAACAATGGCTCTACCCATTCCAGGTACAGTTAGAGAAACCATGTGCATTTTGCACCCTGCTTTCTAAAAAATACATTCTACAGTTTTTCAATTTGTAGAACTAACCACCTGTAATAGCAAAGGAAAATAACAAACTGTGCATTTTAAAGTTAGCAGTTCTTTCACCTTTACATATTTTAGTGCAAAATATTTTAGGGTGAGGATTTACAACCAAAATGGCAGTAGCAGCAAGAAATCTTGTTTTGTACAGTAACAACAATGCTAAGGAGTTTTGTTTTTTTAAATGACAAAACGTATCCTGTTACCAGGATCAGCATATCTAAGTGTTTCAGGCACTGTATTAATTAAACTAGCACCCCATTTCATTATGGAACTAATGGACAAAACACGTCATGGAGATCAGCTCAGTTTAATTTATGCCAGAGGTTTCTTTTGAAAGATATTACAAAGGCTTTTGCTTTTGCCAATTGTGTTTAAACATAAGGGTTTGTTTCTCTGATTACTGGCATGTTCTTAGCAATTAGTTTCAGTCCTTGCCATGAAGACACTGCTCAACATTATGAAACTTTAAACCTCTCATGGCATTTTCAATTGTGGAATTCTCTCGTGGAGAGATCTGATACTTAAAAACACAGTAGCAGAACTAATATTACATTGTTTAAATATTCACATGAGAAACCATTTTTTCTGTGATGAGAAAGAGCACAACTAATATTTCAGGTTTAAAGTCAAAACCATAGGTAACATACTTTTAGAGACCGAGATAAAAAGCCCACTTAGTCTTGAAACACCTGAAGGACGTAACGTTACCATTGTACATCAACACTGGGTTCGTTTCTTCTGCTCAGAGAAGTGAAGAAACTGATGTGACACTGATTGTCTCCACTGAAAACGAAAAGCGCGGGGTCCTTGGATGTACACACGCTGCAGATAAGTCAGGTTAGATGGGTAAGGATGGAGAATTCCAAATAGGAAAAAACCTACAGCAGTTCCCAGAGTTACGACCCAGTAGAGTGAAGGCTGGGGATTGGATAGAATTTGGAAATCCGGCTTTGTGTTGAAGGATTAAGGCATTCAGATTCTCCAGTCATTTTAAAGAAAACTTCCTGTTCCTGCAGTTTTCTGGCAAATTCTTCTTCCAGTGTCTAAAACCAAAATCAGATTGTCACAGAATTAACAAGGCAAAGTACAAGAAACCCATTATTGTGGTTATATATTGTCCGATATAATGTTGTAACTTCATAAACATCATCAAGAAAAGTCACTCAGCAAACATGAAATTGTAAGACACCGCAAGCCAAGAACATCATCTGTCTGTAGGACATTCCCTGAACTGTGTGAAAATCTAGCATTTTCCATTTAAAATAAAATATAAACCCCCAAACCAACCTCCTCTATTGCTCTTAAGCACTCAATTTTTGGAGTAACCCACTGGCTTCTGAAAGAAATCTGGGTTTAGGAATGCATGTCCAGCTAAGTTTTCCATACAAACACACACACACATGCTGCAAGAGGCTGGTAACACATAGACTGTTTTGTTGCACCTGCCTTTTGCTCAGGTTTGCATGTTTTAATATCTTTTATTATTCAGTGAATTATAACAGCTTTGTACAGCAGCTTGATTCTCCTCTGCAATGCTTTTGTACTCTCTGTATTTGCTTGATCAAGTCCTTGATTATTTCCTGATTCCAGAACTGCTCCAATTTACCTTTTTTCTCGGTCTCAATTTCTCTCTCCATTCCTTCAGTTCTTGGCTGTGCTCTTCATCCAGCTCTTTTAGTTTCTGAGTCTCATGCTCAACCAGTAGATGGCATTTTTCATTCTTAAAAGAAGATACAGATAATCCTTATGTAAAACTAATTCAGATTAGGCAACTCAACATTTGTACAGTGACATATGTTGTCCTAATTCTTTCTAATTAGCTTATTCTGTGTAAATAGTGACGTGAATAATTACAAGATAAAAGTATGTTACGAGGCTGCATTTTCAAAAGCTGATCTTTCCATCGGAGCCAATTGAGATAAGAAACACTCATAAATCCAAACACTGCTGAGTGTCATTAAGGCAGAAGCTGAGTGTTACTCAAAACTGTGTTTCACTGCCTAATAATGCTTTTCAAGGTCAGACAGCATTTCTGCTTTGCTTTCTAAAGACAGTCTCTACAATTTATTAAAATCAATTACACTAAAGACAAAGCTGGTTTTTGGAAATATTTCAACTCTTGGTGCCAAGAGCTGAGATGAACAAACGGGGTTTAGAGAGGGGAGAAATGTGGTTGCAAAAACAGCCTAGGAAATGGATAATCAAACCACACCTCAGCTCCACATTTCTCTCAGTAAGGTACCCAGGCAACTGCCTCCCTTTCACAGGACTTCTGAAGCATAGCAAGAAAAAAATTAAGTATTTGGTTACATCAAATCTTTGCTTTTTTTTGAGAGCAGTTGGCAATGGTTGTACTTCTAGAGTCCCAGTCCCAAATGGTTCTGATGCAGAGCATAGAACCACAGCAACAGAAATGACAAGCACTTGGTTGGACCCAAGTGCAGCAAGGGGCCAGTTTTCCTTGTGAAGCTCAGAGCAGCCCTAATCTGCTCAATTTTCTTGAGCTGAAACTCTCACAAGACTCCCACGGTAGTTGGGGATTTACTGAGGCATATTAGTGGCACAGCCAGGGACTGTTTCTGCAGTATGTAAGAAAGTGAACTGAGTGAACGAGCTTCATTGGTTGTTGCACGACTTCTCTAAGCAAAGGTTATCAGCAGGTGATCATTAATGCTTTAAAACTTCCTCGTGTCCCTGAAAAGGGAAAAGCTGATTTAATGGAAAAGGAAATCTGGCCTCTGGTATACAGCAGAAACTTTTACTAAATGCATACCAAAAGGGACAGAACAAAGTTCCTTATGGCAAGAAGAGAAGTCCTTCTAAGTACCTTCCAGAAGCTCATGTACAAGTGGCAGCACTTTGTAAAAATCTCCTCATTCATGTATTGCTGCAAACATCTCGCTGGTAATGCCTGGTGCTGCCCACCTCTGTTCTGATTAATGACATTTCAGTAAAAGCAGGTTACAGGAAATGTTGCCTACAGAAAATAGCCCTGGGAACTTGACAGATATTCCAGAAGTCATCATCTGTTTCTGGTCCATGCTCTTCTTGCATTTAAAATGATTTCTCATTAACTGATGGAAGCATACGAATGTGGTTAAGCAGTGTGCTGCAGGCCTTCGAAAGCAAAGCTGAAACTCTACACTGATCAGTAAAAATGAAGGAAAAGATGTTTCTGCTTTGCCTGCACCCATTATTAACCCAAGTCTTCCCACTGAATGGTCACTTAATATCATCTATTTTTAACCTGTAACTGATGCAGTTCCCTGATGTTTGCTTCACACTGCAACTGAAGGTCCCGCATTTGGTTTTCATGTTTCTGATGCTGAGCCAATCTCTCGTTCTTCTGCCTCTTTTCTTCTTGAACAGCAAACTAAAATTGAAAATAAAAAGATTATTTATATTGTGCCTCTGAATACAACAGTTTACATGAGCCAAAGAACTGCATGTAACAGAAGGAACACATACTAAGAAGAATGGTTTCAGAAGATTTAAGCAATAATTTTCTCTACTCTTTCTTTTTTAAAATCTTTACAAAGGGAGTGCCCTCACAGTTTTAATTACATTTCTCTGTTTGCACTCTGATTTTTCCTTAAAGCACAGCACATTTCACTACCAGACTCCTGCAATTATCTCCCTCTGAAGGTAAGTGTCACAGCAGTGTTGCTGCAGGCATTGGTCGAGGTTGGAGTTATACAGCTACAGGACATCTTATTTTCCAGATTTTTCATCCTTCCAGTGCTCACCATATGAAACCATGACTTGGGACTTTGGTGCATCTCTAGAAAGCAAACCTCTCAACATCTTCACAGCAACCTCTTTTAAAGAATGAGTGAATACCTACAGTTTTAGTTCATAAATTCACAAACATCAAGCATCCTTAAAAATATTTCACGGAATCACAGAACGGCTGAGGTTGGAAGAGACCTGCAAAGATCAACCTCCCCACTCAAAGCAAGGTTGACAGGATCAAGCTGCACAGGTCTGTATCCAGTTGGGTTCTGGGAATGTCTGCAATCTCTCTGGGCAAGCTGTCTGACCATCCACACACTAAAGAAGTGTTTTCTTATGTTTAAGTTGGATTTTCTGTATTTCAGTTGTGCCTGCTGCCTCTCACACTGTCACTGGGCACCCTGGGAAGTCATGCTCCACCCTCTTTGGGTACTTATGCACATGGATAAGACCCTCCTGAGCCCACTCTCCTCCAGGCTGAGGCATCCCAGGTATCCCAGGTGGCTCCTCGTGTAACAAGACCCACGAGTCCCTGGGTCGGCTTCAAGGCCCTTTGCAGGACTTGCTCCAATAAATTCATGTCTGTGTTGTTTTGGGAAGCCCAGGATTGGGCTCAGTGCCCCAGAAGAGTCTCACCAGTGCTGCAGGAAAGGATGATTTCCTCTGACCTCATCCAGTGCATCAACTCAGATTGGTACCATCTGTGAACCTGTGAGAGTGCACTCTATCCCGTTCTCATATTTGGCATTTACACTATACAAACTAAATATTAATTTAATTATTACCTGCTTAATTTTTTCACGATCTTGGTCTGGAGAGGCTAACGAATTGATTCTTAAACTTTTCTTAAACATTGCCATGCGAGTCTTTGCTTCACTTCGCTGGATTTTAGGCAGTCTGGCTCTTTCCTGAGTTTGCTTGTTCTTTAACTCCTCAATAAGGCGTTGATTATATCTCTGCATTTGTTCCGTTTCCTGAAATGGTAACCACGTGGAAATGTTACAGAGTAATCATCAATGTTATTACTATCTGTATCTCATTTCCTCAGTAAGCACCCGGTGTGAGACAGCAACAGGAACCAGTCCCAGCCCCAGCAGCACCAGTGGGCAGGTGGGGGGGCTTCTTCCAGAGCGCTCTGGATCATGCCCAGCCCTGATGAGATTCTCCAACTAATGTGAATACACATATATTTTACCAGTGGTTGCTCAACTCCTGAATTGCCATTTTAAAAGTCTGTTGTTCAAAGGGAGAAACTTCTGTGCAACTGAGCTCCTGGGCTGCAGCTGTGAAGGGGCAGTTTGCTGCAAAAGCTGTGAAAACAACAGCCAATATGGGATGAACCAGAGTGGACAGGAATAAGCCTTCAGTGGAGGCTGTTCATGTTCTGATCACCAAGGAGATCCTCTAACACCTCCCTATTGGTTTACAATTTCAAAAACTGAACTATTTTCTTTAGAGTATTCTATAAAAAAACAAATAAGGATTTTACAGGATTTAGCTATAAAGAGACAGTTGTCAGCTACTTGCCCAATAGCTAATCCAGTTTATTCCACTCATTTAATTCCAGGATGATTTACTTCTGAGTAGATTTATTTAAACACAAGTCAAAACTGATTTGGTATCCGAGCAGAATTCAGTATTTTTAGTAGAAACAGGTTGATGTTGTGATTGGTTGGGTTTTTTTTAAGAATCAAAAGAGAAGAATATTACTAGTGATACTTCTACACACTACTAAGGTATTTGAGTATGATACTTCTACACACTACTAAGGTATTTGAGTATGATGATTAAGATTTTTTAGTTTCAACAGCTTCAAAATACTTGTGTGGGTCTTGTCTGTGCAAAGAAAAAACTACCAGAAGAGATCATAAGACTACTGATAAAAAAATTGGACATTATAATACACAACAGGATGTGTCAAAATCAGCACTAACTTTTTCGTGCCTCTTAAGCAGTTGGTGTCTCTGCATGAAGTACTGATCTTTGAGCTGCTGTTTGAGAAGCTGGTGTTTCTCTTGCAGATGCCGCTCCTCCAGTTCCCAGATTGCAGCTTCACGAGCTGGAAAAAAAAGGAAGCTGGTTCAGAAAGAGCAACAGCCACACACTGCTCCCCAATCTACCTGCTGGTGTATGTTTAGAAGTAGCCTACAAGTGCATTTTGAAAACAATGCTATTCCACAGAAAATGCTTCTATTACCATTGTAAATTAGTCATGAAGGTCTTCCTAGAGTGAAGACAGAATATTGTTTTATTAAAACACAAGGGCCTGTTTTTAAAGAGAGCCTGATGTTGGATACCTCTCATGAGCTGCTGTTTGTTGTTGAGGCAATCTCGTTCAATAGTGGCCAGTTCCGTCTTCTGCTGCTGAATAATTTTCTTCAGAGATGCATCCAGTTCTTGTTGCTGCTTCTGCACAAACTCCTGCTCCTGGTAAAAACCAATAAAAGTAAATTAAATTTTGTTCTTCTAACCACATTACATTTTAATGAAACTCCCAGTTCTCTCAGCATTAGCTACATATGAAAACAAATGCATCTATGAAATTTTGAGCTAGCATGCCTTGACTATCAAATTATCCATCTTTCGTATTTGCTATTTACAGAGTAGGTAAGAGCATATTTAATATTTAAATAATACCTTCAGAAGTAAGACCAAAGGCAACAAACTAGCCAGCAATCTGCAATTCATTCCATCTCTTGTCTCTCCTCAGAACACGTTGCAGGTTCAGAGCTAGCAAAGACAAGTGCTCAGTATAAAGTTGATGTGATTCTGTCAAGAGTTAATTATTCATGTAGGTAAGAAAATAAAGGTATGTATGGTTATTTTGCTTTGGGTGATTAGTTAAAGCCTATTTATTTACACAGATGGGTTTCAGACTTGTGTGGTTTATCTTGTCCTGAAGGCAGAGGTATTGAGGCTGAGAGTTCTGTAGGTCCACTGTGCAGACACAGTTCTGCAGGACTGTCACCCTGTCACACCTGAGCTGAGCTGGCTCTTTGCAAAGTGATTTACCACCTGCCTGATGCAGTCCCCATATCACCTGCATCTTCCCATTATCCAGGTTGCATCCCATCATGAAAAGCAGGCAGCAGAAGGAATCCCCCTCCCATGCCCCTCCCCAAGCAACCTTACTGTTGCCTTTCTTCTTCCAACTATTAAAAACCACAGCCATGAGCAAGTGAGCATGCACACCCCCCTCCCGTAAGAACAAGAAATTAAATCAGATGCTTCTATCACACAATATCAAAGGTCAAAAGAAAGGACAACTCAGGGTCCTGTCAGAGCCAAGGGGAGGTGCTGAAGCATCTGCTGCTCTACACAACAAAGCAACGCTAAAGATGGTCTTAATTTTGGAAGGGAGCTGGGAAAACCGGGCTGCAGCTGATCAGTGGAAGGGTTCCTGAGCTATTCTTATTTTTTTTCCGAACCTATGGTACTTGCTAATAAGAGTTGTCAGGTGGAATTAAATGTTCATTTAAAGCACTTTTTATCATGACCAGAAGAATCCTGGTTTTCATCTTCACAGGAAAGTTATTAATAGATGAGGTTTTCATCTCTCTCAGTGGACAGAAGAGTTACACTGAGAAAGGTAACACAAAACCAGAGGTGAAGTAAGTTGCCAGTGACAGACCTGAGGGTACAAAAAGAACTGGAAGGTGATGTCTGTAAATTAAGTGAGACATACTAATCAAATATATGAAATGATGAAAAATACTGTTGTTTCCCTTTCTAGATGAAAAGGATAAGAAGACTACAAGTTTATTATTCTGAGGGTGCAGATAAATAATTAAGACAATGTTTAATTTCCTGGGAGTTTTTTGATTTGAAGGGAGTAGGGGAAAGCTGTTCTGGTGTAGTCGTGGTCAAAAAGTGATTAGGCTTGAGCTTTACACAATCATTTAAATATCACTGCTCCTCTCTCTAAATCTTAAGAAGTTTTATACCTGCCAGCACTATAAGATAAACCAGGCAATCTCAGGAAACACTCTGGCCTTCCCACATCTACTCAAGTATCACACAAAATAAAGGTCACCGAGTTTACCAAAGAACATGTAGGTTGTTTCAAAGGCAGACAGAGTAAGACAGCTCACCTTTTTCAAGCTACCACTTGGTTTTGCCCAATAAGTATCTTAAAATAAACTCAGATATCTTTAAAATACATAGTTTCACTGCACACACAGCATACAAGTCACACAATGTTTCTCACATGTGCTGAACAAATAATAAGCACTAGAGAATAGTATCATATTGCATATGTGAAATCTCAGTGTTTTGCCCAGACTAAACAACTAGTGTAATTTTGACCTTTTGACAACGAATAGTTGTCATCATTACAAATTTGTGCTAATCAGTTTGGAGACAGCAGTGACATTGATCAGCACATATGATCAGAAGGACAGGAGAAAACACACGTCTGGAAAATTAGGAAAATAAAACTTTTGTTGCTTTGCATTTTAAGACTTACATCCTGCATTTGTGCGTTGAAAAGCGTACACGAAGACAACTGAAAAGACTGAATCATAACCTGAGCAACGCCCTGTGGGACACAATGTACTTCCTATGTCATGATATAATGAAATATATTTTTATTCTTAAAAAAAGGAAGAAATTATATCTGCTCTGTGTTAGTAATAAGCATTTAAAATGTCAAGGTTCATCACAGAAGTAGATATGACAATATTCTAAAATTAAACATCTGCACCTTGTCTAGTACTTATCATTCCAAGTAAGGATATTTCACATTTAAAATTTTCTCTTTCACCTCTCTTCAACAAAGAGAAAGCAGCAAAGTAAATAATCCAAGTTGCTACAAACACTATGAAAAACTAGGGTTTTGTTTCTTTAAAAAGTTTAGACAGGTATCTCTGGTATAGGAAGAGCACTGCAATTCAATCACATTCTATCCTGGGAAATCCCCTCTTAAACAGATAATCAAATAAAGTTGCGATTATTTTCCACTAGGCCACTCAAATAAACATTTAATCTTAAAGTTACTCAATCCAAACCTGCTCTGCTGTGGTTGAAACTCACTCTGTACAAGCTGTGGCCGACAAAAAGCCAATATTTTTCTAAAATATTTGCCCTCTTTTTAGCTGGGTCATAAAAAAGCAGCAAGTCTGAAGGCATGAAATTGTAGATGTCTTGCAAAGTTTCTGTACACCTACACTTTGACATTTAAATAACATTTTACCTAATCTGTTCTGCTTCTATAAACAAGATGCCTCATGCTTACATATTATATACATTTTCCTCTCCTGCACTTGTGTTGTTCAAAACTTACTTCTGACTATAACCTTTAAAATCTGAAGGACCTGTGGGGTACTTACCACTCGTAAAAGCACTGTAAATAAACCTGCTGTAGAAAATTACCATTCTTTTTCAGTACAGCACACAAAACATTCCACTTGACAGTACAAACCTGGGAACCGCTGCTCCTACATGTCTACCCAGTTTAGTCTATGAGATGTGATATGGGAATACTTGAAGGAAGAGAGCAGTGTAGGGTTAGTTTGAGTTAAGTTCCATATTCACTCAACAACAACAAGAAGTGAAATCATCAAGCTGTGTGAATACTGCTGCCTTTTGTATTTTAGTAGCTTGAAGCTGCCGTTGTTACCTGAGCATGCTGGCTTTGTGCAAGCTCCTCTTTCTTGCGTTTCATGAGCTCTTTTCTCAGCTCTTTTGGTGCTTTCTCCACTTCACATAAAACCTACAGTGTATATAAGCATGCAGAAGGTGGCAAAAAGAACACTTTTTCTCCACAGCAAGCATTACTGTGAACACAGGACATGCAGGTCAAGCACTAGAGGTACTGGGAAGCATGCATTACTTCAGTGGCAGGGATGTTAGTTTAGTGAAAAGAGCTTAATGAAAAGAGAAGGAACAGTAGGTGCTTTATGTATGCCAGCAGTGCAGAAAGGAGGGATGTGCCAGCCGCTTTTTGCATGCAAATGCTGCCCAGTGCTCTCAGAAATGGAATCTCTCGCTTGTGTTTCCATGCAGCAGCCAGAAGAGTCAACAGTTAAGAAAACCACCACCTGCAAAAGTGGTATTTTCTTGAAGCATTATGGCAAAAGGACTACAGAGTATGTTTACCTCATAGTAAAACTGTGAAAAACAGTTGGAAGTTTAAAAAACTTCCACTGAAAACCAGCTATTTCTGACACTGTCTATAACTTAAATTTACAAGATGCCATTATTAGTGTCTCCAACCATAAATGACATCTACACAGGTTATGTCTTTAAAATAATAGTACAAGCAAACAAAGTATTATTTGGTTGCAAGTGTTTGGTTCTAAAGAATTTAAAGCAAAACCCACCAATAACTACATTTTCAAGAAACTATTCGTGACAGTATGCTGGGATGGAACGTGTTTCAGTTCAAGGTGAATTAGACTAGATTAGCTGAAAGATTCTAAATATAACCTGGCTAAATCAACTGACTATTAATCTGTTAATTTGCTAATGTGTTTTATTTGGTTTTGAGACTTATAAAAATGTAGCATTGCATACTCCAGTGTAGCATGGATAGTTTTAGAGCACCAGCTGCATTTTCCTTCAAACTGTACATCGCCTTTTTAAGCTTTAAACACAAAACTATGCACCCAGAAACAAATGCCTGTTTGTTTAATAGTGGAAGCATCATAAGAAAACAGAGTCCAAATCACCACATGCTACTCCTGTTTCCATGAAAGAACTGTTTTTAGCTCAGAGCAATAAGTAAAATTCTCCCCGCTTTCCCATGTAGGACCCAATCACCAGTAAATAGAGAGAGACTCAAAAATGCAAGAGGTACCGCAAAAGAAGAAAAATTGTTATTTACATTTGAGCATACGGTTCAAACTGAATACAACTTATTTCTTTAATGCAGTTTTGTGCTACAGGATCATTCTATGCAAAAGCATGGACACTACAGCTTTCTAAAGAAATCTGAGTCCAGTAACTATTAGAGGAAACACTAGAGTCATTCATATATAAATGGGCACTACACAATTGATCCAAAAATGAAATAAAACAGCTTTTAAGATGCAAAATCCACATGGAACTACATCACCTTCTTTTACTCTAATGCAAGCAAATTAATAGCACAAGGTGTCATTGTCAATTGTCATTCATTTTGCCTTAACTGTATGACATGTATGAGATTAACTGTAGAAGATTTTAGGTTATCCACACTTCTCTCTCCTAGCTTTCTTTTTGGAGCTAAAAAGCCAAATCCATGTTACTGCTCTCACTTCATATAAAGAAATTCTAAACAATAACAGCATACGCTCAATGAAAATCTAACAAATTACTCTAACAAAAAAGAAACATATCTGAAATTAAAGTGGTTCTCAGTAATAATCATGACTGTATTATTGTCTTCAAAATTCTAATCTGATAAGTATTTACTAAGTACCCATAGCTGGATTTGTTTAAAGTAGAAAGCTCAAACGTTTTTCACAATCTTTAAGAAAATACTTTTTCTTGATTTAATATGAGAGAAAGTATTTTATTAAATATTCTGTGAAAAATAAAGTCTACTAACTTGGTGATGTTTTCTAGATTAAGTCAATACCTCAATCTTCCTATTAGCTGTTTGTATTTCACTTGAGGCAGTAAAACAAGAAACAATATTGACTGCTAGTAACACTTCCACAGGTCAGTTGACAAGGCTTCTGGGAGACCTAATCTCAACTGTTTACTATGCCCATACTCCTTATTTTCTATATTGTCATCGTCTCTTACCTCTTTTTTCTTGTTTTTCAGCACGTTCTGGAATTTGGACAATTCCTTCTCCTGTTCTGCTTTGATGCGTTTTGCTTCATCCCGTAAGCGGTTCGTGTGCTCCTGTTCCAGGCGCTCTATCGTCTGTTTCTGCTGCTTCTCTAGGTTTTCTATTTCTTGATCGTACTGGCGCTTTTTACTCTGCGAAAATAATGTGGCAGCTTTTTTTGGGAAACTAAGTTCTGTTCAATGCAGTGCTGTACCACAGCAGGGCATGGCCCTGATGAACTGCTCTGGCAGACAAGTTCCAGCATACAAGCTGGGCACCCCACGATGCAAAATACTGCTTTTTATTAACAACAATGAAGGCTAAGCTACAGTAATCATAAAAAGAAACACCTGATTGCTGCTAGCAGTATTCTGCCTAATCCATCAAGATGTTGTATTTTAAGAACAGCAAAATACAGAAACTCACTGTCATTTCCTGTTCAAAACGTCTGAACATCTGTTCTCGCTGTTGCAAAAGCTTATTACTGAGTTGCTGTTGGGCTCTCTGCTCCTCTTTCTGAAGAAGTCTTAGTTCTCTTAGCTCTTGACGTCTAATAAGGAAAAAGAATCACTTAATATTGATGGGAAAGCAAAAGAAGAGGAAAATTACAAAAGACAAAAAGGAGCATCTACAATTTAGGTCCAGTAAAACTAGTTTTGAATTGACTGTCCTATGAAGAAACACTTTACATTCCTTTCTACTAAAAAAATACCGTAAATTAATCCCTAAGTATTTCTGGAATAAGATCACTAGCCACCTTTTTTTATTCAAAGAGAAAAAAAATTAGCTGCCAACCTCTTGAAAATTTTACTTACACAAACACTTACCTTAGGAATCGCATTTCTTCACTTTTCGAGTCATTTTCAGTAACTATTTTTGATGTGGTTACACTCACTTCTACTCCATCAACGACAAACTTCCGAGTTTTCTTTAACGTTTTCTTCTGTCTTCTAGTTTCCTAAATAAAGCATTGTTAAGTTATTCTGTACTTATTCAAATTACATTCTTTTTCCTCCTTCTTCTTAATATTAAATTAGATCAAATATTTCTGTGAATGCCTACTATATAGTAATCTGGAGTTCTCACTTATCAGGTATCTCTCACTAATCAAGTGAGAACTTGAAAAATTCTAATAAACTGAAACTTTCTTTCATTGGCAAAGGAAAACTGTAATTATTGATTATCCAAATTGCCAGAAGAAAAAAATTAATCTAGATAAACTCTGAACAAAACTGATGCAGTTTTATTTTCATGAGCTGAAGACAGCTACAGTTCCTGTTTGCTTTCGATCATGATTTTCCCAGTCACCAAAAAAAGACATTTAATTCTGAAAAACAGTTCCAAAACAGAAAATAATTTACTCACCTACTTACTTCTGCTTTGGAAATAAATGAGCTAATCTAATTTTTTTATTCATATATATCAGCCAAAAATCATGTGATGAGATTGCTGACAACTGAAAAAATCTCAATTCTCAAAGCTGCTGTTGTTTCATTATAAGAGAAGAGACACCCCAGCTGAAACTGCATCTCCACTGTGTCAGGGCTACTGTAAACACTCTGAAATCATGTTTAGCACAGCTATGCCAAGCAATGGGGTTTTTGTTTGGTTGGTTTTCTAGGTTTGTTTTTCTTCCATTCAAACCCATGTTACACAGTTACTACCTTAGTATGGCTATAATTATATTAGTATACAGATATAAAGTTCATAGCCTGGAATGTGATTCCTCTGAATAAGTTCATTCATACTGGCATTGCTGCATTGACACAGCTCAACCACAGCAGCAGTGTTTGGAATAAACAAACCCAACAGAATATCTGCCTTGGATCTCCCAAATCTAAACAGAGAGACAGATGAGGGAAGCGACAGGAATTCAATATAAGATTAGATGTCACAGGAAATTTTTCCCATTAAACAGGGATTCTGTGTTGAGTAAGGTATTGAACTCGTCTTCTTGAATATCAGCTCTGAACTACAACCATTCACAATTCTTCACATTTAATATTGTTAGAATTCCTGTTATATGCTAGTCAACAGTTTTAAAATACAATTATGCAATAATTTAAGAAAATAATTAGCATAAATGCCAAAATCCAGATATTGTCATACCGTGCAATTTAGAATACTTTGGTTTCTACAAAGTTAGTTTTGTATTTATGTGCCATGCTAGTTGCTCACTCAACACTTTGTTGCAAAAATCAATATTGGAGATAATTTTAGGGTCACACTCACGAGAATTTATATTAAAAAACATATGATTGCTTACACTTACCTGTAAAGATATTGATCCTGTCTCTTTGTTCTTACTAAGGAAACTAGAAATTGATAAGTTCAAATCAATGCTGCTGTTATCAGCTGTAGAACCTGTGCCTGAATCGGCATCATTTTCCTTCACATTCTCCGACTCTACCTGCTGGGAAGTTTCAGTATTGCCTTGATTATCTGTTTTGACTTTCTCATTTTCTTCAGTGCTAATACTAATACTGGGGACTGGAGTGACTTCAGAGTCATCAGCTTGTTCATTGACAGTATTTTGAAGCTTATCCTTCATTACTTCATCAGAAGTAACTTCCAAATGTTCTTTGTCCGTCTGAATGCTGTCTTCCTGGATATTCTCAGGTTTGCACTCTCCTGAATTTTGGTCCATATCAGTCAGGTTATCCACCACTTTATTAAAAATATCCTCAGGCTTGCTCTGTATTGCCTTCTGGTCTGCGACGTCTTTTCCAGAGTCTTTGATCTTTGTTTCCTCCGTGCTGCTTATATTACTAATATCCTCATTTTCACTTTCTGCCAGTTTCTTGTCTACTTTGATCACTTTATCTTGGCTTTCTGATAGAGTTTCTTCAGAGCTGATTATCTCATGGACCTGCTTAGCCTGACTTTCCACTGGCTTATCCTCCAGCTCAGGTATTTTATCCCCATCACTGATCGGTGTTTCAGCAATACCACCTATCTCCTTAATGTTGTCAATTCCATGCTTTATTAGTTCCTTTTCTTCATCAGACACTTCGACTGTAGCATTAGGTAGAGTTTCTGTAGTGGTGTCTATTGTTGCCTCTTTCTGCTCCTCATTTTTATTTTCCTTTCGCTCTGTATCTATATTTTCTACAGGGACCTTTTCTTCCTTAAGTCCCGAGAGATCTGTTCTGTTCTCCTTCTCTTCTTTTTCACCAGTTTCCTTAGAAATGCCTTCTTCAGTTTCTACACTATTTTCAGTTGTGGGCAGTACTTTCAGTTTATTATCTTCTGTCTGTTCATTTGCTGTGGAATTTTCTTTCTCTATTTTTAGGTTGGGTTCATTCTTTATTTCTCGTTTTGTTACCACGTCAAGTTCTTTCCCTCCTTTCTGGGGTTCTGTATCCTTATGTGGTTTTTCCAGGCTTTCTGTGTCCTTTTCTGCTGGCGTTATTTTGCCTTCCTCATCTTCACCAGTTGGCACAGAACCGTTTTGCACTTCCATATCGTTAACGGTAGTATCGCATATCTTCTCAGCTGTTTTCCTAAATTTAATGTCCTCAGATTCATCCCCAGTTGTTTTGTCCTCAATTGCATTACTTCCTGTTTTCTCAGAGAGAGATTCCAGGACAGAGGCATTCTGTGAAAGTTTATCCTCTTCAGAGCTGGCAATGCTAAGGTCGGAGGATGCACGCTTCTCTGCAGGTAACTGCTAAAAAATTAAAGGAAGAGAAACACTTAAACATTTTGTAACTTAATCAAAGCACAGTTCTATGGAAGAATACCTGAACAGAGATTAATATCGTATTTACAGGCAAAGAATTTGATAACCTCAGAGTACTTCACTTGGCATTACCACAGAACAAGTTCACAAAACGCAGACAGGCCCTGAACAGAAAGTTTCACTAGAAACCTCTTCCATATGTCATAATTGAATAAAATACACTATGATTGAGGGAAAGGCTTTATGGTCATCAGCCACTCTTCAAGAGTCTTTTTCTTTTCACATTGGGGTTTTTTTTTATCAGTTCAGTTCCTCAGTAGTCCCAGCTACAGTTGGATTTGAAAGACACGAGTTCGTGACAGTTTGGCTAGAAAAAAACTGTGTAGCTTCAGTTAGTGCAGCACTGATAAAATGAAATTTTAAGACCTTCTTCTACTTTGTTTTGTGTTCTTTGTTAAAAATACCTGAAATTTTTTTATCTATTTTTTAATCACTGTAAAACTCCATTAAAATGGTGAAAACTTCCAGCAGATCTGATCAAGTGGCAATACAGAACTACAACAGAAACAGTTACCTCACTGTAGAAACTGCTACTGTCAGAATATGAATGTTATCAGATTACATACAGACATACAAAAGAATATAATAATAAAGTACCATTTTAGCCATAATTGACCTTTCACTCTTCAAAGTGATTGTGATATCTCTCTGTCTGTATTTACTGTCAGAACCCTGTAATTTGCAGATCAGGCTCCTGATTTGCCACTGGGAACATCCCAGGTTAGCTGTTGCAGCAAGCATGGGTTTGATCACACATTTCTTACTTTACGGGTTTCCCAGGCACACATAAAACAATTCCTTTTAAATCAAAATTGTATTTCAAATATTTCTTCACAGAATTATTCTAGAAGCTTAGTGTTGATCTTCAACGAGTGTTTAAAGCTACCACAAGCAAATAATGTGAATGTATCTACCTCACAGTTCTTAAAATGCTGCTTTTGAGCTATTTAACTGAGTCACAGGTGGACCTTACTCCAGCCCTCCTAGGGATTGATGGCTCAGCAGCTCATCAGTGGAAGGAGGTGGTGGATGATCCTCAGGATATAGAGAATAAGTCCTGGACGAAGCTGGTGGGAATGAACACTTGGAGATTTGCTGGGGTGGACTGGGAGTGGGGTGTGAAGGTCAGGGGATACGAGTAGTGTGGTGACGGGAGAAAAGGAAATGAAGGGATCTGCTCCTGCTCCTGCATTTGGCTCCTTCACCAGGGCTGGTAATGGCAGCTCCTGACAACGCCGGGCACTTGCACCACTCAGGTCAGGAAGAACACGGCCTGTGCACTCTGCAACCTGCCACCCCAGCACTGAACATCGGGGCTTCCCCCTCTGAGCAACCGTATTCACGTTATAAGATTCTTAAAGCATCTCCAGAAATACATCCATAAATGCAATCCTGCCTTTGTAAAATATGGGGGGCTTTTGTTTTTCTTTTTTTTCTTTGACAGTCACGCTGTAAAACCTAGTTTATAGCATAATAGTCAAATACCTTTCTTAATCTTCTAAACACTTCATGGAATAAAAATGTACGTTCACTCATTCATCTAGTCATTCTGACTTAAAACCATTTACACAAAAATCAGTATCCCACTTTTAAAATATCACATATATATGTAAAAAAAATGAAGATGTTAGTCTTTATTAGTTATTATTTATTACTAGGAGTTTAAGAACATGCTAATTTTGAAATTGTTGACTACTTATTTTGTAATAAGGTTGGAGTATGTTTATGATGGTATTTTTAGAAGACTTCTGCAAAAGTCAGTTAGTACATCAGAAACAGAATTCTCCATGGTAAGCTGGAGATTGCATATTTAAAAAAGCAAATTTTAAACTGACCAGAGAATTCTCTGTTTCCTCTTCTTCATCCTCATCTTTACCATCTTCAACTTCTTCTGTAACTTCAGCCTTAGCTTCTGCAATCAATTCTCTTATTGGTTTATTGGAAGTAACAGTAACAAATGGATGCTTGTGAAAATAAAAAAATAAGCACAGTATTAAGTGCTGACTTGCTAAGCTGAAAGAAATACAACTTCAGAGAAACATTACTGTGGTTTTCTTAAATTTGAAGATTCACAATTAACATTAATCATAACTGTCCTAATACATTTTTTCTGCTGAAGTCTTAAAATCAAAACATTTGTATTCAAGCATATCGTGTAAGCAGTCTAACAAACTTGCTAAAAATATAAGTAATTCATTTATACTGACCTTTTTCACAATCCAAAGAATAGAAGTAGAAATATTTTTAAAAAGATTATTTTTCTTGGAAACAACTTTCATTTCAGTTCCAGTTAAATTATTTCCTGATAAGCTTTATCTAGGATGACTCTTTCTAGAAAAAAAACGTGCTTTGTCCTTAGAACAATTTTTCCTAAAACAAATTGGAATTCTATTTTTTTTCTTCAAGAGCAAACAGGTACCTGTTCTCCTACTGTCTGAATCTCCTTTCTCTGTTTGGCCCTGCTGCTTAAATCTACTCAACATATGCCAGATGGACTGTGGATGAGGTAAATGCACGCTGACGTTAAACAGAATCAAATGTACCTGGTCACATCTATTCCTGTTCAGCTGTTCTGCAGTGACAGCATTACAGGGAGGGCTGAGTGCTAAAGCTTTTAGAACACCTGTCAGCAACTGACTACGCACGTAAATATCGCCTTCATCCATTATAGCTATCAAAGTATAATTACTTACACAAAGTAATTAGTTATATCACATCAAAATATGTTAAACAAATAATCTGATCTGCACTCGGTGTCATTTAACCAAATTTTATCAAATAAGGATCAATGTATCAATTTTAAAAGCAGGTTGTGTATGAACACTCGATTTGAAATAATTTAAATAGTTACTATAATACTGCTCTGCTTTCAAAAAATACGAAATATGCTTGCCTTTAAACAACAGTTCTGAACAATTAACTCTTCTGACCTGTAACAGTTGAGTTGCACTCCACCTTGCATCTACATTCTTTTCCAAACATTTCTTCAGAAAATCTTTAAAATCTGATGACCTACAAGAAAAGCAAACAGGAAGTGGTTGTTCTTCTGTCTATTCAGACTAGCATATACTCAAATATTCTTTTGCTTTCCCATAAATCCACACTGCAACTCCAGGTTCCTCTACTGATTCAGGGAAAAAAGAAGAGTACAGAAATGCCAAGACCATCATGACACAAATACAACCTTTAAACTGCTTGCCCATTAATAGAAGACTTCATTTTTTGTTCTGCATTTTTAATACATCACATCTACTACACCACTAACTGAACCATGTAAAGATATTAAATTGACCAACTAGATAATGCCTTTTAAAATATTTTCTTAGTATAAAAATGCTTTAGTCTGCTTTTACACAATCTTTTTCTTTTTCAGATCGTCTTCAGATCTGTTACTGCATTTGTAAAAAGCTATTTCACATACATTTTTAATGCAAAATCTGCATAGTACTTTTGTATAAAAGCTTCTATAGAGAACTATGGCAAAAAGACCATAGTTCCAATTGTGTGAGCAGATTATATGTGTGTGTACACATGTACAAACATACACAGAATATAAAACCAGACCACAAAGTTCAACAAGGCTATGCTCATGAATATGAAGTTTAGCAAACAGATGACTTGGCATGCCTTGTACTCAAAACCTACAAACCAGGAATGTTGTAAATAAAATACTAACCATTTTGAAGGTTGTGCTAACGTGGGAGGATCAGATTTTGCAATTTTCAGAAGCACTCGCATGGGATTTAATTCATGATGAGGTGGCTCTATTTGAGCCATTTCTATTAAAGTAATGCCAAGAGACCAAATGTCAGCCTTATAATCATAAGGCCTGTCTTTAGAGGTCTCACACATTACTACTTCTGGAGCCATCCTGCAAAGAGAATAATGAAGTACTGGATTAGAAAATGCATTCTGATCCGTTCTAAGAACATTCTAAATACATACAGTCACTGAAGCATTTTAAGAAGCACATTCTACCCTCATTTAATATATTTACACAATATTTACCAAGTTTGTAATAATAAAATTAAAGGTAATATTAAGTTCTTAGTTTTTACTAAAAAGTCAGCAAAACAGTGCACTCACCAATATGGTGTACCAATAAAAGAGTCTCTTCTTTGTATTGTTCTTGTGTTTTTAGCTGATACTCCAAAATCCGCTTAAAGCAAACAGCAAAATACTATTAATGGGGTGGTGGAAAACATATTATATTTTTTTATTTTACAATTGTCTTTTAAATGTTATATGTTCCAGAGCAAACATTGTGCAGTATTAAAACTTCAAAGTGAAATAAAAATATTGTGCTTTGATAGCTAAGTGCCAAGGTTTTAGAGCATTTCTAGTACTGGACCTTGATTAAAACTTATACTCCGTTTCTAAAACAGAAAGTAATGCTACTGTTGGGCTGTGTGGGACAAGAGCAATATATGTATTTACTATAGGAATAGCTGATTTAAATTATTTTAATTAGAAACTAGTTTCTTTAGCCTATGAAGTCGGTATTCATGACATTAATTCTCTCATTAATTCAACAACTCATTCAATTTTTAATTTCAGGACTCAAATTCTCATGAAGGAACATTTTTCCTTTATCTTACAGGTTTCTTTTCACATGATTTTCACTTTACATCGAATATCGGAAAGCTTACATATCCACCTTTGATGTAATATCCAACCAAAGCTCAACTTTATCTTTGCAATTACTTGTCTACAAAGCACTACATTTCTCACTTAAAAAAAAAGATGATATCTGAATATCTGTCGTATGCTTATTATAGATGTAATTTTGTTAATGAAGATCTAGAGATTAGAGCAAAGGGACAAAAATAGCCATATGTTGCCATCTTTAATCTGTACAAAATTACTTGATGGGCTCAACACTTGAGAAGTCTAATTTTGTTCTGCAAAAAAAAAAAAAAAGGACTTTTGCAATGGTTCAAATGCAAAATCTGAAATCTTGAGGGACTAGAGATACTGAAATGACAAAACACGAATCCTTATACAAATAAAATGCAATGAAGGAAATTTGTCATTTACGTATCTGTAAAACAAGGAATTACCCATTTCTGTGTATAGCAGAATTAAAATACAAATAATTTAAAAGTAGTAAAAATGCTCCTTCAAATGATGCTGTACACTTCTCAAAACTAAAGCAAATCTTTGCAAACCTGAATGTATCACTAAATGTAAGTGTGGCAGAAATCTCCCTGTGGTCTGAACTGTTAAGTAGTATCTTGACAGCCTGCAAGGTGCTGTGTATCAGCTAAGCTTGATAAAATCTTAAAATAGTTCCAAGCCTGTGTGAGGAGAAGCCAGGTCATGTGAGGAAATGAACAGAAACAAATGACTTCCTCTGACCATGAGACTCCTGCTATGATCTGTGGTTTCTTTTACAGCAGTACTAAGAATCTCAGATAGCAGTTCTATTACATTTAAAAATAAGGCCTATGACCCCCAGTCCATCACTAAATCTTCAGGGTTTGTAGAAAAGCTAAAACAATAGTTACATGTACTTTGCAGATTAAAAGAAAGCCAGATGCAAGGAATATACGTACAAGCAACAGTCTTGAGCAAGGGGATTCATGCAAAAAGCACAGACACACTAAACTGATCAATACAGCAAAGCAAGTTCTTAAACATTCTCAAGTTCTTAACAGAGATGATGCACTGAACCTTGCTGACACTCTGCCATCAATATGAGTTAGGCAGTAGACATATTTCTGAATTTGGACATTCCTTGTTTTCATTTACAAGGATTGTCTGTAGCAAGGCTGGGAGTTCAGAGCCCCAGTTCACTGTGCTGATATTCTGATTCCTCTTACCTTTACCCTCTGTGTAACGGGCTTCCAAAGAAAGACAACTAATCACACACACTGTGCAGAGAGAAGGTTCTGAAACCTGAGTGTGAACTGCAATGTCATGGAACTATGCCATGGGTAGAGCCACTGTAAAGGCTGACAGCTTATACACATTCGCCCCTGAAACAAAGTGGATCCAGATAATTCCTATCCTTTCCTGGCTGAATGAAGGGATGCTATTCACCACCAGTAGTCCTTTGTCAGTTCTGTATGGAGGAATCCTCACGGATTCCCTATCAAATCAGAGTGAAAATGTGGATGACTGCTTAAATTCAGATTAAAAAACCAGGAATCAACAATAGTAAACTCGTATTAATTTTCCTCCAGACTGTTCTGTCGTAATTTCAGCGTAAGAAACAACTGACCAAGACACAGAAACACTAAGATGAGTAATTAAGTTAATTACTCCTCTCCAATAAAGGAAGAGACAACAGTACTAGGTACTGGTTTTTGGTGATAGTAAAGAATGCTCATTTTCCAAACTAACGACTTCAAAGGGAAGTTCTGATGTTACCATAGTAAAGGCAACTGTAAGTAAGAATGTTATACTAAGAAACAGTAGGAGTTGCGTCTGACTGTAGGCAACTTGGTGCAGATACTGACACGACTCCTACCCCTGCTGATTTTGGAGTGGGAAAGATGTGCCAAGTATCGTCAGGATATTTGCTCAAGCTTTTTCTTTTCTTGATAGTAGCAAACCACTTCCTTTTGAAAAAACCCTCATTGCTAGACTGGTATTTCAGTAGGTAAATAATGAACTCTGACAAACTGCAGCCTGAGGAAAACACAATTAAAAGACCATGCCAAGTTCTGGGAAAGTCTTTTATATGCAACATCCTTACCTAGTTTAATGTCTCCATCTAATGTGAAAAGAATATTGCCAGCCTTTAGATCTCTGTGGATGATCTTATTTTCATGCAAGTAGTTCAGTGCTTCCAGTGTCTGCCTGCACACCACTTTGATCTGTGGCTCTGTTAATGGCCTTTCAAGCTCTACAAGACAGAGACAGAAATAATCACAACATTTCTGCATTTTACGTTATGTGTTCATAGCAATCAGCATAGTAATATATGTGAAAATTAATTTATCTGACAGATTCTAAACATCGCATGTCAGAAAAAAATTCTATCTTATAATACTCTCTCCTTTCAGAAAAAATTTCATGCCTTGAACCCAAATGCCTCTCCATTATCAATTATGCATACCCACCTCTCTGAACTGCGAAAAAGCTATATAGTTTAGAGATTGATTCTTCTATGTGGTACACAGAGATGCTAAAGACCAGATCCTTTACTTAAATGGTATTAGTATTCACCTAATTTGAGGAATAAGCACAGAAAAAAACCTAACTTGAAGGTAGATGCAATATAAAGAATTATTTCAACCTAACCTGGAAGGTGGCAGTGGAAGAGGAAAAATGAGGTCCTGAAAAGGGCTCATACAGACTATGTTACAACAACAGAGAGCTTCATAAGCATTTGAAAACAACTCTTCACATTTACTCAAAGGATTGAAACAAAAATGTTGTTAGAAAGTAAACAAACAACTTTAAAAATGAGAGAAAATAAATCTAACTTAAGAAGTTACAACATCCATAGATATAGGTGTAAATACCCCAACGTTCAACACATAGAGCACACCAATTACAGAAATATTTGCAGATCAAAACAATACTCATATGAAATAAGTCTTACAATATGTATTATCATTGTAAGGTGTTAAGTTTATTATTTGAAACAATTTATTTACCCAACATGACTGCATCTACAGCTCCTCCTGCACAAAATTCGATCAGGATCTGTATTTAAACAAATAAAATACAGGAATTAGAAATTAAACAGTTCCACTGAACTGAATCATCAGTTAAGGGAGCATTACTGAGAGATCAGAGTTTCAGACTATTTTGCCTCTACAAATTACTTTACTAACCTGAAAAATATTGGTATTGTTACCCAGCTAAAAGTAGGGCTGTGATGCTCAAGCAAATTATCTGAAAAATACTTGGAGATCCTCAGACAAAAGTTTTAATCCAAATATAAAATAGCATAACAAAACATAATGAAACAGTCAGCTTAAACCTACTCCTTGTAATGTGATTTACATAATCCTTGCAAACTCATTTCTTGATTATTAAGCTCTACTTCTATACTATAATCTCCCTGACTGAAAAGTCCAAGAGCTAAATGATTTTCCATTAGCAGATGCTATCTCCTGTATTGTTTCAGACAAGATGAAAATACAGAAAAATAATCTTAAAAGTTAAAGAAAACTACTAAATTCAGATGTTTACATTAATTTTCCTTCATTTTCATTCATGCCTACAATACATCAAGGTTTTTATCCCAGAATATACTAGAACAAGTCCATCTCCAGTTCTGAGCTGCATTTGAAACAAAAATAAACTGCAACTCTTTTGGAATACAAACTATGCTGACACAAAGGACAGAAAGTACATACACAAAGCAAAGAGAGGGTAGACAAAGGGAATGAGGAGAGCAAGAAAGAGGAAAGGTCATTCAAGATTGATACCCCACTCTTCTATATGTGTTTTGTCTTTGACTTGAACTTTAAACATTAAATTGTAATTTTCAGCCTGACAGATAACAAGTATTTCTTGTCAGACAGTCAATATTCTGGGAAAAAATATCTTATTCTTTTTCTTTAGAGTAATTTTAAAATCAGAGTATTGTTGCCCATAAAAGAGGAAATCTCAAACTATACTTTATAGCATAACACTTATAGATACACCCCTTATGTCACATATTACTTCAAATTACTACGGCAATTAATCCCCACAACGACACCAACAAATTTATTTTATAATGCAACTCTTTCTAAGGCCTTTAAACATTATTCCATTTACATGCTTCTACATGCCAAGTAAGTTAAGCGTGGGAAATTGTAAATAAGGAATTTATTTTCTAAATTTGCTGTTTGAGTTGACAAAGGTCTCTTTGATAAAGAAGTCATGTTTCCAAACCCATAAAGCAACAGTGTATTATTTTACGTCCAACTATCATTCTTCTCTGTTTTCCCCTCCACTAAATTCTGTTTACTTACCACATCATTAAGCTTTCTCTTTGTTGCTTTCATACCCCTGCATTACACTGTAACTATGTAGCCACAACTTTATTTTCAAACTATTTACTCCTCTATCTTCATTCTGCCAGCAAAGCCTATCCACTCACTTTCATATTCTGCCTCTATGCTTCCTCGCTTTCATACTGAACTTTTTGTAGGATTTTTTTTCACTATTCCACTGTTTTGTACAAAATCCTTTTAGTCTGCATTAAGATGACAAAGTTTTAAGCTTAGCAAAATAAATGTAAATGAGGAAATACAGTATTACACGTCCATTGTTTTCATTGTTAAAGGATAAAGCTTATTCGTAAGACTCCAAAGAAAATTTTCTTTTATTTGTTTTAGGTATCTTTTTTAAGTATAAACTTTAAAAAAACCCCACACATGTATTCTTTGTACAATTCCAAAAGCACTTATAAATATTGCATTGCATCACCTAGAAGAAAAAACTGTATTGTCACAGCTAAAGCTATTCCAGTGAACACACAGGATACAGCAGAGGAGTGACGTGTAGTCATATGTATGCTCACCACACATCAAGGTTCTAATACCTCAGGTTTAAGTAAATTAATTATGGTTCAAGTACTGGTAAATTGTCCTTCCTGGAAGTGCCAACAGATTCACTCATATCTAAAATACATACTTCACAGGTTGACCTTTTCAGCACATTATTTATTTTTCAGGTGTGGATTCTGAATCTCACTCTAAATTGTACTAATGTAATTAAAATCTGAGTCCCGCTGCTACAAATAAGCACCAATTAAGAACTCTCTCAATACACCAAAATGAACTGCTAATTGCCACATTTTAGATTCAAACCCCTGACCAAATGACTCAGTGTAGCACAATTTTATAGTGACTATTTCCTAAGTCATACTCACAATTTAAAAATTAGTTTTGAAACCGAGTAGTTATCCCAACATTGACAAGCCAGATAAAATGTGATTGACAAATGATCTATTAATAAAGAAAAAACTGTAATTTCAATAACCTTTTGAAATAAGTAAAAACACTTAGAGAAGGAAAAATACCTACCCACAGATTGTTTTCATAGTAGAAAGCATCTAGGAGCTTGACAATATTAGGATGATCACAGGATGCTAAAATATCAATCTCCACCATGTAATCTTCAAGTTCTTCTTCTGATTTAGTATCTATCACCTTTGCAGCAGCCAGAACTTTCGTTTCTTTGTTCTGAGCCTGTAAAAGAAAAGGTACAGCAAACATATATACATGAATTTCACCAGATAACTGGCACCAGCAAAAACCCCCACAAACAAACCAACCCTCCCCTGACAGTTCTGTGCTGTTTTCCTGCCTCTAGCTTCCTTCTCTACAAAAAGACAACATCTGCATATTAAAGAGCAGATAAAATCTAGCAGAAAAAGGGCTTAATAACTTTTCCTAGGGTTGAGAAAGAATGAAAGACAAGAATGTAAAAATACTTAATTCTCGTCACACTCTTTAAACCGTCATACAGTCAATAGCTTTAGGGTCACTACAGCTTGGTACTAAGATGAAGTTTTGTGCTGCTCCCCAAAACACCATCTGTTAACACTTGGCAAGGAGTATGAAGTAGCCTCCACCTTCTGACAGTCCCTCTCTGCCCTTCTGACAGTCCCCACCTTGTGGCAGCACCACTGTTCCCAAAGCCACACAGAGAACCTGATCCTCGACCAGGAACCAGCAGGTTGCTCCTCTTCAGCCAGGGGCTGGTACGCAAGCTCCCAGGTTAAAGAGCTGCCAAGCCATCATTAGTTTGTCTGGGCTTTTTGCTCTCTTTGCTTCAGAAGTCTGGGAGGACTCCCACAGATGGGGACTCATGGAAAGTGGAATGCTGGAAATGCTGCCAACCTCTACTTTATTACTTCTCACCCTAAGACGAGCAAGCTGGAATTCCTGCAGTGATACGGTCAACTACAGAACCAGTAAAACAAGGAAAGGGAAAACCAAACCATGGGAAAGAAATCCCCAAAATTTCTGCTAGGCATTTAAATATTCTTTGGCTTCTTTTTAAAACATAAGAAATGACAATCAGTTAGGGTGACTTATTGAAATAGTAAAACACTTCAGAACCCAGTAACTGCAAATACCACTTATTCAAAGAATATTGTTGAAAACTAATGCAGCAAAAACTAGGCAAGGTGAGATTTTTTTTAATATGAGGGAGATAAAGCAAATACTAAACACACAGCCTATATACATGTGCATACATATACGAAAACACAAAATTATATACAGTCTCCAATAATTCTCTTGCAAGCTATGTTTGGAAAAATACCAAATTCCAAGTTGCAGTAAACTTTAAATAAGAAGGTATCTTTTTCTCAAGCCATCATAAAAACACTACTTTGTCAGGGCATTTCCAGTGGTTATCTTATCTTTTGCCTCTGAATCGAACAAGTGTAGGACTGAAGTCTATGTAGACTGAAGTCTACATGGTAAAGGCCATGAAGCAAAGGTTTATGTTTACTCCACTGAGTTTTTGACATTCAAATGAAATTAAATGGCAAGGAGGGACACAGGTTCTCTCCAAAGCAGCAGAAGACAAGGACCTGCAGGGGCAATTCCGACTCCTGAAGTATCACAAGGTGGCTCATCCTGTCTCTGCTGGTACAGCTGATGCACAGGGCCCAAACCCACTTGAGATCATCCCAGGACAGAACACAGCAAGAATCCTGAAACCTGAGTTTTGTTACCCAATCTCTTCATACCAGTACCAGAAAAAAGTTGCTATCAGACAGCAAGTGCGAATCATTAAGAATGATTTCCAAAGTCTAAATATTATTACTTTCACAGCTATAAATAATTCCCTCAATGTGGCAAAAGATAATAAAATATTTAAAGATAAACATTTATAATAATATTCAGTAAAATAGCAGTAACAGCAAAACATACTTTTAAGCACAGTCCCAGCCGATCCATCTCATGCTGAGGGTAAAGGTTTTCTGTAACATTTCTTCTTATCTCAATATTCTTTCCAAAACAAAAAACAACCAATCTTCCCAACCTCAATATTTGCCCTCCCACGTTTAACAACAAAGATAAGGAATCTGTGTAACATTACGTGAAAACAAACTACGGAGAAATTTTCCAACACGTGTTCTAATAATAAAAAGGAAAAGGTCTGCTTAGTAACACAAACATCATTTGTTTTGGTTTCATGCTTTACAGCAAGAATCAAAGACCAACCTTCCTATTCTAGAGCTGCACTCTAAATTAAACATGAAAAGTGAAACAGATGTCTGATCAAAACAGAAACAGACTTGCTGGCTTTACCTGTGCAGAAAAATGGGCTTTAAAGCACCTTTCTAAAGAATTCAAATTTTAACTGTAAATGTACTTTTTTGAAACATGCATGGACACTCTTCACTGTACCTTAAAGAAGGGTACTTAAAATAAAAAAAATCCGAAAATCATTTTTACACAAATCTGCTTGCAAACTGTAGAATGGTAACAATATTTTGCTTAAACAGAACTATCTACCTCAGGTATCAATAACAGATGTTACTGCTTTCTGATTCCGTTTCACCTCTGAGTGAGACAGGCGTTGGTAAGTTCACCTCCATGATTACACCCTCAGGAGTTCGCTGCATTTACAGCACCTATTGCTTTTTTCTATTGACTCAACACTTTGTATTTTGATTTTTCCCAGATCCTTTCACTTGAAGTAACTAAAAATCTGCTTTGAATAAGTTTCTATGATTTCCTCCTTGTGGTAGCTCTATTAAAACACCTCATTACAAAACAGAAGTTATTAGAGACAATATGATTATCTTTATGAGCATCTCAACAATTATAAACAAAACAAATGGTTGCCTTTGTTCTGACTTAAGATAGTAAAATTCTGTAGGTCTATATCCAGACTTTTTTTCCTGTTTTAAAGAGGAAAAAGCTTTAGAAGGAGCATATTTCCACTGGGTATTTCTGAGGACTGATAAAATATTACATCTGAAAAGAAATTATCTACTTTAAAGTTCTTCTTGAATAAGACAATAATAATCTCCACCCCACAATGCACTCAATAATAAACACTCATCTGTGTGACTTGCTGCAAGAAGCACGTAAGAAATACGTTCTTTTGAACTGTGTAGGAAAGGATTTTACTGATCATGCATAAGATTTATGACTCACTGTACTATGGGGAAAAAAAAAACTCTTTGGATTAAGAGGAACAAAAAGCATTTACAGCTTTGTGTGGGCATGTTTGTTTTTTCTATACTTAGGCTCAAGTCTTTCTTCTGCCACAAAACATTCTCCAAAGGTCAGAGCGGGAGCAAAAATGATTGTGTAGATGCAGCCTTGATTTGCATATTCTCATTTTGCATTCGGCTACACCAACATTTAAAGTCAACCTGCTATTCATGTCACAGGACATATTTTGAAAGGGCAGATCCTCTAAGTAGCTGCAGTTTCCTCCTGTATTTAAGCTTTCAACTACCAACTCAAGTTATTGCAAATGCTCTGCTTAAAATACATTCGATTCTGCTTCTATGATAGACTATTTAAGCTTCAGTCCCATGCTAAGAAATCCAAACTGGCATTTTCAATGGTTATGTGGAGACAAGGAAGAAAGGAGGGGAAAGATTCATTAATAAAATTTGATCTTTCCAAAAGATACATACACAATGGATGAAAACTGAATTGGAATAACTCATTCCCTCAAGATGTGACTAATACAATATGACATGGATATTATTAACTACTATATGCAACTATACATAAATACTGCAATCCTTTCACCAAAACTTCTATTTGGATTATTATTTAAGGTTACTGCAGCAAACATTTTTAACTTACAGAGTGAGAGAATGTTACAGCATGGTTCCTGCAATGGATGGTACAGTCTCATTAGCAGACAATGCACAGAAAAACACACTTTGATCAGGATGGATTACAGGTTTGTATAGAATAAATGATCTCTAAAATTAGAACTCGCAAATTAATTTCTCTCTGAACCTAAATCCCTCACACTAAAATGGTAATGCACATCTAATCCACAAAAATGTAAAAATATGAAAATGTCTCAGCACAGGAAAGACGAATAACCATTCTACAGAAAACCAGAACCTGCAAGTATGTGGAATTAGTAACTCCTCCCTAATAATCCTGGATTTTTGTACACTATCATATAACTAAATAGAAGATCTAGGGGCAGAAGCTTTGTGAGGAGACTGAGAGCACAACATTAAAAGGCAGGTTTACTATCTGGCACTTGGCCAAGAAGTTGCATATTCCCAGCCTTGGACAGCAGGGAGAGCAGAGCCACCGCTCCAGAGTAATAGGATTACAGCTCAGAGATAACTAGTAGCCTTTCATCTTCAGATGACCAATATGAAGTTTCAGCCTTGGTTGGGAGGGGCTGTTTCAGTTTCTTACTGTCAGTAAATGTTTCCTTCCCAACTGTGC
The DNA here is from genome assembly GCF_009829145.1 of Chiroxiphia lanceolata. Taxonomy (NCBI): domain Eukaryota; kingdom Metazoa; phylum Chordata; class Aves; order Passeriformes; family Pipridae; genus Chiroxiphia; species Chiroxiphia lanceolata. The sequence continues at coordinate 12,504,808 of NC_045644.1, forward strand.
AGCTCCTCTCCTGCAATGCAGCTTTAAAAAATTAAACACTATTTTACAACTGAAAAAAAAGCTAAGTACGTCCTTCGCCTATTGTTCAGCCAACCAGAAAGAAAACTGAGATATGAGACACAAAATTGTTCATCACCCTTCTTCCTGATGCCCGATCTCTTGTGAGATGTTATATAACCCCATGTTCTGCAAGCAGCAAAACAAACCAATTAAGAAGCTTTTCCTTTCTGACTCATTCTTCTTAACAAAACTGTAGTCATAATCATAGACCATCAAAGTTGTCAAAAAGTGAAAAATACGCCCATCCCTATTCAACAAAAGATGTTTTCCCACATAAAAAGCTCCACTTTTGTATAAACTTGGGATTGTCAGATCTAGTTCCATATAAGCTTTCTGATGGTGCCTGAGTAATCAGTATGGAAAAACTGTCCCTGTACAATGCAAAGGCAAGAGCTGTTTCTCTGAGCTATCACAAAGCAGTGATCTCAGTCTTAAACATATGAATCAAGAAAAAAAATTGCTGTAATTTTAGATTTTAACAGCTTTATCAAATAAAAATGTAAGAAGTAGCGTGGCCTACTGGAACCACTACACTGGACTTTGTTTTGTATTAGTTTACTATACCATATTTAACATTGTCCTGTGCATTTTAAAACTAAAAAACCCTGCAAGATGGACCAGCATCAAGTGTTCAAACTTATTTTCAAAACCGTGGAACGGTGTTCTTCATTAGTGAATTTTATAAAAAAAATCTACCTTGACTAGTCAGACAAAAGAAAGCATTAATTCTAACATCAAACACTGAGAAATGTAATCAAAAATATCAGTTTGAATTCAACAGCAAATAGAATCTTTTGCAATATTAAATGACATTAAATTTTAACAATAAATCACAAGTTCAGCCAATGAAGAAGATGGCAATCTTCACAGATTTCTGGCAATTAAGATGAGCCAGTCATTTCAAAGAAGCTATGTTATGTTGCACCAGTCTTCATCGCATAATGTTTGAAAATGTAATAAAATGGAAAAAAAAAAGATAGAGTTTCAATTTTTTGTTTATTTATAGATATGGTTCGTTCCAGGAATTAAAAACCAGCTAACCTCAGTTATACATGCTAAAACTTGTCAAAATGACTGTTACAGAACACTTACTCAAAAGGATAGTATCTCCCAAAGAAGATACAGCTGATCAGCCAAAAATTTTCCCTGCCTGCGCAATGTATCATAGTTACCTACTATACAGTTTCTTCTACTTAAAAAGAAGTTAATTAAATTCAGTTTCCCTGTTTAATGCCAGGGAAAAAAAACCTGAAATAGAAGGGCAGATAAAAGTGCCTCTATTTCCTACAAGCAAATGCTGCTCCTTACAAAGTGGATGCCAGGGTTCAACCCCGACTGCTGAAGCATCTTTATGATCCTGTGGTCTGGTGCTGCCTTTGTGGCTATGCTCGTTTTGGAGCTGTTTCCATGACAACTTCACTCTTTTAATATTATCCTTGTACTTCGTACTCATTGTGGTTCTTCTGCTTCCTCCACAGTTGGTTTCTGAGGATTCCACAAGTTATTTCTGGGAGGGGTATGGAATATAATTTTAATGTTTAACCTCATCTTTCCCTTTAAGCATTCTCGTTAATTCTGTGGTATTTTGTACACTAGCTAAGCAGAGCTCCCATCCTGATTCATGCATTGTGCCACTGAAATCAGAAAGAATATTTATATGCATATTTGAAAAGTACCTGCACTGAATTGGCAAATATGGGCAAAATAACAGAAACAGTCCTGTAGAGGAAACTTAACAGAAGAGATTATTTCAGACTTCAGCATAATTTTTATTTAAGCAAATACATTTAAAAAACAGAATAAAAAATAAGAAAAAAAACCTGCTAAACACTGGCAAGAAAAATTTCCAAAATATTCTTTGCTGTTTTATATAGACACCACATTCTTATTTTCCCTTCTCTTGCTGCAAGATGACTTTCATAAAAGCAACAGGGAAAATCAGCTGACAATATTGGGAAAACATTTGTAACTAAGGCATTAGGTGGTAGAGTGTAAGTGCAAAGGACTGGTATTTTTTTCCTATATTCTGTTATAATAACTGTACATACTACTTGGGAAAGCACCATTAAAATACACAATTCTGCACTGCAACCAACTGCTAAACTCGAGAAGGGGGAGGTGTGACAAATTGAGATTTATCCCTGCAGTGCTAAGCTGCTTTGCCACTATCTTTCATCTGCAGAGGACACTAACAGTTGCTGGCAGAGGTTTCCTCAGTTTTATCCAGCACCAGACAATACCAGCCCCAAACTAACTTTCAACTTCCCAGAAAGGATAGTAACCCAGTCTATCTTCATCTTTGATTACAAACATCCTACAGTTATTTATTCAGTCTTATGTCATTAGGAAAAAACCAACATAATGCTTACTAATTTTCATGACTACAGCTTAAAATTCAGTCTTTATTCCAGCAATAAACACACCTTTATTCCAAATGACATAAATAAATACTTCCAAGAAACAACGTGATCAAGAAATAGATTTTATTCAGACCACAATTTCTAACTTTAGTTGTTCACTAGAACTTTTAAGATAAACAACAGGTCAGAGTTGAAGCTGTGTACACAGTGCTGTTTTTTTCAGAAAATTATCCCTGTGCCAGGTTGAGCTGAGAATTTTATTACTTGCTTATGACAATTTTATGATTTGCTTGAACACAGGACTTAAGAAACCTCTGATTCCTTTACCTGGGAGGATTCTGTTATAATCTTACTTCTAGTCGTTTAACATCTGTAACAAGCTTTAGTTTACTTGAGCTCAGAGCCAACGTTACTCCTGCTAACCTCTTCTCCCAGGGAGACACTTGAAGCTGTAAAAGCCAACTCTGGAGCTTTCTGCAAACAGATGCACCACTGAGTCTTTCAGCCCCATGTAGCACACAGTCACTTTGTTTACTCACACTTTACAGACTAGTGTACATTCACAGATGCACATGTATCAACCTAGAATACTCTTTTTTTTTTTTTTAAATAAAGTGGTGAGGTCAACCCACAGTTCCTCCTTACCCTGTTCCTCGGAGTTAAGTTACAAAACAAGACTAGGATCTGCTCTGCCCAGAGCCTTTAGCCAGATCAGATAGAAGACGGCTACAGCTGTTTGCTGACCCAGCACAGCTATTCATTATAACAAAACAACAAACAGAACAGTGTATCTGACTTGAGCATAGAAAATTCTGTCCTTCCTAACTGGATATGAGCAAGTCAACAAAATAATAAAGAAAGAAAAATGACAATTTCTTTGGACTTTAAGAACCCTTCAATAAAGGCCTTCTGACATGTTACTAGGGAAACTACATAGTCATAGAAATGCAATGTGGCACAGTAATTAAGTTAAAAAAACTTGCTGTCAGAAAAGTAAAGAATATTATTAAAAGCTCTACATTTCATAGAGCAGAAGAAAGGCATTTAAAGACCTGCACTAAGACTATTTTATGTATTTATTGCAGAAGATGATGGGCTATAACAGATGTAACTTAACTGTTTAAGCGTAAACATCTTACTACCTCAAAAATATGGGCAGTTTGAGAAAAGGTTCTGTATAATTTGATACTGCAATGTGAGCCATATTCAAATCTTGCAATAAGCACAGCTAAATAGCCAGAGGGGAAAGATTAAATTAAACAAAATGAAGTATTACCACCCTGTTTTGTTCTTTGTCCTTCTAAAATGAACAATAAATACAGTATAGTTCATATATTTTAAGGGAAAAATATAAACTACAGAGGCAGTTTAAGATTCAGCATTTTACAAAAAGATACAGTTGTAGCAGAGGGAAAGGAAATGTGACTACATCAATACCACATTAAAATTGGCAATACTTCTTGCAAAACTGTCAAAGCACATATTCTGTTGCTCCATACATGCTCTAGTCTGCTAAGATGAAACTTCCTCTATTTCTGAAGGAACAAAAGACAGAAGTAGAGTAGCTTCAGACAGTTTTAATTAAAAAAGCTGTACATCATCATTTCTCACTTTTAAGTAAAATTGTTACAGAAACTAATCCATATTCTCTTTATGGTATTAATATATTTTAAAAAGAACATAAAATTCAGAATTCTAGAGCGAAGTCATTGCTTCCTTATGTGTATATCTTTAAAACAATCTAACAGAAACCAACTGCAAAGACAGCAGCAACAACAAAGAAATCAATATAGTTAAGCCAGTATCATTCAGCACCCTTTTAACCAGTTATTTTCAAGTCAGTCCTACAATTAACTTTATTAATTACAAAATACACTTGGCTGGTGTAGGCTGTTTAATGCCTGTACAGTCTGTGACTTGCCAGTAGTTTTCTTGTGCCTTAAGTCATGACCCCAAAGCTCCGTACAACCCCACAAACACAAAATGAAATCTCCGACGTGCAAGTTCGAAAGGTGCCTCACACAATTTACAGTGACCTGGATATCTTTGTGCTGCAAGTGTGACATCTCAGGAGATGAGGAAGAGCCATCTGAATACACATTTAGTATTCCTTGACAATTGGTTATTCAAGTACCATAAAAATAGGTCTTGGGTTCTGTATGTGAACTTCATTCATATTCAGCACAGTAGTGGAACACTTGCTTCTGATGTTGCCTACCAGATTAACTGTTTGGCTTGTTTTAATTGCTAAATTTGAACAAATAACCAATTATGAAAACCAACTACTTTGAGAAACTATATGAATGCAAATCCTATTACTTATCAGCAGATTTCAAAAGAAGTTTTAATTTAAAAGCATACTGATGATGCTAGTCTTTTTCAAATTCTGATGTTTTATGCATTGGCTGTTTGACATTTTACTGATTAATGTAATTCATACAGAATTTACCTAGAATGCTACTGATAAACGCAAATGGCCATGGGAATAATTGCATTATTTGATAAAATTATTAAAAACAAATCCAGATAAACCCTTCAACTCTTTGAAGAGCTTGATGCACAAAATATGCAAAGGAAAAACAGTTGCTTTACTCAGATATTTGCAACCAATGAACTTGTGAGCTTCTATCATTGAAAGATTTTTATGCAACATTAGAACATTGTTCTTCCCCTGACAGAACTGTTAAGTGTCATGATAACATTAAGCAGTTAAATACACAAGATGTTCAGGAGGAAGTTCTGTTCTTGCCTCCTAACAGTGTGGAAATGTTACTTTGAATAGAATTATGAAAGGTTTATTTTGCCCATGTACCCAAGAAATGATGTTGCATGGCTCTTAAGGGGAGGTTCTCCTCAAGAGAAAACTACTTCATCTCTTTCTTCTACTCCTCCCTCTCTCAAGTTTATTTTTTTTCTTATTTATTATTAGATTGAAGGTTTTTTGAAGCAGAGGACTATCTTTTGTTGTGTATTTGTACAGTGAGAGGGAATGCAGAATTCCATTCCTTTTGGAAAATTATCAAAGCCATTTCTTGCTTCAGAACACTCTGCTCACTCTGAAATTCAATTCAGTTTCTGTACTTTCCTCATACAAGGCAGATTTAGTGGCAAATAAGAAGTCCTATAAAATTTTCATTCTTTTCTGGCAGTTATGTAGCACACTTAAAGTAGAAAAGAGAATCATCACCTGAAATAAAATTGTCAACAGAGGCTTTTAGCAAATTTCCAGTTAAAAATAGGTCCACATAACAATTATCCTAGCACAGATGTCAGTGATGCAGAGGGACAGAACTACTGCCTGATAACACCAACAGCAGCATTTAGCAAAACTACCATTTGCTAACAGCAAGTGGCTCATGCAACAGGAGTAACTGGATTTTTTATTTTGTCCTGAGAAAAACCATTCACCTGACATACCTTAACAACCTCAGAATATTGACATGTCACCCTAGTGTTTCTTCCCTTTTATTGCTATTTAAGCCAATACTGACACTGTCCCATCAGTTTTCCCCTACATTAGCAGTATCGCTTGTCTGGCCCTCTCGTGAGCTGGTCTGGGTAGCCAAGAAGATTACATGTACAATCAGCTTTTGTGTGGCTTAGTTCCTTGAACCAGATCAACATGAGGTTGGCAAGAACCAAGCTTGTCACAAGGAAGGAGGTGGGAATGAGAGTACACTGCCAGAATTTTCGCTGCATTGACTCGCATCTTCAGAAACTGTTGTGGAAAACAGTCACAGTAAAGACCCCAACACTCATCATTCCAAAGCCACTTGTGTACTTACTAAAGTTGTTAAAATGCACCACTTTGAGAAGATGTGCTGTTGACTTTCACTTATTATCACAGCTCCATACTGTTTTAGTGCTTTTTAGAGATTCAAAAGAACCTTCTTCATATCGCACTGGCTCAAAGGTGAGGTCCCAAAACAGCATCAATAAACATTGAAACAGGAGAGGTAACAAGTCAGTACACTAGTTCATTTTTATATTTCACTTTTAAACACTAGGGCCAGGTATGGGCTTTTAGTTTGTATTTAAGGGTAACAGGCAAAATTGACAACTTATTGGGTTACTAAGCTGATGAGAACATCTATGTTTGCTACCAAAACACAGTTTAAAATTCCTGCTACAGCCAAAAGCAAAGTTGACATTTTCAGGTACACCAGCTATGCCAGTCAGTAGGAAACACTTGACACTACTCTTGTTTAAGCAGGGTTTTTACAGCTTTCAGACTTGCCACCATGGAGAGAGGAAAAATAGCAGACAGGTTACTCATAAACTAAGTTAGTACATCTCCACTACTAGCCAAAACTAGTTGGAAAGGGTGAAAGAGTAAAAAAGCTTGGCTTAACTCAGAGTACCCATTTCACCACACTATTGGGATGATTTGTTTTGAGGATAATCCCTCCACAAACCCTTCTGACCATATTTCCCAGTGATGATCACAGTTCACAGTGTAATGGAGCTGCACAGACCCATGACTATCCAGCAATGAAAAACAGAACAGTTGGCCTGAATAGTGAACTGAAAGATTTGGGCATCCACAGAAGCTGAGCAAGTAAGAGAATGAGAGGGTCAATTAAAATTATTAAAGGGTCAAGCAGTTGTCTTATAAAAGCAGACTAAAAAGGTTGGGCCTGCCTCTTCAATTAAAACAGGAAAAGCTGAAGGTGGGGCAGGAACATGACTGAACTTTACAAAATTAAAAAAGGCAGCACATGAATTGAATAAATCCTGATTGAGACAATGGCTGTAAAAGAGAAGAGAGTTTACTGCAACATTCTAATTTTTGCTGAAGCAGTCAATTAACATTTCTCCATTAAGGTTTCACTGCCTTTTGATTACAAAAGTATTATCTCTTTTCTTGGTAAAATATTGCTTAGAAATACAAGTGAAAAGTCATCTTCCATAAAGTGAAATGTAGACATGTGTTAGAGAAAAGCTTTGGGTTTACAGCATAAATCTGTTTCTGGAGAACCATTACAGGATAAAGAAAGAATAAAACCCAACACAAAAAGTCTTGCCAAGTTATTATGTTATCATTAACAAAGTTACAGTAACTTCCCTCAGAACACTGTTTCTGAATCATGGCTATGATTAAACATTTCTGGAGAAAAAAAAGCCAGTTCCTTAAAGTCCTCCTTAAACAAAAAAATCTCAGATCTAAAATATTATTAACAAAGATATGAAGAAAATAAAGGGATAGTCTTCTCCCAGCTCATTATGAAGTGAGATGGATTAAAATATGATTCTGCCTTAGGATGGGGATTCACGCTGCTTCCATACCAAGTAAACCAATTCTGATGTAGACACAACTTCAGTTCTAGAGCAATGGTTCCCCCAAAAAACTTCACCCTGTTCACCCACTCATTTTGAAGAACTGTATTAATGCAACCTCAGAACAACTCTTTCTGAAAATAATAAAGTTTATTTACTCATCATGGCCTCCTTCAGTTTCAGATTTTCTGAAACAACTAAGAGGCTAATTTTCAAGACTGACACTCTATGGTAAGAGTCATTTAGTCCTCCATAGTAAGGACAGATTTAGCACATTTTAAAACGCTAATCAAAAAATTGGTTTGGCTATTTTTCACTTCTTCATATTCTCCTCCATAGAAAATTCAGTAAAATTTAAAAATCATATCATAGAATAGCATTGTTCAGGTAATCAGAACATTCTTAAAGCTACATTTTGTGTGGAACTTGATTCCAGCATGAATCTATGCATGAGCAATTTCTCGCTCTAGGCTACAGGTAATTACCTAAATAGAAAATGGCTCAAAAATATAAACATAGCAACATAAAGGGGAAACACTTTGTGTCTTTTTCTTAGATTCCAAATCACCATTCATGCTTTGCTGCTTTACATTAACCTCTCTCTATATATACACACATGCAATCCCACAGAATACTGAAAACCCGTCTTAATCCAAAAGAGTAAAAATACCCAAGGAAAATCTATAACTTTAATATTGTTACTTGCTTTTACATAGATTTAGAATTCCTTAAGGAAGCTTTATGTCTTCCTAAAAATCAAATACAGTAGTTTAAGTAGGTGAATTAAATATACAAAGAATCTTACATTACTGTTTTGTTGTGGTTATTTTTTGCTGTAGGTAAATCTTCCGCTGCATGTATTTTGGTTGGTTTGTATCATGAATATGGAGCATATTCAACAGAAAATTTGAAATGCCAGTGGAAAATTAACATTTACAGTAAAGCCTTAATTTTTTTGGAAGTATGAGTTCCATTACAGAGTAGTTTGAGGTAGCCTACTAGCTTTTATTGAATATAACTTAGCCAATTTTTATTGCCTGACATTGTACAAACATATTCTGCAAGTACTAGGTCTTCTTTCTCTCTAAAAAAATTCTTTCCTATTTGTGAGTGGAAAAAATGTGTTCCCACATAACATATTTGAGACATATCTGACAGTTCAAATTTCTTTCAAGCATTCCATACTGTAATCATGTTATAAAGTCATTAAAAATGAATTAGAGGGGGTGAAAATATGTATTTTATACGGTTGTGGAGAAAAATTATAAAACATCATTCTTTTTTTAATCTGTACTATTAAGTCAGTCTGCTTTCTGAGCTATTAATTCAGTCTGCTCTGTTTTCTAACTGTCAATTTCATGGCTTTTCCATCACTAAACATGGAAAACTGGAACAATCCAAACAGTATCAAAAGAAAAGATAGCACAAGCATTACATTTGAGTAATGTGGCTGCTACTGTAAAATAAGACAATAGGCAAATGAGGTGAGACACCATGAATGTCAACTCTGTGTATAATCTGAATATAATTAAAGGTTACTGGGGGAGCACAAAGAAACAAAGACCGAAAAAATATTTATAAGTGACACTTCAGCCACCAGGGTCTTGAGGAATGTATTTAAGATCTCCAATCAGAGGATTTAATTACAGGCTCCTCTTTTGCACAGACACAACTGTCATTGAAGGAGAATGATGCTTACAGCCTTACGAGATTCTCAAAACGTGGCTCATGGCCCATGAAACATGGAATTCATAACTGCATTCAATTTAAACAAAAGGTATAAAGAAAAAAAAAAAAAGAAAAATACCAAACTAGGGATTGGGATTGTGGCATTTGCAAATACAAACCCAACAAATCATTTCTTCAATACTGTTTATGGAGTGGTCATAACTGGAATTTGAGTCTCCACCAAAAGAAAATTTTGAACTACTGCTCTGCAACAACAGCATGTATTACTACTTGGAGGATTGTAGTACTGTAGGACTACTTCCCTGCCAAAGATTAAACTCAAAAGGTTTAACCACATTGCCTTCAAAACCTTAAAAAAAACCAAACAAACAAAACAACAGAACCCACAAAACAACAACAAAACAAAATCCAAAACAAAATAGTGCCTTGAGATTTTTGTTAGCTCCTATATCAGAATTATTTAATTAAATAGACTGCACGTGACTTTAGATATGAAGAATTATTCCACCAAGTCAGAACAGCTTAAAGAAGCTTCACTCTGACATCTATCTGACACTAAACAGTCACATTTTGCTTATGCCTGAAATCCAAATTTTTACTCTCCAGACAAGAAAGCACAGTCCAAATAAAAAATATGATACATCAGATGACATGAAAAAACCAAAAGGGAACTTTCATAAATATAAATAAAATCAAATAATGATTTCCTATTTACCTAGAGATTTAAACAATTTATGTAACTATGTTCACACCTTGGAAAAGATGACTGCCTTAGCAAGGAATGATCATAAGCATTCTATATTTATCCTCCACAAACTTGTCTGCAGTTTTAATTCCAAATGCAACAGACAGACAATACATTACTCATAAGTTAAGTATTGTAATGCTGATTTTCAGCCAAGTGATGTAAATATGTCCAAAAAGTGATACATGTGTTATTCTTCTTTCCAATATTTCCTTGTTACAGACAAAAGGGAAAGGAGATACTGCCTTCTACAAGTAGCCATTTAAATAAAGAAATATATCTCTGTTTACAATTTACAGATTACTTTCTTGCACTACAGTTTCCTCAGAAAACGTAGCTGGAGTGACAATAGGTGTAAAGAGTTCTGCAAAGCTTTACCCTTGACACACTTCCCAGGGTTTAAAACAGTGATACTGCCTTTTCTTTATTTGGTATTTTCTAATCAGGCTAAAACTGTAAGAGTGCGAAAATAAAGATAACATTGTAGAGCAACTTACCAAGTTGACCAGCAAGATTAAAATCGTTTGTCTTCTATGAACTGTCATGCATCTTTTTTCACCTAGACAATACAGAGCAGCCCTAAAGTATGCAGGCTACTGTTACAAAGCTCAATGTTCTTAGCAAACTTTAGGTAAAGTTTTAGTTCATTTTACTTGGACTAAATATTTAAAATTTAATATTATCAGCTTATACATTATTCTCTTGAGAGTAAATCAACTCTCATATCTCCTCTATCTACTAATGCCTCTATGGCTAAACAAAGCAACATGGCACTTAAGAGAATATTATTAATTCAGATCTCCTGAGTGCAACTGCTCCAGTTTAATGAGAGGTCAACTTATATAGTCAATTATGAATGAAAAACAGATTACACGAAAACATATTTAGTACAGTAAACAGTTTTAATCAAAATTGCCAATAGTTCTGCACTATTGATTCATTCTTATATATTGAAATTCAACTTAGGATATTCTCACTTTCTGTTTCTTTCCAGATCTAGGATCTTAGAAGAGTCACACATGAAACTTCCAGTTCATGAAACACAGTATTTGGCTGGCAATTTTCAAACATGAATTTATATTCCAATTAATACCAAACATACAGGACTTCAGACAAACTCAAGCAACATCTTTCACTAGGAACTGTATCATTTACACAGGAATGTTTGCCAAGCTCCAACATCTCTAACAAATTCTTCTGAAGAATTAGTGGAATTAATGACAGTACACAAGTCAAAAGATAAAAGAGTAGAAAAAAATCAGCCTATCTGTGCTCCAAGCTTAGATATTAAGTGGTCAAAATCTATTTCTGTGAGTCTTTAAGTTACAAAGTAAAAGCTATTCAGCCTAGGAAGCAGCACGATATATTACTGTCAGTCAGGTAACTTCAAGCTGCAATATCCAACTGCAGGAATTTAGAACAATGTACTGTAAGGCCAGAGAAACTAGGAAATATAAATTCTCCCTGCTCTGTCTTTATTTTGTTTTCAGGTCAGACTAATTAATGCATTTTCTATAATTAGAAAATAAGCTGTGATGTTAGTGATACACAAAAAAGTACTTCTAAGTAGCCACAGTACTTCTAAGTCAGTTCACATTTTAACATTAAAAGGAGTTAAGAACATATAATCATTACATTATATAATTGGCCCAGTCTTATTAAATCACTACTTTAAAATTCTACGTGTTCCTACCTTCTGCAGAAGACATTAAGGCAAAAACAAGCTACCCTGTGAAGTTATCTAGGTACATTACAGATAAGATTGTTTCAAATATAGATAAAAATGCTTAACCTAAATGAAACACCATCATTAGTTTACTGGACTTTAAGAAACAGTGTATCAGAAGTCCACTGTCACCAGCCAGAGATGAGTTTGTATTGGCCACTACTGCCAATATAAATATATATGAATGCTTAATGTAGTTATAATTTTCAACAGATAATGCATTAGGGTAATGCTGTTCACCATGATTATGGTTATCAGCATCCACAACATTTCTTCTCCGAACCTAAAGAGAAAACAGAACAGATTTTTTTTAACCAAGCACCAGTTTGTTGCTCAGAGTTGGAAAACCTGTCCTAGTAGCTTCATATGAAATACAAATATTTAATTTTCCAAATTCCTATGAGAATATTATATACACAGTGCTTCCAACATTTTAGATTCGAGGTAATAAATGGGATAATATAATTGGGCAGAATATTCCAATTCAAACAAAGAAGCATGAATCAAACTCAAAACCCGACAAGTCTGAAGGATTCTCTAATAATAATTTGTCACTTGCTATATAATGTACATACCATGAAATACACATACCATATAAATATATACACCCCTTGTATTATATATGGTATACTGCCACATATATTCTACTTCTGTTCCCATAGAAGATTTAAAATTAATATATTTGTAGAAATGGTATTCATAATAATCATAATGATGGTTAAAAGTCTGTTACCTTTTTGGAGGAGTATCCTCTAGTGAAGGGCTCAGAGACGACACCAACTAAACATTGGGAAAATGTGCTCTACATCAGTGTACCATGTTCTTACTACCAAAAAGGCTGGCAAATGTTACTGAAATATAGTCCCAGCCCTTTATTTAATTCAGAAGGTTTACTTAGGAAGATATTTGCATTTTCATTAATTGTGTGCATCTGTATGATAAAGAGTCCCCATTAGGAACTTTAGCAAGAAAGAGCCACGGTTCAAGTCAGGTATTTTAAAGGTGTGTTTTCACAGCATCTGGACATGAACTTCTGAGAATTCAGAAAGCAGCTTAAAGCTGATCAGAGTTGTTAACACTTACAGTGATTTACCTTAAGGCAATGTTTACAGTGTGCACAGAACTGATATTGGGCACAATAGGGAACTATAACACACAATACAGCTACATGATATAATAACTAATTCCTAAAGCAAACTCATTACAATCACAGTAAGAGCCGAAGTTTTTTGAGGACACTTAACCTGATCAAATCAAGAGCAGTTTCAAACTGATACATCTTTTGGTTTTCGGTTTGGTTTTTTAAGATAGTAGTTTGTGTCTAGCTGCCAAACTTCAAAGTTGAAACCAGACTCCAATGCTAATACTACGCTTCTTCAGTGTCTGTCAGAACTCTAGCAATGCATTCAGTAATTCTAAATAATTCATGAAAGCCAAATAAAAGATTGGAAAAAATTCCATCAGCAATCTCGAAATTCTCTTTACAAGGGCCATCACCTGACATTGAAGTACTGCAAGGGTCTATAAATTGAAAAAGGACAGAAAACTACACCATTATTCATTAGCCAAGAGCAAAAAGAAAACAGTCTAAAGTGGCCTCTTTGAAGAGGCTGAAAAGGGTCAGAATGAAAAGTCCTATACAGTCATAAAACTTTGCCATCAGTAGTCTGCAATTACAGAGCTAGTCTGATCACAAGAGACTTGCAGCAACAGTTGAAACAGAGTATTTCTAAACATTACTTAGAAGTTAGTGAATACAAATGTATGAATTGACAGAACTCAAAAAGCCTCAGAAGGCTAGAACAAACAGCTTCAAAGGAAATAAGCTCTTCTAGCAATTTGGCTAAAGTATTAAAAAAATAAGCAAGATCCTTGTAGTTGATTGGGAAGAAGGGGAATGAATCCCAAGTTTTCAATACCCTTAAGACTTCTGTACAGAAAACTAATTATCACTAGACAGAATTTTAAGTAATGATTTTAAAATTTAAAATAAATTAATCAGTTAGGCTTTCCAGTACTGTCAATCATTTCAGAGTTGCTTTTGAACTTTTATTTAAATATTTGATACTTCATCCAGAAGATCAGTTACACAACTAAACCAAATACTCCTCTAAAGGAAATCATAGCATGTAACCAATCTAACCTACTTTTTATTAGAAATCCAAAGTATACATAGGCTTATTTATCTGGCAACTGCCTTTCAACAAATACCTGCCAAAACCCTGTCACACATAGATCCCAGGATCTTAAGCAAAGGCAAATGTAGTTTTGGCAAATGTAACTGACACTAGGATAGTGGGGGATTTTTTTTGCAAATAAAACAAACAAAAAACCCCAACAGCCCACACTTGCATTATCTAAAGACAAAGTCATCACTCACTTGAGAGCTTTGTTCCAGCTCTTAGTCTTGAATTCAAAATTTGAGAAGGAATTGAATGGCTATTCCTGCAGTTTCTCATTTGATGCATATATCCACAAGGAACAATCTAACACACCTTTGCTTTACAGTTGCTTGCCAAGCACACTCATGCAGGAATACAAGTACAATCAGTATCTGTGTGTAATCCTCCTCCTCAAACTAGATGAAAACAAAATGAATGCTGCTGAACTCATGCAGTAAGATTTCTTTTTTTAAAAGGGAATTTTTTTCCAGGAACACTAGTACCTGTTAATTCTCACAAGTGCTACGTTCAACAACTTCACCCATATAAACGCATGTGCAATTCTGACTACTGCAATTTTTAAAACAGGGTTTAATTTTGAAAAATCCAATTTCAACAGTTTTCCATTTGGATGTGATTTTTCACTTGGAGTCTTATTTCTGGCCGTGAAATAACATTCTCCTGCTTGTGTACAAAGTACACTGAAATGCAAAATTTACAGCTGCCTTGCTCAGACACCTTCCTCTATTACTATTGCTAATACAGACATGCCTACAAACAAACATAGGAAGAGGTTTGAGGATAGGAAGGGAAATGCACGTGGAGGAGGAGAACACATTTAGTATTGTATCTCTGAGGCATATATTCACAAAATGGGAATCAAAACTCCACTATGAAGCTCAAAGAGAAACTTTAATGCTCTGCAAATGCCATTAGAGATGTTGTTTTTATAGCCAGTAAGCTTTATTATAGAGTAACTTCAGACATATTCCCAGTCATTTTAATTAAAAAAAAAAATCTCTAATCTTTCAAAGTGACATGAGAATCACCATCTAGACTATGTAATACACCAACATCTAAATAAACCAGATGCTCCTAAAATAGAACATTGACACGAATTCTTTGGGTGAAATGACCCCACCTAACATTCTGAACTGACTGTGGCACTTCTGCTCAAATTTACAAACAGGTGACACCACAGTACAATAGAATTTCTACCCAAAATAGCACATGTTTCACGAGTATCCAGATTTCATAAACTCTCAAATACAGTACTCTAAATATAAACATTTCTTGACCAAATTAGCTCTCAGAAACACTGTAAATGCTATTATTTCTCATGCTATTTTTTCCTAGTCTCAAGAACCGGCTTCAGACTCTCAATTCATGTCAGTTCCCAATTCTGTCATGCTTATCCCTCCATGATGTTTTTTCCACACTGTCTTTAAGTCAAAGGCGGAGCATTAGCGACCTTTTAGAAGGAGGCAAAGTAGCTGAAGATTTGCCTGAAAGCTACAGTCTTGTCAAACACTAGCAGGGTTGTATCTATGCCATTGTACTCCACTTGGCTTGATAAATTCTAGGTAAGCCTCCTTCAAAACACTACTTGTATTAGTACACTTAAAGATTTAAAGAGCAAACAACCGAGAAAAGTTAGGAGACCCAACACAGGAACTCTGCCACACAGTGAAAGTTAAGATAGCACAACTATTTAATTCAACTCCACATGGAGCAAGATGGGGGAATGCCCAATACAGCGACGAGAGCTTGGCTCTATGCACGAGGCACAGGAGTCAATTTTACTGTTCATTGGCTTCCTTCCGTACAGAAGCTTAGGAAAAGAAAACCCAAACATGTACCTAAGAAAATATAGTAAGGTTAGAAGCCATACTATGCACGGGTCCCAAAAAACTCCCAAAATACAGGGGAAACGAGCGATTCAGCAGCTGGTAGGGTGGAGCAGAAGGCGGGACAATGACCTAATAGGTCTTTTCTATCTTTAGTTTCGCGAGGCTCAGTGGACAAGCGGCGCCGGGATGCCCCGCTCTGCCTCCGCCGCTCCCGGGGGGGCACCGGGCGTTCTCCGCCCCGAGTTGTCCCGAACTCGCCGCTCCCAGTAGGTATCCCGAGGTGCCGGGGCTGGCAGACAGGGAGCCCGAGGCAGCGCTGAAAGGCAGCACCACTGCTCCGAGCCATTTCCCAGCCATGAGCCACACCAGCGACCCGCGCCGCCCGCCCTTACCTTGAACACTTTACCGAAAGCACCATCTCCCAGCTCCCCGATGATTTCCCAGAACTCCTCAGGGTTCAAATCCCTCTTGACGTGCTCGTATTGTTTCTTCTTCTTCTCGCCGCCCAGCTTGAAGATCTTGCGAAAGTTGAAGAAGGACATTTTGGCTCGGGCCGGGGGACGGGGCGGGCGGCGCTGCCCCCTGGTCCCGCCGGGACCCCCCGGGCCGGGCGGCGCTGCCGGGAGCGACCCCCGCGCCCAGACCTGAGTCCTGGAGACGCTCGGGAAGCGCCGTCACCGCCGGGCGCTGCGGGCAGACAACACCCCGCGGTGCCCCGGCGGGGCCGGCGCGGGGATCGGTGCTCCTCTCCCGGGCGGGATCGGCTCTCCTACTCGGCCGGGCCGGGCACCATCGCGGCAACAAGTGCCGGGCTCCCTCCTCGGGACGGGCGGCGGCGGAGCCCGGGGACGGGGGGGAGGGAGCGGTCACGTCCCGCCTCGCAGGACGGGGCGGATGTAGGGAGGGGAGGGCGCTGCTCCCCTACTGACTCGCGGCCGGTTGTTCTTCACGGAGCGGCGTTCTCGGGGGCGGCGACAGCGGGAGGGAAACGACGCTGCTCGCTGCCGGCCTATCTCTCCCGCGCTCTCGCGGCGCGGGGCCCGGGCGGCTCCGCTTCCTGCGGGGCGGCACCGGCGGCGCCTCCGCCCCCCCCCTTCCCCCCGCCCCCGCCCGGCGCCTGCGCGCGCGCCCCCGTTCCCGCGCGCCCGGAACCGCCTCGCGCCCCTCCCGCCGCTCCGCGCCCGCTCCGACACCGCCGTCGCCGACGCACGCGCGAAGGCGCGCGACCCCTATTCCCCCCCACTGGCGTGCTCCGGCGCGTGCGCACGCGCCGCACCGGCAGCACGCGCACACCACCCCGCCAACGGTTCGTCTCCGGCAAAGGCGGAGGGAGGGGGTGGGACTTTCCCTGACCACGTGACGCGGCTGTGGCGGCGCCAGCCAATAGGAACGCGCGGAGGCTTCCGGCGGGTAAGTCGGTGTCGGGCACAAGATGGAGGGGTCGCCCCCTCGCCCCCCCCGGCCCTCAGGGCAGAGGGGTGGTGCCGGGGCGGGGGCGAGCGCTCGTCCCTCCCTCCCTCCCTCCCTCCTGTTTTTGCTTGTGGGCTTGAGGAAGGCGCTTTTCCCTTTTGTCCTCTGTGTGCTGTTACGGTAGGGACGTGGGGCAAGAGCACCCTTTATCCTGACTGTATCCTGTCTTTTAGCTGCTCATCCCGAAGGACGCCCCGCGCCTCTCTCATTGCTGCTCCGCAGTCCCGAACAGCGAGGGTCTCCCCAGCCCTGTGGCAGAGGATGACGTTCCCTAGTTAGGGCGAAAGCCTCCCCTCAGGGCTGAGTGGGTACCCCGGGTTCCTCCTGGCAGCGCAGGCAGAGCCCCCCCAGCATCGCCCCTGAAGGGGCTGTGAAACCCCCCATAAAGAGATGTGCCAGGAGCGCTGCGATGGCAGGTGGTGCTTCCTGGGGTTTTGGGCTTTGACATGGCTCTCAGAGGAAGGTGTTGACAGCAAAAACGCCACGTTGGAAGACTTTATTTTGTTTGTGGGCCGGTGCTGTTCCTAGACCTGCTCCTGGCTTGTCACGGCATTCGGTCATAGCCGGGTGTGATGTTCATGTGCTGCGCGTTTGGTGTCTTTGGTTTCTTATTTAATCACTGGGACAGGCTTGAATTTCCTTATCTCACAACCTTCTCTTCCCACAAGTGATTCCTTCATTACCCTGAAGTACGGTTGTGTTTTAATAGTTGTGTGTATGCCACCAAGTGTGTGGTGTTTCTTCACTTGGAAAGCAGAGGCGTTCCCTTTGCCTGGATAAAGGGCAATTAGCAGGCATGGAGGAAGGTTTGGGCTGTGACAGGAAGTCGATCCAGCAGTTGAGGCGATGCTGAGAGACCTGAGAAGGATCTGATAATGAGACAAACACCCAGGGAAAATCGTGTAATGCCTTGTCCTCGTATGAACCTGAGTGCCTGTAGTTGCCATTAATTTAAGCTGCATGATGAGCTTCTAAAGATCCAACCTCTGGTGTGTATCGCTCCTCAGACCATTTTATTAGCATGACAATAGTTTGCTATCTATGGAGGATAGTCCATGTGTAAACTTAATAATAATAATGAGGCATTGAGATGCACCCGTGCTGGGGTTCATATTGCAGCCTTTATAGTCTCCTTGAAAGAATCCGTTCTTAGGAGAAGAAAATCCTGGGCTGAGTCAAGAAAGGGATTTCAGCAAAGGAGTTTTCTAATAGTACAGATTTTTGCAGTATTGAATATTAGAAGATTCAGAAGGAACAAAGGGCATAGAAATAGCCTGGACCTAAACTTTGCATTGTGGGTTAACAATGTTTGGTTTTTAGCTGAAACCTGATGGGGCAGAAGCCTTTTAAGAATGTGTTGGTGATGTATGTTGAGTAATAAGTGGTGCTAATAGTATTTATAACGTACTGGAACACCCTGTACCAGGCACTGTTCTGCCCCAGAACACGGGCATGGCCCCTGCCACCGAGAGTTTATGAATCAAACAACAGTGTTGTGTCATGAGTCCATTTCTTTAAACTGTATAAAGACAGTTTCAAGGGTAATACCACCTCATGAACAGAGAGCCTTTCAAGTGCTCTTGCTAACCTTATTTGTTGTAATAATCAACGTTTGTTTTTCAAAAGTTATATTGGGTTTTGTGGTTCCTTTGTACTGACAGCTTGGCCACAGAATGTAAAACTGTTGAGGAGGATGCTAAAGCCAAAACTGTTTATTGTTTTGAGGGCAATAAGAAACAACTGCAATCCAAACTTTTGTTTTCTCTTCTGTGATCGGGCTGGCTGGCTCCATCTTCATTCGCAAGTTTCATGGAGATAGTTTGGATTAAATACAATAATAAAGAGTGATTGATAATATTTCTTCAGTGTTACCAACAGCAATTTAGCTTCTGAAACCTAAATTTTTAAAGTTGAATTTCTTTTTCTCTATATAATCTCTTTTTTTGCCCTTTCAGGGGGGATCATAACTTTGTTTTGGATGCTAAAATACAGTGATGGCTTTAATGATAATTTTAATTAGTATTTTTAATTGAATATTTTGTTTTTATCTTTCTTTCTCTTGGATAAAAAGTGCTTTGGGACTAATTTCCGTAAGTTTGTTTAAACTGACTGATTGATAGAGGATGGGGGGAAAAAAGGAATCCAAAGCCATTGCCTGAATTTCTTGTCTTTAGGTAGGATTATCTTTTCTTCAGCCTCAGGGGTAGTGTCATAGGGCAGCGGGGAGGGGGGTGTGTGTGGGTGAATGTCAGAGTTTGTAATAACTGGAAATAAACGCGAAACTAAAAGACAATTTCGTGAGCCGTATGTGAGGAAGTGTAGCTGAGCTGGCAGCTCTGGGATGGGAGAGCAGGGCCTGGTTCTTTCTCAGCTCTGTCGATAAATGAATGTTGGACTGTCAGTAGTTCACACACAGCATCTCTACAATGTGTCATTTTGCTGTGAACTTGTGTGTGATAAGAGTTTCACTCAGAGCAGAACAGAGACAATAGTGTCATCCTGCCAGTGACTAGGTGTTAGTAGGGACTGCAAATGTGTTGCTTTAGACTTCTATAAAGTCTTCCTGTTCCAGGAAGCTTTTAATTCATATAACATTAAAAATATAAGATAAAGGGCTGGCACAAGAAAGGAGTGATAAAGTTTTGCTTTTAACTTTTTTTTTTTTTTTTTTTTTTGCTTACACTTTAACAATTCAGAATAAAACCAGTATATCTGAAACAGAGAACTGTGGCTCAGTCTGGTTTTTTCCCTTATTCTTTCATTCTGGAGTTACAGCTTGCCACTCAATCCTAAAAATAAACTCTGTAAGGTGAAGGTTAAGTGCTAGTAGCAAATCCTTCCCAATTTGCTTTGACTTCCTGGCATGGAGGAGGCTGTATGAAGCCTGGGTTTTTGTGTGTGTGGTTTTTTTGTTCCTGATAGCAGGAGTTTTTAGCAACTGTAAATGTTTCCAGATGGTAAGGATAAAAAGGTAAAAGTGAGTTATATTAAAATTTCTCCTTCAGGAATTTAAAGCAATGCTTTTTGGAAATTCAGTGCTTCCTTTAAATATCACAGGAAGATGTTAAAGAACTATCTTAGTTGTACATCAAATATATTGGCTTAAGAATAGCTGTAACACTTTATGGCAATCTTTTTCATCTCTTTGTGATTTAGAGGTCTCCTTTATACTTTCTGCTGTTTAATATCACCATCCTTTCCCATTGCCTCAATCACACTTGCCACTGTTTTTAACTCCCTGTTTAAGCTCCACTTCTGTTTCATTTAAACTGTTCCAGTTTCTCTTAATTGAAAGTAAACACTTCAGAAATTTAATTTGAAACGTGTTCTTCACAGCATATATTGCCCTTTCACTGCAGGCCTGCAATCCTGTCTTCAGTTCTTTCAGAATATTTAATGGTATATTTTTGTATTGTCTTGACTTTCTGTCCATCCGTGCTTTCACTGATCTCCAGCCTTCTTTCTGATGATTGAGTTCATTGAACTGCTGTAAGGTCACAGGTGGCTTGTTCGTGGTTAAATCTGAAGTGTAATTCTTATTTTATCCGTCTTAATCTGTCTGTCACCTTTGGCACTCAACACTGGCCTTTCTGTTTTCTTTAATTGATGTATGTAGTGTTTTTATTGGTATTTTCCAGTTATGTGGTGGCATTTTCTCATAGGCTCTACCATTTCTCTTCTGATCTGTTCCCAAAGTTAAAGTTTGTGCTGTATTGGATCATTTCAGTTCTAAGCACCACTGCAACTTCTAGATCCCTATAGTTAACCCACTACCTTCCTTTTTAACCTCCTTTTTGCATGCTTGGTTTTGCCAAGACCTCACGTATGCAGCCTCTGTATCTGAAGTCATTTCCAGATGCTGCCTTGCTTCCCTCTGAATCTGACTTCTTTTTCCTGGGATTCCAGGATTTTATGGAATTAAGGTCTGATACTTTGCCTTGTACCACCACAGCATTAGTAACTTTCCTCATTCCTTCTGGCTTTATGAGAAAGTTTTGGTGACTCTCCCATACCTGACCTTTATCTCCCTTCTCTCATTCATCATGAGTCATTTTTCCTTTCCATATTCTGAATGTGTTGGTTTCTCATAGGAGCACCTCAATTCAGAGGATTTTAGATACCGGTGTTTTCAGTCGCTTTCAACCTTGTACATTAACCTTAGAGATACTATTTTTCTTCCCTCTATGATATTTTCATCCTCTTTGTGTACATGGCAAATTTTTGACTTTTTGTCTTTTTTCTGTGACCCCTCTGTACTTTCTGTTTCATACCTGACTCCTTTGTCCTGATGCCCTAATTTATGGTGGTAAGTATAGAGGAGCTAGTAGTATCACCAATTAATAAACCACGTTTATAACAAGGTGAAGAAGGAAATACAAAAGAGAGCTGAAAGAGATTTTTATTCCTCTGTGATGTAAGAGGTTGGCCTCTGGCTATGTGTTTTCCTTTGAGGAGCATCAACTTGTTATCCATTTTCTGGAAGCCTTGAGAAGGGAGACTGTTGTGTATAGAATCATTAAGGCTGGAAAAGACTTTTAGGATCACAGAGTCCAACCTTGGGCCAAACACCCACCATGTTAATTAAACCATACCACTCTAAGTGCCACAGTCAGTCATTTCTTGAACACCTCCATGGATGGTGACTCTACCACCTCCCTGGGCAGCCTGTTCCAAGGCTTAAACCCTCCTTCAGGGGAAAAATTCTTCATGATGTCCAACCTGAACCTCCCCTGGTGCAGCTTAAGACTCTTGTCCATGAGAAAAGGCCAACCCTCACCTCTCTACGACCTCCTTTCAGGTAGTTGTAGAGAGTGTTAAGGCCTCCCTTGAGCCTCCTCTTCTCCAGACTAAACACCCTCAACTCCCTCAGCCACTCTGTGTACGACTTGCTGTCTAGACCCTTCACCTGCTCCATTGTGCTTCTCTGGACTTGCTCCAGCACCTCAGTATCCTTGGAGTGAGGTGCCCAAAACTGAACACAGCACTCGAGGCGTGGCCTCAACAGTACAGGGGAATGATCACTTTTTCTTGTTTTTAATGTATTACTGGAGGACCAGTTAATCTAAAAATTGCCATAGAAACACGTGGCATTTGGAAGATTCAGTGTGTAAGGGTATTACTTGATGTTTGCATTAAAAAAAAAAAAAAGTGTTAAAGTGTTTAGGAATAGGATTGATCTAATTTTGGCTTCAGAAAAATCTGTATGTTTATTCTAAATTGGCCGTGCTTTTTCAGTAGTCAGTGGGGAAATGTAACTTCAGAGGGCAGTTCACTTTTCCCCACTTTAGATACTTATCTTCATCACAGTATTTAACTGTGTGAGGTGAGTTGTCCTAGAAATGTGTAATGAGAGTTCTTCCTACCTATGGAGATACCACTGCCAACAGAACTCTTGGAGTGCATTTCTCTTCATGTCAGGCAACACCTCTGGGAATGATGACAGAACAAATATAAAAGTTGCCAAATTACCTGAATGTTTCCAAGTAGACCTGTGATGTTTTATTGAATAAGCTTTATCTTAAATTAAATGGCAGAAGAAAAAGCGATAATATAAATATTGAAATCTTGAATAAGGATCAGATATTTCAACAAATAGTACAAGAATATTTCTTGGAAACATAGTGGGTCAAAGGCATTCAAGCTCTAACGTGTTAACTTCTTTGAACTTATTGCAAAAAGAAATATGTTTTTTTGTATTGCTTCTAGTTGATCTACAAGAAAATGACCTTCAAGACTGATATTCAGAAACAGTCATATGTCATTGGAGGGGAGTGAGAAGCAACCCTCAGATTTAATGGAAGGTGTCAACTACTCGAAACTAACACAGCTGATTCTCTTCATTGATTACCTGACTAATGCAACTAAAGATTTCACATCCTTATGTAAAATTTTTCAGGAAGGTTGGACTCTTTTTAGGTTGTACTTATTTTAAAAACTCCTTTATAGGAATTTTCAGTTAATATTAAAATACTGAGCTGCACTGGTGGATAGTTGCATTTTTTTAATACAGTGGTTAGTGTAATAAAAGTCCTCTCAGCATTGTGATGACTGTAACAATCTTCCATAGAACCATGCAGGAGTAAGTCTATCTAGAATACTCATTTCTTTTTAAATAATGTCCTTTAAAACACTACTACTCTTGGTTATAATGCTGTATTCTTTCTAACCATTTAAAGCATTTGAGATCATATTTAATTAAAAAAAATTTATTTGATCAAAACGATACATGAACACGAGGCAAAGTATTTCAAACTTGCAGAGCCCCCTCCATCTGATGGATATTAGAAGCTTTAGTTAAGTCACATGAAAGAATGTATTCCAAATGCTTCACCATGTTTGTCTTTCCTCCAGATGGTAATTAGACCTTTTCCTCTTGCATAGCAGTCACGAGCTGATTTGCTCTTTTTGTTTGTGGCTTTCAAATTTGCATTAGTTCACATAGCAGCTAGGATTAGAAATTTATTAAGGGATAAAGATAGCTTTGCATCTCAGTATTGCTCTCAGTCAATACTGGCACAAAAAATGTCTGAACAAAAAACCCACATATATTGCTGCTTTTTTTTCTGCAAATCCTGAATTTCTTCCTCTGTTTCCCAGGAGCTTTTTTTTTCCAGAAGGGACCTTGTGTTCTCTTGTGATCTTGATCGGCTCTGTAATCTTGGGACCAAATAACTTGTCCTGTAATATGAAAATGACTTATTTTTTAATCTGTTTTTTAATATGACTGGCCAGCCAGCCAGCAAACCCAGTCCTGGTTATGTGGTGAGCGTAAGAAGGAAGTTTATTATGCCTTCTACAACTACTATTAAAAATATACCATACTGAAAACAAGGAACATTTCCCCCCCAGCACACAATAAAGGACAAAAGATAGCACTAAAGACTATTGATTCTTTAGTAATATCCCAAAGAGAGACACTGTAGTGGTATAATACTGGAGATGTGTCTACTAGCAAAAAGGGGAATTAACATATAGAATGTGAGATACCAACTGTTTATTAATGCAAAGCTAGACTTTAAAATATTAAGTGATTTTACTGAAAAAAACCAGCATGGTTTTCCATTGAATAATGTTATTTTTATATTACAACCATGTTTATAAGTTTCTGTGTGTGCAGTATTCTTCTCTTTTTACCTAGATTTTATTAGGTTATTGTGAAATTCTCATTTTTGAGTCAAAAGAATAGTTGATTATGTGTTGTAAAGTAGGATTTAGTTTTATGTAGGATCTCATCTTGGTACAGTAGCAGTGAGTGGAGATGTAATAATATGTCAATTGTTAAGGCAAACAGCAGCTATTGTGTGTTCAACAATAGTATGTGCAAACTTTGGGCACTAACACTTGCTTATGACAAAATGGAGCATTGTGGTGTGATGCACTTTTTGTCTCAAGTGCGCTGAAATGTTTATTTTTTTGACAGAAGGGACCTTCAATAGCTGATCCACTAATACACCATGTGAAATTTATGGATTAAGCCAAAAAAGCCCATTACATTAAATGGACTGAATTGTAGCAGGAAATAAAATTACCTATATGAAAAATAATTTCTGTGGCTTCTGACTGAGCTATAATGTATTTTTCTGGATACAGTATACGGGAGTGACTTAATTTCAATATGAGGTAGGGAGTAGCATCTATTCAAATTCAAATGCAGTTGAGGAGACACTGAAATTAGTTTATAAAAGGCTGTTGGGTTTTTTACATACCAAGAAGTCAGAAATAGTAATGACTTTATCGTGTTAGCTGTGACAGTGATTCATGGAAGAACTTAGAGCCACAGTTGTCAGTGAAGTATTTTCTTTCAAGAATCTTAATAGTGTTGTGTCCATTTAGTGCCTTTTGACTGGATTTGGATAAAGTTTTTAAAGGTGGGCAAAAATCATTCTTAGCAAACAAGCCTATTTGCCTCTGCTCCATAAGGAGAAAAGCTACTGAGGAGACACTCATGTTGCAGGACAGGTATTCCTGAGCAGTTTTGGGTTGTTCTGTATCAGTCCTATACCACCTCTCAGTGATGAGATTTGCAAAGACCTCAGAGAGAGCATTGGTAAGATATTCATTATTTCAGAACATCCTCGAAGAAGTACAAAAATTGCTGACCCAAAAGTTAGTAAAGGACAATCTCTGGATTTTTAGTAGGTCCTAATAGTTTAGTGTCTGAAGATAAGGGGTTGTGAGCCAGCTTACCTTAGCTGAGAAGAACCTACTCTTCAGATTATTCACAGAATGCTATGTAAAGGACTGTGCAGAACAATTTGCCTTAAGGAATAAGAAATATCTATACACCTTTGGCATTTCTAGAATTTTTGGTTTAGAGCCCAGGTCAAAACAACCTGGGTGTGACTAAGAAAGCCTGTGCTTGATTTCAAATAATCCTCAGAAAGAAGGCACAGTTGCAAAAGAAATTCAGAGAATAGCAGCCTGGGCATTGTACCATTTTTGATACAAAACCCCCACCCTTTTGATACTTTTCCTAGATGTTGGTCAGAGGACCTGTGTGAGGAGCATTAGAAAGCTTTGTTCTTATGTGGGATGATAGTTCAAACTTCCCCAAGTAAAAGAGAGAGTACTGTAATAATATATAGTCTCAATGCCTTTTTTTTGCTTTGTTTTTTCCTTGCTATCATTCATTTTGCACAGATTTGACTTTTGGGATGTCTAAACATTTTTCTACAAGAACAGCCTTCAGACAGGAAGCATTACGAGCCTTTATTTGCATGTGGGAAAAAAAAATTGTGCAATACCATAAAAACCCAAAGAACAAATGTAGCTGGTCTAGAATCAAAGATCAGTGTCAAGCTAATTGTATTAATCTTTCTAAGAGGAGTAACTGTTATGTCTCAGTCTTCCAAAAGGGATCCAAATGAGAAATCTCAGTCTTTAGTTATGCTTACAAAATGTATGACGGTCCTAGTTTCATCTGAGATTTCAAAATTATTCTAATTCTAATTACTTTGTATATACCAACAATAGTGCTATTTGACACCATGTTTCAAGCACAGTCTCACAGTGTTCTGATAGAGTTAAAGGGTTCACTTGCATAGCAAAAGAAATGCAAATTGATTTCAGAAGATTAAGCGGGTTTGTCATAATCTAATGCTTTGGTATGTGCCAGGAATATTTTGAAAACTTCAGATCACAACTGTGTGCTTAGACCAAACAGTAGGTTAATTATTTTGAAGTCTCTGGTTGTAGCGAAGTGTTCTGTTGTGCTATGAATGTTCGTATAAATTCTGACTTATTCCAGAGGCTGTTCTACTTTACATCAGATGTATAAACCAATTTAAAGGAGGGGGAGGGAAATGGAACACTTGCCTCTAAAAACTGAATCAACTTTACCATGGAGTTCACAAGCCCAGTAGCTTCAGAAAGCTACTAAACAATGTTTACCACTTCTACCGAAATTTCTGAAATTTGAAAATGTTCATTCAGGAAGTGGCATTAAATGTAACACTATGTAACACTGCTATAACAAAGTAGGAAAGCTCACTATGTTACCTTAAGCCAGGATGATTTAGGTTTTATTCTCTTTTCTCTGTTAGTTCCCTTGAAGGAGTTAATATTCCTTTATGTTGTACCGGTAAATTACAGAATCACCGAATGGGTAAGGTTGGAAAGGTCCAACCTTCTACTCAAGCAGAGTCCTCTAGAGCACATTACTCAGGATTGTGTCCAGATGGTTGTGGAATATCTCCAGTGAGGGAAATTCCACAGTCTCTCTGGGCAACCTGTGCCACTGCTCAGTCGCTTGCACAGTAAAGAAGTTCTTCCTCATGTTCAGGTGGAACTTCCTCTGCATCAGTTTGTTCCCTTTGCCTCTTGTCCTATTGCTTGGCATCACTGAGCAGAGCTTGGTCCATCCTCTTGACACCCTCCCTTCAGATGCTCATAGATATTGATGAGGTCCCCTCTCAGCTGTCTCTTCTTGAGGCTGAACAGGCCCAGCTCCCTCAGCCTTTCCTCATAAGAAAGATGCTCCAGACCTCTAATCACCTTCGTAGCTCTCCACTGGACCCTCTCCAGGAGCTCCGTGTCTCTCTTGTGCTGAGTAGCCCAGAGCTAGACACAGCACTCCAGATAAGGCCTCACTAGGGCTGAGTAGAGGGGCAGGATCACTTCCCTAATATACATACCTATAAAAAAAAAATTCCTTTTCCAAGAAACTGTTTGGAATCCTCTTGCTATTGAAGCTTCCATACCACTCTTTTCCAGGCAAGAAATTTACTGTTTATAAGAAGTAATTTATTTTTAGTTTTGTTTGTTTTTATTTATCACTAATAACTGAGAATCTTCTCTCCCAGGGAAAGAATGTCTTTCCAGCAGCTCAGCTCATTCTGGCAGCACTGTGGGTGATTAAGAGCTTTCAGAGAGAGTTAATCATCTTCGTAGGCTTCCTTCTGCCCTTACTTGAGGTAGGTTAGGGAATTAGTTGAAGGAGGCACTCCAGTGTGATTATCCAATAGCTTTAAAATACAAATAAGTGAAGTGAATAAGTAAGTGAAGTAAGTGAAGCTTTCTGAATACCTTATTTCTGGTAAGCTTACAGGTGATCATGAGAAATACACATATAGAGTGATTTTACTGGTCTGCTGAATGATTTGCTGATTTCCATTTCGTAGGAAATGATCTTGTTACAAATGCACAGGACAAGGATCAGAGAGAGCTACTTTTACTGTTTATTTTGTTGCACGCTTCCTTGTTAGTTTTCCAGAATCATGCTTTTGGAAAATAGAGTGCTCGTTACAAGGTTTAACTTGCATATGAACCAAGTTTCAATGCCAAAGAAGGCAATCTGGAACTGCAAGATTTGTCTCCCTTCCTTCCAAGATTGTGGATGTTGGAGGAGCCAGTCTGTCTGGTCTCCTGTAGCCACATGTGCATGTCCAGAAGGTTTTGTAGGCAGTGCTGTGGAAAGGAAAAAACAGAGAGGGGGAACCACGTTACAGGTTATGACGTGGAGACAATAACTCCACTGGAAGACTGTTACACAACAGTGGTGTCAGTTTATTGATAAAACAAGGCTTTCTTGCTCCTATCTGTATCCTGATTGTTATGGGCATGTGGGCAATGCCTTTCTGTGTTGTTGATAGACTTCCTACTGGCTAAAGGTTGTGTTGTTGGACCCTTTGCCTTGCATTACCATTGCCGGGGAAGTGTATTGTAATATAACGTAGTTAAAAGACATATTATGTTTAAAATTTCAAGGAGTATCTTTAAGAAAAAAGAAATCTATAATTCTTTCTTTTTGGTAAATGTGTTACCTGAAGATCATAGGCAAACATTAAATTCTTGTACAAGTAACATTTCAGGAAGTGCTAAACTTCTGGAACTTCAGAGGAGTTCTATATTTCTTAATTTTATTTTGAAACTATGTTTTTAAAATCAAATTGTACTTGCCGTGTATATAAAACCTACAGGATATGCAGCATGTAGCATCAAAACTTACAGGATTTAACATGAGCAGAAGCAGAAGGTAGTTTATTAGGAGTGATTGAAAGAGCTTACCCTACCTTGAGTTTTAATAGAATAACCATGTAAAAACTGGATCCAAAATTACCTTATCTTGTTGTTACCTAGGTGTTGATATCAATACTCATTTTTCCAGGAACCTTATTTTTGTCTTTGAGTAATGTGTTTTGGTCTCAGTGATGGTTTTTATCTTGTTACTAGTGTTGGAAACTTTCTTTTAATTATGTATTTTTTAAAAATCTATGGATGAGTTTCATTTTTAGATTCTTGGTTCTGTATTAACTGTAACCAAAGGCTTTACTTCCCAGCTCAGTAAGATCTACTTGTATAATAATATAGTGGGTTTATTTGTTTTTAATTTAAAATGTTGTATGTGGCTGTGGGTAATTAAAAACATTTATTGAAATATGGTGGGTTTGACTGTATCATGCTGGAATTGCCTCTGCTGATGGTGAAGAGTTGAATAATACTCATTTGTCACATAGGGTGTTGACTCAGACACAGATGATTTCAATTCAGATGACAGAGGGTGTTACAAAACCCAGCTGTTGACTCTGCTCCTCTTTCTACAAGTTGCTTTCTCTGTGGCAGGGATGGCTGACCTATGAAGCAGTTCTTTGACAGCCACAGTTTGTAGCCTAATTTATGTAAGTAAACCAGTAGTGACTTTAAGTTGTTTTAATGCACTGGGTTGGCAACTCCCAACAGCTTAGAGGCTGCTTCCTGTGTAAATCATTAGTGCTGGTATACTAGTGGCACTCTTTGGAGAAGAGTGAAGGACTGGTAGGATGTTTAAGCCGCCCGTACTAATGCATAAATCCTCTGGTTTTGATTCACAGTTAACTTGAGAAAAAATCTCTGCAGCAGAAGTTGCAGACAACTGCTGGCAAGACACCTTTCCTTGGCTCCAAACGATTAAACTAGGGCAATTTTCTCCCAGAGCTTTAGTTGTTAATCAAATTTGGAGAAAAAAAATACAAGAAACATTAAAACAGATACTCCTCTTTGAGGTTTCCATTTCACTGAGATTGGAAGAATACCATTTACCTTTTTTGAAAAAAGTACGTGGTGGACACAGTATGAGCAAAGAAATTTATTGGCCAGGGCTAATTCTGTTGAATAACTCACTCACTTGGGTGTTAATTAGGAAGCTTTTCTGACAAGGCTACCAGGTAGGCTGCTTGGAACAGAAGAAAGCAAATGGGTTTGGTTTTGGGTGGTGGCATTGTTGGGAAGGGTGCCAATTTTCCTTGGTTTCCCTTCTTTCCTTTTTAGGATAATACCTTGCTGAGCTCACAAGATAACTCTGAGGATTATGGAATTGGTTTGCTTCTCAGTACAGTCAGGAAGGCTAACACTGAAAGCAGTAGGTGAAAGAGACAGCCTTATTTTAATAGGTTAGAGTAATCTCAAATTGAGGTTTATTGTTTATTCGTATTTAGATATCTACTATGTAAACTTTAGATTTTTGCCCTTGAAACAGAGTTATTTTCCCAAGAAGAACTTAATTCTATTTTTGGTTTTGATTATGGCTTTATATCCTCTCTTTGGAGTTAAAAATAGAATACAGATATCTTCTGTCTAATAAACCTGTGGACCAGATGCTTCTCTTGCCCTTTTTTTTCCTATAGCAGGATTGAATTCCTTGCACTACAGCAACCCTGAAATCATTACACTGCATTTAAAACAAAATGCAGAAAAGGATGACCTTTTGCTAGGACTCTGTTTTTATTCCTAAGTATGATCACCATCTTACAGCAAAAGCCAGTTTGATCCTTAAACACTTGTACTTACAGTATCTGTTCAGAATTGTCTATTGTTTGCTGTCTGTGCTCTCATTGATTATAATGCTGTGCATCTCCACAATGCAGGCTCTTTGCCCTTTGGATCTTCATTGAACAGGCAGCTCTTATCTTCCTTGCTGATAGCATATCACCAATGGTACCAGTTAAGAGCTGAAAATACTTCCAGCATAATGGAAAGTTCTGCTTTTGCCAGGATGACTCATTAATTAACCCCTGGCACATTCTGCCTGGGATGGAGAGGCTTCCTGTGCCAACTTAAGAAAAAGTTACGGGAAGATACTGTTATGTAGCAAAAGATAAACTGATTGGAAGAATTCTGTCTGCCTTGGAGGAATTATGTTTTCTAATACTCTCCATCTGCCTGAAACAAGCTTGGACTCACTGAACAATAGATACTGGAGATGGTTAATATCTTCCTTTGCTATAGGAGCAAACAGACAACTGCCAAGAAGAATAGACTGGTAATAGGAGAGTGTGGAGGCAAGCAGTACATCCAGGAGGCAGTAAATAGCTTTTCCTTCCAACTGACCACAAGCTTTGGCTTTAAATAGGTCACTGTGCAAATGTAGCTACCAAGTGGCTGCTTGGGAGAGAAGAAAGAATAGTCTTGGTTTTGGGTGGTGGCAGGGGTTGGGAGGGCTGTTGGGGCCATGAAGAGGCCAGAGGAGACTGCCCTGCATAACACCCTTCATGTGCCTGTCAGACATTGCTGAAGGTGAGTGGGCAGCTGGAATAAGGTCTCACTGTCCCAGCCTGGTGTGGATGGAATGTCTGTAACTTAGGACTTCACCAAATTTGTCCTGTGGACTTCAAGGAATCTTGTGTTGCCTTCATAGTGCTGGGGGCATGATTTACTTTTTGTCAAGGAATCTTTTCCAGATCTGTAAGATAAAACTTTGTGTGTCTGTAGCAGACTTGAACTAAGCAGAGTGGTCTGTACATGAAGACAGATGTGGTGGGTGTAAATGTCTCCTGTGAAGAGCTGTAACCTGGCCTAGGAGTGAGAAGCAATGTCCACAACTTGAGATTTGACTCTCAGTAGTTTCTGAGATAGAAAGAGCTTTTGCTGCAGAAATCCTTCTCCCTTCAGAAAAGGGAAGCCATAAAAAAAAGTTATGGAGATGCTCCATTTAAGCTAAAAGCATTGTTTGAACTTGATCTGTTAACATTTGGGCATTTCAGGCTTGACAACTGTTTACTGAAATACCAAAATGCAGATATTTTTAATATGCAGTGGAGTTGCTTCATTGATTTCCCCTCAGACACACACATGTGCAGGTGTGACTTCTGCTTTTTGCCCCAGTGAGTTGCTGCCTACCCAAAATAGAAAAGGTTAGACAGACTTGTTACCTGATTGTCTCTCTTTGGCATGTTAACTCAGTCTGATGTCTGTCTAGGAGAAAAAATGAGTGCTGAGCTATGACAAGCTTTGCAACCATGCAGAGTAAACTGGGGGACATGGTGCAGAAAGGAATATTGCTTTGTACTAGAGACAGCAAACAAAAAGAGAGAGATGAGGAGACTAATTTTGTTAAGACAATGATCATGCTAAGAAGAATACAGGTTGAAACCATTTGTTTGCTTGAGAAACTTTATGGTCTAAATTTGACATAGTCTGTAGCAAGTAACCAAAGAACTGCCATATGGAAGAATAGCAGCTTGTGTTAAGATCATACACTTAACAGCTTAGTTTATAAATTTCTGTTGAGCAGTGTCTGCAATTCAGCAGCAGAAAAAGGATGCTTTGTGGGGAGACTTGAGTAAAAAAAGGATGGTGAGATGTTTCTGAGTGTTCCTTGCAGGTGCAAAATGGAAAGGTTGGGAAGAGCTGTTTGTAGTGGGGACAGAGATATAGATCCACGTGTAAACAAAACTGCTTAGTTTGTTCCTCAGTGGTGAAGTGACTGGTGGAACTGACTAAATCAATTATTTTCAACATCTCATAAATTTAATGACCAGTCTAAGGAGGGTCAAAATAACACTAACCTTTTGTTATTTAAATAAAATAAAAGTTGGAAAGGAATCTAATTGTCATCTGCAGTTCTTTACATGCTATAGAGTAGATGTCAGCAACACTCTGCCGTGTTGTGCTACGCTAGTTTTTTTTCCCCTCAAATTGAAGTTTAAGCATTAAAAGAGAAATTATGCAGAATCAAGCTCTGTAGTTTCTCAAAGAAGCAAGATGCTACTGTGATATTCATGGCATGTTGCCTCTACATCAGTAGCCAGATGTATCTCCTGCAGACTGCACAGATCACTGGCCACCTATAATTGGGAGCCGCTCCCTCTCAGGAGAATGTAGCTGCCAAATCTCATCCCTATTACACACTATTCAAAATGAGTCCACTTGTAAACTTTGCCCAAGAGCTGAAAGGGGCTGACACCCATTCAAGAGTGACCTGGAGAGCTTTAGGGGAACAGTTTAGCTATCCATACAGGAGGAGCTAATAGAAAGTATTTTCAGCTTCACAATCTTCATGAGGACCCTTCCTGAATCGATTGCTGGGCTTTTGACATCAGCACAATGATAAGCAGAGAGTTGGATCTGGTAATGGCAGAAGATAGCAGCCATTAAACAGAAAAATCTGAAGAGGTAAAAGGGGAAAATAACAATTTCAAAGTTAACGGAGACTACGTGTCCAAAATAAAGAAGGGTCAGCTGCTTTTGTTTTATGTAAGGTCATCCTCCCCCACCTCCACAATAAAGCACAGGATGAACAATGAGAAGAATATGTTATGGGAGGAAAAGAGAATGATGGGGGGAATAATAATCACATGTAGAGGAAGTAACCAATTAGTATCCCACAATCCTGCTCTTTTAAAGAAGTGTTGTCTTTGGTTCTCTGTCTGTGGGTTCATAGGGGAAAAACCCCTGAAATTCTGTTTCATTTGAAGGAACTGGGGAAGATGTTGTTGCTGTTGATTCTCAGTATTTCAAACAAATCATGAGTATTGATACTTTGAATACTTCATGTGGTGACACATGAAATATTGATAAATAAATATCATGTATTAGATAAACTCCTGTGTCTCATCATCAGCTCTGATGTGTTATTGTGTGTAAATTCACGAGCTGTTTTTTATTTAGTTGGAAGATATGTGAACAGCTCTTTACCTGTAGAAAACAATTACAAGTCCTTCTGTGTTCACAGGTTTTGAATGCATTCTGAGTCCAAGAAGTATGAGGAAGAGACACCTTCTCTACACTGGGGGATGGATCCTGTATTTTCTGCATTTGCAAGACTCTATATTAAAGATATAAAAGAAATGAGAGAATCTAAACAGGTCCCAGGTATGTATTTATACGTGCTGGTTATGATGCACACAGTATTATAATTGATTTATGCTCTGCTTTTTATCAAAGGATTGCAGAAGGCTTCATGAACATCAGTAGTTTTCCATACCCTTAAGCTAAGTGACGTTGGTATCCTTTAACAGTTCTAAGAACAACAGGTTGTATGTGAAATATATGTGAAAAATAAAATGTTTTCATTACAATGGCTTTTCTTTCTCATGTGTGGATCAAGAATCTCTTGTACACTAAGGTTATGTTGTGTTTCTTTTATGTGGTAGTGCTTGTTATATTCTGGTAAAGTTAATTTTAAAAAAATTCTGGTCCTTTCTGGCTGTATATGTTATATCTTTCCACCATCTCTACAACATTTGAGAAGGATTTTATGGCTCTTTGTTGCAAAATTTTGACAACTGATGGCATTGCTCTGCGTGTGTATGTTGTGCTTTCCTGTGGATATTAATGTATTATAAAACAGAAACAGTTTTTGAGGTTTCGTTTGCTTAATTTCTAGATATGATTGATACATGACATTCTTCATACATTTGAACAGCTGTATTGTAAATTCTGACCTCTGTGCTGGATCTTGTACCACACCATTTATTTCTGAGCCATTGTTGCCAGCTGTCTGCTTTGCAGTCTGTTTCCTGCTGGTCTTCAGCCGGTGTCACCCACGTGTGAACATTGTCGGAAGTAACATGGGTCTGATCTTGAATTTCTGTTTTCACTGCAAAGACTTTAAGTAGACCTCAGTATATTTTCTACTGTAGAAGGGTTCATTACTCCAAAATGAACCTTGACAAGGTGCAAGATTATCAGGGAGAAACACAAAGAACTTAGAATTAATGAGGAAAAGGCAATAAACCCCAAGCAGAGTGTGTGTCTTTGGTTTGGTTTTCATGTTTTCTTTGTGTTTTTTCTTTGTATTTTTTCTTTGTATTTTTTCTGTCCGCAGAGACAAGGTACATCTGTTTGTCTCTTTTTGAATATGCTCTGCCTTGTAGGGTTTGTCATTCTTCTTTAGTTTTCTTTAACAGCAAGGATAGCAGCACTGCTATTTTTGCAGAAGTGAAGGGCTGGTGATTTTTTTGCTCTTCTTGCAGCCATTTTTATGTACATAGGACTTCACAAACTGCAAACCCCAGTATATATGTATGTATGTATATATGTATCTGTCTGTCTGTCTATCTATCTATCTATATCTTTGCCAGTCTCATGGTGGGAGACTTTTGTCTTAAATCTATTGCATGAATTACGCTACAGACGGTCGATGTTTGTCTTCTAGTGAGTATTATTTAGAGGCCTTTTTAAACTGTCTTATAACAGTCTTATAGTAGTACTGGTGTAGCAAGTGCATCTGGTAAAAACTGTTCTGCTTCAATTAGAGATATTCTGATTGTTTTCAAACAAAATACGAAACATAAATGTCAGCAGAATAGGATTGTGGTTTGGACTTGGACAATTGTACATACACATGTAAAAATGTATTTAGAATAATTAACCTTATAAACACCAATGAACATTTCATGATAGCAAGAACAGTCCTCAAAAAAGTACAATACTACTCTCTTTTTTTACCTCTAAATTACCTGAATTTCCCTTCTCACTTCCTTTCCTGTTTTTTTACTTGAGTTGGCTTCTGCTTCAGAAACTCTTCCAGTTTTGTTTTCTCTTTTCCCCTAAGATGATCCTAAGGAAGTGGTATCTGTTATGTCAAGATACCAGCCTTTACAGTTGGTGCATGTGAGCTTTCTCCACTTCCTGTGCACCTGGAGTTCTGCACATCTAAGCTTGCTTGCAATCCTGTATAATTTTCTAAACCAAACTTTAAAGAATAAGATGAAATTTCATAGAACAAATATCCTGAATTTTTTTTTTCATTCTCCTGGTGCTGTGTATATACCAAACCAGATACCCTTCAGCATGGCTTATTTATTAGCAACAAATGATAGCACAACAGAAACACTAAAAAAAAAAAATATTTTGGGGAAGGAAGAACGTAGGTGTTTGTTGTCAGTGTTTCCTGCCTTTAATGGGCTTTTAAAGACCAGCTGAAGCTAAGTATATGATTGGCTATAAATCAGTCATTAAGTAATGGTAATTAAGAATGAATGACTGCAAAACAAAGAATTGCAACTAGGAGGAATGGAAAGAAATACAGACTGAATGTCAGGAAAAACATCCTTAGAATGACATCTGCTAAACCATGGAGTGGCCTTCCCAGGAAAAAGGTGGGATGCCCTTCACTGGGATTGTTTATATCCTGACTGTACAGATTGCCATGAAATGGTCTTGTATTGGCCCTGAGGAAATGGACTAAATGACCTAATGAGTTTTTTCTTTCCATTTTTAAGCATTAGGATTTGATGCCTCTATGACTAATACCTTAAAACAACATGGAGGAAAGCAGTAAGCCTGGCCAATTACTCTCCTGCTATAAATGGTGACAAGAAGGCTGGAAAACCTCCCAGATAAAAACAGCAATTGTGTTGTCTTAGAGGCCTTGCAATGAGAGTGGGTGTCAAACTCAGTTGTAACACATAATCATATCATGGAAATAAGCTTTTCTCAGAGTTATCATGCACTACTGCATTGTGACAGCTTATCAACAGGAGAGGGAAGCTACAAATAGCATAAAAGGAGGTAATAATAATTAAAGCAATGTCAAACAGCTCAGTGCTCAGTAATGCTGGTAAAGACGTGAACAGCACCTGCTCTAGAGAGCTCTGTATCTATAGGCCCTTGTACCCCTGCTGTGGCTTCCTGTTGTGGTAAGAGCCTGGTGCTGTATGTGTTGTTTACTGGGTTATTAGGAGCCTCAAAGAACATGTTTGTCCATAGCTTCAAATGTTTAGTGTATTTTTATTGCTACCAATAAGCTGGCAGGAGAAACAATTTATACCTTTAAGTCATCAAGTCCAAGAGCTTTTAATAGGTTAAATATAATTTTGTCTTTCAAATTAATTTGAGTAGTTTCTTGGAGAGTAAGGGTGGAGTTCTATGTGACTTTATGGGGATGGAGAGAACAAGTTTTATTCAGTCTCTGTCATTTGCTAAAACTCAGCTTACTAACTGGGAAATGAACATAATAACATGTTGCTTGTTTGCATAATCAGGAGCTTGGAGTCTCTGCTCTACAGACTTACCCTGAAACCAGCCCAGACCTTTTATTGAGATGTTGTAAGATTGAATGAATGACTATGTACACTGGGAGCATCTCCATTGAGGATTTCTATAAATGTGTCCTGGTAAATGAGAGAAAAGGACAGACCTGCCAAACATTTTCTATGCCAGACCTGACCACTGACTGCATGATTAGTACAGCCAAATCTACAATGAGAGTGATAAATGCATCCTCAAAACATTGCAGTGGATTTTCATGTGCAAAACTTGTGTTTATGATCTGCTTGGCTGATCACCTATTATTTCTACAGAAGATTTTGGATTTTCTCTCTGTCTTGCATGAAGAAAGTTAATTTCAGGCTCACTTAAGGCTGTTAGCTATGTAGGACAAGTTATTTTTGGATTTTGGTTTTGGGTTGTTTTTTTTTTATACAGGACTTTTTTCTGACTCCCTTGCTGCCTTGCCTCTCTTTCCCTTTGTAAGAATAACACTTGCCACAGTGTATAGAGCCAAATGTTCCCTTTCGAATCCCTCGAGTTATCTAGTTTTCAGAAGACAGTTATTGAACATCCCAGATGGCATACTTTGGTAAAGCAGCAGTATTCAAAAGCTGGAGAAAACACATGCTCTGAAAACTAGCCAGCCCAGGGTATATTTGGAGCTTATTGCCCTATCGTTCTCCTGATAGTGCACTGTGAAGCCTCAGTGTATAATGTTTACATTGGTGTTTGTTAACAACATTTGTCATTCTCTTGAAAGGGATTACAGAATGAGGCAACCTCAGCGCTGTCAGAGTCCACTGGGCTCTGATTTCTCACTGTTTCCTGGACACGTTTCTATGTGTTATTCAAGTTATCTTTATAGATGCACAAAAATAGCTTTGAAGGGATGTTTTTAGAACGTGTTTTTTTCAGAAACTGAAGTTCAGGATGTAGTCCACAATGACTGCAATAGTGTACTCCTCGGTCTGAGAGGGTTGTTGCTCTCACCCTGCCCCCATGGCTCCTGTTCTTCTAGAAATGAAAGACAGAATTATGTTAGTTTTCCTTTCAGAGGCTCTGCCTTAATCAGGAACAGCTGCATTGTGAGAAGCTCAAACTGCTTCCTTTGTGTTCTATTATTTATTCTGAAGCCTGATGAAGATATAAAAAAAAATTCAAAACCAACCAACAAACAACAAAGCAAAGCAAAACAAAACAAAAACCCAAATGAAACAACAAAACAAGAAGTTAAAAAAACCCTAATGCCTGCAGCTGTTTTTCAGATCCAAATGTGCAAGAAAACGAGGTTAATGAAGTTTTGACACTCTATAAAAGCAAGCTTTTGGTATCCCAAGTGGAGCTGATACTTTTTCCTTTTAGCGTTCCTAGTCTTCAGTGTCCAGGGAATTTTTCCTGTGTAGGCATTGTATAATTTCAGATATATTAAATATGTAAGAAATTATGTTTTTTACTGATAAATGTGACAGTGTAGGATAGGATGTTGAAAGAAATAGTTACACTAATCAAGCATGTTCTATGTCTAGGTATATTCTTTTATAATGGACATCCAGTAAGACAAGTGGATGTTGTCGGGATGGTGGTTCAAACGAAGGAGAGAGATGCCTTTTATAATTATGGAGGTAAGGAAAGTTTCTTTCTTTCTTCTTGCAGTTATCAGCCTTCTAATCTTAGTTACTGTTGGAACTGAAAGGCTTCCTTATTTAATCATCGTCTGTTCTTGAAACAACTGTGCTTTTATCCTAATACAATGTATATCTGCAGCTCAGATTACTTGGCAAATTTAGGGAAGCTACTGTTTGTCTTCACTTCAAAAGCAGAGAATCAAATAGTTACAACAGAGTACCTGATTCATTTGTGGTCATATAGCAAATCTTAATTTTGATTGTTGCTTTGTCACTGGACTCCACCACCTTTCTCTCATATATATGGAGTTCCTTTGGTCAGGTACAAACAGATTTAACAGTGCCTGCAAATGGGAAATCACTTCTTCCTCTTTTGAACCTTAGAAATCCCTTCTGACTTCTTGTATGTTTTGTCGTATCTTGGAGGCAGCTTTCAATGGCTTTTTAATGGCAGTCAGGAGCCTGTTTATGTTTAGATGCACAAGAGTCTTAGCAAATCTAACTCAAGCATCATAGTACCAGTCCTTGCCAACACCAGCTGGGAGTTGTCTCCTCCCTATTGCTTTTCCCAGTATTCAGACAGTTTTATTAACATGGAAACATCTGATTGTCATTTTGTTCAGCTGTCTTTTTCATCTGGAAAAAAAAGCAGAGTGGAATAGTGGTGATGTGGCAAGTTTCAAAAGATGGGGGGAGGTGACCTCTCAGTAGGAAGGGGGAGGCAAATGCACAGATCCTGTTGAAGCCCTTGTACCCAGTGTCTTCCTCTGCTGTGGGTTTCCACCTGACAGAGGTAAGTCATGGAGTGCCTCTTCTTCCAAATTCCCTTGCTTTTAAAATTGAGTCAGCAGCACTTCCTGGGCCCACAGGAGTATTGTGAAGATACAGGTGACAACTTAACCAGGTCCCAGGTTCCACAACACCTGCAGTTGCATCATACTGCTGGAGAGTGGCATTGGCTGCTAGTGCATCCAACATACCCTGCACAGGATGCAGCTGCTCAGAGTTGACTCTGTGCTCTCCTTGCAAGTGTCTTAGCATGAATATTTTCTAGATTTTGGGTTTTTAAGTCTAATTTCTGAATGTTTGTTATTATCTCGCCATTATGCTAAATAATAAGTTGTCAGTAAATATTTTGGTGAACAAGATTCTCTGGCACTTGAAATGGCACAGGGTAAACAAATGCCTAAGTTAAGAGGTGGAGATGTAATTGATGATGTACTGAAGTGTTGAAACGTAAACTGAACTTCAGCTATTGTTCTTTTATTGCACTAGTATGCAAATACAGTTATCACTTCATGAAAAGACGGAATCAAAATGACCAAGGCAAAACAATTCTATGGACAAAAGTTTTCAGTGCTATCCTCAGCATCTGTTTAACAAGTAATCTTGTTGAAAATGTTTGACTGAGGCAGAAAACAGAGGAATAGAAATAAAAAAAACCTGTGGAGTACTGAGATTGAGGCCTTGGTGTTAGATCAGCCAACCTTTAAGAGCAGCTCTCAGTGAGCCTGCTTCCTGCTGTCCTGTCTCATCCAACTACACACTTTGTTCTGGCAGTTCCTGGTTTGAGCTTTCAGGCTACCTGCCAGGTGCCCTTCCCCAGCCTGCCCTCCCTTTCAATCAGGCCGACTCCAACAGTGTAAAAAATTTTAACTTCTTAGACAGTTTCCTGCTTATAACTTCTTGCGTTTTACAGTTCAAGACTCCAGTTTGTGAGTCATGGATCAGGCGTTGCGTCAGTTGGAATGCCACACACTGCTCAAGGCTTGCTCACTTTCCATCTGCTTAAAAGTGACTTACAAAGCAATTCTCCCTTTGTTCTTTTTCTCTGATAGGGAACTGAAATGTCTTTGTGTCACTGCCACTATGCCCCCCCCCCCATTTCCTGTCTGTCTGATTCAAAATACACACCGCTCACTTTAAAGAATCTTAGGTCCTCTCTGCTGAAAACCAGAACTGGTGATAAAATAATAATTGTAAAAGGGAGTGAACTGACTTTTTCCTGTCTGACACAGCATGTAATTTTTATTTTTTTAACATTGATTTTGACATTTTGGTTTGATTGTTTATTGCTATTATTATGATCAGCTAGGAGGAGGATATCCAATTAAAATGTAGCTTTGACCAAGCTCATATTTTACTAATGCACCTTTCTGACCTCTTTTTCTCCCCCCTTCCTTTTTAACAAAATCAAACATCACATGTGGTTTTCCTTATGCTCCAGAACCGAATTGAAAGGATGAAAGGCACTTGCCTTAAAAACAAATGAAAAAAAATCTTACCATGATCTCAGTAGGTTCTGGCAGGCCTTACAAGAACCGTACCCTTTTTGTCATAAAGTAATAAAAATGAAGGCAATTATCTTGTTTAAAGTAGCTTTGACAGTGCTACCCCTCAAATAGTTAAGTAAGAGTCAAAAAAACCAAATCCAAATGAACAAGAAACAGGGGAGAAAAAAAAAAAAGGCAAACTCACAAAAAACCAAATAAACAAAACTTTAAACCCAAAGAGATGAGGAAGGGCGGCACAGGGAGCACAGGAAGTTTTCAAAAGCTTGTAGACCCTTTGAGTGCATTTAAAATAGATTAAAATTCTCCTGTCTAATTAGAATACAATTGCAAGAGTTCTCATTCATCTGTGCTTCAGGAGTTATTTGTCTTTTTGCTCAAAGCTTTTATCTATGAACTGGCAGACTTTGTTTCAGCACCTTGCTCTGCTACCAGATTCCCTGTGTGGTCACGTACTGGTCAATCTCTCCAGGACTTCAATTTCAACTGTTATGTTGAGGAGGAGGAGTGTGGTCTCCTAATCCTTCAGTCTTGTTTGGTTGGTTTCCAAGCCCTTCTTAGGAAGTGTGTTTCATTTGATGCAACAACCAGTCAAGAGCTGGAACATCTAGAAGCTTCAGGAATGTAATAGTGAAATGTCATCTGCCCTGTTTCTCATTGCTGGTTTGCGTGGATGGCTTTGGCATGGTTTATGTAGGTTTTGACTGCTAAAATAGTTGCTGTCTGTCTATACCAAGAGAGGAAATCCTACCAGTTAGATCGTTATCTGTGCTCTGGTACAAAGTTAAAGCTGCTGAAATAGTTGCAGACACAGCAGCTCAAAAGAGGGATAGAAAAGATGAACATACTTTTGTGATGGAGTTTGGAATTGCCTGCATCTTATAAATGTTGTATGTTTTTAATAGTAATGTGCAGCTAAACTACTGGGAAACAGGAAGGCAAGACAATGATTTGAAATTAGACCCCTTAAATAGGGAGATTGTTTCAAAACACATGAGACAATGCAAAGGCATTTTGCTTTGATGCTATGGTTTCTGAAGGAAGTGACTGCAGGTACCAATCAGCACCTTCTTGGTAAACATTGTTGTTACTTTTTTAATCATGGATCTGGTTTAAGGAGCAGAAGAAAATTGCAGGTTTCCTTTTGCGAAGAGTGGAATCTGAGTATTGGAGATGGTTACATTGAAGAAGCAATGTTGCTTGGAACGTTGGCTGGATGATCCTTGACAGACATTTAGTGCCTTTCTATATAGAGAGTGTTTGGTGAACAGGCCATCTATATACAATCTCTCGATCTGTAGAACAACTGATTCTTCTGATAGGTTTTAGTTTCCTTTGGGTTTTGTCTTTTTCTGCTGTCATTGACAATGCAGTGCCTGGGGCAGAAATTATAAAACTTATTTTGATTGGCCACTGGCAAAACAGGAAAAACTAGACAGCTCCCATGCTCAGGAGAAGGTGCTGAGCTTTTTCTGCAGCGGAAGTGGCATGCATGCCACCATTACCTATAGTTTAAGTTGGGAATTCCTGGCCTAGAGCAGAACCATGAGCATGTGCTGTCTTCTGTCCTTCCTGGTTAGAGGAGCTGCCTTTCTGCTCCTCAGACATCTTCTTGTACAGGAAAGGCCAGCAGACTTTGAACACAACATTAGCATGGAAACCAATGCAGCAGCACTTCTAGTTTATTCACATGGTTGTATCCCCCAGTGTTAGAATGCTGTTTTCTCACTGTAACAGAGATGCTTCTGTGGTTTAATCCTGGTTTCCTGTTTTAATTTGTCTGACTTCGGCTTTCAACACTGGTTCTTCTTCTGACCTTGTCAATGAGATTAAAACCCTTTAGTATTCAATATATGTGTTGAAGCCTCATCATTTAAATTAGTGCTTGATCTTTTCGTGAAAATATACCTGTTACTTTGGTGACCATGCACATAAACACATCAGGTGCTGAGCTACTTCCATGATTGAAATGACTGTGGAAATTATTTCAGAGGTATAAGTGGGGTTGGACACCCACTTTCCCTTTAAAACTGGTTGGACTGAGATTTCCTTGGCAGTTATCTCCCTACATATCTATGTATCTTCACTTCCCGGAATGTCTACCTACTTTCCTACTCTGTAATTCTTGATTTATTTTTTTTAATTTTTTTTTGCAGTGGATGATAGTACTGGAGTTATAAATTGTATCTGCTGGAAAAATCCCATGGTAGGAGAAACACCTTTATCAGGTAATTTATCAAGTAAATAATTCCTCTTTTGACAGTGCCTTTTTTCCTAGGTCTGTCTTACGTAATTTCGTAAGTGATCAAACTTGCAGAAGAGCAAATTCAACTATGCAATTTTTTTTTATTTATTTTAAACCATCACATCCTACAACCTGGGCCATTTTAGGAATTTTGTGTTAGTTTTTGTGTCGTATTCAATGGCCAATAAAACCCTTACATTATGTCCTACCCTGCCTTTTCCTTATCTGAGTAATATGATATTTAAATTCTATGCTGTGACATTGTTCAGAGAGTTCTCTTCTTAGAGTTCTTTTTGTGATTTCATCTCGTGAGAAACTAGGCTGGAAATATTCCACAACTTCTGTTTCCAAAGTCAATCCACTGACCTTCACTTGTGATACAGTGGTTTCAGGATTAATCCTCCCTTTGTATTCATATTCTCCTGCTCGCACATACACTGTCAGCGATGAACTTGAAAGTAGCTTAAAACACAGTGGGAGGATGCCAGCAGTCTTTTACAATTTGGGAAAGTCCTAAATGTGCAGTAATTGTGCATTTGAAATGAATCTATTATTGCACTCACTAACAGAACAACTCAATAGTTTCTGACTTTTTCTTTGCTTTTTCTCCCACTGTTTCTTATTGATCAAAGTATGAAATGCTTTCTACTTTGGACCTTTTTGGGAGCCCTTGAAGTAGATTGACAAACCTAATATGGAGCTGATCATATCCTACTGAAATAAATGTTACTAGTGTCATCTGCAGTGTTAGAGATACATATGCATAGAATGGAGAAAGGAAAGCTTGATGTAAAAGTTAAAAACTCTGTTGTCTGTGGAACAAGCCCGTAATTCATACACAGATGATTCATACTTATATTTAACAATGATATGACAAGTGATACAAACAATCCCAACTGGAATCTAGAAGACAGCTCTCACTTTAGAGCAATTATGTTCTGGCACAGCT
This sequence comes from Chiroxiphia lanceolata, assembly GCF_009829145.1. Taxonomy (NCBI): domain Eukaryota; kingdom Metazoa; phylum Chordata; class Aves; order Passeriformes; family Pipridae; genus Chiroxiphia; species Chiroxiphia lanceolata. The sequence continues at coordinate 12,548,946 of NC_045644.1, forward strand.
CTCCAAAAAAAAAAAATTAAAAAAATAGGGGAGACACAGTCAAATCGTTTTTTTATGAGGAACTTAAATTCATTAGAAGGAATTGCATGAAATACTGCCTGAAATAGAATGAGAGCCCAGAATGCTTGTTTCAGCTTTGTGTTCTTATTTTACAAGTACATCAGTAGTGTTTGGATGGACACTATGTTAATAATGGAAACTTAATTCATTTGTACCTGCTAAAAAAAGTTCCTAGGTGGCACAGGAAACTTTCTTCCAGCTTTTTGTAATTGTGATCAGAGATACTTGGATCATTCATCAGGTTTTAAGTTATGAAGGATTTACTGTCCTGCAAAGATGAGTTATGTAAATATGAAGTTCTGTCAAGTTGCTACACCGCAGTGTAGACATTGAATTGCATCACATGAATGGTTTGGCCCCACCTCAGATGACTCATTTGTCTTTTATAAAAGATTTAGCAGACCTTTCTTTTCCACTCTCATCCTCTTAGCATGACAAAATCAAAAAATGACAAAACCCATTAATTATTCAATTTCGCAACCCATCTACGACATTTTCACGGGTAAATCCAAATCTCCTCCCTTCTATACTTTCCCCAGGTGAACTATTTAAATAAATATAATACTGTAAACTAACTTTGTCACCAAAAAGTTTTGCTACCCAGGCCACGTGGTGCCTGGGACCTTATCCTTTTTTTAGTAACGTGGGTCTCGTGATACATAGGTGGATGAATGCAAAAGGACAGTCCTCTTGACTTTAATGCCTGATCCCCTTTCCCTCACTGCTTGCAGGTCGTCCAAGCACACCCAGCAGTCTTATTGTGTTTGAACAGATGAAGAAACTCCAAGAAACAGTGAGCCAGAAAACCAAGCTGGAGATCGGGGATGTTGTCAGGGTCAGAGGTCACATCCGAACCTATAGGCAACAAAGAGAAATTCAGGCTTCAAGTTTCTGTGAGTGTTATGAACCAGGGACGTATGTAACTCAGTTGTCTGAATCTGTGAAACTGTCTAAGCTGTATGTAATTAACTGAATATTTTCCACTTTATTTTCTGGCATCTCATTTTTCTAAAGAGATTTTCATCTGTGTATCTTTATTTCAATTTTAGCAGTGTAAGGTTAGAAGACACACTACTTAATGTGTGGGGTTAGATTGCCTGTAAATAAGGCATTCCTGGAAAAACTATAAAAGATGATTAACATGCTTACAAGAATGCTGTGCAGATACTGTGGTTGGATATCTGTGAGAGTGACTTGCTCTGTGTTGAAGCAGACCAGCCAAGCCCATGGGAAAGGGGCTGGTGACCTCTCATGTCCCACTTCATCCAGGGAGTTATGCTTTGGGGAAGTGTCTGCTGTTAGTTGCAGCCTGTACAATCCGTTCCAAGGGCAGGCAGCAGCACTTGGGCAGTGTTCCACTGAAGCCTGGGTTCTCCTGAACTCCCTGGCTCTGCAGGATGACTCAGTCACCTTCAGTCACCCAGGCACAGATCTGCATGCAGATGCTGCCTCTATATCTGACAGCTCTTTGGGTAGCAGGGCTCTGCAGTCCACTGTTTACACCCTGGGAGCTTCCAGTTACATAATTTCTTCTCTGTTCTGCATCTGTGCTGTTGTGTAAGAGTTGGTTTTCCCCGGTGAAATCTTTCAGAGGTAATACTAGAATTATTTCTTTGGTGGGGAGAACCCTGTCTTTTAAAAACCCTTGTAATTCAGATAAAAAGTCTAGATTTTTCAGCTCTAGCTAAAATTTGTGAGGGAATTCAATCCTCTTTTCCAGACAGAAGATTTATGAATATATACAGCCCATTCAGGCGCTGTTAATAACACCAAAGAGAGCCATGCAATCAAATAGTCTCTAAATTGCTCTCACTTTGGCCCAAATAAAGCTCTTTGCTATGTGTTAACTTCATTTAATGGATGAAGGCTGTTGAAAGGTAAAATGGAGATCATAAATTCTGGTTAAATAAGTTGTCAGACAAAAGCATAATCTGCAATGCACCACAACAGACCATTTACCTCCTAGTAAACTGTAAAAGAAGGAGTAGCCTTTGTGGGTTTGTTTTTGTAAAAACAATGGTGAACAACATTTGCCAATTTAATACCGGCTGTGAAGCTCTGTTGTGCTGCCTCAGGTTTGCTTGCTTAAAAAAATTGATATAGCACTTCTGGCCAAGTCTGTGTGTTCTTTTTTGCTCCTCCAGATAAAGTGGATGATCCTTTGTATGATGTTCAGATTTCAAGAATGCTGGAGCTCCCCTGTCTCTATAGAGAAGTTTATGATAAACCTTTCAAAGGCCCTGAGGAAGGACAGAGGTAAATGCAGTATCCAGGCTGGTCTTGGGGTAAAGTGTGGGATTTTATGGGGGTTTTTTTGTTATTGTAATAACTGTAGAGAAAGATAGAACAGGGCTCAACTCTGATTTAGACTCTGCATAAACATACAGTAGCAGCCTGCTTTTCTCCCAAATGATTGATGATCCATACAGATGAGACACCTGTCCAGGTATCTGAGAAATGAAATGTGATCAACCAAAGTGAACATTAGGAAGGTAGTAAAATACTATGTATAGACCTCTTGCATCTAGTGAGATAAAATAGGATTTTGAGCAAGATTTGGGGCTGAGGTCAGCAGAGAGGATGGAGAAGTGTCCCTTCCTGATTTTGTTTTATATGTAAGGATAAGGAGCTATTCCACTGAAATGCTCTGCTGCCCTTGTCATCATCAAATCACCAAATACATGGCCTCAATAAACTGAATCAAACATCCATTTCTGTATTCAGTTTAAGAGTAGCTGAATGCTTGTTGGGCGGTCTGATGCATGTAGTGTGGTTTCAGAGACTGCAGATCTTAAAATCACAAAACTGTTACAGCAAATGATTGAAGAGGAACAATTGAATGTTTATCCATATAAAAATATTTTGATTTAATTAAGAATTTAAAATAAAATTCTCTAAGAATAATAAAATACCTTTTGACCTTTGAAATCAGTCTAGTGGGCTGACTCTAGGTAATTGTTCTAAAACCCATTTCTTGCCTTTTGACGTATTCTGTGTATCCTTGTAGTGGCCTGAAGGGTCAGAATTTCTCAATCCATATGCTGCATGAGAAAGTGCAAGGCTTTCTATTAGAAAACAAAATTCAGACCTTTTACCAGCAGGAGCTGGAAACAATTGATACTCTGGTGTCACTGGTGGATGTGCATCTACCCAGTCCCAGCTGTCAGGAGGTGAGTGAATGTACCTGTTCAAAGTTTTGAGTGGGGGGAAATAATACCATGTCCTTTTTTTAAGCATAAACAAACAGATAAGAGACTGGTGTCTAGGATTCAAAAACCACAAGTGCTTTAGCTTTATGCATGAATTATTTACAGAGCTTGAGGAAACCTTGTCACTTTAGACATATAAAACCAGGCTAAACAAAGTCATGTAAGGACATTCAGTTATTAGGGATAATCTTGTGTTAGGACTGAGCAACCTTACAGCCTGCAACAGGCACTACCTAATTTAGATTTGTAAATATTGCCAGTCTCAGAAAAGGAGATCACTTGAAGGTCCTTGACAAACAGATTCTTCAGATCCTGAATTTGATCAGGAGAAGGGAGCACAAGTCTTTGTCTTGTTTCTCCTTTGAAGCTCAATATATTAATAGAGATGTAGTTTTCAAAAGGGGATTATGATGAGTGGATGAACAGTACTCACTGCTATATGTTTCTCATGTTGGAAATCCTGAGTTGTGAAAGGCCATGATCGAAAGCATCCGAAGATGGGATTAAACAGAAATCAGTTTACAGATGTAACCAAACTGTTAAGAAACTTTCCAATGAGTTAGTATGCTCTTAATCAACTGCAGAATGGGAAATAGAACAAAAACCGTTTTGTAAAATGGTTTTATACTGCTCTGTGTTAGTTGGATAAATTACAAACCAGATTCTCAGCTGGTGTGGTAGATTTCTGCAAAACTGATGGTTACATCTTTTACCAAGATAGCAGTGGCAGCTGAAACTTAAACTAGAGTGTTGTAACTCACTTGTTTACTTTTCAGTTTTCTGTGGAGAAGTAAATCCCCGGCAGTCATTTTCACTGCCTTGTTTTGATGTGCACTGTAATGTTAAGTGCTATGTTATGTTGATTTCTGATGTTGATTTAATTCTTAAAAAATCAAACAAAGCAACACGAAAACCAGTCCTTTGGAGATGAGGTCAAATAATAATTAAGACTACCTCTATTCTTGTTGGCCTCATTGAACTTCTGCTGATAGCTGCTTCTTCATAGCTGAGTTGGGGTTTTTTTGTTTTCATTTAAGGCATTTTTTGTTTGTTTTAAAGCAAATATGGATATTAACACTAGCAGGAGCTATTCTCATTTTTGACAGAAAAGTTTGATACTACAATATCTAACATAGAACAGGGTGCTTCCCAAACTAGCTGGAACAGAACTAAAAGTTCCCAAACACTTTACATTAAAGGAAGTAGTGGTCATTATGACCAATACTGGAAACTTCCATCTTAGAAGTTTCAGCATTTATAGAAAGATCAAGATAAATAACTTGCAAAGCCATTTAAAGTAGGAACTGGTGCAGAACAGACATGTAAAGGCTCAGAAAAAAAACCAAAAACCCAACAAAATCCAAACCAACCAAAAAAAAAAAAGAAAAAAGAAACATGAAAAAACCTAAACCAAGAAAAGTGATATAGCATCAGTGTTGTTAGCAGTCATGAAGAGCTATTGTAATAATTAGTAGTAGTGCCTGACCCTGATGCAAGGGTGTGAATGTACATCCCAGGAAGTTGGGCACACAGATGCTTATTTAGAAATTGCAGTTCTCTCTGTTGCCCTTTGGTATTAATTTCTTGCAAAGAGGCTTATCTGTCTTTGCATAAGAAAGGACCTGCAGTTGTCAAGTGGCCTGAGTGCCTTAAGAGGAGTGCCTAGTAATGCTCTGGAAATGCACTTTGTTGTTCCTTTACTCTGTCTCTAGAAAGTGTCATTTCTCATAATTGGCAAAGGGTCAAGTACCCAGTTCAATCCATGAAAATAAGTGTAATAGATCTGATTCCTGTCCCTCTTCTTTCCTTTTCACTTCTGTAGTCTTTTGTTTGGCATTGCCCTCAAACCAAAAGGATAAATGGTGTTGCTGATGTGGAACAATGTTATTTCATGCCTAATTGGCAAGGTAGGAGCTAGATGGGTGGACCAAACTAATTAGGCCACACGACAATATGCAACTTGTTCACTTCTTGCACTTTACCTGGATGTGAAAAGATGAGTTATTTGGATGTATAACTTTAATTTTTTTTTACCCCAATTCTGTGTTCTAGAGCACAGTTACTGTTAAACTATTTGTTACCTTTCTCTCCCTTTCCTTGTGATCCTAGTAGATGTGGTACAGCCCCTTCATCTCTTTCCCAGCTTTTAAAGTACTTGCACAGTGTTCATCATAGTGGGAGGGTATCTCCCCATGGAATATTTTCTCCAGGGAGGTGGTGAGCTGCTGTGGAGTCACTGGCAGTGGAGTGGAGCAGGGAGCGAAGATGAAAGGAGGTAGCTGGGATAGCTTGAGGTAGGAAGCATCTCTCTGTTCCTTTTCAGCATTACTGTGTCTGAGCCCTGTCCACATCCCATACATGTCCTACAATACCTAGTTTCAGTCTTAATGGCTCCCCACCAGTGCAGTCTTCTGGCTTTTCAGAATAAATTTCTCTCTAACAGATGCACATGGCAGAACTCAAATCATGTCCCTTTCTCAGATAGATACTAGGGAAAATTTAATTTTATAGTCTACAGAGGATGGGTAAGAGAATTGAAAGGCTTGGTGTTTTTAAAAAAAGGTTAAAAATTAACAAATCTGTTACAATCTTTAAAGTCAGTGGAGCTTTATTTTGCATAACTAGTGCCCTGTCTATCCCTAAGCTGTAGGCTTTTCCTTATCCCTTAAAACAAATGACTTTTGAGACTGGAGGGATGGGTACCAGAAGGAAGACTACAAGCAAAACCAGAAAAAGTAATTTAGTGCTTAGAGAACCTCCAGAGTGTACTTGCTGGACTTAGGCAATTCTGTTTGGCAAATGGACAAGCCTTTGGTTCCTTTTTTAAAGAAAATTATGTGTGAACTGGACCCATCCAGTTTCTCAACTGAGTTAAATATTTGCAACCAGCCAGTCTTGATTAGCCATTTTTATACAATTCTTTTGTGCATAAGCTGCAGCATGTGCTGTTTTAGTGTTACTGTTCCAGTTTGTGTATGGCACTTGGGCACATAACTTGGGTTGTGCTTTCCAGACTGTGCTGTTTGCACTTCTCTTGATTTGAATATTATCTCAAGGTCAGCAATGCCAAGTAGTTAAAGCAGGGAGTTGAACAGTGTTGTTCACACTTGCTCTATATACCCTGTACATTGTAGGTGTAACACAGTGCATTATATGTTCTTGATGCTATGTGCTTGTCTTTCTGCCTCTTGAGGAAGCTTCACTGCTGCTTTAAATATGTATATTGCAAAGCTTATTATAGGACTTCAGGACTGACATGTCCAGAATCACTATTACTAAAATTGTCACCTGCCTAAACCAAGGATTAAACACCTCATGACAAATTGCAAAGGGCGATTCCAGGAGTGGAATCATGTGTGTGGTTATACCAGGAAACTTTTAACACCATCAGGGTGTGTTGTGATTCATTATGAGTCAAAGGTTACATACTTTCAGTGTTTTGAACAGACTGACTAATTCCTGTACCACTTCATTTCTTTGACCTACTATTGATTGTACAGAGAGTTTGTCTTGTTTTAAAGATCTGAGAATAACTGGTTGTACAGCACCAGCCCACTAAGCTGTGTGAGAACCATCCAATGGAATATATTGATTAAAATACTAACTTAATTCTGGACACATAGATTCTTCTGTTGGCTTTGCTACCGAGTTGTTGACTGGTCTTGGGAGTGAGGGTAGGGAAGGTAAAATTATTATTTAATAGCTGCTTCTATCTCAAGACACACACACACACAACATGTGTTTTGTAAAAGTGATGACTGATTCTTGAACACTCCTGTGTTTGGATGTACAGCCTAATTTATTTGAAGAGGTCCTGATTTTGGGGGGGGGGGGAAGTTGTTAGTACTTCAGAGAACCTGAAATGGTGCACCAAGAAATCTAAGGCAAGCCCAAAAGGGGCACTTTGCAAAATGAGATGTGAACATTGTGAGAGGTACATTTGAAATTTCAGATTCAAATCTTAGTGGTGCTTTGGATTGGCAGTTAAACTACCTAATATCTGCATTTCTGAGATGAAAGCTTTGTAAAAAGAAAGGGATGGCTAATAGGCTGTGACTCAGAAGGAATTACCCCTGAGTAAGCAGGGATGTGAAATCACTTAGGATTTCATAGTTCTAAATTTCTTCTCTCTGTGTATAGCCTCATGTTCAGTCTCCTGCGGATATCTACTTAGTAGACTAAATCACAAATTGGAGTGTACATTGAATCTGAGTGGGATCCAAGTCCAGAGGAAATGAGGGCTCAGTTTAGTGATAAGACAAATGTAGAGGAGGAAACATATTCTAAAGCATACTAGGAAAAAATCCCAAATTTTTTCTGTCATTTTATGATAATATTAAAGCTCAATACTATATAATATTATTATATTAATACATAATATAATAATACTAAAGTGGGCAGGAGCCCTCATTTGTTTTTCAGGAACAGTCCTTCTGCCATGGAGCCCCTTTGCATGGACTCTGCAGCACATATGAGAGGGTGCTGATATGTAGCAGCTGCTTACTTATTATAAGGCCTCGCTGCCTTCTCTCTGTCATTACCTTGACTTGCATTCTTAGTGATTCTGTTTCAGTATCCATCCAGACTGAGCTGTGTGTCAGTTCACACAGAGTCTGTTTTTAATTATCTCCCTTTTCTGACAGGATCTCAGTGTTAAGCCAAACTGAATAATTACTGTGCTTCTTTGGAGATATTTTTATCTTTTTTTTCTCCCCAAATGTTTGCTTTCACATTAAAAATTGATCAGAGTCTTGAGTTGGTTGCTTTGGTAGCAATTTCTTACATTCTTGAGGATTTACTACTGCATTTGAATGAGAAGCAAAGTGTCTTCATTTTACATAGGGCTATGAGAATATGCTTTTCCGTGAGAAAATGTTCACTCTTCACCTAATCCTTCCTGCTACATTTTATGTTTGTTTCTTCAGTTCATCAGAAGAGAGACTATGAAGAGAAATATGGTAGTGGTATTAATGCTCTAACTGGAATGGTGTCCAGATGCATGGTCAAGTTTGTAATTAGAAGTGAAGCCTGTTGTTATCCAGACTGATAGCTGTGGTGGACAGGAGGACAGACAAAGTCCTTCAGTCTGAAACAGAGAAAACTGAACTGAGAATATTAGCCATTGTTCTATGTTAATTATCTTGAACTGTTAGGCAATTAGTTTTTACTGCTGATTTGAGAGGAAAAAGAGTTATCAGTTGTGGGACAGAGAGAGAGATGTGATTATGGCCTGCTGAAATACTGAGGATTAGCTGGAGGAAGGGAATGGAGAAACTTGTGATGCATGCTAACACCAATATCCCTTTTAGATCTCTGAACTATTCCCAGTTAGGTACATCAGCTTCTGGGCTTAGAGGCAGTTGGAGTGTTACTTGAGAATTGCAAATGTATCGAATGAATGTTTTGTGAAAAGATGTTCTTCCATTGCTCATGTGGTGTCCATCTTGCATATTCATGTGAATTCATTCTGGTGGTGGTGGTTGCCTGTTTTGCTCCAAGGCTTCTGAGTGCTTCTGGTGAGTGAAGTAGGATATGTGAAGTCTGATACTTTTGTTCAGAACAGGGTGGGAGCATTTACAGTGATACTTGAAGAAATGGCTTGGCAAATCTTGCTTTGGTTGCTCTGGTGTGGTTCTAGTTATCTCATGTTGGCTTGTGGGAAGCAGTTTAACTCTGTTCTCAAAGAAAACCACAGAGAGCACAGTGTGCTCCCAACAGATGAGAAAACAACAACTGGGGAACTGAAGCAGTCTGTGTAGATAAATGGGAGGCTGAAGGACAGAGCAGGACAGATGGAGATGGAGATGGAGAAGAGTAAATCATCTACCTATACTTTTCCCTCTCCACAACTGATTCTTTATTTCCTTCTTCTTCCTTAGCTGTTATTCCAGTGTCAAAGCTCTGCCCTACTTTCAAACAAGCCCTGCTTTTCCCTTTTTTTCCCCTCTGCTTCCTTCCTACTCTGTTAGATGTGTCCCAAACACAGAACCCTGTGTTCTAAATAACCTCCTCAGTTATGGACATCCAGGCACATTGTCAAGAGCTCATTTCCCACCTCTCCTCAAAACTTGAATCCTTTGTTCCCTTATCTCATATACCTGTCTTCATTTCTTGCATGCTCTTTATCCTTTCACTTCACTAGGCTGTGGAGAAGCTACTGAGATCATGACCAGAATGTTTGTAAAAATTTGGAAACAAAGGGAACAAGAAGAAAATACTGGGTTTTTTCAATTTTCTCCTTTCCCTGATTGAAACTGGGAGGTGGGAATCTAGTCCTCAGCACTTAGATTCCTCCTGAATATCACCTTACAAAACACTGATCTTCCTACCTTTCTACCCTTGTTACAAGGAAAACTCTGAATTTGAAAAAAGCTTGACTAGATAAATAGTCAAATGCTCTGCAAGCATCACAAGCATATTCCAAGAAGGAGTTCTTAGTACATAATCAAATAGCTCCTAAATACAAAGAAAGAAGTTTAGAGGTTTTGATTCCTTAAAAATGGACAAGCTTCTGGTGTCCGGGTTTTGTTTAAAGCTCATGGATATTGGTTAGTTCATACATAACAGATATGACTTGTGAATTACTAAATGAAGAAAAATATGTAACAAAATTCACATTAAAGAGGACCTGAAGTCGTCTTTCTCTTGAAAGCATCTGGAGCTTTTGCTGTAACTTTAGTTGAGCTGAGATCTCTCACCATCTGCTTCATTTCTTTCTTCCCATCCAGGTGAAGTCAAAAGGTAACTCCAGTTCCAAAAGGATTCACAATGTTTTTAAGGAAGCAATAAAGATGCTACAAGAAAAAGGAGTGGTTTTCCAGAAACCTAGTAGCTCCAAGGACTTATACCATGTAAGGAACTGAGCTGTGGTTGTAAACAAGTTCAGGGGTATGACTTTCATAGTCTATAGAAACAGTAGAAATATTGCAGAAAAAGTAGAAATGTTTTAGAAAGAGAAGCTGGACATCCAAGTGCTCTCCATTTACTTGAAAGTCTTATGTACAGCACTGTTGGTTTTACCTTTGAATAACCCACTAAATTGTTGTTCCAAGTTCAGTCTGTGCTCACTGGCTTGCCAAGCACCTGAGCTCACTGAAACCTGGGACCTGGGACAGTTCTTATTGAAGTGTGTTAAAACCTGGTGTTCTGCTGAGCCAGCTAGCCTCCTTTGGGTTGAATTCTGTTGTATCATATTCTTCCCCTAACTTATGGATGCTGCTAATAGTAATCAAATAATAACTGAAGATTTGATGTTTATTATTCGTCCTGTAGGCAGTGTATAATGCAGACTCTAGTTATGACAGTGTTAGCTTAGAACACATCATGTCCTCAGATTGCTTTTCAACAGCCAGGCCATGTACTGTGAAATAGGCTGCTATAAATCACCAGTTTCTTCTTTTTTCTCCAGGTGACTGACCATGATAAGGAACTGCTTAAAGTGACCCTCGATGTGATTAAAGAAGACTGTCGAAAACCCAGGCGTAAGTATCGGTGATCAGGGCTCTGAGGAGCTGGTGCTGATATACTGATGACAGCATCTCCTCCTGCTGCTGGATTAGATATGCTGTTTGTCCTTACCTCTGGACTTGGAGCTGTTGCTGGTGTAGACCATCAGTACAGCTGAAAGCTGGACTGCAGGAGCAGCTTCCTGTGAGTGTGGGGAGAGGAAGAGCCTGTGTGCCCAGCAGGAAGCAAACCTCTGAGATCTGAAATAAGCAGCCTTTATCTTTAATCTATATCTTTTGAGAATACTTAGATTTTGGAAGGAACCAAATGTAATGAAGTTAGGTCACCACCTAGCAGCTGTTGCATTGCACTCTGCAGAAGTAGCAAATCTTGCTGGTTCAGTTTCTTCAGGGGAGTTGACACAAAAGTGACCATGCAGAAAGGTGAAGTCCCCGCCTCCATTAAGTCAACAATGAAACTTGTTTAAGTCAGTAGGATATTCTCTGTAGATTTTAAGATCAGGTATAGCTCAGGTGGTTGTTCTTTGCAGGTAGAGCTTTCAGTCAAACAAAGTCCACTTATTTTCAGATAATGTACCCCCAGTGGCTTCTGAGTTATCCCTGTCCCTCAAGCCTATTGTGTCTTATTGCCATAGTGATAACTTGTGCTTGACTGGAATGTCTGCTAATTACACAGGTATATTGCTACAGTGTCTTTCAATTCATTGGGCAGAATGTGTCAGCAGGGATCACTTGCTGCTGGAGTGCAGCTATTTGTGGGACAGAATGTGCTTTAGTACAGAATAATGACTGAGTAGAACATAAGGCATATAATCTTAAATTGCTCATATCCTTATACTAACATAATAGTGCTTGTAGGACCTGGTGTACGATGGTTATCCTGCTGTGAAAAAGGCTAAGTGAAGCAGTATTATATTGGAGTTTTCAACTTGCTATCTTAAAAAATGGTACAATTGTATACAAAGTTTGAGGTGGAGGTGAAAGGTCTTTGTATCTTAGGGGGATGGAGGGAGTTGAGGTTACTGGGCATGCAGGTTAAGATGGGCTCATTTGCTTTAGGCTATTTCAATGCAACAAATTACCATATCACATTGTTTTATTATCTTTTATCCAATTAACAAATACAAACATCATTAAGAGTCAAATTATTCCTCTGCCCATTTTATATATCATCTAGTTCTCCTGGTAACCTGTTTGTTTTTTTTTTTTTTAAGTATATCTGTGCCACTATCAAGGCCAGATCCAGTATACAGTTGGCACAGGGCACTGGGTGCTCTCCTCTTGTGCATTGTCACACTGGTAAAGTACTCTGTGATCCATGAGAGGTTGGGAAGTTCTTTCAGTCAGGAGGAGTCAACAGCAGAAAGGAATTTCTAGATCAGTCACAGAAAAGACTTGGAAGAGTCCTGAGTCCTCAAAGCCATGTTTTCCATACTAAGCAGGTTAAAATTAGCAACTGCTTAACTGAGCCTCTTGTTCTCCTTGAAGTTTTCCCCCTACTTAGTTTCCTGCTGTAAAGAGGACAATTTCCAGGTCAGTGTCCCTTTGCTGGTTTTCAGAAGGACCCTTTCAATGACCTGGTTACTGGTGATAGAAGAAAAGTCAAGAAGTTTCAGTCGAAACCAGCAAGGCACTGCGGGTATTTGTTGTCTCTGAATGATGCAAGAGCGTGGAGCTCAGTGCGGCTGCCGGCCCCCCTCTGCTGGCGGGAGGGCAATCCCAGCTGGGCTCCCAGGGAGAAAATAAGGACACAAGCATATACCTCAGGGGCTTTTGCTTGTTGCAAGAAGTTCCTACCTGTTTTCCTTCAAGAGCAATAGTAATCTTCCATGACAAGAAGGCTGATTTATGATAAACCAAACTCTTCTCTCCAATTAGTTACTTCTCTGCCAGTTTTCCAGGCAACGCCTCACTCCATTGCTTTAGTTGTGACACGTTCTCAGGCCCAACCCAGCTGTATGGAACTACTGTACAAATAAAAAAAAAAAGTCTTAAGTGTGCCTACTGAGAGCTCCACAAACCCTGATCCGTAATGTGCCTACATGACAATCCTAGTTCTTGGCTCCACTTATAATTCCAAACAACCTGATCTTAAATGCCCTCACATGAGGCCACTGTGGGTCCATCTAGAAGCTTAAGATAGCCAGACAGCAGACAGTGCATTTTGACTCCAGATTGAACTTCAAAATGGATTTTTTTTTTTATATAAATTTGCCATAGCTTTAGGCTTAGATCAGGCTGATAGTAGAGAGGACAAAAAACCAGAACCACTCAAAGTTAAATTTAATATGTCAGCATGTACCCTGCATGAGATGTCCACAGTGGGCAAATGATAGTTGTTCTGTAACTCTGCACCCCCTGATGTTGGTTGTCAGGCACAACAGTTAATGGCAGCCTGGCTTACCTCAGCTGCTGGACAAAAGTTGGAACCCGAGATGTCAGTGAAAGAGGGACAGCACAACTCCACTGTAAGGAGTGTATTCCCTCAAAGCTGGGCTGCAGACTAGGAGTGTTTCTGAGTTACACACCTGCAGCTACCCCGAAGTGCCATCTAGGAGGAAAGTATGTATTGCACTGTTGGGTAACACTTGAGTCACTAATTAATTCATTGAAACTTAAGTTACTGTAGATCAGGGATGGGCACTTTGACCTTCTTATGACAAACCTATGAAAAATGTAAAATGTGGTTACCCACCTTGTTTGCAACAACAGTCACCATGACCAGCTAGAGGCATTGTTCTGTTCTCTGCACTTACCTCTCCTAGGGTGCTGGACACATTTTGGCTGTCAGCCACAAAGGCCTTTTATCATGCTGGATCACTGACTTCTAAAGAAGTATTTCTGCCTGATCCACAGTCTAATAGGAATTAGGCTGAACTGTTTATTTACCACTATCTACGAGTGACTTTTTTCAGCAGCTTCTAAGGCAGTTCAAGGGCTCAGCAGATTCTAGAGTAGAGAATAACTAAAAAAAAAACAAAGGCAGCAACAACAAAATATAGGGACCTCCCTGGCCCATGGCAATTTCTCAGTACCCTTATCAAACTTGCCTTGCATCATGTGAACTGAGGGCTGAGGAGAAGGAGAATAATTTGTGCTGGCGTGTCTCATTTATGTTTGTTTTCCACTGTTAGCCACCGAGGAGAAATGTGTTGTGGAGTTCAGCACTTGGAGAGACTGGGAGCCTGCAGCACGGACGATTAGTGTGTTACAGGGTCTGTGGGAGGAAATGTTGACTGGAACAGCTTCAAATGACGGCTTCAAATCACAGCTCCACCTGGTACACAGTAGCTTTGTGCAGCCATTGGGGAGCTCTGTGCTTGCCCCCTAGGAAAGGGTGTTATTTTAAAATTTCTGTTCTCTTGTACATTTCAGGGCTAATTCCTCTTAAAAGGAGATAAAATTTGATACTGAAGGTCTGAGACTTTCTACTTCCGTAATTGTCTGAGTAGTCTGAAGGGCAGGGACGGATCGCACTGAGGTGAATGGAAGTTGCACTGCAGCAGTTTTTCCACAAGATGCCAGCGTTGGGCAAGCGGTTACAGGTCCTAGCCGTGTACCTCCCACCTGCCTGCTGTGCTAGAGGGTTTTGAAGTTGGGTATGAACAAAATTATTCTGAGTCCTTGTGAAGCTGCATAAACTGGATAGCTTGGTATTCTTACGTTATTGACCTCATTGTCAAGTGTACTGAATGACTCTCATATGTTACAGTTGACAAGACTGAGACTTTCACCGTCATTACTACTGCTGCAGCCCTGACACTTCCCAGAAAAGTCAGTGGAGACAGTTGATAATTGGAGAACTGTAGGCACAGACTGGATCTCTTCCCTCTGAATACACACACCTCTGCTTTAGTATCTAGGGTGTTCTTTCTCTCCAGCAGCTGTTTTTTCATGACTGATCTGGATTATAATAGTTCAAAAGAGGCAGATCAAAGTCTTTCCTCCATGCCTGTCTGAATTTTCCCTTTTTTTCCTGCAGATGCTGAAAAAGGCTGCCATTTCCTTCATGTCCTAAATTGTGTTCGGCAAAGCTACAACCCCTCCCTGGCTGAAGTGGTGATGCACCGTGTCTTGGAACTGCTGGAGAGTAACAGTGATGTTGTCAGCACTATGGAAGGATATTATATGGCATTTTAAAGAGAAAAGACAGGATACATTCATTCTGGTCCATTCAGGAGGAGAGAAGAAGGAGACACTGAGTGACTTCAAAAAGCTATTAGCTGATATGATCTAGATAGGGGATGAAAAAGAGCCTTCTGGTTCTCCAAATGCTGGGTTTTTTCCAGCTTCAGAGAAGTTGTTTAAATACTTGTTTTAATATTCTTGTTGACTTCCTTGCTATTCCTAGTGAGAGCTGTATCAAACTGATTCTGGACATTCTAATACAGCAGGGGAACTGGAAAAGAAACTGGGCTCTTTCCTTGGAGTAAGATGAGACATTGGCCATCCTCATATTTACATCCAGTGGGCTGTAAAGAAAAGTCAATGCTAAAGAGCACTGTTGCCTTTTGTCTTTTATTCTTTGTCACCTTTGGGGTAAAAGGCTACCCATAGCTGTGCTTGCCGAGGAACACAAGACATAGATGTAAACACTGGCCTAAAGAAGGTTACCATGCAAGATGTTTCATCTGGAATAATCACAGCTCTGTTATGTGAAACAGTTCAAAAACTGGAGCTGTTCGGTATTTATCCTTGGAGAGGATAAATTGCTGCTGCAGGGGCTTGTCTGTTTAATTAATCAGTTTAATTAATGGTGTAGAAGTGAGACCTTTAGCTTGAAAAGAGTAGAGAAGATTAAATGTATCCTTTTTTCTTCTGCACCTTCCCTGTAAGAGTTGCAATAGCAGACTCCCAGGAGGCAGATGTAGTGGTAAAGCCCTATAAGGATTGACATAGCTGGGAAAAATAAACCATATGCATGAGCAAAGGCAGTGAGGAGCCCCATGTGTGCCAGGTCTCTGGTTTGTTATATTATATGCCTCATTCCAAGCCCTGGCTGTAGAGACATATAGGCTAAGAGAAAGGCATGACAAAATATTTGGCATTTGCATTCAGAGGCCTGTGGAAAACTCTGGCCTTAAAGAGGTGGTAAATTTGTTCATAGTAGAAAACTATGTATGAATCATTCATTTGCTGTAAATTCCCTACTTGGTGCAGGACTCAATAGTTGGTTTCCCTGCGGGCTGCCCTGCTCCTTACATTACTGCTCTGTTTTGAGTTGGGTACCTTCTAGTCAGATCTTAATATGGGCCCTGAACAGGTCCTGAAAGGATGTAGCTGTGCAGAAGGAAATAGAAGAGAGTTAAGGAAGAATTGTAGAGTGTTTGTTCCCCACCCTCTACCCCCATAAATATCTCTGTAAATCAGGAAAAGAAGGCAGATTCTGAGTGCACTGGTATTGAGGGAAGTTGCAACTTTAATGTATGCCTCTGAGAAGGTCTGGTTGGCCACTGGGGAGATTTGTTTTTTAAATTCCTGCTCTGATTACTGATCAGTTTGAAGTGATGCTTAAAACCAAGGGCTATCTATGGAAGAAGTAGCTTAGAATATTAATTCCTAAATTCAAACTCACTTCAGGAGTTTTCCATAATCAAGCAGTACATATGGGTAAGTTGCCTATTTGGCATGAGCTTGACAATACTTTAAAGGAAAGTATGTGGTGTTTTGGACCATGTGGAAGAGCATGGCATCTAATTTAAGAGAGTGGCTTGGCCATTTTCTTGAAAAGTTCTGTATTAGCAGAAGCTTGTTTTGCTGGGAAAGGGTTAAAGGAATGCTTCTAGCTCAGTAGGAAAGGTGATCTTCTCTCTTAAGTTAGAAGAAAGACCCTGGTTCTCCTGGGGGTGTCAGCCAAGTGTGTGGGCTGGATGAGTTTTGGGAGGAAAAGAAAGTTTGGAGATCATGTTGCTCTTTAGGATCTTTTTAAAATGAATTCATACCAAAATAGGATTATATCTGTGTGGTTTGCAGTTTGTATAGTAACACATGCAACTTCTGTTGCCTCTGACTTTGAGGCTGCACTTCCTGTGTTTTAGATGTATTTCTTTGTGTAAAGTTTGCCTAAAATCCCTGTCCACTGATTTTCTATGCTTGGAGGTAGAGAGAGCAGACGCTTGTGTTTGCATCAGTCCTGCCCCTGTTGCAATTTAAAAGCACCAATCAACTGCAAAGCCTTGGAGATGAGGTGAGAGGAACTTATCTCAGGAAACACAGTTAGGTTTCTCTGGATAGAACCTGTCCTTGGAAGTTTTTAAGTTGATCCTTGCTGGCAATGCTCTACTCTTGTGATGGAGGGTGTGTTCTGTTGGCGATTGCTCCCCAAGAACAGGAAAAAGGGATTTTTCTCACTTGAGTTGACTTGGGAAAGTAAGTAAAATGAACACAGGAGATCTTACAGTTTTTACAAGAGTGGAAGGCTAAGGTAAAGGTAATGGAGGAGCCTAGACTCGAGCTACATGGATTCTAATTCTGAATAACTGTATGAAATGGTTGTGTCTTAAGCTTGCATGCTTTATTTTTTCCACAGTAGCCACCCAACAAAGACTCACACTTACTCTGGTTGAGAGCATTCCCTCTCGTACCTACAGGGAATACCACATGCATATGCCTGCACAGAGGTACCCCAGCGAGCTGTAGGAGCACAGAGCTCACTGTAGGCTGATTTACCCATTCACTCAGTATCTCTACAGTGTGCTTCTGTGACAGCAGTCTAGACATACCCATATTGGTATAAGTCACCTTTATGTAAGTCTAACTACACACACTAGGGCTTTTACTGCTAATAAACTGTCTCTCTGTTTAAAGATCATATCCTTAACCAAGAGAGTCATATCATGCACACTGTTAAAATTCTGAGACCACACCTACAAAATATTGTGCAGAACATTCAGTGAAAGCACGCTTTCTTCTTTTGTTTAATTGGAAAACTCGTTAAGCAACACAATTATTAGTGGTTTATTAAAGGACTTTGAAGGTGGCACTTTAATGTAAAACTGACAAGTGAGAATTCATGTTGTAGGACTGCTTCATGACCAGTTCCAGTTTCCATAGAAACAGTTAACGCAGTAAAAGGCAGGTAAGTAAAATGGAGTTTTTAAAAGCAGTCGGCATTTTTATGGTATCTTAAAAAGGTGAGTTTCCAAAGAAGTGCAGCACCTGGGAACAAAAATTACCAAAGAATCTCAACATTCTGTTCTAGCAAAATGCAAGGTAATTGCTTTCCTGGGGAGGAAACAAAGGAACAGCTCTGCCTTCAGTCCCCACCCTCTGCTTAGGTGAGAGAAGAGATGAGGTTGCTTCATGCCTCAGTTTCCCTCTTTTGTAAGTTGGGGATAATACAGCTTCCTGTGCAGGGCATAAGCCTCAATTTTTGTTAATCCTAGTCATTAAAAGAACTCTGTGGCTGTGTGGAAGAGAGTGAACGGATAGAAGCTGGAGTGAGACTTAGAAAAAGTAGCTCTTGGATTAGAACTAATAGCTCTATCTTTTTCTGCCTCTCTTTCCATGCATATTAGTTTGCCTGTCTTGTCTCCAGGTCCTCTCCAGGACCTCTCCAGGTCCTATGAGGCAGTGATGGTCTCCCTATTTTTATTTGCGTCGTATTTCTCACGGAATCCTATTCCCTGTTATGACTTCTTAGATGACTTCATAAAAACATAAATCCAGATAAATTAGTTCTTAGTATTCTTGTTGTCAGATCTTTGGATTGTAAATTTATACCCATGAGGGTGTGCACTTTACACAAGCTACCTGGGAAACGAAGCTTTACTTTCAGAGTAATAAATGAAAAAGTTAAAAATTGACTACACGACTAAAAGCTGTTACTGTTGTGGATCTGTGCATACTTGTGTATTCCAGTGATGAACAGCATAAATAGAAAGAGTTGCTAATTCATTATTCAGAATGAGAATTCATCAACGAGCAGCCAGCGAGGCATGGAGCCACATGGAGAATTATGAGACAAAGTACTGAAAATCTGTTTGTCAAAGAAATGCAGTTTGGTTTACTTTCGGAGTAAGCCGATCCTGTGGCAAAGATTTGTATCTTTATACTTACCTCTAAATGGGAAGGGAGCGAGTTCAGATCCCATGGGCAACCTGAATTTTGAAACTTCCTGTCAGTGCAGCGCTTCGTTCTTTATTGCCATCTTTCAGCGCAGTTCCCAGTCCTCCTGCCCCAAACCTCCAGGCTAGTGAGCAAACAAAAGTTCAGCCACAAAGATAAAAGAATAGTTATAATAATTGATTGCCATCCTCAAGGAGCCCTAGCATTACAACAACATTTTTGTGGATGCTTGCTGGCAGCAGGGAAATGCTGAGCCAGGGATCTTGAGTTTCATTCCCAGCAATATGCCTTGCCAGGCACAGAGGCTTTCCCCCTAAATTCTTTCGTCTATTTCTGCTCTCTCCTCTGACTCATTTCTCAGGCCCTTCATTTCATTCACAGTCTCATGGTTCATCTCTGCACCACAGATTGTGTCAAAGCCCCTTCCTCTCTATTTGTTCCCTTTATCTTTCCTAACTCAAATGTCCTTGTCAATGTCTGGCAATTGAAAGTTTCAGTATAATCCCCTTGCCTAACTGACCTGGCACTGCTCACTGCCCCTTCTGATTCAAGCAGGCTCTCCTTTACTCCTTGTCTAGGCACCAGAAGCTTTCTTCCCCATGTAGTTTGCAGCAAGAAAGTGCTACAATTTCAGGAAAAAAGCACTTTTTCCACCCCACTCTCCCAAAGACCCAGTAGCACCCTCAAAGATTCTAGTGGTGGTTTTCTTGCAGGCATCCAAGTACAAAGTAAATATAAACCACTCTTGTCTTGCCCAAACCTGAGCAAGCACAAGTCACGCCCCTGATAGAAGCTATCTGCCTCTCCCTGCCACTTTCATGTCCTTGCAGATCTTATTGCAGATGTGGTCTGTAAAGTTGATGTGGACTTTTAGGTTGTGTATCTGGCAGTAAGTGTGTCTCCTTTCAGCCTGGGGTGCTTTTTTGTTTGGTTTATTTTTTTCCTGAGAAAGTGGTATTTTACTCTGATGTGATTATACTGTGTGTCTCAGCATTTGTCAACTTCTGTCCCACCACCCCAATTGACTTGGGCTAGTTCAGAAGGGTGAAGGTCCCTGAGCTGTTCCAATCTGGCACATTTTTAGAAATTGAATGCACTGATAGAGGAGGGAAGCCCAAATCAGTGCCTCCATTAAGGGGAAGGAAGAGAGTCATACAACACCAGGGAAACCACACATGAGACAGTCCCAAGGAACCTGTTTTTGTAAGTTCAGCTGCCACAAGAAGTACTTATTCTGCAGTGCTCTTTTAAGAAATGACTGGACTGTTTTTCCTGAAGTTTCCTCATACAGAGTGCCCCAAGGCAGACAGTCATAATGGCAAACTGCAAATCAAACAGTTAAAATCTAGTAAAGCTGTAGCTTTACATTGGGGTACAAAGTTGAGCGACTGATTGTTAATGATGCCACCAGTCCATTCCCACTAGTATCTTTTAAATGTGCAATGCAGACTATTCTAATCTAATCACAGTAATTTACAAGTTGAAACCAGCCCAGCTGAACAAGATTGCCTGAGAATAGTATAACCAGGAATTTGCCAGTGAAAGAAATAACCTAAAGGAATGATTTTCAGCAAGTGTTGAACAGTGCAGTGCCAATTAACCTGGCACAACATGTCCTACAGCTCTTGTTTTAGCTTGTTTTTTTGTTATTGATTGGAAGAATGAACACTCCTTCCCTACCAGCTAGAACTGGAGCTATCTGCCACCTTCACATCTCTCTTCTGGGAACAAGGTAAGATAAATCACAAATGTATGTCACTGCAGCCAATGTGATTAAATGCAGTATGTGCCAAGTCTGTTATTGACCTGGAAAGTTCATGGTTCCTCCCAGGAGTGGAGACCTCATCCAAATATTACAATGATCTTTGGAAATAGGAGGGAGGAATCTTCCCTCAAATGTCTTCCCCAACAGTGAAGTCACACAAGCCCTGCAGGCCTACCTGATTCTAACATGTGCTCTTCTTGGCAAGATATGAAAGTCATAGAGAAATGAAAAGGGTGCTCGGGGTTGGGTTTTCCTTTTATTGCCAAAACTGGTCACTCACACTGAGAGTGTAGGGGTTGCCCTTGCATTTGTGTAAAACTCTTCTTTGCTGTAATGCCCACAAAAAACCCTCTGAGCCAGCTGGTGTTCTGAAACTACTGCCTACACTACTGGCTAATATTCTGTTATTTTCTTCCCCCACCTTGTCTTTTTTTCCCCAATAGCGTCTCTTGAACTTAATTCCTGGTTCAAAGTAGTTATAGTCTCTCTCTTTGTCCTTTTGTGAGTACAGTGATCCAGGACAAAGAACAGGGGCAAACTGATACAGAAAAGAGTTTTTGTTGGAACTCTGAACGTAGGAAAGGATGAGAAATACAGAGGAAGCTGAAGGAGGAGGATTTAGCTCAAAGATGTTTGAAATTAGTCCCACTGAAAAAGGCTAAAGAAATAATTGCCTAATGATGCTGTAGACATCTGTTTCAGAACAGGCAGCAGGTGTTGCATGTAATGAAACTATTTTTGTTTGTACTACTTTACTTTCTGCAATTAGAAAGCAGAAGAGGAAATGAGGTCAGGAAAAATGGAGTAAGAGAACATTTACCCTTAACAGCTGGACAAATTTACATAGAGCACAGTAGTATTTATATGCTCTTCCTCTGCCTTCCTTACACTATCCTTGAACAGTTCTGCTGTTCTGCAGAATATATTGTCCTTCCTAAAAGACCAGCACCTTGGGTGCTCAGAGTTAGATGCTAAAGTGAAATTTGGCCATCAGTATGGCTTTGAGGATCAAAATGTTCAGGATAATGTAATTGTCACTTACCCAGATGCTGTTATTAACTGATGGAAATGATCCTGAAGGTGAAGCTGCCTTTGTCTCACAGGTGGTTTGTGTGCCTCAGTCACTAGAGCAGTGGCTAAGACTCCCATCAGTGAAACTGTCTTTAGGCTTGCATCCCTGGTGCTGCATGGCCATAGCTTAACACAGGTCTGGATCCAAATAAATGCCTGGAATTTTGTGGATGGTGTGTCTACTGCTCCAAACTGAAAATCACACCTGCATCAGGCCCTGCTAGAGAAACTACAGCCCCACTTTACACAAGACATTTTCTTTTTTTGGGATGATCTGATTCCTTGTTCAAGTAATTAATATCCTACAGGGCATTTGGTTTTCTAAGTATCCCCACCGCTGCCCTACAATGTTTAAAACCCCAGTCTAATGTCTGGGGCAGAAAAAAAAAAAAGCACTGTTTTTGTCCACCCATGGGACTGATGTTGCTGTTGAGGAGATTCAAAAATGCTCTTTCTAAAGAAGTCTTTCAGCTGGGAAAACCACTTTTCTTTTGCATGAAGGTAACAAAACAAAATCAATGCATTCCACTGCTGAGTGGTAGAAGTTGCATGTTACAGATTTCTTCTTATAGTGCCAAGCTTGTGTGTTCATCACTTATGTTCAAACTGCACTTCCATGAGTAACTTTTCATAAGGTTTTATTTGTACATTTTTATAGTTCACAGTCTGTCAGTCAAATGTTTTCTGGTTTGGATATTGGCAGATAAATTCTTCTACTTTCTCTAGGGACTGTGCAGCCAAATAAAATTACTGTTTGGTTTCAGAGGGGTTGAATGAGTGAAAATAGTGAACAAGGAAATTCAAGTTTTAAAAGGAGTAGTGTAAATTTTAAATCTGGTAATATGGAGGACTTGGTGTCCATGTATATAGACATAGAGCTAACATGGAAAGAAAATGTGAAGAACAACAGCTTCTTCCTAGATTGACTTTATTTGTAACAAGCCTGCATTTTCAATAATGGCTTGTGACATTTGCTGCAGAGGATAAGGCAGAACCAGTCTCAAAATGTGCTATTTTGAGAACAATGAGAGTGACTGAAGACAGGGATAGCATCCAGGAAGAAACCTGGGGAATCCCAATCCAAACCTGTGATCGGTTTGTGGAACTTCAGCTGTCTCAAGTGTAAGCCTGATGTGTATTATCACACTTCAGTTGTGGCTTGGGCTTGCTTTATTTTTTTAAGCACATGAACAGATATATACAAAGCCTTCATAACAATGGAAAACTACAAGGTGTGCATGGATGAATAACAGTCTGCAATTTGCTGCTACTGCCCTGAAGAGCGTGCAGTGCACATACTGTGAATGGAAATCCTTCATCCACAACTGGTAAGAGAGGACTGAAAAATAACGTTAGTCATGAAAGGGTTAAACTGTAAGATAGCTGCTTCAAGAAAAGGATAATCTATAATTTAAGTCCAGGGAGTGAAGCAGCTCTTTCATAATGTAAGTAAAAGCTGTTATGCCGTTGGGAAAGCATATACACTGCTTGCAGAAGGAATGATTATTTTGGTTTTTCCATTATACTAGATTGTACAGAGGGGCTGACAAAGCAGCACTCTCTGGTGAGGAGGCTGAGAGGGGAAGGGGCACAATACTGTGCTCTAGGAGGGGGGAGTTGCTCTGCCAGCACTGCTGCAGGTTCCTTTGGCTGCTTTCTACCATATTAGCTGGGCCTATTTATCTCCAGAGCGAATTTTATTTGAAAAGCAGCAATCTCCCAAAAAGATGAAGTGCAATTGGCTTTTCAAAAAGTAAAAAAGAAAAAGATTGCATCGTGCTTTGTGTTTCAGAGTTTGAGATTTGAATGCCAGACAGGCTCTACTATTCCTGTCATTCCTATCAAAAGCCGTGTATGTGGAAATGCTGAAGTGGAAGGGAACTGCATGGAAAGCAGCCCTTTTAAGAAGCTGAGGTTTTGTAAGTACAGAAGCTGAGATGGGATTGTAACAAAGGCTCTGTGTTGAGCTGTTGCACATCAGAGCCAAAAAAACCCTAAGGGGCACATCTCTAGTACCATGTCTAGCAGATTATGCATGCAACTCGGGTTGCCAGTAATGAGTTGTGTGGCTAATCTGTCATGCACAGCACTGCACAGCTCCCCTTCCCCCAAGAGGCTGAGCTTAGGGCACTTTGCTTCCCCCCAGGGTGCTGAGCACCGTTAGTGGGACAGGAAAACCGTGTTCCACCTGGCTGCCCAGCCAGAAAACAGAAAGAAAAATCATCTTTAACAACAACTCCAGCCACCAGAGACAGGACTGTTAGACCCCAAGGGGGTTTACTTATCTACACTTGATACACCACGAATTAAAAAAAGGCATTAGAAATGGCCCTGATGGAGCACAGAAAAGCCTGTCCCTTGTTTTATTTTCTCACTGATTTAATGATCCAAGTGTTTTCAATTTACAGCTCAAATGCTTATTTACAAAAAATTTGCCAGCATGACAGAGTCCTCTTGAAATATGAAAACTCAAGTCATGTTCCAGCCCTGAGACCGTCACACACACACATTCTGTCACGCATCAGCTTTTGCTGTAATTGGAGCAGGGTCTAGGCTTCTGGGCTGTAGCTGCACTAGATCTGTGAGGCTAATGTGATTACCTGTTTGTTAAAAAAAAAAAAAAAGAAAAAAAAAAAAATCTTTGCCCAAATACCCATGTAGCAAAAGAGTAGAAAAAAGCTTTTAAAAATAGCTGGTTTATCTCAGCCTTCAGAAGTCTGAATTTCCCACGGTGTTCCTCAGCTGAATTTTATTGTGAGTCTGTGAAGGTGAATTATTAAATCAAATGTTAAAATTTATATTAATATATGTATTAAAATCGTTATAATAGCAGTGATATTCCCATGGAATTATAGGGCTTCAGTAATGGAGACCTTAAGAAAAAAAATGTAACTACTAAGAGCTTTAGCATTAAAATCCGTAGACTTAGTCACGTTCCTATAAATTCGCGGTGGCTCAGCCCGCGTGTTCACGGCCCGAGTCGGGTACAGGCTGTTCCACATGTGGGGTCGGCCAGGCAACAAGCCTGCCTTGCTCTTCACTGCATACCCAGCCTTTCTTTCATTCAGTCCCAGAAGCTGGAGCCTGGCTCTCCAACACAAGGCTGGGAAGTGCCGTCAGGTTCAATTTCCCAGCTGCTGCCTAAGACAGGAGCAGATTTTTTCCCAAGCCTGCAGCATAATAAAGAGGTTTGGTTATTTTTGTGCCAGTGTTGCAATACTCAGAGATTGGGCTCCCACTAGACTGGGTGTTGCACATATTTTAAGAGAACAATCCATGCCCCTAGCAACATACATTTTTCCTACATGGGTGGACAGATGCAGCAAACAACAAGGAGAGCAAAAGGTGGCAGTGAGCACAAAAACATAACATGATGGAGGAGGAGGGGGACAGAGCTGTACAAGGACTGGGCAGGCTTTGCAGGTGGAGAGGGTTGTCTAGAATGGAAGAGAATGAAATTGTCTTGAATAGAGGGAAGGTGAACAGTGGACCAGATGCTGTGAAAGAATAGGATAGACATCAAGGGAAAGTAAACTGTAAGGCACGAGTCTCAGGTTTGACTGAAAATAGCAGCTCCTTCCTTACAAGTTGAGAATATCAGTAAAATGATGCCAATTAGTAGAATGTCAGGAAGGATGGGGCAGTGTGTTTGGCGAATGATGTATTTTGTGTCTTTCCCTCACAATGACATGTTTTGATAGCTGTTTTAAAACAAACTCTGCGTGTTTTCAACAATGGAGGGGACCATCTATTCTTTTTTTGGAAAGGGTGATAGAAGAAGGGGATGGAATGTGTGATGTATATTGATAACGGATCACAGGGAAGAGGCATCCAAGACCCAAAAGACTGGCTACACCAGAAATATTTTTATCAATGGGTTATTTGAATATTTACATTTTCAAGGAGGAATCTTCTGTTTGCTCTGCACACCAGGGACTTCTTGGCCAGTCTAAACAGTAAAGGTTTGTAATGTAAATAATTGCTTTGCTGCCTTCTGTCATGCATGGGGAGTAGGGGTGGGAAGTCCCTCAAAGAAGAGGAGGGAGAAGGTGCTTTGAAGAAGAAAAGACAAAAGAAATGTGACAATGAAAATGTGCACTTGAGCTTTTTCCTTTTGTCACCCTCCCTGTTGCCAAAAATTGGTCTTATGTATACCTGTGCACATCCTAGGGTGGTACGGTGGAATTTTAGCATTTTATGTCAGTTCATTAGTTTTAGTAAACTATGTATAATAGCCGAAGAGGGAGGAAAAGGCTGACTCAGATCATCTGTCCCTGGCATTATGCAGCAGGTACCTGCCTAGTTCCCACCTGGCAGTAGTTGATAGCTTCTGTGCTGAGGGGGGGCTGCTCCTGCTTTTCCTCTTTTTTCCTTTTTTTTTTTTTTTTAAAGCAGCTTATGGAAACCAGGTGTGGCTTGAAAACACAAACTTTTTAATCTCGCCCTTCAGGTTCATGTACGTAAGGCTTTGTGACTCTGGTGTCGTGTCACATGATCGTTGTTGCAGGGCTAGTAACACTGTAAAAGTTCTGATTCAGAAATTGTACCTATAGGGCATCCAATGAAATTACATTGAGATGACTGTTCTCACTGTAAATAAGGAGCTTATTTTGCCAGGAGGTGGGACCTCTCTGCACTCCTAGGCTTGCAGATCTGGAGCCATCAGCAGCACTCTGGAATCTTACTGGAAAATCTGCACAGGCCGCTGTTCAAGAGGCTTCAGAGGAACAGAAGATCTTAGTGACCTCAGTTAATTTGGTGAATAGTTTATGGATGTCATAAAATGAGCTGAGGGCTGGAAGATCACATTGAAGTTCCCATCTCTGACATAACTTTTAAATAATCATATGTAAAATAATGACGCATTATTGAAAAGAAAAAAGAACCCCAACCTGAAATTTCTGGGGCAAACTCTTCTTTTTGGGGTGTGACTGGGGAAGATGATGCTCATTTATCTGTATATGTATATACAAAGGGCCAAAATGTGTTCATAGCTCTAAAAGCCGTCACGACAGAGGTTCTGCGTGACCTTCCTCCAGCTCTGATCCCTCTGTGTCCCTGCGGGGACAGGGTACTGGGGACCTCCCCAAGCGGTGGCCGGCCTTGAGCTCCCAGCTGGAGCCTGGTGGGAGCGGGCTCGGCCCTTCCCTCTCGGCTTTCCGGCGTGACCTTGGCCGGCTGCGTGGAGAGGGTACTTAGGGCACTCTCTCCAGTGATGAAGGGCCCTGTGGCATCCCGGGTCCCCGGGGTGTCTCTGCAGAGAGCGGGGGTCCGAGGGCGGCTCCGGGCGGGAGCGGGGCACCCAGGGGCAGCCGGCGGCGCCCGCGGCACAGGGGGGCGGTGGCTCCCGCTCCCCTCCCGCCCCGTCCCGTCGCGCCGGAGCCCCCCGGGGCCGCCCGGGGGCGGAGCCGTCGGCCCGCCCGGCCCGGCCCGGCCCCTCCCGCCGCCGCAGCGGCCGCGCAGCCCCGGGCAGCGGGCAGGGAGCGGGGCCGGGCTGGGCTGCCGTGAGCGCGGAGCCGCCGCCGCGGCGCGGGGCGGAGCCGGCACCGGGGCATCCTCCCTTCCCTGCCTGCCTCCCTCTCTCCCTGCCGCCCGCCCGGCATCGCCGCGGCGGCAGCGCGGCCGGAGGGTGCTGCCAGCGCCGGGCGGGAGCGGCGGAGCGCCGCCGGCGGTGCGCGGAGATGCTGTCCTACAGCGTGCTGGACGCCAACGTGGTGGACGTGGAGAAGCGGAGAAACCCCTCGAAGCACTACGTGAGTGACGGCGGGGCCCGGCCGAGCCCCGGCCCCTCGGGGGGCGGCCACACGTGTGCGGGAGGGACGGGACGGGACCGGAGCGGTGCCCGGAGCGGTGCCCCGGGTGCCGTCCCTCGCCTGGCTTTGGGGGAGACACCCGCCCCAGGTGAGGCGGCCGCGGGACTCCGGGGGCAGCGGGGACCCGCACGGCCTCCTGCTGTGGAGGTGCGGATCTTCTTCCTCAGCCTCTTTCATCCCGTTTTGTTCTTGGCTCGTTTTAGTGTTATGATTTTGAAGTTTCCTTCCCCTCTGGAGGTGGATCTTCCCTTCTTCCTCGCAAGACCCAGCACAGGATGGGGGAGGTCTCCCAGGTCCCCGGGTTGTCCCCATCCTGGCCGGGGTGCTCGGTGTGGAGGGGAGCAGGGCTCGGCTGCTGGTGGGGCCAGGGAGCCGGCGGTACTGAGCGCATCTTCGCTCCTTCTCAAACACAAATTACATTCAGACCTTTTGGAGGGGGCAGCCGGTCTGCAGGGTTATCAAGGCAGACTTGGCGTTTGGAGCTCTTTCATCTCTCGTTCGCCTTCTTCCTTTCACATCTTACTGCTAATAGCACAGCAGTAAAGGAGAGTTTTCAACAATCTTCCCGTAACTTCGGTATTGCAGCGTGTCATGTGGAGGTGTCTTTGCCTGAAAGAGTTTGCAGCACATATAATCTAGTAGCTTTTGTCCTTCCACGTAAGTAGAGAAGGTATCTTTTCTTCTCTCTCTGGCTGTTTCTGGATTTTAGTTGCACCAAATCCTTTAACTCTTCTTCAAGGTACAGTATATGTTTTTAAACACAGAAAGTTGGATTTTGTGTATAGAGAAGGTAAATCTTCCAGCTTTGGTAAGGAAAAGCCTGAGGGGGTGTTATATCTGCTGTGATATTGCACTGAGTATACTGTGTTTCCTGGCATTGCTTGTCTGCCAGATTTCTTTAGAGCTGGTCAGCAGCTGAATGGATTGCTTGAAAGATAAGGAGAAAGATTGGACTTAAACCTATGTATTAGTATTTCATACCACTGAGCTTTTCCCTCTAAGGCTTAGACCATAACCCAGTTTAAGGCTAGAGGGCACTATGTTGCTGGGAGATGCAGACTTGTAAAGCTGAAGCTCTCATCTACCATGGAGTTAAGCATCTTGTGCCTAATTCATAGGAGGAAGTTCCAGGTCTTATGTCCTCTAAGGTTACAGCTGGACCTGTTGTTCAGTCTGTTATGCACTCACGACTTCCAGGTGGGAAAGGCTTCTTCACCTTTTGCAAGCTGCTGCTGTAAATTGTGGCTGCCACAGCTGCAGGCTGTTATCCCACATGAAAGGTGACAGCAGAGAAGTAGGTCTGCCAAGCACCAAAATATAGAAAAGGACTGGTAACAACACTTCCCTGATTACCAAGAGAAATTGACGCTGTTAATTTCTTGTTTGTTGGAAAATAACCAGAAAACAAGGTTTTAAAATTCTGTATTTACAGGATTTGAAAGAAAATATTTCCCGTATTTACCTGTAGAAACACATCTTTGTTGATCCCTGTCACTGCATTTTAATAACAGTAACCTAAACTATTCCAAGAAGCTCTCTTTAGTGCTTCTAGTGGCAAATCTATATCTTTCTCTTCCCCATTCTCATTGTACAGATTTTCTAATATTCTGTACAACAGTTACACACTTCCATGTGTCCAGTTCTTGGCCAAAAAATCAAACCAAATGGTTTGTTGAGTGACTAGATGTGTGTCTGCCTTTTGTTCCACTGACTCTCAATCTCTGGTTTTACAGTATTCAGCAAAATAGGGTCTGAGTTTACAAGCAAATGTTGGAATAATTCAGTTAAAAATAATAGTCTTCCACATCCCTATGGAGCTTTTTCTTCTACCTGAGTAAATTAGCCCACAGGTCCAAAAGTCTTGGACTATTCTTCATTTCCTCAATTGCAGTTTGATGCAGATGCACATGCTGCAGCTTTTCATCTACCTTTGGCTGGAGTAACTGACTTAAGGTGAACTCATACTTTCAAGGAATTTAATTCCCTGGGTCTGATCCGCTGATCATGGTTACTTTGGTTCTGTGCTTTTTTAAACGTGAAACAACTCTTATCTGCTAAAATGAATATGAACGCAGCTTGGGATTTAACTCTCTCCATTGCCTGTGGATAGTTTGGAGAGTACAAAGCTTTGTGCTCTCTGTGTTATGTGGCTCTGAAATATCAAGAAGCCTTTCTACCTCCAACTTTCATAAACGACTTCATGCCATACCTTCAGGCCATGTGAATGAGCCTTGGCATCAGATTAATGATGTGTTTCTCTGGTGGATGGGGACCTGAGTACTGCAGGTGTTTTAATGTGACTCTCTCTCCTTCTAATTGTGATCTCTCAGGACCATAGGGGAACCTGGAGATATGAAGGCATGGCCTTACCTTTGTGAGCGTTTGGAGAGGGCTAAATGTGAGTAGCGCATAAGCTCCTGCGCTGCTTGGCTTAGAAGCAAGGAGTCATTGCCTGGAGCAGGTGTTTTTCATGATATGAGCACAGCTTTTGTGGCCTTGACTCGAGAAAGTAAAAGGAAGAAGGCAGCTTTACTTGTCCTCTGCTATGATCCCACGAGTGTGAAACTTCTGAAGATATTAATAACTCCCTGGAAGTTTTGTAGGGCTCTGCATGGGGGAAGAGATTAAAATCTTAGATCCAGTGCTATTCGATAGGAGTCCAGCCAGCTCTCTACCCTCTCCTGGGAAATCCCTATTAGGGAACGAGTCCACAATGCTTCCCTCTGCATCTCTGTCAGCAACTGGTGGCACAACACCACCTGGTTGGCTGGGGGCCCTGGATGGTGGCCTGTGAAAGGATAAACAGAAGGTTGGGTCAATAACCACACGCTTCTTGAGTGGTATATCCCCAATACAAGTCCTGCTGCCCTTACAGCTTTTGACTTACCAAATTAATTTCCCGTTCTTTCTCCATGCTGATGGTGTTTTAAAAATTGATTTGCACTCGCTAATACTTTAAAAATGTTAAATCTCCTCGCTTTCCCCCTTCCCTTTTCTTTTAACAAGAACAATGTCAGGAAGGTCAAGTCTGGGTTTGTTGGAAAGACCCTTGATGCAGCAGGGGTCACACATTGGCTGAGCAGTGCTGTGGTGAAGCTGGGTGGATTAGGACAGTGTGGTTAATGGTTGAAGGTGTCAGTTAATCATTCTGAAGAGAAAAAGCTGGTAGCAAAATCCAAATCCCCTTTCCGGCCCCTGCTAAGCTTTAAACAGTCTGAAAGTCTCTTTTCTCAGTTGATGAGGTTTGATCTGTTTATGGGATAGCTCCTCTGGCTTTTAGTCTGAAACTGTGATTGTCTGAATTAAACATTAAATGGTCCCAAACCAGAAGTGCATTCTGTATTTAAAAGGACCCACTGTTGATGCTTGCCTCCTTTAACCATCCATCGTGGAACTTAAAAAAAGACATCTTTCCCTCCCCTCTCTCAGTTCCCAGGTTATCTTTAGGCAGATAACTTGCCCTTTACCCAAATGTCTGACTCCTTTAGAAGCCCTGCAGGGAGCCTCTGCCTACCAGATGGTCTTGATCTTGCTCTCAAGGAGGGGATATTGAATTAGCACCTTCACCTGTTCACTGCTTTGCAGACCTGGGTGATGGCAAATATTCATTAGAAGCCAGATGAATGGGATCCCCCACCCCCCCACCACTCTGCTGAGGACTGAGTAGTTACTGATGTGCATTATCTCACCAGACATTTATATGCTTGAGGTCATTTCTAAGGTCTCTTAAGTGTGCCTGTGTTGTCCCGAGGGCAGGGATGGATACATCAGTACAGATTTTCTCTTCCAGCACTACTCTACTCCAGTTGCAGTTGGGCTTTGTGTGTTTTTCAGCTTTGTACAGCATGGAGGAAAGGTAAAACGCTCTTGCTTTATAAGTGGCTGCTCTGTCTCTTTCCGGTTAGACTGAGGTGCATTGCTGATTTTAGTCATCTGAGATGCAGGTATACTGTCCCAGTTCCTTCCCAGGGTAATTGTTTCCTAATGGCATCTCTGAATGTCTTGAGATCTCTTGTAGGAATCTCTCTGCTGCACGGATATGGTTGCTAATCTTCTCAGGGCACTGGCATTGCTGACTTTTAAGGGATTGAGTTCTGCTGTGTTGAGTTTCAGCACTGCTCCCAGGAGAATGTGACTGTGCTTGTCACAAATGACCTGTTGTAAAATGTCAGCACGCTCTGAAGAAAAATGTTGTACTGTGAGGGTCAGATTCTGCTCCTTGTCTCTTGGCTGCTCCTGCTTACTGCTTAGACTCAAGAGCAACTCGGATGCGATCAGGCATCTTCATGGCTTCATTTCTCTATGTTGCATACTGCTTGTTATACAAAGATCTGGAGAGTCTGGATATGTCATGGGTTTAGTGGCAAGGATCTTTGTTCCTACCTGGGAGAAGGAATTGCTATCCTGGGAAAAGGAGCTTTATTCCCCCTGCTTGGGTCGTCAAGTGGGTGTGGCCCTGCTTGCAGGTCTGAGTTGAGGAGCTCCGTGTGCCACTTGTGCTAGGAGTACCAGCAGCTTGGGAGTAAGGAAAGCTCAGCCTTTCTTTGTTTGACTATTTTAGCTAGCAGAGCTGGGGTCTGTGAATCAGGTATCTTCCAGAGTGAACAAGATTTGGCATACCTGGAGCTCCCATGTTTGGTGGCCTGCAGGTAGAGAGCAGTGAAGAACCTGATATGAATCACAAGGCAGTGTTAGGTGAGTAGATTGAGCACCTATTTAGAAATTGTGATCCATTTTTTGCTCTTCCCTTCCCCTCATCAAGACATCCTGTGTGGCTTTCCTTCCAAGGACCATGATCCAGCTTGACTCATTGACCTGAATTATTATGGTTATTATTACTATTATCTTTTCCTGGGGTGATGGGCAAGAGCCAGAAAATTAGCAGGCTGCTCTGTGACTTCATATTTTCTCAGAACTGAACTTCTGTGCATTGGCAAGGCTTGTGTCAAAGGGGGCTGTAATCCCCTGTGTGCAGAGCAGAGGAGAGCTCAGGAGAAGGCAGATTGGGGTAAAACCTTGCAGTGGCTTTCTCTGTGTGTAGACCACTGCCCTGCTGAGGTAGAATAGACAAAGATCCACCACTCTGCCTGTTTCAGTTGCAAATCTTATGATTTTGGAGAGTGTATACAAAGATTTGGTTGTTTTTTAAAGTCTGATGAAACACATCAGGAAGAAAAGAAGTCAGTGTTTCTGAAATACCTGGAAGCCATGAGTAGACAGTTCTCTGCAGGTTGGTTCAACTCTTAGTCCCTACTCCCAAATGGCCAGAGGAGCAGGGACAGCAGGAGGGAGAGGTCAAACCTTTGCTAGTCCAAAGCTGCCTTCACCCAGAGGACTTCTCTCTTCCTTATCACTGCAACCAGTTTTTGATTGAAATGTTCTTGTTGAAGTGAAATTCTTCTCTAAAAAAAGAGGTTTTAGTTTCCATATCCTATTGGGTTTTTACTTTTTGGACACCATTGTTTTATGAGGCCAAGATAAAGTACAGGTTTTTCCTATTCATTGGCTTAACAGATTCACTTTCTTCCCTTTCTCGGCATCCCCTCAGCGTTCCACTGCCATACCTGCATGTGGTTCTCTCTGTTGGAGGTCTGTTCACTCTTACCTTGTCCTAGGAAGTGCCAAAGAGAGGCACAGTCCTTTGAGCTTGTTCAGAGCAGGTTTGCAAAGTAGCTCAGATGTTTTTGGGCATTTATGTGCTTTTCACCATGTGCTGCCTGGCAGTTCTTGCCTATGGAACTCCAGGCTGCTTCTGTGGGTTGCTGAGGAGCCCCAGCAGAGTAAGGAGCACTCACAGCTCTTTCTTCCAGCAGAGCTGTGAGTTGGTAACACTCAGGTAAGAGAAAGTGGCCTCTAAATTCAACAGTTTGCAAAGCAAATGACTGTCCCCAGCCTTAACAATAGATTAAAAACCAATAGAGAGATGAGGTAGTTGTCCTGATTCGCTGTGGTCAGGGCAGGATGAAGTAACGCTGGAGCCTTGACAGCCCAGCAGGCTGCCTGCACTGCCTCTCCTACGGTTGAACCTGCAGCGTGCTGGGAGGGCAGCCAAATGAAAGCTCAGGGAAAAGCTTTTAGCAAGCCTGTGAGCTGGGGGCAACAGCTCCCCAAAGCCTCCAAGTTCCATTTTAAAAGCGATGGAGATGCTACTATTGACTTTCAGTGGGACTTGGTTGCCAGGGGGACGTTTTCCTAAGAGACAAGTGCTTTTGGCTCCTGCCAACTGCAAGTGACCTCTGGCTTCATGAGATCCCTGAGTGGGGTCAATGTGTGGGTGCTGGGGCCCACTAGTGTAACACAGCTTGATAGGTTGTAGTCAGAATTATGTGTTTCACTGCTTTTGAGTTAAAAGGGAGAGGAATGGAGACACCAAATCTTGGAGAGAGAGGTGAACAGACATCCTAAGGAAACAAGTGTTGGAATAGGAAATGGGGCCCAGACTTCCTGCATCCCAGAGCAGCTTGTCTATTCATCTCACACCCCCACTCAGCCCTTGGAGAGATGGGCAGTTCAAGGGCGTTGTCTCCTCCCATCCCTACAAGGTAGGGTATATGCTGGTACTCTCACTGGGAAGATGAGGCAAGAAGTTAAGTGGCTGAACCAAAGCCAGCCATGAAGTGTGTGGCAGCATTTTACAGTATTTTCTTTGGCTTTCAAAGCAGTCTTGCAATTTATCTGATAAAAAGTACAGTCCAAAAAAATACTACGCTCGTATTCAGTCTTTGTCTTCCTCAAAACCCATTTCCCATTTTATATGAATTAAACAGGAAGAGGGATTCAATGTGCCCCTACCTGAGGCAGGAGGTGACGTACAAGCTCTTTAATTTAGTCATTTGGGAGGAAACAGCTGGACCTTCTAATGTGAGGTGATTTTCTTTTTTTTTGATCTTCCTTTTTCGTGCTGTATCCACTTAATCTATGCCAGCTCATGCAAAGGGAACTGGTCCCCAGAAACCACAGAGAAGAGCAGGTTCATTAGAGGGGCTGACAGCACCGTGTGTTGTTTGACATTGTGAAGCTGAGTGCTTTCATGTAGCAAGAGCAGACACCTTCTTGCCTGGAGCGTTCTGTGTAAATATTGCATGAAGAAGGCAGAGAGCTGTACAGTAGCAGCTCTCTGCTTGAAATTGGTGGTGTCTGCTGCTTAATCAGGTAGTGTCAAAGCCAAATGCAGTCAAGTTAATGGGAAAAAAAAAACCCTAGTAGCTTTGCTGGGCCTTATTTCACACCTCTAGAGAAAGGCTTTATTGAAAGTAATTACTAAGTTCGTAATTACTAAGTTTTTTAATATAGTGCATCTCCCTTTGTTTTTATGATAAGAGCAAAAACATAGTCTCCCGGATCTATTTATCCTCTTCTGGGCAGGAACATAATCACATTTGGTGTGGGAAGGAAAGCAAAAGGAAACCAGGTGATTTTCTTCACCTCAAAGGATTTTAAAGTGGAATATAATCCAGGCTAGTTAGAGCCTTCCCACTTTATTGTTCTCACTCTTTGCACCACCTTCTAGGTGAATGTATTGTAATAATAATAATTTACTCCTTCAAGCTCACATTCAAGATGTCAGTTATATGATATTCTCATTGTATGTATTTATAAATATGTGGAGGGGGGGTGTTGGAGTGCATAAGAGTGCTTATTATAAAGCAAGGATGCTTTTGCACTGAAACGTGCACACAGACCTGAAAGATGGTCTCTGTGCTGGGCTGTTAAGACAAACGATGACACACAGGTACAGGCAGGTGGGGGCAGTGAGACAATGTCAGCCAGCTGTGCAGGTGATCGTCCTGGTGTGATGGTAACCTGAGCTACTGCCTGGTGGGTATTTAGGCCTTATTTCAAAGAATGGGCATGGAGGACAATAATGTAATAACACTTTAAATTATCCTAGGGTGAAGGTAGAGCAGAGAAATACTCTATTTCTTGTAGCACCTGTACAGGCTTGAATATGGTGATGGTGTTAATTGATGCTCTCATGCTTGGGCTGACCTTTGTGGTAATTGTTAATATTCTCTTTTTGATTTTATTGAGCTATTAATTTTGGCAAATCTGCTCCCTATTCCAGTTTCTGGAAGAGGAGCTCAATGTGTCGCTAACCAAGTCCTTGGACTGGGAGCATTCTACTTTTGTGGGCAGAATATACATCCCCAAATCTGTGTCTTTATCAGAATATCACATATTGCACTAGTATGCTGCAGTGTATTCTTAATTGCTCTTAATAGGCACTGACTGCTCTAGCACAGGATCTGGATGTACCGCGGCTTCACAATAAGGCTGTAGTGCTGTGTAGTAACATCCATTATTATCGTGCAACTTCTTCAGTTTGTGAGAGTTGACTCACTGGATAGAATAAAATATTCATAGACTGTAAGTGTCAATAAATATGTGTGTGGTCCCATACACACTGTGTTTGAAACCTGACTGGCAATAATTATGTTTTGATATGTTGCTGGCACTGTTTCTCTGACCAAGGGGGTGTGTTTTATTTCTCCTGTAAAGCACGCTCGCTAAAAGCACGGGTGCACTGGGCTCTGATGCCCTCAGTATTCAGCAGAATGATTTTATAGGCTTGATTCAAACTTGTTTGCAAGGAAAACATCCCTCTCTCTGTTCCTAGGGGAGAAGCATGCCAAACCTCTACTAACCATAGCTGTGTTTAAACAGGAGCTCCGCACTGCCATTCTGTCTCCTTTACAGAAGTCTTCCATAGCTGCCCCTGACATACTAGAAGCATGGTTCTCCACTGTCCAGGACATGCCTGTAAATGCAAACTGTAATGTATGAAGTTCATAAATCATCCAGAAAGGTTTGAATGTCCAGTGTGATACACACAGGACAGTGTGTAGTGTGGTAGAAGAGCTCATGTGGCCTTGAACTTCTCTGGATCTTGGTGTGCTCTGCTGCCAAGCCAACACCTTTTATAAAGTGTGAGATGCACGTGTTTATTAAGGACTGACTGCTAGCACCAGTTTTGAAGCCCCCAAATTTGGGTCATATGCCTCTACTGGCAGGTCTGCCCCTGGAAGCAGCGGCTGCAGAATGGCAAGGTCATGTTGTTATCTGGAAATGGGAATCAGGCTGTTGCTTCCCTAAGAGTGCTCAGCAGAATGGGTAATGAATGGATGACATAAGAGCTGCATTCCCCTCTGAGGAAACACACATCCAGGATGCCAGCCATGCTTGTCAACTCTGAGCCTGTTCCTCTAGGGCATTCTTTCCTGTCTTGGAGTGCCAGGGTCTGTGGAAGTATTTGAAGTGGAGTATGGTCTTTCTGGGAGTAGCCCTTGGCAGTAGGCTACTAGTCGCTGCTCTCTGATCTCGCTCTGGTGTCTCCATATTACCTGTCAGGAAAGCTCACTGGCTGGGGTGAAATCTTGCCAGGCATTCTTGTACCACGAGAGGTTTGATGCAGCAGAGAGCATCTCAATTACCATTTTCCTAACTCTGTAAAGGTGAGATTTTGAGTTGCTCCCTCAGCATCCTGTGAGATTTTCCTACTCTTTGTCTCAGGTTATCTATTATTCTCTGTAAATTAGCCCATGCATGTATTTTTTGTGGGTAGAAGGTTATTCCTGATCTTTCCTTCTCCAGCAGTGAAAACCTACAGTAGACCCATGTGACCCCAAGCAAAATACGTTGAATATCAGTTTTAAATGTTTTAATACTTTAAAAATCAATTTTAAAACAAGCTTCGCTGCTTGCTGTCTGAGCTCAGTACATTTTCTTTGCCTGAAAATTTGATGCTCTGACCTCTGCCTTGTCTTGAGCAGCCTGAGCTGAGGGATGGTTATTCCCAGGATGGATGCTATGAGAGGCAGCTGAGCTCCCAGTCTTCAGCAGGATCAGGGCAGCTGGCACAGCCCCTGCTAGTGCATAAGTGGGAGGCCTGCAGTTTCCCAGGGCTGTCACTGCAGCAACTTTCACTGGCATTAAAATCACTTAGAATTTAAAAACAAACAAACAAGGACATGTGAAGTATTTTCCGGGAAGGAGACCATAGAGAGCAGATTAAGTACATCTGCCTCTCCCATCTCCCAGACAGGAAGAAAGACTGGAGTTCAGTGTTTTCCTAAGTGGGATTAAAACAGGCTCTGGAGCTGCCTTCTGGGGTGGGACAGAGGAAAGCCAGGAATAGCAAGGAAGGTCTGTGTGTGTTTTATAAATGCATCTATATCAGGTGAAACTGTCTAGAATCTCTGAAGCTGTGCTGGTGGTAATATCCATTTTATTAACAAAAGCCTGCTTATTTTATATTAATAATAAGATACTAGAGCTATTAGAAAAGAATAAAAAATGACTGGTTCTAGAGGAACATCAACGCTGGTTTTCCTTGTATGAAAAGATTGCAGTCCTGTACCTTCTACATTTTACAAGCCCTGGATGTCCTTAACAAGTTCTTTTTGTCTCCTGGGGAATTCAGATAAATTTTCTTCTAACCTTTCAGCAAAAATTGTTTTATAAAGACAACCCAGGATGTTTTACTCAAAAGGAATCTAGTGCAGTAGCCAGCCTCTGGAACGCTCTCACTTGAGGCATATGGAAGAGTCTTTTGGCTGTTATTGCTCAAGAAGAGATTTTCTGTTTAATCTTTTGCTGCTGTCTGTGATTTTAGCAGTCTGTGTCAAAACTTTGGGCTGTTTTGGGAAAGCAACTTTCCACCTGTTTCTGAGCTGGGCAGCTGTAGCTTGCATTTCATCCTTTAATGCAGATATCCCCAACTTGTTGATGATAAATATAAATAGTTCCATTTAATCTAAAAATATTTTAACTACCTTTTTCATGGGTAACAATCCTTGGAGATTACAGTAGCCATGATCTGTGGGGGAGAGTCTATCAATCTGTCCCTAAACCTCGTTCTGTTCTCTGGACCAGTGGCTTTTTGTTTAGCAGTGGCAATTTGCCAGTGGCACTGGAGAGTGACTGTGTATGGGTGTGCCAGAGGCGCTCCTGTCTTGGAGGGAGTCTCTTTCTTGAAAGAACTGAGGCTCTGGCCCAGGTGAGTGGGGTCTGAAGACTTACAGCCTGGGGATGGGAGCAAGGCACTGCTGCTCAGACCCTTTGCCTCACCAAAGGTGTTGGTCAAATTGCTTGGCTGCAGTGCCTTGGTTGGGTTTTCTACCATCCTTTCAGCTGCGAGTAACACTGTACGTCTGTGTACCCTGGTTTGGGCCAGAATGACCATTGGGGTTGCTGTTTTACTGTGTTTATCTTCTTGTTGGGGGAGTGTGCAGGTGTTTGGTAGGAACTGGGGTTTTGATGCAGGGTCTTTGTGTGTGCACACGTGTGCTTTGCTTCTGTTTTGACTTCTGTATTGCTCCGCGTTTGAACAAGAAGAGGGTATGGTCAAAGAAATGGGGCAGAAAGCAGAGGTTTGCAGAGGATCTTTAGGTCCCATTGGAGCTGATGCCACAGTCCTGGCCAGACTCTAAGAATAGTCTTTTATTTCATTTTTTCCCCCTTCTTCTGACAAGCTCTAATCCTTCTCACAGCATGGAGTTATTTGCCATTGTCTCAAATCTGGGGTTCTAGGTGATCTCTTAAATATTGTAGGTCTGGATTGGAGACCATCTTGAGGGCAATCACCAGTGCCTTCCACTGGTCTGAGAGTCTGAAAGGACTGAGAGTATAGCACTGATGTGCTTACTGCAGCCTTCACTCCTGAGGAGAGGTGACCCAACACTTTCCCTGTGTGCCAAGGGCTTTGTGGGGTTCTGCCCACCATGTTACCCTACAATGATACTGGGCCATCAGGGCTCGACTTCTCCGATGAGAAGAGTGAAATTGTTCTCTACCAGACACTGGCATTTATAGGATTCCAGGTGTCCTTGTGTACAGATCTTGTCTGTGTAGAGCTGCAACTTCTTGGTCATTGTCTTGCTGTGTATGAGGTGTTGCTGGGATGTGATAAAGATTTTGACTCGGATCAGGGCAAGGGTGCAACTTGGCCATGTGATTTGATTCACAGTTGACTTGAAAACATTCTAAGGAGTCGAATGAAGAAATGATGCCCACTCTGTTTGTAAAAGAGAGAGACTTTAGTTGGTACTAGCAAAGGGCTGACAGTCCAAACCTGATCAAATGTGTGTTTATCTGACAGCATCCTGTCCTGCCTGGTCCTTTATCAATCTTCTGTGTCTGGTTAACATGAGCTGTAGCACATCTGGCTCCAACTCCTATTGCCAAAAGGCCAACGCACATCGTGACAGAAGGGTTAAACAGAAGGTGGAAGTGACTGATGGCTTGCTCTGGGCAGTAACACAGCAGTAAATGCTGAGATGACATGGGAACACTCTTTAGCTGACGTCCTTGCAAGCCTCTTGGTGACATCAAACTCCTGGACCACTTCCAGTCGAGTTTGGCCTTGCCCCAGTGACAATAGATGTTAATCTGTTGGCTTGTCAGAAAAACGTGTTAGTGGTTTTTTTACAGATCCATTTCCAACCCTCAGATTTTCCTGCTAGTAAACACAGCATTATGTCATTGTTTTACCAGGAGCCAAGCACCAAAGCCAACTGTGCAGTACTGTTGTCAGCAAATGTCCTTTCACTTTGGGGATGTATTTGAGTTCCCAGGCTCTTTTTTCCCCACTATTGCCCGTGTTCTGATCTCTGTGTCCATCAAAAGCCTACAACACTTTATGGGGAACACATGTAGGGTCCAGCAGTTGTGGGTAACACTTTTCAATGTATTTGTATTAGATGGGGCTCTTGTACCTGTTTAGCAAAGGTGCCTTGGTTTGTAAACCTTCATCTTTTGGTTACATTGGCCAAGACAAACTCTTGGACCCACATGCAAAACAAGGTGAAGGATTTTGCAGCCCAGCTTTGCTTCTAATTGATAAAATAATAGCCAAGTCGTAGCCAGGGGCAAGGTCCTGTCCATGGTAGATCCTGTTTGTTTCAAAACACAATAGCTGAGTTCCTATTAAAAAGACTGGTTGTCAAATTGCTAATGTTATAAATTAACTTCCATAGCTTTCAGAAACAGCACTCACCACAGATGAAATAAAGCCATTTATAACATTCTTGTAACTCTTGTTCCTTGTTTTGCTTCTAGACTTATTTCCAGCTGTCTTTGCAAAGGATATGAAAGAAAAGATTTATAAAGTTACCTCCAGTGGTTCGGAGCTAATCTGCTTAAAACAAACAAACCTCCTATCCCTACCTCTACTTGACTGGGAACAGTCAAATCCTTCTCATACCAAGGCCTGTCTAAAATCATCTCCCACATCAATTGAAGTAATCTAGAAGCAGGGAAAAGAGGAGAGAGATATGTTAATTTGAATGCAGACCTATAATTCTTCTGATACAGGCATGGATAGATGATAGAGAACTGGTTTAACCCCTTTGCAATAGTGGAGGAATTACAACATTCTTGGGTATGAGGTGGAATAAAATTAAATTTTATTTACATAATTAAGCTGTACAACACCTTGTTGAAAAGTGTTATGAAGACTTAAAGTATAACTGGTTCACAAAGAACTGACAAATTTCTGGGGATAAGACTGCCATTAAATACAGCAGTCAAGATACGTGGTTGGGTCAGAAAGTCTGTTACCTGCCAATTGCTTAAGACTAAGCACCCTGTGTTCTCTATGTTGCTGTTAAGCAGTTTCCATCTAACTTCATTAAAAACAGAGTGCAGAGCTTAGATACAGCTTCATTCTGACCCAGCCTGCATCTCGTGATGCCTTCCCAGATGTCCCTTAGCTGTATGGCACTAACTCAGGCTGCTGGGCCTGGTTATATTGCTCACAGCAGCGAGAGCTGTTGATTCTTGGCCAGGTAAAGTTAGGAAGCACAGTGCATGCCGTGAGGAAGTGAACCTCCATCATCACTTCCAACTCCCTTTTCTGCTCCATACACTTTTTTTTTTGGATCCCATCACATGTTTATGGGCTAGTGTTGAATATCTGGGCCTTGACAGATCCCTTTCTGCTTCCCAGTCTTGGGTCAAGTGGCAGTCTATTTTGTTGGAGATATCACGTCTGGTATTACTATTAATATATGTTCAGGCCTTGTAGTTATCTAATGCCTTTCATCCAAGGGTCTCCAACACTCTGTACATCAGCACCTCTTTGCAAGGTAGACAGATCAGACAGGGAAAGCATTGTGTTTGTAGCAGTATGTCTCCTGGCAGAAGTGCCTTCTCAGAGCTGTCAGGAGACTAGTGGATAATTTGGACTGATGGAAAACAGTGTTCCTTTTATGGCTGAAAGTGGGTCATGGAACTGTAGAACATAGACCTGGGTCATTAATGCTGTCTAAGCATATTGCATTCCCACATATGAACCTTCAGGGTGGTTGTGTTGGCTTGACTGGGAGCCTCAAGCTTCTTCTGATGGTTGATGACTTCCAGTACAGACCTTTCGTTATTCACAAGCATCCTGTTCTTACACCAGTTTTGTCCTTTTGCATAAGGTTTCTTCACTCTCAGTTTGATTTGACCTCTTATCCCTCTTCTCCCCACTGTTATGGAGAATGATTGTGGCCCTTCTTAGCCTTCATTCTGCTGAGCTCCTCTGGCCTCCTCTTGTAGAAAACACCACCCTGAAAGGTACAGAGCAAACAGGTTTCCTTGCCCCACACTTCTCACAGTCACTGCACACTGAACACTGAACTGCCAACAGTTCAGTCTGGGCAACACCAAGCATGTGATGGGTTAATTTGTACTGCTGGGTACAGCCTTGCTCATCTTGGCAGAGGCCAGATGCAGCTGCCAGGAGAAAGTTTGACCTCAATGGGGTGATATTCTGGATGCAATCAGGTGTGATTTGGAGTAGACAGCTCCTGGATCTGTCCTGTCCCTGCACTGTGCACTGTGTCAACCTGAAGGAGGATGCCTCCAACTTGTGGTTCTTTCACAGTTACATTTTCTTCCCTTCAGGGACTTTCAGAGCTAGTCCCAAAGCCTTGCAAAAGCAGAGAAGAGAAAACGTGGCTGGTTATGTTCCCACAGTTAGCTTTAATTGAGGTCATTTTAAGCAAATGGTGTCTATTTAATGTTCTGATAGCACAGATAAACCAATTTTCAGCAGGTCTTGGGAATGGAGCAGTAGAGATGAAGGGCATCGTTTTAGGGGGCAGCATCTTGCCTGATGACATGCTTGGCAGGGTTACTGGAGCACTTGGGTGAAGCTCTCTCATTTGGACAACTTCTGCACATCCTGCTTGGGTGAGAGGAGAGGTGGCCTGTGGTTTCTGTCTGAACTTCAGCAATAGTGAATAATTCCAGATTGACGCTGTGGAAGCTTGCTGTTTTTGTGAAGGGTGGACAAGCCAAACATAACAAGAGTTCCTCAGTGCTTGGGGAAGAGAACCAAGGTCACCATTTGGAGCCTGTAGTTTTGGCAGACACAGAAATGACGTGCCACATCATATGTGTATTGGTGGAGATAGCTGGGGTGATTATCAGCAAGCTTCTTTGTAGGCTGGTTTGTGATGCTGATGATCCAAAACTGATGTTGGGATGTTCCGGACAAACACACTCTCTTTTCAGCTTCCATATCTGCTATTTTTTAATGTTTTTGGCATTGGTCTTTGGGGTAAGGAAGAGGCCATAGCAGTCCCTGGGATTTCAATCCCCATGAGTCCAAGTTCTGAGCTTGTAGATCTGCTGCCATTAAAATTAGCATCGCTTGAAGTTGTCCCCTTTATAAAGCTGGATGCTGACTCTGCTGTACTGAGTTCCTTGTCCAGAGCTGTCCTTGATCCTGGCTGTTTGGCCAGCTATTCTCCTGGCTGGTATCTCTCCATCGTCCTTTGCGGGGGAACGTTCCCAGGACCTGCCATGAAGATTGTTAAATGTCCTCTCTTGTGTGCCCAGTGCCTGTTTTTTTAACAAATCAGTCCTACAAGATGTGTATCAGTGAAAATAATAAGAATGCAGCTTATTTCATCAAAACAGCCCTTCAGATATATAACTCCATCTTAGAGGTTGATTTTTTTGGGAGACCCAAGAGGGGAACACAGTCCCTTACGTTTTAAGGAAGTTTTTGCACTGAGATTCATGACCTGTTTCAGAAGCACTGGTAGAAGTAACACAGGCAGTAGGTTTGCCTGTCTTAAATTCACTATTCAATGGATGAAAAATGTGCAGAGACCACTTGTTAAAATTATACTTGGTATCTTTGCACTTCTTCACAACTGTCAGTGAAACTACAACAGCACTTTGGAACCTGTGCTTACTGTGGCAGTGTCAGCAATAGGTAGCAGTGTGGGGGATCATGACGGAAGCCCTTACAAGTCTCTAATGTAATTTGCTAAAGGTAAAACCAGAAGGTTGCAAGCCATCTTTCTGGGTGGAGCAGGACGTTTGAGCAGGGATAACGATGATCGTTCAGTGGCGGATTCTTTGTAAAGTTTGTGTGTAAAAGGTTCATGTGTAGAGAGACTTAAAAATGGATGGTGAGGAGGAACCAGGCTGGCTGTTGGCAAGTGTGCGGTGATGCTTTGTGCTTCCAGCTGTTTCTCCGAGACTTGTGAAATCCTCATACACCACTGGTGAAACCTGTGCAGCTCCGCAAGGGAAATGGTATGGATCTGTCATAGCGGTTTTTCATTCCTGCGAGATGGGAGACCTGGTACCA
Organism: Chiroxiphia lanceolata; assembly: GCF_009829145.1. Classification (NCBI taxonomy): domain Eukaryota; kingdom Metazoa; phylum Chordata; class Aves; order Passeriformes; family Pipridae; genus Chiroxiphia; species Chiroxiphia lanceolata. The sequence continues at coordinate 12,592,985 of NC_045644.1, forward strand.
CTTACCTGTTGCTGCTGAGTAGGTCACTGGTGAAGTTAGGAAAGAGTGGCTCTGAGAGTGGATTTGGGGTTTGTCTGGGGTTTTGGGAGGCCTGTCTCAGACTGTTTACTCAGGAGGTGGAGTGCTTGTACGTTGGAAACTGCACTGTTTCTGGGAGGTTTTGAGCTGCCCACGCCAACATCGCTTTGGCAAGTCTTGGCCAGTATCTGGAGTGGCTCTGGTTTTCCACCGCTGCTCTAACTGCCTGAATGTGTTCTGGGACAAGGACAAGGATTGCCCTTAGTAGTCTCTTAGGTTATTGCTGAACACGTTAAGGAGCACAGCATTTTATCTTCTGGCCTGAGGGATTGGGGTCAGCACTCCCAACTGACCAGGTGAGAGACAAGAAAGGGTGTTTCTTGGGCAGTCGGAGGGTTGGGGCCTTTGAGTGTAGAAGGAGCCATGTTGTATCCAATGTGATTACAAGCACCCAGGTCAAACAGCAGATGCCTGGCTCCCTCCCCAGCCTCCCCAGGGATGTTGTCTGTGAAGGCATGGAAACAAAGTGTAAAATGGTATGGTGGGACAGTGTTAATGATAATGTACCGGAGATCCTGAGCCCATTTCCTGAGGTTCTTGCCTCATTGTCAGATGGGGATTAGCAAGAGGAATTGGGTTAGGGGGATTGCCAGCAGTTGTCACTCATGTCAGATAAAGAGAGGCTAACACTGAGCAGTGCAACTCTGGCTATGAAATACTTACTAGGCTTCTTGTTACCCTAATACCTAAAGATTATACAAAGGGATTAAAATTAAAAACATTTATTGAAAAACTATTTCCTCTGCAATCTTCTCTCTGAGTTGATTTTTCAGTAATTGGTTGGTTCTCTTGCCCTGGGAGTGTGCAGCTGAGGAAAAAAACCAATTGACTCTTGACAGGTAACTGCCTCATCTAGATTTCTGCTTGTGTCCGTGGAGGTTTGCTGGGCAGAGGAATTGCAGTTCCTCATGCTTGAGCAGTGAACTGTAACAGTGATTTTGACTCCACACGCTCAACACTGATCTTACAGAGAGATGCTGTTGCCAAAATTGCGTTTGGTCTCTGTTTGATCTCAGTTTAAATCACATGGGCCATTTACTTCAACTTAATAAGTAACAGTGCAAAAGTAGTGGGGTGCTCATCTGGCCTGCAAACTCAGTCTCCTCAAATACACGGTAGAGCAAACTTACTTTCTTTGCAGCTAAAAAGAGTCAAATGGTCTTACAGTGCAGGTCAAGTTTTATGCAAAGATGCCATGAATTAACTAATGCATGTAATAAGGTAAATCATAGCACTTTGGTAATGTGTGTGATCAATGTTGCATGGTTTAGTGAGCCCACTGAAGTGGCTTTAGGGATTGGGAGGTTTTGGTTGCATTTCTTCAGTGTGGTTTGATGTTTGTTCAACATGAAATGATTCATCTGATGAATTAAGGGTGAATCAAAGGTCTCTTTTGCAACTCCTGCTGCTTCACCGGTTTTTTTGCAAGGGGGGAAATCTTAATTTCTGCCGTGGTTTAATTGATCTTTGTAAAGAAACATGCTAATGATGATCCTGGCCATGGAGTGCTATGGATTTGCCAGCAAGAGAGTCTGCTATCTCAACTTCAGATGCTTCCCTCTCAAATTACAGCTTCTAATTTGATTTATTTGGAGTGTGTTTGTATTTTTACAATCTGTGGTTTTGCTATCCTGTGTTAGTTGCTGTCCTCTTAGGCTGTAAGAGCTTTCCTTCATGCTGGCAGGAGGAGGAACATGATATAAAAACTACTGTCATTACTGTTGCTGAAAATAGGCCAAATTTCCAACACACGAAGTGTCTTTCTCTTCTAGTCTTATTTAGAGACATAGTAATATTCCGAAGGTTGCCCTAAAAACTCCTCTAGTAAAATACATTTCTGGTGAGTTAACAATACAATTTTCTAATAAATATGAATTTTTAAATTGGAATTCAGCTGCATATTTAGCATTCCCCAAGTGGCACAACCTGACGATGATAGAAATGACTTGGGCTGTCCTGTGCTGGGAGAGAGATGTACATGTAGGGGCAAGAAACTGAAGTTGCTGCAGCAACTGTTGCACAGATTTTTGCAGAAGGCACTGGCTCAGTTTCTCCTGGACGCTCAGCTGGCCCTGCAGCCGTGATGCTCCTTCAGCACATCCCGATCCTTGGCAGCTCAGCTGTCAGGGGACAGTACCGAGACAGAGAGTAGCTCCTTACTGGCTCTGTGAATGTAGGGGTCTGTCCCACCAACAAAATCCAGTCTATTTTTATTTTTGGAGACTGCCATGATAGAGTTCTGCTCTGTGCAGTGCTAAATTAGAGAATGAAACTGGTTGAAGGGTGTGCATGCCTCTTCTGCTCCCTGCAAGGAAGACTTGGAGGGTAGTGGCCTTGTCTTCCCACCATTCCTCCTAAGGGCAGGAGTGTTGCTCATACCCAGGTACTACCTCCCCCTGCCTCCCACTGGCTTGGCAGGCAAGTGTTAATGCTGGTCCCAGCCTTTTTCCACTCTTTGGACCTCATGGAGAAAGGCCAAGTAGAGTATGGGAGGCTCTGTCACTTGGGCAGGAATCTGGGCTGGCTTTTGAGCTGTCCTCAGTGTGGGTCTGCCTGTGCACCACCCTTACATGGGATAGAAAGGGGTTTTTTTGAAGATGAAAGTGAGCAAGTTGTGGAAGCTGCTCTGCCGTGAGGTAAATACAAGGACAAGGAATCAAAATGAATGTGGGTAGAAATGGATCCAAATTTCTACTGGGGGTCTGGAGACAGCTGCAGTCTTAGCTATCTCTAAGCATGGCCAGAGCTTGCTCGTTGCTAATAGAGCTCAGGTGGGTGGTTAAGAAGTGCAGGAGAGAGGATCTTGGTCTAATCCACAAAGCCATGACAGCCCTGCCCCTCTGTAGGGCTCTAACACACCCAGCAAGGGCCACTTGCATTGCACCACCAGAGCAATGGCTGTGAAGGGCTTCTGCTGCAGTTCTGTGGGCATTGTAGGCTCTTTCCTTTCTCCTACTCCTCTCTGACTTGTTTCAGCATTCTCTAACCATGGGAGCATTGCCCCATGGGTCCTGAGTCCAGCCACAGTGTTTCTGATGCACTTTAATTCCTTAATTTTTTGTTCTAGGTCAGTCTCAAACTTGCATTTATTGAGAGTGGAGGTGTTTGGGAAGGTGTATGCCGCTGTTCTTTCCCATGTGTTGGTGGTACGAGTGACTTCAGGTTGTTGCTGCCTGTCTGGGAGCATGGTATACATCCCTTTTCTATTATCCCATGCAGCTTCCACCAGAGGACTGGATGGGTCTGGGTCCCCAGAGCCAGTCAGGCTCCTGCTGTGTAGGGTCACAGTGCTGCTGAGCCAGGGGGCAGCTGCTGCCATAAGCAGCCCTGATTCTCTTCCCTGCACTCTCTTTGTCTTGATACTTCTCTGAGACTGTGGTTAGCCAATTCAGGGAGCAAAAAAAGTCCCAAATTATTTCCTTTTTTGGAAGAGAAGCTCTTCTGTCGGTTGGTGGAAGACAGAGGCTGTGGTCAGGGATAGTATCCTGTGATGGGGTGAAGTGTCATCTCTTCCAGCTACTCCTGACCACAGGTCACATCCTCCCGCAGATCTGATGCCCAGAACCCTCCCTTCTCCCAAAACAGCAGGGATTAACTAGAGCTCATTTCCTAGTAGGTTTTTCCTCGTCTGTATTTTCAGGGGCTGGCACACCTGGTCCTTCTGGCAGATGTGTGGTGGTGGTGGTGGTAAACGCTGGAGGGAAGGGGCAGCGCCGGGCGATGTGAGCGGTGGCCAAGCTGCCTCCTACATCTGCCCAGCTGCAGCTCAGAGCATGTCTGACCTCAGTGGGGCAGCGGCTGCGTCTCTGACTCGCCAGTCTCCGTGACACACACGATGTTCAAAGTGCCTTTGCATATAGGAAGTAGTTTAATCAGAGTTTTGTTCACCACTTCAGCAAATCTGACCAGAGTCTGCATTGTTAAGAGTAAATGTCACACACGCAAATATAATAACATCTGGTTTCAAGTGAAAAGAGTGAGGAAATGGGTGTTGTGGTTAAAATAAAGTCTGCATCCTGAAGTCACTCCTCTGCAGCTAGGTTTTGTTTGGATAGATTCAATGTAACCTGTAATATCAAGACTCCGATTGTACGTGGGAAATTAGGGCAAAGGCTGAGTTTTTGCCATAACCCTGAACTTTCTACCCAGGTCCTAAATATTTTGTAGACATTTTTCCTTTCTCCAAATATCCTTTTAGCAAGTTCTCCTCCATGATTCACTACCCTTTACTCTAGTGAGCAGCCCGATGGGGATATCCGTATTGACTTGAGATTCTGATTTACACCGTTAGGATAAACTGAATCAGAGCCCATCTTGAATGGGGCCCATTTATTAACAAAAGACCTTCTAACTGCGGGCAGCTGTAGAGAGCTGCTGTCCCAGTGCTCATGGCCAGCTGTCTCTCGAGGAATTTGGTGCCATGTATGTGTAGCTGGGTCATCCTCCAGCTTTTCCTGTTACTGTAGTGCTGTGTGAAGGAGCATACAAATGTATTTTCTATAGATCACTGTGACTCTCACAAAACTCCATCCTGTTTTTGGCAGCTTTCAAAACTGTGCGCTTGCTTCAGATTTTTGGCTTTCTCTGGTGTCGTGGGAAGTGGAGAGAGTTTTTGATTTTGTGTGCTGTACGACAGTGGATATGCTGTCACAGTGTGCAAGGGATTAATGTCATTTTCATATGGCCTAGAAATTTTAACTTTGAAAGCTAAAATGAGAAACAAGTAAGCTTCCTTTTTATGCCTTTAGGACAAGAGAGTTTTGGGTGCTTGTATCTTTCTTATTAGAAATCATTTGATATCACTTTAAAGGATGCTGGACACGTACACCGATTACATATTTATCATTTAGATAGAAGCCTTGCACAACCCTGCAGGCCTTTTAAACTCAGCATTGGCTTGAAAACACAGTATATGAAGCCCTATCAATGCAGCCTATCAGGATAACTAAATATTATGCATGGAGCAAAATATTTCCCTTTCATTATGAAAATAAGTATTCTCTGCAGTGTCACGCTTCAAGCATGTTGTTCAAAAGATGTGATCAAGACATCAAAGAAAGGAAAATGATTAAGATAGCAGGAACTAAACCAGCTGCCTTTCCTTTGGTAATTAACAGACCATCTCATGCATTGCCCTGCTGAAATTGCAATCTTTTTTCCCCCTGAGAGCTGTGTTCTGAAGTGAGAGTCATTTTACCACTTTTAAAATGAGCTGTTTAATTTTACGGTCAGAATAAGACTTAGCAAGAAGCAAGAGTCAACTTCAGTACTGTGCTATAACCTGGCTCTTCAATTATCAGGACAATTTAAAGGGTCAATACTATTTTCTTCTCTGCTTTAGATGGAGGTCTCTGCCTTGGCACATTTCTAGGGTGACCTGAAGCAGGTCTTTGGACTCGCATATTTCACTTCATGAATGCTGAACATTAAAAACATGAGAAAAACCAATCTGCTTTTGCTTTTGTTTCTTTGTTTGTTTGTTTTCCCCCCACTGTTTTTCTTAGGAAAGAAAGTGAACTGGCTTTAGCCCTGGGCTTGTGTAGCTGAGGCAGCACAGAGTATTTACTAAATATCTTTCCTGGATGTTTTGGTTTGTACTGCATTATCTGCCCTGCCCCTTTGAGGCCAGCTTGCATCTGCCTGTCTGTCTCTGAGTGTCAGGGCTGCCCGTCCCCATGCTATGTCATTAAGGTATTATAGTCCTCCTCTCTCTGGGATTCACAAGATGGTCCACAGAAGCAAAATTCTATGCTCAAAGTCTACAGTTGGACAGGCAACCCAAAATAGATTGACTTTTCCTTCTCTGGAGTCTGTTCTGCTATGGACACACAAAACTAGCTCAAAACCAATCTCTTTGGTTTCTTAATGTTTCAGCATGGAGAACAACCTGAGGATGAGGTTGCATGGAAGGGCTCATCTCTCCTGAGATTTCAGCCCCTTGAAGTGAGGGATATTTGAACTGCTGCTTCCATGAGAGCAGTTTCTCAGGGAAAAAAGCTATTGTGAAACACCTCTCACGGTGGCTCCAGTGTCAGGAGGCTCAGGAGGCATGGCTTGTGTCCTCAGCCCTGCTGCACACTGTTGGTAAATCATTCACCATCTGATTTTTTTCTTTTTTTTTTTTTTTTCCCTTTTTTTCCCCCCCCATCTTTTAAATCAGAGTTGCAAAACTAGCTCAAGAAGGGCCATGGTGGCCACTGGTGTTTTTCAGCTTGATGCAAGCTATTGTCTTCTCCTTATGTTTTCCCTACTTCAGTTTTGGGGGATATGGTGATGCTTTTCTATCTCTGCCAAATGCTTTCAAGTTAGCAAATGGAAGGTGCCTTCATATGGTCATACAAGTGATGTGTGCAGTCACAAGGAGAGACAGTACTTGCAAATTTAGATTTGATCCCTAGCCCAGCTGTCCTTGACTGGAGATGTAACAGCAGTGACACCAGGTTTTTGGAGCCAAGTGTTACAGCAGCCTTGGGATTTACTAGATATGAAATATATTTAAAGTATATTCTGGGGTAAGGCTACGCCTCCTTTTTTGCAGTGTGGTCAGACCTGTGTTCTTCCTGCTGATATCAGTTGAAGTTTCAGATAAGGGAGAAGGTCAAAAAAATGTTTTGCCTTTTTTTTTTTTTTTAAATTGCTGCATCAGACAAGTTGTAGATGTAAACAAGGAAACTATTATATATGCTATTTGTGACATGTTGTTGATTTATTCCTGGAAAAAAGTTCCTCTTTGCATTTTCTTCCCCAAAATTGCTTTCTGCTTTTGTACAAAGGTGTGGCATAACCCCATCATCTCTCACAGAGACACTTTGCATCAGAGGTGGCATAATGTTATATGATGTGCTTCGAGTCTGGCCCCGGCCAAGCCTCACAAGTCAGAGACAGTGTCAGGAAGGATAGAAGACAACATTGTTAGCTCTTTAAAAATCTGATGAAAGGGGCAGATAGATCAAAAGAAGAATTCAAGTGGGAGCTGAGACTTCTGGGGGGAGCTAGAAATTCTGCTTCTTCAATCAAAATTACAGCTTGCCCTGGGCAGAGTCTAGAAGTGATGTTTGGTGCCATCTTGCTGTGTTTTTGGGGCTGAGTCTCAGTGCCAAATCCACCCAGCTTTGATGATGGAGAGAGGTGTGTGGGAGTAGAGCATGCTCAGCACTTTGCAGGATGAGAGCTTTTTGTCAGATTCTGTGAAGTAAGGTCAGAACTAGGGGACAGAAGTGATGGGTGCTGAACAGCTTGAACAAGGGAAAGCAGGCTTTTTTCTTTCTGTTCACAGTTGTTCCCTCCCTCGGTGCTTTTCTCCAGCTGTAATTTTGTCATTATGTGCAAATTGGTTACAGTGATGTGTGCTTATCAAAAACCCTCATTGTGCATTCTGTAGTCCTCACATTGTCCTTAACTCCTGTTGTGAGAGAGCATCTGTCTGCAACTGAAGTGACCGTGGCTAAAAATGTACATTTTTAACTTTTGTTTTAGTGAAATGACACAAACTTGAATTGTCATCGCAGTTAATGCTCAATAAAAAAGGATGTTTTTCCTGCTGAGAGGTGGAAAAAGGCTTTTATTTGAATTTATTCCTCTGGAATAAAATGCTGCATCTTGTGCAGAAACTAAAAGCACTGTTGAAAAATGCTGAATGCCACACATAAGTAATTTTATTTAGTTAAAAAAAAATCTGAAGGGAAATCACTCCTAGTTTTGATCAGCCTTGTCCTAGAAAAAGAGAAATTATCTCTATGTGTAACATAAAAAGGGAGCTTAAGCAATGGCCAAAATAACCAAGCCATCCAACTTTAAGCTTCCACCTGAGCTTTAAGCTTCTTTCTGATCTATTCCATTAAAATTCAGTCTTGGAGGTGATTCGATAGGGAAGCCTTCTTGGATAAAAGAGAAATTTAACTGGAAGTAAGGTCTCTGTAGGATGCCTTGGCTCTGTGGCTGTGCAGAAGGGGGGGACGTGGCACCATGTCCTGCTGAATCTGTGGAGCTCCTGCCAGGCAACTGGGAACATGCCACCACCCCAATGGTGGTTCATGTGCCTGTCATTGCTACCTCCTGCCTTATCAGGAGGAAGGTGAGGGAGGCACAGAGTACTGATACCCACAGGGTGAGAAGGTGTCTCTGATGGTTTTGAATTCCAGGCATTTCAACTCCGAGCTGCTGCAAACCCTTTGTTCTCTCAGCTGCAGCAGTGGCACCAAGTAGCATCCCAGATGGATAACTGTCTTGTAACTCTGCAGTGACTGTGCTGGCCTTTGGGAAACCAGCTACAGTCTAAGCAGGGCTCCCAAGTGGCTCACTCAGTCTCAGTTGCTGGCAGACTTGGAGACAGTTTCCATGGGTTAAGATCTCCTGCTCTGCAATGAATACCCTTTCTCAACTTACAGTTTCTGATGTAGCATGAAAGGATCCTTGGTCTCTCTTAATCTCTTATGCAGCTTCTTCTGTTAAATCCCTAAGTTCAAGTTGGCCAATTCATTATTCTGAATAAATTAAAAATATCTATCTTTAGTCCTTTTGGTAAGAACTTGAGCTTTACTCAGAAAATAGCCCTGCTCTTCTTCTGGTGCTTTCAGGCTTCAGCCTGTGATCATGTTGTACCCTGGGTAGTGTCAAAAGCAGGGATATTTGGAAATATTCCACTGCAGTGGAGGGCAGTTCTGGCAGGGGCAGTGTCTGCATTAGAAGACTAAAATAGTGATGAGGGAAGGGCTTGGACCGTGTGCTCTGCTGGGTGATGTACGTGACTTGAGACAGCTGCAGACTCTGTTGGTACTTGGTGGTGGAGACGGTTTAGAGACTTTGCACAAAGCCCTCCCCACCTGAACAGGCTGAAGGAGAGGAATTTGGCACAGTGGTTTCAGGCATGACTGCTGTCTGTGTAAAAAAACAGACATCTTTTAAGTGCCTGTGATCAGAGGATCTTGTTCAGACCTGGTATCATGCTATTCACTTCAGCTGGTTACTAATCCCGGCACTGAGTTTGACCCTTAAGCTTTTTGTTTTTATCATGTGCTTTGATACAGTAATAAAAATACTGACTGGCTGGCAGAACTCCAGGGCTTGGCTTTATATTGTAGCAACTGCAATACGAATGTGCTTAAAAGTGGTTTTATGCTGCAGGATATTGTCCTTTCCCCCTGCCCCCCCCCCCCCCCCCCGATTATTTTAAAGCTCACGTTCCCTGTTCTGTGGACAACTCTGCCCTTTGCACAATTGTGCAGAACAGGTTTGTCCCAGGATTGCCTTTGTCCTGGGCCTCAAACTCAGGTGTATAGAAACACAGGACTTCAATGAAAATACTGCCTCAGGCTCCATAGGAGAGGAGATGGAGTTGGAGGTGGGTTGGGGCCTGGGAGGCCACTCTTCCCCTCATGATACTGATACCTGAGCTGCTCTTCCCATCAGACGTGACTCGTGTTTGAACTTTCTGAAGCATTTGATACTGGGATATCCCATCCCTGCTGGGCTGGGAGGCTGAGTGTGTCTGTGTGCCTGCACTTGCAGTGAGACGAGTGTTTTTAGAGAAAATCCCTGTGCGTGACTGAGCTGCAGTGCCCTCATGCCAGGCAAGTCACTGGCCTTTTAATGTATCCTATAGGATTTGAGTGTGCCACAAAGAGACTCCAGTGAGTTTATTCTGCTGCTTGCAGGGGCAGCTTTGGTTGCATGGAGTGCATTGCACTGCTGCTGTGTTTCAGCAACATGCCCTCTTAATATCAGTCCATATTAGCTTTATTTCAGTGTTATCTGAAAGATTCTTAATTCAAGTATAAATGTGCCCTTGATACTTGGTTCACAAGCTGTTCACTCTTCATTTCTGTGAATAACTGTCTGCTAGCTCCTGAAATTTAAATCTCTACTCTACAGTGCCCCTAGAATTGATTTTATCTAGGTTTAACCAGACCTCCCCTTACAATGCTGCTTCTCTATGCGCTGGAGAGTAGGTCAGTCTCCCAGATTATACCCTCAGTTGCTCCAAGAGAAATGGAAGGAACGTACTTTGTTTTTGCTTTGTATAGGGAAATTACAGCTACTGCTCTGCCTTATTTCTGCCAAAGGGCAACTTCTTTGCGGAATGACATTGCAACCTTTAAGAGCGAACTTGTCTGTGCTGAAGTGGATAGACAGGACTTACTACTCCTTGAATGCAAGTACTGAAAGAGAGCATCTTTTACTAGGCCAAGGTAGGATGTAGAAGTCGAGTCAGATGTTATTAACCTGGGGATACATCATGCCCTACAATAGGTAGCTCCCCAGCATGCTCCCAGTAGACTTCTGCTTGTTCTGCTGCCCAGCATGAGGAGCTGAGCTGGAGAACTCAGTCCTGGTCCTTCATAGGACATAAACAGCTGCAGGGACTGAACCCACTTGGATTCTGCCTGTGGTGTCTGTTTTGTTCCAAGTGCTGCTAATAATTAGGCAAATAAAATGATTAGTAAGAAAAGGAATTTGGTTTATTGGAAGAATGTTCCAGGAGGGTTTTATAGCTCTGAAATAGTATCTTGCCAATCAAATAACTATTGCAGAGTGATGAGGAATGCAGTAGCCAGCTTGGCAGTCGGTAGGTGAGCACTGCCTATAGTACGAGGCTCGAAATAAGCTTGGTATGATAATGCAGTATTTTGTAGCCGTATGGCTTTATTTTCCTGGAAAAAAGTCTTGCCTCCAGAACATTTTTTCTTTTGTCTTGTGCCTGGCACTGTCAAGTTTACGTGTCCCAGCTGTGTGTGCCAGTGCTGGTATTCTCAAGCTTGTGAATTCCCTCTGCTTTTCACCTCCTTGTTTCATGTGTCTTTAAGACCTAAGCACAAGATTTCCTCAAAGGGTTTTTCCTACCTTGTTGGAAAAGCCTCTCCAAACCTCCTCACTTCCAGATGCCGTCCCCTTGGCTTTGAACTAGTGACATGGTTGTGTTGGTTCTTGGAGCTGCCAAACAGAACTCCATTTCAGTTATTTAGCTTCAATTCAGTTTTCCTCTGGAAAACCTATGGTTCTTTTTAAGGCCATGTTCTCATATTTGGGAAACAACTGTAATGTTTCACAGTTATAGAGCAGGTTGGGCCTCTCATGGTCTGCATCCTCACATCCATCCCACTGGCATCAATGACCAGACTGTTTCTATAGCTAGGTATGTCCAGCCCCAGATACATGTTTCTGGAGGGTTTATCTATGTGAGATAGGAGAGATGCTTTTACCTTCTTAAAGGAGGTTGTAGGTGGATTACAATCTGCCACTGTCAGCTGCTGATATTTAGGCGGCAGTGACATAAATGGTATTTCCTGCTTATCCCCAGCTACATGCTGATTATAGCAACTGTGTTTGTTTCTCCATGGGAGAAGGGAGAAGAGAAGGGAATGGGAGTGCAACTAGTTGGAAACACCTTAGAAGCCATGCATGAACTGACTTTATCCCTTCCAGTCCCTGGTTAGGGAACAGAGACCTTTGGAAAATGTTGCTGTGCTTTTTTCTGGGTTGAGGGAAAACCCAAGCCTTGCATGCCAGATTTCCTTTCAAGGCAAAAAAAAAGAATAAAGTGACACGGCTGGGATATTATTTGGATCGTTTTTAATGTCACACCTCGATGGAGTTTCAGGTTATTAATGGGGGGATTGACTCTCAATATTGTGGCCAGATGCAGAGGTTGGCTGAGCTCCCTCGCTTTGGAGCTCATTTTTAAATCATGCTCTGATAATTTACCCTGCCAAGGGGATTTGTAGTTCAGTGGTGTTTTGGAGATAGCTTTTGACAGCAAGAAGATAGTTTAGGTCCCCAGTTAGGTGTTTCAAGTGGGCTGGTGGACCTGTTTGAGTGGCCAGATCTGCAAATGGGAATTGGTACCCCTCTCCCATAGATGGGATTTCTCTGAGCTCCTGGAAAAAACTTCATCCTCTTTTGCCTGTCCTGCTCCTTAAATCAATGAGACTAGTCAGCTACAAGTGTGACAATTTTTTGTTTTCTGTGGTTTTGCCTGCATGAATTTCTTGCTGTGATAGTGATTTGCTGACTTGGAGGGCTGGTGACATGCTTACTGGCTGTGGTTCTTTGTGGTTGCAAACTAAGAGGCAGCGCAGTTGACAGACCAAAGCCACGTGGCAGCTTCTCCAAGAAGTCCTGGCTGCTGAGGGACTGCAGTCATGATCTGTCTTTCTTGCCGTCATGGAGGGGCTGCTTCAGATCTCTCCCCGGGCTGCACTACTGGCACTACAGCATCTACAGCTAGTGTGGTTTAACAAGGGTTGGGAATGTGTGTAGGCTGCTGCAGCTGTGGCAAGAAGTGAGCCAATATGGAGAGGATTCAGTCATCTCCAGCTGAAAGTTGGCAGGTTGTAACTGATTTGTGGAATGAGGGTATTGGAGCAATTCATGTGTGCTGGAGTTGTGGAGATGTCGGGCTGGAGGGTTCCTGCTCATCTGTGCAAGGCTGGAAGAGCATCATCATACACGGTGAGAGTTGTAGGCCAACTGCATGGGCCTCTTTTTGGAAAAGCTCAAAATTATGATGGAAGGATGATAGTCACCAAGAGTTAGGGTTTTCAACAGAGCCCTCAAATCAATAGTTGTAGAAGTCCAGGAGTTGTAATTTGTCACTTCTTTGGACAAAGTGACAGAGAGGAAGACCTTGACAGTCACAGGCTGCATGTAGCAACAAGCACTAAGTGGAGTCTTAAATCCCAATGAAATCTCTGGAATTAATGCCCTTCTTGAAGTGTAGCATGTCCTTCAGTGCCTTGTGAGACTGAGTCACCAAGGGACTGCTATTGTGACCTCCACAGATCGTTTAGTCTCTGCCCTACACTTTCTAGGAAGATTTCCACTCCTGAGTGTATGACATTTATCCGTGGAACCGAAGCAAAATACTTGCCATCTCAGTGTTGAGAAAGGAACGGTTTCTAGGGAGATATTTTTTGTTGCTGCAAAGAACTGGAAAAATCAGGCCATCGTCTCACTATCAAGTGAGATGTTCCTCTCTATTTACAAGCCTTGGAGAACTTTTTGGCTGTCTTTGTGTTGCTGATGGAGAAGCCTCACAGGCAGCTCAGGGAAGCAGGAATCGCGTCCTCTGGAGCATGGATAGCATAGGACCCAAGCATGCAGACCAAGTTTCCCTTTTGTCTATCCCATCCAGGGCAGTCCTGGACTTGCTGAGACGCTCCTGGAGAATGCTGATGGGAGCAGTGGTTTGTCCTGTGGTCAGCTGTGTCTTCAGGGCTGGTGGTTATCTTCCACTAAAACTACCAGTCAGTTTTCCAACTGGCCTCCTTTACTTACCCTCAAGAGGAATTTGGATAGTTAACAGAGAAGAGAGACTGTGGGAGCTTTATGGTGTCTCTCTGGCACCCAAGCATGTGGCTTTCTCGTCTGGTAGAGGTCCTGCTCTCATTTTGTCTGACTTTGTCCCTTCCCTCAAATGAAGGCAGCCACAGTGGCTGTGTCAAACAGGATTTGGTATGTCTTGTGGAAGACTTGCTGCTTCCAGTGGGATTTGGTTGACCTGTGAGCAGATCCCTGCCCCAGATGGTTTGTCTTTCTGTTTTTTTACCTTGGAAACTATCCTACTGGCCTCTAGAGTGATGAATCACCCCATTAGTGTGCCTAGGGGATGTCTAAGATGTCCATTCCTTCTACCTGAGGCAGACTAGGGCAAATCCTGGAGCTACTGGCCCAGTGGAATTGCTGAGGGCAACACCTCACATTTAGCAGTCTACATCTGGTGGCTGGTGTGTGGGCAAGGATTTTTACCTGTGGACATGCAGATGGAGAGCCAGCTCACATCAGCAGGCTCCAAAGAGAACAGCGTGGAGAATGTGGGCCTTGAACCCAGAGACCTTCCTTTGCACCTCACCTCAATTTGCCTGGCAGCCCATCTGCTCCTGCTGCAGAGAGGTGCACAGAGGGGGATGGAAAAGGAAGAACCCTGCTAGAGCATGGAAAGCTGTCGCTCTTCCCAGAGCCCACTGATAGCACCCATCTGTGAATCCTGTGATTTTACATCCATCTTTGTGTTGTTCCAAGGCAACGAGTGGTTAATATTTGAAGAGTATTAATTTAATATTGCTGAACCCTTACGAAAAAGTCACAGTGGGCCAAGTCCTGCTAGTCTTGCTTGTATTTCACGGGATTGAGGAGGGTGAGATTTAATCCCTTTTGGATGTACCTCTACTAGAGGGGCGGTTCCAGGGGAGAGAAAAGAGGCAGGGGAATTACAACACTAGGAAAAAAAATCCTAGCTCTGCCCTGAGCCATTTTGCAATAAGACACTTCGGGGCGTGAGTTACAATGCTGTAATTCACACCTCAAGTGTTTTGTGGCATTCAACCACTGCTTCAACTGCTTCATGCCCTGCACACAGAGGGGAAATGACTTCTGCTGAGCTTGCCCCTGGCTAGCTGAGCCCTCGAGTGGAGATGGCTGCATGGAGATGGCTGCAGGGCTTATCTCTCCCTCCCTTGCTCTTGATTTCAACTTTCCCTTTGGCAACCATCTCTCTACTCCAAATTGACTTTGGTGCATCCTGAGCTGTACGCAGTTTCCTGGTCCCAGCAAAAAAAACCAAGGACATGTTAGGTACCTTAGAAGCTACACGTTGCTCTGTTGGGTCTGCACTGCTCCTGTTCCCTGCTAAAAGCATTTGAGGCAGTAAGGGTTGGTGCCAGGAAGTCTGAAATGGGTCAAGAAGTTGAGCACATCCATCTTTATCTCAAGTCTTCTGTTTTAAATCTGATTGTAAGAGCGAATGCTTAGGGAAAGGATTTCTAAATCAGATCATTTTTAACTAAAGGCTGGGCAGGAGACACTTTTATCCTGCAGCTCACTTCAGGGATGAAGTAACCCATTTGCTGTCCTTGGGTGTGACAAAGGTCGTTGCTTGCTTATCTGTCTCTCAGGACACCTGTGGGGTGGCAGAATGTTTCTGTGCCTTTTGGCCAAACAGACTGTCCAACCCATCATATACCTGTGCCTGGGAGTATGTTGGCAGAGCAGCTGCATGCTGAGAGCGCAGCTCTGAAGCCAGCAGCAAGACAAGTCTGAGAGGAGGCATCTCTTAAAAAATGTCTGTCCTCTCCCCAGACTCCATGAGCACAAGTTTCTGTCCTGTCCAAGTGCACTAAATGCACAAGCTGGCGATGATCCACATTGTGCTCCTGCAGGCTGTTGATGTGCTGACAGTCAGACCTGGCCTGCTGTCAGGGTGCTGTTTCATATTGTTATCTTTGCGTATCTGCTTCACAGTAAATTATAGTGGTGCCTCCATCTCCTTCCTGTTTAGCACTTCATAAATTAGAATTTAAAATCGCTCTGGGGACTCAGGTTAAAAATTTTAAATTCTTTGAGTGAGGTTTGGAGTCAAATCCTTATAGTTTAAAAGTGTCAGGCGTGTGACAGTGCTACATCGTTAGCAGTGATGCTGTGCTGGAGCTAATGTGCCCTGCAAAGATTTGGGGCTTTTTGGTGTGAGTGAGCTGACCCAGCCAAGCTGCTTTGTTGGCCACCAAGGACTGATAGTGTTGCATCATAGAGGAGACACAGGTCAGTGCCAATTTGGGAATCTCTGCACCATATAGACCTTTCCTTAGTGTACACCAACCTTAGTGTCAGCCTTTGAGACATTAGATGTGTGGGTAACACAGTATCCTCCTGAAGGCAGAGGAAGAGACACCTCCAGATATAGATGTACCTAGATGTCATGTACCTAGAGATGGACCTGATGAGATGAGTAGCTTTGACCAGTTTGAGATTCCAACTTTGAGATGCATAAAACTAGGACTTTTTCTTCCAAATTCCTGCTGTCTCTAGGTGCTGATATGTTGAGTGCAGCTGTATTAGTTCTTGAAAGCCTACTGTTACAGACAGTGAACTTTCTGGGCTCTGGGTGGTTACTTCAGCAGTTAAACTTAATAAAGTTTCTGTCTTTGTAACATTAGTAATTCCCTTTAAGTGGCTTAGAGTGGGAGAATATTCAGGCTTGGGGAATGAAAGGAAGAGAATTTGTTTATTGTTCTAAGGCACTGTAAACCCTGAATTTGACAGAAATATAAACTCATACAGTCCTTTTGCTGATTCATATTTTATTACTGGTTTTGATACAACGTATAATATAGACATGGCCCTAAAAGGCTTATTTCTGGTGGGACACATGCTGACTTGCAGCCACATACTCTCCTTCCAAAAATGAGTAACTCTCAGGGTATGTGTGGTTGTGGCTGAGCTATAACAGGTAAGCAAGAAGGAATTAGTGTGGTCACTATCCCTGCCACCCCTGGCAGCTCTGACAGAAAGTGCATTACCGAACAGCAATGCATGTCTCCAGAGAAGATATGGAGTTTTTAAGGGGGGAAGCTGTGCAAGTGACAAAGCCCAGTGCAGTGTGTTTGAAAATCCCTGGGAATGTTCTTCACCCCCACAATGAAAGAGTCCAGACTTGCATCAGGGAGCTCAGGTGATGGCTTATGCCAGTATGGGAGTAAGGTATGGGTGTTGATTTGGTGATCATGTCCTTTGGCAGTATGGTTAAAGCTGTGGATAATCTCCACATCCCCTAATTTGGCATCCTTTTAGGGGCCCATCTACTTTGTACCTGATGTACATTCTGGGGAGGAGCTGTTTGGTTTGCTGAGCAGTGCAGGTCAGTAGCACAGCTTTCTCTTCTGTCTACAGTACAGAGACTCATCTCCCAGTTCCTCAGCTGGAGATGAAGTTAAACAGTGTGACTGTCCTGTCCAGCAGCTATCCCTGTGCCCAGTGATAAACAGCTTTTCCTTCCATTGTACCCTTATATTTGCAGGTTTTAAAGGAGGAGTGACATTTGGAGCAGAAATACCCAAAGCAGAGTATTGCTTCAGGCTGAAAAAGCATCTCTTTTGTATCTGTGTATTGCAGCAGGGCAGAGTAATGCTCTCCCATCCACAGAACTGCAGCCTGGTGTGCTAAATAAACGTGGTTTGGAAAGTGGTCAGGATAGCTGTATATGCCTCTGCCTGTGTGTGGCCCGAGTTGCAAACTGCAGGGTTGGAGAGGGATGGGTTTATACTGCCTGGGATGGTCCTGCGTGTCTGGGGTGGGAGAGGGTGTTCCTGCAAGTGGGAAGGCAGGAAGCCAAGCGTGGGAAAAGGAGGGAAAAGGATGATTGTGCGAAGAGTAAGAGGGAAGGAAAGGGCAGTGACAATAGTTCAACTTAGCAAAGAGGCAGTGATTGAGGGTGTGAGGATTTGGCAAAGTATCTTCCTGAAAACCCTGAAGGTCCACAGGAAGAAGGTAATTTTGTGTTTAATTGAGTCCCGTGCCCTAATGGGAGGGAATCTGTTCTGCACAGGACTCTTGCATCAGTTTTCCCACTTCAGCCAGAAGGCCAGGGGTGGGGGTGAGGATTGGAATAAGGACAGAGCTCCACGTTTTTCTCTTCTGTGGCATTTTGCAGTGCAATACAGACATTTTTTACAAGATTAGGACTCAAAATAATTTTCCTCTTTCACTCTTCTCCCCACAAGAAACATGGATTTCCCTAAAGCCTGAAGTCAAAGGTCACTGCAGTGAAAAACATTTTTCCAGTGACTTCAGCCTTGCACCTTTCTGGGGTTATGGAAATTTTATCTCTTTTTTCCAGGAGTTGGTTTCACGTTGTCAGGATTGTTCCGTAAAGAAGAAGTACATTCAGTCTTGTATATATAGTTATGCAGTATAATCAAAGATCTACATGGATTGAATGTTTGTTGAATAGTGTTTGTGTTTTGAGTATAGGTCCATTTTTCAGTTGCTCTTCTATCATTTCGCAATTAAAATGCAAATATTTATGGTGTCCCTTCCAATCCAAACCATCCTACGATTCTGTGATCTGTCAGCATGTTATGCTGGCAGTTCTGAGTTGCTTTGCTGAGTGATGTTGTTGATTTCACCTCAAGTTTTATCCTTCAGTTGTGTGTGAAAAATATAGTTGCACAAGCTGGATAGAAATTAGGAGAGCTTTTTCACACTTAAAGTACTGTGCCCCTCAAGTCTGGCTTTGTGAATCCGAGGGTCTCTTGGTTTACATGAACTTTTGTTTCCCTCTACTCAAAATAAGAAGAAAAAAAATCCCACTATTCTATGGCAAAATCCCAGGAGAGTTTCCATTATTTGGACTAAGAATGTCCCAGAGCTTTGTCATTGTTCTGGAAAGGCCTGGAGGAGTTTTGCGCCTTTTCCCAGGCCCTTGCTTTGCTTTTCCAACACTGCATCTGGGGGTCATATGTAAGGTTACAAATCAAAGCCGGAAGATTTGCATGCTAATATAAACTACATGCAAGTGTTGCTGCAGAGCAGGAATCTTGGATGTTGGAAGCCAAAAGGAAGGTTGGGTTTAAGCAACAACACCTCTTTGCAGTTGTAAGGCAGACCGTGCAGGGAGCACCATGTCATCTGTGTAAGCAGGGCTATGTACCTACAGTGTGCAAAACTCTGCTCTGGGACCAGCCATGAAACGGGGGCAGCAATGCCATGGTGTGACTCTGTCTTCGTGCATGCACAAGCTGTGTGTGCTCCAGCACTGTACCTGAGCTCCGAGTTGGGAAAATGCATCAGTACAAGCCTGCTGGTACAATGTAGATGGGTCCTTGTTCTCAGAGCAGAAAGGTACTCAGGGAGATCTCTCCCACAGGCATAAATAACTCCGTGCAAAGGTGTGTGAGTGGATGTTAAGTGGAAAACTGCAGTTCCTGGATTGTATTTTCACTCTCTCTGTGTCTTGTCCATTTTGATGCATTTAACACAGTAGCAAACAAGTTCTCGTCAGTTCTCATTTGACCAAGCTATTCCTGTATCCCTGGCCCCAGGGCACTCACTGACAAAAATAACTTTGCCTGAAGTATGAGCAGAGCTCTACTCATCTTGTTTTGAACATCCCCCAAGTCAACTCCTCTTGTGCCAGAATCAGTTTGGCTGCTTCTCTCATAAGTGTGTCTGATTTGGCAGCATCCTTCTGATATTTTAGCAGTCCTGCTCTCGTGTGAGATTTGATCCAGCACCATGAAGGGAATGAAACTCTTCCTGTTTGCTTCTATGGGTCTAATGACTCTGTAATAAAAGTAAAAACCAGAAGCAGGTTGTACCCATTTGGACTGGGAGTGGATTTATTATACAAACATTGCCCTCATCTGAATGGTGCCAGCACTGACAACAGCAGAGGGATCTCCTATAGCTGGAGAGAGGAAGTGTGTTTATAAACTAAGGAGAGATTTTAAAGACCCTCACATCTGCCTCAATACTTTCCTATTAAAATTAATTTCAGTTGAAGCAGGATGAAGCCAGTTTTGAGTCAACATTTAAGATTTGTTCCTGTATAGAGAAGAAGGGCAGGAGGATTAAGTCATCTTCATATTTGAAAATAATTTTTAAAGGTGCTGTTTTCTCTTTGTGTTTGTCTTTTACCTTGCAACTGACGCAATGATGTAGGAGATGAGAAGTAACTGGCTTAGAGGGACCTCCACTTCACTTCCCCATCCAGCACTAGCATGGAGGATTTCTACATTAAGCTGTACTCTTCAAGGGTTATATGTTTCTTTTTGGAACAACTTCAGTTGCAAATCAATTTCTAAAACCTCTTTAATTTAATGAAATTCATACAACTGTTGTATTCAAAATTGGTCAGTGAAACTTGAAGGATTTGAAATTCAAGAGTCTATTTTGTCTGTTGATTGTTGCTTTTTCCAATTCTTTCTTTTTTTTGAATAGAGTTTATCTCCTTCCGCTAGGGCATTCTCATATTTTAGGGTCCTCATGAAACACCGACCATCTGCTGAGGAAAAGGACACAAGCACTGAATTAAAATAGTTTATAAGTCAGGTGGCATCCAGATTTAAGAGGCAGTTAGCTGAAAACTTTCTACCTCGAACTGCAGCTGGATTATTTTTGTTTGCTTGCCATAGACAGCCTCTTTCAGACCCGGGTAGGGTATTTGAGGAGGCCACAAGGGAGGCAGGTTTCACAGAGAGCCTGTATGTTCTTATTTCCATTTTACATTTGTCACTCTGTGATTCTAGTGCTCTGTAGGCTTAGATGTTGTGTTTTCTAATAATCTCTCAACTCTTACATGGCGTAGACTGGGTCTTGTTGTTATTCTGCTTCACAAATAATTCCATCACATATGGTAAGTAAATGCAGGTGGATTGAAACAGATTGGAAACAGAAATATGAGCCCACATTGTGCTTTGCACAGTTGCTCCCTCTCCCTCATGTACACATGTAAATGTAATGGGTGGATGTTGTCCACTTCCCTTGTCTGCTTCCCTTGCAGGGAAGCTGCTGTTCTGTTTCCTGAAGCTGGGAAGTGGTAACAGGGAAGTGGCCAGTTTTTACTAGTCATGTTTCTTATTCTAGTTCCATAGACTGTAGTTATTGGATATGTTGGAGTCAAGATAGTCTTGACAGGTCTTTGACATGACCCAGGATATCAGTTAAAAACAAACAAAGCCCTGCTAATGCAACACAGATACTCAAAGTCTGCAAGGATTAGACACATCATATTCTGCTCACACACCCCTAAGAATGAACTTAAATGAAGTAATCAAACAAGCCTGGCAAGAGGCTCGGGGCTGGTTTGTAACCAAGCTGCAGGGCTCCCAGCTGTTCCAGTTCTGCAGCTCTCTGGTCAAGTTATTGTCGCAAATTATGGGTGCAAATTCCACTTTTTACCTTTTTATGCCTCTCATGTTTATTTGCATGGCCATGCAAAGAAATGGAGCAGGGAGGTTTTTTTCCCTTTTGGCTTATAGTTCTGATTGTGTGGGACAACTTAACATTATTTTAGCAGGAAGATGCTGGGAAGGCCTGAAGTTAATGTTTAAAAACCCAGGTTGGCAAATGCCAAAAACCTGAGGAGTGAAGTTGAGACTAAATCAGAGGGCTTTAAAACTTCATCAGTGCATGAGAAAAATATGGGAGGCTAAGTGTTGTCTTACTTTGCCTGCATAAACACGATGAGCTGGATTCGTCATTCAGACACAGCCCTGTTGCGTGTCTGGTCTGTACCCCTGAAGCAAGGAAACCAGCAAAAACATCTAGCCAGGTGCCTCCATCTCAGATGAGTTCCTCTTCCTGTGTTCTCAGGGATGTCTGCTGACTGGCTTGAGGCACTTGTTTGCTATTCTCATTTGTTTTTAAGTACCAGGATTTGGCAAAGAGAAATGGATTTCATCTTGGTTCCTTTTCCATCAGCAGGAAGGTCTGTACCCATATAGGATACAGTAGTGGTGGGATTTTCTACACTAGAATGGACCCAGCTTGAGTCATGAGATTCAGAGCTAGAAATGAATTTATTTTTTATGTACTCAGAACAGATTTGGTGTGATATGTCTGAAAAGAGAAGCAACACTAATCTGGCATTAATCCTCTTGCATTGCAGTTTAGAGATGAAATAGGATCCACAAAAGAAAACAGTGAAGGAAGGAAAACTCTCCTATCCCCTCTCACCTCTTTTTTTTTTTCATCCCCTCTCTTGTATGTTTAATTAGATGTAAATTAGCTTGCAAATTATGATGGAAACTGGAATTACTGTGTCCTGGTTTAATTGCCTGTGTGGTGGCTGCTCAGAGATGAGAACTGGCAAATGCTGGGGCTGTCCAGTCTGTTCCCTCCCTGCACACTGTAACTCTGCTCTGCTTCCAAAACTTAGGTATGCGCAACATTTGTCCATGAGGCCCGTGGGTCATTCTGGCTTTTTCTCAGTTACATTTTCCCTGTTGGTAATGGAAACACGAGCTGGGTAGAGGGGTGTCCATGAAATCACATCTGCTGCATGAATAAGCCAGACGCCCGCACCTGTGTGCAGTCCACGTCAGCCCATGTGCTTGGGACTGCTCTAAGGCACCCTGCCACGCCAGCAGCCTCCCTGCAAGAAGCTTTCCTGTTTGAGGATCCTTGGGTGTCATGTTTCTTCTGAGTTTCATCTCTGTTTCTCAGCTCAGTCTTCGAAATCCTGGGGTGAGAAGAGCTCTGGGCTGGGTTTGAAAATAGCTGTTCCTTGGCTCTGCCCCGGCTGAGCTGTGGTACTTCAGAGACCATCCTGCTGAAAGGTGACATCATCGCATGGCACCAGTGATGGACTTACCATGGGCTTGAGGCTGAGGGTCTGACTTCACCTCTGTGGGAATTTCCCAGGTCTCAGAGTGCTTTTCATGGCCTTTTGGATGCTGGTGAGCTGGGCAAGAAGCCCATGCTGCACTCATTGAATTCAGAGTCAGATGTGATCCAGGCCAAGTGAAGGCACAGGTGATGTGTGCAGGAGACGTCTCATATTCTCCGTGCTTATTCCTGGGGGATTCCACTCTTCCTGTTGCCATGCTGTCCCTTGTATAGGGCAGGAATTTAGGACACTGGTGGCCCTCATCCTGAGAAAACCCTGGCTACTGGTGCCAGTGTCTTATGGGATGGAAGAAGGTACCTAAAATGAACCACACTGCATCAGAAAGGTGAACAGCTTTGCTGCTTTGGTCTTGTGAGCACCAAAATTGCAGTCTCTAGGCTGTTATCACTTCCAGTCTGGATGTGGGCCAGCACTGATTTGTGCTCATCAGCACATCTTTGATATTAAAGTGGTTGTGCAAACAGTAAGTCAGTGCAGTGGCTGTACTCCAGTAATTTAGGACACAAATGTATGTTGACTTTGCTGCAGTTTGAGTTGTTTTAATGTAAACTCCACCAGCTAAATGAACCAACTGAAATTGCTGCAAGCCTTGCAGGAGTTGGGCTGACTTTGCATGGAAGTGGACCAGGGAGCATTCACATGCTGAGCTGTACTGGTGGAAAGCTTCCAGCTCACAGGCGGTGATAGCATCTGAATACAGGGGAAGAGGTGCGTTTTTTCCAACTCAATCCTGATTCACTGGAGGACAAACATCCAACACTTAATAGGAGACTTTGAAGAAGCTGACGTTTTACAGGATAAAAGGGGATATCATGATGGTATCTGCATACAAATTGCACCACAGCGTTGTCTTTTGCATTCATAAAACTCTCTTAATAGCTGGTATTTACTGTAATTACTTATTAAAGGTTAACAGCACCCTCTCTTATGTTTGCAGGGATATTTCTGGTCTCTGCTCTTTAATCTTCTCTGCCAATAGCTCCTGTATTTGTGCATGTTCTTATCTTGGTCTCATCAGAGGGCTCGTTTCAGACATTTGTTTTCCACTCCTGCTCATCTGGCTGTAGAAAACAAAACGTTAGCACCTAAAAACCAATTGAAAAATCGGTCACATGAGAGTAACCTGAATTCGTTACCTCTGGGTTTTGTGCCAGATGTAACTGGATATTTTCCACTAAAAACAAGAAAGTCAATGATAAACTCATGCCCAATGATTGAGTGAATGCATTTTGTAGTAGGAAGGCATCTCTCCTCCTCACTTGGTATAGGGAGTAAAGGGAGAGCAATAACTTCAGTTTACAGTAAATTTTCTGCTTTGTGGTGGGTAAAATAGAAGTTTCCTAGAGCTAGAATTAAACAATAATTAGCAGCTGATAAAACCCTCCTGACACTCTGCACCTTCTTTCCTAAGGCATAAATATTAAGAGCTGCTTATCAAGCTCAGTTCCTGATTAATATTCTGCAGTCTGTACAGGCCCACTTCTTGTTTCTCTGAAGAAGGATTTATTTTAAAATATAACAGTAGACCAAAAAAAAGACTGGATTTTTGAAATTAAAGGTTGAACTTTCTTAGCGGCTGGAGCACCCAGTGATTGTTGCAGTGATTTGTTTGTAATTTTTTACTTCAGTTATCATTCAGTGTTAAGGACTCCATGTTAAAAGATTTTTAATGTGAAGCATTTGAATAGCATGTGTGTTTTGACTCCTTTAAGGTGATAAACATGGTAGATCTGCATAAAGCAGATCTTTTTACCTTTAGTAATTAATTATTGTAGTAATTTGTAATTTGCAGTCACAATTGTGACACAGTTTAGTTGTGTGCATGTATGAACTGTCAGAAACCACGGTACTCACATGGAGCAGCTTGCTCCAAGACATGTAAGGTACTTTGATTTTATCTTCTTTTATGAAAAAAAAAGTTGTGCCAAGGACCTGGGACTCTCCCATGGGCAGGACCAGCTGCGTGCTGGAGTGGTGGCTGGCGTGGCTCAGTTTTGGGGAGTTGTTGGATGCCACAGAAAGCCCTCCCTTGCCTCTGCAGGCAGTCTGCGAGAGCTCTGTTGGCTCTGCTGGGTGTTTGAGCGTGGGATGACTCTCCATATTTATCTGATATTTCCTGCTGCCTCCTTGTCCCATTGCATTTCCATGACCTTGGGCTCCCCGAGGACTGCTTTTCTCCTCCTCCCCTGGGATATTTTTGATTGCTTTCACAGCAACCCATTTTAAGATCTGAGAAAAAAAGTGATGAGGTAAGCTGATGTAATGTTTGCTGCTCATGAAAAGGTTATGGGTCTGCCCAAGGTAGCAGAAGTGAATAATTTCCAAACTCTGATCTCTAGGGGAGAGAAATGTGATATCTAAGGCTTTTGAAACCTCTAGACCTTACATTTATAATCTGGCATTTTACAGATCTTTTTCAACCAGTTATTCCCCATTATTTTAAGTGGTGGCTTTTGAGAAGCAATTTGATTTGCGCAAACAAGCAAAAAAAGATCAATAGCCATTTTAGATTTTGCACCTGCGTCCCACCAAGCAGATTTTGAGCCCATTGGTTTCTCACTTCACATAACACCAGGCTGCGATTAAAGGCTTTTCTTGCTTCTGCTATGATCTTTCCATGAAATAGAAATCAGTGCATCTGCATGCTGCCCAGTCCATCACTTGCTGAGCTTGAGGAGACCTTAGGCTCAAAAAGATTTAATTGCTGTCCTAAATGTGCAGCACAGTCCTGGCTTGACTGAAGTCAGTGGCAGCTTCATTCCCACAGAGCCTGAGTTTCAGATCTGGGGCTGTATCTGCACCATGCAGTGAGGTCCTGCTCCTACACCTGTTCCCTGCCACTTGCCCAGAATACCCCTTTACAACCAGCTCTGCCCCCTCTTGTGCCATGGGAGTGTTGTGTCGCTTACTGCACCACCAAACCGTGCTGGACTCTTGAAGCAGGATTAACTCCTGTCCAAATTAGATCTTGATCTAATCTAATCTAAGAAGATTTGCAGGCTGTTAAAAATTTCACAAAACTCACAGTTTTTGTGGTTTCTGAAAAGTAACATGGGGAAGCCTGAAGTGTCATGAAATTAAAAAAGCCTGGATGTCTGTGGCATATGTGTTTTGTTTCTAGTTTCTGGAGAAAAGATGCATAATTAAAGAAAAAATATAATCTTTATTTGCATGTACAATATGTTTCTCCTCCTGTCTCATCCCTTTTGTGAGAATTCGGGGCCAGAATTACAGTATCAGAAGTTGCTTTTGGATGCTATTCAGCTCCCATATGTCATGATCTGTTTTTAATCAAATGGGTTTTCCATCTGAAAGTAGATGTTGGATAGAGAATGGGTAGAAATATTTCTGTGTGAATAAGCTCAGACTGAAGCTACAAACCTTTTTTTTTTTTTTTCCACAACAAACACATGGAAAAATATTCTTCAGAGTAGTGTAGTCGGCCTGAAAATTGGCAACAGCAGCTTCCTTCCCAGGCTTTGACTCCTCTGCCTTGACTGTGTGGGTCAGATCTTTAAAGAGGACCTGAAATCTTCATGTTACACAGTCTTATCTGCCCTCCATGATGCAGGGCAGTGCCAGTGTCACCCTTGTGTGTATGGGCGTTGAGGGAGGGAGGTTGAGTGGTTTGGTTTTCCAGAATTGTGAGACACAGCTGAGGAGTAACCTGGGTTTGCTGAGAATCATCCTCTTACCCCTGGGTAGTCTTTCCTTTGCTAGCCTCGATGGTCTCTGCCCTGGTAGGAACAGCAGATATGTTTGATAGGATGATGAGAGAGGCCTCAGATCTCTGTGCTCAGCATGTCCAGTTCTTGAATGCCATGAAACTGGGCTGCAGTAGATGGGGAGCAGCCTTAAGGACTGAATGTGGTTAAACAAGCAGAGAGGAAAGTATGGCTGCAGGACCTCTGTGGTTTCTGGGATATCGGATGACACCTCTCTCCTACTAGGAAAGAATAAGAAAGGAAAAATTCCTCAGCAGTCCTTGGAAAAGCATTGTTAAGCCTGATATTCAACAACCCTCCAGGAGTTTTCATGCAATAACTTTTATCAGTAAAAGCACAGTAGCAATTACCAAGATGGGATAGTGCCCTGGGGAAGATGGAGAAGGGGATGATGTTTATCCATCCCCCATCACTGGAGACAGAGAGTTTCACTTGTGTGTCCATGGCGAAAGGGAGAGCTCCTACTGCAGTACTGGGGCTGAGGGAGGAGGGATGCTTTCCTGTTTCCTCTGGCAGATCATTATCTCACTCCATATGTGAAACATGGAAATTGCTTTAAAGGCCCAGGAGCTGGCCTGGCTGTGACTTTCATTATATTGATGTTGTGTAGTCACCCTCAGTGAGTGACCTCAGTGGTCACTCTTGGTACCTCCATCCTGTGTCTGCTGAAGCCTTGTGTATCTGTCATCAAGGCAGCAGGATCAGCATTGGCCTGAAGGCAAGTGTATGAGAGAGCAGAACCTAGCTCATTTTTTCTCTTTAAAATAAATGTTTTGGCAGTACTAGGGTTAAAAGGCAACATTTTTCTGGTGTGTGTATATATATATATATATATATATATGTATGTATATATACACACACATATATATACATATATTTTTTTCTGTTACATATATATTTTCTATTTTATATATGTATGTATGTGTGTGCAGATTTTTATCACAGCTTCTTGCAAAACAGTGTTTCTGTAAGATGATTGTTTTGTGGATGGACTGCGGTTGGACTAGAGAAATCCTGGGCTTATTCTGGGCTTCTCTTGACCTTTCCATCAATATAAGAAAACAGTGTCACTCTCACTGTCAAGCTTTACATCACCTTCAAATCAGTCTAGTGTGGGCCAGAGGTGCTGAGTTGTATGATGTGACTCAGCATGGGCTGTGTGCAGAGAGAGGGTTGAGTTCCTATCCCAGGTGTATGGGTGTGAGTAAGCAACTGTTGCATGGCTGTAATCCCCCAGTACCCCTGGAGCTGAGTTTGCTTTGAATTTCCTGTTGAACCAGAGCAACTTCTTGCTTGAGAAGGGCGACGGCCGCATCTCCATGTACAAAGATGACCTGGAGCATGGGATTGCAGATCAGCAGCCCACAATGGGCTGTTGCTTCAGGGACAGAATAGCTCTCCCAGTCATGTCTGCAACCAGCTGTGGGACCCTCCAAAGAGGATAGAAGGCAGGGTGTGTTACCACAGATCAGAAAATGTGCCATCCCTCAATTAAAGCTTGTATCCCAGGGAGAGCAAAATTGGTGGAAACTGGTAGTGGAGATGTGTGGGAGAGTGCTGCATACTGTCCTGAGACCTCTGCTAAAGGCTGCAGCAGGGAAATGGCTTTAATTTAGGCTAGTTCTGCACTCAGGGCTATATTCCTCATTATGGGCAGGAACAGCCAGTGAGATCTGGAATTACCCTATATTGACTTTTCAGCCTTTGGATATATGCTTTGTGGCCCATGCTCATTTGTGTTTTCTTTTCCCTGAACAGGTCTATATCATCAATGTAACATGGTCTGACCTGACTTCCCAGATCATCTACCGGAGATACAGCAAGTTCTTTGACCTGCAGGTAAGTCTGTCTTGTCTAACATAAAATATTATTTCTACTCATGCTCCTAGTCATGTTTCCAGCTGGATTAATAGTGCCTTTAAGTAAGGCTTTGTGCTTGGTTGGTCTGTTACATGTCATGATCTTGAAACTTTTCAGGCTCTGCCCTTGTAAGGTATAAGATAAGTGGGTGGTATGCTCACAGTGAGCAGCTTGCACTGTAAAGACATTTAAAGCTGACATTTTCATGAATGGTTCCTATTGAAGAGAGGATCTAATTTTAAATACTTTGGATGCACTTAGAACAGAGAGAGAGCTACATTCTGGGCCCCCAGAAACTACTTAGCTAAATAACTGAAAACAACAGAGCTTTTGCACACTCCCACAGCGGTTCAGTAATGGAGATGGCAGTGGAAACCTTCCAGATTCTCCTCCTAACCATCTAGCTGGCCAGCCAGTGTCCTGACTCCTGCTGTTTTGTACAGCTCCTTTGCTGTATTCTGTGCCTGTATATTTAGATTTCATTGAAAACTTTCTCACTGGATAGCTGCTGACCAAAGTCTGAAACCAAGAAACGGGAAAAGTCTCAGTTACAGAGTTTCAGTGTGGGCATCAGCTGCTTTGTTTCTTGTAGTGTTACTTTACTTCTGATAGTGTTCCTGGGCACTTGCACGGGTAAGGAGAGCTTTGGGGCTGATGTCCTGTTTAGCAATAATCAAGATCCATTGATACCTTTGTAGGCAGCAAAACTATAATTGCCGGAAGTGAAAATAAAAGCTGTGGTTTGACAAGGTCCTGAACTTTGGGGGAAAATGTTGGTTTTGGGGCTGGAGCTTGTGTTTGGAAATGGGCTGTGGTTAGAATATCAAGTGAGTCCTCACAGCCAGTGTTAAGGATGTACACAGCTGACTCTGCTGTGTCCTGGAAAATAACATTGAGTCTTTTTGCCATGATAAATTAGGAAAAGAAGGGTTCCTGATCTGAGGTATCTTGAAAAGCTCTAGTTTCATCATTGCTCCCCTTTATGTTTCCTTTCTGGTATTTGGAAACCTGAAGTCTCTAGCATGTTTTGTAAGCTAGATCAGTTGTGGCCTCCTGGCCTTTCTGGTGAAAAATGTGACCATTTCTACAGTCAGTCCTGATTTCTGTTTACTCTGTGGCTGGAAGACAAGAGAAGGATGTTCTTAAGCTTCCTTTTGTGCCCATCTTCACTTCTTATTGGGCTGAAGTGCCAGGCCTGCCAGTGCCTCTGCTGTGAAGAGTGTGTCAGCATCTTCTCTGTGTCTGATGTACCTGCTAAAAAGGCACAACTCCCTAGTCACAAACATTTGTTGTCAGCATGCGAATTGTGGCCAAAACTGTTTCTTTCTCTTCTTTTTCTTTTCGCCCCAGTTCTGTTTTCATGTATATGTTGTTCTGGGTCTCCTGGCCTTTCCTGGTAGGTTTGAAAAGTTCCCATCAAGCGTGGAGTTATCAATGGGGTTAGTGTGTTGGACAGGAAATGATGTCTCAATCAGGGAGTGAGTCCTGAAAGGTCCCATTGATAAGTGCAAGGGGGCCTAGCCAGTGGAAAACTCTTGCTTGCATAACGCTTCTCCCCCCACGAGAAAATACGACAAGAAAGTAACAAAATTCCCTTCTTTAACCCTTTTTCCTCCCAGGGATCTCTATCAGGGCCAACACTGCATGAGCAGTGACAGCCCTCTGCGACAGCCTCTTTAGCTCTTGCAGCATGAGGCGCTCAGTTACAGAAACTGAGATCTTCACTTAAGGTTTCCATGGCCTTGTTTCTGTGAGCATATCACTGTGTCGATCTGTGCCTCAGTTTCCCACCTCTAGGATGTAGACAAGTCCCTGTGTGCTCAGGCTGTCATAATGTGCTTTTGAACTCCCAGAAGTGATAGGTGATTCCCCCCCCACCCCCCTATTTCCTCCTGTTACTTTTTCTGGATTTTTGTTTATGTCTGAACATCTCTTAGGTGATGCAAAGGAAACTGCTTTGAGTCTTCAATACCAGCTTGTGTCTACAGCTCTAACAAAGCCTGCAAAGAGAGTTGGAAAAGGAAGTGAATGTTAAGGCCCTTGGGGTAACCCTTGCATTTTGGGAAATTTATGGCTTGATCTTCAGTGATTCTTGCTCAAATGCAAATTTACTGCAGGTCAGAGGATAACTTGTGCTTTCCAGGTTTTTGGAGGAACCTCGAACTTCACTGGTTGAACCTGGGTTTGGCAGCCTGATACCATAAGTGATAATGTGGCCGTAGCATAATCAATCTACTTTGACAATGTCCCCCATGTGGCCCTTCCAGCAGAAAATTAAGTAAATGCTTAGGGAGTAATGCTCAGCCAATTCACAGGCATCACTCATGTCCAAAACAGCTGGAATCCACAGGTCTCTGCCAACTCCACTTGCCCTGCTGTGTCAACGACAGAGGTGCACTTCAGGACTTCCAAAGTGTGCATGTGTCTCATTTGCTCTTGACTAGAACTGGAGGAATAAGGGCTGACCTGTAATGACTTAATCAGGGCTGAAATGCCTTGTGTTGACAGTGACACTGGATAGGACCCATGGGGAAACCCAGGGGGCTACCCAGGAGCAAGGGAGGAATACAGATAATTAATTTCACTACTTCATTTTCATGTTTCTTTAAAAAAGAGCCCACCCTTCCCCAAACGGCTGTGGGAAGTGGCTCAGTGGTTTTGAGAGCTCTAGCATTGCTTGATGCTGAGCTTTTTGAAATACTTCCTTGCAAATTCTCTTAGGCACTGCAGGCAGTAAGAGGCTGCTGTGTCCCAAAGATTCAAATCTCAGAAGTGTTTAGGTGTGCTATTTCAGCAGCACATATGCTCGAATTGGGAGTTAGGTTGTTTTTAAGATGATGAATAAGGCAGTGTGACTGGACATACCATGGGATATGTTTGCCCCACAAAGATGTGAGAAGTACAACAAAGAGAACCTAAAGCAACAAGCCAAGTGTCTCAGCCCTGTGCTGCTTCAGTGAGGCTGGATATCTATAAATACATGTTTTAAATTAAATCAGGGCATTCCTGCATCCTTTAATTGTGCAACCAAGTCACATCTGCTCCTGAGCATGGGTCAAATGATGGCAGCAGAATACACGTGCCAATGTTTCAATAACTAGGATTGAAAAGATTGAATTAGCTCTGCATCAATGAAAGCATCACTATAAATTGCTTGCCAAGTCCAGTTATCTGTTGTTTTTCACTCTGGGGAGACATTTGCACCTGAGCACCATGTGGGGTCAAAGCCACCTCCTAATGTGATATTTTAAATGCCACTTTCTTGCGCTTGCCTGCAAGAACGGAGGAGTGTGAGGAGAGCGATGTAAACATCGCCTGTTGGTAGTGCTGACCCCTGAGACAGGCTGGTGGCTCACTGAGGCACATTCCCTGGATGCTGTTTGAGGTCTCCCATCATTGCTGATGGATTTTCTGGTGATGGTTGCAGAATCCTGTCCTGAGGTGATAGTTCAGCAATGCTCCTGTTGTCCCTGAAGGAGCCAAGAAAGGACACTGTTTTATTGGGATAGCAGAGAAAACTCCTGGCATTTCCACCATGCAATAAAAGACATCTACAGATGTAAAGCCCATGTTGTTCTTGCTGTAAAGTGCTTTTGGAGGCTGTTAGCAGGATAGGGATTTACATTTGAGCGTGTGCATAAATAATTACCCAAAACAGAAGGTGGAAAAGTGCAGAGATGCAGCCAGCTCGCTCTGCCATGGCTGTGCTTGCCCATGAAAAGCAACCACAGAATTTGCAGGTGGCAAGTATGAAGGGTGGGTCTTTCCCCACTCCCCATATCACCCTCCCAATTGCTCAGTAGCACCTTGGGGTTTTATAGCTATTATGACCCCAGCTGGGTGGTGCCCCCCCACTAAGAAACCTTCTCCTCAGCAAAGGGAGCAGGAAAAATCGGACAGAGCTTCAGTTCCTCGTGTCGTAGCTTCAATCAACAGCAGCTCATCTGCTGCATTTTTTTCAGTGACTCCAAATGTTCTGGTGTGATTTCATGCCTCTGTTACTGAGTGCCTCCAGTCAGACTATGAACAGGACCAGCACCTCAGCAGAGGGACCAAACCCTACATTCCATAAGGATGGCTGGCTCTCTGTGTGCAGAGCTGGGGGAGGATCCTTTCTCACAATAGTGAAATACAGCTTTCTCCAAGGGAAAACAGGGGGGCTTATGCAGCATGCCATAGTCCCACATTGTGTTCCTGGTTGAGCAAGAGGCAAATGACATCCCTGCTGGAGCCTCAGCAGGAATGTTAGGTGGGCAGATCGACGTTTCTCCACACAATGACCCACACAGATGTTTTGTCTTCAAGGAGATATCTGAAATGTCACAATTTTGAAAAGACAAATAAACAGAGCTCCATTCAAGCACTGGCTTTGTGAATTAGCACAAAATTATCTGCCTAATGTGGTCTGCTGATCTAAGCAGGTTTTCTTCAAAGTGGCACAAAAAGAGAACCTCACTAGCAGCCAATTAGAACACTAAAAAAATAAAGAATATTAAGAATTTTATTAGGAAGAGGAAAGAGATGTAAGTTGTCTTCAGAGTGATGATAAAACATGAAGAGCTGCTTGTTATTGCTAGGGTCATCCTGATTGTTTATGGTGCTATAATGGAGTAACTGAACATTGAAGATGGCATTAAACAAAAATGGTACTATAAAAAACGGCAATTGCAGTCTCTGTATCTCCTTTTCTTACTCAGACTGGAGTCCATCTGAATGCTGCTGCTATTGATCGTTCTGTTACATGCTCTTCTGTACCAACATCCCTTTGCTGTTACCCCAAGATGTATCAAATAGTGTAATGTCCACTCTCATTCCCAGTTAGGTGGTTGTAACTGTGCCACATGCCTGAGTGCCCTGGGTGTCACCAGGTCACTATGATTTGAAACAGGACCTGGTGGCTTTGGAGCACAGGCTTTCTGGTGCAGAGCAAAGGGGGAATCAGTACAGGGTATCTGCAGGGTAGGTGCCCGATGCAATTCTGATGGAACTGTGTATATTCACTGCCATTAGTTAATTTGGGTTAATTGCCCAAGTGGAGACCTACAGCCCTAATTCTAGTGGTCCAGTGGAGTCTAACTCAGTAACGACTGTTTTTGAAGGACCTGTAATATTTCATGTTGTAATGTTCACGCTTTTAGCTCTGCAGGAGTGGTGAATGGACAAGCTCAAGCATGCACTAAATTTATCAGCGGTGAAGAGTATAGGTAAGAATGCAATGGGGCAAGTGTGCTCCTGCATTTGCAAATGCTGACTCCTAACCCTCAACCCACCAGGCCTTTTTAGCAGGATGAGTGGAGTCACTACCTGGTCTTCCCAGCCATCCACAGGGTCACTCTGTGATGTGTGACACTCTCTTCCATAGATGCCACCCTGCACGTGGCTCCTGGCTGACACTGTGGGAAGGGAAGGAGGGCTGGTGGTGTGGCTCCATGCATGATGCAGCTTGCCCCTCTCACAGCGTGGGAGGTTTGCATTAAAAGGATTCTCAGGGAGTGTTTCTGTTCTACATGTGTGCGTCTGAGGGTGCATAAGGAAACAGGCAGGAAAGCTGGAGGAAAAAGTGGGGTCGAATAGGGCAGGGGAGGAGGTAGAGAGGAACAGTATGGCAGAGGGTTGCTGCATTATGCTGTGATACAAGTGCACAGTGAAACATAAGGCAAAGGGGAAGAAACAGGTGGATGCGAAAAACCAGACTTCCAGGAGTCCTGCGCTGCCATCTATGATGGCTGACTGTGCCTCCCATGTTTTGGCAGCTGAGCTGGAGCTCCTGGTGCAGCTGTGTTAGCAAGAGTTGTTGGCTCTTAGTAGCAGAGACCCTTCGATGCCTGCCCTCAGAAAAATAGCCCAGTGGCAAACATGTAACAGGGCTTGCTGTGGGAATTGAGATGCCCCTGGGGAAAGTTAATAGCTGATATGTTTCTTGAGCTGGTAATAGTTGTCTCTGCTGATTTAAGGGCTGTTTAAATACTGTTTGTCCTTCTAGTCCTCAATCAGTACCTTAGGATACCAGCTGGCTTGGGGCAGTATCTTTGTGTTTGATGAATAAATGGAATTGTTTATAATTCTTATTTCTATCATTATTTAAATGTTTGCTTGGCAAAACAATCTGTTCAGCTTCCACTATTTGTTTTTAAAGAGACTTTACACATCAGACAAAGATGAGGGCCATGATGGGCAAATGGCAAAGTGCTTGCCAAGCTACAATAACGGTGCATTCAATGAACACGGCAAATAACCTGCAGTGGAGATGACCCAGCCTATAGGAACCCTCCCTTTTGAACTTCTACACTTGGGTGCTGTTGAGGCATAAATCTGACACTTGAATATTGCTCCTATGCTGCAGCATGGAAATCTTCTACGTGGTGGCTATGGGCAATATTGGCTGCTCAGCACTAATCCAATACACTCCTCTGCCTGCCCCATGTTCAGGTCTGGCCTAGAAAGTGATATGGTGGCTTGTGGTAGCTTAGCCAGCTCCTCAGGGTGGGACAGCAGCAAGGCAAGAACAGAGGTGATATCCACACCACTATGTCTCAGTGATCTGAGAATGCAATAGAAGTGCCCTCTTCTAATGATAGGGAATGGATTTTGCTATTAAAGGATGAAGGTTTTTCTTTTCTCTGGAAGCTGCTGAGGGGCAGAGGTGAGTCTTCCAGTGATACCATCATATCTTCTCACTATACAGAGAAAGTTTTTTAATACCAGAAACACCCAAAGGAGTCTTACGTGTTCTGGACAAAGTGGTAATGGAGTTCTGGTTGGGTGGTTGTCCTGACCCCACTGTGAAATGGGAATCTCTCAAAGCTGTGTCTCTGACAGTTGTGTCCTCCTCCATTCCCTTCCTTCTCATGACCAGGGTCTAGGACTGCACTATGGCATCAGTGACTGTGATGGATGCTGTTTGGGTCGTCACACCACATGAACATTGTTCCGTACAATGTGCTGATATTCTCCTGGATGTCGACAAGTACTTATTTCCCTGGCATTCATATCCTGTGTGTGGAATCAGTAGTATTTAAACATTTCACTACACAATCAAGAAGCTTTCTCCTTATTTAACACAGATTAAATGCTAACTCACTTCTAGGGTCTTAGAGGAGCACAACATCGAGTGGCAGGCTGTTTTAAAGATTAATTTTTCCTGCCATCGTTGTGTTGTCTTTGTGTGCTGTGCTACCACAACCTCAGCTGTTACAGAGGGGCTGCAGTTAATGATCTGCTCTGACTACCGAAGGGAATTCATCCTCTACGCTGATTTCTTGCCTTTTGCAGCCTCTGAGCAAAAGTTCAGCACTGGCAGATCTTTGTTAGCATTCAATTTGTAGCTCTTCTTTAGGCATGCTCCTGATCCTAGAAGTAAAACAAAGTTTAATTAAGCTCCA
The DNA here is from genome assembly GCF_009829145.1 of Chiroxiphia lanceolata. Classification (NCBI taxonomy): domain Eukaryota; kingdom Metazoa; phylum Chordata; class Aves; order Passeriformes; family Pipridae; genus Chiroxiphia; species Chiroxiphia lanceolata. Next base: position 12,628,147 of record NC_045644.1, read on the forward strand.
GGCTTTATATGTAGTTAGACAAATGAGTAGCAGCAGGTTGTTGGGTTTTTTTATTTGCATTTGGTTTTTGGTTTTTTGGAGTGTTTTTTAGAAATATTGGGAACAGTGCCTGGACAGTGTGTGAGCCATGGTGGGCAGTGGAAATTGCTTTGGAAACTGCTGCCCCTCAAGATGCTAAGGCTTGGGTTTTAGTCTGCACCCTTTGATGAGGCTTGAATTGCACATTCAGTGCCCTGTGAATCTCACCGGCCAGAGGAGAGCATGAAGTCCATCTCCAAGGTGTGTGATCATGCTGGGACGGCAATGATTGATGAGTGTTCATAAAGCAGTTTCCCTCAGAGCCCCAGTCTCCACAACAGTGGCTGTGGAAACTGTCCTGGTTAGCAGCCCCCAGCAATCGGACTGGAGCTTTCACTGACAGAGTTACAGATACAGTCAGGAAAATCTCAGAAATGAGTGGCAGAGCTCTGCAATGGTGAGCTCTCACTGCTTATAAAGAGCCCAGTGAGGTGTGTTTTGTGGAAGGTGTATGAACTTTACAAGTATGAGAGAAGCCTGTTCTAAAAGCTATCTGCCCTAAGCTTGCATAAGATTTGGAAAAGGTTTGTGAAGATTCAGCTGTGATGCCAGTTCTTGGTTCAGCTTCCCTCTCCAGTTCAAAGCTGATGGCTGAAAAGTGATGCCACTTGACCAGATGCACATGTATTCATGCAATAGTATTTTTAGACTGAAAAGGCCTCTGTGGGTATTATTTGCAAGCTAAACTAAATTGCTTTATGTGCTTTTTGCGTGCATGCATTTTTTATGAACTACCTAGAAAGAGTTTAACTTGAGTGGGTTTGTCCAACCCAAGAATCTCAAGGGAGTGCTGCAGAACTGTAATGGATAGCAGATTTCTCAGCAGAGGAATTTACCGTGTCTGGAGTAGTAACCTGATTTATAAAGGATTAAAACCATTCTGTTGGGAAACAGGAAGGTTACCTTATGCTGTAATATCAGATACTCTGCATCTACCAATTGAACTACACAAGTTTGTTACCTGCAAAGATCCTTCATGATCCTTGCAGAATATCGAACTCCGCTTACAGACCTCTAGCAGGCACAGAAAAGAGTGAAATTGGTCAAAAGGGCTATTTCCTGGAATTATTCCCTGCTTTCTAGAAGCTTGGTTTGTGTAAGTTGTTCTTGTTATCAGTACCTACACTCCCCACCTATCGCTGACTTGGAGGCTTAGGAGGATGGTAGGGACTCTGTGGTGTGGGAAGGTCTCTCCTGGATACAGCCACAGAGAGGAAAAGCAACAAGTTTTTCCAAATGGACTGAGACAATTTACTTCAGCTGAGGAGGATTCAGACCTATTTTCATAGCTGTTGGTTACTTTATGTGTTAAAAATCAAATGTATCAGGAGCATTAGTTCCTGCAAGGTTATAGAGCTAATGGAAATCTAAAAACATGCCTGAAATTGCCAAAAATTCTAAACCATGATGGAAAATTTTGGTATTGGGCCCAGACTTGCTGGTTTTGTGCTTGGGCAGTATCTCATACAAGGGATTATGCAGAATAATGATAAAATTGGGCTAAAAGTTTTTTTTTTCATCAGAGCATGTCAAGGCTCAACGTATACCTCCTGTGTTATCCCTCCTCCATCTCCATTATTCTGGTGTTGGAAGCTCTCGTCATATCCCATTAGGTCTCCACAGCAGGATTTAAAGCTCAGCCTTGGGAGCAGCCCACTTGTTTGTTAATCTTGTTCCAGGTTTTGTTTGCTGGAACAATAAAACATGGGGGAGCAGTTTGGCTGTAGGACTGGCCCCAGCCAAAGCTACAGCTCTGGGGCTGCTGGCCTCACACAGGCAGCAAATTCCCCAAGTGCCGCTTTATTAGCATATTTCCTCTTTTCAGAGATCAAGATCAGCCTTTTTATTTTTTTGCTGGAATATCTGTGAGAAAGTTAAATTCCTTGGCTGGATTTTTCCGTGGCCTTTCTTCCCCGAAACACTCAAGCCCTGAAAGTTCAGGCATGACAGTTCCACCCTCTCCACTTCGTTGCCGCTCTCCCCTAATCGTACTCAGCTTTTAATTATTTATACTGCAGGAAAATCGCATGGGGTTCACACCCCCAGCCCTGAAACACAATTCCGCTTTTGTGCAGGGAATACAATCCTTCACTTTCATTAAGTGTGCGGAGACCAAGATGAGAAGTGCCTGTTGTGTTCGCATCCCTTGGCTCACGATGAGAAGAGCTGGTTGTTTTCACAAACGTCCTAAATAGCCCTGCAAGGGTTATGTGGAGTTTATTTACATTATTGCATTTAAGTGCAAATAGAAAATCGCCCAGACATAATGGAAAGTTTATGCAGGGCTCTGTCAGGGCTCTTTTCCCTGTCACCTCACCCCTCCTGGCTTTCTGCTCCTACAGACTCAGATGTGGGAAGGCCATGTCTGGAAGGAGCCAGTAGCTCTTGGTCCTGTCACACCAGAGTTTGTCTGCAGGACACAGAAAAGCATCAACTGGCACCTCTTCCACTGTGGACTGTGCACAGTCCTGCCTGCCACAGGGAAGTCTTGTGATCAGGCTCACCTGAGACTGATTTATGAGCACTGGGTGCTATTTGCTTCTTCGCTGTAGCACCTGAATCCTTTTCATCATCAGCATACTGTGTGTGAATTTGGGAGTTTGTTTTCCCCTTATTCCCTTCCTGCTTGCCTCAAGTCTAAGCACGGTTCTCCTTTTCTGCAGCCAGAGATGTTTCATGTCTCGTGCAAATGCAAGTATTCCCACTGCAGAACTGTCTTCTGCAATTTCCACTTCCCCTCCTTCAGGGGAAGCATCGAAGTGGAGTGGTCAGGGCAGCAAAACCCACAGAGGAACCACAATGCTGAGCAGCTGCTTTATGTAGTCATGCATAAAGCAAGAATAGTGATGCTCTGGGGGAAGCTCAGTATCCTGCACGCGCTCATTCCTGGGTGTCCGGTTTGAACAACCTTCAGCCAAACTGAGGGCTTTGCTCTCCACCTTTTGTTTTCTATTTCAAAAATAGAAAATAGTCTGTAGGATGTGTGCAGGAAAGGGAGGACTCGAACTCTTAAAGCATGTCAGATCCCTTGGCACTGCCCTGGCTGGCAACCCGCTGACTCCACACCTGTCACTGAGCATTTACCCACACAGGTGCCCATAACTGAAGTTTTTTGAAGCTACCCCATTTCCTTGCTGGGTTAGCATTTGCTCTTCCCTGTCTGTGCCCAGGAGAAGTATGGCAGAGTCCTTGGTATGTCTGTGAGAGGAGGGTGCCCTGGGAGCAGTCCACAAGTGTTCCTGGGTCCAAACCCCAGGATATTTATTTTGGGTAGGAGCTGCAGTTATGTAGCAGCTCACGGTTCAGGCCTGCAGCTGTTCCTGATGGTGCATGTGTGTCCTTGGATATGGGAATTGTTCAAGTGCATTGGAACCCCGTGAGGGTGCAAAGTCAGCAGAGCAGGGAGTTACAGTCCAGGGAGGAGGTTCGCACTTCAGAGTAGAGCAAATTGTTGATAAGTTCTTGATGGCGGGAGCTGTGAACAAGCTCTCAAAGGACTAAGCAGAGACTCAGAAAAGCACCCTAGTGTGTTTAAGATAATTTCTGTAATTCTGCAGTACAAGCAGAATTGAAGCTGTTCATGGTGCAGAGATGCCTCTGGTTCACCAGGTCAGTGAAGGGCAGATTCTAATTGATTCAGCAGTGCTTTTGCAAACTGAGGTAACATCAGAGCTGTGTGCCTGGGTCTCGATGCATTTGTTTTTTTAGAGCTGTGTTAAGAAAACCAGTGAGACTTGCTGAGCTGCTACTTCAGCCAGGTGTTTTGAGAGAGGTGAAGGATAAACTACAAAAACATTGAGAGAGAGAGGGGAAAATGCCAAATGGCAAGAAATTAGAAAGCAAACAAGAAAAGGACTAAGGAAAATGATAATAGGGAAAATATTCTTTCCAAGGACTAAGGTGAGTTTAATGATCAAAGTTTTGTCTTACAGGGAATACATCTTATCCACCTGGAGCAAAAAATTATTTCACAGGCTTTTCTTTTTATCTGGCGTATCTCTGGCTTTTAACAGCCCAGTAAGGTGGCATATTTGGGCCTCTCTGTGGTCTGGGCATCTTTGAAATTCAAGTTCAGGCTTGTTCTGATCACTACAGTGATGTGCTGCTTCTGTTTGAACAAAACTGGCACGTGTCTTCCTGGTGAAGAAAATGTGTACTGGGATGGCACATGGCAAACACCTGTGTCCTTGTAAAAAGTTCTGGTTACCTGGTAGGTTTTGTGTGCAGGTGACTTTTAGTGCAGCTTTGCAAAAACCTCTGTAGCCATGTGTGATGCCTGTTGTGTTGCTATGCTGAGGGTTAGAGGGTGCTGGTTACTTACATGTAAGGGTAAGATTTAGCATTTGGTGCTTCAGAAGGTGGCAGAGATTAGATTCTTTTGCCGTTGGGATCTGGGAATAAGGCAGATGGAGTGATAAAGGGTGGAGTGCTCCATGAAGGTGGTCCCTAGTTACCCTTATGTAAAGGGAAAAATTTGCGAAAGGTGTTTCCAGGGTGGAGAGAAGTCTTACAAAGTTTCAGGTTCATTATGGGCGTGGGACAGCCCTGGGTTATACATGAGGGTGCTGTGGGCTGTAGGAGCACTGGGGCTGTCAGTTCCTGCCTGTTGTTAGGAAACCTCGTGCTGAATCCTGTTCCACTCTTAGGTCAAAATATATTTCATCGCCTTAGTGTGGAAATGTTTTTTGTGTAATTAGGAGCTGGGAGTCTGCGGTGTGGAAGAAGGAGTGGGGAACTTCTGGTGTGGCAGGAAGGTTATCTGGAAATATATACACCCATAAAATGGGGGCTATAATCAGCCCTCCTGAAGAAAGTTTATTCATTAATGTTTGTAAAATGCTTTGAAGTCTTTGGCTGGGAGTCTTTTTAACAGAGCCAAATGTTAGCTGTATTACAGTAGCTAAGCCAGACCTTAATGACCATGTTCCCTTTCCTCTCCCCGAGCCCCCAGCCATTTCTGACAGGGTTTGGTGAAGAAGTGAAGCATCAGCAGAGCGACCAAAGAGAAGTGAAGTGCTCAGCAGAAATATAAATAGTGCTTTTCTTTCTTGAGATTATGTCCTGGTCCCATGGACTCTTGTGGTCAGGAATGGAATTTGTAGAAGGGATGAGGAGTTTATTTCCAGGCTTGTACCATGTTACTGCAGTTGGTAACTGTTTAGGGTTCCCTTAGTTGGTACTCGCTGGTGCCCTTTGGGTGTTTAAAGTCATCCCATCTTATCTCCATGGGAAGCCACCAGAGTGAGACTGGCATGCTGGAATGGGAGGGAGACCTGGCTGTTGATGGAGCACATGGCGAGCAGGGGAAGGACTTTGCTGGGGTGATACAAGGAGGCCCCAGAGGAGGACACAGGGGAGAGCTGCTTTGATGGGCTGCTCATCAGCGGCTGCCTGTAAATGCCCCTTGCTCCACGTCTCTCCATTTCTTACAGCACTGTCTATCCCCTGTTAATAACAGAATAGCATTTACCTTTTGTTTTTTCTTGACTTTCGGTGTCAGGAGGTGAGACTTGGTGATGGCACTGGTGGCAGCAAGGGTCATATTTTTTTTTTTTTCATGTGAAGGAAATAGAGTGGTTTCTGTTCATGCTGTGCTCCCCTGAGTACCTGTGGATGAGATTCCAGCACAGAGGTAAGCAGGTAAATGAATGTCAGGAGTCATGGTGTAAGGACATGTCCCAAAGAATGAGTTACTGTTAAAAAATTGTTGTCGGGGCTTGCACCGATTTGCTCTGGGTGGCAATTAGGAACAGCTGATTAGCATGACCTGGTTTGTCATGAGTTTAGACATAGCCTATAACTTCCCGAGCTAGCTCTGACACCCTGGCTTGTGGCATATTCATTCCCTGGCCTCACACAGGGTTAGGCTGCGATGGCTTCTTGCTTTGGGGCATTGCTAATCATTGCCTGAAGATTTGAGGTACCCACACATGCCTTGGTATGGGGGAGGCTACTCTGCACTGGCATGGTGGGTCTCAACTGGGAGAGAAAGGCAGAGCACGCTGTGTTGTATGCAACCTGTAGTGAGGATGCTGGAAAGGTGCTGAGGCAAAGCAGAGAAGGGCCAGCATCTTCCCCAGAAACCTGATGTTTCTAATGATCCGTCGTCCTTCGAAAGCACCCTCTGATTGTGGCGTTCACAGCCAAAGACCGACCCAGCCCTTGCCTCTAATCTCGTCTTTCCTCTTACAGTCCAGTCCCTGGAAAGATGCAGCTCTCCAAGAAGACATTCCAGGGGGGTTTAATCACTGCACTCACTCGCTCCAGCCCTGCTGCGCTTGTGGTCTGAGCACCTGCTGTTTCATTTAATTAGCAACAAATGGGAGCGTGGGTTGGGGGGAAGAGGGAGCAGCACCCTGGTGAAGTATTTGCTGCGATGTAATGTATTTTATTTCGGGTTCGGAATGGAGGCCATGAGGAACATTTTCCAGAGGGCTCCATAAACCACCTCTGTTCACAGGGTGATTATTTGAGGAGGGAGGGGAGTGTGGATTTAAATCCGTGCCGCTAATTTCTGCAAACAACCACATTATTTTTAATTCATACTCCAGACTCCCTCCACCCATGGCTTGATGTTGGGAGCTGTGAATTTTCCACATCATAACAAAGTCCCTCTATAAAAGAGAGCCCTTTAAATAAATTTTTAAAAATTGATTTCAAATACATCAGGCTCTCAAGTAAGTCAATATTCAGAATGGAAAACTAACCCTTTCCTTCCCTTGTGTTAATTTGTTTGTATTTCAGTAGCACATACCAGCTTTAAACAGAGGTACATCTCTGTGGTGTTAGGGGCTAGAAAAGGCATGAGAAGCCACAAGCCTTGATTGAATATAAGTCGAAAGACATAATCCCTTTGTTCATTGTGATTAATTAAGCTTGAGAGCTCTCTTGAGATAAATGCGTTACATTGCCAGCAGCATTTTACCTGTGTAGGGAAGGGAGATGGGGCAACTGGAAAGGGAGACTTCAGGATTGTGTCACTTGTGCTGGACACTGGCTGTGTCCCTGCCTTTGGGAGATCAGCAGCCAGAGCTTGGTGCAGGGAAGGTTACAGTCACTGCTTCCATGAGCTCCAGCCCGCCAGCACGGGGGGCTGTTCTTCTCCATGGGGGTGGCGAGTGTTGTCTCATACTTCTGCTGGTGCAAACTGTAGTTCCTAGTCTAAAGGCACATAATGTATATTGGCCTTCTTTCTAATTTTCTTAGGGTGGTTTCTTGCACAAGAGCTGCAAGAAAGAACACTGTACTTTTTCCCTGCCCTGACTAAAGCAGAAGAGCTGGGGCTTAGAGATTTGTGCTTTGGATTCCCCGTTCTGAAAGAGCATTCATCTCCCATGGCTTTTGAGAGGATAAATTAGTATGTGACTGTCAGGTATCCAGATGCAGTGGTGACTGCAGTCGTGTCTCAGACTGATCATTTTGTTCTCACGTGGAGTTTTAGCTTCAGTCCTGGGAATTGGGTTCTGATCCAAGGACAGTAAAAGTTAACAGAAAATTCTTGTCTTGTGAGATTGTCATAATCTCAAACACCAGAAATACGGAAATTCTTGCTGTATGTCCATCCTACAGGCGGTCAGTATTAGAATAGAGTATTTCAGTTGAAAGGGACATACAATAACAATGTAGTGGAACTGTCTGAGCACTTTGGGCTAACCAAAAGTTAAAGCAAGTTAATGGCATTGTTAATGGCCTCTTAAATACTGAGGAATTTGGAGCATACCTGCCACTCCTAGGTAGCCAGTTCCAGTGTTTGATCACCTCTCTATTAAAGAATATAAGCCAGTTTGTAGTTTGCTGCAAACTACCTAATCCTTGTATACTCACTGCTGTGAGTGAGCTCTGTGCTCACTGGCACCATAATAGCTCCTGGAGACTTACCAGTTGGGAGATAAGTGTAAGAGGTTTCCCTGGGAAGGGAATTTGGTTGTGCCTGAAAATCCAGTGGCATCATGAAGAAAAGTTGCCTTTGCGTGAAGTGCCAAGGCATGGAAAAGGGGGCCTCTGCATCCCAGAAATCACTGATTTTGCAGAAATTGGCTCTTTCTCTTGCTTTTTGGAGTATTTTCATTGTTTTTTCATCTGCTTGCAGGCACACAGGGCACCTGCATGTGTCCTGGAACTGTCAGACTCCTGCAAATCAGCATTCTGCTGAGAATCAACCTCATAAGCCCCCAGCAGTATCTTTTCCTCATCTTAGTTTTTCCTTCTTTCTCTATGTTCCTATCTGATGATAGAAATAGGTTCTTTCTGCATGGTTCAAATATGGAAGCAATACCTCGAGGGACACATTCAGAGTCAGAATATAAAGTCTGGAGTTCTTTTTCTACCTTTGACATTTGAGAGATGCTTTTAAGTAGATGAGGTACTATTACAGTGTCAGCCCATCTGTCAGCAGGAGCATTGATGTATGAATCCTATTCCTTTGCTCAGTTTTAACAGAAAGGCAAGTGAAGCTGTCTGGTGGTTTGCCTTGCTGCGTGCCTCAGTATGGCTGAGAAGGGAAATTTGTTTTCATTTTCAAGGCTCTGTTGTGCTTGCAGTGTTTAATGCTGTTCCACATCCAGGCAAGGGGATCGCCTTCTCAAGCTGCACTTGCAATTCAATTCCTCTTGTAATGGAGAACAGCCCCTTTGCCTGCCCCTTCACCTGCTGGCACTTGCTTTCGAAACATGAGCATCTTCCTCCAGCTTCAAATCCTTCTCCACGTTGATACTAATCTGCAAGGTTCAAAGCAGGGGTGAGATTTCAAAGTTTCCTTAACCACATTGGATCTGTGCTCAGGCTGTGTTGAAACCCTGTGTGTTGAAGCACATATAATCACATCTCTGCACCTGTTTGGGTGGAGAAAACTTCTTATGAGTTTTATTTCTGTTGTTCTTAAGCCACTCTCATTTTTTTTCCATTTCTGACCAGTGTGATGTTCTCCTGCATCTCACCTCATGGGGAGACATGCACCAGCCCCAGATGAAGGGCTAGAAACAATTGTCTGCACCTGGCTGAAGAAAATAGGTTATTTGTGTGTATGTGTGTGTCTGGTAGTGCAATTTATTTGTTCAGTTACTTGAGCCAAGGTTTCCCCCCAAAGGAAGCCCTAATTAAGCATGATAACTTTCCATCTGAGTTGCTGGCAAAGAGCAGCTTGCTGTGCTGGCCATGGGAGTGTAGTTGCTGCCCTCTCATGCCTTTTCTCTCTGTGTTTGATAATGAAGGAAGGTTAGCAGGAGCTGTGCTTTCATGAGGCTGATGTCTTGCTTTCTAATGGAAAACGGACCATTCTGTGCTCTGAAATTTCTCTAACTCTCAGTAAGGTGATGCGTGGAACCTAATTTTTGAAGTTGCTTGCGTCCTGGTAGAAAGCAAATTGATGTGTCTTTCCTCCTTCCACCTCCTTCTCTTTTCAATTCTTTCTTGTTTTGGTGGGGGTTTTTGTTTGTTTGTTTGGGGTTTTGTTTGTGTTTTGTTTATTTGGTTTTTAAAATTTATTTAATAAAACTTTTAGTGCTAGGTTCTGCAGATGGCAGGTGCAGTGGCAGCTCTACCTGATCGCTTACAGCCATAACACTGAGGTGCTTAAAGGCAGATCAGATAAAGAACCCTACAGAGAACACAAGAACTGTGTGGCCTTACAAAACCAGCAGCCAGGTCTGATACTGCAATGCCATCACACGGCTTGACTGCTGCTCATAAGGGAATTTCAGGGCCTGGATGTGGCCTGAATCTCTTTGATGCAAGTTACTCTCTTCCTGGATGTTTTCTGTCCAACACCATTATCATGTGATTTTAGGAAAAGTCTGTGAAATATTAATTCCCCACCTGAGCCAGGGGCTAGGGCAGAAGAGAGCTGTGTGGTATCTGCAGCTTGTTGGTTAGACTTGGACTTTCCAACACATTTTGTGAGGATGTTTCCACAATCTGGGCATCCTTCTGATGTTTCTCTATTTTGGCTTTGTGTGGTGGAGTAGGACAGAATAGACAAGTGCAAATCCACAGGGAGGATCAGAAATAGCCCTGGATGCCTGCACAGTGCCCAGCAGGGCACAAATGACTGTCATGCTTGTTTGCCCTGTCTGTCTGCCCCATCCAGCTCTAAACCTAATCACAAGATGTGGAAAGGCATAGAAATCTGCATCCTCAATGTTCTTGTCCTGCATGGACATCAGCCTGACCATCAAAGCAGTTTCTTTGCCTCAGAAATGTTTGGGAAGGAGCTGCTGGATTGGATGAGTTGTTGTGGCTGCCAATTTCCTGCAGCTTGCTTTCTCCAGCTCCCTTTCCTTACATCACCCAAGCATATCTTGCATCATATAACCGGTGTGTATCATTCAGCTGGCCACAGTGGATTACATGTGTGGCCAGGCAGGCTGGAGAACACTTGTGTTTTTATTTTACAACCGAGTACGTGCCTAGTTATGTACAAACTGTTTCTGGCACTGCACTGCTCCTCCTGTTATTGGAAGAGCATCTGCCAGAGGAGAACAGACTTGGATGCTCACTGGCAAGGTGGACACGTAACTAACTGCCTATGGAGAAATGGATGCTGGTGTTCAACCCATGTGGCTCTGCAGTTACCCTTGCCTTAAAGCTCAGGAAGCTGCTGCCCTGACAGGGATGGGCACAGCAGCTCTGGCTTTCAAGGCAGCCCTGTGCTGCCTGTGGTAGGTAACAGTGTACTGGGTACCTCTTGCACCTGGTACTGCTGACTGTGGTCTCACTGTCACGTCTTGCAAATGCCACCAGGCAGGGATACAGGCTGCAAACCTCCTGATAGGAGGATGGAGCTGGAAGGAGTACCTCTCCTCCTGGATACAAGCATCTGATTCCATGTGCTATTTGTCCCTCACAAGTTGTAGCAGTTTTATCATTTGCAAGTTTGGAAAAGTCACAGCCCCAGCAGTATTTCTTGACAATGTGCCTGCACCACTTAAAAGCTACTGAGATTAAAAAAGACCAAAATAACCCCCTCTGTTGTCAAAGACCTCCATCAATGCTTTTAATACCCTGCCAAATATTACATGTGATTAGTTGGTATAATCCGCAGAATACCATCTGGTCCACAAGCAACGTGTCCGGAGATGGATGATTATTATCTGAATGAAAATCCTGGAGTAACACTGGAGCATGTGGAGTGTAACACGGAGGCCCTGTAAACACTTGGAGTGCCCACCCAGCACTGAGCAACACACGTGCAGCCGCCGTGGCCGCCGGCCAAACCAGTCTACTTTCCCAGGGTTTGCTTTCATTCTCAATTAAATTAACAAAGCTCCTCAGGCAGACTTGTACTTACAAAAATAAGGTTCCAGTCCCAGCCTCCCTGCTTAGGGTTCTGGGTCGTGTTTGTCCTGCAGGATGTGTTGTCCCTCCTTCCAGTGCAGTCTTGTGTCATGGTTTGGTCCATCTACAGGGCCCTTTGGGACAGCTCTGCAGGTCCCCTGGGATCCTTCTTCTGGCATGGGCTTTTTGAACTCAGACGATACCCAAATTCCCCTTTCATTTTTAAAGGGAGAACGTTGTCCATGCTGTGTGTTGGGGCAGGGATTGGAAGGAGCTGTCATGGGTTTGAATCTGCAGCAAAGGTGTCTGTCTTCTGTGGTTGTGCTAATGATGGGATGTCTCATTAAAACAGCTTTTCTGATACCTGTGGACTTTGCCTCCCCTGCCTAGAAATAAATCTACATAGAAAAACCAGTCTCTGAGATGCCATTGCAGTAGGCACTGGTAAGGACAGATTGTTGCAAGCCTAGGTTTGTTCTTACATTGTATTCTAGCATGTAAATACTTTCCTTCCTGCATTGCAAGCCCAACTGAGCAACCAATGCTTGAAGTCTGTCCTTCCTATACACGGAACACCTTTGCTGTCCCTACGTGCCAGATGAGCATCCTGGGGAGGTGCCGGCACGGCACCCGAGGCAGGGCAGTGCCTGAGCTGAAGGGTCCATGCTGGGGCTGGCAGCTGGGGCTGGCAGCTGGCTCTGAACTGTTGGAAACCGCCTGTCCTGCTTGCTTACTTCCCTGGAGGCCTGGAGCAAGGTATCTGTTACATGTGCAGCTCTTTCTGCCTGCTCAGGTGGTGGGATTTGTTGTCTATACTCCTTTCTAAATCCATCCAAAGACGAGATACACATGTGTTTGGAACCAGATATGCAGGCAAAACATCTCGGGGTTTGGAGGTAGGGAGAGAGGGAGAAAAGAAGACAAAGCAGTCTCTTCCCAGCATGGAGTTAAAACCTGTGGTTGTGTTGTGCTTGGCACAGTTTCTTCATTGTATTGAGCTGGGCAGTTGCTCTCCCCTTCTCCCCAGAGCTACAAGAAGTGTCCTATGGAGATGAGTAGATACCATTTCAGATGGAGTTTCTGAAGTAAAATGTGCCATTGTGTTCAGAGCTATTGTTTCTGTTTTCAATATTGAAGTTACTCATGGTTTCCAGGGGACAATATATCAAGCAGAGCTAAGAGGCTGTAGAGAAGATGTAGATTATGAAAACAGGATTAAGTTTCATACAGTTGGAGCTAAAATCTCATCTCTCTCATAGCAGTGTAAGCAGGAGAGAGTCTCGCAGACTCACAAAACTCTACCAATTTAAGTAAGGGCGTGTTTTTAACAAGGTTTAGTTAAAACCATGGTCACCACTGTGTGAGCAACAGATGACTCTATAAGGATATATTCTATGGGTGCAAGTTCAATGGCCTTCCAGTGTATAAATCAGGTTTCAGAGCATGTGCCAGACTTTGCACTGGTTCAAACAAAATCAGTTTACAAAGATGGGATCTGGCTGGCTGAGTAGTCCCTGCCTAAAACACTGATGAAATAAACTCTTACCTTTTTATGAGAGAGGAGTAAGGAAAGATAGAAGAGGGCACTGCATGACAGATGTGGTTTTCCAGCCCTTAACACCCCCATTATTTTTGGGGGCTGCCTGAACCCAGGAGGAGTCAGACTGGCACACGAGGGGATCCTTAAATGAAGAACCCTCAAGGTTCCATCTTGTGGAGCACATCAGGAGTTTTGTTCCCTAGATAATCTGAACAAAACAGAGGCAAAACCAAACCAGTTTATACATCGTGCTGACAATATATGGTGTTTTTGTTTTTACAAACAGCAAGGGTGCAATTAATAGCAGCACACTGCTAATGGCCTTATGCTGCTTTTAGGATGCTCCCTCCAGCACCTTGCTTGCAGCTCCAGTGCAGTGTTTGACACTGCTGCCAGGTGTTTCTGAAGGACGAGAGGGTTTGAAGCCCCACAGCCTCCCACTAACCCATCCAGACTTTGTGCTGGGCTGAGCTGCTCCTGCTTGCTCCAATTCAGGGCAGAATTTAGGTACTTACAGCCTTTGCAATGTGAGGCCTTTGGAGTGACTCAGTAAGGTTAGTCCATGGATAAACCCTAAAATCTCACTATGGCTACGCTGTATTTCAGTCGTTGGCTTGAAAGGCTTGAAATTTAAAGAAATTTAAAGAAAGATAGAAGGTAAATATTTTTGAAAATTCCCAGGTGATGTAGGGAGTGGTGATTAATGGAAGTGACCTTGGTGCTTTGCTCCCTTTCAGTGAAGCTCTTGGAGCTGCCGTTGTGCTTAAAACTGGAACTTCTGCTCTGACAGTGCTGTCAGATGCAGTTCTGTTGCTGCCTGAAGGCCAGAGCTTAATCCCACTCCCCTTGGTGTCCAAGGGCAATTGGCATTATTGCTGCAGTGTCTGTCACTGGAGCATGTTGGTCTCTTGATGCTTATGTGCAGTCTGAAGGAACACGTAAAGCCTGTGGGTTTTGTACGGGTAAAAAGTTGTGGGATGTAAGGAAAGATGCTCTTTTGTTGATTTTAGCTCTTCTTCCCAGCCAGGATTTTTACTGTGACCTGCAGCGAGCCTTTTAGGACATGCCCAGGTCGTGCAACCTGAGCACCTGGGCTGACTCTGGATGTGCCAGCTCTGGAAAAAAAAATGGCAAAATGCTTGCACCCCATCACAAAATTATGAGCGTTTCTCAGAGGCTGAATGACCTGATGGGGCACGGCATCAACATGGCTCTGATATCTGTCTGCGCGACCCTGCAGTGCCACATAACTGCAGCATTCATCTCTCTGTGCCTCTCTAAAACAGGCATTGTGGTATGGCCTTACTTCCCAGGGATGCTGTTGGGACAAATCCACTGTAGATACCAGAGCAACAGGGGACATATAATCACCATGGGCAGATGGAGAAGTATGAAGTAGCCTTTGTCCAAGCATCTTCCAGTGTGGTTAAGTTGGATGAGGCCAGTCTAATTAGCACTGAGGAAAGAAAATGCTTCTGGCAGGAGACTTCAATAGCTGCTCTGTGAAAGGACAGTGTGGGCTTTCTGAGAAGCTCTTCAGAGATGCACCAAGTGCCTCTGCCATCCCAGACCAGCACCTCCGAATGTTTTGGCAGTCTGTGTTAGCCACAAATGCTGGGCTCGTTCTGTGGAGCCTTTAGAGAAAGCTGCATTTCTCTATGAAAAATACCAAATGTCTCAGCTGGGAAACAGCATTCTCTGTTTTGATGGATTGTGTTGGGGAAAGATCCCCAGACTCTGCTCCCCACTTCTTCTCCCCTGGCTGTATTAGTTGGATACTGAGAGATTTGTAAGATTTCCAAGATTTCTGGTGGAAATTTTCAGACCTGAGAAAGGCCTTTTCCCTTTGGGGATTACACCACGCTGTAAATGTCTATTCTCTTTATTTTATATGCATTTTCCTGCTTTTGTTTGACTTTCTCATGGGTCGCACTATATTTAATTCAGAACATATCCTATAATGCTGTAATTGTCAGGCATGTCAGCCAGTTATACGGATGATTTTTGCTGTAATTTTTTTCCCTTCAAAATAAAAGGAAAGCAGTTGCTGCTGCTTCTCAGGGATTGAGTTAATGCACTGCTCTTGCATGCTGTGGCATCATGTAACATCAGAAGAGAGCTAGTATCACTGACTGACTGATATAATTATTCCTGTTGCCTTGTGGAACCCGTTACTGCTTTAGGAAGAGATGAAGTTGCACCTCCTTCTGCTGTGGAAGATGTCAGTTATACATGTGAGTGACTAACAGATGGGCTGTAATGTTCCATGTCCTCACCAAAAGATCTTCAAGTCTTTTGCAAACTTTTGCTAGTTGATGTTATGCTCAGGAATAGCTCTGCTCTGGCCAATTTTGAAGGGGTGGGAGTTAGGCAGACCTCCTGCTGTCTTGTGTCTGTGAGAGTGGATTGGTTTGTTGTTCCTTTGAAAGAGTGAAACCGAGGAGGAATAAAAAGAAGCTCAGTGTGATGCCCATTCTAGAGGAAATTCTCTAACAGCTGTATCCTGAGGAGGGATCTGCCCCAAGGGCAGCAGGTTCAATCCCTGTCATGCCTGTCCTTCTGTCATTGATCTCAGCAGGTATGGTCCTGAACTGGAGTAAATCAGGTCCTTCCACTCACATCATGGATGTTCCGCTGATTAACCTTAGCAGAAAACCCATCCTGAAATCAAGGCGTTGAAGAAGTGATCTTTCTCTAGACCAGTAGATAGAAGATGAATCTGCGGAGATGGGCTCTCATGTTCTTCACTCTCTTGCTTGTTTTCACCTGCTGATATTTAACTGATGATACATTACTTAATAGCATGAGATCCATTTTTCTGGAAAATGGCTTAAGTGAAAGACCCCCTTGAATGCTCTGGTTAACCAGGAGAATATGCTACTGATGGACAAACCACAAATGAGAGGATATGCAGATCTGAAACCCCCTGATAATACTACTTCTATTTCTTTCTGTCCTGCTGGTTTTAGATGAGTACAGTTTCTCTGAATTCAGTCTCTGACTCCTGCTCTGAGGCATAAGGCTCAGAGCCTTTGATGCAGAGCAGAATCTCTTTTTAAATCTCATGTCACCTACCTGAGATCTGTCTCACATTTTACAGGTGTAAAAGCGGAGACAGGACCAGAGATTTATCCATGGGAAAACTGTGGCAGATGACAGAATTCAAATCAGTTCTGGTCATCCTTTTCTTGCAGATCACATGGTTTATAATTCAAAATATAGCTGATGATGCTGTAACCATCACTCTTGTCAGTGAGCAGCACAGCTGGTTTTCAGCTTCAAAATGAAAGAAAATTGCTGCAGCTCCTCAGGGTTTTAATTAATAACTCCTATTCTGGTATCTTACTTTCCCTTCTCATTTAAGCTTTCATTATCTGCCTTTGGGACTTTTAGCCTTTTCTGATTTGCAGATACCCTTAACCCCTCCTGCTGAGGGTGTGAGTTCCATCATCACTAGTTTCAGATCCCTGTAGTATCTTTGCTTTTCTTCCAGTTTCTTTGGCAGACTCTTAAAGTATGCATGCAACCCCATACGTATACAGATGCCTCCTCTCCTCTTCCCCATCTCCCGTTGGCTGTGGCCCTTTCTTCCAGCTTAGGACTCTGAGCTCAGATCAGCCTTGTGAGAAGGAATCACTGGGAGCTGGGGTCACCATGTACCTGATGCCTGACTGGCCGCATGTACTTTACTTTTCAAGTCCAGCAGTGGCTAAATTAAAGTTATTGTCAGCTTGTCTCATTTCAAATGAAAAATGCATTTTCTGATGAGCATTTGGAAAAAGAGAAGCTAATAGAAGCTTTCAGTACAGGAAGAGTTGTAGTCTTGGGACCACTTGAGTGACCAAGAGTAAGGTGGCAAACTCACTTGATTTTCTGGGGGCACCTTTCAAAAAAATCTGCTGCTCTTGGTTTCTTGATTTTCATTCGCTGTTTCTCTGGGACACAAATAAATTAGACACTGGAAAGGCAGCGAGGCCTCTTCTCTCTCTGCAGAAGGTCAGAGTCCATCATTTTGCAATGGTGGATATTGTTTTGCTGGCCAAAGTAAGTGATTTGGGTGAAAGTCATCCTCAGAGTCTTTGTGTGTTAAAATAAATCTCCCATGATTGCAGTGCTGACTTCCTGTGGAGCTTTGATTTTATCTGTGCACATGACAAACCTACATCTACTTGAAAAGGAACCAGAAAGGTATCCACACTGTTAAGAGATTATGTGGGTGTCCTCATTTGCTCATTTTAAGAGGTATTGAGAACTTCACTCTTCTGACTGTAGGAGTTAAAACTGCTGCAAGGAAGGGGAGGAACTAACAGCCCAGCAGGAACCCAGCTAGTGTCTGTGGTGTAAGGCATACATGGAGGTCAGGTAACTGTCTCAGTGGATTAATTTCAGGGAGTTGGATTTGGCTACAAACTTCCAAAACCTCAAGACCAAATGAGGAACAAAGTTCCTGCTGGCAAATGCCACAGGGTCGAGCCATTGAGCAGTTTATATGTTCGTGTCCCCTGCACTGGTTCATTTGTAGCAGAGTAAAAGCCTCTTCTGCTAAAGAGAAGTCACCCTTAGTGTCAGGTGTTGTAAGTCCTTATATCTATAACATAAAGAAATGTTGTTTTATGGAAATTTAACCAAGATAAGTAAAATTTAATAAGTAAATAATTATCAAGGAGATGCTTGGCTTCTTATCCTCAGAGATGCTATTTGTAGCATCCCAAAGGGTGGTTGTTGCTCTTTGTTAAGATTTTTAACCAGGTGTTACCATTACAGGGTAGATGGGGGGGAATCCTATTTTCACAGCAGAACTGATGTGAAGTGACCACAGGTGCCACCAGCTGGCAATTAGTGGGCCCAAACAGTTCTTATGAGCAGGAGTGTCCCTTTCTTCACAGCGTATTGGCGTTCTTGGGGAAGGTAACCTGCAGCAGGAGGGATAAGAAGGAAGACGCACAGGAAAGTGGCTGAGTTGATCCCCTGAAGTCTTCCTATTTCATTTGTGCAAGTCCAGTAATGTCATGATTATGGGCAAATAGAAAGGAGTGGAGAGGGCCAGTGCTCTGAGTCTGCTCTCATTTTAATAAGCAGCAACTCACGTGAGTAATTCCCTTGATTTTTAATTGATTAACTGCACCAATCATTTGCTGACCGCTGTAAAAAAGTCATAATCTGGACCACAAGGTTTATAGCAGGTCTTCTAAATGAGTTTAGTTCAGAAACAAGAAGGAAGCTGCTTGGAGCAGAAGACAGGATGCTGTGCAGGACTTAGGTAGGAAAGCTGTTGGCAAACGCAGAGAAGCTCGAAGAGATAAAGCCTGGAGAGGTGATTTTCATGGTGAGTTATTTGTGGACAGGCATCTGTTGTGCCAGAAGCAGGAGTGGGATGTGTTTGTTCAGCCTGACTCCAGACATGCTGGCTGAATGTATGGGAAGCTCACTTCCTGGTTTCCATATACCCTCCCTGTTTCCAAACGGATCCTCCACCCTGTGATACAGGGGTATGGTAACAGGTTTCTTTCCTGCTCTTCACACCAGTCATGCAATTGGAGGCTCCTCCATGGTGGGATTCACACATTAACAGTTGTAAGCAGATGAACTGAGCTCCTCCAGGTTTGCCAAAATGCATTTTCTTGCCTGCCCAAAGCCAGGTACAGCCCTAATTCAGTCTTTTGGAACTCTGCATCCAGGCTTCTGTTTGCCTTCATGCTGGGATGGTTTTACTCCAGGTGACAGAATTATTCTCATTCAGCAGACTTTGTCTCTAAGTTTACTGTCATATCAAAGATGCAAGCAACAACTTGTGGAAACTGCCCATATCTAAGCAGAATAACCTGGGCCGTTAAGTGAAGGGTTTTTTTCATCAATCATATGTGTATTTGCAATAATAACAATAATAATTTCCTTTAATGGAAAAACATTTGTCACAGACTAAAGAGTTCTTGACTTTCAAATGCCCTGCAGACATCTAATTAAGTGAACTGAAAATCTCTTTATTAGTCTTTGTGTTATAATCACAAGAACTGATCTGAGTGGACATTGGCTCAGGACCCCCCATCACCTCTGGAGATTTGGGATATTTCATTCAGGTGCATTGATCTGTTTCTTGGGTTTTTTTCCCCGAATCCATCTCTTCCTCGTCTTCCACTTTGAATCCTTCTCTGTGGGTGAGAGGATACAGAATCCTTTTCTAGGATTTTAGCTCTAAATTTCATTGGCTTTGAATGCCAGAACTGGGTGCAGGGAAGTGCTGAGGAAGGCTCTGTGCTTCTGATGCGTTTCATTTGGCTGTAACATCCTGAAGGGTTTCCAGCATGATAGAATTGAGGGGCAGCCATTGCATTCCAGTCTGTGTGGCAGGTTCTCCACGCTGTTCATACTCATCTGTATGGACGTTGCCATACCAGGAGTGTTTTTTGAGGCATTTATGAGGACAGTTGGGCAGAGAGGCAAGGGCACTATTGCTAGGCTGCTGTTATATCCTTGCTCGGGTTCTTTTAGGTCTGTTGTGTTTCCCATGTCATCCCAGAGATTCAGCCAGTAGTTTCCTCCTGAACCTCCTGTGCAGCTGCCCATCAACAGCCTGTCTCCCTGTGCAGCACAAATTCCAGACCCAACTCATTGGTCCAGAGACCAATCTACAAGCCAGCAGCAAGTGGTCTGTGGTCAGGGATTTGAAGAGGGACCATCACACTGCTCCATTGATGCCCAGCCTCACCCTTTTCCATGGGTGCCCAGCCTTGTGTGGATTTTTAAAGGAGCAGCAACTTTATGCCTCACCTTCAGTTTTGCACAAACATGTACATGTTTCCCACTGGGATATTGCCTCATATGTTGAAGAAGATGAGAAATCTTCCATACTTCCTGGGGACTTTTCATTGGGACAGGCTGTGTCCCCATGAATTGTGTTGATGGCCTCCTTAGTGCCTCTGTCTCCCCCAGCTCCCTGCCATCCAGACCCTCCCAATGAGGGCGAGAGCTGGGGTGGAAAGTGGAGTCTAGGAAAGTTTAGCCAAACTCTTCCAGCTGCAGTTTATTGTATCTATTTTGCTGATATCCACCCTTTAGATAAATAGCACTCAGTTATACATGTTGTGAGTCTCTTGATGTGGTTAAAAAGGCTTGTATTAGCCAAGCTAATCTAACTCCAAGAATAACCATGGGAATTTGACTGTATCGGTTCCAGCTTGAATCAGTCACCCTGTAGTAAAGTGAGAATTGCCTTCCTGGCTAAAAGTGTAACAACAGTGAAACTTCAAGTCAGTTGGTGGGGATTCCCTCCCCCTCCTTTTTTTTTTTTTTCCTCCTTTGAACAAAACTCCTGCCCGTTCCTGACCTCAGACACCCAGAACTCTACCTACAAGAAAACAAAATTTCCCATTTTCAATAAAAAACATGTCTCTGTAGGCAGAAAAGTGAGTTAGCTAGCAATCCGCAAAGCTATGGTCTATTTATTTACCAGGCTGACTCCCTGATGGGGAAACATGTGGGATCTTTTAACTACTTCTCCCGCACAGATGTTTCTTCTACTCCCGAGTTTGCTCTTGATCTTTGGTTTGCTGTGCCATATGGTGAAAACTCTGGAGATGTTCTGTGCGGTGCAAGAGGAAAAGGATTCTGTGTGCTTAAAACAAAAACAGTAAAAAAATAATAATAAAAAAAAATTCTGGCTACTTTTTCCCCAAGTTAGCAAAAAAATATTTTTAGAAGGAAATCTGTCGAGCTAGCAAAACCACTGTTAACTCGCACATCCTCGCTGTTGGACATACAGCACTGATGAGATTAAGTGCTGGTTGATGAGCATCCCTCCGCCTCCCCCAGCTTTTGCTGTCACTTTGGGTATTTCTGTTGACTTGTAGATCCAGTTCAGGTGAGGAGGTAGGGGTTCTGCAAGGGCAAGTAAGATGACTGCTTGCTTTTCTTTCCTTACCTTCTTCAGAGGCCACAGGGACTGTGGACTGTGCGTTGAAAGACATCTCTCCTGGTCTGTTGGGAAGGAGCCCCAGGGCTGGCAGGAGCTTTGGAGTTACCCCTGTCCAAGGGAGCTGGGGCTTCTGTGTAGGGAGGGGGCATAGGGCATTGCATCATACATCTGACATGTGAGGGAAGTGAAATAGAATGTCAAAATTTGGATACTTATCTTGGTAACACCATGTGCTAAATGAGAGCAAAAGATTGCAGAGGGTGAATAGGGGGGCAGTTTTCAGGGCTGGAGTTGGTGTCTTTTGGACAGATCCATGAAAATGCCATTGTAGCAGGTGCATCTGCAGTCTGAGGTTGTGCCTGGCCTTTCAGCTGGTCCCTCAGTGGCGCTGGTCCATCCAGTCTCATCACCCTAAAAGATATTGTAGGGCTCATTTAGGAATGTCAGATCAGTATGCAGCTTTCCTAGGCTTGTTTCCCTAGGAAGTCACTGGTGGTCAGCTGTCTGCTCCAGCATGCACACTAGGTAATAGCCATCAATACCCCTTTGAGCTCCTCAGGTTGAAAGCTGGCTGCAGCTCTGCAGTAAAACAGGATCCTGAGCCTGGACAGCTCTTAGGGGGGCGTTAGAAACAGGTGGTTGTGGTGGGCTGGGTTTGGAAGGTGGTGGGGCAAGATCTTAGCTGATGTGGGTGAAACTCTGGCTCAGGTGCTCCATAACCATGTGCTGAAGGGTGCTTGTCATGGGCTGAGAGCACACTCACCTTGAGCTGTGCTTTCTGGCCATTCGTGGGGCTGCTGTTCTCTGGGATGCTCCGCACTCTGAGGCCTCCCTCCTTGCTGTCTTTTCTCTGTTGCTGTCCTCCACGTAGGGACTGCAGTGAAAGATATTCCTCAAAACTCCATTTCTGTCTCCCTGGGAAAACAGGAGCGCTCTTTCATGCTGGACCAAGGCAATGGGCAGTGTCTTGCCAGAAAAGCAGAGCAAGTGTTTTATTAAATACACTTTAACCTGGTTGCTTGAACAGCATTTTTAGCTGGGTGGCTGGTCTGTCACATGGTCAGGTAAAACCTGTGTCTCCACCAGCACAGGCAGTCTGTGGATAAAGACAAGGCGTGTGTTTTGTAACAAAGAATGGGAACCTAATTTTAGAACAGCAGCAAGGCCAGGCTCAGATGTCAGCCTGGGCCCTGTCCCAGCTCCTCTGTGCTGCCAAAAACTTGCCCTCCCTTTCTTGGAGTGAACTGTTTCATACCTTTTTATGTATAGGCTCCCCTGCAATGAGGCAGAGTAATTCCTGCAGTTGCTTTTGTTTTAAACCACACACAAACCAAGAGTTCTCCTCATCCCTGTGCAGCCAGTCCATGTTTTCCCCCTAAGATGTTTGTTGTGCTTCCTTTGCAGATGCAGCTTCTGGACAAGTTCCCTATTGAAGGAGGACAGAAAGACCCCAAGCAAAGAATCATTCCTTTTCTACCAGGTAATGCTGTGGGGAAAGCCCTAAATAAGATGGGTGAGAGCAGTTGTTGACTGTGGTTCCCCAGCTACTGTGTCTAGTGCTTTTTGTGACCACTCTTATAAATGCCTTTTCCCTGGGAGCTCACACATCCAGTCTTGTGATACCAGACCTCCACCTCCTCCTAAAATAACTGGCATGGTGTTTGGGGCTCCCAGGGGATCTTACATCAGCTATTCAGATTCAGGTTGGCTCGTGCCCTGCCCCACAAAGGGATTTGATGTCTTCTGGGAGGCTGTGTCTGTGGGGTGCAAACAGGCAGCCCAAGCTCGGGCCACTAATTGGGAGGCCACTGAAGACCAGAGTTAGAGTCTTTGTCATTTCTGGATTCTGTGGCTCTGCAGACACTGTTATTGTGTAATAAGGAATGAATAATTAGAGTTGCCACTGTGTTATAAAGGAAACTGAAGGAAGGTTAAATGCAAATTGGGATTTCTGCAATGCTGGCCAAAAAGATAAATAAATATCTTTTTGGGCTGAGCCACTGTCCCTTTGACAGCTTTCGGAGAGGGCCTGGACGTGCTGGATATCCTGTCCTCAGGGTAACAGCACACACTTCTACACAGCTTCTTCCAGCAGTGGCTGCAGGGATAGCATGGGGAGAGGAGCCAGACCGCAGCGTGCTCTTGGAAGTGCACGCTCTGGCCAGCTCTCCATTGTCTGACTGCACGATTCTGGCTGTTGGCTTAAAGTTTGGTTTGCTGCACTGCCTGCCAGGATACATGGAGTATTTTCAGCCTGTTAAAAGGTCTATTCTGTCTTTAGCTATAAAAAAGCTCTTCCCTTAAGGTCTGTGAAGAGAAGCTGGGATAAAAGGGCTTAGTCCTCTCCAGGAGCGTGCTGCGGTCCCCAGTGCTGTTTGCAGGCAAAGCAGCTGCTCCAGATGTGTGGTGAGCACAGCTCCAGGACTAGTAGGGAAGCAGGGACTTGGAAACCAGCAGCACAAATACATGACAGAAGCATCGTAGCTGCAGCAGGGCAGAACAGCCGCCTGGCAGCCTCCATCAACCTTGTGGAAGGCAGTCCCAGGATCGGGGTTTCCTCTCTGCAGTATTCTCTGCTGCATCCAGACCCTCTACAGCCAGGGGAAGGTGGTGTTACCCTCCATTCCCAACCTGGGATGAGGAGAGTATTCCAAGAGTAGGCTCTCTTTCCAGCTGTGTCACCAATAAACTCATAGACAAGTCATTTTGTGAAACCTCTGTGTGATAAGAATCGAAACTGCTGGCCTGCTATTCTTGCTGGAAAGCACTTTGAGATCCTTGAAAGCACTGTAAAGGAGTGCAGATGGCTTCATGCAAGGTGCTGTAGCAAAATCTCTGTCTGCAGGTAGCAGTTGTTCCTCCAGTATTGACTGCCAGTGGCCCATTTGTTTTATTACATTCTAGAAAAATGTTGGCTGACTGCAGGTGACTGTCTGCTGCTCGGTCTTTGTGCAGATCTGAGTGATGGGTGTCCTCATATACGTGTGCGTGATATTTGGGGAGGGTGAGATAAACCCCATATGCCCATTACGACACTTCCTACCCTTCCCACCCTCCAGGAACATGAGGGAGATGGTACTGCCACATGTCCTTGAGGGGAAGAGTTATATCTGGAAGTCATTTGGGTTGACTTAGTGTCCCAAAGAAAGAGAAGCTGCCAGAACAGAATAGACCTCAGCTGTGTTTAATTTAAAATTTCTGTGATATATGTTCTACTTTTGATATCGAATCCCTGCCTCTTTCTTGTTGAACTGCAGAGCAGCCCTTGTTGCTTTACCCGGGAACAAGGTGACTCAGCTAAATGTCAAACAATGTCAAACTCCGTTAAATAAACTAGCTGCCATAATTAGAATACGCCTGGCACTTCTGCAGCTGGAGACGTGGATTACGGAAACGAATACCTACCCATAAACTCCCTTAATTAAAAAACGACAGGGCAGATGTTTGTACTTAAATCCTACTTTATGAAGATGTTATGGTCTTGCTTGCTGATTATGGGCCTGATTCAGCCAAGCTGGAGTGACTCTGCATGCTGGGTTATCAGTGCCAGGGGTTTGCCTGGTTTAGGAAGTTGACATAGGCCATCCCGTGACTCCTGCTTGTCAGCAATGCCATGGTGCTCTCCTGAAATAATAGTTAGTGTTTAACTGTGTTGGAAACCTTTTACCTATAAAACCAAGGAAAGTGTAATGGAGTTCAGAGCTTTGCTCCCCAAGGAGAGACCATACTGGGTTCAACAGCAGGGAAGTACAGTTTTTCTTTTCTCTAGACGCCTTTATCTTGTTTTTATCAATTTCTTTCTTCATATATATTTACCCCTACTTCCTTCTTACACAAGTAAGAACTCTATTGCTTTCATTGCCATGAAGAGGTGCAAGGAAATAAGCAGTGCCAGGCAGTCCTGTAAAAGATGTCCTGTGGACAATTTTGTAGTTTTGTTTCACTTTTTGAAACTCACTTCCATGCCTTCAATTTTTATGTGATTTTTTTTAACCATACTAAGAGGGCAAAACTGATATTTTTGTCTCCTTTCCTCATTTTATCTTCTGCCCATGAGTTTTTAATTTCTTCTCTCTGATTTCCCATTTCACTGGAAAAGTCTGCATCAGGGGAGGTTGGGCAGAGGGAAACCACATAAAAAACCCTCTTTGTGGCATGGTCAGAGAGGATTTTGATAGCTTGTGGTATGAATTTTTTTTTTTTTGGAGGGAGACTATTGAAGAGTTAATTAATGAAAGAATTTCAACTGGAAGGAGAAGACTGGTCTACTGAGCTTCTTGAGAGCACAGTGGCAATTCAAGTGGCAGAGACGGGGCAATACAGCTCTGAGATTAACAGTTTTGCAGTGGTTGACCCAGGACTCCAGGGCTTGCATTGTTTTTCATTTCTCTTGGCACTAAATGGGAAAGCCATCTGGAGACAACGCTGAAGCTGGAGGGATGTCAGCTCTTCTTGCTCCACTGTGCCTTCCAAAGTGCAGTCCTGGGGAAAATGCACTGCATGGCCTCAAATCATCATGTCATGCTGGGCTGCAGACCCTTGCCTTGGAGAGAGGCTTGGGCTTTCCATGTTATGGAGGGCTGGGCATTGATGATGGCAGCCCCTTGCACTTCCCATCCAGATTCCAGCTTGATTCCTGCCTGGATTTCAAGCTACTTTTGACCCCCAGTGGACAAACAGGAGTTTTTTACATAGGATGTGCTGGAAGGAGAAAATCCTTGCTGGGTGCTCGCTCTGCGATTTCCCTGCTGCCTGGAGAGGGAGACTGCTTTGTGTACCTGGTTTTCCTTACCCTTGGGAAGCTAAGTCCTATCCAAGGGGACCAGAGGTGTCAGTGCAGGCTAACCTACCATCTTGGTCAGGCAGCTGCAGGAGCAACATCCCAGCCTGGCTCCAGTCCCTGCCTCCAGTGCTTGGGAGTCTCTGCCAGAGAGGCACCTTCTCTCTTCCTTTTTTTCCCACTCAAGTTTTCCTCCTCCCTTGATTAGGGTAAGGAAAGAGGAAACAATCTGGTTTGGGGCATATGCTGCCAGCAGAGCTTGGTGGCTGTGTGCCAGGGCACTGGAAGGGATGCCAGCATGGTGGATGTCATCCAGCCACTGCCTGGCCCCATTGTGCCCCAATGACCTGCTTTCCGACCTGCTTTCCCCCTGAGAAGAGAAACACTTTGGCACCATCTTAGAGGGGTCTCTGGGACTTTCTCTGTCCTTGGCTCCGAGGCAACAGGAGCATACAGTGTGCCTGCCGAGGTGTTTTAAGTTCAGGCAACAAATACAGGACAACAGAGATCCCTGCAGATAGTGCGAGTTCAGCCCTGTTTTTTGCTCCAGAGCTGTGTCGCCTTGCTCCTGCCGGCAGCAGTGGGTGGGAGTGGGGTGAGCTGATCCCCACTGGGAGAGCTTTGCCTGACTGCTTAATCTCTGGGCAAGGCTCCCAGTTTCCCGGAGAAATCCCAGTCTCTCCCAGCCTGAAGTTTGCTGGGGGCTGTTCCTCCAGCAAAGAGGCAACTGGGGGAGTGAGCCCCAGCCGAGCCTGGTGCCATGTGTGAGTCAGGAGGGCTGCGGGAAGGGAGAGGTTCAGTCGGAGAGGGCGCGGGCAGCCAACTCAGCACCGCCCAGATACCTGGGGCAGGTGAGGGGTGCCGGCAGGCAGGAGCCTCCCCATTTTGCACAATGCAGGAGGATGGGGAATAACCTCTCGCCAATGCCGGCTGGGACTTTCTTTGCCTCTGTTTCTGCCACTCGCGGGCTGCAGTGGGGAAGGAGATCTGCCGATGAACTGCATCCCAGGTGCTTATGTCTGCTCTTTGGTTTTGGTTTGGTGTGTTGGGGGGGGTGGGTTTGTTTTTTTTTTCCCCTCCCCTTTCCCGTGCTGTGTTTTAGGCAAGAGGAAGCTGAGGAAAAAGGCTTCAGTGAGTTGTTTTTCAGTAGGTTTTTGTCTATGATGATGAGAGCAGGTTCTTTTTCCTCCCAGTGGTGTATATTCCAGCTTTGCTCCTTTTGTTTTGCTCTGGGCTGGAGATCGTGTGCCGAAGCAGAGATAATGGGTACATCCTAACACAGCCAGCACTGCAGTGACCTTCAGGTCCAGCCATTCATGTTCCACCTGTGTAAACTGAGACCAGGATCAGCAAAATTAGGATGTGGCTGTGTGTAATTTTGTCAAAGGTGCTGCATTTCAGCAGTGGTCAGTGCATGGAAAGCATTTTTTACATTTATTCTACCAACCTTGGGAGAAAGGGAGACAGTGACTCTAAGGCACATACTGGCTGAGGAGAACCCCTAGAAATTTCAGAGGCATTCTTACTGCAGGCAGTGTTCTCCTTTGGAGAGGTGGTTGCTAGCAGGGCATTTAAAAGGAAATGCGTTCCCTGTCCTAATTCTTAGCTGGATTTTATATGCAAATTTCAGATTTATTTTTAATTTTTGATTATTCTGTCCTGCGTCACTCTGAGCCAGAGCAACAAGTAAATGATTTTAACTTTTATTTGGAGTCATTTTGAGTTCCTGACTTATACAGAAATGAACAGTATTTTAGCAGTTCAGAGCCAGTCAAAAAGTAGCTTAAAGATTAAAAAAGACCAGGAGACATCAGATAAAATTCTCTTTATCAAGTCACATCTTACTTTTTAGATTAAAATATGAATTAAGGTTTTTATAACAGTGTTCCTTTAACATGCAGGGGTAGTCTTACAGGTATCATAGGCACACAGACACATAAAGCAGAGTCTCAGATGTCTGGTTTGCTGAACCTCACCTGTGCAACACTAATAACTAAGATATTCTGCTGTGCTTTCCTTGAATATGAGGCAGCAAGCTCTCAGATGGAGGAGGAGGGTCTCTGCCCCCATCTGCTTCCACCAACTTGCAGTAAGGCAGCATGGCAGACCCCTGTCCCCATCTCAGAGGAGCTGCCAGGGGGTGGAGAAGTGACCCATGGCCCTGCAGCATGAGATCCTGGGGGCTTGAACGGGTATGGAAAACTTTTTGGGGGCCACTTCATAATGCAATATAATTTCATTTTAATCCACATATTTTAAGTTTTCCTGCCTGTTCTCTGAAAGGGGAGAGTGCTTCCAGGTTTAATGCAAACTTACTTGTGAGCCTGGGTAGTGTGTTAGCAAGACAGCTAACAGGTCCTTGGCTTCTTTCCACTCCATCTTACTTAGGACTTGGGTGATGCCAAGCTTCTGGTGAGCTGCTCTTCAGCAGCTCCTATTGTTTGAGTTAGAGGTTTCTATTGTTTCTGTCTATTTTCTGCCTTGCTAGGAGAGCTATTGTGGAAAATTCATCTCCTGTCTCTCACAAGAGGAGAATGGATTTCCTGTCGGCTCCGGGGCTTGAAGGGAAAGCAGGGGCTGCCGGGAGGAAGTGGCTGTTCCTCAGCCAGGCAGCGGGAGGATTGATGATTTTGAGGGGAACAGGCGTATTCTTTTCTTTAGGCTCCATGGAGATATTTTTAGGGTTTAAGTCTTTTCTAGTTAAAAGGCAAGTCGTCAAGTATGAGGTCATAGGATGCCCTTAGGCTACTTCCTATTGAAGAAGCTGTGGAAAAGGCACAGCTTTCAGAGCTGCCTGCTGAGGAGGGGCCTGTCATGAGCCCCATGTAAGGGATTGCAGGGGGCTTCTGGCTTTCCATGCTGAGCCTGTTTCACAAGCATCATTAGGCCTTCTGGAGGTCTTCGGGCATTAATAGGGCATGAGCCAAGGTCCTGATTCCATTACAAAAGGAAGAGAAAGCAAAAAAAAAAAAAAAACAGTGCTGGCATCTGCACAAGTACCTGGTCTTGTTCTCTCTCTTTCAGTCTCTTCTGTGTCCTTTCTCAGCACACAGATCCCAAATCCACCAGCTGGCAGCTGTAATGAGGGGCTAGAACAGAAAAAGCCTACAGAATGTTTTTTTGACACTTGCAACCACTCCTCTCACACAGGTTAAGAACTGGTATTTTGCTCAACCAGAAACCACCTCTGGGCAGAAATCAGCATATGCAGATCATGATGTGCCTCTCATTAGACCATTTGAGTCTCCTGATAAGAATTTTGTAATGACCAAGTCACAGTTTCAAGGGAAAACAAAGAATGGAAAGGGATTTTGGTTTGAGTTTGCTTAAAGCGAGCTAGTGGGGTTTATTTTTTTTTTTCAGTGTTGGATGTTAGACTAAAAGGCCAGGACACGTTTTCAGTGCAGTCTAGCTGCTTGGACTCCTCAGGGAAATACACAGACATTTTTACTCAGAAATTAGTTGGATTTTGACTCTTGTTTTTAAAGCCAATAAATAAACACGATTATAGACTTGAAAAGCAGTTTGAGCTGCATTGGGCTCGTCGTTTCCTCAGGCAGCCATTCCAGATGAGTGTGCCCTCTACTACTATAATTACTTTTTAAAAATAACTCTCCAAGTCTGTAATCTAAAGTGGGTGGTATGTAGCAAGTCTGAGAGCATTCTGTATTCAACCACAGACTGGGGAGAGGGTTTGCTTGTCTTCATCTCTGGTTTAAAATCTGACTTTTTCCCACAATCCATTAACAAATGGCCCATACAATGAAAGTGCTTTTTAACCCGGGAGTCAAGCTTGCCAGGGACTCAGATGGCTTTGCAGCCCCACAGGCTCTAGATATTCCCTCTGGATATTACTTATCTGCCTGATCTTGTCTTTGTTGTATTTGAATGTAAGCTGCCTGGGCAATTGAGGAGAGCAGAGCCCAGCTGAGATTCACAGCTAAGTAATAGTTGGACCTCTGTATGAATCTATTTTCTGCCCACTTTGCCTTTTGGCTTGGCCAACGGATTTATTTATATACTCACATGCTTAAAATAGGTTGTGATTATTTTTTTCCTGTGGATTGGAAACAATGAACCTGGGAATTTGCTGCTTGATGGCAAGTGATTTATCCTACTTTTCTCTACGTATTAAGTTTTTCAGGTGCTGCTGTTCTTTAGTGTGGTGTGTTTGCGGACCTCCCTGCTCCACAATACAGCTTTTCTCAGGCTCTCATGAACACCTTTGTTGTTACGCATAAGGGGATCTTTATACTCAGTAGCTGAGTGAGGGGATAGTGCAGGCAGGGATTTGTCAAACTGAATCTATTTACACTATAATGAAATAACCCATGGCAGTGTCTACTCCCCTGTGGGTTGGGTTTTTTTAGAGTATAGTCCTGTTTAATGGGAAAGCTGATGTAGAGAGAGGGAAATAACGTGAGAATTAGAAAGAGGAAACCAAGGGTAGGTAGATGACGAAAGGAAAGTAAGTCCTAGAAGTGGGAAATTCAATCCTCTTGAGCTTCTCTCATTCAGAGAGGTGCTAATACAGGCCCCAGGCTTGTACTCAGGATTGAGGTAATTAATGTTTGCCCTCAAATTTCCGTGGGTCTGAAGTTAAGCACTTTCACCATGTCGTTTTCTATCAGGGTTTTGCCTCCTCTAAATAAAGAGCAGAAAATTATGTCCCTTCTGCTTTTACATCCTAAGCATTGGCAAGTTCAGATTTGCAGGTTCCTTCTCATAGTAAGGGCTCTGAACAGCACAGGGCTGACCTAGAATAAGCAAAACATTTGCAAGCTGGTTTGCACTTGATGGGGTTTTATTGGAGGTGTTACGCTGGTGGGCAGATGTTTTTTCACTGAGTTCACTGTTAGATGTGATTGCCACCAAATTCTTCCAACTCTTCTCACCAAATGCAGGCTAGGTTGGTACACTCTGAGGCAGGGAGTAAAACCATCAGACTGGAGTACAGGGTAAAGGCATTTGTGCCTATTCCCACTGGGCAGTGTTGTCACTGCTGGTCTATTTAAATGATTAGATGCAGAGAGCAGAAGGGAAAATATTCCTGTCTTAGTCCCACCTCCTACAAAACACAGCACATGCAGATTTCTGTGTTTAGCAGATTTCCTCTTGGGAAGAGAAGTCTCCTGTAGATAATAATCCTTTTAGCAACATCTTCAGTGAACGAAGCTTTGTCCGAAGAACAAAGAAAAAGTCGCAAGCTTGAAATATGCCTGAATTTCCTGAGTGCACTCACTGCTGTGTGCAGGCAGGAAGCTGTGTTAGTCTGGTCTGGATGTTTGCTCTGAAGTGGCATAAACAGAGTGTCGGGTCTCCTGGGATCCTGATCTGACCCACGGTCCAGGGAATAGGGGTTCCTCTGAGCTGCAGCTGTGGGAAGGACTGCCATAGTCATGCAGCGCTGTGGCCATGTCCCTGACTGTCCCATCTCCCCTTTGGCCATATCCTCTGAAGATTCCGGGTGCATGCAAGAGGCAGCAGCAGAGGTGAGTGGTGCAGCCACGGTAGACCCAGCACACGTGAGTGTTAAGCTGCCAGCCAGCAGGGAACTCATTTCCTGCACAGTTATGGAAACAGCTGATCTGTGACATTTTAAGAAGGGGAGAAAATACAGGGCAGGGGAAGGAAGGCCCCGGCTATGTAAATATTTACTTTTGCACAATGTCTCAGCCATCCCCTTCTCCCAGGGTCTGGGAGAAGAAGGTCTTGCTTGCTGCTGGCTCTGGCACATGGTGACAGGGGATGGGAGAACCACCAGTGGACTGCCCACAACTGGAAGGAGTACACTGTCCACCAAGTGAAAGCCTCTCTGATGGAGCGTGATACTGACCTGCTTGACCCACCTGCTTCCTGCTGCATCACACAGTCAGTGATGTACTGCTGGACCACCAAGAGCTTGTTTGAACCACCTGCCTGGGCCTCCTTTCCCACTTCTTGGTCTTGCTCTAACAAAGCCAAGCTAATGAGGTGCCCCTTCATCTTCCCAGAGAGCAGCCATAGAAAGGGTGTTGAGAAAATTAAGGCATTAAGCTTTCCAGAGTAGTGCTGCTGCAGGCAGTTGAGGTATCCAGGATCTAAGGATTGCAGCATCTTGTGTGATGCCATCACCACGTCACATGCCCGCCACCAGCCAGGTCTGGAGCACACATGAACTACGTTGCAAGCAAGAGAGGCACTCACTAGACCTGATTGAAGAAGACACTTGGACACAAGTCAAAAAAAAGACCCTCAGAGACAGGAAAAGGCTTTTATTTTGGTCATGGCATTGTTCAGCCTGATATAATACTGGTTTTCAATTTCTTTCCCTCACCATAGACAAAAATGTTATTTTTTTCCACCCCTGTCAAAGAGAGGTTGAATCAACTCTCTCTGGTCTTTAAATGCTGCTCAGTTGTCCTCTCATTAGCTCCCCTCAGCTGTGGTGGTGGGTGCAGTGCCGCACGGATGCCGTGTACGTTTGACGCGGTATCTGACCACCAGGGCAGCTCTGAGGTCCCTCCCAGGTGTACCCAGTGGGTGAAGGGAAGGCTGTGGTACCTGAGGTCCAGTTAGTCTGTGTTTGTAGCCAGGACTACACTGTGTAAACTGTGTTTCTGCAGCAGGGCAGCCCATGACGGTCGTGTCAACAAGGCGTGACAAGTATGTGAGGAAATGCAGTGAGTCCCAGTAATAGTAACACCAGTCCACTGGTGGGTCTCAGTGTAGTCTGTTCTCCCAGTAATGCCTATGAAACCAGAAGAGTTGGAATCGGTGGGATTCAAAGATTTGTTTCATGCAGGTGCTTGATGCGGTAACAGAGGTAGCTCCAGCCCGTTCCCCTCCACCTCTTTCATCAAGGAAATAGTGGCTAAGCTCACTCCCCAGAACATGCACCGTCACTCAGGGAATAAACACAAGGGATTTGTGTTGTGGGTTAATTCTGCTGCTGGAAATCAAACCCCCTTCGTGGTCAGAATGACATCTTTCTTGGAAAAGGACCAAGGTTAAGAAGACAAGGAAGGCAGGTTAGTTAAAATATGTCAGAGTCTCTTGGGTGTAAGTAAAGACTATAAATAAAAGCCCTTTAACTTGGAAAAGAACTTTAGAGTGATATGATCAGGCTCAATTTAGTCCAAATATTGCTTTATGCCATTAAGCTGTTATCAAGTTTTGGTTCAACTGCAATAGTTTTATGGCTTCAGTGCAGTGGGAACAGTTGCAGCCTTTATGCAAGTAAAGCATTTCCCCTGAAAGGTTTGCAGGGAAGACTGCTGTATTGTGCAGGAAGCTGGGAGTGAAACTGCCTGGAAATGAATAGCTGGGAAGTTGACCTCTAAATCTTTTTTTTCCCCTCCATTCCAGTGTAACTACAAAACCTAAGGATTTATATCATGAACAATGAAGGGATTTAAATGAGGTTTAGTTTTACATTCCTGTTAACGAATCCTCAAACTTAGTAATAAAAACTGAACATTTTTACTTATTTCCTCTTAAGCTGTAAACATGTCTGATTCAGCAGTGTCTTGAGATGATTTGTCAGGATGAGAAAATAAGTCACATCCCTCTTCCTCTTGGGATTAATAGAGAACAAGAGTAACCCTGTATCCATAATATTATTTCAGTTGGGCTTGCATAATAGCCTGGAAATGGTTATACTCAATGCAGTGCTTTGTAATAATGATGTTTCATCCTTTGAAGCTGGGTTAATTCATGTCACAGATCTGCACAAATAATAAAACACACACACCCCTCCAGTTTTTCTTAACTAGCCTTCATTTTCTCATCCAAGTTTTGCTACAGTCGATTAGAAGTGAGTGGATTTTAATGCTGTTTCTGTAGATATCCACCACCATCACAGCCAGGAAAGTCCTGTCTCACATTTGGTGTATTTACGTGTCAGTGTGGCTGTAGGTTTAGGAAGATCCTGGTGTTTCCAAGAAGTCTTGCTGTGGGCATGCCTGTGCTCAAAATCTCTGCAGAGCATGAGTAATCCTACCAAAATCATTGTAGCTGACCCTCTCCATGAGCCGAGGTTTTCCACACGCATCTGGATCCTTATTCCTGGCTTACAATAAAGAAAGTGAGAGAAATCAGGCCTCCCATAATTACTTACAATCTGTGAGCTAGGCACATATGTAAATATTTTCAGGGTCGCAACTTAGCTCTTTATTTTTAATATACTTTGTTATTAGTAATAATTTTTGAAGAGATTGAAAATCCCACCCATAAGTTTCTGTAGTGTCAAGCCTGCTCAGCCTTGACCTCTGCTCCCAGTGGTATCATTGGATTTACTGTTGACTTCAGCAGGAGCAGTCACAGCGGGTCTGAGTGCTTTTGAAAATCCTTTCCCTATGTTTTTCTGTATAAAACCCATCACTGTAGCTGCCAGATTATATGACACTAGGGTTTAAAATTACTTAAGAATGAAATCAAACTGTTAAGAAGGCTAAGTTGTAATAAAGCTAAGCAAAGTAAATTTGCTTTCTTTCTAAGACAAAGCGACTTTCACAAGGTTTTAATTTTCTCTGGTCAAAGTGGAAAAACAATTGAGTTTGGTTCATTCTGCACATGCATGTGTCAGTACTGCTCCAGCAAAGCCCTAGAGATGACATCCTGCACCTACTGCCATGCATGGGCTAACCCGGGGCACATGGAAGCAGGTGAGGGGGGCTGTAGGTGAGGCTTGAGCCCACTTCAGGGGCTTGATTTCAAATTCTCTAAGTCCCTCTGCCATAGGGTGCAAACTTGAGACTCACCAGTTAAGCCCATGTTTAGTTATTAATTCTGCCGAAGATGTGTCACTAGTTTTCCCTGCTGCCAGAAGTGCTTTACAAATAGGAAACAGAAGATCTGGGGGCTCAAGTGTTATAAAGAGTGTCCAAATCTACCCCGAGACTCTCTGCACTTTTTGTACTGGGGAAAAAGAGAGACAGACTAGAATTGCTGTATCTTCCCATGGTGTGAGAAGAATAAATCCATAAAACATTGTGTAGCATTCAAATACTGCAGCACTAAAGTCCTTCTGTAGTTACCTATGCCCTGACTGGTAGTAATGCTGTGCTTAAAGCCTCCATGCTCACATCTGTTTGCAGATGTCCTCTGGAGCAGGGTGGTCTCTTGCTGTAAGATAAATACTTTGCTCTTATGGATTAGATTATTCCTCACAAGTTGTTCTCTGTTTCACTGGAGGTCAGCTGTACTCATCATCTGTTAGGATTTTTTCTCCCCTGGGGCCCTTTTTGTTTTTTGCAATTAAACCAGATCCTTTGTTCTGTGGTGTCAGCAGATAGGAGCGTTCCTCCAGGCAACCGTGAAGACAAAAACGTGTGGGCAAGGGTGCTGCTTCTCTCTGCAGCTTTCTGCTCCTCTTCTCCCATCACCAGCTCCCCACGCACGATGCTCACTCCAAGGAGTGGTTGTATCCACACCATCTGTTCCTCGGTTCACCTCCCCTTGAAAAGAGAGTCCAGATGTTATAATCCTCTGGTAAGACCTAAAACTGGCAGGATTTTTGTGTTTGTTTCCCTGCTCCTTTTTTATTTTCATAAGCCTAGAGATTGACTTTATTTCTCTTCAAGGTTTCTAAGGTGGGAGGTTGCTGTTCATCCACTTTTAATTAAAGCAGTGTAGGGAATTAGGCCTTTCACAGGGGTGGTTCTGCTGATGGCGAAGACTATTTTGTTAGTTTTCCTCCCATCAGAGCAAATGCTTGGAAGTGTGAGTTGGAGCTCAAGCTTTTTAATTATCAGGAAGTGAAATTACTACATTATGGTGAAGTGATTTCTTTGCAAAGGAAAAACTGTTTCTTGGCTGCTATTCTGTGCAGAAGTGTAACAAAGAAGGGGCGGTTCACTGCTGCATCCTCAGAGGAGAGGAGGGTGGTGGGTGCAAGGAGGGAGTGTAAGAATGTGGGCATCAAAGCACTGAGTTTGTGGGGTGGCTGAGGGTGATCTGTGGCTTTTGCAGTATGATGTGAAGGAGGGAAGGTGGTGGGAGCCCAGTCCCTCTTTCTGGCAGTGTCCAGCTGTTTGCTACAGGAGTCTGTTTTAGATTAGGCTGCCAAAGGCACACTTTCTCTTGACATTGGTACCACCCTAAAAGAGTGTAGGTATAGGGCTGAGAGCATCAGGAGAGAAAAGTACTGCTCTTCCCAGGCAATTTACAGTCTCTCATTCCCATTTTGTCCTCCTTCAAAGCAATGCTCACAGGCTCATAAAACACAGCCTCATGCAAGCAGAGGCTGATACAGACAAGGTGTAGGAACCTCCAGTTGGCATATGAGGGTCACAAACTGGTCTTTTTCTGGAACTTGGGGAAGGCAGTGAAATCCTCCTTCCCAAGCACATGATTATTTTGGGTGAGCAAGTGAAAGATCTCAAGAGCGGGTCTCAGACTGACCTAGGGAAGCAGCTGGCTTTTCCGCCTGGAGTGTTCAAATTATGTCAGGATAGTTTTACAGTGCGAAAGGCTCCAGCAGGAAATTTTCAGAAGAGCCCAAGTGTCATTTGACCCTGAGTCCTGTTTTCTAAAGTGTCAGTGTGTTCCTGGTGTGTGTTTGTGCATATGCGTATGGAAATTTGACTTCTGTTTCAAATTGGTTAGCTATTTTAATACAATGGAAGGAAAGCTATCACCCCAAGTGGCAAGAGTATGTTTGCAGGAAAACCTGTATTTACCCATGGATCCCTGGGGAGAGGGGATAATCCTCTTCAGTCTCATTAACTTCTATCTCTTGTTTCTGTTCTCCTTGCACGTAGCTTGTTTCCGGCACAAGGACACAGCTTCTCTTGTCTTCCTCAGCCCCATGAGCCACATATAGGTCCTTGTGGTGCTGCAGAGTAGCCAGTACGGGTGTTAGTGTTCCTTTCTGAAGTCTTTTAGGTCCATCTCAATACCTGCACATGATGAAGGGACTGTCAGATTGTCCCCTCCAAGCTCCTCTCTTTTTTTTCTCTCATCTATAGCATGAAGCAGTTTGCTGTCCCCCAGAGGTTCACTGATGGTCCATATGTTTTTAATCTTGTGGCGTAGCCAAGCTGGTTTCTTACAGCAATGAGATGTCAGCTCTGATGTCACTCAGTTTCGTTCTGATCCATCCTAGTCGTAGGGCCAGACTCTGTTTGCATTAACGGCTTTTCCATTTGAAAATATGTGCTTCCCTTTCTGCAGCGTTTCCCTATTGCAAAATGCCCAGAAAGGGCCAAGAAAGATTTTTTCTTTTTACCATTTGTGATGCCTGGAGTGGTTCTTCAGGGGCTCTGGGTTTATGCTGTGGTTTGTTACTGATACAGGTTTCCTGGTGGTTATAAGATGATCTAAAGCAATCTGACTTGTTGAGCTGACTCAGAAGTGACCCTTCTGAGTTACTCCCAGGCAGCTGAGCTGTCTGAAGAGTTGACTGCAGGGGATTGATCTGCTTATCATTAAAAGTAAAATGTTCCGTATGCCTTCAAAAAATATCAGAAATTAGTTAGATTCCTTGTTTTATGAATAATTTCAAAAAGATCGTGTCAGTGCCCTCTTTTCAAGTAATAGTAATTTAATTAATCTTCAGTGCAGTATCTGAAATGCACCTGTCTCACCCTCTTGGCACTGAACAAAAATTAATAAAATGTGGGTTAAAATAAACAATGTGGAAAACAGAGTCATCCAAAGAAAAATTGAAAACTCCCACCTGCTGAACAAGAGAAATATCTGTGAAAAAAAGACCCACCTGATACTTTTTCTGAGTAAGTAACATAAAAAAAAGGTACTTGAAACAAAATTTGTGTATTGACTCAGAGCAATTTAAAAATCTCATTGGAATTCAGATGTCTCTCTTTTCAGAGAAGGGAAAATAAGAAGACTGGAATGTGCATGCTTATGAAATGCTCAAGATGTATGTTTAAGCTAAGGTTTGATACGGCATCAGTGAGTGAATGGAAGAAGTTCTTTTAATTCCCCTACACTCTGGATAAGCTCTTTAACAAGTGATCAGGCTCATTTCACATAGTCCTTTGCCCTACATTGGTCTTCTCCTCACTATGTCTGTTCCTTATCATGTTACTTTCACCTTGGAGAGCAAAGTCATTGGAACTGCTCGTTACATGAGTGTTGCTATGGTAGTTTTGCTGAAACTGTGGGCTTAGACCAGGTGAAAGGGGAAAACAGTGGCGAATCAGACCTAAACTTTTCTTTGTGTCCTAAATATACTGAATGTGCATCCTCCTTCCCTGATCCTCCACCTCATCAGGGAGGTGATTTTGGGTGGCCTGAGGGGGTAAGGAGTCGCCACTTTGGAGATCAGGTTAAACTGAATTCTTCAGTACTGCCATAGATAGAGTTGATTGTACCATGAATCAGGGTAATGGATTTGCTGGTTTCTTGAGCCCTAGTGCTGTAGTTCTGTGATTTGGTTATTTGGATCCATAGTGTGAAGAGATTGTGATGAAGATTAATTCAGAGTGAGCAGCAATTGGACACGAAGGGTCAGTAGTTTGTGATTGTAAGATCTCAGCCTTAAGGAAAAGAATTTTTGTCTACACAGTAGTAGAAACTTGTAAAAATCTGATATTTTTCTAAACTACTTCATGTTTTTAATCCAAACTTCATTATTTCTGGACAACACCATTCTGATTTGCAAGTGGCACCGGTATAATTTGTCACCACACCAGTTCCTCAGTTGCATGTGGTCTTGGAAGTGTACTCATATGAACGCTGCATTTAGAAAGTGTCTTGTCACAGAGCAATCGTTGTAGCATTTGCAAGAAATACTTTTATTTCCTCCTTCTTTTCTGTCTAAAAAGAAAAAAAGCCCAATCTTTCAAATCCATTTGCAGCAACATGGTTTTATGTAACTCAGCAGGAAATACTCTCGTGTATCTTGCAGATGAGTGCAGTGGGAGGTTCTGCTGCATGGTGTGGGCTGTTGGGTGCCTGAGGAATTTCTCTGCTGGGCTCCACTGGTCCCACTTCCCTTCTCTCTCCACATCCATCCCTTCATATGCATGACCTTACTAGTAGTTGAATCTTACTCAACGTTCCTGTGGAAAAGTGTAGCATCATCAAGCTGCTGAACAGGCAGCCTTTAATGCTGTGTATTTCTTGCAGTCAGATAATTTTGAAGTATGACACAGATTTTGTTTTGCACAGGTGCCCAGTGTTAATTCAGGTGCTCGGCACCTCTGTGCTATTTATGAACTTCCTCAGAAGCTGCAGTGGGACTCAGCATTTTGGTTGTGAACAAATTAGTCTCAGGGACTGTCTTGTGTTTGCACAGTGTTTGGACAGTGGGTTTCTGCTCTGGGAATAGTACTTTGGAAAATAGCTTCAGGTTCCTTGCAGGAGAAACACTCCTCTCCAGCCATTTCCTCCACCCTCACAATGCTTTTGGGAAGTGGTATTTCCAGCATGCTGATACCAAGAAGTGGATCCACTCGCACCCTGCACAGGATAAAAGTGAGGGCTCGTTCTGCCTAAATCAGCATGGAAAAATATTATGCAGGGTGAGGTTTAATTCTGTCCAAACATAAATAGAGTAGCATGCCCCAGAATATCTTTTTGGTCTAAATCTTGCTCAGCAGTTGAAAGTCCCAAGTACCAATAAAGTCACTGACTAATGAACATTACTCAGTTCCTTTGGGTGCTTGGCTAGGGGCACTCATAGTTTCCAGTCATACGATTACTCCTTTTTTACTTTAAGCCATCCTGTTTTTCCTTTAGTCTTTCAGCCTTAAAGAAACATTGAGTAACTCTGTGTTTTGCTTCTTAATGGCAAAGTCAAGGGATCGCAGTGACACAGATCTTATAACTTCCTTTCCTGCTACCTGGAGACACCTTCTTTACCTCTGGTGCCAGCTGATGTGTTAGTTCTCTGGTTTATTTTCCATCACTTTTTCCAAGTCTCTCTTTCTCACCCTTTTTCCACTGGAACCATAAACAAATTGGGATTTTCCAAGCAGAAGTTTGTATCTTAGATTTGCAATGGAGATGAATCAGCACCAGGACATTCACTCTTCACACTGAGTTTTTGATGAGGAGACAGGAAGGGATTAAAATCCAAACCTGAACTGAAATTTGGCAAATTATCTCAGTAAAAACCTTAAGGAAGGCCAGCCCCAGTTTCTGGAGAGTTCATTCTTGACTGACTGTGGAGATACAAAGAACAGCCAGCCTCCAGACGAGTCATTAGCCTGACCCAGGAGGAACCTACAATTCAGTTCCTTGTGGTGTCTTGCAGGAATTTACCTGTAGGAATAAACATCTGTGTTGCCCATGAGACATATGAGTCCTTGAGTTGTCATTGGCACCTTAGCATGTGTCATTCAGAACTGCAGCATGGCTCCAGCTTTAGTGACCTTCAGCATCCAGTCACATCTCCCAGAACCTCATGCCCAGTGTTGCATCTTTGGATGGGCAGTGACTCTGCTGAGAGGTCTTGGACTTCTGTACCAAATGAAGCTTCTGGTGTTGTAATTTCAAGAATGTAATCCATTGCCTTAGCTAATTCACTCCTGTTGTACCTGAGATACAAGTATGTATTAGAGGACCATGACCCTTTTAAGTAGTTGTGTGACTTAGGAATTTGTTTCACACATTCAGATCAGTTCATGGTGCCTTGAGCTGAGTTTCTGAATGCAGTTCAGAGTGGCAGATGAGCCATTTTACCCTGATCTGGGTCAAGGTGATCTGTATCAGTCCACTGCTGATGGGAGATGTGTTGCCTGCTTCCTAAATCTGGCCTGAGTGTTTCTTTTTCACAGAAGTAACACCAGAGTACCCTTGGACTGTACAGCAGCTGTCACTGAAATTTACTGGGATGTAGTTTCTGCAATAATTATCTACAATTCCTGACATGTGCCACAGTCCAATTCTGTGGCTGTGCCATGCTGGTATGTTTGACTTATGTCATTGTGGGCATTGAATAAAAGTGTCACCTGTCAGTGAAATATCTTCATCTGTGGAATCTGGTACAGTGAATTTTTGATGGCAACACTACACCTCAGATTGTGAGTAGGGATAAAGAAGAATCCCACATCCAATTGACCATGGCAAATCCAATTCAAACTGCAAAGGGATATTTTTCC
The DNA here is from genome assembly GCF_009829145.1 of Chiroxiphia lanceolata. Taxonomy (NCBI): domain Eukaryota; kingdom Metazoa; phylum Chordata; class Aves; order Passeriformes; family Pipridae; genus Chiroxiphia; species Chiroxiphia lanceolata. The sequence continues at coordinate 12,668,778 of NC_045644.1, forward strand.
TCCTGTTAGGCAGAATGTGATTAATTTCCCATGTGGAAAATTGTTCAAGACAGACAATTGCTTGTAAATTATGGCTTAAGAGATCCTATTACTTCAAGATCCATCAAAACCTACTGTGCCTCCCAAAATAGCAATAAGAAGATAATTATATTAACAGCCTTTCTTGTTATTTGATGTATGACTGACATAGGCTGTAAGCTTATTTTCTGCCAGGTTGGACCCTTCATTTAAGGATGGATGCTTTGACATTAGTGGACATTTACAACAGTCATTGGTTTCTGACATTTGAAATGAAAATGTTACAGGAAAGTTTTAAAATAGGGAATTTAAAGCTAATAGGTGTCAATAGCCCACAGTTTAAAACAATGCATTGTCTGGGGGTGAAGACTTAAAAACTTCCTATCTGAAAAGAAACATGGCTTTACCAGGGATTCTTGAATGATCTGGTCTAGAATCTGTGCTGTTCAGCCAATGATCTGCAAAAGAGGGTGTTAGCGATATAACTAACTTGGTTTATCGTGAAATTTACTTAGGAAACCGGTATTTGGAGCTGATTGAAAAAAGTTGTGGGAGGGTCTCATGATATACATGGTAAAAAGACAGTTTGGTGGTGGCAAGCACAAAGCAGTGCTGTGGGGAGGGCAGAGGGGAAGAACCATTGCAATCTAGGAAGGAGATTTCGGTAGTTCTGAGGGTGTTTCCATGAAAACTGCAGCTCGACAGTCAGCAGCACTCAGAAAGCCAAAGGTGGTGTTAGAAAGAATTAGGCGAAGAATGGAGAACAAAACCCAGAGCTTCGGCTGTGGAAATCCATGATTTCCCCACATTGTGAATACCGTGTGCAGGTCTGGTGTTGCCTCTCAGAAAGTTTATATAATAAAGTAAGGTGCTGAGAAGGATGACAGAGGTGATTACAGAGGTGAATTGGCTTTTTTAGGACAGGAATAAATACACTAAAAGTCTTCAGTTTGGAACAAGGTGATGGTTGGGATAGAGTAGAAGTTTGTGAAATCACGAAGAATTTGAGAGAGTGAGGAGGACATAATTATTTTTATTTCTCAGAATGTAAAAACCAGGTGTGGCCTGTGAAACCTGGAAACCAAACTTAAAGTGAACAAAAGGAAGTATGTAATCACATACTGTGTGATTAAATTATGAACTTAACTTCCAGAAGACTCTATAGGGACCACAAAATCTTAGGGTTCAAAAATGTACTAGAGCAATTTCTGTAGGATGAAGCTAAAAGTTATCTTCTAATTCTCAAAATGTCTAACCCCTGTTGTGTAGGAATAGGGAGTGTGTGTCAGGAGAACGTCTCCTGTTCTTGAATTTCTTGCCTGTCTTTTACTGGCCACTGTTATACACAGGGAGCTGGATTACAGGGATCTTTGAACCAAACAAATGCAAGACACGTTGCTGCAACAAAGTGAATTAAGTTTTCTGTTCCTTTTTAGTGTGTAATAACCACCAGTGGAGCTGCATTCTTGAATTGCAGCAGCAAAACACATAGATAGTGATCGTCCATCTAGAAGTGGAAGAGATGGCATCTGTCCATTCTTGACCTGCTACTTGGAGACCTCTAGTCTGCAGGCTGGACCACCTCAGAGGGGTTATCCAAGGTGCCCAATAGTGTGACTTTGTATCTCTGTCCAGCCCTGGATAGCACTGCACACCAGGACACAAAGGCAGACAGCGTTTGGGGAGCTGCCATTCCTGTGTGGTGGCACAGGGAGAGAAAGACAGGTTTGTTTGTGGTGTGGATTTTGTTAGCAGTCAGTCCTGTTTGGCGGCTCGGTGTCTCTGTGGCTTCAAATGCAATTAATCAGGGCCTGAAAGGGTAATTACCAGCTCACATTCCTAATTCACATTTCTGTGCCTATTCATGTTAGTGTTTTTTCTTTAATTTAGCAATGAAGTTGGGCTTGTTTTCATGTTTTTATGATGCTGGCCCAGTGATCCTTATTAAAAATAAAAAATAACAAAACATTAGTTTCCAGTCCATCTTTTTTTCTTCTTTCTGGGAAATGAAAAGCCCATATTAACCATGAAAGGGAAACAGCAGTGTGCATAGTCCTATGGTTCTGCTGTCACCTTGGCTGAAGATACTTTCCTTTCATGGAGTGAATAATTACTTACAGCATAAATCCCTGAAAGAGGCTTTTTATTCTGCAGTGGGCAAAGCTGTCGACATCTGACACTGCTGTTTCCTTCTTTGATCCAACATAGGCACCTTGCTGAAGCCAGGAAAGAGTGGCCCTGAAAAGCTGGGGATGCTCAACATCCTGAGCTCCAGGGCAGCAGCTCTGTCCTCTGAGGTGCTCTTGCACCCTTAACACTGCATTTACTTGCACATGGACAAACTGAGAGGAATTTTTTAGGGAAATTGTCCTTCACTGTCTTCTAGCATCAGCAGGCACTGCTGGTGCCAAGTCGCACTTGAGCATAGTTTGGATTAAGTGGCCTGAGCTGGAAGCAGCTGATGTGCTCACACATGGAGGAGCTGGGTGTGAAGGAGGCTGGTTATCTGATAAGTAATTATAAAATCATTTCCCTGTTCCTGCGCATCAGCTGAGCTGTGATAACTGTTGGTGTGAGTGCTTTTAGTCATGGAGCTGAGGTGGAACAGAGTGAGCTTTGCTCTCCCCAGGAAGCCAAGTGACTGGACACTGGCTCATGTTGGTGCAGGCTACGTGTGCCCACATGGATCACCGTGTCCACTGCCTACCACAAGAGTGGGCTAGCCATGCATCCATCAGCTGGAAAGGGGCAGTAGGAGTGGCTTTGTGGTCAGGAGTTAAAGAGGAGGTACTGCTACGTGATGTGGTCACAGACCTGACCCAAAGGCTGTTTCATCAGGCAGTGTGTTCTGGTGGATTGGCCTTGGCTGGATACCAGGTTCCCATCCAAGACACTGTATCACTCCCCTCCTCAGCAGGACAGGCAGGGGGAAAATAAGATGGAAAAAAACAACTTGTGGGTCAAGATAAAGGGAGTTTGATAAAGTGAAAGCAGGGGTAACATGTGGAAGCAAAGCAATGCAAAAGATTTATTCTCTACTTCCCATCAGCAGCCAATTTCCTGGCTACTTCCCAGGAAGTAGGGCTTCATTATGTGTAATGATTTCTCTGGAAGGCAAATGTCATAAATAATGAATGCCCCTCCTTTTTCCTCCTTTCCCTCATCTCTTATTACTGAGCAGATGTCATATGGTATGGAAAGCCCTTTGGCCAGTTTGGGTCAGGTATCCTGGCTATGTCCCCTCCCAAGATTTTCCCCATCCCAGCCTACTGGTGATGGTGGTGGGAATGTTAGAGAGGCAGCGCTGATGCTGCTTCAGGAGCAACCAAAACACCGGGGTGTTATCAACACCTTTCTAGCTATAGATAAAAAGCACAGCACCATGCTGTGCTGCTATGGACTGCTGTGGGAAAAATCAACTCCATCTCAGCCAGACCCAATACCTGTGGGCACATCGCAGTCCCAGCTGGGTTGTGGCACTGCAGGCTCAGAGGAGACAGGGCAAGGGGTGCAGGTCTGGCTTTGGAGTTGTTAGAGATTGGCGTGAAAGTGACTGCACAGGTCAGACCCCCATGTGCTGGAAATAAAGTGCCTGTCTCTCCTGTAATACAGAAATTTGCCATCCCTGCTTTAAAGCACACGTTCATGAGCTTTTGAAATCAGCAGTAGCTTTGTCAGGGATCAGAGCAGGCAGAGAGGAAATCCCTACCAGAGATTGTCTTAAGAACACTCTGAGGTAGGACATACTGAAAAGATGTTTCTGGAACCAGAGGATGATGTCTGTGGTTTGAGATGGTGTCTTGGTCTTCAGATGAGCTTCTTCACTTGAGGACTAGCCAGTTTTGATCTGGTTGTTGTTCACCAGCTTCTTCTGTGTCTGTTGTTATCTACTGAAAATTCTGCTTAAAACTAGTAGCAGTTTCACTTGGAGGACTCCAGGAAAACACTTACATTTAGGAAACAAGAACAGTGCTCTGTTTTGCAAAGCATGGGGGATTTAATTTCTGAATACAGCTTTATGAAATCCTTGCTGGTGAGTTAAGCCTCTGACAAGCACATCTAGTCATGTTTGCTGCTCTGTTGTTTGTTTGTTTAATTTCTGTGTTAATTGGTGCCTTTCAAATACCACAACTGCTCTGAGGAGTACTGCCCCTGCCACTCTGACTGCTGTATTTCCCCTCCTATAAAGTGGGACATGTGTAACCTGGCAGCTGACTTAATCAAGGTCTTCCGCTGGAGAGAGTTCTGCCTCATTTGTGGCAGAAATCAAGAATTTGTTTTTGATTTGAATAAATGTTTGAACAGAAAGAATTTCTGACCCTAGATACTAAGGTAGATATATTTTCGTTCTGCATGCAATCAGCAGAGGGATCTAGGGACTGGCTTTATGGTTTTCATTAGTGTGTGCTTATTTTGTGACCTTGTGGAGCCACCTTTGCATCCCTACCCCTCAATTTCTACCTGTAATGTTCCTGTAAGAGTTTACGCCGTAGCACCGCGTTATTGCATGACCAACCTCATAGTAATAATAACTTTGATCTGTGTGGTGTGAGTACAAATATTATTTTATTCACAACTCCAGCTCTCAACCAGCTTAAGGGTGGAGTCTCCCAAGCAGTGTTATTGCCCGTCCAAGGGATGTGGCTAGGACCTTACTGTGCTTTTCCAGTGTAGTTTGGCAGGGGTGTGGTGCACATCCAATCTCCCTCCAGTGACTTCGCTGCAGGGTCTTCTACCCCAGTGGAAGTAGCTCAAAGGCTCCCTGTCGGTGAGGCTGGCACTGACCCAGTGTCTGTGAGGTAGTGTCTCAGGCTTAGTGTCACATCAACTCCTGCATGAATGACAGGTCTCATAAGAGCCTATAAGAGTGCAAATGTTTTAGTAGGCTCAGTTCCTTAAGGCTTCTGCTTTAAAAGATTGAGGTGGGACCATGTGGTCCTTACCTGAGTGTACATACCGCCAAGTGTCTGTAGAAGGACTTCTGTTCACTTTAACAGACCTCAGTGAGCAAAGTGGTACCTGATGTAGTTTTGGAAAGAGCAGAGGAAGAGTTTAGTTAGTCTAGCTACAGAAGTATGGTCTTGCCCTTTAGGAAGAGCATTTTTCATGGTTAAGATGGCACAAAGGCATTTAAGAGGCTCTTGCTTTTTCCCACTCCGGGAGTCGGGCACTGAAGTAGCTCAGACAATACAAGCATTTTCACCAGCAAATATGTAATACCAACAGGAGCTGCTGGTTCCCAAACTTGTTGGACCAATGTACAGTGGTCCACATCATTCCAACACTGGTCATGGAGTAAGAGTTACTCTGAAACATAGCTCTGCAGACTGTATGTGGATCACTAGTGATTTGAAGATCACAGGAGCCACTAACTACCTAGGTGGAGCAGGACAGTGACCTCAGTTGATACAGGAGGAAAAACAAATGTTTCAGCAATGAGACTCAGTGGTTGATGTTCCTCTGGTCAATATGATATAGGGTCTAGATAGTTTGATCATTGTTTAAGTCCTGGTATTTTCACACATTAAATGACTTGGTCCCGGATATTTGGAAATGGATCTTTTTGGAAGGTGTTCAACAAAACAAAACAGAGAGTGCAGTGGATGTGATTCAGTGGAAGTGTGCATAGGCAAGGGGACGTTTTGTATCTGCATAGGCTTTCCTGTTTTTCTGTACCTTTTGCTCCCAGTGCAGCAAAGATCAAGCAAAGAGAAGGACACTTCTGCATCTCTGTGTGAGGAAGCCCTGCTGTTTCTTAAAGCAGCGTTTCCCAGATGTTTTGAAAACTTGACCCTCTTTTGGCTCCTTGTCTCTGTGACACTTGGAATTATCATCAGGTCAGTTCCTTCTGGTGAGGGTGTGCCAGTTGTCCCTGTTGCTGGCTTCAGGTATACCCTTCTCCTTCTGCCCTCAGACAAACCCACAGCTTTCTGCAATTAAGAGCACTTGGCTGTTTGCAAGCAGTAATTGCAAATGAGCTCACTTTCCACCTTGTAGAAGCTGAGGTGTGTAGTTTAAGGAGGCACCAATTTCACTGCAGAAATTAAAGACCTGACCCACTGAATCAACACTCTCAACATTTTGCAACCACTTACAGACTGGGAAGTTCAGTTTTGAGGGATCTGGTGCTCACACTAAGATCCTCTTGTGTGGGATAGATGCTTTACTTTGCTTACTTTGATGATTGGTTTAATCAAGGTGATAGATCCCCTCAGGTTTGCTGGTGCTCACAGACCAATGCACAGGAAGCTACCCCACAGTGAGAAAATTGAAAGGATAATTTTGTACAACTTTTGCCTGCCCTTTCCAGACCTAACTCTGCATAATTTGCCTACACTATGATTCCTGCCTTGCTTTGGGAGGTGGGAAATTTGCAGCTGGGGCAGCTGAAGACATCACACGAGCAGGGGGTTGTTTGGGTGATAGCAGCAGGACATAGAACATTATGAAGTAGTCTTGGCTTATGCAAAACATTGTACAAACAGTAACAGAGCTGTTTGCTTGAGTTTTGAACCCCATGGCCCCCATCTGTCACTCCTGAATTTCAGCATTGGTGCTCATGGCTTTTTTCCTTCCAGCTGTGCCTGATGCTTGAATTCCCAAAGTGTGTACTAGCAAAGCTGTTCTAGACCTGATGCTGTTGGCCCTGGAGGATAGTAGCCCCCACTCCAGGCAGTGGAAAACAGGCAGATTCAGAGGCAGGAGCTCTTCACTGATAGGCAATCCAGCCTGACTGCTTGCCTGTCTCTGGTTTCCCTTAGTAATTACTCACATAAGGGCATATTCTGCTTATCGCTTTTAGTGGAGGCAGGTTTCTCTTCTCAGTGATACTCTTTTTTAAAAACCATGTTATTTCCCATGCTTTATTGTTTTTCAGTGATTTTTCTTTAACATTGCAGCTTATGCAAATTAAAAACAGGATCCAAGGGCACAAGGACACCCTCCCCTCCATTCCCCATATCTCAGGGCAATATTGTTATTCCTTGTGTGGCTTTCTTGGCTGCCCCATCTGTCTCCATCACCTCTTGTCACCTTCAATAGTAATTCCTGCTGATTAGCAAAGGCCTTTATCAGCTGAGGCGCTTTGGCAAGCCAAGTTCAGCCAACAGTTCTGACTCTGTCACGAATTTCTACTTATTAAAAAAGTCCTTCCCCCTCACAATAGTGGAAACACAATGAATCATTTCCCTCCCCTTTCTTTGTCAGGAGCAAATGCCATCAGTGTTAGTGGCACTGACTTTCTGACTCCAGGAAGTCATGGATGAAACAATCCATGGAAACTGGAATCCCCCTATAAAAGTAAGACATTATCTTGTAGGGAACACACCTCCCTTCTGGCTGCTGTCAGATTGCCATCTGATTGACAATCGTATGTATTTCCATGAGAAAAATAACTTTTTTCTTCTATTCCATAGTGCTGTGCTGTTGATTTGTCTGTTTTCATTGTAAGCTGGCAGTATATGTTTTAAGTGCTCCATTTGGGAGGTAGATTGTGTGGCAGGTGTGTGAGAGTTTCAGGCAGGATCCTGAGGTGGATGTCAGCTTAAATAGGTTGGGGGGGGGGTCATATTTGATTGCAGACCTGTACCTCTTTGGTGTATAAAAATATTAATGAGCAGTAGAAGCCATCATAAAAATACTTGAGCAGTAAAAAGGTCTTAGCTACACTGGAGGAAACTGCTTAGCCCCAAAGGAGAACCTGTAACTGCATGAGGGCTGAATTCGGTATTCTTTTTTACCAATGCAGCCCCAGTGTAACGGCAAAGAGAGTCTGACCTCATCTCATAAGCAGACTTCTCTGAGAAGTTGATCTTAGCTTGAACATATTGCTTGGCGATATATACAGATCTGGCATCTCCCAGGTTTTCATGTAAAAAAAAAAAGGTACAGAATCAACAGCACAATAACAAGAACAACACGAAGAGGCAAAAGCAGGAGCTCCTTCCTGCTCTTTGGAGACAGAACTAACAGAACCTCCACAGCTGGAGCTTCTGTAGTCAGAGGCAGCATGTCTGTTTTAAACATAAATTAGAGTATTATTAATGCTTCCAATCAGTCTTCAGGCTGTCTGCTGCTGAATATTTATCATATGGCTTGCTTCACATACTGCATTCTGAAGTGTTCAAATAGAAGGTTAAATGTGAATATGCATTTGTCCATCATCCCTTTGAGACTGGGTTTGTTCTCCTCCTAATCTCTGGCAGACGCTCTTTGCATGAAACAACTGGTTCCTTAGGCCAATCCCATCACTCAGATGTACCTTCAAATGAGACTCAATCTCAGCAATCAACGAGCAAGACCAAGAGGTGGATCTGTTGTCTGGTAGATTTGGAAAGGAGCTAACAGCAATTTCCCTGTCTCCCTGTTGCCCCTACCACAGCTGCCTCTCACTGCCTGGCTCTAAAAGAGCAACCAAGCTGGCAGCTCAGGGCTGAGCCACTGGCACAGGGGCAGGAAAAGAGTAAAGACATCTCTAGGAGGTCTCGAGGCCTCGATATGCTGTACCTCTCCTTGGCAGTGAAAGGGGTGATTGGGAGATGTGCTTTAGAGGCTGTCTTAGAGCTTACAGATCGCCAGTCAAGGGCAGTAGCTGCTGACAGCTGGCATCTGCTGTGATTGTAGGGGCATATGCCGTATGTCCCACTTCCTTGAAGAGGAAAGGCTGGATTCTCCTGCTAGGCCATCCTGTTGGGGACTTTTAGGTTTCTCTGCCTAGTGGCACTGGGTGCTGTCCTGCTTCCACACTGTGCTCCATAGTGTCACCAAGCCCACCAGGAGCTGGGTTTCTTCCTTGCACAAACAACGTCCTTGACCATTACAAAGCATTAGGCTGTGGACCTTTCTAGTATGCTCAGCACAAACTAGTAGGCTAATGGGAGTGTTGGGATGCATTTTAGCTGGTTTGTTCTTGGACCTCATTTGTTAAAAATCTGTGTTACTCTAAGTATGAGGTCAGGCAGGAACAAAATGATACTCAGAGGATGACTTTAGGCTTGAAGAATCAGCAACTGCCAGATAGACAGTCTCCTGCATAGCTTTATTATTCCCACTCTGTACACCCACTGTGTATACAGGAGGAAACTTAGGTCTTGTGAGAAAAGAGGTGTGTGGTCGTGGAATTAAAGAATATATATATATATATATGTATATATACAGGGAGATGAAGGGATGACTTAAGATGTCCTCTACTCTGCTAAACATGATACTTTGCCTCTTATCCACATTTATTTCCTAGGAATAATATTTTCTTTAAAGAAAAAAGGATAAAAATAAATATTGTTATCCTGCATTAGCAGCAGGGCTGGAGCCCTGTGTCTTTCCCATGTCTTTCTTTCCAAGTGCTGCTGTCCTCAGAGGCCTTCCTAACATGTGCCAGACCTCCCTTGGCCCTGTCAAAGCCTGGCACACCGGTGAATGAAATATTTGCATGAGGCAGTGCCGTCTCATGTAACATTTAAATTCCCATCTGAATCCGAGGCACAATTCCTGTTCACTTCCTAGCTGGGCTGCAGCATGGTTAAAAAGCTGCTCATCCTTCTGTAAAGTGGGGTTGTAGTGCCTGAGGAGGCTTAAAAGAGCTGCAGTAAAATTCAGGAAAGCGGAAGCAGCACTGTATGTACTTGCGTAGAATAGATCCCTTCCTTAGAGATGTGACTTTTCCCAGAGGAAAAGCCAAGTGGCACATGAACCACTACTCCACCCTCACAAGGAAATTGCCTGAGCTGTTCTGCATTTACCGGCCACCCCAGGACTTCCCCACTTCATGTTTGTTCTGGGTGAATTCTCCCTTCCACTGCCGTGCTCAGGGCTCCTCACACATCCTCTGATGTGCCCCTGCTGCTCTGCTGTCTGCCTTCTCATTATTTCTTTAGGGTGATCCTACTTACCTTGTTAGGCAAAGTTTTCCATTGATGGGGTCTACACTCACTTGGAGAACGTAAAGAGTATGTACAACGCAGGTCTCTCGGATTACCTTCCTTTTCCAGTCCTGATGGGACGTCCCTTGCTTTTGGGGAAAGACCAGAACAAATAGGGGAACTGGGGAAAGCAGTAGTAACAACTTCTGGATCTGCAGTTGTTCCTGCTACTCAGTCGTGATGGCTTTGACTGATCTTCTGACAGCACAGTCTGTCTTCCCAGACAGACACTGGGGAAGTTGTCCCTCCTTAGACGTGCTTCAGTACCCCTGTCAGTGAGACTTCTTCACCTGAGGACCTCCAGAATTTGTGAGGGGGTCCCTCCTTGCTGCCTAGCAGAACTGGATGTGCTTGCGGAGTGTCTTTGTTTTTCTTTTTGCGTTTTAATTTGTTGACTGCTACTCCATGGTGCTCTGAAATACTCAACCTCCTCCATATCTCAGCTTTGAATGCCATACTGGACTAAGCAGCTACAGATCTTCTCCACAGGCCTCATTGAGCCTTTTCCAGCTTCCAGTAGTAGAGGGAAGGTCTTTCTTTTACTGGAGGGATAAAAATGGAAGCACCTTCTGGGCTTTGTTTTGTTCTAACACCACAGTCGTCCTGATATTTTCCATCTCCGTTTAAGGACTGAATTAAGATTCGTCATATCCTGTGGTCTTTTTTGTACTCTGTTTAATATAACATTCTTTATTATTACTTTTAAGAAAGCCGAATTGCATTTACAGGAGATTTTTAATGTGTTGAAGTCTTTGGTTCCTTAATGTTTTTGTATGGTCACCGGTTCAACTTTAGACTCATGGCTTGAATTGAAAACAGGAAAGCCAGAAAGTGAGAATGTTTCCAAAATGTCACTTTCTCTTTGCAGTGTATTTATAAAAGTTGCAAAAAAATACCAAGATCTCCCACACCAACATTTTTGGAGCACTGAGAAAGGAACTAACTAGTCTTTTCTCTACAGCTATGCCTATATCCCTTCCCTCCAAAAAAGCAGCTTACTCTAGTTACACAGTACAAGTACACAGTGACCCTCGAGGCTATCAGAAATGTTTTAGAAGGGCAGGTAATTCTAACAGTTTACCAGACAGAGAAGCAGGAAAGCAGGAATGTTTTGGTATGTCCAGCGTGGATCAGTGCAGGGAGATGGGAGTGACACCTTCCTCCTCAAGCAGCTTTTCACTAAATTACTCAAGCCCAGATGAGCATCTCAGACACCAATTGAAGATTTTCCCTGTGCTCTCTGACCTCATGGCATCACATCCTACTGGGATGGCTCAACACCAGCTTAGTAATGAGATAACCACAGGGAACCCAGAGAGACAAATTTATGGCACCAGGAAATGGCTTTACCTCACAGGACAAACTGTTTTGTTGCCAGAATTGGGGATGAAGATAAACCACTTTCTCCTGTCTGAAACAAAAGGCTTTAACACTTTCTAGATTAGCAGCTATGTAGAAAAAGGCAACCAAAAGGGACAGTGTCTTGGAGGGTTTAGAGCCTCTGCTACTGGACTCTTAAAGGCTGTAATTTCATTAACCTCTCAGCTTGTGTAATCATGACAAAGTCAAAGCCACATATTCAGATTTTGGATCTGATTTAACTTCCTAGTCCATTTTCTTATCTCATGATCTATGGATGAGTATCTTATTTGCCTGTTGGCAGAAGAAGTTTGGAGCAGGGAGTGGTATATATGTCGTGGGTTTTTTACATGGACATTTCATGGACTAAATAATGCTGGCAGATACTGTTTTCTTTCACCACAAGGAGAACGTGTAATTTATTCTTGTCTCATTACATTAAAAGAAATACAGCACAAAAGGAAAAGGGAAGAAAACCACCAAAAAAGGATATGAAGATATAATCCTTTCTAGCCAAAAAAATACCAAGTCTATGACATCCTTGTGTGGGGGGAAACTCAGCTCCTAGATTATTTTGATAAACTTTGTTACAATCAGTTTCACACAAACCCCAGTCGTTTATTTAATCTTAACTGCTTGCAGAAATGTCATCCAGTAAGGACATGGAGATTGTTATTTTTTTTTAGTTTCAAAAAAAGAATTTGTTTATTTTTCTTCTATTATTTGGTTTCTCTCTGCAGATTTATAAGGGCTCTGTCACTAACAGCCTTGTATTTGCTTGTGAGCTGGCTGTGCGGTTCGCCTGCCTGCAAGGGCAGGAGCATCCACAGTGGGAGGCAACTGGCTGGGAAGTAGATGGAGCCTACCCACCCCACCAATGCTTCCTGCACAGCCAGCATGAACATACCAAAGTAACCCTGAAGTAGTAGCAAGTCATAACATAGTGTTGGTCCATTCCAGGATAGTGCCATCACTAAAAGGGAACCAAGTCCTTTTATGTTATCTACAGGATGAAATCAGAAAAACTCCCTCTGTCCCATTAGTCTCTTATGTAGAGACTTCCTTCCAGTGGCTCATACAAGCAGGGCTTTGGTGGCAGTCACCAAGGGTTCACAGACTTGCTGTGCCTTTGGAAGTTCTTGGCCATGTGCTGCGTTTCCTGTGCAAACTTAAGACAGCAGCATCCAGTTTCAAGAAGTGCCATGGACGCTGCTGTAATTGCTGTCTCCCCACATCCCTCTGCTGCCTGCCCTGCAGTGCCTTTCTGTGCAGTTTGCTTTAAGGGCAAGAGTGGATCTGTTGCTCACACCTCCTTCAAGTGTGCCATCCTGTGTGACTGTAGTGAATGGGGGGCTGCACTCACACAGAACTGCAGCTCTGTGAACCTCTCAAGCACTGGAACTTCTCAGCTGGGAACATAACAGGGTTGCAGAGCTCGGCCACTGGCACTGCTGATGGCCATGGTCGGAGCCAGGAATGAAACCCTGTCTGCTGACCTTTCAGCTTGGTGCTGTTGTGCTATCCCACATGGCAGCTGATGCCCCTAACCTTCCCCTTTCATCTGTTCCTTCCTTAGGCAAGATTCTGTTCCGGAGGAGCCACGTCCGAGACGTAGCTGTGAAGAGGCTAAAGCCCATCGACGAGTACTGCAGGGTAAGAGCTCCGAGGAGTGCCGGGCAGCCCTGATGTGTTGGGGCTCAGTGCTGGGCTTTCCCTGATGGATACTGCTGACAGGCAGTGTTTTGAATCTATCACAGGGAATATGGTCCTTCCCAAACACCACCAAGACTAACAGGGCAGGTGGAAACAGGACGCTCTTTGCTCCCAGGGTCCTCGTAGCATTTTGCCATGCAAACTTTATGCACTGGGTTGGTGCCTCATTTCCTCATTAAAGGCTCTAAACCTCATCTGCCCTAAATGTGAATTTTATTTCTACATCAACCACAATGACTCAGGAGCTGAGAGGCAGAGAAGCACAACTAAGATGATGTTTTTTTCTGTTTCCTGTCTGTCTGTCCTGCAGTGCCACATGAGGACAGTGCCAGCTGGCACAGCACTGAGGGTGTACCAGTGTCTTCTAGGAGTGCTTTCCTGATGAGTGAAAGCCTGGAAATTTATTGCAGGACAGAAAAGCACAACTCTGTTGAGAAGAATATTAAGTCACCTAAGCTTTCCTTTCTAGCCTAGAGTTTATGATACGATGATAATTTATCCTCTGTCAGTAGATTAAAAGTTGTTTCTAAGCAAGGAGGATTCCCAGTTTTTGTAGAAGTATCGAGCACGTCAGCACGTAATTTAAACCGGAGACTTCCTCTCTTATTTCCCATGAGGTTTCTTTCCATTTTTAGAAAGCCAGAGGAGCAGGTGGAGGGGGAAAAAATGCACTTTCAAGAACTTCTTCAGTCAGACATTTGCTCCTGCAAAATTGGAAGCAGATTGCCAAAGTGCCTGAGGCATGCTGGGGGCTGGTGGTGAAACCCATGCCATCTGCACCCCCAGGGCAAGGAAGCTTCATTAAAGTCTTATCTCATAAGATCAGGCTTTTTTGTGTGACAATTAATGCACTGTCTTCCTGCTGGCAGCTGAATGGCCGTCTTCAAAATATGTAGGGTTTCACTGAGTCCCCAGCCGCCTCCTTCAGACAGGAACTGCTGGCGACAGGAGCGGTGAGGGCTGGCTGATGTCAGGGTTCACCCAACAGATGCATGGTGGAGAAAGCAGTGACTTGTGCTGTGGGGGCAGCCAGTTCTCTGTGACCCTGTTGTCTGTGCTCCAGACAGACCTGACCTGACCTGGCCAGGCCTGCCGGCGCTCCACTGGTCATGGCCGAGAGATGTGTTGTGGCATCGGCTGCTGGCACATTTGTTGACATCAAGGTGCTGTGATTTCTGTTCTCATTTCCTTTTTTCTCTTCTGAAGGAAGTCTGGCTCAGGTCACAGAAGCATAGAATCATAGAATGGTTTCACTTTGGTTCAGATCTGCTGCTGCTGCCCAAACACGGCTGGATGCTTCCCTGAAGCCAAGCTGTTTACTTAATCTGTGTATTAATAGGTGCTGATTTTGTGAACATAAACCCAGCCAGGTTGGATTAGCCCAGTTTCCTTCAGCCCAGCATTTCCATTTTCCAGCAGCAGTGACAGTGGTGCTCAGCACTGAGTATGACAAACCTATAATGACTTCTCCAGAATATTACCCCAGCTTCCAGTGGTCTCTGGCTCATATGCTTCTTGTGCCTGATGTAGTGCCTTTTTATTTCATTTGTGTATTACTGGAGTTTGTATTTAATTTGCCTCGGTACTTCAAAGTAGAAGGTGCTTAAGTCTGGATGGCGTTGCAGAGCAAGGCTTATAGTCACTGAAAAGCTTGAGCAGGAATTGCATCTCATGTCTGTGTTGAGTGCTTCAAGAGGGCTACATCCTCCATAGTGTCTTTCTGTATGGGGTGTCAGTCTTTTTAAAGAAAGAAGACCCTGGCTAACTCTTCCATTCCCCAGGGATGTATCTTGTTGGAGAGTGTATGACCATGGTTGTTACTGAGTTGGGCTGCAAGTGGGTGAGCCCTTCAACCAGTGCTGGAAAATAAAGGAATGCCAAGTTTTTTTTTCCCGTCCCCTGCATTTGACTCTAAACCCATGCCTGGACATTACTTTGTGTCCAGTGTGGATAATAGACAAGTCTGTGCCCACTCTTCAAAAGCAGTGTAGAAGTAACTGTGATGCCCTGCCTGTCATCAGATCCACTTATGAGCTGATTTCTTTGCCTTTTGCTAAATCTTCCTGCCAATTACAGAGAGTAAATGAACATGGTAGCTGGTCACACCATTGTCTGGCACAGGACAATGGCACAGTAGTTTTTAAATCCCACAGCACATAGTTGGCAACCTATGTAAATAGAGGGACTAGAGAGTTGCAACTCATACCTCTCCCGACCTTTAGAAGTCTCACATTTTATCAGAACAAGTTTTTCTTTTGAACGTTTATGGTTTGTCCAATTAGCATTTCGCCAGAGAATATTGTCATATGTTATTGCTGTTCTGAACCTGGCATAGGATATGAAAGTCCACAAGACTGAAAGTAATATGAAAATCAGACACTGAACATCAAAGGTACAAAGAGCTTGGGGAAACAGCTTGTAGAAGGAGAGATTTGTGATACAGTGAAGTCAGTGGTAGTTCTGCTACTGACCTGTGAGGACGGAGTTTCATTTCTGGGGCTTAGCAAAGACTCAAAATTCAGAAATGCTTTCTTGATACCTTCACTGAAGGACA
Source organism: Chiroxiphia lanceolata (assembly GCF_009829145.1). Lineage (NCBI taxonomy): Eukaryota > Metazoa > Chordata > Aves > Passeriformes > Pipridae > Chiroxiphia > Chiroxiphia lanceolata. The sequence continues at coordinate 12,684,339 of NC_045644.1, forward strand.
CCACTTACAAAATTTCTGGGAACATGACCTTTGTAACCTTACTATAACCTTTCTATCCTGATATGAAGTTACCCGGGATTGACTTAAAACTGGGAATTGGGAATAGAAAATTAGGTGATGAATCTGAACCAAAGTGGTCTTACTTTACCAGCCTAAACCAGACGCAGGGTCTCTCTCCCTTCAGCTGTACTACAGAGATAACCTGAGTGACTTGCTTAGCTTCAGTGCTAGTTTCTGGAAAGCTGAAGTGAAATTTAATGAATCCTCTCTTGTTGTAAGAAGAGAAGATACTTTTTTCATAATAAAGCAATATTGCTCACTACCGTTTCTTACTCTGTAGCAGGTACTGGCACGTGTGCATGACTCAAGAGTGGGATCATGCCCACTTCTTGGGAAGTGTTACCCATTTTCTGCGTTTCATCCCCTTTCCAGTAGACATTTTGACTCATTAGAGAATTGTATAGAAGTGTAGAGCAAGAGCATTATTTTGACAAGTTCAGTTCTGCTTCTGTAAGGGTTCAAAGCTTATGTCCCATGCTAGTCCTAAAATGTGTAGGCTGACAATTTTGAAAAATTTAGAGAATTATGCTGGAATGATGTGGGTGAAGTTTATTGAATAAATCTGACATGGGATAATAAAACGAATAAATGAAAAAATAGACCTCTGTCCGCTGGAATCTGTGAGGAAGCAGAGGAGGGAGGCAGGTTCCAGATGCAAAGTTCATGGTAATTTTTTTGCAAGATGAAGGTCCTCCATCCATTTCACCTGTCCTGGAAAGACAAAGTACAAATGGACCCTGGTAAATGAAGGGTGCAAATATTTGACCATTTGCTGTTTTTGCAGACTGTCTCTGTCAGAGCCTGGTGATTTGCATGGCTGAGAAGCAGGTTTGACTCCTGCTGTGTGGATGTGTTTGTTGTTCCTGCGCTGCCGGGCACAGGAGCAGGGACAGGCAGAGGCTGTCTGAGAGTTTGTGGGAATACTTGGGAAGCAAGAGGAGGTCTGCAGAATGTTCTGTATCAGGGGCATGATCCTTCTGGCCCTCTGTAGCACTCTTACCTGGGTGACTCCTCATTGCATTGTACCAGCTTAGAGAAATTCCATCAGAGGTAACTAGGCCAGTGGTTTTGCTGAGGCTGCAAGAAACTGCAATGAAAACAGGAGGAGTGGGCTACACAGGGGAAGATTTCCAGAAGTTGTCTCGTCTGTAAACATGAAAGTGCAGGATCTGGGTGTCTTTACTGGTAACCTGAGTGAGTTACCAAACAAACTGTGTTTTCCCAGTAAATGTGTGCTGCCCACTGGAATTGGTGTCTCTGGATGATTTCCCTTTTAACTGTAGGCTTGGAATTAGTTTAGTGTGATTTAAGGTCTTCTGGGCTCATTGGGCCTGATTTTCTTAATTTGTTTAGGAATTTTTGCCAATGTAAAAGAAAGAGCAACTTCATAGACCTCTCTTCCCAGTGATATTTTATTTATGAACCTTTTGATCTCCCAAACACACCTCTGGTGAGTGTTTGTCCAGTATGTACAATCCTGTGTTCAAGAAAGACCTCTCAGGTCAGTGGTTCACAGAAATATCAATCTCTCCTTACCCAACCCTCTGGGAAGATTTTGGCCAGCATTTGCTGACTTGTGTATTTGTGTGTGTCAGTCCTAATTGAGGGAAGCATCTTTGTGCAGGGAAGATCTTAAGATGTGAAGTCCCATTGTCACAAACATTTACCTGGATTTGTCACATGCCGTCATGTTTTCCCAACTGGATGTGACTTTAAGTAGAAGCTTAGGGGCTGTTCTGTAGTGAGGCTTGAGTACCCAAATGGACACCACCTAAATAAAAATTAAATGAGCAAGTCACATCCACGCCAGGAAGTACTGGTCATTCTTTTATTAATGTTCACTATGTGAGAGACCATACTTCAAAAACGTAATTACCTCCCTCTTGGTCTCTCAGTCATGCCTTTCTGTCAAGGTTTAATTCTTGAACCTGTCGAGACAGGTACACAGACATTTCTCTCTCTGTCCCTTGTACAACTAAGCTAGTGTTCATTGAAGATGGAGTGATAGTCCTGGTCAAGAATGAGAGTTTAAGTGAAATACCTTCAAACTTTATTTGTATTTTTTAAATCTACATTTCAGAATCCTCACGCACTTAGACCTGCTGCAGTTATGAGGGTTAGTTATTTGCAACACCCCTCTCAGCACCTGGAGCAGGGCCTGGCTTTCCATTGCCTTCTGGGCCTTCCATGCCAGAAGCCCTTACATGTTTCATTTAGTTCCAAAACTCTGCACCCTCTTTCCTTCTTCCCTCAGCTCTTTATTTTTTCTCGCTTCTTCTCCAGTCTGAGTCACTACCATGCACTCTTCATCCACTTCTCTGCCTGACTATCAGTGTTTGCCATCCACCCTCTATACTTCAGTGTGTTAATTCAATACTTGAGGCTCTCAACCAAACAGAAGATGTTTTCACAGAGATGAAACAATTTACTTCTTTGTCCTGAGAACTTATCTATTTTAATTGCACCTTCCACCTTGCTGGACTCATGACCATTCCCAAACATCTCGCACTAGTGATTAATGTTAATGAAAATGATAAACAATGGAGAACTTACATGAAAAGTCAGAGAGTCATAACCATGCATTACTGTGAGCTGACTGTGTATTTGTGTGCAGAGCTGGACATTAGGGAGCTAAAAGATGTGCATCTGAAGTGCCTCAACAGGGTGTGTGGAGACAGTCAGTGATTCACTCCATGAAGAGCCAGACATCCATAGAAGGGTAGACAAAGGACCCCCTGAAGGTGCTTTCTCTAATGATTATACGAGTTGACAGACAAGTGTGACCAGTCTCCCATTTAAGATGCATGACCTTCAGTGGGGTGAACTCATTCTGTGCCTATATACACACACGCCTACACATGTGCTATCTCTACATATACATGTCTGTAGTCAGTTTTTTATAAATGTATCCACATAAATGCAACCCGCAGCACTTAATGCATCATTACAAGCACCTGCAGGGTTTTATACCATGTGCATGTGTTCCATGAAGCCTTAGAGCTGTAATACAGTCCCACAGAGCTGTTTCCAGTTCATGTAACCTTAAGCCATGAACCCCTGCCTGCTCTTGGTGCTCTGTTGGCTCCGAATGCCAAATGCCATGTGTGGCACCCAGCAGCCTTCCCGCAGGTGAGCTGGTGCTGTGTGAGCAGCCAGCCCTTCTCAGCTCGGAGGGCTACCTGCTCATGCTCTGCCTGATATTACAGCTTTTCAAGTCATGCACTCTGTGAGACTGTCCGTAACCTGTCATATAGAGAGACAGACATCATTACAGGCTGAAATAGCACATAAAAGCCTGTCTCCTAAGGAGCACGTGAGGGCTGAGCAGCGCCCGTCCGCCTTCGCACGCCAAGCAAGGAAACACGCTATTACTGATAATACTTGATGGTTGTGCAAGGCTGAATTCTGCTCGCTGGCACTTTTTATCTCTCACCTTTCCTGTGTAAGTTCCTTGCTGTTTCTGGATGCTTGCTGTTTGTAGCTGTGTGCATTTACCTCTGGTTTCCACATCCCCAGAAGAATGTCACTTCCCTGTCCTTTCTGTCCTTTCGTCATCTCTTTTTCTCTTTGTCTTTACACATCTCTCCTTCAGGCTGTTGCAGCTCTGTCATGCTGGAAATGCCAGAAACTTGCATTTTCCCCTTTCAGAGTAACAGTGGTGTCCCTCATCACCTAAATGCACTTTTTATTTCCTTGCTGGAATCCCATTGGCCTTGGCTTGTTCCTGGGTAGATGTTGTGTATTTGCTGAAGACACATTTGTTTTTCTAAAGAGCTTTGCTTCTCCCTGCTGGTATCCAAAATTAATAGATGGATTTTGACTGCTTTTATACGCTTTGTTTGCACTTTTTTTACCCTTTCTTACCGCTTCTTAGGGTTTTGTTCCATAAGAAAAACAAGTAAAATTGATAGGCTGGACTATACACCTCAGCTTCCCAAAAAATATGCAATGGCAAGTTACTGTGGGGTGGATTTCAGTCCATCTCCATGCACAGGGCTGGAAATTGCTGCACTTTGGGAGATGATTCAGAAGCAGAAGAGCCAGCCCTGCCCCAGGGTGGGAAGGTGGATGGCTGGATGTGGAAATGACTTTGATTTTTATCCATTCCCTGCAAAGGCCTGGAGTCATGGAGGTGCTTTTCAGTTATACCCCTTCGTCTCAGCAGGACCACAGCGCTTCTGGAGATTTACAGGCAGCCAACCACTGATTCAGGGGGTTCAGATTTCCTAAAGCTTACCTTGATTTAGAAACAAAAATCTCCACAGCAGCTTGGTAGGATTTGTGTTCCTCCATCACTGAAAACCCACTCAGTCCTCCAGTATTGATATCTGGAGCTTGGTTGTTGGAAAGGGTGAGCACCTGTGACCTGTAGGGAAATGGTGACTCTTTGAGAAGGCGTCTGATGTCCAAGACCCCCCATGATGGGTATAACTCGGGTATTTGTGTTTCTCTAGTAATGATACGTATCATTTGCAATGCTTGCTCTTGCCCCATTGACTGTGCAAGATCGAGCCCTTTGGGATTTCAAAACACACTGTAGATATTGAATATCTGAGCCTCCTAACCTTTCTGCAGATTAGGTAAGTGTTATTGCTCAGCATTGTAAGGGCGTAACTGAAGATATATCCCAGCTGAATTTGATGGAAAGAGGTTAAGTAACCTGCCCTAACCAAGAAGGGCATTAGTAATAGAGCCATTGCTAAATCTCAGCCCCATCCACTGATGGTTAGACAGTATTGCTTTGCCGTGTACATCTGTCTCCTGTTTGAGATGCAAATGAATAAAACATGCTTTAATGTTGTCTATGTCATTGTTAGCACATGGTGCTGAGGCATTTCTCTTTCAACATGTGTGATCATTATTCCTGGGCAGTTCCTGACTTTCCAGTGTTATTCCTGGTTTGCCAGCTGGATGCATGTGTTTACATAGAAGTAAGGGCAGAGAACTCTAACCTTTGCTGTGCTTTTAGGCAAGATTGAACAGACAGTGGTGGGGACCAGGGCATCCTTAGTTCTCATAAAAGTGCTTGAGTTTTCCTGCTGTTACATTTCATCCTGTGTTAGTGCAGCAGTCAGTGGTGCATGCCCCAGCACTTGAACCCACCAGCTTCTATATCTGATGCTGCTTCCTCATTGCTAGGTGTCTTCTTCTGCTCTATAGTGCAGTTCCATGTGACCAAGGGCCAGGACCTCATTCTTCACTGGCCTAGTGACACCAAATGGATTTTCCTAGTATTTTTATATCATCCCTCCACCAGGGAAAAGAGAGCTGTAGGTGTGGACACACTTGACTTTAAATTTCTGACCACCTCAAAAAAAGACACCATCATTTAATACTGGAGACTTGCAGTTTCAGAGCAGTATTTTTTCAACTCTTTTCCTTCACATCCCCAAGCAAAAGTGGACTTGGAAACAAATCTGGCCACTTCTAAAGGCTGGTTAAAAACTGCCCTTTCTTGCCTTTGTGCTTTGGCTGGGCCTTCCGGTGTGTCTGACCAAGATCAGTCAGATGTCTCATGGTTAGTATAACCTGTTTGCCCTAATGCATCTTCATTTAACTCTGGTGCAGCTTTTCATCCATCTTTCAAGATTGTTTGTCCTATTTTCAACTAGCAGAAGAGCCAGACAGTCTCATTTTGTCAAACAGGTTTACAGCAACTCTAAGAAGCTTGGTCTATATTTAACCTGTGGCCTATTTTCAGCATAACACAGGAGGAGGTGAAGTCCAGCCTCTTTTCTGCTCCTGCTTGACATTTCTGGAGGCAGAGTCCCCGCTGTGTGGGCTGGAGACAGCTCTTTGGTCTCTTTTAGTACCACCAAGCTATAGATTCTGAACAGCAAATTCATAGCACCTTTCTGCCTTGTGTGCTTGTCTTGTTGAAGTTTCTCTTTCCAGTACACTTTGACATAGTGTGGTTGACTGTACATAACTGTTGCTGAATGTGACAAGCACTGTGTACCTGTGCCATGGCAAGTGCCTGGACATTGTTAGCCAGGACGTGCCGTGAAACCTTCATGCAGAAACAGCCTCTCTGTGATTTGGGTTTTTTTTTGGTTGGCGTTTTTTTCCGGATGCTTAATCAAACTTCCTTTCCTGTTAGTTTAGGAGCAGTGTGCTGTTTGGTTTGGTTATGGGATTTTTTTTTTTTAGCAAACTCTGCTTTTTCTGTTGACAGTGCTTAATGGAAAGCTTTATGAAGCACATTAACCTTTTGTATTAGTGGGTGTTGATTTTCACTGCTTGAATTTATGGGCCTGTAAACCCATTGATTGAGGTGCTGTCCAAGCCCATGTCATAGAGACTGTCCCAGCCACAGAACACTTATCTACTCAGTGTTACGGTTTTGCACATGTGGACCAAATTCTGCTCTTGTACACATGGCAGGAAAATTACATTGGCTGGCTCTAAGAACCACTGTTTGTCTGAATTCATTGCATCCTCCTTGACATTTGCAGTGAAGACATTCTGTTTCCTTTATTCTCAGGTAAGTAGCCAGGTGTGATGTTTTCTGTTAGTATTCCTTTCCCCCTACCAGGACTGTTTTACCTCCTCTTGCTTGGTAGCTTATATGTTTGAGGCCATGTTTTGAACTTGTCTAAGTGCTTCTCCCTCTCTGTTTTGTTTTACAGGCACTGGTTCGGCTTCCTCCGCATATTTCCCAGTGCGATGAAGTCTTCAGGTTTTTCGAGGCTCGCCCGGAAGACCTTAACCCTCCAAAAGAGTAAGTGCTGTGATGGATTTCCAGTGCTGCCCAGTACATTTTGATTAGCTGGAAGGAAAAGGTCATTTGTTTTTATTACTGATGTAGGTGTGGGAACTGATTTTGTAGCTTTTGAGCGCTACCTGGAGAATGCCCAGCAGTTACGCACAACGTTGGGTGTGTGGAGGACAAGGGAGTCAAGCAGCCTTCAGACACAATTTTCAGCCATCCTCCACCCACCTCCACATTGTTTCTTGCTGATGGTTCTAATGAGGGAACCTCCCCTGGCTTGTGGGTTTTACCTGATAGTTATCACCAAAAAGTCATTTAGTTCCCAAAAGCATTGGCTCAATATCAGGGGGAAATCCTGCCAGTAAGCACTTGGCTAATAATTACCATCTGCTTCTTTAAATGTACTCCTGCCCAGAGATACTTAGTTATTTGAAGGGAGGAAGACTGTGGTCCAGATCCAAAATTGTCTCTAGAGAGTCTATTCTTTCTAAGCAGGAAGCCAAAAAAAGGCAGAGAAAAGAGTTCCCATTAAACACGAAACAGAATTGCAGCCTTTCCCTTGCAGCAGACAGGCTGATTCATGCTGATGCAGTTAAGGTTCAGAGGACTAATTTATCCAGGGAAAGCGTTAGCAGAAGGGTATTTACAAGCAACAGTGCTGCCTTGCTTGGTATTTCCTTTTCTCCCTCATACCGAACAGGATGTTTTATTGTGGTCCATAATAAGATTTTGACTTGATTCCATTGTGTTTTTTGCTGCTTTGTTGCATGATTTGAAACTTGATTGCAGGCTGCATTACCGTAATTTGCTTTCTCCGGTGTTTGCGCAGCCAATTGGATAAGGGGAAATGTATGTAAAGCTCCTGGGTTTTGGGCACTTAAACGCATGCAAACCTTTACCAAGTGGAAAGATTCGTATTGGCTTCAGCTCTCTGTTCCCATGGTGGTAGAAGGGAGAGAACCTTTACAATTTGATTTCCCAAACTTTGTCTCCTGCACATGCATGGTTTTATACAAAGGGATGTATTAGCATGCGTACTAAAAAAAAACACTGCTGGTAAAGCTGAGAGCAAAGTCTTTTTTGTTTCTTAAATGAGGAAAAGAGTGGTTTTTAATTTAAAACCTGGATAAAGAGCTGCTTTATTTTTGTTTCCTAGTCAGCCTTGTTTTAGAAAAATGTTTGGCATGAAAAAATACAGTTGCTTGTACACTGTTAAACATATCTTGCAAACTTAGAAACCATTGCAACAAGGTAAGCCTACACTGAGACCTGCTGACTATCAGTTTCCATTTAGGGTCTGTAAGTATATTTGCAAAGGTTGCTTGATCACACAACTACCTTCAATGCAGAGACACGTGGGCCGGGCAGAAATAGACACTCAGAAGATTAGTGAGGTCCCAAGAGCTATGAAGGACTTCACATGGAGAATCTCAAATGGATGTTGAGAGTCTGCTTTAAGCTCCTGACTGCTTTCTGTACTGATACAGATCTTACAGTGACTCTGCAAGGCAGAGGATTGGCACCAAAGCCCACCCTCAGACTTGCACTAGTTGCTTTCCCTTTTCCCACCTCCAAGTTGTTGAGGGCCTTTTGCTGAGCTCCCAATTCGACAGCCTTGCACCAATTTTCAAGTTATCCCTTCACTCCCCTCTGGAAAAACAAAAAAGAGTAAATGTTCTCAGCCCAAGCCTTGCATCCTATTCCAACCTAGTAATAAGTGTGATTTATTTCCCTGGAAAATGTAGAGCAATAACCTGATTAAATCTCACTTCACTAATGTCTGCAAGACATTAATCTAGCTGGGTTTAAACAAATCCTACCTCGTCTTCTGTAAGCAAACAGATCTTAGAGAAGGTGTCTAAGGTTTCTGCTGGGAGTGCTTCACAAAAGATGTATTGTTGAAACTGAAGATTAGTCTCTACAAAAAGATGATGTAGAAGCCAACGGAAACATCTTAGTGTTTTTCTTCTATGAACTGAGGGGGAAGGGAGGAGATCTGAGGCTCACTGGACCACTGTGTAGGGTCCAGGGGAAGGACACCTCCAGGGCTATTCTGAACCTTAGCAGACACTGCAGGAAGGAGCACAATCAGACAGAGAAATCCCAATTTATTCGCTCATTTTGCTACTCTGCCAAGCCCCTCCAGAAACAGTGGGCCAGTGATGCCCAAGCCTTCCCTGGGCCTTGTGGTCCATCATTCATCTCACTGGGGGTGGTAGGGCTGTAGCCTGGGGGCAGCATCTACACTATCCTAATTATTTCATCTATTTCTTCAGCTGCTTCTTTTAGCCCTCAGTGCAGAGGTAGTTTGTATGTTGATCTATCAGCATAGACATGGCATTCTTCTTGCTGGGTTGAAGAAGAACAAGCAAGAGACTCAGCTACCAAGGGATGGCAGGACAGAATAGCTTGTGCTACCTTCATGTCTTCCTTCTGTGTGCAGTGAGACAATCTTTAGTTTCACGTTGACCTACTCAGTTTTTCTGCAGCTGCCTGGCCTCATAAGACAAAGCTTGACCTAGAGTTTAATTAACTAATTTTCAGGAGTGTAGCCTTAATCCCATGGGCATTCGGGTTGCTGAGCCTAGAGAGTCCATTGTCTTATTGCGTGTCTGCAGAGCAGTGATTGAGCATATGCTTCCAGACAAAAAAACATGGAAGCTTAAACTTCAAGGGAAGAGGCACAAAAAAGCTGGGATGTGAGAGGTATCCATGCCTTTAGCTGCTGATCCGTGACTTGTGATGATGCACTAATCTATGTATCGGTGCAGTAATTCAGCTGCAAAGCTGTGCCCTTCACTCCCGTTCTATTGTCCTGAAAGAAACCAAAATTCCCCTGTTGTCCCTTAGGCACTTTTACAGACGTGTTGCTGGCTTCTTTCTTACAACCCTTCATCTGCCCTACCCTTGCCTCCTCCCTGCTTCTTTGTGCAGTCCTCTATGGGTTATGCCGTGTTTGGCTTGCCGGCTGCTCCCTACAGAGTCATTTCCTACTGCTGCCTGATTGCCCTCAGTGCTGAGCAGCACACACAGTCCAGCTGTAATAAAAGCAGGGCTTTCCCAACACTGTATTAATCCAGCCAATTTGTTCAGTTGGATTCACAGCTTAGGTTTTCCGTTTCCTGTTTTGGTGATGGTCCAGGCTTTCGAGTCCTGTGACAATAGGCAGAAGGTATTCCTTTCAGCCCATTAAACCTCTCCTGGGCACAGTAGCTTACAGGCAGAGACCTGAAGACATGTCTCAAGAAATCTCAGTGTTTGAACTGGCCGACAGTCTCCTCTGAGCCTGTTCCTGCCTATGGAAACAGGTGTAGGTCAGATAGCTCCCAACAGCAGGTTTCCTTAATGCTGCGTGGGACAGACCATAGGAAGACACTAAATTCCTCTGTGGAATGGTCTGGGAGCTCTCTCAGACTGTTTCACATGGTGAAAGCATGGCGTTTTCAAGGGAGCTTCAGGCCATGGGAGAACTGATGAGCAAGGCAGGGTTTGGAGCTCCACTGCCAGTGTTCCCAAGGCAGCTGCTTCACTCCACTCTGTGAATTAGCTCCAGAGGAATCAAGCATCAAACCTTCAACCCTGTACAGGAGGAACAGCTTTCAACTGCTTAGGTTTCTAATATTTGGCATTTTAGTGCTTCAGCAAACATCAATGTCTATAGGCGCATGGCTGGGCTTGTGTCTTTTACCATGCCTACATAAGGACCAGATTCTGCACTGCTATGGGAAGAGACAATGCTATGGGAAAAGACATTGTAAAGTGAGAAGGAAGTGTATTTTTATTTATCCATTGTTCCAAGTTAAAACACCATGCCACTGAAAGCCATTCATTTACTGGATACTTCTGTTAATAATTATAATTACTGATAACTAAAACAGAGGTGGATTAATTTCGGATTTCTACTGGGGATTTAAATTCAAGGCTGAGGTCAGGCCAGGGCTCACAGTCAACAAACAAAATCTCAGAAACCAATTTTTTTAATAGTTCTTTTTTACTAGAAATAACAGAAGTACTCAAAGAGTAGGATTAATCAATTAGACACTGCATATGGTCCACTGGTTTTAGGGCTTTTTTGTAGATAGGTTCAAAATATCACAGCCAGACCACTCTTGTGAGAGTTTATTTTTTCTTTCTGGGTCTAGATCTAGTCTAAAAAGTAGATCAAGAGCCAAGGATTCAGTTCTCCAATACTCCCTCTACAGAAATGCATGCAGGCTCAAACAAGATTTCTGTTTAAACTACCGCTATTAATATTAACAGCTGAATTTAAAGCAGTGTTCAATATCTGAGAATATTTTGCCTGGAAGAATCATAACACAATTTTCAAACAATATGCAAATCCAGAAAAACTAGGGGACTTATTAGGTACGCAGCCTAATATTACAAGAGTTGATACAGAAAATGGATTTATTGCTGGAAGGTGCCTTTACTAAAGAACAGAAATTATTGTGGTCTGTAGCCATGAGCTTTACTGATCCTGTCTTTATTGCATAAATATTGGTGTAACACTCAGATACTCTGATGCCAGGCAGCCACTCTAAAATGGAAGCTGCATTCTCCCTTTATTCTTCATGTATTACATGTCCTGATAATGACACTGGAAAGAAGTTGCCAGGGTAATGCAGTGATCATGTTAAGGAAACTGCTTTAGTTTATGAGCCTACTGGTGCTAAAGCGCAGTTCCCTAATACACCTTTTTTTCTAAGAGCATGACTATGTTTACATAGAAATATTTCTGTTTCCCAAATGCACTTTGATCTGCTCTATAATAATAATTCAGTTACCTATTGGTAGAGGAGGAAAGTTGTTCATGTGTAAAATATCTACATTTATTCTTATTTGTTTGATATTATGAAAATATTTTCTCTTACACTTCATCCCTTATATTTCTTTTCTTATATTTCACTTATATTTCATCCCTTTTGAATTGTTTTTCCCAACACATTGGACAGCTGAGCCTCTGGGCAGATGTGTTATGAGGAAAGCTGAAATTCTTTTTTTGTGATTGCTCTTTTTTACAGGACTTACAGTAGAGATAATTTCCACATCCTTTAGGAATGTGGTCAGCAACATTTGATGACAATTGGTGTTACAGTCTGCTCTTGGCACTGTTATGATGACTTCTCAATGCGCGCATTTTATTTGGGAAATTCGTTCCACTTCAGAGATGCAGAATGGTAATTCATTTCCCTAAGAAATGCAAAGATGGAGGTTTTATTTTTCTGTGATTTTTTCCCCCCCCCGGAAAGTAAATTACAAAAAATGGAGCAGAAAAAGCACTCAATAAAGATGGTGACAGGATAAGGCAGTTAAAACCCGCTGTTCTGAAGAGAAGAAAAAGTTAATATTTTCAAAAAATGGTTTATTCACCTTTACCAAGATTTAGGTAACTAAGGATGCAACAACGTGTTAGGGCTGAGATTGCCAAGAACTGTGCTTGGCTACTCCTGACTAGTCACTCAGCTCTCACTGATTTCACTGGGAATTAGATACCTCAGCTCTTTGAGATCTGTGTAGTAGAGTACCTGTGTTTATTTTCTCAATCGTGCTTCTTTTAGGGCTGCATTTACTACAAATACTTGGCCTCAGCACCTAAAATTGCTGAGAAAATGGTTTTTTCAGCTTCTGAATCGCAGAAGTGCTTTACAGTGTCCTGCTCCCGGTGTGGGATTGTCACAAATCTGTGGCTGAGAGGTCAGGCAGCCTTGTGCCCCAGAAATAGAGGAGTCAAGTGTGCCTGATCCCCAGTTGTGCCCCTTCTGACCCGGAGAGCAGGAGCTCAGTCTCTGGGGCGCAGCCATTGTCAGATGGGGCTCTGGATACCCCGACAGTGTGTGCTGCCTTTCATCAGTGCTTATGATCTTTGGAAGGTCTCACTTGGAGATCGTTATCTTAAATAAACTAAGCCAATGCAGGAATGGAAAAAAAGGAAATAACAGATTCATTACTTGTTCTCTTCTTTAGTTTCATGTGGGACTTTCCCTTTTGTTTGCAACCCATAAACGATTTGTACTGGAATATCAAATAGAGGATATTGAAATTTGCTACTGGCTGCAGCATCGGTGACACCAGCAAATAACTCAGCCTTCTGAGAAAAGATTTGAATCTTTTTTGCTACCCATGCAGAAAATGAAAAAAGAAATTATATGTAGATAAATATCAAGCAATAAACCTGGGGTAAAACAGAAACCACGTTAAACGAAATAGGTTCAGCAACTACAAAAGAAAGCAATAGAAGTGTGGCAGCTGGAACAGCATATGTTACTGCTGTTACTGTACAGCAAGAGCTTTTATCCCTTGCCTTGGATATCACATTTGGGTTTGCTCATGCTTTTAGGTCTGACTGTGAAAGGACACAGAGCTGAGAGGAGCAAAGACAGTTTAATGTATTGACACTTGGCACTGGCGGCCAAATGTACAGAAATAGCTTTTGCCTGGATTGGTTATGAGCAGGCTGCAGGACTTAAAAGTCACGGGCACAGGATGGATTAAGAATAACCAGACTTAGTTGAAATTCATCATTATGAGAATGAGATCAGAGCCTTGCCAAAACCCAGCAGCTTCAGCAGAGGTGCCGGACACTGCCTCGTTGAGGCCAAACACAAGAGTAGTGTCAATGCGAGATTAGTTCACTGTTTATGAGCACAAATTCAAAACATTTTTTTTTTTGTTTCTCTGTAGAAGAGTAGTGACTGAAGAGGTGTTTTGAAATGTGGAGATACTGCCTTTAGAAAAACTATACGCCAGGCCTGTTGGCTCAAGGGCTTTTTTCCTGTCCAGTTATTTTTGTTCTTATACTAAAGGAACAATCACTGGTGATAATTTGCCAATGCTTTTTTGTAGATTAGAAAGTAATAGTTTGCTTAATGTTTAACTTAACACATAAAATTCCTTCCTTGCGGTGAAGAGAAGTTGGGTGGTTAATGCAGAGGGTTGGGAAATCTGCTCCTTACTGTCTCATTGATTTATTTTGTGATGTTGGAAAGGCCTCTCACATCTCCTTGCTGTACCTGCAGAATGATTGCAGAGGTATAGTTTCAGAGATTTGCTAAGAGGATTTGATTCCGGTAATGTTCATTCCTGACATAATATATTTTTAGAAATGATCAGTTAGAAAAATAATTTGTTTTAAAATCATCAGAAGAAACATTACTTCCAAAATTTGTCAGGAAAGTTTGTTGTGCTGGTGTTTCTAGATGCAAAAGCAGTTAGGAAGTCAAAAGGAGTAAATATGCTCACCTGGCAGTGGGGCAAACCTGGGCTAATGAGGCAGGATCGGAGCAGAACCAAAATAACTGGATTCAGAGGTTATCAAGCTTGTTGTGAAAGATTTGGGGCACCAGTTGTCCTTGAGCCCTCACTTGTAGAGAGGTTTGGCTCAGTGTCACAGGATCTTCTGAAGTTCTCTGTTTAAAGACTGGTGATACTTGGTTTGCCTGTATCTGGTTTGGATACTTGCCCCAGAATAGGGGCAGCCCACAGGGTTGAATGGCCCATGCTGATAGACACAAGAGAGATCTTTAGGTCTATGTGGAAGACAAGTGTCCAGTCCTGCTGTGCTTTGTGGATAAGCCTGGAACTGAGGAGAGGAAGAGGGATGGGGACTTCCTCTTCTTATCTGGATTTCTTGTTCTGGTGAGCCCCTGCTAGCAGGTTAATTGCATGCACTGAGATATCTGTCACCATTGACTCATGACCTGCCAGGCAGGAGGAGATGGGGTGGGGTTTCTATTCACTGACATGGCAGAATTGAATATAGCCTGTCTTGTCCTCTGTGTGTTACTTCTCTGGAAGACAAGACTAGGCAGCTTATGTTGCAAATATAATTATATCATGGAAAAGAATCCATCTTGTCGTTGCTATGTCTATATTTAATATGATCACACTACTGTTTAATGAAAATCTTTTTCCACTCTGAAGAGGAAGGCACTGGGGACAGACGTGCTCAATGGTGTGTTTGCTGCCAGGGTGATAAATTATCCCCCAGTGGGGGTCAGATGGGATTTTTCAGTGCTCTGCTCTTCCTATTGTTGATTGCTGTGTAATTTTGACATTGCTTATCTAGCATTGTTTTTAGCACTGCTGAGGATCAGTAGCCTCACTGGTTATAAAAAGAGTGTTTTTCTCATGTACACATGCCTAGTTTGACCCTGTGTGTGATTCTGAACTGTTTGGAGGCAAGGTAAGGCTTCCCATTACATTTGATGGGGTTTTATTAGGCTGTACTATATGCAACAAGGGAAGCCATTGCTTAAAATGTATCCACAGACAGGGTGGAGTTGACATCTCACGTTTATTTAAGGTGAAGCGTTTTCATCTAAACACTGGGAAATAAAGGTTATATTCTTT
The DNA here is from genome assembly GCF_009829145.1 of Chiroxiphia lanceolata. Classification (NCBI taxonomy): domain Eukaryota; kingdom Metazoa; phylum Chordata; class Aves; order Passeriformes; family Pipridae; genus Chiroxiphia; species Chiroxiphia lanceolata. Next base: position 12,699,460 of record NC_045644.1, read on the forward strand.
GGTAAACAGGACTTTGAGAGTCTCAGGCATTTCTTTTAGCATCCAGCAGTTGCCTCTGAAGAGAAAGGAGGAAGCGTTAGCAATCAAAGGGTGCTGAACAACAGGTAAAACAAGTCAGATCTCTCTGGAAAGCTGCTGCCTCCTGCTTTTTGTTGTTATGAGAGCTTGGTTTTGTTTCTAGCTTGGCTGAATCATATTATTATTATTTGGTGTACCTGGTTTCACCTGTTCACCCTGGTCCACCAAAGGATTTGCACTTACATATGCAGGTCTCAGTGTTTTGTGTCCATCACAGAGGTTTGCTTCCAATGCTGTTGCTGGTTAAAGTGTTGCTTGTAGCAAGTCCAGAAATAAAAAACTTTTGGGGCAGTAGGGAACCGTGCCCTGGAGTGCTGCACACGTCCAAGATGATTTCTGTTGCTCTGTTCTTCTGTCTCTTGAGGAATAGGGTGCCATTAGGACTTTGGATGGATAAAAAAAAACCAGACCTCAAGTGGCTCTGGCTGAAGGAGACAGTGATCTATTGGTAGATTCATTTCCACCCTTTCCATCTTCTTGACTGGTCTGCAGCTGACTGTCTTTCATGCGTGCCATTCCCAGAAACACGAGCAGAGGATCAAATAACAACGTGTTTTGACTCCAAACTCTGGAGTGACTTATCATGTTATCAAAGCTTTTGATTTAATTGAAATTTCACAGATAACCCTAGACCTACTTTTAAGTGCAGACTCAAGAGCCAGTGGGAATTCAATTAACACCCACCCCCCCAATTTCCCCCATCCCTTTTAATGCTTGCATCTTGTTTGGGAGGTTTATGGAAGGGATTTGCTACTGCTTATCTCTAGCTAGAGCTGTGTGTCTGGGTTCAAAGATACCCTTTGTCTTTGGGCCTCTTTCTTTTTCCAGTTATGCCAGAGTTTGATTGGAATTATCCTGCTGACAGTAATGGACTATTTGAGATTGACGCTGATGTAAGGACTGCAGAATTTGTTGTCTTAAAAGTAGAATTCTTTCCTTGTTTCTGTTCACTCTCTTAAAACCATTGGCCTAAGCTCAGGAAAGATGTTCATTTAAACAGACCTCGGATATATAGTGAATAGAGGATTGACTGTGGCTTTGCAATACTTTAGTCTAATCTAATAAATGCTGGTTATTTGCTGGATTCTTGCAAGCTGTGTTTGCTTCCCAGCTCTAAGGAGTTTTAATAGCCACTCCAGTAATGCTGACTGCAGTACACTGTGGTGAACCTCAGAACACTGTATATGTCTGATTACATTTGCTTTCAATTACAGTCTTGTGGGTTTGAAAAATCAGAGCAGTTCAGGCTCAACCACCACAAAAAATCACTAGTAACCTGAGATACCTAGTGCTTGAAAATATAAAGGAAGAATAAAATGTTGAAAGTTGGGGACCAAAATTGTCTATTTTGCTTTATGAGAAGTCAACCATTGCAACAACTGTAGGGTTAGGATGGCTGGGGTACCATATCTAACAGATAAACCTTTTCCTTTCCCATCCAAGAGTGCTGGGAATGAAGTGTGTGTGAATGACTCATGCCAGAAACAGCATTCATCAGAGACTTGAAGCTGACCTGGTTCACTTGTGAATTAGCAGTGTTGCCGTCTTTGCTGCTCCCCATTGGATAGATCGGTGGTCCTTTTTCTAATTATTAGAACCTCAGTGTTGTCCTCGCTTGCTAGGGGAGCTGTATAGTTCTTGAGGATGCTAAGATTAAATTAATCTTATTTCCGTCAGAATGCACTATTTTGTGGAGGTGTTGATTATCCTCTAAACCTGGGTAAAAGAGGAGTTATCTTTTCATGAAAACATTTAACCAGAAATGAACCTCTCAGTTCCTGTTCCTACTGAGCAGCAGGATGGCTGTAGAGTGAACAGACTTGTACAGAGACGTCTGGCGGAATGGCTTTGCAGGTGACCCCTTCTGCAATGGTGCTCAGGTCTCTGGGTGCTTGTGTGGTTGGGACTTGATCTGTGTGTCTGGTCCTGTCCACGTAATGCCTCACTCCTCCAGCAGACAGCTCCTGGAGAGCATCAGCCATGCAGCTGATCCCTTTCTCCTGGCCAGCATCAGCTCATGAATGCACTCAAGAGCAAGCCCTGGTGCAACACTTGTTTGGGACATTATAGATGTTTGGTAATAAAAGAGGAACAAGAAGGGTTTCACTGTCAAAAAGGCCAGCCACAGCACTGTGACAGTGGCAATGGTGCAGTGAATTTTCACCCCGATCGAGGAAAACTATATCAGCTATTCAGAACTTAAGAGCAAAAGGTGGGGTGTGTAAGACTATCATCAACCACTTAAAATAAGGGCAAATGCAAACAAAGTGTGCAGACTGAGTAACTGGAGGCAGCTTTTACTCTTGTAGAGGAGACCAGTACATGTTGCCAGTGTTCTACATTTCTTCCTGCAGGATGGGATGTTTTAGCAATACAGCTCCCAAATTTGTCAGGGCATATGGGTAACAAAACAGAGAGCTTTCCTTTCTGTGGTCCCAATAACAAGGTTCTTCAGCTTGCACTTAACCTCTGCAGACCTTGTAGCTGATAACCCAGATGCTAAGGCATCTTGCTGAGTCTGGATTAGTTCCTTCACCTCCGTACATATCTCTGTAGTGAAGCTAAGGGCCCAGGCACTAGAGGAACCCTACAAACAGCTTTAAGCTCTTGCAGCAAGAGGTCAGTGGAAAGCTATCTTATTGTTGGCCCCCGTCTCAATGCACAAAGCAGGGCTCTGTGGGACACGCACTTAACAGCGCTATTAATGCTCGCGATGCATCAGTGTCATCCCCTGGAGGGAGGAGGAGCCCCAGTGGCTGAACTGCACGGTCCATACCAGCTAATGAGATGCTGTTCTTGCCAGTCCTGACAAATAAGCTTCTGTTAATGTTCATTGTTATCATTCTCCTGCTCATCTGTGTGTTCAGGAGGGGGTTGTGTTACAGATGCTTGGCTGAGGGATGGCAGGGTGACCCGCAGTAGCGAGCCAGCGGGCTCCAAAGGTGAGCTGGGGTTTTAATAAGAGGCAGACGTTCAGCAGATGAGGAGAAAGCTTTGAATCCCTTCAATAAAGTAGTATGTTGGAGTGAGTAGTTGCAAGACGTAGGAGTTCTGCAGGGAACGGAGATAAAAGGAGGCTTTCAGGCAGGAGAGAGGATTTCTGCCTTTTCCAGATGTAGCATTTGCATTTGGAGAAGGAGAACAGCCAAAAGGCCAGGCTGATGAAGGATGCTTTGTGGTGCTTCCAGCCTCTGAAAAAAACGCAGTCCTTTGAAAGTTAGGTGCTTTGGGATTATTAGGCAAGGGATGAAATAGGCATCATAAGAGGAGTCCCTTTCCCCCTCTTCTTATGGAAGGCTGATCTCCAGTGCTTTATATAATTACTACTTTTTTTTCCCTTTTTTGTCTGCTTTCTCTTAAGGCTTTTATTTCGAAGACAGTCTTGGCTCAGTCATTCAGCATCCTCATAAATCAGAAAATTTTGTCCTTGCAGATTTCTGACAAGTGGTTTATATTTAATTTTTTTGTTGACAGGCATATAAACTACTGAACCCTGGTTTATTGCCCAATACATCTCGATCCCTGGCAGGATAACTAGTGTTTGAGAAAAGATTCAATTAATATCAGCAAAAAGAGAATTTTGGGCTTGAACAAACAAATGTTGCTTACTGACATGATTTTTGTCTATTCTAATATATGTTCAGAAAATCTCTAGTCTTATCTCCAGATTCATTCAGTTCAGATGTACTCGCATGCCATGGAACTGTGTAAGTAGGATATGTGACAATCAGTTTAAGAGAACGCTTACCCAAAATAGACTATTTAACACCTTGGGGCTCTAATGGTCCTTTGCAAGTCTCCTGGAAAAGTTTTTTCAGTCATGTCTGCTTCTTCTTTTAAGGCTTTATTTTCAAAACATCAAAGCAAATTCTTGATTTTGAATTAAGTAGGACACAGCCCAACAGAGACACATGCCCAGAACATTTCACCTCCAGAGTAATGCAGCTAGATAACACTAAATTTGCTGTCAGCCTCATCCTGAGAGCAGCCCTCCTCCTCCAGACATTTATGCATGTGGGTAGTTTTCTACACAGTGAATAACTGTATTGAATTCAACAGGAGCACATATGCACCTGAAATTATTTGTGTGTGTATTCATGTGTCTGTTTGCTCGATGGGAATGAGAAACTCTGGAGAGGACTGGGATACAAAGGAGGCTCATTCATCAGTAACCCCCTCTGCAATTCATGTTAACTCCTCTTTCTTGCCTGGAGATGGACAGGTATGGAGTATGTGCACGCACAGGCTTTGGGGCCAGCACAACTTTAACTTGAACTAAGGCACCAGCTTTAAAGGGATGAGGGTAGAAAACATCTGTTCTCAGAGACTCATAAACACAGATATCACATGGCAAAACCAGCAGAAAGGCTTGATTGGCCTGACTGCTTAGAGGTTTTATACAGCAGATAATTTGTGTGTGCTCTGGATACTCTTTTTATGCATTCATTTTACAACTTTTTCATAAGAAAGAAAAAACCCCAAAACACTAAAAAGACCATGAAAGCAAATAGGTATGTATCTTCTCTGTATCTTTGAGAGGACTTTTTAATTGTGTAGCTGTAAAATCAATGGAGCATCAATACAGTCTCCATGAGGGAATGCAGCCACTCTGAGAATAAGCAATAAGCACAAGGCTATGTAGGATACCATTGTGGGGCTGTACTTGCTGTAAAATCCTGTCAGATACCATTTTCACTGTGGTTTGTTTGCTTCAGCTAGTGCTTGCTCCATGATCAGAGGGAATTCAGCCACCAAACAGGATTTGGCAGGTCTCATTCCAGTGTAACAGATTAGGTCATTGTAAGGTGTCTGGTCTGTGATGTAGGCAATGTACTGATTGTCTCCTATTTTACATAAATCTTTTACAGGACATTTTTACATTGTGCTTTGTTCTTATCTCTTGCTTTCTTTTTGAATTCTTACCCGACTGCTTTATCCCCAACTGCATTAGCTTCTCTGCCTCATATTGGCATATCTTTTCTTGTGTAATTTTTAACTGTCTCTTTTGGGTTTTTTTCCATTATCCTTACATCTCTTGGATGTTGTTTTCTTCCTTCTCAATATGTTCTGTCCTGTTTCCCCCAGCATTGCTACACTCACTTCTATTTGTCCCACTGGTACTCTGTACATTGTGTTTATTTGCTCTCTGATGTATTTCTTCCATCTCTGTTTCCCTTTGCCATATCTTTTCATCCCCAATCCCACATAAGAGATAACAGAGGGATGATAGAAGTGTCCTGGACTCAGGTGAGATGCTGAGGGTAAGTGCACCCTCGCTGCCTTGCAGAAGTTGCCTCATTGCTGGATTAGCTGCTCAGATAGAGAACAGCCAGGACAAGCCACTCTGGGGCCATCACAGAAACTGGGAGCAAACCTGTGTCACACTTGTTGCACTTGGGGCAAGGGCCTACCCTCACCTGTGTTACTGGCCCTGACAACTGACCCTTAGCAATATGGGGAACCTGCTCCTTTGCTCTGCTAAAGGGAACTTCTTTTAGGAAGAAAAGAAGTGATGGAAACCTCATTTGGCAGAAATAAAATCAAGGTCTTGTGCTGGTTTGTAACATGTAATTTTTGTAGAAGTTGTCTCTGGTCTGCCAAACAGAAATTCATCATCACTGGCCTGAAGTTACTGGGTAATTAATCTTCTGCAGTGGATAAGGTGGGCTGGGTTTTCAGTCTGCAGGCATGGAGAGCTGTGAGCTAACCTGCAGCACTGCTGAGCCTGTTCTCTCTCCCCTGCTTCTCCATTTTCCCATGACCTTAGGAAAAAAAAAGAAATCCCCACTTCATAGCTCTTTTTTTTTTCTAAATCACACTTTATGGAACACAGTTTTAATACTGTATGGTGCGTGTTTAATGATGTCCATATGGGTTTGTGGGTACAGGAATTAAATACATAACGGTTCACGATGACATAACACGGAAATGCAACTCCCGCAGTGCTGGTGTGTAGGCTGTAAAGGGTTATTAATAAAAATGAAGGTTTTAAATAGAAAACAAGCTTAGCAGCACCGTTTTGGCCTCAGGCCCATCTCTGAGTGATGGAAAAAAAAAAAGAGGCTGGAATATATGGTCTTTCCTCAATACATGAAAATAAATACATTTTACCACCATCCCACGTTAAACATTCAGAGAGAAAGCTGCAGGCCTGATGCGTGGCATCTCTCTTCAATCAGAGCCTAAGCTCAGGGAGGTCTGGAGGGGATATTTCAGCAGGGTGCAGAACACATCAAACAAATACTAAAGGGGAGATTGATGCCTTAGATTATTAAAACGGGGTTAGGCCACAATGTTTTGATTGGCAAAACCTTTCAACAGTTGGACATTAGTATTTCAGAAGAGCAAACCATTCTGTTTGTGGGTGAGCCAGGAAAATAACAACTCACACAGTTTGGGGGAATGATCTCAAGGAAATCCCATCCCGCCTTGTAACTAGAGTTGATGCATCAGTAAGCCAAGGAAATTACATAATGTGCCTATTAATATTATAGACAAAGAAAAGCAAATTTACTTCTCTATGTTCAGCCTTGTTCTGATTGTAGCTGCCCCAACATTTTGTTTTAAGGGTTCAGAAAAAATGAGACAGCAGTGGATGATGTGCTGAGCATCTCCCTCTGAATGCTGTGTCTGAGACATCTCTCACTGATTTCCCACTGATCGTTAGTGACAGGAACCGTATGGGCAGCACCAGCACAAATTGAATGTTGTCCTTCTGTTCTTTACCCAGCGTTTTTGCTGCTGTTTGAGCTGGTCCCAGAGCAAAACACATAGATCTAAATGCACACAAATTAACCCTAGAGTCTGTGGCTTGGAATTTTCCACATGGTGGACATGTCTAAATTACCTCCAGGTTGTAGTCCAGGACAAGGTTAATGCTTCACAGCAGTCATATAAGGTCAGGACCTGCCAGAACCAAAAGCGATCATACCCTGTTTTCCATGTTGTTAAATCCCAGTACTCCCAGCTGTGTTCCCCTGCTCAATCTGCTCACATCCTTCAGCTTCAGCACAACACTCACCTCAGCCCATCCTCACACCTCTGGATTCAAGTAGATGGCTTTCCCTAGCAAATGGCCATGGTGGATGCAGAGGGAATACAGGAGGAATAAGACTTTCCTGCTTTAACTGGTGCTATCTGGGGCAAATTCCCACTGTATGCTAGTTCCTTGGTGCCTCCAGCTGTTGTTCATTGTGAGGCACAGATGTTGTTAGCTCAGTGGCTTCTGTCCAACCACCAGATACTTCAGCAGAAGAGAACTCAGCCCATTATATGGAATTGCATTTCATGCTGAATAGATGGCATGGCATTTTTTCCCACCTGAACGGAGCAGGGAGTGTGAACAGAAATGTGGGAACATGGCACAAAATACTCTCCCTGTGCTGCTGTGTTCACCTTTCAACTTCACTGGCTCAAAACCAAGATCCTCCTCTAAAAATTGGTTAGAGAAACTACTCCTATTCTGACAGAAGAGATGGCTGGGCTCTGTCGCACAGGGCATGCTTCCATCAGCTGCTGCTGTACTCTGGGTCATCTCAGGCACAGCTACAGTTTCTGGAAAATTATATGTCTATTTTTCCAAATTTCTTTATGCTGACAGATGTCAGTTGTTTGTCTTCTGAAACTGGTCTTTTCAAAAATAGGTATTATATCCCTTTAAATAGCACAAACCACATGGGAATGGGATTATTTTTGTCCCTAGCTGTGTATAATCTGTTTTACTTCTTTTTTTAGTGAACCTAAAATCTTCTCAGGGCTTGTTCCTAATAATAATACTGAAAAGAAAGCATCATGTGACTCATACAGGAGTAGCAATGGCAATAGAACTGCATTGCCCTTCTATAGAGCTATCTCACCATACACCTCGAAGTATGGTCCAAACATGAACCCTCTCTCTCAGCTTGACTGTGAATTACAGTTTTTATTTTAGAACTATGGAAGCAAAAGTATGAAAGTTTTGAAAGGTCACCAAGGATAGAACAGGAGCCAGAAGGTCTGGATTTTAGCTTCATGTTGTGACTCTCAGCATACTTTCTGTTTGCCTTTGCAAACACTGCTAGCGCACCAACAGTTTAACCTCTAGGATCTGCAGAAGTGGGTCAAATTCCATATCAGTTTTTGGAAAACTCTATATTTGAGGAAAACATGCCAAAGAAGCATTGAACTAGTTTGACTTAGGTTACAGGGGCACTAGTCCTTAGATTCTCTGCTTCGACCACGAGCCTCTCAGTCCTCCAAATGAACACACACTCATCTCTTGCTCATAAGCATGTGAAGGAGGATCTTTAGCTCAAGATTGACCTCACTCAGTTGTCTTACTACCCCAGACTGTGGTGAATTACCTGATTTAAAGTCACTCTCCTGAGATGAACAGCAGATACCTTTGCAGAAGAGACACAAAGACTAGTTCATGCTTCTTCATATGCCAGGACAGCATGGAGAACAGGGGGGGCTGTAGCTGTGATGTGGATAAAGCACCTGCTTTTGTGCATGACTCCGCCCCATGGCAGTTTTGGAAAGGATCAGCGTGAGTGTGGAAGAAGGGAGGAGGGCTGACAGTTCCCTAGGTCTCCGTCTTCTTTCTTAACCAAATCTCTGTAACTACTGGGAGCACAGTCTGCTGTAGAAGATAAATTGCTCAGGAGCCTACACTCTCTTTCAGCTCATCAGTCCATGTGGGGCTGCAGGCTCTGGTCCCCGTGACACTTGGCTAGATCATTGCATTCACAAGTCCTTGTCCAGAGTCAGTCCTGCTCTCTGCTTTGACTGCCTGCTCCACTGTCTGTCCTCTGTATCCTTTACTGCAGCCTTTGCTGCTGGTAGCTGGTGCTGGAGATACCCCCATCCCCATTGGCCTGTTTTTGCAAGGAGGTTTGACTGGGGTTGTTCAAGCACTCAGGCAACTGTGTATTTTGGAGCTTGAGCAGAGCTTTCCTTCCCAAGCAGGTGGAAGTGTCAAAAGCGCGTTGCCCTGCCCCCTGGTTTTGTTCCCTCCCTGCCTTTCCTGTCCTGTTTCCTATTCCTACCTCTTGTGCCTGTTGACCTTTGAACTAACACAAGCACATCCACCTTGCACAGACCTTTATCTGCCTGACCTCCCTCACAGGAGCTACTAAGACATTCACTTGGTGTGTACCCCATTTACCTAGGCCATCCTAGCCATTGCTTCAACACATCTTTTCCTCCCATAGGACCCTTTACTGCTCTGTGCCTCCTCACTAATTTTGTCGTCACCAAATGTGTGGTCTTCCCAGCAGCTGACATGGTGCAGCATTCTGACCAAAGCCCCCCTTCTCTGTCCTCCTCCGTGGCTGCTGGTGCTGAAGATAGACCTTATCCTACGCAAAGCTGTCCCTGAGCGTGCCAGTGGGTGAGAGAATGCACCCTTGCATGTGGCTTTTGTTCTCAGGGCACAACCCACCTCCCAGAGCTGCAGATAAACACAAACAGCCTTATTCTGCAGTTTAATGAGCAAAGCAGAGCACTGCTTCTGAGCTGGTCCTTTAACAGCAAGGGCATCATCACATCCTGAGCCTTATGTAAGTAAATCTGTCATCAAGTTTTAGTCTTTCTTTTGTATAACTTTACATAGCAGCTCATCTTAAACTTGTAAAAATGTTTTGTGGGAAATTATGCGTGGGAGGTGGGCAACTCCTTCCAGGTATTGCCAGCTAATCTGTAATGCTCTCCTTTATCATAACAAATGAGGCAGGTTTCTCAAAAGCAGTATCTTGTGCTGTTCTTTTATCTCTTTTCTTTTGCTTTAAGTCTGGAGATGGAGTTATGCCCTGGACGAGGGCACAAAATGTGGAGCCAGGACTCCTAGCTTCTGTGTTGAGCACTGGATACTCACAGCTGTACTAAATCCTGCTTGTGCAGTATCTTTGTAAGCTGGAAGGGGCTGTAGGTGTTCAAAATACTGTGTTTAGCCCTGAATGTTATTAAATGTAGAGGAGGTAAAAAACCCCAGTGTCACAAAATGCCCAAAAAACCAGGAAACTGGAACTCTTTGAACTGCTTTTAACCTTGGGAAATAGAGGAACTTCTACATCCCAACAGTGCCTTCCTCTCCCACTATGCCAAAGGCATTTGTACTCAAAGCTCAAGGTTTTTGCAGCTCCTTGGGACAAAATGTTTTGTACCCCCTGGAATCTGTCATCATTTCATACCTTTTCTCTTCTGTTGAGACATCACTTCCTCCTCCAAACTGGTAGGTGGCACAGGATATATCACATCATCCCTGTGAAGAACACTTTGCATAAAAGAATCTTGGAATTTGGCAAAGCACAGGTCTCCTTCTGCAGCAGGGCTCATCTCCCCTTCAATGGAAATTAAGTGTCTAAATCTTTTTGTCTTTCCCTCTTTGTCAGTTTTACTCTGTGCTCTGGGGTGAAGTTTTGTCGTGCTACATTTATTTCTCCTCACTAAGACCTTCTTTATGGCTTTGATTTAAACTAAGTGCAGTCAGACACGGTGGAAGGCCATCATGTTCCAGTGCTGGGAATGGGCTTTGGGAGCTGTTTATCTTTTTTTCCAGGGATAACAGTACATTTGTGTTTGTTTTGTGTATGTCTTGGGCTTACACAAAAACTTAAGGATCTGATTCTGGTGGGTCATGCTGGCAGGTATCCAACCCCATAAATCTGGTCACTGTGCTTTTCCAAATGTTTATTGTGCTGTTTAAGCTTTTATGGGCTCTTGCGCGTATCACATATGGTCTGAATAAATGTAACGCTGTATTACTGTGCTTAGCTGAGATGCAGAAGAGCCTCCAAGGGGATCATTAGAGCTGGGGCAGCCATTGCCAGCATTTGGAGATGAGTTTCTTGGTTGAGCTTTTGCAGGGTTGCAGGGGTCTTCAGCTCTGTTCTGTTGGCTTTTAAATGCCACTTGATCTGAGGTTGCAGAGGTGGAAATAAGAAGCAGAGAGTGGCAATTTCTTGGATTCAGTCTGGGATTCTTGCAACAAATCTCCCCTTTCTGAAACACTAATAAGAAGGACTGGACTTTGCGTGTATTTGCTGCATTTCCTTTGTGCTGCTGCTGTGGCAAGGTCTGCTCTGATGACAGTGGGACTCTGGACAAGACTTCAAGGAGTCAGTGGATGCATAGTAGGGCAAAAATCACCTGCATCGCTCTAAGTAAAGAAACACCTACAGAGACTGTGTAAGAGTCAAGGCTGCGTTGCTCCTTCAGACAGATGGCAAAGAGGATATTCCCTGCCCCTCTGAGCCTACAGCTTCGCTTTGATCCTGGAGATCAAACATGAACCAGCCAGAATGAGCCAGCCAGGCTCCAGCTGGTGGGAACAGGAGCAGGACTTGCATTTGAAGGACAGCAGTGTGAAAGTGGTACCTGGCCCAGGCCACCTCTCCCTCTCGTGTCACAGTGCCAGCAGCAGGCAGGGAGCGTGCATGACACTGGGAGAGTGCCATGGTCCTGCTGCTTCACATCCTTGCTCTCTTCCGTCCCAACTGGACTGAGGAAAGAAACTGCAGAGGAAAACCAGCCAGACTCTGGCCAGCCCTAACAGCCATAACAGCAGCCAGGACAAGACCTTGGGACCTTCAGGGAATGGCCTGCAGTTCAGCTGTGGGCTTCCCTTCACTGGGCCAGTTCGCCTTCTGCTGCAGGCAATCCTTCTAGCACTGTCACTTCACTTCCACCACTGACCCCACTGACCCCAGGAAGATACAGGCTTGCAGTCAAGCTTGCTGCCTTCTTCAGCTCGGGCTTTCTGCTCCCTCACCTCTGCCCTGTCTGGCTATTCAAATTGCAAGTTTGAGGCAGAAAAAGGTTTGTGTTTCTGCAGCAGACATACAAGTCCCCATTAGGGTTGGCCATTAGGGCTGATAGAACATATACTAGCAGTAATTGCTGTCTGCTGAAATAGTGGAGGCTTCAAGAGGCACAGGAGAGGGATGGAGGAGGTAGACAGAAAGATAGGAGGAGTGGGGGCAAGGCCAGAAGCACTAGGAATCTGAGTCATTCCTTTGCCTCTGAAGAGCTGAATTGACACTGCAAAACCTATTCTGATTGCTTTTTATTTCTTAGGGTTTTTTTAATCCAGACTAAAAGTCGGATATCCTTTCTGTGTCAGCTCACATATTGCACTAGTGGAAAAATTGCTTAAAAAGAAAGAAGTGGAGAAAATATGTGTTTGCAGCTGGAGTGAGAGTGCTCCTGGCTGTAAAAATGGATGGTTTTCTCTACCTTCCCTGTTGCTTCAGGCTGAGGATTAAAATGTGGGTTACTGCTGACTGTGTTGAGATAGGAGCAAAACCTCAGGTAACTACTGCAACTACATTTAGAGAATTGCTTTTGCTGGATGCCATGTGCAGGAGGAGGAGTGACAGCACATAACTGCAACCCACTTGGGTGTGAAAGTGTTAATGTTTTAGAGTCTGATCCTTAGGAGCATGGGGACACTGAATAATATCACAGTGTTTTGACACCTAAAAGGAGTAGGGCAAGGAAAGAAAGCATCTTTTGAGCCTCACAGAACCTTTTGAACCATTTTTCTCTGGATAGAGGTTTTTCTTATGACCTCTAGAACATGAACACTCTTGGTGCAAGGTCATTTACAGAAGAAATCTCTTCTGCTGCGCTCTCCTCTCTTCGACCTTGAGGCTGTTAACATATCTTGGGTCAAACAGCAACATGTGAAGGATAAATGTTAATTATGGATAGCCTTAACACTCTAGTTGTGATGGGCTACAGTTTTCATTATACCAACAGCTTCACTTAGCCCTGGCTGATTGAATTTGGGGACTAATAATAGAAAATAATAGGAAAGTAATAATTCTGGCATGCAAACATCATGCCAAACCCAGCATGCACCTGAAGTTTTCTCTGTGCTGTGCTGCAAGGACTTACCTCAGGCTGCAATGAGGGAGGGACTGGAAACCACCTCCCCCACAGGGCACCAGCGAAGTCCAGCACTTGGGCAAGATCCTGCAACAAACCTTCAGTTCTTGCTGCAAGGGCGGCCACATGTTGTTTGGCACAGTGAGCAACCTCTTAGGGGTTGTGTAACATTACAAGGCAGACACCATGTGCAGTAACACTGTTGATGTCAGCTGAGTTACCCTGGGGATACATCAGTTCTTTCAGGATTTTTTTTGGAGTATGAGGTGGGGCAGTTTATTACTCACCTTTGCAACACGCTGTGCATCCTGCTTCCTGCTGCTGCACTTCATGGTGGTGGTGCTGCTTTGACCTGCAGGAAGGGTTTGAACCTGCCTGTGCAGAAATCACAGAAACAGAGACATTGCAAAGTGCTGACTTGACAGCTCAGAAACACTCTCCCTCCCCTCATTCAGTGCAGTGACTCCTCAGCAGGCTGTTCCCATTAAAAGCTATGATGCTGCTTCCACCACTGTGCTGCTACTCCCCCAAGCCTGTGCTTGATCCTTTGTTTTTTGTAAGGAAAAAAAAGTGGCGACCGTGAGCAGAGAGACTAAAGTCACTGTTACCTAAATCTGACGTGGGCTCAGGATAGGTAATAGCAGCAACAGATTTTGCCAATGGAGCTGATATTTGAAAACATGTTTTAGGTAAACCCATTTATTGGGTTTATAAGTAAAGGAGACATGGGACAGAGAGGACTTTATGCTGGAATAACCCACTGGCTTTCCTTTCTCTGCCTGCTGCAGGCTTGTGCTCAGAAGTCAAACCAAACCCCTGGAGTGGCTCTTAGGCTTCCCTTCCTGTAAGCACAGTTCTGGGGGGTCCCACTGCAGGCGTCGGGGGCTGGCTAGGAAGATGGTGGCAGAAGCAGCCTACTCCCATGTCCATGCTTCCTCTGCACATCCCAGGACTGCAACCTCCACAACCTCCAGGGAGAGGGGAGGGAGGTGAGAAATGCAGTGACAGGAACAAACTTCCTGCAGTGGAGCTGAGCTGGGGGATGGTTCTTATCACAAGAAAACAGCCCTGTTGGGGGCAGCTGGAGAGGAGCCGATCCCACTTTTCCTGAGCCCACCACCCTGCTCGCCCTGCAGTTCACCAACAACACAGGAGCCTCACCAGCTGGAACACACAACCCTGCCAGCCTTGCCTGCAGATACTTGCACGTCTCAGAAAGACAGGGGCTCGTGGCTTGGCAATGCTGAGGGAAATGCCATCCAAGCCACATGAGACAGAGAGGCAAGTTAGCACCAGGCTACCTGGGAGCACAGCTGCCTGTGAAGTGACTCCCAGTGCTGCAGGTATTGTGTTGGAAAAGCTGATCCTTGCCTGCCAGGGAACTCATCAGACTGTGCACTATGGTGAGCAGCTTTACCTCCTGCTTGGGCTCGGTCTGCTGCACACGGGCCAGGTTTTGGCTCATGGCAGCTTTTTGAGCAGGACCCTGCTCTTCTCCAAAAACCAGCATGAGCCCAACATGTAGGGCTGACCCTGTTCAAATTTTTTTCTCAGTCCACTTCAGTCCTCATTCATGTCTCCACTGCGAGAGATGAAAGGAGATGTCTCCACTGAAAGGAGATTGAGAGTAAGCATGTGTCTCTTCACACCCCTGCCCAAGGGGCTGGTTACATGGGAAGTGGAAAGAGAATTGTGCTAAACTGGAAGTTCCTGCTGAAGTGGAGCAGTCCCTCCACTGGTCCCGTATCGCTAGTCTAGGCATGGACTCTCAAAAGCCTCTTTAGGTCTGAAAGTGAAGCAGGGTGCTGCAGGTAGAGCATATAGGAGCAATCTCAGTATGAGTGCGGTGACACCTGGGCAAGAGAGTGATGATGCTGCCTATGTGTCGCTGCTCCCCAAGCCTCAGGAGCAATGGATCATCCATAGGTCCTCTCCTCTGATCCTTGCCGGCTGAAGATGGCTCTTGATTGAACTGATACGGCTTGAAGGCAAATGCTGTGTTACTTAATGTGACTCAGCTGCTGTTTCATCCCCCATGAACACCTTGTCTCTTCTATTGCCTTTTTTTATTGTCCCCTCCTTCCAACAGTTATTCTTGTCATTGGTGACCAATAGACAATAGACCACGTCTCATTTAGTCTCCCAGTAGATCCAGTGGAGGACCACACATGGGCACAGCTTATCAGCCTGAAGTGTGGGTGGGATAACGTGTTCCCCAGTGCTGGAAGAGGACTGATTTCATGAGTGCTGTTGCAGGGAGGACTCATGAGAAGAACAGCATGAAAATCAAGTTCGTGAAAGCTGTGTTAATGGAGACCATGTGCCAGGGGATGAATTGGACCCTTTACGTCAGTAGGAGGACTCACCAATAGGCAGGGAACAGCTTCCTTTCCGAGCCTTGCACAAGCTCTTTCAGTGTGTCCTGTCCTTCATTTTTACAGACCACATTGAGACTGCCATAAAATTGAGTTGGTGTCTAGTGTCTCACTCCCATTGCTGGCCTGTTTTACAAAGAACCTCCCTGGGAGGGGCCACTCACTCTGACATCCCTCACTAGCAATAGCTGGTCCAGCAAACATCTCCCAGTGAGGTGGGCAGGGTTCCACCTGCTCAGTGTCTTTTCCTTCCCAGAAATCCAGGAGAGGGACTTCCTCAGCACACTTCATCATGATGGAGGGCAGCCAGGGACACTACCAGGCACGTCCATCCCCTGTCCACAAAATGCTCTGTGTTTAATATTGCCCCAGAGGGCAGGGATTTCTGGCTGGTTTTCACAAAAAACTTAGCCAAAAGTCCATCATGTGTCAAAAGCTACGTGACACAGGGAATAATATTTTGCTCTTGTGTGCATGTGTATATACATGTAGATGTGTACAGTCGTTCTATCACAGCTGTAGTTCACCAACCCAGTGTCTGGCAATGACTTAAATTTTTTAAGGTTTCCACTTGGCGTGTTTTGCAGAACTCTCCAACCCTCTTGCAAAGCCGTATTTGTTGTACAGCTTGTAGCATCTGGTATAAATAGCTCCACTTGATGACAACGGTCGGGCATGGGAAGGCCCCAAGTTATGGATTCTGCAGGGAGCTACTGCCACATTGTGGATAGATGATGCTTTACATGCATTTATTGTGCAGCAAAACCCGCCAGCTGAGCTGGAAAAACAATGCCTTTGGTTTGGGTGGATGTTGGACACGGTGGTGTGTCTGTTCTGCTCTCTTGGGGGATGTGCCCTGCTTCACCCCCTTGCCATGCTCACCTGGTGAAGCTGACTTTCTCTTGGCTCTTGTGTCTCAGAGAGAAGGAATTCCTTTAGAAAACAGTGGGAGAGATGTGACATATTGCTATGAACAGATATGAAATAGCTTTTCCACCTGGCTTCTTATTAGGTGTTACAGCCCTATCTTTTTCCGTTGGTCGTATGATAGTCATTTTTTGGTATTTAATAACGTTGCATCTAGGACTTGACAAGGGAATGGGAAAGAAGCAGACTTGCAGTCTTGGACATTAATACTGATGACTCCAGAACCACACCTGGATCAGACATTTGTAAGCATATGGAAGAGATTGAAGATTATCTAATTGTCTCCTTAATACTCAGTACTAGACTGAATCATCTCCGCAGGCCTGGGAAGCTGTACAGATCACCAGGCTCTCCTTCCTGCTTCTCCACTAAGCTAAAGAGCCAACTTGGAAAGGGAAACGTTTCTCATCCCCAGCTTTGGCTGTGCTGGGGCACTCGGCGGGGTTTCAGTGTGGAAGGTGTCACTGGCTTGCTCGTGTTTTTGGCTGTGAAAGTCAGTGACAGCTCTTCTTATGGCCAGATTTTGTGCGTGATCCTGTTAGGGGAGTTGTCAGCACCTAATCCGGGTGCTTGCTGTCATCCAGATAGTATTGCCAGTGCATTGCATGTGCAGCCTGACACACTGTATATTAATCCAGGTTTTGGCTTGCTTGCTTGACCCAGGAAGGATTAAACCCCACCCCACATCTGCTGAGGCTCCCTTGGACTGCTGCCTCGTCACACTGGTGTTCTTTAGCAAAGCTCAGAGAAGGTCTTTCCCTCCACAGCTTCGCAGGCACAGCTCTTCCCTAGGTGGCAAGGACCTGCTTGTCCTCTATGTTTCCCATCCATCCATCCATGCATCCATCCGTCCATGCATGTATGCATCCATCCATCCATCCCTCCATTCCTCCTTCCCTTTCCAGCACAGTGGTACCTGCAGACTGCAGCCAGTCCTTACAGGAAT
Source organism: Chiroxiphia lanceolata (assembly GCF_009829145.1). Taxonomy (NCBI): domain Eukaryota; kingdom Metazoa; phylum Chordata; class Aves; order Passeriformes; family Pipridae; genus Chiroxiphia; species Chiroxiphia lanceolata. The sequence continues at coordinate 12,716,653 of NC_045644.1, forward strand.
CTGTCAGCCAGCAGCTGATCACCTCTTAGCCAGGACGAGTTAGTCCCTGCCAGGCCCTGCTCCTGCCTTGCAGTAAGATGAACAGCTATCCTTGTTGCTCCTTTTAACCTGGAGCAGGGAGCAGGTTGGAACACAAAGCCTTTGAAAAATGATGGCACAAGGACAAATTTCCAATCAAAGTCCTCCAAATACTGCTCTGAAGGAAAATTACTCTTCATTTGCGGGTGAAATGGAAGACTCGGTTCAAGGGCAGGAGTTGTGCAAAATAAAGATTTAAGTGACTGAGTAAAGGAAAGAATGACTGCTCCTGAGGGAAGGGGAGAGGGGCCTGGGACCTCACTAACTTGATTTAATCAAGCAACTTCTGGTGTTTAACAATTGCAAGCAACCATCTGACCCAGAGCTGGGCAATTTGCAAGCCACAGAGTTATGAACTGTTGGTAAAATGGTCTGAAGAGGAAAATACATTTGCAATTATGAACTGAAAAACATGAGCAATGGCACTCTACGTTTTGGAGGCTTGTCCAGCTGTTGTTGGGAGAGTTGGGGTCTCTGCCCCTTTCACAGCCTCCCACCTCCCACTTTCAGCAGCACCCAGAGCATCTCCCAACTGAGCCTTTGCAGGCAGCAGCCACCTCGGCCACAGGATGTCTCCTTGCAGGAGAGGAGCTGGGGTTGCACCTGGGCAAAGTGCTTCCTTGCTCTACACAGGTGGGTCAGTGTTCTAAGAAGGGAGGAAAAGCTGGGAACAGCTCCCAGCAATGGAGATGCTGACCTAGCCTGCGGATGTGTGGGCTGACCAAGCTCTGATTTGAGCTGCCTGTTCTCCTGCAGACCTGGGAAGAGAAATTTCCTCAAAGCTTCTGAGAAGAGGCACCAGTCTCAGTCCACTGACTTGAATCCCTTGAATTTATATTAACTGATTTGTCCTCACAAGTGCCGAGCATTCCCAACTGTGGCAGGGGTCCCCTTGTTGCAATGCCAGCTTCAAGTGGGACGTGCCTGGGCTAATTGTTTCTAGATTTGGTCAAGTGAGGTTTTCTTTCTTTTCTGGGAAACGGTCTGGTTTTTGTGCCCGTGGTATTTGCAGAGTGCTGACAATCCCCTCTTCCTTCACAATACTGCCCTGTCTGCTTAAGGTGGTGTTCCTTGGAGATGCGCTTTTTCCCTTTCAAGGCTTTTTACGTATTTTCCCATGTTAGAAAATTCAAAAAGGCAGCATGTGAAGCTGGCTCGGGCCAGAGAGTGTTGCTGGGGGCGGCAGCTTTGATCCTCAGTGGGAGCTTTGCAATAAACTTGATCATGCATTTTTCATAATTTTCTCTCTCTCTCTGTGTGTGTGTGTGCATGCGCCTTGCAGGGGGTACAGGCACTAATCCTGAACCTGCACTCAGCACAGGGGTAAAACTCACTTTAGTTCATGGCTGATCCAAATCCTTTGCATCCCCAGGGTAACTCCACTTCGAGTTACCCTACATGAAATTTGACCCTGACATCTAATAGCTAGGGAGCTGCTCCTGTCTTTAATCTCTCTGACAGTGCCTAGTCAGGGCTTTTTGAAGAATTTTGTGGTCTTTTCTTCCACATAAGCGCTACTTGTTTTGGGGTTTTTTTTGTGTGGAGTTTTGTACTGCTATCTGACCCATTTACTTGGAAGCCTCTGAGGAGGGCTTGAGTTAGAAGAGAGCTAGGTTTGTGATCCAAGGATGAATCTTTCACTGTTAATTGTATTAGCATTCATAATTGTATGCACATTTCTAAACTGTCATGGTTGCTACATCCTTTTAAAACATGGACAGGATATCAGAAGGGTTATGACTGCTCAGAGATTAGCAGAGAAGCAAGAAATTAAATTGCCTGATACCTCGAAAATGATGATGTGAGCTGTTTTGCCCCATTATATCAAAACTGACATAGGAAAAATAACTCAGGAATTAGGCTTTTAAAGCTCATTAGCCTTCAAGATTTAATTAGTAGCAAACCGGCTGTTTGATGGAGGTTTGAGGTGCCCTGTGCCTGCTGTTGCTGTTGGATGGGCAGACTCTGTGCAGTGGGAGCCTTGTTGGACAGGGCTGTGACAGGATTCATGGGATGAATGGGAGGAAAGGGTTGAGAATTCAGATTCTCTCTTTGTTGCAGATTTATTTTAAGGGATCAGCTTGGTCTCCCTGGCTTAGCCTGTGTTTTAGATCTCAAGCCAGCTCCTGGTACAGGTTACCTGTGCAAAACTTTTGGTTCTCAGAGTGCTTCCCACTCACTGAACTCATCGCACCTTGTATATGCTTTGTGCACAGTGATGGATTGTGTTTCACAGAGGTGACAGCAGCAACGTCTTGGTCTCGGAGGGTGTTTCTCCACAGCCCACAGCCCAGCATCTTTCACATAATAAGCACCATCACTTTTATTCTTTGTCTGTGTAAATCCTGGCAGAGAGGGTCTCGCTTCACGGACAGTGCTTGCACAGATGTTGTCACAATGCGTGTAGGAATTAATGGTTCCTGGCCTCCGCGGGAGCGAGGAGCATCCCGGCGGGTGCAGGGCGCAGCCGGCAGATGGAGCGCGGCTCCTCCGCACGGCCGCGCCCGGCACAGCGGCCCCGCTCCCTTTTCCCTGGGCGCGCTGCTCCGTGGGAGCAGAGCAGTGCGATAACGGATTGTTTATTGTGGAAACGTGCCACTTCTACTAGATTTACAGGCAGCTTTGTGGAGCTCCTGATCGCCCTGTATTTTTGTTTTTAGTCCGTTTCTCATCTTGATGCATCGTTGGTACGTGTCTAACCAGAGCTGTAAAAGACGCTAGCGGGGACATGATGGGGCCAAAGCATGGGGGATAGAAAGCAGCGGTCAGGCAGCATTTCTTCCTGGCGTTTGAGAAGTACCAGCAGGCTGTGTCGGCCCGGCAGTGACTGCTTCTCAGCAACTGACTTTACAGTCAGACTATTTTGTAGTTCCTTCAAGGCCCCGTGGTTTAGTGGCTGCACAGATGGCTGCAGTGAGTTCAGAGCAAAGTGAAATAACACTGATTCCTTCCATCCTGAGAAATTAGCAGCCTCTTTTGGGACCTACTAGTCAAAATCCCAGATCCAAACACCTCCGGACTTTCAGCAAAGTTTGAAACCAGTTCAGGACTGAATTTCAACTCTGTTTTTCCTGTGCCAAAACCCATAGAGCTGAATACCTGGGAACTATGAAGGTGGGTTAAGTCACGGACGAAATAAGCTCTGAGCTTTTCGTTGTCTACCTCTAATGCATCAGCTCTCCTAAAATAATATGTCTAGCATGGTTCATACCACAGTCACTGCCGTAATCACCACTGAAACCTGGATAGGTTAGAAATCCATATGTGGTTCTATGTCTGGGTTAATTTGGCAGACAAAAAGCAGTCCTCAAAAGGCAGTTTCTTCCTATCAAATCATCTGCCAATTTTAACAGTTTTGATTTATGCTTTTTGAAGTCGTTGATCTCTTTGCTGAAAGAGTTGAAGGCCATCTGCACTGGTGCTGTTATTGAATGAGCCTCCTCAGGAGCAAGACTGGCTTCCAGATGACAGAGTAGCTGGGAGCTTGTATCTTTTACTAGTGAGGTTTCTCTGCCTGTCTCCTTGGTCTCCTGAACTTCCTTAACTTAAACAAGTGCTTCCAATTACAGAAAAGTATATATGACATACATCAGGCAGGTTTTGTACATTGTAGTTTTAAGGGAGGCACAAGTATTGCACTTGTACTTGCTCCTTTACCTGCTATTCCAACCAAGCGTAGAGAGGAAATGTGCCTTGTGGGTACGTGACCCCCCTGGTTTGTCTAATGAAACTTTGTTTTGGGGGTTAGTTTTTCTGTCTTTTTTTCTTTGTCCCCGAAAGAGGACATTAATTAGCCCAGTTGGAAGTATACAAGGGCTGTTTTGTGTGGGGAAAACCAGGGTAGGTGGACAGTTCTTGGAACTGCTTGGACAGCAGACAGGAGCATGGAATAAGAGACCAATGAGAGGGTAGTTAGTTTAGCTAGAAAGACTGGCTGAGTGTAGCAGTCTGGAAAGTAGATCATCTTTCTGAAAGTCACAAAGAAAAAAAATAATGGCTCCAGATTCATCCCTTGTGTAAATCTTTTGAAGTTGGTGACTTACACCAGGATGATTTAACCCCATTAATTTTAATGGGTCACTGCAGTGTCCGAAGAGTTGGTTTTTTGCTGTGCTCTGTTCTGAGGCAGAGATAAAGCAGAGCCTTGGCGTCTAGGCTTCAGCCCAAGCTTGGTGTTCCCATGGGGCTGGCTTGGGCCTGTCCGTGTTGTGGCTGACTCCAGTTGGAGAGGGAAAAGGATGCAGGAGATGATGATGTGTCTGAGCCCCTGTCCCGTGATGGCTGGGTGCTGCCAGGACTCCATTGTGAGCCATAACATGCCTGAAAAGGGATATCTGATCTGAAAAACAATGATAGCCAGGCTAAGAGGGCATGCTGGAATCAACACCAACCCTCACTCTGCTATGGGTCTGCTAATCCAGAGTTATTAATAATTAACACATTAACCAGAGACAAGGAGGTGTGGAGCAGTGTGGCAAGGAAAGGAGTCCGAAAGTGAGCAGAAATCGGCACCAGATGAATCCTGTTGGGACTCAGTGGGCAGAGAGGGAAGGTCAGTGCCCTTGACACACAACGGGGACTCAGGGGCTATGGCTGGGGACAGGGATAAAGCGTGTTTACCACCTAGTGTTCCAAGCAAGCTGGTCATAGCAGGAGTCAGCCACGCATAGTTAAAAAGCCCATGTATCACAGCAGGGAAAATTTAATCTCCTGCCAGGAGGGGGGATACATCTTTGTCACCAGTTTTCAAACAGCTGAAAATGTGGTGGCAGGCACAGCTGTAGTGCTTGGGCAGAAATAGCAATCATGCCCCAACAACATCAGGCAGCAGCATATCACGAGCTGTGCTTGGCCCTTGCTCCTCGGGGACCTTGGAGCCTGCCTTGTGCCTCAGCTTTCCACTTTCTGCAGGCTTCTCCTCATGTGCCTTGTTCCTAGAGCCATTTGTAGAAATGTGGGATTACAGTCCTATACTGAGAGTTGCACAGCTTTCCCCTGCCCCCCTGTCCTTCATTTTGCAAATGATTCAAATTGTGCTGAAATATTGACCAGAAAACAGGAAATGAGCCAAGAGGAACAGACGGACCATAATGAAGTGAAGTGATGCATCTTAATGCAAATGTTCTGAGTAATATGGAGGAGGGGAAAGCTGCCTTTGGTGAAGGCTGGGTGTAAAGTCAGCCCTAAGCAGCTTGCCTTGGTCAAGGCATCAGCTGCTCTTCACCATCTTGCAGAAAGAAGGGAAGATGAGCATCTCTGGCATTTATCTCTTGATAGACTTGACGTGACTGCGAAGTGGGTCCAGGGAGAGAGTCCTGACCTGGGTCCCAGTAGGGAACGATATAAAACATGCTGCAGTAAAACTTTCTCAGTAAACTTTGTGACTAAACTTCTAATACCTCCATTTAATCTCAGTAGTCTGTAGTCTTCTCCTAGTCACATATTGTCAGGCAAACTCTGTTGAATCACTCCATCTGGATTGGAAGCTCATCTATAAAATGCTTTATAAAGCTTGTATCAGCAATAGTGTGGCCAGCAGGACCAGGGCAGTGATTGTGTGGCAGTGGTGAAGCTGCACCTTGAGTACTGTGTCCAGCTTTGAGCTTCTCACTACAAGAAGGATATTGAGGTGCTGGAGCAAGTCCAGAGAAGGACAACCGAGCTGGTGAAAGGATCTGGAGCACAAGTCTTATGAGGAGCAGCTGAGGGAGTGGTCGGTGTTAAGCCTGGAGTAAAGGAGGCTCAGTGGAGACCTTATTGGTCTCTACAACGGCCTGAAAGGAGGTTGTAGGGAGGTCAATCTTCTCCCAAATAACAGGCGACAGGACAACAGGAAAGGGCCAGGGAAGGTTTAGATTGGATATTAGGAAAAATTTTTTTCACCAAAAGGGTTATGGAGCATTGGAACAGGCTGCCCAGGGAAGGGGTAGAGCCACCATCCCTGGAGGTATTCAAAAGATGTGTAGATGTGGTGCTTAAGGACGTGGTTTAGCGGTGGCTTGGCAGTGCTGGGTTAACAGTTGAATTTGATGATCTTAAAGGTCTTTTCCAACCTAAATGATTCTATGAATATCAAAAGTTGTTCTTGCAAGCATGCAAGCCTTGGAAGGACCATGTGTGCTGGTATCCAACATATCACAGTAATATTTACATATGAATGCACCCCGTACATATGTCTTTCTATCTTTTGGAGGGAGAAGTGTCAGATGTAAAGGGTTAAACTTTATTTGCCTAAGCCCAAGATATGGTTGCAACTCACCCCAACGGCTGGAGCAAGTGCTGCTCTGCAGCACCCGAGGAAAAGGAGGAATTTCATCCATGCCCATCCACAGACAGGTGGAAGAGTCCCAGCAAAGCCTCATTTCTATGTCAGGTTATTTTAAGTAACTGCAGCAATTCCCTTTGCATCACACAGGGCTGCCTGCATGGTCCTTGTGCAGCCTCTTCAAGGGTAGCAGGGGCTGGCAGTGTGAGGGAGTCTGAGTGCCACAGGATTCTCTGAGAAATTAACCCTTTTCCTTACTAAATGAAGTGACTGAAAAGTACAGGTGCTGCTAAAATCCTGCCTGTATGTCCTGACCTCTGAGCAGCATTGCCAGCCCACTACTATTGCAGTGAATTGTAGTTTGCTACCACACACACCTCTGAGCTCCTGCAGTCACATCCTCAGAGCATCCTACTTATGGACAATCTGGTTTATTTCCCCAGAATATGTAGCTAATATGGGGAACTCTGAAAAAATTGCAACCTTTATTAAACAAAGGAATACAAGAAAAATATTTGTTATTTCTCACATGCTCTGCACAATGTTGAAGGTGAACAGACCACAGCAGGTATGAAGGGATGTGATACAGGCTTGGAAACTCTGGAGTGATATCAAGGGAAGGCCTGTGAGAAGAAGAGAAAAATGCAACATGATGATGAAATGCAAATATTTCTGCAACTGTGTTTAAGTGCGGGACCGGGGGCATCCAGCTGTCCCTATGCTGCTTTTAGCCAAAAGGCAACAGAAGACAAAGGATGATCTCACCCTGTCCCTCTTGAATCGACAAATCTCCTCCACAGCTGCTTAAGTATCAGTTTTTCTCAGGTTATTCTTTGCCAGCTGTTTGGCAAAGCCTGATGTGGGCTGAACGTTTTCCTCTCTCCCCTCGCTGCTTGCTCATATGCAGGAGGCGGCTCGGGTGGTTCAGATGGCCGTGGCTGGGAGGTGGGACAGCCCGGACGTATTTCAGAGGGTTGAAAGTGTGTCGGCAGAAAAACCCTCAGCGTGAGGCCAGCTTTTGGGAGGATAGTGCTGACGTATGGCTTGCGGGGATGAAAGCCCAGGAGAAGCTCAAACAGGGCTATCTTTGAAATGCTGGATTCTGCAGGTATAATGTGGTGGTTTTATCTGACCTGTGAACATCTCTGACAAGGCATCAGGTCATTAGTCTTGTGCTTGTTATTATAACATTTGCTGGAATGAAACACTAGCATTTTTAAATCACTGCTATCAAAGCGTATCATAAATTGTAAGCAGTTTCTTTTCCTTTGAGTATATCCCTGTGCCAAATCATTCAGTGCTCACATCTTCCAAATTGGGCGTGACATTACCGGTGAAGAGCTGTGACTGAGCATGAAATAATTATTTTTTAAAAAAGCAGAGCTGCAACAAAAGTATGTTTCCTACAAAAATGAATAGAAAGTGACCCCTACTTCTTAAAACAGTTCTGCTTCCACCCTCTGAAAATAACAGTGTGTTTGATTCCTGAAGTGCTAAAAAGTCTTGTTCTGTAAAGTGGAATTTAAAAGACCGTTGCTTGAAACTGTATATATATAAATATATATATGTATGTATGTATGTATGTATGTATATGCATACATACTGTGCAGTTACTTCCACCTACAACCTGATTTTTTTGCTTCCAAGACCTGTGACATATTTTTAAGAGGAGCAGTGTATTTTTAAACTCACCCTATGGCATAAGATGAAGGTCGGCCCACCTGAGCCTGAATCTTTGAGGGATGGTGACATTAAAACCCAGCCTCCATTCTTCCTTTGGGACTTTGGGCCAGAAGCTTTTTGCTCAGCTTTTTTCCTGTGAAATGCTGTGGTATCTTGCCCCGGCTTCTGATGAGAGAGATCCACCCGAGTTCCTGGGTGCTCAGCTCTGAAGATAACATGACCACGGCTGCATTAGCAACTGGATGCTCTGAGGTCTTTCAATGCAGTCTGTTACCCAGCATTATCTGCAGCTTTCCTTCTGAGATGTTCCTGACTTTAAGCATTGAACAAAACTTCACCTGGAGACACATTTGGAGCTCTCTTGTCATTGCAGTTATTTTCAAGTCCTCTTTGGGAGACAGACTTTCTTTGGAGCTGGTAGTGAGCCACAGTCCCAGGACGTGTGCATGGTGTGCCTCATCTCTGTGCATGTCCTTCTGCCCATCCCTGTTTTCTGGGAGGTCAGCTACTCTCATGGCTTCCTCACCTTCCCTTCCAAGACCCTCAAGGCAGGCGAAGAAAGGATTAGGGGCAGGGTGCAATGTTTGCATTTTGGACTGTTTCTCTGGTGATTAGAGCAGTTCTGGGACCTGTTGGGCACTATATGACCTGCAGGCTATGAGGGAGTGGAGGCAGAGAGGTGGCCAAAAATCTCTGACCTTCCTTCTCATCACCCTCCCAGATTTGCTTGAGTACATAGGGCTCTAAGTTTTTCAAAATATTGTTTAACAAATGTTTCTTCTTGGGCAAAATGAGAGCACTTTTCCCTTTTCTGTGTCTTTACTGAGAAAAGGTAGTGTTACCACAATAAATTAAGCAACTTACTGCCTACTAAAAAACCTTGCATTCTTCAGCCTAAAATGAAAACACATAAATAACCAGCACAGGAGATATGCCCAGCCTCTACTGTGCATGGAGTTCACTCTTCCAGACCTTTGTTTTCCTCTGGACAGTGATTTAGAAGGAAAAGCTTTTATCTAATCATGAGGTAGGTCTCTGCAGAGCTCTCCAGGGCTGCTAATGGATGAGATGCACAGCAGAGCTTGAAGGCTTTTGATTCTGTCTGGGTAAGGCAGAGAGGTGAGTTTTTGATGTTGCACATGCTATTACTGGGTAGGTCAGAGCTGGGTTTTGTGCAAGACCCAAGGTGTTTGTGTAGTGATCAGAGCCATTTTGCATTACAGTGAGGTGTCTGTTGTAGGGAGGGGAAGGAGGCAATCAGCTGCCAAGGAGGCAACAGGTTGAGGCCAGAAGCAGCAAGGCAGGAACGGGTGGGTAGTTGGTGCTGGAGAGGAAGCATAGGAAAAGCAGAAGGTTTCAGGAATTAGCTTCAGTCCCAGGGGGACTGAGGAAGAAATTGTTAATAAGTAGGTTATTGGCAGCAGGACACTCCGTTTCATGCTCTGATTCATAATCCCTACAGCTGCATCTCATGGCTGGTGTGCCTAGATCCTAGTTTTGAATCTCACAGTGGTTTACAGCAATGAGAGGTTATTCAAAATAGCACTGAATTTAGACTCACTACTGGAAGCTAAGAACAATGCAATTGGACACCTCAGTGTGGACTTCAGGATACGCAAACTCCCCAGGACCTCAGCTACGCTCTTAGCATCCTGTGGTAGATGCTGCTCCACGGGAGGAGTTCACTGCCAGGCACAGCATGACATGCCCTGATAGGAAGGGCAACGTTCCTGCTGAGAATGTGGTTTGTTATTGTCCAGCTTCTGGCATTTCAGGTAACAAAGGGAGAAAATAGTGCACAAAAGCTGATTGCAGGGCATGACATTTGCAGAACCTCATTGATATTCCAAGCTTGTAAACTACTGAGCAAATGAGATCAACAGCCTAAAAAGGAGGGGGTGTAGTTCCTGACAATCAATGACATTTTCCCTTCGCCCACATGTGATATCTATGTATCAGACAACGTGAACAGTTAAGGCAGTAATAAGCTGCCAGTGGCCATTTAGCTCTGCAAAACAGAGATTCTTCATGTTGCAGGCCAGAAATACCCCTCCAAATCAGCATTCATTTTGAAGGAACAAATAATTTCTCTTTTAGCTGAATTAAAAGGTCTGCTCCTATAACCAGCTGAATGGATGGAAATAATTAAATTCATTCATTATGCCTCTTCACTTTTATGAATGTAGACCATGGGAAAAGATATTGGAAATACCAAACACATCCTTTGGAGATGTATGAGGTGAATTAAAAGTTAATGTCTGGATGGAGATTTGGACAGGAGTTACATAAAAAGAACAATGAGAAATTAACTGTTTTCTGCATGAGCGGGTCTGAAAAACATCCAAATTTGTATCTGAACTGGTGTTTGGTCTATTCAGACATTGCACTGTTTCATGGTCTGTGCAATCTGCATATATTTTAAATGCATATAAAAATATTTTCTTCTATTTTCCAGACAAATATACAAGCATATATTTGAGGTTAACATGATTTGTTTTTATTTGCCCTTCTAATTGAGTAAGGTTCAAAAGGAAGTATTAGAATGGATCCGTACATGTAATAGCAAAAACATCTTTTGCCTCTGCAAAGTGAGTTTTAAGGCTGAAATAGCTGTGCCATTTTCTTTGTTTCCTTCCTAAAATGAACAGAGCATTAACACTGAAACAGTCCCTTACATCATCTTGAAGTATAGTGCATTTTTTAATTTATTGTCTCATACTCTATACAAAAAAAAGTGTCTCCATTCACTCATGTTCTCACTGAATCCTTTTTTAGTGGGTCTGATACTCCCAAGGGTGGAATACTTGGGAAACTTTGTAATGCCTCTTTGCAAGTGCCATGTAATTTAGCTTTTTAACCTTTTAGAGGGAATGAAGGAGTGAGACCTGCTATCAGAATTGGATATTTGAAAGGGGTTTGGTCATTACCTTGAAAAGTAACCCGAGTGTTTGAAAGGTTTTATCTTTGGGAAGTTGACTCTATTTTTTCTGCCTTAATTGGTGCCTGTCAGTGATAATTTGGAATCATTTAATGAATCCCAACAGTTATATTGGGCAAGACAAGTTCAAGACTTCTTTTTCCTTTCATGTTTTAGTCTCAGATTCACAGAGGATGTTTTAAGACTGCCTGATGCTGGTAGGTAATCAGGGAAGACAAGTCTGCTTTTAGTAGCTGCCAATCCAGCAAAATTTACTGGATGCATTTACTAGCTATGTTTTGGAGTTTTACAGTGTCTGAAAAAGCTCAGTTCAAAGGACAGTGATTAGAAAAATTTCCTAGAGTTCATGAACTCGCAGTAGATCTTACATGCCGTGATTTATGTCTCTTGACTAGTAAATTAAAGAACCCGACAACTTGAAAGATTTTTCCATGTGCTGCTTTGTAGAAACAGGCAGAAAACAAATCCAACTAATATAAAATTGGTATCCTATAGACAACTACACTACCATTTCCTATGCTGGAAAGACATTTGATGTTGCAAGACAGTTAACTGAGGACATGCTGCTGAAGCAGATTTGGGAAGCAGCCCTGTTTTAATCTCACTGTTCTATCTGAAGGAAATGTAATGAGGAAAGGAAAGACTACAGTCACTAGATGAAGAAGTTGGAGTTCATACTGTGGGCTTGATCTTGTCTTCCCACATGCATTGTAAGTTTTTACCTCTCTCGGAAATAATATTTACCATTCTTAGGGCCATGTGTGCAACAGATGATTTTAAAAAGTCAGGAGAGAGATCTCCCACTATAGGGGGATGTAAACTAGGTAGGGCAATAGGGTATTTAATAGTGCAAAGTAAGTGCAGATGCAATAGCCATCTGCTGTCTGTGCACACTGTGATCTTAATCTTCCAGGTCCTACTGCCCTTGGACACGTAGCAGAGACAGCAAGACAGAGACATTCAAGCATCATATTGCTAAAAAGCCAGTTGAGTACACAGAACTGCCAGACACCAGAAGAACACCACTGGAAAAAAAAAAAAAAAAGGCAAAATTGTACAACACCAAGCATCTGGCACACTCTCCTTTGTACTGGGAGCTTGGAGGTCTAGCAGGGCTGGGGCTATGTCTGGAAATGCCTGTAAATCATCTCTTACTTTGCCAAGTTAGAGCCTTTAAAATGTCAAAAATACCAGTGACAGCCTGGGATTTCCCTGTATGAGCCTCCAGCACGTGGGCTGCTGCCAGCTCTTGCACCATGCACTGGGAGAGGCTGCAGGAAATCCCAGGAAGCGATGCTGAAACCCAGCACCCACCATGGCGTGGTTTTGAGGCTGATATAGGGCAAAGGAGAGTGTTGAGAGGAGGCTGTGATTGGGTACCCTCATGTCTTGCACAGTCAGAAGGAGAAGGACAGACAGGACATTCTTCTGCTTTGCCTTCCTTGTGGACTCCCTCAAGGGTCCTGGTCCAGTGGGTCTTCCAAGGGCTTAGTGTCACCAGCCCCTGCAGATTCATCATGGGGAATTGTGCTCACAGGTGGGATGTGGCCAGTGAGCGTATATGAGTCAAGGGGAATTGCATGTTCCAAAGGCTTTCTTGCAAAAGCAGGAGGGGAGAACAGGAGGAAGGCAGCCCGGACCACTGTAATTTTGATCACTAGTCCTTTCTTTGGTCCCTCTGCCCCAAGATGAGGAGTGAGAAGAAATGGAGTGTTTCTTTGCTCAGCAACACCATAAGCAAAGCAGCAGTGGCTGTAGCACTTAGCACCACTAGCCATAGGCACTTTGCAATGGCTCCTGTCCTGCTGGCATCTGTCCCCTGGCTGAGAAGGGACCTGCTCTGACCTATGCCTGGGGCTCGTGGAATGCCACTGGCAGGTCGGGTCAGGCCATCAAAACATTTGGGTTCCTGTTGCACCCCTGGTTTACTGCATGAGCTTCCTCAGTCACCTTTTTTACATTCCTCATCTCTAAACATGTGAGGAGGTGACTCACTCTTATTGAATGCTTGCTCGATTTTATAAAATAGTCATCAACATGTTTCACATGCTCTGTATTAAAGAATTGCCTCCTTGTTTCCTTGACTATCTTCTGAAAACAGCTTGGGTAAGCAGCTTAGACAAGGGAATCTCAGTACCCTTTACCAAAAAAAAAAAAAAAAAAATCCTATAGGTTGCCTCTTTAAGTACTGGATGTGGCATGTGGGAGAATTGGGAATGATGAAGTATTCAATCAAATTGCTAGTTTCCGCTCCATTGAAGTCAGAGACACTGAAGGCACTGCAGCATTTATAACTGATTTCCTGAACAGTATAGCAAATAGAGATGAGAGCCCTTTTCTTGTAACTCAGATGTGCAACAGAAATCACTTAGCTAACATAAATCAGGGCTAAATTGCTTTTAAAGGCTCACAAAACATTTCTGAAAGAGACAGGATGAGGAAACCATTTGCCACAGCAGAGTATGTCCCCATGATGAGTCCTATTAAAGCTTGATCAAAGAGCCTTATTGGCTTTTCATTAGAGCCTGGTTATGTATAGTTGAAATTCAGCAGTGATTTCAACAGAAGAAGCCCAGAAATGCACACAGGAGGTAAATTTAAGTTGGAACCTAGACCATCAAAGTACATGATTAAGGACAATTTAATGTGCTGAGTAATGCAGCGTGATTTGGATGTAATTTATCCTAATCCAGTCTGATCTTTTACAGGGGAATATATTATAAGGCCACAATTAGGTGAGACCAGGGCCCCATCTGGCCTCCTGTCTCCAATAGTGGCTTACAGCCAATACTAGAAACAAAGCAAATACAGAGTGAGTTTCCCTTGTGTATCCTTTCTGTTTCTGGCATTCAGCAGTTATGGGACTTCTTGGGTCAAGACATCCAGAGCACAGAGTACAATAGCCACCATTTATCCTTGCTTCATGAATTTATCTCACTGCTTTTTGAACCCGTGCCTAGTTTTGGTGATTACAGTGTCTAACACCAGTGAGTACCATGATTCAGCTGCGTTACATGCAGAAGGACTTCTCTTACTTTGATTTAAACTGCTGTGCTCCAACTATTCTTCCTGGTGTAGTAATTCAGTGGCAAAAGCCTTTCTGGACAAGCTATGTCTGGACCTGGGGTTGAGAGTTGGAAATCTGTAACTTGCAAGTTTTCTTCTCTTCCCTCCTTCTCTCCATTTCCAAGGACTCTCTGGGATGAGAGGGGATGACACTATTGGTCTTCATACACACTCCAGTGGAGGTGGTGGGGTCCTGCCTCCCATGAGCAGGCACAGCTTGGTGGACCATGGGCGATGTTTCCTTTTGGGGAGGTTATCCATAGGGACAGTGCCACCGTGACATGGAGAAGACAGTGGCCAGGCACCATACACATAACTCTGGGCAAAGTTAGTCTGAAACAGCAGAAGGAAGGTGTCCCTAGAGAGGAATAGCAAAGGGACTGCCTTTTCTTACCATCACCATTTGGACTCTAATTTAGAAACCCAAAAGGACTGTGTGGTTGCTAATCAGAGGTGGGACCCACATTTCCTACGGAAACTAGAGTTTGAGGCACCCACCCTCAAATCAGGAAGGGCTCAAAAAAATGAAGTAAAGATTCAAAGCCTGTACTGCCTTCTTGAGCTCTTAATCAGATTCGTATGATTTATATGCAAGTTCATCAGCCCGACTAGTTTATAAGGTACATTTGAATTTACGATTCTGATACTCAGTGCTTAATTTGTAACTATGATTAGATGCATCTTTTAAACATGTTGTATCTGCATGTAGATGTTTGTAATAAAATCCCAAAGTGAAAAGCACAACTGGAAAACCTGCATATGAGAATGATTAATTTTTATTAACTTGTTTTTATCACTCAGCATTTATGCTGTAAAGGCTATAATAAAGTGGCACATGCCTGGTCAGTGTAAGACAGAGATAAATTTGGCCTCCCCACAAGGGACAAGCAGGGTCAGTTTAGAGGAGATGAAGAACACCTCCACCCAGAGTTCTCGCTAAGGTAAATACATTTTTCTGTCCTGGGGAGAAATTTGCCATCTGTAAGAATAAACAAGGTAAAACAGAAACAGATGAGGATATGACTCTTAGGCAAGATCTTGTTTTTATACTTCTTTCCAGGAAAAACTTGCTATAAACATTTGTGTTGTCTTTTTCAAGGCCGCTGAAGCCTTGCAGTAGAGGATCATGTGGCGTTAGCTCATCGCCCCAGTGTTCTGCAGCCTGTGCTGAGCCATCTCCCCTCGTGCTGGAAAGGCTGGGCTTTGCTGTCAGATCACCCTGCCCCGTATCTCACAGCCTGGTGAAATGCTGAATGTGCACTTCCAAGGCCCTGTCTTCCTCTAAGAGGATAATTCCATAATTAAAAAAATACAATTGTGAAAAATGCAAAAGGCTAATTCTGCATTTCTTCAGCCTGAGCCAAATACTAGAGTTGCACTCTGGAGCCAAGCAGTCAACTTCATTGCTGAAGAATCTTGGGACATAAATCTGTGGCATTCCCTAGTGATTTAGGGAAGGGGTTGGATGCTTTGAACCCATCTCTTGTAACACACATTCTACAGAAGAAAAGAAATGGTGCCCCTGACCTCAAACACTCTGGGTCTGTGTGAGGCTGAGGTGGCCTATCGGGATGTTGCTCGTCTTGGAGCTGCACCTTGGACTTGGTGGCAGAGCTCAAGTTGTGCTGTGTAGAACTAATCTCCAGGATCCTCTGAGTGCAAAACAGAGGATACTGCCTTTCCTTGTCCTGCACCTCTGCTTCATGATAAAAATCCATGAATTCAGGTATAGGGAGCATTGCTGGAGAGAAGACAATGTCCATCTCCTTCCAACCTTGGCTTTTTTGTGCAAGCTAAGGTTACTGGTATAGGGGAGATCTCTTCTGCACTTATAAATGAGTTTTCCAGTGTTGTGCTTGGAGTTTCACAGGGAAGTCAGAAGTCAGTACTTAATCAGGACCTCCAGTTGGGTCCTGGTGTGCCAAATTGGGCCACCATTCTTATGTGTTGCAGAGAAAGTCACTGCAGCCTAACCAGAAGTATGTAGTATGTAAAGCTGTTCTGTTTGCTCTATGCCAGCATTACAGACATGCCGTGAAGACAATAGAAAGGTGGCAGGAAGGCAAAATTCTCTATTTTGTGTTACCTCTGTTCTCTTAAGGAGCTCATTGCACAATAGTGGCTTACCCTTCTTAGCAGCAAGCAGAGCTTCCAGCTAGCAAGAAACGCCTGGGTTTGAAGTCAGGTCGCCAGATTTTCTCCTTGCCCCACAAGTCCACTTTGCTCGCGGCAAGGAATTCTGTAGTCTCGGGACCGCCACAATGGGGCCTTTTCTCACAGGGCTGGAAAGCTCGACCTCTGCTCAGAAGGACAGATTCATGTTGGAGAGGGTTCCACAATGCAACGATTTATATCAGGAAATGAGCAGAATACATTCTAAAAAACAAGAACAAGAGGGGAAAAAAGCCTTCATCTGTTTCTTTGGCTCGGGGAAGAGATCAGCTGTGGTTTCATGATTTCAGAGGATGGAATGCTGGAGGGGAAAAACATATAGCTGTATGCATCCATGTGTTTGAGTTTCTATTCCTGATGCATAACATATAGAGTTAATTTTGCTTAATTGCATGTCATATGGGTCTCAGAGCTCAGTGGGAATGGAGATGCTTTCATGCACATGGTTAAACTTTTGCACTTTGAGTACTGTGAAAGTGAATTTCAACCCTACACTCTCCATATAGATCCTGTGTGTTTGGATAGTATTAAGGTGTTCAGGTGTTCCTCCAGCCATAGGCCTTGGTGACAGGCAGGTACCTAGTGCCAGTTCTCAGTCACGTTTGGTTTTGTGCCTCATCTCAAATAGAAAATGTCAGTCTGGCTGTTGAGGAACATCAGTTAGGAGAGTTTCAAGATGCAAATATATTCTCAAGGCTCAGGTTTCTGTACATGTAGAGTAGTAGCAAAGTATTTTTGTATTGGTTTACTTTAAAAATAGTGTCACAGAATCTGATAGCAGTGCTAAGAAAAATAGTCTGTGAAAAAGCTGTCTTCCTTACTGACTGCAAACTGTAAGGGTGTTGGGAAGGAGAGAGTGGACTTCCTTGTAAAAACATTTCTGTGCTTTTAATCTGCCTGGCAAATCATTGGTGATTAAATGATAATCTGAGTTGTTTGTTTGAAATGTCATACATCTCCACCGCAGCTTGCCCACACCACTAGAGACTTTTAGGAATTAAGGAATATGGGAACATAAACATCCACAATGTATTTAAACGTGAATTAACAAAAGGCAACAAGTACAGAACAATTTTAATGCATGTATTAAAATACTCTAGAGGATACATATTAACCTGCATTACTCAGGGTTTGTCACTGTCTCATCTCCTTTGGACAGCAAACACTGAGAAAGAGACAGAAAGATGATTTACTCTCCCTTTAGCTTCTGTCTCATCTGGTGAAATGTCTGCTGTGCAGCTCTCCCGGATGTGCTGCTCCATGGGTCTGACAGCTCCGCATGCTTTGCAGGCACTGTTTTCTCTCATAGTTGAAACTCACAGTTGTCTGAAATCTTTGCTAAACAAATTGAAGCTGAGCTTTGCTTTACTGACAGGCAGAGACTCTGGGCTAAAAGGTGACGTATCTGAGAATGGAGGAATCCCAGAGAGTGAGCTTTCTGAGTCTGCTGTCCCATGGCAAGGGGGAGAAGCTTTTAAAAGAACCTTTGCATCATAGATACTACAAGGTTGAGGTCCCCTTGTTGAATACATCACCTCCGAGGGGGAGCTCTGCAGGAGCTAAGTTGCAGCCTTGCAGCCCCTCTATTGATGCAGTGTTGCTCTGCAAGCTCCCCTGGTTCCTGCAGGAGGCTTCTGCAGACTTGCCAGATCTCTATGAAAGATGCAGGAGAAACCTTCTGGGACAGATATAAATCAAACTGAATTAGAAGTACAGCTGAAGAGGTAGGCATAGCCTGTCGCCAGCACACCTAGTCACCTCCAGTCTTCTGCTCACTTGGAACATTTCTTAGGCTCTATTGAACAAATGTCAGGATACTCCTCATTTTTAAACAACTTTCCAATTGTGCCACTGCTTGTTTGTGTATATCTGTATGTATTTAGATAGATGGAAACACATATATGCACACATCAGTGTTTATTAACTCTCACTGAATACAGCAGCAAAGTCAGTCCTTAAAGAAAAGACATGCCATAAAACTTTTCCATAACATTGTTAATATAAATTTCATATTTAAATTAGATTGAAGGTGACATATAAATTCAATGGCATAAGATACTTTTAATATTTCAGAAATTTCCAGACTGACTGTGGATAGCTTAGTGTGATAACAAGACAATCAGCTCTATCACAATGCTCACCGTCTTCCTTTCACATTCATTGCTAGATTTCAAATTAGTAATGCTATCCTGGGGTAATGCTGATGAGAAAGGAGATCCAGCTTCCCTCTTTTCTGTCATTAAATAAAAGTGTGTCCAGCTTGTGTGACGTGCTTGGCAGCAGTGATATTTTAATACTGTTAGGAGCGGGAAGTATTTTCCTTGCCAGTAACGAGGTTCAGCGTCAGCTAAAGGTGGTGCCCCACAGGAAGATTTTAAACAAAATTGCTATATTCTAATACAAAAGAGGCTAGAAATATGCTATTTTTGTGAAAGGCATTCAGTATGGAGTGATCCTGGCTAATGAGGAAGGGACCTGCCAGAGCTATTTTTAGTTCCACCCGCTGGTTTCACTGCTATTCTTATAGCTATGGCTGGCAGTGAAATAGGATGGTGGTGTCTGTTCTCATCTCGAAATGGAAGAAGAATGGAAATATGTGCGTGTATAAAGATGAAAAGATAAAAAGAGCAAGAGCTGAAGAAAAAGTGAACTTCCCTATGTAGCTGCAGATGTGACATTCATTTTATCTTTCCTTGGAAGTGTTTTTCTTCTGCAAGGCCACATTTCTTGTCTGATCTAAGGGCTAGCAGTGTGCCAGGTGCAGTCTGTATTACAGGAGAAGATCACAGTTTTACTTGGAAATTATTACAGTTAAGAGAAACCATTAAATAATTTCCTTTATTGTTTTGGAGACCTAAACCAATACTTCAGCTTTATACTAATGCTTCACTGAAACAGTGAGGCTGAGAGGTATTCACCTTATATATCATCACTTGGGAGAAGGAAAATACATCAATGAATCATATGCAGGATAGTAAAACATAAAAAAAAATAAACATGGAGTCAGGCAGGGCTCCTTGCTGCTGCTATTGCAAAGCAGCAGCACAGGCTTTTTTCATTAGCAGAAAAGAGGAGGATAGTATATACACAGAGAACACTTTACACAGCCAACGTGATTATTTGCTATACCTGCTTTGCTTTCTATTTCAGCTGTGACTTTTTTTTTCCTGTCCTTCCTGGGAGGAACAAGTTTTGGATTTCAGAGTTTCACTAGGGAGATGAAGATTTTATTTCAAGCTCCCTTTTATTTGATACGGCTTTGTCCTGACTTTATGAGTGAAATGTGGATGTATAAAAAAGTGACAAGACAGGGAGACATGGAGAACCTGGACTTCAGGAACTCCAGAATCAGAATCCAATAAAAGTTGACTTTAAAACTTACAGAAAGAATAAATGAAAAGATGAAAACTTGCTCAGTAGGTTGACTGGGTTTTCTTTTTTTTTTTTTTCATTAAGATTCATGAGTTGGAGGGGGGTGGTGATTCAAATAACTATTTTATAATGATAATTTAATTTTTTCTGTAAGGATGGTCTTATGCTTAAGACTAGAACTAAGACCAGAAATTGAAGGTTCAGTTGCCATCAAGAGTTTGACTGCACTCTAGATGCTCTGATGATGGTAGTTACCCTGCTGATCTCAAAGGGACATCACTGAGAGCTACTTGCTTCTTCATTCTCTTGTAGCTGCCCCTAAATTGCTCAGCTGTGCATTTTGCAGTGACAGTAGGGGGCTTTTTCCCCCTTCAAACCAACCTAAAGCTTTGTTTTAACCATGCACAAGCCATGAAAGAAGCAATGATGGGGTTTGCTGGACCAGAGCTCCTGGTCTGCATGAGCAGTTACTGCATCTGTTGGCACCAGGTTTGCTGTTGACCACAAATGTGATTTGTTGCATCATATTGAGGACAGTTCTCTGTGCTTGTGTAGTGGTGTGATGTGGAACATGTCAGCCTGCTGAAGGGCTTGTGTGAGGAAACTAAAGGGCAAGTACACTTCCATAAATTATATGCACCCAAGATGGAGGTTTGAATTATGAGCTTTGTGTGGCATTTGCCACTGTTGTACTGTGAGAGCACAGTTAAATCATCTTCTACTACAATTTCTGAACTCAGGTACAAACTGTGACCTGATCTGGTGGACAAAGACATTCAACAACAGCTTTATCAGTTTTTAGTTGTTTATTAACCATATTAGTCCATCATTACCCCATTTCTAATTGTGTGAATTGGATGATTTTTTTTAGAGGGGCAAAAGGAGCTGGGTTTTCTTTGGTAACTTTTATCAGGCTGAGGGCTCTTTCGTGTCTCTCTAATGTTGCTTGTCTTCACCCTTCTGTGCGTGCTCTGACCTCTCTTAGTGTGCTTGT
This sequence comes from Chiroxiphia lanceolata, assembly GCF_009829145.1. Classification (NCBI taxonomy): domain Eukaryota; kingdom Metazoa; phylum Chordata; class Aves; order Passeriformes; family Pipridae; genus Chiroxiphia; species Chiroxiphia lanceolata. The sequence continues at coordinate 12,737,221 of NC_045644.1, forward strand.
GGGGTGTCCCCAGCATGGCTGGCTGGCTGGAGATTGCCCTGGAAATGTTTGCTGAGGACCTTCTGGCAAAGACTAGAAGGGGAGGTTGTGTTTCTCCTCTAGGGATGGCACATAGCTACACCATCCTCCCAGGGTCCTCAGAGGTCCTAACCTTTGCAGCCTTTTTGCATGGCACAGAGGGAGGTGGGGACCCAACTTGCTGCAGAGGGAAATCCCAGCTGAACACAGCTCCAAGCCATAGTCCTGAGGAGGTCCAGGAGCTTCACTGCAAAAAGCCAGGACAGGTGGGAGGGATTGAGGTGATCATCAAGCATGTGCACAATGGAGAGAGATACTAGGTTAAACTAAATTGTATGTGTGGATCTCAGCAGGGTTTGACCTTCTCACCATTTATTGCTGTTGGAAGAGAGGCAGTTCAGAGCAGGACCAAACACAGACTTTCACATGCCAAGAGAACTGTATTGAGAGCTCCACAAAGCTCCAGGCTGGCGTGGGAGCCTAGCTGGGGTAGCGTATGTTGTGCCTTCCCTGCCTTGTTCTGAGAGATCTCTGTTTCGGGCACCAAATAGCAGGAATTATATTTGCATATGATATCACTTCTGTAGAAGAAGCGAGTTATTCATGAGCAGTAGCATCTTCACATCAAATACAACTGCAGACATGGTTGAGAAAACAACTGTTTAATTGAAGTAGAAGTGACACTGGGAAATTAAAAGAGGCTGCAAAAAACTCCCAAGTAGTTATTACTCACTCAAAGCAAATCCTAGACATGTAAGGCTTGGGATGCATACAGAGTTCTGGGAGAAACAGAATTTATGGGTAGACATACCTCTGCCCTCAAGACACGTGTTGTTTCTTCAGCTGGTCCCCCAAACTCTCTTTAAATAAATAGTTGGGGATAACTTTTCTCTGATTCTCTGGAGTACGGAGCATGCTGCAAGGGACAAAAACCCACACCCGACAGACTGGTGACCCAAAATATAGAGGCTACTGCCTGTCCCTCTGGTGGGATTCCTGCAAAGACAACCTGCCTCTACAGTGGGTCCATCGGGTGATTCTTCTGACATTAACACTGCTGGGCACAGGGTGTGATGGTGCCACGGGCACTGTGCCTGCATAGCAATGCTGTCACTGCCCAGGCTCCTGCCTGTGCAGACCATGTCAGAGCCGGGTCTGAGAGGCTCCAGAGAGCTCCGTGAGGAAGGACAGCCACAGTCAAGTATTTTTGTCCTCGGTTCTGCTTATCCTGAATCAGTTCTCCCAGCTTCTTTCTGTGATTTCTTTCCTTCTGTGGCAGCTGTCTGGGATTTCAGCTGTTCTGAGCAGAGGTGCCAGCACCCTTTTTAAATCACTACAGAAAAGTAAGGGTGCATTTTCTATTGTGCAAGAAAGAAGAAAGGACAAAGTTTGGGGTTTGATTGTGGGTTTTGGTTTTTTGCCTTTATTTTGTTTTCCCCTTGTGCTTTCCAAGTGCTTGTCAGAGATAACTAGAGGAGGTCTGGAAGTTATTCACAAATTAATTAGCCTCTGAAACGCCAGAACTGGCAGCCACGGCAGCTCAGCCTGGAGCAGCCGCATCCCTGCAGCAATCAGTTCATATTCCCGTTGCTCTCCGGGGGAACGTTAAGGGTTAATTCAGTAGCTGTGCATTTCATAGCACAATTTAAAGGGGAAAAAATGACACCCTTCTCCCCTGCCTTGCTGGTTGCGGATGGTTCGCTCTGCCTGGCTGATCACATGCTCCCGAGCCCCCGGTGCTGCAGCAGCCCCAGCTGCTGCTGCTGATGGGTCGGTGCTGCCCGGGACGCCCCCGGCCCCCGCCTGCCCATGCCCGGGAGCCCTCACCTCCGCTTTAAGGGAGGGAGGGCGCAGGATGAGCCCTTGAGCATATGGGTGGAAATTTGGGAGGTACCCATTCTCTCACAACCGTTTCCAGCTCTAACCATGTCTATTTGTTGTTGCCTTTTTTTCAGGGACTATGGATCTTCAAAGAGAAAATCAGGTAAGACACCAACCTTTTTTTTTTTTTTTTTTTGATATATATGTACTGCATGATTATAGAGAAGACCTTGCCCCCTGCTTTCCCCTGTTAAACCTTCCATTTATTTTGTGTGGCATGAAATTGTATAGCAGTTTAACTTTTTATTACTGAATCCTGCTGGAGATAAGCATCAGGTTTTTTTCTTTTGCTGGAGAGAAGAAATCCACCTTATATAGTATTGCAGTTAAAATGACTGCTCTTCTCTGGTTGTATTTATATAGCTCTGTCTCAAATCCGAAAGGATAATTGTATTAAATTTCTTTCTCTTTCATTACAAATGGTCAAAATGCAGACTCAGAGTTGGGGTTCTTTTCTGGAGGGGAAGGGAATCCTTTTCTGTTCTGGTTTGAATCTTTTATTTTGCCTTTCCAAGAGGCTCTGGTGAGGCTTCTGATGCAAAATGTTCTCAGTGTCTGTGCCTGGATTTGGGCTGCCTCAAAGGCTCTAGCTCAGTGTTTTGTTTTTAAAATCCTGGATTGAAATGTCCTATGAAACTCTGATTTGAAACTATATAAATCTAATTTTTCCCCTTCCCATGTAGCTCTTAGTGATTTTTACAGATGTGTTTTCAATAGGGACGTGTAATTATGGGCCTCTAGGTTTGGCTGCTCTGAGCTGGATGTGTCAGGGCTTTCTATTTTTTTGGGTTTTTTAATTTTTTTTCTCCAAGCAGCACTGAGCACCTGCAACTCTCATTGACTTTGTTTGGAATCTTGGATGCTCCAAATTGCATTCAGGGAGAGGCCTTTCAAACCAATAGCAACTCCTGGAAAACTCTGACATGTGTGCAGGGGAGGGGAGGATTTTTTGATTCTTGCTTTTTAAGATGATAAAGAAACACTGCGCTGGCTTAGTCTCTGGGAAGGAAGGGAAGATGAATGTAATGCACTGGACTGCAATGAAGATCACTGCATAGATTGATTTGTTGGTTAATTATTAGGGCTTTTAAGCTGTCATGCTGTAATAAGCTAAGTGATACACTTAAGTGAAGCTTTTAGTTAACCCTGATGGCCTCTGCATCAAATGGCAGTTTCCTTTGCAGGCCAATGCTTTTAGTACCTTTCCCTGAATGTCCCTGTGATGGGTTGTTGTAATGAAGAGGCAAGTGTGGTACAAGGTGCTGGTCCAACACAATAAACTAGGGCACACTTTGTCTTCCTAATCTTCTAAAAAACTTCTATCTGGGTTGCACTTCTAGGACCTCCTAAATGTAATGTAAAAGTGTGTTTTTACAACAGCCTATGAATTAAGCAGCAGTGCTTTCTCCAAAGAGGTTGACCATAAATGCAAAGGTCCAAGTAACTTGGTGGGAGGCAATGCTGAGGGTGGGAGTTCCTGGCTCAGTGCCACATCCTGAGCACTGGTGACTTTTGGGCCATGTAAAGCCCATTGAAAAACATTGCTGAAGTCTCTGGGACAACCTGATTCAGCACTGACGAGAACAGCATTAGGAGACCAGGAGAGCTTTGGGCTCATCGCACCAGTTGACGTGAAAGAGTATTGCAACTCATGTGCAAGAGATGCAAGGAACTGCTTGGGGAGTGGAAGGAAACTTCTGCATTTCCATTCCTGTGGTTCTGACGGCAAGTTGGAGATGATCTGCCATGACACTGTGAAAAGAGCAATTGAGTCAGTGTAGCTGAGATGCCATTTGTGGATGCTGGACTCTTTGGCCCCCTGACCTGAGCATCCCAAGTGACATGTTCATCTATCCCTATGAGGGACAGTCTGGTCGGCCTCCCTCCTTTGGCTGTCCCACCTCCTCCCCATGTTGCCATATCTCCTTCTGGGACTGTTTCCTCTTCTCTGCTTCTTGGTGCTGGGCTGCTTGCACAGCTAAGGGATGCTTTTTCTCCGCTTACCCTGTACAAAGAGGAATGCAAAGCAGCTCTCTGAACAAAGTGAACTGCATAAAGGGACTCTGTTCTTGGCCATCTTCTTGCTTGATTTTAGAGTGGTAGAGGAATGCTTCCTTCTGTTCGGAGCTGGATACTGTGGGAGTGTGTACACAATGAGCGAAGGAATATGCCAAGGGAGTTGGCAATTACAGCCTCTAACAAAGACCAGCTTTATGACACTTGTTCAAGTGATGGGGTAAATAAGTACAGATTTTCAGGATTGCTGTGAGGGTCTTTTAAGACAAAAATTAGCTTTGAAATGTAGTTTCCTCTGTAGGTGCAGACACTACTCCATCTTTAAGTGAAAGACAAATCTGCACTTTTAAGTGCAAGCAATAAATGAGACCTGTGAACACATCTTCTGTCTTGACCAAAGATGTGCTGGAAGGAGGATTTTGGGTGTGAGCACAGCTGTCCCACACTGTCCAGCAGGAATCCCACAGCTGCTGTGTCTCAGGCATGTGCAGGCACGACACGAGCATGGCCAATTGCAGAAACATGTGGAGAATGCCGCTAACAGCCAGCGTCACCTCTACTCTGACCTCTGCCTTGCCAGAGTGAGCGTCTAGCTAGTCCTGTGCTTGCCCCTTAGAGAAGGGAGAAACTGGATAAGTTCAGAGTTTAACAGGAGTTATGGAAACATTTATCGCTGCAGCTAATACTGGTTGTAAACATTTGAGACCTCCTGAACCAAATGCAACAGCGTGGCACATCCTTAGCTAAACAAAAGGGGGTCTTGCGCTGATCTGGGGCATCTTTGCATGCCAGCCCTGAGCCAGGCTTCCTCTTGTGCAAAGTGCTATGTAAACACACAGCCCTTTGCTTGAATGTGATCTAATCATAAATGCTTTAACCTGCAGTCAGCTTGAAGGCCTGGAGCTTCAATGGAAGCAACTGAGGCTCTGAAATCATGGGCGTTTGTGGTGGCCCGAACTGCAGCGTGTGCTGATGTACTGAGACCTTAAACCTGTGGGGCTTTATCTGACATGCTATGGAGATGCTTCCAAAAGCTGCCTTCATGTTTCCAGGCAATTGAATTGTTGCTCTATGACCATCTGTCAGTGCTGAAGAGCCCTCAGCACAACTGTGAGGAGTGGTTACCATGGGCATATTCTGTATGCTCACAAGAAGTGGTCTCATCTTGGTCCATCCAAAGACCCTCTGTAGTAAAACCAGAAGGTATTACTTTTCAGACTCCAATTTGTTGATCTCATAAGCCAAGTGAACAGCTACTCATTTGTCACTCAAAATAGACATTATTCTATGCCGGCATCCATTGTGTGGTTTTTCTGTCCTCAAATCAAAATAGGGTAGAATTGCTGCAAGTCTAGTAATGGATATTTGCATGGTACATTACAAACCACAAATTAGGTTAATCCACTCTGCAAACCCTACCAGCTACCATCTGTGCATGGTGAACTAATTAACCCTTGAGATATCTGCTAATCCTGGTGTGGCTTGTAAAACTAATTGGAGTATGTTTATTCCCAAAGATGTCATTTTGTCCCCCACATACGCCTTGCTGGTAGAGCAAGCTACAGACTCCTGGAGTTAAGATCATCTTGCCCTCTTGCCTTGCTGAGAATTTTTCTTGGCTGATTTCATACCGAAGCTGTCACTTCCCAGTCACGAAGCTGAAGCAAACATCCAGGACCTGGTGTTTGGTGGCAATGGGGAGTCAGTATGGGCTTTACAGCTTTTCTGCAGAGTCTCAGTGCTTCTCAACTATTGAGAGGATTCACCTTGCTGACTGTGGGGTCAGACCCAGCAGGAGAGATGCTGCCTCACCATGGCTTTCAAAGCAATGGTGTGGATGCTTGTCACCTGCCTGGTAAGCGACCAAGTCCTTGTGCTTACTACTTTGAGTGTGCACTAGCAGAAGCACTGCTGGCCATCCCCTTCTGAAATCATAATGAAACCCCCACTGCTGACAGCCCAGCTTGCTGCTGGGGGCACAGCTGGCTTCAAGCCACTGCTCAGAGCTTTCTCTGGCACCTTGTTGCGATGTGGTAGGATGCTCCTCCAACTGAGGAGGAATAAGTCTTTAAAAAAATAGAAGTTATGGCTCCTTCAGTGTGCAGTGTCTCCTTTCCCTCGTTGTTCAGTTCCTGTCTGTGTCAAGTTGGCTGAGCTTTGGCTGACTTGGACAGCTGAAGTCTCTTTAAACAGCCCCTGTAATTGAGCACTTAGAATATTAACTTAACAACTTGGTCCAAGCCAATGTTACCTCAGTGAGGATGCTGATGAGACTTCCCTGCACGAGTGAACCATCTTTCAGCTGGGTTCCCATGTCCAATTTTTGGGCTAGTAAGATTATGGCTACACACAGACAACAATCACTGCTTTCTTTCCCTTCTGTAATCTAAAACTAGGAAGGATGTATCCACTGGCAAGTAAATAAAAACTTCAGAGTCTGTTGGAAGCTACTTCATGAACTTTTTATAGAAACATCCGTAATGCTCTCTTTTCCCTCAATGGGGAAATTACTGAGTTGAGAGAGTTGCAGCAATGACAGAAGCAGGGCCTCAAGTGAGAAACAAGCAGATCATGGTAACAACACCACGGGCCCTTGTGGCTGATCACTTTGTGGGGTGCTGCTTTGGGATTATGGGTGGAGCTGATGGCAAAAGTTGTTTCTTCTTTACTAGGAAAACCATCTTCCTTACTCTCGCGCTGAGGATGTGTATTCTGTCAGCCTCAGGGAGTTGCCTTATGCTACTTTGTTATTAGGGATAGTTTTTTCTTCTTCCTTTGTAATTACAGAGGGAAATGGCTCAACTTTTGGCTTTTTCTGCCTTTACAAGCTGAGCTATGCTCATCACTTCACAGCTTAACCTTTCTGGTCCTGTTCACATTGCACGTGCCTAGCTTGCACTTACAGCTCCATGGCAAGTCTCGCTTTTTTGTTTTTTTATAAATGAGCTTTATTTTCTTAACTTAGTTTGAACTGCCTCCTTTAAGATGACACAGAGAAAAGGAGTACTGTGTGCTAGCCCTTCTATGCTTAATCATTCAACAGGGTCACAAATGTGTGAGCCACTAGCTGGATTGGTAGGGCTGTATGGCTGGAACTGTCTTTACCTATTGCAGGACTGAGGTGCCAACCCTTGGGGCAAAGCTTGGTTGATGCAACTGAGTGTGGAGCTGCCTGCCAGCTTCACAGGCCTCTGGCAGGCCTGTGTAGCTATGTATGGGCACAGAGAGAGAAGGGAATGTGTGGCCTCCAGGCCTGGCAGGTATTTTATATTTGTGGGAAATGGCTGCACTGAAGGGAGAAGGAAGGACCTCTCTCTCAGAGATGCAGTGTTGCCTTTCCTTTGCCTTAAGGTTGTTGTGGTATTGATGGGATGTCATCTGGAGTGGTGGAAACCCTTTTAATATTAGAACTGTGGGCTAACTGCCTTAACTTACTCAGTTGACTGTGAAATCTGTCTCAGTTCTGTCTTCTCAGTCAGAAGAACTCTAAGCCTTTTAAACGGGTTCTCAAAGGGGCCAAATCTGAGAACATGTTACTAAAGAGGCCGAAAAATCCAATTAACTAACATGGTAAATCCCAGCATGAGGCAATATATCTTCTGTCGGGGTGGTTGACTGTAGCAGATGTCTTGGGGCTACCTGCATTGGGTGCCTAAGTAATGAAGCAGACAGTTGGCTATTGATTAGTGAATCTAAGCCCAGGTGATAGCAACAAAGCTAAAATGTGATTCTTAACTCAAATGTTACTTTGAGTCATTCTACTCTCCTGGTGTTTGTCTCTGAAGTCTGTCTCCCTATACTCCATCCGAAGTGAAAGCTTTAGCTTGGAAGGTCAATTTTTTTATCCCCCCCCTTTTTTTTTTTTTTTTAAGGTGGTGAATGAGAATCTAAGTCTGTCCAAATCCATGGCAAGGTCCCAGGAACATCTTAAACCCTGTAGCTTGGTCTTGGTGTCTTAATCCTTGTAAGAAATCTGTGGTATGACATGATCCCTGTAGACAAGGCACATGCTCTTGTTTGTGTCCTGATGAATCACATGTGTGTGCTGTGTTTCTTACATTGTTTTCTACAATTATGGCAGAAACAGTGATGGTGGACTGGCTCCTTGATGCCATTTAGCCTGTTGATGAGGATAGCTGGATGAGGTAGTTTGCCAGCCACTATTTTATAACTTCACAAGCATGTACTGGCAAGATTGCTCTTGATCAGAAATCAGGATCTGTTCCCTCATCATACGATTAACCTTCTTGGCTGTACGTACTAATTACTGCATGGAATTTAAAAACAGCAGATTCTGGCAGAACATTTTGGTTCTCACATAGCTTTTGCTTTTTTTTCTTTAATAGGAAGATAAAGGATTTAGTAATAAAAGAAGGATAGAATAGCCAGAGGCATAGCAACCAAGGACCAAACAAACCTTAGCATTTAATTACTGTGGATATACATCTTGGGCCTGGTTCTGGAAGACATTAGTAGTTAACGATCTCAATGTGCATCTTGAGTTCAGTCCTTGATGACAGAGCTTCCTTTTCTCATGACAGAGAATTATTCTTTCTCAGGTAGTGAATTTGCTAAACTTCTGGTCATTTTATTGGCTTTTCCTTGATATAGTAATTCCCCAAACAGCTAATTTTCTGTTCAGATTTTGTAACAAACCTCTAAATCTTTTCTTAACAAGTTCTTCATATAATTAGAGAAACATCCATTCTGTGGTTGTTTTTCTTTTTTTTTTTTTTCCCAAAGCAGGACTATTGCTCTATGCTCAGGTGCACTGGCAGAGAGCAGGATTTGAGGAAGAGCTGCCGCTAAGTCAAGCAGATTTCGTCTCCTTGCAGCATCTGTGTGTGTGACCCAATTCTGCATCTTCAGTCAAGATGTGAATCTGTCCACTCCAATCCCACGCTCTAAATCCAGCCTGTGGTATTCTGGCAGGGGGAAGCTGATCTCACACTTCGCCTTGTGCACCATATTTTTAAAGTCACTGCTTAAACTGAAATGCTTTGGACTTCTGCCTGAGGCTACCGAAGAGAAGAGCAGATAGGAGACTTTATTCTGTGCTGCTTCAGTTTTCTGCTGACAAGACGTGGCCCATTAGATGTATAGGATCACTGTCATCTTCTGGGTGGCCTATACGCTGGGGTGGGAGGAAGATGGGATAAGAGAGAAAGTTGTGTGTTGTGTGGGTTTTTTGTTTTGCTCCTTGACTTTTAAACTGAAGTGTGGGGACAGAGTACAGGATTAGGGAAAGGAATGTGTTTGTGTTCTTTGCTGTTCCCAGTTCAGCATTGATGATGCGGAGAACCCTGTCTCTGGGAGAGAGAGCAGGGAGACTGGGCAGGCAGGGGAGGCCTGCAAATATGAGGTGTGGCTTAAGCACAGCCATGGCAGAACAGCATGCACCCTGCAAATGCCTTGGAGAGCCTTCAAGCCGAGCGCTGAAAAAGCGCGTGGTACCTTAGAGGATATATTGGCATTTTGCTTGCTTTTAAGGAGCTCTCTGTTCTCAATCTGCTCCCTTTCTGCCTCCCACTTCTGTCTGTTGGTGGCAGATGGTATTAGTGCTGCCTGCGTGGGTTTTTCCTCTCTTGCACAGAGAGTACTGGTCTTTTGGTTTTGGCACACTAGATAAGGCAGGTGAGAAATGCACTTGGGAGCTGTAGTGGAAGGCGATGATCCTCTGCCACTGCAGGAATCTGTATGCAGCACAGATGGGTCTTACTGGCTGAGAGGAGCAGACCTTCCTTGGGCATTTTGGGTAACTTAGTCTCAGGTAGAGGAGCACTTGAATCTCTCTCCTGAGTAGGAAGGGAGTATGTCCTTAGGCTATTGAGAGCACTCACCCCTAAAACAGCTCTCCCTAAGTGCCTCCAGCTTTGTGTGTGGCTTTACACCTGCCACATTCTACCTGGCCGGTATCCAGGCTGCATGACAGGAAAAATCTTCTCCAATCCACTGTGGATGGAGTGGTTCAGCTAACCCAAGAGGACTGGAAGCTTTACTTACAGAGGTATTCAGCAGCAGTTATAATGTATGCATCGATTACTGGCCTCTCTGCCTGGACATGCCAATGCTGCCATACGTGTTCTGTGCTTGGCAGCGTGACTGCTTCACAGTTGGAATTTGACTCTTGCTCCTTTTTTTTTTTTTTTTGAGCCACACCTGAATCCCATCAAGTGTATGTACCTGTGAATTTTCAAGTGCAACGTTAGGGGCTTCTCTGCCTTCTTCCTTGGCAGTGCTGGAGGCTGGTTTTTTTCCTCAGAGGGGTGATGCTCTCAGTTTGTACAGCTGTAGATGTGGATTAACATTCAGATATTCTAGGCACTTCCCAGCCAACTTGGAACTGCTACAAAACTGTATGTGCAGGGGCTGTACCATAGTGATCATGTGGGAAAATCCTCACTTGCCATGTGGAAAGAGTTAATATGAGCTATGGCTGCCAGAACAAAAGCTAAACAGTCCTGGATACTTCAGGGTCTGCAAATGGGATTAAAATGGGCTTTTCAAAAAGTAAGCAGAGTGGAAAATTGGGACTAAGTTTTCTTTGCGTTTGTACTTTTAGAAAGGATGAAGGACTGTATGAGGCTATGAAATGCAGCTGGTGAGCGTGTCACTGTGCAGTTTGTCAAGCACACAATCCTCTGGCCCCACTGCTCTGTTCCAGCTCAGGAAAGGGCTCTCTGGTTGTGGATTTCTCCCCTGCAGGAGTGAGTTATCCAGATGATGAATTTCTGAGGCATGCTCCAGTCACGTGAAGGCCAGATGTGAACGTTTTCCAAGAAGCATGTGTGGGTCTAGCGTACGCCAGGCTACGTGGCAAGTGGATGTGGTCTGAGTTTGGTCTGCAGTGTGGTGCTGGGGAGGCAAGGAGCCACAGCAACTCCTGGGGTGGCCACTTCTGCCAGGGAGAGAGGAAGGTGCTGGCTGTCGCTGCAGCTCAGCACATTTGCCTTCAGCCCCCCGCACAAAGGCAGTGCCTCTTCCCAAGCACAAGCCCTGCACAGGCTGTTCATGATGGGGCTGAACTTGATGAATAAGACTAAAATTAAAGGCCTTATTTAATGCCTGCTGGCAATCCTCTTACTCAGGCACTTTAGCTGGATTTGCATGTTTGATAATCTACTAGTCAAATATTTTTTCAAGATATAGCCCTCTTGAACAGATGGCATGGGGAGTGGAGGTGATGTTCAGCTTCAAGTGTATAGAGGAGGAGATACCTCTGCAAGGATGAGGTTTACTTTAAAGTGCAATCTCCTAGTGGAGGAAAAAATTAATATATCTGTATTTCTCCAAGGACTGTCTTAAAACATTTGCTTTAAACATGATGCATCAGCATCCCATGAAAAGCTTATTTAAGCTGTCCTGGTGAGGGACAGGGGTGACTGCTGCTTGCCCAGCAATTAGAGTAGCAAATAAATCTGTCACTGTGGTACCTAAGAAGTGTAATGGCTGACCAGGCACCCCCTGTGTCAGGCACTGGGCACAAGTGTTGTTTTTGTTTAGGTCTTTTTGGAGCCTGGAGGGAGAAACATCAATGGTGCAGTTCAGTAGGGTGCCCTGAGCAGTAGTGCTTGAGATAGATCAAAACACTCACAACCTTTCTGTACCATCCTCCCATTTTTCTCACTGTCTGTTGTTCTCTACCTAATTGAATGAGTTAATTGTGTGAGCCATGAATGTGTGAAAATGGTTCCAGTTCAGATGAAGGCTCATCTGCATTTTTCTTTTTTCCAAGCTGTTTTACAGCCATGTTGCAAAGCTACGTGTAGACTCTGTATGAGAGTAATTCTCTGGTAAAAGTACTTCTGTTCCTGGGGTAGGTTAGCAACACCAAGTATTGCTCTCTCCCTCTCCTAGTCTAGTACTATTGCATCTTACTGCCTTCCCATTTAACCAAAGTGTCAAGCCCCAGCTGAAGGGGAAGGGGCTAGGGGAGAGAAACCTGTAGCAGGCTGACAAAGGATGGTCAGTGGGCCTGGGGGATGAAGGTTTTGGAAATGGTTCACAAGGGTATGGGTGAACACACAGTTTTAGGGTTCCTCACTGAGCTTTCTACTCTTGGTTGTATGGACGGCCAGCCTCACCTTTTCAGGAGGAGGAGGATGTTTTTGGAGGCAAAATCCCAGCAAGAAGCTCTGTATTGAGTAGACTGAGCTTGGCTCTCTGCAGTTCCTTACCTGCTCAGGGCAGTAAGGTGTCCCACCTGAGCTCCCAGGACAACATGGCACTTCATTTATACTAACTCTTTAGCAGGCTTGTCTTCCAAAATGTAAATTGAAATTAATTTCTGTTTTCTGTTTTCTGTTCCGCCATACGTCATGAACATTGCAGCAAACATGGCTCTAGGCCAGTTCTGGGAAGTGGACACTTCTAAGGAACAGCATGGTCAGCCTGCTGTTTGCTGACTTACCAAATACCACTGTTGGGATGAGGGCACCCTCATTTTTCAGTAGCAGCATTTATTTCCCCCAGCTCCAGGGGAGAAATAAAGAAGAAGAAGAATGACTGATTATATTGCCCTTTTTCTTTTTTTGTTTGTTTTTTTTTTTTTTTCACTTCTTTTCAACCTTCCAATTAAGCCACGAAGTATAGAAGTCAGGAAAATAAATCTGCAAAACAGTCAGCAGTGTTCACCACTGTGGTGGTGAGTAACAGAGCCAGTAGTACCTTCTCATGGAGAGGACTAATGACCTACAAAATTGATCACTGTTGGAAAGCTGCAGTCTCTCAGATGTCAGCATCTCTTCAGCATGGTCACTTGTTCTTATAGTTGTTTTCACGGTAATTTAAGGTGCACCTTAAGAGCTGGGAGATTTTAGTATTCCCAGTTGATGTTTAAGGTAGAGCTTCATGAGAACAAAAGAGTTTTATTAATTAAATGGACTTAGGAATGTTATCTCCTATGGAAGGCAACTTCTATGGAACAGGTCATACCTGTGTAATTAAACTCTTTGCCCTCCAAAGTAAGGTAGCCACATCCAGATCACTCGTTGGGACCTGTCTTTGGCCCAAGCTAACTTCTCAGCTATGCACAGAAATCATTTGGGGCAAGGGCTACACAGCCAGAACTACAATCACACTGAGACGCATGATTAGTATGATCCCATTCCCTGGAATTACTGCGGGAGTGTTGTTGGAAAATATGTAGCTTAACAGGCTGGACAGCCATACAGACATTAGTTTAAAAAAAAATTGTTATAAAGGTCCCTTATAGCCCCAGCAGCATTCAACCTGTGAATCTTCAGGAGAGTGTCCCTTCTGGCCTTGACAGCAGTATTAAATAATGGATCCTGGACTCAACATTGAACTAAACATTTTGGGCAGTGTTATTAACAAAAGGGAACCTGCATCAGTAGCTGCTGCTAAGATGCCTGTGGAGGAGTTTCTCTGCACCTGCTGGAGCAGGAACCCAGCTGGATGTGCAGTACAGATATGAACCATGAATGTGGCATCTCCTGGATTTCAGTAGCATTGAGCTCATGCATTTGACTGTAGACTGGCTTCAGCTTTTGTAGGTTTTTCTGGAAGCTCATTTTGCTCTAACTGCACACAAGACAAATAGTCTGCTGCTAAAATGAGATGAGTGGGGCTGTATCACAAGCATAAAGCATTAGTCCCCAGCAGTCTGGCGCCTGTGCTCTTGCCAGTGGTGGGAGGGGCAGCAAACAAACCAGTCTCACTGGCAGCAGAAAAGCTTCTGGTGAAATCTAAAATAATCTGTTTCATGTTCACCACAGCAACCAGCTAAATTTTGTCTTTAAAGCTTTTTTGCCCTTCCAACTTCTTCCTTTTCTTTCACACCTGAGGAACTCAGTCGATCTATCAGGGGCTTGCCCAACTCTGTGTTGGCAGCTTGGAAGCGATGGGATGGGGGTTCAGCAACTGCTTCCAGTGACACGCCTGCTCTGCTGCTATTTCTGTGCAGTGTGGCTCCACAGGAAAGCCTCCTCTGTTGCACATCACAACTGCCTTGGCTCTGTGGCTTAGCAGTAATTTATGGATCCATGTTTCTTTTGAGCTTTTAAAAATAATTCCGATTGAAAGGGTTTGTTCTGGCTCCAGCTGAAGTCGGCAACAAGGGCTGTGGGGACTGGTGTTTGAAGCAGAATTGGGATACCGTTGCCTTACTCAGGCAACTTTTACCTCCCTTCTAAATACTGAGATTCCCCCCCACCTCCAAGTCATCTGAGACCAGCCAGTGCTCAGCTGTGTGGCAACAGGGGAGAGGAGTGGCAGGAAGCGAGGGTTTGTTCGTTTACCATTACCAATCCCATTGGAAACTAGCTCCAAGCCCCATGCAGAATTCCAGTAAAGCCCTGTCCTAAAGGGAAAACCCAGGGCCATTCAAAGCTTGTGTTTTGTTGGCTTGGGCACAGCATGCTTCTGGGGCCTTTGACCTCCTCCCTGTACGCTGGCTCCTGCCACAGCTCTTCGTTTGAGCTCTCTGTGAAGTGGAATCTATCACTAATGTCTGATATTTTTATTATTTGTAGGGGGGACTCTTAAAAGCTGGTAGCAATTAGAGCTTAAACGTCTTGGAATAAAAAAAAAAAAAATCCCAAGAAGGAAGTTGAATGCTAAGCAGATGTGCAGGCACAGCTGAAATATGCTGGCTGTCTTCTGCTTCAGAAGCAACCTCATCCACATCTAGCTGCTGTCGGGCTGGGGCAACTGAGAAGTGCTGCTGCTTTTATGCTGCTTCCTGGGCTGAGAAGCCCACATTGTGGACCTGTGGGATTGTTTACCAATTAATACTTATCTTGCCCTTTTATTCTGGCTTAGTTTTGACAAGGAGAAAAAAATTACAATTTTTTTTTATTATTATTTGATGATGGCTAACAGAATTGGGTTTTTATGGTGAGTTTGGTTCTTTGAGATCTCACACGGGATATCTGTAGATATGGCTACCGAGGATCTAAGTTTAAAGTCCCTCTCTTCTTTGGCAGACAGATCTAGGGTAGCCCTAAGCTTGTGGTAAGTGCAGCTTAATAGCTCTGTCTTTAATTATTGGGTGTTTCAGCCTTTTGCTGCCAGCTTGGATGGGGGCAAACTTGACATCTTCCCAGTTGCTCCTGCAGTACATCATCTGCTTGATTTATCACTGCTGTACTCAGGTTCTTCTGTCTGGAAAAAGATCTGACAGCTGACTGAAGTTCATAATCCTGTTCCTGAAGGCAGTGGAAGTCTATTCAAAAGCTAATAGACAAGTTGCTGACAACAACTCCTTCACACCCTTTTCCGTGCATGCCCCAAGTCTGTAATAGAAACATGCTGTATATTCCCTCCATAAGCTACACCATAAGTTACTCTGCCAGATGATTTCCTGTTATACTCTACCAGTGCAGAGCCCTTTTCATTCTTTCTTAAATGGTAGTCCAAAGTAAATTATTGTAATTTACCACAGTTTTTGTAGTGTATTGTGACAGTGGACTGCATGGGTTTGAGAGTCAGGTGGTTGAAAGACTTCAAATTTTTCTCAAGGCTGCCACTATAGAGAGCTTATTGTAAAGTAAGCAAAATACTGAATCCATTTGAGTTCCAGTTTTGTTCTACACAATGAAAATTGTGTCCCTGATCTAAAGAAAGGATTTCAAAATCTCACCATTCTCTTAGTGCTGAGGAAATGCAGCAATGTGTTTCTTGAACTTCTGGTTTCCACTGGGAAAGTTTGAGAGCTGTTTCTTAAGGTTTGTATCATGCTAGCAATTTCTCAGTTATATATGTACTAAGAATCTATTCCTGATGTTTGACTGTCTTGGAGATATTCTGCAGTTCAGAAGACAGTAACAAGTCAAATAGACAAGGCCACCAATATAGCTTACCTCTCTCTCCAACTCATTGAAGGGTACATCTTCTCTGTTATTAAACTGGTAGGTCCAGATCAGGGTTCCTCATTGCAAATAAGTTGTTTGGTTTTTTTTTTTTCAAATTTCATTTTGGAGTTGCTTATCAGATTTAGGAAAGTCTTAGAGTGTAATATAAACACCTCCATCTCTTCTCCAATGCAATATGAGAGTAACAGCTGTCATTCTGCTCCCTCATCCCACAGAAGGGGAATGCTTGCTGGTTCTTGCTTTAAAAATGGGGGCAAACCTGCTAAGTTTTAAAACATGCTTCCAGTGCATTTAAGAAAAAAAGCAGCACTTAACATTAGAGGATTATCTCCAGAATCCCAAGCCAAGTATATACATCCCATTTCACAGAGGGGGAGGAATATCTTTTGACCTTGTTGGTAGCAATTCCATTAACTTTCTCTTTAACCAGATCTGTGTCATAAACATTTGCGAAAAAGATGGAACTTTAGTCATACTTTGAATGTACCTTTATTGGAGCTTTGTACTCTTTTCCAGGGAGCATTATTTGGCTGTTGTTATTTTCCTTAATATTATTCCAGGGTAACAAGATGTTTGTAGAAACTTACATGTGTTTGCTAAGCTCAATCTCTGTGAGTTGTCCATTGGTCTTTTGGCGATCATTAACAGCTGCAAAGCTAAATAGTTTTGCAGATCTGAGGCTTAATAAGTCAAACTGTCTCTTGATATGTGTTCCCTGTTCTATTGGGAATAAGCTCGGGGCATATCCTATTCTGACATCTCAGAATTGGGTCACCTACAGATCAGTTTCCTAAGTTCTGTAAATCCCCTGAAACATAAAAATTAACTGGGTGGTTCTTATGACTTGACCTTCCTCTGAGTCCCCATCATGCCAACACTACTCTTAAGAAAAACTTAATGTATCTTTCAAAGCTGTCTTTACTAACTCTCAGACTTTCTGATACGACTGGTTTTTGACTGTTTTCTTGTGTCTCTAATTACTTTCTGTTTTTATGGCTGCCCTATGATTGGATTTCAAGTTTGGATGTCCAGTTTGTCTGAGACTCCAAAAAAGAGCGTCACTCCAGGTAATTTCTTGCATCTTGGTGTTCTGCATGCTATTAAAAAGAGCATTCTGTTGTTCAAGCTGTGTGTGATTTTTGGAGTTATCTTGAATGTGAGTCTCTGACAGTGGATACCAGGATGTGTTGTCTTGTCACAAAAATTGTTTTTTCGTGATGCACGATTTCTCACAAGGAAGAACTTTGCTTTTCTGGTGACTACCTCACCTTGATGTTGCTGCTAGCAGTGGTTAGTAGTTTGCTGTGTTTTATTTTCCTTGCCCAACTCAAAGCCATAATCCAAGGCAGCTTCCCTGCTTGTGGTGGGTTGACCCTGGCCCCAGCTAAGTACCTGCACAGCTGCACTCTCACTATTCTGTGTGGGATGGAGGAGAGAAGAAGAGGAGTAAAACTGAGAAATCTTATGAGTCAAGACAAAGCAGAGAAACACGACTATGTGTTCCCTATCCTTCTGAAATGTTCTTTTGCATTTCCACAGTAAGTAGAAAGGGTGTTACATAAATAAGATGGGATTCTGACAAAGTTGCAAAATTTTCAAGGGAGCATCAGACAAGGAGTTGGGAAGGAGAAGGGAGCAGGGGAACAACTTCTAGATGAGGTGTCAAGGTCTGGGGA
This sequence comes from Chiroxiphia lanceolata, assembly GCF_009829145.1. Lineage (NCBI taxonomy): Eukaryota > Metazoa > Chordata > Aves > Passeriformes > Pipridae > Chiroxiphia > Chiroxiphia lanceolata. The sequence goes on from NC_045644.1 coordinate 12,754,646, forward strand.
GAAGTAGTCCCATACAAGGCAAAAACTAAGAGATAGACCCTGTGCCTGCACAGGATGCTGGGCTGGTCACCCTGTCAGTTAAGGCTACACATAGGTCTTGGGGGAAGGAAAGATGGAAACGCTCCTGCTGCTTTCCATACCACATTTGGTAAATATTCAAGTTCATGCCCTGTTCAAAGTATGTGAACAAAATCCCACCATCCTCAGCGGATGAGTGCTTACTCGCCTGGAGCTTTTAGTGAGTAATACTGCTATGATTCCAGAAACACTATCCTTGACAGAAGTTGAATATAACCTTGGGAGGGGGGGTGCTCTACTCATCTTAGCAGAATAGGTCTAATTTCAGGGTGGTAGCTGGATATAAAAGTGCAGAAATATCTGAAGTATTTAGTCACAGGAGCCTGTTGGTTGACAGGTCACTGGGAAGTTGAGACAGAAAACAGAATGAGACTGAGCAGGAGAGAAACATGTTGAGGAGGAGACAGAAGAGGTGGTGTCCCATAGGAAAAATGACAGGAACCCTTCAGATTACCTGGCTTGGGGGGGTGAGGTAGTGTTTCTCTGACTCAATGCATCTGTTGGGACTGTTTCATTGTGTTTATATATAAAATGGCAAACTGAATGCCAAAGTTTTTAGCTTTCTTGAAAGGCAAGGAAGCAAAATCTTAAATAGATACAAATTTTATCCCTTCTGCTGACTGCTTTTAGCTAAATGCATGTTGCTAGTTTAGCATAAAAAAAATCTGTGTGTGATGATAGTGCAAATATAAGTGATTAATTGCATTGCATGGTGCTCAAGAAGGTGAATGTTGATATATAGTGCTGCTCAGAAGTGTTATGTACATTTGGCAGGTTCTTAGCTCTCCACGCTCTTCTAGTTAATGTGGCCTTTCAGTTTGCTTCTCATCCAAACGAATACCCAGCTTCCAAAGCAGCTATTCTTCAGTACAGATCTGCCATGGGCTGTATCCTGATGTGTTAAGCTGGCAAAAAAGGCTTGAATTTGGATATGATCTTTACCTGTGTAGTAAAGACTCATATATGTGTCTTAGGCTGTGGCTTGGGGACAGTTTCATGGTGCCCAAGCTCTAGCTGAGGTCATGAACCTGCTCCATGAAGTGGAGAGTCTAACCAAGAATTGCAAGTGATTTAATTTCCTACTCTGGAAAAAGATGGGTGCCATACAGCCACATCCAGAGAGGTGCTGTGGTGGGGCACTATATGGGTTACCCTGACTGCTGTTAAACTCCTTGGCTACTCTGCTCCATGCCATGTGTTGAACTACTGAGCAGGACTAGGGCAAATACTAGAGTATATAGGTGACTTCAGCTTGGTGGAAGACCCAGTTTGGCAGCTGTGTGAAAATCTCCAAGCAGTTTAACAGATTTGTGTGCAAATACTTAAGTATTCTTAACTGTTGCTACCTGTAACCTAGTTGGTTGGAATCGCTGTTTGGAGAGCCAACTTTCCAAGAAGGAGTGGAAAGAGGACTCAACTTCTTACTTTCACCCTCCTGCCTCTAATTTTTCTTGGCTCAGTTTTAAAACCTAGCAGATCAAAAATAAAAAATAAAAATCCTGAGACTAATAGTCTCCACTTGGCAAAGGTCAGCACTGAATTTTTCAGGATTTCGTTGGAAATGCTGCTGAGGACCGTGAAGAAAGAACTGAACTGGAGCACTTGCTTGAGAGAGTGCCTGCCATTTACCATGGGCCAAGCTCATGCTTGAGGCCCTCCCCTTAGGGGCTGTGTTTTGCTGCTGATTTTAGCTGTGCATCACACACACACCAGTGCTGGAAGCCACGGTCTACCTTAAAGCTGCTACTTGTCCCAAACTCTTGAAACCTAGATCTTGGTTCTTCAAGTGCTAGGAAATACTACACGTGTCTTGTGCTGGGGAGTGACTCCAAGCATCAGGTTAATTTTCTGCTGCTGTGAATGGTGGTCATACTCTTTTCTTGGTGGCAATGCATGCTGTTGACATGGGCCCCCTGTAATTTTTTTGTAACAGCAACCCAGGGGGCCAGGAGGGAGTTAATGCAGCTCATGGAGTTACCATCTAGACCAGATTTTTGGCATGTTTAGCCAAAAAGATAAATACTGGAGTTTTGGCTACTCTGCAAGGAAGCTATTGCTCCATATACTGAAAGGCTTGCAGAGCACATGAGCACTGTGGAGTTGAGGAAGGTGGAAGGATGGATGCTCACTTAGGGAGAAAGTATGTTAATCATGGCTGCTAACCCAGGGTGAGAGGATTTGTGTGCTGACCTGGCCATCACTGGGTGTGTAGTGCTCAACCCTGTTTTATTCTTGGACATTCTTTGGGATTTGGACAAGGTTTTAGGCCAAACTTCTCTGGCTTCAGGTCTTCTGAATCACTTACAAGGTCAGATCAAAACCATTCCCTTTCTGCTTTCCACCCCATTTCTGTTTAATAGCAGGGTGTCACCCGCTTCTGAAATTACAGAAATGATAATCTATTAATAACCCATTTGATAGACTTGCCCAAGTATTTATTTTCTTCTCTAATGTGGCAAAGGGGTTTTTGCCAGGACTCTTTTATTGCTAAGACTTTGAGACTGGACTTGTACTGAATTTCTGTAGTAACTGTGGGTGGTGATGAACTTTTGTCTCTGTCCCAAAAGCTTTGTGGCTCAGGTCTGCTATACCAAGAGCTGATGAGGTCTGAGGTTAAATACTAGAACTGGGGGGATAGCTATCTGGTGGAATGGTTGGAGATGAATCCCATTTACTATTGCTGTAAGCTGTGAGTGGTCTTTTACCTCCAGGAATAATAGATGTGTAAATATATCCTTAATTTTGGTAAGTGGGAAGGGGGCTGAATAGTGATAGGCTGGAGTGCAGGAGTATCCAGGATATGAGTCAAAGCCCCAGCTGCTTAGGGCACATTAAGAATATCAGAAGGACAAAAATCCAAAATGCCAAAACAAAAACCCCTCACTGAATAGAAGAGATCCTAGACTGAGGAACACAGTTCTGATCTGAATCCGTATTGTTCCCAAAAGAGATTTGTAGCAGGCTTCATCAGTCTCATCCTACTGCTCACTCTAGGAATTGGTTATTTTAGGAACTCCTTTTCCAAGACCCCTGCGAGATCATGAACTTTTGTATACTCTTGTGTGCATTACATGGCAAACTCTGCTTTATCTTTTGTGCAACAGACACTTAACCCAATTTTTAGGCAGACCTAAGCTCTCTATCTTAAAATACTTTGGGATAAATCACTGGTGGAGGCTCAAGGAAAACAAGTAATTTTAAGAATGTTTATTTATCAAAGTCATGTGGTCCTTCTGATAAGAAAGAAAAGAGGTAAAGTTTTTAGGGGAAGCTGGGTGGATGATTGCTGTGAAGAATTAGACAGATTTGAAGATTTTAAGTAGGCTTGCTGCTATTCTGGGATTTTTTTTTCTCTTCCTCCTTCCCCAGAAGGAGTTTTCCAGAGATTCATAAAGGTTTGCCCTTCAAGAACTGGCTTTAACAAGAAACCGCAGCTCTAGATCCAAGCTACCACAGTTACTCCTCCCTATGCGTGGAAAAGTGCAGAGCTCTGACACTGTCATACGGAATGCCGTGACACTTGGGGACACGTCTGCCAGACACCCCTGTGTGCAGACCCTGCACATGTCCTCAGTTGTGCCCATGTCAGAAGAGCTGGACTACCTGCCAGTTGGTTGTTCAGCTGTGAGTCACCCTTATGGCATTCACTGACCGTTTCTGTGGTTTTGGCTGCCTCTGCAGAGCTTCCACTGACCAGCCCAGTACTAATTCATTTAGTCTCAATCTGTAAACACTTGATTGATAATCATAAAAGAGCAATATAAAAGCCTGTGTGCTGTATGGATTAAAAGAACAGACATGTTTATAGCCTGATAACAACAGAGTAATCTGGCAAAGATCAGGAGTCTCAGATTTCCATATCCAGATGATTTTATTTTTGGAGTCCAGTTGGTGGTTTTAATTTTTGGCTATTGCAAAACCATCGTAGGTCTTAGCTGTTGCAACACAGGAGGAGGAGGATGATGTTGTTGGAAGGGGTACTGTGCGCACTTATTTAAGAGGCTTTCACAGTAGTTGCTGGTCTCCGAGTACAGCAGGAGGAATGATGCTCCCTCCTCGCTGCCTGGTGAGGGGGACACTGTGTCACTTAATAGTGCCAGCTGTGAAGGGCATGACGAGCTCCGATGACATTTCTGCTCAGCCCCAGGAAGAGACTCGCTGAGGTGAGGAGCGGGAGGATTGTAAAGTGGAGCCCTATGGAGAGGAGGAGGGGTATCCTCAAGACTTTAACCAGGAAACGGACTCGAGGCAAAAAGAAATGGAGAGGCAAGCAAACTCTTATTTCAGCCAGCAATCTGTCTTGTGCTCTGCTATGGGGAGGGCTTGCAAGTTGGAGCTAAACCAAAACACTAATTCTGCTTTCTTGGAGGGAGAGGAGGGGGGACCTTTACCTGGCACATCAGTCTTATCCTATCCTCTCCATTTCTCCTGCCTGGGCTGAAGATGCTTTTAAAAAAGTAGGGCTATCATGTCAGGGCAGCATTGCAGCCTGCATGTGAGCTTGCTGGGGAACTCACTCCACTCTGCATCCCTCTTCTCTGGTGTGCTCACACTGAGCCCGCTGTGTTCTGTGGTACAAATTAGACCTGAACTAATTGGAGGGATGCGGAAGCGCCCACGGCAGTGGGTGTAATTGGTGCTGTGCTCCCTGTGGTGTTGCCTGTCTTGTTCTTTTGAATCCCTTTTTGAGGGCAAGCCTGGAGTCTCACATAGTGTACCAGCAACTTTGTTGGCATCCTAAGTGTCATTGAGGAGTAATTCGTCTAAAGATTCTTGTGGGGGATGGAAGGCTGAGGAGGATTAAAGTCTTTTACCCTTCTGACTGTGCCTGAAGGGAATGTAGTAACAACCTAAACCAGGCTACCCAGAAAATGTTTAAAGCTTTTGATTACTGGAATGATCTATGTCCTCTTTCCTCCTCTTCTTCTTCCTTTCTTTGCTCTGTTACTGAAATCTTCCCCAATGTGTAGTACCTAATCCTGGATGAGCATCACTCTGGGAGCCACAGGGACCCCACCCCTCGAAAGAAGGATATCCTCTAGGCATGATCTGCTGTACCTGTAAATGAGCAAGTTTGTTTGACCTTGGTTACTTCCTAGACCAAGGAATTTATCACCCTATTTTTTTGGTGCTAATAGGAGCCCTGTAGCACTTATACAAGCTTCTGTTAAAACAATCTCTTAATTGTATACGTTCCTCCAGCCACTGTAGCGACAAAGAAATCCTCCTGCAGTGAGTAGCTTATCCAAGGCAGGACAGAGTAACGAGCATTTTAAAGTCTTGCTGGATTTCAGATATCTGTATGCAGATATAACCTGTCTTGCTGGACTGTTGTAAGTGGGTTATGGCGCGCTTTTTTGGGTTTTTGGGAGGTTTTTTGTTTGTTTTGTTTGTTGGTCGGTTTGGTTTTGTTTGTTTATTTTTTATGTTGTTTGGTTTTGGTTTTGTTTGTTTGTTTTTTTTAAAGCCAGAGTTGTGGTGGATTTGGAGTGCAGATTCTCCATGTTTCCTGGCAAGGGCACTCCCCTGGCACACGGTTCCTGGCTTGGCCTCAGTGGCTGCCGGTGGGGTGTTTGCCAGCCTGCGCTCCAGCTTGGTCTTCCTTGTTCCCAGCAGGGACACGTGCATCACTGTTCCTGCCACCAAGCCAGTGCTGCGTTTTGGATTTTTTTTTTTTCTTATTCTACTCCCATGAAAACTGTCTAGGAGGTTAGAGAAAAGAAGGCATTTGGGTTGTGGGTTTAGCAATTAGCTTTCTGCATGTCCTGTGCTCCCCTTGCCACTGTTCGGTCCCTCATTTTTCTTTTCCGCACGTGGAATTCTCTGCTGGTGCACATGCATAAACATAAAGCCATGATGGCTTTTGTTTCCGTTTCAAGAACTTGTATTCATCTAATGAAGACTAAAATGAAGTAGGGGTGGTAGGTGTTACTTGTATAAATAGGTCAAAGGAAGATTATAATGCTGCCACATTTGCACTGGATGAGGGACTGTGTGAGAAACAGTGTGAAACAGGGGAAAGCATCTTATTGCACTGTAGGCTGCCCAACTAGCACTGGTTTAAACCAGAATGTATAAGTCAAGGTGATTCATCATGAAGAGAAACATGATGCTTATTTGGAATGGACAGCTATTGTGAAAATTTTTAATATAAATTTCCATGTTGTCAGTTCATGGTCTTCTCCCCCTATCCCTACTACTGGCTGTGGTTCAACTATCTATATAAAAGCTAAATCTCTTAAACACAAACTTCTAGAGGAGATGACTCCTCTTTAAAGAAAATTAACTTATGTAACTTGAGGAGAGTCAGAGGCACGCTTAGGGAGCAAGGAAGTCTTCTAATTTTCTGGATTTCTTCAGTCTGGTCCAAAGGGAGGCATTGTGATAGTGCTTCCTTTCAGGAAACAGTTGAATTAATTGCTTTTTGTTCTAGGATTTTCATTTCACAGGATGCTGCTTTAATGGCTGATGCATTCTTTACCTCTTTCTTGGCAGGGATGCTAATTACTTGTCTGTAGAATCACTTTACATCTCCAGCCCAAATGCATATGGACATCCTGGGTTTGGAAATATAGAGCCCGGCATCCTGTTCTTGGCTGTCAGTCCCTTGACTTTTCTGGTGGACAGTTTCAGACCATACTGATTCCTTCCAGTCTGTTGTAGCCAATTTGTCATCAGAAGTCCAGGAGACCTGGAGTCTGCTCCTGGCTGTGCCCCTGTCACGTGAAATGGGACATTCAGCAAGTCATACATCTGCCTCTGTTTCCCCTTTCCATCTGCATCTTAATCCAGAGCGACTGCCTCTTAATATGTAAAATATATAATAATGTTGGTGTCCCAAACTGCTGTAATTCAGGTAACCTGTAAAATAATTTTGCATTCAGGCACGTTGGCTCTTACTTTGTAAATTGTAGGTGCTTTTTGCTCTGGTCTGACACTTCGAAGACTGTATAAAATGAGGTTAAGAAAGGTTAAGAAACCCTGATGTCCAAAAGGTTTTCATGGCTTTTCAAGGCAGTTTCCAGGCAGAGCACAATCAGTCTGTGCCTGGGCTTGGGAGTGTAGAGGCCCCATCTGTGCTGTTTATGTTGCATCCGAGAGCCGAGACGCGTCTCATACGGCGAGCAGAGGCACAAGGTCTCCCTCCACATCTGGCACAGTGGTGTGCCTGCCTTGTGACTCCATCTCGAAATGCATGATTTCGGTTTGGGGGTGAAAAAGTCAGAAATAAAAAAAAAAAAAAGAAGAAACAGCAGCAGTATGGGGGAAGGGAGGTTATTTTGCACCTTTCTTGGCCCCTGTTTGTGTGAGAGCCTGCTCTCATTCATAAATGGCTCTGACAGCCAAAAGTTGGTATGAAGAGAAACCGAACAACTGGGGAGGCTGGCTCCAAGAGCTCCAAAAAGGCACCGAGGGGCGATGGAGAGGGGGAGCAGGAGCTTGCTGTGCCCCTGTCCCGCTCGGGGCTGCTCTGCCGCGGGGAATGCGGAACTGCGGAGCTGGCGGGGGGCAGGCGGGGGGTGGCCGCGTTTGAGCAGGGATCTGGCGCTATAACTTTTTTTCTTCTTCTGTTTCAAGTAAACACTCTTCCCCGCCTTCTCCTCGCTCCCTCCACCCCACCTCCCTCTCTTTCAGTCCCGCTCATGTGTTTCTATTTAAGGGCTGCAGTGCAGACGAATATGATTGGCATCTACAGCCCCCTCTTGACTTTCAGCTCAAGCCTTTAGAGTGGAGAAGGAGCTGAGCCGCCAAGGGGAGAGCTGTTTTTTCTTTGGGTTTACTGGGGGGATGGCTCAGCTGTGGATTTATACTGCTTCTGCCCAGGATTTTTCTCTTTGAATGGGAGCAAGGATTGTGGAAACCATGTTGGGAAGAGGTTTATTTTCAGAATCCATCATGAAACTGTACAACTAATTCACGTTTTTGGCTTCTTTTTATATTTTTTTTTCCTCCCCTTTTTTCTTGTTATTCTCTCCAATGTCCCTCTGTGCTGCTGGGTTGTGGGCCAGAGGAGGCTGTTTCTATATGGCCAGCCATTTGGGGATATGCTGCGAGCCAGGGTTGTTTGCTGATTCGCTTGGCTCTGGTGACAAGTTGGCCTGTTCTGAATCGGATGGACGGAGGTCGCTCTCAAGGAGCCATGGCTGGAAGCTGGCTTACGGCTTGCTTTTTCCCTTCCCCAGGTGCTGATGCTAGCTCTGAACCCATGATCCTGGAGCAATATGTGGTGGTGTCCAACTATGAGAAGCAGGAGAACTCTGAGATCAGCCTCCAGGCTGGAGAAGTAGTGGATGTCATAGAGAAAAATGAAAGCGGTAAGTGATATTTGCTGGTTTTCCCTCTTCCAGTGGTTTCATTTTTGCATGTGTTCCTCTGCTTTCAGTTTCCTCATCACTACTTGTAGCTAGCTGTATGTTAGCTCCATCTGGTACAGTTACTATGTCTGGCAGTGGATGTTGAAGTTTCTCAGTGTTGATTTGGGCTGGGGGCCAAATGTTGCCTTCTACTGTAAGAATGTTTCATAGGTTTTGTGTATTAATTAGCCAAGGTACACTAATGGAAAATGAAGGGGAAGGAGGGAAAGATCTGCACCTACCGAAGCTGATGTATAGTAGGCTGCTATAGTTGCCTTGCTGTCTCTTCAAGTTTCTGTCAGTATTTCCATTACTAACTCCCTTTTCGGAGGATTTATAGGATGAGTGTTTAAAAATTGCTTGGGATGAAACTTGGCTTCACAGCCTAGCCCATGGCCCAGAGCTCAGTAGGGAGGGGAGAGAATGTGCGTAGATAAATACGTGGCCGTGCACAGTTTCAAAACTTCTTGCAGAAGTGTTAATTGGGGAATTTTGAGGCAAGGAGGCAGAGGCTGTCATGTAAAAGCAAGATGAAATCCTTTCTTCTGCCATTTGTGGAACAACCAGCTTCCACTTGGAAAATGAGACTTTTGGCAAGTGTTTGTATAGATGTCTTTTGTATGCTTTAACTCTTGGATGCCTTGTAGCTTGAAGCTGAGCAGAACAGATGCAGGAGACTGTGTACGTGTGAGTGGTTGGAGTTGGTTAGCAGCTGGTTTGAATAACTGCTTGTCTTTGGCAGCTCCCCCTCCTTCCCTCCAGCACTCCTTGTGTATTAATCCAGAGCTGTTGTCCAGGACTGATTTCCAGCCCACTCGTGACTTGTGTGTCCTCATCCAGAGGAGCTGCTGACATTTGGAGCAGTCCAAGCAAACGCTCACATTGTGGTACCTCCACATGCAGGGCTCTCACAACTGGCTGGCTCTGGAGCGTGCTGGGCACGCCAGAGCTTGGGGAAACTAGGACACCCTGATCTAAGATTCAAATCCAGCTTCCAGAGCTTTGAGCCAGGTTATCCACAAAGATGACCATGCATTGTTGGGGTTTTTTCCTTCTTTTAATGGAGTGGTAATTTCTCTCCTGTATGAGAGCTTGTTTGGCTCAAAGTAATGCAGTCATTTGCTGGCTGGTGATTTAGTGTGGTGTCCAAAAGGATAGTGTGTGGAAATGCACTGGCTAGTGTGCACAGAAATGCCTGTCTCCTGGGTACTGGCTATATCACTTACAAAACTAATAGAAACCAAACTGTTTATCTGCCCCACTTTAAAACAATAGTTATGATTGAAGGGGGAAAAATGTCTTAGCTTTTTAAACAGTGTCTGGGCTAGTGAACAAGCATCCTCGCTTCCAAGCCTGGGGCTCCTCGTTGTCAATAGTGGGTGTTACTGCCATCAGAGCAAGCCTGGTTATATTCTGGCAATTTATATTCATGATATCCCTGTCTTGGCTAATGACTTATGGAGCCATGGGAATTGGGTCGTTAAATAATGCAAGAAGTGTCTGAATTCCAGTTACAGTTCCTTTGTGTTTTCTTTTAATGTGGCCTCTCTGACTTGCATAGTTCACACCATATTGTATTGAACCACATGGTATGGGGAGAGAGATAGAAATGGAGAATGTCAGGGTTTGAATTTAATTAGTGGGTCCAGAAATGTGACTCTTCTAAGAGAACATCCTTGAACTTGGATTACACTTCTTAAAACCATATTCTAATACTTGGCAGTCAGATTTCTTAATGTCCATGTAAACAAGGAAGGAAATCTGAAGCCTGGAGCTCCATGCTGCGATCTTGCTCTTTATATTCATATATGTGTAAGATAAATATATGTATATCTTAAAAAAAAAAAAAGGAAAAAGGCAAATAAACACATAAGTCACAGATTGGTGATGGAGAGAGCATCACTTGCTTGGATCCTGTTGAAACTGTTCTGGTAGGGAAATCATGGTTTTGTTGTTCCAAGAACAGGACTCCAAACATGCTCTTATTCTCTCCTAGGTTAGGGGTACCACACAAATGACTTTAACAATATGACTTCTTGTCTCTTCAGCTATAACTGAACCTATGAACGGCATGTAATTAAACTAGAAAAAGTTTTGCAAGTATCAACTTCCTAAACTCCTTAGTGTAAGCAAGCAAACCTAGGAGATGAGATTACGACTTCTAAGAACATAAGGATATACTTTTCAAGAAAATATGATTATTCGACTGTGCACATGTGTAGTAATTTATCTGACTGATTGTTATGGTGGCTTGAAAATGTTGTGAAACTAGGCTGCTCCTTCTGATCCAGACAAAGGTGATGTAAGGTGTTATGCATGTCACCTGCAGCAGGGGCAGTTCTTTCTGTGAAAGGAAAGCAGAATAGCTGGATACCTTGTTAGCTGGTCGCTGAGAAGTCCCATCAGGCTGGACAGTATATGTTGGATGTGCTGCTGGCCAATATCTCAAACTTCCTTGTGTGTATATACATGCATATAGCATATCATGTCTCCTTTGGGTGTTTCTTTAACTGTACTTTGGGGTAGTTAGATATGAAAAGGCACAGATGGCTGCTTGATTTTAAAACCTTGCCTGAATAGGTTTGCCTGCTGGGGCTGAAGGACACTTAAATGGTTCTTTTTGTTTTCTGCAGTGGGAAATACCTTAATTTGGCTTTGTTGCATGGTTTCATAGGGAAGAAACACCTTCTCTTTACTGGTCAAATGTCCCTAATCAAGGAACAATGTCTTTAATCAAGGAACCTCAAAACTAGTTTCCAAACAATGGTGCATGTTTCATGTCCTGCTGGATGTCTTCTGCGCACTTCTAGAGCCTGAGCTAGAGCTACCATCTTTTCAGATGTTTGCCTCCAAATTGTATGCACTCCTGAAAGGAGGTAAGCTGGGCTTTTTCAAAGGCCAGTGTATACAGCAGAGGTAGAATGGGGGGAAAAAATCTGATATTTAATTTATTGAAGTCTTATCTGGTTTTCATCAAGCTCCTTTAACTTCTTCTCAAGTCAGTGTGTTGCACTTACAGTATAGTATTACTCTGTTACTTTTCCCATATAAGAGACAGTATTTAAGATGTCTCACAAACTGATATACACAAACCCATTTCGTAGGGTCTTGTCTCATAATTGGTTTTCTCTTTCACTGAAATAGTTGGATAAATTGTCTTCATTATTGTGCCAATAAAAGTTATGACTTGGACATCATTTGAAGTTGAAAGTTCTGTCCAGTATTATGACTTAAAAGCGAGGTCATTGTAACATATGTGGTGAATAATTTCCAAAACCCTTCATCTGGGTTATGAAGCCTTTGGGTCACTATAACCTGTTTTTTGCTGCAACTGCCATGGAAGAAAACCTTGCTAGACTGAAGTATTTCTATACTTCAGAGCAAGATATTCAATCATGTACCAGCTCTCAGGCTTCAGCATTTGATTTTTCGCTGCAAATACCGATCTTGGCTCAAAAAAATTGTTCTTTAGACCTTAATTCTGATTATAAGAGACCCAAAATGCATTTGTATCTCATGAATATTTATCCCTTTCTTTTTTCCTTAGCTGGGGAGGAAAATCTGCATGTAGCAATAGTCACAAATGTATCAGGAGAAAAAAGGAGGTTTACAGTCTCTACAGATGTTGTCTGTGAAGTCTGTAGTTACACGGCTTGTGTTTCTTGCTAGAAGTGACTGTGATTTGTTTAAAGGCATGGTGTAAGCAACCTGCCTGGTCCAGCACTATCTAAACATTTCTGAGTTGTTTCAGAATAACTGTGAATAGTTGACGTAAGTCTTGTCTGTCAAGTACATAGGCTTCTTTTAAACCTTAACCAAAAAAGCCTTGTGGAGTGACTTAAAAAATGTATTTCTGCTGCAGAAAAGAAATGTTGTGACTTTAAAGCAGGAATCTGACAGATTTCTTTAAGGTGGAAGGGGGAGGGACTGAGCCAGAGCAGCTCCCTCTCTGCCAAGTTTTGCATGGATGTGGCTTGAAATGGTCAAGCTATAAACTGTGGTGGCAGTGTTTGCAATGGAAAACCTGACAGACAGTGAAGCATAAGCATAATCCTGAGCAGCTCTGCCTCTGCTGCTGCTCTGCTTGCAGGCAGGACGGGTGCTCTTTCCTTGCAGCCCCCGGGAGCTGTGTCTGCAGTGGAGGCGTCGTGGGGTGGTGTTTTCAGCTGGGCTGAGCAGGACCAGAGCCATTTCCTTTGCAATTACATAACTGCAGACCAATTTTTGGTATTATAGTACATGTAATACGTAAAACAAAGCTATTATGGCTGGTGTAGCCTTTTCAGGACCCAAAGGGATCTCTGGGAAGGGAGGCTGTTCTTCACTCTTTATCTGGGATGTGGGACATGTACTGAAGTATCACCATAAGGAAGGTCTCTGCTCGTCTGGGAGTCCTGGCTTAGGGGTCTTGGGACTTTCTGGTAGTCTGCAAAGTGTCAGGAGACTAGTGTGTGCCTGGCAATATCCTCTGCTGCCCCATTTGGTTTCCTTTCCCTTCTGCTGCTCACTGCCTGCAGTCATGATGTAGGAAAGGGACATAGAGAACCCTCAGCTCTCTTGACTCCTGGGGATGCACTGGCTTCCCTATTGCAAACTCCCTCTTCTTGGATTGGGGGCTTTTTGAGTTAGGCTTCTGACTCTTCATGGAGAACATAGCACCCTTTATACAAAGCTGTTGCTTTCCAGGGTTTAGTAAGTGGATTTATTTGGTACCAAATGGGGCCAAGAGTGCTTTCATGATTGACTACTGCATCTTGGCTAAAGGTGCACCCTTAAAGCGTTCCAGGTACAAACAGAGAAACATGTTTTCTTGCAACTCATGGATCAATCTTGCATCTTTATATCCCCTCTGCCATGCCTGTTTTTGCAAGTACCATTGACTTTTAGTCCCCTTTCTTTAGTGTAGGTGGGGCTTTTGTTTTAAATTTTGTAAAGATCACCATTTCTGTCTTGCAACTGCTTTTTTTCTGCTCTACCTCTTTCTCTAGGTTCTTGTCTTCATGATTCCCCCCCCTTTATACACAAGGGGGGTAGCATGGCACTGTGTGCACTGCTAGCAAATGTGTCTGAGCATTAGTATTATCTTGCAAAAGCTGGCCAAACCCCAGTACACTTCTGTTTATTCTAACAGATAAGTGACAATCTAGCAGTTTTCTAGGCTTCGAATGTGGCTGTAGCGCTACACCAAATTGCAAATGCAGTTTCCTAGTTTGCTTATGAATTGTCAATAGCTTTACATCCACTAGTCAGATGTGTTGCTAGTCAGTACATTTAATTGCCAACATCAAGCTTTATTTCAGGTGCAATTGTGCATGTTGGCTTTCTTTAAAAGGTGCCTTTTTTGTTTACATAGCTTTTCAAGAGAGTGTGGTTCATCAGATATGAAAAAGGACTTGATTTCTGTTTGTACACACAGCCCAGCCCTGCCCTGCTGTTTGCTCTGAGAAAGCTACTTCAGTTCTCTGTTTCCATTTCTCTCCAGTGTGACTGTGTATTTGAATTTTAAACCTTGTAAGAGACCAAGGTCATGATATAATAAGTAAATACTCCCTCATATAGTAGCCCCTTCTCTTGGTCAGTCCTTGAGCTGTGCCTGGAATTTGAGGATGAGAAACAAACACTTATGTAGTTTAAACACCTTTCCTCTAGCACTGTTGGCTTTATCCCAGGGGACAGGTTTAGGTGAGTGACCACCACTAAATACTGGGGATGGCTTGACTAGCTACTTCTGTACGTGCCAGTGCTCATAACTAACAAGCAGAGCCAAGCTTAAGGAAGGACCACCCCAAGCCCCTTCTTCAAAAACAGAGGTCTGTAGCCTTCAGTGTCCTATTCTGAATGGACATGGCAGGGCTACCTTGCCATGTGTCCTGCCTTTCTGGGCCTGTCACCAGCCCAGCAGCAGAGGATACTTGATCCACTTATGATTCAGTTCCTGTCCTGCTGCAGTTTTCTGCCCAACGTATGTACTAAGGCAGACAAACACAGGCTGTCTGAGGAGGCAGGGTGGGTGATTTGGAATTTTTGGCTAGGAGTTACTGGAAAGTTGTTTAATGTCATAAAAAACAGTGTTTGTAGAAGTTTTCTCTCCAAACAGGGACAATGCTGGCAAAGCAGAGATGCTTTTCTCCTTCAAATGCTTGCAGCTCAAGGGCTGGAGAAAGGCTTGTCTGGGCAGGCAGACGTTCAGAGATGTCTGTGTTGAGGGTAAGGATGCTCAATGGCACTCGCTTGTCTCACTGCAGCAGTGTCTTTGTCTTCAGGCTTTTAGGAGACAGTGATCAAGGCTGATTCTTCTCTTGCATTGTTCTGCAACAGTATAAGCAAAGCATCCTGTTGGTGCATCTAGTTACAAAGGGTGGGTTTTATTTTAAACTTCAGCTGCCTTGGAAGCTGCTCTCTGGAGGGAGCCTGGGTACTGGTTTTAAAGTAGTCAGTGGAAACATAGTATTGATAGGATGGACAGGGTCGTTTAGACTAATCCAGGCTCTATGCTGGCTTCAGGAAAAGCCTGTGGCAAGCTTAGAGCAGAGAGGTAAAACTGGATGTGATGACTTGCTTCTAGCCAAGTTTTTGCTGGAAATCAGCTCCTTTCTGGGAATACAGTGCCTGACCAACCCTGCAAACACTGAAAACAGGCACTCCCTCTTCCAGTGGCCTGTTTGCAAAATGTTGAGTTGATGGAGAGAATTTACTCTCACACCAGAAACAGCCGGGTCAGCAGGAGATGAGGAGGAGCCCTCCTTCCTCTGCTCTTACCCCTGGGAGCCCAAGGGTGGGGTGACACTGTCTAATGACTCTAGCAGATGTACTAAGCTGGAAACAGCCCTTGACAGCATACCGTGACCTCTCTGGTGATTGTTTTGTAAGCTATTTTCTGACCCCCTTTTTTCTTGCCTTTTTTCCTAATCTGATTGAATTTTTAACTCTGTGCCTCTGAAAGGCTAAGGAGGATGGTAGCTGCTTTCTTTTTCTGACTGTTTTACTTTCAGCAGTCAAAGGATGTTGGTATGGCTCAAGTCCTCCTTAGATTTTTCCAGAATTTAGCTTGTATTTACTGTGCCCAGAGGGAAATCATGCCACAACATTTCTGAAGTAGTTACATCTGAGCTGCTGTTCAAGGCTGCCCTGTACATAGGTTTGAAGACAAGCTGTTTGGGACTGAAGTTTCTTGACCTGTCTATTGCTTGAGCATCACCACACCAATGTATCAGCTGAGCTGGGGATGTTGCTGCATAAAGCAAAATGCTTGAATTAGGAATGTGTTATAATATTTATGTTGCTATATTGTGATGGGTAAATGGCTTTCCTCTGCCCCACTTGGTAACTTACATGGCAATTGACATCTGTTTCTATGTTTAAGAGCTTGAAATGTAGTTTCCTGTGTTGGAACCAAAGGAGGGTTGGGGTTTTTTCTGGGTTTTTTTGTAGTTGTCCTCTATCACTGTGGCAGATGAGGTTGTTCTCCATTACCACTTTTGAAATGCATGTTGTTTTGTGACTGTGCAAAGGGATTAAGGTGGACTCCTGCTTTTCTGCTGGTAATATTTGTTCCAATCCTGTGACAAAGGGATAGTGTCCCCTTAATTGTGCTGTGACATTTCTGTCACTTCTGGGCAGCTCTTCTGCATTTCAAAGACGTCCTTGCTTGGTTTTCCTTTGCCCAGCTTTGAATTGCAGTTGGTACTTGCTCTGACTTCTTGATGACAAGCTCATTAAGAACCCTTGAAATATGGCTGTCTGCTAACACTCTGCCCTTTGCAGTGCCTGGCTCTGCTGAAGCTTTCCTGGGACACCTCCAGGCTGTTCTGGAGCTCTGCTAGTTAGGGATGTTTTGCTTGTTGAGATGGAGTTGTTGATTGTGGCTTGTGTTATTTGGTCCCACATGAGTTGGGAGCAGTTGAATGTCATACTAAAGTGATCTTCGGTGCATTTATAAAGCCCTGCAAAAGTTAACTAGCAATGATGTTCCCTCAGGTTCATAATTGAAGTTTTAAGTGTAGTAAGAAACAAATTACTATTTTCTAGGCATCACTGCCTCATTTCTTATCCCTATAGAGGGTAAAGAACAATTAGCAAGTAATAGGGACACAGGATGTCATGGGTTCATATTCCTCTAAAGCATTCTCCTATTTAATAGTACCTATCAGATCCCTTTTATGTAGTGTTTACTTTTAACTTGTTTTAAAGAAATGTCTTTCCAGATTGATGAAACAACTTCCAGTTTGAAATTGCCCCTCTCAAACATATTTTCTCAAATGTTTTCAGCTATAGTGTGTGGTTTGTGTTAATTTTTCTAGTCCTACTTCCATTGTTTTTCTTAATCTTGGGTAACTGGTGTTCTGACAGGGCTAGCTCAGTTATGTGGGGGTTTTTTTCCATTTTATGGAGACATCTCAAATCCAACCACTTTGACTTTTGCATTCATTTGCCTTTTTTTTAGCTGATGTCATGCCTCTGTGGGACAGCTCTCCCACAGAGGGAGAGTTAGGTGATTGCTGTGAATAAGAAGTTTCCAGATATATTAAATATTTACCTCCAGGGCTGAGTTTTTTCCATGCTGTCATCTAAGCATCCCACTGAAGTAAACAGATTCCCTTTTTAAACTTCCCTCCACCTGGCTTGACGTGGAACAAAATACTACCCATTTAACTGTAGTCAGATCTCCAATCTCTCTATAGATTAGGGAACATCTACATTTCTCTAGTTTCTCAAGAAATAGGAATGGGAGCCCAGCGAAAGGAATTCCCCTCACAAAACCCAGTGGAGCAAGCACGCTTGCCAGGGCAAAGCCTTCACACAGGCAGGACTGAAAGAGGTTCCATGTGGTTGCCAGGTCAGCATACAAGGAGTCTTTTCTTGTCTCCAAACCACAAGAAATGTAGTTCAAAGGAGGGGAAAAAAACCCCAGTGTCAGTTCTTGCAAAGATTGTTTCTTATCTGCATCTGTTTTGGTTTCCCTGTATCTGAGGCACTGAGACCCTGAAGACCCCCTCTAGGAGCAGGAGAAGGACCAAGCGTGTCTGGACTTCATATTGCTAGCTGTAGGCATAAAATCTGTTCCACGACTTCTGAGACTACCCTATTAGTCTGTCTGCTGGGGACAGGGTGGGATGTGACCACCGAAACCATAGACTTGAAGACTTAGTTGTGTATAAAGGCAGTTTGGCCTCAGAGGAACAGGACACATCATAAGCATGGCGAAGCTAAGGTACAAGCACTGCTACCTTTAAGTTTGCCATATAACACATCCAGGTACTCCTGAAACAGCAGGATTTCTATCAGACCTCTGAAAACTTCAGTTCCAAAATTTCCAGCTGCCTGAAAGTTTCTTCCTCTTTCCCTTCTCATTCAGTCCTGTGTGCTGAAAGTTTATGCTTAGGCAGATAGTTAAATTCTGTGTTTCTACTGCATACCCTGTTTGGAGCCTAGGATGGCAGGCTGGAAAGGAAAAAAAATTGACACAGCATCCCTGGTTGAAGCGTTTACTCATTACCTCCTTTGTTTATGCAGTCACTGCCAGTTTTGGGACCCTGAAACCTGCCCCAAGGAAATGTTTCCAAGGAAAATCTGCTTTTAATATTAGAATACATAAACTTTGTAATGATTGAGTGTCCTATATCAGCCAAATAGGTCACCAGCTCAGCACTTCTGCAAGAAACTACCTGGGGCCAAGAAGATACAAGTATATTGTTGAGACCTTCCAATGAGACCTGTAGTTACCCTGTGAGCTAAATTCCTTCAGATGTGACTGCTTTTAAAAAAACAACCAACCAAAAAAAAAATTAAAAAGCAATTACTTAAAATTATTTCAGGTTTTTTGTTATATTAAAGTTTCTTTTAAGAAAGCAAGTCAGTGAAATGGCTTTAAATAAGCCCCCAAAATACTAAACTTAATGCATAATGACTGACATGTTCTGCCCTTTGTTCTAGTTAATCAAGACAGGAATTATACACAAAGACTTTGCCTCTTGTGGTGACTTTTGGGCCTGTTTTTCAAAGTAAGCAAAAGACTGATGGTGCAGTTTCGTTGTGTCAGATGAGGACAAGATTAATAATGGATGGAAGAGATTTTTTTTTTTCCCAAGCTGCACAGCAAATAAGCAGTTCCAATAATACTTTGGCAGCAAAATGGAAGCTGTAATCATTAGCAGACATGTTTCAGTTATGACCAGCAACATAACACCATGCTTTTGGTTTTCATGTTAAAAAGAGTTCAGTTTCCCCACAAACCAGTTTCTTGTCCATCTTCAGATTTAGCAAAACCTATAGAAGTAATTGCCTTGCTTAGGAGTTTCAGAATACAATCAGATTTAGGAGGTGGCTTGACAAAGAGGTGTAATGTTGGCTCTTCCCATCCACCCCTCAGGCTGGGACATCAGATTTCCCAGCATTCTTGATGGAGAATTTAATTATTTTTCTGGTAGAAAGATGTTGGCTCATGGTTGGATTAACTGAAGCACTTCTGGAAGAGGCAAGGGATGAGATGGGCTCTCTTGGATCTCTTTTTTACTGGCTGGCTTGTCATTACTATTTTTATTGGCCGGTTCAGTTTTTTGTATCTTGATACTGTGTAACTTCATCTGAAAGTTTCACGTGCAATGGGACATTACTTTATTTCAAATGAAACTGAACTGCAGTTTTATTGGCAACGTAGTCAAACTTCAGCTTGGTGATCATGGCAAGTATTTCCCAGACCTCACTGGAGTCTGTGTCTCCTATTTCTCCCTGCAATGTGAATGTGTATTGGAAAGCCCTAACCTGTTGCTTTGAAAAGTTGTTATAATTCTGTTTGCAGAACTGCCTCCTGCTTATCTCTTCCTCTCTCCCATCACACATGCACACCCTTTCTGGCATGCTGGTGAGATGGGATTTAATGCAAGCCTATCTCCCAGTGGCTGGAGCACAAGGGCAATGTTGGGTGCACTTGTGCTGCAGACACCTTTGCTTTGTTTGCTTTGCTCCTATATTAATACAGCTGGCATATGTTTGCTTAAGAATCCCAGACTGTTTTGGAACTTGGATAAAAGAGAAAGTAAGTTGCTGCTTTTGCATGATTAGCAGCAACTTGACTAGCTAGACTAATGCTGGCAGGCACACATCTGTGCTGACAAGTGTAAGATAACACCTTCATGATTTGATGTCCAAGTCTTGAGGCACTGTGCTGGCTTTCAAACAGTGACCGTATGTGCAGGTGACATGTATCCTTCTTAAGGATGAGAGCTCTTAGGGACAAAATCTGGCAGTTGGAATAACAAATTGCAGCGTGCTGAAACTGAAATGAAGCTAAGGAAGCCCTGAACGTGATCCCTGCTCAAACACCATGGAGGTGATGGCGGGGTGCAGGATAAATTTCCATGCAGTGGTGATCCTAAGACTGGAAGAAGAGCATCTTTTATTAAACCTGAGTCATTGGCTTGTACACTGGTAAATTCAAAAATAGCACTTTAATCTCCCTTTTATAGCATTTGGATGTTAATGGAGGCCTCCCTGCATGAGGAGAAATAGAGCTGCTTAGAGACACTTGACCCATGTCTTACCAAGTACAGCTGGAGGTTCAGGATGGGTAATGTGAACCTGGGAAGATCCATCAGGGATCATTTGAAACCCCAGAATTAAACTCAAGGCCAATTTATTCAGTGTCTTGGAAACCACTTTGAAGAATCTGCATTTCTGAGTGTTGGCAAGGAGAAGACTGCACACACTGACTCATGGGAGAGAAGGTGAAGCTTGCTTCTGCGCTTGAAAACAGGGCCAGGAGTCCAAGAGACAGTTTCTTTGAGGTTTTGTTCTTAATCTTGACTAAAATTCCTTACCATTACCAAGAAGGACACTCTCTGCAGAGTATGAAGAATCAAAATTATGAGATGGCTGTACACTCAGGATGAGCTTGCAAATTGCTCCCTTGTTTCAAGTAGACCTCTGTGACCAAAACGTCCTTGAATAAACGTAGAATGAACAGAAATGGGATGCTATTTTCATTGCCAGGCAAATGGGATTAACTAAGTCCTATAGAAAATGCCTCTTTTGCAGCTCCTGAGCACAGCAAGCAGAACTGGTGCCTGTACCAGCTACAAGTTAAATTACACACTGGTCATTCCAGATGTCTGTATTTTTAGAGCTGACTATACACTTCCTGGACTGTTAGCCTGTTGGTTTTAAAATAAGAAGTAAGCTTCTGGGGTTGGCGTGTGAACCCTTCCACTCAACTGAGAACTGGGAAGTTAAATATCTCTTTTACAGAAGTATCCAGGTTTGGGAGCCAGCCACATGAAAGGGTGTTGCGTTCCCTATGCCACCCCAGAGTCCCCCTTGCAAGCAATCCTGAACAGAAACCAACATCCCACAATAAGGACACTGCCTGCAGCATGTGGGATATTGGAGACCTGATGGTTCTGGGGATGGTTTGCAAGATCCTTGCTGACACTGATTTAAATTTAGCTCTGGTTACCAGGAATTGTTGTGTAGAGACATTTGATGGAAAACGCTGGTGGTTTCAGAGAAACTCCTATTATAGATGAAATGTAGCCACCCTTTGTAATGCTGTGACAGATGCCAGTGTTGGGACCTCCTCACACACTGCGCTTGGGTTGCACAAGGGCCTTTTTTCCACCAATTAATGAGTAGACACAGCAGAGGCTGAGTGCCTGGGCATGCACTTGCCCTTGACAAGTGTGTCTTGGGGGCATTGCAGCAACAGGATTAGAAATAGTGACTGGGCCAAACTCATCTGCAACTTGTTGATGGCTGCAGGCTGCCAGATGAGCTACTCTGGCTTCTGTAGACAAACAGAGCCAGGTCCTTGATACATCAGGAAAACCATCTGCTACAGCTGAAACTTGCCTAAAGTAGTAATACTTCTCCATATTGCCAAATCATATAATCCTTCCTCTATTTCTTCTTTACCTCTCATTTAAGCAGACTCCTGAGTGGACCATTTGACTGATCCCAGGTAAATTTGGTGGAAACTTAACAGCATGCAGGAGGGAAGACCTGCAAGAGGATAATTGAGTGCAGGTGGAGACTAGCAACTTCCTTCCTGGGTATCATTTATTCTTCTTTGTTTCTAGTTCCTTTTCACTGATCTCCTATACCTTCTGTGGAGAATCCCACGTGATTAATACTTTTTTGTCTTTTGCGAAAGCTAAATCCTCTGCTAATTTGTCCTGTCAAGAGCACGTTCTGATCTAAGGAAATATAACACAGCACGTTCCTCAGTTTAAGGAAATCAAAATCCTGTGTTTCTGTGGGACTGAAGTTTTACCTTGACAACATGATGCTGAGGCATTTTTCTGTAGCTGTCTTAAAGCTGTGCCTTCATCAAGTCTTGGTGGATGGACTAGAAATGCACTTATAAGGTAGAGCTCTGGAGTCAGACCATCCATTGGTACTTAGTGTTTTTCTTGCAAGTGAGTTGGCAGAAAAGAGCCTCAGTTGCTGTAGTTGAGCCTGCCCTAGATTGGTAAAAACAGCCATCACTTAATAAAGCAAATGTCACAGCTGTAGTCACCCCTGTTTAACTGGGGCTGTGGCTGAGGTCAGAACTGCTTATCTTGGACTTCTGAAGCTGAACAATACCTCTTTTTGGGAGACAGTGAACTAGTAAAGGCAGGTTCCACTGAGTGCTCACCTATGACCAACTCACACATGAGACAGACTGCTTCTGTCAGTGATACAACAAATAACCATAGAAAGAATGGCAGAAGACAGGACAATGTAAAGTAACTTGTGAGCTTTTATTTTGGTGCTACATACTCTTTTGGAATGTATCTGTAGCCTTAGCAATATCCAATTTGTAACAAGTCTTTTGCATGTTTTTGGAGAGTGAAGAGAGAAAATCCGTTATGAGCAAGCCACTGTTGTCTTCCTTTTGAGATTTTAATGTGGGATAAAAAAAGAAAGATATAGGAGTGATTCATCCCACAGGCTGTAGTGTTAATCCCATGAAGTTTATGTGAGCAGCATGTGGCCAGCATCCTTGAAAACGGTCCAGGTGCAGTAGTTATGGGAGGTGCCTTGTGGCCTGAAAGGCAAAGGAACGTTAAAATCAGTTTCTTTCTTGGCGTCTGCTACTCAAATGTATCTCTCTGTCATGCCCTCTTCTCTAGTCCTTAATTTTTGCCTCCTATGCTCTCTGCTGTCTGTGCTAGCTTCTAGTATGGAGGAGAAAAATGAATTGCATTACTGGTCATGTTTTCCATCCGTCTTTCTCTGCTCTTTTACTGCTTTCCGTTCAGGGATGCCAACACTGAGGCAGAGATCAACTGATTGATTGGACAGTTTTGCCAGTGAATGAGTCTGAATATCAGCTTTGTTCAAGTCAACAAGTAGCTCCTGATCATTCTAGTTTTTATAACTGGGTGCCTAACAGGGCATGATATTTGAGTGCACCTCTCCATCTCTCAGTATGGGCCAGATCAGTTTTTTGTTTACTTGGGTGTGTACAGGTTCATAATCTTCCCTGAAATGACCGAGCTGTGCCTCCTGTCCCGTTGTACTGTCACGGCACATGGTGACCCATGCAGTTCAAAGCCAGTGGGCACACAGGTGGGCTGAGCTCTGTTTGACAGCTCAGTTTGACAACATTCATAATGCAGCAGTAGCCAGGAAGATCCTGAGTGTGTAGGAGGCTGACCACTGTTACACAGTTATCCTGTTTTGTTTGGTTCGTTTCTCTGCTGTCCAGGGCCAGAGAACTTGGAAGTGGGTGCTGGCAGAAGCGAAACCTTCTCACAAGACTCCTACTCTGTGTTTGGAGGGGTGAAGTCACATTGTGAGGTCTAAATCCATAGTGGAATTTGATGTTGCTTTAAGGGGTCCAAGAACCATGGTAGAAAAATTATTTAAAAAATAAAAATGTAAGGTGTTTACTAGTCAAAGACTGCTGAAATGCTACAGGAGTCTTTTGAGCAGGTGCTTTCAATTTGTATTTGGATGTTTGTCTGTCCTCTTTTATTTCAAAGCCAGTACTATTTTGTTGGTGGAATTTTGCCCAAAAGTGTTCAGAAATTACCATTTGCGGGCTGGTAGGAGGGAATCAAGAGGCAGAGGACTTTACAGTGTGACCAAGAAGGGGCTGAAGAACTGGCAGCAGTGCAACCTCGTCATTTCTAAGACTGGTTTCTGAGTAGGTGGCAGCCACTCTGGAAAATCTAAGTGCAGTTTATCATGAGAATGAAGAGCAGGTCTGGGATGAGGTGGTGGCAGAATACCCAGCCTCCCTTCAAAAAACTGGAGTTTTCAAGCTCTCAACTTGTCACAAAGTTGTCATTTCCCAAAACCACATCTCTTCTGTGCAGCAGAAGGTCCTTGGTGGGCAGCAGTGGTGTGAATATGATCAGTGTGTGCTTGAGTTTACTCTGCATTGCATTTTGTAGTCAATTTTGCTGATGATTTTCACTCTTCTATCAGCTTTCTATAGCATTCAAAGGAATAAACTGTAAATGTCATATGGCTCCTGAACTACAATTAAACAGCTACACATGGGTTCAAGATGACAGATTAGGTTTCCAATCCAGACTTTCCCAAAATAAGAATGTGGGCTATGTTCTGTCTAGTGTTTTGGTTTGGATAAGAGGCTTTTGGTTAATGTCAGTCTTGGAGGAGAGGAAAACTGTCAGATGTCACAGGATCTCAAATGATCTTTGTAGAGTGGCTACAGCCAAAGACACTGGAATGTTTGGTTTCTGCTGAATTTGAGTGACTTCTCAATCATGTGATGGCAGCATCAGGGTTTCCTGGCTATAAAAATGGATAGTAAGCAAAAGCTTATGTGTCCTAATAGTAATTTGCAGAAACAAATAACATTTCCCAAGGTACATGCAGATATTGGAAAATTAACTTGTGGCTGTTTCAACTTTCAGCTTCCAAATCCTTGCTGAAAACCTGAATTTCCATTGGAGTTTTGAGGATGCAAATCATTCCCATCAGCTTCTTCCTTTTGCTTTTTGCAGTGTTTCTAATACTTTAGCCCATAGTAATCCGTCTTGAACATCATCATGGGTTTGATGCCTTCCTGTGGAATATGACAACAGACTTGCTTGTGTCCTTAGTCCCCAAGGCTGGCTGAACAGCCTGATGGCTGTTTGGGCAGGAGCAGTACAGGCACAGGTTGGGTGTCTCTGTAGGGAAAAGAAGTAGCCCCTTCTTCCTGAAGCTGAATGATCAGAAGTGTGTCCTCTCATGGAGGGGAGCTTACTGTTAAGTGACTTCTCATCCTGTGGCATGTATCCAAGCCACTGTGGAAAATCCAGGCTTTTCTACTGCTGGCTTTGGCATGCCAAGAGTGAAATTATTTGGGCTCAGAATCTTCCTCTTCCTCCCTATCCTCTTCAAAGACTGCAAAATTTAGAAAAAAAAAAAAAAGTCCAAAACGAGACTCATGAATGGGGATAGGTATTATGTCTGGTTTGTTTCCTCTAACTAGGATATACAGTTTTATGTAAACAAAATAGTCTTTCTCCTCACCCATTCCATATGACATGACAGCTCTACTCCCTCAAAAATCTGATTGCTTGACATAATTGGCTGAAATTTCCCTTCTATGACAAGTTGGACTCAAGTTATTCTTCTATGATGCCCTCTTCGAAGCTCCCCAAAAAAGGGTGAGTAGCTGTGTGCTGGCACCCTCCTCACAGCTGCAGCTCTGAACCCAAGGAGCAAGTGTGCAGTACCTCAGCTGGATGGTCTGCCTGCAGCAAGTACGACTTGAGCAACAACCTCCAGTCTACAGCCTTGCTGTGGTTATGCTGTTGGACTACACAGCCAGAGAAACAGCAAGATCCTAATGGAAAACTTCTTGGAAGACTGAAACTACTTCTGCACATCTGTCCTCCTTTGGAGAAGGTATTACATACTGAAGTCATGAAATATTGTAGGAGGGTAAAGTCCTCTCTGCTCTCCAAAAGTCCAAGAGCTTCTAAGTGAATGTACATGGATCAACTGTGAATTGCAGAGTTTGAGGAGCCAAGTACTATATTCTCCACCTGTGCAGAGAACTCAGGAGGATGACTTTGCCAAAGACAGTAAGTTGATACCTGCTGACCAGGAGTTGGTATCACTGCCCAGCCTCATCTAATTTCATATTAGTGTGAAAAACAAAGATTTATTCAGACTCAGTGTGCCTGGTCTCACAGAATGAGGTGAAGACACTTAATACAGTGTACAGCTCTCTGTAGCACAAGTTTATGTGCACTTCCAATTAATTTATGTAGATGTTATGTACCCATTTGGAATCCTCCTCTGTTCGTGTTTAAAATTTGATTGTATTGTTAAAGCACTGAAAACTTCAGGGGTTCTGGGGAGGGTTTTTGTACTGACTAGCCTAGCTTTGATGTACTTGCCAAACATCTGTGTGCTTTCTATATATTTTCTCCCTGCCTTCAGAAAAAGGGTGGTTGCATTTATTTGTGGATGAAATACTTTACTAGGAATGGCTGTAAATCTGAAGAGTTGAAAATTGTCAAGTGAGCTCATAGACAATAGTAACAGAGAATAAGGAATTAAACCTGGTATGCAGTCTGGAAAAATTAAAATTCTTCAGAATATTTTTCTTCTTCTTTTTTATTTTTTTTTGTCCTCTGCTGTCATGGGGATATCTAGAAATTGAAAATCCAGCAAAGCTTCTGATTTGGTGACTTGAAACCACTGCAGAGTGTGAATGTTGTGGTGAGACTAGCACAGGGAGGACTGGAAGGTGCTGGAGTCAGGCTGTGCTACATGGACAAGAGCTCCCTGCTGTTAGAGGTGCCTGTTCTCTTAAATCTGCTGGTGACCCATCAGATAACCTCCAATTTACATAAGCAGTGATATAACTTGTACTAACTAATGTTAAACTGGACATTCAGTTGAAAGTTTTACTGCTAAATCCATGAAAAAGCTATGATGTATAAACCCAAAAGCCTGGTACATTTCATTGGGGTTTGGCCCTTCTACTTTGATTCAGTGTAAATTTTCATACCTTCTTCGTGGGCCAATTATAAACTGACTAAAAAAGTGCTGATATTTAATGAAATGGCTAATAAGGTAACTCCGTATCATATTTTTTTTATTTTTCTCATTAGATGATACCATTGCTGTAATAGCAATTTATGATATTTCTGCTCCCTAAAAAAACCCCAACCAAATCTTTCAAAAACAAATTTAAAACCACAAAAAATCTCTTGAAAAATGGGCTATTTGCTGCCCTGTGTCTCTGGAGAGCACAGATTCTATAGAGAGTTACTGTAGCAACACCTTGATTCCAGATGCACAACATGATTGAAGTATTTGACTTTGAGGCAGTAACTGGACTTGGACATACAGTTGGATCTGTAGATTTGAGTAGACTTCTTAGGACGCTTGTGACACTGATGGCCAAGGAGTGTCTTTGCTTGCAGCTGGCTTTTTGTAAATCCAGCCTATTAGAGCATTTAATTGTGATTCAGAGTAAGGATGCTTTTGGCATTTTTTCCACACTGGGATTAGATAATCTGAGTGAGAATATCAACCTGTCAGGGGTGTTTCACAAGTCTCATTCCCAGGGATCTCCATCTGCCAGTGTGGGGAGCTGCTGGAAATGCTGTATCAGTGCTCCAGAGGTATGTCACTGGTGCTTGTAGTGGTGCTCAACAAGCATCAGCTCAGCCAAGGAATGTGCCCTTAATATAGCCTGGGTGCCCCAGATGTATTTAATGTATGGGTACAAAGAAGAGCTGTCTAATCTGCTGTGAGTCTCTCCAGCCACGTGTGTGTTTGGCTTGGATGCCATCAGCCCTGCTCTCAAGAGCTGGAGTGTGTGTTGGCAGCAGGGAATCGTTGTCACAAAGTAATTTTGAGCACAGAGGAGTTAAACCAAAGTTCATTTTGTTCCTTTTCTTCAAACTTACAGCTTGCTTGAGCAGGCAAGGGGTGTGTCAGCTGCTTTTCTCTTTAATCAATACCTCATCTCTTTCATGAGAAGTCTTTTGCTACAGCTGAATGAAATGCCATGCTCCTGAGACTTCTGGCTGTGGTTAAAGACAGGCATCTCACTTGCAAAGTAGGGCTTTTGACTGATCTTGTTTTAAATGATATAGCTACGGGCACAGAAACAATGATCTTGGGTCACCCTTTGCTCACTCTTCTGCATATTTATTTCTGGTTCAGGAATAAAGGAAAATCACTGAAGTAGTTTGCCCGAATGATACTTGTCAGAAGCTAAAGACTAAAAGTATTCTTAAGACCTAGTGCAGCACTTAACTGTGCAGCAATGAGACATATACCCTGAGGTATGCTAGCAGTGCTTGAGGGCAGGATTGTCGGGGTCCTTGATGCTTGACTTCTCTTGCTGCTTGTTAAGTTCACAACTGGATAGGATTACCAACATTTCATCAAAGGTACAGTGACTTTAAGCAGTAGATATAAAATCCCTTGAACTCCAGCATGAAAACAGTCCCTGACCTTTAGCCCAGTGTTTAAGCTGGGTAGGTAAGGTATATTTTAAATTTCTTTGGGCTGGAAATGGTCTTTGTAATTTCTTTACCAATCTTAAAGGATTCATCTGACTTTTTTTCTTTTCTTCTTTCATGCTTGCCATGCAATACCTGTGTCCTTGGCACATCCTCATTGAGTCTGGAGAGGAAGCAAATGCAGTGGTCTTACTTTGCTGTATTGAAGCCTGTGTAGCTGATTTCTAGGACCTCATCTGGAGAAGCTGCTTTTCTTTGCTGGCTCTGGCTCACAATTTGAAAACTGAGCTGAGAATAAATAAGCAAATAGGCTCATTGAAAGGCCTGAGGCATAGTTGGATGGAAAAAGCAAGGAAGGCTGGAACTGACAGTGCAAAGCTATGATGAGTTAAAGGCCTGATAGCGCCATGATGAAGCAGCAAGTGGCTCCTCGCAGATGGGGGTTTTATCTCTTAAAGATGGTGCTCACTGCTTTGCTCTGCTCCTCAGTTGAGCAAAGTGCTTAAGCCTACAGTTGACTAGAACATGGGGCTTGGGGCATTTCACTATTTTCATACTAAATACCTTTATTGAATAGGAGACTACAGCCTACTCAGATAATCCAAGTCCAAAAAAAAGTTTCCTGTTTTTATAAATAAGTAAACTGCTGTGTGAACCTTTTTACAATTGCAAAAAAAAGAGATGGAAATAGCATGAATGATGAGTAACTCCATTCCTTTGTGCTGATGGGGAAGCAGTGCTGGAAAGAACCAGAACTGACTCTGGACAGAAGACAGGTTAGAAACAAAGAGGCAGACTCTGCTTGAGGATAGATTCAGCTTCCACTGACTCTCATGTTGTAGGGGCCTGCTCTGCTGATGGAGAGGCAGAAGTGGCAAGAAAGTGAAGTCAAGTGGCTAATGGTTTTGCCTATCCTATTTTCTATGGAAAAGAGATACCAAGAAGAAAAGGAATGTGGGTGTGAGGTTTCTGCATCTTCTGGGATAAGGAGCAGGGAGACAGCTCCTGGAAGTAAGTCATAGCCATACTGACATCTGTAAACCACATCAGCAAATGTGTCAAATGTCATACTGACCTTTACTGGTTACTGTAATGAGTATTATCTTCTTCTTAGAGCTCACAATTTAAAAGAAACAAACGTTTAATCGCTTTTTGCGGTGGGAAGGTGCTCTTGAAGGTCCTTCTGTCACACCTCGTTCATGGCGTTCAAGTAGAAGCAGATCACATCCTCTCATAGATTTAGATATTCTCAGGCTTTAAGAGAATATGAAAATACAGATTTGCATTTTACTCAAACTAGAAAGCAGGTCTTGAAGACAAACCATACTCTGAAATTTCAGTGGCTGTGATGCTCAGGCCTTTGGTTTGGTCCTCTAACCTTGCTGATGTGATAGGCTGGCAGAAATATCTGAGCTTTTCTCTGAATCATCTTTTAAGTTTTTTTTCTGACTCCTGGAAGGTGTTACCAAGGTAACTCTAGAAACTGAAGTGGAAGGGAAAAATTGGAAAAAAAGAAAATTAAAATCTAATTAGATAAATGTTACAGGGTTGGTTCTTTCCACCTTCCTGTTACATAAATCTTCAAGTACCTTGGGAAGCAGGTCTGTATGATAATTCTTCAGATATTGATGGTCAGTGCCTGTGTTTCTAGAATAGACTCCATATGTAACTTCAGCTATGGAAAAAAACCCCCATGCTCTTCAGAATGAGTCACGGTGTTGGTTAGCCAGGTGATGGAGCATTAATGGCCTGTGAGATGCAAGAGGACAGACCAGATGCTGAATCTCCTTTGAATCCTCACTTTTCTTCAGTCTCATGTGTGGACTAGCAAGTAGGTACATTAGCTTAGTGTTGAGATATTACATGCTGGCAGATGACCAACAACTGTAACCCTTGTGTGGGACAGAGAGTTAAGTCTTAATTTTAGCACCATGCAAAGCTGCTTTCCAAATTTTATTAAAACAGTTCTTATTATTGTTTGGCATCTGGATGAACTCAATCATTAGCAGGGCAGATTGGGAAGGCTAAGTGTGTTGGTACTAGGCAACCACTCACTTGTATTAGCAATGAGTGACAAATAGGTCAGCTGAAGAAAGCATGACCTCCATGAAAATGGCTTGTGAGCACAAAAGAGCTGTACTACAACTTAATGTAGGAGGGAGGAACATGAGGAGGCAGTTTTAAACCTTCAGGTGATGTCATTTACTAGCCAGAATATTCCAAGAAATTATTCACTTTACACCGATGTTAAGAGTCTGTGGATAAGTGGAAGTGATGGTTGTCCTTCCCAAAAATGTGTGGTCTTGGTTGCCTTCTGCAGGCTCTGTTGCATGGGATTTTGGAGTCTGAGAATTTGGGGGGGGGGGGGTGTCAAACAGCCCATGCAAACAAGGGAGGGGGGTAGATGTCCCTGAAATGCAATGGGAAAACCGGTGGGGATTTAATGGCTACAGGAATATGCACTTTTCTTTCTACTGAAGTTGGGTTCTTTCCACTCTGTAATCCTTACCTAGAGCCCTTGGGAGGGAAGTGTGCCAAAGAAACTTCAATTCATTAGGTCACCTTAAAATGTGCTAGTAATCTACTTGCTCTTGCTGGAGGTGCAGTGTTGCGTATACTTCACATTAGTGTTGCAGTGAACTTCAACTCCCTTTCCAAATGCACACATAATCACTAAATGGGATGTTTTGGAATAAATTTTCAGGCCATACAAGCTTTTGTTAAACTGTAGCATTCCAACATCATAATTAGTACATGAGCTAACAGACCTATCCAAAGACTTATTTACTATCTGGGCTGTTTTGCATTGCAAGAGCCATGCTTCTGTGATCTGTTTGTTTTTTATGGCAGTGCCTAAGGCCCAGCTGAAATCAGGGTCCTGTTGTGCTAGACACTTAGGCCCTGTCTCCAGAGAATGGAAGTCTACATAGGGAACAGACAAAGGAAATGCTGTTCAGATCTGGGTGGTGGAGGAGGGGAAGGGAAGTAACTAAGACTTTGGAAACTGAGGAGGGGAAAAACTCCCATGAAAAGAATTGGTATGGTTCTCAGTTCTCTTACAGTGAGCTCCCAGCTCCTCAGCAGCAGGACCATCTTCTTTCTCAGTTTGCAGTGAACGTGCAGCCTCTGTGCTCTATCACTGAGCTTTCCTAAAATAAAAAGGGGAAATCAATGTGTTTTGAGAGAAGGGGAAAGAAAATTAAAAAAAAAAAAAAAAAGAAAACCAAAACCACACCAAACAAACAAAAACCCCTCAAAATAAACAAACAAAAAACCCCAGCCCAACAAAAAAGTCCATCACTCTGCCAAGAGTGAGTTCCTGAAAAGTACAAGTTTGCAAAATGCCTAAACTGAAGGCTTTCTGTTGAAGGTTTTCAGAGTGACTGAGGAATAGCAGGAGATAGATGAAAGTGTAGCACTTGCAGCAGGCTCTGGGCAGGGGTAGTTAAAGGCAGTACAGCATTTCCTCTTTTGGTAGCCTTGTTACTTGGGAGAGGGAAAGGTTTAATCTAGCATACACTCATAGGGTAAACTTAAGTGACTCCCTGTTGAAAAGATAAACACTGTGCCTCTAGATCATCTGTCTAACAGGTTTAGGTAATCCCTTACTGTGCTGCTTATTTATTTTAAATGGTGCTGTATTGTATAATGCATGTGTGTTTGTAATGGAGGGTCTGCAAATCAGAGCTTTTTGCTCAAGGACAGCATTACTCTTGCCCTTGTTTCACGGTTGATTTATTCCTAATGGAAAGGAATAAGCCTCACAATGATCTATTTGTCTTCTCTCAGCTCTGTGAAATGTATGGAGATTGACAGCTTTTCTGTATCTCACATCATTAATTTGCCTTGCTAACCTCTATTTAGCATCAAAAGATCAGCTTTCCTGATTATGGCCAGCAAATCTGTGTTTAGTGCCTGCTCTGTCTCTGTTTAAGCTTTGAGAGACAAAAATGAGAGTCAGAAAATGAAAATGTTTATGTATTGGGACTTTGACTTATTGTGCACTTAACGGTACCTTCCTGGAGGCAGAGCAGCATCTGAGGCTGCTGCAATGCAACCTTTCTCTATGGAGAAGGTGTTAATAGAAATGTTGCTCTTGATGTTCACATAGTGCAAGGCTCATTCAGTGAGCTGTCCCTAGTCTCTCAAGGCAGTGATTTTCTGCTCTGAGTCTACACTGCCTTTCCAGTCTATAAGGAGCAACCAAAGGCTAAATATCAGCCTTTAAACTAAACATCCCAGGTGAGGCAACCAAGCAAGCTGCAGGGAAAACACATGCCTACTACCATGTAGCCAAAACCCTGCAAAGATGCTTGAGTAAAGTGTGTAGCCTTTGTATTCAGAGGCTAAGCCAGAATGAGTAAAAACAAATGCTTAGTTACTTGGCTGTGTGCAGAGTATTTTCTGCAATATAAGAGGAGCGGTCTTTTGCTGGGAGAGGGAGGAGAAATGGCTATCCTACCAGAGTTTTTTGACTCAGTAACTTTCCTATATTTACCTTCTTTTCTTATGCTGCTGATGCACCTTTTTGTTAGAGCTGATGGAACAGATAACCCAGTAATTCCTGCTTGCTTTTTCAAAACTTGCATGGATGATCTCATATATCCTTTCATAAAGGTCAGTGTCTCCTTCTTTTTCACCTGCATAGCCTGTCCTTGTTGTCTGGGTCTTCATGATGAATAAAGATAAAAGACAAATATTTTTCTCTTTTCTTTTTTTCTTTTAGTTTTCTGTAATCTGCTCCAAATAGGACCAGTTCTGAACAAGATATAGTAACAAGTCTACAAGTTTCTACATTTCAGAGAAGCCTGGAGAAACCCTTCAGAAAATACTGAATTGGAGCTTTAGTCTCTTCTTGGCAGTGCCACTGATACTATTACCCATGTATGTCCTTGTTCAGTACAATGTAGGTCACTAATTGGCAGCCTGCTAACGCACTGGCTGCTCTTGTAGCAGGCTATTCATCACTCTGGTGCTCACTTCCAAAGCTGTCATTTCCTGCAGCCCTGTGCAGGCAGGTCTTTGAGGCTCAGCTCCCGGGGTCACTGCAGAAACACAGCTTGAATGGAGCTTGGGAGAAAGGCGATGAAGCGGTGTCAGAGAGAGAGCAGCGCATTCGATTTGGCTCATCTCACTGTTTGTGATAATATACCATCTGGGCTACGATCTCGCCAGATCTAGCTAATAAATAGAGCTGGTCAGAAGTTGTATTTGGACAGCAGAGCTTCAAGGAACAGCCAGGATATGGAAATGGCCATTTTGTGAGATGGTTATCTGAGCGCTGCAGAGCAGAGCTGCTCTGCAAACTCTGCTGGGCACCAGCAAACCAAGGTGTCTGTTCCTTTAGCAAGAGTATTGTGGTTCAGAAGGATCCCACCAAAGCTGTTTGTAAAAGGCAGCATTTTTAACCTGGTGAGTCAGGTCTGCTTCAGACTGAACCAATATCACTGTTTGGTTGCTTTATCCTAAGATTTCTGCTGGATGTACTGTAGCCTTTGTTCATTGCTTCAAGCCTTTGTGTAGTGTTGCTCGGTTCTGTCCTGACATAGCAGAAGTGCGCCTCAGAGGCGGCAGATGTGTTTTCAAATGAAATATGGAATTCCTGTATGACTTTGACTCTAGCACCTGCAGTGCTGTTTGGTACTCTGCTAGGTTTTGTTCCTAGTCCTCAGAGTCTCTTTGTCCTAATTCTGTGTGGTTTTTAGGATTTCCCAGTAAGCAACTGACGCCATGTTCTCTATAGACTTCAGAATAAGAAATTAAAACAAAAGTGACTTTTGTCAATCTGTACAGGAAGTAAATATTGGCCATTCTCTGCTGCCTGTGAAGGCCATTTCCTATCAGCTGGAGCTGGGGGTCTGTAACTTTTTAAACCACTAGGAAGTAATTTGTAATCTTTGGACAAGATTACTACGAGGCCCATTTGAAAGCTTATTCATGTTTTCCTAAAGAAAGCTTGGACACAAAATGTGTTTGCTTTAAGATTAAGTCCTGTGAATGTAAAGGAAATTGCTTGTGAGCTCGACTGTTACACCCCGTTGGCTGACCACTGAAAACACAACCCCACAACTGGTCATGACTAATAGAGTCTCCGTTGGCTCCTAGGGCTGAGCTCCCATGCCCTGTGGGGTGGAAAGCCATCTGTTTGCATGCCTTTACTGTAATCAGTTGTTCATGGCTCTGGAAAATCCACTGCAGGAGCTGACTGCACTGGCGTAGCCTTTCTGAAGGCAGTGGGTTACTTGTTGCTGCCACGGGCTGGGTTTGCCCACCAAATTTCTGTGTATTCTGCACTGTGTGCTGGAGTCGTCCTCTGTCTGTGCCTCAGCCAAACCCACTTGTGGTTGGGAGCTCTTGTAAATTTTTAATTATGGTGATAGCAGCATCACTTTGAAAGGTTTATTAAAACCTCAGACATATAGATTTCAACCTTTTAAATGATGGGCTGCTGGAGAGAAGATAGGGGGGACAGACCTTAAGGAGGGTGGGAGGTGGATTTATTACTTAACTTTCCTACTTGAGCAACATCTTCCTAACAGTAGAAACACTAAAGGAGATATGGGACAGAGGTCCTTCTGGGGTAGAAAATGAATGGTTCTGGGCTGTAATTGAAGATGGAGGAAGGAAAATGCCCCATGAACTTCCCATTATCAGGGAAATGGTCAACTTCTGGGATGTACTAAAGTAAAGAAAACTTTGGGGAAAGGGAAAGAAAGGAAAGTACTCTCTGGTACCACTTGTTGCCCATAGAGACTTAAAGTAGAAGTCTTTGTACTGCCTGTTCAGTCTCTGTGCCCTCTAGCAACCTTACCTTGCCTTGTGGTTACTGAAATCACAAAGACTTCATTTTTCAATGATCAATGTAAATCTATCACTTTCCAAGAGAAAAAAAAATTCAAGAGAAGTTGAAAATAGATGTGTAGTGCGACCAGAACTTGAAGTCAGATAGGAAATCCAGTATTCAAGCAGATCAGATCGGGGAAAAAAAAGAAAATCTGTGATCAGAGAACAGATATTTTCTCTATTACTGTGGGTTGGATGTGTGCAAACACATTGGGCTATGTGAAATGCAGCTGATGTTGCACAGACAGTAACATCATTAGGTGTTCATGAAATCAAATAAAGCAGGAAGGGAAAGATTGTTTTAAATTTATTTTTAGAAGGCATTAGGATGTTTGAGCCTTGGAAAACTTTTTGTTGGGTTTGGTTTTTGGTTTGTTTGGTTTGTTTTTCAACTTTTTGGGTGCTGACTGACTTGTAGAACTGGCTGACTCTGGCTTGATAGCTCTGTGGCTCCCCTAATTTGAGTGGTCTGGGAATGCTGGCCAGCACCTTGGGCATTTTGGCTCTGTGTGTTTTGGAGTTGGTCATGAGCAGGCTTAGGAAATGGTGCGTTCATCTGCTTCTGTCTTGTAGAGCCCAGAGTACTTGACAGTTTAGGAGAAGCTGGTGACCTGGAGTGTGATGGGACTTGATCTGGGATTTACAGGCATTGTCCAAGACTTTTCCATATCTGTTAATGTAATAAGTAGTGCATTTATTCCCTTGCTTTAACAACACAATGTGTAATTTGTACTGGATTAGATGATGGCTTCGTGAATGTACATGCCAATTCTAGAAAACGTGTTTGGCAGATTCCTTTATTCCAGCTGTGTCAATACACAAATCTGAGGCTCTTTTTTTAAATAGGGAGGGGAAGCCCCTGGGTAACACTTGGGCCATAGCAAATAGCTGCAGATACAGCACTTGGAGTCTGTAACTATCAGTTTGTATTATCAGAACCCAGAGATACACTGTATGCTCTACTTGAACAACTCCGTACACAGATAGACCCAAGAAGTCACAACTGTAATGAGAGAGAAATATATGTGTTTATTTGAATGTGCACCTTTGAAAGGCTTGTTGCCTACTAGCTTGTAAGATTTGAATAAATACAGTAATGTGGTATTTCCTAGTTGTCTAATGCTCAGAATATCCAATGTCTCTACTAGTGATGTAACCCATAAAGTATTAAAGCTGAATTGTATATTATCCAGTTTTCTGTTTTCCCATGAACTTTTCCCATGTTCTGATCACTTCTACTTTTTCCAAAAGTACAAGGAAACACAGTAGAAGACTGAGGTAATATGTATTTGTGTGCAGAGGTCAGGGTGTGAATTTCCACATATATACATATGTATTTATGCACATAATGTGATATGAAACAAATCCAAGTAAGCTAGATATTTCAGCCAGAATGTGCAATGCACTTTGGGGCTCTGTATCAAGCACTTATGTACATACCTAGTCAGCTGCCTTTGGTCCAGGAAAAACCTGTATGGCAGCAATAACTGGGATATTTATTCACATGTAGTGGGCTCTCCATGGTAGCCAGCTCTGCTACTGCAGGAACTGGAGTACAGCAGCAATGGGATTTGCTAACAGCACAGCTGAGAAGTCTCTATCTACAAATGTCACAAGATTGTTAGTAGAAGTGTAAGAAGACAGACTGGAAGGATTAGGATAGCAAATCCAACTAGTTACCTTAATAACCAGTCATTGCAGGAAGAACATGTTACAGCACACCACTGGGATTCACTTCTATTTTCCTTGAACTCAGTAACACCAAAAGCAGTGCAAGGACTTCAATTCCCTCAGCTGCTGCTGAGTCCTAAGCATTTGCAGTTACAGTCAAGTATTGGTGGAGAACAGCAAACTGTGGTCTCAGCTCTTGGTCTCTAGTCCAACTTTTAGCTTCATAAGGCAAAATGCTGCTGTGTTAATAGCCAAAAAATGATATCAACAGAGTCCAGCCTTCCAGAAGTCCCCACCTCCTCCTGCTCCCCATCATCTCTTCTCAGAAAGCCCTCAAGTGTTGTTTCAATCACCAAATTAAGCAAAAACTGCTGCAGCCTGTGCTCTGATAAGAACACAACTCAGCTTTCAGGCCCTCCCTAAGGAGGGAAAGAAAAGTGTTTCCAGGGGCACTCCATATGTGCATTGGGTTGTCAGGGTTCCAAAGTGATGCTCTTGAGGTCAGGTTCCTATTATGTTTTTATAGGGACACCTGTAAATTTTCAGTTGAACACTGGAGCAAGGCACAGGAGTGTGCAGCCTCTCATCCTCCTTCAATGTGTTCTCTCTTCCCTAAATGTTAAAACTATTGCTCATTTTTAAATATTGAGGGTAGCTTACTGGGCAGAATGTAGTCTGTGGCTGTGTGACCACTGTTGAACAGCAATCAGGTGTGTGGTTTCTAAGGTATGTCCTTCAGATGTTCTTGGTACTGGGAACAAAATGTTTGCTTATTACATTTTAGATGCTTTTTATTTTTTTTTTTTTTTTTTGAGAAAACCAGAGTTTATGTGGTTATAATTCTTCATTCAGTTTTTTAATGCTCTGGTAGAAGGCCTGTTTCATAACCCATATAGAAGGTCAAATTTCCTGTGCTGGGCTTACCAGGAAAGGAGTGACAACTGTGATCCTCTTTTCTCTTTTCTCTTATGTGAAAAAGCCAACAACTCTGCCCTATCACAGCACTGTGGCCTCTTAGGTTATTTCCTCAGCAAATTGAAAAACCTCTTGGAGTTAAGCAGTAACTTGGGCTGATGAGTTTTGTTCCTGAGTTCCTAAAGCAATACTTAGTGCACCCACAGTAGTTGCAAGGTAACAACCTTCACTCTTGACTGTCCACCACAGACATTTGGGGTTGCAATACTTCCTCTGGGAGGTGGAGTTTCCGTGATGAACCATGCTCCCAGCGTGTAGCTCTAGGACGTGAACTGGATGGAAGGATCATGTGGTTGATCTGGAATCCTAACATATGGCCCAATCTGCTTTGGGCATGGCACATAAAAGGCTGTGAACCTGTGCTGTGGATCTTAATTGTGTTCAAGTAGGATGTCTACCACAAGCACATCTTTCTTCCTTGAGCATGTCTCTGAGCCCCACTTTCATCTTTAAAAGTAGACAAACATTGCTTCACTGTTGAGTAGTGGTTGCAGTGAAGTCTGCAGTGCACACAGGCTGGAAAACATTATGTGTTTTGAGGTGAAAGATGCCTTTAATATTTCACCAGCTTTAATAATTCATCCTGAGAAGACAGCCTTAGTCCGCCTTGCAGTGACTCATGCATGGACTTCTGTACCCTAAACTAAAGTCAGCTCTATGCTAGAAAGACCTCTTGCATGTATCTCCATATTTAAAAGAAAGATGCCTCTTCTGTGAACTGTAAGGATAAAATTCTCAGAAATTGAACACTGGCCTTCATATGAATTCAGTGGTTTCAATCTAGTGCCTTTGCCAAGTGTGTGGGACTGAAGTAGCCCTTTACAGAGAGCAGAGCCAGTATGGACAGTAGTGTCTAACAGCATACAGGCACAGAAGTGGGTGTGAGCATAATCTTACTGCAGAAAAATCTGTCCTGTAGAATGCCACTCCTGGTGCCTTTCTGTTTCCACTTCTACGCATTCTTTAGAGGTCTGTCAGAGGCAATTACGATTGGCTGCCCTATGTTTATCAAATATGTATGTACTGTGTGGGACAAGCTCTAGGGGATGGAAAAAGCAGGTGCCTTCAGCTGTGCAGCAATACTCTTACCTTAGCTATTTTCTAATGAATCAGATCATATCTCTGAAAGGAAGTAATCAGCTGTTGGCATGAAAAGGTCTGTGTGACAGGTCTGGAAGTGACTTAATTGCATCTAGTATTGCTTTCTAGGACAGTTTATGTTATTGGATTAAAAAAAGTCTCTTGAGTTAGTTCAAAGGCAGAAGGACTTAAAAAAGCATCTGAAGCCCAAAGAACGCATGTCAAATGTACCAGACTGCTGCTTGTGTGGGATTTTTTCAAGACTCTTGAGAGATGGAGTGTTATTTAAGTATTTGTTTAGAGGAATGTGTACTCCTGCAGGAGAAATATCCATGCCCGACAGTGTTGCTATCAGTCTTGTTTACTTTACTTGAGCTCATAAAATCTATAGAGAAATTAATGGCTGAGGAGAGAATTAGAAACTAATGTTCAGCATTGTCCTGCAATTTTATGTATTTATTTCTTAAAGTGATTTGTAGCATCTTATGATCAGGCAGGCTTCAATGGGAATAGCTGATTCCCTGTTGGTGTGAAAAAAGGGACAATACTGAAGAATGGCTGGATAAGGATAGATGTAAAGATAAGCAAAACTTGCCTAAAATGTAATCCTTTAACTATGTTCCAGTAGTTTCCCATGGTGCATGTTGTGGTTAACATTTGCTTAATTCTTTTGCTTTTGTAAAAGCCTTTTGAGAAGAGGATTGGGAATAAAATTAAAAGCAAGAACATGATTTTTTAGAATCAAAGTCTTTTTGTCATTTAGTCATTCTGCAGTGTGACCAATCCATTTTGCAATCACCAACTTGCCATATGTATGTATATCAAGTGAAACTGGTAATTTCCATAACTTAGAAAATGCTTGAGAGTTATCTCAGCTTCCATGGACTCTGTGGGTGTGGAGACATCTTGCCGGTTGCAGCAAGGGATGCTGACAGATGCCAACCAAAGCAGCAACATATGTGGGGAGAAAATTGCACTCCTACCTTAAAAATTTGCATTCTGAGGTTAGTGTTCAGGCTGTTGGAGTAATGCAGCAAAGCTCAAGTTGAGCTTCGTCTGGTCACAGTGGCTACAACTCCTTATGTGCCTTCTGTGAGGCTCAGACTCCCTTTAAATCCTCTTCAGAGACGAGGGCTGATGAGTCTCAGTCTAGATATCCATGCCACATCACCTTTAGAGTTGTGTTTTGATGCCTGAGAGACAGGGGCATCTGTAAGAGTTAACTCAAGCTGTAAAGCACTGCCTAATTTTTACAGATGGTGTGAGTGCAAGAGAGAACCTCAGACTGGCTTGGCAGTGCACAGAGATAACTTTACATAATTCCCTGCAGATGTTGCTGCAGAATGGTTTTAATAATGAATGGTGAAGTCAAGCTCAACTCCAGCATAGAAGGAGAACTCAAAATAAATGCAGTTTTGTTGTGTGTTTCAAAAGCAAGTTTTCTAATATTTCTATGATGCTCTGGGTTGGGAAAGATGGCAGGGGAGGGGACAAGAGATTGGTCTTAGTTTGCGCCATTATAGCCCTGGCTTCCTGCAAACAATCTGGCTAATTTGTCTGCAAATCATGAACACCTATGAACCTGGGGACAGGGGGGAAGAGGTGGTGGTACCAAATGGCAGCTGCCCAAAGCTTCTAATGAGAGGATGGCACAGAGCAAGTACTTCATGATCAACTGGGCAGAGTTCTGCAGTTTGTGGATGACATGCAGGGGATATGTTGAGGAACTTGTCTGCACTGCTGCCATTTTCTGCTAGGAGTCAATTCTTGCAATATGCTGTAGTTTCCTTTCTGGAAGGTTATGGCTTGGATGTGCCATCATAATTCAGGTTTTGGTCTCATAAGGGGTGTGCTGCCTTTACAGTGTCTGCTTGGCTGCTCTAAGACCTTGCACATCTTGCTTGTGAGTATCCATTTGTGACTTCTCTGTTGCCAGGGTGTGTTGCTGAAAGTTTCTCAATCTTCTCAGTTGTTTGGGTTGTTTAAGTAAAACACACTTTTTTTCTGTAGATGTGCTATTTCAACGAGCTACATAAAGCCTTTCTTTTGTCTTTTTGAGAGACAAGTTTGAAATGGGAGAATTTCAGAATTGGGGCTGTTTTTTCCTGAACTTGGACAGATGCTGCTGATTTCTCAGTAGTTGTGGAGATCTCTCATTTATGCTTTACCCTTGCACAGAGTTTATAAAGGAAACCTTTAGAAGGAAATGATAACTTTCATGAGTTCTGTGGTGATTAGAAGCTTTAGCCTTAGTCATTGGTTGAAGAATCAAAGCAGCTTAAAACCTCAGCTGGACTCTTATATGCTCTGTCTGTACATGGTGCTGGATTTGGTTGAGTTACTTGTCTGTAACGTAGCTCAAATGTGACTTGATCTCCAGCTGTTACACTGGAGCCTGTTCACAAGATCAGAGTCGTGAGTTTTCCTCGCTGAGGGCTTTCAGGAGCTAGGAATGGCAGTAGGGAGGCATGGTGAT
Organism: Chiroxiphia lanceolata; assembly: GCF_009829145.1. Lineage (NCBI taxonomy): Eukaryota > Metazoa > Chordata > Aves > Passeriformes > Pipridae > Chiroxiphia > Chiroxiphia lanceolata. Next base: position 12,795,550 of record NC_045644.1, read on the forward strand.
GTGAGGGAGGCATATGCGCAAGTGCATACCTAGGCATGAGGGCGAGGGGTATTCTCTTGGCAGGGAGCCCTTTTGGATGGAGGCTCAGCTACTCTGTGGCCCCAAACACAAGACCTAAACTTGGCTCTGAGGCCACTGTGCAGCTCAAGGAGCCAAACCAGAGGAGCTGTATTGTGAAATGGGCTAGCACTGGGTTGGCATCAAGCAAGTGTGATCCAGCTCTCCGAAGAAGTTTTTACCATGGTTTGAATTTGGCCCAAAGGTACATTTTTTAAGTTAGGCAAGTCTTTTTTGCGATTGTGCCTTATTTCTTTCTGAGGAAGAGTTTACGTAAACTATTCCAGGCTAATTGATATCAGCTGAAAGCCAGCTTCTCACATTTTGTGCCTAATTATAACTGTATGTTAAACTGTTTGCTACCCGTGTCGATACGTTAGTAGTGAAATAAGGAACAACCATGAAGACGTGTTTTTGAAACGGTCTGGCAGATCCTGCATGTTCGCTGCTGTGGGCTTCATGGCAGGAGAATCCACCTCCTGCTGAGGGAGAATAACTAAATTTAAACTTTCCAACCATGAGCCTTGTGAAGCAAAGTTTCCAAACCTCTGTTGGGCCAGAAGATGGAAATCCATGTCTGAGTTTGGAGAGTAAATAAATAGAGCTGCCTAGGAGCTGCACGGAGGCAAGTGAGGGGTTATTGCTTGGGGCACATTGTCTCCCACCCACATGCTCCAGGGAGTAAAACAGGGTTTGTAACTACTCTTCTCTGGTAAAATCTTCCGTGACAGGATTTGGCATGAACTTGGGTGACTTTTAGCATGAACACTTGAGCATTGTTTCAGGAGGGTGGTTTTTTCTTTAAAGACAGTTGCATGTGGCATGGCAGCAGAGCCCAGCCCAGGACCTTCTCTTCCCCCTCGCTGGGCTCAGGCTGTGGCATCCCAGCTGTGGGAGAGCTGTGTGGCTATCACCCAGCTCGGGGCTTTGCCCCTCCATAAACTAACCAGTGTTTGTACCCATCTATTCGCAAACCAAGATGGTGCCTTTGCTCATCACAGGCAGGCTTGGGAGTCTTCTGTGAAATTTGGTGTGTTTATGACAGCCATTAAAGTCTTTAAACTGTTTTGAGGTGCGTGTACAGAAATAGCTGTTTTCCCAACTCCCTTTGGGGGAGTCTGGTAGGCTGGTATTGGACAAAAGTTTGCATTGTCCTGACAAAGCAGCTTGTGTTTTTGGAGGGAAACTGGGAGATTACAGAAAACAACAGAAGTGGTTTGCTTACCTGTTAGACTTTTTATTGTCCTGTTATCTTAACCTGGACCTTGTCTGAATGGAGGAGAATCTAGTTGTGCTCATATCTGAGAGCAGGAAGTTCTTGGCTGAGTGAGTCTACATCAAAAGTAGCGGAGGATTCCATAAATCAGTGTAACCAAGCAAGAAAAGAGGCAAGGATAGTTGTGGTTGGAATGTATTTGGTCTGAAGTTGGTTTGCCTATAATTTTATTCATCTATCCACAGATATGACTGAAAGGTTATATCCCTATAGCTGGTGAATACTTAACATTTTTATAGATAGTGGTAAAAATTTGGATGTTCGGGTGGGAAGACAAATAATTGGCACTCATTACCTGAAGTCACATTTCAGTTAGCTTTTTCTCTCCTATTTCTGTTCTGTGCAGTACTTTCCAGCTTCCCAAGGCATTGAATTCAGGTCATGTTTTTTAAACACCAGCTGTGGTTACAAGTGCTCTTGAAGCACTTTTGTATCCTGTTCTGAAATCTCTGCCCTTCTACTAAAGTGTTTCCTATTTCCATCATTTGACTTCTGTAATACTTTGTATTAGAACTTGGGCAGCATTTGTGCTGCTTCATGTACGTTCACACATACATATATTCATATATGAAGTGTTTTGATACTGTAGATGTACGTGTACATGTGGTAAGACCAGCTTGGAAAAAATGAATTACAGAACTTGAATCAAAGTTGTGGTTGCACTTTGAGTTTCTTAAAATAAATTGTCATTTGCTCCGTTGCACCCATTTTTTACCACTGGGAGAGTATCTGATAGAAATGGTACAATAGGACTAAACCCCTTCTTGTTCTAGGACGCTGTGGAATAACTCAAACCTGCACTGAAGCTGCTGACACTGCCATCTTCTCGGTAGCAATTTACTGTTCTTGCTCCTCTTAACGTTGACTTCTTTAATTTCTTTTTGTAGGTTGGTGGTTTGTGAGCACAGCAGAGGAGCAGGGATGGGTCCCTGCTACATACCTGGAATCCCAAAATGGAACCAGAGATGACTCTGACATCAACACATCTAAATTTGGGGAAGGTATGGAAAGCTTTTTGTTATCAAGGAGAAATTGGTATTCACTTGCTCTATGCTTTTTTCCCCTAGAGGAAAACTTGGAAAACTCTTGCTGCCACTTATGGCTGTTAATCCAGTGCAGTAACCTCTTCTCCCATCTTGTATCAATAAATAAATTGTTGCAGAAGAAATCGGAGTGAAGTACTATGTCTGTAATCTCTTTGTGACCAGCTTGGACAATGAGTGTGATGAAAGGTTCAAAAGATGAAATGATGCCCATTATAATACCCTTTAAAAGTAGACAAACAACTTATTTGCAAGTCCAAGCAGTTTGTTCTGGTGGTGTCCATGGAAGGAGAGAACTTGCATGACTTGTTTGCAGAAATTACACAAGCGAGAGCTTCTAATTGGAAGAAGATGCATGATAGAGCCACAGACCATTGAACGGAGTGAGATTTAACTTCAATTGTTCCTTCTCGTAACTTTTTTTTTTTTTTAATTAATCTTTGAAACTAGTTTCACTACTGTTTGCTGTGGTCTGTGGTTGTGTGGAAAGGTAATTTTATTTGGTGTGGTCTCTTTCTGTTAAAAGTGAGATGCCATTTGTCATGATATGTATTTAGCTGCACTGCTTTTTTTTTTTTTTCTTTTTACTAAATATGCTTAATTCAGGTTTCAGAGGTGGAATAGTACAGCCTCACATATTCCTTAGTTCCATTATGAAAGACTAACCACATCTTAACAGAATTCTCATGTAGCAACTGTGTACAAAGGACACTTTTATTATTATTTACTCAATTCTAATGAATCTCTTGCTAAATCTAGGTGCTCTTGATGTGACACTTATGTAAAATGTATGTGGAAACTCAGCTGACCTTTCCTTAGCACAGGCAGGAGGCTTAGAGATGTGTTGGGGTGACCATCTGCCCATTAAGAGAGCACACAGGCAAAACATAACTGTGCTGGGCCCCAGGGGTGACATCTGTGGCTTATTGAAATCTCTTTCTCTATAACTCATTTTTCCCTGTTCAAATCTACCCATATCCTGGGTCACTTAGGGTTTAGAGACAGACTGGCTGTAGACTGGTAGGCCAGGAACCAGTCTGGTATGATGCAACATCTTAGCAGATGCAAAAGCAGTTAGTAAAGTTTCCTTGTTAGTAAAGAACAAAAACTTGCTGCTCTCGTCTGCAAGCATTGAAGAATGCCTCATCTGTTGGTCTGTAGCTTCCTCCCTTTTCCTGACTCTTAAACAGGGTGCATGCTTGACAGCTTTATTGCTTAAACTGCTTTTATTTCAAACTCTCCTCCACCTTTCGTGTTGCCCTCTGGAGTGTACTCTGCACAGGGATGTTGCCACAGAGCAGTCTATCCTGGATAATGGCAAATCCATCAAATGTTCCTTATCTCTTTCCTCTCGGTCTCTTTTAATCCGTTACGCTGCTCTCTTCAACTGTGGTCAGCAGTCCTACTCCCTGCCTTACTCCAAATCCAGATATGCTGAAACCCGAGACTGTTCTTCCCTTTCTGTTCAGTTCCACCTCAGTGACAAATCTAATTGCATTACCTCCACAGCTGCCTTGATGTACCTCAGGTTTTGCTTGCTTTGCAGTAACTTTGGTTTATGTTATTAACCATATAAACTGAGACTTCTTGTGTTCGTTGTTTTTTCCCCTCCAGTTCTTCTTTGCTTGGGCTATTCTTCTCCATATATTTGTTTCATAAGTGAGGAAAGAATGACTCAGGTTCACTCTCTTTAAGAAAGTGTATAAAAGTGAACCTACTTAGACAGAAAACTTGCCAGCTCTCTCTCAGTAGGCAGGAGAAGCGTGCTCTGATATAACTGAGGAGGAAGGCACTTTAAGTGAATTAAGTGCCCTAGCCCCTAAATTTAGAGTTCATACAAGTTTCAGAGTGACTTTGAACGGGCAGAAACACTCATATAGGAGCTTTCTGTATCAGACTCTTGGTCCTCCCCGTTTGCACGGGCCTGGAACAAGACCACAATCCAGGCAGACCCAGAATTCTGCTCTGCTGTGGCAGGCCCTTGTACAGATAAGGAGGTGCTGAACACAGCTTATTAATAATTCTACCTCTACATAGCAGTAATATTTCCATATGTCTCTGTTTAAATAATCTGTTCCCTCAGAAAGACAGAAGTGTTTCCTCCCTGCATCTGAGCCTGCACAACATCTTTTGTCAGGATGAAGGCAGACAGCTGACTGCTACCTGGGCCAGTGTTTAGACCAACACCATCTTGCAAGGGTTGGAAAACATTCAGAAAGCAATCTAAAGAAACATTCAACAGCTACAGGAGCTGATAAAGTAAACATGTTAAAATACTCTCTGGAAAGGTTTAGACACTTATTGATAAACAACCTTTTTGGTGACTGACTGTGGCATGACCAACCAAGTCTAAGTCTGGGATCAAATGGCAAAATTCAATATCGTTGAGGAGTAAAAAACCCTGACTTGTACAGAAGCATCATTGTGATATGAGGGCTGTCACTGGGGATGGTTCTATGTTATGAGGACACGGTGTAGTGGATCTGTGTGACCCGCTGTTTTTAAGGGGTGCTCCTGGATGACCAAATCCTCCAAAGTCCCAGTGTGACCAATTAGCAAGGTGACTGCTCTGTGCTGACACCTGCAGCCAGTTTCTACCCCTTCTGGACCCCTCCTTTCTGCAAACTTTTATGTTCAATCTTTCATCTCCTCCTTTCTTGTTCAGAAATCTCCTACTGCAGGCAGCCTTACTGTGAAGTTAACTTCTCTCTCTTCTATAATCTGTGTGTCTAGTGAGGTGTCCTGTGTTGCCTCTTGTGTAGAATGTATGTAACTGGCAGTCTAATGTCCCGTTGATTTGGAGAAAGTCACCAGGTTAAGTTCTCTCATCTTCTGTCCCACCATGGGCTTCCAAGAGGATCACCGATTTCCATTAGCCAAAACCACAGCAATCTATGAACTTGATATTCAGCTCCTCTGAAAATTTGTGGTTGTTTTTTGACAACATAGGACTAAAGGGGAAGTACAGAGTACACAAACTAGATATTGTGTCTGTTCAACACCATTCACTGGAACTCTGCTTAGGGTGACATGGAGAGGTTTAGGCCTTACAGCAAAGATGAGAAATTGAGGAGAGTGAGCTGGGTGCGGAAGTCTGTCTAAGCCCCTGACAGAGGGGCTTATCCCCTGATAAAGGACAGAAAGTCAAAAACCACTTTTTGGTAAAGTTTGGGTTTTTTGTTTGGTTGTTTTTTGATTGTTTTTTCTTTTGTTCAGCTAATGACTCCCCAGTCAAATAATTTTGCTGTGCCTGAGTGTCTACAGAGCATAGTTCTAGAAGACAATGGTGTCTACTCCATGATGAGACAATTAAGAAAAATGGGGGCAAACATTTTACACAATGGTGTTTAGAAGACTAGGGTTCTGCTCCAGTGTAATGGCATATTCCCTAAATAAGTGCACATAAGAAGAATTGAGTGATAATTAATGATGTGATATCAGAATTTATGAACAGCTTCCCAGCATCACTAGCAAAATGATTGTGTTTGGACTTCAGCTGTCGCTGATGTGCAATATTTTGCATTGCTTTGTGGCAGCATCAAGCACCCCTGCAGTAGTTGCCAGATTAGCATGGAAGCCCTTGAGTGGAAAACCAGAAGTGTTTGTCTATGTCTCTGTGCCAGTCCAATGGGTCCTGTACAGGCAGAAGAAGGAACTGAGTACAGATCTAAGTATGCGGTCCAGAAAACAAGTGGTGTCCTCTGTGCACAGCTGCTCTCACAATGCCATTTCCATAAGTGTTTTGTCTTTATTTATAGTTTAAGCATAAATTATTGTTTCAATGTGTAGCTAATACTCAGTCCTGGCTTGTTAGCTTCTTGAGCCTGCTCGATAATTACAAGGTTAGGATTTTCCTCACATTTGTAATCTGTATATTAGAAGTTTTAATCATGAGAATTAGCTGTGGCAGTGATTGCGAGTCACGTCTTGCAAGCAAGGTGACATCAGACACTTTTCCCTTGGGTTCCGTTCCTGAGTGCTGCTTTTATAAGGGAACTCATGTAAGAAAAGCTTTTTATTTCTTTTATTTGGATTTGTTTATGGTGTTGATAATTTTGCTTAGAGAGGATTAGAACCCTGTTGGGTTTGATGTCGTATGCAATAGAGTGAATTCCCCAGAGATAATGCAGCCAAATTAAGAGACGAAACTGCCACTGCACCCTCCTTGGACAAGTCGTGTAGTTGTTTTGGGGGGTGTATATGTTTTTTGGGTTTTCTGGGCTTCATTTTTGAGAAAAGCCAATAGCAAGAGTTGCAATTTGTTACAGTTCTGCATGGTTCATGTTGCTCAGGCTCAAGAAGATAACTTGTTCCACTGTACTGTATAAACTAAAAACATCTGCATCCTGCCTAATCCATTTCCACTAACAAGACCAGTGCTTGTTAATGCCATGTTTTGTTTTTATTCCTCATCCCTCCATTTTTTTTTCTTCTTTTTTTTTTTTTTCCTTTGTTTTGTCTCCATCCATGTTCCAAACTAGTTTCTAAGCGACGCAAGGCTCACCTGAGACGCCTGGACCGGCGATGGACGCTGGGCGGGATAGTCAACAGGCAGCAGAGTCGAGGTGAATTAATAGTTTCCTATGGCACCAGCCACTGAGGGTGCTCCAAAAGCCATACTGCAGCTTCGTGTGTTGGGATCTGAATATTTGGCACTCTGGTAGAGAGAAGCTCCAGAGTTCAGATGTGGATTTCAGCTTGAGGGTGTCTTGGAGCCAGGATTAGGCACCCTGGGAGCTGGAGGCCTAAGTAGCCAAGGGTAACTCTGCAGTCTGACTCTTCATTCTGTTGGGAAGCTCACATCTGTTGTGGTTTAACTTAGGGCATATTTGTACTCAGTCTTTCCTACTTCAATAAGCACAAGTGGTACTTTCAGTGCCATTAAAATGGGTTGAATGCCAAAAAGCCGTGGTAAGAGATGTGCGTACTGGAAAAGTGCATAGTGGTGTGGAAAGATGAAAATCATTCCAGTTTTAGTCCCCTCTCTTCCTTGCAAGCAGTCCTTGATACTAAGGAGAGAGTTCAGAACTTCTGGGAGATTTTGGTATCATTTCTAGGTGTTCTGAATACTATCAGTTAGCAGCATTTAAAATTTTTTTTTATAACTTTCACTGATCTAACAGTGAGCATGGCAGGGTGGGGGGAACACCTTGTCTTTGGGTGAAGCTGTGTTTGTAAAGCCTTCCAAACCAAGTCCTTCTCCAGTGCATGTGAATCATCTTTCCCAGAGTAAAGGAGGTACCCCTTTCTATCTCCCCCTCCACTTGCAAAAGCATCCAAATGTAGTATTTGTTGCGCTTTAAAAAGGAAAGGTGCAGGACAAAGCACATTTGCACCTCTGTGTAGCTTTCAGATGACCTTCCTGAGGGCATGGATCCAAATGTAAGCACCAGAGATGATTCCCAGTTGAGCAAAGGGTGCCTTTTCCTGTTATGGAGAGAATGTACTTTTAAAGTAGCAAATTTACCTTCTGGATTTGATGATGGTTCTACGTGCAGTCTCATATGTCTCAAGCGCACACAGCTTTTCAGTGACCCTTTAACTTTGTTTCAAATTATTATTGAGGAAACCAAAACAATAAGAGCAGTGTTCTTCCTACCGTAGCTTGACCCTGCAGCAACTGGAACTACCTTCAAAAGACGAGGTCTTGCTTCTCAGCCACCAAATACACCCTGAAGGCACCAAAAAAAAAAACCCTCATAAGCACACATGCTGGCTTATGAAAAAGAAGTTGTGCTTATTTCTGTACCCCAAGATTTTGGGAGCTACTTACTTTGCTTTGTCAAATTCTGCCAGATGCTTCCTGGCAATTTATCTGGGAGAATTTGTGGGAATCAGTTTTCTAAACAATTTGTTTACTGGTGTAAACAAATACATCCTTTCATATTCATACAATATTGCAAACAAAGCTCCGTAAAATATTGAGACAGCATGACCAGTCCCTTAGCACAGTCAGCTGGTAAGACTCAAGAACCTAAGTTGCATTCCCAAGTTTTCACTCTTGCATTCTGATGCCCACCATCTGTGTGCAAATTCTCCAGACCTGCCCTCTGACCAGTGTCAGTGTCTTCCCTGGCAGTTTTCCCCACCACAGGCTCCCCTAATCTCTTCCATTCCTGCTTTTTTCTTGCTTCATAACATTTTCTTCCCTATTAGGCCCAAAAAGTGCTGGGGTTTTTTGAGTGTGTTGGAGAATATGTGCTTTAACTCAAACTAAATCTTAGCACTTGAACTTCTCACAAACTGTGGCATTCTATGATTCTGTCCAAGGTCTGGGGGCACCGTCTTTGGCTGAGCTGCTTCTATAAGGTCTCTCCAATGCATTTCAACCACAAATAGCCAGGCTGGCTAAAAGTAAGTTGTTTAATCTCACCAGAAATAGTAGGTTAGGGAGCTCTTACAAGAGCACGCTCATTGGAAGTAAAGAAAGTGATTTGAATGTTTGGGCACAGGTTGGAGACAGTGGCTTCGTCCTCTGGCATAGCTGTAGCCTGTACAGACATCTACGCCTTTCAAACTGCAGTTGTTGAAAGTATGAGTCTCTCTGGGTGTCCAGCCTGCTGTTTCCTAACAGAGCACAGTTTATATGAGGTCAGGAGATATTTTCTCCCTTCTTTCCCTCCCATTCCAGCCCAAAAGGCTTCCAACAAGGCCAAATTTGGGTGGGTTTGCAGGGAAATGACAGAATGCATGAAGTGTATGCACGCACCCCCCTGCCAACCTTCAAGTCCCTGCTCGGAAGTGCAGAACTAGAGCTGTTAGAACAAGAGGTTGCCAGAATTCTTTAATACAAGCAAAACAGCTTTCCCTCCCCCACTTGGCCTCTTCCTTGGAAATAAACTCAATTAAACATTTTGGCTGAAATTCTTCCCACCCAGCGATATTCTGCTTGAGATAGTCCCTGCTGTTGGGTTAGTTCCGAGAGTTCACTGGAGTTTAAAAGCAAGCTGTAAAGGATGCTTCCCTTTATATTTACACTTGGGTACCACTGATTAGCATTTTTATCAACTAGGTCTGTGATAGAATAATTTTAAGGCCAGAACTGAAGGAATTAAGCATTGTTTCTGAAGGCCAGGATTTTCTAAGTAACTTGGTTATTAAAAACACTGGGAAAGCCTGAGTGCAGAAGGGAAGGATGTTTGCTTCCCTGTTACAGACCGCCTAATGGAGGAGAATTACTAGGGCTAGCATATGACTTATTTATTTCTATTCTTTACAAAGTCATTTGAAGAGGCTAAGCACCCCTGAACTTCAGATATTTGGAAGCAATGTTACTGGGTCTGTGAATAAGAAACATGAAAGACAAATTATTGAATATCATGGTAGTGCTCCTTTTTTTTAAAGCTAAAAAAAAACTGCAAAGAGAACAGCTGTAGTCTGTTTCTACAAAGAGAAACAGATGACTTTTGTTGCTGAACTTTTCTCTTTAAAATGGTCTGTGGTGTGCCCAGATCTAAGAGATTACATTGGTTTATGTTTCTTATGTAGTTGCAAAGCTTGCATTTTTTTTTATGATAAATGTTTTTAAATGTGGTACATTTTCTAAACTTTTTCCTATACATTATGTGAAACTCCAGTAGTACAAATACAGGTTGTGAGAAGCCTGAAAGTTTATAGTTTTCTTCGGTCTTGACACTCATTAGACCTGCAAGCTGCAGAGTTCATGTTTTGTACTGGGTTAAATAGTAATTCTAAATATGGATTTTTTTGGAACTTCCCCTGGCAGGGAACTTGGGATTTTTTTACAGGCTAATTTAATGGAAAGTCATTTGTGCTTTTACAGTTTGATTGGTAAAACTGGGGATTTACATGCCTGTCTTTTATGACAGATATCTGACATAAGTTTTTGCTGCTTTGTTTTGTGCCCATCCTGTTACAATGCAGGAAAGTACTTTAAATTATTCATACTAACAATATAGCCACAATAGCCAACAATATATGGGCTGAATTTTCTGCCAAATGAGCCTATTATTTAAGAGTAGCTCCCAGTACAAGAAATAAACTATTCATTGAAAGAGTTGAAGTTGGAACCTATAGCTCTTCCAACTGCTTGCCTATCTTAGGGAGAGCAGGACCTTGATGGAGAGAGCTGGACACTGTGTAAAGAGTAGGCAGCCATGTAACCCAGTGGTTTTGATAATTGAACCCTATCTTGAGTTGGTCTTGATACTGAAACCTCATATCCTAGCCCAGGTGGGTGGTTCTGCAGCCAATTTCAGAGCTGTGGAAAGAGCACTTGATCAGTACTGGTAATCCAGCCTGCCTTGGTCTGTTTGTACACTCTTACCCTTTCCTGCATCTCACAAGAGCTGTTCTGCCCTCTTTGACAATCCCCTCATTACCCATGGGACTTCTCCCTTTGTTTTCACTCTTTTCCTGTTTGTCCTTGATGCTGATGAAACGTTTCTCACTCAGAGCAGACAGGCTGTGAGTGACACTGCTGTGCTAAATCAAACCAGCACAGAGCAGCTTCAGACTTAGTTTGTTCTTTCCTTTGGTTGATTTTTTTTTTTTTCTCCCTCTGTTCTCCAAGGAAAGTAGTAAACGTTTATTGCCTCTTGCTGGTTGAAGAAAGAGCACGCGCAATACTAAACTGTTTAAAACAAATGTCATTATTGTTCTTTTCTATCTGTTGACATAAGGTTTTCTGTTATTTCAAACAAAAAAGGTGGGGGGGGGGGGGGGAAGGACAAAGGCTGAAGAGCTCCTGTCTGCAGATGAACAGATTTGATAACCGTGGACAGTTATTTTCTCTGCTGCATATTTAGGCAAGTAAAACAAAGACCATGTTGAATTAATGCTCTCTGGAACAGCGAGACTTTCCAGAAGCAGGTCTGACAAAGGGGGGGTGGAGCGGAGGAGTGGGGGAGGGCGAGTGCAGACTGCTGACTGAGGGGAAAGTATTTTGAAAGAAAATTCTTCTGTGGTTTGGAAGATGTAGGTTTGGGGCTGTTGCATTTTGCTGAGAAATCATTAATTGGCTAATTTCTAGACCAGTTCCCCCCTACCCCCACCCCTACTGGCATATCAAACAAGGATGGGGTCACGGAAAGTTGGGGGCATGTACAAGCACCAGCTAAGCAAAGGAGATTACTCCCTTATTTGGTTGGTTCCTGAAGTGCTACGGATAACTTCTACACTTTTTAATGGAGGCAGAAAAGAGGAAACGTACAAAAAAAGAGGTGAAGGAGAGACATGTGAAATGGGGTGCTCAGAATGTGGAAGCAGAAATGTATGAGCACTGGCCATTTGCCTGGGAAAGATGACACTGATTATGCAGGGCTGGAAATGTGCGTGGTATTTTAGCTGTTTAAAGGCAAGGTTCCTGTCCCAGATAGTTTACAGCCTAAACAAAGAGAAGGAGATCTGTGTATCAAAGGAACCTGGGCAAGTGGCAATTTGGCACACATCTTATTGCGACCAAAGGGGTTTTCACAGTGAAAAATGATACTTATTTAGTATTTTTAAAAGCTTTCAGAGAAGGACTAAAACTAAGCTTGTTTGGTAAGGCAGGAAATCAGGGTAGGTAAGTCTTATTTTAGGAAAGATTTTAGAGTTTCAGGTTATTTGATACCACTGAGGAAGGAGCCTGCTCAGGCTGATGAAGCATCATAAGAAAGGCATGAGACTGAGTGGGAAAAGATCACAGAATTTGGAGGAGTGGGAAATCTACATGAACATGTGAGAGTGTGTAGTAGGATATTAAAGCAAGGTACAGCACATAGGCTTGAAAATTCAAGATGAATTAGGTATGCACTTGGTAGGAGCCTGGTTGAAGTGCCAGAGCACTGCTGTGCCAAGAGCCTTCAGCAAGAGCAGCGGTACTGAAAGGCTGGAAAGGGAGCAGAGGAGGGAGGAGGTGGCTAAAGTGGCTGTGCAAAAGGGGTTGAAGGGATGGATTAAGGCTCTGGCAGTGAGGAGCAGCAACGGTAGAGGACTTTGAAAATGTTGGCGCAAGTCTATTACCTTGGTGATAGAGTAGGAGGAATCTGAAATAATCAGTGCCAAGGGAATCTGGATGATTGAATAAGGAAGATTTGGAAAACGCTACTGAAACTCTGTTACAACTTGAGCAGTAAAACCATAGGTCTGCTTTCCTTGACCTGACAGTGAGTATAAATCCAGACAGCCAGAGGAGGGACCAAGTTATCTTTTCAAGACACCTCATAACTTTCATGTGTAGTGTGTGTGTGCACAAGCACACGTGTAAGATATGAAATTCTGGTTTGACAGTTGGGATTGGACAAGCCCCACGGGCTGTGAAGTTCAGTGTCTTGCTTTGTTAGTCAAGTAGGTACAATTTCTTCAGAAGCGAATGGAGCTTCATCTTAGCTCTCCTGAAGTTTCTCCTATGAGAGAGCTCTTAAACTATCCTAGCCAGGTTTTAGATCCAGTTTTGCCTTGATTCTGTTTCCAGCAGTCTCAGAAATAGGACTCTTTCCTCAAAATTAACTGAAACTGCATAGAAACTGGCCTGCCTTGGTGCAGAGAAGAGTTTTGCGCAGCGTTTGTGTAACCACTGAAAGAACCGGCCTCATCATTCCCAGCATTTTCCCTTTTTCACTGCAGATCTGCAATGAACCAAACCAGACTTAGGGTCATACCAACTTTTTCTTGGCTAGGTTGGCTTCACATTCATCTCATGAAAGAGACATGAACTGTGCAAACAGAGGTGACAGGTGCAAGGCAGGATGACGGAAGGAAAAGGGAATGGTCTCTGCTACTGCAGCACTAGGCATGCATTCAAAAACTGATTTCAAAGTGACTTTTTACTTTTAAAGCTATTGCTGTTTGTGTATAGGAAAGGCCTCAGCTTGGCAGAACGGTGTGATGTTGCTGGAGGAACACAAAATAGTTGTATTGTTGGTTTGGTGGGTTTTGGTCGTTCTTTGGTTTTCTTTTTTCCTATTCCTTTTTCTTCTTTTATCTTCTAGTAGTTATAATACCAGTGACTTCCTTGTACCAGGCCTGTTGTGTACATCTGTACAGAACACACTGAGTATGTGGCTGTAATGCAGGGCATTGTGCAGCTCAATTCTTTTGTCCTGTGTATGTGCGCACCTTCCAGCTGGACAGCCAGATCTGTGCTATATTTTCTGGAGGAAATCTTTGTTGCTAGTAAAAGCCCTTTCTGTGGGCTGTTCCAAGGACATGGATGCTGTCCTCTGCTGTCCACACTGTTTTCCCAGTGATCCACCAAGATCTGTCCCTGTGTTTTGGCCCCAAACCTCTACTGCATTTCTTCTGGAGATTTTAGGTAGAACCGGAGTGAAATAGAAGCTTGCCTTTATTTGGGAAGGAAGAAAAGAAAGAGTAGAAAGACTGATAGAGAATCGAGGCTTTGGAATAACTAGTGAACTGAGCACTGGGCTGCCGTGGTGTCTGGGAGGCACAGCTACAGCAATGTGGTATGAGTTGGGTAGTACAAATAGTGTGAGAATTCTTGTTGTGCATATTTTAAATAGTGTCTGTGTCTGGGTAGGAAGGAAAATGACACATACTAATCCTTTTGTTCCAACCCAAGTAGGTTCCAGTTGGATAGTGCATGATGTGACAGACCTGTATTGTAGCTGTTTGCCAAACAGGCTTTGCTTCTTCATGTGTGCCTTGTTCAGATTTACTAGTGCAGCTGAATTTCCAGCAGAGGAACCTCCATCACTTCAGCTGGGGAAGATGTCTTTGACCTGCAAATTAGCGGTAAAGAAATATAAGTGAAGTTTGCTAATTGACCTGTTAATACATCCCTGGATGTCACTCACTAAGAACAGAGGTGCCTCCTTGCCGTTTTCTCCTTGAAGGGGGAATAGGGCTTTGATCCCATTACTTCAAAAGTGCAGCCTCTAAGCTGCTGTATGTACTTTGTAGCATGTAGTAAAGTTTATTCTGCCCACTTGACCTCAACAAGTTGATGTAACAGAAGCTGCAGCTGGGGAATACAAATTATACTTTTGATAGCCTTTTTTATTGTTCCCCTGGTAATTCTTAGGTCAAAACTTAATGAACCAAAATTATACACTATTTTATTCTCTGTAGATCTGGGCATATAACTTTAATAGTAGGTCTGGGATGGTTCACTGGCTTGTATTTTATACTATTGCCTGTCACAGAAGCTGAATGAAACAAGCTTGTTATATCAGATTTGTCAGTATAACTTAGAGCAGTGTCGTTCTACTATCTGATGTTCTTCTGATTCTCTCATGAAACCATTTATCTGCGTTAAGTCTTTACAGTAACTTTACATGTCAGTCATGAAGCATGAAATATCTTCTCTTAAGGACTTTTGAAAAAGAACCTGATATGTTGAATACTGTATCAGTCCTCTTAAGTGACACATCTATTGAAAGCTCCCCTGCTCCCTTCAGCAAATCTTGGTTTAAACCAAATGTCCACTGGCTAGAGATAATCTTTGAGAAACAAAACGCAATTTACACTTTGATTAAAAGAGGAGCAGTATCTCCAAAATACTGTTTAAGTTACAAACCTCATGTATGTTTGAGGTATCACCTGCAGCACTGACAGAAACCAAACATGTAATCCTGCAAATGGCTGTAATTTTTGCTGTGGAAGTACTTTGCGAGGGGAAATTGTAATGGTGGCTTCTTGGTTTTGATCTGTAGGCTTAAAAATACAGCTGCTAAACAAAAACATGGTAGGACCTCCTTTTCTAAGTGGATTTTTAGCACTTTTGATTGTCTTGCTTCACAGAAGATCCCTTCTCTTCCCTCCCTGCTTCCATGCACTCTCTTTTTTCTACTTCCTCTGTATAGGGAAGAGTCACCTGAAGGCCTTTCCTCTCGAAGAGCAGTGGGTTTGAGTTGAAAGCCACAGGACTGAAGATGTAAGCAATGGTGCTCATAGACAGGATAAGACAGTGGCAGTTCAGAAGAGCATCCCAGTGCCAGGGTATTTGGATGAGGCTCCATCCTCCTCAATAACTCAGTGTTTGAATTTCTAGAGTGGGTCATTCAGAGCCTTTGGGCAATATCACGTGTGATGTGTGCAAGGCAGCAAGGTGAGAGCAGCAACAGGCAAAGCAGGAATCTCAGTACTGGGGGTAGAGTGCTGTGCTAGAGCAGAGTCCCTCCTCAGTAAACCTAGGCAATAGTGAAAATCTTGGGAAAGAGGCTGCAGCTCTCTCAGCTGGGGATGTGGCTTCTCCATGCAGCTGTTAGCCACTTTTTCAACGTGCCACCTCAGTAGCATGGTTAGTCCTTCCCAGCCAGTTGTAGCCAGAATAAGAGGAGTTGGAGGATACCTCTGCTCTTCTGCCTTGCCTTTGAACTAAATTGGAAGTGAAGTCCAGAGTTGGCGTCTGCCTTCCTCCCAGCCAGTAATGAACAGGTAGAATGCTGATATGTACCCACAAGCATAGCTGCAGGCCCAGAAGTTGTGTTTGTGGTTGCGGTTGTAGGTGATTGCATCCTAATTTGCAAAGGACCCTTACCCACACCTTTGATTTCTCGAGCAATCAGACTCAAATGCTTTTGGTTTTGAAGGGTGACTGCTGTCTCAATTCTTCAGGAGAAGTCCTGCTGGAGCAGGAGTTTGGAAAGTTGTGTTGAAAGCTAGGAATGATCCCTCACTCATGGCCTCCTACCCTGTCATCAGCAGAAGAAGGGAAGTCGCATCCCCGAAGAGTGAGACCACTTTGTGCAGCAGGAGGAGCTGAATAGCTGGCTTTAGCTGCAGCAGAGACTGGTGTTTGTGTGTGGAGGAAAAATAGAATAAACACGAACTTCTGCGGTAGTTGTAGCAGGAAGAGTGAACTCTGATAGCCTGGGTTATAAAGCAGCTTTGGTATGGAAGAAAGAAAAAACAGGACTTTCTTCCAAGGCCTAGCAAATATATGCTTAGCTCTTTATTACTGTCCTAGAAACATCCCTGGAAGTGTCTGAAGCAACGTGTATCTGGACAGTGCAGCTCTGAACTTTCCCTTGGCCCTTTCAGGGGCAAGATCTAGCTGCCCAGGGATCTTCTGCAGTTCAAGTTAGTGCTCAGGGCTTTGCAGAAACCAGACATAGAGCTACTTCTGCAGCAGTGACTTGAAAAAGAGGAAAACTTGTGTCCAATTTTACCGTGCAGGGTGGAAACCCAGCTAGGAAAATTTGTCCTGTGACTTGGAAGTGCGGTTTCGTTAGCCAGGTTTCATTCGTCAGGCCCCATCTTGTAGTGGAGTATTTCTGTGTGGAAGGTGTCATATCCAGATGGTGAATTACAAACTAACTGGAATTTCTTACCCGTGATGAGACAGTTAAGCAGCCCTCCTAGGGGAAAGCAGTAAAGAGCGTTTTCCTCTTGGTGGCAAAAGTCTTGACAGATTTTGCGCCATCAGAATTAGAAGGATCCGACCGTGACCCATCAAGGGAACTTGACTTCGGAGATGTAGCTCTGCTGAATTCTCTGCCATCAGATGCTCTGTCAACATTATTTCCCCCTTTCTGAGGTATTATTACTTACTTTGTCTCAGTAAGGGTTTGTTGGGTTTTTTTGTTAAGGTTTGCAGACTTCCCCCAGCAACAAAATACAGTTGAGCCACAAAAGCAAATAGTCGATTGGGTCTGATTTACTCTCTTGAAGAGTGTTTCCTTCAAGTTGCTGCAACCTTTTCATAGCTCCTTTGTTCTGCAGTGATCAGGAGCTCTGGATTCACTTAATTTCCTGCCAATTCCTGTGCACTGACAGCCCTCTGTTTGTTTTCTCCCATGCTTTATTGTGCCTTGTTGTGACTGCCAGTAGAAAGTGCTAGGAAGGCCAGCTGGGGTGCTCTTTATTGCTTGCCTTCCCTGCCTTTAATCTAGCTATAGAAACTCATGCTGTTACCTGCACTGTAGTTTGGGTTGAGGAGAGGGTCTTGGTGGCCATTTGTGTCTGCTGCTGCAGAGGAAGGCTGGTAGTTCAAGTTTTCAATGCCAGTTGTAATTTTTTAAGCTCCAGAGGAAATGGTTGACCTTAGGTGTGATAGAAATGCTGCAGTAAATGTCTCCTGGTGGGTGGAGGAAGATGCTGACAAGTGTCTGTTCTGCTCTGCTCCTTGGTTTGTTCTCAGCAAGTCTGCTTGCTTACCTCTGCCTGGCAGGGAAGGGGATAGATGCTGGAGACGAATAGGGATGCTAAATTTTTGGCTCAAACACTGTACTTGAAATCCAGTCTTTGCTTTTGAAGTACATGTCTTAGTTCTGGCTCTCCTTTACCCCAGCCACACATGCATTTCTCTGGAGTGAAGCCTAGCAAAAGTATGTTTGTGAAACACTTCACAACCCATGAATGCAAATGCTGTCAAATGCAAACCTCTTTTATTCTTTTGTCACATTTTTTAATGTTGTTTCAAGCTCATTGCTGTAGACCTATGCTGCTTGGGAGGTGCAAGGAGAGCAGCATGAGGGCCAGCCCCTCTGAGCTGGGGAGATCTGTCCTGCTCGGGTTTCAGTAACACAATGCTTTGTGCAGCCATGTGCATGCACAAAGAGCCAACTGGCTGGAGCTCCTGTGGTGACGCTTGGCTGATTTGGCAGCCGGATTGATTCTGTCAAGTTACAGTATGGGAGTTAAGTCCAGCTTCAAATCCTCTCCCTTACCCGCTCAAGAAACTTGGAGGGAGGAGGAGAGGGAAGAAGGGGGGAAAGCTCTCTGGGGACTTTGTGTCATTATTGGCATGGAAACATTTTGTGATTATCAGCAGCAGGGTAGTGGCAAGAGGCTGATTATCTATCATGTCGTCAGCATAAATAACCAGTGGGCCCCTGAGCAGGGCTCCGCCTTTTGTAATGGCTTCACGTAATCGCTGCATAACAGTTTAAAAGCAAGCAGTACAGAAAAACAGCTGGACTGATTCTGACCCTAACTGATGTTACCTTTTCTCCCCTCACTAGAAGAGAAATATGTCACTATCCAGCCGTACGCCAGCCAGGGGAAGGATGAGATTGGGTTCGAGAAAGGGGTCACCGTGGAGGTCATCCAAAAGAACCTGGAAGGATGGTGGTACATAAGGTAAAGAAGCTCTGCAGCCTGATCGTTACGGAAACTGTGACAATGAACTTTTCTGATCGTTCACTTAATGTTAGCGTTTAAATACTTCTGTAGCTGGGCAAGGAAGCCCAAATTGTTCATAATGCCTCTTCAAGAAACGTAAAGTCTAAGGCAATACAATGGTGATTAAAGTAACACTACAGTGTCTGCAAAGGCTGTGGACTGTTCCAGTGAGGAAATGCCTTAACTTGTAGTTTTAGAGGGGTTTTTTTCTTGCTTCAAGTTAAAAGCCCATATCTGAGTTAAGATCTGTGAGACCTAACAAGGCTTTCTGTTGTGTGTGATTTCAATGTGTTTCCAGTATGCCAGTTATTCTGCAACATGTTTAAATCTATTTATAGTAATGCTGAAAGACTGATTGTGATCTCTTGAGCTGTTTGGGGCAGGTAAGTGCTACTTTCAGGGATACAAGAGATCAGTTTGCTGGCTACAGCCCTCTTCCAAACTTACCGATGGTTTCAACTAATTTGCCTTGATTTCTACCTGTCAACATTAGATATTCCTAATGTAGAGGGACTATATTCCAAAAGCAGGTGAAGTTGTTATTGGGTATCAAACTTTGTTATGTATTTGGAACAGTAGTCTTAGCAGAGAGTTTTGACTTAAAAATCTCCTTTTTAAATGCTTATGGGGAAGAGTGTAGGTTAGATGCTGTCTCAGTGATGTAAGGTGTCAGGGTAAGTACTTAATGAGAGCTTTCTTCATCTGGGTTCACACAGCATTTAGGTTTTAGTGCTCTTTCATGATTCTGCTCCTTGTCTTGTATCTTAGTGTGAATCTGGCAGTGCTGTGATATCCCATTTCTCTTTAAACAAAATGTGATACAACAGGTAGCTAAAAAATGAAGGTATATCTCTCAGCACTGCAAAACATCTCATCTAGTCATCTTTTTCCATTCAACTTGTAATTACAGTGATTATTTTTTCCCCTTTCCCTCCCTAAGTCATAACTTGCTTTTGTTTGAATTCTGCTTAATTTATCAACTATGAATGAGGACTATGAAAATGCTGACTGAAGCAATGTTGTTGTTTTTCTTGATTTCCCTTACTTAAAAAGCTGATTTTTTTTCTTCTATTTAATGGTCCCATAGAGCAAATAAGCTAATAAAGATAGCAGTGGAGCCAGGAAGGCACTCTAGATAGGAGGAACTCAAAAATGCCTGGGTTTGGTCAGGTCACATTTTTTTTCTCCTTTAATCATCCACAGAAGTGGAATTCAAAGTTGCAGATAGGGGAATTGAGCGCATAGGTTTTCTGAGGGGAGAACCATTGCAAGACGTCTCTAGTTTGTTTTTTTTTTACTCTCTTTCCGAAATGTAGCCTGGTTACTACTGTAGGTTTCCCTTTGATATGTTAACACTTTTACAATAAGCAGAATTTTTTTCCCTGTTTTCTCACACACTCCTTTGGGCCAACCCAAAAGACACATTTTTTTTTTGTATAGCAGAAGTGCCTTCTGCAGAATGGAGGCACTTGCTGCAGTGGTTTACATGGCACCTTCATTCATGGCAATCTGCTAGCAGGACAGTGGATGCCCCAGCCACCCCATGATACTTGAGGAATGCAGCATGTGCTTGGCTTTTTTGTAAGAGACCTCAACTCGATTTTGAGTTGAAAAACCCCTCTTCTTGTTGAAAAAATGGATTAGGTGCTCCCCATATGTGTGACAAGCCTGTGGGGTGTCAACTATCATCCTCTCTGCTGCTCTGGAGCATTACACTACACTCTTGCTGGAGGATTAAACTCTTAGAAAAAGGTTTGGTTTTTTTCATGGGCAGCACTTCTGGAAACATTGACGTGATCCATCCCTGCAGGCTAGTCCTTTGCAGCCTGGGTAGCTGATCTTCAACTTCTTGTGCTGTTCATTGTATGTAAACTACCCTGAGTACTGTTAGGTACCCCTCAGAAAAGGATTCCATATCTGCAGAAATTCTCTTTTCTGAGTATTGAGTGCCTTAGAAGGAGCAACTCCTCCTGTCATGAGGGTGAGGGGAGAGGGAGCAGGAAGAGAATGCAGTTGACTCCTGCTGACTGGATGACAGACTGAGTACACCTCAACGTGTAGAAGTAAAAACAAATCCAGTAGTTTGCAATGGATTCCACCTTAAAGACATTAGCTTGTTCCACCTTAAATACGTAATTTCTCCAAATTCTTGGCCATGTGCTGATCCTCATTTCCTGTCCTTATTTTTTTCTTTTCTTTTCTTTTTTTTCTTTTTTTCCCCTAGTTTGCTTCCCTCTGGAGTAATTCCAGTGCTCTGGAGCTGGAAAGCAGATGTGACTCTCAGACTTACAGAGGCACTTCTGACTTTTTTAACATTCCTATGGTTTTAATCCATTTTTTTCCTTCATGTAAGATAAACAGGGAGGATTTTAGAATCATGAAGGGACCAAATCACTGCACCTAATTCTGAAACCCTGTAGAAGCTAGAAGAAATATTGGTGTCTGTCTTTATTTTTTCCTGTGTGCACTATGACTCTTTAAAAAAAAAAATCAGGACTCTGGGGAAATGAAAGAAAGGCTCTGACCTGGGATCCTTCTCACTGTTCTATTGCATGCAGTAGGTCTGCTTTCTGGTGTGCCCAAAGCTGGCATTAACATTCATCATTTAGATCTTACTTTGTATTTATTTCTGTCACCTGGAGGTAGTCTCATGGTGCCCAAGTGGACTTGACTGCAGGGCAAATAAGTACCAATATGCTAAGTATGGCTTTTGTTATTTGCCTGTATCTTCATTTTGTGGTTGTTCTGAGCCTCAGCCCATGTGAATGAAGTGCAGCTGGGAGGTGTTAGCAGCACTGAAACGAGGAGGAATCTAGGATGGGGTTTGAAACGTTTCCAGTAGCTTGTGAATATAAATGAAGGAAGGATGCTTGTGTTTCAACTCTTAGATATGAAATGAAGATCATTACCAGTCCAGGACTTCTCTGAAGCTGATTATGAGTTGCTTTAGTTCTTTCACCTATAAAATAAGGAGATACGGTAGTCTTCTAAGCTTATGTTTGCGAAGAGCTTTAGGATTACCAAATTCAAGGACTAAAGTAAAAAATGTAAGCCTATTTGACTTACATAAATAGCTTTTATTTGTGATGTTGTAGAAATAAACTGGCAGTTGCTGGCAACTACTGCTCAGCATTAACTCCAGGTTGTATTGACTAACTCCAGGGAAGTAATAGCCTGCAGCCTCCCTACTGAGGATATGTTGCCCAGAGTTATTAACTGTCCAGCTATTGCTGCTAATATTCATTGGGAGAAACTATGTGGGATCAGAGGTGTTTGAAGCAGAGGGGTTATACAGGCTGATCCAAATACATACAGTTGGCAGGAGAACTGACAAGCCGGAACAGAACCTGCCTGTGGCTGCCTTTCTGATCTTAAACACATTAAGTCTCCCACAAACTAAGATGGATGTAAACTGTTTTTTCTTGCTGATTTTGCACAATCAAGCTCTGTTGAAAGTAACCTTTGGAACTGGACATTCCACAGTGCATTTGTGAATCCACAGTGCATTGGCCACTGTGGCTTTCTCACAGATGAAGACCTTTACATCTATAGGTCATGTAAACTTCTAAAATGTCCTTTAAAGAAAAACTTTCTTGATGCACAGAAAGTATTGGTCAGTAGCTCTGCAAAAGAACCATCGACTGCAAAAGGGAATGAAGCCAAAAGTCTTCAGGGCTGGAAAATGGCACTAAGAGACGCCTTGCCACAACAGGAAACGTTACCACATATTGAGGCCTTTCTTCCTTTTCTTTTTTGGCTTGGTTTGAGGCTTAGCAGAAAAAACTCAAAAGGACAGGATTGAATAGATACAAATTGCATCTTGACATAGTATCACACAGTGGATGCTGTGTATCTGAAATCAAATCATTACCACTTTGCTACTTCTTGTTAGTCTCCATGTGTCAAACAAAACTCAGAGCTTTTGGGATGCTTTCCACCCACTCCAGAATCTTTGGAAAAACTTGTCACTAAACTCCCTGAGCAGGGGAGATCCCATATCTTTGCCTTCATGTGTGGCAGAAGGCAGGTATCTAGGGAGAAGCAGCATTTTTAGTATCCTGGCTCATCTAGGGGACTGGGGAGGAAAAGGCAGGATTTTGGACAGAAAAGTCCTTGTAGTCATTGCTAGAAATACAGCATTTATATTTGCTTTTGTACAGGAACAGTAATGAAGTCTGGGGAATCAAATCTAAACTGTGTTTTCCTGTTCTCCCCATAAAGTCCCAGTGCCATTCAAGTGTCTGGATATGGTGAGTGAGGCCAGGATGTGACTTGATGAAGAAATCTCACCACAAACCTCAGAATCCACGTATTGTCATAACAAAGATGCTCACCTGCCAAGGAATGATTTGCTCATATCCCACATGCCCCAGTTCCTTCCTCTGCTGTCTAATGAGGTTCCATTTTCATTAAAGAGCCTTAAAGTCCTCCTGTTTTAACCTTTGTATTTCCTGCAGATTTCCTGAGCACCAGAATTTTAATGGTGCCTGGTTTCCCACTTTCAGTTCAAGCGCCTGCTTTGGGTATCTTGAGAGATTAAAGAGAGAAAGGTTTCAGTGACTCACTCTGTAGCAAGTTAGGATTTCATTAGGGAAAGCAGAGTTCATCCACGTGGTCCTCCCTGGAGTCTGATTGTAATCTGAAATCCCTGCTGAGGTGTTAGGAATGGCAGGAGTTAGAAAAAACATCTTCCCCAAAGCCCAGTTGTGGAAGAATGACTTCAGTTTGAAGTGGCGCATGATCAGCTCAGTCTGGTGTTTCGGGAACACATACTGGATTCAGGTGTCTGTTCAGATTTCCCAGTTTATTTCTTCAAATAGCCTCTAGCTTGTTCAGGAAAATGAATCTCCATTGAAGCCTTTTTCCCTTAGTCAAATCGTTTCTTGATCTTGCAGTGCTAGAGGAAACTATAGTACTTTAAGGGTCCCATGTTCTCCATAAGAGAAAGCTGGTCATACAGAAAAGGGAGTTATGGAAGGAGAGGCAGTGTCCCTTATAATTGCAAGGAGGGAGGCTTGCACAAGGGTCTTATAAACTGCAGGCACCGGGTCTCTCTACTGGGCTCTGTACACCCCTATTTTAGCCTTTTCCATTTTGAGTTGCTATTAGGAAGTATAAAAACTATTAAAATATTTTACTCACTAGTTTGCTTTTTTGCAGTATGGGAAAATACTGAGTTTACCTAGTCTTGTCAAAGGGGGGGCATAAAACAAACTGGTGAAGGACTTTACCTTGTGAGTAACTGTATTTCTTGTCCAGAAAGACTCCTTCCTTAGTGTGATTAGTGGCTTTTAACTCCGCAGTTCACTACTAGCTCAGCTGACTTTGACATGTCCAATCAATAGGTAATAAATTAATAGAGACCACGAAAATCTTATTTGAGAACTGCAAATTTTGTTTGTTATCATCCATCACTTTTGCTTTAGCTGTTCTACCTGAAATGCGTCAGAAGGCTGTGTTTGATGTGATGATGTTTCCTTTTGCATCTGCAGGTATCTAGGCAAAGAAGGCTGGGCCCCAGCTTCATATCTGAAGAAGGCTAAAGATGATCTTCCGTCTAGAAAAAAGAACTTAACTGGGCCAGTGGAAATCATAGGAAATATCATGGAGATCAGTAACCTGCTGAACAAGAAATCATCCACTGACAAGGAAGCTCAAGTAGAAAATGAGACTGCAGAAACCCATATCACCAAGAAGGAAATCAGTTTGCCCATCCTGTGCAATGACTCTAATGGCAATGCCATGATGACCTCAGACAAGCAGGTTTCCAGACTGGCCCAGGGATCCCCAGCCATAGCAAGGATAGCACCACAAAGAGCTCAAATAAGTAAGGCAGAAAAGTAGTCTGGGTTTTCACGGGCTTGCAATGAATTTCATTCTCTACCTTTCAGGGCTGGCATTGCCTGCTAAGGTCCCACATATCCTGGCCTTATAGCCAAGTCCACACAAGCAGACCTTTGCACTGTCTCTAGATCTATCTACAGGGACTCCAGAGCGTGGTCCTTCAATCGTAGCGATAAAATTTGACTTCATTTTATACAAGGGCTGGATGGTGGCTTTTTAACTTACCCTGCATGTGTTTACTTCGTTATTTTTTCTCAGAGAAGACTTTTTGTTCCTTATGAACACTCTAAAATGTGATCCTACCCCAGAAATGCAGATGATGTGATGGTGTATTCAAGTCAAGGAAACAACCTGTATCTTCTCTTGTATTTGTTCTGCTGTTTTTCTGGGGGCAAGTTGATATAATGTTTTTACTACTTCATCTGCAAAATGCAGATGCTGACACTAGTCTATGCAAGGAATGGCTAAATACTATGATAGAGGACAATGTGAGTGTTATTAATTTACTGGATTATTTTTACTGCTGGGGGGGAAACTAGGTATTAAGCCAGTTTTTTGCTGGCCAGTCTCCAATGGAACTGGTCAGTTCCAGCAGAAAATACAACCCACTACTTTCTGGCAGTGATTTCCTCGTAAATTTACTGGTTAGCTGAGATGAATAGCTAAACTACCCTGGTATTTCTAATATACCCTCATAGTTTCCTATCTTGTTTCATAGAGATGCCTTAAATATTGCAAATACTGATTTCTAATATTCTCAAACTGTGTAACAGCAGAGAGCTGCTGGAAAATGTGCTTAGCAGTACTTTCAAAGCTAAATAAACTCTCCTTTTTGCCCTTTCCTGCTCAGGTTCTCCAAATCTAAGAACGAGGCCGCCCCCACGAAGAGAATCCAGTCTGGTTTGTATTGGTTTATGGTATATGTTAACAGTGGGGTAGGTGTCTGGGTGCTTTGTGAGACTTTCTGCATCTCTACAGGGTGTGGGGGGTATCTGAGAGATCCCTTATTTGCATGCCTGTTCATTTAATTGTTAAAGTATTGAGCAAAACTCTGGACATCATAATGTTGATTGGGGATTTCTGTTATTCAAAATGCTGCCCCAAATAATCAGATCTGAAGGGAGAACTTACTAAGGCTCATGTTCTGTACATGGGCATTAAAGCTTGTTTGGCTGACTCAGAAGGTTTTAAGTTCCTCCTGGTGTCTTTGGCCCAGACTGATTTTTTTGACATTTTCTTGTCTTAAGCAACTGGGAATGTATCCCCCTCCTCCCATTGCTACCATCTTTGAGGTGGCTAGAATTCACTCTTGTGTGTGTTTAAAGTGCTTGGAATCTTATGGAAGGATGTATGCTATAGTAATAAGACCTCCTATGATTTCTTATCCTCCAAGATGGAATTCTGGAAGTTTGTACCAATTGGAGATTAGAACTGTCATCTTCAGATAGGAGCTACTCAGTGTATTTGCACAAAAGTCATGCTAATAGCTTGTTTATCTAGGCAGTACATAGTGTTTAATTTTTGCTGTACCCTTTATGAGCAGTATGTGACTTGTAATTTTTCTGTGTCATCTGAAATGCTTCTTAAACTAGATGAATAGCATATTAGCATTTTCTTCCTATTTTTCTTTGCATTATTTTCAATTAGATTTGTTTTAGTGAGACTACGACACTTAATCCCATGCTAAAAGTAACAGTGATATTATATGTGAAACTCTGAACATATCTGCTGTTTCCAATTATCTTCATTTAATCCAAACCATCCTATTATCTGAAGGCATTTTATTATAGTGTGCTTCTGCTGTATTTCAGCATTTATAGTGCAGAAACATCCAATTATAACATTGTTAGACACGGTTCCTAAGGTGCAGAGATGCATTCTCTGAGAAATGCTACATGCTGTGCGTGATGAAACATCAACTGTTAGTTACAAGGGTATCTTAGAAATGGAGGAGCATGAGAATAAAGCATAGTATGCATCTTGCCTTTCTCCAGTTAATGTCTTAGGATTATTTTGTGTCTTTGGCAATCCTGTGTCTGTGGATGCTCTGACCTGTGGTCAGGAGATCCTGACACAACTGCAGTTCTTTCATAGAACCCCAAGCAGTGAAGTGTAGAAGCTGTGAAGCTTCACCATCATCTAGTTGTCCTGTAGACGAGCCCTATGCACTGAAAAGCTTTCAATATTGAAATTATTGAAAGGACTTTTATCTCATTTATCACCTTGAAAATAATTGTAGCAAACTCTAAAATGTAACAGCTTAATGTAAAAGCTTTCAGAGGGGTCTGGTATGCTGCCAGAATGGCTGTAAATAGCAGTGTCCCACTTCTCATAGAGCCTTTATGAGCCTCTATGTGTTGGGATTGAATAGAGGTTCTGGGTCTGTTACAGGGAGGAACTGGATCCTGTAGTAGAGTCCTTCCCTTCTTCTAGCACTCTAGCTGAGCAAAGCTCTTCATAGGGGTCTATGATATTATCCTTGTTTCTTGATATAATAGATGCCCATTAGCTCATATCACTGACTAATTCAGATTGTTTAAAAATCCAGCAGCAGATTAAGAGCAATAATTTATTGGGATTACATTTAATGATAGGCAGAATCTATTAGCAGCCTGTTGCAATGCAATTTTCTGCAGCTGTGCAAGTTATCCAGAGCTGGGTCTTTCTGGACAAAAATCTCAGCATAAAAGGGCTGCTGTTACTGTGGGTGGAATGGCTGCTCACACTTTATGGCCCATGAGTAAAATATTTTACTATTCAGGTAAAGATTATCACAGTTTTAATAGCTGGTGAAAGTGGCATGAACAGTGCATATGTTGAACAGCTTCTCTCTTGCGGCCCATATCAATACATCAGCTTCTGCTCTGGAGAACTGGGAAGTTATAATTAGGAAGTAGCACAGGAAGAAGGGAGTGTTTTAGTGAATAAAGGCAATTATTTTCATACTACTGTTCAGTTTACTGTTTCTTTGGTTTAATTGAACAAAATGTCCTATTTTCCCTAGGGTTTTCAGTTACCCAAACCACCAGAGCCACCCTCTGTGGAAGTGGAATATTACACCATTGCAGAGTTCCAGTCGTGTATCTCTGATGGCATAAGCTTTCGTGGAGGACAAAAAGCAGAGGTGAGCCTTAACAGTGGAAAAATTATAATATTTGGCTATTGCAGGGGACTGAATTGAAAGAGGAGGAGTTTCCACAGCAATTGGTTGAGATTTTTGTCTAAGTGACATGTTCTTTGTCACCTCTTAGGTTATAGAAAAGAATTCTGGTGGCTGGTGGTATGTGCAGATTGGAGAGAAGGAAGGATGGGCTCCAGCATCTTACATTGACAAGAGGAAGAAGCCGAATTTAAACAGAAGAACCAGTACTTTAACCCGCCCAAAGGTTCCTCCCCCAGCACCTCCCAGTAAACCAAAAGACTCTGAAGAAGGAACAACTCCTGGAGCAGTTTCTTCAGGAGATACCCAGGAATCTCCCCACAAGCTGAAATATGAAGAACCTGAGTATGATGTGCCTGCCTTTGGCTTTGACTCAGAGTGTGAAGTGAGTGAAAGTCATCATGAAGAGGGCACTCCTGAAAAACGACTGTTTCAGCCCCTCAAACCCTCACCTGTATCATCACTTCAGAAAGCAAAGTTCAAAGTAGAAGAATCTTCAGAAGAAGCTGCTCATGAAGAAGAGACCATCTATGAGAATGAGGGATTCAGACGTTATGTGGAAGATGCTTTGTCCAATAAGGAATCTAGTGGAGATTCCGATTCTCAGAAAAGCTCCTCTCTGTCCTTGATCCAAAGGAATTCTCCATGTTCCAGCTCTCCTAAATCATCACTCATGAAGCTCAAGACAGACAAAAACATCCAGCCCGATCTTGGAAAATGTCACTATTCCAGGAGTGAGGAGACAAAACCAAGGTCAGCTTCAGACGTTGGCTTACGTAGCATGTCAAGAACGGGCATGAAGAAGGAGCCTGAGCAGAGTCCTTCCATTAGAGCAAAGCCAATTGTTAGGCCCAAACCCTTTTTGAACAAGGCAGACTCTCAGAGCCAAGAAAAGATGGATATTAGCACTTTAAGGCGTCAGTTGAGGCCAACCGGGCAGCTCAGAGGTGGACTTAAAGGTTCAAGAAGTGAAGAGTCTGCAAGCCCCCCACGCACAGCTTCTGAGAACCAAGATGACCCTGTTAGGAGAGGCTCAGCTGATCTCATCACAGCTCCTTCCCGTGGCATTTTCTGCTCCAGCCATACAGCCAAAACTGAGCAAGAAAATGATTCCAGATGTTTCTATGTGACCACTGACTCATACCAAAAGGTACAGGATTCTGAAATTTGCTTCCCAGCCGGAGTAGAAGTGGAAGTGCTGGAAAAGCAAGCCAGTGGATGGTGGTACCTGAAGTACGGAGACATGGAAGGCTGGGCTCCTTCCCATTATTTGGCTCTTCCTGATAACCAACGAGAAACCACATCAGCAGACACTGATTCCTCGTTTGCCAGGAACAGGAAAAATGAAAACAAATCAAACAGTTTAGAGAAGATAGAGAAGAGGGTTCAGGCTTTGAACACCATCAACCAGAGCAAACGTGCAACACCACCCATCCCAAGCAAACCTCCTGGTGGCTTTTCAAAAGCATCAGGGCCAGTTAAAATGAGGAATGGTGTGAGGCAGCTTGCTGTCCGTCCGCAGTCAGTGTTTGTGTCTCCGCCACCAAAGGATAACAACCTGTCATGTTCCTTGCGCAGAAATGAGTCTTTAACAGCTACAGACCAACTTAGGGCCGTCCGTCGAAATTCCTCCTTCAGCAACGCATGGTCACAGCCTGGTGACACGAAGGGAAAGCAGCCTGAGCAGCTGGGTACACAGAGCTCTGAGACCACCTCCAACCTCCCTATGCAGAGGAATGGGATCCCTGTGTCCACAGTCAGGCCAAAACCCATAGAGAAGTCCCAGTTTATCCACAACAATCTCAAGGACATCTATGTTTCCATTGCAGACTATGAAGGAGATGAGGAGACTGCGGGGTTTCAGGAAGGTGTCTGCATGGAGGTCCTCGAAAGGAACCCAAATGGCTGGTGGTACTGCCAGATCATGAATGGTGTGAAGCCATTCAAAGGCTGGGTGCCCTCAAATTATTTGGAAAAAAAGAACTAATATTGCAATATCTTTAACCTCCCTAATTTATACTGTTCCTGCTGTGTACATGTGGAAAAAACAATTGCTACACAAAAAGACGTTTCCCTG
The DNA here is from genome assembly GCF_009829145.1 of Chiroxiphia lanceolata. Lineage (NCBI taxonomy): Eukaryota > Metazoa > Chordata > Aves > Passeriformes > Pipridae > Chiroxiphia > Chiroxiphia lanceolata. Next base: position 12,825,036 of record NC_045644.1, read on the forward strand.
TGCTCCAGTTTGTACAAAGGAGTCTATACTGAGGACAAATCTGCCATGTTCTGGAGAGGTTTGTGGGGTTTACATGTTGTAAGCAACTATGAGGAAGATGCAGCATAGTCAAATGCCTTTTTGTGAAGTTGTTAATAATCTTGTATGTGTAACAGGGTATGACATCCCGTCCTTCCCATTATTGATAGGAAACCAAATGTGTGCCTTTTGTGAGAGAGAAATACACATGTATCTACTTGGGGAGTTCTGTGCCAAACTGTTTCACAATCTTGGCTCCCTTTCTCCTCATTCTTGTCCATATGTGGAATACCCAAGAATTTTGAATGCTTTTCCACAGCTTACAGTGAGAAGCAAATGAAAATTTCTGAAACAGAGGGACTCTAATCCTTTGGAGATGCTCACTTTTTTTTTTTTTTAATACTAAACAGTTGGTAGGTCCAGAGTTGGAGCCTTTTCCGTGCAGAGATTTGGTCTCTGACTTCAGTGTTATTACTGCTAACTCACCAGAAAAGGCAACCAAGTGATGTGGGTTGGGGGCTTTTTGTTTCCTTTTGTTCTGTCTTGTTCTTTGAGTTGGGATTTCAGGTGTTCTAGGGCAGTGATGCCTACTGGTGCTTGTAAAAACAAACCTACAAACCCCATGCTTAAGCACGTTGATTACTTTGTAGGCTCCATGTTTAGTTCTGTGCCTGACTCCTGCCAGGTGGTCCTGGTTGATTCTCTTCCCAGAGTTGGGTTTCTCAAAACTTGTCATAATATCAAAGTGTACAAAAGTCCCTTAGGACACTGAAGACAAACCTGTCAAATGTGTTAATTCCTGTTTTGCCCTCTCGTCCGAATCCAAGGGTGCTGACTGCTGGCAGGGCCCACCAGGGTATTAGTGAGAAATATCTGTAACCTTCTGCAACATCAGTGTTTACAGTGAGTAGGGAAAAGAAAAAAAAGCCATCAAACTCAGTCTGCACATCCTTAATTTGTATATTTTTGGGGAATTGTTTTTGTGTTTCGTTTTTGTCTTTTCTGTGCATTCTGGGTTTACTTTATTTTCTCTGTGTGTGTGTGTATGTGTGTGTGTGTCTGGTTTTACCAGAAGAGACTTAAAACTGAAGTAGGAGCCAAATATGTGTTTCTGTTCCCACTTGAATCTAAAAAGTACATTTGTACTGGAAAGTGTGCCTGGGCTTCTCAGGCTCAGAGATTTAATATCAAAGCAATTAGATCTACAATGCATCTAATCAGGAAGCTGCCTCCTTTAGTTCCAGTTCTGTTTGCCTTACTTAACTCATGCTTTGAAACGTGGCACACGGATGTGGGAAATGGAAGAGCTGTCCATTGGAAAAGGCTAGGAATATGGAGTTATTTTAGAGGTAGCCTCATACTGTAAACATAATTGACTGAATCCCTACTGTACTTAAGGAAGTCATGCTTTTTCTTTTTTTGTACAGCCTTGTTAATCACTCAAGATCAATATCTAGTTCCTTTAAATAATAGGCAGCCTTGTAAATCTGTTTTAAGGGGGAGGGGCAGACCATTTCACTACTGGTTTACACAAAAAATTACATGCGCTCTTTTTCCACCAGAGTTTCATATTGATTTGGCTCAGAAGTTAAAGGTTATAAAGGCTTCAAAATAACTGGGATCAAGGGGCTGAGTAAAATAGCACAAAAATATCATGTTACTGGGTATGTTTCACTGCCAAAAAAAAAAAAAAGAAAAAAATTAGGCAATTTATATGTTGTTCTTGTCTTTTTTTTCCTAATTTTTCCCTTTTTTCTTCTTTTTTTTTTTTGGGGGGGGGGGTGGAGGTGTTGTTTTGGGGGGTTTATTAATTTCCGTGGTATCATTTAGAGAGTTGCCTACAGCTAATGTGACTGATGTCCTTTTGGTAGCTGAAGCAACATCCAGGTGCCACAACTGGCTACAAACAGTGCTGTGGTTTGAGCAGCTCTCCGCATGCAAGTGGGGAGGGGAGGCTGTTTGTTTGGGATCCCTTTACATTGTGGTGGCAGGAGAAGGAGGTGTAACTGCACAACAGCTCATATCACAGTGTGCAGGGTCCTCTTTGTACATTGATGTCTTACCATGTGATACATAAGCGTATATCCAGTTAGCTACATCCTACTGGATGTGTATCTGAGACATTGTGGCCCTGTCTCCCATACTTCTCCCCATTTTTAGTTGTAGTAATATGGTAGCAGCCATAAAAGACTGCTGGAGCTGTTGTGAGATTATAATAGAAGTATTATATTCTTCTGCTGGACAGTATTAAATAGAGCAATACATAGAGTTATCTGCTAGATTGCAGTACTAATAGTAGTGACTTAGTGATTCATATTAATGTTATGATTTATTTTAACAATAATGATGCGGAAGTGGTTCATTATTTTGAATTAATGCACTTTAACAATAAAAGATACCAAAATGGAAGCCAATGCAGAGAACTAAGTGCATTATTTAAAGGTGCAGTATATAATTATCATTTTCTTGAAGTACATATTTATTAAGAATTAACTTATTTTTTAAAATATTCTAAAGTTTTGTTTAAAGACATTCCCACTAGGTCATCTCTTTGGGGGGATATAAAGCACAGCTCCCAGATCTTCTGCATTGAGCCACTGAATTCTCTGAGTACAGTGTGGCCCCTACCCAGGGAGAGGAGAGCAGCATGCAGGCAGGAGAGCCTGGGCTACCGTAAATATTGGCATTTGCATCCAGTAAAACCGAGCCCAGGGCACCTCTGAACTGCAGGAGTCCTTGCAGTGTTTGGGGAGTCAAAGCTGGTTTGGGCAGACAGTTCCAGTGCCTGGCTGCTGTGTGCCTTGCATGAGGCTGGTCCCCAGTGGATGTGAGTTCACTGTGAGGCTCAGGTTCAAGGGCTTCGGGATCTGCCTGTGACAGCTCTGTCACAGATGCCAGTCTATCCCACGGCTCCCCTTCCACCCTGCTGACTCGCTTCTCCAGCTCTGGCTTTTGCAGGGAGATGGTTTTCAGAGCTCCAAGCAGTGTAGGGTGACACAGAATAAGGGTGCCTGCAGTACTGCCAGGGTTCTTTCAAACACCAGCTCAGTGCCCTATGGCTCAACTGCTCCTTTATCCCATCTCAAAGGTTTCGTGGCCCTCTGAGGAGGGGCCAGAACCTTTAGAAGGGCTGCAAAGCCACAGTCATGGCCTCCCTCTCCCTCTGTCCTCACCTGTACCAGCAAAAAGGATGGAGTGCAAATAACCTACTTGATGCTAGAAATGAATGTGGGCCACCTAGCATGCTGGCTTCCAGCCTGGTGGAAAGCTTCAGTTTGGGCTTCCCTTTACGTGGTGGCTCTTTGGCTGCTTGTGTTTAAAAGGGCACTTTGAAAGCAAATACCCCCAAGTGCAGTTTTTCCCCCTCCCATTTTACCATTGTCATAGCATCTCTCATTGATCTCTTTTTTTGATTCTTTCAACTGAGAGATATCAGGAAAATAATTTTTTCCATTGGTGAGCAGCTAATTTTGGTCAGTTCTACTTATACCTGAAATACTGAAATACCCTTCACACTGTTAGCTGTGAAACAGAGGGAAAGGCCTTAAGCTACATTAGCAAGGCTGACTGCAGGGCAGGAAAATGTGGCAGGGTGCTCAGAGGACAGTGTAGTGCTAGAAGTGTTTTAGTTCTTTTCTAAAAATGTTGATGTCGCCTTCTATTTACGAAATTTGTCAGAACTGACACTGGATCAAGAGCAATATTTAAATGTAATGTACACCTCAGTGAACACTCAATGCAGAAATCAATAGTACTGTTTAAATTTCTCTTTCTGATTTATTCCTCAACCAGATTGTTAAGAGGAAGAGCTCTGCAGGGCTTGAGCAAAGCCATTTGCAGGTGAAGGGGGCCCTCCTCTGGGTGGAGAGGTGGCTGCTCTCGCACTCTTGCTCTCAGCCGCTCTCCATGCTTTCCAAAGAGTCTTAAATTTGGACCAGCAGAAATTCCAAATTCCAATGCTAAAGAACAAAATTAAAGAATGTGAAAATTGTATCTTGCTGTATACTGCAACTTTAATAATAATGAGCACTTCTGAGTTCGTTATTGAGGTTTATATAATGCCTGAAAAGTTTAATTGCTGGTTTCCCTTGTCTTCCCTTTCAAAACACTTTCTTGTAACAGCAAGAGTCATGTATTTTTGTTAGGAGTCCTTCCCCATGGGAGGCAATTCCTATTCATTGTTTTAGCTGTCACACTGTGCAATGGGTGAGTGTAGTCATATGTACCAGTCCTTTGCAAGCCAAACTTTTCAAGATAAAAGGATGATGGGCACGTGTCGGGATATTTAACTGATGCGTCAACAGGAAGTTTTTAAATCAATGTATACAATAATAGTAAATACACAATATTGAGAGATTGAAATTGCCTTCCAGCTAGACTCTTCAAAATGGAATTTCACATCTGCATGGGTATAGCTAAAAAATGGATTTGGCCCTTGTGGATATGCACCCCAAAGACTCCTTCCAGTATGATTCTATAAAGTTTGACGAAGGCATTATATAATTGTTTTCATCACTTTCAGATCTTAATGAATCATATTTTATTGTAATATATATTCATTGCTTTCCTCAGTTAAAAAGAAAGTTACTGCTTTTATCTTATATGAAAAACAAGGGAATTTGATAAAGCATTCATTATTTTCATATTACTAGTATTAACAGAATAGAACTAGTACTATTTAATTTTAGATCTTCATAGCTAGCTTGTTAATAACTCATATTTTCCTGTGTTGTATCCTACTATTTTTTCTATTTTTTTCCCAAATACTCTTCATTCTTGAGTAAAAGCAAATCCAATGAGTGGAAAAGTGCAATATTCATAGAATAAACAGGCCCCTCATCCAGGACTTGGAGTGGAACGTGCAGTGTGAAATGTTTGTAATTCTCTATTCATGCACTCTTAGGGGAAGGGGGCTGCTGGATGAAAACAGGGCCTTTAGGTAGGTAGAGACTGACAGCTGGGATGGTTTGGCTTGGGAATGGCTGCTTTTCACAATAAAGTATCACCTGTTCATGAAAGTGTAAGGGTTATGCAGCATGTTGCCAGGATTATGGATAGAATGTGCATTAACATCCTTGTCAATACAGGACTTCTGAGCTATGCTTGAAACACTCTTTATGTCATCCATGCATGATACTGTCTTCTGGTATGTCTCTGCTGGTTGCGTCCTCTGTTGTGCTTCAGAATTGATGATAACTTCAAAAGGGAAAATAATTCTGCTGGTGCAGTCCCGAATTTTGATACTGTATTGTGACTTGTATTTATTGCAAGAGCTATGGAAATATTTTTACAGGTTCTTATTTCTTTTCTTTCCTTATTGTTAACTTAAGAAAAGTCCCCATTTTATCTGGGTTAATTCTCACCTGCAGAATTTCACAGATGATTTGGATATTGATTTCATATTACTTGGCTTGCAAAGGTGGATCTTTTAGGTCCTAAATAAAGTTGGGCAGAAACTTCACTCTTCAAAAGAGGTTTTGTCTTAAATTCTGTTTGAATGGAAGGAGACCTTCCATCTGTCAAAAATAATGTGACTTTCCAGGTAGCAGCAAAATCTACTACCTTTGAAAAACTGGACTGTTTCTGTAAAGTGCAAGAGAAATGTGAAAGCCAGAGCACTTGATTCTCTGAGCTTTGGGAAGTACATCTCCTGTGGCTCTAGTTCATGTCTCTGGAGAGGGAGTGTACCTCAATTTTCTGCTTAGTTTTTGTCCTGCTGTTCTCAAGTTTGTCAAAAAAACCTTAATATTGCCAGAGATGTTTGCATTCAAACAGGAAAATGGAATTCTGCAGCTGTACTGAAATAGTATCAATCACACGATTTTGGAAAACCTCTATTACTTTACAAAGTAGTAATCTGGTTTTGAGGAGCCAACTTAATTCTTTCACATGCTCTTGTCTAAATTGGCAAGAAGCCCATGAGCATCAGTAGAGTTACACTGACAGAAGACCCTTGTGGGTGCTCAGCATGGACCGTTCTCAGCAAAAGCAAGCTCTGCGCACTCTGTTCCTACACCTCTGAAGGGTGCACAGGACTGCTGAGCCTTGGTGCTGCCCTGCCATGGATCCACTGTGCTGCAGACCTTGCGGCTTTTTAAAACCAGCTGGAGCTTTGCTGCTATTTGCTGGTGGTTTCCCATCACCAGCGGCTCCTTCTCTGTCAACTTCAGATGCTATTTAGCCACACATCAAAGTGCTGTGTACCAGTGCAGTGTTTGATAGCTGCCAGCAGTACCAACATGATGGGCTGAGAGCATATGTTTGTCTAAGTTATTTTATTTCCATTTGCTTTTAGTTGCTTGCTTGAAGCAGGGACCACCAATGCGATGATGCATGGGGAATGTGTCTGCACACTTGAACTGTTTGATGGCCTCTGCTAGTGCTGCCCGGTGCTTGTGTTTCTCTTTTTCTCCCTCTGTGCTGCTCAGTAGTCATGTCTGTTGTGTGTGTCTGTAATTTTCAAATAAAGTACTGTATGTAAGGCCGGATCCAGAAGCCCCCAGTCAGCTGACTTTGGGTTGGGATGTAGGTTGCTGTTGCTGCTTTTCTTCCTCCATCTTAGCCTCAACTTGGAGCAAAGCACAGATGTCCATAAAGAGTCACCCATAACTCTGCTTTGGGGTGTCAGTTTTGTGGGGTGTGCATGCATTGCCAAGAGTGGAGCGAGGAAATCTTTTTTCTTGGGTGCCCTCACATCAGGGACTCTGCAGCAATTCCTGGAGCAAAAGCTGCACCGCACTGCATGCAGGCATGATAGGCATAGGCAGAACAAATTAGTTTCTCCCATTTTGTATTGTCAGGGCTGGGCTGGTCCCATCAACAATGTTGTTCATTTGTTCTTGCATCAAGGTAGCATTGATTTTTAGTCGGAGAGTGCAATTTTGTTTTGTGTTTGGTTTTTTTATAAATAAATTTGGTTTAAAGCTTCACACTGGCGTTTTACAGACCTTTTCTTGTCAGCATAAGCCACTACTGTCCTGAGTTGAGACTCCTGTTTGTTATTGAATGAAAATTATGGGAATTATGTTGATAATTTGGAAAGAAATCAGAAAAGAAATTAAAGGTAACTATATTGGCAGGGGAGAGATAGATAAAATATGAGGAAAAATGTTTCCAATAAGGCCATAAATTATTTGGTCTGACACTGCAGGTGCTTTCTCTGTATAGATAGTTTAAATACGTCACTGCTCTGTGTTATGATTTTTCATTATTGAGAAAAGTTGAGTTTTTTCACTCCGTAATTTACTATGACAATCTTATTCTGAAGTCACTGATCCACCAAAGGAAGACAAACATGGGTCACATGCTTGTTGTAGTTGAGGCAGTTTCTGTGTCTCAGAGTTTCATATACCAAGGTTCAGCTGATGGAGTGGGCAAGAGTAGCTATTCTAGACCTGTCCATGTTGGCTGTCTGTGAAACAACCCTGTGCTAGTGGTGCTTCTGGAAAAACATTGGGTTTAGTGACCTTTCCCTGATGCTCAGGGTTATTTGGTTACAATGGTACCTGTCTTTCATGGTCCCTGTTAGGTGGAGGAGAAAAACACATGGGAGGGAGAATCACTTGGCACTGTAAAAGAATTTTAAAAATATAACCTTTAATATTTAGATAAATATTTCAGGCTTCTCTAGATATTCCCCATGAGAGCTGTTATTGACTCTGTATTTGATGACTGAAAGGTAAGCAACATGGCAGCTTTCTCTGTGCAAACAGTTCTTTTGTGGTTTGAGCTTGTTCTTGAACTGCTTTGGGTCACCAGGGAAGAAGTAATAAATAAACAAAATCCCATCGTCACCCTTGGGTTATAGACTGGGGGGATATCAAATTCTGTTCTGACTCTGGGTCCCCCAGAGCATGCAGATTCATTTTGTTTCTGTCCCCTAGAAGTAGGACAGAAGAGAATAGTGCAGTCACTGGAGCTTAGCCTGGAGCAATTAGTAAACTGCAACAAAAAGAAAAAAAAAAAAAGAGAAAATAAGAATAAACCTTTTTAAAAATGAAGTATTTTAATGAATAGCTGACTTAACTATTTCCTGTCTTGAATTTTCAGGGAGGAGGGGAAGTTATAATTGTTTCCAGTCTCTAGGAGGAATTTTTCTGCGTCATGATGAATAGGCTTGCTGAAAAGACTTGCTCATTACTCGTGATGAGTTCAAACCTGGAATATTGCAAAAGCAAAGTGTGTGTAGCATTACAATGACTTTTTTGTACCGAGGGTCCGAAGTAAGTATTGTGGGGTCAATAGTGTACAGAGTAAGTGCATTTCTGCTGTCTGACTAACTTGCACATGACATCAGTGCTGATCTGTTATTGCAGATTTAATTGCAGACACTCGTTACTCTGCTTGCAATGTTTGGGGAGAATCATGCAGATGAGCTTCCTCAGTTAAGACTCAATATCAAATTTCATGTCAGGAGAAGTCCTGCCAGCAGTTTGATTGATTGCTGCTTAGGCTAAAGGTGAGATGCAGATAACTCAAGGTGAGTGTTGAAAGCAGGTCAGCTGGCTGTGTACATCTGTAGCTGTTTCCAGAGCTGTTAAGTAGCCCAGATTATTTCTGGAATTTGTGAGTAGTCAGTTCTTGGGAGCCTAAACCTGTTGTTGAATGAAGGCTGAAATCTGTTTGAGCTGCTGTGTTCCCCTGCTTTAGCAGAGCAATTGCACATGTCTGGACTGGAAACTCCTACAGGGTTGGCTGCCCCAAAGTTGTTGACCAAAAAGAAATATGGATCTAGGCCTGGTCTAAGTGAAGTTTTGCAGTGGGTTTCCTGGGTGGTTGATGTTATTGATGTGACCTTGAATACTAGATGCTGTTGTCATTTCTGTGTTGGTGTAGAGCTCCATCTTTTAGTGGTTAGGTGGTGGGAATGTACCTGGTGGGAGCTTGGGATTTTGGGAGAGTATGTCGGCGACCAGAGATAGAGAAATGTGTGGCTGGTCTTAGTGTGTGTGTGTAGTCAAGTTGGTGATACTTTTTTTGTCTTTGTTTTTAATATGGGAACCATTTTGTCTGTTCTGCTTGGGAGAAGGTCTAGAAGTTGATGTGGTTTCTGTTGCAGTAAATATGAGAAGGAATAGCTGAGAGCTGCTTTTTTTCTTTTTTTTGTCTTTTTAAGAGAGTTATGGGCAGGAGACCATTTAGTCTGTTTTGGGTTGCAAGTTAAGCCAAGAGAGGAAGAAAATGAGTCTGGGGAAACCCTTTTTTGTGGCAACAGCTTTGGACCATATTTTCTTGTGGCTTTTGATCCAGCTCCACTGAAGGTAGTGGAGTGAATATTGTTCATCATGTAGATGTTAGAGATTTTGGTCATGAATTAATTCTTAGAGAGCTGACAGGTATTTTGGCATTCACAGAATGTCCTATAACAAATGTGAGCTAGAGACAGAAATAACAACTGTAGTGTCATGCATTGTCCAGTTCTTGTTTAGTGAACTCAAGATGGTGACCACTTGGATAAAACTGTTTGTACAATGAACAGCTCCTGCAAGAGTCCAGATGTACTTGGGTCTCTGAGAGGCTTTCCTAGGAAAGGAAATCATGTGCATGATAAAAGGATTTTGCCTTTCTCAGTCATCCCAGTAAAACTGAAATCCAGGAAAATTACACTTTTTTACACTTAACAGTATCTTTTGCCATTGATGGCAAGAGTTATTGTTAATGAGGGATTAGATGCCCCAATCTGTCCGAACTGGCACAAGACAGAAGATCTTTTTTAAAACCAGTCCCTGAGTCTGTGTGTAAATGGTAGATCTGATGCAAATTAGAGTACTAGTTAACAAAATGAGCAACTTTTCTATGGGCCAACACAAAAGATGTATTATCAGTGGGGAAAACATAGCTCTCCTTTTTGCTAAATAACCATGTAGAAATGTCCCTCAGGCTTTAGCTCTAATCAGCTGTGAACCTGTGAGAATTTAGCTGATACATATGGTATTGGGGGCCTGGTTCTGTGACTGCAACAATAGTAATGTGTCTTTGTCCCAGCAAGAATTAATGAAATCATCATAACACAATGTTTTTGTTTGCTCTGGATATATGACAGCAGTGGGGGGGGAACGTTGTGCAAAGCATTATCTCCCCCTTAATGCAGATTTGCAGACTTTACTTGACTGTAGTGCCCAGTCCAGAACTGGTTTCAGAACTGTCCTCATGGTTACATTGTAGGATCAGCATGTGTCTCCTCATGCCAAAGGCATGGGTGGCTGGGTCAGGATGTCGGTGCCCTGTGAGGGACAGGGACTGCACACAGAGGGAGCTGCCCTCCTCTCTGAGCCATGCCCAAGTGCTGCTCGGAGAACTGCAAAACAATGTAAAGCAATTGAGGTTTGGGATTTTTCCCTAGAGCAGCATGTTCTGAAGCAGTGAAGTGAAAACAAATGTTTGTTTAGGGAATTTTAATCGTGTCTGTAAAGGTAAAAACTCTGTATGGGTCTCTCAGCAGGGAATGAGAAACACCAATTGTCCTGGGAAATTGTGCATGTGAAAGTGCAGAGCAAAAACTTCAGATTACTGTGCCTAAAAGTACATCTCAGCATTTCTCTTTAGGCATTTATTAGAACTGGTGTTATCTTGGAATTGAGCAGCATTTAATAATGGTTAATTAAGACTGCTCAAAGACTCCTGCAGGAAAGGAAAAGACAATTTTGAGTTCTGGACATCTGTAGAAGAGGGAGTTGCAATAAAAATAAAATACTACCAGGTGCTTTATGAACCTAATTTCTCTCCTAGGATTGTCTCAGGTCCTTGTGACTGTATCTGGGCCTCCACTAGTGCTGTGGCACAGCAATTGATCAGTGACACCTCTCTGCAAAAACTGCTCATAACCATTCATCTGTGATAGGCATGTGCGTCTTGGAAAAGATGAGCCTAAAAAGGCCTTGGAGTAAAATGACACTTGATAAAAGAACTCCTGATTTGCATGTCCCAGGTATGCTGAAATAACTCTCACTGAAGCAATTTCAGCTACTTCCAGGCATCTGCCATCATACACCCCGGCAGCACACAGGTGCTGCATTCTGCTAGGTGGTGGATGGTGGCAAATGTTAGTGGAAAGGGAAATTCAGGATGCACGCTGTCACTGCCCTTCCTGTTTGTCATCCATGTGTGAAGTCAGAGCTTTGCTGGGCCAAAGCAGGATCAGACCCTTGGCACAGTGTTTACCATGTCCCACAGGGCTCTGCCAAGTGTTCTGAGATGTTTGCTGATGCTGTGTGCTCCTGCCCAGCCAGGACGCTCCCCTCTCCATGTGTGCAGGACCCTGGAGGATTGTGAGGGACTGCCAGAGTTTGAGGGCTGTTTTCTCAGAGTTATTACAAGTTCTTGCAATGTGAACCTCTAATATTTTCAAAGACTCAGGCAGAGAAAGGACTTACTAAACAAACTGTACCTGTCATCTCCCAGTTCATTGATTGCTTGGACCAAAGGTGGTGCTAAATCTAATCTTTGTCTGTAATATTTATATTTTGTTAGATTTTTTTTTAAGTGTTTGATAAAACACATGCAGTGTCCTTCTTACATGAGAAATTTAGTCCCAGCTTGGGACATGGCAAAACTCACTGGACCTTCAGGGTCCAGGAGTGTTGCCTGTTAACATTTGAGCAGGCTTGCAGTGTTCAGGGGGAGGTGGGAAAAGGGTACTCTATCTTCAAATGCTTGCAGACTGTAAGAATTGACTTGTGATTTGTTCGTTTGTTGTTATTTTGTTTACATTGCCTCTTACACCCTAAGGAAAAATAAATTTTTGACCTTTTTAATTGTGATCCAGTTGGTTTGTTTTGTTGTTTTGGGGTTTGTTTTTCTAATTTTTTCAGCACTGTTTTGATTCCACTTGTGTTTGTCAAACCACTGAATTTATCTTTCCCAGAATACCTTACAACTTATGTGTTTGTGCAATTGCAAATTTCAGCTTAGGCTAAATGGATAATGGAGCTTGTCTTGTTCCCAGGCCCTGAGTTGTTACTGTATGCTGTATTTTTGTCTCTTTTCTATTCTACAAAGTTTATGGACTGGTCACCTCAGCCCTCAAACACGAAGAACTTTTTGTCTCTGTTGAGCAAGTTTGTAAGGTATTCGGTCAGGATGGTTTTTTGGAGAAGGACATGGCATCAGATCCAAAATAAGAAGAGAAGTGTACTTTCACAAATGTGGTCCTTTGGTTCTGTGATAAATGGGTTGCTCTGCAAAGTGGGATGAGCCCTTACCCCTGTGTGCAGGCTGCAGAGCAAACGATGCTTGAACATGGGATATTAAGGTGTGATCCTGCAAGGTTGCTGGGCACTGCTGACTCCTCTTACCCGGCTTTGAAGGTTGGAGGCCCAAATAGCTCAATAAGTAGAAGTTCTTTCCTGTGTGAAGCCACAGACAGGTAAAACTGAGGTTTCTGGTAATGGATCCCCTCTCCTTATGTAGGATGTCTCTTGGGGATGCTGAAGGCAGTGGATTAGGGGATATAATGAAGGGAGATGGTTATAACAAGGCATATAATAGTAGAGAAGAAGCAGGGTTATTTTTTAGCACTTCAGTTCCCAACGATTGTAGGAGATGTTTCTCCATGCTGTCAAGTAGGTGGATGCTGCACAAGGAGTCTCGTTCAGGCACCCCAGCTCTCTGAAGGACGCCAGAAATTAGATTTGACACAGCACACAGTCGTGGGCATTTTAAGGTACAAACTTAGTGGCAAATGTGCCTGAGAACTGTGCCCTCTCTTCCCGTTGTGCCGAGTGAGCCAGCCAGCTTGGGTTTGAAAGGGTTTTTCTGTGCTGGTACAATCACCATATACTAATGTATCCCCTTGTGCTCTTTAACTCACTGTTAATTGCTCCCCTCTTGCCCATTTTTTTCTGAGAGCTCCTACCAGAGTTGTGCTGCACTCAAGACTAAAATTTTCTGGTCCTGCTTACATATATTTGTAATGTTTGTGAAAAGGAGTAAATCGATCTCAGAAGGAGCTCTGTGCTGGGCCGGGCACTGAGCACCAGGTGGCGATGCTGGACCAGCGCTGCAGCTCCTGGACCACTTTCGGAGCATCCTCCCTCATGTTCCTCCACCTCCTCCTCGCCCCTCCATGGACTCAGAGCCCGCGACCGGGATACCCCGGAGATGGCCCTGCCTGAAGCAGCGGTCGGGCTGCGGTGCTGAGGATACTCTGTCGCTGGGGAAGGTCAGTGCTGCACCATAGTTGGTCTTGGTTGGTGGAGAATAGTTTGGGAGCAATGGTGAAATTGCAGCTCTGGTTTGGATTTGGTAAGGTGAAGGTGATGACCTGGGGAGGGAGGTCAGGGCAGGGTGACTCCAGCGATGCTCAGCAGATGAGGATGCAGAGCTCTCTGGGGCTGTTGAATGTAGCAGCTGCAGGAAGGAATGCACAGACTGAGCCTGTCAGAGGAGAAACTTGGGGGACCTGCCATGGTTCTTGCTGATGCCAGGGGAGGGCAAGATTTGAGTTTGACTCAGTGTTGGCTCTTCATTTGTCTTAATCTCTGGCAGTGCTTGGGCACAGGATGTCTGGCAGGTCAGTGTCCCCCTTTTCTAGGGGCAATCTATGTTGTGCAAGTCTGTCCCTTGCTCCTGAGGGGATGACAAGCCTTTCTAGACCCACTAGAGGTCCTCCTGTCCACGGGAAAGCAAGAGCTGGGAACAGCTCTTGGAGGGCAGCACATGTGTATGCAGTCTTGCAGCTAGGATCTCCTCAGGCTGGTGTTGGAGAAAGATGGGTTGTAGAAGTGGTTTTGCTTTACCCAGCCTGGAGTGTTTTAGGCCACTGGGGAAGTATTAGATGGGAATGGTTTCCGCTGGAGAGGCTGAGGACAACTCTCCTGGGATGTCTCTATCCCTTGGCAGATGGAGCACCCACTCTTAGGGAGAAGATGCGAACTCAAATATGTCCTGTGATGAGAGTGATCCAGCTAGTCTCTCATCTGCTGAATAGTGAAACAAAAGGATGAGGGGAAAATCTCATATGGCTGTGTTGTAGGTGTGCTCCTGAGCAGATACCTGCAGCAGAGGAGCTACTGGGTTTTGAGGGAACTGGCATCACCTTTGGAGAACCCAAATTCCCTTTGGAAACATCTGCATCTTACCTCAGCATCAACCCTTGGCCAGACCACAGATTGTCAGTGGGCCTTCTCAACATGTTCAGGGCAGGGATGCTACTGCTCTGCCTTGTCTTCAGCCATCTTACCTGGCTCCTATAAGGCTGAGCATGTTCTGGGTTTCCTCACAACATGGTTTTTCTTGTGTTGGTGAAGGGTGGTGTTTTTTGTTACAGGCACTCAGGAGAGACTTTAAACAAGGCAGTAGGAGTAGAGAAGCTTTGGCTTCTCTCTGGGGAGGCTATGAAGAGGCTCAGGAGCGTGGGGCTTAAGCTTTCAGGAATGCTGTTAGCCCTCACTTCGACTTCTGTGGATTCCTTTATTCCTTACATTTGTATGGTGTCCATCAAGGGGATATTCATTATCCATTTTCCAATGCCCTCTCATCCTCAAGCACTAAGGGAAAGCCTGAGATCTCTCTACCCAGCGCCCTCTAAAGAAGAGCTTCTCATGCCACCTTCGCTCTTCCCTCAGCCGCTCACTGTGCTACTCATCATGTTTTGCTGTGCTGGTGGAAGTGGTAAGTACTCAGTCACCCATGCTGCTGCAGGATATCTAAATCAACTTTATTCACGATCACAGTTATCCAATTTTTCACAATGAGTTATTCTTCTCTTTAAACAGAACACAAAACATCTTAAAGTAAAGCAATGAAATGCAAATGACACAAGAACACAGAGGTACATGGGAACCTACACCAGTCAAACAAAACAAAAGATTAGGATTGTTGTTACTTTTACTGGGTTTGCTGGTTGTTTTGTTGTTGTTTTTTCTCCCTGGAGAGAGCCTTGTTCTCTTTCCTACTTAACAGCTGGAGGCCAGCTGATGTGGGAGCAGGACTTAACCCCAATTTTTGAGCTCAGATGCTGGGAGAGCTTTCAGCTTCTACTAACTCCTAGAGTTTGGTCCACAGTAAAACAAACACAGTTAATATATTAAAACACTCTCAATTCAAAAGGTGAAAAGGGAATTCACACCACTGCACTGGCACTCATGGATGGACTTTCTTGAAAAATAGTTTACCCCTTGGCTTGCCCTACACGGAGGGAAACTGGTCCCACTGGTGCGGTGAAGGCTGCTTATTGCACATTTTCCCACATCCACTATTTAATCAACACCTTCCTGCCCCTTGGGTTCTTCCTTTCTGAAATCCTTGCACTGGAGTTTGTGTAACTACTGAAACAGGCTTCCTGTGTGCACGGGTCACAGCTCTGTCCCCAGGCAAGCTGGAGGCTGGCTGCCTGCCTGCAGACCAGCCCTGCTCCTGGCATGGCTGCTCTGACTTCCCCCACACTTGTGCCAACTGGCTTTCCTGCATGAGAGCCATGATGCTCTGGAGCTTTCGACAGCTGGTCCAGGGGACGGGGCTGGGTTGGGGTTGTACATCAGAGGTATGCAAAGGAATAACACAAATCCCTGTAACCCAGAGTATCAGTGTTCAAGTTAGTGCTGCCCGCTGGGCGGGCTGGGGGCAGCTGCAGACCCCCTGGTAGGCTGCAGTGATGGTGGCACCTTCAAGAAAAGCTCTACAATGTGCTCCTCAGCGAGTAGTCTCTTTTTTCATCTCCTCAAGAAGACGGAGCAAGGACGTGTTTTCCAGGCAGTTTTAGGAGCAGCTCTGCCAGTGTTCTTTCACCCACCTCCTGCTATGTGGGACATGATGTCCCCTGCAGCAAGCAACTGTGTATGTTAGATGCTGTTATCCCTCCACCATGCTGTTCCCCTCTGTCCCATCAATGGCCATATGCTGGTGTGCAAGGAAAAACTCAGCAGGAAGGGTGCAACTCCATGGCCTTCCCTGGTCTGGCCAGATGGGCAACATGGTGGGACAAACTCCACTGCTGTGGTGCTCCAGCCCTGATCTCCCCTCAGGACCCAGACACAGTCTCTCCCTCCTCTGCAGCCCTGGAAGGCAGCAGGATGGGTCAGGAGGGGACACAGGCAGCTCCTAATGCTGCCAAGCCACCCAGCTCAGGTGGGTCAGGCCCACAGCCATGGCAGAGCAAGCAGCTGTTTACACAGAAACCATGGGGGCTGCCGTTCTCCCTGCTGGGGACAGGATGTTCCCAACTGGAGGAGGGAAGGGCATTTGTTTTAATAAACCAAAGCAAACCAAACCCCTCAAGTTGTTTTACATAAGGACAGCCATGTCCTGCCAGTGTGGCTGAGTATCACCTGCTGAAAGGCTGAGTATCACCTGGCTGGTTTTGTCTTAAAGCACAGTGATAAAGTTACCAGTAAAGGAAACCCACAGATGTGGGTTTATACATTCTTCTGGGGTGAGGTTGGAGGTTTTCCTCACAAGTGCTGTCTGGATGGTAGTGGGAGAAAAGGTGAGGGAGATATGTCTCCCTCTCCCACAGGCCCGTGGGAACAGAGATGCTGCTGAATCCCTTGTGCTGTGTGGAGACCACACACAAATTGGTAGTGGTGGGGTTTGAGAGCCACTCATCATGCGAAGGGATGGTGATAGGAGATGGCTGGATGATGCTGGGAGGGAGCAAGGCTGTTGCCATTATTGGTTTGCCAAACCTAGCACGAATGCCTCTGTCAGGGAGGAGGTGGGGACAGCCCTCAAGGGGCTGCCATGGGGCTGCTCTTCCGTCTGTGGGCATGAGGTGGGTTTTGCTTCAAAAATCTTGGGTTCTTTTCTGCACAGCCTTTCTTCTGTGAGTGTGCTCACTGCACCTCCCTCACTGTTTCAAAGCTTGCCTTGCTCCGTCCTTCCTAAGGAGCCTCCTATGGTCAGGCTGGCTGTACACAGAAACATGTTGCTTGTTTCTTCTCTTCTGCTGTCTCTGCACATGGGGTGCCTCTAGAAGGAGATGTGTAGCACTGAACCTTTTACTACATGCTGCTATACAGTGGAAACTCCCCTGTGCTGTGCATGGTGAAGAAAAGGGATGATTGCACCAGCTGGCTTTTTTTGAGATAAAGTTGAAAATCCACAAGGGAGAGTAGTCCATCACAACTTCCCTGACACACTGGAGTTCAGCCCCAGGGCTTGCTTGGAGGGTATAAGAGCAGCATCTAAGCTTGTCCATGGAAGAGGGGATCAGGGTGATGATGAGTGACAGCTTTTGAATCTCCTGGATGACAAACAGAGACCAAGACCTGTGTTGTTTCACGTCCTCCTCCCTACCCTGCCCAGTCCCCACCACGGCATCTGCTGTTGCTCTAAGTGCTGCGGTATGTTTTGATGATATCTTTGATGGCCCGTCTGCAAATGGGGCAGCAAGCATTGGCCATCTTCTTGAGCTTCAGCCCACATGAATAGCAGAGACACATGTGTCCACAGGAGTAAATGACTGTGTCTACCATGTTCTCATAGCAGATGGTGCATTCATCTCCCCAGGGCCCTGAGACGGATGGGGAAATGGGTGACTCAGGCAAGCTGCTTGGAGAGTTGGGAGCTGTGCCTGTAACACAAAAAACAGGGTTACTCACGTTGCTTCCTGACATCCCAAGGTAATTTCTGCCCTGAAGCCAGCTGTAGAGAACCATGTCCTAGCAGAAATGGATGCTCCAGGACCATGGTTCCTTCCTATGACCTACTGTCCCACTCACTGAGTCCTGGTTTACATGCCAATGCTCAAGGCAGCAAAAAGGCAACATCTACTGGGGTCTGCTGCCCACACAGAGCAAACCAAGAGACAGCTGTTATATATCCCACCATCAATGCCTTGGGATCATGCAGGTGCCAGGGAGTTTTAAAAGTGCTGTTGAACAGCCTATCCTTTTCTACTGCATGTACATTTATCTAAATATCACTGTACTTCATTGGCATGTTAGAAATAGCAACACTGCATCTTGCTGAAGAGGGTACTGAAGGTATGTGGAGAGAGAAGGCAGAGCTGTAGACAGACCCTTAGCTCCAGTCTAAGCTAGCAACAAGTCACTGCCATACAGCTCTCCAGAAGAAGTTCTGCATCACAGGACCATGCATGTAGCAGAAAATCCACTGCTTCCCGTGGGACCTTTCATGATGAAAAGGGTTGGAGAAATACTGCTGTCTAGGCATCTAAGCAGCTTCCACGTAAAACACACTGAAAATAACCTTTGCAGAGGCTCTCCCTTCCTCCCCAGGGGAGCTGACAGGATAATAATAATAATAATAGTCTGTTGATTATTGTGGTTTTAGAATCCTTCTGGGAGACAAGTGTGAGACTGTGAAAGGAGGCAGTGGAGAGGCAAAGAACAGGCAGCAGGGGATCCCACCACACTTACCACTGATAGAGCTGCAGAGGGGGCCAGAGCCACATGTAGACAATAAGGGACCAGAGACACCACTGCAGAGGACGGTGGGGGAACTCGGTGTTGATGTGGGTGAGCTTGGTGTGGACAATCCCAGCCGCTCTGCTAATATGGTGGAACCTGCACCATGAGAAAAGAAACCTACAGTTATTTTTAAAAATTGAGGCTGACAGGGCACTGGGGATATGTGGCAGGGGGTGCAGCTCTCAGTGCTTGTCAGGATTAGTCTCATCAGCACGAGAATCCTCATATGCCTTTTTTAATGCTAGCAGCTGGTCCTGAACAGACATCAAACTCCCACAACTGCTGAAATTTACTGGAGCTCTCTTAGACATCATAATCCTTTGTTTCTGCCCTTAAATGTGTCCCAAGTCATTTAGTGCAGTTATTTCCCATGTGGTTTCCTGCTCATATGTGCCCTTAGCACTATAGTCAGCCATGGGTTTGTAGCAGTAGAGGACATAGCCTGCAGAAGGGTGGGCAGGATTCCGGCACAAGAAGTGTCAAAGCATTGCCTTGTCAAAGCATTCTTTGCTAACCTAGTGCAAACTGCATCATTCCAGGCTCTGATAAATACATACAGTCACTCAAGGACTTTCCAGAGACAAATATGAGGGTTTGACAATCAGGAAACCTTAGCTATGCTCACTGCTCTGCTTCTTTGGTAGGGTGCCTTCTGTCAGAGGCAGGGATAAGTCACCAAAATGCATTTGGCTCTGGGATGAAGGAGACCTCTCCCCCCATTCAGGAATGTCTTCTCCACTCCCTGCAGGTCTGGATGTGATGGCTCAAGAGTGCAGAGCCTCTTCAAGCCTCTCCTAGGTGTACCCACCTCCATTCTCTTCTGCTCTCATTGTCCACCATCACCTCCATGGTAGTGTGCTGTCTGCCAGAAAAGCCAGCTCTATTCCACAGCCTGTCTGCCACCCTCCCTCAGTCTCAGACTCTTTATTCTGCTGTTATAACAACAAATATCTTAAAGCCCTTCCAGAAGGGAAAAATACTGGGAATGCTTAACACTCTACCTGCTGCAAAGTATTTGTAGGGGATTTTCATTGTTATTGATGCAGCCTGGTCTTCGCTAAGCAAGTGGCGAGACAGCAGCAAATGTGCATGAACCAAAGGATGGTTTCCTGATGATAAGAACTAGCTTGCCTATGGTTTTAAAGTTTCTAGTTCCCCAGACGAGAAGACAACCAGGGTAACTCCAAATCAGAACTAGAATGCTCAGACTTCTTCATGTTACCATATAAGGGGCCAGAGACACAGAGGTTTGGGATCCACAGTGTCCTCAATGAGTTGGAGGCTACTCTCCAGGGAAAAAGCAGCAGTGGGAGGTCAGGAAAACCCCATGCACCAGAAAGGTCCTTCAGTTCTTATTTGCAGAGAGACTACTGAGCCAAGAAAGACCAAATCTGAGAAGCAGGGACTACAAGAGGCAGCTGTGGATTGTGCAAAACAGCAAAAGCAGAGTTCTCCTGCCCTTTTCAGCAGAACAAGACTGAGCAGTAAAGTGGAGCACAAGGACTGAAGAGGGGTGATGTTTGACTCAAAATCTGTTCTGAGGACTATGTATTAGCGAGGAAGCAATTAGACTTAGCCTTCAGTTCCTCAGTTTTACCCCTCTCCAAAAAAGGAGTGCTCTACTTCCAGGCAGAAGCTGAAATTAAATTAGACTCCTAAAGGGCTTTGGAGCTCTCACACTTGAGATACTGTAAAGAGGTACCTCCTTTGCCACACAGATGGGAGCTGAGGCTGGAGTTTAGCTCAGTAAATATGCAAAGAGAATGATGCAGCCTCTAATGACAACCACTAGCAATAGCCCTTCCCCTCCAGTGTGACAGATGACCTTAGCAGAAAACTTGCCCTGTGGTAACACACACTGAAAACAGGCCCAGCAGGGGCACAGGGTTCAGCTAGTTCACTGCACACACAACAAATATGAACATTGAGCAGCTGAACAAGTTTTTCAAGCCTTCCCTCTCCTCCCTGCAGCCTGGAGACATTTCTTCCACTCAGCTGACACACAGCACATTGCATTTCTAGCACCAACCTGGTCATTTCATTAAAGGCAAAATAAAGACTGTTAGGAGCATTTCTCTTCCTGGACTAATAGGAGAATTTGGAGGTGTCCCAAGTATCACAGAGTATGAGCTGATGAAGCATGCTGGCAGCAGGGCAAATGGCCTTTCCACAGTGCAAGGAGAGCTCATCAGTGTAGCAACCACAGTTTTCTCTGGTTGGAGCTGGTCTGAGTCCCAAAATGGCCTTACCCAAGACCCAAGGGCCAGTAGATACCTTGCCAATTCTTTCTCCTAATACAAGGCGCAGCTCTTGACTTTTCTCCAGCATAAGTATAGAGCTTTGTTTAAAACAATCTGAATTCCCTACCAGACAAGACACATTTCTCCCTTGGTGACAGAATAATCAACATAAGACACGTTACTCACGCTGTTAATATATTGCTGGATGGTGTGCAGATACCATGACAAGGAGCATGGAATGAGATCATGTGCAGAGTGGAATGAGTGTGGCCAGCCTGGCTTAACTAAAACCAGATACATGTGCTCAAGGCCAAACATGCTCATTGTGTGCAAAGAGTTCCCACCAAGAGCCAGCTTTCAAATCATAATTTTGAAAAACTAAATAATTCTAAATAAATCAATTTAAACATTCTTTCTCTCTCTAAATCCTCCAGATCAATTGTCTCTGCTGCTAACTTGTCTCATGCTTGATCTCAAACATGCTGAACACACTGGAATCACCTTTAAATAGATCTTGAATCAATTCCATTTGCTTTTTTATCTTTACAGAGTCCATTATTAGCAAAGTCCAAGGCAGACTGAAGCTTTCTCTGCACTTCTGTCATCACTCTGACAGAGGTGCAAATAAATGAACCTATATGTCCACCCTCAAAAGGAAAGAGAATATTTTATTTTCGGAAGAGAGTTTTACCATGGAATGTACAGGCAACATCATGCCAGGAAAGGCTGCTAGTATGCTAAAGGTTTGTAATTCAAAATGGTCTTGCCAAACTGGAAATAGGATCAGAAGTAAATGGGATGGTATTCAATGTGATCAAATGCAAAACGCAGCACTTAAGCAGAGATAATCAGCTACCCAAATACAGGACAGGGAATTAGTCCGTTCAATTAGAAATACAGCTGTCCTACAGAAAAAGGCCTGGGAATTGCTGGAAGTCACCAGATGATCATAAATCAACAATACCATCCTGTTATGACAAGACTGGGCCAATCCAGGGTTATATGAGGCTGGTTAAGGACTGGAACAGGAGCCTGGAGCCACTGTGGTATCTCTGTCCCTGGAAACACTCAAAACTTGATGGGACATAGTCTTGTGCTACCTTGGAAGTTAGCCCTGCTTTGAGCAGGAGGTTGGATTAGGTAATTCCCTGGGGTCCCTTCTGACCTAAAATGCTGTAAGATTCTATGATTTTTAGATAGCAACATTTTTCTGCTGCTAAAAGGAGTAAAGAAATAATCTGTTCTTCATGAATGTTCTATATAAGATGAGAAATCATGGATTCGTACTCCTAAGGTATTCAGGCTAGACATTATGTAGATAGTGAAGCACTGTAAAGCAATCAGACTTCCCAGAGAGACTATGGCATGTCCATCATTAGAGCTTTTTCAGGACAGGAAGGTGAAGTAGGCAGTCTCTTGGGATCCCATCCAACATTTACAATTTTTATGAGAGTAGCTATCTGTATCCATAATTGCCTTTTTATAAAATGTAGTAACCGTGACCAAAATACAGCAGCTGTGGCTGCTAGAGATGCTTTTGATTCTCTGTGTCTATTGTGGTGAACAGGGTGGTTTTCCAGAACATTGCAATCCACTCTCCACGGTATCTATGAAGCCGTCCCAACATTTAAGCATCTCTCTTAATGGCAGCTGTCTGGGAAGAGCTGTGCTGCCCAAGGCTTTACAATGGTAAGAAGACCAGTTACAGTCAATGCTCCCAAAAATACAGAGAATTTTCAATTAACTGTCCCCCTTAATTAATTCATAGAAGTCTTATTTCAACATTTCTTTCTTAAAACAAAGTGATTATGTTGACCTGCTTGTTCCTGCGTAGGCCCAAGACAGAATTGGAAAACAACTCCCAACAACAAAACCAAGTGGGAAGAACAATGTGCTGCCTGCATTCTCCTTCTGAATATCCTTAGGGGCATTTGCTATTATGCAAATAAATACCCAAGGCATCTCTGTGGCCTAGAGCAGGGAGTAGCTGCCACGAATTTGTTCTGCAGCTATTCCCAACCCATTGCTAGCAAGCAGTATATTAATGCTCCCAGATTCAAACTACACAAACTACAGCTGAGGTGAAAAGAAAAGTAATGCCAAAGAGCATGTTGCTTTCTTATTACTGTTGACTTTGGATCACTGAAGGTTGGAAAACTGCTCGTTTAAGGCGTTCATAACACATTTCTTAATCTGGTGTCTATTCCTGAGAGGGGTGATAGAAGGGCAGGGCCATTCCTGGGAGTCAGATAATAACAACAGAACAACAAGAACTTCATCAGATTATGAAAAACATCCATCAACCAGTGAAAGGTACACAGTAACTTCTTAGGATTTGACCCAGGAATTCCTCATACTGTTCCAGTGTGGGGAGGAGTGTTCATGGTCCCAAGGACACAAAAGCAAGACGCAAATCATTTTACCAAATCTCTGTCTCCCTTTCTTATACCTTTCCCCCTCATAATTAAATTCAACATTATACAGCCCCATTGCACTTTTTCAGATCTTAACCTAAAAGGCCTGCAAGCGCAGTGTCAGAGCGCTGGGACTGTGCTTGTGGAAGTCTTGTAGAAACCAGGCTCCACAGGCTGAAAATGTCTGCTGCTTTGAAGTGGAAATGTAGTATCACATAGTCTGAAGACTTCACATAGTCTGAAGACTTCACTTTCAAAGTGGAGAAGAAACAAATGAGCAATACTCAGTGTTTGCTGGCTGCAAACAGGAAAGCATATAATGATTTCTGCCCCCCCAATGTTCTCTGGCAATGCCACTAACTCAGCTGTTTCATTCACCTTCTATTTGCATTACTTGTCCTAGGCTCTTAATGACTATTTCACAGGCACTATAAAAATAATGCATAACCCATTGATCTGCACTCCAGAGTTTATCCTTTTTCTGCCCTTTGAACCCATCCCACTTAAACTTTGTTTGTCCTGGCTTACAGGATGTGGTCAGTAAATGTCCACTACTGTCCAACTCACAATTCACATAGTTTGACCATCTTCACTTTTTTTATGGGCTTTCTTTACCCGTAACCATCATAACAACTATGTCAGGAGCTTACCTAAACTTTGTACCTAAAAGAAAAAATATGGGAGCCTCCTGCCATAGTTTCTAAGGAAGACAAAGTCTTATGCAACATAGTAACTTGCCCAATATGGTAAGTATCATGTGAAGCACATTTTCAGCCCCTTCGCTTTTGTAACACATTTGCTGCATAAATAGGACAGCTAATAAAGATCATGTAATTACCAAGAGTAATCACAAATTTCTTTGTTGTTCCATCTATCTGCAGGTCCCAAGGCTTCCAGCACATGGTGGAAAAGATTAGTACAGCTGCTGAAGTCTGGCCGCAGCCATTAACTGGCACATTTAAGGGGGCTCAAGAGATCTGTGCACTTCTCATAAGTTTCGGTCTAGCGGGCACTGGGCACCTACATTTAGATGCCTTTCAAAACTCTCAACTTGATTTCCTTTTGTTAGGAGCCAGATTTTTTCAGCATGCCAGCTAAAATAATTACCCTATGTCAAAAACTGCTCAATATCCATTCTCATATTTAACACTCTCAGTGTATCCAGGCCATTGATTTTGTTATCTAAACAGATCAAGGTTCTTTCAAAAAATCTGACACAATTGTGGGTACTGAGTTCATGGGAACATCTGCCTTAGGTCTGTCCCATAACACGTGAGCTCCTGCAGTGTGAGTGGGCTGTGACATTACTGAGAATGAATACTGCATCCACATTCATTTCTGCACATTACTGGATTTTCTTGCTTCTGGCCGAGGTTGCAGGAGAGCTGTTCTGTCCCCCAGGGCCACCCAGGTCTTGCCCAACAGTGACTTTTGAATCCATCATGCTAAAACAAAAGAACAAAGCACCTGTTGCTGCCTGGATACATGGTAGTTAAAGATCAACTATAATGTTAGGGAGGGATATAAGCATATCCATCACTTCTGAATGCCATAAAATACATGTATTTACACATCCATTTGTTATGTTCCCACGGCAATGGGAACAATACTGCATTGACCAGAAACCAGAGCTTTCTCCCCCTTCAGCTCAATGTTTTTTTGGCCAACCATGCTCTCAGAGCCCAGCCTCTGTGCTGCAGCTCATCTCTGCCTCTCAGGTGACTGGCATCAGTTGATGATCCGTGGGCTTTTTTTTTGCATTCAAGTATTTCCCAAAGGATTTAAAAACTGTTCCTATAGAACAATAATACATCTTGTCCTTTACAAGCCCATGAAAACATAAGGGATTTTGCATTATGCTACAGAAATGTCCAGAAATAGGTCAAAAAGCAGCCTGGCAGATTTTGCATGCAAAACCGTAAGGTCTGTGTTTGCAGACGGGGATCAGACCACCACTGTTTGAGGAAGTAAAAGTTAGATCCAAACCACATGGAAAACAACAGCTCAGACTTCCCTGAGGATCAGAAAAGGAGTGTACTTTATGGCTTTACTGGAGCCTTGCTGTCTGCCGAGTCCAGAAGGGCAGCAGGGCACCGGCACATCTATTACCCTCCTGCAGTCACAGGCACACTCCAGCTAAGCAGGGGAAACATGAAAGCTCCAGACACCACAGACATTTTTGATTCAGCAGTTCTCACAGCCCAAACCCAATGTTCTGCCTGAAAGCAAAGAGCATACAGAAAATTTACTTTCTTGACCTGACAGGTGAAGTTCAGTGGTTAGTCAGCACTTAGATCCTGCAAAATCCTGAGGGCATGGACACCATGCAATGAACATCCAGCTGAAGTAAAAGAGTTATAGAGTTGGAGCTCTACCTTGCAACCTGAGAAATATTAGACCAACAACGCACCCAGGCAGGTGCTTAGTTCAAGAAGAGATGAAAAAAGAAGCCTGGATTAAGTAGCTGAACCATGAAAAATGAGAATAAGAGCTTTCATCTTGTTTAAGAAAAATAAATCAAAAAGCTCTCTAAAAGATCACAGATGTTAATTACCAGTAATTTCTGTTCATAAATAGCACCTTTTACAGATCCATCTCAAAAAAGGGCCATTTGGCTGAGAGTATTTGGGAGGCCACAGCAAGGATAGTTCTATGAGCAAAAGGAAAATTGCTGACTAAACCAGCAACTCCAAGCTCCATGCTTCTCCAGGGGGGGCATGTATAAATACGGTGGTAGATGCATACAGGAAACAAATACTTTCACTTTTCTTGGCCAGCACTACTCTGGATTTCTATGGACACTGCTGGATGAAAAAGGATCTGACAAAAAAGCAAAGAAAGAGTTCAGTCTGCTATGTGAATCTCACAGTAGTTAGAATAACTAACTCATACCAGTACTATTTCACAGAATAGACAGATTTTATCTCTCCTGAGACAAGCTGCAATGCAAAGAGGCTGGTATATGATCCCATATCCTGTATATTTACTGTAGGCAGGCAAAGGTGTTATAAAGGAGATCTATGCATTACTTACTATGACAATCTCACTACAGCCAGGAATAGTTGATTATACTAGTGATGATAATAGTTTCTGCAGAGAGTTTCTAGAGAGCCCTGTGCAGTGCTAGAGTTAAGCCCAGCAGTTATGGACACAATAGCTCTTGTGCAGCTATTACAACTTAACACCAGTAATGTGTTACTTCATTTGGAATGAAAGCTAAACTCGTGCATGATAGGAGTGTTTATGATGAGGCATCAATTAACACAAGTGGATTGCCTTCCAAAAGGTACTGAATATTAACTCTCTTTCTTCTCCCTAGTCTCTAACACCATAAAATAACCTCTACCCTGCAGTGCATAGGAACTCCAGGCCATTAAGTGCCACAGAACACAGGCCTGTTTGATCCCAATCAGCTTAAATTAGGCCATTTTCCATACAAATCAAAACTCAAATAAACACGAAAGATAGAACTGTGGGGCACATCTAATTGAAAGTCTGTTAAAGGAAGACATTCATTACGTGCATTTCTGTGCAACGCTGGGCATTTATCAAGCTTCCCTTGTGCTGTGTTTAACTCAACAATTTCCACATCACTGGAATGAAGCAAGGTGGAGAAGGATCAAGCTTCCAAATGGGTAATGTACTGGACACCTCTGAGATCAGAGATTAGGGTGTGTGACTTGCTACTGCAATGAACTATCTTCTCTCAAGCGGGAGAAGCTTATAAATTCAGAGCTGGAGAACCAAGATCCTAGATGCCCCTTGCCTGTGTGAGACACTTTTCTACAAACTTACCTACTGTCTGTGCTATGGGTAGTGTGTATAACAACTGTACAGACCAATTACCATTTATATATTTTGCATTCTCACTGTGGTAATTTTATGTGCAAAGTAAGTATAGAACCGCACCCAGAGAGAAGTTTTTTGGAAGGGACAGACACTCTGCCATGAGATGCTGAAGTCCTGGGACAGCCAGGGAGCTACCACAGGCTACGAAACCCATTTACACAGGAATAGACAAAAGGCTGGGAACAGAGGGGGTAAGATGGGAACATCTCCCAAAAAGTCCTATAGATTCTTAGAAGGATCAGGCCAGACAAGTGCCACAGCAGAGACAAGAGAAAAGAGAAGAAGGTCTCCCTTGGAGATAAACTGGAGATAGTAATTGCAGGAACTGTAACAGCAAGGTAAATGAGGAATTTTGGGACACAGAGGAAAAGTCCTGGTTAGAAAAGAGAGGGCAGTCTCCAAGGTTCAGATATGGCCTTGTGAATCACTAGTGCTCTTTGGTGAGCCAGTCACTCACCTAGGATGGAGCTCAAGTCAAGGAAGACCAAACGGGGCAGCATGATGAACTTCACAGAAGTAATTCCCCCTGGTAAATTATTGCTCTGTGACACCTAAGCAAAACACTACTCTGTTCACTCATGAAACTTCAAGTCTTTCCAGCCATTTTCTCAGGATAAGGGCTGCACATGGACAGCAATACCAGGGCTGCTAAGCTTAACCACAGGGAAGAGTCATAATGGGCACAGCTTTCCCGGGCACAGCTTTGCATAAGCCTGCCTGTACCTGCCTGTAATGGGACTGACTGCAGTTGGCATTCTTGCAGACTGGCACTGAATCCATTTCAGATTAAATTTCACTGTTGACTTAAAGAGCTCTTTGCCGGCAACTTGTGTCCCACAGTACTCTGCTGAACTAATTCCCAATTTGGTCCTTTGCCAACTGCTATTGTCAGAAATCCCGAGTAACCAAGGATTCATATTTTTTCTGTCTGCAAGTCTCACATCAGATCTTTCTTCCTCACCACCTGTTTTGAGCACATTGACCAATTTCAAGAAAGTGTGAAAGAAGGATGCAAACCTCAGCAACAATTGGTTTCTAAATATTTTGCAATGGGCAGCTAAGTAGGAGCCCCAACTCATCTGTCCATGGTAAAGGAGGCAGGAGAGGGTAGCCCACACACTTTGTATATATCCAGCATGGATGTGAATACAGACTTACCCACACCAAATGCTGGCTCTGGGGTTGTTTTTTTCAGGCCCAGTGCTGGCTCCTGGCCAGCATTAGGAGACATCCAGAGAGCTACTATATTGTGCAGCTGTTCTGGTGGGGCTGGAGCTATTGATGTGCATGGAAAGAAAGGACACAGAGAAGTTGGCAACTTGGCTTCATTAGTGTGACTGTTGATGGAACATGTTATTTCATTGCTCAAAAGAAAACTTTAATATTACTGGAAAGAATGAAATTCACAAGGGAAACCACACACAAAAAAAAAAAAGGAGATGAAGGAAGATGGTTTACATGCTGGTGATTCACTCTGAGACAAAAGAAAATGAAAGAATATTCCCAACCAGATCCCCAAACACTAAACATATAAACTTATTGCTGCGATAGCTCCTCCAGACATGAGTCATACATTTTAAAACCGTATGGGGTCAATCAATTTAACTTCATAAATGAATTACACCACCAAAACCTGACCAAAACCAGACCATTGCATCCAAACTGGCTCATTTCAGCCTTTCAGAGATGTCGATAAAACTGTGAGTTGAAATGCTTACCAGTAAAAGCTGAGAGCAGTAAATCAAATATAATTGTCTGTTTTTGTTGACTGTACAGGAATGATGCCTGAAAAAAAACAACCCAAGCCTGAACTAATGAAATTCCTAAAGGATACACAAAGATTGTTTCATTTCAACATACCTAATGATCTGGGTTTCTCTTTGGTTGTTTTTATGTGCATAATCCACAGAATTTCTAAATTAAGACCACCACTTAACATATAAAATATTTAGAAGGGGTTCCCTGACAAAAAAGATCTATTGCCTCCCTCAATAGCTCGTTCCCATAGTTAATTACTCTCATTTATGTTTAATTTAAATTTGTCCCTTCATTTTCCAGAAGCTTGATATTTTTTATGCTATTATCTGCTACATTAAAGTGCACTCCTCGTTCATTTATCTTTCCTCCATGTGGTCAAGTCGCCTTTTAAACTTTTCTTTGCAACAAATTGACATTCTTCCACCACCCCACTTCCACTACAGATGACTGTGACCTCTCACTGTGCTATAGTGGGGCTTGGGTTTAATTAATTTACATTTTCTGAGACAGCATGAAGAAAAATAGTGTTTCCAACCTCATCTTTATTTTCTGCTCTTTAATTTCTCCTACAGCAAATATATTGCCAGTATATGATGCCAAATTGATAAGATGAAAACAGAAGTCAGAATTCTTTACTATTGAACTAACCTCACACTGCCCTTCTCTCCTACAGAGTCCTATAAGATCACCAGCCTGAGCAGAGATGGTCTCCCCTGATATACAGATGCTGTATCCCCAGCATTGTGGAGTAAGTGCAGTCAGCAAATGCCAGCTTCTATGGCAAAGCCACAAGCCAGCAGAGACCTGAGCTTGCTCTTGCTCTGCATCAGGACTAAATAACTTATCTCCAGGCATGAAATACAGTATCCAGTGATCAATACCCTGAGTCATCTTGTTCTCCAGTCAAAAATAAACCTTCTCTAGGTCCAAGAGTAGCTCTCCATCCTCCAAAAAGTTGGAGAAGAAGCAAATCCATCAACTTTAATTTCATTTTATAGTCAGCTGTAGTGCTGAAGTCCACTTAACACTGTATAATGTTGCTTTGGTTAATCTCATAAAGGTGTGCCCCAGGAATACAATGACTTCTGCTATTTAGGATAGGTTTTGTACAACTCTGCCTTTTGCAGTATTTGTGTCTCATTTCTTTCAAGGATACGGAACATCACTTTTTCTGTTACATCTAGAAAAAGATGACTATAAATTCTTCTGCTGTGATATAAAGCTCAAACTACAAAAGACATCTCACAAAATTACTCTTGTTTGCATTCTGAAGATGGAGCTTGTCATTAGAAAGATGAACACTTTACATTCTTCTTACATTTTCTAGTATTATAATGACAGATATTATGGCAAGTACCATAATCTGTTCCACTGCAGTGCAAACAGTGCACATCACCTCCCTAATAACATTGCAAAAGCTAGAGATGGGAGTTCATTATTTTCTTTGCCTTCTGCCGGGATATTGCTGATCCATATAATTACTGCAGTTGCAGATGCATGCAGTGTTGGGACAGCATCTTTTCTCTGGGCAGTTGCGCTGTACTGACATTGTACTGATATTGGGACTGTACTGCTCCCAGCATTGTTATACTGGAAATATAGGTATGAAAAGCTCTAACATATATTTTAATACCTGTTAAAAATTGCAGGCAACCTCCAATTTTGCAGCTTGTGACTTGGAGATAGCATCTTGCTGCCCAAGCTAACGTGGATAAAGCTGTACACTCAGCAGGGTCCTACCCTTTCCTTAAGAGAGGCAAGGTCAGAAAGTCCAGTTCTTTTCACTTACACCTCATTTAAGAACAACAGCCCATTTTCAGGTTCTCTTCCAGTGACTTAGGCCAGAAAAGTCTGTCATGTGGTCACAAATACAAATAGTGAGGAGTTTTCAAGCTCTACAGATTTCATTTCATGCATCCAAATGTACATTTATCTAAAATATGTGCTGGGAATGTACTGGTTTGGGCTGAACTTGTGATCAGGCAGGGAGGACAAACACAGGGTATGCGCAGCAGGAGGCCTGTGTTAAAGTCCCTGCTCTGCCGAATTCAGTGTGAGGACAAGATTCTGTCCCTCTGGCGAGACACATCCCTACTGCCCTGTTTCAGAACCCACTGCAAGCAAGCTGTTTGGCCTGTGCCAAACTGCCAGAATTAGTGATCTCATATGAAAGGAAGCACTGGTCAATAATGTAGTTTTACCAGCAGCTCAATAGCCTGAGGATGTTTTCCTTCTAACATACATAGGAGCACTTAATCTCTGACTTTATTGGGATCTGTTTGATTTCACCTACCAGTATCACAGTGATATGTTGGTGGAGAGCAGAGCTAGCCATGGATTATGTTCAGTACTCACAACAAATGTAATCAGGCTGAATTAGCAGGGATTGAGTCTCGGGCTCCTGGAAATAAATTGTGATATTACATTTGTCATCTGTGAGCCTTTAACAGCCACAAAACCCTCACAGCACAGGCCTATGGTCAACTTCAAGCAAATTATACAAGGCATTTCATACTGTGATTAAGGTGAACTGGACCCTGCAGACAGATGTGTGTGTGTGTTCATCACAATTTACCTTCAAAGACTGTCTATAAATCCTATAAAAGGAGGTGTTGTTTGGCTTTTGGGTTTGTTGTAATTTTTTTTCACCTGTTAGGTAAGAGGGAGATTTGAAGAAAGGATTTGAAGCAAAATGGAATATAAGTATACTTAAAGACATATGAATACAACAGTATAAACAGAAAGGAGTATTTTAAAATCATCTCCAGTTAGAGGGGTTCCAGGAATTACATCATGTTCTCAGAATCCATCATTCGCTCTCTGACACTGACACCAGCAGAACCACAACATGGTACAAATTTATGGCCAAACACATCCTACATTTAGTCTAATACACATATACACACACACACACAAAAGTAAATCTGATCCTGAGCTAATGCAAAGCTTTTCCCTCGATACCTTTGAAATATGACTTGCAGCATTTAAATGAAGTATTTCAGCTATCAGAGCTTAAAAACAGAGCAAAAATACCAAGAGGAAGAGGCCAGTTCTTCAGAGATCAATTAATTGCCTTAAACTGGGCTAGAGGAAACTCTTCTCCTGTTGAAATGGTCAGTGCCAAGCTTTGTGCACAGCTGGGATCATGAGGCACAAGGTTTCCTCTCTGCTTGCTAGCCCATCTCTTGCATGCAAACCTGTAGAAAGAAGTCTTTTGGGAATTGGTCAGGCCAGATAGCTAACAAAGAAAAGGGTATCAGATCTCATTTTTCCTGCTGGCTATGCCCTGTATTAGCTCAGCTCAAAGCACCTTCACCTTCCTGGCTTCTCCTAGGTCAGTGGTGACTCATCTGTACTTTAATCGAGGTCTCTGAGACTTAAATCATTATCTGAAAAGAGCTTTGAGACCATCACGTGAAGGATGCTACAAAAGTGCAAAGGGATTAAGTCTTGTAACTCTTACCCATATACTATGTATGTGCCTTTGTGTATTTTTATAAAACCAAAATATCCACCTGATCCTAGAGCAGGGAGGGAGTCATTTATTCCATCTCCTCATCCATGATGTATCCCCCCCTTGCTTCCTTGTGCATGAGGTTTGGAAAAAGAGGGTCCAACATACCCAGCAATCGAATTTGCATGATTGCGCCGTGTAAAACGAAGAACATCCAGAGGGGCTGGGAACAGTCTGCGCAGACCTGCATGCCAATGCCGGCACCGTTGTGACTCAAGTGCAGCTCACCATCTGAATTCACCGTAAATCCCAGGATGTCTCCGCTCTGGAGAGGCACCACCACTCGGCAGATGGCCCAGAACTCCTTTCGGTCAACCAGAGACTCGGGGTTATAGGGGAGGTCACTGGGGCGCAAGGTGCTGGGGTCACAGGACGTCACCCCGTAGGAGAGCGTCCCCGTGCGCACAGCGTTGGATTTGTTGATTTTGACGAAAATGGTTTCATTGATACGAAGGGGCCTGCTGGTGAAAACCAAAGTCCTCTCCTCCCGGGCGTGCTCCAGACGGGCCACAGTTTGGTCATCGAGGATTTTGACATGGGGTCCCCGGAGGTGGTGGAAGCGGAGGTCGCTTTCGAGCTGGGAGGGGAGGAGGTGGGAGTGCTGGGAGTTGAGTGAGTTCTGTGGGATAGGACACGTGGTGGCCGTCACGTGGAAGGTCTCCTCCTGCAGGTTGAGGTCACACAGGCTGACCGAGAGACGCGTGTCCTCCGTCTCCCGCCGCAGCGAGGGCCGGCGGATGGCAGTGAAGGAGCGGGGCCGCAGGCAGTCAGGAGGGATGATTTCACTGTCTGTGGGGAGAAAGAAGACAAGGGGTCACTTTCTGAGAAAATGAAAATGTTCAGGAGTTTGCGAATCACTAAGGGTTTGATTGATATGTTTAAAAGGGAAAATCAGAGACCTGCTACCATTAATAAGTTTTCCCCTTTGAAATATAGAAGCAGAGTATCATAAAATGTATTTGCAATCAATTGCTGTTCTTGTACTTTCCCCACCAGCATCAA
Source organism: Chiroxiphia lanceolata (assembly GCF_009829145.1). Lineage (NCBI taxonomy): Eukaryota > Metazoa > Chordata > Aves > Passeriformes > Pipridae > Chiroxiphia > Chiroxiphia lanceolata. The sequence continues at coordinate 12,858,199 of NC_045644.1, forward strand.
CGGTTTCAGTTTCTGAGCAGGTAGACTCAAAGTCAATGACAAGAACTGCCCAGGGGAAGCTTCCTTGGAGAGGAGAAGCAGAGGATAAATATCCAAAATACACCCTGAACATACCAATCAATACCTATACAGGCTCCAAGTTTTCATGCCCACTTTATTGTCTACAGTATTTCTCACAGACTTTTGAAATAAATATCTAACTATATACTGTTTTATTTAAAAGAAATTGCTATGTTCAGTTCTAAATTATTTATCTCCATATGAAATTTAATTAATCTTTTCTAAATATAACTAATCATTAGTGTTCTGGTGCTCACTGCAAAGTAGTACAGATATTAACTTTACAGTACAGAATTTGGGAATATGCAATTTTCTATAAATAAAATACAATCATTTATTATCTCCAAGCCAAATAATTAAAAATCAAATCCATGTATATATTACAAAGAAAGATGAAAAGATGATGCTCAGACAATTCACCAATAAAAACAAAATTGTACCTTATCATCTGTCACTCTCACCTGCTGCTTCAAGAACTAACCAATTTATTTGATTCTTTTTCCAAGAGGAGCATAATCACCTGTCTTTAATGCTGAAATTATTTATATTTAATACATCCTTAGCTATACTGTTACCATAGAAATTTTAAAAACCAACATACTAAGAAAAAAACTATTAAAAAAATTATAAAGTAAGCTGAGATAATGCAAACATTTATTCTTATGTCCAACTTTCTGAACTCTGAGAAGGCTGTAGCATGAGGAGACTATTCACTGTGTAAAAATTGAGCATGTGGGCAACTCTCTGCAAATGTTGTAAGAAGTTGTGACCCATATAGACTGTGCCTCTGTGGGAGCCATGCCTGAAGGCTGTCGTGGCTCTGAGCCCGGGTCCAAACAGTATCAGGTGGGACCACCACAGACAACACAAGCCCCCCCAAGGTGGCACAAAACAACACACCAGGCCCAAGTGCCACAAACACAAACAGTGGAACAACAAGAGGAGACAGAGTCACTCCTAACCCACGTGCTAGGCCCTCACAGTGGACATCTCTTCCAGCCACATATCCTTGGGATTTTCTTTCACAACAACAAAAGAGCAGGACCTCAGGTTATCTGAGAATTTTCCCAATGGGATGCACTTTCTCCCAGTACACCAGACTAGTAGCTCTGTACTGGTATGTGAACGAATAACGCCAGCTACTAAGTAACCAACAACTCCCGCAATATCTGAGGTCTGACTAACAGCCTTTCCTGTCCTCCTCTTCTGGGAGCCCTGACAAGAGCACACCCACACACAGTTTGGCTTCAGTAGAGCTCTTTGCTTTGCTTAAACTGGATTATTCCAGGCTCCTCTTTAAATAAGCTGCTATTACAAGGGAAGCACAGTCTCAAAATAAAAATGGGCTTTGTTTCTCATATTTGATTTTCTGCATACCGATATTTCAGCTTCTCTTCCCAGAGGTTAATTAAAGGAGGAATAAACAAAATCAGAAATTACCCCAAGTAATCTAGAAGTGGGTTGCATTAATGCTTCGTAATATATGGGCTAGCATTTGCATTGCAAGTGCTCCTGCTGGATAGCATTAGACTTATTTTACCCTCCTTTGGCTGGAAACCTACATAGGAGAACAAATTAATACTGGCAGCTGACGACGATCCTTTTGTGAAGGTGAATGGGTAGAGACCTTTCTGAATAGGAACAGAAGGTCCCCTCTATTTTATTCCCTGTAACTATGCATGTGTAGCCTGCCTGACAACTGTGATGTGTGGGTAGCTTGCAGCCAGGGTTTTGAAACAGCTTGTTTTCCACCAGGATGCTTGCATTTCCCTTTGGCTGCTGGACAGAATATCTTTTTCCATCCGAAAAGAGGTTAAGAGAGATGAAGTTCTGCAGACAAGACACATGGCAGTGACAGCAAACCAGGGTTACATACCAAATTGTATTACTTAAATCCCTCAGTAGCTCAGATGCATGGCCACCTAAGGAATAAGATGTCTCAAGCATATAGGATTGACTGTGAGAATTCTTAGTTCATTAATGTTTGCAAATACCCATGGAAGAAAGGATTGCAGTTTACTGGCTTCTGAAGTGTGTTTGTGAAAATTTAGAGAGATGAGTCTCTAAGAGATGCTGGCCTGTATCACAAAATATCCAGCCAAAGGAAAAAAAAAAGTCCCATTGACTATAAATCACAACAAAAGTGGGATTCATCTTTTGGGGTGATAGGTAGGTTGGAAGAGAAGTGGAATGCCATTTACCCAGAATAACTGATAACAGCCAAGGGCTATGAAACAACAGTTCTGGTGAAATGTGGAACAAATGAGGTGACTTTGACCACTTTCTTTCAGCAGAAGATGCCCAGGAATGAGTTGTTTTCTTCCTCTAAAGCTTCAGTTGTCACTTTTTAAACAAAGCTATTCAGGCTGAATACAGATGAAGCTGTTCATGCTGGAGTGGCCCATAACACAGCCTTATACTGCAGAACATTTACAAGTGATCTTTAATGCCTACAGAGGAGAGACTCCTTTGCTCAGGAACATTTATATTTGCAGAGACAAATCTGGAGCACAGATGAAAAAGATGGAATGACTTTATGTGACGAGACTGTAAGACACAAAATGGGTCCAACAGCCCACTACAGAGGATCACCCGGCTTCAGCCCATTTAGAAACCATCCATTCCTTCTTATTAAATGTTCAAGGTTATAAAATTTCCTATATGAGGCCGTTGGCAGTGTTTCTTCAGGAAAAGTCAACTGATAAGAGACCTCCTTAGGTGAGAATAGACGGACTTTTGAGTGAAGACCACAGCTGTCACCAAGCCAGCAGAGCAAGCATTTAACCAAGTGGTTGGGATACCATCAGCAAGCTGGCCATGACCATGGCAGCTCAATACAGGCTGGCTGCCCAGGTAGCTTTCCAGAAAGGCTTTGCTGAGCTCTGCATCAGTGCAGTTACGATGTTATTTCTGGATTTAGAGACTTCAAGTTTCCGGTAGCAGTACAGACAGAGCCAAAGTGGAAAAGATTTCTACTAAATATAGATTTTCTGCTCCTCAGCTGGAGAATCTGAGACACTGAAATTAAAGGATGCCTGTCTCCACAAATACCTTTGTATCTTTTTCTAGCTTTGTTTAACAAAGAAAAGGAGGAGTAATTCATTTATCTAAGTAGAAATAAAGGGCACCTGAGCAGTTCAGCCATCTTCTCTTTTCTTCTCTTTAGTGAGGTTTATCTGCAAAATTTAGATCCTCAGCAGGTGATTCCTTACACAGACAATTAACTTGAAGTATCTTTCTCAGACCAGAGGCTTCAAAGCTTTCAATTTTTCTGCTCAGAGGGCACGGAAGAGCTTCCCACTTTGTGCAGGCTCAATGAGACTGCAGTAACACTTCAAAAAAAGCATTTACAAGGAGCTGGTGAGCAGACAGATGCAGTTGTAATCACTGCACTCAGATCAGAAGTATTTCACTACCACCTTTCTTCTGAACTACTGCCAAATGTTGTCTTCTTAAAATAATCTACTTCCTTAAGCATGTTTATATGTAGACATATTTATTACAGAGATCAAATACATGCACACTGAATACAGCTACATGCACATCCAAACACAAAAGCATTTCTAACCACCAGCAGGCACAGATCATCTCAGCCCCACACCAGCCTGAAGGGGATGTGTTGCTGTCAGACTGTCAAATCATCATTTCCTTCCCCTTTTTCTTTTTCAGTACTGTCTGTCACTGCCTAAAGGCCTGATTTTCCAAGGTCATGAGCAGCCAGTATTCATAAACCTGTAAAGGATCCAAGAAAGCAGAGCAAACTCAGCATGGCTGCACATGCTGGAAACTCAGTCCAGTGTTTAACCGCAAGCTCTAGGGACACAGATCTCCTCTTGATCAGTTTTCTGAGTGTGGTGCAATCCTACAGCCTCATATGAATTGTAATTCTTTGGAGTATGAGGTCTGCAACCAGTTTCCAGAAGGAGCTATGGAACACCTAGTATGAATAAACCAATCTTGAGAGTTACTACTACTTAAAATTTGGGGAATCAGAATGAGAACCTATCTCATTTCTAATGATCCTCCCTCTGAGAAGAGAGAAATGCTGAAAAGTCAAGGAACAATCTGGAGAACATTTCTGTTCTCATCTACTAAGCAAAGACTAAAAAACTGTTAAAACCAGAACTTTGCTAGTATGCTGCCTCCCTTCCCTTGCAAAGACTCATGTTTTTCCTTCTTTCTGGTCTTTGCTTTACTTCTTTACAAGGGCAATTTTCTTTTCTTAATCCCTCACTTCACTAGGTAATGGTATTTCCAGTGAGTACTGGTGTGCTCACAGTACAATTTCTGTGACCTCAGAGGTGCTAAGCTACCAATAGACACATTGAAGTCAGTGGCCTCTACAAGAATATTCTATGTAAACGTGCAACTGCATTATTCCCACCACACTGGAGGGGCTCCATTCCCACCCAGGAATGCAGATGAAGGCTGCTTTTCCCACTGTCAGCACTACCTGTCACAAGGGGCTACACAGGGAGGGCAGCTGGCCTTCCAACACCTGTAATCCTGCACTAGCTCCTCCATGCTCTACAGCAGAATTATGTACCAAACAGTCTATCTGGCAAGACTTTGACGTTGCAGGGAGAGGCGTTTGAAATATGAGGCAGATGTATCATTCTGTAAAATAACATCGCACTCAAAAGGCAATTGGGAAAAGCAATCAGTCGTAAAACAAGAAATAAACCTGTGCTTGTGGAAACCTTCTGTCACTCACAGCCTCATACTCCCTGTCATGTGAGTGCAGGTATTAATCCCAGCTCAGCTGCCTGTCTTGCAAACTCTGCCCATGTCGTGCTGTGGCAATCTTTGTTCCCTTGCTGACTTAGTCCTAGCGAGCTGTTGTTACTGCTGGGGAACTGCCACACTTCAGTGCAGAAGCAGGCAGAGCAATTTCTCTATGTTGTTTACAGCTCAACCTGTCATGCACTTTAAGGTGACAGAGGACTGAAAATACAATAAAATCGAAACAACTTATATTCTAATTTATCTCTCCTAAAATACGGATGAAGATCACTGTGACTGGTGGCAAGGTGTAATACCTGTTCTCAAACCCCTTTGGTTGCCAGCTTGCCGAATGTGTGTACAGCACCCAGTCCACAGCATCAGCTCCAGTGGAAAGAAGAAAAGCAGTTGTGACTGGGTCTGGGAACAGAAAGACTATTGTGTAGCCCTGGGTTCAAAATTCACCCAAATTAATTGGTGACTGGAAGCAGATCTTCATGTAGCCTGTTATACTCATGGTATAAAGATGTTCTCATCACTGTGAGATGCTCTGTTCTAGGCTATCTCAGTCTCTGCCTTGTGTATCTTAACTGCTTTATTGTACCAGAAGGACCTGTGCAAACAAGAGAGTGAAAATTGTCCTTACTTAAAATAAACACAGGAGAAAAACTGAGAAGCAAAGAATGCTGAGGCCCCGCTCACGGTTATTAAGAGGTAAAGCTCCTCTCACAGAGCATGTCCAAAGTGCTTTCCCCTGCTGGCCAAGTGTCTGAGCAGATACTTGTAAAACTATTTGTTTTTCTGCGAACTAGTACTCTCCATGTGAGGTCTGCAGAGGAGACTGGGATCTGACATACTCAGCATAGTGCTGCAGAGACCCACTCTCCCAGCCAGATCCTTCTGCTCTGATGCTGCACACAGGTTCTCTCCTTACTGCTTGTTACTGTTAAATCACGAATTTATATGACCCGAGACCACTCCATTGTGTTTATTTCTCATAAACCATCAGGCGCCAGAATGCAGCTTCTCGGACCATACAATGAAGCCACTTTCAGAGCATTACTGCAGCATGTGGGAGGCAAATGTTTAAAATCCCTCAAAGGAATGATTCAGACTAAAAACCTTCTTTTCTATATACTTAGGAATTCACTTCTACAAAGTACATTTCCCTTTATGAACAACTGAGAAATCAAACTGTCTGAGTTACTGACTCAGATCAACCATTCCTTCTTGAAAACATCCACATCAAATCAAGGACATCAGTTAATACCTACTTATACAAAACCTTGCTGTGTGCAAGTCGCTATTTCATTGACAGTATAAATATCCTATTTCAAATGAAGCTGCTCCCTTCTGTTCTCACTGCCCTGGCTCCTCTTTTTGCAAAACTACAGCCAACAGACAATGCCACTCATACCAGCTATTTATGTAAGATGCCAGGTTGCTCTCTAAGAGACAAATACAAAAGTAAAATCTGCTTTGGGGCAAACTACATCTGAGATCAGAGCTCAGCTGTTGGGCTCTGCAGCAGAAGACACTCCTCACCATGTAAACAGAGAGGATATATAAAAGGTGAGTGGGAAGCAGGAAGAATTAATGTTTGTATTTTACACTGGAAACTGGGGGATGGATTGAGCTGTCCAAGGGGATAGAGGCTCCTCCATCAGAGCTCTTAAGTGAAACTTCTAGGGATTTAGCTCGGTGCACAACAAAACCACCTTGTTTTCCATGGTACACTCTCTCATTTCCTAATTCTTCATCACTGCATTATTTTCTACCTGCTGTTTCTCTGATTCCATGTGCAGATTGCTCTTCTCACCTCAAAACGCAACCTACTCATGACTCCTCATCCGTTATGGATCCCAATGGTCAGCTTGGAAACCACTATTCAGGAATTTCTCCTTCCCCAACACACCAATTTGGTATCACCACATGGTCAACGGAGGGCAAACATACGTTTCATATGCACTGACATAGTTAAAGCAGGAGTTAATTGCTACATGCAAATTTTGGCCTCATGCTCACTGCAACCTGGAAGGTAAGCTACTGGTATTTCATAATGGCCATTTTCATTGCAGGAATGGCAGATATTTTAATCAACTGAGTCCACTTGTTTGCCTGAGACCAACACAGACCAAATTAGCTTTCAAGATACTCATATGTTTTTGCAATATTGCTGGAAGCACTTGAAAGAATTTCTACAACAACCAAGGTGCAGAAGTCAAAGCTCAAGCCAATGGTTACAAAGAGCCCAAAGACAAAGTTCATCTGTGGGAGAAATAATTCATATTTACATTAAAAATTGTCACCAGATTTTAAAGCTGGATTACAAAAGAAAGCAGACCATTGACTCTGTGGAACCAATTGCTAGGCTACAAACATCTGCCACTTTAACAGAAATAACTGGAAATCAACAGTGCTTAAGTTCGTCTCCCTGGACTCATTTTTGCTTTGTGTTTGCATTTGCTTGCATAAAAATCAGCATTTTTTTAAACAGGCATCTGGGGAGAGATTGAGCACTAAAACTATTTGGTTTGCAGGATTCAGTTTTGGAGAGGTGATAAAAAATGGGATGGAAGACAATAAAGCTAGTCTTTTAGTTGTTACCAACTGCTAGGTGTTTGATAACTTTATCATACAAATCTGTTGGTTTCCTGTGACCCTTTAGCACCAAATCATGCTTTAAGGAAATGGTGTCTTTGTACCATCAGGCAGCTAGTGTCCTGTCGGGTGAAGCTCAGGATCTGTGAAGCTTGGGATCTTTCAGAGTACTTTTCTAAGAATATAAATATGTTCCCTTGGTTTACTGTGATTATCAATGATTTCTTGTCTTGGATTGTCAATGCTGTACAATAGTACAGATAAAATATCATAGCAAAACAAATCAGAAACAAACAAACAAATTTAGATTATAAAAGGATGTGACCTCATGTACTGCCAATTTCCAAGCTGAAATATTCAGAAAGGAGAAATACAAACCCCTGAGCTCTAGAGAATTCCAGCTGTTTTTTAAGCCAGAATGAGCAATTGCAGTTCCCAGGCCAGCTTAGTAATTGAATTGATCATCTGCATACTTTTCAATAAAATCTAAGCAAAGAAAGCATAGAGCATGAACTGATGAATTTTAGTTTTGGTGTATGTATTATCTAATAAAGTGCTCTGAACCAGTCAGGTTTATAACAAACATTCATACAATTCTGCCTAACATCTGTAGGCATGTCAAATTGATTTGCACATGTGAAATGGCACAAAGAGCATAACTAGCCTCATAAAATTGAAATGAATTACTGTTCTGCTTAGTAAATATTAATGTTCTGAAAGAGTCTGACAGTAGATTATGAAGAACAAACTTCCGTGTGCGTGTTACAGTTATGCATTTGTTTTCTTTTCCACAAAAGCTGATGCTCAGAGAGTCTTCAGAGTGCCGGCAACATCTGTGTTACAAACAACATATTTCGGGTTTTGTTCAGGGAGATTTTTCATTCAGGGTAAACTCATCATCCCCAGCCAGCAGGTTTGAAAACTGACAGACATCCTTCAACTCGAAGATGTGCTTATTCACTGCCATCTCTGGATATTGGCACCTCCTTATCCGATTCCCTCTGGTGCATTCATGGGTTTTCTAACTCCCCATAAAGTCACAGAAATATGGTTTGAGCAGAAACCATGTGCCTTGGGTTTTGTGGAGACAACCTAACCCCTGCTATTCACTCTTTAATCTATCTCCTACTCATACACAGGAAGTCTCTGAACTTTACTCTCACAGTAATCAATGATTTTCATCTCCATTGGCCCAGGCCTCCTAGATTCCATAATGATTTATATTATCACTCTTGAAAATCATCCCTTATTATGGTATCAGTACATTATCAGTCCTGCCTCTCTCTCTGCAGGGCACCCCACGTTTTCTCTCCATTTCATTTTATGCTTTCTACAGCTTTCTACTATTACTCATTTTAATTACCTGTACAAGACCTAGTTCTCCCAGGAGATTGTCAATTGTCACTTTATCTGATGTTTCCTAATCTTTAAGATGCAAATTTCTCTGTAGAAAAGTTCTGATTTTTTTTTTATTTTTCCCTTCTTCATGGAAAATTAGGGCAATAATTGCAACTCCTGATTGTCTGATAACTTTTTAGAGCTGTCTTCTCATAACCAGTGACTCCGTTGCCTACTCCTGACACTATCATCTCTTTTACCCTCCTTTCCCCTTAGGAATGTTGATCCTCTTACCTCACCTATTCAGGTAAGACAGTAGTTCACCATCACATGCAGTGCTAATCCCACAACTTTACCTTCACATGCTTTGCTGCAGATTGCTATTGGCTCTCCACAACCCTATTTCCAATCCTTTTTACGTTACCATGCAAATGTTTCCATGGCATCCCAGTCCTCACAGACAATTTCCAAGCTACATCAGACACATTCCTTCACCCCCTGAATCATATGACAGCAATTTTCTTCAAAACAAGCACTTTATTCCTTCTTCCAATCTATCATCCTCCCTCCCATGGTATTTATGTATCCTGCATTTAAAGATCACAGAATCGCAGAATATTCTGAGTTGGAAGGGACCCACAAGGATTATCAAGTTCAACTCCTAAGTGAATGGCCCATACGGGGAATTTTATCCTTCTTCACTTGTTTTCATTTACTCCTGTGCCTTCATGCAGGCATGGATATGATGACTCCTTCCTCAATGTCTCCCCACATTTCCCAGTGAAAGGCTCCTGCCATCACTGACAGCGGCTGAGGGAAAATTCAACCCACCAACAACCACCTTGTACTTGCCAAGTTCTCCTCAAGGGCCAGCATTTTACCCAGCACCATTGCTTATTGAACTGATTTAATGCCATTGGAGGAAGACTCAATTCCTTAGGAATTCCAGAAACACTGCTGGTGATCACACTGCTGGTGATCACCTTCCTGGGCTCACTGCAAACCTGTTTGGTTTGGCAGAGCTGCCCAGAAGCACTGCTAAATCATAAACTGTTTGGACATCACAAGGATTTTGCTGCCCCACAGCTACCTCACTAAACAGAGCTAAAAGCACATTTTCTAGTGAAGATACAACCTATGAAAGCCAGTGGTAATACATAACATTTCGGTCAAATGCCTGAAGAAAAAAAGTAAATTATGAAGATAGAGTATTTGAGGCTAACCTGAAACAAACTGTTCAGTTTGTCTTTCTCCGTTTTATAAAAGCAAATGAATACCGGACCAAGAAATTCTCCAGTTGATTTCTGGGCCTTGTTTGGAAATTGCTGTTGACAGTGATTTTTCAAGATTAAAACATTATTTCAAGACTCAACATTGAAATATAGAATTATGAAAACAGTGAAAGAAAACATCTAAAGTTTGCCAAAAGTGTTTCAATTTTTCAACCATGACTAAGTTCACAGATTATCTCTCCTCCTCCAAGCTGGTACCTCACCTAAAGATCCAACAACTACATTTCTGAAAGAATGCACAAAATGCTATTTGTCTAGAATATTTTCTTTGTGTCAATTCCTTTTAATCTCTCGTTCTTGGAGAATTTCCACCCCACAATCCAGCGTGAAGACGCTCTGAAAAAATTTCTGACTTATTTTCCACACATACAAAATGACAGTACAGCCATTACACCCCATCCACCCCACTCCTATTCCAGAGCTGGTGCAGTCTGCAGGATGCACTCTCATAGTTATGCACGGAAGAAGTAAATCAAGGCTCTGTTTGATGATTGAGCTTGTTTTAAAATAGCACAATTATTGCTGTCTGCACCAATTCAGGAAAGTTCTGTACATGTTTAAGTATGTTCCATATCATGACAGTATTTAAATATTCACTTCATCTAAAAAAAGTACTTATATCCCACTGAAGGCAATGGGATGCACACATAAGCATACCAGTAGTCCCAAATCCAGGGCACAGGGTAAGGTTTAAAAACTACATTCCACATAACAAAAAAATACATTCCAATAACAAAAAAACCACCACTTTCCATCTGTCCCAGTGGAATGAACAGCAAATGAGATTTCCTGAAACTAACCCTAGATCATCCACTCTAGCTGTTGCTACTAGACAAAATTAGAGGGGAACCAGAGAGAGAGTCAATGCTCACTTCCACCAAGGTACATAAACTGAAAAGATCTTCTCTTCAATAAATTCTTCATATATTTTGTCATGGCAAATGCCCATTAGGCTTGTGATTTCTTTGTGAATTATTTTGATAACCTGATGTAAAAGACCTGAAGAGCTGAATCTTGCCACCAGAGCTTCAGCCAACTCCTTAACAAGCAAAAGACAAATTTCACTCTCACCTACCTCAAGGAAAAGCTTTAACACCTTGGCTATCAGTAAAGTTGATCTGAATGAACAGATCATAGGATGTGGCCTCAGAAGGTTTAGACAGAAAGACAGGAGGCTCTTCTGAAGCTACAAGTTGAGAGTATAAACAAGAATCAGCCAGAGGATCACAGTTCACTGCCAGTCAGGGCACTGCAACCTTGCTGAAGCCACAGGATTCACACAGAGAAAAAGGTCCAGCATATACTGTTGGATGCTAACTGCAGCTGCAGCCCCTACAGCCAAACATTCCTCAACCCCATGAAGAAGGGGACCTGAGCCATTGGTTCCCAAAGTTTCCTGCTCTCCCCACATCCCATCTTCCCATAAGACTGCTTTTCTTCCTCTTCCTTCTCATCTTTCTCCCTTCCCCATCTGACATTCTAGTCACAAAAAATCTCAGTCCTGCTAGGATCCTGGGGATGAGACAGAGGATGGTCTTTCAGGAAAACTGGATCCTAAAAATGGGACACAGCCACTGTGGTTGACAAAGCTGGACTGTCTGAAGACACCCAGGCACTGACTTTAGGCAATGATGACCTCACAGCTTCCCCAGCAGAGACACTGCACCAGTAAAGCACCAGCTATAAGCCATGGCACTGCAGAGATGCCTGACTTTGCAACTGCATTGTGCTATTACTGGTCCCTGAGACCTCTTGAGAAGGGGTCAGGAGGCACCTAAAAATGCAGCGAGTTTTTTGGCTCTTTTCACTTTATGCAGGGTGATTTTCCTTTTCTTCTTTGACCTCTTATTAAAGTCCCAGGACAGGTGTCTGCATTCCTCAGCACCTTCCTTTTGTCACATAATGCGTTGTTGTAGTATCAGTGCATTTTCACTAGGATTTAACATTTTAACTTAAGCCAGAGATTGCTTTATCTCTTCCTTACCTGATGAAAATGTCTTGGTTTTGCACCAGTTTGGCTAGAAACGGGTACTGGTGTTCCTGCATCCACTTGTCCAGTTTCAATCTGTTAACCAATCTGGTAGCCAATACAGGGGTGACTATCCCAAACCCAAGGATTTCTCATCTTATTAACAGACTCATCTCTCTTCAAATTCTGCCTCCTTCAGTACCAAAGTTTAAAGCAATATTTGGTGAGAATGTTATGTAAACCTTTCTACATCTTCTCTTAACTGTTGTAGGAAACTATCAAACCCTTGCTACACAATAATAGAAATTGCACCTTACATCAACTGAAATGTCATCACCAGCACCAGTCTTGTTCAAAGGAATCTGGGACTGATCCCAGGTCTGTCTGGGACCTGGTTGTTAGAGCAAGAAGGTTCCTCTCCACCTCGTGCTTACTACAGTCCCACTGCTCCTGGTACTGTAACAGCTATGACTTTAAAATGTCTTTCTTTCCAAGCACAGATGTAGTCCAGCAATCAGAGCCAAAGCTTGGATAATTCACAGCAGCATTCATTCCTACCCACCACAGGATGGTACTGGGAAGGCACATAGTTAAACTCCTTACACTTCTGAAAGTTAGATGAGCAGAAAAAGGACGGGATGTGTTCAAATTATCCTAGCATATAAAACAGAGAAGAAAGGGCTACTACTGGCTGTATTTCTGTTTTGTAAGTCTTTTCCATGAAGTAAACAAGGGGTGGGGGGTAGGGGGAAGAAAAAGTCCCAAAGAGGCACATAAATGACTTATGCTCAGGAAGAATTCGATGTATACGTGCAGAAAGGGCCCCACAAAGCTGTGCACACTCTGCTCCAGCCTGGGCAAAGCCGTGTCACCTGCCCTTTGCTCTGTGTCCATAGAAGACACAAAGCACCCAGACAGCGGTTGCCATGGCCACCCCTTTATGTTCCAGGGTCAAGTTTCCACAGAGAGATTATTTATAAAGTGGCTTAGGTGTGCCTTGCGGCGGACAGTTAAAAATGGGAAGTCCCATCCCAGGGGAGCTTATGGCCCAAATCAGACATAACACAGTAAGAAGGTACAATAAACACAGGGAAGAGAGTCAGGGTAAGATGGTGAGATGCTGCATATATGCCCTGTCAGCTCTTTTATTCCTCCTATTAAACCCTGCCAGGGCTCTGCATCCCTGAACACTTTTTAAAGCATCCTGCTGGTCTGTTACACTGCAGCCACTTGGGAATGGCACTGACCTGGCTGGGATGGGTTCCATAGCCTCTCCAGGCCAAAATGAACCCTCCACCCTGGAGCTAACAGACCTTTTGAGGAGTTGCCAAGCCCATGAAATCCCTCCTGGTCAAGTATCCCTTCCTCCACTAGGTCATGGGGTTGCACAGACAGGTCCTGCTCCATGCTGCCATGCTGTCGACAATAGGCTACTCTTGGTAGTCCAACCATTTCCAAAAGGGCCTGGCACATAGAGGGAAATGGGGACAGCATTTAGTCCCTGAACTGGCATGGAGAAACCATGGGACTCATCAGGACTGCTAGAGTAGGCATGAGTTTGTCCTGAGAGCAACAGAACAGCAAAGAGACATCTGAGTTAACAGAGACTCCGAGTTTCTGCAGCCTTCTCCCTACACCCAAAACACCACAGTCTCTGTGTACTGGCTAGCTAACAGCCAGAGTAGTACATCCTGAAATGTTATATCCCACTGGGGAAGAGGTGAGGGTCACCCTCCCATGCCACTGGCTCTGCCCCCTGGCTCTGCCACATCAGCTCTGCCTCGCTGGCTGCCTCACAGCTGAAAGAAGGGTCCACAGCAGAAAAACTGCCCAGTCTGCACAGAAATGAACAGACTGCCACCATGGCACAAATCTGCGGGAATGGTGACAAATGACAACTTTGCTATCCACTGCATTTCACTAATTCATCCTGCCAGAAGCGTTTCACTCAGGTCTGTTGAAGCCGCTGCAGTTGCACGTCCTCTCACAGGCGATGTCTCAGGCAACTCCTTCCTGAGTGAGTTTTGCAGTACTTTGAAAATTCACATTTATGATCAATATGAAGCAAACAACATTTAGTAAGGAAACAAATAACAGGTTGGTTACCAGGTTCACTTTTACATCTACAATAAACAAAACATCTGTGGGGTTAGCAGAGTTTTTAATCACAGGTGAAGCTGCTGCACAGCTAAAGGTACTGTTTCAGGGCTACACAGCAGCTTCGCCTGGGGCCCAGACACGGGCAGCACCTATGGGTGCAAGTTAGAGGGACAGCGTGGCTTGTGTACCTGCTTCACACTGCCCACTACTACAGGAACCCTGCAAGAAGCTCACTAAAGGTTGATGATTAGAAGGTATCATCCTTCAGCTCTCTCCCCAGGAGGACAGTCACCTCTACACTCATGTCATCCTGTCAATAGTTGCCCATGCCACAGAGCCCAGTTCTAGGACCTGAGTCCCAGCTCTGGGTGTCAGGGTAGTCCTTTCTAGAGGCACCAGTGCTGTGACAGGGTTCATGGTCCATTTGAAATTAGCCATCCCAAAGAAGCCTCCAGAGTCTACTTTCTCCACCTCTCTGCCCTCTGGGAAACCCTCTTCGCCCCAGAAATTTGACATTTCTTAATCTTGGCTTGTTTTCCAGGTCAGCAGCCTTGTTCCCCAGCACTCCCAGCCATTCAGCAAAGGCGTGTCAAATGCTGTCACTGTCTCTGTGCCTTCACCATCCTGCTGAGTGTGCCTGCTCCATGGGTGGCTGGAGGCAGAGCCGTGGGAGCCAGCTCCTTCCACAACAGCTACACATGCACTTGAGTATGCTCTGCTGCTGTGGTACCTGCCAAACCACCTCAAAGCCATCACCAGCACACATATTGCTGGCACCAGAAATTGAAAGGAGGGGAATGATTCAGACAGAGACCAGCAAGAGAGGCATGGCCACGATTAGCCACGGAGACCTGCAGGCTCCACCCACTTACCTCCTGGGCCATCCCGGTGCCATGCCTGTGGCCATTCATTGCCTACCTGTCTGCACTGCACAGCCACCTCTGCTTTGCTGCAGCTTGCAGCCCCACAGCACCATCAAGAAGAAGGATCAGGATGGTGCCATACAACACACACTACAAAAACTGACACTGCTGCAATGAGAGTACCCAAACCTCAACCTCCTGGATCAGAGGCAGGGCTGCTCTGGGATTGACTGCTATCTGAAAACTGCAAAAATAGTTAATTTGCCCTAAATTAACTGTAGTTAGCACTGGCACCATTAGCCCAGGCAAATCTCGTGGTGTCAGGTCAGGTCACCTAACTCTGCCCTGCTATAGACCAAGGGCACTCTCCTGCCCCTAAAACAAAGTCCTTCTTGGTGGACATGTTGGGTAATTAAATAAGGGTCACTTTTTCCCAAAAAAAACAAGGCACATGTGAGCACATGTGAGCACATGTGCCTGAGCACATGTGCCTAAGCACCTCCCTTCATCAAATTTCATTTCAACCCTAGACTGAAAGCTCAACTTAGGCTGCAATTTAAAGCAAGGACCATTTTTTGTCTTCCAGCAGCTCAGCAGCAGTATCAGTTTTCCCCATGCACATGTGAGTGTAAATGCTCATAACCATTCAGCTGGTTCTGTGGTTTTACATTGAAAATATGTTGCCATGGAGAGCACAGCACGGAACGTGCAGCCACCACAAGGCACCATGACACAAGCAGCCCACAGCTTCTGCTGATATTTCCAGGCTCTCCGCTGCCATCCACTCAAAGGCTGAAAATAGACTTAAAGCTCAAATGAAGCATCTGTAATACTTCATTTCTGCCGTCCCTCCCCAAGGCACTGAGACTTCTCACAAAAATCCTACCAAGCATCCCACATACGCTCTGACGTCACCTTGCCGATTTCTAATTCCTCGCTGCACACATGCCTTGAAAAGGAAATTCCCTCCAGCCCCATTTTCACTGTATGTCCTATGTCTGGGAAGTAGGTTTCCCTCTAGAGCCACCCTTCTGTCAGTACCCAGAGGTGCTGCTCAGTCCTTATTGCATTTTAGGCACAGCATAAGGCAAATCCCTCATGCTGCTCCACCTCGCTGCTCTGCTGACTGGGGAGGATTTGATTTCTGTAATTTAAAGCTGACCTTGGCAAAGGTCATTCAGCAGCAGCAAACTGATCTGCAAAAACCTATTCAGTGCAGGGGAAACTTGCCTGTGCCATTTAACCCCCAGCCTTCACACTCTCCAGAACGCATGGGCTGGGTCCTGAAAGATGCCGAGCATTTCCTGATCTCACTGACTTGACACGATGTGGGAGAGCTCAGCCAAGGCAGTGCAGACTTGAGCCCACAGCACCATGACTGAAGAATCCCTCTGGGGTTTTTCTTTCCTGTGAATTTTTAAAATATCTGAAATACTGTTTGTTTTCTTTCTCATATTCTGGAAGAATTGATAAATCCTCAACTACACCATAAACACACAACCATCAGCCCTTGATTTCTAAAAATGTGTTTGTATTAAGCTATGAAATTATTTACAGTGGCCATAAACATCCTCCCAGCATCTGGCAGCTGGGAGAGGGCCTTGGAACTCACTAATTTGTAAACCACTTTCTAATAAATAAATAAGCTCTTAATATCTCACCCACAAGAAGAGGCACATTGCGTACAATACTATATTTAGGGGTCCTTTGGAGGTTAAGGATTCAGCAGCTGACTTTCTCCGAGGACCTTTCTTTGGTGACTGTATATTTATGCCCAAATGAATTGTCGGCTAAATGTCTTTATTCTGAAATTGGTTTAAAATTCTCACATTGCCTGAATGTTGGAGAAGCAGCTGCTTGTTTCTTGTTTTGCCTGAACCAGGGTCAGATTTTGATCTAAGGGGCCCAAAGGGGCACTTAAAAATCCAAGTAAATGTTTGCTGATTCTTTAGTAATGACCTTCCCGAGAGGGCCTACTGAGCCTCCAAGGCTGGTTCCTGGGGTGGTGATGCTCTTCAGGCCAAGAGGATGCCCAATGCCAGAGCCCATGAAGAAAGGAGAAGGCCATGTAGCGTTGCAAAGAGGTGCAAAATGCTGTGCTGTGCTAACACTGCATTTGGGTTTCACTGCAGAGGGGCAGTCGGGATATCCTCCCTCCAAGCTCAGTATCCACAGCTCTGCCACTGCTTGCCAGGTGATACAGAGGTGGGAGAAGGGAAAACAAGTATCTCACACATCCCACTGCCTCCTGTGCAAAGAAGAGCCATGTCAAGGCCCCTACCAGTTGCAGAGAGTATTTGATGGAAATATGATTTTCAACGACTATGAAATCCATCGTGGTGCCCTTGAGGACAAAGGAGGGTGAGTGGTTCAAAGCAATCCTGGATTGAAAACAATATTGCCTGATCAAACTTGTTCCAAAATTTGTGTTTGGCAAAGAATAGTAACAGCCTTTCACAAAACCTAAGGTAAACAAGGATTGTTTTCACATGCTGCTTCACTTAAATAAAAATCAAAATCAGAATCAAACTCTCCCCTAATTTCAACCAGTGCTGATTAAATGAAAAAGTTAACTGGTGAATATGAGGAAAAAAAATGTTTAATTCGCTCTCCCTGCCGCAGACATGGAAGAGAAGAAAGAATAAATCAACTATTAAAATCAATCATGTTTTAATCACATGAGGTTGTACTCACAGACAGCTAGAGATTTGAATGAAGAATTTTAAAACAGGAACCCCAGTGTAACCAGGTCCTACTGCAACATCAGTGTTTTTGGACCAGCTTCATGTGAGGGTCTAGTTACTTCATTTATCCACCTTTGCAGAGGGCTTCAGAGAGCTCTGACTAACTGAAGAACAGAAGAGCCCCCTCTCCTCTCTTCCCTGCAGCCCCCATCTGCTCTGTTGGAAAAGATGAAGCTGCACCAAGACAAAAGTGGACCATGCAGAGTCCCCCAGTGCACATAGCATGGACCCCTGGCAACCCCCAGGATGCCCTGAAGAAGTTGTTCCTGAGCAGAGTCATGACGGGCCCTTTCACCCAGGGATGAAAGGAGCAGGTCATCAGGATGCTGATCACAGCCTCAGTGGGCCATAAAGACAGAATGCAAAATTGCTTCTCCTAATCCTACTCCAGTTTCTGTGAGTTGTCTCCCATGTATGTCCCCCTGTTCAGTCAGTGCAGAAGCTCTGCAGAAATTCTCAAACACAGTAAGTCACATCTGCTACATTTTTTTTTATAGATAATAATTTCCAGGCAGTAACAGACTATTTCAGTAAAACTAAGCAGAATCCACTATTTTCTTATGAAAGATAAATAAAAAGCAAATGCAACTGGATTGCTGCTGTGATTTTACATATCCTTATTGCAATAGCTGAAGTAGCCCAGAATGCTTATTGCTGATCCAGTAGATCTCAGGGGACGTGGAATGAAAGCACTGCTCTGTGCCATCAGGGGCAATGGCCTGTTCACTCCTGTTGTAACACTGCTTCCTTCACCCCAAACAGGAACTTAGCCCTACAGTTTTGAAACTGTGCATGGACAGCATGAATAAATCTCATCACCGAAGGCTTCCTGACATTCCTGCTGAATATCCAGTCCTATTAGTCAATGTCAGGCCCTGGGCAACATGAAAAACTGCAGAAATCCATCCTGGCTGTCACTGGAAATCAAAGGTCAATCTCAAAAACTGAGAGACTCCTTCCAGACTTGGAAGGCATTCACATTTCAAGATTACAAAGTGCAATTGTCAAAGCTCTGCACGTTCATGTGAAACAGGAAGGAAAAATAAGATCCCGGACAATAGGACCCTGGTGGAGTGCTGGAGGAATCAGGCTTTTCCCAGGAAGCCATTTGCCAAAATGTTAAAATAGAAGCTATTTACACAATAGATTGGAAAAAGTTAACAGCCAAAAACATGTTAGACAACAGGATTTCAGATTACAAACGCTGGACAGGTTGTCTCATGAGGGTGCTCTAAAAAAATGTATATATTCTCCAAACTAAGTAAAAAAGTATTTTCTGTATCGGCCCTTTTGCTGGGGTTTCTACCTCTGCTTTCGCTGTTCAGGTTCCCTGCACTCCATACCCACAGTCCCCTGCCTCTGTCTCATCCCATTCTCCTGTCTCTCACTCCTCTTGATCCCACTCCTGTCCAAAGCTTCCCTTCCGCTACTCTCCCACCACATCTATAGTCATCAACTGCACCATGTGACCAGGCTGTGATTTAGCTGTGCTTGAGAACAACAGGCAGAAAATAAGACTTCCGAGTTTCTATTCCTGTCCCTCGTCCTCCCTGAAGACTCTTCAGTAGGTCATTTAATCTACGATCTGTGACCTGAGTTCTCCTCCTGCAAGCAGCTTGTGATGCCTTGAATACCCCCAGGTGTCTGCAGGGAGTGAGTTCCAAGAGCCCTCGGTGACAGATCCCACACTTGCCTTGTTAAATGTTGAAACATTTTAGGTGTTAAAAAAGACCCTTTTAAGCATTTCTCTGGGGAGCAGTTGGCCAGCAGCTGACCTTCTCCTGGAAATCTATGTAGTTTCAAGTGGGAAACACAGCCTATGAAACTTTAAATAAATCTATTGTAGTCTGTGTAGTAACCAGGGGCAGTACCTTACAATCCATCCTGTCCTTGTCGTTTCCACAGCCTTCCTGTTGCTGAGCATGAAGTGCTTTCAACATACCTGTGAGCCTTCCCAAGACAGCAGGGGACTCTAATCCCTACTTCTGGAGGAAATGCTGGGATCAATTCTCCATCTCCAGCCAGCTCTCTGCTTTGAAGTTTCCACAATGGCCAAATTTGTCATCACCATCCACCGTCTAAGTAAAATAATTAGACTTCATTTCTGATGACTCAAATCCTCAGACCTGAGTTTCAGCTGTCAGCAAAGGTATCTCCTGGCTCCCCAAACAGAAACATAAAGCAATGCCTTAAACACATTGCTGCTCAGGGAAGATGATGCTGACAGACAGAGGAGACACTTGGCATAGCATTTAAGTGCTTCTTCATTAAGGGCATCTGTCATCCTATACTGCAGTGCTGCAAATGTGCTTCCCAATATTCCCAACCTGAATGTTTTCCTGGTAGATCATTTAGCAAAAGGTGATGGACTTCATGCTGGCAGGCAGGTGCTTGCCCACATTAAAAATAAACAAAGTAGCTGTGATCTACAAAACTCTAAATGCCTAAAATTCAAGCACATCACGTCCTGCTCTGATTCCTACACCCTGCATTGCATGTGTTCAACTGAAAAGGTTTCATCACATGCCCGAAGGTGAGCAGGGTAAAGAGAGAACACAGTCTGTAAGATGTTTGTCTTCACGCTTGCTGTAAGAGTCACCCAGGTGAGAAGAGCCTGAATATTTCCATTTGGCTCCAGCTCTGTTCAGGTTCTCCTGGCAGTGCTGGGTATCTCCCGTCCTGGGGAGGTGGGAAGAGGAAGGAAAGAACAACAAGAGCATTCCAGTGCATCTCCAAAGGGAGGAATCAAGAGGTATTTAAGTGTTCAAGAGACTTGCCACACTTCCCCCCACAGAGAAGTTGCATCTTGTGCTTGTTGTGCAACACAGGAAAGCACAGAACAGTCCCAAGACTACAGAAACAATAAATTCCCCTCTTCTCCTTTTTTCAGATCCCCAAAGTATCATGAATATATAACCTATAAGAGCTAATCTTCCTTCACGGTTTTACTTCACTTCCAACATGGATAATTCTCTGTTTTTCAGAGAAACAAAGATGAGGCCCATTCTCCTGTCTCATCTGTATTTGCTGGATACACTGAAGGTTCCAGCTGACCTCCTCCCCTCTCCCATGGATTGAGCAGTAGGGACAGTCCCTTTCAGCTGCAGCACCTCTTCTGAGATATAATGCCCAGGTGGACATTGCACAGCTTCCTCTCACCATTCTCCAAAACTTTTCAACAATTGCTGTCTGCATGTGATCTGCAGTGCAAAGTGAATTCCCTTTTCATCTACATGCACTGTGTTATTTCAGTATAGTACTGTCCAGACAACTGAAAAAAGTGTAAACATTTTAATGCAATTATTTTCTCCTTACTTTTCATGAAAATGGTGAAAGTCTGGAAGACTTTTAATCTTTGTGCAGCGTTTGGAGTTGTTCTGTTTGATTGGTTTTATACTTACAAATGTACATATCTAGAGAGAAATCACCATAAATATTTACAGAGAGAGCTTCAAAAAGCCACTATTTTCAGTTAGTGAGAGGGCTTTGTCTCACCATCAAGATTTCTACAATGTTCAGAAATTTATTTTAATTCAGACCATTCTGTGAATAAAACAGCCGCTGTCCTTCCAGATGGAAAGCAGACACTATCCTGCCTCCCCTTGTAAAGCAACCAATGTGCCTCAGAAACAACCAGCAGCAGTTATTAAGCTCAAGAGAACCATCCCTTTCACCCACTGAACTCCATCCAACCTCAACACTTCCCAAAACTGAAAAAAAAAGATGACACTGCAAAATGTCTTACATAAATTTTTCTGTCCCAGGAGCCTCCACAGCCAATCCAAAGGGTCAAAGTACTTAAAGAAACCAGATTCTTAAGGGATTTCCAGCTCTCACTTCCAGATCTCAGCGATTACACAGAAGGCAGCCAGCATCACCCTTGACAAGTCCCCACCACTGCAGCCATTAAATGTCCAAGTTTATTTGGGTGCCTGAGCCTCTTGCAGAAGTCTGGACAGGAAAAAGCCAGCCAGCAGCAACAGCATGAAAGCAACCCTAATCTATTCAACTTCCGTTATTTATTTTTTTAAGAACATTTTCTAGCATTTTCCCACTAAATACTGGAGATTAAGTAAGCAAAACTTCTTGATGTCTGCATGAAAATACGTGGACAAGAGCAGAAATCCATGAGCATTCCCAAGTCTTGAAGCCATCAGCAAAACAGCATCTTCAGTGCCAACATGAAGCCCTGCTCCGTGCTGGCTGGCTGGGGACTGGCAGCTCAGCTCAGCACAGGCCTCTCCAAGAAACATATAACATGGAACAAGGAATTTTTCCTTCAACACTTGGCAGAGCAGTATACTAGCTATCTAAACTTAGACAATAAATACAGAACAAATTAGCTTCTCCTGCTCCACTGGAATCCCAGAGGTGCTTTTCGGAGGCCACAGTGCTGGGGCAGGCAGGGATGCACAGTGTGAGCCATGGGCCAAGGTGCTGCTGCCATGAGGGGCAGCTGGGTGAGCACTCGAGTACACAAATGCTTTTCTCCTCTGCATCCATGTCAACTTGTGGTGGGAGCTCCAAAAGTGCATGCTTCCCGCTGGTAGTTCTGCTTCTCCCTGTTTCCATCAGGGCCAGGAATAACAGGAGAGCGGGCTGTCCCCCAGCCCCTCCTCTTCTGGTCCTGGACATGGCCAGCAGTATGAAGAGCGGGGGCTGAGGAGCACGCTTGAGTTACAGAAGCAAATGTTTTTTGGTGCCTCTGGATGTTCCAAGTTAAGCTCAGATCGCTCTGCACTTAGCCTGCATGCTATCCAAACTAGTCCAGCAGGGCCTAATCCTGATGAATAGCTACGTTGCTATTAAAATTGTTTTCCTTGAACAGCTAAATGGAAATGTGAGGACTTGATGCTTGAGCTAGCATTTTAAATGGGCTCAGGTAATCAAAACACCAGATCAGAGAGCACTAGGGGTTTTGGAGGAGCTGGGATTCCATTCAGTTTTGAACCTTTAGTTTTTTATAGCAAATAATTCCCACCCCCAATAAATGAGACTAGCCACAGCTCTTTAGAGAGACTGATTGGACCTGATCACATGGGCTCACACTAGCTGCTTATACCTTTTTGGCCAGCAATGCTTCTCATGCAACTTAACACCATCTGTCATTCTGTCGTGTCACCTCGGGATGCCACTTGGGAAGAAACACGTCACTGGTCATCTCTCACTGAAGACACTTGAGATGCCAGCATCCGGTATCGCAGCCTTCCCTCTGTCTGGGCAGCAAACACCATGTACAAATTCAGAGCAACAAACAGCATGAAGGCAGCTCCAGTGCCTCCAAGTTATTTTCCTGCATCCATGGTCAAGTTGCAAGCCAGTATCAGAGAAAACTAGTAAATAAGATATTCTGTGTAGAGGATGTAGGTAGCTTTTAACTGTCACACACCAGCAATGTAGATACACAGCAGAGTAATGGATTAAATATACGAAATTTTTCTGCTATGCTAACATGTTCCAGGACCTCTGGCATGAGTGATGGTGAGAATACCAGTGAGGAGCTGCTGAGGAGGTGACAAGAAGCTGATAAAGTAACTGGTGTAAGAGTCAGCACGCAGGAGGAGCCAGCTTGTGGATGGAGAGCCTGTGGATCCCGCATGTGCCTTGTTCTCATCCTTAGCCTGATACTGGTGTATGTGAGGACAGGCCCATAAAGATGGAGTCCCTAACCATTCAAACCATCCGCAGGCAGAGCTTCTCCCCCAGCACCACTGTGCAGGTGGGACAGGCAGCTCCAGCAAGCTGAGCAGGCATCAAGCCACATGCCAGGGCATGTTTATGTTCAGAAAACCACCACCAGAAGAACATGACTTATTATATCCAAGCAGATTAATGAAGAACAGAAACACAATTTGGACATTCCAAGCAAGTAAACGGGCCTGTATAGTCATGTGTGGAGGCAGTTGTGCTGCATGAAGGCCCCAGATATTGAGCCTCATCAATTTGGTTTCCTGAGCAGGTTAAGAGCAAGCTATAATGGACTCCTCTCCAAGCCACATCTCCTACAAAGAAGCCTCCATTAAAAAAAGGAGGAAGAAACCACGTTTTGAGCTCAGACAATGTAATGCACACTTCACTAATCGCAGCTATTCTTAAAAACACTACTGTGGGCCCAACCTGGCTGCAGAGGCAGCAGACCAGCAGTGCTCCTCTGTGGCAGCTCTGGGTGGCTGCAGAGGGGACACACATGCTAACTGCTCTCCTGGACAAAGGGGTAGGCTTGCTTACATAACCACAGCCTTGTAAAACAATTTGGTACTAAGTGTGGCCCCTGCTAAAAGTATAACTTTCATGCTTTCTACAAAAAATAAAATAACAGCAATTTTCAGTGCCCAGAATGCATACATTTCAAAAAACCTGGGGTTGTGTAGTATGAGGACAGCAGCAGTGGTGCAGGGGCTGGACACAGGTAATGCAGCAGTTAACTCAGAGCAAAGGGATAAGAGCCCCAGGAGGAATGTCAATAGCATTTGGATAGACCTGATATTTGAATAGGCGCTGTGACTCAGTTATCACCTGGGGACCTAAGATGATGCAAAGATGCACTAAAAGCTTCTAAATTCTCCTTATTTAATCCTCACTTGCTGCATCAGGACAGTGCACACCAGCTAAGAGTGCTCTTTGTGCCCAAGGGAAACAAAGCCTGATGTGGGGCTCCCCAGCATGCATTAGGAAATTTGGAAGCTACACGGCATATCCCATTAGATTGCAGAGCACTGTGCAGAGGCCTTTGGTACCCAATGCCAGCTATGGGAATGGACCTTCCCTCTTTCCTGGTGGGTGGTATGAGACTCCAGGCCTTTGCGAGAGCCCCCGAAAGTCAGAGGGGCTCCTTGATGTGAAGCCACAGGTCAGACGTAACAAAGCAAGGAGGGACCTTTCAGTTCTCCCTGCTCAGAAGCTGCAGGCTCAGCCCCACACCACAGCCCATCACCCCCACAAGGGCTCCCTGAGGGACACACTGAGCGCCCACAGCCAGCACAGCAGCTCCCATCGGCAGTGGGGCCACCCAGCTGTGTGGCACACGACTCTGGCAGCGGAGCCACCCAGCTGTGTGGCACACGGCTTGGGCACGCCATGGCTTCGGCACGCCGCAGCTTGGGGGGAGCATACGGCGCAAGCCAATTGCGTAGCCTGACGTTCAATGAGACTTGACAGGTCCCACTGAGGTCTGCATGCGGAGAAAGAGCCCGGGGCCCCCAAGCTGGCGACAGCGCCTTGACTCTGCTCAGCCCCAGCAGGCCTGGGGCATGCGGGATTCAGCATTTGGATCATCTCATGGGAGGCTGGCAGGGACCCAACGGCGCGAGCATCATCCCATCTGCAGGAGCACAGGGCTGGCTCGCAATGCACTTTTACCCTTGGAGCGGGGGTAGGAGGGGGGATGCACATGCACAGATATTTTTCACTTGTCACCCCCAGCCTTAGGCTGTTTCTTTCTTCACAATCACCTAAAGGTGAGGAGGAGTTGAAAAACATTACACTGACAGCGCTGTCGGAGCTGCGGATATAGGGCCTTCCGCTCCACGCCAAGCAAACCCTCTGGAATGGTTTGGACACGATAGGTAAACAGTGTTGGGCTTGCTCGGCAGGGAGACATTTGTATTTAGATGTTATAGATAAGTGGTGCATATTTGAGACATCTGAAAGTTATTATTCCAGGCAGTTTCTAAACAGAGAATCACAGTTGCGTAGCCCCTTAACTCCAAGCTGACAGGCAGGATAATGATTTAAATTATTGTTAAACATAGACTCTGTTTTAAGTGGATGGAATTCAACATCATGGTAGGTTTGGGGGAATGGGGGTGTATTACAAAACACAACATTTCCAATTTCTGGAGCGCTGATCTGCCAACACCAAGCATCGCTATTCACGCTATGAAAATGGCAGCTGTAGAGATCCTCAAAAGGCAACATCACTCAGCTGCTTTCTGGTTCATTACCACTCCCTCTAATTGCAACAACTTCGATTAAGGGAAATGCCTTTATGAAAGCTAAACATAAAAAGTTTTCACAGACTGTAAAACAGAGTTCAGCAATGAATCATAATTATTTTTTATAATGCATTTGATTTACAAGTGATTTATGCCTCCTGGAGTTCACTAGGGTTATGTTTATTATGTTATCACTGTTTTTAAAGAAGAATATACTGATTTGTTCTCCACTATAAGCTATTTGAAGTTCAACTTTTAGGTTGTATTAAATCAGTGTCCTACAGTTGTCTCATCTGTGAGGGGTTTGTTTTCCAGTGTTTCCAGGTTTAGCTGGTAGGCTCCCACTGGCTCCCTCAGCACTGCAGGCAGGGTCAGCAGATACCATCATCAGAGAAGGCTTTTAGAACCCACCATAAGATGCTTTCTGACATGCCAAAGGTTAAGTGTAATGGCAAATACTGGCTCCACACTGCAGCCTTTACACAGGCAAAGCTCCAGCAACAACAAACCCGTCTCTTATGTGGAAAGGAGAAAGGGAAGGAAGAATTAATTTCTTGCTTATTCAGCATCTGATTGTGTCTCTGTGTCACAAGCAAGCTCCCAGGCAGTATCTCGAATCTACAGCATCCTCATTTCCCAAATGGGTAATTCACAATAATGCAGGAGAGAGGGTCTCATGTCTGCCTGTAGCATGAAGATGCAATTGGGCTTAAAACAAAAGCAATCACACCTTGCCACTTAAGGGAAATTACATGGCTGATTAACACTGGATGAGCCTCATAAAGGCCACCCATTCTGCTCAGCTTGCCAGCATCTTATCCTAATTCTCCTCACCAATAAAGCCTAGAATTGTTTGGAAACTTTAGGGGAAATTGAGTTCACTCACATAAGCTCTAATAACTGTTGTGTTTAGCAGGGCAGCAGCAGCACAGCGCAGCCTTTGGCATATGCAACACAACATAAAATCAAACCATGAAACAGTGATTCGTGTCTCTGCCAGAAACACACTCACAAGGCACACAAGTCAAACCAAGATAAGGCTTTGCTTGCCCACTTTAGCACATGAGGAGTCCAGCAACTCAGAGCAGTTGAAACCCAGAGTCCCCTGTCAGGGAGAAAAGCAGTATCTCCATCCTACAGAAAGAAGATATCTCCATCCTGCAGAAACCAGGCACCTGTGTGATATGTCTCAAGAAAATGAGAAATCTGAGTCTGAATGGGGAGCTGAATCCTTTACCACTAAAATTAAGGATGGCTTTTTGTCCCTTCCTGTTAACCGCTGGTTATGGATATGAGGTACTCACACCAGTGTGTAAAGGCTTTCTCCTGCAGGCAGTATTTGGTGGCTTTTCCTGCATAGTTAAATCCTAATAAATATTCTTCCCTCATAAAAATAATGGACCGATCTCTCTCTGGGCATTGTTTTTCTTTTTTCATGTGAAAAAAAAATACATATATATTCATAGAGCTTGGTAGGAAATAAACAAGCAAGTAAAAACCTCAAATGGGTATTAAAACTACCAATGCCTATTTGAAGAACCCAAGAGAAGCACAAAAGGAAAGTGCAGCAATCAATAGAAAACATGGAAATGCTTCCTTAGCCCTCAAGCTGGACACTGAATCTGTGCAGTGACAAACCCCACAGGGCAGGCTCAGGGGTCTCACCTGCTCCTTCCTGTAGCCCTTGCAGCTCCTGCTCAGCCGACAGCACAGCCTTCAGAATATGGAGAGGGACAAAGGCAAGTGGAAGCCGATTTCCTCCTGCCAGAAGCTCCATGTAAGGAAAGGGAAGCCTCCTCGTGCCTCCAAACCCCTCTTGGCCACAGCCCAGCCCAATGCTGAACAGACCGACAGCACTCCACCATTTCAATGAGCAGCCAAAGCGTTGCTGGCCTTTAGACATAAAATTTGAGAGACAAACACACGTTGAAGAGAAAAAATTAATGACAAGGGCCCCAAAGAGAGTATTTCCCACTTATTTTTCATTTTGATCTACTTTTAGTAACTTCAGATAAGCTACTCGTTTAACCACTTGAACTCAAAAAGACATGGGTGGGTTTCATCTATGTGAAACATCTCGTGACAGTCTGCTTTGGCAGATCGCAGCACAATATGGCCAGTTCTAAAATCTGTCATTACCTAATTCTCATGTCCTGGCATAAGCTGATAAAGCCACTTGCGCCCCATCCCCACCTGTGACCTAAGATTTCTTAGTTTCCAGAGTAATAAATCCTGCTGGTTTCTGTAGGCAACTTTATGTTGTAGAGTCAGCGTGGACTCAACTCCCTAATGATGGGAAACCACAACACTAAAACTGCTGTGGGATATTCTTTGTTGCCACCTTTTCCACCTGTGGCATCAAACTCCAGAACAACAGCCAGATCTCCAAACAGCCTCCATTGCTTGGCTCCACTGCAGTCAGAAAAAGGATATTAAATATGGAGACAGGGCTGCAATCAGCCTTTCTGAGGAAATAATAACCTGGGAAATTCTGACTCATGCTGATTTGTGATCAAGGACTGTGACTGAGATACCAAAAAAAGGAATTGAATCAGATTTTCATGGCTGTGTCAGAATGAATTAATTCTCCTCATATAACTGGAAAAGACTTAACATCACAGAAGCATTTTTAGCATGACAGCAGGATATGGATGCTGTGGTAAAGAAGAAAACATGATTATTGGTCTGGAGAGACTGACAGTAAGGAACAATAAAAAAGAACTAAATATACCATAAAATAATAGCTTAGTCAAAGAGCTGCCACCAGGAACATCCTGAGGAGGGGACAGCAATTGTATCTGGCACTACTGGCTGCAAAAATGCCCCAGGAAATGCTTATGCAGAATAACCAACAGTGACACATCCCCATGAGAGATGACAAAGTTACCTTTAAGTCTATCCAGAATAGTTTAAGAAGCTCCCACCAAGGTCCTTCTAGGAAAACCTACTGCTGGTTTTCCCCCTTCTGCTAAAGATACAGGAGATGGCTGCCTGGCCTTCTCCAGTGGCCACCATTCACCCATGTCTGTCTCAGAGAGGGGTTAAGATACTTTTTCTCACTTTTTGTGGCTGTCATCAAAATTCTTAAAGAAATCAGATGTCACTCTGAATCTAGCTAAACCAAAGTCAGGTTATTTTAAATGCTTGCCCATAGCAACTATTCAGGTTAGCACAACTAGTTCTTTTTAAAGCCACATTTGCAATTAATTTGCATTAATTTTCTAGGTTGTCCATTGCAATTAAACCCTTTGGAGGAAAAATATTTCACTCAGTACATATTTCAAAGATGGTTGCTTGGTTTTCTTTCTCAGCCAAGCAAGCTAGAGATGCTGCTAAGTGGAAGATTAGACTCTGAAGTGCAACTCAGTAGACAAGTGTTTATCTGGCAGCAAATTCCACAGACTGAGGAGTGTGAAATCCCCACTGCAAAGCACTGACAAATAAAGGAGTATCTCCTCTCTCCTCACACAGCCTGTTCACCTTCCTCAAAACACTCCTTTGATACTTAGTTCTGTCGATGTTTGTCACCAGAAAAAGACTTTCATAATAAATTAACTATATGACAAAAAGAACCATTGCATGAAGAGGAATAGGTGTTATCAAGAACAGAACTAAAAGCCACCAATCTAATTCAGGACATAAGAAACAAATCTCAGATTGTTCCCCATGTGTTGTTTTTCTCCTGTATCTTCATGATCCCTATGACAGAGAGACTGTCAGTAGTACGTACTTGACCTGATAAAAGAGCTCACTTATCTTCAAGGAACATGCCAGATATCCATGGTGACCCATACAAAATAATTCGAACACACCTAACACTCTGTGCTGTCCAGATAAAGGGGGGGGGGGGGGAGAAAAAAGGACCAAAGCCTTTGGGTTCTGAACTGTCAACACAAAATCAAAATGGGCCAGTGATTTACAAGTGTAAATCGAACCTTAGTGCAAGTAAAGAAGCCAGGCAAGAAACAGGTGGTATCCAACAGAGTTGTCCTTGTATCACCCACCAACATAACCCGATCTCTCTTTGCCAAACCTGTCCTCCTTTCACAGCTTTCAGACAGCAGTTCACCCTATTTCCATGTTTTCATCTTCCCGATCCCCTATGTCAGGCATCTGGACTCCTCCTGAACAGAAACCTACCAAGTTTTCCAAGAAGAGCAAGCACTGCTTGGACAAAACATTCCTGCCTCCCCTTCAACTTCAACAGCGTGTTCAGCCCCCTCTGCTCATGTTCATCTCTCTCTTCCTCCTTTTAAAAGTCTTTGCTTCTCAGAAAAACCATTAAGCACAGAGCCTAATCCCTACATAACCACTGATTACTGATTAACCACAGACTGCAGGTTTTGACCTAGCAAGCCCTGCACAGAACCCAGTAACAAGCAGATGGCAAAAAGATCTAGCAAAGCCCTTAAGCCCATCTCTATCTTTAGGAATGTGAATTAACATACTTACTCAAGCATACACCTGATTTCCTGCATACCATACAACTACATATGCATTGAGGTGGGTAGGTAGTTAACCATCCTGCTGAATTTGGGCCCTGCAGCCTATGCAGTCTTCTTTTCTCACCAACTGAAGATGGGTTCCAACTGTCCAACTGGAAACTACACAATTTTAAAAAAATAGTATTTTACTTCCCACTTGAATTTTTCCTCCACCAGCTTTCATCCTTTAGTCTGCCAACACAGAGCACCCTCTGACTAACCATCAGATTGTTACTTTGACTTTCCGTAGCTTATCTGTTTTTTATGGAGCATTGGTCTTTTAGGTCTCACATCCAAAACTGAAGCACTAGAAATTATCATACAAATAGTCATAATTGTGATTATGGCCTAAAACCAAATTATTTCCGTATTTCTCTTGAGTGAATTAGGCTGAGTCAAAATTGTCAGTCCTTGCAGCTCCACAGAGAAATTCTCCATCAGTTCAGTTTTCTGTCCAACTGTTTCTAGCTCTGACCTTCAGCATGAAGCCAATTTTCTTCCACCTGGCAAAGTGGAAGAAAGATTCAAAAATTCTACCATGATAGGAATGAAGCAATAAAAAAGTGCTTTGATAAATGCAGGCAGCATCAAGACTCACCTGACACAAGCATACACATTCCAGTGCATGGAATAACTGAATCAGATCTATCTAGAACAAACAAGGCCTAGAAACAGGGCTAGAAACCAAAAAGACTGGTGTTTTTGTCAGAAAGATGCTTTCACACAAGCCGTGTTGGGATAACAGCAGTTTGCTGATGCCTCTGAAAGGCTCAGGAGAGTGATGGCTTCTGCCTACAAACACCAAGAGAGGGCAATGAAAATCAACCAGGGAAACACCACTGCAGAATGAGGAGAAAATACAAATGTCTGTGGAAATGCATTGAAAATTTATCACCAGCCTCCTGGTTCCAGTGAACACCTATGGGGTTCTGAGGTGCTGGGGTCCTCTGGCCCTGGGCAGGCAGAAGAGGGAATGCTCTGCATTACAGATTTCAGAGGCTTCAGATCTTTCCATGCAAGTGGTGCAGTACCTACTGGCACAGTACCTGCACGGGAATAGGATTACTGGATTCAAAAGGCTTTTTCCCTGGAGTGGTCTTTATCCTCTTAAAAAGATAGAGCAGTTAAACATTTTTTTCCTGAAGAGAATTAATTGTCTGGGAAGGGTCAAACCGGTAGCCAGATGCATCACAAGAGATTTTCATCTTCTTAAACACACCAGCCACAGCCACTGGCCAGCAATCTGTTTTATCAGTCTTTTATACCCATCTACAGACTAAAAATTCACCAATGTCAAATAAGTTTCATTTCAAAATCTAATAGGAGCAGATGGAATGGATTTTTTTTTTAAATATTTTTAAAGGGTTTTAACATCAAAACAATGCTAATGTCTGAGACATTAGTGACTGGACATACTGTTCTAGCCTATAAACATGGAGTGCTTTGTACAAATTTCACAAAGTTCTGCCAACATTACCTGCTATAATTCCCAAGACAACAGGAGGAAGCGCTTACCTAGCACATGTCAGTACAAGGCATGATATTTTCACCAAATGCCACAACATAGGGGAAAGATGTAAAAAATATTGTCAGTAGAACATATCATGAAAATGTGATTAAGTGAGAGTCATAGAAGAATGCAAGATCCAGATCTTCCTAAATGTCTGAACAGGAGAGAGGAGTCCAGCATCTCACTGAGCACAGCACCTTGCCGGATCAGCTGCATGATAAGCAAGAGATGATCTGCATCAAAATCAGGACTTGATTCAACACAAATAGATTACCTTAGAGAACAGAAGTAGTAGCTCAGTATGACTAAAGACGATCTAGTGAATGGCATCCCTTGCCCATGGCATGGGGGTTGGAACTAGATGACCTTTAAGGTTCCTTCAAACGCAAACCATTCCATGATTCTATGCTTCTGTGAAGGAGAGGTTCTGGTTTGATTCAGCACAGCTTCCCTGCGTCAAAATGTTTTGTTTTCTTCAGGACAAGCCAGGCAACGTCTGAAGGAGCTTCTGCTGCTCAGTGTTTGGCCAAAAAGAAGGGATGAATGAGCAAAAAACAGGGTTATATTCTGCTCACGGTGTAAAACCAGAGCAACTCCACAGGTGGCTGCAAGTTTAGGCTGGTAAAACTGAGAGTAGAGTTGGCCTATCGATAATGACTTCTAGTCTGAATCCAACAACAACAGTTCTGCTTACACAGCTTGGTCAATAAAAAATAAAAAAGGAGACTTTGGACTACAGAGACATCTCATTTTTAGCTCTGTTGCCGATACAGATGGAAAAGCCAATTTTATTTTATTAAAGGTGTCAAACTTTTTTAATAACTTAGACACCTACAGGGATAAAAATTCATATCCTCTGTACAGTAAACTGCATATTCAGCAGCTGTGATGCCAATTAGACATTGAAATGACAAAGTGCTATCTCACGCCAGCAGAGACATACTGTACAGGGACGGTGTTTAGCTTTATCGTGTAAGCACTGTTTAGCTGTCATCTGTCATATAGGCTTAAGGGAAAGGCTCTCCACAGCTGGAATAGCTGGAATTGCAAGATTAGCACAATAAATTGTTATACTTTCACCAGATCACTCAATTCACATCCAAAACTCACCTCCAGCTCCAACTTACACCGGAGTAAATGCACTCTTTTTGTCAAGCTATAGCTTTATAAATGAAGAGGAATTAGCTTTCAGCATTATAGCCCAAGGTTTGAACAGTATAAATTATTTAGCTGAATATTTTTGAGAAAGGCATTGAGAAAAGTGCAAAGATTAATTTCTTCTACCAACATATTCTCCATATTCTACTTTGGGTTTTTTTAAGACATTTATTACCTATGGATTTACTAAAGGAATCACATTAGACAAACTAAGGAAAATACAATTATATGTGGCATTGTCTGTTAAGAGAATGTCTTTTAAAAAAAAAAAAGATACCTTAACCCAATTGTTTAAATCAAAAATCAAAAATCTTAGCTAACATAAGGAATTCTTTAAAACGTCTCTCTAAAGAATATACTGCTCCATAAGTGGTATATTATTATTGTCTAAGGCCCTGTCTATGCTAGAAACTTCTGTAACAAACTATAGCTGTGTAATAAATTCAGTATACATTCAATTATTCAGGTAGTTTATACCTTTATTAGAAGTAAAAGAAAGTCAAAGCCCTTTTAATTGGAACCACTATTTCTAGACTACACTCTTCACACTTCCAACACTCAGTAAAGGCAAGATAAACTTCTTAGTCTAAACCAGCAACACTTACCTCCTTAAAGCAACAGCCAAATCAATCATCACAACAGATATTTAATGTGAGGACACCACATTTTTTTAGCAGAGAGGCCTACCTTTGCAGTGTCAGCATCTGAACTACAGAATACACATACATGTAATGTAAACACCACTTAAAATTGTCAGACTTTTCATATTTCCTTGGGGTTTTATGAGTAACATGGAAATATTACTATATAGACCTTCTTGCCTGTGTTAGGAACAATATTTCAGCTTAATAGAACTAAAGGAACTTCATAGCACAGAACAGATTTTTCCACTGGTCATTCTGTCTTGTTACAGTCTTCATTTTTTCTCAGTCTGGGCAACAAAAGCCAGACTAATCCCTTCTGAATTTATTCCTACCCAGGTACACTTGTAGGCTCTCCTGATGCCGATGTAGACATTTTGTGGATATAATGTGTTCAACAGCACATTATGTGCCAGATTTTCTTCTTTCTGTTCACCTGTGGCAATGTCTGCACTCCCCAAGCAGTCCTGCTAAGGCAAAGGTGGTTTGGGTGAAACCAACAGGTTATCCCGTGAGCAAGGCTGAGAAAATATATGTAACATGCACAGCCTCTGTGCAACTTTGTAATTCAACACCTCATCGAGTCCCAGTGAAGCCTGAAATGCTGATCCCTCGGAGACCTTATTCTATTCGGCATCTCTCTGTTCTGACTTACTTGCTATTTGCCATTCAGCTGCTCAGCCCAAACACCCCACGCTGATGGTGCAGGCAGCAGGAGGGCAGGGCAGGGGCATGTTGTCTTCCCCAGGGTCACGGGCACAAAGTCTCTACTGTTTACAGTCAAACACACAAAGCAGAAAAATACTCACTGCATGCACACGGCCAAGAGGAGCTCTGATCTGCCTGAAAGTGCTGTGTCCAGCAGTCTTATCATCACAACCAAGACAGGCAGACCTGGAGGACAGACAGACTTTCAAGCACAAGGAGCTGCCTCGGGGCTGTGGGCTAACTTTCGGGTGCCTATTGCATCTGGAAAAATACCTCCCTCCAGAGGTGCTAAGGCAAAGCAGGGATTAATTAAAATGCCAAGAGATTAGTTATTTATTAAACTGTTTTCATATTTGTAGCTGTGTTAGAGAGCTTCCTGCAGCTGCCATAGAGACAACAGCTACAGATAATAAAACTTTATGAGCAATTTAAATTCTCTCTCACCTTAGGAGATGCGGAAAAACAAGGACAACTGACTGTTTGCAGGTCTTCTATATCTTGCCTTCATTAAGCAGGACTCTGTTTAAGCACTTATGCTTTTCCATCAGATAGTCACAGACTTCCACAGAAAGGATAAATAGTTTACAGCTTCCACTTTCAACAATACCCTATAAAAACACACTGCAGTCATATCTGATTATCCAATTTTGTTTAGTGCAAAGCTCTCTCAGCAGATCAGTCTGCTTATTTGCACGTGTCAGAAGAGCAACAGAAATGGATTCCCGTGGGCAATGGAAAATAAGCTTTGCACTTGGAAAATAAAATAGTAATAACCACACAGTAAAACTGCAGATGCATGGGATAAATTAGATTTATCATCAGTCTTATACCATTCACACTTGAAATTTGCCCATAAATCTACCTCATTTGAGGCTTATTTATGTTTCTTCTAAAGGTGGCCTGGAGCTAGAGATTCAATCTATGTAAGAACTGACAAGAGAAAAGAAAGAAAAACAAACGTTTCTTTCTTTCCCCACAAAATGTGCAACTTCCTTGTCAAATACACACCAGCTTGAGTCTCAAGATGGGTACATTTCCATTCGGGATCAGTTCACATTTTAATTTTTGATACACTGCAAACATAAAGCAACAAGAAGCTAGGAAGGGGATATGGGGAAAGAAGAGATTTCTCAAATATCTAATATAATATACAACACTGTTAGTGAATTCTACTAGGATCTGTATATACATTTATGACTGAAGTATATATTTATATTATTTCGACTTCAAGTAAATCTAATACATGCATATTTAATACATATGCATTTAAATTTTCTCATTTTGCAAAGTCTTACTAGGTTTTTTACATATTTTATATTTACAAGATGTGGTGAGACAGCTTTCAACAGGTGCTGTTCCGTGTGCCAATCTAAATAAAATTATCCTTGGTTTTCAAAGCCTGTGCTGGTAAAAGAACAAGAATACTTTGAAATACTGCATGAATGAAAATACAGAATGGATGGGAGAAGAGTGTGAACAGAGTAATAAATGGTAAAGGGGTTTGCTTGCTGACCATCCTAGCAATGAATGGGGCTAAGGAAAATGAGTAGACCATTCCTCACATTACCACACTGGAAACACAGGGTGAGTAGAGAGGTATACTGGAATTATAATTGCTTTGCAGTCTCATTTTTCTGTACTTTTAGAGCACGTGCATTGTGCTTTGAAAGAAAAGACATTAGGTGATAGGACTAGACAATCTTCATAGGGCCTTTCCAATCTTAACCATTCTGAAATCCTGTACTGCAATGTCACTGCCAAAACAATGGGGTGATTTTCAAAAAGGCACCATGGGACAGGCAAACCTGGAATCCCCCACCAAAAGGTAAAGGAAAATGCTGTAAACACACATTATGCTGTAATGTACACATCACTGAGGGAAGCTGTCACCCTTGCTGTTCTTCAGTGAATCCACAGAAAGTGTATACGCCAGGCTCACTAGACAAGAGCTTGAAAGAAGCAGGTTAATGTGAGACAACACCATTTGATTCCCATGAGCTGCCATCCTTCCTCCAGGTCTCTGAAGACACCAGGATTTAAACAGCTGGGCCTTTCCTTTTTTTGATGCTTTATTATAGCAGCAAGGCAGCAGATTGCTTATATTCCATTTTTCTCGGACTCTTTTAAAAAAGTGTGAATGAGCATGTGCGTATGTTGAAGTGATAACATAAGGACAAGCCACATTTCTAGTAAACGTTACTTTAAATTATCCTGGAATGCAAAAGTGCACTTGTGCAAAACTAGCTGCCCAAAAAGGGAAGTAGAGCTGCACACCATCCTGCCTGCAAGTTGAGCATGTCAGCAGGAGAGTCACTGTATAAGGGCATGTTTATAGGTCATGTAAACCTGCATCTACACTAAAACTCATCTCCTAAAACACAGAACATGCATGCGCTCCATTGCAACAGCCTCCTCTATGCAAGCCCTCATACTTTGGCAGAAAACCAGTGAAACTATGTGGTCAGAGACCAGAGTCCTGGACGAATTTAAGCCTTTCCATCTCTATAATGTGGGTAGAGGAGGGCAAGGAGTAGCCTCTCACCTATGACTGTGTCAGCACTGTGAACCCCATCCCTGAAGCCACTTCAAGGCAGATTTAAGTCAGTCCCTCAATTTGACTCACTCCAGCAGCGACAGGCAAACCATGGTCCAATTCAGTTCAAACTCCCCTTGGTTGTGATGCAGCGGACGATGCAAGCCCTTTTCACCTGTATAATTTCAAAATCTAGCCAGCAAAGAAGCTCCTTAAAGGGCTCTGCCTCTGAACATACAAGCAAGGGCAGTCGGACTCAGGAACATCTGTGACAGCCATATACACCTGTGCACTGACAGCATTAGTGACATGTGGGTAATTATCAGTAAGGCTGATGCTGTGGGTAAAGCCATAAGCAGGAGGAAATGAAAAATGAAGGTACAAACCAGCTGCTTTTTAATGATGCCAGAGTGTTATGCAATGCCTGTGATGTAGATAGAGAGAGAGGCAGGGCTGAGTTGGGCAACAAGGCTGAAAGCAGTTCTGAGTCAGGTGTCACTGCTGTACAACCTCTGGCAAATCATTTATTTCTCACAGGCTTTGCCCCCACTTTGTTCAAGTCTCTCTTAATTAAATCTGTAAGACAGGAACAATGTCACTAGACTTGGTCACCTTCCTGCTTTACTGGGTACCGTATTTTAGCTGGAACTGATTTACCAGTGTAATGCAGAAAAGCAAAACAAAAATGTGCAGTTTTGGAAGTTGTCACTTTTGGGAACATAAATGTACACTGTCCATTCTGCCGCAGAGCTGGGACCCTGCAGTGACACAGAACTTACTGCTGCAGGTCTTTTCTTTGGGCAAGTCTCATTTTGGAAGTCAAGTTACATTAACTGGGAGCAGGAAGGGAGCAATTCTGCAATAAACAGAAAGACACCAGAAATGATAAAGCTTTTGATCAGACTCTTGGGTGAAATACACATAAAAGCAAGTGGAGGCAGTGCAGAGGTGCAGTATGACCCTGTAACCCTACAGGCATTAGAAAACAGTGAGGTTTAAAAACAAGGAACATGTTTGGGGTTAGGGGGAAATAAATCACCGAACTGGAATCTGAAATGCTAGGCTCTTCTGTTCAACATACCACTGCAGCATCCCCAGCCTCTATCGGATGCCCTGCATGCCATACCAGGCTGAATTCAACCATATGTTTGTAGCTAAGCTATGAAATTCATTTGTCAAGTCCCAGGCGTTTTTGGCAAGATGTCCTGTACTATATGTGTGGTCTGCTACACTAAAACAGGCATGCAGCACGTTGTAGCGGGTATGTCTATAGGATCCAGGGGCAGCACAGCCAACAATTTCCCTTCTCTGACTTTTAATGCTGTTTAATAATGAATGCAGACAGAGAGGACTTGGGGTTGAAGATGTTTCAGCACAGTTGCTAGGCTTAAAGCCTGCTGAAGGCTCCTGGAACAAGCTATAAACACATATCTGAGCTCCACGCCAACTGTGTAAACTCAGAAGCTGCTTGCTTCATTCAGGAACTTCATGCCCACCACAGTCATGAGCCTTTTGGACTGGAGGTAAGTCAGAGGCTGGCAAAAGTCACATTTCCCTCGTGAAAGGGGATGTGGAAGATGCTCAGACAACGCAGGGGCGGATGATGGATAGGAAATGATTTCTCGGGTGTTTTGAAAGGAAACGCATAATGCAGAGTTATGGACCCTCATTAATCAGGCAGAGCAGTCTGGAGGTGCCAAATCTCGCAAGAATAGACAGAGGACTTGGAGTCATTTGTAAGCTCTTCCTAACTGAACCCGTTCTGTGACATTTACCCAAATTCTACATCCCAATTCGAATATCACCACCTTGGCCTGTGAATAGTTGCCTAGTGGCTCTGATTCAAACTGATTCATAACAAAAGATAAATCTTTCTGCACCTAAAAAAAGAAAAAGCTGCTGAGAAATTCTTCAATTCCTCTGCCTTGTTCTATCTTGGGCCAGGAGTTTTTGCAACAAAGTCAGTCTCATTTCTTCATCTCCAGAACCCACATCCCTCTTCCTTACCATATAGGTAGCCACAGGCAGTCCTGCCACCAGATTTTTTAATACAGCACAGAATGCAGAAAGGAGGCAGAACTGTCAGAAAGAAGTTTCAAAAAAGTTTTTCATATGTACCATAAAGTCATCACTCTAACAGAGATTAGCAGACTGCACAACAGGAAATAGCCAAGATCTCTGATCTTCAGAAGGAACTTCAGCAGGTACCATCTAACCTTTTCCATGCTGAAAACAAGAGCCATGAAATTACTGTTACATGGAGAAGTGCTGCAATTTGCCTCCCAGTGAATCTGAGGCTGCATGCTGACAAATCAAACTCCTCTGTGAAAGCAACATTTTGGAAAAACCAGCCACAGATTTGCTCAGGTAATTTGGAAGACAGCCATGTTTCAAATCTGTCCATTAAACCAGCCAGAAAATCGTAACAGTGCCATCCAGAAGAATTTATCCACAGCATGTAAAATGCACTTTCCTGCTTTGGTATGGGGAAAGCAGAAAATGAGATAAAAATAAAGTCTTACAAGGTATATGACACACTCCAGGCTCTGAGCTCTGACAAAGCAACACCTCTGAGCAGAAATCCACTTACTTAGAGATGGCTTCTAGTGCTATAGTGCAGTAGCTGTTTCCCCCCTCCCACTGGTGTTATATTTACCTGCTGCGTTCCAAATACCCACTGATCCAGGATGAGGCTGTGAGATGCTCTGGGGAGAAGCAACAGCTGCTTCCCTGCATCCGTCCCGGCCCAGAGAGGGGCCAGGCCCTGTCAGGTTCAGCATCATCCCTGCCCACTTGGACCCAGGTACTCACCTAAGAGCTGCACTCCACGGGTGAGTCCATAGACATCGATCAAAGCCCAGAGGGGCTCTGCTGTCCTCACCCCACTGAAGAAGAGCATTGCAGTGGAGTCATTCACTCGATAGAAAACCCGTCCCTTCTTGTCCACCCAGAAGGCTATGATGTTTCCCTCATTTGCAAACTCTTCTGGCAGAGCCTTGGCCCAAAACCCACTTTGGGAAACCAAGTCAGGGCACGCGTACTTCGGCAGAGTGTCAGGGTTAATCCTCGATGGATCCTTGGAAGTAAAGCCAAGTCGAAGAGCCCCACTCCAGCAACACTGCTTTTTAGTGATCTGCAAAGATAACAGCAGCAATAACAGCATTTGGCACTTGAACATCTACTTTAACACTACCGGCTCTATGCATCAAACACTGGTGGCCAGTGTGCAGATGACCCCACCAGATTTAGGAAACATGTTACACACCAAACACTGCCGTAGCTTTTTCAGCTGAAAGCAGCAATGCTGCACACTTAGGATACAATGCCCATATTTAAAACTACATACATGAAATTCAATCTACATGGAGAGGTGAAATGTAATTACAGCTGCATGATGATTCACTTCTATTTCTAGGGTAATTCCTTTTGGCTTAAGAATCATCCTCTCCTGAAATGTGCCAAAAACTGGCCCTAAGACCTTTTATCTCAGCACCTGCAGCAGCAGAGCTCTCCCCATATACTTCTTAGATGATGGGGTCTCTCATGACCTGAAGAAAAAGCGGAGACTCCAGAATCACAATTACCACCATGCAGTTTTCTGGGTTTCCTAGACAAGTTAAAGACAGTCTTTCCCGTCTTTAGCTTGTCATACTGGATCACAGCCTTGCAGCAAAGAACTTGTGTGTGGGAAAGCACAATTTAAAGTATCTAACTTTATTAAATACACAATTAGGAGGCAAAAATAGATGTTGTCTTATGATTGGGAAAAACCTATTTATTTCAGCTGTGAGTGGTGTTTTTCAAAACATGTTGTGCACAACTACACTCCACCTGTCAGTACGCAATGACTCAGTGTGTCTGGGGTAAGGAACGGAGTCTGCTTTAGTTTTTGGAATGGTTCACGTCTCATATCCACCGTTCTGCACCAGAGAGACAGCAGGACAATGGATCACAGATGCCTCCAGAGTCATCAGCTTCTTCTCACAAGAACTAAGCCCTGGACTGTAGGGGATCTGAGGGGAGCAGGCAGCAGGTCCTAAACACATGCAGGACATCCAAAACACTACTCAGTTACAAAGTTGCTTTTTTCCCACCGAAGTAAGGAGTCTTCCAGAGTTATTATGGTCCCCAGATGGAGATGGTGTCCTTGGAGAATTTTTCTCTCACATTTTCTTGTTTGAGTATGAACCTGCTGGGATTTGTTCCTCTCAAAGGGATTCAGCCTGTCAGCATCCAGACTATGAAATGAAAGACCTAAGGATGCAGGATCTAACCTTGATGTGGAGCCAAGACAGGTCCTGCCTGCCAGTTGACACATAACTGGCGTATCTGTTCATGCACTGAACCTGCAGCAAACATGGCAGCACTTGAGATAGTCCTGCTATCCTCAATCAATGCCTGCTAGCCTCAAGCAATTCCATTGTTGACTGCAGGACAAGAGCAGAAACATGGATAGGTACTACCCAGCAGATGTCACACAAAACTTGTTGCCTTTCTGTAATTTCTTGCTCTGCCAAACAGTAATGGCTCAGATGAATGGCAAAGCCAGAAACTGAACTGTCCGGGATTGCAGGACTTTGTCCTAAAAAGCCTGGCAGCAACCACTTGTGTTCCAACTTGGAAACATAGGCTTTTCAAAAAGGGATTCTACAAGACATTTTCTTTGGGCTTCTGGATTCTCTTCTAATCACATGTGTAAATACTGTACTTTTCTTTCACATGCTCCTCTTCAAGGCAAATCTGAAACATGTGCCCTTGGGGGCACAACAATCTCACAACAAAGACATTGTTCAAAGCCTAGAGAATTCTGTTTTATAATTGAAGTATCAGAGAAAATAACTTAGGGCTCAGAAAAAAAAAGTTATCAACAGATAATTTTTCAGTTGAGGGAGTGCTGCTCTTTATCCCTATTTAGTCCAGCCAGGACCTAAACTGTTTACATGAAACATTTATCACTGACCTCAGTCCTAAGAACCACAGGAAGCTCCTGCTTGCAGGATGGACACTAGGGTGGCACTGAAAAGGACTAAAGTAGATTTGCTATTTTTTATACCTGACCAGGATCGTGAGTGTCCCCAGCAGAATTGGGGTGAACCGGGCATGCACGTGACAAAATGGGGAAACATAATACACACTCTCCAAGAAGAAGTCTGGATTACTTATTGCAGAAAATTTACCACAAGCCCTAAAAGCTTTTGGGTCTAAGATAAATACAGCCTCATTGTCATTTGTACAATTTAGTTTCTTGCCAATACTTCACAGCAATCACAGGCTGCGTGAAGTAAATATTCATATGGTAATTGAGGCTGCACATGTTCCATGTATTAATCAGCACCTATAAACAGTTCTCAATACAGTCTGACCACAGGCGAACTAATATCCAAATTCAAATCAAGTATAAAGCCTGCCAAGAATTAGACACAGCTGGACAAAGGAAACACAGTTTTGCTAAAAAAGGCAATGGTTAATGATGGA
The DNA here is from genome assembly GCF_009829145.1 of Chiroxiphia lanceolata. Classification (NCBI taxonomy): domain Eukaryota; kingdom Metazoa; phylum Chordata; class Aves; order Passeriformes; family Pipridae; genus Chiroxiphia; species Chiroxiphia lanceolata. The sequence continues at coordinate 12,900,331 of NC_045644.1, forward strand.
CCAAATTCTCCCTTCAGCAGCCACTGCTAGCAGAAAAGCTTGGGAGGTCCACTGGGTACCAGAAAGGGAGGAAAAGACAGAATCAACACCCAAACTGCTAAGCCATGCCTGCTTCCAGAGATTCAGGCTCCTGATCTTTACTGCCTTGTGCCATCTTTGAGAACCTCATTCCACTCCCTAGCAATGCCCTGAATTACATGGAAAAAGCCATACTGGGGCATATGTCTCTGAGGCTGTTTGACAGCCATATTCCCAAAGCTGAAAAAAAAACTCAGAACAAAATGTGAGATACAATACCTAATAAATAGAATGAAACCTCCTTACTTCTTTTTTCTGTTTTCCAAAGAGAGTTTAGACTTTATAGGACCTGAATGACCGGATTAATGGTTAGTGTTCGGCTGGTAAGATTTAAGATGCTGTTTTCCACAGGCACACACAATAGTGAGGCAATTACAGGATGGACTTATCATAAAAGCAAAGATGTTCTCACATTTTCATCCATCCCTAGAGTACAAGTTCTGGTGAAGCCTGTTGATTACTGCCATGAGACCTTCCCACTGGAGTCAGCAGGAGCTCTGCTTATAAATCTCTTGTGCAGATTTGCATGCATATTCTTCACATATGTTACGCAAGCTAAAATCCTAAAATACACAGTCATAAACAAGTGTGAATTTCCAGAGATAGCTACCTTGTTTCAGAATGAGGAAGAAATAAATAACCCAGAACCTTTGCCTAAACCACTAAATCCACTAAAATCTCTGATGGTGTCTTCAAAAGCAAAGTAATGCTTTCATCTTCTCCCAGATTATTTTCGCAGTTGGTTGTCGAAACTGCTGGCCAACATGGAAAAAAAATCTCATTAGGCAATGTGAGTGAGTCCTCTGGGATTCCACTGTGGATGGAAACAGAAGAGCTCCACAGGAAACATAACAAACCCGTAGGAGAGATTTTCTACCCACGGGCCTGAACCAGAAATCACTGAAATCTCTGTATATGTCCAAAAGGAAGCATCTTCCTTATTCCTTGCTCCTTTTCTAGCTCTAAGGGAAGAGGCAGGGAAGGCTGACTTGCTGCTGTAGGTCTCAGCACTCTGTGACCTCTAGCAATGGGCAACAGCAAGATCATTCAGACTCGGTAGCTATATGCTGAAAAACCTCCTGGAAAACTCCTGCATAAATGAAGGATTTGCAGTCAGATCATTCACGTGTGCCATGAACTAAAGTGGTCAAATAAGATGACCTACGTTGTGCCAAAGTAAGGCATGAAATCAGCTAAGAGCAGAAAAACGCAGTCCCACAAATTAGAGGGCATAAAGACTGGGAACTATCTGTGGATGAAGTTCAAAGGGCTCCAAGCTCCTTAAGGGCTAAAAAGTGCTTCAGTTCTTAAGGAGACTGAGTTTCTTCATGAGAAAGCAGCTCCTGATGCACATGGAGGCATGGTGTGTTAGAGGAGCTGAATTTCCTGTGCCAGCTGCAGCACCAGGAGTATGAATTCCATCCTCTGGGCTACCACAGTGAGGTGACTGATTCAACAAAGCAGTCAGCAGACAGACAGAAAGATCCTTTTCTTAGACAGCAACTGTGACTGCACTCACTGCTCCTTTCATCCTTTCATCCAAACCCTTCTGTTTTTCCTGCCAAGCACACAAGCAAGCACCTTCACTCCCAGGTCCTTTTCAGCTCTTATGTCTTGGCTGTGGAGAGGCTGACTCTCAGTCTAGCCCTCACTGCTGCTTTGTTTACAGGAACAAAAGTGCTCCTTGGGGACTGGAATGTCTTCACTAACTCCTCAACCTCCCTCAGCCTGCCAGCAAAACTCCTCTGCAGGAAGGGAGCAAAGCCTAGAGGACGTCAGGTAGGGAGATATTAAGGCTGCTGCCTTTCAAACTAATCAATACAGCCCTTTTTTCTTGCTTTTTCCAAGCAATCTCAGTTTAATCTGTTGTTCTTGTTTAACATCAAGACAATTGTCTTTGGAACACGGATTTCCCTTTTGTTCCCAGTTTCTACAGCAGTCTGTACCTGTGGCTCCAAGAATCGCAGTGACAAAAGCAGAAGTACCAATGAAGATCACAGATCTTTAAGGCCAAGATCTGACTACTGTGCTTTTCAAGGAAGGGCTAGAGATCTGCTGCAAGCACCAAAGCCTGGTACACCCCAGCATTCATTCACAGCAGCTCCCATGGCAAAAAGGGAAGGTATAATTTACTCACCTTAAGCCTGACTTGTTCATAAATAACAATAGGCCTGTTGCTGAAGGTAATGGCATTGCAGAAGCTAGCCTGGCGCTTCACCGCCTTCTGTGTTGTGTCCATGATGATCTGGGATCCCTTCGTGTGAGGATGGAAAAGCAGAGGGCTGATTGACAGAGTTCCACACTGTGGGATGGGGAGACAGTGCTTCTGCTTGTGGTGGCATCGGTGGGAGGAATTTGAAAATGACCCACCAATGGAATCTGAAAGCAAAATGGGGAAAAAAGGGTTTCAAATCTGCTATGAGTAACAAGGTAATTTTCAATGCAAAAAAAAAAAGGCAGAAGTACTTCAGAGAAAAACTATAGATCAAAGAAAAAAAGCTAGCCAAATCCTTACTCTGTAAATCACTGAGGGTTTCTAGAGCATCTTGAGCAATAAAAGACTACAAGAATATTGAAGACTCCCATCTGGACAATCTGATAGTACAAAGCATGACACTGAGACTGCACCTCAGTAGTGAAATCACAGGCCATCTTGAGGTCACAGACCAGGAAAGAACAAAAGAATTGGTTCCAAAACTGGAGCAAAGTACGTGTGAAGTTGCTGTATCAAAGCTGTCACACTCAAAGAACAATCTTCCACTTCCAGAGGAGTCCTACACAATTTGATCATTTCTTTCACACCTCCTTTGCAACAGCCTCCATGTGACTCTGGACGCTGCCCTATCCACCCATGCTAAGTGCCAGTTCCAACACACACACTGCTAATTTATACTCAAGCTCTACTCAGCAGTAACCCACCTGAACTTCTCCACCAAGCCCCATCCATTCTCCTCTCTCCTCCGCTGATGGGAACCTCAGCTGAGATCCCACCTGTCATGAAGGCATTGATCAGCACACTATGATTACAGTGAGGAAAGCAAAGAGGGAGAAAGGCTACGAAGGAGGGAGATTACATCTTTCTCTAACCAAAACCTTACACAAAGACTGTAGGGTGGTCTGCACAATCAACATAGCTATGACAGCGGCTTTGTTCATGAACAAATGGGCACACACGTTTCTTTTCAACAGGGAGCCTGCAGCAGTTCCAGCCCAAAACAACCATTATACTGAAAACAAGTCATCTGCTTCCTTTTCCTTGTGTGCACACACACACTACATTATGCACATATGTTTGGGAGGAAATACTCCTAGATTTGAAAACAGAGTACCAACAGAATAAAGGACTATTCTGTGATAGACTCGGTGATGCAACTAAAGCAAATATGACCTTAACAATGTGCCGGTTTGTGCTGTAAAGATGCATAACTAAACAGTATCCTTTGAACATACAAATGATGGAAACTAATCATGTATATTCTTCACGCAAATTAATTGCTCATTGTTATGTCTTTCTATAGCTACAATAACATAATGCTCACAAAAGCCTGGACCCTATTCCTCCCAGCCTTTTGGGCAGTCTTAGCTTCTAGCTACACAAAGTTGTAGCGGCACATCATCAGAGTGAGTGTGAATAACTACCAGCAGAACCTAAAATGTTGGTTTATGATGAGAACATTATAATTCAACTTCAGCATCTGTCACTCTGGCCTTCTCCTCTTGTCTCTTTGGGTTTTTTTCCTCCCATTTTCAGCAACAGTTCTAGCCTTTAAAAGCAGAGCAGGGAGGTCATACAGCAGGCTGTTACCTTTAAACACTTTCATTAATGCTTTATGGGAGAGATGAACCAACAGGGAGTTATTTGATGCTAAAAATGTTGTGGAATATGTCAACTTCCTTCTCCTGTTTCTCACACATGGAGGAGAAGAAATAATGAGCGGAGTACCAAGAAAAAGCAGAGGTTAACCTGAGCAGGCAGGTCACAGAGGGAAACCTTTAGAAGGAACAGACTACATGAAGGGGGAGCTTGACAAGGGGAAGGTCAGGATGCTGCGGCTCACATAAGCTTGACCTTTTCCCTTTGGAAAGGTCACTACTGACCTGGGGCAGTGCACCCTGACTTTTCCCACAAACCAGACTAGGTGGTCAGAAGACAATACAAGCTGCAGCAGCCCCACAGACAGAATCTTCTGAGGTTACTGCCTAAGACGTGTTTAATTCGAGACTGTCTTATGCCCCCAAGAACAGGAGGTTGAATCCCTTCCAGTACCACTAGCTTTTTTGCAAACCAAGTATGTTCTTTACTACCACTCTTCTGAAACCCTGTTAAGTCCCCAGCTTTAGTAATATCTTGCTGATGAGTTCCTCGGTCTTAATGGTATTTTGCAAAGAACTATTTTCTTTACCACTGTAAACATGATGCTTTTCACCATCACAAATTATAAGCCAGAGCCAGCAAAAGTGGTTGACTTCACCTTGCTCCACTCCACCTCCCCAAGTGGGTCATACTTGTCTGTAGGGACAAGACCATTGAGAGATAGTCAAAGTAAACCATCCCAGCCTCTCTTTTGGCATAATTTTTTCAGTCTGCTGGATCTCCTCATTGTTCATCTCTTAGCTGCCTCTTTTTTTCTGCTATGCCCCTTCTTTTATAGGTAGACCGATCAAAAATAAACAACTAGTGTAAAAACTTCAACTTCCAAATTTTTTTTAAATATATATGAAGTCACAGTCACTTCTGAAACAAGACACCTATAGAGGGATATAATCAATTGTTTGAGAAAATTTAAAGTCAAGGGATCCATAGAAAAATATGATTAACTCTTTTTCTGATAATTTCCAGTCCTTTCTGTTCAACACTTCTTTGATACTTTCTAGGGGTGCATATATGTGAAAGACAAGAAGCTACTGGACAACGTACACTCAATTCACGCCATCTTTGCATCTAGATCTGAATTTTGTAGCTCAAACATTTTGCTAGCAGTCACTCACCAAAAAAAATTTGTGCAGCACAAAGGCACACACATTTTAACCTATTTGCATATCTCAGGGCTCTAATTTCACTGGATAACCTGACTGAGATAATAGCTGCCACACCTCTCCATGGGACATTGTGCCCTTTTAAGGTGTGGTAACGGAGTCACCAAAACTCCCCACAGCTTTCAAAAGAGGCTCTTAAAACAACATGCCTATGTCCAGAGCATTTGCTGGAGCAGCGTTATGGAGCTGTAGGGTCCTCTCTGACCCCATGAGAAAGATGTCATAGGAACACCTCTTTGGTGTGATAGTCAAACCCATGCCAGAGCAAAGCCTGCAGGAAGAGTGCCCCCAATGCAGACAACTGAAACGCAGGGCAATCATGCTCCATGGGAATGGAAGAAATCACTTCAGGATCAGCTTCCACAGGTGGATAATGCAAATGGAGAAGAGACTCCTTCTTCCTCCCAAATGCTCTTACACAGCAAAGACTCCTGCACGATGAACACATTTGTGTAAGGACCAGACAAGATCTTCATTTTAAGAAGTGCAGCTACTTAATAAGGAGGTTTTGCACCTTATAACTACTTGGAGAAATCACTAAGCAATAGGTCACATGCAAAAGCCTTTTCTCAACTTCTTCAGGGCAGCATGTCCCCTCCAAATTGAGGAAACACCATACAACTTCAGATAGCAACACAAACAACTACGACTGGACTTACACAAGGAAAGGGACATTTTAGCAATACATGCTTAGTTGGCTAAAACTATCGTCTTCCTAATCAGAATCAGAATCATCTTCCTAAAGCTTTTGTTCTCATTAGGCTGGACCCAGACTCCAGTCTTCTCCCATCCCCTTGTTTAAACTACCACACATTTTGACATTCTCACCCTTTGCTACCAGCAATAGTGGTACAATACAGCTAGGGCCTTGCAGTAGGTTTCACATTTTTTTATGTAAAAGAATTGAATTAAACTCACAAACACTGAGTTTCAGCTGGCAAAACAGGCAAAAGTACTCCTGATTTCACATCATCCATTCAAGACTCCATTAACTGAGAGTCTGTTTCAGCTGATTCCTGTGCCACAACCTGAATTATCAACCCCCTGACAAAGGTGAAGTGCAGTTATTGCTTGAAACAAAAATTGCAAACAAATAAGTATTGGAAATGAGGCTCAAATAGAGTGTTCAAGGGTACTGCAAGCTTCCCATTCCACAAGATAAACAATTTCACCCTGACAAGTAGGAGCTGTAACAACATGACAGGACTATGGAAATTGGCACCTTGTGATAAAAGTCACAAGAGGAAGATCATGCCTGTCTTAAAACAGACTCTGTGTTGAAGGGCTGCAAATGCAGAGATCTGGATGCCCGTACAGCCTTCCACATTTCATGTTCGGGGTCACAAAGAACAGAATCTGCTCACTCCTAAAATTTTAATCTTTCAGTTCATGCCCAGTTATAGATGCTGTTTGAACTATTTCACCCAGCACTGGGTTTAAACCCTGAACACAACCTGCCCCTAATACCATAAGCCCTGTCAAGAGAGCAGCAAAAGTGGTAAAATACCACTTGCTCTCCCGAGCCACAAGAGCATGGACAGGATCTTGTGAAACCTTTAGTAAGCCAGGGTGAAGGACACACTACCATGAACCACAACGTTAAGCAGTTGAACCTCTCTGCCTTCAGTGTCCCACTCCTAAGCGCATCTTTTCTGGAGCCCCGTTTGAAAAAGCAGTGTATTGTCCCAAAGGTGGCACAATTATCCCTCTATGTGCATCTCCCTCCCTCCTGGTCTCCTGGATCTCAAGGCCTGAACAACATCCTACACACAACACACAGAATACAAGGCAGCAGTGGAAGTTCACAGCTTAGAAAAATGCATCTCAAAGCCTGTTAGGGGTTTTTACCAGAAGTGCTGCAAACACTAGATACAATCTTAAAAAGGCTTGGGATTTCTTAAATGCTGCAAGACATTACTGGATTTAATTCTTTTAAAATACATTTTTGCCAGTTGAAAATATCTTGATAGGCACCTATCAGAATGCTGTAAAAAATAATTTCAGATTGAAAACAAACTGCAAGGTATTTAAGATAAACTTCTTACAGCATGTGAAATAAGTGCCATTCAGAATTGAAAGAAATAGAAAAGAAGGCTTTAAAGCAGAGCCCCAAGACTGACACACAGTAATAAAGAGGAAGGACATATCCCTGTCTGCCTGGGGAGGAGAGGAGAGGTCTGGGGTGGTGACAGACGCACCTGTGCTGCAGGCAATTGGCAGTGAAAAGAATGGACAGGGCAAACACCGCACTATGAACGGAGAAGAGGGTTTCAAAATTATTACATTATCAAAAGAGGCTGACAGTGCTTTATCTGGCAGGTGGCCTTACTGTATAAGCATTTAAGGGGAAGGATTTTGAGAAGAAATAAAAGGAAACCACGTGTGAGCGTGGGGAATGCAAGGGAAGTTCTGCCCAGGGGATGCATGGATGGTGCAGCAGAAAAGGCCTGGCCCTGAAAGAGCACCCACACAGACCTTCCAAAGCTGGATAATTACTAGCAGCACAGAGAGAAAAAAATCAACTGAGAAGAATGCTTGTAATCCTTACTGCTTCTTGAGCTGGACCCAAATTTCTGAAAATTATCAGTGAAATACAGTGTAACCAGTTACACAAATCCTTTATATTTGTTAATAAAGTTCAAAAGGAGAAAACATAATGAAATTATTGTGCTAGGTTTTACAAATGGATTCTTAAAAGCACACTTTGAGATACAGTTTACTAAAAATAAACATTAGCTTAACACCAGTGGAAACTGGAAAAGAGTTGCAAATCTTGTTTTCTCACATGTAGCCTGACCCAAGGCATGTGAACAGAAGAAAGAGAACCATAAATTAATGCAAATTTTCACTGCCTTTAAAAACATGTTTGCTGTTCTTGAAGGAGTAAGTAATACTGTATCTCCAGTCTATATCCAACTCTCCCTGTGCCTGTATCACAACAATGACCCTGTCGGATTGCTTTCCCCACAGTCGAGTACTCATCTCTGTATTGCAAGATGACCAAGAAGCAAAAGCAAAGCTTTGTTCTTTCACAAACTATAGCCTTGCAGGTGTTGGGGCATTAGATAGAAATAAAAATGGTTAATTTAATAGTATTACATCCAAATTATGGAGCATCTTGGGTTAAAGTTTAGTGAATTAAGGAAGTATCTAGGTGGATCTCAGCCAGCAGGTCAGATCTAGCACTCCCATCCAAGTCTCCAAAAGAAGTCAAAGCCAAAACATAACTTATTTTCATCTGTGCTATTTTAGCAGTGACAAGATGCATCAAGAGAATAGGTTCGCACATAGTGTAAGATTTTCCATTTAAATTGCAAACTACGAGACAAGAGGCAGGTGCAGACAAACCACATGCACATGAAAGGAGATAATACCAGTCCCTTTTTCTATGACTGAAATGCAAAGCTATCTTTAAAGTAACAGATCTGAAAGACAAGGGTAGTTTTACAGGCACCTGTGATAAGCCCCACACCACCACCACCACACGCTTCCCCATCATCCAGTATAAAAACCTGGAGTTGACTGCAGGATGATTTGCAATGAATCCATCTCTCAAACCTGACTGATGAGTGCTGGGAAGGCAGCAGCTAATTTGTGAGGAGCCCTCAAACTGAAGAAGCTGAACTTTCATTTCATAGAGAAAAATAAAATTAGTGAAAGAGATACAAAGAATGACAGTAAGGACAGAGGGCAGCAAAACAGGTCCAACAGCTGAAATCTGGAATAAATACAAGCATGGCAGGATTTCATTTGTCAACGGCAGAAGAGAAGACTTTCAGGGTTGTGGAAAGGAAAAAAGAAATGGAAAAGGGGAAGGAAAAGGGAAAGGAAAAGAAAGCGGAAAAGGGAAGGGATTTAGGCGGAGGTGCATTTGCTGTCACTTGCAGTGATATACGTGAGCAGCAGAGATGTGTCCTGTTCAACAGTCACTCCTCATGCAGAGACAACAACTTCTGCAGGAGAACCAAGTAATTACCTGCGAGTGTGGCTTTTTCAGCCACGTGGCTGAACATGGTCAACTTACAAGTCCCTGATTATAACTTGGATGTGAGGCTTTACAAAAGCTTGCTGGACGACAATGGTGAGGCTGAGCATCAGTAAGAGCTGAGAGTGAGGCAACCTTTATAAAGATTGAGAAAAGCAGATAAAAGAGCTGAGGAGTAACAGGACAATAAGAGCTCTGCTTCAGTTATAATAAACCTGAATTGTTTCTAATATTTTTTAAAAAGGTAAAAAAATCCAGAGCAAAAATTTAGGCTGGCCAAAGGAAATGTAAGTACTACAGACAAGAAGTGGATCTGTTAATCAGCTATAGGAAGGATATGGCTGAACTAATGTTTGTTGTTGAAATTACCCAGAGAGGGATAAGAAGAGCCTAGAGAAGACTCTGCCAGCTGAGGGAAGGAAGGTGAGGAAGACCCTTGAAATGCAGGAGAGGTAGAAGGAGAGGACAGCAGGGTAGGACTGAGCTGCGGAAACAAACCCTCACACACATCATCTCCATGAGGAACAATCCAGCTGACAGCACTGCGAGCACTTAAAAATACTAAGCACAACAAAGGTGGCTGATAAGGCCCACTTTTTTTGGTAAAGAATAGATGATATGAGAAGAGAGGTGTAAATACAGTTCTATATTCACATAAGGCTGCTGAGAAAAAATTCCTTCCCCTTATAAATGTATTTTTAAATTTCACATCTTCAGTAATGATGCTGTGTAATCATTAACCATCTCTTGGTCCCTAATTAGGCACTGTTTACTCAGTGTCTCTCAGTCATTTGCAGAAATTCAGTTACTGACATGGCACACCACAGAGGACAGCCATGAGACCCCTGGCACTGCTCCATTTCCTGTGGGTGCAGCCCATCTTGTGCAGGCTCCTTCCCTGCCTTCTCCCCATGGAAATCCTCATGAGCCACTGCCATAAGTCCTCTAAGCACATAAGGACAGCGGGAGCATAAGTAAGCAGCCATATGCTCCCTTCTGCCAGGTAAGAGCAGCAAGGCACTTCTGACTTTATTCGCTTCGCATCTTGGTGATTTTGCATCTTTATTGTTCTTACTCTGGCTTACTTAGGCTAACTTACTATCCTAAGTTGGATACTGTGAGTAGGAAATGAGAAGATCAAAGTGAAAAATGGTGCTCTGGAAGCATCTAAGATCTCTTTCTTGATTTAGAGCATTTTTGCTCTGCTGTGATTAGGTTGGCTCTGTCAGCAGTCTAACAAGAAATGTAAAAATATATGTCTTTAATGAAAGAAAGATTAAGTCCAGTTCAGTTTAAGATTTAGGGATGTTTCAAAAATTCTGTTTATCCTTCTCTTGCAAATGTGCAGTCTAGGAATCTTCTCCTTTGCTGATATCTGATCCTTCAGGAGGAGGAGAAACAGCTTGCCCAGGGTAATGGCTGATCTGTCTGTGCTGCAGATGGTGGGACAGAAGCAAGAAAAAACCCAAAACTTTCCATGCTCCATCCTCTTGATAATCCTTATCTTCTCAAAGATAAGCTGATACACTTGTTTGCTGTAAGATGATGTATATTTTATAAGTTATGTTTGCTTTTCTGACTCACTGCATTCATGAACCAATTCCTTGCCATAGCTCCTTTTCCAGAAACTGTCCATTGGGATAAGCCATTGAACTGTCCCACCTCCCATAATCCCAGATACTCCTACTCTTAGTATAGATCAGAACAATGCACATAACATGTTACACCTGCGCTAACATTACAGAGTTTCTCCTAATTTTTAATCATGTAAACTAAACCTGAGTAGTTATTGCAGACACTCAACTAAGAGCAGTGCTGCTGAGATTAGGGCCAACAGTCCCTCTCCCTCTCTAAAGAGGTCTCAGGGTACAGTACAAACACAAACCTTGGATCCTCTTTGAACCAAAGCTTCATACTAACAAACTGAGTGTTCCCACTGTAGTGCTAAATGCACGCTGCTTTTTTCTTCCCCTCCCGCAATCCTGGGCACAGCTGAGATGAACAGCAAAGCTGTTGCCCCAGAGGCAGCCCTGTCTCACTGCACAGCCCACAGTCAGCAGAGCAGCCACTCTCAGAGGGTTCATGACAGTTCATACTGCAAAAAAGTAGCAACATAAAAGCAGAGCCTAACTGCAAATATTTTATGGCTGTGTATTATTTCCATGCACTACAAATCAGTGTAAAAGATGTTTTCTTCAAGGGGCCTCATATAGACTGTGTTTTTAAAATGCATTCCCTCTGCTAAATATAAATCAGCAAGAGTTTTTTGTTCTTCCAAAAGATTAACTAGCCTCAGTATTTTGGGATCTAATTCTGGAATACTTGTTGAGGTGCCAGCATTCTCTTCCAATTTAAATACAGTTTAATGGAAAGTCTATCCTGGGCACATTTTCCATATACAGTTTAATAACTTAAAAGCCTGAATATTGAGAGTTCACCAGAAACAGAAGTAACCTGTCAAGGTTAGATTTTATATGTAATTTGTCAGGATGAGAAAGATTGGGGGAGCAATGGAGAGCAGGAAAACACAAACGTAAGAATGGCAGACACAAGCAAATGGATCTATAGACCCAAAATCCAAGAGATAGTAGAAATGGTATAGCCTACTGACAAAGCCATGCAAAGAAAATGAAAGTTAGAGAAGCTGTGGTTCTGAACTCAAGGGCTTGAATTTTCTTTCAGTTATATCTGTGTAAAATCAAAAATGTGCCTCTTGACTCAAGACGCTGAATTAGGCCCACATCAGGCTCCTTCCACTGTATATTTACAATGTAATCAACTATATTAGGATGCTGTTCTTTACACTCCCTCCATCACCAGTGGAAAGAGACAGGGATTATGTAGAGTATTTCTGAATTTTGCTTCTCATCTCAATGAGCAAATGGAGGACACTGTCCCACTGCTCTACCATTCATTCCAGTGCATGAGACTATACACTGGGGATGGGAGAACACAGTGGTCAACAATCCCCTGTTGTTTCTGACCTCCCATATCCAAAGCATCTTATTTAGACAGCTCCCTAATCAGAGATCACCTCTAATCGAGAAAGACAAGTGAACCAGGCAGGAGACACCATCCTATCTTGCTCTCTCCAGAAACTTCGGCTCTGCCAAGTACTCTGTGAATAAGGCAAGTGAACAGTAACACTTTGGAACAACACAGGCTCCCTAACATAGAACAGAAAGCAGGAACATCTCCACAGTGATAGCATTTGGAAGAAGGTGGTGTGGGTGCTGGACTTGTATTTGTAGGTCCAGAGCAGAGAACAAGAACTGCTGCAGGGATGCCTGTAGAAGGAGCCTGGAAAACACTCCAAGACAGGGAGAGCACCATTCATCTCACAGCAAACTCTAGAGCTGTACTAAAATATAAAAATTAAATACCCTTGAGATTATAGCCCTTTAACCCTCAAATACCATCAGTTTCTCAAAGCCATAAAAGGTTTAGAGACCAGCACACAACGTGAGCTTGGATTAGAGCAAACAGCAAAGAGCTCCTTCCTCAATAGCTCGTGCACTCACCCACACTGGGGATTCAGCATCCACACCTGCCTTCACACCTCAAATACCCATATCTATGCCCAGCATAGCTATGCCCAGCACAGCCCTGATGTGCTCCTGCCTTATAGCAGTGCATATTAGTAAGGCATAATATTCCTCTCAGTTCAGAGACATTCTTGACAACTTTGGGTTGCAGTTGTAAAATCTCCAGAAACTTTGCTGTCTCTTCTGCGTGCTTGAATTTATTGCAAATATCCCATGTGTATGCCCTCACTTTGATTTATTACTTGAACAGGTCAGGATATATATTCCAGAGCCTGTTCTTCTTTTCCTCTTACTCAGCTGAAGAGTGTAGATTATGTTTATCATTCAGGACAACATACCATGAAGTTTTATGCTACAATGCCATTTCTAAAGAATCTCAGAAGATAGAAAAAGATAGTTTTTCTTCTATCGTACATGACATTTACACTTGGAGAGTGCACTTTTTCTAATATAAAACATCCGTTTAGAGTCACTTGGAGAGATTGGGTCATTTTGTGCGTAGTCTTGTTTAAAAACACAGTGCTCAAGCCATGCTTGTTTCACACTCTTCCTCCTGTAGTCTCTTGCTGTTTTTCTTTGCATGGTCTCTTGAGAGCATGCCTGCCAGGAACAGCTCCTTACACGGATTTAAAACTTAACAAGCACTTCTGAGTTGTAGTGATCATTTTCTGGAGCCCAAGCAGTGCTTTGTCCAAATGCTCCCATTCCCTCCTCCCAGTGGTGTAAGTGTGCCTCCTCTGCTGATGGCTGCCCACAAGCTCCTGTGAAAGTTTACCTCCAAACCAAAGAGCCAACAGGGCCCTTCTCGCGGAGCAGCCAGGGGACACCTCAAGTGGCAGCACGGCCGAAGGACAATTCTCAGCTACAGATGCCCTTGTGATGGAGATCTTCCACTTCACAATGGGAGACACTAGGAATTTCCAGACCTTAGTGCTTAGCCCTGTCTCTCTAAGGACAACGTTGCTCAGCTGTGTGAGCAGGTCCCTGAATCTTTTGACAAAATTTTCTGGTGTTGATGTCCCTAGATTTAGGTAATTGCTCTTTTCCTTCGTGTAGACTGGTGGCTGTGGAAGTACAGTCACCCTGTACATCTTTTCTATGTCTTTTTTTTTTTTTACTACTTTAATTTCTTTCTGATCAACTGAAAACTCTCTTTTTCAGCATGAGAAAATTGCACTGCTCACTTTGCTGTTAGTTGGAACAGTCTCCAAACTATTTCCATCCACTGGTTACTCAAATATCAAAGATTTTCATTCAATATAAAGTCCAAAAGCAATCCTAAAGGGAAGCTCTTTAAACATATATCTGCAGAGGGTCACCTGGCTGCAGGGTTTATGCTGTTATGAAATGGAATATGAAAGTTCTTTGCTTACAAAAGGAAAAATGCACCTGAAATTCTAGTCTTGCTCCACACAGACTAAACCCAAATGATATTGATTCCAGTGGCTTTTTTCCTGCTTTTGGCAGCAAATAAATTCTTAAAGTAGAGGGTTATTAGAGCTAGCAATTATTCATGCAGGTTAAAATTTACTATTCACTTTGCTATTTGGCCACGTTTAACATTCTCTTAAATGTTTCAGGATTACAGGAGCCATGTATTTTTTTTTAATTCCTTCTTTCCTCTCTCTCTCCCCTTCTGTCCATTTCTCCTTGAAGAAAATTCACAGAACACACCATCTTCCTCTCTGCTTGCTTTGCCATTCCTTCCTCTCAAAACATCTTCCTCCTCCTCCTCCCTTGTCACAAGTATTAAAGTTTCTCAGCCACTTCTCTCTTTCAGGTCTTCCACTTCCTTCACTGGCCTCACTTTACCCAGAACATTCCTCTTTCACTTAGGTCTACTCCTTTCTTTTATTTTTAAATCTCTTGCAATCTCCTGGTTTGTTCTCCTCAAGACAGATATGCTTCATATCTTCTCATTTAAAAAAAAAAAACAACAACTACCCGTCTCCTGACACATAATAGGTCCTAGTGATTAACAGAGGCTCTCCAATCTCACAGTTATAAAAAGATGAATTTATTTTGGTAGCCTATTAGTTAATCTGTCATGTATTCCTGCAAAGTAACTTGCACTGGGTACTAAATGAGGCTACTGTTCGCCATCAAAATGGCGTTTTTTTCAGGTACACTGCTGGGATGAAAGCACAGGAGCTCCATCCATGACTCTCACCATTGGCCTGTTAAACTTCCAGTCTACCCAGCAGAGCCAGCATGAGGGCCCAGACACAAAGCTCCCAGCCCAGCGCAGGGCACCAGCCCTGCTCTCCAGCAACTTCTCAGTGCACAAGTAGAAATTATAAGCAAGAACTCTTGCCCAGACTAGAGAGGACTCTGGAAGTGTTAACCACTACACCATTAAAATATTATTTTTTTCCAGGGAAATAATTTAAGTACTGCTGAGGCAAAACCGGGAGAAAGGGCAACACCTCTCCCTTTACGCAAGAATTTGGCCCTCTACGCGCACATTCCTTCATTAATCTGCACTTTCTGTACCACAGTCACAAGTGGAATCTAAATTACTGACTTTCCCACTCTCATCTGGCTCTGCAGCATATTGCTTGCACCAGTTTCAACACCCTTTACTAGTAAATAACTCTGTTTCTTTAGCAGACCAGCACTTGAACGTGGACCCCTGAATTAAAACAAGAAACTTCATCATCCACTCAAACCATAAAGTTACAGTTTATTTTAACAAGGACAAACAGCATATCTGACGCTTATTCAAGAAAGAGTGTGAATACTATTCCACCATCCTTTCTAACAATTCCCGCGCCAGACCCACAAAATTATCACTTAACATTTTGCTATAAACAACTGCTGGAATAGTCCATACAGAAACTTGTTTTCCTTAGCATTTGCTGCAACAGGTCAGCCAGTAAAAGACTAAGTGTGTTGAGTCCTTATCGCCCGAGGACAAGAGCACATAGACTTGCTTTATTTCTTTAAAAGAGATCCTGCCTGCTAGCCACCCCCATCCTGCTGAATCTCATAGACAGAAAGAAGAGATGGGTCTTGCCCAGAACTGTTTTTACAAGCTGCATATAAGTAAAGAAACAGCAAATAAATGGGAGTAAGAGGAAGACAGCTTTTTAAGTAACAGTGTGTTTCATCTGAATTTCAGTTATTTTAATGAATCTGTCAGGACATCTGCTATTCCATACCCATGGACAATGCAATTCCTTGCACCCGAGGACAGCGAGAGGCAACTCCCCACCTCTTCTGTCACCAATAGCACATGAAAGAGCTCTAGTCCTCTCTGATTTGCACAGGCAAAAATACACTTTAAACTGGAAGCTCAAAGCCCTTTCATTATAAGCCCTCATAGAACCCCTCCAAACCTTCATGACTATTTTCTTATTACTTGGGTAACAGAGGCAACCCCACAAGATATTTTGTAAAGGAGGCTACCCCAATATTTCATGTGAGAGCATGCCAAGGAAACTTTGCCATCCCTAGCTTGGAAATTGTGTTAACATCAGTGTGTACAAACAAAAGAAAACTTCCCAGTTATTCAGTTTTCAGTAATTTTATAATGCTGCAGACTTACACACATGATCTCTCCTGACACAGATGACCAGTTACCCCTTACTGAAGTTGGGTAATGACACGAGAGGAACATCATGAAAATGAAAAGATGACTGCATCTCTAAATAGCTGAAATAGCTGAAGGAAGAGAGATGCACCAGAGAAGCAAGATGGTTTGGAATAGGAACAACATGCTCTTTTGCAATTCATGCAAAAGGGCATTTCTGCATATTGATGTATTGATAAGAGTGAAAAGAGGAAGAAATTCGATGCCACATGAGTCAGAGCATTTTTCCTGAGGAAGCCACATTCACGGCATGACTGCCTTGAAGGTCACGTGGGAATAGCAAACAAGCCTAAAGGGTTCAGGGGACTTTATTCTCCTGGTGAAAAGACACACTATTTCAGAAAAACAAGGAGCAATTAGGTGTGGAGGTCAACTCATTCATCTAGTTGCCTTGCTTTTTTTAGTTTAAAAAATTGTGAGAAATCCTTTAGTCTCTGTTCAGATAAGGGGTATTTCTTCAGATAAGAAAGACCACTGTATTTTTAATTAAAAAAAATTAGTATATAAATGCACCTGTTTTTCTAAGCCACAGCTCTAAATTGTAATGTAATAAGGACCACACTGCATCCCTGACAGATGCTCCTTCCTGACATCACGGAAAGATGCAGCTGTTGAACTGGAGTCTGCAAATCCAGACCTCTGGGCCATGAAACATTTCCCTCATTAGTTTTCTGCACCCAAAAGCAGATCTTAATGCATAATCTGAACCTACTGCTGTAAATACAGTACATAGAGGGAAAACACAAACTATTTGTTATCAAACTGAAGTTACCCAAATCCCAAACCACTACCAATCTGTATTTTTTTCCCAGAGGGTGCACTACAAAATCTCTGGAGTACTGAAGGGTATTGAGGGTAATTTGCCCATACTTAAGCTTTATTACAGCTGCTCGCACAGTACGACACACCTTCCTGTGCATCAACTGAGCCAGCAGTACTAGTCATGTATGTATAGCAAAACTACAGCTTCTGCCATACCACTAAAGACAAAACTGATACAAAGTCATAAGACAACAGTTAAAGCACAGATTTTCCAAAGCACAGGATTAAGAGAAGATGGAAAGTGGGTATTGCCTTGTATATATAGCCATTAAACCTCAAAATATTCCAGTTATCATATGTTAAAGAACTTCTCAGTCTCCAAGCAATTGCCTGCACACTGGTCAGTGTGAAGCTGCCATCAGCTTGGGATGAGGCATGACCTGGAGTCCTCAGGGAACGGCTTTGCTGTATGAGGGTTCAGAGCAGAAAGGTCTCTGAGGGATAACTCATGAGTGGATGAAGAGAGCTCAGGTAGCCACTTTACAGATAAGGAGATAGAAACATCTTCCAGCAAAATGGCTGAGGTTACCGGATCTCTGGAGAAGAGCATTGCAAGAGCTGCAGTCAGCTCTTGCAAACATGCTGAATTACTTTAGCACTCTTTCAAATCTATCTGTAGTACATCTGAAGGATATTTCACTGCATTTTGTTCTTTCTGCCATGGGTATAGACAGCCTGAATGTTTCATCCTTTGTATGATAAATGCCATGGCACACCTGCATAGGAAGGATGCAAGGAGCTGCAATCTCCATTTCAGGAATTAATTTCTAACATCATGCAAAATCTTCTATTGCATTCCAAAGACAGCACAGCCCACTTTCCTACCTAAGCCTCACTGCTAGAAGCTATGCACAGAATAGCTGTGCATACTCTCCTTATCAAGGAGAGTAAGATCATTTTACAGTTAGTAAATCCAAGCAATGAGATACAAAAACACAGTATCTCCCACCTTTGCTAAAGCAATAGAACTTTGGGCTGATCAGAAAGGAGACAAGTTTGTCCAGGAACCTTCTCAAAGACATGTTGCTTGATCAAGGTCCCTTTGGCCAATTTTGCAAAGCCACTGACGGAGAGACAGATTAAGAGTAGAAGAACAGCAACTCTACCGTGCTGCAGCTCCAGTTCCACGTGAGATGGACCAACGTCCATCAGGACTCCCAAACTTGCATTCCTTCTAAACACATAGCTTCACTCAGAGTCATAAAACAAGAAGGCAACATGAGTTATAGTCTCTTACACTTCAGAGATGAAAAAAACAGAGGGTGGCATTGAACTGGTTTAGGATAATGAGAAAATAAATTAAGCAATTCTCCTTTTCCAAATTGCAAGAAATTCATAGCATTGATGATGCCTTTGTAAAAGGAATTAGATTTTTAAAGTTCTATTTTATATTTCATAATCTGATTCTATTTGGTGTGCAAAGATAGAAGACATTTTGATCTGAGATGCTTCAGCACATTATAAGCACCCATATTTCCATCTTCCAGAGAGACTTTTTTCTTTTAACTTTTTTTTTTAATCTCAGATTCTTTGTAAGATGTCATTTTTAACCTTTGAAAAATACAAATTCTTAACACCCTTATGTCTTCAGTCAGCCTCCAAACAGCACTAGAGAAAAGTAAGGTTTTATTTAAAGTACTTTTAGTTGAGGCAGTGAATATCAGAGATAGACAGATCAGAGATGAAGCTATAGCTTTCAAAACTCTCCCCCAAAAGCCCTTTCCCTTCTCTCTCCCCACAAAAGCTAAAGCAAATGAAACATTTCTGTCTTTCTTCTGTGAAAGCCTGGTCTGTGGAACAGAAAACAAAATTCAAGATTTATTTCATTCCAATAAAGTATCCCAAACATCCTCGCCACCAAGTTGCCATTTGTCCAGTTTTCTAACATTTACCTTTTCCAAGGCTGAAAGAGTGAAATCATGGAGACGTTTTCCTTAAGCAAAATATGTTTACCGGAAATCTTCTTTACTTTGCAGCAGGAACCAACCCACAGCATGGATCACATTTACGCCACAGCTGTGACGAATGCCTGTTGAACTGCAGCACTTAAACCACTTGCCATTTTGAACAGCAGTTTGTCAAGTGATACTAATTATTCAGGAGGTCTCTGCTCCCAGAAACATAAACATTTCTTTTCATACCAATCGCATTTTCTTTTCCATGTGGTGCTTCCAGCAGAGACTGAAATTAAAATGGCTTCCTTGTGTGCCATGGTGTGGTTTATTGCTCAAATCCCCCTCCACTCTTGCAAGCAGGGGAGAACATCACACCCGGGCTCTGCACAGCACTTTCCCATCCTTGCTTTGTAGGTAGAAACCTCCTCTCTGCAAGTGGGAGAGCTCTCCCAGGCTCAAAACCAGCCACCCTTCTCAAGGCTGCGCAGCTTCCTTGTAGCAGATAACACCAGGTCCAGGACTTGCAGGAGCCTGAGGATCACTTGACCTTCATAAGACAAGCTAAAGGGAGCTGTTGCTAGGGAGCACCACGGGGAAGAGAAAAACAGGCTCTTGCAGGAGTCCAAGTCAGAAAAAATCACAACCAATCTCCAGACCTGCCAAGGTGTAACTCAGACACAGACACATGCTTCCTTCAAACTCCCTCCTCCTTCAATGGGCACTGCTTAAGCCAGGCCACAAGCCTCAGAATTTCTTGAAAAACACAATTTCAGTCCCACCCTGGTATCTCACAGCAGGTCCTGCTTTTGCTGACAAGTCTATAGGCCAAAAACTTCCAATGCTGTATCCACACGGCGCCACGTGGCTGCACAGCAAGGCCTATCACAGAGAAAATCTGGCAGTATCAGCCAGAAAAAGTTTCATGAAACTGCAGCAAGCAACCCAATGTCTTTGCCAGCAGCAATAATAAACCTGCATTTTCCGAGCCACACTGAGCCATCTGCAAGTCACTTGTGGGAACTTTCTTGTTAGGAAAATCAAAGATGGGAACAGCCTCTGCTAGCCAGAAAATTGAACCACAAAAAGAAGCTGATTTTCATAGCAAGGGCCCTTGGTTTATCTCAAAGGTTTCTCATGAAATAAATTATATTAATTTGATGGAGAGGGCGAGAACTTCAGATTTTTGCTGATACTGTCTGTTGGGGAGGCAGCAATCAGAAGCACACTGCTTACATTCTGTATCATGTTCATGAATGTATACGTCTTTTATTATATACCCATTTTACTATTTTCCCTTCTTCCTTAAAATAAAAGTAATACCGAAGTTTCTAATGAGGAAAATACGTTCGTGCATCTGATCAATTATCACATCTCTCTTTGAACCCATCCCCTTCGCTGTGTTATCAGGCCCATGGTATATCTCAGAAAAACCAAAGGACTCCTCTTCCTAGCCCCAACTGCAGTCACCTTGAATGTTATTTTTAATGCCAACAAATTACAGTGTCCCTTCAAGAGACAATCACGGACAGAGTCAAGAAACAGGAATCCTGGTGAGACTAACTCAACAAGAGGTACAGAGAGAAGGTGGCTCTGACTCATTTTGGACTCATTTGGACTCAGATAAATATATTTTCAAAGTAAAACACAGATTTAGAGGGGAGTAGACAGGAAGAAATAATAGGGATCAATCCTAGAGCAAAGTACAGCGATCCACAGGGCTGCAGCATATGCTCCAACTGTGGGCACGTGTACAGCAAGGCTGGTGGCTGCCAGCCACACTCCTATAGCCTCAGGGAAGCTGACCTCCAGCTTGGTACCCTGCTGTGTCATCAGTGATTTCTGACAATTACTGAGAGCAAACAATAAATCTATTCTTTGGTTTGCTTTCACTTTCCAGGAAACTCCCTTTCCTTCAGGGTTAACAATTTTTTAGACTGATCTCTGCACGTATGGATATCATTATTGAAAAATTCTTTATTAAAACTAAAGCAGCCCTACCAGTTTTGAGCCCTACCAGATTAGATGTCTAGAGATCACCTCTTCTTAATTCCTGCTAGATGTCAGCAATGGTAATTATATTTGTTTAGTAAATTTATTTTATACTATTAACAATATGAATCTTCCAGCTGGGGGACTACTTGCTTTGATTAAGTATGCAAACGATTCCCTAGGACATGTCAGAGGATCCTACAAACCTTCCTGAAGAGACACCTGCTGCCTCTAAATTAATTGAATGATAGCTAAACATATCACCCATAATTCTTAAGAAAACAAGAGAAGCAAGGAAGAGGTGAAGAAGGATCAGAGGTAAGAATGCATTCATATAGAGGAGGGCAGTCAGAGGAGACAAATAAGATAACAAAATCTGACAAACAACATTCAGTCCCATCAGAACAGAGCATCAAGTTGACAGGAAAGTTAATGGGAAAACATCACAAAAGTAAAGGACAAAATGAGAACAGAAATGCTCCTTGCTATCACCATTGTACCAAGATCCCTACACTCAAAAACTGCCACAACTAATGAAAAACACATTTGCCTTTCACAATAAATAGAACAGTTTTCAAGTATAAATATGGTTACCCATAAAATCTCTATATACAAGTCCTACACACTTTCTTTTTAGAGGTATCATCAGCAGTCGATGTACTTTATTATCAGTCACCTTCAGATACTGGCAGGTGACCCACAGGTCAGAAGTACAAAGCAAAATAATCTCTGGAAGTCCCACTTTCAGCAAATGCCAACACTGCTTTGGCATCCTGCCAAAGGTCTTCTGCACCAGTTAATCCAACCCTGAACAGGATTAATTCCTCATAGACACATATGCAGACCCTTTTGCTTTCAGTGCTATATAGCAATTGTGCTGAAAGCAGGGGGAGCTTAGAAACCACCTTTTCTCCCCAGTCCTGTATTAGTACTCAACAAGCAACTCTCTGGAGAATATGGGAGATGTTCACCCCGTAGTGAGGCTGATCCCATCACCAGTCACTCCATCAAATGAGAAGCTGCCCCAAAATCTAGGCAATAACTTAGAGATAAGAATACAAAGCCATACTAATTTGCACAGAAATCTCACTAGCGGGTGATGTTGTCAGGTCTTCATTTTTTCAATGTTGTTGTTTCTTATTTCTTCTTGGATATTTGAAGTTTTAATTAGGTATAAGAAGATGGAAATTATTAAATTAGAATATGTGTACAACAGTGTGCATTAGAGAACAATGCTGTTTAGTGGTATTAACTGCAAGGGTAAACTGTGGTATCTGGAGTGGCTGTTGCAGGATAGGCAATTAATATACTTAATGAGAAACAAACCATGGAGCTGATTTCAGCACTTGCATATAGATATATCATTCACCACTCTACAAGGAATAAAGAAAAAGATAAAAACAGAGCCCTATAGCGCAAAGTAAAAGAAGTTGCACACTGTAGCCATTTTTCACTAGGGAAATGGCCTCCACCCTCTGCTGTTCCCTGAAGTCCTACAGCAGCGGCTCAGCAGATCTCACTGGGCCTGAGGGCTTTCACACTGCACCCAAGTGTCCCAAATCTCCTGCCAACACATGTGAACAAGACCCAGAAATTATTCTCCAGGAGAACAAAATGTGGAGAAAGGACCATGTCAGGGCTTCACACCTCTTTTGCACAGGAATAAATGACTAGCCAGGTGCAGGAAAGTCCATGGAAAACAAGATCCCAAGGAAATGGGAAATGAATCCAAAGAGCCATCCAAAAGCCTCTTGCCATGCAGCGTGGATGGAGTCCTGCTATACCCTAACTCCTGCTTCCTTCTTCCTTTTTGCAGCACACAACCATGGCTACATTGCTCATCAGATCTATATACAGGTGGTATAAATCTGGTCATGCATAATACTTATGTGATCCTCTGTATACACCCCACAAAGACACATGAGCCATTCTTTATATTGTATTCACAACTTACAGAGCATCACATGCAAAAAGCTTAAAAACTCAGCCATTTAAACTGAAAATCACATCTGTCAATCAGTACCACCTTCCGGGCTAAAAAGCCGACATGCTCTCACAGGGGACTTCTTTGCAATTACATTGATGCCACACAATTACAGTTTGGAAAATGTAATATGAGATACCTTTTCTCCTGCTCCTTGTAAGAATGATTCCACAGCGAAACTCTGATGAATGTCTGTGATGTGATTAAAACAAAACTGAAAGAAAGCCCTGCCAAGAATGACTTATTAGTAATTATGACTTCTAGTAAGAACAGTTATTGAGCAAATGTGCAGGTATGCAGATTCACATATAGTAATTAAAGCAAAGGTGAAACAAAGCCCTGCAATGAGTGACTTATTAGTAATTATGACTAGTAGTTAGAATAATTATTGAGCAAATGTGCAGCTATGCAGATTCACATACTGTAATTAAAGCAAAAGTGAAACAAAGCCCTGCAATGAGTAACTTATTAGTAATTATGACTTGTAGTAGAGACAGGTATTGAGCAAATGTGCAGGTATGCAGCCTCATGTCATCTGCATGTGAATTAACCTACACTATACACATTAGCTAGTCAAAAGACCTCTGAAGAGATGTGTACATATTAATCACTATCCTCTGCACATCTACATACACTGAATCCCTCTCCCAGCACAGTGCAGCAGCTTCCTTGGCTAAACCATCACTTTGTGTTAGTTTGGTTCTGAGTGAAAGAGAAATAAAAAATACTGAGGTATTGGTTTTTTTCCTTAGACAGAATCTCTTAGATTTCGCCACCTAAAATTGAGAGTAGGATCTTCCACAAATAGCATGGTCATAAGGAGGAATTAAAAACTACTGCAGCAGATGACAGCTGTATCAAACACATAAGAAGAACACAGGTATTATGACAGATGCATCTATTAGAGACTTGTTTCGAGTATAATTAGCTAGCAAGTAGTCTAATATTATTTAGTAAACTCTGCCTATAAGTATACAGTCATTCTTGTAGAAACCAGCTTCAGATAAACCACAAGCCATCATATTAACATTTCCTGTTTAAAAGTGTTAAACACCTCATGTATAGATATTACATTTTAAAAAGCAAGTAAACATCCTGTCCATCAGGGCTGTGTTACCTTTGAACTTCCTTGTTCCATTTTTCTTCTCTCTGCATAGACTGCTCTGGAAAACACACCATGTACTTCTTTGGAGGTGGTGGAAAAGTGAGAGGGAATGGGAAAGCGGAGCAGAGACCGCCACAGTGCCAAGCACAGGGACACAGATGGAGATTGCACGAGTGTGCTTCAACACTGCACAGAGAAGAAGACTCCCATGTCCAATCACAGGTCTCCTTTCAAAAACAAAGGTGCTGCCTTTCATGATGCAGGTACATTGGAGTTTGTTTGGTGGTGAGGAATGAAGTCAGAGATGGGTCTCTCCTGGAAAGCTCAGGAAACTGATGTGTCAGTGACCCTAGGTGAAATACTACTTTTCGTCCTAGTCCCATCAGTGGGAAACTTTCCTTCAGGTGACTCAGGGTCCATTCAGCATCCACCAACTCCATCATCAGGACAGATAGCATAGCTCTCCTCCCATGTATCAATGGGAAAGCAGAATTTTCACTTAAGGAGATGCCTGCCCATGACAGTGTGCATGTACCTCAAACAGGATCAGCACAGCACCGGCTTGCAGGACTTCACACAACAGACCCGAGCATCAGTGCAGGTCCAGGGACATCCAGCATCACCACCACTGACCACACAACCCCAAGCATGACACATCACCCACCCATGGCTATACTTGTGCCAAAGTATGTTGAGACTCCTCTGTCCAGCAGGAATGCTGCATAACTTGACTTTGCTGCTTGAAAGCAGATCTGTGAGTGAAACAGGGTAAAATGATGCCAGGTGTTCCTCATCATGACAGTCTGGGTATGGTTGCACTTGACTACTACACGCCTAGAATCACAGAATTTAAGACCGGAAAAGACCTCTAAGGTCAAGTCCAACCATTAACTAGCACTGCCTAGTCCACCACTAAACCATGTCCTTAAGAACCACTTCTACATGCTTTTTGAACACTTCCAGGGACATTGATTCCACCACTTCCCTGGGCAGGCAGTTCCAACGCCCGACTGCCCTTTCAATGAAGTTTTTCCTAATACCTAATTTTAAAGCTGCCCTGGTGCAACTTGAGATCATTTCCTCTTGTCCTATCACTTGCTACTTGGGAGAAGAGGCTGACCCCCACTGCACCACAACCTTCTTTCAGGTAATCATAGAGAGCAATAAGGTCTTCCCTGAGCCTCCTTTTCTCCAGATTGAACAACCCCATCTCCCTCAGCCACTCCTCATATGACTTATTCTCTAGACCCTTCAACAGCTCCACTGCTCTTGTCTGGACACACTCCAGCACCTCAATGTCCTTCTTGTAGTGAAGGGCCCAGAAGTGGACACAGCACTTCAGGTGTGGCCTCACCAGTGCCAAATACAGGGGACAATTGCCGCCCGGGTTCTACTGGCCACATTATTTCTGATACAAGCCAGGATGCCATCAGCCTTCTGGGTCACCTGAGCACACTGCTGGCTCATGTTCAGCTGGCTGTCAGCCAACGCCCAACCTCTCTGTCCTTACATCAGGGCACACACAGCTTTTGAAAATCACCAACCTGGTTTTAGGTGGGTTTTTTTAAGGGTGCCTCCCTCAAGAGCCACTTCAGGAGCTTTAATCTCAATGAACTTTTCTGACTCTGTCAAGGTCAGGGCATGCCCCAGCAGAGGCAGGGACCCCAGGCACTGCTCTGGGCACGTGTCTCAGGGAAACCTGCTGTTTCCCCAATATCAGCTCAGCAGAGCCTCCAGCAGCCAGCATGTGCAGTATCTCCCCATCTGAGCTAATTTTCAGTGAGTAATTAGGTGCTTATGAAAATCCCAGCCCATCCTTGACCCATGGAGGACATGGATTGGTTATTTACCCGTGATTTCTAAAAACAAAGGTTGTCAACTCCCAAGGATATCAATACAACTCCTTTCAGTATCATTACATTCACTTTCGATTACACTTCTAAGAAATGGATATGGTTTCTGTTCTCTTTCCACAGCTATTTTCTGAAACAGAAATATTCAACAGAAAGATGGAACTGGAGGAACAGTAGCCACAGACAAACCACAAGTGCAGATGTAGTCTATTTTTGTTAAATGTGCTCTTGTAGCGTGATTATTTTTTAATATAATGCAGGTCCCTTTTTTCTTTTTTTAAAGCATCAATGTGCTGAACAGAGAAGTGCATCACCTCTGTATATAACACAGCCTGTAGCCCCTCTGTATGAAGAGGAAAATTTGAGTTAATTACCCACATCACCTCATTAGTCTCCCTCTCCCAACAAATAAAAATTAAAGAGAGGCACGCTTGCTGGAGTAGAATTGCTGAAAGGCAGAAGTTGCAAGATTACTGTGCAGTGCACTGCCAGCTGCAAGCAGGAGAAAGCCCCAGCAGGAACGCCAAGCCCCTGGCTCACACAGGAAACATATATAGCTGTTATTCTTTCACAGGCATTTCTTTTTTTCTAATTTATTCAAATAACGTTTCCAAGGTGAAAAGGTACTTAAAATCACACGACAACAACCAGAGCTCTTTTTTTTTTTACTTTGACCCAACAGTACAATTATTCTGCATATTACATGTATATCATGAGATTAGGGAAGTAATCTTAGATCAGGTCACAGAAACTTCAGAACACAATGAACAAATAAAAACCTCTACTGAAACATCCTACTAAATATCTTTAGGGAAAGTCATCTACTTCCTAACTATGTCCATTTGTTCTTTAAACTATAGGGTTTGGACTCGGTGGAAAATATGGGAACAATCAGGGCCGTAACAAGATATTCAGAGAGTAAATGTATATACCTCATGCATCTCTGTTCAAAGAAAGGATAAGAGATACTCCAAACCCACGTGATGCTTTACCTACGTCTTTCATATCCGTGTTTACTATTGTGACAAGGAAGGGTCTCTGGAAATACACTCATACCTCACTAGACATGCAGCACATTTACTACATCCAAACTTAAACAGAATACATCAGAGCGATAGGCAAGTTTAATACTAAGGAGTGCAGTATTCTCACAGAAGTATTTATGGCATGAGACTTGCTCAGACAGGGACATAGCTAATACGGCACGTTGTCTATAGCTTCAAATTCTGTTTTAACGTTGGCCTATGCAAGGTATTCCAGTCCCTCTCCAGCTCCTCCCTCTCCCCCGCTGTACATCACCCAGCAAACCCAGGGAAGTGGGCTGCACTGAATGGCCTCAGCTTCGTCAATTCAAACAAACGTTCATTCGAAACCTTATCAATTCAGTTAAGAAGAAACTGCTGCTGGAAAGGAGACATAAGGTGACTGTTCTGAGAGCCCGCTCAGCCGCCCTGCAGTACCCTTGTACATCGCGGGCCTGCTGTTGCCCGGTGGGGCTGTCAGACAGCGCGCGTGGACACAGTTACTTTATTTTCGACCCTGACACCTCCCAGCGCGCCCGTGAGCGCTGCCCGGGCAGGTATTTGTGCCTTATCCCCGTGGTGCAGCCAGACGAGCACATCCCCAGCCCGGGCTACCTCCCTGGCCAGCGCCGCTCCGGGAGCGGGATGCTCCTGGAGCGGGATGCTCCTGGAGGACGAGTCGGGCAGAACGCGCATCCCCGGCATCCCCCGCCGCACCTTCCCAGCCGCCTCCCGGAGCGGAGGGCGGGCCGGTCCTTACCGTAGAGTAGGCTTCTCGTCACCTGCCCCCCCATGGCGGCGCAGCCCCCGCCCGGCTCCGGCCCCGGCTCCCGCTCCGCTCCGCAGTCCCCGGCCCACGCGGGACGCGGCTGCCCCGCGCCGGCAGCCTCCGCCCACCCCCGCGCCTCCCGCCGCGGCACCGGCGCTCCGAGCTGTCATCTTTATTTACATAAGAAGGAGGAGACTTCGCGGCTTCCTGAAATAGCTGCCGGCGTTTCATGGATGAAGCGTGTCCCCCCTTCCCCACGCACACACCACAGTCCCACGGTGGAGGACTCAGCGGGCAAAGGCATCCACGCGCGGTGCCACCGGCGCTGCGCGCCGCTGCCCGGGATGAAACCCGGCGGTAGCCGGTGAAACCCGGCAACGCTAGGAACAAAGCGGGAGGCACCGCAGACTCTACCGAAGACAAAAAAAAAAAAAAATTGTGAAATCAAACGACTTTGGCCAGTTGAAATTTTCGCTCCCCAGTGGTTGATGCCCTAGTGCAAAGCCCTGGAATAAATCAGAATAGGAAAGAAAAGTTTTAAAAAAATTTATTACCAGGCATCACCACTCCAGAGTCTTCAAACGGTCTTTGCAGGTTAATTATTAATTATTTAATAGCAAAGAAGTGCTCGAAACGCAGAATGGTTCGCCACAGACTGAAAATAATAAAAATATTACCCCCAGTAAACTCTTTCGTGCAGGGCTCGCACGTTCAGCGCAGATACAAGGCTTTCTGCACTCCAGTTCACTACCTCTGCTGATGGATAATGGCCCGCGTTAGAAAAAGCAGGAGGGTGCCGACAGCGGTTCAGGGAGGTGCGCAGGGGACTGCAGCCAGGGTTGGACCCTCTCTCTGCATCCCGCAGTTCATGCAGGACCTTGTTCGTTCCCTCCTCTGAATCTCCAGCACTGCACACCCCTGCTCATGTCCCTGCATCTCTCCTGTCCACTGCTCTGAGAGTAAATTAACACAGCAAGCACCGAGCTGCCACAGCCAGCCATCTCCCAGCTGGCTCGTTTAAAACTAGCTCATGCATCTTTATGCTGCACCGCAGTCGCTCTCCTCTCTGCAGAGGAGCAAGAGTCAAACTTATGGAGCTGTAAGTGCAGCTCTACCTCCCAACTCTTACCATGGTGTTGGGCAAATCCTGCCATCCCACTGCCTCGACTCTGCCACCGGAAAAATGGGAAATAAGATTTTCTCTTGCCTGTGTTGTAGGGATTATTGCTTAGGACGTCTGTGTGCTGAGGTCTCAGCACTTCTGGAAAGAAAAAAAAAAAAAGGGCAGTGCAAAAAAAGCCCAAGCCAAAAAGCACAGTCAGGGTGTTTGCACTATCGCTGCATGCTTGAGGAAAGCTGTGTCCAGCATTTTCAACCTGTGAGAGAGCCTCTCTCGAGCCCCCCAGCAGCAGCCAGTCACCGCTGCCAGCTCACCCAGTGGCTCCCACCTGCCCAGCTGAGGAGACTTGCACCCAGACCCCAGAGCCAAGCAGCAGCTCTTCTTCAGCTGAGCAGGAGACAGGCAGCACTCCGCTCATCCCTGCCCATAGTCACACTCCGCAGAGCTCACGGCAGCTTCTTGGCAGAATAATCTTCCTCCCCCCCCCCCTTCTATTTTTTTCCCCTCCCCAGATGATGCTGCACTTACAGCAGCAGCGGGTGGGGTGAGGACTCATCTCCAGGAGCACTGTGGTGTGGCCCCCACACCCCAATGGGTGCAGGACATCTCCCAGGTCACACCACCCCATCACAGCACCCTGCTCTGCTCCCTGGCTGCTGGGGACCCACAGAGGCCACAAGGACACTGCCAGTTTCATGTCCTGGGGGTAGCCCACCCTCTCAGGCTGACAGCAAAGGCTCCAGGAATTTACACCATTAAATACCACATTTCACTTGGAGGAATGAAGATTAATTTGGATGTTCAATCCCAAATTTTCTCCCTCAGTTTCAGCTCTGCTTTCCATCCTTACCTTAATCTTGCTACAGCTCTGTGAATAATTGACTTCTTGGTTCACTGCCTCAACCAAGAGATTGCTAGGAAAAAAATATAATTTCATGTTGGCCCAAAAATGAATGCTTTGTGCGTCTTGCTGAACAAAATGTTTCTTTAACTCAAAATGAAGCATTTTATTTTCAGAGTTATTTTTACCTCATTTTTTCAAGTTATGGTCATTCAAACCAGCTCTGAAATGATGTCCTAAAAAAAAAAAGAAAAACAATTAAACCCTTTGTTTTGAATATACCAAAAGGAAAATTTTGAATTGTTATCTTTTCTGATTATTTTATTTTTTGCAACTTATTGGCTTTGTTTGTTTGTCTGAGGGGGAGGACGGAGAGGGCAGACTGCCAAAGTGAGTCATCCTGTTTGGCAGAAAATTATAAACAATTTCAATTGATTTTAAAATTCCATTTTTATTTTTTTTTTCAGAAAAAATCCAGCATCCCCTCCCACCCCTGAACTTCCCCCAGTGCTGTGGAGCAGCCTGTAGGGGACACAGCCCCTCAGAGTCATTCATGGCAGTAAAATGGCCTGTCTGCCCTGTTCTGTGATAAACCTTTGAGGATTATTTGCCATATGGCAAATCTTTCCTTCAGTCATGTCACACTGAAACTTATTGCTGATTTGTTCTTGTCGCTTTTCAGACCTTGCTCTTTTCCAAATTACTCCTCAGTCTTTCATGTTTAGGTTCTCCTCTAGACATAGGGAAAACCTACCTATAGCCCTGTTCCTATTTTACAGTTCTCTCTGCCAATACCTTCTAGGTCCCCTTGGGGTGTTTCTTTGCCCCTTGTCAATATGGGTAAGGCCTCCCATTTTGGCATCAAGTATAAAAGACAATAACCATCCCCATTTGTGCTCCCTTCTAAATCACTAACAAAGGTATTAGGTTGGACCCAACAGAAACCCAGCCCCTAAATCCATTCCCATTCATGAACAGCATCCAGCAAACTCCAGCCAAGCAGCAGTGCTGCTGTCCAAGCCGGGAGGAATCTGCTGCAGGAGTATTTTGAGGCAATGTCTGATCTTGCTAAATATACTCATCAACCACAAGAGTAGGATGCTGAGGCTGCAGAGCACTCCTGAAGATAGATTCGTGTCATCAAGGCTGTGTATTAGCTAAAACCTTGGATCTTTCCAAGCAGCCTTGAGCAGACAATGGGGCATCTCTCCTATCCCTCCAGGGATAAAAACCCTAACCCTGAGCACCAGGCAGCAGGTTTGGGTATGAAATTGAGGGGTTATGAGCATCTGCATTGCTTCTCTGGTGTCCTGGTCAGAAGGCTGGCAACCATCAAGGAGGATGCTAGAAATCCATCATGGTCTGGGAAAAGACATCCCAACATGGCCAAACAGCCCATTCCATCCTGACTGGAAGAATGCAGCAGAGATACCCGCAGGGAACCACAACAGGGAAAACCAGCTCTACAGAGGTCTGTCTGGCACAGGAGTAGACACAGAAAAAGATACAAAGAGGGAAGAAGGAGAGGATGAAAAATCCAACTAAATGAAGATCAAGGATAAGATTATACTTATGCACAGGCCAGGTCAGGAAAATGGAAAGTCCAGCTCATGCAAGCCTCCTGCAGCTAGAACTCTTTTGGGACTGGATTTGGCTCTGTGGAGAACTGGAGTTTACTCTTCATAAGCAAGACAAAAGAAGGAGGAAGGGGAACCTCTCTAGATTGGAGGTTTCATCCACTTTAACAGTGCTGCAGGTAGAGACATCCAGCCAAGAACCAGTCCACAGAGTTTCCTTGAATGGGTAAAAGGTGGAAACTGTGGAAATCAATATAATATTTGCCAGGGACACAGAACCTTCTCTTAATGATTTTTATGTTTAAAAGCTGCAATCAATTTTCTATTACCACTGCACTTAACTCTATGGTAACCAACAGATTGACTAGAAATTGCCCTTTTTCACTCGACACAGTAGCTCTCAGCAAACAGCTGGAGTTCATCTAGGAAGATGAGGTAATTTAGGGGAACACATTCTCAGGTCTTTTTTCAGCTCAAGTCTCTGACTTGTGGGGGGAAACTTCACCTGTAAAGTAAGCAGATTTCCTTCAGGAACTTCTGCCACTATAGGAAAAATAATGTTCTCAACAGGAAAGCATCCAAGAAAAAAAGTATCACCAGTATGTGCAAGTGCACAAGAAACAGGGACCAGAGCTAGGAAACCTTGCCTTCTAAGCATCCTTTTAACAACAATTTATTACCATTAATAGAGGGAACTTAGACAAAAGGTGTGTCTCTGTATTACAGAGAAAGAATTGAAAGCAAAGATAATGATACTGCCCCGGCAAGCAGTATGCTGATTAGTTGACGTTTATGCAGCCATTTGGGAATATAATGAGTTATGTCATTATTAAGCATTATTATAAAGCTGCAGCTCTGGATGAAAGCCAGGTCTCAGTGTGTAAGCCAAAGAAAATTCAAAATTCTGGCTCGAATTCTTAAAATCAAAATCTCCACTCATACCTACAAACTATGGCACCGTGACTACTAACCCAGGTGCTCAATTATCCCAATACAATTATCTGCAGGCACGGCAGGAAGGGGAGTTTAAGGACAGGAAAAATCTTTAGGCTGACTATCCACTTTACATTCACACTCAGCATAAATGAGACATCAGTTGTGTTTGCTTTAGTGACAGGAGCTGCAGTGGCACAGTGGTAAAGGCTGCCTCTGGTAGGGCAATGAAGACATCAGGGAGGTGTTGTAATGGATGTCCAGGATGTGGATTGATTCAGTGAAGGAGAGTCAGAGGCATCACATCACTGCTCAAGGGCTGCCACACCTGTTCATGCAAGGCCAAAGCTGCCACAGGACAACCCAGTCTTAACCCTGACCCTGACAGCACCCAGTTTTATCGTAACCCCCCTGCATCACTGTCTGCAGGAGTGGAAGAGAGAAACAGCAGTGCTGGAGAGGGGCAAGAAGCTGAGCAAGGAGAAGGATTTCCAAGGCAAGAAACTGAACTGATCTCAGGCCAAGTTGCACAACGTTTTTCCATCAGCATGCAAATGCTCACGAGCCCCCACTGGATGCTGGGTTTATCTTCAAAGAGAGTGACTCAGTGCTTAAAGGTGTCAGGAAAGAAATTAATGCCCCAAAAGCCAGGAGTGCTCCCTTCTCCTTGAATACTTTTGGGATAATATATTCAGAAAACCCTGTGGGACAGTAAAAGTAGTGACTGGAAATCACAAAATTCAGCGTAAGCTGTGCCTGGCAATTAAACATTGCATCAAGCTAACAAGGAGCTTTTAGATGATACAGAAAACCTTTGTCTGTCTGGGGCAAGATTCTGCCAAAAGCCCCTTCATGAGGGCAAGTGTCTGCACTGCACTACACTGACTAGGCCTTCAAATGCCTCCAGCTCTCACCTTCATTTATATGCTAAATTAATAGCTGCCTCTCACTGCCATTTCAGATTAACACTTCAAGCACAACAAGATTCAAAAGAATCTTAGGCCTATCCAAATGTAATGGAAAATGAAGATAAAAACATTTCACCAGAATAACCATTGTAATTTCAAAAAACAAAGAAATGCTGATTTATAGCATTCACCTAGTGAAGCTGACTTGTGCTTTCAGAACAAATATAAAACCTAGAGAGAAAACTGAAGTTTCTATCTTAAAGCAGATATTTTCTTTAGTCTCATGGGAATATCTTTATTTTTACTCTGATTGAAAGCATAGCACAATAACATGGCAGAACTTGTTACTTCAAGTCCAGTTCTGTGGCTATTAAATGTTTGGAAACTTTAAACAGTATCATCCCATGTGATAAGGCACTATGACAGGTTTTAGCAACAGAAGTATAATACAGTTTTCCACACAGGGTTACAGGGAATGCTGGTACAATATATATACTTTTATATTATATAAGTAGCTTGTTCATGCTTTATCACAGGCAACATCCAAATTTTGCACTGCAAAACTAAATTACCAGCTGAAATCATCAGCATTTTCATGGCTTTTTTGCTTGAACGTTTGACTGAGCAAACACTACATTCATTTTCACAATATTTCTGTAGGAAGAGGTGATGCCTCTCTGCCTGAGCTAAAGTATATTTTGAGGTTTTGCAAAAATTTAAAGGAGGACCTTTTAAGAAACAGATTAATTCACTTTAACAATCTTCATTCCATGCCCTCTGGAAAGGGCACAGGCAGGAACCCTGTGAAACCAAAGAGGTAAATAAGGTAATCAGAAAGCACCAGGGTACAAATGAAGGTTAGATAGACAGCTTCCACTCCAGAATGTGCAAGCTTTTGAGACCTTGAATTTGTAATCTTAATAATGTTCCCTTGGCGTAGAAGTGCAGTTTCTAAAGATTTTTCTTAGTAGATACAGTGATAGGAGAGAATAACGTTTCTGTTTCCTGTGCCACCCTTTCCAAGAAAAGCCTCTCGCTTACATGCACTGATGTTTGTAACCAAGCAAAGGCGCTGTATGTTTGCGATGTAAATATTAACCCAGCAGAGAAGCACCTTTTTATTACCCTGTTGAAAGTCCTTCAGAGAGGACAGCAAAGGGCAGCAGTATCCAAAAGAAACCTTCTGGGCTGGCAAGACAGGCAGCAGGCTCACACCACATGTCCATGAGACAATGTCCCCCACTGCAGGTGCTCAAAGAAAGTTTTTAGCCTGAACTTTGAAAGGCTCCTGGGGTCACAGAGGAAGGTCCCTGATCCTCTTCCAGGACTGGCTCCCTATGCACTTCTCCTCACCCCAAAACTTCCCTGCCTCCTGCTAAAGGGCCATGCTAGAGGAAATGGGATTTATTTACAAAACTTTGCCATTATCAAGGCTGCTTTCACAAGCTCTTTTACATTAGACTCCAGGAAACCAAAGGAGCTGGAAGTCAAATACTTCAAGGGCAAAATGCATGGCAATGGTGAATTTTCCAGCCCTGATGAGAAGAATCTTGCAGGTGTAAATACCAAAGAAATCATGTCATGCCTGTTATAGGTGTTGCCCATTCCCACTCCCTCTGTTCATCTGTTACCCTTCTTGGGTCTCCTGCTCTCCCTCACCAGATACTGTTGTCTTGTACCTCCCCATTCTATACTCTTTGTGGCTTTTCAAGTTTTATTTGAAATTTAGCCTTCCTCCCTTGTTATATCCTTTAACTCCTTTCTTCTACTATTCAAATTAAAAGATGTTTTGAACCTAACTCAGTCTCACAGAAGCATCATGAAAGGTCTTAAGCCAGATGCAGTAGACTGGGGGTAGCTATTATTGGAATGAGAAATGAGTTTTGGTTCTTCAGCTCAGGAAAACAGGATTTAATCAGTATAAAAATCAGAGCTTTACCTTCACCAAATGCCACTGATTTTGTACCTACTTTAGCAAAGCACAAAGCAGATGAACATCAAGTGCAAATACTGTACTGAGTAAAGCAATGCTCATGCTTCCCTCCAGTCACTTCTCCATTCAACATCTCCATTTCCAGGAGGAGGGATCAGAGTAGGACATGAGCTTCATATTACCAAACGCAGAAAAATGTCTGTATCCCTAGGATCTAAACCATGCTAATATATTCATCTCTACAGCATCTAGACTGAGTGTCTCTGACCTACCACAGCTTCTTCTGATCTGCCGCAAACTTTCGCAAACCAAAACAACACTGTGCCATTGCGCCTCTTCCTCCCATACGCCATGCCTCCAA
Source organism: Chiroxiphia lanceolata (assembly GCF_009829145.1). Taxonomy (NCBI): domain Eukaryota; kingdom Metazoa; phylum Chordata; class Aves; order Passeriformes; family Pipridae; genus Chiroxiphia; species Chiroxiphia lanceolata. Next base: position 12,935,680 of record NC_045644.1, read on the forward strand.
TCCAAAGGTCTTTTTCACTTCTTTTTCCTTCCTCCCCCAATTCTTTGTCTCAGCAACCTCTTCTGTGCCGCCCACACACTTGGAGAGCAGAGAGCAGACCAATCTGGCAAGCTCAAATAACAACAAAAAAAGGAAAGAAAAGGAAAATAGAAGTCGTTTTCTGGCCTAGAAGACTCCTCTGTATTTTTATCTGGAGGGAGCAATCAAATCTCTTTTCCTTTCACCAGGAACTAAAGGGAATGGCAATGGATCCCAAGGTCTCGCATTCTCACAAACCAGCCCTGACAAAAACAAGGGGGAAAGGCTGGTATTTCTTCTGGACACACAGACACCTTTGAATAGGAACATTAAACTTATTTTCAACCTTCTTTCAGCATCGAGCACCAGTTAAAAATATCCATTTTTACAAGGTGGGGTTCGATTAGTCAGTTTTCTTGTTTGTTTTTCTTAAAAAGGGCTAAGGACAAGCTTTGCTGCCTGCAGGCTGGTTAACCAGCCAGGCAGTTGTTGGCACTTCAGGAACTGCTGGGTTGGCCGGGCATGAGCCCACACACGCAGCACAAGAAGAGAGTTTGGAAGGGTGCAGAGCTCCATGTGCAGCAGACACCCCCAGAGTGCCCACACGGCACTGACAACATTTACCCATCAAGGTCTCAATCCTGCAATCTCACCAGCACATTCAAAAAATCCACTCTGGCATAAAGCATCTAATGACATTAATGGCACACAGCACAGTGATACGGTCCAGGCATGTGGAAACAATCATAGGCCCAGAACACAGGACGACTGATTTTTTTCCCATTCAATGTATGTTTTACTTAGATGTCTGCTTCTTCCCACCCTTCTTTCTCGGTCTCCCAAACTATTATTTGATTTTGGGAGAACAGAGAAAAACATCTTCAAAACAGAAATGTTATATCACACATATCTAAGAAACAAAAAATGCTTAAACTTAGATATAAACAATATATTTCATTAAATACACATATTCCTAATAACAGGCAGGATTTGACCCCAGCACAACTGGTCACTGATCAGTTAAAACACATCTGAACTCTGTTCAGCATGAGGGGCTAAAAATAATGTTTGTGATTCCTACACAGAATTGAGTTTCAATAAGAAATAAACATTGTTTATTAGGACCAAAGTGTATGTTCCACAGGATGACTCAAAAACGCTAACCTACTCTGTGCAGCTATTTGCTTGCTCAAGGTGACCTGTGAGCCATACCTCAGGCTAGTAAAAATCAGCAATTACATCATCTACAACAACAGTCCAAACAGTGTGTCTCTCCCTCCCTATCAGGTCATCTTAACTCAGCTGTTCTTATGTCCTGGAGATGTTTTATGTGCACAAAAGCATTTTTATTTTTGCAACTTCGTGCCAGCTATGATGAGTCCTGTCACTTCAGCTTTTTGTAGCCACACAGACAAAATGTCCACCTTCAATAGATTTATCAGCACAGTTGTAGCCAGAGAGTCTTCATAATGCTGACACAGTCTTTAACCAGGCTTTCACCAAGTATCCACCTAGACTGCTCTGTTGAAAGCAAATTTTCATGTGTGTCTCTGGAAGCAGATCAGCCACCACACTCTTTGCCAATATTTCTGAAGTGGACATTTTCACACATCTCCTCCTGCCTTGTAACTTCAGGAACCATCACCAAAGCTTTGGGCAGCAACATATTCTTGCCCACAGGAGACAGGTGCTCTTCCCAGGGGAATCCCCACATGACTCTTATCTAGCCTTTACCTCCAAGGAGAAAACAAAGACAATCAATGCTCAGTGCTCCCCAATTTCTATCAGATCTTCAACAAATTGCACTGTGACTCACTTCTAACTCACATACAGTGAACTCAGTCCACTGACATTTCCAAGACCTCATTCAAGGTCTGACTGTGGTCTCACTCCCACTTCAGAGACTATTTGCCCTGCAGCTGCAGAGTGTGTTTGGAGGACAGAAGAGAAGAATGTTTTTCATTAATGTAGAGTAGCTAAGAAATATAAATCTTTTTTCCATCCACTGGGATTAAGATAGGAACATTAGACATGAATTAGGCATGAAAAAATAAATATCTCCACATGTTCCATGCTAGCAGGACAGGTCTGTACATTACACGGACATGATGATCTTTCAGATGATGGTCTTTCTAACAGCTTGAAGTCTATTCAAGGTCCATCTCTTAGGAGTTTGTGATCTTCCCAGACATCAGCTTTTGCTTCAAGACAAACCCCAGTACCACCTGTCAAGGCAGAGGTTTATTTAAGAGAATATGTATGAGATGTGGGCAACCCATACCACAGTGACCTCAGGAACTCCCCTACAAACTGGCTGCTCCTTTTGGGGAGGGCAGGGAGCCATGTGGCCCTGGATGCTCAAAGACCAGAGTTTTACTTGCTGGTCAGTCCTTCTGGATATTGTTCATGCTAACCTAAAGCTCAGTAACTATACTTTTTTCCTCGCAACTTACAGTATATTGCTGGCACCATTTATCTATCTGCTGCTCTACAAGTCTCTGAGACACCTAACAAAACTCAGGCAATGCAGAAAAGCATCTTTATTCAACACCTTAGTTCACCTTCTAGCAAACAGAAGCAGTGTATCACACAGTGGGGATGGACCCCCAGCTGAGTAAGCCCACAGTCTGAGCCAATACTTGTTGGGCTTTAGACAACTTGAGCTGAGAACGGAGACTCAAAAGATGCTGAAACTTGAGTGGGAGAGTTGTGTAAAGACACACGGAAATATTTAAGGGAAATGGGCACAATAAAGAAGAAAGGCATTTTTGCTGGCTTATGAAAATTGAACATATGCAAGGCTTAATCTGCCACCACTGAAATCAATATGAATTTTGCCAGTGAAGCAAAACAAAAGCAGAAATGGAAACAACATCTGACATTTGCTATGTTAGACTCTTACAAATTGCTGTAGTTAATAGCCTATGAGATGGATGAATAATATAACATAGGCAGTGGATTATTTTAAACTTCCATTTTCACAGTATGAAGGTGTCAATCTGGAGAGTTTTGAAGCTTGTAAAAGTTGCTTATGCTGACTTCATATTTAGGGAGAGATTTTTCATTTGTATAGTCATGTTAAATCTATAAAGACAGCAAACAAAAGAACATGTGAGATGAAAATAGATTAAAGTACAACATAGACATAGAAGCTAATTTGGATAAAAATTGTTGTAAATAATTTATTGTTGAAGTAGCCCTCAAACTTAAGTTCTTGGAATGTAAAAGGCAAAGTATTTCTGTAAATTATTTTTTGGGAACTGATCATGTAAGCCTCAGAGGCTTATCCAGTATAAATGAAAGCATCTGGCCTTGTATCTTTAAGACCATAATGAGATGGTCACTGAGCAGTCACTATGGAAAGCGTGGTATTCAGAAATTAATATCTCTCTGAGCACAGAACATATAATGAAGATAAGGCAGAACAGAAAAACAGGACTTGGACTATCACATCAGGCATACTCAGTGGATTAGTCATGCAGGCAGCAGACCTGCACGGGGAGACAGCAAAGAATGGTGTAAGGAATCTAATCCCTTTGGGTAAGTAGCAGAGCAGTATCAAGCCAACACAACTAAATCCAGGTCCAGCATTTCAAGGCAATCAAATCTGGGGTTAGGTCCCAGTCTGGGAGCTGTTGTTTTTTAGGGACATTTCCACAACTTCCACAGAATGCAACAGGTTCTGATATCATTTTCTAAATACTATCTGCACAGCAGATGTTTTGGGTGTGCACAATATCCCTCAAGCTTTTGACATCTGGTTTTTTAAGTCAGGTGTTCATGTTTCTTAGTCAAAAGAATAAAACATGGAGGTTTTGCCTTCTAAAGAAGAAAATGTGGGGTGTCTTCAGTTATTCTCTACACTCTTACAAAACCTTGTTAGAAATTCCCAAAAAAAAGCATTTGTAGCACTGGTGGAATCATTTCCCTTTAGACACATAGGGAAAATTACAGAGTAGGGCTGTAAGAGGGTGAATTGGCAGCATGCACAATGGAACTTGACACCACTTGGCTTTCTTCTCCCTTTTTAAATAAGCAAAGAGTAATATGAAGAGGCACCATGGAGACAGAGAGCGCTGACACCAGGCAAGGTGTGGAGAGGAGAAAGAGTAGTGCTGCATGAATGCTGACATCCAAACATGGCCAGCAAGGGCCAGAGATGTTACAGATGGGTCAGAGTCCGAGTCCTTTCAGGACCTCAGACTGCCATCCCCAACCAGCCATGGGTCAGACCCCAGAAGAGATGGGAGAGGCAACCAGCATCAAAGGCACAGAACCGGGATCACAGCGCTCGAGAGCTGCCTGCTCATCTGCCCTCTTCCCACAAGGGATGCAAGCCAAGCAGCAAACAACTTTTTAATAGGCCATCACTGGTGATGGACCAGCTGTGACACTTGGCAAGTTCCTCATTACCAACCCCAGAAAAATGGCAATCATTGCAAATGTCATGTGGTTTAAGTTCAGCATCTTTTCTGGTTACTGTTTGTGTACAGGAAGCTTCCCTGCTGGAGCAAGTTTTTTTGCTATTTCTTCATCTTCAAATAGTATTTATAGCATTAAATTGGAAAAAAAATTGTTTTAAACCTACTCTAAAGTTAAAAGATGCAAAAATCAAACAGCATGAATGCCTCTCCTCATTGCCCAAGCCTTACAACATAACCATGATGTCACAGTTCTCCCTCAGCCAGACCTGAGATATCACAATGCTCTGAAACATTAATGGCAAATATAAACCCACCGGACGTGGAAATAAGTTGTGTTCATCACTGATGGATGCACAGACAAGCAAAACTGTACTAAGAGAAACATTTAGAGAAAGTATATTTCCCTTCCCATACCAAACAGCTACAACCACCCAACCAGTAAAAGGCATTATGATGAAGGGCTCTGTCATGTGCCAGGGAGGTGAACAGCAAACGAAAACTCATTATTAACAGGTCACAAGCAATTAATTGTTCAACCAGGATCAGAGAAATTTTAGATAAGTAACACGCACATAAATATCACAGATTTAGCAAAATCAGTTAAGGAACTGGGAATGGGACCACACAAACTGTTCACTGCACACAGTGAACCCAATCCAAGATGTCACTGCAGCCCACATGGACCCTTCCCACTGTTCCCAGGCCAGCTTCAATGGGTAACCTTCTGTGCAGCCACCACCATTCTGGACTTTTCTGCTCATGTTCTCAGCAAAGTGGCAATTTCAAGGGTGATTTTTCTTGCCTCTGATGTGAAAAATGAACTGGATCAAAAGCAAAATCTCATTTCCTAGAGGTCACATATGCAGACACTTTAGTCAACACATGCTGTCTTCAGCATCCAGAGGGACTCTGGAGGATGACTGACTTTAAGTAGCAATGAAATCTTGAAAAACCCACAGTTGTAGCAGGGTTTGCTCTACACCCAGTATACAGAGGATAACATATCCACAGCACCCTCTTACATTACAGCTCGCTCATTTCACTATGTTTACACCATCAGCTGTTGGCAAAACATGACTAAAGCACTTTCCTGATTTGAGGCTTAAGAACAAAATGTCTCATACAGGGCAGAGTCTGTTCTGATTGTTGACAGTCAGACGAAGGCTGTGGAAGGAGATCAGGATCTTACTGGTCTTTCAATGCTCCTCTCTCCATGTGAAGCAGAGTCTCTCCACATGCCCACCTTCCCTTTGTTCCCCAAACCAGTCTTTGCTCATCCATCTGTGGCTTGGGGCAGGCAACAACACAGAGATGCACAGGGTCATCCTTACCACTGCTCTATCCGAATGGGAGCCAAGGAAAAGACATGGAGAGAAGGGTGTTCTCCTCCAAACAGGATGAGTGGCAGTGGGGCAGCAGCCACTGCCACAGCCCTTTCCTACTCCTTACACATTTGCTCTTCTCTCTGAGTCAACTCCCTTTTCCCATGTGTGGAGCAGAGCACTGTTTGCTAAGTCATATAAAAAAAGGAGACAAGGAAACTAAACACAACTGTAAGTTATTGTATTATCCAAGGTGGGTGTGAGTTGCACTGCTCAATGCCACAGTCCCCTCTGTGCTCATAGGCAGCACTGCCATGGCTTGATAAATAAGTAATCTCAGATAGCCCCAGAGCCTCTATGTAGTCCAGGAGCTTTACGTGGCAAATGGGTCATGAGGAGTTAGAGGGACAGAGAGATACGGCACCAGTGGAGAACACCTGCCCTGTTTCTAAACTAGAATAGACCCAGGCCATCCTCTGAACCCTGAGCTCACCATTTCTCTAAATCATTTCTCACACTTTCATACAACTGAGAAGAACATGTGCCAGAGAGGAAAACAGCCATGTGTTTTGTTAAATTCCACAGGTGCTAAGTGTTTTACAGTATCAGAGGCCAAGGTACTCAGGACCTTACAAATATATACATGCTGCCACAGTTGGGAGCAATTAAGACAAAATTCTATAGTTATAGCACCAAATGTATAGCTCTGGTTTAGCAGGTTTAGCATTGTCCTAAATTTGTTCACTATTTCTTACAACATCTACCTTTAGACAAGCAGGGAAGCAGAAGAAAAACTAGATATAAATATACAAGAGGTTATCTGATCCAGCCAAAGCAGAATGTGACTTTTAAGAAATGGGGGAGGGGGAATCAAATTTAAAAAAAAAAAAAAAGGCAAAACAATAGAACCTGAAAAAAAGAATTTTAGGCTACATGCCACAAAACAGAAAAGAAAGGATGGCCAGCCTTCCACAAGCTGTCTTTAACACAAGTCAGCTGAGACATCTTTTAAAAAAGTACATCAGACATCTTTGCTTTCCTTTAGACTAACAGAACTTTTGGGAATTTTTGTCACCTCATTTCAGCAGCAGCTTTCACAAATGCTCTTCAGAATTCAATTAGTTCCCATTTCAGAATTAGAAAAATATATTCCTAGAGCTGTCACACAGAAAAAGCAAGAGGTAAGTGCTCTCTCAGACTCCTGGCCACTCTTAGAGTGGCTGGATGCACTGGTCTCCTGAGGATGTTTTAAATTGCCTGTTATTTCAGTGTGACACAGGAGCATTTTGTTGTATTATTCCATAAAAACAAACCCCACCATCTCCAATCAGCGCAAGGCACCCTCCATTTCAGAGATGACTTGCCCATTTTATCAAAGGGATCCCATTAAATTGTCCTCAAGCCCACCAGACTACACACTGGGATGAACATGGAGGGGGAGGCAGTGAACTCTACTGCTTTGTGCCATTATACAAATGTCTGGTAACAACAATGGCTAAAAAGGCTGAGAATTTAAATGAATCATCTAAGTGAATTCACTGGAAATACTTTAAAATTTTCTTCCTTGATAGCCTGAAGATATGCAGAGACTGGAAAGTGCATTCAAGATGCTCAATCTGATGTTACTGTCTATTTATGTCAGTACAATTTCCAAATCAAAATACTGAAGCAAATGGTCTTCCCCAGGGAGCAGATGTTTGAATGCAGCAATGGGGACCAATTTAAGAACATAGGTACAAATGAAATCTTCACCCAGAGGGTGGTTGGGTGCTGGAATAGGCTCCCCACATAAGTGGTCAAAGCATCAAGCCTGGCAGAGTTCAAGAAGCATTTGGATTATACTCTCAGGCACATGGTGTGACTTTTGGGCATGGTCCTGTGTAGGGTCAAGAGCTGGACTCTATGATCCTTGTGGGTCCCTTCCAATTCAGCATAATCTGTGATTCTGTGAAATGTTTTCATTATGTTGAGGTTCCAGCCCTCTCTAACAGAGTTGAATTGTGATTCACAGAAAAGGAGATGCCTCCACCAGAGACAAATATGAAAAATTAATTCCCTTTTCTCCAATAGTTGACTGCTGGAATTAAGGAGAGTGTCTTTCCCAGGGAGATGCTACCTCACACAGTAAGACAGCATCTGATATTTTTAAAAAGAGAAGTAAAGTTCTCCAAGTCGGTTGCATATACAGAATACAAAGCCTCTGCAGCTCTTCTGCACAAATAACTGTTTTTCTCTCGTACTCGGTAGCAAATTGGGTTTGCAAGGACTTCCTTACTTCCTAACAGAGAGTGAAACAGTATGTGTGAATGACTTGAGGAAGCAAGACGACATACCAGGTTCACTGGATGCTGCAATGCATGAGGATTTTCCATTTGCTTCTTACAAGTTCACTGCCTTTGCATCTAAAAATATATTATTATACTATTTATATTTATATTTGAGCAACATCTTGGATCAAAGCAGGATGAAGGCATAATTTTGCCAGGCTCTGTACATAGTTGCGGGTAAATAACCCCCATTTCTTTGGATCCAGCTCTACAGCTGGAGCTGTGTTACAGGACAACACTGGCTCACATGACCCAGCCCTTCCCTGAGTGTGCACAGGCACTCCTAAACTCTGCAATGGTTTACTGCCCCTGCACGAAAAACAATGTTTTGGGTTACGCTGTGCAAACAGCTTTATATTGTTATGTTGCATGGGTAAACATGAGCCCATGGCAGCCTAGCAACTTAACTGCAACAGAAGATAGGTTCAGAAGTAAATTAAGAATCATTTTCCTTTCCCCACTTGCTAGCTAGTTTTTAGCAAGATCTGAAACCACGATGCAAAAAGCTGGGTTCTATTTCCAGTACTGGCAATGGTTTTCTGACCTTGAGTGTCTGTCTGTTTCTAGTTTCTAAATTTATAAGATAGAGATGATAAATTTCCTCCACTTCGGACAGATTTGGAGATCTTCAAATGACAAGTGCTATATAAAAGAGTGTAAGTTTCTGCCAGCGTACTACTTAATAGATGGCCTCTTAGACAGCAAAGCAGCAGGCAGAGTAAGCAATGCCTAAGCAAGTCATGTGCCCTCTTCAACCCAAATCAGACAACAATTTATCTTTAAGATGAAGTCAAAGAGCTCTAGGCAAGGGAGAATGGACTTCTTTACCTATTCTAGCCTTTTTTACCCCAAGGTTTTGACAAGTGTGGATCCATCACTAAATACTTTGTTGAGCGGTATTGCTACTCTGATATCACTGATGCTCTGGCTCAGCACAGCTCTCATGTTTTCTCCACTGTCATTCTGAAATTAAGACAGTGACAAGTTTGTCAGTAAGTTGTCTCTGCAACCAAGCCTTCACTGCTTTTCAACATAAGTGATTTAACTGCTGTATCTACAGCAGAACAAAGTCTCTGCCTGTGCCATAAATGAAAGCAGGACGCAAACTGAAGCTACACACAAGGCTTGAAATTACAAGTGTATTCTCACCAGGGTTATTAAAGGGCCACTGGAATATGAAAGTGAACAAATCCTGGGATAAGCTTAAAAAGAGAGAAGAATCCAGGCCAAATGGAAACATACTAAGTATAATTTATAATGAGCAATGTGTAAAAACTTAGCCAAATCATGGAGCTCAAAATGAGAATAAACAGTGATCTTCCAATAGGGACAAGTACAGATAAGCTAAGTATCTGCTAAAAGGCTGAACTCTGAGTAACCCCTGGGTGTTACCAACTGCTTCAACAAGTCATCAGTATGCTTCAGTAATGGCCAAAAAGACTGTAGCAAAAATAGTGCATACTTCAATATGGTTAACCGGGAACTCAGTACCTGTCATCATGTACAACAGAAAATGACTGTTGCTCTGCAGTTAATTATGTAAAAAACAGACATGCAATCCACCTCTGCCTGCGATGAGCACAGCTGATCCTGCAAGATAACCTATTTGCCCAACAAGATGGAACAATGCCTGCAGTCACTCAAACTACAGCAATAAAGAACAAATGAACAAAAAGGCTGAGCCTCACTCAGAGCACACATCATATACTCATCTTGATCTGCACAGGCATCAGCAGAGGTCAGCAGGATCACTGTGAAATGTGAAATGCACTGGGTGTAAACAACTGGAACAGTGTCTGCCCACAACAGAAAACAGAAGAAAAATTCTATTTAAAGAATGTTATACACTTCAAGATGGTTTTAGAGTTGTTAAGGCTTTTTGGCAGGCCATTGCACCACTAACTGGTGGAAATAAAAATTAAGCGCAGAGGAAAGCTATTCAGGTATCAGAAGGAAGAGTGCAAGGAGGCTCTCAGAGCACTGTTTAACAGCAGTGGAGATTGCAACCTAGGTGATTGGAAAAATACAGTCCCCAGGTGGAAGCCTCCAGGTATGGGGCAAACTGTTCAACCATGTTTATTTTTAGAGTGATGTCTGCCTTTCAGCAGTTACTTGGCTTCAGAGGACACAGGTCCTGTGTCCTTAGCCTAAGTCAGATCTACTTCTTAACTAGGTAGACCCTTACAATATAAAGTGACAATGTGAATATGGAAACATTTCCCCCTTCCCCAGACCAATGGGAACAGTAACCGTCATCCAGCACTTTATATCTTCCCTGAGGTGAGTCGAATATTCACTGAGTGTTGATGACAACATCTGACTGGCAAGCAGTCATATCCCCACCAAGGGAATGAGGAAATTTGCAAACATACTAGAAATATGACCATGTGTCATGCTGGCATCAATCACCTCTCACCGAAAAGAGCGGTCAGCAGAGAACGAACCATCCAGGGCAACAAGGCTCTTGCTGTGGTCTATAACTCCACATTGCTTTTTCCTGAGCCTTCTAGAAGAAAACAAAAGGTGAACCCTAGACAATCAAAGACACATGAGACTGCCCATTGAAATCACTAAGCATAACAGCAGAACTTGGCCAGCTCAACAAGTATCTCAAGTGTCTCTTGCCAGGTACTTGAGTTTCCAGCAGAGATGCTGCAGTTTCTTCCAAAAATGTTGTCTTCTTAAACAAACTGGACAGATTGTTGTGGAGATGCTAAGAGAATGTCAATCTGCTAAATGTCAGAAAGATTTTGACTAAAGTAGGAAGAAAAATAGTGAGGAATTGCACCTATATAATTAGTAACAAATCTTTAGTTCTACATGTTTGGATAGCAAGGCTGATTTAGAATCAGTTGCTGAAGTGGAGCAGCCAAGAGGACAGATTCAAATCTTCTTTACATTACTGGAAATGCAGAGTAGCTTCACTAAAGTCAAAAAAGTATGTAATGCTGCAACAGTCCCATGTCTTACAGCTTGTTAAAGCTAATTTAATGCAAACACTGCCTTAATTGTTTTCCTTAATCATCTTTCTACCTATTCGTGAAATGCACCCAAGCCCAGGAAGGCTGAAGCTCCTCAAAGACAGGGGCTGAGCCAGGAACAGGTCCTGGGGTGACCAAACTTCAAGTCAACTTTTTGTTTCAACATCTGAAAGCTCAGGCCCCAGACTCCTTTCCTTCATGCACTCTCTTTGTAAACAGTAGTTTTATTGAGGAAAGATACTGAAGAGAGAAAAATACCTTCAGAGGGCCGTTTGTACCCATTTACATGACTGATCCATGGAGCTGGACTTCCATGGCAGACACCAGACTTCTAGCAGACTGTTAGGACAGAGTTAAAAAGGAACCTCATTTGAAACACAAGTTTCTTTAAACTCACAGAAGAGGAAGAAAATCACACTCTGTATCTGAAAGTTGTTTTGTGAAGTCACACATCTTACATTTTACACAGTATTCATATATAATCTGTAGGAGAGAGTCAGTAGTTGACTGACACAAGATGTTGAACATCTTCCAGCCTAGAAATGCCTGCAGTGTGCCAGCTCTTCATAAACTGAATGTTGAGTCACAAAGACTAAGCGAGGGTGGTGCGTGTCACCACAGGAGAGCTGCTGGGTTTTACTGGACATTGGACAAATTGTTATCTTCTCCTCACGGAAGTTGTTACTACCAGCAACTTGGGACCCTGCCATCACCATCTCTTACAAAGGAAGCACAGCCAGAAATTTTTGTCTCCTTTCTTCTTTTACAACAGATGAGCAAGAGTGGTGAGGAAATTAAAAATAATCTGGAAAACATGGAAATAAAGCTAAGGCCAGTTGTTTTGGATGTAGAAAAAAATGTATTACAGAAACATACCACATACAGTCTTGTATCCCCTTGATACAATCTCCTCTTGATGACTTTACCATGGTAGTCTTGGATGAGCCAGTGGGAGATTTGCCCAAGTAAACATCTCAGGACTGCACCCTCCAAAATCATCTTCACCAAAATCCAGAGAACTTAACAGCCTTACTGTGTTCCCACAATGCATTGTGTGTCATTCCAAAGATGAATTTTGTCTTACCAAAATTCTTTGGCCAATTAAAGCAGGAATAAAAATGGTAGCGTCCACCAAACTGAAAGGAAAACAACAATCTCAATGCCATTTGTTTTTACAGTTTTATGCTAAAAATATAAAGGTAGCATATTTCATTCATACGGGGTCTCATCACTCCTTGTAGCACGAAATAAGAGGGGGACAAGTTCAAGGTGCAGATTTTAGTGGCTGAGTGTGGTACAAGGAGATGGGGGAGGGAAGAGGTACTGAAGGGTACTCAGAATGAAAGGAATGGGATGGAGCTTCGGTTTGACTTCTGATGAGGGTAAGTTTTATTAAGCATGAAATAATGGACAATAACAGTTTTTAACAGGTCACTACTGGCTTGTACAAGGAGTATCAACTAAGGCAAGTGGGAGAAATGTCCCAGTTTCCAAGTCCTTGTTTCAGACTGTTTACAGAGTTGGAGTCCCTTCCATGTTCCAGGATGAAATATTTTGTCCAGTGTAACAGAAAGATTAGGACATAGGAGGGAAATGATGCCAGGTGTCAGACCATGGTGATCACACCTCCTCCTCACTCTCCTTTGCCACCCTATTCACAATCCAACTGTGAGGAAAAACCTTGCTCTGCAACTGCACAGGCCAGACACATCAGTGAAAGGAGTGGATTTGCCTGGATAAAGGCAAAGGGAGCTGCAAGATATTCTTTGTGCCAGCTCACCTCACACCATCAAGCTTTTCCCATACTATCCCATTTGTCCCTCACCTGACACTGTCATCCCTTTTTATTTTGGCTGAATATTTTATTACTCTCTTACACTCATAAATTCTAGAAAGACCATTCAGCAATTCTGTAACACTGACAGACTCTGAGGACCTAAAACCTCCCAGGACTGCTTAGCTGTACTCAGCAAAAGGTCTCCCAGTACCATGACATTAGCTGTTTCCCAGGGCTCTTCCCGCACACCTGGCAGTGAGGCTGTTTTTACAGTGGCTTTTCAGCAGCAGCACAGAGCAAGAGCAGCTCACAAAGCCAGCGACAGAAGCTGAGGCCACCTGGCCCAGAGCTGCGCCTAATGTCACAAAGGGGATTTTACCCAGGCCGTTCTTAAGAGGATTAAGGAATCATCTACTTGCACAAAACAACAGCCACATCTGCTGCTCCAGTGCAAGTCGTTCTTTTCTGCTCTCACAAAGCTCATTTCTGCTCTGTCCTGACGACTTCTCGTATTACAGGATCCTGCCATGTAATGCAGACACTTGTGAAGAACCGGGGGATGGATACAGGTGGGGGGCGAGCACCAGATCAGGTGTATTCAGAGCTCATCCATCCCACGATACTAAGCAGCACCACGCAGAGCAAATAAACAAAAAGGCCTGTTTTTCAGAGGCTGGATATTCACAGCCAGCTGGATAACACTGAGCAGTCAAACTCCTGAGGCTTCAGAGTAGGTTTAGGAGGACTGTGGTGTGTTCAAAAGTTTTGAAAATTTGACCAATTATTTAGCAGTTTAAATGAGTTAAACGGTAAAGCTCAGCTCTCAGGTGATATTCCCAATATACCTCCTATATCGGAGACAGAAAAATCTTCCTTGTGTCAGATATACAGAGGTATAAAATGGTATCAAACTGGTGCATCTAAAAGGAAGAGGAAAGGAAAGCAAATTCACTAAGGCAAGACCTAAAAGGAAAGATGAAAGGAAAGCAAATTCAGTAAGGCAAGACATAAAACCTGCCTACTTTTCTTAGCTTCTTGAACACTAAGATACACGCAGATCAGCCACCTGATTTTTCCTCCTTTCCACTAGCAAGAGATAAAATTAGCAAGGTGCCTATAAATTGCTTTTATGGATTTTATGAACAGAAGGGTTTTTTCACTTTTCAGATTTTATAACTAGACTTGTAATTTAGATTTCAGGTATGAGTTCCTAAAAGAAATCCAGGATTACCCATTTGACCTCTGAGCAAATTAATCCTAATCCTATAATATAACACTCTTCCACAGGACTGAGCACCCTTTCACCCCCAAGGTGGTCCCACCAGATCAGGATTTAACTACTGTACTCTTGCTCATCCTGCTAGTGCCACTGCAGTATACCTATTGCATGGATTAGTGATGGACTTTCTCTGCTAGGACTCGGCCTCTGATCACCAGTAGGACCAGCCTGGATGCACAGGACATGCGGGGATGGATGCGAGGAAGCAGGGACGATACAGAGTGAGCTGCCACACGTATAACTCCCTGCAACAAAGACTTCACCTCCCTAAAGGAAATTAATCCACTTCGTTCTACAGTTTACTCATCAGAAACAGCTCCCTCTGTCTCATGGTTCTTGTTCATCTCCTCTGGGTTCTATTAAGTGTTTCCACATCTTTCTCAAAGCATGCTGACCAACACTGGAGATGTTATCCCAGTTCACCCCCACCACTCAGGGGAATGACTGTCCCAGCCCAGATTTAGGGTTTCTGCCAGTTCCTCCGAGCATAAAATTTCATTCTTTTGCAACAGAATTGCACCACTTCTCATGAGTTTGCCTCCTAGATCCCCACTGCACTAATATTTATCTGCACCCTCAAATTCTTATGTCCAAGAACAGAATTGTATTACTGTCTCTAATGAGTCACATCTTTCAGTTCCAAGTTACTTCTCAAACTTTAAGATTGTTTTGAGATTCCAGCAGGTTGTGTTTCCGGATCTGGTCTGCTGATAGAACCAATACTGCACTTACCTTTCTAGGGATTGTAGTCAAATGAAGTGACTGCCTTCAAAAAACTGTATGAATTTAAGGCTGCCTAAGAGATTAAGCCACTAAAAAACACACACAGAGGCATTTTTCAGATAATATTCTTTGATACAGTTGTTAGTTATAATTTTTTTAAAAATCAGTTTCCCAGAAAATAACCTCACTGAAATCTCCAGCAGTCATACCTCATATCTTTGTTTCAGAGCTTAGCTGTTCAGGGTAAGATTAATACCATAGGCAGAGGGGTGCTGCAGGCACTTGATCGATTGAGGGATTTTTGTCTGGCCAGTTCATTGCTTTGAAAATTATTTATTGCACCTCAAATAAGAATAAATGTTCCTTTAATGTCACTCTTGACACCAATTCTAAGCTGCTCTTAGCTTGCCATCCTGGAGAACCACTAATGAAGTAGTAGCACCCTCTTGGACTGGAGGGAGTCAAAGATCTTAGTGAAGTTTCATAAAGGAATTAGGAATTGCTCTGCTAGGTCAAGTCATTGATCCAGTTAAAGGATTGAAGGCAGACATGGACCCATAACCAGTTACTTTAACTAATTACCCCCTAGCAAGTGAGCCACACTAATTGGAGTCCAAGCTCTCAGTCTGCTGAAACATGCAGTAAAATGCTATAGCTTCCCTCATCACGGAGGTGAATGTACTCCTGAGGGAAGGTTTGTTAGCAACATTCATTTCAGAAGCATCACCGCATCAAAAGCCTGCGTCTAAGTGTCATCTTCATTATCACATAAAGGGTAATCAATACACAGAGATCGTGACAAGTAGGCTACTTCACCGAATAACACAAATGTTTTAAGACTCTCCAGGAGAAGAGGCAAAACCTAAAGGAGCTTACTGGCTATTTCTGAGTACTCTGATGCTGTAAGATGCAGCAATGTGTTCTTTGCACTCCTGGAGCAGCCGCAAGGAAAGCACATGCCAAATGCTTGGCTCCTCAAACCTGCAGTGAGGATCTCGGATGCTGTCAGCTTGAGAAGTCGTGTGGGGAGAAGAGAGAGCAAATACTTTTGCAGGAGAGATTCCAGTAAGGGTCTCACGGGGGATGGGTGCCTGGCTGGCAGCTGCCTGGGGAACACAGAGCCACAGCTGCGTGTGCCTGACCCAGCAATGCCATCAGCAACAAGCTCCTGTCCACATCTCTGAAGACCCAAGTGTTTAACTGAAGCTCAGCTGTAACTTGAACATTCACCTGAGATCTCCAATAAGGGGAGAAATGCCACATCAGATCTCATCTTCACACAGAAAGAGGAGTTAAAGAATAAAAATAGTAGCAGCCAGGTGCTCCAGTTCCTCAAATTGATTGCATTTGGCATGTGAAATACAGTAAGTTCAAAACAGTAATTACAGAATAACACATATGAAAAAAAGACCCAACTCATAAAAATGAAAGCAATTACAAGCAAAATTAGCTGGGAAAGAGAATTAATGGAAAAATATGAGCAATGATGGATATATTTTACCAGATGTCAGAAAAGTGACAACTATAGTAAAAAGTCTTCTCAATAAAAAAGAAGACTTGTTTCGTAAAATAAATGAAATCTGCTATAATCCAAAATTATATGAAAAGTGGGTGAAAATTATTTGATAGAATTATTAAATAACTTAATAGTCAGGAATTGTTTTAAAAGCTGATTGAGACCAGTGCACATTCCATCAGTCAAGTCCATTAATAGACGCAAGTAGCTGAGCTGACAGAAAGAAACCAGCAGCCATGAGCATATTCAGGATAATTCTAGTAATTACACTCTATGGAACAGATGACTCTGTTTGGAAGGAAGTTAGTCAAGATATCCATAGGATCACTTGATGGACAGATGCACATCCAGTCACATCATGCAAAGAGAGACAGCACATTAAGTTAAATGAGAGAATACACTAATTAGGAAATGCAATCACTAGGAAGACTTAATAAATAAATGAGAGGCACTGGGAAGGCTGGCAGAAGTCAGCAGAGGGCAAGCAGACTTCAAGGATTCAAACTTGGTACATCCTGATGGAAATACCCCTAATAAATAAATTACATGGGAAAGGGAAATGTGCCCATTTGAAGAACATTAAGTACTACTGCTGAAAAGTAAATTTGATACAGGTGGAAAAAGGTCAATATGAAAAACTGAGTCATTGCAGAGGGCAGGGATGATTTGTATGATTACAGTCTCTATGATCATGTGTGATATCTGAGGATTACACACAAAATACTATATGCTTAATACAGTGATTTCCAGTCCAGTTCATTCTTATGAGTAGAAGATCTGTAAGAGCATTTATTTTATAAGTAGAATTGTTTCTGAAGTCAACTGAGGCAGGCTTTATAAATCTATATCATCCAGCTAACAAGCTCCTACACAAGTTAAAGCCCTGTTGGGTCACACATCCTATTTCAGATTCCACAGTCCTGGGATTAAAAACAGTATTTTCCAACATGGTGAGCATTTTAGCTCATCACTGGTCTCTGCTCTTAAAAATTATAAAACCACTTGTTAGAAAACAGCATTGCAACAATTTGAATTCACAAGCCATTAAGCTGAAGCACTGTTCTCTGGCTGCACTCTAATTGCCATTCAGAAAACATTTCAGGGTGCAGATTTAAATATTAACAGCCTTGTAACAGTAAAACATTTAACAGTAAAATATTTACAAGCAAGCAATTATATTAAAGTGTATTACAGTAAAAGACAAAATCCAGAGCCCTGTTGGAGAAAGATGCCTGACACAGGGGGAAGCCCAGCTTTTGCTAGTAAGTAATAATTTTGCTTTATCTCCTCTTTAAGGTTTAATGTAATTAAAACAGTGCCAACCAAACGTGACGTGTTAACTGACAACACTTACTGTTCCCAGATCTGCTTAAAACACCTTTTTCCTGGATGCAGATAAACTAAGATACCCAAAAGAAGCTCTTCTCCACAATATCTATACAAACTTCCCACTATTCATCCGTCCTATATGAGGCACACTTGACTGAAAAAGAAGAGCTCTGGGATGAAACACAACAGTTCACTTCTCTGTCTTTTAAATGAACACCTGCTATCCTGAACCTACAACACAACTTGATGTCACCTGGGTAAATGCCAGAGACACATCCAGTGGGAAGCTGTTGGGAACACAGACTCCATTCACAGACTATAAGCATTCTCCACTTAGTCATGACAGAGTTCAGCATTAAGCACTGACTTTATCTCAGAATCTGCCATTATTATGAATAGGCAGCAAATGAGAACAAGTGATGATGGCTGCTTGTATTTCTTACACAGCAATTGCTGTGTACTATCTCCAAAGGATAAAAATACATACAAGAATGGGAACCAACTGCAGATAATCAGACCACTGCCTGCTGCAGCCATGAGATAATCACAGAAGTAGGAAACAAGAGAGGGGAAATAAAGTTTATAGCAAATCCATGACAGTCATTGAAAAGTGCTGCAAAATATTTGCATTAAATAAGAATCAACAGAAATAGTTCCTGTATCAAAGGCATCCTTTTTCTGTAGGGAAGCAAACACACCAGGCAATTAGCAACACATGAAATTTAGAAGAAAGTTTTTAATTTTTGATTGGGAAGGATGTCCAGTGGAGCTTATGGCCCTGATATTCAATAATTATGCAAACAAAAAACAATACCAGGCAGCATCAACCCATATTACCTAAAAGTATGCAGAAGAAAGAAGGTATCCCTGCACTTGCAATTCACACACACTGCATGCCCTGTACCCAAAGCACAATGCTTTCTGCACTTCAATACAGCAGCTATCCAGGTGTCAAAAAAATATCTTCTTTTACCTTCTGCCCTTTCCTTTCCTTGCCTTCAGCCTCGTTGTTCCATGGATAAATGTGAGCATTGAAGAATATCTTAACAATTACAAACTTGTATATCAGCACTACCATGGAGCACACACAGTCCATCTTGCATTTCACTGTGGGCTCCTCTCCTGCCACTCCCTGGGCTCATTAGGTAAATGTAAAACAGGAGTACCCATAATAATTTTTCTTCTGCTTTATGAATGCCAACCAGTTTAATTACAATTGCAGTGACTTGGATTGTTCTTCTGTTTATACTATGCTGGCCTGTCCCAGCACAGAATGATAAAACAAATTAAGTCAGTCCTAGCCAGGGAATAAACACCTTCTGGGTGCTGGTCAAAAACACAGTAAATGTGCACCTAAAACACATCGCTGCTCATTTAAGGTGCAAAGCACCGAGAGCTCAAAACCCCTGACAGTCAGGTCTCCAGTCAACTCCCCTTGGCTGTCCAACTTCAGTATCTATAA
Organism: Chiroxiphia lanceolata; assembly: GCF_009829145.1. Classification (NCBI taxonomy): domain Eukaryota; kingdom Metazoa; phylum Chordata; class Aves; order Passeriformes; family Pipridae; genus Chiroxiphia; species Chiroxiphia lanceolata. The sequence continues at coordinate 12,954,838 of NC_045644.1, forward strand.
CGTTTCAGATTTCCCATCAGAGTGAACAATGTATTTCACTTGCGATCTCAAAATCTGTGTGCTGCAGCCCAGTTTCAACCCTGTTTACGCAAAATCATATCGGGATTCATCATCATCATCATCATGGCTAGGCTTTGTGAATGAAGATTTGGGAAGGACTCCACCCACACCTGCTACAAGCACGCCAGTGGCTAAAAAGGCCAATGCGAGATAGCCCGTTTCAACCTTGTTTATGCAAAATCATGTCGGGATTACTCCACAGAAGTCAACGGCATTTTAAGCAGGCACCAGGCCGGCATCCCCCGAGCAAGGAGGTTTCAATAAATGGAGACAGCCCAGGAGGCTGCCACTGCCTTGCAGTTTGGCTTACACATGGCAGCATCATGCAAGTAACATCCCAGTTCACAAGAAGAGAGGAAAAGCAGGCATGTGATGGGCTGTATGCAAGGTGCAGAGCAGTTCCCAAGTGATACCTATTTCAGTGAGCAGCAGCAAGTGACATCACTCCCCTGCAGTGGGCAGCACTGCACTGGGCTGATGATGGGAGCTTCAGGGACAATCTGCTCCAGCTCTGCTCTGACCTCTGCAACCTCCTCATCTACTCCAATGAGTTGACAAGACTCCTGTCAGGTGAAAAGGTGGGATTTACCTGACCCTTAGTGAGGGGAGATTTTCTTGACCCTTAGTGATTTATTTGTCTGTCAGTGACCCAAGAAAGCCGAGACCCTTATGTCTGACCAGTCTGTCAGCGTCCCATAAGAGGACTCTTCACCAAACAGATTCACTGAATTGGAGAGCGATTTAACTGCCCTTTTCAGGGGGGCTAAGCCAACAGCATGGAGACCCCTCATCGAGTCTTCCCAATGTGTTATGCACTGCCAGCAACTTGGTTTGTTGCACGTGGGAAGGAAGTGGTTCTTTTTGTGAGGCTTCACCAGTCTCATGATATTGTCATAGTGTTACAAAGAAATCTTTTTTCTTTTGGCAGAGGAGATATAAACCCAAAGATACTTGAGCAGGATAGGTCCTCCAGCTTCCCTGTAGGAGAGGTGATGATAGCCTAGGAAGCTGCACAGCCTGACTCTGTCTGTGCACTATTCACCAGGGGGATGCTGCTGAGCACCACTGCAGGAGTAGTGCTACACTTGGGAGGAATACAAAGTGAAATATTTTTGAAAAATATGTGAAATCTACTGAGGCTTCTAATGAAAGAAGATTTGAAAATCTGCTAAACACTGAAAAAAATGATGAAGTAGAAGTAGTTCATAATACCTTATTAACTCCTAAAAAAAAATTTTTGCTCTATTAAAAAAAAAAGGGTGGGGGGAAGCTTGTAAGCTTGTATTAGCACTCCAATAGGCAGTGTTTAAGATAACACCACAGCACCAAAAACATGCCCTGAAGGATAACAGGAACTGTGCTTGCTAGAATCATAAAATCTGTCACCTAAAGCCATCATATGAAAAATCAGAAATAAAAGCATTATTTAGGCAAAGCTAGCTTCATTTACTGTTTAAGCAATACAGCTTCCCATTTGCACTCGGCTACCTTAGAAGTGGCTGTCCAGTCACAGCTCTGAAGTTCACACGACAGCTATGCCAGCTCCTTCCCATACACTTAAGGCTGGGCTGCAAAACCTTTGGTCATCAAAGGTTTACACGTCTCGGCTCATTCACATATGGGGGCAGTTTGCTGCACAGATACATAATGCACCATCTAATGAGCTGTACAGAATCTGGCCCTCACAGTTATATGTTCAGTTCTTGATAACAACACTGCTCCTGGCCAGGAGCATAACACCAGAGTGCACCCACCCACTACTGGATGCAGTAGTGTCTTTGAGGATTAGGAGCCTTGAAAGGACTCTGATGGAAGAAGGCTGGAAATTACGTTAACCTTATGTTTAACCTTTTCCCCCACATACGGAAGACCCATGACACAGAAACTGTTCTTTGACTGGGGAATGCTTAATGGCCTTAATGCCCCCACCAAAATACCATTTTTAATAGATCCAACTTCCTCAAAAGGTGCTTATTATCTATCTGGTCACTAATTATACTGCCTCTTCATGGGGAAGAGCAAAAGATCATGGCTAGAAATACATTTTACTCTCCTGGACCCAAACGGGGTGCTTGCTCCTGGGTACCTGGATCCAGCAAAGCCAGGAACATGTTTGTCCATCAAACACGACACCAGTCTTTTGCAACTAAGATCTTGCACGTCAAAGAAGATGGAAGTCACAGACAGTAACGTGCAAAGCTGCACACTAACCCAAGCAGCTGCAAAACACTATCTGATCCAGCTCAGATTTGCCTCCTGAAGGCCCCAGGACTCCTAGAAGATAACACATCTCACAGGAAGGTAATGCTGGAGAGCTCAGCGCTGCACACTGATGCACTGCTAACCCCCTGAGCACTATATTTACGACAGATATCACACTCAATATCATGCTCCGAGAATGTATCCTTGCTCATTGCTGGCTCTTTTCTAGTCAGAGTTGCTTTTCTGAAGTCACTTACATACCAAAACATTTTTTGTGTATGATTCAGAAACATGCTATAGTAATAGAGGGGAGACAAGGAGTCTGCCCAGCTCCGTTCGGTTTTTATCTCTACCAGCTGCTGCACAAAGCACAAGCAATTCAGAAATCATGGCAAAAACATTTTTCTAAACTGTCCTATGGTCTGTTGAGAGGGACGGAAGTTTATTACCATCAATGACTCACTCCCTGCTGAAGATTTTTCCTGGACAAACTATTATGTTCCAGTAACAATAAATTATTAATAGGCAAGGGAATTCATAGTTCGCCTCAAAAAAATGTAACCAAAGCAAGGAAAATATGGAATATGCTATAGAGATTAAGTTAAATATTTCATTTCTCCCCCTCTGATGTGCAAGAATTATAGCCCTTCATAATAAATTTCAGTCTTACTTTGTCACAAGACATGCACAAACACACAGTATTGAAAAATAATTGTGTTTATAGCAAATGTAACTTAAAAAACCATTTTTTCCTCTGTCAGTTCCTGTAGTAAGTGCAGAAAATTTGCTTTTCCCAACACAGCCAAAAAGTCAGAAGAGATCTTGGGATACCTGGGATCAATTCCTGACCCTACTAACCCTCCTCTACAATCCCTGACAAATCATTCCACCTCCCTCTGCCTATTCCCCAACATGTCAGTTAGGAACAACACTTTCACCTCAGCAGAAAAATAGCCTCTCTTAATGATTTTTTAGGGCCACATTTAGCTATAGGAAGGCAGGAAACACCATCTTAAACCCAACAGCAGCAATTAGCCAGGTGATTGGTACATGGAGTAAGGAGCTGACATCACCTTTTGTTAAAAACCATGTTCACTCTCCTGGTTCCTATGCCACTGGTTGTCTAAATTTCAAACTATACATAGAGGATTTCCACACCATCATGCTTGAAGCTTTTGGGTTTTTTCAACTGTACGGAAGTGTGGAAGCTCTGCAGATTATCTCCCAATTTGTAAAAATAAAGCCTACTTGAACACCTGGCTCACACTGGAAACTATAGAGTTTCATACTCCACTAGCAAAGAACAGAAGGGGGAAAAAAAAGGAAAGAGAAACTTCTAAATCTGGAAAAGATACTTTGAGCTTCATGCCCATCCACATCTGAGTCTAACAAAACAAAGTCTCTCCCAAAACTGACTCAATCCTAGAGTCTAACAGCATTTTGTCACTTCCACCTATATTGTTTATCCATCTTATGATCCATTCCTACCGGCATCGTAACAGGAACATATTCATGACTGTGTGTGCACTCTCCCACTCTTGTGGAAACAGGAGTTTCCACAAGAAACTGATCCTGTTTCACAGGATCAGCCCTGAGGGCATCAATCCTTCAGCCTGTGGCCACCACAGAATTTCCTGGAAGGGTCTCTCCCATTCAGTCCATGCAGGAAGAGATATACTACTCACTGCCATTGAGGCATGACAGACACAGAGCCTATTTACAGGAACGATCAAGATTCAATAAAGCAACTTCAAAATATGCCAGATGTCAGCTCTGTGTCTACAGAGAGAGCAAAGCAATCTGAAGGCATCTGTAATTACTGCTTGCTCTGAAAGTGGGAATTTTAAAGGGAAAGGTGGGTGGAACGGGAGAATAAACTCTTGCGGTTCTGACTGTCGGTTAAGAGCAAGTGCTAGTAATGAAAAGATTAGAAAAAGAGCAAATGTACAAAAGCTCATCCCACCCACCGGAGTAAGCAGGCAAGAGTAAAGAGCTTGGCTGCTCCAATACGGTGTGGAATGATGCAGTATGGACTGGACTGAGGAGATCTAAGATGCACCCCGCTGCCTCTGTCCCCGGAGCCAGGGCAACTCCCACGTTGCTCCATCCTCCAAACACAGAACATGAGCTAATTGCAGCAATTCCTCCAAAACTTACTGACTTAACAAATGCTGAACAGACAGAGTGTCAAGTGTCTCAGATGTGTTCTGGCTCCCCACATTCCATCTTAATTCATTCTAGAAGAAATCTTAGAGTGACAGTGTGGCTGAAACCCTGGGCAGGCAGCTGCAGCACTCACAGGAATGCCTCGAGATTCCCTACTTAGTTCAAGAGCCAGGGAATAGGTTCTTCTGGATCTTATCCTGTTCCTGACGTGAACTTGGATTCATTCTTTTGTAGCAGGCATAACTGAAATACACACTTTAAAATGCTTTGTTAAATAGGGATGAATTGCTGAACAAATACAGATTTTATAAAATACCTCAAGCAGGAATACAAATAATTACAGTGGCTCAAAAAAAAAAAAAAAAGCTCTGTGAAAAGGAAACATTTCTTCATGGCAATGCAGATTTCCATTGTCTTAGAATAATCATTAGGATGTGAAAATGGTCTGTGAAACATTTGAGATGGCATGGAAATCATTTAGACAGTGCTCAAAACACCATTTATGGAAATTTGTTTAGAAGACTATGAAATGATAAATATCTACCTATAGAAGCAAATTTACCTTCCAAATTTATGAACAAATTTATTAAAGACAATGCATTAAAGTTTATTGATACTGCAAAAAATCTTGGGAGGAAACACAATTTGTATAGGATCTGAATTCGTCATTAGTGCTTTACTGAACATATCAGTGACAAATGCATATCCACGTACCATCATATTCTAACTGTGCTTAGCATCTGCCATACACATCAGTGTGCAATCCAGTTCCAACAAAGAGAACAAATAAAGGTATTTTAACAGTGGAAGACATGGAAGGAAGAAAGAGCATTCTCACCAGCAGCAGCTAAGCGAAAGAAGGCTCTTGTACCATCAGTGAAGGGAGAAAGATAGAGGGGTGTGTAAACTAATATGCTGTTCAGTATATGGGACAACAGTGTAACTTAAAAGTCCTATAGAAATGAAATGCACTTTACTTTTTTTCTTCTCTTATCAAAGTAACCAGACCTCAAACATGGAGAACACACCACAGCTTGAGCGGAGCCCAGTTCAGCCATGGTCTAGTAACCACAGCAGTGTTGGATCAAGGGTTGGACTTGATGATCTCGGAGGTCTTTTCCAACCCAGTTGATTCTATTATTCTAAACCCTAATCCCCAGTCCCCCTACACAAGGAGCTTGGAGAATTCATTCCCTCTTTTGTCAAGGATGAAGGGGTGTCATTTCAGGCACCCCTTCAGTCATTTCAAGTTATAAATCTGAAAGACTTACAACCTCGCACCATTAGCAAGTTGCTGAAAATCAGATGCCTGTAGAGAAGGAGAGCACTAACATCAATACAACATGCAACAGGGACATTCCATGCTCGTTTCTGCAGGATCAAAGGCCTTGCAAGCAGCAGCTGTGGAGAGGAAGAGGAAGGAAAACAGCAAAAGGCAGGTGCTGGGCAGGCCCACAGCCATGCAGCCACCGCTCCAGCCTGTTCACAGCCATGACACAAGGATCCTGTTAGGGTGGCACCTGCCCACAAGCACCTCACTGGCAAGGCACAGCAGCTCTTCCTGGAAGAGCTTGTAGGATGGTGTTATGCCCCACAGAAGAAAAGAATAAAGTCAGAGCCATGGGAGTCCAGTGAAAAAGTTTGGCTCCACATAAATTTTTCTTTCTTTTGCATTTCACCTTTACAGACCCCATTCATATCACAACCTGCTCCTACAAACTGGGTGCAAGTAACAGGCAAAGCTTAGGACAGAATCTGGCTCATTGTGCTTCCTCAAATGTGTCCATCACCACTGCAGTTCCTCCAACACAGCCCTGGGATCCATCAGAAGAACATCTCGACCCCCTGAGCCCCACCAGGGTGGGAGCATCCCACAGCTGCCACATTACGCCAGTGGCTGTTATTCCAAATAAGGGAACTTGTTGCAAACTCCCCTCAAGCTGCCTTTTTCTGGCTGGTTTATGTTAGGGAGACAAGACTAAACAGACCTTCATATTTTCAGAATTAACCACTAAAAATGAAAAATTGATTGTTTGTTTCCAGAGTGCAGATGAAGGGGAGTCCTGCGGCCAGCAGCCTCTTTTGGAATCTATGCCACAATGAATCCAGCACCGGGTTATCTCCTTTCTCTTAAGAGTCTTTGGGACAGATTCAGTGAGGAGTAAACACGTGTCAGCCCTGAGTCACACTTCGGTACAACCACACCGTCTCCCTCCTGTTTCTCCCAGTGTGGACCAGGCTTAATGTGTGGCCCCAAAGCAGTTTTTCTATTATATTTCACCATTATTTTTGCCAGCGTGACAGTCAGGTTGTTATTTTTTTTTAAGCTGATATATTAAATGTCAGATCAAGGGAAGTTTCACTGCTTTGCAGCCATCTTACGCCACATAGGCCGTATCTTTTAACTGCTGTCATTAATCTAAATTGAAGCGGGTCACATCATTTCCCTCTTACTATTTAAATAGTTTCAGTGGTCTTTCAACTATCAGGACTGCTATTAAGTGCAGCAAGGCTTGAATTAAGTATTTTCTGGCTGCACTCCTTGAACAGATGCATCCTTACTCTATCTAACCACTAATCCACATGGAAGCTGTATGACCACTTTTTGCGCAGTGCTGAGCTCAACCTAATATTACCACATCTCAGCAGAGCTTATTTACTCAAGTTCAGCCTAGGCAAACTAAATTTGCCTCTGCCTGACACATGAACATATGCTCACATCCCAGCTGGCAGGATCTGAGTATCGCCTAGTTAACCCTTCCTTCGCTTTTCCCCATCTCTGCACAGCCACAGGCTGTTTATTCAAACCTGATAAACGTGATAAGCCTCAATGTGGCAAAGAAATATGGAAAACAAAGACAAATATTGCCTGGGATGTGACATTTATTCAGCAACAGAATTTCAATACAGTGCTTGCAGTTAAACAAAGAGGGAGAGAGACAGAAGAGAAATGAGGGAAGGTCCTACAAGTCAAGGAAGGCACAAACCCCATCATCCACCAACACTTAGAGGAAATCCATTCCCAGCCCGTCTTGCATAAATCAAGACTAAGTCCCATCAATCCCATTAATATATTACATGTCCCATAATTAAGCTACAGAGAAGCCTTGCTCTTCCTGAAACCCAGTGCAGTGGGCTGTCAGCTCCCCACCCCACATGGGAAACACTGGGGCTGCAGCAGGCAGAGGATTGTTGTAGCCAGAAAAGCAAGGAGGCATCCCAGATAAGGATCAATTCCACCATTACTGCAATGCAGGGAGCATGACCTGTGTTACTGCTGGCTCCCTGGAGACCCAGACAGAAATCACCACATCAGTAGAAAGCAATAAAAAGAGTCTAGAGGAGCACTGAGCAGCAGCACCCAGCTGCAGGCAGAAGAGGCAGCAAGAGAGCTCGGAAAGGAGCAAACTCCTTATCAACCTCCTTCCATATCCACAAGTCCAGCGATGTTTTCAAAGCACACATCAGGATGCCTCGTTCTGGTTGTGTTTATTTGAACTGCACATGTAAATACCTTATCAGAGAAACAAATGGCCTTTTTCATCACAACTTGCCTCTTCTTTGTTCCCAAGCCCATGGCACAGACACACAGCAACGCAGAGGGCGCAGACATGGCTGTAAGCACAGCTACTCAACTGGCAGCAAACCAGGCCCCTGCGCTGCCAAATTAAAAGCAGAAATGCAGATGGGAAAGGTGCCTTTTCTCCCTCTGGCCAGCCAGCCACCTGGCACAGAAATAGTCAGACTGATAAGGTAGCATGAATGCAAGAAGAAACCCATTTAAAACTCAAGCGAACTCTTCCCAGGAGACACCTCATGCAGCTCTGGCTATGCACAGCAACGTGTACCCATAAATTCCTCCCCTTTGTAGTCAGGGCTCCTAATCTGGTTAGGAATTGAGAAAACTATTAAAAAACATTAATTTGCTGTTCTTAACACGTACCTTCAAGAGAGACAACCAACAAGAAAACACAGGTTTGAAAGGAGACAGCAGCAAGTACGTGAGCACAAGACAGGGGCTGGGATTTTCCATCTGTCTCTGCCAGGAACTCACTTTCTCCTCTGGATTATGTTTGTATGAGGCAGGATCTAATCTAAATGGAGAAATTTATGTAGGTTGGTGCTTGCTTTTACCAGAATTATGTTTTAAAGGCAAGATGCTGCGTTTCGCTTAAAGTCTAAAACAGCACCGCTGAGGGATGGCACGACTTCCAGTTTACATCTGTATCTCTCACAGCAGAATCTGGTTCAATAAGTATTGGGACATCAAATCCAAAACATGATTACATGTAAAGCAGCATGGTAGGGTTTTTCACTGCTGCATAATCTCCACAAAGCATGTCATTAGTTAATTAAGCAACACTATTTGAAAGGACTCAGTCCTTTCAAACATAAAGTTCTGGGATATCTGAACTCAAGCAAAACTTGAATACAATATAGGTATAAGGTCTCTTAAACCATAGGTGAATGTCAGGGTAATTTCATAGAATCATAGGTTGGAAAAAACCTCTAAAGTCATTGAATTCAATGCTTCCTATGACAGTGATTCCACCACTTTCCTGGGCAGTCTGTTCCAATGCTGGACCACTCTTCCAGAGAAGAAATTTTTCCTGATGTCCAACCTAAACCTCCCCAATCGAATTTTGTATTTGACAGCTCAGATGGTAAAAGTGTAATACTTGAAGAGATGCTCACTGCATCTACAAGTAATTTTAGAGTAGCCTCCAGTGAACACCTCCATACTTCCATCTGTGAGCCATTTCCCACTGGGGAGGCAAAACTCCATCTCCTTCACTTTACAAGCACAAGCAGTTCTCATTAATTCAAGCATACCAGCAAAATACACATGGAATACAATGTGGAAGAAGTTGAATGCCTACACACACAGATAGATATGTGGGTATCCATGTACATATGCATGCTGCCAAAGCCTGACAGATCCTGCTGTGACCACTGCTCCTAATTTACTTCCACCTACCCTCGATTTTACAAAACATTTTTTAATAGAGAAGCACTCTGAGGGAGTTTTAGTTCTGCAACACCACCTCAAAAAAGGAAAAAAAAAAATCTAAAACAGTTACACCAAAAGTTGGGGGGGAAGAGATGTATATGGACTAAAATTATCTCTGGAGCTCTCACAGAGCCTTTTAATAGGCAATAAAGTTGTGGCCTCAGGATCAGGTTGTTAAGATGAGGATAAACACCCTCACACCACGGATGAGCCAAACAATCATGGTCCTTTGGGGCAGCTGTAAATCCCAGCCGGATAGAAGGCTCCGGCCGCCCCGGGTATGTGCAGCAACAGTGACAGCTGGTGGACACAGGAGGAAGGCCCGGCACATCCTCCTCCTCCTCCTAGGCTGAGTCATGACCCACTAGCCTTGGAGTCAGATTTTGGGTGGTTTCACCCTTAGGCACCACCAACCAGGCACTTGAGAGTTACCAGCATGGCCAGGGCATGGTTTACCTCCTCACAATTTGCTTGTCATCTGCTCCTGCTGCCTGCAGCACTCACCTACATTTGTGGAAAAGCCACAAGACAAGTACCTTTGGCTGCAGTCAGCCAAGGGACCTGCAGGACCACAGTGCCAGAAGGGGTGGCAGCCATTCACTCCCAGATGCTGAAGAGTCTAAAACTTGATTTGTATTCTTCTTCAAGGGAGAAAATAGCTTTTTGAAATTGTCCATTATTTTCTCTCACACCAGGCAGGGAACAGACTGTACTTTTTGCTTCTGATTCACAAATATTAAATCCCCTCTTCCCACTGTTGGTGACTCATGAAAGTGACTCATTCACCTCTAGATAGTTTTATTTCCCTCACGTCTAAAATAAAAAAGAAAAAAAATCCCCCATATTGGCCTCTTGGAAAAAAAAAATAGCCTTTTCTTCTAGTTGTCAGCTTTTGCTTATAACACAGATTAAAGGAGAGTTCATCTCAGACTCCAGACACTAACTCACTCCTCTGGGTGGTCTACAAAGCCAGCAAAGTGAGAGCACGGGAGGACTCCTACCCCGGCTGTAACCTCATTATTCTCCCCAGTAGAGGCTGCTGAAGCAAAAGCAACATGACAGCTCCGCCCCACGCAGGGTGGCCCCGAGCTTCCCAACCCACGTGCAAGCAAAGCCAAAGCCCTAGAAATAAAGCTAGAAAAACAGTGGGAAAGAAAGATTTTGCAGGTTGGCTTTGTGTTTGGTCTCGTGAGGTTTTTTAGTGGTGAGATGCTCTGCTATGAGTCATTGAATCACAGGGGCTGTAGCCACTCAGGCAGTTGGGTGACAGGGGGTGGGGAAAGAGGGTACAGAAACCTCGTGCACATACAGCGTGTGGGAGGAGAAGGTGAAAACACCACGGTGTGCCATCCCTCGGGAGGTTAAGGTGTTCTCTGCTGCACAAAACACTTTCATTGCCCCATTTACACAGAGGGCAGAGGAAGGGATTCAAGTTGAAAGCACTGAAATCAAAGCAAGATGTCTGGGCAAGAGAAAAGGGAGCAACATTAAATGCTGATAAAGACCCCAAGAGGATCAACATCTGAAGAGCTGGTCTTCCCAGCTGTCTACCTGATGAGGCTGGAAATGTACAGGAGTGTGAGAGGAGATGCCACACCACCTTCCAAACCAGCAACAGCCAGGAAAGCTGTTTGTAACAGCCACAGGGGACATGCCAAAGGCAGGGCAGAACACGTCGACCTTCTTGGATAATTGTACAGTGCCTTTTTGACACAGATCTTTGAGGTTTTTGCCCCGTTATCCAGGAAAACCCAGGCCTGTGCAGGGTAGCATTGTTTTCCTGGCTACACACCACTACAGAACACTCAGGGTGGAGAAGACTTATTGTAGCTGGGACAAGATCGGAATCAGATCAGGATCAGAATAACTCCTACAGACCCAAATCTGTTAATTTTCTCTACTAGAGAAGGGTTGTTCCCTGACTGAATTTATTACCCAAGAGCTGAATCAGTAAGTCTGATGTTACAAGGCCTAAGGCTTCTATAGCTGAGTGATGTCTCAAAATTTACCTGCTAATCACATCACGTCTTCCTCTCTCTTTTCATCCTTGCTATATGCAGTGAGCACTTTAAATGAGTCTTGTTCATGTTTGCACCTATCAAGTAGAGTAAAAACATAACTACTTATTTAGTCTTTACTTGGCAAAGCTACTCATATTCAGCTCTTTTTAATCTTTGCTCTTAAAATCAATCTTTTCAAAACTAGATGATCTGTAAGGTCCCTTCTAACCCAAGGTATACACTTACTTTCTTTCTGAATTTCTTGTTAGTCCAAAAACTATGTGCCCAGAATTGTTGTGAGACATTAAACACATACAATTGCAAAGAGCATCAAATCACCTTTGTGGAAAGTGAGAAAATGTTGGGGGTTTTTGGAGGATGCTTCTGTGGAATACTTATAATTGCTAATTAGGATAACAAAGAGTTAAAAACCAGAGAAATTATCCCTTCTGCAACAAAGATGTAAAGTAACTGATTCTTATGCTTAGGAGAATTGAAGAGATACTGAGTAGGTAAAGACAGCTCTCAATTCACCGGCTTTCAATTTCCTTAGTAAAGCAATTTTTCAGGTCACACATCACACTGAAGAGGAACTGGAGCCACAATCCCAGACACAAAACTCCAGCACAGTTACACAGTTCTCATTGAAGGATCTCATTTCACTGCTAAGTGAAAAACCCAACACCCTCAGGGCTAACAGCAACCATTGCTATTTCCCAAGCATTTGAGTTTATTATTCCAATCTCCTTTAAGTTGTAGATCTTCCCTCCAGTCAAGCATCCAAATGCCAACTATCAACAAGCTGATGTTTACTAACGCTCTTGAGCTGTGATAAGGGTTGAATGGATAAGTCTTCATGCAATAAGGGAAAGACAAAAAAAAACCAAAAAACACAGAACAAAACAAACAAAACAACCCAAACATGATGTTTTCCAGCAGCACACATCTCTAACTACTGACAGCTTGGGGGCAGGTTAAATCTATTTCTCCACTGAATAACAGCTACCACTTTCTCTGGTATTCTAGATTTAGAAACACATTTTTATCACCCGAGACAGTGTGATTTATTAGCAAAGTTGGTACAGTTGCTATCCAACACTCAGCCACTTGGCACTCCAGGAAAACTGCAGAGCTAGGTCCAAACTCAGAGGCTAAGCATCATCTCTGCTTACAAACCTGGATGAAGTCCCAGCTGAAGGGACAATAGAGCAGCAGGCATCAGCAGAGAAGCTCCAAGCAAACTTACATGCAGCAACTGGCCATCAGAGAGCCACAGCGAGGTTCATCCTGCATTATCATATGAAAGCACAAATCTTATCGAAGGGCTTGGGGAGAGAGGAAGAACAACGAAATACTAAAATGTCATTAAAATTAAGTATGACCAGCTGCTTTCCCCTCCATGAGTTTGAGGTGTAAGTCCAAGATATTTGTGATTCCTGATTCAATGTAAGACATCAGTGATACAGAGCTGGTTACTACCTTTTAGCTTCCTGACTCCCAAGAGAGCTGCCAGAGAGCATTATTTTTAATGCACTCTTACACAGGGATAGAGTTTCCAAGGATGCTGCCAAATCTAGCAAAGGTTTGCACTTTTCCTTTCCAACACTTTCTTAGAAAGCTGGAAATAACATTACTTTACTTAAGTGGCCATTTCAATTAATTTAGTTTTGCTTTAAAATCAAGAAACAAAAAAAAAGAAGAAGAAAACTGAACTTTCAGGCACTTAAAGCTGTCTGTTTTGATGCAGAGTTCACTAAAGGCCTGATGGGCAAGTCATACAAATCTACAGGAGACCACTTTAAAAAGGGTGCACATTCTCCAAGGCAGAGCCTGTATATTTCTTACTGCACCAGAGCACACAGACCACAACCCTAGATAGGGCTCCTGGCTTACTGTAAGATACAACACTGGTTATTACCACTTTGAAAGCCAGAGCCTGTTCCTATGCAAGTAAATGAGAGCAGGGTTAGCCATTATGTTCTATTCTTTGTCCTAAGAAGCATTATTTAAATGAAAAATACAGCTGACAATTCATCTGAACTAGAGATCAAAAACTGCACACTTGCAGTTAAAACAGAGCTCCTAACATCTTGTTGCTAAAAGCAGACCTCTCCTGAGCTAGTCACACAAGAACATCAGCATCCATCCATAAAAAAAGAGGTGGGAGACCTCACCTGCAACCAGAGGAGGCAAATGCAACACAAATGTGTTAACGGAAGGCAGCATTTCACAGCAGTTACCCCACTGAGAGGACAGGAGCCAGGTCTCAGAGCTTCAACACCCACCTTTACCACACAGACACCACCAGGCAACATTCTCATCCCTCTTCTTTCAGACTGGATGGGAAGGGGAGTGTGAGGTGGCACTAATATGCAGATAGAAAGAGATAACTCAGCAGCCCATTCCAATTGAGTCCAATTAACTCAACAGCTAATTCCAATTAACTCCACCCAAAACAAAATCATTTCAAGCTTTTAATGCTATAAGGTATGTCTGGGGAAGTGCAGGAAGGCACAGCAACGAACCTGTCATTTCCCACTTGCTCAAAGGCAAACCCTTTCATTCAGTACTTGATGCTTAGCCAAGTTTATCACCTATCGCTGGCTTCTCTTAGTCATTACATAAAGAAACCACATTAACCATACTGCTGTCCAGGGCTGCAGAGGTCTCTTAACACTAAGAAATGCTATTAATGGTGTAAAGGAGAAACAAGTTGCCTGGGCTGCGCTCTCACTCTTTCCTGCCCGTTAGAGAAAAGCAATCCCCATATTAAAGGTGGGAAAGAGGCTGCTGTTTTCCATACAATGGATGAAATGCATCAAGCATAATCTCCAGGACACAGAAACAGAAGACTTAAAACAGACCCAAAGGTGCTGGTCACTTGCACGGGCCTGAATGTCACCCAATGACACGCACACATCTGACAAATAGCAGAAAGGAACTTTCTGTGCTAGTGCATTTTTCTTTGCAAGACAGATACTATCACTACATTAGTCATGCTAGAGCTGAACTGTCACAGCTCTTTTGTTATTATTATCCAGAACAGCTATCAGCCAGATTTGTACTATTAAATTCCTATAACATAGAATTACTCGATACCCAGGAAATGCAGTATTATGGAAATCCTGTTATTCCCCAGCTTGTTTTTTCTTCTCTCTTTACAAGGTTCTTTCTGTGCTGGCTGCCCTACAGGAAACTACAGGAGTCAAGCTGTACCGAGGGATATCACCCTGCAGGCTTGGGGGGCTGCTGGCTCTCACAGCATTGCTCTCCTGAACCAGCCTCTATCCTTTTAAACCAGTTTCTTTTTGAACATAAATAATTCAATGCAGAACATAATTTTTTTTTAAAAAATGCTTATTTTTTCTATCAGCCAATTTATCTTGTGTAATAGCTGACACACACTAGTCCTTTGAGCTGACTCAATGAAGAAAGCAGTCCTGTTTTCTTCACAGAATACTAATATAGTCTTCGGAAGTAACTTTCTAGACTGAAGCTCACAGAGGCAGCACAATCAGGCCTCTTCAGTGAGATGATGAAAAGGCAAAGTATTCCACAAACCCAGCATCTTGCCTGGCCTCTGTGCAATACAGGAGAGAGGTTCCTGTGGTGGAGAAACATGGATGGAAGCAGTATGACACGGTTGCCTTGTTGGCTTCATCTGCTGAATTCCTGATGCAGAGGTGGACTCCTGGTTCACAAAAATGTGAAAATCACAGCCCTGAGAAACAGGCGTCCAAGAGACTGTAAGGAACAGCCTTGCAAATCAGTGTGCACACCATCATCTCCAGGAGGATCCTGCTTGCTGCCCTAGAAAGCAGAAGAGGTCTCAGTAGGAGGAGAATCTTCCCTAAATTGGACAAAAGCTCATCAAATCAAGGCAACAAGCTGGTCAAATGACAACCCTGCACTCTGAGTTCAGACATGCCTTCAGTCTTCAGTACAATCCCTCCGATGAAGTTTAATTTTCAGCAAAGCCACATAAGATGATCCTTCCACAGGGATCACTGGGCTTCTCTCTCTGGCCAGAGCATCATGGCACAGCAAGTCTATTCAGGGATGCAGACGAAAACCAACTTTTCAAAATAAGATGTGGGGGAAAAAGGAATTGTTTTTTCACTGAAAAAGATAGGATTCTCTTGAGTGGCCACCAACTGTAGGGGAGGAGATGAGCCCAGCAGACCCAACACTGATCAGCTCCAACCTCCCTCCTCTGAATTCATACCAAGCCACTAATTTGGGTCTAAATGACAGCAGCAGGAACCAAAAACTGCCAGCTCTTTCCTGCCACTTGTTTCTGGTTAGAATTAGACCATAACAACAACAATGCAACTCTAAGTCTCTCCTTTCTTTATGCCTATGCATAGGCGATGTGAGGCACAGAGAGGTGAAATGTCTTGGTATCTGTGTGGGAGAGCTGGGAACATCAAGTAGAGGGATTTATCTCCACTAAGCCCTGCTGTGACTAGTAGACTATGCTGTCTTACATTAACAAGCAGATTTCTGCAGTGTTCAGGCTCTGTTCTCCTGCAGAGATTGCTGCAAAGAAGACAATGGAGACAGAAAGTGCCTCAGATTCTTTAGGACTACCCCACCACCATGCACATGTCCAAATCAAGAGTAAGAAACAGCAAGATGGTTCCTGTTGTGCTGCATTTCACCTGAATGTAGTGGTCCTGTCTCCCTCAGGAAACTACATAAAAGCAGCAAGAAAACTGCCCAGGACACAACTTTACTGGCAGTAGAGGCACATCCATTAGCCAAAAGACTGTTTAATTTAATATTTGTTTACAGCCACTGGGGATTTCCTGAGATTAGATGCTGGTTAATCAAACCATAAAGCAGCCATCCAGCACCTGTCCCACAAAGTTTAAAAGCCATCTTCAAATAAAATAAAGGGACTTGTACCAAAGCAATATGGAAAATTATGTTTCCAACACAATTTCCCCTGCTTCTCTTTTTTCTCCCTATCTGGCATATCACCACCCACATGAAAGCCGAAGAGAGACTGTAGTACCTGGTTACACAAGGGGAGCCCATCACAGTAGCAATTCAAAACCTTGTTCCATAATCCAGCAAAATTTTTTAATCCATAAATCTCACTGATTGACACATCTACCCATCCCCAAAGCTGTCCATCCACTACAGCAGCAGCCTCATCAAGTGCATTGAGAACTTTGCTGTTGCATGTCCCTGCTGCATTAGCTGGAATTATTACATCCAGCTGCACAGCATAAAGCTGGAAACAATTTCATTAGGGTCCCATTAGGCTTAGATGGGTCAGTCTTTTTACATGCAAGAGTATAGTGGGGAATAGCTTTGGGCAATAATTTGAATGCATTGCTAAAACCATTATCTGAACTACAGATTTGTATTTACTGGCACAGGCTTCCACCCATCTCACAGCAGCCCACACCAGCACTTTGGGTATTTAAAGCATGGTGGGTCTGGTATTTAAAGCATTGTGGTGCTCACAGCAATGCTCCTCCAGGCTCCTCCAGGAACCTTAGGCACCACAGGGACGTGAGGATCATTCTGACTAGTTCACTACTTTCTGAATAACCCCTGGAAGCTGCCACTAGGCTGGGGAATGACTCAAAGAAAGAACATGTGCTGAAAAATCAGTCCTGCTTTGCTTGGTGCTTTGCAATTTGCAATTTCCCATGTAACTACTGGCCCATCCTGACCCAGCAAGAAATCTTAAAGGCACAAGTTCTTTATTATGCTGATTTAGGATAACCCTATATGAGATATGGCACAAGTCTAATGATCCAACCACTAGGGATTCTGATTTTTTAAGATGATAATTCAGTGTATCCATTCAGCTAAACAGAAAGCTCTGTGTCATAA
Source organism: Chiroxiphia lanceolata (assembly GCF_009829145.1). Taxonomy (NCBI): domain Eukaryota; kingdom Metazoa; phylum Chordata; class Aves; order Passeriformes; family Pipridae; genus Chiroxiphia; species Chiroxiphia lanceolata. The sequence goes on from NC_045644.1 coordinate 12,972,127, forward strand.
TAAAGCTGTCATGATGTTCTGGAAATATGGTCTCACTGGAGGAACACATTGTAATTTTATATCCAGCTATTTAAGAAGATGAGACCAAGCCCTGAGTGACAGATACTTTGATGAAACAACACATGAATTAAATATAATAATAGAAAAACAGTAAAACAGAACTAATCGAGGCCCCCGTGTTGTACTGTGAGCAGTGACATTTGCATTGGGACAGGGCATTCCCATTCAGACAGCTCCAAATCCTCCATGAGTATCAGTAATTAAAGTCTGTCATGCAGCCAGCAGGAGACAGGTTTTGTCACCCCAAGTTTTGCAGAAAGTGAGGTCAACATCCCACCACAACCTGTGGGACCCCCTGGCTGCTGGTGCAGCCCTGTGCACTCCCTCCTGCCTGGGCAGGCAAGGGCTTCACCTCCTCTTTGCTCTTTGGAATGGTCACCATGTCCTTCACTTTGTTAGGCTTTTCCCAGTGGAAAAAATACTGCACACTCCAGCTAGATTCCTCTCAAAATTCAGATCTAGGACCTGCAGTCATAGTAACACTAAGGAACACTCAATGTATTTCTCCTCATAAAGTTAAGATGTAATTTTACATCAGCCTGTCTCTCTACATGCAGTGTTCTCCATATCCATATTTAATCTAGTAAAGAGAATATAACTGGGTTCAGGAAAACAGCTTTTTTCCAGGTTTCCATGCAAGCTGGATCTCAAAACCCTTTTTTATGTCAACAGCAGACAACTGTTGTTGCTAGACTTCATCTAGCAGGGTTGGGAATTAACTTAAAAATGGCAGCTGGAAGCATTAAACATTTATTGGACTGGAGTGCATTGATTTTGGAAATTAACACTTTGCAAATTACTTCTGTGTGAACAGTAATTAAACAGTCAGTCACAGTCCAGTCCAGGTTCTGAATAAACTGCAACTCTTTCTGTAAAACATATGCATACATAAAACCACTAACACTTCTCTACTGATTTCCATCTGCACACACCAAATTGCTCTGTGATGATGAATTAAAATTAATTAAAACTTTGGAATGGTTTTCCACATAAAGTTGGAACAGTGCGAGCCCTTGTGGCGGGCACTCAGGCATCACGCCAGTTAAGCTTTCAGGAAGCAGGAGTAGCTTTAAAATACCAAGGACTCCGTGACCTCGTGGTCCCAGTGCTAGTAACGCTGGGGTTGAAGTGATGATAACAGTGGGATTGAACTGGTGCTTGTAACAGGGGGGAAACCATGAGAAAAATTCAGCTGATACTGCCAGGACCCTTACAGGCTCTACATGTGATCCAGGAATAAAATCATAAATAGCATAAAGCTGCTATTTGCTTTTGAGCTCACTCGTTCATGTGGGAATAGATTTGCTCAAGAGATATTGCAATTTTATTCCCTTAAGAAAAATATTCATCTCCCACTTGTGCTATTGCATGAAAAGTAATGAGACTCATGTAGTCTTTAATACACCCTTTTTAAAACAAATATGTTTTAACTCTGCTTTGAAAGTAGCTTCCTTTTCCAGAACTACAGGTCTTTCTTTCAAACACTGTTCAGTAGCCTTTCCAGGACTATTTTCCCATTCACTGCACCTTCATACTCAGGATGGTAAGCATGTCCTATTCATTAAGGCACTAGCTGAAGCCTCATGAAAGGTATTGGCTGATGGTACTTTACTGACTTGGAAGTAGTGGGTACCAACCTTTACTTCTTCAGCACTGAGTGCTGTACGCTGTATTTTGTTACCATAGCTGGATTTATTCCATGCTCTGACTACATCACTGATTTTTTACTTTCTCTCTTCCCCCAAAACATATGGACTTACAAACCCCTCAGAAACGAACAAACCCACCTACAAAGGGACGGTGAGTGTGTCAGTCAAACTCTGAGCTCTCCTTGCGTCTGTGCCAATGGAATGGCAGAGGCTCCCCACAGACTGTGCTCGGCCATAAGGAGCTTATTCTCATTTTACAGGCAATGCTGTGCTTTGCTGTGGTGGTCAGGGGGGGCACAGAGGGGCTGCTCTCCCTCAGCAGCCAGGGACTAATCCTGACCTCACCACACTCTGTGTTCCCAGGTACCAGCCAGCTGCAGCAGTGCACGGGTGGAAACGCAGAGCTGGCTCCACAGCAGCACTTGCACCCACAGCATAAACCCCAACAGAGGCACGGGGCAGATGAGGAGAAATCAGAGGGCTTCTCTGGCTTAGCCCAGCCAGGTGAGGACAGGGTACTGCTGGGAGTGTAGGAGGGGTCTTAAGTGCAGGGGAGTGGTGGTACCTTGCACAGATGCAGTTAGGAGCTCAGATGGGATGTGGATGTGCTGGCAAGACTACGCTCATTTTATTGTGTGTACATGCACACAGACTTCTTTTGTTTGCTTTCTCCCTTTCTGTCCCATTCCAAGGTGCAGATTGGGTTCATGTCCCCAGGAAGTCATGAGCGAGTTGGCAGAAGAAGACGAAGAGAAGGCGGCTGCCAGGAGACTTTAATGAGAGCTCCATCTTACTCTCATGATACAGTTAAGAGTCACATAATGAAACAGAGGCTGGTTTGTTTGTTTTTTAATGAGCTCTATTTATATTTGACTTTAACGATCCTCATTCATTTCCTCTGCATCAAACCTCCACTGCTGAAATCTTGTGCATCAGAGTTAATAAAGGGCAGCTATAATCTGATTTACTGCATCATTCCAAACACGAATGTACTCACAAGAGGGCTGATAGTTTACAGCAGCAATGTTTAAAGCAGAAGAATTGACAGCAAAATTGAACATAACTTCTGAACTGCCTTGCTGAAGTGATTCCATAGACTTGTCTGAAGCATTTTTTTTCCATGTTATTTTAACACTGAAAGATTAAGGTTGTTTTTAAAGCTAGGTTTATGCTTCACAAACTGGAAGCTGCTGAAAAGCAGGTGCCTTATCCAACAGATTTCATCTGGCTGTTAGGGATGCCCAAGTTTCAATATGTCAGAGAGAGCGGAAAACCAGAGGAATTGCATGTGAACCAACCCAAGGAATGCAAGTTGTCAAGTTTTTTACCTTCAATAATGCATTAAAAACTCCAACAAAAATAAATTAAGGGGGTTTGTGACTTACTCCCTGTGAAAAAGATTAAAACAGAAATCAGCATTAGTATTCCCTTGATTTCTCCCTGTCCTTAAAATAGAAAAGTCAATGATTCCAACATAGCTAGAAATCTGAAATGGAGGGTTTCTCCTTGGAGGAAGAAATTTTGCCCCTTTTTCCATATTTAAGCTTTGAAACAAAGAGAGCTTCATTCTAGAGGAGCAGCTGTGTAATTAAGACAATTTCAGGATGAACAGTGTGATTCGAGAGCCAAATACTATCTTAATTATATGCATTAATATTCTGCTAAGAAGATGCTTATCAAAAAAAAAAAAAAGATAGTTCATGTTATTGCACAAGGAAGGCCACTAAAAATATAAAAATAACCAAGAAGTGTGACAGTCCAAGACAGGGTGGGTCACTGCACAATGTGAAAGCGGCTTCCAGCTGCCGAGGAAGCGCCTGGCCAGTGATAGAGAACACCCATATCTGAGCAAGGAGAGAGTGGCCAAAAGTCATCTGTTGTCAGAGGTGAACACTGAATGAGGGACTTCTGCGTCAAAGGGAGAGTTGTCCTGTGGCTGCATCAGCTACTTGGGAAGGATTTTTGGCTGTGATCTGTTCTAATTTTTTGTGAAGAAAAGCAATAAGGAGAGTATTCACAGAAACAGGCAGAAAAGTGAGAACCAGAGATCAGGACAGGCGGGCTAGAGAGACAAGTCTCGTTTGCTGGACTTGGGCACTGGAATGCTCTCCTATTGTGGAGACACAAGTCAGTCCTCATCTACAGACCACCCCTATTGCCAGGATTGGGTGAGGAGCAGCAACTGGCCCTGAGTGGCTGCCTGGGGGAGCCTGGCTGGCAGGTACACAGCAGCCAGTGCCCAGTGGACGGGAGCAGTGGGGGTTAGGAGCTGGAGAGCAATGTCTGTCACTGCCCCAGGAGGAACTGAGCATCCCTCGTCAGAGCCACAGTGTGATCCCACACTGCTCTCCCACCTCTAACCAAGGCTGCATGGCAACACCACAGCATCAGCTGATCAAGAGAGAAAAGAAGGGATTTCCTTGTAGGTTAGGAAGCCACAGCTGGGTGTGGAACTCCTGATTCCACTATGAACAAAAAAACCCCAACACAATGTCTCAGAAAAGCCAGAGGTGCCCTGCTTGTACTGGAACACTGATTTAAGGAACTTGCAATTGTACAATGGCATGGGCTCTCCAGTCTCAGGTGCATGAGGTGAGACTGGGGGATTTCTGGCTCACAGCCTCACCATGGGGCCCTGCACTCCCATCAGCCCCAAGAAATGAGGTAGGCTCCACGTGTGAATGGGAGATCTCTAAGGAAAACCCAGGTGTTGCAGGAAGCAGAGCAGGGAATACAAAAGCATCACTCTTTCTGCTGAACAGGCAAGGAGACAGCATCATGCAGAGGTGCTATGCAGGATGAGACTTGGTGCAAGTGCACTTGGCCCTCCTGCCCTTTGATTCTCCCCAAGAAACACAAGCTCTCTGCAGCAGGAATAATCTTCCTATCACAAGCTGGTTTAAAATAATAATGCCTACAAATGTTTAAGGACTCAGAATTCAAATGACATGTGGCAGAAACACAGCAGCCTGGTTGTCCTGGGAAGAAATGCTCTATTCTGCGTACAGCAAAGGGCAGGCTGAGGGCTGAACTACAAGTTAGCAGAGTCCAAATTTGTCCAATTCTCATGTCCTACTAATCCACAGGCCATGGTGGTGAGGAACAGATACTCAGACTCTCTATTGCAGAACAATTTGGATGCAGAGCCAAATCTTGCCTTCAAATTATTCCCAAGATCCAGTGCATGAAGGCTGTTATGCTGCACAGGAAAAGCAGCAACATTTAGCCTTCAGGCTGGAATGGCATCCTATGGTCCAGTGGCTCCAATGTCTCCATCTCAAAGCAGAAAACTCATCAGTGCCTTCCAGTACTGTCTCAGGCACCCAGCGCAGGGATGGGATGGGATGGGAGAGGATGGGATGGGGACAATTCAATAAGAGTACCCAAGACATTCCATTTTAATCTCTAAACTGTTTAGAAAACACTTTTCTCACCCAGCTCAAGAGCATTTCACCTGTGTGCTTTTGACACTACAGAGGTAGAGAGACATTTCAGACTTTCTCTTGCAGCTTGTCACGCACAAGGCTAACAGCCCCAGTGCCATCCCCTGGGAAGGGGAGATGGAAGGGCACCCATCTCACAAACAAATGCTGGATTGTTACTCAACTACACGGAGGGCCAAGGTCTCATTAATTAGCACTGACATTTACAACAGAGACCATGAGATATGAGTGATACAAAGATGGATAAATTCCAAAAGGATTAGGGAGCAAAAAAAGGCTGCGGGAGTTGGTTGTTTTGTTTTTTCTTATTCTGAGTTTTCTTTGTAAAAAGAGACTATTGACATTTGAATTCCTTTTTCCATTAAAATGGAAAAGAAAATGTAGTAATTCTTCTGCCGTGTATCTAAATTGCAAGGTGCTGCACACCACTGAAATGAAAAAGGAACCCTTGGACTGGACAGTCTCCAGTCACTGGTTTTGTGTGTGGACCTGAAGGTCACAGATCAGGAGGTGTTTTGTGGAAAGGGTCTGGTCTTTGGTTCAAAGGATTTCCAAAAAATGTGAAAGTCCACCAGCTGTCTGCTTCTGCTGACACAGGGTTAAGCTCATGATAAAATAAAACTATATGCTCTTTCACATTTGCATCCCAAACCAGAATAAGCCTACTTTGATGCTCTTGTGGACTTGGCTCCTTCCACTATCTTTCATGTGCTCCAGTTGACATCATCAGGCATTCAGATTCCTTGGATGAGTTCCTCAGGCATTGACCAGTGGGATTCTGCCTCAATTTATGACTCTCTTCTATATGGCAATGCTAACAGCAGAAACAGCTGCCCTGTTTCTGTGCACTAATTAACCCCATTTCTCACCTTCATCTCTGCTCTGTTGCTGATCCCTAGGAAAGGATCTTCAGAATTCAACAGAGAACCCCAAATCTAGTTCTGGAGAGTTAATCCACTGACAGTGATAGTGGGACAGAGGAAGTCTGGCAGAAGGGGAGCAGATCCTGTACTTAATCTCAGCCCAGAGGCAGATCCTCCACCACCACCTCAACCTCCCCATTCTTTCCAGGGTGAACATAGGAGTTTCACACTCACACTGAGCTCTGGGGTCTCCTTTCCTCTCCCCTTCCCAACCTGTAGATTCAAAACTCACCAAGACATTAGTATGCCATTAGACTAGAGGGCAGAAGTGTTAACATCTGCAATCTGCATCAGCTGGAGAGGCAGGAGGACACTTAATGTATGTCTATGACAATTGGGCAGGGCAGAGACAACCTTCTACCTTTATTTAAAACCTTATTTAAACCAAGTCAGAAAACCCCATCACCCTGGTGTGGTTTTCCAAAGCACAACATATAAAATGCTCACAAGCACTACAATCCTCAAAACAGCTTTCCTCTCTCCTCTTGCCATCCTGCTAATTGTGATGTCTGGGGCTATAAAAAGGCACAGCACAAGAGCATGTCTCTCATTCCGATCTGCTTCCATGTTTATAACCATAGCTTATCTAATGACACTTAGGAAGTGTTACCAAGGAGACTGTTTGCATCCTGCATGATGTTGCTAAAGCAACACTGCTAAATTAGATGCAGCTCTCTTAGCCTTCACCTACTGCATTTGCATTGCTATTAAAATGGAATAGTCACAGGCTTAAACTATATTTGAGTCATTCACTCATCCAAACACCTGAAAATAGTCCAATGGCAGCAGTTATGGAGTTTCCCCTTAAATCTAGCCCATCTAGGTCTCCATCTCTTACGTGTATTTCTAGCTTGCCCATCAATGTGACCTGCAGACAAAACAAGCCATCTTTCATACCGCAACCTTCCTCCACAGGACATGTTTTCCCTATACGTTTGGCTTTTATTTGAATACATCAGGAGATTTTAACTGTCATAAATAATTACAGCATCTTAGCATTTGATGGAGCACAGCAGAAGGCAATTTGTAAGTAGCATTAATTTTTGAGACACAAGATGGCTCAGAGGCACTGGAAATGCGACAACTTGCCTGGAGTTTATGGGTCAGCTGTTCATCCTTACCCTGAGTCTTGGTTCAGCTGTAAAGAGTCACCATTCAAGGGCTTCAAGATGGCCCATGGAAAGATTAAAAGCTAAATAATAATTATTTATTTTACCCTAAATAATAGGGTAAAATACTCATTAAGTAGGTGATACTAAAATTGAAATAAATTAAAACTATCCATCACAGAATCAACTAGGTTGGAAAAGACCTCTGAGATCAAGTCCAACCTTTGACCTAATACCACCTTGTTTACTAGACCATGGCACTAAGTGCCACATCCAGTCTCTTCTTAAATACCTCCACGTGACTCCACCACCTCCCTGGGCAGCCCATTCCAATGCCCAGTCACTCCCTCTGTAAAGAACTTCTTCCTAATGTCAAACCTAAATCTCCCCTGGCACAGCCTAAGACTATGCCCTCTTGTCCTACTGCTAGTTATAAACAAAAATAAAGGCCAGGAGTTATTCTAGGTGATGTTACAGAATAAATTAAACTTAGAAGCTCAAAAGACTACTGGTAGGAGGGAGAGTTAGCAACAGCAACCAAGAGGTGTGCTGGCAATGGTTTCCAAGGCAATCTAGAGTTTGGACATTTGTCAATATGCTAAAAACCGTAAAATTCAAATACCACGCCCCCCAGACACACATGTTAATGTAGAAATATGGACAACTGTCAGGAACTTTACAGCAATTATTACAATTGTGTAACAATGTATTGTATTTATTGTACCTATATAATAAATATAATTTAACTCTATTCTTCATCATACCAAGCAATGTCACTAGCAAAGACACTGGACTCTCTGAACTCAAGTATTCTGATGCAAATCAAGAGCAATGTATTACACCCACAGTTTTCTGTTCTGATGGTCTGAGCAGTACATTTCAGTCAACAACACATAACAATAACATGTCATCCTACCAATACCCAGCTGGAACTCTCCATCACTATTTAATATATTTATTCCAAAAATAAGTCCTGCTTTTAACACTTTCAAATTTAACAGATAAACTCAGGCGAGGACATAAATACTTGGCATCTGTCTCTGAATTCAATCGGCTTCCTGAATCAGAGCAAAAGCACCCTGTTCCAGCTCTGCTGCAGCGCGTAACATGGTTTGGGTGCCTCTTATTAATAAATCCCTGCTTTAGCCCAGAAGCACTACTAAAAAGCACACCTGGGAGCATTTTACTATATATAAAACCTCTGTTCCAACAGTAGATTTGATATTCCTGCAGAATCTAATCATAAGAAGGTAACTCTCCTTCCTGCCGAACAAGCTGCAGCACGAGAAAGCACATGTCCAGAAAGCATTTCACCTGCCAGCACCTGTAATTGCTCATGCCTGGGAATTTAGGCTGAAATACCAGAATCTGGTCCGGGAAAGAATTTGCTAGCAGTGTTGGGCTCCAAGTCAGCCAGCCAGCTATGTCCTTTGGCTTTTGTGCTTTTAACAATATTTAAGGATGCTTTTCAGAGGACTGGAAGAGAAGAGCTCAAGTGAGTCAGTGGTAGCTGAACACCATTGCCTCCTCTCAGAAGGATGCTGCCGATGCTTTGCTGGGCAGGGAGGGAGTGATGTGAGCAGATGGAGATGAATGGCTGCTCAGCTGGGTCAGTGGACTGGGAATACAGATAAAGACCTCAAGTCCTCATATGTCCACAGAAGGTAAAACTGGATCTCAAGTCTGGATCACATGAACTCTATAAGAATTTGATGGATATAGACTAATGTGTTCAACAGATGAATTGAGTCTTCCTCCTGCTGAACTGTGATGCAAAAGACAAATTGGTCATTTTACCTCCCTATACATCAGCCTACTTTAGGACGAGAGGATGGCACAATCTCCAATCTCTTTCCTGCCTCCTTGCAGCAGCTACAGTGAGGTTCAGTTCCTCAAGTTCTGTCACATAGCAAAAACATGATGGTTCAAGTCTCATGGGACTCCAGATCTACAACAGCCACACTCCCTCATGCTTCCTCTCATGGCCACACAAGAAAACTCCATGACAGTTTAGAAGGTGATCTACAGTCCTCTATGGGAAAGGGTTATGTCCACACAAAAGGCTGCAGAAGGTGCTTTTCAGCTGCCCCTGCTCAAGGGGCACTTTCCCAGGATCCAACCCTTCTTGCTGACTTCAGGAGCCCCATGTGAAACAGGACAGGGGGATCTCCCAGGAAGGGTCAAAAATGAGGATTTGATTAGCAGCAAGGCACAGAGAGGGGAGGAGAGGGGTTATCAACCTTGCCACAGCCAGCTCCTCCTTCCCCCATGGGAAATAAGATCAAAAGGAAAAAGAGGTTTTTTTCTGTGCTGGCCATGCCTCTGAAATTTTCTAAGGACTTTCTGTTTGTTTTGGATCAGGTCCTAGACCCATGTGGACAGAGTTCAGCATGTCTGGATTATTTATAAGCAAAAAGGTTCCCTCTGCAACCAAGTATGTAGAATACCTTATTAAAACATGCCCTGCTCTGTATCTGACCATGGAGTTGGCATGAAGAAGTTCTAAGCACACCCTAAGAAACGCTGCTGGACTGAGAGTTGTCATTACTTCCCTCATCTCAGTTCCTCCATGGGCTTATCTAAACTATGTCATAAATCTTCTGGGTTTTGTCTGAACTCTCCTCCTCCTAGTGACATTCTGTACTTCTGAATAATGTTGTCTCCATATGAATTACAAGGGACACAGTTAATAATGCTCCACCAGAAGCAAGGGAAGCAGTGGGAAAACAGCTAAAAGCTACATTGAACTGTTTTCTTACTTGTAATCTTCTGTCATACTCTGAGTTGGAAGATTAGATAACGAGACTATTTATAGCAGCATTGCTGGATGTGTATCACAAAACCTTTATTGTAAGACCACAGCAAGTATAAAATTTTAATTTTGCCTGCTACTTCCCTGTGTCACAGCTTCATTTGCAGCAAACCATTTTTTCTTTTGCTGTAGGGCTATTAATAATGGATGTAGCATTAATATTTCCAAATTGGGAGTTTACCCTCAGTCAGTGTTCCCACTCATCACTCCGTAATTTGTCCTCCTGGACTTCATACTGGACTGACAACAGGAGACTGAGAGTATCTGCTCAGCCACCAAATCCACTTTCTGTGGGCAAGAGCAACCAGAGCTCACTCCATTCCCTGCTACACGTTCCACCTGCACAACTTCTCTGGTTGAAATCTTAAGCTGCTTTTAATCTCTCTGCTACGTCCTCCAGTACACACATGTAGGGTCCAAGAACAACTGTCCAAAGGAAATGCACTGTACACCAGATGATCTCCAGGGGCCGTGAGGCACTCGGCAGATGGTGAGAACTTTCTTCCACAACTAATGCAGGGCAGATTTCAAGCAAAGAGGAGCAAAGCTCTCATCTGTCAGTACTTATCACTTGACATCTCAACTCTAAACCTTTAAAAACAAAAGGTATTTGTGGTTTTAATTAGGAAGAACTTTGCACCTTTATTTTATTTCATGCCTGTTAATGTGATTGTTGAGAGGTTGTACCATTAAAACTAAATGATATACAGAAATGGGAATAGGAATGTAGAAATCCAGTACTAACATCAGAGGTCACCCAGGTCCCTCATTATGTTTTCACTGCATTTTTTAATAAAGAAAGTAAATTTCAACTACTTCTTTCTGTATTTGATGAACATAATCAATTAGGAACATTTTCTCTTTTCCGTTTTCTATCACATCTATTTAAGTGACTCACTCACATAATACACAGATTCTGTTTGCAACATTTACAGTTATTTGTGTCCCATCTTCTACAGTGACTCAATATTTCTATGGGAAACCATCTCTTCCCTTCCTGCCTAGTAAATACTTGTTAAGTATAAAAAATTAGACATTCGTCATGGACAAAAATGATCTTGCAAGATAGGTATTTAGAAACACAATGGCACCAGTTGCCTAAATCAAAGAAATCATGAGTAATACCAATACAATTAAATGCTATATTAAAGAGGTATCACTTAAGGAGGAATTTGAACTAACCTTCTGATGAAGATATGGAATCTGGATGGTAGATAAGCTCTGCATCTGTGTCTGCTTGGCTTATCTGGACAAAGCCTGTCCAGTAGTAAGTTAAGATCCAACACTAAGCTTTACATTAGATGGTGGTGATGAGCAGTAGAACACAAAAAACAGTCACATCTCCATCCAAGTAGCAGTTAAGGGGAAATCAAGCAGAGCTCATGCCTAACAGAGGACAACAGCAGGGTTTTTGAATCATATGTTGATATATGGGCAGTCAATGTAAACTCGAATGAATCAAGCACTACACGATTACACTACTTCTGACTGGGTCAGGGTGTGGACCACAGTTTTCAAGCAGGGTGAAGCCACAGGGATGTTCAGAGAGGGGCTGCTGACAAAGACTTTCATATTCCCATTCATCTCCCCAAGTAAGAAAACCAATACTTCAAAAGTGTCCCTGATTATTCCACTGGGACAAATGATCCCAGATTTTCAGCTCTGCTCAGCATCCCATGGTCCCTGGGCTCATCAGAAGCTGAGCTCCCTCTTTGCTAACCCACTGGCTAGTTACTGACAGCACAGCACCAGCTATTCACAGAACTCACTGGTCATTATTTTGCTGAATTGATCTTCTCAAGTCCTGATGCTAGATATAGGATGTGTTCTGCTCGTATCATAAAAATTATGAGATCAAGTCAACAGGGAATCCCTGCATACACCCATGCACATGTGTGTAAACCCACATACAGAGGAAAACCTGGAAGCGTCAGTGTTACCAGTGCGAAGCTCAAATACTGCTTACAAAGGAACAACAGAGGAGGGAAACTCCACAAGCAATGCCAGTACTTTTATTTTTACTAAAATGTTATTACTGTTTAAAAAAAAAGGTTACATTAAGTTGTAGCCAGGTGGGCATCGGTCTCTTCTCCCAGGCAACCAGCAGTAGGACAAGAGGGTACAATCTTAAGCTCTGCCAGGGGCGGTTTAGGTTGGATATTAGGAAGAAATTTTTTACAGAGAGAGTAATCAGACATTGGAATGGGCTGCCCAGGGAGATGGTGGAGTCACCATCTAAAAACCCTGGAGGTTTTTAAGATGAGACTGGATGTGGCACTTAGTGCCATGGTCTAGTAACTACGGCAGTGTTGGATCAAGGGTTGGACTTGATAATCTCGGAGGTCTTTTCCAACCTAGTTGACTCTATGATTTATGAATGGTTTTTTTGAAACTAAAAAACCTGCCATGACACTTTATCGCTGAGACTGACAGCAAACTATTAAGATTTACTTTTCAGAATTTTGCATTAAATAGCCCTATGGTTTAACCTGAGAGTTTTCTGACAGCTGAGAATCCTTCCCTATGCTTCAGCAAAGAGCTGAACTGAGCCAGACTAATGGAGGATTGTATAAACATAATACCACCATTGCATCCTCTACCCTGTAATTTTAAAACACAATCCTATTTTAATCCTGTAATTGAAAGGCCAAATAACCAGTAGAGTAAACATGAATTTATATACAACACACTTTTACCAGCTCGGGATCCCCAAGAATGAATGGAGATGAAAACTTACCCCATATAGTCACATTAACCCAGATCTTAGTATGGGTAAGTATCCAAGAGTCTGCCCTCCTTCCCAGCTACTCAGCTAGCAATGCCCTAGTTAGCCAGGTTAAAAGGCAGCTCAGGGTCATGGATACATGTCCTACTCAGAAGAAACTTTAACCATTGCCAGACCCTAACTTCCAGTTAAAATTCAGCTCTCATCCCCAAAACTACTTTGGTACTTGTGGCACAGAACTGAGCACCTGCACAGAGCTGTGATTAAAGCGAGAAACTACTTTGGGATTTGGCAGTTTGCAGCACAGCACTGAGCACCTGCATGGTGCGTGATTAAGGTTAATCTGAGATCAACTGTTTCTAGATGGAGACAACCCTGAAACACAGGTGTTGTGGATCCTACTCCTTGAGACAGCCAGAACTGGATTACTCAGATGTCCTAAAATTTCAAGGCAGACCAAGTCAGAGCATGTGTGGGTCCCCAGCTTGAAATAAGTAGCCACTGTGAGGGTACGCACTGTAATACAACATGTACTTATGTACTTGCCACGGGCAACAATTTCAGCAATGCAGAAGTAGCTGGTTCCTGCAATTATCCTAGCAGCAGTAGGTAAGAACAGCTGCCAAATCTGAAATATTCCAGGCCTCTGTATTAGAAATCTTCCCAGATATGGGAATAACCACAAAAGCTGCTATTTCAACAGTGTAGGAAACAAAATGAAGTGGGGGCTACTTAGGCTTCTGTCATTGGGAGGTCAAGGTAAGCAAAGAGAACCTGCTTTCTTTTATTCCAGAAGAGTCCACAAATGCATAAGCAACTGTATTTGTCAAAATCACAGTGTGCAGGAGACACAGTCTCACCCAAGAAAGCTTGTACAGGGACCTCAACACAATCTCTTCTGTCCCCCAAATAAAGCCTTTATGTGATTTTGAGGCTGACTGGCAATGAACCACTCCGTAAACAACCGGGCAGGGATGCTCATGATAAAGAGGATGGATCCAGCTAGAGACCAGCCAACACCAGAACAGGCTCTGTCCCTCTATTTCCAACTGCAATGTCTGAACAATCCAGCTCCAGCTTTCGCTGTTGTGGAGAAGTTCTCATTTCAACACTATCCTTATCAGCTAAACACAGGTAGCCTTAGGAAGATGCCCTTGGGAAGTTGATATGAGTAGGGCAAGTATGTGGTCTTTGTATGTCATAAACTTCAAAGGATTCCTCTTTCATGACCTCCTCCAATCTTCCATAAAATTGGACCCATTTTAGCATCCATAACATCCACTATTAATGAGCTCTACTGAGCAAGTAACTACTGCAGATGGTTACAGCCTCTTTTTGTTCAAAAGAAGAAGGAATCAGCTTCATTTGATAGCCTCCTAATTCTTGTACTGGAAAAGACAGTGAAGAGTGCAGCTCTGCCCCTTCTTTACATGCCCATCCCACGCCATTTCCCATCCTGGTTATCTCTTTTTCCAGACAAGAGTCCTAGTTTATTCAATCATGCCTTATATAAAATTAATCCAGACTTATGACTGTCCCTGTTGCCCTCCTCTGAACCTTTCCGAGTTCTTCTGTATCTTTCTTAAGATTTTGGAAGTGGATGAGCCAGAACTACATGCAGTATTCAGATTTACACAACAATCTTATTAGTGGCCTCTATTTTCTTCTGTTTGGCTTCCCTTACAATTTCTAGTATCTAATTTGCTTTTTTAAACTGCTATTGAGCCTGACATTTTCAGCTCTATCACCCCACTGATGTTTTGGTTCCTACTGGTTTTGAAGAGCAACCTTTCTTGCCTCTGAAAAATACAGAGAATCACCTGTGATCAAGACACCACATGATTTCCTGGGAAATTTCTGACAAGATGCATCAATACCTGCTCCACCACAAGGCTTCAGCACCCTATGAAAAGGACAATGGGAAAGGAAAAGTAAGAGCAATAAATTGTTGTGTTTGGAACACTGAGCAATTTTAGGCAGTTTAAACGCAATAAATCAAAGTTCAGTAGCTAGGAAAAAAATCTAGTGCTTGGGAGAGGGTTGAATAAATTTGAGAACCTCAGGCAGGAAGACCTTTATACCTATAACCCAGACACACTGACAGGTCAGAGGAAACCCCATTCTGTCCCGGGTCATCCCAGGACAGAATGAAAGCAGAAGGGCAGAAAGCAGAAGGGCAGAAAGCAGGAGGCATCCTTCAAAGCCTTGAATGATGAAAGTTCTGATTCCATAATGCTGGAAGACAATGAAATAGTACTTCAAAGAAGAACCAATTATGACAGCAATGGGAGCTGAGACTATCTCACAGTGTCACTATTGGTATTCCCCCCAGTGCACTGCTTGCACCCCAGCTTCTAAGTCCCATGACCATCAGTTGCTGATGGCTTTTTACCGCTCCCTTAGTTTTATTTAGTGAGTGCACAAAATGGAGCTGGCAGCAGGACAGTCTTTCAACAACATACAATTATCGAAATGCCTACGTCAGCTAGATTACTATCTTCTGCATGTATCACAAGCTCATAAAACACCAGTGAAAGGAGAAGAAAGTCCAACATATTTATGTGTGAGATATAATGTTTGGAACAGCAACTGCAAAAATGCAGGCAAAGACTGTATAATCATGACTGGTACCCTCCAGAGGCCAGGGGAAGCAGGAAAGCCTCTGCCTTCTTGGCAAAGTGCTGCAAAACAGGCTGCTCTTCTGGGGGCCTGCAGCCAGAAAGGTGGCAACACCCTTCATCAAGTCACTGCTGACTCTGACTTCAGGTTTCCTAGCAAAAGAATGGACTAAGAACTGTCCTGACAAGGTACCAGTCTGCTTCATGTGATACTCTGGACATATAAACCTCAAATCATCCCACAGAGATCACCCAGGCACATGAGTAAAGCTCTCTGTATGAATGAGCAGGCAGCCATGGAAGCACCCAGCACAACATGACTCAGATCTCAACGGGAGGCTCCAGATGCCACTGTAATGCAAATAAAAAAGAATAACCCATGAGTAATCACCCACTGCTGAAAAGAGAATCCCTGACAGCTCAGCCTGTTTCTGTAATATTGCGCATGCGTTCTTTTGCATAAGTATCATAAGGTCCATTAACCTGTGAGAAAATCAACAGGAAGAAATCCTGTTTGCTGTCACTCACCAGAGAAATCTACCTTCCAAGGCAAGAAGAGGCTCAGGAAAGAGCACCAACCTGAGCAGGAGGCTAGAGGAGAGGATTTAAGAAAGGAGACAGTAATACTTCTTAGATTCTACAATGTAATATTGATCTGCTGTCTACAGCAATGGCTAAGACTTCTTGATGCTGAGGACATGGAGACAAGTGAGGACAAAGAGCCGCTTGTCCATGGAACACAGGAGATGGCATATAGGTCCTATCTCTCACTTCTGACCCAAGAGCTACCAAAAACTGCATTTCTAGCATCCTAGACCAGCAAATCTGGGAACTACACAACAGCCTTAAAAGAGTACACAGCCCACACATCACAGTAGGAAAGGTTAAATACATCCAGTAAGACTGAGCAGCACTCAGCAACAGCCAGAGACTGGGAAAAGGTAACACTAGGCAAGGAGGGGAACTTACCGAGCTACACCAGGATTAGAAAGAAGAGTTAAGAGAGGAGATTGAATAAACCATCTTGCAAGAACCTTGGGGCAGGGAGATGGGTTGAACCAGGGATGTATGTCTTGAGAAATAATAGAAGTCTCCTTGGACAGAACAGTTCAAGCCAGACTGCCCTGACACAAGTAAATAAACAGTACACAGAGCCACCGGTGCAAAGGTCAATCTTTTTCATCTCAGAATACAGGAGATTAGATACTGCTGGAGTTTTCCCACTCCAAACAGCCATACACACCTTGTTTGATAGTTATCACAAACCATATTTCAGAGAGGGTGGACAGCAAAAATTTCCTGGAGTTTATCTGGCTACATCATTAAGGAGATTGTTACCAGATAATCATAATCTTTTGCTCAGCATTAGGAAAGTACACAAAGGATCACCTTCTGTCACCCTCGACAAACAGCCACATCTGGGTTATGGGAAGGGAAATACTCACAGGAATGCTGAAAATAATCTCACCTCAACCTCCCCATCATGATATCACCAAGTGATAACCTCTTTTCAACCACTGTCCAGAACTTCAAGTTTAACAGCTCCATCAGAACCATGGCATCTGATCAGCTGTGGTCCTGGAGGATCTCTGTTTCCACTGACTGTCTCCAAACCAGCCAAAGCCTGAAGGCAGAATTGTGGCACCAAAAACTTGGATTAACAATATAGACAGGATATACTGCTTTGGAGTAAGTGCTTGCATGTAGCGGTTTCTAGTGAACAGTAATGTGAAGTTCTTTTACAAAGGGCTGGACATAACAGATTTTAAAGTACTGCCCTACTCAAAAGGCAACTCTAAAATCATCAATCAGCCCAGGGTTCCAGGTTTACTCATGTAGGAATCTTCAGAAAATACCTGCCTAATTCAGTTACCTGGTTTTAAAACTGCAGCTGAAGTCTGAGAAACAAGCTGGGAGCTTTCCTCCTTAGGCATGACCATCAAAAGCAAAACAAGTACTCTCCCAGCCATGTCAGCTTTTGTGTTATGCCTTTAACCACCAAAAGTATCACATGGTCTTCAGAAGATTTATGTAACTAAAGGTGACCATTTTTAGTGGGATTCACAGAAAGGCATAAAAATTTGCCTCACATGGGCAACAACTGTACCATGTACAGAGGTCTTTCTGCTTACATAGCAAAGATGAACTTGTAAGGTTCAGGGACGCAGTTCAAAGTCTCCAGACCACCCTGGGAAACAACACAATCATAGCTCTTTTTTTAGCAAGAATGAGCCCAAATCACTCCTTGGCACCAAGTTAGGTAAGAGATCTTCACAGAAGAAAGTACTAGATGGTGGCCAACTTATCAAAGTTCAGTATCCCTAACACTGAGCCAGACACTGCAGGAAGAACAACTGGGGACCTTCAACCATAATACACTTTACAAAATGTTAAATGGCAGATATATAACAAAACTGTGTGACATTCATACTTTTGCTGCTATGCCTCGAGTCCATTTTACAGAAACCTGTCAAATGCAATCAGATTTGTTTATTCCACATTTAAATGTAGGACCTGAGGCAGTCTGGTTTCAAAAAAAGACAGAAAAGGCACATATTGTCTCTGGCAGTTGCTTGTTTTTTACAACAAAGGCAATGCCTTGTTCAGTCTTTATTCCAAATAAAAATTATTTCAATGCTCTGCTACATTACAGTCTTGAAAACATTTCTGCTTGCTGCTTCAGCACAGGTAGAAATTTAGATAAAATGGAAATTAAAGGAAGAAATAAAGAAACAGAGTGTCATTAACACACAATTCCCACCCTCCCCCCCACATCAGGTGATTCATACAGAGCATCTTCAAATCTCACATAAGCCACTGATAATGGATTAAGTAGCAGTGTCCCTTCTGGCTCCAGTTTATAAATTCTTATCTGCTTAAGGTTGCTCCATAAAGACTTCCAGCTGACAGCATGATTCTTAAAGAGACAAATCCTCCCTGGCAGTTTACAATTGCATACCAACTATTACAGCATTGCATGTGCCTTCATGTTTACATTGATAGAGGATGATGGTTCACTGGTTAGAGTTCAGTATCCCCCTCCTTGCAAGTGTAATTTTAAGCAGAGACATTGCCTGGGCTGAGTTTCTGGCTTTGCCCATGACAGAGCAGTGAGCATTCCTCATGTCTCCGTGTATGGCCATTAAAACAGCCATGATATAATCACCCTCAGTTCACACAACTGTTCCAAATCATTCAAGTACAGATGAAGGGAGCAGAGAGTTGTAACAGAAGAATAATGCAAGTATCAGAAAATCCTTCAGTATAACAACCAGTTCCCCAGCTCATCGTTAACCATTTCCACTCCCCCAGACTATGCCAAAGAACTATCCAAAAGCTCAGTAATGAGAGTGAACAGCACCATCCGCATTTTCCATGCTGGTGGCTGCAAATTCTGCAACACACAAGGGAAGCTGCAACAAGTTATGATCTGAAATGGCTGTGGGAGCAGCACCATCCCTCAGTCCCTGCTTACAGAGAGATATCTGACATCCGCTATTCCCCATCATCCAGTGCCTTTGGCTGTGAAAATGAGTTTAGTGAAGGGTACCCAGGCAGTGTTGAACACACATGGTGTGTCCTGCTGCCCAAGGAAATCCCTTCCATGAACGATGGGTTACTTTCTGCTACCACCCTCCCAGCTTATGGCAAAAGGAGGTTAAAAAGGGCAGGGATAGAAGAAACCTTGGGCAGCCTCTCCTATTCACATTACAGAAGTCACCCCCATCCCATTTGGTCCCAACAGGGCCCTAGGATTTCAGAAAACGGATTTCATCCTTGTGAGGAACAGAACACCCACATATGGTGGACAAGAAGCCCCCAAATACTGCCTGCCCTCCTCCAAACAGGACTGACAGTACCATGCACACACATTCCTGGGGCACCCAGAATAAACACCAAAGCAAAGCCTTCATTCACCAATAAACACTTGGGGATTCTCTGGTGGTCCAACTCCTCTGACTTGTTGTCCCTTGCTTTCCCGGGGCAACTCTGCCTGGAAAGACCTGTGTACCGATCAGCCAGCCACCCATGGGGCATTGCCGGGGAAGAAGCGACAGTGCTGGCAGCATGGCAGTGGGTTCACACCGCGAGAGGGCACGGGGTGCAGGCATGGAGCCATCCCACCCCGGGGTGTCCAGGGAGCCCAGCCTGTCTCAAGGTGTCCGGAATGCCTGTCCATGGTGGGGTACTCAAGGTCCTATAAGCACCCCTGGGGTACTCAGGATCTGCGTCCTGCCTGGGTGCCCATCCCAGCTCGGGGTGTCCGGAGCACCCATCCCCCTTTCGGGCTGCACGGGTGCCTCAGATGCCCGGCGATACCGCGGGTGTTCGTCTTGACGGGGACGCTCAGGGTGCCGGGGATGCCAGAGCCGCCCGCGGTGCCGGGGGCGCTGACCGAGCCGTACCTTTGAGGCGGTGGTGGCGGGCGCGGTGCAGGCGGCCCTGGCCGCCGCGGGGCAGCGCGGGGATGCTGGAGAAGCGGCTCCCCATGGCGGCATCCGAGCCGGGCCGGGCCGGGCGGCACCGCGCGGGGTCTGTCCCGGGAGCTGCGGCGGCGAGGGCGGAGGGCAGCGCTCGCTCCGAGGGCTCCGAGAGCGGCGGTCCCGCCCGCCGGGCCCCCCGCCCCGCGCCGCCGCCGCCCTGCGCTCGGTCCGCGGCCGCTCGGTGCGGCGGGGCGGGGCGGTGGCTCCGCGGCCCCCCCGCCGCGCCCCGTCGCCATGGAGACAGATGTGCCGCCCCCGCGGAGGGGGACGCGCCGCCGCGCGCCGCCCAGATGTGCCACCGCTGGCGCGACAGGTGGGGGCACGCGGAGACTCTCCCGACCCCTCCCCGCACCACCTCGGTCCGGATGCCCAGGACGACACACCCCGAGGGGCAGACGCAGGGTCAGGGACATTTTTGCCCTCTATTGCCTCCCCGGGACGATGCTGGGCTGGACCTCCCTCACACCTGCTGGCCCTAAACCAGCTTCCCCAGGGCCAGCCCAGCACCCTCCCAGCAAGGAAATCCGTGGCTAACCCTAGAATTCAAGCCCTTCAAAGAAGCTGCATCATGCAAGAGCACCCACTCAACCAGACCTGCTATGCTGGGATGCAACTGTCCTAAAGCAATTAGGATTCTCATGGATGCAAATATGTCAGAGCAGCGCTCGGGAAGGCAAAGTGGGTGGGCAAGCAGCTTCTTGCCCTGTCCTAGGGCAAGCGGATGAGCAGGCAGATAATCAGAGGGACGAGTAGATCCCTTACTGGTCCCCAACCTACCCTACTTTACTTATGCCAGTGGCTTAAAGCAGTGAGGAGTTCCAGTCAAGCTCAGGGAAGTGGGGTTGGGAGAAACGGGGTGAAGGAAAACTTTGCTGGCAGATCTCCTATGAAGGGTCAGGAGCTCATAGTGGTGAAGGGTCAGCATGGGGCACTACCTGCACAGATGGCCTCTGAAAACTGCTGCAACATAAACACATCCCACACAAACTGGGACTGCCCTGTGTGGCTTTAGCCCTCTGTGCAGAGATGAGCCTCTGCACAGCTCCATATTCAAGAACGCCCATCCCACAGACACAAACCCACTCATACCTGCACAGGGCAGGTCCACATGGCTCACTTTCTTGCCCTAAGAGAGAAAGTCCTGTGTTAATACCACACCTGTCCACTACCTGTCCATTATGGAGCCACCCAGGCCAATGAGTTGCTCCACGAAAGCATCCAGGACCATACAGGGTAGTGAGGTTCCCCTTTTCCTCACCCCAGCAGCACCTCGGCTACAGGGGAATTTCTGCTGTGATTGGCACAACCCAAGTCCTGAAGAAATTCCATTGGTACCACAGTAAAATCAATCCACAGCTGATGTTGTCTATTGCATAATTACATTACCTTTTTCTTTTTCTGCAGGTTCTGGAGACATGGTTGCAAACTTCATCTAGAGTTTCAGTGAATGCTGAAGGCTGAGGGCAGCTGCTGTTCAGCTATGTCAAGGCTGTAAAATGTCTTTTTCCTTCCTTCTGTTGAACAAAAATGTAACGTTCAGCTTACTTCCAAAAGGTGATTTTGTCCATCTATCCATTCACCTCCACCCTCCACTTTCCTTCCTCCAATTAAATGTGAAAAAACCTGTCCTGTCAGGGACCACATATGAACATTTTCACCCTGAAAACAACTACTGCTCCAATTTCCTAAATCAGAGCGCCAAGAGACCCCCTGTTCTCTGAAGCCACTCAAGTACCTAACTTTCAGAGGTGAAGGGGAAGGTTATTTCTGAGGTTAAATAATAAGATTTGATGAGAAATACTGAAAATCTCAACCAAAATCTGATGCTGAAATCCAGATGATGATTTCTTTTGGGATGTGTGATGCAGGGGGCCAGGTCGAGGATTCATTACTGTCCTGCCCAGCCTTCGATTGTATTATGGGTGAGATGTGCACCGTATTTTTGCATCCTTTCTCATTGTCTCAAAAGTAGAAAGGGATGACCACACCAGTCGGAGTGCTGCCATGGTAGTGTGGGGTTGAACTCCTACTTGAAAACAAGCCTTCTGTATTCGGTGCTGCCAGGGTATTGGGTCCTGCTTTAGCCCCATGATAAATCCACCAGCTGCCTCCACATGCAGGAAGCTCATGAGCTGAGGTGGGCCAGAGATTGAGACGGAGTCACATCTTTATTTATATCCTTTGTGAACACTGTATTTCCAGGCAGCTTGTTACAATGAACCCACAAAGAAACATAGGGCTGGAATGACTCTTAGGTGGGCAACTCTTGCTCCTCATCATACAGTATCTTTCGGCCTGCTGAAACTAATTGTCTTCAACAAACAAACAAACAAACAAAAAATAAACCTGTTCTTTCTCTATTCCTTTTCTCTAATCTCTCTCTCTCTGCTTGTCCTTGAATTGCAAGAGGTCTTGAGTAAGGAAACTTCATGTTTAATGTGGCAGAAAGAGGTGTCAGCATAAGGCAAATTTATAATGGAAAGAGGCATGTTTCCATGGTGTAAAATGGTAAAAGGAAAAGCTACCAGACTTTTGGACTGGAGGCATAGGGGACATCCATATAATATCACAGGAAACATTTCTGTGCAGTCATCCATTAAATGACAGGCACTCACGCATGCATCATGCACGCTGCTCGCTATACCTTGTGTGATAGCTCACCACGTGGTACACCCACTCCCAGAAGGAATTTCTGTTTTCTGCTTCCACCAAATCCTCTCTGAGTTTTAGACACCAGTCACCACTTTAACTTTGGCACCGTAGTGTTTTTAACTATACCCCAAAGGCTGATGAATTATGTGCTCAACCAGCTCTCTTTTCACCTTGGAAAACCAAGGTAAAACATAGTTACATCAGTGAAAGGAGGAAGCCTTATAGATCTGCTTTAGCAACATGTTCAGCTTCCATGGGGATGGGCTTTGCTTTGCCTGACGCAGCAGCCTGCAGTTCACACCGTGGGGAAGAATGCAAAACAGCACCAAGGGTTTGCTGTGATCGTATCTTGGTTCACTTTATCAAAGAGTCCTTGAATTTGCTCCTGACACTGGTTGGAGAAGGAGTGAGAAGGAAGGGCTGCTTGCTGTCCTTGCCAACTTATGTCAGCTCTTCCTGAAAAAAAAAGTTGAGCAGGGTGAGAAATATGCTCTGTGATCACAGGGGCCCTTGATAGACAAAACAGGATCACACTGATTCTGGCTGGGGTTTTGCCTTTTTCCTGTGCTCTAGCAACAGAGAGCACTGAAACAGCTTGCTAAAACTGCAAGGCTTTCACACCATCAAGTCAGGAAATTCCTTCTTTCTTAGTATTAGTGATATCAATTGAATTGGCTAATTAGGGACATGCAGTTTCTTGGTACTGACTCTGTCAGGTAGTGGGGGTCTGGTACAGAGCTTGTGGTGTGACAGAGCAGGATGAGTTTGCACTAAGAGTTAAAACTCCTCTCCACCTTCTGAATTTGTGCATGGGCAGCTGCCTACGAATTTCTACTTTAAGTTTAGAAGTCAGCGGAGAAAATGCAGCCTCTCCATGAACTTCATCTGAAGTTATTATCAGCTCCAGGAAAAGTTCTAACATCAGAATTATCATTATGAGCAAACACAAGGAGAAAGGCACTGAACAGTCACATCTGCTCATGGAACAACATCTACTGCCTTAAGTCAAGAAACCACCCATCAATTCTCTACCCAAAAGCTGGGTGCAAGGATAAGCTCCAGCTGTTCAGCTCAGGCATATGTGGAAGAGGAGAGAGACGGGATGTGGAGGAGGATTTCTGAGACAGCTGGAGGGGAGGGTCTATGTGCAAAAAGAGCTTGCTGGGTGATGGCTGGGCAGACTGCAAGGTTTGGTACACAGAGATGCTTTCAGACTGCCAAGGGAGCAAGACCATATGAGTGCATTTGCATCTAAGGACTCTGGATATTTTGCAAAGATCACAAACTCTGAAGTGCTGTGCAGCAATAAAGCAAATGTAGTTAAAAATTCTTCTTGTAAAGGCTGTGTTTGTGCTTTCTAGGTACATCATCCCTCAAGGGGTTACACAAGAAATCAGGTAACCGCAAACAAGATATAATTATGAAGAATCACAAGAACATGAAGCATGAGCTACCATTGCCTGAGATGTGGGCAAACACGTCAGAATTTACACCCTGAGAGGATGCTCAGAGTAGGAGGTGTGATCCAGGGAATAAGTGTCACAGGATAAAACACAAGGCAGTAAGTGGACACTAGCCAGGTCCTTTTGGCTTTGTCACTGATGGGGTCCAGCAGCCTGGACCGCTCACTGATACACATATGAATGAGTATGCTAAGAAATTGGACTTACGATGGCCTGACCTATTACACACCTTATATACATCAATCTCAATAATCCAAAGTAGTGAATGCTTTCCTCATTCTTCCTGTTTTCCTCTATCTCCAGATGGAGACACTGAGGGAACAAGCTGATTTGGTATATGTGGCACTTAAAGCAGCAAAGGGACTGAGGATGGGAATATGCCATATGTCCCTTCCAGAGCAAAGTTTGATCCACGGGGCCCTGCTGATTTCACATACCCATTAACATAATTCTTTGCCTTATATATTGAAGAAGGATCTCAAGTTGCTTGTTTTGCTGTAATTAAATACCTGGCATCAGAACTTCAACAGATGTGGAAGAAAAAGACATACCTATCCATGAAATGAACAGATCTGCATGCTGCAGGGAGAAAAGATCATCTGGGAGATATTCACTGCATCTAATTGTTGGGCTAATCTCCTAATTTATGTGTTTTTAATTGCCAGAATGACAATGGCATTCTTGATGTGGCATGCATCACCCAAAAATGAAATGCCCTGCAACCACTCAGAAGGGTTTGCTCCCATTGCTATCACCTCTGCAACCAAGGTAGAGTTGGATATAAGACTGAGATGAGACAGAAGCAAATTCAGCATTATGAATTAAAATAGGACAGGATGACCAGGGTCTGTTTTCAGTCACAGGTGAACACCTTCTTTCCTGTGGATTTCTGTGTCTAACAGGCCAACAGATTTCACAGCAGCAACCAACGGATTCTGCAAAGATACTTCTAGAAATATTAGGTTAAAGTGAAGAAAGGAGAAAAGATCTGTAGATTTAAAGCCTCATGAACATTTATAAAATGCTTAGTCTTAGACAGTAGTCAACAAGTCATCATGACAGGTGACCATCCAATTTGGTGTTCCTTCCCTGAGAAAACTAAATCCTAGGTCACCTGTTTTGTAAGAAATGTAAATACTTGTTTTATATGAGTGGGACAGGAAAAAGGTGTCCATCTGTCATGACACACTGACTTTAAAGTGTGCAGACTGGGGAAAAAAGGTTTTGTACAGCTGTCTTGATGTTTCAGATTTATTCTGTTTATTTTCTGACCTTTACGTTTGTACTTCTCCCATTCATCAGCAATTGATTTGCATGAGAGCAGAAGCTGCTGCCTGACCTTAAAGGCAAAACCACAGCAGTACTTACATGACACTTGAGTGCCACATATGTACACAGGTATCCATCCTGGAGTCTGCTGGAAAGATGATTTTCCTGGATTGATGCTTGTGCGACCCGACAGGTTCCTCTTGCTTGATACCTCTGTGCAATAGCAGAGATCTCATACGCAAGAGAACTCAATGCAACAACAATTGACCTCACAGTTAAAAATGTGTGCAGAGTCCTGCTGTAAGTTTGCTAACTTGAACTTCCACGCTTTGCATCATCTAGTGTCTTCCCCTGAGAGATTAAGGTTTTCCAGAACCAGATCCAGCTGTAAACATGCCATTATATTGACTTTCCATTTCTTTCAGTTGGTTGCTACATTCTCTCTGAAGCTGCCTGTGTGAAATACATCCAATAACTGTATTACATGAAAGAGCAAGAAAAGGAGGAAAAGTAAGAGAATCGCTTCCTTTGAACAATCAATTCCTTTGGGAAGTCCCATTTTAATGAACAGTGTCAGTCTGTTTATGCAATGGAGGTCACAGTGAGGGTCCGACCCCTGTGCTGACAAGCAGAAGCTTGAGAGCTTTTACTTTTTTTAGCAATTTCCAAAGTGCTACTTATGTATTTGTTATGAACTGTCCTCAGTCAATCATCTGAAGACAAAAAAAAAAAACAGGAGAGAATAAAGAGAGTGGTTAGAAAATAAGAATTTCTTCACATATACTGGTCACATTTGTTGAGCTCTGACATACAAATATCAGTTAAATTCTTGCAGTACTTCGGTGAGGAGAGTTTAAGTCCATTTTGATTCAAGTGTATTGTGCTACTCACACTGTGGAACTCACTGGGGCCTGTTGAACCCCAAGTGTAGATTAGAGCAACCCCAAAGCTGCTTCCTTCCATAGTAGAGAGCTTCAAGGGGCACATTTGTGCCCTATCCCAGTAGCCCAAATCTCACGACTAAGCTGGGGCTTGCATGAAAGGCCAGTAATGAGCAGAAGATATTTCCAGGGGAATCAGCTCCTCCCTATTTAAAGGGTCCTTTGATCTACAAGAGAAATCTAACAGGAATTTAGCACAGCTAATAGTCAAGCCTTTGATCTTCCCTTTGGAGTTTCACCGGCTGTTAGACAGCCTGAACCCCTACTTCCAGCAATATGAGCCAGACATTTCTCCCTTGCACATTACAGTGAATTTGCCACCTCCATAGATTCACCAGTGTTGCCGGGTTTTTTGTTCCCATTCACTTTTCTTTTGGGTCATTTCTCCCTTGAAACCTTTTCTTAGACAATGGACCTTTCCTTCAGTCTCACTTTCACATCTCTGTCAAGGTGGTGGATATTGCTACTGAGGTGGCAGGCAGCGTGCTGTGGCAGAACATAGAGCCTGAGGGATATTTGCCTTCTAAAGAATATCCCGCATTCTTTCCGGATCCAGTTTAAGTTTAAGGAGGCTTTGATGACAGATGCCAGTGTCAACCTCATATTCTATTTCTGCATCTAAATATTTGCTCTTAATTAAATTTACTGCTGAAATTAACACTGGAGGTGCCCAGATTTCTAATTGGGTCACTGCAAGCCAACTTTACATCAAACTGAGAAGTCAGCATGCTTGAGAAATATTGGGAAAAAACCTAAATATTTACTAAATGTAATGAGTTAGAGAAAGGTGAAGTGTGTTAAGTATGTTAGTCTGTACCTCTAAATGTGTTTGACATCCTCAGTAGCTAAAATGGTGGTTTAGATTATCAAAAGGAAGGCATCCAACAGCTTTGGTATATTGGTCAGTAGTCAACTGTCAAGGTACTGTCTTGACCCTATATGATGTTTTACCTACAGATGGAGTTATTTTATGGTAGTATTTCCCAACCATATTGCACATGAGGACTGGGAATGTTTAAACAGCATTTTGGTCCAGCTCCTCTTCCCCCTCAACACATTCCTCCCTGGAAGGGCTACTGACAGCCCTGACCCCACTGCTGGCATGGTGACAGACTGACCTAATCCTATTCCTATCCAGATCCCTCAACCTTTCCCCTTCTGGTTCCAGGATAGCAGTACCTCTCCACAGCTTCCAAGGTTTATAAACTCCAAATAAACTTAAAGCAAAAAGCAAAGTCTGGTTTTTGATTTCCCAGTCTTCCACAGTCTGCAGAGCCCACACACAGCCAACAGCCAACATCACCATGCAGAATGAAAGAAGTGGTACCAAACAGCTAGACAAACAAGAGAGTCTTCCCACATTAGACTCAACCTTAGATTGGTCACATAAACAGGATGTGTTCAGTACTTGTCCTCCCGACAAGCTCCCACCCAAGTTGATCAGTCCCTGTGTAAGTCCCTGGAGATGAACATCACCTTCGAGGGTCCCCAGACAGGCTGAGGCTGCTCATTAATTCCCTCCTGGTCCACACAGGGAATCCCAAGCAGATTGCATTGAAGTTGGCTGAACCTCAAAAGGATGACCTGGAAACTGCAGCAGTAAACTTCTCTACCCAGTCTACATAGCCCTACTGGTGGCGCTGGATGTGCAGCCTGCTGGTAGCATCTGAAGTCGGCATTTCTCTTCTTTGCTCCTTGATGTAAATGGTGGGAGCCAGCAGAAACTCAGAATTGTCAAGTTTGGTATCATAAAGCCCTGTTGACTCTCAAAGATAATTTGTAGTGCATCAAGATGGGGAGCACTTCCCACCAGGAGAATATTCACAGACTGCTGAATTCATCAAACAGATGCAATTATTTCTTTTTCCAAGGGTGCAATCTGGTCCCAGCAGTGAGAATTAACCCCACAGACAAATACTAGCCTTAATTTTTGTTTAACAGCCAGGATCAGCTACCATAAGTTTCAAAATTGTTCTCTTGAAATGCACAACTGAACCAGGGAGGAACGGGGGAGAGCACAAGTCCCCGACAGTGCTTATTTAAATAATCTTGCTGACAGATCTGTTCTTTTCTCAAAATTTCCAGTCTGCACAACAGATCACAATATGAAATCAGGTACTGTCACTGGGCTCTGGTAAATGGGAACATAAGGACTAAACACTCCCTTTCCATATGAATAAATACTCCAATTCAAACTGCACCACTCTCATTGATCATGCTGTCACCAAAATCCTGCAGGCAGCATTATAGCCTAATACTGAGCAGCACCCATCATTATTCACTTCACAAGCACATATAGATTTTCAGCTTTCATTTACTGATGAACATGTTCCTAGATTCTAAAGGAGATTTGGCATCTCTGCCTAGGAATTACTGACAATATTTTCAGTGTCTCTGAGACATTTAGGGAACCAGCTTCCCTTTAATTTTAAGACTGCAAGCAAAGGAGAAGCTAGTACATTAATAGAGTAATTTTTGCAGTGTTTTAATGACTGACTGTTAAAAACTTACAACTCCCTTCCAGTCTGAATTTGCTGAGTTGCAAGTCCATGTCAGTGGAGCTTGTTAGATGTTTTTCTGTTTGATCCAAAAGGCAAAGTAAATACTTATGAATTGTAGTTCCATCATTCATCCTTCTTCTGCACAAATGGAACATGGCCCTAGTTACAGCCTTACTAGTAGTTAAGGCCAATTGCCAAGGCTTTTGCTTTTATATAATTCTTACAGTCCTTTTCTTCACCATCTCTATCTTTGCAGTAGTCAAAAACTACACTCCTTTTAGGAAGGAATTGGGTAGCAAGAGCTGGCTTTACAATGCTTCTGTCTGCTTCCAGAATGCACTTCTAGCTAAAAGAGGACACAGACAATAAAACAATGATTACGCCAGATTCAGAGATTGAGAATTTGATAATCTGACATAACCCAAAATACAATCTCTGCCTTACACTTATATGGCTTCACCGTTCCGCTCCACTGCACAGCGTGGAAAGCCGTGGCTGTAAGCCAGCAAACACCCAAGCAAAGTCAGATCCAGGTGCTGCTTGTAACCAAGGGCAGCTAAGCCAGCTTGTGGTTGTTCTGTGGCCACTGTGTACTGGCTTGGTTCCCCCCAAAATCATCTTCAATCACACAGAGATGATTTACTCCTAAAGAGAAAGAGTGATTCTTGACAATGAATCCGGAGAGGCCAGATGAAGAGAGCTGGGAAAGTGGAGGTGAATACCAGAAACTGAAGGTGCTGCTTCCTGGCTGGGAAATTTGCTGCAAGAAACCTGCTCAGCCATTAACTGCTGAGGACTCTGGTTGAGACCGAGCCAGGGAGGGATCAGTTCTCTTGAAGCTCCTCACTCACCTATGCTGTCACTTCATTGTTGTTTCTGACATGGACCTCAAATGTTTTATGTAATGCCCCTCAGAGTCACTACAGCATGTTATTTTTTAGAGATGAACTGCCATCTACTAAATAAAAGTGCAAATGTAATGAGGTTTAAAGACAAGAAATAGCTCCAAGGGATATGCTCCACTTATAGAGAAGGCAGGGGAAGAGGCGAGGTGTGAGGGGAGGGGATCTGCCCATGAGAAGTCTTGATGAAGCGACAGGGATTAGTTTACAACAGCACATTTAGTGCTGTGTGTAGTACCAAAGTCAAGACACCAAGTTCCCCAGGAGATTTAACACAGGACAGTTCAGGGGCATTCAGAGCTCTCAGAAAAGGCCCAAACCCAGAGCCCTGTTACTGCAGATAAGGGAGCAGAGGGGTGGCTATCAGGGTGCCACAGGATCCTATCATCCCACAGGTTGTGATTCTAGCTATTTTCTTCAGAAAGGCAGGAGTGATTAGGCAGAGACAGGATTTTACCAAAGGCAGCGTGAGAAGATGATTATCCTCTGCAGAACACAAGGCACTGCAGGTAATTACTACCTGTGGGACCACAAGGATTTAGCTAGGGACAGAGGGTATGGAAAATTGCAATGTACCTTAAATGACCATTTCTGCTGAATCCATGATTGTTAGTATTAAGTAAAGTTATAAACTGCAGTCCATAATCTTGTCTTTCAAAGGTATTTTGTGGTCTGAGAGGACTGAGAGGGCAGAGTCTGTTTTGTCATGAACCATCTGTCTCTGATAATGGCATGTTTTTGTCCTTAACTGTTTACAAGAGTTTGGCAGAGGGTGGATGGTGATGGTGGTGGTGCAGCTGGAATTGTTGATTGGTTTTACCACACAGTTTCTATAAGATTACCTGCTGCTTTGGATGAAGCTTTTTGCTCTCTTGGAATTGCCTCTTCTAAAATGCATGAATTACTCCTCGTGATTATGTACCTGGTGACAGAAAGTACAAACATGACAGCTCAGCAATGCAGCAATAAACCTGCAGACACCTCTTCCTCCAGTCTTCCCTCTGATTAGGTGTTAGAGCTCAAGCTCTGAAGTTTTTAGGCTCAGAGATAAGCTCCAAAGTCAGAATGTGTGAGAGAGAAGAAAGAAAAATTGAGCAGAGAAAAGAAAACTCTACCTTCAAGTTTGAACATCCTGAAATTTCTAGGATTTGTTCATTTCCCATTTATAATGGCCAAGCATAGATGAAATCTGCCACAAGGATCATCCACAAGTCACTTGTCATCACAGAGAACGTCTGCTGCTTGTGAAAGGAAGAGACACCCCCCCGAGAAGGTTAAGGCAGGCTGGTATTTTCCTGTGAGACAGTCAGAATTGCCAGTCAGATAACTTCATTTACGTTCACAGCATTCTGGAGACACCCAACACCATATAAATATCATAAATATACACAGAGAAGAAGATTAATGATGTGAGAAGGTGCGTTATAAACATAGATAAAGTCAAGAGCAGATGACAAGCCAATCTTGTGAAACAGGACTAATTTTGCTGGAAGATGAATTGCAGCTACTGTGAAGCATCAAGTTTTAAATGCTTCAAGGATGTGTGTTTTAAGTCAGGTGGCCCTGGCATCAGTAAGAAAATGAAATGGTATTTTTATGTAAGAGCATGGATTTTACTTAGGATTGGAGGTCACCTATTACTCTGCAGAGGAACTGATGACCAGACAGTAGTGTGTGTGTGTGTGTACATATACATGGGTAACAGGCTCTCACAACTTCCATAAAATTTAACATGCTTGGAAAAGCTCCTTTCTAGCAGGTAAGGAGAAGAGCTAGGAGAGAAAATGTTAATATTTGCCTAGATTATTAAAATCTCCTCTTCACAGTTTCTAAACAATCCTGTTATCACTGCTCTTGAGTTAACTGCCTAAAAAGACAGCTGTTCTGCAGCTGAGGCACTCTGCACCACAGCAGTCTGTAAAACAAGATAGATTTTTATCTGGAAGAAAAGGCTTTTCGAAAAGCAGCAGCAGCCAGGGGTAGAGAGATGTCAGAGCCACTCAGCCCTTCCCGCGTGGGCTCCATCCCGGGTGACAGCGGCTGCGGCGGCTGCAGCTGCCGCCCATGCAGGGCTGTGTCTGCTCGGATGAGGAGCGGCTGAGGCTTCATCTCTGTGACTGCAATGCTGGGAGCCAGGATGGTTGGCAAAGGGGGCTGTCAAACGATGTGACTGCAGGCTTCTGATGAGAAAGAGATGCTGTTTGGGGGGGATTTTGCAGAGAAATACCACAATGAGCTGAGTTTTCTTTGACTCACTCTGAGGCAAACTTGCCTCAGATTAGCACTGGTGCCTGAAAGAAGCCTGAGACAAACCCAAATCCAAACCCTGACCAGTTTTAATACTGATATTTGTGGTGGTTTACACCTCTGCAAAGCAGACCTCATGCCTCTTTGCACGCACATCTTTCTGTCAGAGGGAGGGGTTTTTAACCATCACTGTACATGAGAATCAATAATTACCTAAGGCACTCAAAGAGTAAATTTCCCACTCCACAGCACCAAGGAATTCATCACAAGATGAATTTTAACCCCTGTAGAGAGAGATTATGTTTTCTCATAACAAGAAAACATCTGTAGTGTTTTAGTTATGATGATTTCATGCATACCTGACTTTTCTTGGGAAACTCTGCTTCATGGATTCCATTCTGATTTTTGTGTTCTTTTTGACCTTTGCAAATCTTTCTCAAGGTCCACAAAAAAATCTCCACAGTAACTAGTTTTATTTGATGCCTATCTCTGTATTTCCAGCTATACCTGGAAGTAGATCTCAAGGAAGTTCAGACTGGACATTAGGAAAAGGTTCTTTACTGAGAGGGTTGTCAGTCGCTGGAACTGACACCTTAGAGAAGTGATCATGGCACCAAGCCTGCCAGAGTTCAAGGAGCATCAAGATAATGCTTAGACACATGATTTAGTTTTAGGTAGTCCTGTGAGGAGCAGGGACCTCCACTCCACAACCCTTATGAGTCCCTTCTATGATTCTATGCTTTTCAGTAGACAGGAGCAGACCCTGACCACCACCCATTTCTCCCAGTGGGATTAGTTCACTCTCAGTTACCACTGCAGTTTATTTGCAGCATATAAGAAGGACTCAACATTGCTCTACCACATTTTCAGCCCAGAAGATGCCTGATGTCTACTAGAAGTTCATAAAGATTTGTAGTAGAGATATATGAGATGAGCCCAAGCATCCCAAGTGACACCTATGCATGTGCTCCAACCTCCAGCATCACATCGATGCAGTGGGAGTTCTGACAGCTGAGCACACCACGGCAGTGCTGATCCGCCTGGCACCACTTCCAGGGATGCTCAGCACTCCCAAAAAATCTCCCTCTTGCCTCTGAGTTACGATGGGACGGACAGGCGGACTGACGGAAGGCGGCGGGCGCATTGAATGCAGCGCCCGGAGGAGCCGCAGCACCGCTCGGTGGTGACGGGTCCCTCTGCAAGTTAAGCATAAGGACGCCAGCTCGCTCTTCTTAAACGCGCTGCTTAGCACCGCTGCATCAGTTCGTGTGGCACCAAGAAAAGCTGTTTTCACACCGTTTCGAGGCTTTTGCTCTGCTCCCTTCCTTCCCCTCGTTCTAGTTCCTCCGGGTGGAAAGTCCTCGCTGCTCCAGTTTTAAAGCCCCTGCACTGGAATATACAGCAGTAATACTGGGATGCTGCTTCTTCATAACCCTATGCCTGATTGGAAGATGCAGTCAGCTGTGCTTAACACCTCGAGTGAAAAAAAAATTACTGGGGGAAAAAAAGGAAATTTCCCAATAAATTTCCCTTTCTATCTTTACAACTTTTTTGCATTCTCGACATGTAAGTTAGAGAAACATAGGATCACTCCTCACAAAAGATGTGACATTAATCAATTTGTAAGCAGTTTGTCTCTAGGGAACGCATACATCATTGTTTGTACATCCCAGTACCAAATTCAACCATGATCACAGTCAGTGCAGGTAGATTAATGTTATAACAACATATCTGTAGCCATAGGAGTGTTCTAAGAAGTCTATGCTGTGGATTACATCTTGAAAATTCAAGAGTCCTTATCCAGTACCCCAAATGGTTGCTGCCTGAATTGCTGGCAAGAGTTAACAGAAAATTGACTTCATATATGACGTATGTTCTTGACTGTCAACATGGAAAAAGCTTATAATGAGATATGAAGACATAATCAGCAGGTTATTTTATAAAGCCATATTCCCTATGGTTGTATTAAACCAGGTTTTTATTATGCTACAGTTGTTTCAACAAAACAGCCAGGAGAAGAGTGACGGTAAACTAACCTGTGCTTGGGATTTAAGCCCTGGCAGCCACCACCTGCAAGTCAAGTGCTAGTGCACCTACTAACCAGAAGCATCTCTGCACAGCAACAAAAAATAGGTAGTGGAATCAGTTTTTTGATGTGACTTACCTGAGGGGGTTTGGTGAACTAACACCACAGCACAGACAAACATTTTGAGTTAAAAGCCGTGAATCCAGTTATTGAAGGATATGGTCTGCTTCCTGGAGTACTCACACTGGACAAGGACTGTGTTAGTCCCAAATCCCAATGACCCAGGGTCACAGCACTGAGATGTGTTTCATCATTTAACTTCCATTTCCTTTTAAACACCTAAACAGTCTCTGTGACATCTCTGCAAACTGAAGACAAACTGATCTCTCAAGAAAAGTTTATCTGT
Organism: Chiroxiphia lanceolata; assembly: GCF_009829145.1. Taxonomy (NCBI): domain Eukaryota; kingdom Metazoa; phylum Chordata; class Aves; order Passeriformes; family Pipridae; genus Chiroxiphia; species Chiroxiphia lanceolata. The sequence goes on from NC_045644.1 coordinate 13,006,357, forward strand.
GATTTTCGGCCTTTAAACTGTGAACTCACCAGAGCTGGAACTTCATTTTAAGAGTCTGAGAAAACAAAACAAACCCAAAACAAACAAAAAAAACCCCACTAAAATAAAACAAACAAATGAAATACACAAGAAAAGCTAGTTAAATTTCAGCAATCTTAAATCTGCTTTTGGTGCCTGCACTTCTGTTGGTAGATATGTGAGCATTAGCAAATCAAAAAAAGCTGAAAAATCACTGAGTTGGGATATTAAGGGATCGGGATTTCTTAATTCACTCTCAAGGTGAGAAGAGACTCCATCTCAAATGATGTCACTGTAGCATCAGCTCCAAGCCAAGCAGATAAATGGCCTTGCAAAAAGCTATCTCAGTCAGAAATGGTGTGAATTATGTCAGGGTTGGGCTAATGCAGAGATCAGAAAATGGGGCTTCTACATAAGCCAGAAAGCAAAGTGCTAATGGCCAGGACAGCAATATATAACGAGTTCTTAAGAAGAACAACAATGAGTAAGCCATATATTTTCTCACCGGCAGTCAGCTGCATGTTGATGCTTTAATGAAGTTACAAGGCAGAACACAGGAGTATCTAACCTCCAGAGAACATCATTAGTGGAGACAAACTACATTTCACAATGCTGCCATTATTTTTGCTAGCATCTCATTAATCATTTAATGGTCATTACTCATTATTTGCTTAGCCTGGGCAGAGTACACAGATGTGGAAAAGTACTCATATTCACAGAATCATGGATTCAGGTGGTCCCTGCCCCCCAGAGCCAAGAGACCTGTAATTTTTCTCTGCTTCCAGTGACCATCAGGAGTTTGCATAGGAGGAAATACTGCATACAGTATATTTCCTTCTTCACAAGCAGTTGAAACGGAAGTTAACTTCTGCTGTGATCACTGAAGATGCTGAAAGATTTCCAGGCAGTGAGGGGTAAAATCCTCTGTCAGGTTTGGAGATGAAGGCAGTGATATTGCACCACTGCCCTCACATACCAATGGAGGACTGAAATTGTCTGAAAAAGGTCATAGAAAATAAAGCTCAGTTTCAACCTGGTAGTCAAATACAGGCAAGCTCTCAAGGTGTCTACCCATGTACCCAGGGATTAGAAACAGGCTCACCTGAATGACAGAGGAACAAGATACTTGTCTGCAGGCACTGCTGCTGGTAAAGGCCATTTACAGTGTTAATGGCCTTCACTCAAACACAGATTACATATTTCCTCTAAACCTTGAAAAAGCATTAACCCTTGTCCTCTCAATAAACAAAGCCAGGTGGAAGGAGTTATCCAGTTTAGCAGCTGAGAGATGCCAAAACCAGAGACTGGAACACAGTCCTCCCATGGTGACCTGGGAAAGCGTAGGTGCTCTCACACCACGGGGATGTGGCATTTCACCAGTAACTTACACATCCTCCCAGCACTGGGGGGAGGGTCCCTGCAGATCCGCACTTAACCGCATAAAGGGAAATTGAGGCAAGGAATACACATTGCTCAGTACCTGCTCTTTGTGGCCATGCAGTGTTAGCTTTAACCAAACACCATGTGGAGATGGCATCTCTGTGTGGCATTTAATGACCCAAGACATTAGAAAGGAAGAGACATTCAGAACTAAACCAATTTCATAGCCATCTGCTGCAGTGAGTGTGCTGGGCTAGTTCTGCGTGCCGGTTTATCCCAGGGTAACTCCACAGCCAGCAGCAGAGGCACAAAAAGGAGCAGGGTGGTAACTCAGTCTCCTGTGGTGCTGGAGGGGGGACCCTGATTGCAGCATACACTTGGACCAGGACCGTGTCTCTAGGTGGGTGTCAGAGTTGCTGTGCTTTTGCAGATAAATTGCACAACCTCCCATTTTTAATAGGTGAGAAGTCCCTTTTTTTCCTTCGTGCCCTTATATCATCTAAGGAGCAGTTGACCAACCCATTTAACAGTTTTCTAAAGATATTTTTCCTGTGGCAGACATTCGGGACGGAAAAAACATCATTCCAGGTAATTAAATAATTTGTCAAAGTTATAAACAATTGCAAATGGCTCCTAGTGAGGTAACTCATGACCTCCCATGCCACAGGCCAGGAGCACTCCTGTGGGAGCCCTATGGGTCCTTCCTCACTGCCAGGAAAAGTGCTCTTGGCAATGGCCTGTTTCCAGCAGAGCAAGCCTTGGGACAGGTGAAATGTCTGCTCCTGCACACCAGCTTTCCTGTGAGAAAGACAGTCCAGTCCCAGCACAGAAAAAGAAGACCAAACTGTGACAAAGCAACTCACATCCTCAGCAGCTCCCTCATTGCTGGGGTTTGGGGGAGGCCAGGAACCAAGTTGTGTTACTGCCAACGTGCTCCTGCAGGAACCAACCCAAGGAGAGTATGGAGTTGGTGGCACAGACCAGGGGCACAGGCACAGGCACACTGGACCTGCACTGCTGGCTCTCTGCTCCCTACCAAAATATATGTATAAGGGCTTGGTCTGGATATGCACAAGTCCAGAAGGCTCTCACCTATATGGTGAGGGTTTCCCACACTTGTACCCACCACTCACTCCATCATACGAGGCAAAAAGCCTACAGCTGGTATTTTACTCCCATAAAGGAGCAAGGAAAGGAGGCCCCTTCCCTTGTGCTGTGTTCTGTAATTCTGAGGCAAAAGCAAAGAGTTGTCCAACATGGACCTCCAAAAGATGCACTGAACGACAGCTTTCAGTGCAGTTTTGGAGATCTGCTGCCGAGGAACAGCTGCCTTCCTCTGAGGACAGTGCCCTGGTGAGCCACAGGGAGCCTCATAGCAGGCTCAGAAGAGTGACTACACTGCTGGGGACATGGGGCAGATCCACTTGCTGGAGGAGAGGAGATAGATTATTTTAGTCCTTGTTTCATCTTCATTTTACCCTAAGAGCTGAGTAATCAAATGTGCTTAGTTTTGGGAATCATTTTGAACATTTGCCCAAGTCTAGCAATTTACTTACCTCAACAGGCCTTTCTCTCTTTCCCCCAGAGGCTTCTGATGTCTTTTTCCACAAGTTAAGGAATATTCCCTTTCTTCTACAATTCAAAAAATCCTTAGCTCTGAGTTACTGGTGAGATCCCACATCACAACAGAGCACAGTGCTTACCCTGAAGCATCCTTTACAGACCACTAACATCGAGGCCAGGAGACTGCATTTGGAAGAAGTAAAATTCCCTTGTAGATTGTCCTGTTCAGAGAATGTTTCCAGAGGACGTTTCCTACTCCTTTTACATTTATTTTCCTGAGCTGTGAGGAACTATTTAGCCTTTACTATGTGTTTACCCAGGAGAGCTGGAAAGGCAAAATTATTTTTTTAAAGTAATTGTTCTACAGAGAGTGCACAATAGTTTCTGAAGCAAAGTCAGCACATAAATGCAAGCCATCAAATGAGAAAACCACCGAGTATTAAAGCAGTTGAGAACCATGACCAGCTGCACCCTGGCTAAAAATCATCTGTGGAGTTCAGCCAGGGGTCACGATGCCCTATAACAACAACTTGAAGGGGTCCTGATATCCTATAATGTCAAAATGGAAACATGAGCTGATTAGCCGTGGTTTTTTTATTGCTGATGGATGAACATAAACAGTCATTTCACCCACAGGTAAAGGAGAACACAAATATTGTGGCTGGATCAATTGTAGTTCATTGAAGTAACTGCGCAAGTTGCTGTTCAGATTGGAAGAGATGACATTGTGGCCCCGTGAGTCATCTGTATGTGCCTGTGAACAACTACAGGTACCCCTCCCTGCTGATCCCTTTCAGCATGATCCCATCAAGGCAACCAGCCCTGCAATGGGAGCCAGTGTGGGCAGAAACCTCAGTGCTGGCAGCAGGTGTACTTCAGTGGAGATGTTTCCTTTCACTTTAAACAAAATAGATAAACATAACACCCTTTGCCACTCCCCCCCTTCCTGAATCCATTTGGAAAACTTGAGCTGAAAAGAAACCTGAAAATGTTCTTGGAGGAAAGCTGTGTAGAGAAAAATGATGTTGAATATGTCCTTGTATGGCAATGAGTTGTATTTATTTGTAAAATGAGCTTTTGAGAGGAAAAGAGGAACTGCCTCTGGGATATTTAAAATGGACAGAAGATGATAATCCAGTACCATGGAACAAAAGAACCAGCTGCTCTGATTGCACTGTGCCCTCCGATGGGGAGCAAGAAGTGCCCCAGTGCAAGGGGCTCGGACACATAAGTGTGGTACAAATTCACAGTACCTGTAGGATGTGTCCCAAAGTCCCATTCCAGGCTTTGGAAATGATTCTTAAAGCCTTCTGACTGAAGGGTTGGTCCTTTCAACCTATTTTCATAGGGAAATCAGAGCTCACAGTGATGTAGTCTGCTCAGGGCCAGGCTGTGCTCCCTGCCTCCCCCCTGCCCCACTCAGAGTTGGGGACTTGAGTCACCAAAGAGAAATGGAGCAGCAGCAGTAACACAGATAAGCACTTTTGACTTACCTGATTTCTCCTGGTTGATGAATCACTCAACAGCCCTCATTCAGCAGAGAGAGCAGCTCACAGGCATCCACCAATGGCTCTCCATTGAGAGTTACCATCTCCAGGAGGGAGGGACCCAGCACTATTGGAGGCTGTCACTGGCTAGCACATGGGACAGCCCTGAAAATGAAAAACAAGGTGGAAAAAAAAAGCTGCTGGAGGCTGTATCCATCACCTCACCTAGAAATGCTACCAACCACTCCAGAAGGCAAGCATTGGGCGAGAGACAGACCTGTGAAAACCGTGTGCCAGTGGGGAAGCCCCAGCACAGGGTTTATCCATCTGCCACAGCAGATCTCTTCCATCCTCATCCTCCTGCCCTGGCTGACTGAGGGCTGAGCTGCATCCCCTGCCCTGTGGCAGCAGAAGGAGAGACAAAGGGAGACAGGCTGTTCTGGGCAGCTCAGGGATTTCCCGGTAGGAGCACCCCCTGCCAAAACAACACGATGGACCGTTTCCGGATGATCTTCCAGTACTTCCAGTCCAACTCGGAGTCTGTAATGAATGGGATCTGTGGGCTGTTAGCCCTGGCTAGTGTGAAGATGTATACCTGCTTTGACTTCAGCTGCCCCTGCCTGCCCCGGTACAACATGGCATACGGCTTGGGGATCATGTTCGTACCCCCCGTCATCCTCTTCCTATGTGGCCTCATCCTCAACAGGCAGTCCCTGGTGATGCTGGATGAGTGGAGGAGACCACAGGGGCACAGAAAGAAGGACCTAGCTGTCATCAGGTGGGGTTTGCAGCGGGAGTGGCATCCCTCTTTTCACTTCCTGCTTAGCTGTCTCTCTCCATAGCTTTGATCCTCCTGGTAATTAATTTTCTTGTATTAGCTCATCTCCTGAGATCCTTCTCCATGAGCCTGGAGGGGCGGAGGCTTGGCAAATGCATTTACTCCAGTAGAAATGAAGGCAGTCTATCCCATCCCAGCAAAGGAGAGCAGGAGTGCCTCAACACCTGGATTTGTGACATCACCCTGGGAAACTGTGTTGCTGCTTGCCTTCTCATGCACTCACAGGATGTCTCCTGGGGCTTCCATGTGCAAAAAGATGAGGCATTTCCATTTAAATGTGCAGAAGGTGTGTCATTTTCTTATCATTAGGCTTGTGGTTTCCCTCCCTTCAGTTGAGTTTTTACTGACTTACACTGGTGGAAAGGAGAGGAGAATCACATTCCATTTGTTATATACAAAGTTTTGTGGAGAACAGAGTTTGGCTCAGTGTGTAGCAAGAAAGGCTGCAGAGAAAAGGAATTTTCCAGGTAGAAACTGAACTGATGAGAAAAGAAAGTGTGAATGTGGAAGACAAGGGAGAGCTGATAAGGATCTGTGCATGGGAGACATAAGTGTACAGTCAAGGCAAGCATGTAATGAGGAGACCATACACTGATTGAATGCAGGCAGCACACAGAGCACTGCCACGTGCTGATGCAGGTTTCACTGGGAGGCAGCACCAACAAAGACATCCCAGAGCACAAGAAGCATCAACTGGGACAATGCTGAGGAGAGTCGTGGGAGTCAGTTCCCTGGCTCCAAGAGGGCTGCTTAGCATGGAACAGCCTACATTCCTCAAGGCTCTGGATGAGGAGAAAGCTCCCAGCATTTCCCCACTCACCTCTCTCTCTCTTGCCCCAGGTACATGTGTTCCTCCATCGTGCAGCGAGCCATGGTTGCCCCTGTCGTCTGGATCATAGTCACCCTTCTGGATGCCAAATGCCTGATCTGTGCTTTCAGTGGCTCCATGGATCCCGAGAAGTTTGTGGGCTTTGCCAATGTCACCCCAGTGCAGGTGGAGCAGCTGCTGGCCAAAGTGCCCTGCAAGGACGACGAACTCATGAGGAACAACACGTCCCACAAGGCAGTGTCCAGGTACCTGCGCTGCTGGTCCCAGGTAGGTCACTGCTGGCAGAGCCCCTCATGTCAGTCAGGTGCCCAGGCATGTGGCATCTGCTCCTGCTCTTCCTTCATTTGTCTCCACTTCACCATGGTCAGGCTGGGAGCAAGGCTGTTCTGTGCTTCTTTATGCCTTAAAGTACTGCTACCCTCAGCGATAATCTCAAGTCGCTCAGGTAGGGAAAAGGAAGGAAACAACATATAGTTTAGCTAACAGAACTTTCTTTCTAGAAGAACCAGCAGCTTCTAAACTCAAATAACAAAAAGCAGGATGTAAAGAATGTAGATGTCTCCTAAGGCACTGTCCGATGTCAGAAGTTCTTTCTAACTTCTAACCTTTCAGACAGGACCTGCTGTTTTAAGGGCAGTGCAAGCATAGACAGAGGAAAACAGCTTGCTCAGGAATGATAGAACAGGACATGATGGGGAGTGGAGCCCTGACTGGATTCTGCTCTTGGTATAGGAGTGCCATGTCTTGGTATAGGAGTGCCCATCGGATGGGGACTGGTGAGAGGTCATTGAAAATAAGCTCTTCCCTCTTACCAAAGAGAAGAGCTGCATGTTGTCTGGGCTGTCTTCACCCTGCTGTGAGGACTTCTGGGCCCTGGAGCCAGTGTAGGTGGCAGATGAGCATCTCACTGGAGAATGAAAGGAGTCCCCTTTCCCTGGGGCACTCCCATGCTCAAAGCAAATGCCTGTCTGCTCCAGGCTAACTTTGCGAACACTTATCCTTACTGAATGATTGATGGACAGATAAATATCCTATATTTTCTGAAATGAGATTACACCAACCTTCTGAGTGCAGATGGGGGTGCTGGACTTCAGGGGCAGATCAAAGACAGGAGTTCAGATATGCCACATCTCCCCTCCAGCCACACGAACTCCCTGTCTTGCTGATACAGGCAAACAGCTCGTGCCTGTCCTTGTGTCTGTCTTGCTCATAGGTTATTTCTTGTCATCCAGGCACTTGGCTGGAGCATTTTATTGATCCTTATCGTAGCAGCTTTCCTTGCCCGCTGGCTCAGACCTTGCTTCAACCAGGCCAGCCTCCTGCAGGCACGTCACTGGAGCAACTACATTGACATCGAGCAAAAGATATTTGAGGAAACCTGCTGTGAACACAGCCGTCTCTTTGCTCACAAATGCATCCTCCACTTCTTTGAAAGCATGCGGCAAGAGATCAAACTGCACAATTTCAACTTGCCTAGGGAGGGAGAGAGGGATGAAGAAGAGGAAGATCTTCTCCAGGGCATCACAGATCAGGACCAGGTGAACAAACTTCTGAAAACATGGTACTATGACAAGCCTCCCCTGGATGTCAGTCAGGCAACCCAGAGACATTCCCTGGGGCGAGAGAGATCCCCTCTGCCCTGGGCAGACAGCCCCAGTACCCGCTCCAAGTTCCCCCAGCACACCAATGTGTAAAGGGAGCTTTGTCCTGCAGACACTGAAGGAGCCCTGCCAAGTCTCTGCACAAAGCAAGGACCAAGTGGGCAGATGATAGTGATGATCACACCTTCCTCCAAAACCCCAACTCCAAAGGCTCTGCTTCAGGGCATGCCTAGCAAAACCTCCAAAACAAACAAACTCTGAGGATCCAAAGGTCCAGGACTCAGTCACTGTTAATGATATTTCTCAGCCAAGGGATCTGTGTGGCACTTTTTCCATATTAAAGAGTTTGAAGGTCCTTACAGCTGTAATAAAACCATTCTGGCTTTAGGAAAGATTTAACCAAGGAAGCAACATCTGGCTGTGTACACAAACCAGCTGGAGCAGCAGCCTCACAGAGGTGTGAGTAGCTCCTGCCCATTCCAATGAAACCTGGCTCAGAGGATTAGCAGTGCTGACTCAGAAATTATTTAATTGGCAATTCTTTTAGTAACACACCAACACGTTTACTCAAAAAGGCAAAACCACCTCCAACATCTTCCCATCTGCTGAGAGCTCTGGCTGCCCCCCAACCCAGTTGCCAAACTGTTCTGCCTCCCTCTAACAACCCGTCAATACTTCTATTCATTTTAAAAATAAAATATGGCAACACACTGAAATTTGTGGAACAGCATAACTTGAATTGAAGATATCCCTGAATAAGAATAGGTTGGACTGGGTTGGATTTGCGGAAGGAAAAGGAGATGGAGGCTTTGCTTAACACATCCAGAGGCACGGGACTGTGCTGGAGTTCAGGTACCTGCTGTAAGCACTGATGCTGAGCCATAGAAAGGACACACTGACTCTGCCTGAGGAGTCTGAACAAAGATTTTAAATACTCTCCTGCTACATTTGAGTACAAACCAATCTACCCAAAGGATCATTCTTGCAACACCTATTTGGGCATTTCCATCCATAATTAAAAACTGTTTGATTGTAACCTTATCTCTGAGCCTCTAATGCTGGTTGTTTTCTTACCTTCCTTTTCCAGCCCCTTTTGTACATGAGGCCAACCGTGGTGCCAGTGTGACTGATATTTCTGTCTAGTGTTGCTGGTTGGATTCATTAAAGCCTTTACTGCAAACTAGCCCAGTACAGACACATCTATTCCTCCAGGCTGAGCCTCACACTGATGTTCACTTTGTCCCTGGGAGCGAGGGGTGCAAGGTGGAGGGGCTATGAGGAGGGGGATGAAGAATAAATGTCTTCTTGGGCATGCATGGATAGATGGGGCAAGCAGGGCTTCCAGGTGGAAAGAAGAGGGTGGGAAAGAGGCAAAGACACCTTGGGACTAAATCCAAAATGAGGGATCAAAATGAAAACACATATATTAATCTCCCAAATTAACTTGTGAAGCTGCTGGCAGGTGGGTCATCTTCTCCCCAGGATGTTTGTATGCACGGGTCAGAGAAGGAGGAGGTACTTGGCAAAGCACTGGGAGGCCAAATAATTCCATGGCCCACCTGTGGGCAGCTGCATCCCTCTGCCATCCAAGACCCAGTCAGGAGCTGCAAGGCAGAGAGAGATGGGCTGCGGAGCTTTTCTTATTTGCATAGCAAAATCAGCTCTGGCTGAATCCTTGAGCTCTCTTGGACGTGCTCAGAGAGTGCACAAAGCCAGCTGTAGCACATGTTGGCTGGGAATAAAAGAATGGTCTTCCCACCAGGAGCTCTTTAGATCCAGGGAGCTTCCAAGCTCTTGTTTGAAATCAGCATTGCGTTTTGAATTTTGTCTCTGGTTTACTTTTATCAGACACAATATCACAAATCTGAGGCTGTGACTCAATTCGGACTCACCACTCCATACTAGTCAAATTTACTATTTTCCTAATCTGCTCAGAGCAGAGGTCTGCAGCTCCCTTTGCATGCTGCTTTCCATGTTCTCAAGTTTTTAGTCATCCCAGGGTGGCCACAAAATATGAAATGCAAAAAAGGGGAAGAGGAACAGATCTGTTATCTGTACCAGGAGCGAGTAAACAAGAGGGTTTAGGGGTGCTGCTGTAGATTTTGCAGGTCTACAAAGGCTCACATGCTTCTGGGAGGGTCAGTCTGGTCGTGGAGTAGCTCCACGACCATGGTGTTCATTCCTCCCAGCCTCTTTGAGTCCCATGCTGTGTTTCCTTCTGAAGCCCAAGAACTCTCCTCCATTGTGGAAAGTGGATCTGGCACTCCACAGCAGGACAAGAGGCAACAGGCACAAACCCCAAATGCAGGAAATTCCATTTAAATAGAGGAAAACATTTATTTTGAGGGTGATGGAGCAGGCTGCCCGGAGAGACTGGGACACCATCATCCATAGAAACATTCACAACCCAATGAGATGTGACCCTGAACATGCTTTGTGCAGTGGGAGTGGACCAGGCAATCTCCTCAGGTCCCTTCCCACAAGCCATACAAAGAGTGTGTGCCCTCCTGTGGAAGTTGGGGCAGAGAGGGCTGTTCACAAACTTTAGCAGCTCTGTCTCTCTGGGCTGTTCTGGTGCCTGACCTACAAATACACCTGATGCCCTCAGGGATCCTCATCTGCAAAGAGCCTGTGAAACAGCAGGGTTGACTGCAAAGACATTTCCCCAGTCACTTTCCAAACTCTCCTGAGGACAATTGTTTTTGCTTTCATGCCCCTCCTCTCCATATCCCACACTGACTGGGACATGCAAAGCCCTCCTCAACTTCACGGTTTGGACTGTGTCTTGGCATCCAGGTGCAGGACCCCAAGGGAGGAAGGACTTGGGCATGTACCCTCTCTTCCAGGACCTGGTTTCCAAAGCCCAAGCAGGTTAGGGTTGTGGGAGGAAGCATCAGCTCTGCCTTCTCTTGCAAATCAGTTGGAGTGAACTTGCTGTTGGGAAGCTCATGGAAACAAAGTCCTCCCTAACAAGGCAACGTGGAAAGAGAGACCCAGGCATTGGCTTCTATGGGCTCTTTATTGATTCCCACTGACCTATTGCTGGCTTCAGTGAAAACTGCTAGTGCTGCACACCAAGCAGGCTCAGACTCTTCATTCATGTTTAATGAAAGCCAGAGTCTTCCTGGAGATCAAAAAGCTCTCTGCTTTTTACAAGGTTGATTCACGCAGGCTTTGATGCAAACTGCCCTTCAAAAAGCCACTCACCACGTGAATAGGGAAGCCAGCCTAAGCTCTTAGCTAGCAATACAATAAGCCTCATCTATATTCATGCAGCAAAATCTCTTCCCATTTGATGAGATCATGCAATTAACCTCTCCACAGCAGGCAAAGCTAAGACTGCTCAGGTGTTACCCATGTACCTTGTGCTCACCTCTGTGGTGTCGTTGTGAGGTGAATTCAGCTTCATCAACTGAGCCCCAGGGCTGTTGTGGAGGAGACATCAGAAACTTCAGCACTGACTAATGGTCAAAACACCTGGTTTGGTTTCCTACCTCTGTACTGACAAACTGCAAAACCTTGGGGAAAAGATTCTCCTGTGTGCCACCCACCTTTGTACAGCTTGCCTTCCTTGGTGACACGTCCCACAGCCACCAATGCAGCCGTGCTAGTGTCCAGTCAGATGTATCTTGATACTCATGTCAACAGCACAGTTGGTGCCTGGACTGCCTGCAACTATCTGGTTTATGGTCACTCGCAGTCCCTGTAATCCCCCATCTTTTGGCCAGCTTTAGGGAGCAATCTAGTACACCAAGACTGCTTTGTGAACTGGGAATAGAGATGCAGGAGAACACTACCAACACCATCCACTTCTTTTGGATTTGTGCTGTAGGAGCTAAGCCTGGCCTAACTACAAGCAATCACACGTCATTAGTGTTTGCCTCAGTTCTGGCAAGCTGGGGAGGAGTCTGTCTGGTCAGATCTATGTTGGCAAGTGTGCCCCTGGGTCTGCAGAGTTGACAGCAACAAGTTTTCACTGCACTATGCACTGGTGGCATGGGAAACATGTCCTTAGACACCTTAGCCTTGGGCCAAGGCATATAGCCAAATCCCAGCCTCTCCTGCTGATTGGATGCACATTGCTGTCTCAGGTTGCCCTTAGTCTGCCCTCCCCAGAAGGATTCAAGTGATCTTTAGAGGAACAGGAGCTCCACTGCATCCTCAGCCTCCAGGGCTCCTGCTACCTGCTGACCTGCTGGGCAGGAAGGGTTCTGCACAGTCCATGCCTACAGGTGATCTGGTACCTCTAGGAAACATAGCTCTTTGGGGAATAGCAGCTGCCCTTGGGCCAGGGCAGTCACTGGCAGGATTTGCATATCCTTGTGTTCCCAGTTCCTGCACATCCAGGATTCATCAAGAGGTTGGGGTTATACCCACAGGAGGTAACTGCAAGAAAATCATTCATCCTCCATCACTGCCATTCAGAGCAAAGTGCACTCCAGCCCTTCAGAAATGATCATTGAAAGTGGTTGAAAAGAAGAAATCTGAGGGGAAAACATGAATCTCACAGCCCTACTGGGCAGGGAGCATCTCCTGAGAAGGCAAAGGTACCAGGGCTCAGATGCTTTCAGCAGGATCCACCTGCAGCCCTCTCTCCTTTCTATGCCCTTTTTTCTCCACTCCCAAAGCCAGGACAAGCACTATGTGACTCTGGGTGTTTCCAGACTATTTGAGCCACGGTTTGAAGGATATTTCGCAAGCCCTGAGGGCACAGGACTGTCAAAAACAGGGAGCTACAAGTGTCTGGCTAAAATGTGGATGTTTGCAAGACGGAAAGGAGCCACTAACAGACCTCGGCAACACAGATACAGAGCATCAGGAGCTTTACATCTCCTTCCTCTGCTTTTCCTTTTCCCTTCACTCTGCGGAATAAAACAGAAGAGGTATTTCCCAGTGAAGCAGGTACAGAAGAGGGGGCTGGCAGATCTACAAGGTGCTTGCATTAGATGTTGCTGAGGCAATGCAGGCATGGAGGGAGGGGGGAAGTTCTAGCATCTCACTTTTCCGTGTGTGTCAGCACTGCAGAGGTGGAGTGTTCCTTTCAGTCCTGGGAGGAGCACCCACCTCCTGCATTTGCAAACAGGTTCTCAGAGGCCAATCAACCAATTCTACATGTATCCAGGGCACAGAGTGCTTTGGAGAGGACACAGCCAGGGTAACACTTGCACCCTCCAGCCAAGGTGGCTGGGAGACTGCAGAAATGGGGATATGGGGAAGAACAAAATCAGGTTTTGCAAACCAGAAAAAACCCAGGTCCCATAGATCCAAAGAAGAGCAGGAGGAAACAAATTCTGAACTTTTGCAAGCAGCAAAATCATCAGAAAAAATTATTTTTAAGTATTAGGGCTGTAAGAGTGCATGAATGAAACAGTGAACTGTACAGAGACTTGGTGATGCCCATCTTTGAAGAGAAAATCTGAAAGAATGAAGTAAACTGAGGCCACAGCTTGGACCTCGGTGGGAAGAGGAATCAAGGGAAGATGGATAAGTTTCGAATGATCTTTCAGTTCTTCCAGTCCAACCAGGAGTCCTTCATGAACGGCATCTGCGGGATCATGGCCCTTGCCAGCACCCAGATGTACTCAGCCTTTGATTTCAACTGCCCCTGCCTGCCACACTACAACATGGCCTATGGGCTGGGCATCCTCCTGGTGCCCCCATTCATCCTGTTCCTGCTGGGCTTTGTGCTGAACAACAACATCTCCATGCTGGCGGAGGAGTGGAGGCGGCCGCAGGGCCAGCGAGGGAAGGACCCGGCTGTCCTGCGCTACATGTTCTGCTCCATGGCACAGCGGGCCATGATCGCCCCCGCCGTCTGGGTCTCGGTGACACTGCTGGATGGCAAGTGCATCACCTGTGCCTTCTGCACCTCCGTGCCTCTGGAGACCCTGGGCAATGCCAGCCACCCCCTCCTCTCCCAAGGGGAGATACAGCGGGTCCTTGCCCAAATCCCCTGCAAGGAGATCTACAATGGACAGGAGCTCATTGCCAATGAAGTGGCCGTCAGGTACCTGCGCTGCATCTCACAGGTAAGAGGCACTGTGGCAGTGCCCTCAGTGGTGGTTTGGGGTTAGGCACTGCCAGCCTTAGTTTTCCTTGATGGAATCTCCTTGTTGAAATCAAGGAGAGACTGGTGATTTCACAGGCGTACAAGGTGTTCAGACTCAGCTCTGCAGAGTTATGCCTCCAGTGTGGTGCAGAGGCTGTAGCTGTAGGTTGTCCTTATAATTTAGTACCCTCTCCTGCCTGGGCAGCCTGGGGCTGCAGAGCAGTGACACACAGCCAAACCATATCCAGGGATTTATTCAGAGCAAGTTCAGAAGGGTCTGATGTGGATGTTACTCAGTAGCTGGCAGGCTCTCCCGTTGCCTGCAGTTGCTCTTGCTTCTTATTATAACATGTGAAAGCAACGGGCTGATAACCATCTATGCCACTTGCCTCTGCCACTTGCATGGGAATAGCCAGTGTGTGTTTATTAACCATCCCAGGGAACCACAAATGAAGATGTGCCACTAACTGCTTGTCCTGTGCTTCATTCCTCTCAAGCCCTCTGCTTCTGGCCATGCTGGATGGTCTGACCTACCTGTCACTCATGCATTCCTGTTTAAAAGCAGCTCTTCTGCCTGATTTCCTTAGGGCAGACAGGGGTTGTTATCCTGTTTAAGAGAAATGGAGCCACAGGGACTTCTCTAAAGACACAAAGCAGATTTTATTGGGTAGACCCCAATTAACAGCTGCTGGGAAACACTGGGAGCTACAAAACAAGAGGTCCCACCTAAACACCCCTGTCTCAGGTGCTCTTTTAGGGGGATGCATTTACAGGGGGGTTCACCCTCACAAGCTCTGCCTGCACAGCCTGGCAGCAGCCTGAGTCAAGACTGATGGTGAACAAGACAGACTGGTCCTGGCTGTGCCCTCATCTCACCCTTCCTGTCAGACCCCATTAACAGGGGAGCTGTCACTGCTGCTTGCTCACAGTAGATGTTACTGAGTCCAACAGCTTGGAAAAAGAGTTAGACAGCTGCATAAACACAGAGTATCTGGAACGATACTGCAAGTCAGAGGACACAGACTGTCCTAGACCCAGGTGAGGTGCAGTCGTATCGGAGGCAGGACCAAGGGCTGGATACAGGATTCAGCCTGGTGTTATTTATGGTCACTGCCTGCTGATGCTCTACAAGATGAGAAGTGAGAGGTGCTGCCCATGTGAGTGCACTGAACAAAATTTCAGCATAGGTGCACTGATGTGGTACGTAGGGTCTTCTCATCCAGCTTGCAGTGTAAACACAGCCAAATGTCAAACGGCCCAAAGGGGAGCCAGGTTTGTTCACAGCCTGGGGCTCCTGCTGGCTGGTGGGAAGTGCTGGGCATGTGCTCTGCCTATCTGTGACAGGTCTGGTTCCCCCTCATCCCTGCAGGCCCTGGGCTGGTGCTTTGTGCTGCTGATGACCACGCTGGCTTTCTTGGTCAGATCCCTTCGGCCCTGCTTCAGCCAGGCTGCCTTCCTGAAGAGCAGATACTGGTCCCACTACATCGACATCGAGCGCAAGCTGTTCGACGAGACGTGTGCGGAGCATGCCAGGAGCTTTGCCAAGGTCTGCATCCAGCAGTTCTTTGAGGGCATGAGTACGGACCTGGTGGCTGCTCGCTGCCACCTGCCCAGGAAAACCTCTGAGGATGCTGGGGAAGCTTCCAAGAAGCTCTTGGGCATCACTGACCGGGGCACCATGAACATGGCCCTGAAGAGCTGGCACAGATGCAAACCCCCATTACACCTTCACCCACCTGCCCTCCCCAGTAGAAATGGCTGGGCAGGAGAAGGGCAGCCCCCCGTGCACCCCTCCACACCCCGAAGGGAGAGAGCTGCCTACTACAGCTTGGTGTGAGGGGGCGCAGGGCTATGTAGAGGCAGATTGCACTTCTGGGAGATGGGCTGCAGAGGGGACAGACAGGGCATTCAAGCCAGGCAGAGGCAAGGGCCAGCACCACAGCAGCTGCAGGGGAACAGGCATCCAAAAGTCTCAGTGGTGCTGGTGCGGTCCCATCTCCTCTCACATCCAATCCTACAGCATTGGTAATTCGGGCAATGAGTTTTGTGCCAAGCAGGACAACTGTGCAAGGTCACGATGGATGAGCCCTGGGGATGCTGAAGGGTGCGATGTGGTAGTCAGATGTGCCGTGTGTCCCAAACCACCAAGTACCAGGTTGGTGTTGTGGTGGTTGCCAACAGAGACACGACCAGATGTGCAAAACTTCCTCTCTATTATGATGTGCTTGGCACTGAGAAGAGCATGTGGGTTTAGGCAGTATTAAAAATACCCTGGTGGAGAAACAAGTTGGGGGTGTCCCTTTCTCCTGCCAAGTCATGAAACCCTAAAAGTCTTCCCATTCTACACATTCTTCCGCATACTACATCCCCACAGACACACAGCTTCCAGGCCAAGAAAAGCTTTAAAATAAATTTGACCCAAGCAATGAGCTAATGAAGGGATATCTCATATGCCACTACATGTGACAGGAACAGCATGATTAGTGTCATAGAGACTATTCAACAAGGAGTCCACAGAGATGCTCCTTGAAGGAAATGTCTAGACAAGGAGAACAGTTATCATTCAGCAGCGGGGGGGGGGCGGGGAGGGAATAGGCCAGGCCAGGCCGAGATCCTGCCACAAATCTGCCTTAGGACGGTTTGTTCTTATAATTTTTCCTGGATTCTTCCCTGACACAAAGACTGTTGTTAAAAACCACCTGGGTGTTTGTTTAAGGAGCCAAATAAATAATTAAGGCTTACTGTTCAAGCTCTGTGTGCTCAGACACAGGATTTATAAAAGCTGTTTACAAAAGCTGTTGGTGTTTCTTTACTTTGATGCGATGAAAAGGGTTGTGAGGGCCCCAGGCCAAGCCCGAGCTGCTGGGGCTGTGCAAGCTGGGGTGTTCTGCTCAGAGGAGAAGTCAGAAGGTACTGCCAAACCTACACAATACAAGGTGGCTGCCCATTTCCACAGAAACTGGGGATGATGGGATGCAGGCCCTTGAGATGACTATGGAAATCTCAGCCCAGAAGAGGGTTTCCCAGTGGCCCTGATTTTATTGCCAATATGCAGAAGGAAAACCCCTTTTGAGAGATGAGTTTACCTCTGCTGCGTCCCTTCTAAGATGCTCATCCCCTTGAAATTTCTGCTGTGGTATTCTTGTTCAAACAACTTATTATGGCTGGTTGGTAACTGAGGTGACTGTCATTTGCATAAACCTTAATTATCAATGTGTAACTCCACAGTGGCTGTGGGGAGAGGAGAACAAAGGACCAAAATGACGAGGAAATTCTCCTGGCTGCTGTGAGAGTGCCTTAGCAAGCCCATAGTCAAGGGCAGGCTGAATCTGGCTAACTCCCAGGAGAAAGGAGCGTGACACAGTTTTGTCATTAATCTTCACACCCTGAACTTTAATTAAGACACCTGCCCTGAAATTAATAGGCACAAAACCTGATTTACATAGGAAAGGAGATTAAAAGATAAAGGCGGTTTCCACTCCTATTGTTTGCAGTTCAGTGCTGTTCGTGGCTCACTGAGAAAGGCGCGCTCTGAGTCTCCAAGATGGTGAGGAGCACAGAGGGATGGCAGGCTCCATGGCACAACCATTAAGGTACCAAAATAAAAAGCATGTATTTGCAAAGGGAAGCTTTTGGACTTTTAATTCAGATTTTTAGGATTAGAGCTCCGCCCTCATGCAGCAGCTTCAGCACTTGCAGAGAGTCCTCATAGACCAGGCAGGTTGTCTTCTCTGTGCTGGATTTTGGGGATGTTGTTCATTGCCTTTGGAAGGAGTCCCTGGGGAACCTGACATGGCCCCAGGACTTCAGCTGGGCTGTGGTCCCGGTGCTGAGCCTGTTTAGCAGCAGTGCCCTGAGTGTGGAGCAAGCCCCAGGGTCCCCATCAAGCCAGAGAGGCAGCTCCAGGCAAGCACGGAGGTGTGGGAGTGCCAAGGGGGTGCACCACACCCAAACAACTGGGAGCTGCAAAAACCCGCTTGAGGACCCCAGATCTGAGGGCAGGAAGGAGGACCTGGTCCAAAATCCCACTGGCTGAACTGCCAATGCTGGGCCGAGCCTAGATTTGCTCCAGGCAGAGGGGAACGTGGGTGTTGCTGAAGATTTGCCTGTGCTGAAGACATTCTCTGGGGAGGGCAGAGTTTAACCCTGGGGACAAGATGACAAGAAGGCTGGGGAAGGAGGATGGGGGCCTCCAGCCTCTGCAAAAGGCTGGGCAGAAGCTGGAGCTGAGGGACAGATGGCAGAGAGGAGGGAGGAACGCAAGGAGAAAGTGTGGTGTCCTTAGCTGCCTCACAGGCATCGCTCAAGCAGAGGAAGCAGCGAACAAAAAAGCTGTGCCAGGCAGGAATGCACCGTGCTCACCAGACAGCAGGCTGTGCCCAGCCCTGCACACGTGGCCCCCGGCCCTTTTCAGCCCTCAGCCTGCTGCAGCAGCCCCACTGCTCAGTCCTGGGTACTGGGAAGCAAAACTTGGCCACCCCACAGAGCGTGATGGCAGGTTCATGCTTCTCTTGAAAACCCAGCCAGGCGGGTGCCTTCCCTGCTGTCTC
This sequence comes from Chiroxiphia lanceolata, assembly GCF_009829145.1. Taxonomy (NCBI): domain Eukaryota; kingdom Metazoa; phylum Chordata; class Aves; order Passeriformes; family Pipridae; genus Chiroxiphia; species Chiroxiphia lanceolata. The sequence goes on from NC_045644.1 coordinate 13,024,672, forward strand.
AGCCAGCTCCCATGTACTAAAGCAGCAGTTCCTGCCCCTTCTCATGGGACCACGGGATTCCCCCTGCCTGCTTAGGGTGGCTTCCACCAGCGTGACTGCATCCCCTGGGGGCCTTGGGGGCTGCATCCACTCCCCAGACTGGGGGGATCCACCATTTCCCTTTTGCACCCCAGCAAGGCGCCTCAATGCTCCCGTTCTCCAGGGAAACTCCAGGCCATCCCAGCCAGCCATTGCACAGCTGCATCGTGGGTCTGAAAAAGGGCGATCAGCTTTTTCCAGTGACTCATTCTCTGCTTCTCATTTCCTTTTTTTTTTTTTTTCATTTTAAAGGCACAACCTCAGCCTTGCACGCAGCAGAATCCAAGCGCCGCTCTTTGCCCCACCCAAGAACAACTTCCTCCCTCCTCCCAAAAGCCAAAAGCGGAGGGCACGTTTCAAACTAAATAAGGAAGCCTTAACAAACTGTTAAGGCTGTTTTCACCAGAGTTCATTTCACACATCAGGCCGGCCTCAGCTGCATCCCCACTTCTGCACAGCCCCGTGCGCTGCTGGGAACCCACCACAGCCAGAGCCCCAGCAAAAACCACGTGAGGAGCTGAGAAGGCTCCAGAACTGGTTTCAACAACCTTTCAAGTAAGTGACCTAATTTTTTCTTGTTTTCATATGTTTTGGGGAAAGACTTTAACAGAGGCTGCTAAAAAATTATCTGCTGCAAACAACTTTTCCCCTCCCCTCCTACCCAACCCTCTTCCCAGACCATAACTACCAAGCAGAGGCAGGGTAACCCCCCACTCCACCCAAAACGACATACTTCCCTTTGCCAGTTCTTCTGATTTTTGCCTTGCTGTTTGCCAGGCTCTGTCAGGAAGGTCACAGGTCTGTGTTTTTCAGGGTTGTTTGTGGGTAACTGATAACAGGGGCTTGAACTACAACAAGTTTGCGGGTTTAGCATCTGGCTGCAAACGTGGTGTTCCGCCAAGTGCAGCAGCTGGAGATGGAGGCCTGGCTCCCCACCAAGTGGTGGCAGTTTTCAGCTGGTCTGTCTCCTTTGCAGAGGGAGTTTTGTAAATGGAAAACTGGGAAGCTGCAGGAAGACGTTAAGGGCTGTTTGCAGTAGAACTCAGTGTGATTTTAAAGGTTTTGCCACGGGTTAGACAAAACAAAGAACAGAGGCCAAATTTCTGCCCCCGTTCCCCTCTGCTGTCCCATGGCAGAAGGGGGTAAACCAGGATTTGTCAGGGCAACAGATGAACTGTGGCACAGTGATGTAAAGCACAGTGTATGAGAAAGCCTTGTACAAGAGATCATAAGGATTAAGGTGCTTTTGTGTCTTCTGCACGGATGTCCCTGAAGTCTTGTCCCTGCAGTTGGGGCTGGCCCAGGGAAGCCTTGCTCCGTGCATACCAACTGGGAGATGCTGGCACTGGGACCGATTTCAGGGCAGCCTTGCTGTGGGTCAGGCTCCCTGGGAGCCTCGGATGTGTGCCAGTGCTGCCAGCACTGCAATCTGCCAGAGACGGTTAGTGGGGTGCCTGGGTCCTTCCTGTCTCCAGCAAACCTTGGTGACAGCAGTTCCCCTAAGGCCAGCAGGTTTCATCATGTGGGTGAGGGTTCCCAGAGCTAGCAAGGTGCTTGAGGCTTCCTGAGATGAAGCCCTGTGGGGATAGGGTGCAGACAGAAAGACAACTAAGAATTTAATTAAATCTATCTTGCAAGTGGGCTGGAGGGATGGACATCACTGCAGAGAGCATGGATACATTCCCCAATTATTTCCTTATGCTTCAAAAAAATCAGGGCACATACCCTTGGTCCTGAATGCCTGCAGCCCAGTCAGTGGGGTATAACCAGTGTTGTGCTGGGGGAAGCTACAAAGGCAAAGGGCAGTGAAGCGCATCTGGCACTGAGGTGCTCAACTCAGGAGCTCAATTTAAGGGCAGCAGTTTTGACTCTGAGCTGGGACTGCAGGCCAGGACAAGGGAGTACGATTACGTCAACCAGCTGTGGGAGAGGAGATGATCATCCTGCCACACCTAATCGTAGCAAAAACTCCTACGTAATTGCTGTCCCAACTCTATCAGCATTTGGTGTTTGTATCCCGGGTCATCAAGATAAGCTCTTTTCCCAGAAAAGCTGGCAGCAACAGCCCCTAAGCACCCCCTCACCCCTCTCAGTGGAGGCTGCTCCTGCCTGGGCCTCCCATACCACATCTCTCTGTACCCAAACCTGCTGGGCTGTCTCACAGCACCCCTTGCTGCCTCCCTCATATACCTTTGCCTATTAATTAAGTCATCAGGTCTAAAGAGGGAGGCAAAAGCCACATATGGCACCTTCAAGGCAGTGCGGCACCAGCACCCACGTGCCGCATGCAGCTGGGCTAGTGTGAGTCAGTGGCAGGGCTGGGGACACATCCTAGTGCCAGTGCTCTGGACCAGTTTTCCCAGTAATGTGGTGTCCTCCTTCATTGTAGGTCTGGGAGATCATCAAGAGTCTGGCAGTGAAGCTGACAATAATTGCCTCTGCGGGAGGTGACTAAAACCAAAGAGATGGAAAGACAACGACCATGCAAATGACAGGGACAGAAACAGATGTCCCACCTGTAACCTTTGCTGTAGCAATGCTTTTGGAGAGCTTAGTGGGAAACTAAAGTGTCAGAAGTTTCATATATTGCTTAGGCTGAATCCCTTTTCAGCCCCTTTTGAAGTATCTCTTGTATCAGCAATCAACTCCAGAGGCTGGGACACCAGGTAGGAGGAGGGGACATCAGTGAAGGTGTCTTGCTGCTGGAACACCGCCTTGCACGTCAGCTGGCACAAGGCCTTTCTACCTCTCATTGGAGTGTTCCTTGGTGCTGGGAGGTGAGCCAGCACAGCCCCCCACAGCAGCACACACCTCCTCTCACCCCCGGGACGAGATGGCCGCCCTCATCGCTGAGAACTTCCGCTTCCTCTCCTTGTTCTTCAAGAGCAAAGACGTGATGATCTTCAATGGTTTGGTGGCCCTGGGCACAGTGGGGAGCGAGGAGCTCTTCTCGGTCGTTGCCTTCCACTGCCCCTGCTCCCCTGCCCGCAACTACATCTATGGGCTGGCTGCCATTGGTGTCCCAGCCCTGGCCCTCTTCCTCATTGGCGTCATCTGGAACAACCACACTTGGAACCTGGTGGCCGAGTGCCACAAGCGTGGTGTCAAGAACTTCTCTGCTGCTGCCACCTTCCTCCTCTTTGGCTCCATCATGGGCCGGGCAGCTGTGGCACCCGTCACCTGGTCTGTCATTTCACTGCTGAGAGGGGAAGCTTACATCTGTGCCCTCAGTGAGTTTGTCAAGCCATCCTCCCTGGACAAGTTTCCACCTGAGTACGGGGCTGACGTGCTGGCCAGGTTCCCCTGCAGAGATGTACCGGCAAACCTCACCAAGTTCAGGGACGAGGTGACACGGAGGCTGAGATACGAGTCCCAGGTAGGCACGCCGGGGAAAAGCCACATGGAGTGGGTAAGACCACCTTGCCATGTCCTAACGCAGCCTCTCTCTTCTCTCTCAGCTCTTTGGCTGGCTGCTCATTGGCATCGTTGCAGTCCTGGTTTTCCTCACCAAGTGCCTGAAGCACTGCTGCTCGCCACTGAGCTACCGGCAGGAGGCTTACTGGGCCCAGTACCGCTCCAATGAGGACAAGCTCTTCCGACGTACAGCCGAGGTCCACTCCAGGATCCTGGCAGCCAAGAACGTGAAGCACTTCTTTGGCTTCGTGGCACTGGACAAGGAGGAAAAGGAGCTGGTGCAGGAGTTCCCGGTGGAGGGTGTTCAGCCGAGCCCCCAGTGGAATGCCATCACAGGCGTCTACATCTACCGGGAGAACAAGGGCTTCCCCCTCTACAGCCGGCTCCACAAATGGGCCAAAGGAGTGGAAGGGAATGGGCCAACCCCAGAAGGCCATGAACTGCTCTTTTTGGCTTCCTAAGACAGATGGGTGCTGGCAGCGGTTCCCCAGACTTCCTGGCAGACCTTCCATATCAGTGCACAGTGAGGGATTCACTGGGAACATTCCTCCTGGCAGGATTACTTCTCTCAGAAGGCAAACACGGACCAACAGCCTCAAGGTAGAGAGTAGAAAGCAACACACTGAGCTGGGGAACCCCTCCCTCAGAGACAACAGTCTCACTGCTGCTCCCAGAGACACAGATGAACAAAGAGAAGGTGCAGCCCTTACCTCCAGGCTGCCAGTGCATCCCATCTGATGCTCCAGCAGAAGCCTTCAGGAGTGAGAGATGGGCACATTTCTCACTGTGACTCCTCCAGTCCCACTTGTCTCCCCCGTGGCAGAGTTAGCCCCAGCCATCCCACACATCTACTTGTCTTATTGACATTGGTATCTTCTTACTGCAGTTGTGCAATGCCTGTTACACAGGCAGGCCCAGAGCACTTTACAGACTTTACAGTACAGGGAAAAGAGGGAAACAGTAAATTCCTGTGGAAAGGGGGATGCAATATCATTTGGGAAGGAATGGATCAATAATATAGCCACACACCAAATAACTGAAAGACTAAGGCAGGAGGAATCACCAATATTCCTGGTATTCAGAAAGGCACTCTGTAATTATTAAGTTGAAATTCGGGTAGGACACCAACCTCCCTCTGTTGTTACTGAAGTGCCTAACAATTGCTAATGAGCCCAAATGGTCACCCCCATTTTATAAAACCGGGGGAGGCCATCAGCAGAATAGTTTTTGGGCGAGGTGGTGAGGTGGAGGCTGAGAGGAATCACTACAGTGAGCCACACCACTGTCTGCAGCTCATTGAATTTCTCATCCAACCATCAGATAAGTTGTCTTTTTTCAGGTTGCAATTTCCAGGATGACTTCAACCAGAATTAGTTTTACATATATGTATATCTAAACATATATACAGTGTATATACTACCTAACTGTAGTTAGTTAGTTGTATTAATGGAACATCTTTCTTGGAGGGGAAGGGGGATGAGAAAGTTGCCAGCCAAAAAAGCACATTGCATACTCCCATCTGCTGCACTGGGACTCAGCCCTGGAACAACGAGGGAAAGAACAGGATGGGGAAGCAGCCCTTTCCCTACCCTTCTACCACTGAATTTTCTAAAACTTTTTCCACTGCCTTAAATGGTCCCTGTGAACAGGAGGTCTCTTTATGGACTTGGCCATACTCTGAGAAAGCAAAACCAGAAGGGTGTAAAATTACTGCCCTCACCATGACAGTGTGACTATGGCTTCAAGGCTGCTCTTCTGGCATTGCACAGTCCCTCTTCTCCCAAGGATCAGCCCTATGTACACAACACTGTTTTAAGAGCTGGCAGGACAGTGAAATTTGTTTTTCCTAGTTGTACTGTTTCATTTTAGGTACAACTTCCTTTTACGCTGTACCATCTACCAAAAAGCCCTAAGTTGTTAAAAAAACTGCTCAAACCCACAGAACTCAGAGGGGCTTACATACAAGAAGATTTGAAATAAATTATTAAATGAGAGTTATTTTTCATTGCCTTCTGAGTTGGTTTTTTTCCAGGGTGGCACAAAAGGCATAATTTAACATTCTCTTTGAACTGAAGAACTGGGAACTTATTTTTTCTTTCTATTAAACATTCAGATCCTCTCCTATCCAGATCATCCTAGAATGTTTTCAAGTATTACCACATATTACAAGTTAGTAACAGACCTTTTTAGTTATTCTTGCAGTGAGTAGCACAAATCTTGTACATCAGGATACACAATTGCAGCAAAGGAGAGAAAATTATTTAGAAACTTTTTTACAAGTATGGTGCCTTGCAAGAAACAGCTGGCGGGTATTCCCTGACATAAAGAGGCTGGAACAACCACTTAATGGGTGAGGCATGGCAGGATCCCTGTTCAGCTTCTCTACAGATTTGCTTTGCATTTGTGGGATAGTTTGGCTCCCAGCCTCATCATCAACTAATCTGCAGAAATGATCAGATGGGAGTTAAATGAAATTGCATTAACTTGAGATGAAAGAGAATTCATTTGCATTTCTTCTCACTGGCCCTCGAGTGCGAACATGCAGACGTGCACACCGCCCCCACACAGCCAGCAGACACAAGGTAACTTGCTGGAACAAAGCAGTTCTTCTTACTTCCTTTATTTCTCTTGCCTTTCTCCTTGAGAGTCCTAGTTGTTCCTTTGAAACACCTCCACTCTGGTTCCTTCTCTTTCCCTTTCCTCCTTTGAAGGAGCAAGACACGTAATGCTTGAGAACTGATTTTTATCCTAAGAATAAAACATTAGCACAAACCGTCTTTTGCTCTGTTTACCTCCCTTCTCTTCCGCATGAAATCCAGTCACTTTCCTTGTGCTGAGATGGGCTAGAGGCTTGTCCAGCTTGTCCGTTTTCCCTCCCTCTTGTTGGAGAGGCATGTTTGAGTGGAGAGCCGACAGTGAGGAAGCAAGCCACCACACTCAGAAATAATTGTTTGCAATTGTGGAGATTTGTTTTTTCTCTCCTCTGCCACCTTAAGCATGGCCCCCACTGAGGCAACCTTAGGCTTCTGCCCCTCATGGACCACCAGCACCCTCATGAATATCCCTGCTGTTTGTGTCACTCATCTTCCCCCAGTGACAATGCTGAGGTGAGGAACATTAACCCACATGGCTTTACATACTGGCACAAGCAGCCAGGCTAGGATTCTCACTGAGAAGCCAAGAGGGAGATGAAGCCACCCATCTTCCTGGTGTGCCAGATCACACAGGCTGTAAGCTCACACCCTCTGCTTTTCCTCCAAAGACTGACAACAACCCATTGCAGAGCAGTGTACAGGCTGCCAGGTAGAGCACACTTCCCAGCAGCAAGATGGGCTCAAACCAGGCTCCTCCAGTACAGAGAATTACATACAGGTCTTTCCCTGCCCACTGTAGAGACTATAATAGCTCCAGTAATGAAGAAGAAACCATACCTCAAAGGGATCTTGGTTTCTATTGCAACGCTTATTTACGTGTTCTATTATCCAACTAATTAAACCAAAAAGAAACACCCACCATCATTGAAGTTGTGTTCTTTAAAAAAAACCAGCAGCTGCTACTGGATGGTGCAATCAGCTTCTTCCACTACAAGAGCATTAAGCAAAATCCGAATATAGTACCCTGCACTCCCTGGGGGCAAGAAGTGAAATTACTGGTTTCTGGATCCCAACGGATTTGGGAATGAAATAAATGCTGACTCATTCAGCCTTGCCAACACTGGGCATTCACAGAGGCAGAAGAGCTGGGTCCTGCAGAGCTCTGGTTGTGAGTTCAGAGCACTTACGATCAGTAAGACTCCTCAAGTTTGGTATTGTAAAGCTGGGCACCCACTCACTAGTGTCTGTGCTGGGTAATCACATCTGTTTGCATATCCTGCTTCTCCCCTTGCCTTGAGCTCTTCCTCTGTAAAACGTGGATGATCACATCCACATCTTAGTGGAAAGTTACAAGAATAGAATCATAAGGATATGGACCATAAGGCACTGACATCAGTGTCAGAGCCTATGCAAGTAAGCAAGACACCTGGATTTTTCCAAGCAGAAGGTTAGACTGGGATGACTTTTTTTCAGCACAAAACCCCTGCTTTCTTCTTTGACTTCAGTGATTTCTTTTAAGAGACAATGACTACTGAAAATCACAATTTTTTCTGTCATCAATCCCTGGCAGCTTGTTACAACAGATGGTTGCTCAGAGAGGTTGTGAAGTCTCCATTCTTGGGGAATCAAAACCAAACAGGATGTGGACCTGAGCAACCTAGCCTAGTTGACCCCTGTTTTGAGGAAGAGCTTGAACCAGATATCTCCAGAAATGCCTTCAAACTTCAACTATGCCACAATCCTGTGCTGCTCTGACAATTCCTAGGAGCATAAAGGCACCTGAGATAGATCTTTTGAAGTGTTAATTCATCCAAAAGGCAAGAATCTTCTCTGCTATCTTGACAGTGAGAGAAATCGATTTATAAGACATTATTGTACTTAAAATCAGTGCACCATAACTGCACTATCTCCCCCAGAAAGTAGAACAGGTATGGCTGATATTTCTATTCAATATAAAACAGTCTGTATTTAAAAATGTGTCATCAACAGAGTAGGATTATTTGTAACATCTGGACAAAGTTGCAAACCTTTACCAAATCATTTCATTTCATTGTTTGTTCTTTCCAGGCTGGTTTGGTTATAGACCAACACTCTCCAGAAATTCACTGTCCATGGAAAGTCACAGCAGAACTCCACACTCTCAGTTCCCACACTGCATGGAGAGTCAAGTCTCTCTGCTTTTACTTGCACCATATTTAGGTGTCAGTAAGGGAACTCTTGGTCTCCACATACTCAAGTGCTGCTCTTTTAACAGTCAGGACACTTTCTGCTGTACCAAATTTCTTTTCATAATCCAGGTAGCGTTTGAAGAAGAATTTCATCTTCTTTGGTGCCAAGCTCAAGTGTATGACCCTCTCAAAGATGTCCCTGCAAGAAACCAAAGAGATTCAGATCGCTGTGTCAGTGGCAGCACTCAATACAAGCCCTGTACCTTGTCTTAACAACAAGCAGAAAGTCAGGGGAAATACACAATCTGCTGTGAAGTGCTTGTGCTTGAAGAAAGAGATTCCTGACAATTGGTCAAAATCTCTAAGTAGAAGCTTTCTATTTGCTTTCAGAACTCTAAGGCTGCTGGTCAACTTAAGCAAAGATCCATTCACTGTATTGGACCCTGCATTCATTAAGTAGATGTGGAAAATTACTTCCTTTCATCAACTCTCAGAAAACAGAAAAAAAAAGTTACAAGATATAAAAGGGCTTGATCTCACCCTTCAGATATAAGGCAATCCCTCCAGAGGGACTGATCAACCTCAGTGCAAGGCCTCTAGTTTCTGTCATGCAGGCCAATCAGACTCCCTCTGTCTTATGGAACTCTTTGGAGACTCCTCAGTCCCAGCAAAGACTTTGTCTAGGTGATAAAAATTCTTTTTTGCTCTGCTCTGGGAACCCCTGTACAACCTCACACTGCAGGGTACCTCTGCTCTTTTTGAGTGTCCCTCCAGACACTGTGTTCTGCCCCTTCCCAGCCTGGTGCACCACAACTCACCGTACTTCCTTCTGGCTGCCATGTTTGATCATGATGTCCATGTAGATGGACCAAATGTCTGTCCGCTTGGGATAGCTACTGAGGGTGCTCTCAAAGAGGGCCTTGGCATGCTCTGTGTCCTCAAAACGGAACTCCAGCTGTGCAAACCTTGAAATGACATCCACATCTGGAACAAGTAATGATATCTTAGGGTATTACAGCAGCTCTCTCCATATGAACAAACACAAGTGATAATGACACAAACAGAGGCAAGCATAGAGACAGAACCACCTCTACCCAGAGACAAAAGGCTCTGTTGTAAAGTGGTCCTGGACTAAGGTGGGATCAAAGTGGGAGAGAGAAGGGTCACAGTTCACTTCCTATTTCAGCTCTCTGCAGGAGAGGTTTGTTCTTACATTCAAAATGTATCATGCAGCATCTATGGGCAGCCCCACAAACCTAGGACTAGACCAAGTGAACGGCCGTAAAACTCAAAGTTGCCTTTGCTCTGAGTGCTTTGCCTTTGTGTATCACAGCAAATTCTATTACAGGTGGATTTAGCATTGACATCCAGCTTGATATTCCCCCTCCTGAGAGACAAGGGCAGCATGTTCAGCATCAACTGGTTGCACTTTTTACTTATTACAAATGGTGTCACAGGCAGAGATATCAGAGAGCAGCCCATCTCCTGGAGACCTGTCACCATTAAGATCCACATTAAGGATGGGGCACAGTGCTTACGTTCTTTTGTGGGCAAAGCCTTGAGAGCACGCTCCAAAAGTCTGTGTGTAGCCTCAGTCTGGCCTTGCTTCAAGAGGAACGAGGCGTATTTTAGCCACACGGATTTCTCCTGACGAAAACGCTTCAGCATTGTGTGGTACAATTCTTCTGCTTGCTGGAAGGGCAGAGTTGGGTTAGATCACACAGATTCATAACTAAGACTTGTAGCTTTGAAACTCTTATTCTTAGGCCAGGTATCTCCAAACACTTATGACAGAAAAGCATCAATGCATCCTTATCCGCTGTCAATCATAACTATTAATTCCAGTTAGGAACAGGACAGGTCTAACATCTGCCAGCTGGTAGCTTACACAGCCAGCATTCAAAGCTTACTGGCGTGACTGAATGGGATAAGTGCCTGGGACCTGCCTGCACTACCTTACCTTGTACTTCTCAGAATTGGCATAGATGTCACACAGATGCTGGAAGACTTTCAGAGGTTCATTGTATTGGACAGCTCTCTCAAAGACCTTCATCAGTGTCTCCTCAGTACCATACATGTTCTCCAAGTTCAGCAGAGCTACCCAGACATTCAGCTTCTCCTGTTCTTCCCTTAAAGCAGATATGAACAAGAATATTTAGCCTTTTGCCAGTCTTCAACAGATTTTGCAAACCACCCTGCATACACTCACTGACTTGTAGCCTGCCTCCAGGACAAAGAAAGAGGACATACTGCTCCCTGAAACACCACTTTTGGAATAGAGCACAGCAGTTGTTTCACACTGCAATTTTTGATCACTGTTGTTTGTAATTAAAAACCACAAGGATGATTCAAGAAAGCACAATATACTTAATCGTGCAGTAGAGATGATTTAAGGTGCAGCCCTATGGCAAAAGTGACAAGAATTTCACGGTTTGTTTCATGTTTTGATTTAAGGACAACATCACTGAAAGCATTATGCTCTTCCAAACCCTTCTGACTGCTCAGAGAATGTCTGTGCACCCAGTACCACCTTTGGGAGTTACTGTGCTCGTGAGCTGCAGCAGGTCAGCTGTAGGCCAATTGTGGTGACTCAGGCCAGACCTTCAAAGGACCAGCTGACAATTGCTACCATTTAATCCTTCTGAGCTCACTGAAACAGACTCTGCCACTCCACACATACTGATACTACCAGTGTTCTTTCACAACTACCCCATCACAAGCCCCATTATTACCTGAAAGAGATTGTTTTAAGCGCTCTCTCTGCTACAGCTCTGGCCTTCTCAATCTCTGTAGCCTGGAGGTGGAAAGCCATGTACTGCAGCCAAAGGATGGAACTGTTGGGACTGCTCAGCACCAGGCGGTCAAAGTCATCTGCTGACTGGGGCTGTCGACTGGGGTCCATCAGAGCTGCCTCTACTTTGCAAAGCTCCTTCTCCTTCTTCTGCTTCTCTAGCTCCTTCTCCTTCTTTGTTTTTTTCTTTAACTGAAAGAGCAAAACAGGAGGACTGAGGAAGTGCAGGCACTTCATGTGGGAATAGGTAGGCCTCACTATGTCCAAGGATAGGAAGTTTCCTCAGGAAGAGATGAAGCCAATTGCTTAAGATAAGAGGAAAATGGTACACACCCCCCACCTCTCCATACACTGTTCACACCTGAAGAAAGAGCAGCAGTAAATTAAATGCCTTTTCTTTTAATGAAATACATTGAGGGACCAAATACCTTGCTAGTTTGGTACCCCCAGCCGCAGGATTCACACTTCCCTCTCATTCTTCCATCTTGACCATCCAGGACAATACTCACCACTATCCTTCACTCCATAAAAACCCAGGATACATGGGAAGAAATTGTGCAAGAATGGGGTATGGTGCTGGATCACTAGGGTGACTAAGATCTAAATTGGGAACTGACAGTGCCATAGTTCTCTGCCTTGTTACCTTGGGCAACAAAGCATCGGCCACGTACGGCCTTCACAGAGGTGAGTTTTGAAGGACAGGGGAAATCCTGAAGATCAAACATGAAAGGAGTCCATGAGCTGGTTTCTGATTTTGCTGAATTGCTCACACTGGAAAACTCTTCTAGAGGTTAGAGCATAAAAGATTTTTTTGGTGTTTTTCTAAATAAGAGGACTATAATTTGAGAAGTCTTTCATCTCCAGGTTTTCCTGTAAATTTACAACACTCCAGAAAGTAAAAAGCAGAGCTGACATCAAATACAAAAAAATTTTACTTTCATGAAAACATGTTTGACTTTAAATACTCATTTCTTTAACATGTCAATGTGAGAAGCCCTATTTTTCATGCAGCCATGCTATAGTAGTGACTTTTCTCCTCTGCTTCAGAGATATCTCCTACTAACTCCAGTGTTTGGAGTAGTTAAACAAGTTCTTTGTCAGCTGTCACAGATGTTCCCTTGGGTTAGAAGGCTTTGCTATGGGGCAGACAGACATGCAAACACCAAAACATCACATTGCAGCCACTGTTTGGTGTCTCCTATGCAGACAACACTAGAATACAGTACCTTGGACTGCGGATCCTCCTCCTCCTCGCTCTCTGAGCTTTCTTCCTTCTGATTCACCAGAGGTATATCCATTGCATTCATGTCCTCATCCCAGGTGAAGCCCATGGAAACCTGCAGCCTGGGAGCTTCACCAGGTTTCCTAATCTGTTTGTAGGAAGACAGAAGATGCCCTGAATTTTAAGTTTTTACACTAAGATCAGACAACTGCTCCTTGCTTGTGGCATCTCTCTGGCCAGTACTATTGGCTTCTTACACTTGCAAGCAGCTTACTAGCAAAAACATTAACTCTGTGGTCACCTTTGCTGTAATTTAAACTCAATCCATCTCAAGCCATTTTCAGATTGTATCACTCCTATCTGCAGCAATGATACTTATTGTCATCCAACACAGAAGTGACATCTCAATAGGGTTAGAAAGTAATTTCAGGCTCCTACAAACTTCTCACCTCAGATTTCTTTTTAGCTGCCTCTTCCTCCTGGTCATCCTCATCCTCCTCACGGTAATATACCTCAATTCCACTGTCATTTTCATCTGCTGGGCAGATCTTCCTTTTTTTTGGCTTCGCCTCCTGCAAGAAGGGGAAATGAATGGATGGTGGGGAGCAAAAACTGTGACGACCTTAAAGGCAATTCTTATCACTAAGTAAAGAGCCTGACAGCAGAGAGAGGGCAGTGCCCCGGCAGAACATCTTCCACTATCCTCTCACATAACAGAGACAGCAGATTATTAAACCCACACTCACCTACACCAGGGTGGCAAGACCAAAAGGACATGCCACACAGGCAACACAAGTGGGCTGCTATCTCAGCTCCCCCCAAAAAGAACAGTATCTGACCTTTGCTAATCTCCAATGCAATTTCATTTTTTTTTACAAGTCTGTATAATTCCTCAGCCTCATCCCAGTGGATCTTCCTAGTCCCTTCAGTATTTGAGCCAAAGAAATCTTTTAGCATGAGCTGTGCAATCACATTCATACCTGCCCACTTTCAGAGTTTCCTCTTCTCCTTTTTGTCTTCAGCTTAGGCTCTTCACTTTTTTTCTTACTATGTGCCTCTCTTTTCTCCTCCTCTGCACCATATTGTGGTAGGCCTAGGGATTCAGGCAAGACACTTGGCATCCCAGTGTCCTCAGGCAGGAGAGAAAGCTCAATATGTTTTTCTTTTCCATTTATACTGTGGTTCATTGGCAGGAGTAGTAGGACAAAAGAAGAAAAAAATCAGAGCACTTACAATGACTGCAAGTATCTGAAATTCTTTCAAACCTTCTTGTCTTTTATCCTCCCTTTTTCCATCCTCTCCTCCTCCATTGTCTCCTTTCTCTTAATTCATGGTCCCTTTTAAAGAACATTGGACCTACCCAAGCACTTTAGCAGTGAGCAGTTTTCCTTCAGGCAGGTATTTTTCATATAAGGAGTGTTTCTGTACAAAGTAAGGGGAAACATTCTGGAACAGGATTCGGCCCAGAAGAGAAGTGGACAAGCTGAGAAGAGGAAGAAAACCAAAAATAAATATTCCATGGGAGAAGGGGGGGAAATAAGGCGCAGTGATTGTATTTGTGGCATCACTAGTTCTGTATAGCGTCACACAAACTTTCCCCACTTTAATTTCATAGGCTCAAGAAAGTATCAATGACATCTTGACTTACAGGAGGAAATTCATTTTGCGACATCACATTATGCCAGAGACCACACCCAAACAAGATTCCACAATTGTACATTCTAAGTAAGTTCTCCAAAACACATCACCTGCCAGAATAATATTCTTAGGTGTGGTGGGTCTGGCTGAGCCAGAATTTATTTCCCCATAGGAGCCCTCACAGTGCCATGCTCTGCATTGGTAGCTAGAGGAGTGTTGATAACACACCCATGTTTTGGTTACTGCTGAGCACAGCACTGTAACATTCCTTCTTCAGTGAGGGCGAGATCCTGGGAGAGGACACAAGTAGGTCAGCTGACCCACACTGACCAAGGGGATATTCCATACCATATGACATCAACCCAGATATAAAAGCTGAGGCAAGGAGCAGGACCGGAGGCACTCATTGTCTCTCATGGCTGCCTGCTGACAACCCTTACACGTGCTGGAGCCCTGCTTCTCAGAGAAGTGGCCAACCATCACTGCTTATGGGAAGTAGAGATTAACTGCTGGCTCCTGCTTTGTGCACACTGCTTTTGCTGTCTTTTTTGCATAAATATAAACTGCCTTATCGCAACCCACAATTTGTGTTGTTTTCTTTTCCCACCTTACTCTCTCCCCTGTCCGGCTGGGAAGGGGAGGGATAGAGTGGCTGGGTGGGCACCTGGCATTCAGCCAAGGTGAACCCACCACATTAGGCTACTCACCCAAAGAATACACCTGATGGAGTGATTGATTTGACATAGCCTCTCACTAGCTGGCCTTTTTTAACATCCTTAATACATGTTATTTCAACATCTTCCACTTTGCTGTAGATCTTTGGATTCAGCCTGAAAGAAAAGAGAGGTTAGAAGCTACAGCACTTTCCTGAATAATCCACACTGCTCTGGATGTCAAAAAAAAGATCAGTATTAACAACAGCTAGTACTCTCTGGAAAACATTCTGGATCACAGACACCCTTCAGTTTATTCAAATGTACTAATGGACTACCAGCATCTCTGCCAAGATATACGTAGCAGTAGGGAATATACAAGCTGCTGCAAACAAAGCCAAACAGATCAGCCTGGCTTCCTCTAAGAAAATGAGGAGAGTAAAATGCTGTCTGAAATTCTGCACATCATTTGCTTGTTTTTTGCCCCACTTATTTCTAAGATACTTCATTCCACATGGTTTACATATTTTTGTTCAACAAGGAAGACAAAGCAAGAGGCTCTGTTTAAGAGATATTTAGGGCTAAGTCTGCTATGTAATCAAAATGGTTAAAAAGCAGCTGAACCCTGAAGCATAACATGTTTGTATTGATAATTCAATGGCAGAACTTTCCCTTTCTTCCCAAATAAACAAACAAACAAGATAAGTCAGGCCTAGGAACTATGATAAATAGAAATTAAATCTGAACACACTTGAGCAGCTCTACATTAAGTGTCAGACACTTCCATGTTTGTTGATACAGGAAAGTTGTTCTGAAGCAGGGACAAGGATCATCCCTAAAAAAAAAATGTAGTCCTTGTCCTTTTAACACTTTACACTGATGTGCCCAAAACAGTGGTTACTGTATTTCACTATCCTTTTCTTCCCTAGTAGGAGACCAGCAGACTAGAGGGATGACACATACCGGGACTGCCGGAGAGATAACTGGATTTTGCCATTTTCATTGGAGAGGATGTAACACCTGCATGGGAGAGTAAGGGAGAAAATAAAGCTTTTTAACCCATTAAAAAAAACACAGGTAGGAAACAGATATTTTCATGAGCAGAATGCAGCTCTAGAGGAAACAAAGCATTGTGGTCCTCTGAGCACTTGCTGTCTAATGTAAACCTGCATGACACAACAGTTCATAAAACCAGCCAAAGGGCTTTTTGAAACACATGTACTTACTTTACCCAGGTTCTATTGCTAATACAAAAGAGTTAAAGATTGTTACATCTGAATCACTTGGCCTGTTGCACTCTCCAGCATTCCCAAAAAGTCTGTGAAGCAGGGAAATGCAATTACTTGTGCATTACAAATGTAAAAACAACTGAACTGCCAAACAAGCAATTCAAAGCAGAGCTGGGATACCTGGCTTCCCTCAGTCCCATCAGCACCTTAGCTAAGAGTAGCTACTCTCAAAAAGACAGTCTGAGAAGGTAGCTGAAAAGGGGCTTCTTCACAAATGAAAAGTACAAGACTTTCACCTAAATGTACATAAGGCAAGTCAGCATTACTTCTTAGCCACAGACTGCACCTTACAGTCTGGCATCATCTTATGGCAGTGGAAAGCCTCTCACCAAAGGCGGATATTTCTAAGCTTTAAGGCCTGAGGGAACAAGGAAGAGAATTACTGACCTGACAATCTTGCCAACTTTGAAGTTACCCAGAGGATTCTCTGTGTAAGTATCATTCAGGTGAAAGATGCTGACTTTGCCAGTCTTCCCACCTGGCAGTGCAATGGTCAAACCGACATGTGGAGTCACCTTTGTTACCATGCCTACAGTGACAGTGCCCTGCTCCAGTGACTGAATTCCTGGGAAAAGTGAAGGAGGTAGAGGGCTTCATAACACTTGAAAATATGAAGCAGCAGGAGTAATATGTCAGTGAAGCTAATTTTAGTTGTCTTAGCTACATATCAAACCCACCAGCTTTTGGCAAGGTGCAGTCTATGAAATCTCTCAGTTCACAGCAACATTTGCCTTGATAGTCAAAACTAGGCCAACCCTAGCTGAACAATTCCAAGATCCAGAATAACTGTCAAATATTGACAAATGTACCATCTCATGTCTGAGAGCAGAAGGGAATATGTTTACAAGGGCTCAGAGAAGAGTTTCAGTCTGAGACAGTAGGAAAGTGATTCTTTAGTCTAAAGGTGTGACCTCTCTTGTCTTACATGCTGTTACACTTAGGTCAGGGCCCCAGGAGTTAGTTCTGTTCTATAAGAAGGTACAGCTTGGCTCTGGAGTGTAACATCTTCACCTGATAACCCACCTCTGAGTAAAAGATTGTATGTGGTGGGGTCCTGCTATTAATGCTCCACAATACCTGTGAGTGACAAGCAGAGGTTTGTTTCTGTGACATCTGTTCCAGTCACTGTAGCTGATATTGCCTGGCCAATTTTAAAGTTCTTTTCTGGATGTTTTAAGACCTGAAAGAAAAGACATATTTCCACTTATTTCCAGAAAATGAGCTTTGTACAACTCTTGACAGGTGTTTCTTCTATGAACTTTTACACTTTCTATACACATCTTTGATGTGCACATTTGACTGATAGCTCAGCATTGCTCCAATGGCTCTGCCAAACAGGCCCTGAGCCAAACAGGCTACAGGCACAGCACTCACTTGTCAGTGAGGGGCAGTGATGCCTAAAGGGCAGAGCACTGGGTTACGAGTTCACACGGATGTCACAAGTGTTTGCAGTCATTACTTGTGGCCATGAGCACAATTAAAAAAAAAAAAAAATCTGTGTAGCTCACCTGTAACAGCCTCTTACCTTGGTGTTCATAGACAGCAGCAGATGAGGAACTCTTCCTCGAATGTCAGGGGCGACTTCCACCTCCAGCCAATTTTTGAGGATGTTATACTAAGAAAACATGAAATAACCAGAAAAGAGAGCATGATACCTTACAGAGAAAAAAATCCTTTCCTGGCAGAAATTTTTCAGAAATTTTTAAGGCTAGAAAGTTAGTCCAGCCTTGGCTTTTTCACCCAGCAAAAATGGTGATTTGGAGTCTACTCTTACAAGCATGACACTGCTGTGGTTTACAGGCAAGTGCACACAGGGGATCAGCAGTGAGTGCAGTTTGTGGCAGACTCAAAGGCCATTTTGCTCAAGTGCAAGGTGGGAAGAAACTGCTGGCAACAAACAGGCATGTTGAAGAGGATGAGTCAGCTTGATTCCATCAAGTACAGAACAGTTTGACTTCTTTCTCTTACTTTCCCTGTAAGACACTGCACTTGGTATGGGCCACTCTCATAGTTAATAATAGTGTCAGCATTTAGGTTTGAGCTAAGGCCCCTGAGGACACCCGCACTTGCTGCCTCCCCCAGCACATTTCCTAAGAAGACTCTGACCTCACCTTTTTTACAAAACAGGTGATTGTTTGTCCCACACTGTAGAGTCCAAGTTTCTTGCAGGCATTGTCTTCTTTAAGGTTCAGCACTGCCGTGACTTCCCCTTCTTTGTCACTGTTTGCAAAAAAAGAAAGAGGACATCAGTGACACAGCTTTGGTCCTAATGATGAAGATGGAAGTTAGAAGCCTGGGAGATTATGATGAACCAGTACCATGACAGTGTCTTTGTGACATTCATCCCCTCCCAGCCACATCTTTCTGCAAGGAATTAATTCTTCCCTGGCCATAAGAGGGAATCTTTCTGAGATCACTAGACATGATAAAGTCCAGATTGTCAGAACCTGAAGCCAAAAGGACATTCAAAGGAAATCATGTACTACGAGAGCACACGTGCTAGGAAAACACAACTCCCAGACCCAACTTAGTGTGAAAGAGAGAGTAAGAGGCCTTGCCTCACTTGCATACATGTGGAAGTCCCTGCTCATAGCCAGCTCCTTCAAGGATATAAAGTCTGTGAAGCATCTGCAGACACAAAGAGGCCAACACTTACCTTGGTCGAATGCTGAGCTCTGGAATGGATTGAGTGAAGTGTGGATGGGTGATGGGCAGGTACCTAAAGAAGAGGAAAAGGATCAGAGTTTCTCATGCTCTCCCCAGGCCCCAGTCACCCACATTTAATCCCTCTGCACTGGCAAGAAAACCCAGGTGCAAGCCCTCTAAAACTACCAGAGCCTTCCAGTTCCAGTTCTTCCTAGTATCATTTCAATGGCAATTTAAGTAACCAAAATACTCCAGCAAATTTAGCTTGAATTTAGACATCTTTTTTCCTTGCAATCTATACTCAAGATAAATACAGAAACACAAGCAGAAAGATAATTCACTGAAACCTGGATCTCGGATGAAACATAACAGCAGATTTCCTCAAGCCTCAACTATTCCAGTAAAGGCAGCTGTACCAGCATCTGCTGACTAAGGAACTGCCTAAATGATCTGAACTGAATAACTGTTTCACCCCTTGCATTCCCCCAGAAGCGATATCATGTACATGTTTTCCCACCTGTGAGTATTCACATCTCTAACTCCAATGACTCGAGCAGTCACCTTCTGTCCAGCTTTCAGAGTAAACGTTGGAAAAGAGCCTATGGGCACTTCATCCAGAATCCGGGATGCATGGATTGAACCTGTCAGCTTGTCATCAATAGCAACTGTAACATGAGTTGGTTTGACAGATTTAATGGTCCCAGTAACAATATCCCCTGGGGAAAGTGAGTGTTTCACAGCAGGAAGCATCTCTTCTAATACTGTCTCAGATTCATTCCGGACCCTCACAAAAAAATTCTTCTTTGCTGGGCCTTGCACTGCTAACAAGACCCCGTGGTCATTCTCTTTCACCGCTCTTAAGGTTGCAGAGATTGTTTGTCCCACCTTCAGTTTTTCTGAGTCAAAGCGGAAGGTGTCGTTGAAGTGAGATGGGATGGGCACAGCTGCCAGCTGGCCTGTTTCCAACAGAGACACCAGGGCAAACTGTTCCGCAATGTGCTGCACAATGGCAGAGTGCTGGGAGGTCTCTCTGAGTTGCTAGACAGAAATGGAGATAGTCACTTCTCCTGCTGAGATTTTGAGTCCCTCCACCCTCCCAGAGTTCTAAAAGAGGAAACAGCCCCCCTTGACATTTATTAATCATGTAGAGTTTGCAAGGCAAACAGAAACACACAGATCCAAAAACTGAACACATACTTGCTTGGGTCTTTGCTTTAACAGTTCTTCCCGAAGAGAAACATACACCTCGGATGTGGGGGCATCCACATGAAGAACCAATGCCTTCATTTTCTTACCAGGGACAATGTTTTTATCTATAAATGAGAATAAAGAGCTTATATCCTGGTGACAGAGAATTCTGAGCAACTGAGATAGCAGCACATGACAAACAGGAAGGGTTTAATTTCTTGGAGACCAAAAACTGCTTAATTACTATGGTACCTGAGTTACGAAGTCAACCTAGTACCAAATGTATAATAAGTCTCTTTAAGAAAAGATTCTTCCAACATTAATGGCAATGAGAAAAAAAAAGGGAGCTTTTTATTTGGAAAAAAGTCTGATGCTTTCATGGAAAAACTAAATTGATTTTATGAAGATACAATTCTTAAATAATGCAGACAAGGTTGACTAAAAAGAAATTTAAGATAATATAGGTTTTGAAAAAGATCTTCCTAATATTTGCATGAAACTGTCCTTAGTCTATCTGTTGCTAAGCAAAAAAAAAGGAAAAGAAAAAAATAAGAAAACAGAAAACTCTTCTGAACACAGAATTGCTATTACTCCTGCTGAAGTTAGCAGTTTATCTTGCTTTCACTAGCATATTCATTACCTCAGCATGTACTTGTTTGCTTCTGCATAATGTGACACTTTTCTGATTTAATTACAAAAATACTGAAATTGCAGTCCTGCTTTAAAGTCACATAGATTTTCAAGAGAAATTGGCAGCAATTTCAGGTAGAGCGTACAAGAAATATCATTCTAAAGCAAGAAGGAAAAAAACATGAAAGCTGGAGCTTGTATTAATACTTGTCTATATACGGTATGGTTCAACTAAGGATCTCAGGGCACAAACTAGACTTTACAAGATGCCCAAAATATGAGGTGGGATTAACAGAGGCACAGGTAAGTTTATATTAAGTTTTCTGAATCACACAAATGGGTTGGCAAGACATTAAAAAACTAAACTACTCTTCAAGGCCATCCATACTCTGATCAGACTCCTCCCATGTTAGTTCCCCATCAGCAGAATTCATTTCAGGACAGAAGTTTTGAAGTACAAGACTGAAAACCAACACAAGATAAGGAAAGACCCTCACCTCCCACATGGTAGCGAGTGGCGGTTACAGTCAATCCTGTGACACAGCTGCCACTGAACAGTGCTGAGCCATCCTCCCTTACATCCTGCACGACCAGCTGCAGCTCCTTCCCAGGCACCAACTCACAAAGGCCTTGGGCCATGCTGGGCTCCCCTAAATTAAGGGAAGAAAAAGCAGGAAGTCAGTTTTACCTACGTTGTTTCTTTGCAAAACAAAGACAATCCTCCACATTTACTCAGTGGTGCATGAACAAGCATCTATATCCACCTTTATAAGGGAAAACAAAGTTTAGGCTCCTGAATCTGTAGAAATACAAAGTCAATTCTAAGAGTTAATCAAAGTAGAAACACTTTTTTGACAATAAGGATCTGATAACTTGGGAGAGATTGTTTCCAGTCTTATAGAAACACTGGCACACAGCATCGCATATAGAAAAAGGTGAAAGCAAAGTAGATTGATACTAAAACCACAAAACAGACCTGCCACTTCACAATTATAGGTAACAAAACATTAAAAAATACTGGATATAAGAAGAATCTAAAAAGGTAAAGTCAGAATTTGCTAAAATCAACTGCAATACATCCAGTGTACATAACACTAGAAAAACAGCATGTGAGAAAACCTTTGCTGGAGGACCTGTAATACATGTAGGCAAATCTATCTCAACAAACTCATGCTCATGTGAGTGCTGGGTTTGAGTTATCACAAGCAGTTGAGTGCCTTGGACTTTCTAGTTAAGCAGATCCTGGCGAAGGCTCAGGGCAGTTGAAAACTTCCTCTGTGCAAATCAGGCATCCCACGCCCAAATATCAACAATAAAAAACAACTTGAGGATCACAGCATGCACAAATGCACATTTCTATAACATAAGCAGGAACAGTTCCCGACTGCAGTAAAAAGTCCTTCACTGTCACTGCTAAAAAAGCACCGTTAGAATAAGGTAGAAATGGTAATTTCTCATCAGGTATGAGTTACCGGTATACAAATAATACATCACTAGTTGTCAATGATTCCTCCTCATTTTGATGGACAAAGCTAGTCCTATTTGCCCAAACACAGTAAGAGCACCTGCTGCTTGCTGTGTGTAGTACGCAAGGAAGGAAATCCTTCTTAAAACAAAGCCTTCTCCTTTATTATTTTAGCCCTCCAAAAGCATCCTTCACTTTATATAGATGTACAATTCTTCAGAAAGCACCAGGGGAAAAAAATCACTACCATCAGACAGATAACTTGCCCAGCCTTTCTAATGTCATAGCTAGTTACACTAATGTACTGACTTAGGTTCTTCCATCAATTTTCAGTACAGAAAATTGATATGATGTCCACGCTCTTTCTTATATATCTATCACCCCACTATCCAGGCACCAGTACTGTTTTTTCTAAACTAAGTGATTACCAGAGGTAGGTCTCAAGTGCCTGTTTCTGAAACATGAGTTTGCACGCAATGAGATCCTCCCATATTGCTTATAATCACTCCCTTTTCAGGCATTGGGGGAAATTCATGTTTGGGCACTGAGCAGCCTGTTTTGCTTCACTGGTGCTTTGCAGCAATGCACTCAGGCACATAGAAATAAACTCCTAAACTTCCATGAGTCACTCTCCCACTTAAAAAACCAAAACCACAACAAAACCATACACTTCCACCTCTACTGGCACATTAGATAAGTTTCACAGCTTGCTCAATATCCATAAGCTCTTTAGAGTTCAACATCTGGCAGATAACCAAAAAATTCAGGTCTGCAGGTTAAGGCTCTTAAAATATAACAGCAGAGAGTACTAAAAATTAACCATTGCCAGTTTCAAAATAAACAAGCCTGGAGAAAGGTTCTGGTTCACAGAATATCCAATCTTATCCTGGCCTTCCTTATTACCAGCTCCATGCCCTTCATAGAAACCATCCTTTTGTACCATTCTATCTCCCTTCCTCTTTTGGTATATGGACCTCACAGCATATCTATCTATCCCCTTATTTTAATTATCTAAGCTTCAACCCAAAATCAATGCAAGAGACCTAACAAACTTCAGAGAAAAGAGCAGCTTCTTTGGTTTGTTTCAGCTGTACTTCCAAAAAGGTCCTTGTTAATGGCAGACACTGCATACACATCCTTTTTCTAATAAGCTACTCTTGGAAGTGAAGTCTTTGCTTGAACTGACCTTTCTTTCACTTAAAAGAAAGTGGTTTTCCCTTCTTGTTCCTTTAGAGCCCCTTTTTTTTGACATGATCCCCTTTAGCAGAACATGTGCAATCTTTTACCTCTTTTCAACAAGTTCCTGACTTCTTTCAGCTCCTTGAAATATTGATTCAGGAGGGCAAAGCTCTCTGCAGCAGAATCACCGGAGCTGCACTCTGACACCTTCAGATTGAGGAGCACACGCTGTTTCTCCTCATCAATGCTCATCACCTTCGCAATCACAGTCTGTCCCACCACAAAGTGGTCCTTGGTGTCTGTCACAAACTTGTCACTCATGCTCTGTGCAAAGGAAACAAGGGACAAAGGTTACTGAGCACAGTTGCTACCTATTAACCACCCACGGTGCTATTCAGAAGGGTTTGAGCTAAACCTTCGTGAAAAAGCATAAGAGAAATTAACACAGACTAACAAAGCCCCATCAATTAAAATTAATTACTGAAACCACGTGAAGTCCTTGTTGAAGCTTAAGTTCACTTGAATAAAGCCCTTTGTTTCACTTTGGAAGTGAATTAAAATGCAAACCTAAAACCTTTTACCCTACAGGAAGGAATCTGTGCAAATGCAGAGTCTGCAACCCAATTGTTCCCTCCCTTGCTAAAAGCATGTTTCAAGCAGCCTCATCACACACGTGCTGCTTACTGCAGTGAAGGCATTGCTTACCACTTTGGGTGCCAGTCCTGTCACACCAAAAGGGAACTCCACAAACACCCCAAAGGGCATCACATTCCTCACATAACCAGTCAACAGCATGCCAGGCTGGATTTCAGAGAAGCTTCTCACAACTTGCTCCTCCTGTACAGCAGAAATCACTGCAGACTTTCTGCTCAAGATCTGAACAACCAATTAAGAAAAATGAGAAAAGATGAATGAAAGGAGCATGATGCCAAGCAAACCTCTTGGTGCTGCTAACCATTGGGCTAGAGCACTTGTTGCAACCTACAGAATACAGGAGCTGTAAGTGTGGCAATTCCAATTTCTGTCTTGATCTCTCCACACAAAAATTTAGCAACTGATGTCTTTAAAGTTGCTCAGCACTG
This sequence comes from Chiroxiphia lanceolata, assembly GCF_009829145.1. Taxonomy (NCBI): domain Eukaryota; kingdom Metazoa; phylum Chordata; class Aves; order Passeriformes; family Pipridae; genus Chiroxiphia; species Chiroxiphia lanceolata. The sequence goes on from NC_045644.1 coordinate 13,048,709, forward strand.
AAGACATGTTCCACATACCAGAAATATCAACTTCCTAACTTTTCAATTCTGATTTAGGGTATAAGAACAGCAACCTTTGCTAAGGTTGTGATAAGATTAACAGCCCAGAAGCTGGCTGGGAAAATCAGCCAATTCACAACCAAGTCCTGGTTCTGAAGGGATTCTAACAGATGAGCCTCACTTTTAAGCACAAGTTATAACGACTCTTTGAAGTATCACTAGCTTGACAGGCACTTCTACTTCAACACACTAACTAGTGTATCTTCTGTTTGTTGCGGATACTCTGGATTCCTGGCAGATATCTCCTTCCCCCCACTTTGTTTGACCGGTTCAGGTGGCAAAGGATACAATGTGCTCTCCCTTGTCACTTAGACACATAACCCTGGGCAGGACATCTCCCTCTTGAAGACAGTGCCACAGGAGCTTGGAGGTAGCAACAAAGTCAGAGAGGTGCTGCGTGGGGATCCAGGCAACCATATTGTCTTCATCTTCTAAGATAGAAACTTCTAACCCATTATCTTTCTTCTTCAAGACTTTCACATCAACTATCTGAAAAGAGAACAATACAGTAATATAAAATTCCAAGCGTTTTTGAAGTTATCTCTCTGGATGCACAGGGTACCAAATACTGTGCTGCAGGGGCTCTGACATCGCCTCCCAGGTATATATGAGAAATTCTCACATCAACAGGGCTGAGCCTAAAAAACATGCCAGCATTGATAGTAAAATAAAAACTAATTCTCAGCTCCCAGAAAAATAAAGAGCTGGAAACATTCTCTTGGTTGTGACTTTTTATTTGAAGGGTGAAAGGAATAATGTAATCTAGAACTGTCCTGTTCCTGCATTAACAGTATCTGCAGGGAGTTGGAAAGTGTTCATTGCAAAGACAACAAGGAAGTGTTTCAAAACATTTCTCTGATGTTGTCTTTTTCCAGGGAGCAAAAGCAGCTGCTTTTGGAGTGAGAACCTCAGCAGCATCCAGGAAAAAAACAGGAGGACTCCACCTAGGAGTAGGAGCACTAATTGGTCCATCTAGAAGGACTATCCTGGGACTCCTTTATCCTAACCTCTGAAACCAGAGATACTCTCTTTGATCCAGGAGGCCAAGCACACAATAAGAAATGCACATTTAATGCTATTTCCTGACCACCATCAGCTTTCCTTGAAGTTGTTTACAGTGATACCAAATCATATCGAAAATGAGTAGGAAAAGGTAAAAAAGGAATCAGTCACTGAATTCAATACCTCTCCTATTTGATATTTCACTTCCTGTTTTTCCTTTGAAGTACATTCTCTTTTGTCCTCAGGGCCAGACTTGCTTGATAACCTGAAGGACAACAAGAGTCTTTCCTGATGGGGCTCACATTTTAAGACCATTACTTTAACAACCTGCAGAAAAAAAAAAAAAAAAGATAAAACAGAAGTTTAATTGAGGTGACTTTCCTCCTCAGTGTGCTACCACCTACAGAATGAGACAGGAAAATACATACACAGCACACTTCTCTCTCACACCTGAGGATAGCAGGTCACTGACTACAACTTAACAGGTTCAACCAGAGACTGAAGTCCTTCTGATCACACAGACAGAAAATGGAAGCACATAATCAAATGACTTGCTAAAAGCATGTAGCAGCTCTGTTGCAGAGTTGAGAATAAAATTCAGATCTCTGTATCTGCAGTAAGAAAACTTGACTACAAAATTGCCTTCCTCCTTAGCCAGCCAAGAAACAGCAAGATTAAGGACAAACAAAAGCACCAGAAAAAAATAATGAAGATGGCTGAGATCGCTATAAGCCTGTCCACAACAAAGACCAGAACTCGGTGAACAACATGGTTCCCAAAGTGCCTGGGATTTGAAACCAACAGGAAAACCACAATAATGCAGAGGCAGAAAACATCATACTTATGATTCCGTAGTTAAGAGTTCTAACTTCCTTAGAAGAAACTGCAGCCTAGAACCCCAAAACTTCTACTGAGATCTAAGTAACTCAACCACATGTAGTCCCAGCATCACATACCATGCTGCCTCCCACATATCAGAACAGAGAGGGCCCAGAAAAAAAGGCAAGCCTATGACATACTCAAAGAAGAGCTGCCCTTTTTACAGCCTAATCTGCTTAAATGGTGCATGATTAAGTAGTTAAATGAAAGGACATAAACATCTCTTGGTGTAGCTGGTTCCTCAGGGAAAAACCCACGTTGGAGTGAACTGCAGATTTCCATTTTGCATTCAAACACACAGCACAGCATAGGTACATTAATTACCTGGCCTTCATAGAAGACTTTATCTGGACAAGATATGGGTTCTGAGCTCAGCTCATTCTTGGGTACCAGACCTTTGACATCATTATAGAACTTCACAATGCAGCCAAATTCCCTTGCACACACCACAAAGCCATGTGTGATCAGACCTGGTTTTGCATCTTCATAATTTGTGAGGACTGGAAGCTTTGACTGGATGAGACTTTTCTTTAGAGTAAGGATCAACTTCTTTCCTGCAGGATTGCACTCTAGCACCTGCAAGAATGGAGTACAAAAAGGTTCAAAAAGCATGTCGGCCCTTTCCTGATCAATCCAGCTGCTAAATACTCAGAACAGAAGAGTGCAAAGCAGCTGAAGATCCTGTCTGACAGCTCTCACCCGACACTTGACTTCATCTCCTATGTTGTACTTCTTCTCAGGCTGCTTCAGGATCACATCAGCGAGATGGAGGGATGGCACAAGTCCTCTAATCCCATCAGCTACTTTCACCTGCATCCCAATGGGTTTCAGAGAAAGCACTTTGCCCTACAGTCCAAAACAGAGGAAACAATCAGTAAATTCAGCATGAAAAACAGACTCTGCACGGGTAGGCAACAGCCAAGACACTACAGTACCTATTGTCACCAAATCTAATCACGTTCAAAAAAACGGTAATCTTAGACCAACTTACACTTCACCCAACCAATCTGACCCATTAACTTTTATATACTCTGGTTGTTATACACAGCCTCTTCTCCTTAAACATAAGCTACTTCTGCAAAAGCCCTAATGACTCTGGAAAACTAGAACTGTTTCCATAGATATATCCAACACAGCCATGACTCAGACATAAGAATCATCATAACTGAGTAACTTTCTGCCCATCAGCTGATTGTGATGGTTCATAAACCAATTTTTACTTGCAGTGCAAGGTGAGGTTTAGTTTCTTTCACTCAAGTCTTTCTAAAAAGGTATTCATGACCATAAATAGAAGACTGACCATGGCTAAAATTTGATTGCCTTGGCCATATCACGAACAAAAACCTGAACAAACTGGGGGAAAGTATTGCATTCCATTAATTAAGTCCTGCAAGGAAAGGTTTTTCTCATTTTCATCTCACTAGTCTGCACTGTAAGTTGCACATACATATTAGACAGAAGAAATACTCATTAGCTACATCGTTGTCCTCAGCCTAATGGCCACACAGTACTGCATAAGTCCTTCAGAAACTCACCTCAACCACATCACCTGTGTGGATATCTTGGTATTGCAGAAACCGTGCTTCAATAATCTGACTAGGAAAGAGACACAAAGAGAAGACCAGTCAGTCAACTTGAAGCAAAGCAAGGATAAGACAAGACAGCCCCCTCTTTGACTTGTCCCAAATATCCATTATTCAGCACACTACCCAGTGCTCTAAAACTCCAAAGTTCTGTGTTTTACTCCAACTGACCTATCTCCCAAAATAGCTCTCTGGACATAAAGTTCAGGGAGGTTTACCCAGCTCCATTCCAGGTCACACAGGTACGGCCCCATGAAAGGAGAACTCATCATCTGCTTTGCTTAAAGTCACACAGATGGAAATACTGAGAATGAGGAGCCAAATGAGCTGAAAGATCAAGATTCAATTTCCTGTTCAGCCATAGTCTTCTGACTTGATCTTGGCAGAACTAATTTAGCCTCCCTGTGCCTCAGCTCACCAACTATATAGATGGTGCCTCAATTCCAAAGAGTATGGGGAAAATATGCAAGATGCCTATACAACCTAATGTGACACAGAGATACAAGTCAAAACCCCCAAATGGCAAGTTCCAGTCCAGCAAAGCAATGTAATATTTTCCACTTTCAGTCACACCCTTCAACCAATTTTCTGTAACAGTCCTTGATACTTACTGCTTCAGAGATACAAGACACATCTCATCCATCAGGCTGTAGTCAATGATCCGACATTTGTGTTTGCATCCTGCCTTAAATGCTCCAGGTTTAAACGATTTTCTGTTCTTTGAAAGATGCTTCAACTAGAAACAAAAAAATTACAAGTTAGTGTTTGGAAAGTAGAAGCACTGATATAGATTTTAGGTTGAAGTGGCAGCATTTGACAAATTTGTTCCTCTAACATTCTCTTCATTCTCTTTCTGCAGCAGATTTTACCAGCTCTTCCACAACAGCCCTCATACATTTCAATTCAAACAACGGGGGATGTTTGATTTGACAAATATCTTCCATGATATCTTAATTTGTTCGTATTGCCTCCCAAAGAGCACACAGGTAGAAAATAAAACCTCTTACTAGCCTGCTTTCCCAGGAGGCTTAGATAGATCCGGAGCCCTTGCCCCACCAGCCTGGTACTTACCCGTGCAAACGCAAGAGTGCCATCATCGAGCTCAAAGAGGGCACCAAACTGCTTATAGAAAGCTTTCACTGTGGACTCCTCCACCACGGCCCCCACACGGTCACTGGAGAGCTGGTTGGGGGATCCCCCAGGGTGGAGGAAGGCCGGACGCAGCGTGAGCCGCACCACCTTGGAGCCGGGGTGCACAGACAGGATGCAAGCCTTCACCTGGGAGAAGATGGTGTGTTCATTACACACAGGTTTGTAAGCAAAACAGGAGAAAGGCACATCACTCATGCTTTTAGACATTCTGCTTGGTACCTGAACTCTTTGTCCACATACAAGCATTTGTCAGTATTAAACTAAGTCATCACTTCAGCTCTAACAACAGCTTTGCTCTTCACAGCTCTAAAGCAGCCATGATAGTAATTCAAGTAAAAGGTGGGAAAGAGAGCTATCAGTAATAAGATTTCAGAGATAATTCCACAGAAATGTTGGAGAAGGTAAGAGATGGTGTAAGCAACATACCAACTCCAGCCATCCTCAGCCCTCCTTACCACTTGATCTGGAGAATAGTTCATGGATTTCTCTGGGTCCATGTGCATGAAATCCACAATGCCAGTGAAGTAAGACAGAAATGTCAGTTTCATCCCAAACAGGGTCATCTAGGAAGGGGAAGGAAAAGGTGTCAAAAAAAATTTGCACTCAAGTTTTCATGCAGCACAAACAGAGAGCAGTTCACACAGTTCAAGAAAAAGCACTGTCAGTGTTAATCAACAAGCACATCATAAGAGACAGGAGAACTGCTAAAAATTCTGCTTTGTACACTGTGTTGCAAAAACAATCCTTTAATTTTTTGATAATGCTGTGTGTACCCTGAAGACTACTGCTACCCTGTTGAATACTTTACCTAGGAAAAGGCCAGAGAAGTACAAAAAGGATCCTGTTCTGCTTCAAGCTTCATCACCAACTTCAGACTGAAGCCTTTATACTTATGGCATCACAACCAGAACAGAGATCAGGCCTCAGGTGAATGTGGTGGAGGGAATGTCTAGCAGATAATAATGTCTGCTAATGTTAAGAGCCCAAACAGAAATCTTCCACACCATAAACTTCTGTCTCTGTTTCACCTGTCTCCTGCCTTCAACAAGGCTCAAAAGAAACACATTCAACAAAAGAAACCCAAACCAGAGCTTACCTTCTGCACTCGAGCTTTCACCACCAGCCCTGGTAGTAAGTTAGAGAGTGCCCAGTTCTGTTTCTCTGTGGCAAGGGATGCAGCAACCTCTGACCGATCAATGGACAAACGGACCACTCTGCCTTCATTCTTCACTTCCACGATGACACAGGTCAGGTTCTGGCCTATTTTCAAGTCAGGCCCTACAAAGACAAGTCACAGCATAAAACCTCCACCAGGAACACTCAGGGATTCCCTTCCACTCTTTCCAATGCTTTTTCAGAGTTCCCTCTATTTTAAGAGGTTTTAACTCCTCTCAATCTAAGTGAAGTTTACTGCCAGCAGGAATGGATGGGCTTGGAACAGTAATGTCTGTTAGAACCCAGACTGAAACACAAAGGCTTGTTGCAGATCAGTCACAAAACTGCTGTTTTCAGCAACCTGCAAAGACTCCACCTTGACCCAACCCCACCAAGGTGCACGAACACTACAGATGTAACACGCTTTAATCCCTGTCACTCTCCACCTCCATTTTAACCCCAACAGATCCTCCTGCACTTCTTCTTACCTCTCTTGAGTGCTTTGATGTAATTTTTGGCTTTCTCATGAGGCAGGAAAGCATGAGTCCCACTGACTCCAATATCTATGAGGTAGCCATGGTCTTCCACACTAGATACAGAGCCAGAGAGCAGCTGTTGGGAGGGAAGCACTGCAACTCAGTAACATGACAAAACAGCTGAGTCTTCAAAGAATGCACATCTGGTAAGAGATTCCCCATCCAAGTACTCACTTGTTTTATATGGATAGAGAACTAAGTTTTTCCAGAGCCACAGAAAGAACACTACATTCTTTCTTACTACACAGCTCATCTGGCAGTGAGATCTCAACTCTACCCTTATCCAACTATGCATGTATGGAGATCACAAACCAGTAGGAAAAAAACTGCGATACTCAAAAATAGCAGGTGCTCTAATTGCAGGCACATGCCTACAGTCATACAGGTACAAACACAAAACCTAAACAACCAAGCACCTCTGCAAGGCACGTTGTATATTACTCTCTGCAAAAATACCAAAGAAATCTACTCAGGAAGAAATAATTAAATAACTTGTCCATACTGAAACAGAACCAGGTGAATGGATTTTATTAGTGACAACCTGAAGACAAGAACCAATACCACCCTCTTCCCTCCAGGTCTCTTCCATGGCGGGAGCAGCTCCACATGCTGCTCTGATCCCGTGCAATCAAAAACTAAAATGTTCTCCAGAAACTGTGTAAAAGCCTAGAGAGGCTGTGACAGACCCAGAAAACATACCATGCCTGTTGCTAGTGCTAAGGCATTCAGGCCCTTATTGACCTTCTTGGGGTCAATCGATAATTTGATGCTGCGACGTCCATCATCACTTTTCTCAACGCTGGTCACGATGCACCTGACCAGTGTCCCTGGAGAATACACGTCCGAGAGCGAATTCAAGCCCTGCCCAGCAAGATAATCAAGAGAGAAACATACAAATTTTACAATATCAAATAATGTAAGAAGGCCAGAATGTGTTACTGAAGTAGCTTTTGAAAACAAAATCCATTAGGAAAGTCCTGTTTCTCTGTCTCTACAATAAAAAGCAGGAAATGCCACAAACAGCAGGATCTCAACAGAGAGGTAAGGATGACACTATGTTATGCCAGCAAGTCTGACAGGCTTTGCTTAAAAACGAACACTGGAGTTCAGGAGACTGCAGCTGAGGAAACATCTCCAGTGCTTACAGTCACCCTACTCTCATCTCCCTCTTGAGCAGAGAAAAACACCAACAACAACAGGGTAGTGCAGATCCCACATCCACAACACCTTGGGAAAACTTATGGACCACTGACACCAGAGACAGGGTAACAGATTACTCCATCCTCTTTCTTTCTAGCAATCAGCCATATCAGGATCATTGCAAAGTTAGCTTGGAAAAGCAGGTTCCAAAACAAGGTCAGTCTATGTTAGCACCACGCAGCAGCACATGGCACGTGCCAACACACAATTAAACTGCAAGGACCATGTTCCTCCCCAGGCCCCCGAGAAATGCTTGCACCCTCACATCATTTTCCAATCAACTCCCTAACTTCTTCCCATTGTTGCCTACAGCCAGGGATCAGTATTTAGCTTCAGCAGCAGAGAGGTAACAAAAAATTTCTTTATGTTCAACAGGCTGTTTACAAAGCTCAAGGATTATTTAGCCAAGGCTAAGGGCTGCAGGTGATCAAAATCAAGTCAGCTGTGAGACTGGTGACCAGACATTAGACTCCTGAGCAAGACCTCAGGCTTGGTTCTGAGGTATTAACACTCCTTAGCTGCGGGCACAGATCACAGCCCCAGCCCAAGGTCTTACCTCTGGGAGTTCTCCTTGGGCCACCTGCTGACTCAGCAGTTTGCTGTAGGCATCGCTGATCTGCGTGATCGGCACAAATCCCAAAAGACCATTGGGCAAACTGATGACCAGCTCGTAGTCACTGATCTCCTTTATACACCCAAGGAGAAGCATGTCCTCACACAGCGCCTGGGAAAGCAGAAAGAATAGCACACTGTGGACATCTTGGCAAGCCACTGATAGCAGGGTGATAAACACGGTTTTGTACAGAATCACTGATACATTTTACAGGTTTAGGGAGGAAGGAAATGCCATTTTTATGCAGCCTAGAAAAGAGATGCACACAAATTCAAAAACTTATGCACCAACCTGAATTGTGAGTGGTCCAATATTCACAACATTGTCTTTAGCAGTGGCTGTTTTGTCTGCCTTGAACTTTTTCTGCTTTCCTTGATCCTTTTGGCTCTTTTTTCTTTTCTGTGATTTTTCTTCATGGTGAACCTAGCAGTTTATAAGCAGAGAGGGAGAAAATTAAAGCAAATAAAGATATAAACTTTGCACTAAGGCAGAACTCTGCTGCTATGAATAAAATCAGAAGAAAATAGTAGGACTAGAGGAAAAAAAGAGAACCGCCTTGCTAACTGCTATATGTCTGTCTACATGCAAGTCTTACAAAGTATCTTCTTTGGACTGAGGCTGATTATTTATAAAACTGTGAATCTTGGGAATGGAAACAAATGATCTGCACTACACTCTACTAGCAGAAAGAGAAAGACCAAATTTAGCCCATATCCAGTAACATCAGCCTCGCTACACAGCACTTTGGGATAAGATGCTTGTGGAAAGTTTAAAAGCTAAAGCCCGATCGACAATTTTGACTGAAATTTCTCTGTCATCACATTCAACATCCATCAGACATTAGGGATCTTAAAGAGATCACGAGAAAGGTGAATGTCAGCAGCAATCTATTCCTGGGAGTGCCTTCTATAGTTTGCTGTAGAAATAACAGGTAGGAAGGATTGCAGGTCAAATTCTGACAGCAGAAGAGCTCTGAGAAGTTAATCAAGAACATGCAAACAACGTACATCAAACAAATTGTCCTGCTCTAACTTTGGCTTGGATGTTTTTCCCTCTGCAGGTTTTTTCTGGACACCCCCTCGAGGAAAGTTTTCTTCCAAAGATGCCATGCTTGCACTGTTATGGGACAAATGGCAAAAGAGAGATGAAATGTACAGTTGTTACACTTGTTCCTCACAAATACTGAAGAGACATAAGAGTGCACTATCCCCAAACAAAGAAAGATTTTGGATGGCTGCTCCACAGGTAGTCAGTGACAAAACAGCAACTCTCATCCAAATGTATTTAACATTTGACTAAACTGAAGTATTACAGTAGTCCATCTAAATATGCACATCCCTTACACTTTTTACTATTGTCCAATTCTACTAAATTGAAGTATTAAAGTATTAATTTCTAAGGCATTTAGATGCACCGAATATGTATTCATAAGACTGCTTTAACCATAAATTTCCTAAAATAATATATATTATATTCAGTGGACAAGTTGAAATTAAGAGGTTCAATCATCAAGGAGAAAGCTGTGAGCAAAAAACTACTTAAACTTGGTCTGCATTTTTACTTTTTGGATACTACTCATAAAGGTGAATAAAATTTGATACCTCTTTGTGCAAGCTGCAAGTATATGCACAGAGGTACACAATGGATGTTTAATCTTACTGTTTCAATCCGTAAACAACATCTTATTTATCAGGTCACAATGAACACTTTATTACTACTAATAAATAACAGTAAGCAGTATTAGTTGCAGCTATTCTTATTTATTACTTATACTGTTATTATTATTATGCTCATGCTATTATTTATACCATTATTATTAGCCAACAGTACTTCTACAGAAATCAGCACTGAAACACTATGCTGTCTGTAAGACATATAAAACTCCTGTAAACGTGAAAACACATGACAAAACTAAAGTTCATCAAGGTACGCTTCACCTAAGGCCTCGCCAAGCAACACAGACAGCTCCTCACGGCCGGCAGCAGAGCCCCACTGGAGCGGGCAGGGCTGACACTCTTACCTGTCCCGGGATGCTCCCGTGGGGAAGCCCGGGTGAGAAGAGCAGGATCGGCGCCGGAATCGGGAGGCGCACGCGGAGCGCCGGCCGGAAGACCGCAACGCGAAGGTCAAAGGTTGGACGGAAGTGGCGTCACTGCCCCAGGAAAAAGGGGGCGGGGACGAACCGCTCCCCGCGCGGGCTGCAGCCAATCGGCGCGGGGTGGGGCGGCTGCGCGCGCCGCTCCGCGGCCGCCATCTTGTGGGAGGGCGCAGGCGAAGGGCAGAACGAGGCGGGCACGGCGGCGGCAGCGGCCGAGGTACCGTGGGGCGGGGGGCGGCCCGGGGCTGGGGTCAGTCCGGTCCCGCGGGGCGGGAGGGCGGCTCTTCGCAGCTTCGGGCCGAGGCTGTTCCCTGGGGCACCCGCGACCTTCGGCGGCACCGTCCCTCCCTCCGTATCCGCGGCGCCTCCGCGTCCCTTCCCGGCCCGAGGCAAGTGCGGGGTCGCGGGTTTCAGAGCAGCCGGCGTTGTCAGGGGTCAGGGCAACAGGGCAAGGGCACCCAGCTCCTCCGGGAAATAGGGCCCGTGTGGTGCTTTTACATCGGTCAGGCACGAGAAAAGATGACCTTGGCTCTCCAAAGTCTTTCCAAGTCGTGTGCGGCAAACGTTTAGGGGGCTGTTTTATTAAGGTTTGTAGCTATGGCATAGTCAGTCGAGTTATCCTTACCTGCTTATACGCCAGAAGTAACACTACTGGATTATGTTAGATAAGAGATAGATAATATATAAGGGCTGTTTTAGTGAGCACAGCATTGGCTGTGTAGTTTCTTGTGTCTTTCTCGGGAGTACTGGTGACTGCGGTATCTGCCGGGTTTGGTCGGTAAGTGGGGGGTGTGTGATGCTCTTGGGCTGAATCAGAAAATAAACAACAAATGTTTTTCCTATACATAAAATCCTCTTAAGAAAAACATATCTCTAAACATAAAAAACCCCACCCAGCAAACACTGGAACGGGTTCCCCTGAACAGTTATGGAGTCTCCATCTCTGAAGATGCTAAAAGCCTGACTGTATGTGTTCCTGGGTGACCTGCTGTAGACTGTGCAATCTGCAGAGGTGCCAACCTGAACGTGCCAGTGAACCTGCAACTTGCTGCTACTGCAGCCACACCAGGCTTTTGTGTTTCTGAACTTCTTAGAGCAGATCTGAAACTTTAGTCCAGACACAGATAAAATACAAAAGTCTGCCCTCCTCTTAGTGGTTCTGGTGTTCCTGTGAAAGCACTTCTGAGGCTTTGTAGCTGGCTTAAGTAATTTTCTGATCTGAGAAGTAAATGGGGGAAAAAAACGTTTTTATGCTGGGATGGGCAAGTAAGATGCAATAGAAGTGCGCAACTGAGAGCAGAGCAGTTCTTGTTAACAACCCTTGCACTCTACTTTGGTGTAAAAGTTGCAAAGTGGCATTTTGAATCACAAAACAGAGTAGTGGTCTATCCTGCATCTTGTCATCAAGTTTTTGAGTATGTAATTGAAGCTGTTTCTTAGCTGAACTAGTGAAGAATTGATCTTAGCTGAGTGTTGCAGATTCCAGAACAGTTGGTAGAAATTTGTCTGAGTTCAATGGTTGTAGGCGGGACTGGCAAGTCTCTTCTTTATAAGTGCTTTGAGAAATTTTCCCTTTTATAATCATCATCCTGGCTTTTTTTTTCATGTTTAAACTTGGTTGAATGAACTCTGAAAATCATAAATGTTCTTCCCTTCAGAACTCCTCATTTGCTTATCTGCCCATGTCAGCTGTTTTGCATCTCAAAATACAGTGCTCTGGATGTGCCTGCTCCTTTATGTGTGTCCCCTGCTTGTTGAGTGTCCTGAAAGCAGGTTTAGTAGCTGACAATGGAATGGGGAAGCTCGGTGGAGGGATGGATTTGATTTTCCTATCCTGTCCAACTGACTTTAAATTAATTGACTGTCCTGTATTGGTTATTAGGACAAGCAGCCATGGCTGGCCATGACTCGGGATCTCAACACCAGTTCACTGGATTTCAGAAGTACTTTAATTCCTATACCATCATAGGCAGAAGGAATGTATGTATATGTACATTAAGTTTTGTAGTCTAGTATAATGGTGTTTTCTGGGGTTTAGACTGAAACTAAATTTAACTTTGTTTTCCAGTATGTAATAGCAACGTACACAGCTGTTGCACTCATCGCCCTGTATTTCAAGTTTAGGCCTAAGAAGCAAACTCCTGCTGTGGCAGATAAATAAATGGTAAGTGGCTGATGTTGTTCCAGGACCAAAATGCTTCAATGCCAGCTCAGGAAGGAGTGATGAAGGAGAAGTTGCCAATAAGACAATGCAGTGAGAGAGAGAGAAACACAGGCATGTGAACTTCGTATTTATAATTTTAAACCTCAAATAAACTATAGCATTGACTTCATTCTGGATGAAGTGAGCTATTAAAGGGAGTGTAGAAAGTATGGCATACCAGTATGCATCTTGTTCTTCTGACGTGGTAGATGGGACTGGGGCAGGATGCAGGGAGGAAGAGTAAGCAAGGAAGGAGGACTGGAAGGATGTTGCATTGAGGTCTGCCTATGACTATTAGGTGCTTCTGGTCTGTGCTTTTGCTGTAAAATACGGATAACTTGCTTTATAGGTTATTGAAATAATAAAATAGTACTTGAGGACTTACTTCTTGGTTATATTAGAATTCCAAATAGAGATTAAGGCATTCCATTAAAACCTTTCTTTGAACCAAGTAAAGGAGCACTGTATGATGGAACTGTGTATGTTGCACCCCTCATTATTCAAGGCCCGTGCAGAAGTGACTGGACTTGTATAGCAACAACACACTGTTAAAAAATTTTGGAGTCACTTTCAAATACAGGATTTCCACTGAAATGGCATTTTCATGACAAAATGCAAGCTATGGGCTGTCCTCTTAGCCTGCAAAAAGGGATATAACACAATAAGCTTGAGCATTGTTGTGTGTTAAGGGGACATCAGTCACTTCTTCCTGAGTGTGCTGAAATCTGTTTGCTCGTAACTAAAATTGTTTGGGCCTGGGGCAGGGGGATTCTCAGTTACCACCGTGCAAGACTTGCTATGTTTGATCTCTCTTCTCTTGGCAGGTTGCTGGCATGTCTGAACCTCCAATCTATGTCACTGTAACGCAAGCTGATGGCCTGTTCTGCTAATAAAATATAAATAATTACTTGTTTTATTGGAAATATGAAATGGTGCAAAAAAGCTTATGTGTGGCACTTCTCTTTTTTTTTCTTCTGTCAAAAACAATTTTTTGTAGTGGAGATGGAGCAGCTGATCCCTATCACTACTGTTTAGGATGTGTTTCAACAACAGGAAAGTTAAGGTGTTCTGAGCTCCCAGCAGTAACCTAGGAAGTGTTCAAGGGCTTTTTTTTTTTCTTAAAGACATTTGTACGTGCTGGCCCTGTTGAACAAACCTAGTTTTCCTTTCCTATGAGCGTGTTTGCTGCACAGATGGCTTCAGCTGTATTCCGTGTTCTGGCTGAATCATGGTGGTTGTAACAGCGTAATAAAGTAGCTAGAACCTGTCACCCACCTTTACAACAATATTTACATGACATGGCTACTCATCAATGTAACCATTTCTGATTACTTTGTTTCTCTTAGCAGAGTGCTCACAGTTACCAGCACTGCCCTTGCTTCCATCGCAGCAATCAAGGGAAGAAAGTATCTTCGTGTAACATATAGGCACAAGCTATGTGGTTTTAGTATTTATTGTAATATCAAAAGTATAAAACTGTACAAAATACAAAGGCAGAATGTGGCAGTGTTTTCTTTAAGCTGTCAAAAAATTGTACTTAAATCCAACTGGTCATACTGAGAGCTAGGAAATTTTGTTGAGGTACCATTAGACAAATAAAATCATAATAATTTAATTTTAACCTTTTTTCTTTAAAGAAAATTTCTAAGTGAGCTTTCTAGTGACTTTTCCACACTTTATTTTGATGTATAATGCCTGCAGAATACCTTTACTCCAAGAGTTAGAGCCAGAGAAGAGATGAGAGGGGAGGTAGTTTTCCATTTACTCGGCCTTAGAAATGACAGGTTTTTATTTTCACTAGAGAGCCAGCAGAGTGTTTAAGTGTTCAAGCCCTTCCTGGGAAGTGATGGGGAACACACAACAGATTTCCCTGCATACATCTTGTAAGAGATTGAAAATGAGAACAAACCCACACCACACTGGGCCTGGCCTTTAGTGGTGGCAGTTTCTGTTCAAAATCAGACACTCTACTTCTCAGTGTTCTGCATGTTTCACTGTTCTTTAGAAATAAACCACTGAGCTTTACTGGTTGCTCAGGAGGACTCACTGTGGTACAATGCTTTTGTGGGTGGAAACTGTCACTTAAGCAGACAAGCTGGCCTTTCAAAAGCAAACTGATCATACACTTATCCTTTCACTCTGCTATATTGTTTCAATTTCTTAGCTTTCTTACATTTTTTTATGTTAAACCTTATGTAGAAAGGACACATGTTTTTAAAGTTCGTTTAAATCTAATAAAAAGTAAAGGGTTTAAGTCCACTTTTTTATAGTGGGTATTTCAGTTGTGCATCAGTCCCCCTTTTTATTTTCTCATTCAGTAAAGTATGAAAGTAAATAAAGTTCACATTGGTTGCTTGTCACGCTGACAGTACTGGCTACCTGTGAAAAACAGAGTAACAAGATCTGTGTTTCTGACACCTCAAAAGAGCACAGGAGTTTAAAATCTTTTCAGGACTTAGCACTTGGCTGATAAAACCCATGCCCAGAGCTTCACGGCAGTTCTGTGACCACAAGCATCGGAGTGTCAGAGCGGCTCCGCCCTGGTTGTTGCTGTGATCCTCTCACCAAACCTGCTGCCCAGCACAGGATATAGTGAATCAAACTACAGTCTTCTTTCCTGAAACTGGACAGTTTTTGCTTGTGTTTGAGACTGATGAAACATTTACTAACCATAAATTAAGTGCTTTAAAAAAATCATCAAGGCTGTTAACTTTTCACAAGTTTCAGCAGAGCTCAGTACCATCTCTGAGAGGAGACAGCTCATTTCATATATACATATATATGTATCAAAAGCACCACAAACAGTTCCTTCTTTTACAGCCACGATGTCTTGTCAATCTCCAGCAGTTTCAACCTGCAGATAAATATGAAACAGCAGAACTGAGAAATGCTGCCTGCATTAATTTACACAGTTTCATTTTCCCTGCAACAGACTCGTGGGGATCCTTCTATACAAGACATTTCTCCTTGTCTCCCATCCTGAGGTCAGTTCTGCAATGCCTTGGCACAGTCCATCTCAGCTTCCCAATTCACTGTGAACTGTAGGCTCCCGCAGCCAGCAGCAGGTTCCTGCGTGTGAAATGGAGATGAACAACTGGGGTTGATTTGGTCATGTAGGTACCCAGTAACAAGTCCTGTGAGTTTTCAGGCAAGTTTATGTGTCCAGTGGCTGTAGTAAAGTCATCAGTTTCTAAATCTTCAAAAGCCTTCACAGCATCCCACAGACGAACTGTGTTATCCATTGAACCTAAAAAGAAAAAAAAAAAACACAACAGTTTATAGGTATTTTATTAATAAAATGGTATATAAAAAAAGTTGCTGGGGAGCATGTTAACAGAACTAAAAGCTCAGAAAGCAAGAGACTATAGCAAGCATCTAACATACTGCATACACACATAGAAGTTACCAGGATTTCAGCTTTCCTGTAGTCTAAGCTGGTGTCCTGTAGACAAAGCAAAAAGAACTACTCTCAAAGCACCTGGGTTTGGATCAAATCACCTACCACTGAAAAAACAGGACCATCCTGTGGGCTGGTCCTCCTTTTCAGTAGTAGGTGATATGATCCAATGATCCAATGCCAATTGCAGGTAAAGTTTATGATTTTAAGTCACATAATAAGAGTTTCTTTGTATGGTACAGGGAATACAGTGGAATTTTGCAAGCTCAGTGCCTGTGCTTTCACTGGAGCACTGGCAGATAAATTGGAATAACCACTAAGCAGGCTGGATCAAACCTGTACCCTATCTGTTAGCTTTCACTCCTGCAGCAGTAGCTCCCAGAGGAATCTCACTGCACTGTATTTAGGAACATATTACTAAACAAATCTAGAATATTCCTAGCCTGGTTTCATGAGGAAATTACCCTCATGTAATTAGTGTCTGTCTATCATTTCTTCAACTTGTTGGCTAATTTCAAGCAGTTGACAAAACAGACTAAGTTTCAAATTCATGAAATAACTACACATTTTAAGAAAACAGTTCACTGAACATAGACAAAACTTTGTGCCTCCATGAAGGGAGAACTGGCAAAGGAGCTCTGATATATTAGACACCAGAAAACCCATGTGGACAGGAAGGAAACGCAAGCTTCACAAGTTCTGCTGCTCACAGACCTGTTCATTAATATTATATGCCCATATCTACATCAAAAATCTACCATGAAGAAATAGTAAGGGTGTGGATAACTCATATTCCTTTCTATCCCTTCCTCTTTCTTTAGTCCTTCTGCATTCCCAGTCCCATCCCATCTCAGTATCCTGCACCTCTCTAGTCCAGTCACTTTTTGTCTGCCCTAGGGTTATTGCTTCAGATTCCACCCCCAACACTGTACAGATTCACAACCTTCACTATCATCTAAGTGCATAACACATTCAGTTCCTGGAGGGCGAGGGGTCACACTTCAGTGAAGCACTCGCCTTTGTACCAGCAGTTGTAAGTTGCTGCTTTTGCTAAGCAAGTGATTCTTCTTTGTCTTTCTCAATTTAAGGAACCAATTATATCATTCCTGTTCAGACTTATGGAACACAATGGAAACTTCACTGTTTCTGGTGAATTTTACCTGATGCTAAAATCTCCCCATCTCTACTGAATCTGAGCGCGTAGATAGTGTCAGTGTGCCCTTTCAATTCGCCAACCATCAAGCCATGTCCGATATCCCACAGCAGAACTCTTCCATCTGTTGCTCCAGTAGCCAGGAATCTTCCATTAGGGGAAAATGCCAATGAATGAATTGGTCCCTAAAAAAGACATTGAGGGGCAACCAAACAAGTTAATTAAGTCTACTCACATTCAGTCAGTCACGCTGTGTTTGTTTGAAACAGTACTGTTTAGAATCTCATCACAGAAATAAAATCTCTTACACTGAATGATATGGCTTTACCTTATGTCCAGTGAATATTCTCACACAATTCCCATTCAAAACATCCCAGAGTCGTATAGTCCTGTCTGCTGAGCCTGTGGCAATATAGTTGGAATTCGGATGAAATCGGGTACACGTGACATCAGCAAGATGGCCAGCAAATATCCGTAGTGGCTGATAGTGATCTGTTGCCCACAGACTGAAACGAAAAGCTTTATTAATAAAAAGAACCCTAAAGAAGTTCAGTACCTTTATCTGTGGGTGCAGCTCCAGAGGAAGCCACAAACATGCTCAGAGGGCTGAAGAACCTCTCCTATGAGGAAAGGCTGAGAGAGTTGGGGCTGTTCAGCCCGGAGAAGAGTTGCCTCTGGAGAGACCCTATTGTGGCCCTTCAGTACCTGTAAGAAATGTGAGGACAGACTTTTTATCAGGGCCTGTTGCAACAGGACAAGGGATAACAGTTTTAAACTAAAGGAGGGTAACTTTAGACCAGATAAAAGAAGAAATTTTTATAATGAGGGTGGTGAAACAGTGGCACAGGTTGTGTAGAGACGTGATGGATGCCCCATCCCTGGAACATTCAAGGTCAGGTTGGACGGGGCTCTGAGCAATCTGATCTTGTTGAACATGTCCCTGCTCATTGCAGGGGAGTTGGACTAGATGACTTTAAAGGTCCCTTCCAACCCGAACTATTCCATGATTCTATGACCTGTAGCTCAGTGAGAAATAAAAGTAATTATGTAGTGATTTCATACAGGTCATTTTATTAAATTAGCAGGAGATTTTTTTAAAAAAAAATATACCTCAGAAGTGAGAAATAAAGAATATTCTGTCAAGCTGGTAAACAACTGGAAGAGAATACTTCTAATCAGAGGAGTCACATTAGAGGACATCATCTCTTTAGTCATCAGATAATATGATGTGTGTTGAAAAAAATAGTAAAACTACATTAAAACATTTCTTCAGTATTTTAACTGACATGAAATAAAATTCATTTTCAGTAATAGGGTAGACTAGAGTATATCAGCTAATCACTTTCAGGGTTAATCCACCACAAACTGACCCAGACAAATAAAAAACACATCCAGTTTCTTACCGAGCCACTCTGTCGTGTCCCCCTGACACAAAGTAATAACCATAAGGAGAGAACTGTGTATCCCATACTGGATAGTTGTGTCCTTTATATCCCACCAAACAGGTGAATGTTTGGAGACTCCACAGTCTGACAGTGCCATCCTCAGAGCAGGACAACAGATAGTTCCTGTCACAGGAGAAAGTACAGTGTATTACATATCCAGCTCACACTGGAGCTGTGCAACCATTGCATAAACACTGCAAGATGATAAAACTGTCCCCTGAGCAGCACCTGTTTAGCATGTCACACATAAATCAGCATTTTGGTGGGGTAAGCAACAATAACCAATTCAAGCAGAATCCAGTCCTAGGCCCTTATGCAAAAGAGAAGATTGGACACTGATGATTAATTCTGTACTGAGGGGAGAGAGAAAAAAACCCCCACACCACAGAGTTGGTCTTTACTCAGGAATTCCAGTTATATGAAAAAATTACTAGTAAACTGCTATGCTATGTTACTTTAAAAAAATCTTTTAATGTAACTCTGAACAAAATTTCAGGATTTCTTGAAATAGAAATCATATCGTGTTCACATTCTCAATTAATAATTATAGACTATGAATACATAGTCTATAATGTTCCACCCAAAGTTCACTTATCAGCTGTGTTTCTGTGATGGTTGTTTCCCGACTAGACACAAGCAAAAGCAAAACTTGAGACATTTAAACCTCCTTTCTACTGTCCAGACTCCCATAACTATGTAATGGGTTTAAATCTCTTATTTTAAAGACACTGATACATTTTGAAAATGTCTCAATAGAATATGAGAAATTTGAAGTGTAATGATGTGCTACTGATTCTGGTTTCATGTTTTGCAATACTATAAGTTAAATCAGTGCTGCAGTATTTTTCCTCTATCTCAGTTAGTTAAAACCCAGCTTAAACTACAGTTTACAAAATAGATGGTCTATTTTGCCATCTATGAACCTCCAAAACAGTGCTGGTATTCTCAGCTCTCATTGATTTCAGTAATAATTGACAGTGTTCAACACCCTGAGCATTATGAGCACTTGCACAGTTTCTTACAAGCTACATGAACAAGAATTGCTTTAACCTGGAATAAGCTTCATTAAGAGTAAGTTTTCATTCATTAGCATGCAATTAAAACTGAAGACAAGCAAACTAGTTAGCTTTTACCTATCAGGACTGAAGCTGGTGCCATAGACAGGTCCACTGTGACCATATAAAATCTTCAACTCACTTGCTGTTTTCTCATCCATGATCCTCTCCAAGACATCATCCGATTCTTTGTCGATAAGACTGAGGTCTGCAAGATTTCAAAGTTCATGTATCAGAATAACTGTCAGAAGTTGAAAAATAAATGTCATCATGACATCATCTCAGTTAAATATCAAGATTAAGAAATGTTTGCATGGTATCCAGTTTCCACCACAACACATCATTACACAAACAGCAGAATTAAAGAAGCCTGGTTTCCATGAATTTGTGTAGGTGTTGAGCTACAGGACCTTCTCCTCAATCCTTCTCAGTTCCCTCCTATCATTTCCTCCAGGGTACCTCTAGTCTCTCGCCTAGATCACCTAAATCTAACTGTTCACTACACCCAGTGGTTACCATCCAGTTAAGAAGCAAGATGGCTAGTTCCACACTAGTTATGGCCAGTTCCATACTAGCTATGGCTAGTTCCAAGCTCTGTGCACTGACCACGTGACAGCAGGGGTACATGACCAGATTTCTCATTCCTTTAAAATATTTCTAATGGTAGTCCATAAGATGTAATCATACATCTGTGCACATTTTTTTCTATGAAGTGAAGCATCTAACCACTGAAGACAACTCCCCTGTCACAGATATCTTTCCCTGTTCAGGCAGAACACAGTTGTCACAAGGCATGCATGCTCATATTAAGCTTTACTGTCTTAATTACCTGCTGCTGTTTTCACACTACGTAGCTTTTTTGGAGTCACAGACCACACTCTGACAGTGGAGTCAGCAAAGCCTCCTACAATCATGCTGGAGTCATCTGTAATATCCACTGCAGTCAGACCCTAGACACAAAATATCCATTTATATTGTTTGCACCTGTCATGATGCATTTCAAGTACTACAGAATCCTAAGACCTAATAAAAAGGTAATTCAACTTATTTACAAAAATAGATGGAATTATTCTAGGATAAACATAAACACATGTGAATTCTTGCACTATTAAAAATAAAGCTCTATGTATGAAGCACAGTCAACAGCAACAAATGGTAACTGCCTTCCAGTATTCTGGTGCCAAACACCTACTGCATTCTGTAGGATACACTTAAGGCCCCACAGGAAAAGTGAAAGAAGGAATTTTGGCAAAATCCAAGCAAAACCAAGGACCATGGAAATTTTATAGTTTAAGGAGTCTTTAAAGAGAATTTTGAACATTTTGGAAAATAAACTTTGCAATGCCTATTCCAAATACTACAATAACCCCTGCAAACACCGTTATGTCTTCTTTCTTTTTTAAGAGTAATGTTCATAATTTTGATTCCCTTTTCCATATTATCCAAACTCTTCTTTCACCAACCTGGTAAGCGTTAAGGAATGTGTAGAAACAGATGGAGGGCAGGCACTCTGGGCCAAGACGCACACGCCTTGCAGCTTCCTTCATATTCATTACTTTATCCAGCTTGTCAGAGTCTTTCAGTTCAGGCAGAGGAATTCTACACAAGAAGCACATGTTTTTACAAAATAAAAGCACCTTCCTTATTATTAATCCAAACAAATACTGTGAAACCTTCACATGCAACCCTATACCTCAATATTCAAACAAGAAACAAGAATTAGAAAAAATGAAAGATTATGTAGAAGACTAACTGATGAGAGAGCAAGCCAGTAGCTTCAAGAATTTCAGACAGGCAGAGGAACAAGATAATTAATAAATCGATTATGATTTGAAAAGACTAGTGGGTAACTAAGTTAAACTTTATCAAGGGAAATCTAGATTGACTTGAAGGGCAATGACAGAGGGTTATATGCTAAGGTTTCCATTACCTCCCTTAGAAGTCTTATGGCTAAAGCTGTGTACAGCTGTAATAGCCGACTGCTAAAAATGTCATGTGAACAGCGACGCAGACTTGGCACAAGCCTGGATTTTAAAGACTTCCCTATGCATCGTTTCCTTGGTACCTGTTTTGGGGAGGAGCATTAGGGTCTTGCTTTTTACTTTTTGACCCTACATTATCTTTTTTAGGTTTTTTCTTCTTTGGCTTTCCTTCCTCATTTTCTCCTTCTTCATCTTCATCATCCAAAGGCACATCAAACTCTGGTTCTTTCAATAAGCCAAAGAAAACCTACAAGCCAATAAAACACACAAGACAAAACAGTAATTGTTGTTCTTATCAAAAAATAATTTTTTAATGGCAACTTTTCAGTGTAAAAGTCCAAGCAATAGAGATGCCCCTTTAAAACTTCTGTTTAATATTACCACATATGTTACTGCTCAGCCCATAACAAATGTAGTACATGTTTTTCTGGTTTACTTAGCAACTGATCTGGACAACTATAAGTTCTTCCACCATCTCTTAGCCCTTCCTTAAGGTGGAATTCCTACACCTTACCTAATTTATTTGTATAGTACTGTAGTATTACACAAACAGCCCTTGCAGTAACAACCGGTGGCAAGTAAAAATTACATCTGTTGTACAAAAGAGGAAGCCAAATAGTCAAGTGTCCATTTTAAAACTCCAGAGTAATTCACGAATTGGTTTATTTCAGTGGGCTGGACACAAGGTTGTCTCTCAAAAGGTTCAGCAGTTTCTTCCACCAAAGAGTGACATACTTTGATCTCTCTATTCCTGTCAACAACTATTTGTACAGTTCACTTCCTTTGTTCAGTTCATACTGTCTTTTAAGATCTCAAGCTACAATTGTCAGTCTATACTATGGGATCTCCCTAAAAAACTAGGGAAATTTGTTTAATTATAGAAGTGCCTCCTACCTTTGCTTTATTAGCCTCTCGTTTTGCCTCCCCAGCCAAGCTTCCAACCATAGCATCTATCTGTTGTTTGCTGCGAGGCATTCCATCAAAGATATC
This sequence comes from Chiroxiphia lanceolata, assembly GCF_009829145.1. Classification (NCBI taxonomy): domain Eukaryota; kingdom Metazoa; phylum Chordata; class Aves; order Passeriformes; family Pipridae; genus Chiroxiphia; species Chiroxiphia lanceolata. The sequence goes on from NC_045644.1 coordinate 13,071,212, forward strand.
AATGTAAAGATGCTCCTGAACAATGTTCCAGATCTGATTGTTCTGCTTTTCCTGAAGATGCCTCTTCAAGAGTTGGTAAGAGTCACGGGAAATACGCAGCACAAACTTGCTTGTTCGGAAATCCAGCATGGTCTCATTACCTTTCATATGCTCTTTTTTGGTTAAGCTAGACAGTACACGCAGGTCATCCTGGTAATAGCACTCCTGATCCCCATGAAACCTATTGAAACAATTTAACAAAGGTTTATTAGGAAAACATTATCTCCTAAGGGCACACTTATTTACATTGCTTGAACATAAAACATACATGTAAGGACCATTTGGAAGCTACTGACTACATACGGGATTATTTTTCTGATGAAATTAAATTCATCCAGGGGAAGATACACCGGTGATTTACCCTGCATAGTAAGAGCATTCAGCAGTTAAAAAACAAGATGAAGAGAATACACAAATGGAACCTCTCAGGATGTCATACACCCTAAGGGTTCTTGCCTGAAGTAAATAATTACACTTACATGTTTATTTCCAGAAATTAAACCCTAATTTGTGGTACCATACAGTACAGGGGATTTTTTTATTATACAAGACTACTTGGATGCCTTTATGTCTGATTCATTATATGAATATATACATTTCACAGTCTACGTGTTTCTCACTCTCCACTTGCATTATCTAATACCTAACATATGTTTAGAGTTTTCCATTTTTACTCAACTTGTTATAAAATAGTTGTGGCAAGGGGCATTTTAACTATTTACCGTTACAGAACCATTTTTGCTGATCATGTGGAGGGAGACACAGTTATCCTTTTGGACTGAAGTATTTCATAACTGGTCTGAATCAAAAAAACAAATTAAATTTAATTTTATTTTCAATTAATAAACAAATGAAACATAGCAAGAGCACAGACAATTATAGATTAGCCATAAATTAACAACTTTAATCTCATTTGAAGAATTTCAATGTACATGCTATGATATTAGCAAATACTTAGAGTGTACATTACTTTGGCATCTCAGTGTGATTTTCAAGTGCTAAAAAATGACCCCACAATCTTTCCCTAAAGATGGAACATCTCTTCATTGATACTTTTGCAGCAAGGAGCCCATCAGCACACCATAAACATGGTTCAAAATCTGCCAATGGACAGTTCAAAAGCATGTAGTCTGCACATCTTTCTACAGGAGACTGGAAACAATTTAAGAACAGTTACTGCAATCCATGATGGCATCATTACTTCAGATTTCAAATCTCTTCAACTTTAAATAAGAAAAATAATATGTACATATGTATATGTATACAAACCTATGCTACTGCAGCTCATGGGTTTAACCAAAGCAGCAAACACAAAATAACACAAATGCACAAACGAAAATGAATTACCTTTCAAAAAAAGACTTTGCCTCACTCTCGTGTTGATTGTAGACCAATTCCAAGTACATGTGCACAAAGAGAGGATAAAACAGCTGAGACAACTCTGCTCGATGACAGTCCAGGGAACACTCGATGAAGTGTTTCAACCCGCTGTAGTACTCCTCGTACAGCGTCGGGTCCCCTTGCTGGTTGTAGGCCGACAGCACTGCACTCACGTCTGGCTGATCCTCCACAACCACGGCACCTCCGACTGCAAAACCATCAGCAAGCAACAAGAGCTTGTCAGCCTGGAAGAGCCGGTGAGCAAACAGTGGCCACAACCCGCTGGTCAGGTGAGGCAACAAGCAAAACACGCCGTGTGACTGTTCAGCACCAAGTCTAAACCACAGAGGTGAAAGGGTGGTGGCACTTTACAGTCTAGCAGCCAATTTTCCCAGCACCTCCAGCAGCTTTTTGGGCTTTTCCTGCCAACAGCTGCCTGTAAGGTATCTAATCCAGTGCCTAATTCAGCCAGTATTATACATATAAAGGAAGAAGCCACTAACATCACCAGAATAAGTTATCTTTACCACTAGGGCTAGAAACTCTCAAACGAGGAGCAGAATGTAAGACATACCCACTATAGTTATTTTGCATCCAGTAAAAAAGCAACTTAAGTTCATTAAGTGAACAATTCACTAAGAGCACCTCGCAACTGTCACAGAACAGGGACACTTTTAACATTCCAACAGCTCTGTTCTACACAGCAGTTGTTACACACTTTCATTGTCTTGTCTTTACAGAAAAACAATCGTATTAGGTGGTGGCAGGAACAAGCTGACTTTATGCTGTACATTCACTGGAACTCAGACTATCAGTTCCTGAAATTTCATTATACTATTCTGTAAAGCTGCCTCACGGAACCCCTTGATTAACAATACTCAGAAATTAATTATCCAAATGACATCTCAGGTACCCAGCAACTCGATCCAGAAATGCAGAATGCCTCATCCACAAGCACCTTATGCTTCCATCAAAATGCAGCCTGTATATCAGACCTCCGTTCTCATCCCTAATAACTACAGTGGAAATCGAGAGTCTCCTGCTACTGTTAGTCGAAATGGGACACAAAGATAAGGGGAACCACCTCTCACTCCGACAGTGCTCCCTTCAAACACGACAGACACCCTATCCTTGGTCCCTTACTCCAGGAGATCCGGGCTTCTCCACGGATTGCATGGGAAATGACACACAGAGGGACCTCCCAGAAGTCCGGGGTAGACTCTCGGGGGCATGACCTGACACCGACCCTCGTGTTCCAGCACCACGGGGAAACCCCGAGGCTGCGAGCGGCACACGGGCCCCCCCTCCCAGGGGTCCCGCCGGGAGGAGGCACCGACCCCGCAGCGGCCGCGGGCCCCACCTTTCCCCGGCGGCACGGCGGCAACTGCGGCCACCCCGGGGCTGGAAGTCGCGACAGTGGCGACGCTGCCTCCGATGGCGATGGCGGCAGCGCCGGTGCCCCGGCCGAGCAGCGCCTCTCCGGAGTCCGCGTCGCTGCCGGAGCCCCCCAGGAGCCCGGCGCTGGCGGGGCTGAGCGCGGCGGCGCCCAGGTCGTCGCCGAGCAGGCGGGCTTCGCGGCGCAGGATCTCCTCGGACTCGCGGAGGTTGCTGCGCCGCAGGAACTGCAGCACGGCCACGAGGGTCTGCCGGTCCAGCGCCGCCGGGGAGGCGGCCGGGCCCGGTGCCGCGGACTTCGCGGGCGCCCCATCCCCAGCGCCCGCCGCCGCCTCTCCCTCCGCCGCGGCGGCCATGGCAGCGGCGGGAGCGGCGGCAGGAGCGGCGGTGGCGGTAGGCACCGCGGGCGGCGGCGGCGGCGGCGGCGTCCCCGCCTCGGGGTCCGGCTGCGCCGCCGCCACCTCCGCCGGCTCCTCATGCAGCGCCGCCATCTTGCGCCGCCGCGGCCGCCGCCACGCGCGGCCGCCCTTGCGACAGTGAGGGCAAAGGACGGGCAAGCCGCCGCTGCCTGCACGGGTACGCGCGGCTTCGTTTTGCGACGCTGGCGGGAGCGCTTTCCGGCTGTGAGGGGCGGCGGGAGCAGGTTTGTGAGGGGGCTTCACGGGGCTCCTTGGAGGATACCAAGGATGGCCTTGGGATTGTGTGCCCTCTGGGGCCTTAGCGGCCGTGCTCCGAATTAGGTTAATTAGGGCCGGGCCGCTCGGTTTTTCAGGTATTTCTAATACTGCTTCTTTTATTCGTGTTTGTTAAACAGAAGTTCTTTTGTACTCGTGGAAAGGGTGAGAGAGCAGGGGGTGTTCGGGCTGGAAAAGGCTCCGAGGAGACCTTAGACCACCTTCCAGTGCGTAAAGGGGCTACAAGAGAGCTGGAAAGTGACTTCTTACAAGGGCGTGTAGTGACAGGACAAGGGAGAATGGCTTTAGACTGACAGAGGGCAGGTTTAAATTAGATATTCCCTGTGAGGATGGTGAGGCACAGGAACAGGTTGCTCAGAGAAGCTGTGGCTGCCCCATCCCTGGAGGTGTTGAAGGCCGGGTTGGATGGGGCTTTGAGCAGCCTGGTCTAGTGAATGGTGTCCCTGCCCATGGCAGAGGGGTGGAACTGGGTGATCTTTAAGGTCCCTTCCATTTCATTATGTTACAGAATTAAAACCTTATTTCGAATGAAACTGGTATCTTGTGATTGACGTTATTTTGTGACAAATTAAACGTGTGCCATCGCTTCACTAGAGAGTCACTTGAAAAAAACTAAGAAAAAGAACCCTCGGGCTATAAAAACTGCAGACCAGTTGTGACTCAGCGCATGCGCGGAGGCTCTGCCCCGTGTCCGCTCTGACTACATTTCCCAGCGTGCCCCGCGGCGCCCCCGCGCATGCTCCCGGCGCCGCGGAGAGACCCGCGGCGATCGCGGTCCGTGGACATGGAGGAGGGCGCTGGGAGCGGGGTCTCGGGGCCGTCGAGCGCGGATGGAGCGGGAGCAGGAGCAGGCCCGGCCCCGGCCGATGAGGACCGGGACATGGAGGGGGCCCCCAGCTGCTCGGGGTCGCGCTCCGTCCCCTTCGAGTTCCAGCGGAGCCGCTCGGAGTCCACCGGCGATGAGGACGACGACGACGACGAAGACGACGACGAGGAGGAAGAGGAGCTGGAGGGGCACGCCGGGGCTCGGTTCGGGACGGATGACGGGGAGCACGACTCGGGCGACGACCGGGAGGTAAAAGGGGCGGGAGGGTTCCCGGGGCTCTCCAGGCCCCGCTCCCGACGTGCCCCGCGTGTGGGAATGGGGCGTTTTAATGTTTGTTTTATTGTTACCCGAGTTCACTTTGTCCGTCTCATTCCAAAGAAGCCCTTACAAACTCTCGGCGTGGCTGAGAGGGTAGTAGGCGGTTGCACGTGGGCGAAATGAATGGTGGTGTTGAGGGAAAGAAAACCCTTCAGTCTGGCTTTCAGACGAGAGCAAACGGGACGTAAAAACCTAATGTGTTACTTTCTTCAGACGCTTCTCAGATCGTTGCTATTGAAAAATTTGTTCTTTTTTTGAGATAGTGTTGTTCAGACAGGAAAGTTGTTGTGTAACTACTTGTTTGCTTTCCCGATAAGCGTATTTCGTGAACAGAATTCAGAGCAGTGAAGTTTCATTCTTTGCTTCAATATGTGTTTGTATAATCCCTAACTGTGTGTAGAAACAAGAGATGGCTGTCTCTTGTGATATAAACTCGTTATATATCTTGATTGTGGACCCCAAAACGCCTGATGAGCGTTTTCAAATAATGATATTGTTTGCTACCCCTATCCACTTCAACCTTGCTGACTATTTGATATTTTTTGAAAGAGCTTATGCAAAAGAACTTTTCTCAAAATGATTGTTTAAAGTTTGCTTTTTGGATATGATTCATGAAACAAGTTGGATTGCCATTCTCCAAAATGTCAGTTTAGAAGACTAGGTGAAAGTCTTTAGAAAAGATCTGTATGTGAGGAGTGATTGACCTCTTAGGAAAAGCCATTCCTCTAGCCTGTTGATACCGGGTTTTTTCATGGTTTAAAGCTACGGTATTTTGGAAGTTGCAATCAGGAAGTTTCAGAGCTTAGCCTGTGTATTCAAACTCTTACAAACTGTCTTTGTTTGTAGCGTATGATAAACCTCACAGAGTTGACCCCTTATATCCTGTGTTCCATCTGCAAAGGTTACTTTATTGATGCTACAACTATTACAGAATGTCTGCACACCTGTAAGTATCAGTGTTATCTGTTTAAGAGTTTAGTTGCAAATTCAAACAAAATCAGCGTTGAGATGTTCTGGGTTCACAAAAATAATTGTTTGAAGTGAATGTGTGTTGTGTTTATTCTGTTCCATAAGGGACATATATTTGTGCATACTTAAAGCATCAGAAAATCATGAAATCACTCGATCACGAAGTCTACTTTCCAAGTTAAGAGGGAAAACGATGTAAGAAAAGAAAAAGCCCAAATAAGACAAAAATAGAGCTGCTATGTACACTTTCTTAATTACTTTTTTTAAGTAGGCTCCAGGAATTTGAGTATATAACTGAGAAAAGAAAGTTCAGTGGCTCTGCTTATAGTGGACTAGAGAGTTTCCTAAACTGTTGTTGATGTGAATTCACAAAGTTCCGTAAGCACCTGTGTGGAAGTACCAGTTCAGATACAGAAATTGTGGTCTGCACCCATGGGAAAGTTTGTCTATAATCTCATGAATGGAAATAGATGGGTAATAAAAGAAAATTATTTTGATATGCTTGTTCTTCTTCCCCTCAGTCCTAGTGCTAACAGCTTTTCCCTTGGTAACAGAACTATTTTCTCTTAAAGCTAATAAAACCCTTTCTGTGAAGCTGATTTTCAGCTACACCCATGTTCCTACCTGAATCCGAAAATCCTGGCTTCCTAGACCTCCCAACCACTCACAATAGGAAGAGGGAAAACTCTTTTTCTTTTTTTTTCCCCCTTTTTGGGGGCACTGCTGACCAGTTTGTTATATAGCTGATAGTGTTCAGCACAGTTTGTAATTTAGGGAAAAGCACAAGTGTTAGTAAGGACGGCGTAATGTTGCAAGTGCAGCTGTGGTGGTCTCATAGAAGTTTCCTGGTAAATGTTGTGGAAAAGTTTGTTGTGTTCAGGCTTGTAGGGAGCTGATTTGACAGTAGGTTATATATTCTAGATATTTTCACTTGTTAGCTTTCCTTCCAAGTTTTTTAAGTACACGTAAAACAGAATGAAAATGGCAGTTATGATTTCTTACTTTGTTTCTACTGAAACTGTTTTAGGGCATTTTTCAGCAGTCAGTATTCTGTTGCCTTAGTTCTACCCATGTTCTAGATAACACAGTTGCAACATTGAACACCCACCTTTGCATCAGTTGAATTAGGAGTGTTCAATGACTTAACTTCATTTTGCCTCTTGACAAATTTTATTTGGGAGGTCTGGATGTAATTGTTCCTCTTGCCTGAACAGATGGCACTGTATAATGGACATGTGACTCCCACGGGGTTTCCTTTCTTTACAGTTTGTAAAAGCTGCATCGTGAGACACTTCTACTATAGCAACAGATGTCCAAAATGCAATATTGTTGTACATCAGACACAGCCCCTTTATAATATCAGGTAATAAGTTTATGCCATTTTTTATAGATTTGCTGCTTGCTTTTAAATGTTTTGGTTTGCAGACTTGTAGTGCTTTCTTATTTCAAATGAAGGAACAGCTGCAAGAAACACATTGTGTTCTTTGTTTATGTAACTTTCATCTCAGTAGTTAAGATAAAAACCCCTCAATATGCTGTTTTATCTAGTTTGTATCCATTTCTAGGGTTTATTACCTTCTACCCTGGTTATTTTTATGTGTTTACTCAATGTTAGAGGTGATATGAGCTGCATCATACAAAGATGAAGCTTTGTTGGCATAGTATGCTTATTAACTGAAAATTGAGTTTTAACTTCTTGAGCTGTTCACGAAGGGTGGTATTTTGAACTTCACATGACTTTTGTTGGAGCTCTGCTGTCAGGATGTGTATTTTGAAAGATGTGGAGTTGCTGCTCCACATGCTCCTTTATGTATGTCATGTTTCAACATCGTATTTTGCATCTTTGTTACAATAAAATGAAACCCTTTCATGTTGCACCAAAGACTTTCTTTTCTTTTTTCTATTTCATAGACTGGACCGGCAACTGCAAGACATAGTCTATAAATTAGTTGTCAATCTTGAGGAAAGTAAGTCTCTTTCTTTATTATCATATAGAAATTGAAAAGACTGAACAGGAAACAGAGTAATTAAAAGCCCTGTTTCTACTCTGGACTCTTTAAAATAGTTTTGTAATGTTTGGTTATAAACCTTAATGAATTAACTGTGATCACTGTCATGTTTCTGCCTGCTAAGTGCTATTAAGGGTAGCAATGTGTACCCTATCTCGTGAAACACAGGTGTCACTGTATTCAGGTAAACATCCAGGCAATATTTCATAGTCATGCCTCTTATTTTTGTAGAAGTATATCATATTCTGTATAACAAGTTCACTTGACTCCGTTGAAATAAGTTGCTAAGGCTGATTCTCTCAAATTCTTTTGTTTTCTTCTTTTCTGCCATATTTATTTGTCTGATTTTTAAATGTGTTCACTGTCTCATTTACTTTCAACTTTGGGAGCCAACAATCTAGTGGATATGTATGGACTATAAAAAGTATAAAAAATAGTCATGCACACAGAAGGGTACTGTTTTTTGCAGCTATCTCAGTATGATTTATGGCCAATTTCTCTGATTTCTTCCCAGTTTTTACTAACAAAATCTTATTCTGAGTATTTTAAGTGTCTTAACCTCATATGGAATACTAATGATGGTGAAGGTCTGTAGGAAATTTGAAAATTTTACTGTTCTAACCTTTGGAATTTCCATGGATATTTGCAGCATCTGAAATAACATTTCAATCTGTGTATTGTGGCTTTTCTTTTTTTCAGGAGAGAAAAAACAAATGCATGACTTCTATAAAGAAAGAGGATTAGAAGTGCCCAAACCAGGTGAGCTGTAATCACTTTAGGGGACACTGTTAGGGACGTACTTACTATATAATTTATTCATAAGGTCTTAAAATATTAGCTCACAACTGACGGAGATGTGTGTATTGGAAATTTGGAATTCTTGGTTATCTGACTACTATGACTGGTCACAGATCTCAGATTACGAAAATAGATGGAATTGGCAACACTTAAACCCAGATAATGGTTGGATTATTATATATTTTGCCTACGACCAGGAAATATATGTTATACTGTGCATTAATTTTATTTTCTGGACCTTAATAAATAATAGACATTACAAAGGAGTAAAAATAAGAACTTCAAAGTCTGCTCACAGATTAGGGATTATTCTAGTTATTTTGTGTCTTACTATCAAACAAACAGCTCTTAGCAGAAGGGCCTTGCTGAAAGTACTAAAATGCTGGTTCAAATACACAGCATACAATGTAGGAAGACCTGATTTAGTAATAAAAAATAGGATAAATTGTATGGACTTTTTTTCCTGATGAGTTCTTCTGTTTTCCTTGGTGCATATTAGCATCTTATACTATTTTTATTTCAAATTGTCTTTGCATTTTGGCTTTTTGAATATTTTAGCTGTCCCACAGCCAGTTCCAACGAGCAGAGGAAGACCTCGTAAGGTTCTAGGCTCAGTGTTCCGGATTCCACCGGAACTTGACATCTCCATACTTCTGGAGTTTATTGGGTGAGTTGTGGGCAAATATAAGAGCAGCTGGCTGACACGAAGGTGCTGCTTGTGTGTGTTGGACCATTAACTGGCCCTTGGTTTTCATTAAATGTGCATTTCTTCATCTCAAATAGCAGTGGGGAGTTGGTTTTAACTTACAGTGCAATAATGACAGCCAATCATAGCTAGATAATGCAAATAATTAAATGCTTAAGATGTGTCTTTCTATAAAAATAGCTTCCCAGAAAGTGTGGGTTTAAAACTTAAATGTGTTTTGGTTTTGACAAGGTAGCACAGTCTCAGTAAACTGAACGGTGGAATCCCTGTCTGTTCCAGTCCCCTGATCCCTGTAGGTGGCAGTACCGTTAACGCTGGCTGTGCTTGGATTGGCTTGTGGGAAGTGTAACTCTTACCTCTACCCAGATTGTACCTCCTTTTGGCCTGAATTTGTCTGAACAAAACATTGAGACCTCCAATACATAATCATAACAAACTATTACACAAATGGCATAAAATTAAGCCCTCGGAAACTGAGAAGTTCTGTTGGCAAAGCGTATCTTGATTCAGCCTCACTCTTTGTAGACATCTTTTTATATGTTATGTCCAGTTTCTCCACTGTGTGTCACTTTATTCAGAGTACAGAACAAATTTTCTTCATGGGTAAATTTTAGTAAGGTAGGTGGTGGCATGTGGTTTTCTGTTTTGTTGGCTCTATTTTTGTGTTGCCCATCGTGCGTCTTCTTTATTTCTTTAAATGGATGAGGAGCGGGACTGCAGGAAGAAAAGGGAAGATCTTAAAGTTGAACCTCTATGGAACAAAAGAACATCCTTGTGTGTTAAAGTTTTGACTCCAGGCTCTCAACTCCATTAGATAGGTTTACTGGCACAAATCAGTCATCTGGTAGCTCAAGCTGGTACCTCACTAGAGGGACCACAACGAAAGAAATCCCTGGGCAACTACACTCTGGGCAACTGGGCAACTCCCCATCCCTCATGGAAGTCCAGACCAATAGTGATTTTAGGGTCTGGGATCTTCTCATTCTTCTTTGGTTCACCGTTTCATTATCCAATGCTTGCTGTGTGATCATCTTCACATCCTCTTTAGTCTGTGTTGGTCAGTTCTGTGGTCCATGTTGTAATATGGTTGTTACTGTTCATATACGACAATTTATGGGCTGTCCACTCCTGCTATTATTTTTTAAATAATATTTAAGGTGCTAGTTTTGTCTGTTCTAACTCTTGTTAATGTTCAAGTTGTTAGCTGCAGGTTTTGCTGTAACCCATCTTTGATTTATGCAACAGATCCATGTAGTTCAAGTAGAGTTCAACTTGTGGCCTAACAAACAATCCTTGCTACTAATGTCAAGCAAGCACTCAGCTGCTTTCAAATAATATAAAATTTTTGACACTGTGAATCCACATACCTGACTTAATTTCAGTTCATTTTCTCATGCCTGCCTTGCAGCTGAATGCTTACAAGCACAGCTGACAGCAGTGGGAGTCATTACTAAAACTGTAGTATCGAGTGTTCTGCAGGCAAAACCAATCTTGGTTCCTATTGGTTATGAGGGATTGATAAAGCAAACTTGGAATAGCCAGAAGAAATTGTTACTTTGAAATTCTCTATTGTGTCTTTAGAGTATATAATCTAGTCACCCGTGGTTGTGGAACTGTATCAAATAAAATGACAACTGTAGTGAAAAAGCTTTTCTATGTTTCTTAGCTCATAATAGCTTTACCTAACTCTGATATCTGGTATATTTTTAGAGGTGGAGATGCTCAATTACAGTAACTTGAAGTGCTGTGCTAATGTGTGGTCTGCACATTTATTTGTTATACCAAGTGGTCAGTTGATTTTTGCCTTCTCCAGTGCAATGAAATACTTCATTTTTTCCTCTCTCATGTGTACTTGCTAATGCAATGCAAGAATAATGAAATGTCGTTGATTGGGTTTAATTAAGGGACAAATTTATATGTTGCACTACAAGAAGAAGGTGTGGAGTATGGACGATCAGTGGTAGGTCACAGGCTCAGAAAAATAAAGGATAGGAGAAAAAGATATATAAATTTAGTCTAATATTATTTCATGTATTAGAGCTTGAACTGGGAAAATTAGCTTGATATGCAAGACTCATAAATCAATAAGTCTCTGTTATAAAGAGCTTGAGGATATTATTAACTGTTAGCTTTAGCAGTATTGACTGTGTTTACTCTACTCTTGTTTTTTTTTCCAGAGCTAACGAAGGCACAGGGAATTTTAAGGTACAGATGTGATTTGAATTTTTCTTTTATGGTTTATTTCAGAAATAAGTATACCCTGAATGTATTTAATTTAGTTTGGTTTTCTTACACTGAATGCAGCCTGAACTTTCATCAGCATAGTAATAACCGATATTGGATTGCAGTGTGTACTTTCAAACCTGTTGTTATATACCATCATGCCTATCCAGCATTTTTTCTTCTTTTTACCCTTACATTTCACAGTATTTTTTTCATGTTCTTGCCCTTATATCACCTCTTACCCTTTCTGTCTCACATTTGTCCTCCTTTCTGCTTTGTTGTTAGTCCTGTTTGTTTTGGGCTACACAAAACAGGGCAGTTGTGATGCCCCACCCTTAAGGGAAATTCCCTTACGAGAACTAGATGTAGAACTTAATATATATATATAAGGGACATTATATATATATATATATGTGTGTAAAGAGTTATACTTAATATATGAGGGGTTTCAACTGTCCTTTTTGTAAGTGGGGATGGGGGAGTAGAGAACGGGTTACCAGGTCCATGGCCATAAACTGATTTGTACATGCAGCAAGTCTAAATTCAGCATCCTCAAGCTTGCAGCAGCGGGGTCCCCAGATCAGGTCTGACTGTAATTTCTAGCTCTTGCACATGAATAAATCAAACTATTGTTCCCAAAGCAGATTTATCATGAATACTTATTTAAATGCATGATTGAATTCAAGGGTAGTCCATGACCCTCAGCTCGTTCTTTTATTTTGAAAGAATACGATGAACCTGGGTAGTAAATCACGTCTGTTCAGAAGTCAACATAAAAATCCAATCAATTGACACAAAAAGTAATCCATTTATCACACTGAATGCAGTCATCTGCTCTGCCTTTGTGCCTTTTCGTGTAGTCGTCTGTATCACCAGTCAGCTGTTTAAAATTTAATCCATAGAATGGAAGCCTATTAAAAATTTTGAGTCTGGCATAATGAATGTCTTCTTGTTGCAGTCCTGTCTGTGAAAGTATTTAGGAAAAAGCAAAAAGATTTAAGACTAGTCTTGCCCTTGTTTTCTGCATAATAGTATATTTTAACTGATTCTGGAATTTCATGGGCTATTAAGCATGAGCCGTACTACTTCTAGAATGCTAAAGGACTTAAGCTCCTTGCATCATAAAATGATGGAGTTTAAGTATCTGAATTGTGTTTAGTATACAAACCTGATTTGGAGAAAATATGGAAACATTAGGAAATTTTCTTGTGCTTCAGATGAGGGCTGAAAATGTACATTTTCTTAAAATCTTTACTTATTCTTTGCAGCCTTTGGAAAAGAAGTTTGTGCGTGTTTCTGGGGAGGCAACAATTGGACATGTGGAGAAATTCCTCAGAAGAAAAATGGATCTGGACCCTGCTTGTCAGGTGGCGCTTACAAGTTCCCTGTGATCAGTGTAATGCCTCTGCTTTGGGCAGACATTACCATTGTTCTTTAGATTCTAGAAGTAATGTTAGATTAATGCAGTAAGGATTAAAAAACTAATTGTTTGAAATGTTGTGATCTGCAAGGAGCAACTCTCCTAGCTCATTCGCAACCTCTTTAAATTTTCATAATACTTTAATAGTTGGATAGAGTTTTTAAAGTGCCATTTAAGATTTTAGCTGATGAAATTCAAAACTAAGAGATACTGCTGTTTCAAAGGTAAAACTGGACAGGAAAGTGTGGGAATGTGGGAGTAGATGAAGGCAGGAGCTGAATAACAATAAAATTTAACTGAATGCAAACAAGGGCTAAGAAAGAATGATGGATGTGTTGAAATGAAAGGTGCGAATGCAAATATAGACACTTCCCTCCAAATTCAAGGAGCAAAAGAATTTAGCTTCATATTTCTCAACCATTTTGAGAGGAACTGCATGTCAAAACCAGTTTTTCAATTCTTCAGTGTATTTCAGCAACCATTCTGTTGAGAAAATGTGGGAGTTCTGTAAGGTATAAATAATTCTTAAAGCTGTCAATTATTGGAAAATCAAGCTGATGCTGCTGTGAATAGGCAAATGGTGGAACTTAAATGCTGGGTTTGGAGTTAAGGCTGTTTTCATACAGCAGTCAGTGTCTGAGACAATACAGCATGGCTGTGTGCCTCAGTAATGAGTGTTTATTCATGCCGCTTACCTTTTAGTGGTGACAAAGCAAATCAGATATAAATTATTCATCATGCTGAGGAAGTAATGTATTTTCATTTGCTGGTTTCCTCTCAGTGGGAGTTTCTAGCTTTCAGGTGGTTGTGGCTTGATATTCTGAACAAATAAAAGTATCCTCAAAATGAGGCTAGAGAAGCTTTTTGCATTAATTGAGTTGTGGTTTATTTGAGGGGAATCAATTGCTTTGTTTGGATTTTCTTAAGTAGGACACTGGAATCTCAGTTTTCAGGAATACTGAGCAGCTGTCATGGAAATTGATATTCATTTTTCAAAATTAAGCTGGGCCCACGTGTAGTGGTCTTTCAGATTTTGCAATCTTGAGATCATCTAACAGAGCTAACTTGAGCGTTTTTCCCCCATTAGTTACTTTCTACTTGGACTTTGCCAGACAGATATGATCCCCTATTAGTGGGCAAATGTTTTACTCATTCCCTGTTAGAGCTGATCAAGGGATAGGTGTGTTATCCATTCTCCTGAACTGCTGACCGTGCTCGGGCCTCTTCGGCTTAATTTGTTCGTGTGCAATGTTAGCCAGTACTCGCCTTTCTTCATTGACCTGCACCAGATTGAGGTTAATGAAATTGTACAATAAGCCAGCTGACTCATGTGTGACAGTATATATAAAAGCAATTTTGAAGCCACTGCCTTTGTTCTTTTTTTTTCCTAGTCTGAGGCTTCAAATTATTTTCAAATTTCTGTATTTGAGTTTGCAAATGGAGTATGATTCAAATTTCCTGTTTTATCTGAAGGTTAAGGCTTCATTTTTATCTACTTCTTGAGCTGGTAGACTGTAATTTATTCTTTCTGATGCTTTGTTTTGATCTCTGTGCTTTGGGCAATGATTAATTTTCTGTATATGTTTATGTATACTTCTAATTACAAGGTCTTTCTTGAATATTCTTGCTGGAATTTGTTAGGAGAGGGTGAAAAATCATTTTTGAGAAACTGGAGTCGCTGTTAATAGCTGAGTAGGTAACATTACATGTGAGCTGAATACAGGCTATGGTGTTTGGAACCATTAGATTCTTGTCTTCAGCATCTGATGCAAAAGTTTTCTTTACAGTGTGATTTCCTTTGAGGTCATCCTGCAGCAGCAGTATCCTTTCTTGGTATTCATTCTGTAAGGATGAGAGTGATTGCTGAAAGACTTGTGGCTTGGCTGGTCCAAATACATTAACATAGTTTGTGGAACAGAAGTGTTCCATTACCAGATGTGCATTCCTGAAAGTGTGTGTGTGAACTGCAGCCTAGGGGAAGACTGGAAGAAAGGAAGTCTGTGCTCATACAGTGTAGCTGTTGATGCAGTTTCTTTATGCCAGTCTTAAACCCTGGAACAGAGGTATCCGGTACCCTTTGAAAAGTAAATAGCAGCTAGAGGAAATGGGAAGCTTTGACAGCTTTTTGAATAACTAGCCCAAATTCTCACGTCAATCTCCAAAACTCTGTGTTTTCCTTGCCCTTCCCTGGATAGTATGGGTTGGCATAGAAACTACTGAGTGAAGTCTACTGTTTTCTGGGCCAAATTCACCCTTGGGATGAAGCTTATATGCAGTGTCCCTTACATGAACTTTTTCTAGTTTTATTTCTGTCTTACTTAGTGATTATGAATTTATAAATGTCTGTTATCGTGGCTTTTAGAGAAATAGCTCTTATAGCAGATAAGCCATCTAAAGAAAAGAAATGGCATAATAGAAAGCCTACTTTATTTTAATAAGAATTGTAACAAGTGACTGAGTATTCA
Source organism: Chiroxiphia lanceolata (assembly GCF_009829145.1). Taxonomy (NCBI): domain Eukaryota; kingdom Metazoa; phylum Chordata; class Aves; order Passeriformes; family Pipridae; genus Chiroxiphia; species Chiroxiphia lanceolata. Next base: position 13,086,455 of record NC_045644.1, read on the forward strand.
GCATCTACACCTTCATGCTTCTTTTCAGCAAAGGGTCAAACTACATTTATTACTCACAAGCAATCAGTACCAGCTGATTTCAATTTTACCAAATTTTAGTAAATCTATAGTACTCATTGCCTCTTTTACAATGCAATGTATCAATTCCTAAACAAGGATTCCTCTGAAACACATTCCACAACTCATTTTCACACTGAACTGGGATTTTTTTAAGTATATATTTCATTCTTTTGTCCTTACAGAATGAATTCTAGCATAACAATTAGCAGGCAGAATTTCAGGCTTTGGTGCTGGAATTAGGTGGTTAGGCATTTGGTATCCAGAGCATTCTAGTACAATAAATGTGAAAAACTCTTCTCAATTTGTTATTAGACACTGGCTCTTTAATGACTATCACTTAAAAGTGGAGCAGCAGGTACAACAATGGGATACTTTCAAACAAGCATTCTAATTCTGTTTTGAGAGATTGTCAGCAGCTGCAACTGTGTCTGTTTGCATCTTATATTGGTCAAACAGATTAGATTTTCTGTTTCTTTAGAATATATAAAATATGTATGTATATATGTTTCAATGGGACCAGGATTGAGTTTTCAGTGTGTTATAGTATAAAAATAAGCTTATAAAACAAAAACAATTAAACTCACGTATCACTGAAAAGCAAAGCAGACATGTCTGTCTTCCTGCAGTAATAACTATAGAGGCTGAAATGCATGGAAAATAGGAGAAATAACTAGCCAGTTTTCAAAAAGAAAAGAAATACATGTCTTTCAGGTGCCGTGTTAAATACATCACATGTTGATGTTAAATATATGCATTTGTGTGTATATGGATCAGTATTTAATCTTACATCCAGATTAGTTTTTACTTGCTGGTTTACTTCTAGAAGCTAAAAGCAGAAATAACACTAAGCAGTTTACATCTTCTGCACGTAAGCAATCAACCTAACTTGAAGAGAGTGTTCTACATCGTCCTCATACGATACAGATGGTGAAGTAAATTAGCCCCTTTTGAGCCTCTGAGGAGTAGAATTCCTGTGTTCCTGAGTCTCAGAACAATGTGGTCTGCCAGCATGAGGCATAAATCTTGCCAGATCTCTCCATGAAGAACAAGAGAGATATAGTGGGTCAGCAGGCAGAAGAATATAAATCCAGGGGAATTGAATAGCTGCAGCACAGAGTGCATCCTGTCCTGGAAAGTGGCCATGTAAGAGAATACGTCATGATATTGCAGTGTGCTCCCCAGCTGCTGCAGGGGCAGAGCTTAGACAATTTCCTTGCAGAAAGCTGTGGGACAGCTCAGTGTCAATGCTCTTAACTTCAGTTTTAAGGTTTTTTCAAGTCACAAACGAGAGCACTCTCACTTCCATGCCTAGAAAGTGCTCATAAGGAAAATTTAAGCATGCTGCAGTTGAGAGAGAAACAGTGCTATGTTAGCTGCTCTAATTTGGAATGTTAAAGACTGGATTTGCGTTGCACAGTAAATTCATATAACTTGATAAAGAAGCCTATTTTTTATAATAGTTAAGGCAAGGAATTCAGAATACCTCGTTATGGGGGGGTTTTCCCACAAAATTACTGGTTTTGTGGGCAGTTACTTAAAAGAAGTGCCTCATCTGAAATTGCATACAGCATTGACACAGTTTAGCTGCAGAAGAGGACAATGCATAGAAGTGCTGAGTATGTCCTGCAGTTGTATCCCAGAAATACTGACTGGGTGCATGCTAAAGGAGGACTGTGTGATGTACCAGCTGACAGGGGCATGCAGTGAGATTAAAACACTTCTTCCAAACGCTTCTCAAGTGAACTTAGTCACATGTTTTCTCACTCAAGGTAGGAATGAGGCTCACTTTCTGTCAGCGGTGCAAACAACTGTCTTTTGCCACTGATGTGACAAATGATTCCGGATGTTTTTGGCATCACTGTAATACATGATCTAAATTCCCATTAAATTCATCCCAGCTATCACTAAACAGCTTCTTTCAGTGGGCGCACCAAATTGTGGGTGAAACAATAAACTGGCCACTCTGTTCCAGCAGTGAGCCCCAAGTCAGGGCCATGGGGTGAGAGGCATTAGGGCAGTGCAGTAGTGCTGTGCATGCTAAATACGTTTGGACAATAAAGGTAAAGATGACTTGAGTGTCTTTACACTCAAGTGTAGGCCACTCAAAGGCCTTAGGTGTGGTTTTGCTTCTACAAAGGTAGTTGAACTTGACCATGTTTGTGTTCTTTCACAGGTGGACATAATATGTGGTGATCACCTGCTGGAGCACTACCAGACACTGAGGGAAATTCGTCAGGTCATAGGAGAGAGCGCAGTGCAGGTACGTGTGGCAGCTGGGGCTTTGTTCCAGGTTTTCTCTTTTAAAATAGAAGATTGGTTCTTTCTTAAGCTATCAGGAAGCACCAGCTTGTCTGAAGAAGTTGCTCAGAAGATCTCTCCAGCTTATGCAAAATGTTGTTTATCTTTTAAGTAGAGTTGAGAAGTGTACCATGTGCTGACAGTGTTCTTGACCATTTTCATGATGTTCTGGATATGAGGTTTTTGTGTTGGGTTTTGTTTAGGGTTTGGGGTTTTTTTCCCCCAAAACAAAAAAGGGATATATTATATCAGCCATTCTTTCAATTACCATGGCTTGTTTTTCCTCCCTGGTAGTTGCATCTCAGCAAGAAATTGGAGGACAAATCCTAAATAAGGCTATCCTTGTGACTGAGTAAGGAGGATAAACTTGCTCGTAAAAACACAAACCAAAGATGGGGAAAACAGGATTTAGATTGGTGTTTTATTTGGAAAGCAATCTAAGCAGATAGTAGAAGGGCTGAAATAGTTGCAGAATCGTTTCTCTTCACTTCTTTGTGCACACATATGCACAAACTTTTACATTTAAATTTCCTGCTGAGCCCTCATGCTACAGGGAGGCTTCTGTGTCAGAGCCAAGAAGTGGAAAGCTGATTTTGAGATATCTTGGACTTTGCATCACCTGTACCTGATTTGAGTCACTAGGAAGAATCCCACAGTCAAGGCAGAGGTATTTGGCTTGTAGTTTTGGCAGACATTAAGTCTGTGAAGCTTGTGCTGTTTTTGCAGTCAAAGTGAATATATGCCATACTTGATGTTTTAGCTGTTTATATGTGAAGAAAAATGAAAATGTAACCTAACACACTTTGAGGAGCAGGGGATAGAAACTGTGAGGAAGCAGGTACTGGTAACAAACTTGTTTCTAACATAATGTGTTCATTTTAAGTAAATTCAGCAGTCAGCATATAGTGCTGGAAGTGCCATCTACTAAAAGCTTCAGTAAATGGCAGGGGGATTATATGTTTCTCAGTCTGGGGATATAGTCACATATATGCTTTTTAAACTTGATCTTAGCATGAAAGCCTTTAATGTATGGAAAATACTCTTGGGGAAGCACTTTAAGGAATACTACCTGAGTTTCATTTCTTGTCAGAAATGGATCTGCCTAGTTGAAGTTTAGTGTCTTTCATTTGTTGTCAGAAGTGGGTCTGCCTGATTGATGTTTAGTGATGAGGTACCAGTCAGCAGCTCCACAAAGAGAACGATTGTCTTGGGATATATTCTGCAGTGAGGTTTCAAGCCTCATTTATTACAAAATCAGTATGCTAGCAGTTAATTCCCTCAAGACTGCTCTGTTGGAGAAATAAACAAAAAATATCTTTGCTTTTTTTGAAGTCCTGTGCTTTCATAGTCACTCCCGACAGGAAACTTGAAAGATCAGGTTCGTCCTTAGTTTTTCTTCATTTTGTTAGAAAATCTCTTAGAATACCAAATAGTTACAGTAGGAACGTTGCAAATAAACCACAGTTGCTTCTTTTTTGATATTGAAATAATTGTGACATTTTCATGTTCTTTAGTCTAACATTATATTATCTTTTAGAAATCATGAGGATGCATTTCTAGGATGAAAAAAACCTTGGAAAATATTTTTAGATAATTATCCAGGAAAAAAATAAACTGATAGGTCAAGTCTAAAAATAATGAGTGTTTATTTTTCACCAGGACCTGAAATTCAATAAGAGGCACAGTTGTTGTGACCAGTGAGACATCTACAGAGGAATATTTGATGAATTTTACATTAAGCTCCAAGGGCATCTTGTGCCTCTGTAACTTTCCAGCCTTTCCAAATTAGTGTTGGAGCTTGGAACGTCACTAACAGCTCTCACTGGGATGCTGAGACACTCTTCAAAACTGCTCTTGTCATTTACCAGTTTCTGATGTTCATTATAGATGCTTCATGCTAAGAAAATAGCTTCAGTAGCTACTTCTGCAACACAAAGTCATTTAAGGGAATAAACACTGGGCTTTTGTTTAGATGACTACAGCCACTGTTAGAGGGAAAAAAAACTGCTGTTTTTCACTTGCTAGTTCATTCGTGTCAGCAGTTATTCTTTTTGCTGGGGAAAGTGATTTTAAAAATGCAGATAAATTTCTTTTTCCCAAAGAAATTAATTTTAATGTGCATTCTTTGGTAGCATTTGCAATGCAGCATAACATATGTTTGTGTGATTTATTCTTGTGGACCATAATCACTATGACTTTTTATTTTTAGTGCCTTTTACTCCTCCTGAATTGTTCTTAAATGCTCAGATTGTGAGCACAGTCTTGTGAAGATTTTGGGTCCTGTATTTGTTTTTTTTTCCTACTGACTGGCACTGTGTAGTGGTGCTGTAGAGCCTCAGTAAATTAAAGTCTCCTGTAGGTGCAACTAGCAGGATTTTAGCTGTTCTGAATATGTATGTGCCTGTCCAGCAAGTGTGGGAAGATCAAGTGTGATCTGATGATAAAATAAGTATTCCTGACTCCGGCCCCATAGTAATCTACTCAGGTTGTTTTAACTGAAGTAAATAAGCAACTAATTTTAGTGGTTGAATTGCAAGCATGTTAGTTTCTGAGTAGTTGATAGAAGGCTAAAAAAGAATCAGCAATAAATCTTGTTTAATGTTGTAGATCTCAAGATGTTTTGACATTTCAGAAATTGGGTGGTTGGTTGAATCTTCCTAATTAGCTGGAAGTAGGCTTTCTAGCTCTGTTTAGGGCAAAAACATTTAAAAAATTGCTGCACAGAATTTATATAAAAAGAAGCAACTTTGTTTTATTTTTAAAACAAAGTGTAGAACTTGTGGAATTTACTGCAAGGAGTGATCAAAGACACAGAAAATTTTAAAGGCTGAATTTTGTTACCAAGCATTGAGATCTGTAATTAAGAGTTTGGTCAAGTAGCTGAGGAAGGAAGCTTATTATTAACTTTATGGGAACATAATTTCTTCTCTGTATTACCTTCCTCCCCTCTGCTGCACAAATGCAACATGATCCAAGCTGCTGGTTATTTTCATGTGTCTGAAACTGGGCCTTCTCAGAGTTCTGCATCACTGATGGATATAATGAGCTCACACATGGGAAAAGCTAAAAGGAGTGCCTTCCGTGATGTCCTTGGCCCTTGGCACAGAGGTTTGGCAGATTCTAATGGTTTCTTTGTAGCTCTCACCTTTTTGTAACCCAATGCTATTGCGCTATTTTTTTGGTCTCCTGAGCTAGGCAGCAGGAGCTGTGCTCTAATTTAATTACTGTGACCTTCTAGCACACATTTGCTAGGAAGTGTTTTACTCTTTGCTGTGGGATTATTGAACTTGGAAAGTGGGGCATTTTTTTTTTGCTGCTGCTCCTATAACATCAGAGGGGGTGTATACTCTGATGTTTCAGTCTATCAGTTCAGCTCTATAGTTGGGTGTGACAGGTTGGATCCTTTTAAATTTTTTTAGGTCAGGGTCACAAATGTGTGGCAAAGAACACTGGAGAGCTTTGCGTTTCTTTTGAGCCTGAGTTAAACTGGCTTGAGATTCGTAATAAGCAGTGAGAGCACATTCTCTGTTTGGGCTTCCTTTTAAGAACAGTGTCTAGAGAAAGACATGTAGAAACGTGTAATACTTTAGAAGTGAATAATTACAGAGTAAGATGTGCCAGTACTGGGGTAACTCTCAGTTTTGCTTTGTGCCGAAGGAATTGCAGTGGGTTTGGCCTTTGATTTACCAGGGGTATTTCCTGTGTAAATAGATAATTTCTTTAAATGTCCTACTGTTAAATGTACCATTTGAAAACCCATTCATCAAAGAATACATTGTAGCATTTTCTTCTTTTATAAATATTTAAGAAACTGCCATAGAGGAAGAACTGATTTTGACATTCTCCAAAAAACGAAGCTTGAAAATGTCTTTATTTTCTCTGTTGAAGTAGCTAATGGGCACAAGGAGTAAGTAGCTTTGTGAAGGTGTAACAACGTCCTGTGTGCCAAGAGGTTCCTAAGTAACCTCATGGGACCTGTTCCGCATAACAAGAAGTGAGAACAATCACGATTCTTTCTTCATTTTGCAACATAGCCATCCCACTTTATACTAGACACTGAAGAAGTGAGTTAAAGTTCCTCTATCCTTCTGTGTCATTTTAGGAGTTAGCAATGGATTCCTGGTTAATAACAGGATGAGAAGATGAAGGAAAGTTAGTCAGTTGGCACTAATAACACAGGAATGCATTTGGGGGTTTTAATTGCTGACCACTGAAGTTGAGGTTCATTGACATCTACACTACACTAGGCCTCATTTGTCATCATAAGCAGCCATGAAACAAAGTGAAGTGCATGACACTCATGGAGGAACATGCTCTGGAGTTGTTGGTGATCAATTGCTTAATCTTAAATTTAATCCAATACAAAATGGCTCAAAGATTATTTTTTTTATGAATAATTGAGGCTGCACAAACTAGTCAAAACCATTTTTACACAGATAACAAATTATGGTTTAAAAATATATATATGTATTCTTCCAAAACACTGTGTTCAGACTAAAACAGCACTTTCTCCTGTTACTGTATGATAATACAGGACCTGTAAAGCGATGGCAGTCTTGTTACCTTTTTTGGGTAATTAACTTTTTAATTAAAGATTATTTTTAATATGCTGATATACCCTCTCACACAGAACTGTGTAACTTCTCTGGAACATGTTGTCTTACATCCTGTATGTTAGTAGATAAAAACGTCGGAAGCAAAATATAGTAGAAGTTCTAATGTGTCAGTTATGATTAATGTAGTTCTCTCTTCAAAAGAAAACTTTTTTTAAAGTCTGTCCATATAAAGAGGTCTAATGCAATAAGTCAGATTCCCATTGAAGGCAGACTAAGTGCTAGGCCTTTCATCAGCTGAGTGTGAATTAAGTAGCACTAGTAAAGGTAATGGGTCAGAAGTGTCCTGTTTCCCAGGTGAAAGGTTTTTTTTATTATGTGGAGCAGTCTCTGAAGAGGAGAAACATAACTTAATAAACTAATGGTTTGTCATTTGGAGGTTTTTTTTAATCCAATATGTTTATTACTTAATAAATGTATATAGTAGTAGTCTAGACTCTTCTACTGCAACTTCTGGCAGCACCTTCTAGAACTACTTAATGGATTACTTTTTCTGCCCCACAGTATCACGTGGAAAGCAGCATGACTTGTAAGCAAAGAGCCTATTGCATGGAGATATTTCAATTATAACTTTAAAATAAAATCAAAGTACCAGATTCTACTTTCTTTTAACACCTTTCTCCATCTCAAGGAGGAAAGGGCAACATAATTATTTGCCTTTGTATTTCAAAACTTGCATTCTCCATGTGGAAGGGACACTGTATAAAATGGTGAGATTGTGCCTGGGGTCCTGCCATGCAGTGACTGTTGTGCCAGGTGGTGACAGAAATGCCTCACAGAAAAGGTGAAGTAGGATGATACAGTTTCTTCCTCTTCTCTGTAGGATGGTTTGCTTGTACTGCACTATGGCCTGGTGGTATCTCCGCTAACTTAAAGATTGCTGGAATATTACAAGGCAAAAGAATCTGAAGAGTCATGGCGCTTCTTCACTGCTGTTTCTCACCAAAGAAGCCATCGTATTTCCTGTGGCAGGAAGCAAGTTAAAGGAACTACCACTAACTGCTGTGTGATCGTAGTGTAACATCTGACTTCACCACTGTAAAAAATTGCAGCTTCTGTAAGTACAGCTGTAAATGTTGGTATGCTTCATGTTACAAATTACTGTCTTCAAATTTCACTCAGCTCAGGGAATTTAAATGCTCAGAGTAGCTGCATTTTTTTTACTTTCTAAAAACCACAAGATTTCACAGGGTTAACAGCCTTTTTTTCCTCTAAGCTCTGAGATATCTCTTGCTTTCTAAGTGTCTAGCTAGAACAGTGCTCTCAGGGATGATCTTCAGTGAGCAGTATAGTGTATTTTTGGGAGGAGACAGTGAGTTGCCTAAAAAAATGTGTACTGTGATCATCTGTCTTCATATGTGATTTGGGGGTAGGAAGGAAACTAGAAATGCAGACCAAAATAGGTAGAAAACAATGCAGCATAAGCATTAGTTTTTTTGAGAAGTAGCATTAAATTTAGTTGTTTTTCTTGGAGAAAGACAATTTTGTTTGCACTGGAAGTATATTTGCTGGTAGTTTGGCTTATACCAAATGGTGGATCATGCATCTCTGGTCTTAATGGAGATGGGCTGGCTGTAAGCTGGTTAAACTATGCATGAAAAAAAAAAGTAGCACCTCTTTCTACCTGCTTGCTGTATATAAAATGATCACTGTCGGCATGATTCTGCTATCATGAATCTATCAACTGGCTTGACTGTCAGGAGCATAAATCCATTCACTTTAGCACATACCTCTCTAGCAACTGTGAAAATGGTTGCTTTTTCCACTCTTTTTAATGTGTTTTAGTGCATTGCAGTGGAGACCAGGGTTGAGTAATGTAATACTTGCCTGTTACTACCAGATTCGCAGAGGATTTTAGGTAACTTTAACATATTAAAATACTGTGGTTTGTGACAACTCTAATACTTCAAATTTTCTTCTGTTTAAGATTTCCATATTTTCTTGTGCAGCACTAAGGACCAGAGTGCTCTGTGTGTTATGGTCTTGCTGGTCATTGGTGTGGGGATCCATGAAAGCTACCAGGAGGCACCAGGCTTCCTCCCTTCCCTATAGTCAGTGTAGGGAAAAGGAGTCTCAAACCTCCATTGCAGTGGAGAAGCAGGTGGACTCAGAGCCCTGCAAGGCAGTTAGTCAAGGGTCTGTTGAAGATGAAGGCTGGAAGCAGGTCACTGCACCAACCAGGAAGGAAGGTTGTTCCTCCTTATGAAAACTTAACAAATAGGACTGACACCTTCTACAGCAGTTATGAGGCCCTGGAACTAGAAGAACAGACAGCTGATGCAGTGGGCAAAGGTCCTTCTGGGACTGAAGGGTCCCCTAAACCAACACCACCTGTACCCCACATCACAGCCACCTCTGTTAAGAGGAAAAGAAGGGTAGTTGGTGGTTGTAATGAGAGACTCCCTTCTAAGGGGAACAGAGGGCCTGATAGAGATGGGACCCAACTCAGAGGGTAGTCTGCTGTCTCCCAGGAGCTCGGATGGGACATCACTGGAAAACTCTCCAGTTTAGCAAAACCCTCTGATTACTACCCACTACTGGTTGCTAAGCCAGCAGCAACAAAAGAACAAAGAGAAGTCTGAGGGCAGTCAAAAGAGACTTCAGGGCCTTGGGGCAATTGGTAGCAGGATCAGGAGCACAGGTAATAATTTCCTCAATCCTTCCAGTAACAAAGAATAATACTGAGAGGAATAGGCAAATCCATCAGGTCAATGTGTGGCTCAGAGTCTGGTATAAGGAGAAAAATTTGTGGGTTTTTGACCATAGGATAATCTATTCAACACCTGGTCTACTGACACCTGATGGGATGCACCTTTCTCAGGGGGGAAAAAGAGTTCTAACACAGGAGCTGGTGGGGCTTGTTGATAGAGCTTTAAGCTGGCTTGGAAGAGGGAAAGGGGCAAAACCAGGCTTACTAGTAATGAGCAAGGGATGGTGTGCAAAACTCAAGGAAGGGAACACTAATGGAATCCCTCAATCTGCCTCACGAGTTATTGGGTACAATGTACCACACTTGAAATGTTTCTATACCAGTGCAGACAGCACGAAGAACAAACAAGAGGAGCTCGAAGCTTTGACCCAGTCCCAGAGATCTGATATCAATGGCATAAGTGAAACCTGGTGGGATGAGTTCTGTGACTGGAGTGCCCTCTTGGATCGTTACAGGCTTTTTGGGGGGACAGGCAGAGCAGAAGAGGCAAGGAGTATCCCTGCATCCTTTCCATAGCTGTATGTGAAGGGTTAGAATGTATGGAGCTCACAGCTGGCAATGGCACAGTTGAGAGCCTCTGGGTAATAATCAAGGGGCAAACAAATAATGCAGATGTCACAGTGGGAGTCTGCTGTAGACCTCCCAGCCAGGACAGTGACACTGACAAATTATTCTTTGAGAAATTAAGGGACAATTCTGAGGCAACTGCCCTTGTCCTTATGGGGGACTTCAGCTTGCCAGAAATCAACTGAGAGCATCACACAGCTGGTACAACCCGGGCCAGAAGATTCTTAAAAAAACTGGATGACAGCTTTATGGAACAGGTCCTAAGGGAGCCAACTTGGAAAGATGCCCTCCTTGATCTGCTGCTTGTCAACAGAGTGGATCTCATGAGCAAAGTGGAGATCAGTGGCCATCTTGGCCACAGCAACTATGAAGGGATCAAGTTTAAAATCTCTGACAGGAGGAAAAGTGCCAGCAAAACTTCGGCTCTGGACATGGGGAGAGCAGACTTCAGGCTGCTCAGGGAACTAGTAAGTAAAGTCCCCTGGGAAAATGTTTTTGCAGATGCTGGGATCCATCAGTGCTAGTCTCAAAGGAACACTAACTAAGTTTGCTGACAACACTAAACTGGGAGGAGCTGTTGACTCCCTTGAGGGCAGAGAGGCCTTGCAGAGAGACCTTGACAAATTAGAGAGTTGGGCAATCACCAGCTGTATGAAGTTTCACAAGGACAAATAGAGATTCTGCACCTGGCATGGGACAACCCTGGCTGTGTGTATAGACTGGGGAATGAGAGTCTGGAGAGCAGTGCTGCAGAAAGGGACCTGGGGATCCTGATTGATGGCAACTTGAATATGAATCAGCAGTGCCCTGGCAGACAGGAGGGCCAACTGTGTCTGGGGAGGGGCATCAGGCAAAGTGTCACCAGCTGGTCGAGGGAGGGGATTGTCCCGCTCTGCTCTGCACTGGGGCAGCCTCACCTTGAATATTGTGTGCAGTTTTGGGCACCACAATATAAAAAAGACATTAAGCTATTAGAGTGTCCAGAGGAGGGTCACAAGGATGGTAAAGGATCTGGAGGGGAAGCTGTACAAGGAGCAGCTGAGGTCACTTGGTTTGTTCAGCCTGAAGAAGAGGAGACTGAGGGGAGACCTCCTTGGGGTCTTCAAAATCCTTATGAGGGGAAGTGGAGGGACAGGCACTGATCTCTTCACTCTCATGATCAGTGGCAGGACTCATGGAAACAGCATGAAGCTGAGTCTCTGTAGGTTTAGTTTGGATACCGGGAAAAGGCTTTTCACCCAGCGGGTAGTTGGGCACTGAACAGGCTCCCCAGGGAAGTGGTCTCAGCACCAAGCCTGACAGAGTTCAAGAAGCATTTGGACAATGCTCTTGGGCACATGGTGTGACTCCTGGGGTGTCCTGCGCAGGGTCAAGAGTTGGACTCAATGATCCTGACAGGTCCCTTCCAACTCAATGTTTTCTGTGATTCCTCATGTTGAGGTGAAACTGCTTGTGTTTTAGTTTATGGCCATTGCTCATTGTCCTGTCGCTGGGCACCACCGAAAAGGGCCTGGCACCATTCTCTTGGCACCTGCCTTCGAGATATTTATATGCATTGATGAGATCCCCTCTCAGTCTTCTCTAGACTGAACAGGCCCAGCTCCCGCAGTCTCTCCTCATAAGAGGGATGCTCCAGACACCGAATGATCTTTGTGGCCTCTGCTGGACCCTCTCCAGCAGCTCCTTGTCCTTCTTGTATTGAAGAGCCCAGAACTGAACACAGCACTCCTGATGTGGCCTCGCTAGAGCCAAGTAGAGAGGGGGAGGATCAGCTCCCTTGACTGGCTGGCCACGTTCTTCCTGATGCACCCCAGGATACAATTGGCCCTCCTGGCCACAAGGGCACAGCGATGGCTCAAATATTAGCTCGAATGCATTTGCTCACTGTCAGACTAGGAGGACTGGCATCCTTTGTCTGAAGAAAGCTTTCATGAATCCTCCTGCAGGTCTTTACAATAAACATTTGGTTTTGTCTGTGAACATAGCACCAAGAAAAAAAAAAAGTCTTGTTTGAAGTAATTCTTGTGATACTTCTAAAAATGTAACAAAAATGTTTTAGCTACAAACTCCTATTTTACCTTTGAAGTTTGTATAAAAGTAGTGTTTAAAATGCAGCAGAAAATGAGATTATTTTGTAAACACCTTGTGAGTTGTGTTGATAAAAGATTATATATTGTAACAGTAAAATAAACTTTATTTTAGCCAATTTAAATTGAGTTCTCATGTTTCCATGCCCTGTTCCCTATATCAGCCCCAAAATTATAGCAGATGATAGTGAAACTGCTGGATATGCTCTGGAGTTGTTAGAATGACAGCCCCAATTAAGAGGTTGAATGGTGAAGGGTAATGCAATACCAGAATCTCTGCTGGAGCTAAGCGTGATATTGTTAGCTGGAGTAACATGAAATCTCTGAGGCTCTCCTTTTAATGAGGATTTTGGTGGAAAACAGCTCGATAAAGTTGTGAAGATGATTTTTCAACATAAATACTGTAGAAATCTTCCTATGTAGTTATAGGACCCTTTTTCATGAATGAGAACATCTTTTTATGAAAGCCACCTCTCGATTTTTATTCTTTCATCTTTATGGCTGTTGCTATCAAGTCTTTCTCTGCCACTTGGATCAAGGCATCTGGCTCAAATACTCCATACTGGCCCTTCCTGCTTAATTATCACTCAGAGGCTTGTTTTCTATGTATAACTCTATGCTTAAAGAAAAGTTATCAGTGTACTCACATTTTACATTGCAAATTCACCCTTACACCAGGCTTGAACTTCATGTCTACAGAAGGGCACATTTGCAGAGTTTAACAATTGTAGCTGATAGTTAATTCAAATTAATGTTATTCTAGGATGCAGCTGACTTGCATAGCCCCAAGAGGACCGTGGTGCCACTGGCACTGATGTCAATTACTGTTTGTTTGGGTTTTTTTTAATTTTATAAAAGGGCTTCTGGATATTTTCAAAGAGTTCTTCTGTAGGGTAAATCACATGCCAGCTAAAATGCAGAAGGCCAGCACTTCTTAGTTTATTCTTTTGGTGGCTTAATGAGGAGGATTGAAGATCTGTTGCCTGTGATGTTTTGGCATGAATGCTTTGTGACCCTTTAATTCCCTTTTTTCCATGTCTCTCTCTATTTCTTCTTCACCTGCCTTCAGAAGCATATTTTTACTGTGGTTTTCCTGGCCGAACATCCTGTTTTCTTTCACCTGAAGGCACTGATGTGTTATCTGCTCCCCAGTGCTGCAGTGCCCCTAGGGCACATCTGCGTGCAGCAGGGGTGACCTTTAGCTATTGCCAAGGCTGACCTGGGGGCTCTGTGGTTTCCTGTATAATCAGTCTGCTTGCTTTAAAATGTGCCAATCTCCTTTCAGCTCTCCTACTGCTGTTTTATTTCTGTTGGTCTCCTTTTAACCTTGGCTTCCCTCCAGTCACTTTTGTTCCTGATGATAGAAGAGCTTCTGTAACAACAGGCCGTCTATGGGATGTCATCTCTGCCCTCGTGGGAGATGAGCCAGGGGTGTGCTCTGGAAGTAAGGGAGAGTGTGCTTGGACTCATTCCTTGTTTTACAGACACTATTGTTTCTTCACTTGATGAAATAATTCTGCATTTATTTTCTTGTTACCTATTAAGCAATATCATGGCTAACACAATTCCTAATTAAATACTACTTGTAAATGCAGCATAATTCTGAGTTCCTTTACAGATTTGCTAATTCCCAGGAAGGGGAGATGATGAGCCTTAGTTTCAGGAGTTCTTATAAATACAGAATCAAGCTACAACCAAGTCTTGAGCATTGAGTCATACTGGTTACATTCTGCCTGTTTTATTTGTGTTCAATACCAATTTAGTATAATTAGAAGATAAAGCTTGAGAGATCGGTGAAATGTGCAACTGAGCCCTCTAAACAGGGGACCTGCAGTGGCCAGGGATAATTGTCATTTATGTCCTGAACACAACAGTGCGCCCAGCCTGGATCTGTACTGCCACCAGACTGTGGCACACATGAGCCAGGAGAGCTCTTGACACTTATTTCCATAGATGTGAAACAATCAATGAGTTTTATTGAAAAACCATTCAAGCTTGTCTAATACTAGTCAGTGTTGAATTTCTTTTCAGGGAATCATCAGGTATTTATGTGCAATGATTTATGTTAATACATTTTTAACAGTCACTAACAAAATTACATCCCTGGCATTTCCAGTTTTACTTTTCTTTTGTGTGGAGTATCATTATTATGAAATCTGTGCTTCATACAAATGAATGGAGGGGGTTGGGATTCACTCTAGCAGTTGAGAGAGAGGCTGTTAAGAGGCAGAGGAGATTTTATGTGTTAACGTTTCTTTCTTTTAAAGGGAGATTGTCACATTGTCCCCATGAATCTTCTAATATGCTGCATGCTCAATAGAGTACACCAGGGTCCAGCCTGAATATTAAGGTGCTTTAAAATGTACTCGTTCTGCTGTGATAGATATCTGCTGAGAGATGAAGAGAATGTTGCAAATGGCACATTCTCTTCATTTATCCTTTTATTTGGTTTTGCTGCCTCCTGTTTTTTCTGTAACCCTAAGTAGTTCAGCAGAAAGAGAAGCAAGGTGACCATAAGTTGAATTTTACTATGTCATCTTTAAGAGACCCTTGCTGAATAAGCCAGTGAATGTTTACATTTGCTAAAGTTTCAGAAACTTGCCATAGATACAAGTTTAATCCCTGGACAGGTCAAATTTTATTGGTTTTGAGAGATAAATGGTAATCCCATCTGTGATGAAATGCAATATTGATTGGCTGCCCTGCAGCTGCAGAATTCTTACTGGAGCTGTATCACCATCATTACTGAGTTTGGATTTAGTATAACAATAATGTATTTGTGTCAAAGCAGCAGTGATCTGCAAAAAAAAATATTTTCCAAAGTGGAAAAGAGAGCTTGTATTCTCTGTGTGGTAATATAGTCTATTTGGAAATGAAATCTTAAAATGTCTGTTTTCTTCCAAGGGAAACATTAAACAGTAGAAAAGTGGGTGGTGGAGGCTTGGCAAAGATTGAGAAAAATAGTGTGTTCCTGTGAGAACTGCCTTGGAGCGCTCTTCATGTGGTGCTGGGAGGCACCAGTCATTCCGAGACCCCACACTGTGCTCAGAGCACGCTGCCTGCAGCAGGCTTTTCTGTAGCTTGTGGTGACAGAAGTGGTTAAGTGATGGACCAGTGTCCTTTCTTGCATATACCTGGGACTGAAAGGTAAGAACTTGCGAGGTGAGAAGCCCAGCACCCTTCAAAAGGACCTACAAACTGTTTTCTTCCTCAGGGGAAACATTTTGTGTTTTGGTGGCCATACAACAGTAGATTATTTGTGTGCCATGACGTACAGAACAGCAGTGGAGGCAGTCATCTTCCTCTGTGCAAGTGGGTCAGCAGAACACGGGGACACCTGAATTCAATTCTCAGCTCTGTCCTTGGCTTGCTGTATGGAGGAGAGTTCTTCTCAGCTCTGTCCATCTAGAGCAATAATTTCTATAAAGTGCTTCGTGCACAAACTCCACGCTACTGCTGGGTATGTGAGGGCAGGCAATTTGATCAAACTACTGTTGAGATCCCTTCATGAATGCAGGTGTAACAGGACTGGTAACCTGTTCTCAAAGCAACCACATGTGTTTCTTTCAAAGACTACGTGTTTAAAATTTTGCCAAGTGATATATGTGGAGTGAATTTGTTGTGTTGCAGGTTGTTCCAGATGCAAGTGGATTGATTTAGCTATTAATGGAGAAGTTCAACCAAAAGGATTCAGCAGGTTTTAAGGAACAAAGAGTTGACGAACAGCTTGGAAAAAAGTTTGGTATCTTTGAGACTTTCAGTGCTCTCAAATGTGGCTGAAGTTAAGCTCTTGAGCATAAAAAATGACTAGGGAAGGATTCAGGGGGTAAAGGGGACATGCAGTCACAGTATGATCCTATAATCCTTGCTTACTTAAGAATCTATCCTGAATATTTTGGCTTGCTGAGACGTTTTGGCTTGCTTCAGGCATTCTTATTCATACATCTCTCTGGCCTCATTGCTAGACTAGGAATTTGCTAATGAGGTGCCTTGTATCTGGGGATTAGTTGTTTTTTTTTTCATTTCCATTTAAAATTTGCTTAAACTTAATGATGTTTTAAGCCTCAGTGCAAACTGCATTTTTCAGTCTGACCTCAGCTTTTCCGAATGGCATCTCCAAACAGCTTGTTCTTATAGGCCATACCTGGGTCTGCATGTACATAATCTGAGAGAATGATTTACATGTCTGTCAGAGCCTTTACAAGGCAGCTGTGGACACTGAGGAGCCAAGAGCTTGTGTCTCCTGTGCTCTCTTGGATGCAGGCAGGCAGCAGCTGCCTCTTGTTTCAAAGCCAAAGTTGCTGAGCTGGCCCTGCTGCAGTAGGAATGGACATTGGGCCTCTGTTGTTTCAGAACTGACGCTCGTGGCACCTCAGGAGCTTTGCTGTCTTCAGCAAGTGAACATGTACCTGGGGCTCTGGAATTGCACTTTGAAATTTTCAAGGTATTTCTTTCTGTCTAAGCAGGTATATCTGTGTTTAGCATAAGCACTGTTCCTTTGTGCTATGGTCAACCCAGCCAAGCTCCAACAGAGCCATCAGTTCTGGGCAGCACAGTGTCTGCAGTACATCAGTAGTATCCTGCTTTAACAAGGACATAATTGCTTGTTGCAGAGTTGCAATTCCCCTCTGGTTTAGCTGGGTTTTGGAAGAAGACCCCTGCCCAAGCTGTAGGAGTGCATCCCCCCTGACCCCATAGTTGCAGACCCCAGCTGTGCAGCCCTTCTGGTTCAGCTGAAAGTGCTGGGACAGACCAGGGTCAATGAGCATTCTCTCACCCCACCCCAAGCAGTGCCCTGTTTGCACGTTGTGCTGCATTTGCCAAGCGATTCTTATTCTCATATGCCTGCAAAGACTTGCTTGAAGGATCTGCCATTGCTTATGCTATTTGTATATGCTCTGCTTCAAAGTGTCAGACCCCACTGATGTGGACATCTGATCAGTCAGATGCATCTGTTTGGCTACTGGCATTAGGGTTCTGTGTAGGTCACTCTCTTGGGAAAGAAGCCCTTCCCCTCAAGGAGATCTCTGTGCTAAGAGCTGGCAAGGAGAGAGTTGGCTGGATCCAGCCAAAGGTACCGGAAGAGACTTTGCTCTGAATTGCCTATTGATTCCTTCTTGCTGAATGACAGGGTTCTTCCCCAGTCTGGAAAAGAAGATGTTTGCATTCCTGCCAAAGGAAAATGTTTGGGTTTTTTTTTTTTTTCTTCAACTGCTTTTTTTTTGGCTTACTTTTAATGAATTCCAGCTTCTGGATAAGCGTCATTAGCAAAACTTCTCCGTGTGCAGCTACTCTCTCTGTTTTTAAGGAGCTGTATGTCTCAGCACAGATAGTTGTTGCAGGAACCTCCAGTGGAGCCAAAGGATCCTTGATTCCAGGATTGTGATGGGAGCAAAGCTCTTCTATCAGTGGAGGAGCAGCAGCAGTGTGACCCATCTCACCTATGTGACAACAAAACTAGCAGAGCTGAGCAGCCTCAAAGCACAGCTGTGTGGGCCATCGTCTCCACCCAGGGAAAAAACAAAAGGCCAGCTATGAAAGTGGGAGTTTGAACCTCTGTGTGGAGGCTGTAGTTCTCCCCAGCATAAAGATGAATGCAATGCATCATCATGGAGAAATAGCTGCTCCTTACTGAGGGAGGGAGCAGTCTGTCCATGGCTGCCTTTTGTCTGAGAGGTTGAGGTTCTACAGAGCTATAAATCTTTCAGCATCTGCAGTGACTCCTTTCCTCTGGCAGCCTGGGTGTTTATCCCAGTAGGAAAGATGGAACCTCAAAGGAGGATTTATTGCCCCTGTTCCAGCTTATAGTTCACTGTAGAAGTCTTCTGGTGCAAATAAGCCAGCAGGTGAAAGGAGTCACTCTGAAGAAGATGGTGATGGAAAATAAGGCCTGAATGAAGGTAGTCAGAGGTCAGCATTGCTGTCATTGTTCTCATAAAGATAAGGAGAGTGTGGACATGGGCCTCCCTTAGGGTAAGTAGGATCCACACATCATCACATGTTCAATGAGGAGCTCAGCCCTCAATAGCAGCAGCCACCTGGGGCCCTCAAGCTGGACAGATGGGGCTTAGGATGCCTCAGTTGGGCATTAAGCAACTGCAGCCCATCTGGGCAGAGCCCTGGGAAATGCCCAGAGCAAGGTGTCCCCAGGGGTATCCCCACTGGGATACCAGGGTCCTACATCGCAGGTATTGTGGCCAAAGACTGGACACAGGTAGCTGGGAGGCTGCTGCAGAGCTGGGGGCAGCCCTGGCCCCCTTTGGGAGCTGTTCCCTTACACAGTACCTGTGGTTGGCTTGTGTCCTTCAGGAAGGTGATGTATGTCCCTTCTGTAAGGGCTCTCCTTGCCCTTGGTCCTGGTAGAGTATTTGTGGGGTTGGTCAGTCACATGCTACTATCTGAGTAAGTAAAACTTGGCACCTCCAGTCCTGTAACATCACAGGGAAAGACCCCAGCAGAGGCATGTCAAAACCGTAAGGTAATCTAAACTCCAGCCTAGTTCTGTTTTGTATCCTAAATGCCCAGGTCCTTTCCCTGCCTGTTGCCCCTCTGCCACTTCTGGAGCTTAACACTATGAGACAGCGCCAAAACACTGCAGAGCTCCAGAAATGTAGGAAATCTCTGGGCTGGCCCTTGCAACGCAGGCATTTTCCAAAATAGCTCCTTGGCCTCCCCGCAGCTCCTTCACACTCCTCCACAACTACTTCACATTGGT
Organism: Chiroxiphia lanceolata; assembly: GCF_009829145.1. Classification (NCBI taxonomy): domain Eukaryota; kingdom Metazoa; phylum Chordata; class Aves; order Passeriformes; family Pipridae; genus Chiroxiphia; species Chiroxiphia lanceolata. The sequence continues at coordinate 13,105,505 of NC_045644.1, forward strand.
ATCATCAAAGTAAAATTCCCATCCTCGTTGCTAGCATCCAGCCAGCTGAGCAAGCAGGAATCCTGACAATGGCTTGTGCTGGGAACAAAGGACAGGTCAGGCTGATTGTGCTCAAGGGACAGAAAGCAGCAGTGGTGGAGAGTCTTTGAGGTTCAGAGTGTATTACATTAGCTGCGCAGTCACATTTGCTTTTTATTTCCCTTATGGTTTGGGGGAAATTCTGTGTGTTTGCATTTCCTAACTGATGGCTGAGCCGGGAGATATTTGGAGGTTTCTTGGTCCTTGTTTTTTGTGCCAGTGCCTTGGACTTGGTGCTGGCTCCCTCGAGCTCTGTCTGGGCACCCCAAGGTGCTCTGTGCTGGTTTTCTGGTGGCTGCTGCTCCAACCATGCCCAAGCCCCCTTCCCTGCCTCCAAAAGGTACCCTTTGCTTCACCCACAGGGCTGCCCTCCCCAGGGCTGTGTCACCCCACAGTGAGCAGCCTCGTCAGGGCATAATTCCCCAAGGTTATCAGTGTGATGGGATGAAGGGACATAGCCATGCTGTTCCTGGCCTGCAGCACTAGTGGAGAAGCCTGTGGCTGTCACACTGTGTCCCTGGGGTCTGAGGCAGTTTGCCATGACATGGTGCAACAAAGCAGGAATGGGAAGGCAATAGGACACTGTGCTGCCGGCAGGGCCACTCGAGAGAAGCTGCCTGTGCTCTTTCCCTCTACAAACATATCTCAAGCAGAGCATGGGCATCTTCCAGATATTAGCTAGTGGTGGTCACAGCAGCTCTGTGGACACCTGTGACTGCTGGGTTTACTTGGGAGGTGTGTGCACCCTCCCTTCTTCCATCTGCTATTGTGTAAATTGCTTTATCTTCACTTGTGCGGGCAAACCAAGAGGGTGCTTCTAACCCCTCAGCACACAGGCAGGGTGGAGAGGAAATGATGGGTAGTTTGGGACTGAGCTGTCAGGAACGCAATCCTAATCAAAGCCTCTGAGGCTGTTTTCTGGGCAAATGAGGGTGCACTCAGCCATGACAGACCTTGATCCCTTTGCCAGGTGGCCATGAACTCTTCTGCAAAGCAGGGCCACTGTGACAGGCCTCTGGGGTGAGCCCCCCGCCATCAGTGGGACCAGGCTCACCTTGCAGACCCAGCATCAGGGGTTGGCAGCTACACCCCAACACCAAGCTCTTTGCAGGGGCTCAGAGGGACAACTGGCCACTGAACCAGCTGTGGGCCAGACACCGAGGTGTGTTCCCGAGGTGAAGCGGCGGCAAAGACAACGAAACAGCTTGGTTTGATCCACACAGCTATTTCTTTTTTTTAATTATTAACTTGTGCCTTACAATAGAAGAGAAAAGAGTGCGAGCAAACAATTTGCTGGTTCCAGGAACTACTCTGGCACCGCCGCAAGGGCAGCGAGGTCTCGTGATGATAACCTTGCCAGGGCACTGACACGCAGCACGTGCACACGCGGAGTCTCCGGCTCTTGCAAAAGCGATCGCTGGCAATTTAAGGCATTGAAGGAAACCTATGGTTGTTAAATCCTATATCAAATTTGGCACACATTGGAACAGTTAGAGCGGAGACAAGGATGCTTTGTGGGCTGGTGTTCAGGAGTCCTGCAGCTTCCCAGTGCCGGCTGGGGCATGATGCTAATCTGGGCACTGGGTTTCCCTGTGAAGACTGTGCAGCCAAACAAGGGTGCTTCAGACCCTGACATTTTGGAGCCAGTGATACCAGATGAGGTGCTGCACCCTGTGGCACAGTGGTGCTTTCACCTCTGATGTACCAGTTCCCTGCCCTCTGCCTGCTGCTTATAAACCCCACATGCCTTGGCTGGACTAAAGCTGCCAGAAAACAAGAGTTGTCAGGACAAAAAAAAATTAACACTCATAGTTCAAAACATACGTGGCTCAGACCAGACCTCAGGTGTGGTTACAGTCCAGTATGGCTATTTCTGTGCTTCTAGGATTAAAAGTGGACGGCTACAACTTGAGGAGTGGGGAAGAGTTTATCTGTACATGGATTTGTGTAGTTGAAGGTCTGTTGTCTTGAAACTAGTGATAGTAAACATGTTGAGTTGTTTCCTTCCCCAGAGAGCTGGCTCAGCAGCAGGCCCAGCCAGCTCCCCCTCGCCTGCCACAGGAGGAGGGAGGGAGGGTGCTATGAATCCATGTGCTACCACAACAACAACCAACATGCATCTATCTACCTGTTCTGCTGTGCCTCCACCCCATTTAAAAGGGAGCAATGTGCCAAGCTCAGCCTCTGTGTGGCGGGACCTGCAGGGAAGCCATCCCTGGGTGTCTCTGGGGAGTTATGTGTTTCTAAGGGGGGCTTCCCACAAGTTCAGTGTGGCTTCATGCCCAGAGAAGCAATTTAAAGGCCGAGTGGAGACTGTTCCCCCTCAAATGCATATGAACAGGGTCCCAGTGGTTACATTTTTGCATTTGCAATGATTCCTCCATGCAGGTTTAACCTCCCTCTTTTCTTGACAGAGGTTATGGTCCCCTCAATCACCTCAGCCCTGCTGGATGATATTTTAGAGGTCACTTTAATAACCTCTCCTTGCTCCTCCTCCTTGAAGGACAGAGTAGAGGAACTAAAGCTTCTTGGCTCAAAGGAATAAGTAGGGTTGGGGAGGAAATTGAGTGCTGGAAGGCCAACGCTTCCCATGTTGAAGAGGGTCTCCTCTCCCTCCAGCAGCTTCCTGCAAGTGCATCACAAGGAAAGAGGTTAGTGTCGGAGTGTGAAACATGTGCAAAACTTGAGGGCGAGTTGTGCCCTGCAGGAAAGTCCAAGCACTCCAGACCATCACCCCAGGTCACACGGCACCATGAAACTGGTTCCAAGTCATGTCTTGGTCAATGATTTCTGGAATGGGGTGCATGAGAGCAACTTTCCAGAAATGCCAGGAAAATAAATACCCAAACAACAGGGACTTGGCCTTTTGCATCTAGTTTGACTTTGCAAGAGAGACAAGTTTCCAACTTGAATTTTACCCATTAAACACTGTTTCTGGGATGGCTGGGGAACACAGTTCACAGCTGCTAGATTAAGGCATGACATGGAGCCATGGCTGCTCCCCAGGCAGGAGCCAGCAGGTCCAGGTGGCAAAGATGAGCAACACAATTGTGGTGCCCCTTGAGTGTGTACCCAGGTATGTTCTGGGCCCTTGAAAATATGTCAGCCTCGTGGAGTCATGGGACTGAGCTTGGGAGGTGGCCAGGCAAAGCAGGAATAAAGCAGCCTTACCTGTAGGCAGCTATCTCAATATCAAGGGCCATCTTGATGTTAAGCAGGTCTTGGTACTCCCTCAGGTGCCGAGCCATCTCATTTTTGGTGTTTCGCAGGTCATCCTCCAGCTGCCCGATGGTATCCTGCAAAGGCAAGGGCGCTCAGGGCTGTGTTTTGGAACAGGGACTTCTTCCACAGGTTTTCTGCTCTGCCCATTGCCAGAGATAGGAAAGTTGCAATGGGCAGTTTGTCCATGATGGCACATCCCACCAGGAGCTTGGGACCATGAAATCTCATGCTAACAGGGATGAAAAAGCAGGCTGAGCACCGGCTGTGGCTTGTGAGTGTGTGCAGTGGGGGAGGCTTTAGATATTGATGGATTTATATAGTTTCCCATCTGCAGCCCGGTCTGTGAGGCAGGCAAATAGTGCATGGTGGTGGAACCCCCAGTCCTGCAGGGAAGAAGGCAGGCTGCTACAGAGGGAAGAGAAATTTTGGGCAGAGTCAGTAGCTCAACAGGACAAGTGAAAGCACCCAGCACTGCAGCAGCAGAGAAGGGCTGCAGTCTGCATCCGTGGGGCTTAAGAAGGGTTGGACACGTCTAGGTCATGGAAGGAGGGGTGGTGCTGCCAGGGCTGCCCTCCAGGAAGGGAAGTCTGTCACCTTCCCTGGAAAATGCCCAGAGCCCCAGATTGGGGTGCTCAGCTGGGCAATGATATCCTTCTAGCATCCTTCTCATCAGCTCTACCTTTTGCCCCCTATTCATCCAGTTCTACCTGCAATGTGGAGGACTCCAAGGCCAGATTTCCTGCTAACAAAGGAGACTAATCTTTTCTTCTATTTTTTTGCTCAGAAAACAAGCAGCCTGGTTTTCTCCCACATGCATCCAAATATCTAAGAAGCAGCCTAAAATCAGTGAAACCCACTCTCTTTCCTGCTGCCAGCTGCCCTGCTGTGCCACCAGAGGAGCATGATTTGGAACAGGAATGAGTCAGCAGTTTGCATTTAAGTTATGGTGTAGCCCTGCCTGCAGGTCCCTGCAATGGCCACTGCCAACCTCTGCTCTCCTGCACCCACTCGAACAGTTGGGCCTCTGTGATGGTTTCCAGATACTCTGTTCCAGCAAACAGTCTTTGTCCTGCCATGTCATCCCCATCTTGTCCCCATCCTCATTCCCATCCTGTCCCCTCCTTTCTGTCCAGCATAACCTTCCTTGTGCATAGTGCAGAGACAGCCACAAGATGTGGAGCTGCCCAAGGAGAAGGGAGCTGTGCTGACCTTGGTGCAGCGAGCCCGGTATGAGCAGTGCCCCTCAGGGAAGCAGTGACAGCTCGTCCTGAATGCAGCACAGGGCATCTCACAGTCAAATTATCTGGGCACCTCCAGCCTTGGGGGACACTTAGGGGCCATCCTTGGGGTGTCTGCCTTGACCTGTGCTGCTCTGCCCATTTTCCACAGCAAGAGAGCTGCGTGAAGTTGTGCCTCAGAGAAGATCATTGGGCCATCAGCTGAAAAGCCTCAGGACATGCATGGATGTCACTGCTGTACCAATTAAAACCTCTTCTCCCAAAGCAGACAGACTACTGCTGCACCAAGCCGTGACAGGAGGGAAGAACTCGGGGTGACCCCACCTTGGGACAGCTCCACTCTTGCTGCTGTGACCCTCTGTTCCTTCAGCCCTCTTCCTTCTGCCTGCAGTCCACATGAACAAAAAACTCATTTGAAATGGGTTGTTACCCTCTCTGCACCTCTCTTCCACATCCCAGCCCTACCAGCTGGTTGAATAAAAACCCATTCCCACACCATTGCAAACCAAAGCTCTCTCATGTTGGTTCAGATTTGACTGGGCAGCCTTTAGAAGTCTATGGGAACATTTTAAAAGCTCAGACAATAGGAATATTATCTTTTAATACACACTTCCATCCTTTTCCACTGGTTGCAGCTAAGGAAATTACTTAGCTGCTACACACGCACGTTGCTCAAAAGACTCCTAAGTAATGCTACACATAAAGCAGATCCTGAGAGTGATACAGGAAAACACTGCTGTGATGTCATTAAGCAATTTCAATTATGGTACTGTTCAATCCAGGTGCATTATTTTTTTTTCTCCAATTGATAGGTTGCTCCTGGAATCCTTCTTTCACATGGCATCAAGACTATTTAAGAAGATTACTGTGTGTAATTTTCTCACCCACTATAGAGAATATTGTATATTGCCTATTTCCGTAATACTTGCTGAAGACTGCATCAACTATTCAGGAAGACTGCAAGCAGCTTGGAGCAAAGCCATGAATTTTAGAGCGCCTGGTAAAATTTGGCCTTAGAAATGACAAGGCATTACTTGGGTGTGAAACAACATCCTCTAGGTATGATTTAAGGCAGCTTCTTCAGTATTTAGAAGGAAATGGCTTGATTTAGAAACCACAGATCATTTAATAGCCATGTAATAGAACAATTTCAAGATATATTTTATTATAAATCATTAACATTTCCCTGTACTAAGAAAATGCGGTAATGCTGCGGTAATGGAATAAGAGATATGGAGCACTCAGTATCCCACGAGTCTTGCCACAGACATAAGAGGTGCTGGGATCTGTCTGCAAATTCAGACTTAGTCTTTATAAAGCTCCAATTTCTGCAGTGCAGGTGCCAAGAGTCAGGCCACAGGGCAAGGGGCCAAGCCTGAGCAGATGGCTTTGAAGAATTACCCACAACAATGGGAAATGTGTGGGCAATTTTGGACCTGATCCTTAAGGGACAGGAACATCACTAAGGGTAGGGATGGAGTGATGCCCCAAACAGCATTGCCATGTGCAGAGATGTCCCCTGCAGGAAGGGTGTGTCCTGGCCTCTTTCCCAGAAACCTGCCCTGTCTGGTTTTGCCTATGGATAAAGGGTGAAGGCAACAGGCAATGCCCTGGCAGGGCAGGACCTGTGTGCAGGGCAGAGAGGCACTGTGCTGGGTGGCAGGAAGGCTGTAGGGGTGCCTGGCACTGCGCAGCGCTGTGGGGGCACTGCCCCTGCCCGGGCGGGTGCCGCACTGTGCTCGGGTGTTGCGGGTAGCGCAGCACAGATCGGGATTGTGCGGGTGCTGGGCAAAGCAGAAGGGGGGGGCACCGCACTGGGCCGAGGTGTCCAGCGCTGCACAGAGCGGCGGGAGGGGCTGCTGCAGGGGATGGAGCTGCGCTGCAAGATTTCATAGGCAGCGGAGGTTCTCAGCACTGCACAGCACCAGGGGAGGGGGAATGCGGGGTCGGAGGTGCCGGTACGGCACAGCGCCGGGGGACTGCGTGGGATGAAGATGCCCGGTGCTACACGTTACGGGGGGCGGCTGCTGGGATGGAAGTGCCGAGTGGCGCGGATTGCACGGGAGAAGGATGCTCGGTACCGCACAGTGCCCGGCGCTGCCCGGTGTCAGGGGAGAGGACGGTGACGGTTCCCGGCGCCGCCCGGCTCACCTGCAGACCGGCGGCCTCGGCGCTGTGCCGCTCCTCCAGCTCCTGCAGCTGCCTCTCCAGGGACTGGTGGGCGCCGCGCAGGCTCTCCATCTCCACCAGGCGCGCCTGGAGCTGGCGGCGGCACTCGCCGGCCTCCCTGCGGCTGGCTTGCACGGCCTCCTGGCTGCGGGCCGCCCGCTCGTGCAGGCGGGCGCAGCGGGCGCGGTACCAGTCTTCGGCAGCCTGTAGGTTGCGGGCCGCCAGCGCCTCGTACTGTGCGCGCAGCTCCCGCAGCGCCGCGGCCAGGTCGGGCCGCGGGGCCGGGGCGGGGGCCGAGGCCGGGAGAGCGGCGCCCAGCTCGGCGAGCTGCTCGGCGTGGGCGCTGCGCAGCTCCGCCAGCTCCTCCCGCAGCGCCGCCGCCCGCCGCTCCAGGTCGATGCGGGCGCGGGAGGCCACCTCGGCCGCCTGCTGCCGGGAGCGCAGCGCCCGCTCCGCCTCGGCGCGGCTCCGCGCCTCCTCCTCGCAGCGCGCCCGCAGCCGCTGCGTCTCCTCGGCCAGGCGCGCCCGCTCCAGCATCGCCTGCGCCCGCTCCCCGTGCGCCTCCTCCAGCCGGGCGCGCAGAGCGCGCAGCTCCCCGCCCAGCAGCTGCCCCAGCCGGCGCGGCTCGTCCGAGCGCTGCCGCAGCGCCGCCAGCTCCGCCGCCAGCGCCCGGTTCCGCTCCTCCAGCGCCCGCACCCTCTCGATGTAGCCGGCGAAGCGCTCGTTGAGGCCCTGTAGCTGCTCCTTCTCGCTGCCCCGCGGCCGTCGCGGCTCCGCGCCGCGCTCCCGCACCGCCGCCGGCTCCGCGCCCGGGCGCGCCCGCCGGGCCGGCGGCACCTCGGGGCGCCGCGGGGCCTCCGCGAAGAGGTGGCGGTAGGAGGCGGCCAGAGCCGCCGGCTCCGCGCTGTAGCTCATGGCGGCGGAGCGGGACCAGCGGCGCCGCCGGAGCTTATGTACGGCGGGGCGGGGCGCGGCGAGGTGCGGAGGGGGTGCGGGGCGGAGCGCTCCGGCGGAGAGAGGCGCGACGCCGCGCGGTGCGGTGCGGTGCGGTGCGGTGCGGTGCGGTGCGGTGCGCCGGTGCGCGGGTGCGCGGTGCCGCCGCTGCGGGAGGAGGCGGGAGCTGTCCGTGCACCGCGGTGCTGAAGAGCCGCGGCGGCGGGCGGGGCACGGGGCGGGATGGATGGATGGATGGATGGATGGATGGATGGATGGATGGATGGATGGATGGATGGATGGATGGATGAACGGACGTGTAGAGGGAATGGACAGACAGATGGACTCTGAAAGAGCACACAAACATACACGGGCAGATGGACGAGGTCACACGCACACAGACAAAGAAGCACAGGCACACGAAAAGGGTCAGGCACATTCACAGTAAGACACACACGTCCACATGCTCAAAGCCAGACAAGGGGACAAGCAGCCTTTCAGAGAGACACACAGATGCACACACAGATGCACTGGCAAGGGGAGGCAGAAACACAGAAGGAAGCAGGCGGAAATGGGCAGGTGGAGAGACAGAGTCAGGCAGACACAGAGAGACACAAAGGCAGGCACACAGGTGCACACACACACACACAAATCACTCCTGCTGGAGTATCCCCAGCTGTCCCTGCCAATGCTCAAGGGAAGCTGTGCTGTACGTCTATGTCTGGTGTGAACGTGTCCTGGGAGGACTGGTCCCAGCCCCTCCCCTCTGATAAGAACCAGGGTGCCCACAGCTGTGTGAGGTCTCTGTGGGATGGGGCTGTGGGATGTTGGGGTGCAGAGTTGGGGACATGCCTGAGGAGGGGGTGCCCAGGACAGAGACTGATGATGATCAGTCCAGATGTGCCAGAGGAGACACACAGGGAGGATTTTGCCTTCAGATTGTTTGCCGTGAACTGAAACACTTTTGTTTCTCTACTGTCCGTGCAAGCAGGCTGCCACCCCCCCACACTGGCAAGGGTTTGCTAGGAGTACCCAGGGCTGCAGAGCTGACGGGAAGGTGGGTTCATGTACACTCCACCTCCAGGCCAAGTGCAATGCCTGGGAACATGGCCCCCCAGAGCAGGACCTGCCAAGAGATCAGTGAGAAGTGTCTGATCTCTGGGAGCAGCAGCACAAAATGTAACTGTGAGAAAGAAAAACAACTTTAAATATCTGTGATCCACGTGTGAGAAACACTGTGAAATGTAAAAACAGATCCTGTCCCCTGCTGTACATCTCTGTGCCACTGAGCCCTGCACTGATGCCCAGTTTCTCTACTACATTCATCCCTGTTTGTCCTCCCAGACGGCCAGGGTACAGCATGAGAGAGTTCCAGGAAACGAGCAGGAGGACAAACAAGCCAGGGCTGGCATTGGAGAGAGCCATGACTTCCAAAAGAGCTGTTGCTGTTGAGGAATACTTCAGTGCAGGTAGCTCGGTGCGGAGGTTGAGCTGTAGGTTGAGCTCTGGGTAGTCGGAGTCCCAGGCAAGATGTTGTGAACTGCTGCACTTTGCATAACAAAGGTCACAGGGACCTATGGCCCAGCCAGGTGACCCGACACAGCGACATGCATGGCAGGAGCCAAGGACCCAGCACTTTTGAGCACTTAGAATTTAAGGGTATAAAAGTCTAGGATTTCCTTGGTTTGCGGTCCCTCCTCAGAGGAACCCAGCCTGAGCTGTTATTTTGTTATTCATTTATTGCACCAAGATTAAACTATTTAAAGGATCTGGAGATCTGAGACTGTGCTGTGGGAAACCTGGTGTTGAGCCAGTAAGGAAACCTGATCTGACTGTATGAGCGTGGGGTGTGCAGCTGTGAAGGGGTTTTGGTCCTAGCTCAGGTGGTACAAGCATGACTGCCAGACTGGCTCCTGGATGGTTGGACAGGGAAATTTCCTTAAAAGCTGTTTCAAAGAGATCAGCCAAATAGGGAGAAAGATTGCTCCACGTCTCCTTGGGATCAGAAGTTAATCATAACAGTGGCTCTGAAAAAGGCTCTGCAAGCACAGAAGCAACCCTGGCTGGAGTTCATGTCCCTGCAGCTGTGCTTACAAGGGCATCGCCGGGAGTAGAAACTCTGGGGGGAAAACATCCCTTTCACTTGGGAGTGAGGAGAGCCCAGCTCAAGGCAGAGCACTGCCTCACTGCAGCAGCAGGCTGATCCTAGGAGTGCAGTCAGGGATTGGTGATAGGATCAACAGACACGTGTATGTGCCCCACCTTAGCCCCAGAGGGCATAGGAGGAATGAGGATGTCAGTTGGTGGAGGCACTGGTCAGTGAAAAGAGAGAGGAGCTATGCACACACTTGGGTGAGAGACCTCGCTTGTGCTTGTTTTTTTCAGCACTTAAATCTGCTCACAGGTAGTTTTCCCAAAAAGACTCAGTTTTTCCTGAAGCCAATCTTAGGTCAGTGATGGTGAGGCTACAACACTTGGATCATCCCAGCAGCTTATGTTTGATGGCAGAGCAGCTCAGGCAGAGAGCCTCACCCACAGGCTGTGGGCTGCTAACAGTCCTAGGCTGGGCTGCCTGGCTCACACTGCCAATGCAGAAATCCTCTCCTTGTTCTGTCTTTTTTTCCAGGTATTTCACATACTCCTCACACACAAGTGTGTTTTACCACTTCCTCAACATCTGTTGCTTTGCATTACAATATCCTAAATCAGGTTTCTACTACTGGGAGTAACTGATCACACAACTGAGAAGCTTCCAGCTCTGCTTAGTTATGTGTGTGGTATTGCTTTGATGACTTTGCATTGATGCTTATTACTGATGATAGAGGCTTCTCTGGTTCTCTTTTGTCTTGGAAAAGTGGAGTGCAGCTTACCCTGGCTTCCTCACTTGCGCTGTTTCAGCACTGGCATATATATGCAGTCTAACAGTGGAGTTAGGAGTGTCACAGTCTCCTCTAGCCGATGAAATACAAGGTAGTCTGCAGGGACTGCTGACATCCATGGGTAAAGACCCTGGGATCAAACCCCTTTGCCTGGGATCTTGTAGCTGAATGAACACGAGGAGTTGGAGTCATTAAATTAAAGTGAGTGCTGCTGTCCCACAGAACAAGGATGCGATTCCAGCTCACTAGAAGGCTGCTTCTTTCAAAGGAGAAAAGGGTGGCTGAGACCTTTTTATCCACCTCAGCATGAGTTGCCATTTCTGGGGGTGCTCCCATATTCCAGGCAGCTGCAGCAGGACCTCCATTCCAGGTGGTTGGCACCCAAATGCAATTCCTTTGTGAGCGCCTTGAGCCGTGACCTACCTCTCAGAGGTTGACTTGGACAACAAACCTGGGAGCTGTACAGCCCTTCCAGAGAGGGGAGAGCTGCAGTGTGGCCGTGTCCTGGAGACTTGAAGGAAGTCCCATAGCTAAGAATTGTACACCACTGAAAAAATGGTGGGTTGTATTAGGGATTAAATTGCCCAGGACCATTCCATACCTCCCAGTTGCTTCAAAAATCAAGTCTTGCATGTGAGACAGCAGGAAGACTCCTTGAAATTCTGCGATACTCTCCACACAGCATCTGCCTGCTGATGGGGCTTGTTAAACAACTTATCTCTGGAGCTGCAATCAGGCTGGGCTTGTGAGTCAGAGGGAAAGCTGTACTCTGAGCTGTGCACACACGGCAACGAAATGCACACCTTCTGGCCGGCACAGTCCATTACACTAATGCTCTGGGGATGTGTTTTGTCACACAGCAGCTGAGTGAGAGGGAAATGCTTCCCAGCAGTGGGAAAAAGGTAGATCTCGGTGTCTCCCAGGAGGTGCTGCTAGATCTCCTGTGGCAGATGTGGATATGAGCCCCTGGAGAAGGGAGAGCTCTGTGGGTAAGGGCAGTGAAGTCAAGGAGCAAACATGCAAGTAATAAACACACATGTAAAGCAGGTAGATGTATTCGCTTAACTGCACACAGAAAAACACTAACAAAATAGGAAAATGGTTGTACTGGATCCCTCTAAATCCCTCAAGAGTTTCTTTCTGACAGTAGGAGATTTATGCTTCCCTGGTATAACTTTTCTGATTATGTCTGTCTGCGTCTCTGGGGTTCCCCTGGCAGCAGTCACATCCTTGTGTTTGTTGGCCCTTATCTAATCTGTGCGAGTTCATGTCCTGGATGCCACTGTGCTCTGTAATCCACAGTTTGATAATGCACTCTATGAAAAAAAAACATCTTTCTTTATGTTTCAGTGTCTGCCAGTTAATTTAATTCCATGCCCCTGGCTTGTGGGACATAGGGGAAGAGCTGGGACATAGGTCCTCCCCAGCCACCTCCCAGTGCAGGATTTTGCAGACCTCTGCCTTACTCTCCTCCAGCTCTTTCCCAGGCTGAAGGACTTTTTCTATTCAATTTTCCTTCATAGAAAAGCCATTTCACACTTTTAGTCATCCTTGCTGTCTTCAATGAATCTCCTGGGGTTATGTGTTGGAAAGATGCACAGACAGACATACATACATTTCACCATTGGGCATTGGGAAGTGTAGCTGAGCTTTCCTGACAGGCAATGCCTCCATGCCACAGGCTTGGCACTGAAAACAGGCTTTGGTGTAGCCAGAACTAATGGTTCTGGTGCCATTGGGTGCTTCCCCATGGCAAGGCAATGGAGCAAATCTCACAGAGCCTGGAGAGACACAATGGACCGAGTGTGTCCAACTCAGCAAAACGCTGCCCGGCAGCATGTCCCTGTGCCAGAGGGAAGTGACAGTGCCTTATCACCCAGAGCAGAGCAGAGCAGAGCAGAGCAGAGAAGAGCACAGCAGAGCAGAGCAGAGCAGAGCAGAGGGCAATTGGGAAAGCTGAGGGAAGCATCCTTTGGAAGCCAAAGGAAGCATCATGGCAGCAGTGATGGAAGAGCTGCTGCTGGAGGCGGGGAGACATTCCCAACCTCTGGGCACCACGGAGGCATGGGAAGGGACACTGGACATGTGCGCCGGCAGCTTGGCACAGCAGTGTGGGCCTGGATGAGGTGGGGCAGTCGTGTGGCTGCCATCACCCTTGTCTCTGGCATGGACCAACCTGAGGTGGCCAGGATCCCACCTTTTCCAGGCCACCAGAGTCAGAAAAAACACACAGAAAAAGGGAAGCTTGTTTTGCTGGGGAGGGTTTTTTTGCCCTGCACTTTTTGTGGTGATGCTGACTCAGTGTGGCACGGAGATGCACCATGGGGCAGTTTCTGCTCTGCACAACCATCCCCTCAGCCTGCCCAGCCAGATGGTCATGCGCAGAGGTGTGATGGATGCAGTCTGTGCTCACAGTTGACCTTTGCTGGGGTGGGCGGGCAGGACCCCCCTCTGCTGATTGCTGTGGCCACCATCCCCCAAGCCCCCAGCCATCACCCTTGTGCCACCTGCAGCTGCTCAGGGATCTCCTCAACATCCTCCTGGCAGTGGATGGGGCACACCCTGGCCCCCCTTGTCCCAGCCTGCACTGCAGACACACTCCCCAAAGTATCAATGATTAATTGGGTAATTTTAACCAAAGCTCTGGCTCCCTCAGCCATCATGGAGCTTTAAAATAAATGAAAATTGTGCAGCATGGGGAGCTGATGTCAAAGTAGACTGAATAGGTTTTTATTTAATACTAAAGCCTATGCTTCCTAAAGCTCCTAGCTTGAGGCATTGTAATTCAATGGCAAACTAACATGAAGTAGCCTCATAACAGACTTTGAGCATTATGTGGGATGCAGCAACACTGAGGCAAATTGACAGAATGGGGGGAGCTCAGGCAGGTTGAGAGGGTGCAGGGCTGGGCGTGCAGCCCCAGAGATTTTGGCTGGAGCAATGCCAGGCCATGTGGGGAGCTGCTGGGGGGGGAGGGCTGTGAGGCTGTTGCATGGGTTGGCACACTGAATCACAGAATCACAGAACTGTTAGCACTGGAAGGGACCTCTGGAAATCATCTAGTGCAACCCCTGCCCAGGCAGGGTCACCTAGAGCAGGTGGCACAGGAATGTGTCCAGATGGGTTTGGAATGTCTGCAGAGAAGGAGACTCCACACCCTCCCTGGGCAGCCTCTCCCATTGCTCTGCCATCCTCAGTGTACAGAAGTTCTTCCTCACCAAGGAAGGTCAAGAATCTGGAAAATCTCTCTCACGAGAAAAGGCTGAGGGAGCTGGGCCAGTTCAGCCTCGAAAGGAGGCAACTGAGAGGGGATCTCTTTAATGTGTATAAATACCTGAAGGAAGGGTGTCAGAGGATGGAGCCAGGCTCTTCTCTGTGGTGTCATGCAACAGGACAAGAGGCAATGGGCAGAAACTGATGCACAAGAAAGTTCCAGCTGAACATGTGTGGGTGACCGAGCACTGGAACAGACTGCCCAGAGAGGCTGAGGAATTTCCCTCATTGGAGATATTCCACAACCATCTGGATGACAGTCCTGTGCCATGTGCTTGAGGATGACTCTGCTTGGGCACAGAGGTTGGACTAGGTGACCAACTTGTGGTCCCTTTCAACCTGACCCATTCTGTGATGGTGTGACTCATGCTGAGGTGGAATTTCTTGTGTTTTAGTTTATGGCCATTGCTCCTTGCCCTGTGGCTGGGCACCACTGAAAAGAGCCTGGCACCATCCTCTTGGCACCTGCTTTTGAGACATTTCACAAAATCAATAAGGTTGGCAAAGACTGTTGAGATCATCGAGTCCAACCTTGGACCTAACACCACCCTGTCTACTAGATCATGGAGCTAAGTGCCACATCCTCACAGCTAGGCTTCGCGAATGAAGATTTGGGAAGGGCTCTACCCACGTTTGTTACAAGCACGTTGGTGGCTAAAAAGGCCAATACGAGACAGGGATGTCCGGTTGCAAAAGGCACAGCAGAAAGACTCCTTAGGGTGTATATTCTGCAAGGCACGATTCTTTCTGCGTTGTCTTTTCTCCTCAAGGGTGATCCTGCGTGCTTTTTCAAAGGCATCAGCAGTGTTATAGAAGGTGTGTCTCCAGACCTCCCGATTGGAGGCCAGAGTAGACCAGTTATGTTGATCAATATGGCCAAGGCTGAGATGTTGTTTCAGGGAGTCCTTGTATCTTCTCTTCGAGGCTTCTCTCATGCGGCAGCCGGTGGCAAGTTCACCATAAAGCAAGATCTTAGGGAGACGGTGGTCCTTCATCCTTGATACCCCCCTTGCTACAACCTTTCAGGTAGTTACATGCATTCATGCGATCTCCTCTCAGTCTTCACTTCTCCAGACTGAACAGGCCCAGCTCCCGCAGTCCCTTCTCACGAGGGAGATGCCCGAGTCCCCCCATCCCCTCCGCGCCCCCTCTGGCCGCTCTGCAGCCGCTCCCCGTCCCGCACTTTGCCGACGCTCCCTGGGGCCGCGGCTCTGCGGCTCCGCGCGGGGCTCGCACGCTCTCCCCGCTCCCTGGGGCGGGGCGGGGCGGGGCCGGGGCGCGCGTGCGCAGAGCGTGCGGCGCGGGCGCTGCGGCAGTTGGTGCGGGGCAGTTCCACCCGAGCGCGGCGCGAGGTGAGAGCGGCCGCGGGCGCGCGCGGGGCGGGGTGCGCGCGCGGGGCTGTGCCTGGGTGCGGGTGCGGGCGCGCGCGCGGCGGGTGCGCGCCGGGCACCGTCGGGGCGGGGGGCGGGTGATGAGTGGGGAGCTCCCCCTCCCCTCGGGTGCGCGCCCCGGCCGCGGGGGGGACCGTGCCCTGGGCGGGGGCGGCGCGGGGAGAGACCCCCCGGGGGCAGCGCCCGCCGGCCCCGCCGCTCCCGCTGTCCTGCCCCGGAGAGCCCCCGCTGCCCCGTCCCGTGCCGGGCGGGGCGGCTCCCGCGGTGCCTCGGCCCCCGCCCGGGACAGGGCGGCGGTTCCGTGCCCGCTCCGCCGCCCCGAGCCGCCGGGACGGGGTGTAGGGAGGGCCGGGACCGGCGCCCCGTGCCTGCATTTCCGCCTTCCTCCCGCCCCACGTGGAGCGGAGGGTCCCGGCGGCGCCTTCCCGCTCACAGCTGCCCCCGGGGCGGCCGCCGCCCGGCCGGGACAGGCAGGAGAAGCGATCCATCCTCCCCCGGCGCCGGGGGAAGAGCCTGGTCCCGGGCAGCCTTGGATCGGGGCGAGGGTTCATTGTCACCGCTCCGTTTCATTGGAGTTGCTGTTGGCAATCCGGCTGTGTCAGGCTGGAGCTGATATACCAAAGCCAGGAGCAAAGCACCAAATAAATAAAAAAATAAATGAAACCAGTGCAAAACTGCTTTGCTCGCATTTTGCTTAGGCTTCTTTTTTTTTTTTCTTAAATCCATCCTTTCGTGCCAAAAATAATGTTGCAAAATGTACGATACAAACAAACCTACACTGGTTTTCAGATAGACCAGATGACTTAATACGACAGTGCTGCTTCTTGTGGCACAGGCAGTTTTGAAAATTCCTGGAACCGCTGAGATTATGAAACCCTCAAGTTTATTCCCTTGCTAGTGGTTCCAAAGGCTGCCAAGCTGGGGTTTTTTTTGACATGGTCTTGAGAACATTCCTCCCAAGACATAATCACTCATGTTTTAAAAGATTTTTTTTTTTAGCTCTGGAAGATTCATTGTTTGAACCTCAAAGATTGCAAAAGGCTCTCTAAGTAGTCACTTAGAAACGTTTTCCTCTTACTTATCCAAGTGATGCCCTGTGTCATTTTTGACTAACATCATCACCGACTGAAATATGTTGTATTGATCCATATAACTGTTTGTCACTAGTGATTAAACAGAAAATATGAAGATTTTCAGGTCCTTTCAGGTGCTACATGGTCTCGCTGAAAATCAGAAACAAAACTCAAACCTGCATTTTGATCTTGGGTTCAAGTGCTGAATTTGTAGTTCCAGCAGTGAGCAAAAAGCCCAGTGTTTGACTTGCAAACTGATCAGCTTAGCTCAGGAAGTCTGTCACTGTCCCTATCAGCCTGTGTCAACCTAAACATATTTTAGAGTGGAACTGCTATTTAAAATAATCTATTGCCATTAGTCCAGAGTCCAGAAGATTGTTCAGGAACCTGCTGCTTTGATTAACAGCTGTTGGGGTTTGTTCACGCATAGACATAGTTTCATTATATAGCACAATACAACCTTTACTCTGTACAGCGTCATTCAAACAAATTGTATGGCAAAATGCACCACCGAACTGCATTTAGAATGGTCCATTGAATTAAGTACAATTACTGAGAGAAATGGGCAGAAAAACTGTAAGAATGGGAGAAACGTTTTCAGCTGAGGTTTGAAATTAACAGCCTGTTAGTATATTTGCACTGGTAGCATTAGTGTTATATACCCGTTCTAGTATATATGCTAGTGAAAATCAGATGCAAGCTGACATTTTCCCAGGCAAATTTCCAGTTTGTAGGCAATTTTTAATCATAATAATGATGATAATGATGATGATAATAATATCCCCCTTGAATTGTTGCTCCTTGTCATGTATGATTCCTAATATAACTTGAATTGAAAGCTAATAAACCCTTCCTAAGATCACTAGAAATATTTATCCTAGACTTTTTTTTAACTTTCGGGGGAATTGTTTTTTTTTGAAAAACCAGAAAGCTTAGTGTGGTGTTTACTGGTAGACATTGTGGTATTGTGCTCTTTGGGGAAAAATTGAAAGGAGTGTTTTATTTCCATCAAAAATATACAAATATATTATTTTTGCATTGAAAGTAGAAGGGAAGCAAACAATTAAAATACAATGTTTAACTGATGCTTATTGAAGAAGAAGATAGGTTTATTTAATAACATCATAACTGTTATTTGGAGTTCAACTTAATAAAATAATGTTTGTTGAAAACTGATAGATGGGGGGGTAGCTTGCAGCGTGAGCTGTTATCTGGGGATGGTGTGGGCCGGCTGCAGAGTAGGTTTGCAGTGCTCCAGGACAAGCTGAGATGATCTGCAACCTTTGAATCCAGCAGGAATTGTAGGTACCACTATGCAAGGGGGTGCAGGAAAAAAGGCTGACCACAGCTCTTCCCTGGAAATCT
This sequence comes from Chiroxiphia lanceolata, assembly GCF_009829145.1. Taxonomy (NCBI): domain Eukaryota; kingdom Metazoa; phylum Chordata; class Aves; order Passeriformes; family Pipridae; genus Chiroxiphia; species Chiroxiphia lanceolata. Next base: position 13,123,126 of record NC_045644.1, read on the forward strand.
TAGGCAAGGGACAGAAGTGGAGTCCTGCAGTTGCACTCAGTGAATCCATTATTTTGTGGGAATTTGAAACTGGGGAGTACTGTGGGGTCTGAGTGGTTCAGTACCATGCAATTGCCATTGCTTGGGCACTGGTGACAGTCCTACACAAAGCAGTGTTACCACGTAGAAGCTGCTTGGCCTGGAGAAGGTGAATTGATGGTCTCCAGCCAGGCTGCAGTGGAAAGTTGTCATAGGAACTGGCTTGCCATTTGACAGGCCTGTGCCTTGTCTTCACTCCTTTAAAAGAACAGCTCAGTAACTAATCACCTCAGGATAAGAAATACTCACATACCATGCAGCGTAAACCCATGGAGAGAGCAGGGTTCTGCCCAGGGGAAACTGAGGACAGCGCTGCACTCAGCAGGACACAGCCTGGATGATGTACCTTGGGATGAGCTCGCAGTGCCTGCTCTGTGCTAGGTCTTTGCCTCGGGGTGGCCCATAAACACTGGGTGTCCTGATATAAAACAGCTGTGGCTTTTTTAGCAGTGAGAATAATAGGGTAGAAGACTGAACAGAATGTGCCCTGGAGTGGAAGACTTGCCTCACTCTTCGGGACACGTTTGGGATGAGATGTATCCAAGTCAGTGCATGGGAATTCCTTGCTTATTGTCTGTACTGCATTTATTTTTAAATTTTATTTATAGCGTCAGTAGCACAAATATAATTTGAAATGTTATTTGAAATGACCACAATCCAAGTCTTCAAAAGTTGGCTATTCTGTGCTGAAGCATATCCTGTTCTTTATGAGTATCTTCAAAGTGCACATTGATATAAATATTTCCTATTTTTAAATGTCTGGTTTTTGCTACTAAAGAAATTATTATGTGCCATGATGTGTAGCAATGAGCTGTGTTTTGCTTTTTAATCATTATGACTCCTTAACTGGAATGATTCCTAAAACCTTGGACTCTGCACTCTGCATAGAGAGCATGTATAACATGAGTTTGCTTTCTTAACACAACCATGGAGTGGCTTTGTAATCATAAGACAGAGAGAATCCAGCACATACAATAAATAGGACTTAATGTACCTTAATGTGTAATTAAGGTAAATACACCTTAAGCAACATCTGGAAAAAAATTGTGTAGGTATTGAAGGTAGCCACTGTAAGCAATTGATGATCTAAACCCACCTACATAAATGTAGTTACTAAGTCTCACACGTGGTTGCAGGGCTAAAAGGGTGCTGGGGAGACCTGCCTGCATGAAGCCATACTAGGAGAAATACATTTTTTTATGGCAGCATGAGACTGAGGAGGGAGCCTGAGTAATTCAGCCTAAAAAACCCACAGCAAGCAGTCTCTGTCGAATATTTACTACTACCTGAATGTGTAACAATGTGCACTGTACTATAAGGTCAAAAGCATATTCGCTCTAACTTCCTGGACAGTTGGGTCCCCAAACGTAGGAGCAGTGAGTGGCTGTGTGCCAGCCCTCTTAGTCCTGTCACTTTTACAAGTCTGGTACTGAATGGTAGAGGCTAAACTTGTGGCTTGCTGGTGACCTTAACCTATTATCCTCTGGGCATGATTACCTGCTGTGGGTTTTACCAGCATAGGCAGCCCTTTTTTGGTGGTTTCATTAATGTTCTGACTAAACTGGGGAGGTTGGAAACCCCACTGTGATCATCTGCATGCTGCCTTCTCTTAACACCTCAGGAAGAAACCAGGTGTGTTCTTACCCCGTGCATCATACCAGCCAAAACTGATTTAAATTCTGCAAAGGTGTGAGCCCATCAAATATGGAGAGCAGGAGTCACAGTAATGAGATACCTATAGAAATGGTGCTGGGACATGAGCAGCCTGTTGGTTTCTCTTTTGAAATTGAAGGACGCGTGGGCAGATCTTCTGTAGGTGGATGGAAGAAGAAAGGGAGGCCTGAGGAGATGTGATTCTTTTGAGATTTGAAGGTGACTCTAAAGTGAAGTAAGTTAGTAGAAACAGATGTGTAGGAACAATATGGTCTAGTACTGCTCGTGTTGTACCCAGCCTGTAAATAAGAAGATGGTTGTGGTTGCTATAACTACCATTCCGGCTCTTTTCACCACAAGTGATTTATTTAGAAACAAAAGCTCCTTGAAGTCATTATGTGGTCCAAACTTAGCTTAATTTAGTTATAGAGTATTTACAGCTCCCAGCTGCATTTCAGATATTTTCAAAGACTTGCTATTTTGCATATGTGCTTACTACAATATTACCATTTAACCTTGCTTGGCACAATTGGTTCAGAGGAAGGGGTAAACCAGAGATTTCCTGTACATGTTTCTGCAAGAGGCTCTGAAGTAGAGTGGTTTTCCACTTTTTATTTAAGAGCAGGCCTTTGGATTAGTGGGCTTTGACTCAGGCCTTGCAGTTCTCCCTGTTAACCTTGGCCTAATAGATAAAACACTGAAGATACATTCTTGCTAGATTTTCAGGAAGCAAATTTTCCCTGAACCCTCCAGGAAGGTATACTTCCCCAAAGTACTTTCCAGCTGGGGTGGTCCAGCTTTGGCAGTTATGGTGGCCAGATCTGGATTGTAGGACCTTTTGGGTGGGTTGTCCCTCTCTTGTGTGAGCTGCTGCCTTCCCCCTGGCAGCAGCTGCTGCCTGCACTGCTGCGGTAGGAACAGCTGCATCCCAGCTGTGTCTGTGACTTCAGGAGGAAGTGTTTAGCTGTTCATGCAGTGTTTGCTGCTGAAATCAGTATTCCTTATCTCCTTTGGAGAATGGTAGCTGTGGATGGGAACCAACACATACTTTACTGCTTGGACCGTGCTCCTCTTGGCTTTTGCATCAAATGTGGTACATCTGGCCATGGTGTATAGCAAGAGAAACTTTCTAGTTGACTTCTAAAGTAACCTGGAAAGGAAGGTAAGTTCAAAAGCTCGATGACCAAGTGTTTAGCAGAAACCATCCAGAGTTCTCTGGACTGGCTGAATTCAGCTAGTGTTTGGGTTGATTCAGTTGGTGGTGATTTGCTTATAGGCATGCACAATGATTAATTAGGAACATGAGGTCAAAGAAGAGCATGTAAATGTTCTGCTCTCAGAAACCCAAAGAGGTGCTGAGTGAGGTTTATACCAGTACTTTGTAATCATAACACAGCAATTACCAATAATAACATGTAAGAATAAGTGCTAGTGAAGGGCAGGCAGCTCAGGTAATTTTGGAAGTCAATAAATAGAACAGTTGCAATTAAAAATAAATAATCTTTTTATGTTGATTTCATTTGCTTTCTCTGTCTCTGACATACCTTTTTTTTTCCCCAAAGGAAGAGCTGAACATATTGGCAAAGGTATTTCAAATGTTTCTCTCTAATCTTTTTAAGTCACCTTTAAAGATATTACAAAGCAATTCCATTTCAAGACTATGCAAACATTTTTTTGGCCTTTGAAGTCACAGGAAAGGGCTGCAAATTTTGGTCCCAAGTGTCCTGCATAAATCATGTCTTTTCTGACAGCATATGCAGTATTCTCTGAGAGCTTTTATGAAAAATTGCTTGTAATAGCTGCATAGTTATTTCTTTTTCATTGCTTGTTCAGTTCCACTTTTATAATGTTATTCTCAGTGTGTTCTTTGAGGTCAGGATGAGTTCATTCCCTAAAAAAAATCCTGGTCAGTTGAACATAAATTACAGGTGCTCTGAGCATCAGTTAGCTTGGGACTGACCCTGGAAACTGCTCTTCCAGTTCAGTTCCTGTAGCTTTCCCATTATTGAATACAAGTGGCTGAGTGGAGCTGGGAAGAAGAATTTCACATAGAAGCAAGCCAGACTGGTAAATCATCTGTTAGTTCTGCTGTCTGGAAACTGAGGCAGGAGTCAGATTTCATTTTCCGCTTCATGTCGCGAGCATCAGTCGGTGCACCAGTGATGCTTTTTAAGGGCAGGTCAGCAAGACGGTGCCTGTTTTGAGTCTTTCAGTGTTTTGGGATGCTGCATTTCTCCATTGCTGTCCTTTGTTTAAAAAAAAAAAAAAATAGCCTAAAGAAAAGTACAAACACATGAACCAGGTCTCTCAAGGAAGAAGTGGTCAGCAGATCTTTTCCACAGCAAGAAAGGGCTTTGTAGAGCTCTGCTAGGGAAAAAGGATAAAAATGGGCATTTGTTGCCTAAAGCTGTAAGTGGTTCAGGTAAGTAGACACAAACCCCATCTTTTCTGTTCTAAAATACTTACTCTACCTGAAAGTGTCCCTCCTAAGCAGTGACTAGCATACCAGATGATCTTCTGCTAAGTCCTTTTAAGTTAATTATGTGAATTTAGCCTCTAGAAGGCATTAGCTTGCCTGTACCCTGAACCACTTGGTGACTGCAGACATCCTGAGCAGAATGTGTCTCGCATATGTTCTGGTGTTCATTAGTATCTTCCTTATAGTGGTGTTGAAACAGAATGATTTTATAAAGAGTAAGTATGTTAAAAATGTCATTGCTGGAATTATCAGCAGATGTGTGTGATATTTTGTGAGCAAATTTTATACAAGAGTTTTACTTGCTGTGATCTGAGATGAAATATCCGTCTATAGCCTTCAATTATTTGGGGACTTTTTCACTTATCATCAAAGGAAATAATGATTTAGCCTTTCTAAGAGTTATTAAAAAACACATCTGCAATCTAACCTTTCCTCTTTTTTCATGTGATAATAGATTAGGTAGGTTCTTAACCTCTTGTTTTATATGTATTTTAACTTCTCTTTCAATATTGCACTGGCAGTTTTATGAGCCAAGGCCAAAAAACTCTGCTTGCTAAACTTGAGCAATCAGGAGGGAACAGATGATGAAAAGCTAACAGTGTTTTACTCATCTACCACTCACTTTTCTTCACAGACATGTAGTGAGTAGATATTAACAAAGACAGTCATAAAATGCACTTTGAGTCCTCATAAATCGATGTGTGCTGCTGGGGTCAAGAACGAATATTGGAAAGGTTAGAACATGTGGAGAACTGTCTTACTGTGTTGTGATGCTCAAAGCAAGGCTGGGGTTTTTTTCAATTGCTGATTTGAAAGCAATTAGAAGGAGGCATTTCTGTGGCTGCACAGGAGGCTTTGTGTTGGCTGGGCATATGGTCAGCTTTTTTTTTAAGAGGCTACAGTAGGTCAGGTAACATGCTGAAAAAGAAGTCCTCGGTGAATCAGGGCCATTGTGCTACTCTGCTAGGGACAGGTGTTTTTAAAGGCATCTCAGAACCCAGGGGATTCAAGCTGTTCGCTCATCCACAGCAGTAAAACAAGATTGTGCTGTTGAATGCGCCTTCGAGTCTACCTACACTGACGAGATTCTTGAGGTTCCCTGAAGAGAGAAATCCCAGACAGAGGGAAGGTTCGGTGTTGGGAACTCTTGACTCTGGTTTTGGGATAACAGGGATGTGCTGATGATGCTGTCTTAGTTATATATTAATGTTCTCTCACCCTTCAGGCTGACAGTTTTCTTCCAGGTTGCAGCTGATGGAGTAGGTCTGTCACTTCATTGTGTTCCTTCTGAGAACTGCCTATGCTGAGACAAGTGCGGAGACAGCACTATGTGTGTCCTCCTCTGCTCCTGCCAGGGAGCAGTCTCCTGTGTCAGCAGGACTGATTTAACATTAAAAACCAGGGAACTGAAGGGCCCATGGAAAGATGACTTTGTTTTCCCCAAATGAACTTAGTGGTTTGTGTTTTGCTTGGACAGGATAGTAAGAAGTTTCCGAAGAAAAGAGATTGATACAGTTGGAAAACAGTTTAATGTGGGCCTTTGGAATCACTTGATAAAGCTGAGACGGTTAGGTTATCAAAGAGAAGCCAGAAATGTAGCAAGAGCTCGAAGCCATCATAGATGTTCAGTTATTTTACTGATTAATGTAGTCACGTAGGTTGCCTAACGAAAGCTGTGCAAATTAGCAGTCTTTTGGAAGACCATGGGAATACTGCAGAGAAAGTATTCATAAAATTAATTTACTTCTAGAGTTTCCTATAGTGGTGCCTCAGTAGTACACATCTGTCAAGATTAAATGAGATTTGGGGACGGATAACAGCTAGGTGGAGACACTATTGTGCCCTTAGGACAGATTTGTAATTTCATTTGTAATCAGGCAGACTATAATTACTATATTTGCGTCTGATTGAAAAAACAGGTCAGAAAAGTAATGAATTGTGCTCTTTATGTGGAAGGGAACTTCACACTGGAAGAACACTTCAAAACACCTACAGTCTTCATGTTCCCTGATTTTCCATCTTTGTCCTTGCTCTGTTAGTGGGTCTGTGTGTCTTGCTTCTCACTGGCAAGAAGCTGCTGTGTGGGACTGCTTACTGAGAACAGAGTGCAGGAAAGGTTTTGAGTATGTGCCTTTCTGATCTCCATGATGAGTGATAAGTACCTGTCAGCCTCTGATTTGGGGAGAAAGAGGATTTTTTCTGTTGTTCAGGTGAGGGGGACCTGTGGTTGCTAAACTAGGAGGAACATAGAGCCTGGAGAAGTTGTGCTTCTGGCCTTTGTGAGCATTTCAGGAGAGTGTTGGAGCCAGCCCAGGGTTGATTTCCAGGACCTGAGCGTGGATGCAGAAGACTCCTGCTGTTCTCACCTCTGGGCTAGATCAGTCTCAGGGAAGGCTTCTTCGAAGAGAGGTGGATAACCATTATTAAGGACAAAAGTGGGAAGCCCATAAAATCTGTATTAGGCTAGTATTTGTTTGGAGCCCTATATGTCAGGGTAGCAGACAATCAAGATCATCTTTAATAAATGATTTCAGTATTTGCTTTCACAGTGCCCTTTATAGCTGAGAAGTGTCATTATTTTGTCTTGTTTGTGTTTTGTGAACAAACAGCAAGTTGAAAATTGGCTGAGTTATGCATATGAAGTCCATGGCCTTGCTGGATATTGTACTGTGTCTGTTTTAGTTCCACAGTCCTCTGCTTATCCTTTTTTTTTTTGAAAGATAGGTTTATTTGTCAACGATTGGTCTCTTATGGATGGGTAAGGTCTCATATAGAAGAGAAACCAAGTTAGTATATGAGCATTTGGTAAGCTTTTTCCTTTAAGAAGCTGGAAAGAGAAGGGAATGGTGCTGGAGAAGAAAACTCTCAGGGAAAGAAAAAGTTGTCCTTGGTTTTGAGAGAGCAGTTCTCAGATTCTTTTCAGCTGTTGATCTCAGTGTTTATTTTCAATTCCTTTATGAAGGAGGAGCCAAGAGTTCCCCAGTTCTTTACTCAGCAGCATGTCCCTTGGGGAGTGTTGTGTCCAGAGCCCTGGGATGCAGGCTGAGTAGCCAGTTGGCTATCCTCACTGGGGCTGAGCAGTGACTGCTTTCTGCCAAGGCTGGAGTGAGACGTGAGTTCATGTTTCCAGCCTGCAGAGATGGTTCAGATTCTGATTCTGCTGTCACATCTGTTTGTGTAGCCCATAAATATATAGAGAAGGCCCATCCAGCATGGAAGAGGGTTCAAGTGTCTCCAAAAAAAACTCCTTCTTCTTTTTACTTTCAAATATTAGAAAAAAAAGCCAGAATGAGGTTTCAGTATCTTTGCTTTTCCTGTAAAATATTAATGAAACAGGTATGTGATCTTCAGAGACAAAGAGGTTTTTTTACCAGTGAGCACAGTCAGTGAGGAAGGACAACGAAAATGTCCTCCCTCACCTTCAGTGTTCAGAAGATAAAGCGGACTTTTGTCTGTTTGGTTATCCAAACTGGCACCTTGCATGCTTTCAGTGTGACTGTGCTGCTGGTTGGAGTTGAGTGTCTCAAATACTTTGTCGGTTGCTACTGTGCTTCTGGAAAGGCCCACTAAGTCCGTGTTTGCCTCCTGAAAAGCGTCATTGTTTTGAAACACTGTGATCTGCTGCCAAAAGAGCTACTGTTGTATAATCCTTAATAGCAGGTTAGAGTGGCAGTTGCTCCTTGGTTTGAAACTGGTATGTGGAAGGATGGCTTCCCAGTTCTCTGGGGATTGCATGTCTCATCTTGTTCTCTCTCTTTGGTAGTTGTAACTCATGTGGTATTACTGAAGTGGTAATAGATCTTGCACATGTTTGAACACCAAGAGTGTTTTTTAGAAGTGATAAGCTGAAGGGAAGGGAAGAGAAACTGGCAGTTTCCTTTGAGAAGGGGGCTGATGAGTACCTGGGTTGTGTTTGTCTGTTCTTGCTGGCACATTGTTCTGATGTAAAAGAGCAGAGTTGGAATAAAAAAAAAATATCTTGACTTTCTTTTCTTATTTGTAGAACTCAATGTGTTCACTTCTGTGCTGACATTTCTGCCTTTCTTGCTCTTTACATTAACCTGCAGCTTGGCCGGTGCACCGTCATGCTTTGGCTTTGTAGCAAGGGTGTTAGTATTTGCGGGTATCATTCAAACACTGAGTTCCTGTTGTGGTGGGCATTGGCATCAAAGCTTACCATCTAGTTTTCAACTAAAGCAAATACATGGGAACTCTGACAAATATTTTTTTATAAATATCTTATAAATATTTTCTTTAGGGTGGACTATATTGCAGCAGAGGGATCAAATTCATCTCTACTTTCTAATCTTCCAAGGCCCTGGACAACTAGAGCAATTGCTTACAGGAAAAGCAGTGTGACTAAAATATTTGAATTATGTTATGTGTTTCTTGCTGGAATTTAACAGCTGGAAACAAAAAGCAGTGAGAACATCCTCTTAGCCAGGTCCATGCTTGCCATTGGCAGGCACTCAGTTGGACAGCAGTTTGGGAACCTCCATGGCAGAGGTTGCCACAGGCTGCTGAAGACCTTTTCCCAAGGAAGAGATTTTCCCAGGGCCATCAGTGTGCACAGTTTATGTTGGTGTTGGCTCAGAAGAGCCTTTGTTTATCCATTCACCTTCTCTCTAGGTGAAATCACTCTCTGGAGGTTTCTTTCCGATATTGCTTGTGCCTCAGCTTTGTACTCTGTGATACATTGATGTATAAGGTGAGGAAGAGTCATCTGAGGCACAATACTCAGTTTGACTGTCCTGCTGTATAGCTCAGACTGTTTGACTTTTCTGCATTAATTCTTGACTCTCTGAAAAAGGCTACTTTAAACACCCCCACACACTTCATTTATAGCCCTCTGATCACGGAAAATCTATTTCAGAAATTTATTGTTTTATAGCTAACTGTCCCTTCTGTTAATATTTTTTGTATTGGTTGATTTATTTAATTCCCAGTCATGGGCTCTTGTTCTGTCATTGCTAGACTGAGAGCCCTCCACAGTCAGGCTGCTTGCCTGTGTGTAATTGCTTCTAGACTATTTTCAAGTCACCTGCCGAGCTGCTCTCTTTAAATTGGCTGTATTCCACTCCAGCTTTACTCTCTCTCATAGATTTATTCCTTTCTCAGAGTAATCATCATTGTTCTGAATGGGGACAGCTGGCTGAAGACAGTTTTCCAGCAGTGTTTGTAGCAGTGACAGACAAGGACATGGAGTCCTGCTTCGAAGTCTTGTACATCCAAGGATCATATTTGACCTGCAGTCGCAGCATTTCTTTGAGAACTCATGTTTGCTCATTCTTCTCTGTGGCATAGCTCTTGCACTTCTGGATAAGCTTCACATTCCTTAAGTATGATCCTCCTCCTTATTTTCTAGCACTGGGACAATATGGGACACACTAGAGTTAGAGAAGTGGAGAAATAGCATTATCCCTAACAAACTGTTTGTGTAAGAAGCAGAACATTGGAAATAACTGAAATGATAATTCTGCAAGAAATATTGAGAAACATGAGCTATATGGAACATAGAAAATACACTGATTAGCTCACTGGAGAATTTGTGGTTCCTGTTTCAAGGTAGTAAACTCACAGATGGATGAGGAGAATGGATTGTCTCATGGTACTCAGGGAGGGTCAGATTTGAGGTTTGCCCCTTGCAGAGTTGCACCGCAGATTTCATAGTTTTCCAAATTCCATTCTAACCATCTTTAAAATTGATGATAATTAAATAGTACTGAAAATATTTTAAACAACTAGTGCTTCTTGGAATTCCTGAATGAATAGAACTCTTTGGACAGAAATGGATGGTCACCCAAAGAAACTCCAAATGTATATGTTTGTGGGTTTTAGTGTGTCTAATGCACTTGGGTCCTGGTGTACTGCTGGAGCTCTAGGGACTGCACAGCCATTCTTTGGGTATGGTTGTCAGTAGAAATAGTCTGATTTAAAAAATCCATGTAAAATAAGCAATGTATTTGATATATAGCCATTACTTTAGCATCTGACTTTACAACAGAGATAAAATTCAGCCTGAAATTAAATCAAATCCTATAATAAATGATGCGAGTAGCATTCTCCTTTCTTATACCTTACCCATTCAGAAATAGCCCATGAGTTACGATTGTCTATCAGTCAGACCATAGTTAAATGAATGTATAACTGGGAATGCTTTACCAATTTCACTAAAAGCACACTCCTGGAAAAAGCAGCTTTGATGATGTAAGCACTGTGGTGGTGTCCAGGAGTAACTGCTACCCCCTTCCTGCGGGAGGACTCAAAGCCGGTGTTGGAGATTACAAGCTTGGAGCTGGGAAGGTTAGTACAATCCATGGAGCAAGGAGAGTGTTATCAATCTAATGTAATCCAGTGGATCTTTGTACACTGCAAGTGGGATCTACTGTAAGCCCATACACATGTCTGTAGCTGACCTTAACAGGTTCTTAACAGCTGATCTCTACCTCATTAATGCCCTGTAATCAGTATACAGAATTTTCCTGCTTAAATCCAACCTCAGGTATTAATTATCATGAGCTGAGAGTATGCTTTGAAGTGTCTCTTGGAAGTAATTTAATATTCTAATAGGAAGAATGTGTTTTGTCCTTCCTGCCGTCATGAACCGGAAGCCTTGCTGTCATGGAGGTTGCTACCCAGAAGTGAAAGATCTTCAAGTGAAGAACTTAACTCGAAGCACAAAGAGAAAAAAAAAAGTCAGATTTCTGGTTCAGGCAGTTTACAAGCTTCATTGCTTATATCTCAAGTCATGGACATAGTAATTTTCCAAAAGCATCACTAATTGAAAACACCTTTTGGAAATAGTTTGCCTTTGGCTACTGAGCAGAAATGTTGGCATCAAAAGACAAGAGGGGTTTGAATTGTCATCCCAGGGCTGTGAGGGAGAGGGAAGGAGCTGTGCAAACTAGCAGAGCTGGTGTGTAAGGCTGCAATTCAGGATAAAATTGGAGCGTCATTCGGCATCCATGCGATCCCTGCAGCTTGGAGCCAGTCAGGAGCCTGCTGCTTTGCGGCTTTTGTCACGTATAAGTGCAGGCTGACCTCTCTGTGTCTGCCAGTTGATGCTTAGTATTGAAATTTGAATTCATGTAAAAGTATACTGTGCTAGGAGCATGCTGTGTATCTGTGATTCATCCTGACAGCGCTAGGAACTCAGACTGATTTTTAGCACAGGGACTGAGGAATTAGGGCTTCTGCATTTGATTCCCACTTGCTCTGTGTTATTACCTTCTCTGTGCCTCGCTATCCGTAGCTGACAAAATGGGGACAGCACTTTTGCTGCCCCTACACGTATTATGTGAACGAGAGTTTGTGAAGTGCATTGGGATCACAGGCATAAGAATGGCACTTCTGGTGAGGGCAGGAGCCTACCCAGCCCCTGCTCACACGGTGGCAGTGAGAGATGCTGTTGAGGTGGATGACTCAGTCCTGGCCACTTTCTGCTGTCCATCCCAGGATGTCATGTGCTCCAGAGGATCAGAGGGTGTGATGCTAACCTGAGTGGATTTCACCTCCTCCAATTCTAGGTGTCCCATATGTCTAGCCTAAATGAGGTGCAAGCTACTTCTGCCCTCAGTGGAGGGAGTGGGCTGCTCCTGGAAAGTGAGTCACTCGCTTTTCTTAACCATTACGCGGAGAGTCCTCTCAGCTGCAGAAAAGATCACTTTGCACCTCCCCTGCCCTCTTTGTGAGGCCATGCCATGACCCAGACCAGGAATTTGAGATGAGTCTTGAACAAGCCGACCCTAATCCTGCTCCCTTTGCATTTGCCCATCCTCAGGATTTTAGGATGGTTTGCTCCTCCCTTCCTGAGAGCCCACGAAGCCCTTTGAGATGAAGCAGCGTTGCAGCGGGGAGCCAGGAAGAAATGCTCTAGGCTTGGCAAGGGCACCACGAGACTTGTCTGTACACCCACAGCCTCCGACTAGACACGAAGCTTTTAAGTAGCTAATGTTAGATGTGATGATTTTCTCTATTCACCTTCCACTGTGCACGTACATGTGCGGGTTGTGCTGCCAAGGTATTAATGATTCTTGAAGCAGAACGTGTGAGAAGAGGCAGATGTGGTGCATGGTGAATCACTGTGAGTACGCTACAGCCTTGGGATTGGTTAGTGATGCCTTTGTTTTCTGCTATATAAGCTCTCAGAGAATACCCTGGAAAAAGTGGGATTGTCACCACTGTTTTGTTCATCTCTACATTTTAGCATGATTTGGCATTGCATCATCAAAGTGTCAAGATGAACTCAGAAAAAAATAGAGGCAGTGCATTTGGCCTGAACACATCAAATAGTATCAGGTGCAGAAATCTCTATTTTTTGACTAAGAAATATAAGAAAAGTAATAGTAAAACTTGAAGGGAAATGCTTCTGAATGTGTTGTTTAATTTGTATGAGTACTTGAAAAAAATACAGTATGGATAATACTTGAAGTCAGCCAAAATCTGACAAAATAATCACATGGACTTATTTCAAAATATATGCTAAAAATCCTATGCTCTTTCAGACCAAAGCATATGTGCTAGATAGCAGCTCTGTATAAAAGCTTTGCAGCTGAGATTTTAAATAGCTTTTCAAAAGGAACCCTGTACCATAAATGCTATCAGATGCTTAATTAAGACAACATGAGCAAGGAGCATGTATGCAGTGAATTATGGGGAGGTGTTCTGACATGCTTTATCTATGTAAAGATTTCTATTTTTATGTGAAGCTATTTAGAGATTATTGATTTCGAAATAGATTTGTAACTAAAGAAAGATGCATCGTATTTCAGTTGCTTGGAGTTGAAAATCTTGCCTGGCTGGCTGCCTGCTCTCTTAGATGTTTATTCCAGTGGCTTACAAGTGTATGGAGTGATTCTGTCCTTCTTATTTTTCTCTCTCTATTTGGCAGAAGGAATTTGTATTCAGGGCCCAGGTCCCATGTCTCTTACCCATGCAGGTAGGCTGATTTTCATGCCTTCAAAGCCCATGAGGCTTTTTGCATGAGTAAGACTTTTGGGTGGGGAAGATCCTTTGCAATATCTTTTGTCAGTTGTTACTGTTTTGTTTCAGAGGGTTAAGCTGTTGTCACAGTGTCAGTGCAGCCTGCTAAGCTGTAAGTGTGCCTTTGAGTACATGTAATAGAAAACTTCAGCATAAGATTTTTTTATTTTATGCTGTGTGAACATTGAAAGGAAGATTTTAATAAATCAGGGCAATGCTTGAAGATAGAGATAATACCTTTTATTAGAGCAACTTATGCAAGCTTGTGTACCCAAGAGCTTTTCTATTTTTTCCAGCCATACCACTTGGTCTAATAAAAGACATTGCCTTTGTCTACAAACCTTGTCCTGCCTATGAACTCTGTTCATCACAGCTACAGCAAAATACAGCTGGATCGTTAAAATAATTCAGGCCTTCCTTGCTTAATTATGGAAATTTTTGTGGTTTCCTCAAGTCTAAGCTTTTTGAATCCCAGCACACACAAAATGATGCTGTCTGTTTTCTTCTTCTGTAGAGCAGGGTTTCATCACATAGGAGTTCAAACTGCTTCACCGATTCCTCATTTTAGAAAGGTATATTATAAAGGTAACCTGCTAAAATTCTTTTGCCATCTGGATTTTAGGGTATTTTGTGGGATATTACTGATGTATGCTATCAGATGCCTGGCATGGATGGCCGCTGGAAGCAGTCCTATCCTAGTACCCGAGTCAGCATATGATGTGGTGTGATGGTGATGGGAAGCAGATGAAATAGGAAGAAGAGGCTAGCAGAATGGAAAGCCTCTGGCTTTGGCCGTGGGGGTGAAACTTTGAATCTTGCTATGTGTCTGGCTGCGTAAGCACAGTGGTGTAGCCCCTCTAAATGTCAGGAAGCTTGGATGTGGACTTGTTTCAGCTGGAACACCTAGACCCAGAGCTGTCTAAGAGTCCTAAGACCAACTATGCAATAGTTTTTTCAGAACTATTTAACATACCCTTTAGAGGCCTTAAATGTATACGTGTCTTGGATCTGGATTTGTAGTTCTAGGCTACTGGCTTTAAAATAGACCAAGGTGGTGATGATCTGGACCATCTTGAAATGTCCATGGGATAGATCGACACAGCCTCGGAGGACACATTGTGTTCTGCCTTTTGCAGTCCCTCACTCTGATCTATGTCTCAGCTGCAGATCTGGAGTCTGTCACCCTTGCAGGGACACTGGTCCTTTCCCGAGGACTGCAGCCCTTTGCTGCTGCTGAGGAGCCTTGCTGCAGGCAGTGCCCTGCCTTCAAAGTGGAATGGGAACAGGTTGATGCTTGAGGGCTGTTTAGTTCTGTGCCCTGTGCTGCCTTCCATCTACCTTTGGGTACGGCTTAAATAGCTGGTAATTACTTGTAAGCCTTTGGTGGCTGGTGCTGGGGCTATTTTAGAAGCTGATTCTCCCTGCATGCCCTGTTGTGGAAGTTGCGGCTGTCTGGAATGGCCCATTGCCCTCTCGCTGTGGTGACCTCCTCTCCTGGGTGTGTTGTGGGGAATTCAGGGGGAGAGCTCTCAGCAATGGCATGCAGTCTCATGGGCTGCCTGCCAGGGCCTAAATTTGGTGACCTTTAGGATATGGCAGAAGATGCATTTGTAAACCTTGGTTATAGTAACTGGGAGACAAGCAGAGAATGCTGGAGGAGGAGGAACATATTTTTTACCCACAAGCTGTTTGCTGTTTGTTTGATTTTTATGACCAGCAACTACTAGGTAAACAGACTAAGAAAGGCTGTGACAATTGCAACTGTTGCTCTTTAATAAAATTTAACACGAAAAAATTATATGGATTTCCTTGAGGAGAGTGAGCATGCGTGTGACACTGAGAGCGCTGTGATTTCTAGTGCTAGTATGGACACTTGCTCTGCTCTCTACTTTGCTGGAATGGTCTGGTTTCCCTTTTGTAAAAGGAGCACAGTCACATTTTAAAAGTGTATCATTGCTGTATCATTACCCATGTAGCTTGTGGGTGGTTGTGTTTCTTCTAAGGAAGAGCAAACAAGCCAAGGCCTGCAGTCCAGCAGTTGTGTGGGTTACACAAGAATGTGGTTTCATGTTATACTTAATTTGGTATCACTGTGGGATGCATCTCCCACCCCGTTCCCCACACCGGCTCTAATGATAGTGTTGTTGAGCTGGGTTCAGCTGACCAGTGGAGAATTAGCCAGGTTTTGCTCACCTTTGGTTGGTTGGTTTTGATGGGTGAGGGCTTGGACTGGTGAGCTGAACTGACTCACAGTGGGGCTGTTTCATCACCCCAGCTGGTGCCAGGGAATGCAGTGGGATGTGGGTCTGGCTGGAGGAGCAGGCGAGCAGGATCGCCCCAGTGTGCTAATAACAAAATTGGGAAAGGTATCCCTGCTTCCTCACTGCAGGGCCTTCCTGACGAGGACTGCTGGTGGTTTAGTTGTGACAACCAGTACTTGAGAAGGGCTGCTGATGTTTGTGAAGATCTGCTGGTGAATATTTGTATCGCTCATGTTACAGGTTTGCTCTGTCTGAATGTGTCTGACCTACAGAGGACAAAGGATCATCTTTCTACT
Organism: Chiroxiphia lanceolata; assembly: GCF_009829145.1. Lineage (NCBI taxonomy): Eukaryota > Metazoa > Chordata > Aves > Passeriformes > Pipridae > Chiroxiphia > Chiroxiphia lanceolata. The sequence goes on from NC_045644.1 coordinate 13,138,875, forward strand.
TTCCTTCCAATTGTTTCTGCTAATATAGCATCAATTTGAAACTTTGTCTTTGCTTAGAGATCAAATGGCCAAGAACAAGGCTCTTTGGTTTTATTCTGTGGTAAAAGTGGCAAGGTCAGTCCCAGTGGGATTTGTAGGGTTTACCCTGCTGAATTTATCTTTTGTATGAAAGATTGGTTTTCCATAAGCTACATCTAATGCATACTGGTAACTTTAGGGTGAAAAATTACCCCTTTTCATCAATGAAAACAAGATCTCTGTTTCTAAATGCATTTTCACCACGATGGGTAGGAATATCTTTGCAGTTCAACCATGTCAAAAACCCTTCCCAGGCCTCTGTTTTAACATTTCAAAGAACAGCATCTTACTTGACCTGCAAACTCAGATCATTCCACCGGGTACTTTGCAAGACTTCCTGAGTGGCATTGCATCTCTTCATACCAGGAAACAGACAACTTTCTGGTGAAACAAATCTTGAACTTAAGCAAGCTTTTCTGCCTCTTTCAGAAATAAATAAGCATTTGAAGATGACAACCTCATGGAGCGACCGACTCCAGAATGCAGCAGATCTCCCTGCAAACATGGATGGGCATGCTCTGAAAAAGTACCGTCGGGAAGCCTATCACCGGTAAGTCGTCCATGTAACTCCAAAACTAAGCATAAACCCTACATTTCTTGGTTTTCTGCTTGTTGGTAAAACAGAAAGGTTGTTCCCACCTTCCTTGCAGAAGTGTTGGTAGAAGAGAGCTTAGAAGATGGCACAGTATTGGCCTGCAGGAATTTGCAAACAATCGAGTTGATATACATCTGCTAGAGCGAGTGAGAATATGCTTTCTTAATGCAGTTGAAATTGGATTTGGAGATAGAAGCTTCTAAGTCAATAAATACTCAGTGACAGAAGTTTTATAGTGTTTATTGGAGTGCACACTGGGAGAGCAGAGCCTTGGACACTGGAATGCACAAATACGAATAAGGAAGAGATCAAAATCAGAAATTGTTTGAGAATTACAGCTAGTATGATTAATTGTGTGACCACAAGAGCATCTAGGAGCACTAGGCAAGATCTCAGCCTTCTTTTTGGTGGTGGGTGTACCTAAAACCATCTTTGCTGTAAAAGAATTACAGTAATAAAGAAGATAGAGTACAGAATAAAAGGAATGTTATCACTTACTTTATGGTTTGGGAATCGCAGTGCAAGCACTAGATTGTTTTGACAAGATCACATTGGGCTGTTGGTTGAGGCAAGAATATAGTCTTAGCACTCAAGGTTCCAAGCATAGACCATAGAAGATGGATGAAGTCTGTGTCCTTATCAGATGTCTGGACTGTTACAGAGTTAAAAACAGCAGCATCTGGTAATTGTCGGTATTCTGTTTGTGGGAGGTGTATCTTCAAAGTTTAGCTTGGTTAATTTGAGAAGTCATGCAGTGTGATGATCAGTGGATATTCAGCAGGAACTGGGAAGATGTATCTCTGAAGTAGAAACAGAAGAAGAAGTCAAATTTCTCAACCTCATGCTTAAATGCCACGTTCCATTTGTGATTCACATTGGTGGTATTTCTGAGGAAGTGTTTTGAAAGTGTTAGATATCTTTTGATTCTCCAAATGGAATCTAATTTGAGAAAAACGCCTTGATGTATCATACGATAGGCCAGGTTGTGCAAGCTACAATGTCTAGTGCTAAGTAATGGATCTTGTGAAATGTTTCCAAAGCTTTCCAATTTCCAATGAATATATTTGGGCAACATGCCTTAAGTGGTGGCATTATTTGAATCTCTCTGTCAGCTGGTTTGTCAGATATGGAAGCGTTTAATGAATGTAACTATATATAGCATGTAAGAAGAGAGGGATTTTATACCATTCCCTGGCAAAAAATCTTCACCTTCTTGCAGTCATTGACAGGTTTACCTTTGTGCCATAATTTTACTTACAACTTCAGCTGTGTTACTCCTGATTCAGACTGACGTAAATGAAGTCAGAGTAATGCCTATATTTTTTTTCTAAATATTTTCTTAACATTTGTTATGGTCAGGCCTACAGCCTGCTAAGTGTTGTACAAGATCTAAAGGAAGCAGTACTTGTCTTTAAGAGCTCACACATTCAAGTCCTCATCATGTTTACCCTTACTCATGTAAGAAATCTTTACTTCCAGAAAGAATTTCCTTATGGAAGATGAGAGTGCGCTCATATAAAGGAGGGTTTCCCACTAGGGGATGGGATCTGATAGTCCAAAGTTAGTCTGCGGTAAAGTTTAAGTCCCCCTTTTTAGAATCTAGAAATGTCTTACTCAAAACATACTGAGCAGAAATGTTGCTAGCAGTTCAGATTTTCATGGAAAGCACAACGTTAGAAATACATTAAGGGGAGGCACATTTTTGTTTTGGAATTACTATCCTCTTTCAAAGAGAGAGAATGAGAGAACCTGATGCCAAGACTGTAGTATAAATCTGTACTATTATTGGCTTTGGTGTACCAGTTTCATGGGAGTTATTTTGATAATCCAGTATTGTAAGAATCTGAAACAACCTCATTCCAGAGGCAGTGTTGTCAGATTTCTATTTCTAGTCTTTTTTGTGGCTGTAGTGTTAACAGATATGATGTTACTTTAAAAAGTGCAAATAGGGACTGAAGCTATTTCCCCTTGGTGTTTGATATTATATTTTTTAATGTTTTATTAATGGTTCAGATGCAGAATATGTGTGCTAGTCACAGCCATGAGCATGTAAATTTGTTTCACTGAGGTCTAAGTATGCTCTGATTCTTGGATATTGCTGAAGCACTGTAAATTTTATGAAAAAGGTAAATAGAAAAGGCATTAGTTTTCTCTTTCTTCTTTTTCATTCTCTTTTTCTCTCAGTCTTTTTTTTGTCTCTTTTTCTTCTTACTCCAGCAGCTAAAGAAAAAAAATCCCAAAAACATTAATCTAAAGTGACTTAAAAACAAAACCAATAAGAACATTAAATTTAAAACGATTCCTTTTTTTTACAGTAAAGCTGGTCGCAGTAATTTTATGGGCCCAATCTGGAAGGCTAGAGGAGCTTGGCAGCTGTGCCACATTTACAGATGAGCATAACTGGGAGTAGCTTTTGCTACCAATGTTGGAAGCCCAGCTGGGCTCAAAGTCATTCATTGGGATTTTCCAAATGCTGCTAGTAATGCTTAGTTTTCTGAAGTGTGAAATTTAAAAAACTTGTTTCACTGTTTGTTTGCTTCATGCTTACTTAATTATCAGTGGAGATACCTAGCCCAATTGATTTAGCTTTCTGGTTCTAGTGAAGTACACTAGATTTGGTATGCTTGAATTGTAAATGTTGAAGCAGATAAAATAAGAGGAAAAGTTTCCAAAAGCAAAATAGTTTACCTTAAAAAAAAATGTTCTCATGGCCATGAAACTTTTAAAAAACTTTTAAAAAATTAGCTCTGAAGATGCCACTCTAATAGTCATATTTTATTGTGGTCATTCATACTTGGAATGTGTTTTTTCAGGTGTTGCGCTTCTTATTGTACCATAATTGATGGATGGATGTTCAACATATAATATTGTTGGCAGAAATCCCAGTTGAGACTGGTTTTACTGGTGTAGTGCATACTGACTCAGAGTATGATGGCTGTATCGTAATCATATCTGAATGTCAGAGGCAAGAATGTTCAAGTATTTATAGCTATAAAATCAGAAAAATCCGTTGGAGAGGAGAAGTGGTGGGGTTTTATCTTCAGGGAATTTCTGACAGCTTTAACAAAGGCTTTTGGTTAGCTGGTGTTGCTGTCAGCCACAGACCTTGTTATACAACATCGTTGGCGCCTGTTGGAGGTGAGGTCTGAAGATGAATTAATATACGAGCTACATGTTACTCATTCTCTAGCAGAGGTCACTGGTAAGAGGATACTGCATTACTGTGCTATTGGCAACATACATTTTAATTCGGAAATAAAAGGGATGTGTAGCTTTTGCTTAGTGTGTGTGTGGTTGTGAGGCCACCTCCCCTGTGTGCTGCTTGTTGACTTTTCCGGGTAGAGGATAATCACTAGATCATTTGTTCTGGAGGAGTACTGTCATTTAACGTGATTGTAATTAGGCAAGAACTAGATTGACTCTGAGCCACCAAATTGCCCTAGTGTCTATTTTTTAACTTGGAGTGAGCACTTCTAGGCACCCTCTGGATTATCTCACATAGCTCTTTAGCGTTTAAATAGCAACCACATCTAGTTAAAGCAAATAATGGAAAAAGTTGGTGTTCCATCCACTCTTGTTACTGACAGTTACCAAGATCCAGGAAACAGGTATTTGCACTTATATTTATTTATCTGTGGTTTTGGTTTAACAGGGCAGTACGGCTGAAATGGCCTTTTTGTAAAACATACAGAGCTTCAGATGCTTTTACAGAATAATTGAGAATAATTTTGCATGAGAGTAATTTGAGATTTCTCATCCTGGACGTGGGGTTTCTGTTGTCGTTTTAGTTGGTTTTTTTCTTGCTCTCTTGTTTACTGGCTAGCACAGGGCATGTGGCATCATGATTCCTAATCCTAGTTCTCCTGCTGACTGGTGATAGAGTATTGAACAAGTTATTTCACTGGTTTGTGCTTCAGTTTACTTTCAGAGCATCTTATGGTGGTGATATGAGTTAAGTGATTGTAGCTGTTGCTATATACTAAGATTCTGGATTAAAAAAATGGTATATACTTGAATAATCACAGAGCAAAAGGATTGCCAGTCTGTTGTTTTGATTTCATGGGTTAAAGATGTACTTTATCTTGTTCAAATTTGTAGACTCTGGGCTATTCACTGCTAATCTTGTTTCTTCACTTTATTGTTTCTGGGTCATCAGGGATTGCAAACAGGTGGAAATGTTATATAAACAAGGCTGTGAGACTTGAAACTATTCATCTTTTTGGGTGGCTGTGTATGAAGTCCCTTAAAGATTATCCATTCACTGAAGTGGCAAATAAGAAAACAATCATTACCAGTGTGAAAATGCTCTTTTCATCAGCCACATTCAGACAGGCAGTTTGTGGTATTTCCATGTCACTGTGGTAGCTCAGTAGGCTCTGCTGGCCATGGTCTGTCCTCATGTGTCTGAGCAGCCTCTTTGGACTCCTGTGGTGACATGTGTGTAACAGAGGGCAGCATGTGGCTCTCTGCATTTCTTTTCCTTTAGTGCTTTAGTCATTGGAGGAGGGAGAGGGAGTGTTAAGTCTGCAGAATGGGTGAGCTTATGAGAAAGCACAACACTTGCCAAATTAATAATAAAGAAATTACATTCAAAATGTCCCATGATCCCTAGCTTTAATAGTTTCATGGAGCAGACGAGTGTTATTTTGGGATGGAATCCATATGTGAGCTTCTTGGCACTTTGCTGTTGCCTGGGAAGAAAACCCAAACAATGGAAACAGAAATGGCCAAGGCTATCTCTTTCCATCTGATTCCTGCTGAATTTCAGAGGCAAGTGCTCATAGTTGTGTTGCTGGATACAGCCTCGTCAGACTTTGAAGTTCCAGTCATTACGGGATTTTCCAGTTTTATGTCACTATAATTGTGCAAGGACAGTTAGTCTTGTGAATTGCAGGGCACTGTGTTGGAAACGTTACTAGAAGTGGACTGGAAATATTTATGCCCCTTTTTTGTCTCCCGTTTGATACTGTTTCATCTTTCTGAAGTCATCTTGAACCTGAACACTCTCTCTAAATACAGTTAAAAATATTCAGAATATTCTTCTTTCATTGAAAAAGGAATAAAATACAACTCTGAAAATCTAGCATTGTAAAAAAATAAGACCAAAATGGTACGATAAATAACAATATATGGAATGGGCAATACCTGCCTAAAGAGGTGAGACTCAGCGAAAGAATTATTTCATTGGTTTAAAAAATTTAAAGCAGTTTATTTTTTATCTTCTCTGAGACAGATACCGAAGTATCCAGCACCCGAAGACAAGACATTTTGATAACATGTTAGTATCTTCTTAAGGTTGCTTTCATAAGTTGTGCCAGATAAGTAAGGTCAGTGGGGGAGTTTGCTGCTGTTGGTGGAAGCCACCTGTAACCAGAACTGTAATGTCATGTAGTGAGACAAGTCCCCAGGCAGACCACATCTGGGGACTAGTGAGTGATACTGCGAACATCAAGTTGTCATAACAGTAGTGGGATGCTTATTTCATTATTCATCTTCTTTAAGAGGCCATGGGGAACTTGGGTGTGGGAGACTGTTAAAAGCTAATCCATTTAGTTCTTTTTGTTTCTTTTTAACTCTTCTATCTTATTAAAGAATGGAAGTTGTCCATAAAGTGAAGATTAAGCAAAGTTCCTAAACTCTGAGTAAGCAGGAATCTGAGCCTTCTGGCTAGTTAGTCCCTGTTTTGTGGCTGGCTCGAGCCCAACTGTGCACCACAGTCTTTTTAAAACACACATGTAGGTCGTGCTTAGCCAGCTCCACTGTATTTGCTGTTCCATGCAGCACTGTTGCAAGGTTCTTTGTATTTATTTGATTTCCAGTGAAGCATACTGCCCTTACAAAAAAATACTAAGTGCTACAAGGTATTTCTAGACACATTTGGAAAATTATTATAAAGTGCTCTGTTCCAGAAACGTTGCCTGATATTCATTTTCATTTTCTCGCTATGAGGAATTGTGAGCCATGTGCCAAGTTTCTCTTCAGTTGTAAAGTTCTGTGCATTTTGTTTATTTTGTTGGTCAAACTACAAGACTATTATACATGCAAATTTCATACAGGGCACAGAATTCTTTTGAGATTTTGCACAAATAAAATAAAAGCATTTCTCCCTCTCTGCGTTTGCTCCTCTCCAGTGTTACTTGAGTAGAGCTGGGAGTTAGGTTCTTGCTTCAGAATTGATTGACAAGAACAGTAACAAAACCAAGATCAGTTCTCTTGTAAAAATATAAAGCACTCTGAATTGCAGTGTTGAGGATATCAGGGCTCTGTGACTGCACTAATGCATGCTCAGCAGTTCCTTCTTCCTTGCAATACAACATATTTTTCTCTTACCCAGCACAATTCGTAGAGCTCAAAAAGAAAATAAATACTTCTGCTGTGGCCAAGCTACAGGGTTTAATCTTTGAGGAAGAACTCATTAGGGAGGAAACATGCTTAAGGTTTCCCTAAAACAGCTCTTCAAGTCCATTTTTCTAAAGGTGTGGATCTGTGCCAGGCTAAGCCACCCCAAGTCCAGGCACTGCTCCCCCAGTCCCAGCTGTGCTGTGTGCTGGCTCAGGGAGCCCATGGAACTGGAATATGGTCCCTCAATCGCCTTCCCCACAAGCTCCACACCTTGGGTCGCTCCAGCCGCACCACACAGGGAGTGCAAAACGTGGGAGACTCACAGGAATATTCCTCAAAGCAGAAATGTGAAGCTTGGGTTTTCATCAGGAGGAAAGGATGAAGGCAAGAGAAAGGCAGTGTCCTATTTAAGGAGGTGCTTGGGTGCAGACATTTGTGGAGCTGGGTTTAGGCAAGACCCACCTCTGCCTCTCAGCACAAGGAATGCAGAGTGTGTTCTCATGCTGTGCTTGCAATTTGTTTTGTCTTACTGCCCAGAGCTGTTAAATTTTTAGACCAGCTTAATTTTTAACTCCAGTACTCCTAGTTAAAGTGACTATTTTCTGAATGGAAAAAAAACAAACTCAGGGGAAGGGAAAGTGTGACTTTTTCTGATTCTGGCAAGTGGAAAAATTATTCTAGATTGAAACTTCCTCGCCTAAAAATGTTGGATCATTTTAGTTTTCCTCTTATTCTGACATCATCTCTACTGTTTGTAATCTGGAAGCTTCTTTGATTTTTATTTTTCTAGACGAGCTGTAAAAAACTTATCTTTTCCTTTCAAGACTAGAGGATCTTTTCTCTCAGGTGATTGGGGTTCTTAGGATCCTCATGTTGTTTTTGCTTTATAGTCATTAAAAGCAACTCTTGTCATTTCTCTATATCACGTCTTCCAAGGAGACATTACATTTTTGTAGCCAACAGACACAATGTCAGGTTGGATGGGGTTTTGAGTAACCTGATCTGGTGAAAAGTGTCCCTGCCCATGGCAAGGGGGTTGGAATGTGATGATCTTTAAGATCCCTTCCAACCCAAATCATTCTGTGATTCTGTGATTTGACCAGTATTTTTGTCATCAGGGTGAGTGTACCTTCAGTTAGGATTCAAGAACAGCTTTGGAACGGGCTAAGTCTGCACCTTCTGGGAAGCACCTGGCTCTTCCTAGAAACTGTCCTGGTTATTTAATCTCAACTTTTTATCTTCAGTTTCTAGGATGCTGCAGATATTTACTACTTTGAGTGAAGCTCCTGAATTAAGCTGGGTAGTTTCTGGGAGTAAATATTTGTAAGCACCTTCTTAGTCCCTTGTGTCTGGGGGAGCACTATGCATGAGAGGTGTCTTTATCAGGATTTAGAGGTGAGGTCCTGAGTACTTACAAAATACCCCAATATTTGTTTGGGCCTTCACAAGAGAAGTGAAATAGGTTCAATTTTTTTTTTTGCCACTGTTTAGTCTGCTGTTTAATCTTCCAAGGTGTATGCAAGTTTAAATTGATTAAAGTGTTCTCATTTCCTGTCCTGAACATGTTGTGTAATAGCCTTCTTTAGCTCTTTTAAATATTTGCTGTGCTTCATTCCAGCAGTGGTGGATGAAGTAATTACCGTGTCAGATCAGTCTGTAGGATGCCTTGAAATCTGCCAGGTCCTGAGCACTGTTGGGGCACGATTAGACCCTGCTATGTGCAGATTCTAGGTCATAGGCAATATTTACAAACTAATGGAGAAAAAGAGATCTTCGCCAACTGTTACCAAGAGGGGGCTGGTATAGTAATTTTTGTGTTTCAGTTGTAAGACTTCTTTTGGAACAAAAACATGCTAATAGATGTTGTTTGTTTCATTGTGTTCAGTAAACATTGCCAGATCTCCTGTATCAGCTCGTGCTGGGATCAGTGTGTGCTGGTTTGATTTTTTTTTTTTAGTCCCAGGGTTCAGTTTGTAAGTACTATAAAAACAAGCAATGAAAAACTGTCAGAGGCTTAGAGGTCTTTCCACGGTTTTTGGTCAGTTTGGTGTCGTCATCACCTAAACATAGACAGGCTGGACTGGAAGAGATCTCTTGGGTCACAGCTCCCTTGTTTTTGCCTTTCACAGGCACTGCCGTATTACCCTTTTTATAAGCGCATTCAGCTCTGCCTTAGTACTTGTGGGTTTTGTCCTCATTTGGGAAACTCCTTAAATGTTGCAATTCTGGAATGGTCTTCTGAACTTCCTTAAATTTCCCTTCTTATTCCTGTCCTAATTAGACAGTCATAAAACTGTGCTCCGGGGGTTAAGCCTAAAGGCAAGAGTAGAACTGGACTCTGCAGGTTAGGCAAAAAATGTTGCTAGTGTCTCCCGGAGGAATGTTATTCCTTAAAGCTCTACACTCTCAGAAACAAGCTGCACAAACATGAAATCAGAAATTATGTGCTTGAATTAGCTAATAAATAATGCTTCCTGGCATCAGCAACAGCACGTAATCATCCTCATTATACAATGTATGAGACTGTATTTAGTACTAAATAGCGTTTCACATTGGCCTCTTGTAAATCAGAGCTATCTCCGTGTTAAAAGATAAACATGGATTCAGACTGCAGATTCGGATAATTTGCTCCACCTACTCAAAAGCAAGCTATTTCAGGAGAGAATTTGAGTGAATTATGAGTCCATCTCATATTTCCAAAAGTCATTTCTTTACCAGTTTCCAGTTTTTATCCCATCACTTTGTCTTGTTTAGGTAATACATAAATCTATCAGAAAAGAGCGTCATCTATAACCTCTGAGGCCCCTTAGTGACAAGCCCCATTGTCAAAGGCAGGCACTTTGCCAGGAAACAGTGACTCCCAGAGAGAGTGTGCAAGGTTAGGGGGAAAGTATACTATTGCCAGAGTAACTGTATTCCAAGTGGATTTGTGTGGAACAACAACGATATCCAGTGACTGGTTAAATTAGCCACAGATGTGTTTTCTAGAACACTGTCCAAGAAGATATACAGTGCTTTAGGGCTTGGTTCAGACATAATGATCTTCTGAAGTCAAATCAGATCCAAGCAAAATTGCATCGGTACCAGGGAAGCTTTAAAGGAATTCTGTAATATGATTCAGACAAGTAGATGAATCAGACTGCTGCGAACTAAGGAGCACATCAGTGAGAGATGAGGTAAGAGGACTCGCATACAAGTGCGATAGTTTGATGTTGGCGGTTTGCTGTTAAAATCTGAGCTGTGGATTGACAGGGCAGTGAAACGGGCACGTTATGCCGGCCACCTGCCTGGAACGTGCGTGCGGAGGAGAATCTCCCAGTGGCTTTTTTCAGCCTTTCAAAGCGTACGGGTGCTTGGCTGTGCACTTACCGTCTCCATTGCTGTCTCGCTGTCCCTGTGCCACTCCTCCTACCCGGCAGGGCTGCCGACTGCGGATTTTAAGAGGATAATGACTCCGCTGAGGGCAACGCACTTATTAAATATTTGGAGAATTTTCACTTACTGAAATCAGAGTACAAGTGAAGGCTCTGGGACTTTTCTCATACAGGAGAATTTTGTCTTGGCATCACAGCTCTAGCAGTACATGGGATTTCTGTCCGAGATGGGTGTTGAAAAGCTCAGCTTTCCTCCCACAGATGAGTTCTGACTCTCGTTCTTAAAGTTCAGATAAGACAGACAGTGGAGAGAAGTCTTGTTGAATTACAGATCTGCTATATGGTTTAAAGTTCTAGGGAAACATAAGCAGCTTAGTTACTCTTGTAGTTGGAACAGGAATCAAGAAAAGCTTTTGTTGTGTTCTCTGACCTATTTCTTTACCATCTTATGTACTTGAACTAAATTGAGTATGATGTGTTAAAATGTTGTTATCTAAAAGGTCCTGGAAGAATCCAGCTTAGATTCTCATTGCAATGAGCATTAATAGTAAAAGTAGAATTTACAAAATAGCAGTTTTGTTGATGAGTTGCAGAGGAGTTATAAATAAAAAGAAAAATTTTCACAATAGAAATGGCATATTCTTATGTATGAAAATTTTTCTTATTTGCTCTTTTTCAGAACTTTATTAAATGTTTTTATTGTTTATTTATTTATTTCTTTATGGTTTTAATGCTGTTGGTATAAATGTGGAAACAGATATGTTTAGATCTGCTCTGAATTTCCAGATGTAGTTCCAAAGAGGATTAAAATGTAAATTTATTCACAGAAATATTATTTTATGTTATTTGCCTTGTTACCTCATTGTTTTAATCAAGCAAATTATATTGCTTTGCACCCACTGCTTCCAGATTTGTATCCTTTGAGGTCTGAATTCTGCTTCAGGAGATTTTGCAATTCTATTCTTAGGAATTTTTGCAGGTCACATGCAAAGCCGTGTGTGTGTGTGCATGCATGCGTGTATGTCTTTGGACAGCATACCAATAATTAGAATAACTCTGCAAAGTCATGGCTTTGCTTCAGGAGGACTCATGGCAAAAAATGGGATTTGCCTCTCTTTTCAGGTATATTTTCTGATTTTGACCTACGAGAGCCAGACATCCTGACAGCTGGCAAAATGTAATTGTTCTAAAACATGAGTATTTTGAAAATGCTCATAACTATGGTGATGTTTCTTCTCTCTTTTCAGGGTCTTTGTAAACAGAAGTTTAGCCATGGAAAAGATAAAGTGCTTTGGTTTTGATATGGATTATACACTTGCTGGTGAGTATCTTCTTAATTTCTTTGTTCACTGAGTTAGTTTGGAATATTACCTCTTGCTGAGCAAAAAACCAGTTACTCTTGGGCTACTCCATTTAGCAGGTGCTTTTTCTATTAGCAGATGTATCTTTCATTATTCATTGCACTTTCATTTTAGGTGTTTCCCTTAAATTTTTGTCTCAAGCCATGCTACTGTAGTACAGTTTCAAATGATTATGGGTGCCAAGGAACCCAAAACTTAATAAGTCTGATTTTTTCCTTAGATTCCACGATATTTTGATAATGCCCCTTGTGCATGCTTGGCTTTGAATAACAAGGTGGTTTCTTTTATCCTTTATGCATATAGCAGCTACACCTTTAGCCAGCACATTCTCCTGTGTCCTGGGAAGGTCATTTTTGAATAGGATTTTCTCCTTCCCTCTCTCGGTTGGCCACATCAATGACTCGTTTTCAGAAGAGGCATGGCAGGGGGAGTGCCTTCTGTCAGCTGAACAAGTTAATTTAGAAAGCTTTGCCCATTCTTTATGACAGATAAGCTTTGGGAGATTGTGTAATTGATTAGTTTCATAAAATTGTTTGCATGACTTCTCCATCTTTCAATTATTCAACAGGCAAGTTTGCTGAGACTTTTGACGAGAGGGAATAAAGCTACCATTTTCTGCATAGTCAGACTTGCATGGTGTTATGTATTTTAAGGAAGGAAGAGATAAAAAGCTTGCTTCCACTTTCCTAGGTTATAATATCACACGGGCTGTCACTTTGGATGTCGTGTACAGTCCTACCTTCTTTCTGATTACCATTTCCAGTGTTGTGGACAAAAAGTTCCTATCACCCTTGATATTTCAATTTAGAACTGCTGTGTATATGAACTGAGAAAATAAGAGGTAGAGTGTCAGGGTCACCTAATAATAGGTTAATGCAGTATGTCAGCTATGGTCATCTAGTTATGTGTACTGAGAAGGAATGAGAGATGAGTAATGTGGCTGGGGACAGTGTGAGGGTCACAGGAGCCAGGGTCAGAGGCTAAGTGAAAGGCAGGAAGGTTTCTGTAGGTTCCTGGTTCAACACAATGCTGCAAGGAGCAGTTTCAGAGACTGTGACAGGTAATTGCAGTTTATATTTTTAAGTTTATACTTTTAAGCAGCTATCCATGAGGAAGTAGTTACAAATGAAAGGTTTGGTTGCTCACCACCTTATATACATCTGTTTACAGCTCCTGCCACTTTTTAAGTCATGAACTATGTTGTTGCTAATCTGTGCTGGATATGATTGCAGGCGCGTGCTTTCAGTTTGTGTTTCCCAGCTGTGACAGCCTTGTAACAGTGCCTTTAAGGACTGCATGAAAAACAGTTGTTCAAGAATAAATACTTAAAAAAAAAAAAGAAAGAAAAGAAAAAAGTTGTGGGTTTCACTTCAGTAACAGAAAAACAACTTCTGTGCCTTTTGCAAACTGGTGACGCTTCCCAAGGACTCAGATGGTCCCAGTGGGGCTGGTGTGGAGCATGAAGTGTGTTGCTAACTTTCTTCTTGACAGAAGGAGAGCTTCAGCACTGTCCTCACTTGTCCAACTGTTCATTTTACTCAAATGTTGCTTGTTCCTGTAAACACAGAGCAAATGTGTTGTTATCTGCAAAACAATGCTTGGTTTGGTGAAAGGAAAAAATGTGAATGTTTCAAGCATCCTAAAACAGTACCGGGGACATGAAAACCTGGGGCTTCCAAGGCTGTAAGATCACAGTGCTACAGTTAAGCAGGCAAAGTCAGTGAGTTCAGGGGAATTCAGTAACAGGGTATGATGCAGAAGAAGAAATGGGATGTGGTCTGAGCAGAAAACTGGAAATCTGGACCACTCTGGAATAAACTGCTGACCTGTGACTTCCTCTGTGGTACAAAAGAGATAATAGTTGCAGATCATTTTACATGGAGTTGTGAGAATGTAATTAGGTTGGAAAGTCATTTGCAGATGAAAAGCATTATGCCTGGTAAGTACTACTTCCATTTTTTTCACTTGACTGGGAAATTAACATACCAAATTATCTGTTTAGTTTCTTATGTCTCAGTCACCATTTCTTCTCCATGTGAGCTTTTATTATATGACCATTATTTGCTATATATAACTGTTGCATACAAGAAAAAATATTTATTCAGTGTAGGGGCTTTAAAGAGTGTAGCGTTGGAATATGATTACAATTATAACAGATTAATTGGAAATGAAATGAAGAAGTGGGACAAGTGAAGTGTTACAGTAGTAAGTTGTAGTGCATTCATTAGATCCTGTTGTGTTTTCTGTTTGAGCACGTTATCCTTTACCCACCCTTTCACATGGACGTGCTACTTGTCTTGATTAAAAAAGAAAAAAAACCACCAATGTAAAAAGCTAGTTTATGTGTAATTTAACATCTGGAAATGGTATCTGCATACCAGATGGTGCATGCTGAGCAGAAGCCTTTTGGAGACCATTCAAAATACATAAATAGGCCAAGGAAAAGAACAGAAGCATCTCAGAAGTGTGATCAGCTCCTCATCTAGTTTTCTGCTTTTGTCCTTTCAGACGTTGCTAAGTCACTTTTCTGTAACGTAGTTTAAAAATATTCCAAACACAGTCTTCCTATTCAGTGGTTGAAGGCAGGCAGAGTCACTGACCCTGCCAAAATCTATATGACACTTTTTTGCTCGTTCTCTGTTGTGAGCTTTCCCATCAGATATAGACTGATGACATTCATCTCACAGCTGACAGTCATACACTTCGACATCTCAGAAGAATGATTTTTTGTAAAGAGGTACTCTTGTCACTCATCTCTCTCTTTTCTTCCCAAATCGATGGTCACTGATAGCACCAAAATTCTTCCTTAGGAGGTGGTTCAGTATCAGAGAAGTCAGAATCATTTGATGTATTTTGAACTTTAGAAGCTTGAGACAGTTTTATTCTTGTACCTTATGAATTTAAGGACGCAAACCTACTTACAATAATGCTGTTTTCTCTCTAGGATAATCTAATTTTGGTCAAGACGTGGCATTTCCATTTTGAAGTATATTGTAACAGCTACTACGCACATGCTGCTGTGATTGTGTGTCCTACTACTAGCATGTCTGAGAATGTCAGCTTGCCAGCTGAGAGCAGTTTTAGTATCATCATGTTACATTGCACATAAAATAAATTTCATGCATTATTATATAGTATGTATTATATAGTAGTATTTCTTAGATCTATTACATTAAAGGATTACTTAACTCAGAATTGAAAAAAAAATTCAAGGTTGCCTGATACAGCATTGCCACAGTGGTTTTGTTTGCTTTCAAGTCAAAATTAGGTTAAACTTAATTTTTGTGAATAACCCCTGTGTTCTCTCATTGTGTTTGTCTCTTTCCCTGCATAGGGTTGAGAAATACTGCTAATGGCTGGGTTGGGCAAACAAAGTCTTTTTTGGCTTGAAGAACCTGAAGGTTTTAGCCTTTTCTTCTGAGAAATGATGAAATTGCTGAATTTGTAGTCACTGTGATTACAGCTAGAATTAATTTTCACTGCTGGGAAAGTAAAATGAAAACAAATTGAAATAACTCTCAGAGGTTTTAGATTCCTTGTTTTGCTGTAAAGGATTGCTGTTGTATCCTCATGGGGTGAATAAGATCTCCTACGTGTATGGAAACTCCCAAGTCTCTCTAAGGTTAATGTGCTGGATACAAGAGGCTCAGAAATATGTGCTATGTATGAAGCTGGCTGTCCCCTTCCTGTTCAATCTGTTTGGGAATCACATTTAGTACATAAAAGAGTGTTTCTTTTAAGCTAGGTGTTACTGGAGGCAAATTGAAGGAGGAGGAAGAACGGCAGGGTTTGACTGTGGTTTGTGTGCTTAGTTAAATAGTTGTACTTAAAATCATAGAGGGCTTGACACAAGCAAGAGTCATCAGCTATTTCAGCCCTTGCTGTTAGCAGAGGTCAAGACAAGTTTCTCTGATGTTATACAGCCCTTCATTCTCTGCCTCTGGTCTTGCTGCCTGCCAGCCAGGGAGTGAGGCTGTGCCGGTTCCCCAGGGTGCCTTTGCTCCTTGGGAAATAATGGTACACTTGGGGCTCCAGATATCCATGAAGGGCTGTGTAGGCTGTCAGGGTAGAACTGAGAATTTTGGAACAATTCCAATTTAAATCCTTAAATTAGAGAGATTGAGGCTTTTTTGTAGTTCATTTTTGTTTGCTAAATAGTAGTTTCTTTTATTATCTGGATGATTCATCTCTGCTTATTTATCCTGATCGGCCAGACCAGCAGTCAGTAACAGTTCTGGTCTGCCTTCCTTTTTTACTAGTACTGTCAAAACTGCCCATGCTTTGGTAAAGGAGAATGTTACATGCAGTCCAAGATTCATAGCCTTGGCTGTTTTGTGTTGACTAGTAAGTGCAGGAAGTAAAAAAAAGGTACATCAGTAGAATCTCTCTACTGCGACACTCACCTGAGATTAAGAGTTGGTGGTGCCCTTTGGAAATGCAGCAGAGAGAGATCGGTTTCACACAGCATTTTATTTGGCTGCTTCCTACTCAGTGTGAGCTGTACTTAATTAGTAGGTCTGGATCCAAGCAATGCAGGAGGCCTTGGCATTACTAGCTCTTAAATGGGACAGGTTGCACAATGAGGTGATGGATAGATGTCCTTTGACAGGAACAGAGCTAAAGCAGTGGGGTTCCCAAAGTGGCTGTAATTTCACACCAGGTCACTGGCAGATGGAGAGGGAATTACTAAGAATTACAAACTTAATTGTACTTGAAAAGATTCTTCTGTGACTATTCTCCTTCTCCAAAAGTTACAGCCTTGTTGAAAGTTTTATCTTCTGTCTCTGAAGTAGGTTAGAGGTAATATCAGTAGACAGGATGCTTTCATTTGGAATGCTTTTCCTTGCTTAATTCATTGCTGCTTCCATGTTCTCCAAAATTGATAATAAAATTATCATTGGCTGCTGAAAACTGTCTCAATAAAAAGAAGGGGAAATGAGGCTTGAAAAATAATGGGTTTATTGTGTGCAAACGTGATTAATGCAACATAATCAGATTGGAATATAGCTTGTGTCCTGGAAACATGGCCAACTTAATGCCAAGATTCGGTGCACTGCAAAAATTTTATTGCAAAATTGCTTATGCTTTCAGCTGTAGCATTTCCCTTCTCATCACAAGGGAAAAGACATGGGAAAGACAGCTTTAGTCTTTCCCAACTGACTCCAAAGTACAACGTGCATAAACAGGTTTTGCTTCCTCAAGTAGGTGTTTGTGTCTAAGCCATCCTTGCAATTTGGAAGAGAAGAAAATTTTTCACACCCTCACCTTATTTTTGAAATGCTTTTCTTTACCTGTTGACTCTGGAAAAGATACACTCAGCCAGAAGGTAGGATTGGCTTGTTGCTGTATGTGATCTGGGAGAAAAGGTGACATCTGAATTGAGAACTGCTTCTTCAATCCATTCAGTATTTTTACTGTAGCTGGGTTGTATCAGTTTCTTGTGTTTCAGTTTCCACAACTGAGAAATGGGACTAATAAATTTGTACAGTGTATAAAGAAAATTCTGGATTGCACAAATGAAAACCAAAGTATAAATATGGGAGTTTTACACATAGAAGTTTAAACTGAATACTTAAAATACTGCTGAGCTTGTAATGTAAACAAGTGCAACGTGTCTGAATGTCAGTTTAGGTGCTGTTACTATCTGTTTTTTGGTACTGGACTCCAATGCAAATGTTCTAATGAGGCTCTCCTGCTGAGGTTAAAGGTTTGCCTTTAGTTTTATCATGATGTAGAGACTGCAGGCTTTGAGACTCTTTTGGGGAGATACTAAACAGTTTTGCTTCTTTCCCAGTTCACTGGATAATGGAGTTCTTTATGTCATTCAGAAATAGTGTGGTGGCTAGAGAAGGGAATTGGTAGATGTGCAACAGTAGCCTTCCAACTGTCCTAGCCAAAACCGAGAGATGCCCTGACTATTTCACATCTGCTGTCTGCGTTTTCACATTTGCACATTGCCAGTTTGACAGGTGCAGATTTTGCAGATTTCAGAGGCTGATTTAGCCATTAGTGTTTTAAAGCTAAAGGCAGATGGAGAAGCTAAATTGTTCCAAGTATGCTTTGAGCTGGATGGCTTTTCAAATACCAGTGCAGTGGCTATTGTCCCTGCTCTCTTTGTGCTGCTGCTCTTCGGAGTTGACCATTTAAAGCTGTGTAATGAGCAAACCGAGGTCTGGAGCTGTGGGATCTCACATGCTGGCGCTGGGAATGGGGAGTGGAGAAAGCATGTGTTGCTTGCTCTGTCCCAGTAAATCACTGACTGACAAACTGCTAATCTGCTGTCTGTGGATTCTTGAAGAATCAGGGTGATAAACAGAAGCTGCTGAAAGAACGAGTCTTCACAGTGCAAGGAAAGTTTCAAAAGCTGCTGCATTCTGTTTTCTTGCTCTTAAAAACATGATAATAACATCAAGATGGGTCAGCAGGCTGTTAGTATACCAACAACCATCTCTCCTCTTTGCCAGATGGCTGTAAATAGGGAAGTTTTTTTAAGTCTAATAGGCCCCTTTATCTAGTAATCTTAATACAGAAGTACTATTAAGTTGCAAATACCGTTGTGATGACTCAAACAGCTTACTCTGTAGGAGGAACCAAAGCTGAGAGTACAGAAGGCTTTAACTCTGAGATCACATGTGTGCTATTGCTTTGTGAATGCCTTATTTTAGCACACAACAGAAAAACTTATGTATGTGGCTTCTTGCCAGCATGGGCACTTGTGCTGCATCTAAGCTCAGGTGCACAGTGTTAAATTAAGTGTAAAGCAGCTTTGGAGGCTCACTCCCTTAAGTGAGAAGAATAAGAAGGTGGATCTGTTTGGACACTGATACATCTGAGTAATGCCTTAGATATAGTGTATTAATGGCTACTATACTTTTAAGTAATTTCCTTCTTATTTCTAGATGCTAGCAAATTATGTTTGAACTTGAAGACCATATACCTATTTCTTCCCTGTTCATAAGTCTTCATTGAAGAACTAAGCCCATAGTTTGGCACAGCAATTTGTTTCCATGGAAATGCAGGGATATTTCCAGTATGGGATTATAGCCCCCAGTGGGCTCTCAGAGAGGTAAATTGTGAAGGCCACTTGTTAAGCACAAAAAAAGATTCTCTTGTGTCAGAGAAACTATAAAGAATTTCCGTAAAAGAACAGGTGATTGTGTATTCATCTTTAAAATATTACTCCAGTTCAAAGGAAAGTTATACCAACTACTAAAATAAACAAATTGAAGTTTCCTTAAAATGCAGAATCTTTTTGAATTGCTTCTCTCAAAATGCAAAATGTGACCTCAGTGCTGCTGTTGTTAACCTCAAGGCATACATTTTGATTCAGCAGAAGAAATCTTTCCAACACTAAGCTCTGTTTTGCCAGCCTCTGAGGCATATCCAAACAGCACAAATCTTTGTTACATCGAAGGCAAACAAAGTGCAGCAGCAGAAAGCTAAAAATATTTGGAATTTACCAACGAGAGCACTAATAAGCCTGCTTTGGGAAGAGATAAAACTGATGATACTTGACAACACTTGTTTTTAAAACAAGTAGAAATGCAGCCCTAGAAACAACCTGAAGTGTAGACCCAGCAATTCACAGCCAAGCTGAATATGCAGTGCTGTGTCAGTCCTTGAAGCAACAACAAATCCTGTCTTTACATATCCTTTTAGCATGCAGAGCAGGAGAACAGGAGCTGATAGAGTTCCAGCTTGGAGGTTTTAGAGCTGAAAGCTGTGCTATGCACTTGGGGATGTTTGCAGGAGCATTAGAGGTAAGGAATTTTCCATTGCTCTTTGGCTGCAGTGGGTGCGTAGCTGCCTCATGGGCTCTGCTGCAACTGGGGACTGCAGAGCCTTGGTGCTGCTTCGTAGGTGAGTGCTGGTTTCCTCCCAGAACCTGTGTTTGGCATCGTCAGGAAAGGGGGCTGCGCAGCCACTGGAGCTCGGATGCAAAAAATTCAATCCTCTGATGGTTAGTGACCCTTGCCTTAGTTCCTGTTATCAGATTTACAGTCAAAAACACCTGTGGTCACAAAGACATAAGTGTAAGATCTGGCTGCTTGTGCTCAGCAGAGCAGCTTGTGTGTTGAGCATACAAAAGTATCCTGGGATGCACCTGGAGGTTTTGTCAAGATATTGATTGCTGATCACTATATTTCATTTTTAATGAAATATAGGAGGCACATTAAATAAATAAGTCTGCTTAAAGCTCAGCTTTGTCTTACTACACAGATCACTTCTGTGTTTGAAAAGGTTTCTTTGGGTAAATGAGAGTTATACTCATTATGGCAGCAGTTTCTTCTCATTTAGATTGAAAAATTGAAAATTCAAAGAAACAAAGCATAATGTTATTAGCCATTTTGTTTATTTGGTACTATGAAAACTCAATTTAAATATAGGCTGAAATGCCACAATTCTGCTTTGCATAATACAGTGCGTTTTTATTTATGGTTTAGTGTTTAAAGTCAAACCCCAAGAGTCAAGAGGACTGGGGTCTGTTCCTGCCTGTTTTTCAACTCATTTTGACTGTAGACAAATCCTCTATGGTCACAGTTCAGCTGAGTTCATAAACAAATGGCAAGTCAGTGATTCACCACGTTCCTAATTGAAAACATATGAGTTGTCCCATGGGTTTCGTTTGGGGTTTCTTGTGGTTACAATTAGGCACGTTTACCACTTTGTCAGTTTGTTTACAGGCAGTGAGCTCCTAGGTCAGCACAGCACAGCACAAAGGTGTTGGACTGCATTGCCCTGCACGCAGGGCACGTGTTTATGTGGGCAGAGATGAACCCAAACTAGTATTGTACACACCAGGGCTATAAACACGAGTGTATGTTTTTCCCTTCATGTCCTGTGAGGATACCGTGAAGTGAAATGCCTGCAGTGGCCGTGGCAGAAGTTGAGGTAAAATTTGATGTGTCTGTGGAAACAGAAATGCGAGGCAAAGGGAGCTGGAGGTTTGTGCTTATCCCTACTCCTGGGATTGCCAATCCAGCTGAGCGTTCGTATGAAGGGTCCTGCAGTACAGGTACTTCTGCAAGGTTTATGGAAAAAACCTTTCTTATGGAAAAGAAACTGCTCTGCTTGATTTCCAGGGCTAAGCAGCAGCACCTTGCCAGGCTGTGCAAGCCAGGCGTGAGTCTGGGCTTCCGTCAGAGCTGAGCAGTCTGACTCCACTGTCAAAACTGGCGGTAGTTAACACTCAGGTGTGAAACTTAAACATGACATTTCAGATTCCTTCCTGTGTAAGTAACGAATTATTTTAACGTAGAGAGCAGCATAGCTTGAAATGTTACCATCTCCCTTTTGTTATGTTTAACTGACAGCGCCTGGCGATACCGCCCTGGTTAGAAAAGGCCCTGTGTCACAGAAGCTGAAGTCATTAGTATTCTAGAGCAGAAATCCTCCTCTTTTCTAACTATATATGAAAACTGGCATTGCTCTGTAATGAGTTATGCAGATAGATACCCTGAAAGTAGGCTCACTATATAGAGGTCAGATAGCATTCCTCACTACTTGGTTACTTATGAGGATCTTCAGACCTTTGGCCCTACAAATGAGAGTTTCCTCAAACTTCAACAGTATGTGAAATGCCTGCCCAACACTTCCTAGTACATTTAAGTGGTATTGTTGCTTCAGTGCAGTTTGTTTTTTGATTAAGCCCAGTGTCCCAAACCACCTCCGAGACTAGTCACTTGCTGTTTCCCTCTGGATTCTCAGCTGGAGTTGCAGGTCAGGTGATCAGAAGTGGCAGGCAATGAGTATTTGGTGCTTGTGTGAAATAGCCAGCAGTGTGGTTGATCGTGGAGGGGTGACTGTCACAGACACAGTGTAGTGAGCACTAAATGCTCAGCTCTGTGCAGAGGAAATACTGACAGAATGGAGAGCTCTGCGGATAGATCTATCCCTTTTTGGGACACCAGTCTAGGATCTCATTTGATAGACATTGTTTTGGCAGGATACATAGATACTTGTACTGTTACAGGGGACAGGGTTGTAAAAGGGGATCTTGGTCCTCAAGGCTTTAACTAAGCCCTTTTTGTCAGCACAACATTGATATAAATGTGCTTCTAATACATACGTGCATTATTATTTATTTGTGGTAATTCAGAGCAGCACTTTGATCCTGCTCTTTAAGTCAGGTTTGTGTAATTTCAGAAATGTATTTGCACAAGCTTAATTATGCATGTTGTGCCTGAGACATATAAATCTGGATACTAGCTCTCTACCTGCCCATGTATGTCCTTAACTGCCTGATTTGCATGGCTTACTCACTGGAGAATAAGCAGCAACTGAAATAACCTGGTTTTAGTTATTTTACTTTCATTTCTTCAAGACTTAACACAAAGTAGTTGGGCTGCATTTCCTGTGCTTCAGAGAGAAGGCAAAACCCCATGCGTTATCTGTTTTGGCTTATCTGTCTTCGTGTGGCCTCTGGAGAATCCAGATAGTGGGTAACATTTCTGAAGACTGAGTGTTTGTTGAAGCTTTTTGCAACCCTCTGGAGGAGGTCGTCACCTCTAGTTTGAGAAATACTGATCTTGTCTGGACACCTGAAAGTCAAAAGCCAATTATTTTCATCTGCCAACCAAAACAGTGGGGGTAGACCAAGGTGTTTCAATTCCCAAGAGGCTTATCAGTGGCTAGGACTGAGGACAGTGTGGACAGTGCTCCCAGCACCTGTGAGGGGAAGGAGTCAAGACAGTCTGTGCCCAGGGGGTCAGAGCAGGCAAAAACAGCTGCCCCCATGAAGTCCCCTGCTAATGTGGGTTTTTGGTGATATTGCAAGCACCTTTCCCTGGGCTGCTCTTGCTTTCCAGCTGGGAGGAAAGGTAGGTGAGGATTTGGCTGATGGAAGGGATGAAACTCCTTCAGGAGGTGCTAGGGCATCCTAAGAGAGCGCTCAGGCAAAAGAGAGTGACATATGGGCAAAAACTGGAGGCAGGGATGAATGTTACTTCAGGTCATGATTTAGTGGTCCTTGCCCTGCCTCTCCACCCAGAGGAGCTGCTCACTCTGCGGGCTTCTGTTGTTGCAGTGACTTCCTGAGCTCGTTTTTCCCTTCCTAAATCAGGATGCTGGCAAAGGGGAGCTGCTTCCTCAAAGCTGCCTCAGTGGTGTGGGAAATCAGCATGTTGTCACTGTTCTCAATTCAGGGCTTTTACCAGCACCAAATCCATAGTGGTCAGAAATGACTAGACTGGACTGGCTTGCAGGTGTGCAAATACATCTCACAAAGAGGAGACAACTGAAACAGTACGAAAAGCGTGGTTATTGCAGCTTTAGCTCCTGCTTCTCTCCTAAGATACATGACTACCCTGTAAGGTGTGTCAGCAAGCCCTGGAACAAACAAGAAGCTGCCCTGCCTGACTTAGAAATATCTGTGTGTGTGGAGGAGAAACAAGGGAAGATATGGGCAGCACTTGAAGAGCTGTCTCCTCCCTACAGCTTAGATGGAGCCATCACATGCACTAGAGCCTTCTCCAGCTATTAATTTTGAAACAAAACAGGCTTTAAACGTTTATTTTCGGAGAAGCCTTCCAGGAGATCTGCATACTTCTGTGGGTCCTTTTTTAACATCATTCCAACTCAGCTTTCTATTTAGTACAAATTGGATCTCAGAGATAATTCTTGATTACTCTGTGCATACCTGGAAGTTGCAAAATAGCTCTGGTCTTCTTACTGTGTGTACTTGCAAACCAGTGCACTGCAGTACAGTGCAGCACTATGTGCAGGTTTGGTGCTGGTTTGTCCTGCAATGCTTTGCCCATAAAAGCCCAAGCATAAGCATTTTAAAGTGTACAGTTGATTGTAGACCTGCTACGTCTGACCTGGTGTGCGAGGTTCTTGCTGGGAGCACCTTCAAGATGTAGGGCAAAATTCTCTTCTCAGGTTCCTGGAGTAGCTCCTGACTCCGTCTTCCAAGTCTCCAGTGCTGACACATACAGGCGTTTTATGGTGCAAAAGAAAGTAAGCACCCTGAAAGGAGTAATCTGCCACCGACTGAGGAATGAACAATAATGGGGCAAATCCCCAAAAAGAGCATGAGACCATTTCTTGAACCAGTTGCTCTGCGTCTGAGAGAAACATGAAGGGTTTGTGTCACTTGGGCAATGTGCTTGTAGCCTCCTACTCCTAATTATCCCTGAGCTGATGATCTAAGACTGCTTTGTGGATATGAGGACAGAATTTTGCCTGCAGGATGCACGATTTCCAACTGTGCCTCTTCTATAAATCAGTTATAAGTGTATTTGGAATAAGTGCCAGGCCAGCTTCTGAGCTTACCAGAGGACAGAGCTCCAGCAGACAGAGTCCCACATGGCACAGAGCTGTTGCAGTTTTAAAATCAGTCTGATTTTTTTCTTTAACAGGGGAACCCAGTGTAACTCCGTCAAGCCTGGAGTGACACTCTGAATCTGCATCTGCCTCATGTGAGTTAAAATCCTGGCAGCAGCATTTTGCATAAGCTGGAGCCTCTGTAGAGAGCTTTTTTTTCTTTTTTTTTTTTTTTTTTTTTTTTCCTTTTCAGGAAGGCTATAAAATTGTTACTGTATGTGTCTTGGCAGCAAAGGTAAACACAACCACACAAATGCATGAGAATGCATACCTTACTGCACAACCCCTGCTCATTCCAGATCAGCTTCCCTCCTAGCACGTACTGTGGAAGGGATGCCTGCACTCATCACAGACCTGAAGGCTTGCAGCGTTCACTCCCGGGGTACTGCTTTTTACTTTTTGATGGTGTAACGTTAAGCCAAGTGATGGTATGAAGGGGAAGCTGAAATACTGTTCACTGGCTTCTGTTTTTTTAAAACCTTTGGTTGTTTCTTTCCACCCTGGTTGCATAATCCATGAGCACTGGGTGCTGATTGCCCTGTGTTGAAGCATTTGCCTGTGTTGGAACCCAGACCATTAAAATAACATTTCCTCTGGGTCTGGGGACTTGGCATGGTGGCAGAGACATGGCCATCGAGCAGTAAGAAAGAGAAAAAGAAATCAGAATAAGTTGTAGCATGTGCTTTGGTTTTACTGTCATCCCACATGTGCTGGGCAAGGACAGTCTGAAAATTGGTTTGCGGCTCTACCTCTTCCCCTGTCACAGAGCTGGGGATGGTTGTAGACTGGGCCCTTCTCAGCTGGGTGAAAGAGCTGAGCACGAGAGACACTGTATGGCAAATGGCTGAATTCATGCCATTGCCATGGCACACAAATTATCTCCAGTTGTGGAATCAACAACCAGATCCGAGGGAGGGGATATTTCAGCAAAGTTTAAAACTAATTTTTCATCATGCAGCTGCAGAAAAAAATACTGATCTTTCCTCTATTTCCTCATGGATGCCTGAAGTAAACCAAACGTGAGACAGAATGACCAGCCTGGAGTACAATAATGAAATACATTTTATTATCCAGTAATAACGTCTATAACTAGGGCATCTTCCCTGAATGTGCAGTTGCAGCAGTGTTATCCTGTTCAGTGTTTGATCTGAAGGAGGTGGATTGTGTGTTTGCCTGGAGGAAGCTCATGTTACTGACACAGGCTCACCAGAAGTGTCAGAGGGTTTTGGCTTGATGCAGCAAGCGCTGTGGTGTAGGGTGCTGTCAAGGTGGGCTCAGTGAGCTCTTTTTCTCTTCCCAGCTGTGTGTTCAATTAAAGGAAAATTTGTCTTGAGCAGTAAGTATGCTGGTAACTAGAGAACATTTATATCCCTTTTAGGAGTCCAGTTTCCTGTGTCTCCGTTTAGTTCATGTGTCAAGGAGAAGGCTCTTGTTTTCCAGATATTGTGGAGTAGTAGAAAAATAGAGAAGGGATCTGAGGCATGAATGAGCTAATAGTTTTGTTTTATTCAAAGAGACGTCAAGGAAGCAAAATCTAAAGCTTGAGAGGTAAGGGGAATGACTGTCCCTCAAAAAGAAACATTCAGATTAATCCAGTTGCAGTACTGCCTCAGCAGAGACTTGGAATGATGAAGGCTGAGGTTGATATTTGTTCTTCAGCATTTTTCCTAATGGTGCTTCAACTTGTTTCCTTGGAGAGTTAAACGGAGGTCTGTAGTGATTAAGGTAAGACAGAGAGGCAAATACAGAAAGGAAGAAGTGGAGTGAGGGCATTTTGTGAGCAGCTGACCTCATGTCCACCACAGGTGTTCTCTGGTGGAGTGTTAGTTAACAAGATACACAGATTATTCATTCTAACAGAAAGCCCTCCAGTTTCCCTGGAAAGGTTCTGCTGGAGCTGTTGATAAACCACTGCTGGTTGTCCAGAGGAGATGCCAACATGCTCCTTGAGGTTCCTTGTGTCTGGGCAGCATCATGATGGTTAGTTCAGAAAGAGCAGGGTTTCCATGGAGAAATGTTTGTCTGGGAGCAATGTTTTATGGATTAAGTTGACAACAGGGTCAAATTCCCAGGAAGCTAATGATGAGGAGTGCAGCAGCTTCATGGACAGAGCAGGGGACTGGAGTCTGCTTCACATAAAAAGAAGTTTTACAGTGCCTTCACCTTCTAAGAACACATGCAGGTATATTTGTAATCATTTTCCTGGGGAATTGCCTCTACTGTCCTGCATCAGAGGAATTCCTTTTTCCAGATGATGCTCTGGTGTCAGTCTCAAAATTTTGTTCATCACCTAACTGGCTATTGCTCCCTCCAGCTCTAGCTCACTCCCCAGAATTGCCTTCTCAGTCACTGATTTCTTCATTAGCTGTATTTGTTATTGCTTATTCCTATCTATAGCCTAATCAACCCTTCCTTTCCTAAAGGACAGAAAAGACTACGTGCATTGAATGTTGTTGATGTTTGCCATTGGTGTAATCTTGCTTGAAGATTTCGATAACTGCTTTATTGATTTGTTATCTGTTTAAGACCATTACAGGTTTGCTTGTTATGTTTTTAATGCTCTTAGTTTAATGGAGAAAATTAGCTATTAGGATTCTGGTGCTTTTTGGATTCTTAAAAGATGTGGGAGCCTTCTGTCACAGTTACTATGATCTGAGTCTTTTGACAGTCTTGCTTTGTCTATAGTCCTTGCCTTCTTAATATTTTTTTTTAGTATTTTATATATTGGTTTTCTCCTCTCAGATTGAACTTCTGTATCCTGCAGGGTATATATATGCTGGTGATTAGCTGGGCAGTATAGATGATTGTATTAATGTATATTGTGAGGCCCACAGATGTGCTAGATCTCTGTCAGGAAAAGGAATCAGTCTTCTGATGAGTGTACTGTGTAACTTGTACATGTTTGTATTTTACTCAGCTGAATTTGAAATGTTTAAGTGTTTGAGACAGTTGGGCCCACTGAACTCATGGTAGTTCTAGTTGCAGTAAAGGATTGTATTTATCTTAGGACCAGTTTAAGACAGTGACACTGTGGTGTCCCATCCTTAAGGGAAAGGGAGCATGCAAGTTATTTAGGTGCTTATGGTCGAAAGGAGTGATGGAAGTCAGAGGGTCTGCAAAGGTTTATAGAGTTTTATTAGTAAATTGCACGCTTGGCATGGAAATTTACATTAGTTCCTGACCTTTTAGTATAAGCACACCACAGTGGGTTTTGGATAAAGGGATAAGGGTGAAAGGGTAGGGGGGGTGAAAGAAGGGGAGGGGAAGGGAGAGAGAGAGGGGAAGGGGGAGATGGAGATATGAAAATGGAGAGATGAATTAAAGAGAGGGAGAGAGAGAAAAAAAAAGGAAGAAAGAGAGGAAAAGAGCCAGTCCTGGCTCCAGCATTGATCCAGCTGATGGGGTGTCCAGGGTCCCTGTGCACACATACCTGGGCTTTCTGGGGGTACCTTTTTATAGATAAGTTGTCTCCACCTGGGAGATAAGTTTCATGCTTTCTATGCTAATTAGTTATCATGTGCAGTCCATTCTTCTAGACCTTTCCGGAAATGGGTCGGAGGGCTTTGAGAGTCTTAGGTGGTCTTGATCTCCCCCGTACAGTCCATGCCTATTTCTTGACCTCATTCCTGCGCTTGAGCTGTGCTTATCTCCAGGAGCCAGAACAAGGATGTTTGTCCTAGGAAAGTGCTGTACTACCACTGTATGGCCCCTTGTCCAGCCACATCCTGTTCTTTCTCACAGCATGTTATTACCAACAATCCTTGGTTGTTATTACCAAAAATCCTTGGTTGGCTCCACGACTGTCCGGCTATTGGTGTTTGAGACATGCACATTAGCCCCTTATCTCCTGGGCTTCTACAGACATGCAGCGAGTGTAAACACACCACCAGAGGAACACAGTGATTTCCATCTGTCGTGATTGCATTTTAGATGTTGAATTAATGATCTGATTAAACAGTAACATTTGCAGTACATGGGAAGGTCAATTGCAGGAAGAAGACAGGCCGGATGGTAGGGATGACTTGGTTGAACAAGTCCATTTCCTTTGCGTTGAGCGAAGGTGCGTGTCACAGATGAGCAGCTCCTGTGGCATGTGAGAGCAGTGAGCTTGCTTAAGAGAGTAGCATTTTGATGCACAAGGGTAATAGCTAACAGATTTTTGCAGTACCATATGGTGTTATTAACAAACAAATCGTATGTTAACTTGACAGCTCTACCTTCAAGCTTACTTAGTCTGCAGCAAACATTAATTCCCCCGAGATGAAATCTGGAGCAATATTAAGCTTTGGGATTGTATCCAGAGCAGTAACAGTAGCACAGCAGTGATGAATGTCAGGCTTTCTAACCTCCAGTATATGGGTTCCCTCAATTTATTATCAGCTTTGTGAAAACACAGCAAACCAAAACCCGATTGGAACAGGTGGGACAGGGAGCGTTCCTGCATCTGCCTAACGGCACTGCAGGGAGGGGAGCTGCCATTTGAAATACATTTTTTCTGATGCAGAGAGCTGTGATAAACTGATGGATATTTCATCTGATGCACTCTGCTGCTGAAATTCGAGCTGCAGCTTTGCTTTGCTGCAGCCCTGGGGCATGAGCTAATTCCGGGCTGGGAGACCCAAGGCAGGGAAGGGCAGGAGGAAAGGAGGGAATGTGGTATGTGGAGGAGGGAGGAGGGCAAATGGGTACATTACTTTTAATTGCCTTCTTGTTTAACCCCCTAGCTGTTTTCAAATTTTCTAACTGAAATCTCATCTTGGTACAGTGTATAAATCCCCTGAATACGAATCTCTTGGATTTGACCTGACCGTAGAAAGATTAGTTTCCATTGGATACCCTCATGAGCTGCTCAATTTTGTGTATGATCCTGCATTCCCTACCAGGTAAATGACTAACAGATACCAACCCAGCCTGCTTGAGGCTTTGAATACTTGTTCTGTAAAGTTCATAGGCGACATGTGAGGCCAGGTTTTCAGAGCTGTGGCTGTGAAGCCTGTGGCTAACCACAGATCATGGGGAAGGAAGCAGACTGATCCAGTATATGGAGGGCCTTTGCACACATGAATCCATGCCAGCAAAGAGGGAGCATGGAAGAAAAAGAACCCTACTGAAAACATGGTCCAAAAATAGCCTTTCAAAGCAAAGACAGCAGAGATACAATTGGATTGGGAGTGAAATCAAAATGAGGGGGAGAAGGAGCTGTTACTGTTCAAGAGGCTGCTAGGATGTCTCAGAACGTTTTTCTTTAATGATTTTAATTAGTAGTGTCCTAGTGCATAAGAGATCCTGAAAATTAAGCTGACAGTAAACAATAAAAATGGGATTAATCCAGTTCATCTGTCTAGATGAATCAAACATCAAAAGCATTTGATTTAATAACTTTTTGATTTCATAACTTTGCAGAAAGTTAATGGTGCAAAGTTACTGAATTCCTACATTTTGTCTTTTGGTGGCAGAGGTGAAAAGGACATTGCTTGTTTTAAACAAAGTTGTGGATCCAACTCTACACCTTTAAGTTCTTTCCACTTGTGCCTTTGCTGGATTTTGCTTTTTTGACTCCTTTGGAGCTTCTTTACAAAAGACCAGTTCAGAGGGTCTGTTGGCTTGTTCCAGTTTCAGTCTGGCAGCCTCCTTCCTTTCCTCCTCTCAGCATGTTTTACACTGAGACTGCTGCTGGTTGTGCCCTTGCCCGTAACAAGGCAGTAGCCCTTCACAAACCTGTGATGAAGACTCCATTAAATCTACTGCCTTCATCCCAGGGAGGGGACAGAAAGGATATCTCTGTGGGAAGACTACCTTCTCCAGATACAGGCTGCTAGATAAGTGAAACAGAGTTTTGCTGGAGTCAGAGCTGGGAACGTCCAAAGCATTTTGTGCCATAGTTACATGCCCCATCTGGCTCAGTCTGTGACAGTGTGATGAAAAAGAGGAGAGAAATTTCTTTATGGCACCTCACTCTTCCCTGCAGCCCAGCAGGTGTGTCAGGGAACCACAAACACAGGTGTCAGATTTGTGACCCTGTGGAAGAGGCCCACAGCCTCCCTGGTACGTGCATAGCTAAGCTTCTGCCGGGTTAAGTGGTTCTGCTTTCAAGGCTGTGGGGAGCAGATCAGGTATCTCTTTCACCTGGAGGTGTAGGCCTCTGGTTGCTCACCTCCCACCAGGTAAAAGAGATAGTAGGGACCCCATCTGCAGAATAACAGCAACTCTGTTCTGATGCCCCACGCCAAGTAAGCAAGCTGTTCCAGAGCTGTTCTAGCTGCTAATAAAGTGATTACCACTTAATATACTCACTTCTTCATATCTAAAATTGCTTTCTTAACAGAGGCCTGGTGTTTGATACCCACTATGGAAACCTGCTGAAAGTTGATGCCTATGGGAACCTCCTAGTATGTGCACATGGCTTTAATTTCCTCAGAGGGTGAGTGCCAACTCTTTGCTGTTCTTTTTGACTTAATACACTCTTTTGTGTCACTGATCCTTAGGGCACCCATTGTATAAGGAGTCGCAGGGACTCCACTAACAGCAGATGCTGTGCTGGTGTTCCTACAGCTCCGGGATTAACTAGGGATGCAGTGAGGGTCTCAGGCACAGCAACAGCTCAGGTGTTTACAGTGGAAAGATCTGTACTGGCACAGAACGTGTGCTGTGGGGAAGGATTGATGGGATAATGCAGGGGCTGTTCACCTGTCCTGGCACAGTTCAACATCAGCAGCTTATCAGTTAAGATAAAGCCATTGCATGAGGGGTGCTGGGAGCAGACAGGACCTATGCCCTTTGAGGCTGTCCACTCCACAGTCAGTGCTACGAAACTTTGAGGGCCTGAGCTGGCTTGGGGAAGGAACAAACTTGCTCTACCCCTTTGTGTTTCTGACCTGTGAGGGTGTCAGAACTGAGCATTGCATGCCATTTCCTGCAGCCTTCCTTGGATACTTGTGTTTCTCTTGTCCCAGAGAAGGTGCTTTAGGAAGCAGAGAGGACTGCAGAGCCACATGCCTGATGTGTCCCAGCAAATCCCCCCTCCCACATCCCTGCTGCAAGGGCATATGGATGGAAGGCAAGGCAAGCTCAGGGCCCCCAGGGTGACAAGCTTTTTCATTGCAGACATGTAAGTCCTTGCATCAGGAGTCCAAAATTTAGAAAAAGCCCTTATATATGCACTCAGCTTCCTCTTTGATCCTGAAGTGATCTTCAGAAGCTCCAGAAATTGAGGAAACCAGAATAATGAAATTCCTTCCATCATCGCCACCCTGCTGAGTAATTCAGAGGGCCTCAGGCAAACCTCCTGCAGCAGAGCCCTGTACCCCCCTGCTGAAAGCTGCTGGGAGAGTGGAAAGCAACACATGGAAAGTGGGGGAGAGTTTAAGATAAGCAAACAATGACAGTACAGATGATTTAAAGCATCCTCATAGCAGCAGCATGGGGTTTAAGGTCTAGCTGTGGACTCTCAACCACTCTGTGTCCCTGTGTGGGCTCTGCTCAGTTTGCTGACTCAGCAGTGAGGGCTTTGTCCTGGCTCTGCCGGAGGCAGCGTGGCCAAGGGAACACCAGTGGATGCACTTTTGCTCCTGTGCCGACAGTGCATGTGGGAAAGCTGGGTGTTGATTAAAGCACAACAGTTAGTGGATCCTGCTGCAACTCTGTTTTGCAGGTCAGCACATTTTATCCTTGTTATGTTTTGCAGTTTGATTCTTCTCCACCTTCTCTCTTCTCAGGCCTGAAACACGGGATCAATATCCAAATAAATTTATCCAGAGGGATGACACAGATAGGTTTTACATTCTGAACACGTTATTCAATCTACCAGGTGAGTCTAATATGAGCCAACACAAGCCTCTTTCTGTGCATTTTAAGCCAATAAAGCTTTGCTAATGTCATACTCTACTTATCTGTTTGGGTTTTTTTACATGAACTTTCTTCCTTTGTGCACAGGGCCTAAAGTTGTCTGGGCTCTATGTTATCCTAGTGTTAAAATCTTGTTCTTTTTCCTTGCAGAGACCTACCTGTTGGCTTGCCTAGTGGATTTCTTTACTAACTGTGACCGGTACACGAGGTATGTTTTCCCTCTGCTTCGAGGTGCTGTTGGAACAGTAAGATTGTTACTATACTATATAAAGAGCAATACAGCACAGATGGAGCTGTTCCTAATATTAGTGAAGGCCCCTCAAGAGGTTTTGGTGGGGAAAAGTTCAGCCCTCATAATTTAGTGGTGATGAGTTGATCTGTGTGTACAGAAGAGGCTGGTTATGAGGATTTCCTTCACGGGGTACATCAGTGTCATCATAGTGACTGACACTGGTAGTTGGGGCAGCTTCTAAGACTGCACACTCCTTACAGGGTGGTTACAGGCACCATTCAGTTCATTTTGAACCCCTTGGAACCATGTTTCAACTGGTAACTGAAAGGCTGAATTTCCTCAGAGAGTTACTGGAAGACCCTCATGTCGTAATTGAGGATGTTGCACACTTAGAGGTAAAATGCTCAGGCACAGTCTGGTGTAAAAGGCTGTTTGTGCAGCATGAGTATTTACCTAGCTTTAAAAAAGGTATAAACATAAAAACAAGCTGCAGTTTGAACTGGCACATGTGAATGCTGCTGTGCTACTGACTCATGTGATGGGTCATCTTTCCATATTATGTGAGCGGAAGGCAAAGGTTTAATGGCACTTCACGTGGGAGCAGAGGAACTGTTTATGCTGACAATCCGTGAAGTGAAGTATCCTTTCTCAGGACAGGCATGATGATTGCTGTCAAAATAAATACAGCTCTGTGTAATCATCCTTGAGTTCTTCTGATGCAAGCTCTCATGGGTGTCTTAAAGATACCTCCACATAATGTCTCCTGTTAACTCTAACCATTCTGAACACAGAAGTAGTTCCTCCTCTCAGCAGCATTATATTTAGTTGATTTCCATGGCACCCCCTTTAGCACTGGAAAGAGGGAGAAAGAACAGCACTCTGATTGCTCCCTCATTACCATTCATCTTTAGTAAAATGCTGCAAGCTGCACAGTCCCAGTCTTTTTCCTTGTAATACTGTGGGTGAGAAATAAGAGTTGCAGTCACAGAAAGCTGTAGTACTGCTGTGGAGGCACAGACATTCTTGAGTAACACACAGATCCTGTTAAACTCTGGTTGTAGCCTTCTTTCAAGTCTGAGCTGTGATAAAGTAGTAGATAAGAAACCGTTACGGTAAAATGAAAACACAAGCTCCAAACAGCATTTTGAACTGTCTCTCTCCTTGATGTGTTTCTTAACTGTTGCAATTGGCTGCTAAAATCTTTCTTCTGTCTCCTCACAGCTGTGAAACGGGGTTTAAAGACGGAGATCTCTTCATGTCCTTCAGGAGCATGTTCCAAGATGTCAGAGATGCTGTTGACTGGGTTCATTACAAGGTGATTGCAAGAACTTCTGGGGACATCTGTAGTTGTAACTGGGTTTAGATGGGCTGGTTTGTAACTCTTAAGATGTGCTATACCTCTATTGGGCAAAAGCCCTGCTTTGCCGCCTAGTGAGCAGATAATAAATTACAATTGTGAGTAAGTCAAGATCTCAACTGCCCTCCTAGCATGGGAACATATCTAGCTTGGCTTCTTATTCCTTTTTATTGTGCCCAGATTCCATTTCTGTACTTTAATTCATGGGGTTTAGAGCATGATGCCATGAGGGTATTTGCAGGTGAGGTCCACAACTTGTACATTGTCCTAATTATTAAAGCAGTATTCTACTGCCAGTTGTTTACATTGGTACTGTCTTATGTTGCCTGAAAAGTACCTGCATTAAAGAGAGAAATACATCATCTGTTCTCTATTTAGAGAGGAGATGCAGTTCATCTTCTTCACACAGTTTTACACAAATTTAGAGTAAAATTTTGTAAATATTAACATCTGGTTAAAGACCTGATTTTCTTATTCTCTCTCATTTAAGGTGTCTGTTGGGTGGGATAGAGAACCATCACAAGATAATGCTCACAGTTTTACTAGTGGTGGTCCTTTTAGCCATGCAGAAGTCAGGAATCTATTTTTCTTTCCTTATGCAGTGTTGTGTGATACATGTTGGAGTTGGCCTTTGACTAAAGCATTATGGTCAATGTTGGAGACAGGTCATTAACTGTCTTGTTTGGTATGGCAAATCTATTTTTTGTTTGTTTCTATTGTATTCCCTTCTGAAAGGGTTAAAATGCTGTTGAAGTGGATTATTTACCATGGTGAGGGAATCGATGGATCACAGAGTTTGTGATGGTCCCTGCTACTCAAAGCCTCTCATCTCTAGAGTCACTGGTTCAGATTCGCCCTGGTTTGTACTTTCACAGCATTTTAAAGTGTGAAAGTTGGCATTACTTTGATGTCTCTTACATCCTAAGTTTCCATTACCTCACTGGGTTCTGTTGTTTCTATTTCAGGGATCGCTCAAGGAAAAGACCCTTGAGAATCTGGAGAAGTATGTGGTGAAAGATGTAAGTGTGAAGTTACTTTACTTGTGCTATGTGACATTCTGTACTGACTAAGCAGGCAAGAAATAAACATGCTGATTTGCTTTACTAAATCACAAAACAGATAACACTGTGATTTCTATTGTAATAACCAAAGACAAAGTAGAAAGTTCGGGTGCAGCCTTTATCCTGAGCCAGTGATCCACGTGATTTCGTATTGATGTGCACGTTTTTTACGTCAAATATAAAAGCCAGAGGAAATGTTATCATGGGACACAGGTGAATATGCTGGCAAGGCTCGTTTATTTCTTTTGGTGGTGAAAGCAGCTGTGTTCCCTGCCCACATTTCTCTGCCTGAGCAGACCTCTTTCTAAAAAACAATAGCTGAGCATCTCTTTAGACAGAAGTATTCTTTAGCCACCCAACCAACAGACACTTAACCATGAGGGACTAAAAAAGGTCCTGAAAGACTCGCCCATGTCCAGTCTCTTGATAGCCCCAAAATGTGTGTTCAGCACATCTAATGGAGCAAGCTGCAGTGATTCCCTTACTTTTGCCCCCCTGCAGTGTGCAAGGCCCCTCTGGACCACTTACAGTATCATTATTCTTTAGTCTAGATGAGCTCTGTGGTATAGTATCACTTTAAAGCAGTTTACCTTGTTTCTAGTTCCATGCCTACAAAATTCTTATGAAACTGTTCTGTGAGGTAATCAGCTATTCTGGCAATGGACTGAGATTTCTGATTCAATAAAAATAGCCCCGGGAATAAATTCTCCCTAATTTGAGGTTGGAATTATAATGCATTCCAACCTGTGGCTCATGTGAGCTCAGATTTCACCTGCCTCTGGGCCCATTTCGGGAACGGACTTGGAGCTGGAGCAGATCAGTGGGAGCAGCACAGGGTGCCTGGCACTGTGGCTGGCAGAGGCACCACAGCTCTGCTGAGCCCTTCCCCTCGCCTTCCCCTCCCCTGGGCTGTGCTCTGGAGGGGTTACGTGGATGGACCAGCAGCATTCCTGGCTCTGGCCAGTACAAAGCACGTGAGTTTGCTTGCTTGATGGTTTGGTTTGCTTTATTTTTTGTCGGGTGGGATCATAGATGGGAGTGTTTTTGCCATGATGAATGCCTGTAACTTTTGTGACTTGTATGTCCCTTGGCTTTCAGGGAAAGCTGCCACTACTGCTCAGCCGCATGAATGAAGTGGGGAAGGTGTTTCTCGTCACAAACAGTGACTATAAATACACAGACGTAAGTGCTGTTTGAACTGTTGTGTTGGTTTATCACGGGATAAGCAAAAGCCAGCCATTCATTTGTTGTATGGGTGTTGGTGGGACATCATCTGGGGGAGAATCGCTTGTTCTGTGATCTACAAGTAGGATGGTTTGGTGGTGGATGCAGATTGTCTCGAGTCATCTTTTGTAGTCCTGGTTCTGGAACCAACCTAACATGGGCCTGGGTTAAGTCCCTCTGTGCCTCATTCAGATCTTCAGCAATTAAAAGGCTGAAAAGGAAAGTGATACTCGTTTTGGATTTCAGCATCCTTTAAAATGCAGAAGTTCCCTTTCAAGTGAGATAGTCTGAGTATGAACAGGTCACCAAAGCCATGGTCCTGGAGAGGCCTAAGAGCCAGAAAGGGCTGTCTGCTAAGTTGAGAAATCAACATGGTTACTTCAGCTCCAGGTGAATGTCAAGATGTTGCAACACTGCCTATCTGAAGATTTATATGCTGTTTTAAAGCATTTCAAGATATACCTGAGGCAGTGTGCAGTTTTCTGAGGCAGCTGTGTTACTTGATTAAAAAAATTAGTGGTTTAATTCCTGTCACTGTCCTATTCCATTTATTTTGTCTCCAGATCTTATGCTGACTTTTGTGTAAATTCTGAAAATAAAGTTCTGTAATCTGAAAAGATAAAATCAGAAAAGTATGCTTTTATAAACTACACAAACATATGTTTAAAAGTACATATTTAAATTCCTTCTCTCTTTCAGAAAATTATGACTTACTTGTTTGACTTCCCACATGGACCAAAGGTATGTGAATTCTAGACTGCAGTTGCAATAGCAACTGATGTGCCTAATTATCTGTGTAGCTGGAAAGCATTTTAATCCTGCTTCATCGGCTGCATGGGATTAGTTGCTTTAATCTGGTTAAAATACACTTGCTGTTTTGTGTCCTGTTTGAATGGGATCAAAGCAAATACAATATAACAAAGAGAAAAGAGGCATCATCTGGTCTCAAATGATAATCTGTGTTAATGATAACATTATTTTAGTGATAAAACATTTTAACTGTGGCATTTTGCAGGCAGGTTTCTTAGAAATAATGTGCAACATTTTAGATGTTGTTAAAAAAAGCCTTGATGGAAAGGAAATAGTTTTATAAAACAGCAGAAGTGTTTATGCCTGATTGTGCCTTGGCTATGGTAACTCCAGAGGTTTTAGTCATGCTTTTTTTTGTTCTTC
The DNA here is from genome assembly GCF_009829145.1 of Chiroxiphia lanceolata. NCBI lineage: Eukaryota > Metazoa > Chordata > Aves > Passeriformes > Pipridae > Chiroxiphia > Chiroxiphia lanceolata. The sequence goes on from NC_045644.1 coordinate 13,175,841, forward strand.
TGAGGTCAAAACTCAGCCCTGCAACTTTTGGAGACAGGCTTATGACATAAATTTATACTGCTCTTTCAGTCTCCCAGTAAGATTGGCTATCTCATGCTGAAAAGATGTCTTTTCACACTGTGCTCCAGAAGTAGAAGGTGGCCAAGGGAGACATTTTGAGAGCGTAGAAAGTCACCACAACTGAAAGCTAAAAAAGCTTTTTGCTGTGGTCATGGTCTCAGAAAGTGTGGAAACACGGAGTTATGAAGGCCCAGTGTCCTTTGGGGCAGGGCTGTGATTCAAAGCCATGCTCTGTGGAACAGAGTCAAGGCATTGCTCTTGGCAAAAGTACCAGTATGGCCTTGAAAGGCTGAAGCTGTGGAGTTCATGTGTCTGGATCCATGCAGGATGTCACCTTCAGGAACAGTGGCAGTGGTCTCATTTACAGCACCTCTTTACACAGCAGCTATGCTGGGACATGGATGTTCAGTGCTGTTGTCATGGGCTTGTGGCAGAAGGAAAATACCGTAGGAAATAGTGTTGGCAACCATAATTGTACTACAAGAGGCACGGACTAAGGAATTTTGATGGACACTCATGTTAAACTCCCTGTGGTTGCTTGTGTTGTGCCTGATTCTGCGGGGTTTTTTTGTCTTTGCAGCCTGGGAGTGCCCATCGGCCATGGCAGTCCTACTTTGATCTGATCCTGGTGGATGCACGAAAACCCCTCTTCTTTGGGGAAGGCACCGTATTGCGGCAGGTGGACACGGTGAGTGGTCAGTGGAGGGCACCTCCATGGCTGGCAGGGCTCCTGCACCTCTTGTGTGGCATCTCTCAGTGACAATGGGCAACACAGTGTTTAGACAGGACCTGCGCTAGGGATGGTGGGCTGGAGTCTCCTCTTAGTTATTCCTCAGCAGCCCCTCACCTGGGGCACAGCAGAGCTCAAGGCTTTGCTGTTTCCCTAATGTTCTGCACGTGACAAAAGGAAAAGAATGTGGAAAGGTACCTCTGGGCAGCTTGGGAGTGAGAGACAGACAAAGAGTAAAATAGCAATAAGACAGAAAAGACCCAGACCATCAGCTGTTCAGTACTAACACGTCTCCTTCCTCAGGTGACCGGGAAGCTGAAGATTGGTACCTATACTGGCCCACTGCAGCACGGCATTGTGTACTCAGGAGGTGAGGCAAGAACCCTTCTCGTTCTGTGGAGGGCCTCTGACACGGAAAATGCACCTGCTTTGTCCCTAACCCTGGCCCTCTAAAATGAGCCACACATTTCCTTTTGGCTCCCTGTTCTGAGCCATGCTATTCTTCTCTTCAGGCTCTTCAGACACAGTCTGTGACCTGCTAGGGGCCAAAGGGAAGGATATCTTGTACATTGGAGACCATATCTTTGGAGACATCCTCAAATCCAAGAAGCGCCAGGGCTGGCGGACCTTCCTGGTGATCCCTGAGCTGGCACAGGAGCTGCACGTCTGGACAGACAAAAGCGGTCAGCAGTCAGGCACACCCAGGCCAGGCTTTGCTCTTGCTTGCCTGGTGCTGCACCCCTGAGAGTGCCAGGGCTTAGGGGTGCCTGGGGAGAGATCACCCTGGTTTGCTGCTTCTCCTTTTGTCCCCTTTCCCTGAGTCTGGGTGCTGGTAGCAGGAGCTGGGGCAGCTTTCCATGGGCTGTTCTCAGGGTCACAGGCCCTTCATGTGTGATCAGCCAAGTGCTGCCTTGGCCACAGAGTAAGCTGCAGCTGGGTGAAATTGAGTTGTTCCTTATCCCAAAAACTCCTCCCCCTCTGCCCATATGGAGCCATGGCTTCTCTGGTAAAAAGTATCTGACAAGACATCTGGGTTATTCTCCCTGTAATTCCTGAGCCATGACTGCTCTCCCATCTGCAGGGAGTCCCTGCTCACCATCGGCTTCCTCCTCGTTCCTCCCACTCCCTCTGCTGCTCTGCTGCCAAAGTGCCGTGTGTTTCCCATCCACCAGGGCTACTGCTGTTCTCCCAGGTTTGCCCTTTGGTGTGCTAAATAGGGCTGAGGGTTATGCAAGCTGCCCCATGGCTGGTAGGAAGGTTTTGGTGAGAGCTGCAAAGGTTCAGTCTCAAAACCAAAAGGGCCAACCAGAAACCAAGACCAAAATTCTGCCAGTGGCACAGAGTGTGATTGACCCCTCTCCCTGCCCCATGGCCATGAGGTGCCGTGTTCCCTGCTCCAGTGTCCCTCCCCCACCATGTGAGGGAAGCAGGCAGGGTGGTGGCTTTGCTTTCAACCCTTTTAATTTCAACAGTTTTAACTTACCATTTCCCCCTTTCTTTTCTGGATTTTTCCAGCCCTTTTTGAAGAGCTGCAGAGTCTGGACATTTTCTTGGCCGAGCTATACAAGTGAGTGTTCAAAGTGACAACTTTCCTGCTGCCTCTCCCACCTAAAGAGTGGCACTGACAAAACTGTGGGGTTGTGTTAGCGGCACTGCTGCTGGAGCCTTGACTCAGGCCTGGGCTCTGCCCACGAGACCAACCTTCCCCTCCAGACCAGTCTCCTTCCCCCAAGCCCCATCTCACAGCATCTGGTTCTGAAAGACTTTTCACACCATGTATTTACCTTCTCGCCTGTAACTAGGCATCTGGACAGTAGCAGCAATGAACGCCCTGACATCAGCTCCATCCAGAGACGCATTAAGGTACCAATCATCAAATCCCCTTTTCATCCTTCTGGATCCCAAAGGGCTTGACAACCCAACCCCACTGCTCAGCCCTGAATTGCTTTGCTCTGCCTTTGGGTAGGCACAGCAGGCTTAGCAAAGCCACTCTGTCTTAGCTCACTGGTGTCACTGGCACTCCTGAAAGGCAGCCTGGTCTGGAATAGGGTCCCTTTCCTCCTGCCCACAGCAGCACTGACTGACGGTGCTCACTGCTGCAGCACGTGGCGCTGGCACACAGAGGCTTGGAGGGGCTGTAGCCTCTGGTTCAGCCAGCCCTGAGGGGCCAGCCTGGGGCGAGTGCTGGCCCTGAGCCCGCTGCCACCTTCCCTTCTGTTAGCTGGGGCTTGGCTGTGCTCTCTGTCATGGGATACGAGCACAGAAAGCCTTGCTGGAGATCCTTGCAGGTCTCACGTAGCCCCTAGACCTCAGGGTGCTCCATCGTGGCTCCAAGGTGTTGCCTACGTGCCCCAGGATCTAACCTGCCCTTTCCTTGTAGAAAGTGACCCACGACATGGATATGTGCTATGGGATGATGGGAAGCCTCTTCCGCAGCGGCTCTCGGCAGACCCTGTTTGCCAGCCAGGTGATGCGTTACGCTGACCTCTATGCAGCCTCCTTCATCAACCTCCTCTACTACCCCTTCAGCTACCTCTTCAGAGCCGCCCACGTCCTGGTGAGTTGCAGATCCCAGGGAGGTGGGCAAGGCCCCCAAAGGTGCCTGTGCTTGTTTGTTAACACTTCCACAAGACACAACAGCACCTTGGAGGGCTGGGTGGCATTTGATACACCATCACATTCTGGGGTTTGCTCTCCATGTGTCTCAGGGAGGGGCCCTAGGACTGGGACACCCCTTACCATCTCCTCTCTCTGTTACATGTGCAGATGCCACATGAGTCCACAGTAGAGCACACGCACGTCGACATCAACGAGAAGGAGTCACCGATGGCCACACGCAATCGCACCTCAGTGGATTTTAAAGATTCTGACTACAAGCGGCACCAACTGACCCGTTCCATCAGTGAGATCAAACCGCCCAACCTCTTCCCCCAGGCACCTCAGGAAATCACACATTGCCACGATGAAGATGATGATGAGGAAGAGGAAGAGGAAGAAGAAGAGGAGGAAGAGGAATAAGATGGAAAAGGCAAAGTAAAGATAAACCATGACTCTAGCAGTGATCAGGAATGGATTCCGTTGTTGGGGCCCTTGGGGTGATGGGTTGGGGGTGTGATTCTTGCAAAGGCACATTTTGAAAGTATTTGGAAACTTTTAACAAATTAACACTAATTAGGAGGAGACCCTTGTTTTCGGTTTTGCAGACGGTTCAGAAAGCTGATGGATTCTGCCTGGGTGGTGCATTCAGATTAGACTGCCAGCCCGTGCTGTCATGCTACTCCCATTACATTTAGGGATGCTGCATGTTTCTCCCTTTCCCATGATGTGTTTCATTTGATTTTCATTTGAACAGTGTCCTGTGAACGGTTTTTGCCATTTGTTGCATTCTCTGTGGAGAAAGAAGGGATGTGCTGGGCCCTGCAGGAGACAAAATTATCCAAATCCTGCTGCCCATTGGGTTGCTGCCCTTAACCCTTTGCTCTTGGGTTACATACTCCCCCCTCCCCATGTTAGCCAGGATGTTGCTGTGCCTTCCAGCATTCAGTTTAGCTTCTGCTTTGTGTGAGTTTCTCTGTGTAAGTGGTTCGACTCCTCCGGTCATCAGGGATGGCAGTGGGATTCCAGGTCTAGTGTATCCACCACTGTACACGTTTCAGCTTGTAGACAGACGCTTGTCGCCCTCTCCCAGTGTTTCCAAGTTCTCTTTCACCATCAGCATGTGATGCATGATTTCCAGTGCATTTCTCAAACAGCTGAGCCACACACTGTGTTCTCAACTCCTCCAGTTTCAGCAGTAAATATTAACCCAGGACCTTGAGGCTGCTGCTTTAGCATTACATTACTCACTTTGTGTTCCTTCTGCCTCCTGACCTTTCTGTCCTCTCAGCTTTAAGTGAAGCATCCCAAAGACAAACCCAGTGACCATTTGGCGTGAAAGAGCCTGTTGTGCCAGGGTGCTGCAGGCCACACGGGCCTGCCCTAAACTAGGAAACAGCACATGCCATGGGGCCGGCCCCACAGAGAGAGCCACGAGACTCCGGTCCCGCTGGCAGCTGCCCTTGGCTTTGGCCTGCTGCAGAGCAAGCAGAGCCTCATGCCAGATTGCTGTGGGCAAGGCTGTGTCCCTGGCCAGGGAGCGTGATGGCTGCAGGCTTCTGTGTGGAGACTGGGCGTGTCCCCAGGGATGGGCGTGCAGTCCTTGTACCTGAGCCCGAAAAGCAGCCCAGGGAAGGCATGGGGCCAGCACACAGCTGGGCAACAGTGCCCTGTGGTTTTCCTCTGTGTCATGGGTGCAGCCTCCTTTACTCCAGCCTGTGCCGTTCGCTGCAAAGGGATTACAACAAGGGCCCTCTTGTAACGAATTCGACTGTTGTTTCAGTACCATAAACTCATTTAATTTCTTTTTTCATTTTAAAGTACCTTAGGAGAAAATAAAAAAAAGAAAAACCACACCACCAACATCTGAGCAGGAAACTGCTGCTGTAGTGGCAGTTGTTCAAGTCAATAAATGATGATGTTTCTAAGAAATGCCTGGTGCTTTGTGGCGTGTTGCTGAGATGATAAGGGCTGTGCTGGAGTTGGTGAAAGATGGGGCTAGTCTCTGGGGATCCCAGCAGAATGGGTGACTGGGGAAGATGGAAAGCATCTCTGGGAATTGGTTGTGTGAAGCACTGACAAACAGTGGCTGTGGATCTGACTGTAAGGGCATGTCTGGTCCCCAGATAGCCCCAGGAAGCAGTGGTGGGGTACAAGGCTTTTGTTATCACCATCTGCATCAGCCAGGGAGGCATGGGGAGGGCAGAGAAACATTCTGGCTTGACTACAGAGAGTGAGGAGGAGCTTTTCCATGGCAGAAAGGGCAACATCCCCACCCTACCACTACCTCCAACACTATGTCCTTTGAGGACTGTTTCCCACAGGCATCATGAAGGGCCAACCCCCGACATACATGATGTGTGTGCAGGGTGGCACGAGGGCACAGCATGGCCCATGCTCCACCAGGAGCTGCAAAACTGGTTAAAAAGACAGAAGGCCAGTGCTGCCATGGCTACAGGACTGGCCAGCCTGGCCAAAGGCTGTGCCCACGACAGCTCTGGGCACTGCTGTGCTCAACCCTCACCTATAAACAAACTCCTTGTGCCAACTCAACCACACCTGAGCAGGTTCTCCGTCTGCACCACCACATAAGGACATTCAGTACCAGGGCCCAAAGTGCCAAACAGAAAAGCAACCCTAAATGGCAGCAGCTGGCAGCCAACAACCAACAACTGACTCTTCGGGGATTGCTGAAAACCCCAAACCCAGCACTGAGTCCCTGACACTTTGATTTTGAGATCTGGAGAGCTGCTAACAGGTACCCACAGTAAGGTTGGCTGAGGAAGGGTCTGAGGGAGCTGTTCCCGAGCCCTTTCACCAAAGGCCATGCTGGGCTCTGCTATGTTTAAACTTTGTTTCTCCAAGTATAGCCACTTGAATTTTTTAAGCTTTAGCTCAGCAGCCAGGGAGGCTGTGTGGCTGCAAGAAGGGAGGTCTGGGGGGTTCCGTGCATTCCTCCTTCCAAACCAGTCACCACAAATAGCTCACTCCCAGCCCAGGGCTATTTCTGACTGAGATGGGGAGAAGAGTCTTCAGGGCTGGAGCAATGGAAAGTATTTGACCCTCACTTCATGGTGGGAAAATGTCGGGCAGAGCCTGATGGACACTCAGGCGCTGCTCAGTGCCCAGCCTTGTGCCATCCTCTCTGTCCCCCCACTCTCCCCACAACCTGTTCCCCACCCCAAGCAACAGGCGTGCTTTTACCCACTAGTGGTGATCCCTCCTGCAGCAAAAGCCTGGTGGAAGCAAGGTGAGCATGCAAGGGGACAGGCCTCACCCCCTGCTCTGAGCTCTCACCGACCTGATTCTGATTTCTCCCTTTCCCCACCCCCACACACCCACCCTCCCTGCTCCACAGAGGCCATGGGGGCTCACAGGGGCTGCACGGAGCAAACTATACTAGAGACAGGAGCCCAGGGCTCACTGCCCTCAGCCACAGCCCTGCGGATGTTGTGTGCTGGCCACTGCCAGCCAGTACTAGAAGTACAAGGTCAGTCACCAGACCTGATCCCAGCTCCTCTTGCTTTACACCACCTCCTCACTCAGCAGGACAAAGGCTGCTGCAGCTGAAGCACAGACCCAGAATTGGGGTATGCCCGACCATGATGGAGGGTGCAAAGCCCCATGCCAGTCCCTGACCAGCAGCTACTCCAGCCTCAGGCCTGAAGCCCTGGCACCTGTGTTGAACATGGATAAGGCACTTCTGTAGGTGCAGAGCCACCAGCCCACCCCAGCCCTGCACAAGGGTGCTCACCTCCAGGAGACTGCTCCTGGGGTCCACTGGGCTGTGGAACCTGGCAACATGGGGACGTGCTACTGGAGCCTTGAGGACACAGAGCCCTGTGTACAGCTGCCTTTGCTTTGGGCACTGCTCCTGCCCTGCTGCCACAGTGTAGCCTGGACCTGAGCAGCCAAAACCCATCCCATCTCCCTGGCCTCTTGCACTCTCCCTTTCAGGAGACCTGGGCTCTCCTTCCTGCTCCTTCTTCCTGCTACTCTATTACACCAGAACCAGACCTGAAGTTGCCCTCCACATTAATTCTACTTACATCCTGCTTGCAGCATCCCACCACCCTCCATCCTATGCCACACAGGGGAGCAGAAGTCCTCACAAGGCCTACCACACTCTCTGACCTGCTGATATGACGCTGGGGAGCAAGGTCCAGAGGGATAGGGCCACCCTGAAGCACAGGAGCAGGGACAGAAGCTGCACTGAGTGCAGCAAAAATTCCCCCTAAGGCTTGAGCAGCCACTGCCCAACTTGCCAACCCAGGGTTTGGCAGCTCAAGAGCTGCGCATGGAGGAAAGCCCAGTGCAGGAAGAGCAGCTGGGTGAAAAAGCTGTGAGGAGGACAGGGACTGAGGGATGGCAGAAGCATGATATGGGTGCACAGCAGGGCTGTATCTGGCACACAGAAAAGGGTGGGCTGTTCATCCACCGGTGTGAGCTGGAAGTGATGCTGAGCAAGGAACTAAGCATGGGCTCACTCTCCCGCTCAGAAATAAGTTTCTGTCAGTGCAGGCTCCACACAGCTCTGTCGCAACATAAGGGGAGCAGGCTGCAACACCCAGTGCAGGGGGATGGACTGACTCACTCCACCAGCTGCTCCCGTCCCACGGAGTCACCACCATCACCAGCCACGTCTCTCACCGGCGAGCCCCAGCCACGCACCGCCTGGCAGGAACATGCGTTATTGGACAGACAGCATCTACGCTTACAGACAAACAAACATCATCTGTGGAGAGCAGGTTGTAAATAAGGGGTTTTTATTACTGGAAGAAAAAGACCCTCACCCTTGAGGGAACTTCAGAAAGAGGAATTCAGCTGCTTGCCATTGCCACCAGCTTCCCAGCCATCCCCTGATCAGCAAAACCACCAGCACATCCCTCCCCGGCTTGAGGACTCATGAGCCCAGACCCACCGAAGCAAAGAGCAACACCTGGCTCTAAGAGAACAGGATCCAGCCTCTCTGTGGCTCTTGGCAGCTGAAGTCGAGAGTAAAGACTGTTGATGTGCCAGTAGCAGAGATCTGGGTCCGGGATCACCATCAGCCCCACCACCCGCATGCCAAAATCCGTCCCTTGGAAATGAGGGGGGAGCATGGAGGAGGGAAAAATGCATAAACTGGAATGTTCAACAGAAAAAAAAAATCATCATTTATCTAAAAAGAATAGAAATAAACAAAATGCTTTTAAACAAAATCACAAAATATACAAATAAATCTGGTACAAAATAAATAGGAAAGATTGGAAATCTACAACAAAATTGGAATAATTATAAAATTAATTCGTATGACAATCAGTATATGAAACGTATACACTTCATTCAGGATTTCAGTTGTGCTTATTCAGGTTTATGTACACACATGGAAATACTGTAGTCAGAATACTACAATCCTGGAAACCCGAAGTCATGTACAATATGATACAATTCGCAAAGACCACGTACGATGGCAAGTAAGACACAGGGAAGAGCCGGCTGGAGTGGCTGAGTGGGATTAGACAGCCAAGAAAATGCTCTATGGCAGGAGAGCCACCACGCTCCTGAACAGGGGGATCAAGGCCCAGCCAGCAGCAGCTGGGACAGGGCTCGGGGCAGTCAGGAAGGACCTGACTGCAGGAGAAAGGTTTGGTGTGAGCCCTCCGGCTGCCAAGCACCAGCCACTCATGGCTCCCAGGAACACTTCTCAAGTATTTGGAGTTTCAGATTCAGCGTGTTTGGCATCTGGGCGCTTGCCCAATGATTCAGGTATCAAGGCTGGCTCCGCTCGAGAAAAAATATGCCAAGAACTCTGAGGTCCCTCAGCAGGGCCTGACCCTGAACCGCATGTAAAGCCACCCTTGTGCTCAGGAGAACATGGATCAAATGGGACCAGAGCACTGCTGCTGGGGTCCTGGTGGCTTTCCACTCTCCAAATTCCATGTGGTCTCCAAGAAAGGCAGAGTCCCTTGAGCAGCATCTCCTACCCTTAAGTGTGAGAAATGAAGACAGGTTGGCTGCAGTGTTGCCTGTTCCCGACTGCTGGACCTCCTCCTCACCTTCCTGAACACTCAACTAAACCTCAGTGAGAAGAGCAGAGGAACGGCCACGGCCAATGCGAGCGCAGCCATCGCAGAAGCCATGCTGATGAATCCAAACCAGCACAATGTAGAAGGACAGAGCACGTACCCTGGGTAAAAACCTGCTGGCCAAGACAGCCCAGTCCAGCCCAGCCTGCTGGGACCTGAGACTTTAAAGCAGGGATGACACTAGAGCTGATCTAGGCCCAGCCAGTCTGTCGCTTCTGAGAACCAAGGAGCTCACCTGGAGCCCCTCACCCTCCCACAGTGATCTTTGGGCGAATCCAGAAGACATGCATGCAATATTGGCACTTCCAACTAAAGGCCTATGATCCAGGCACCCGACACCTACTAATTTCTCACTCGGATTTGGAAGGATGTGGTACAACAGTGATGCCCACAGGATAAAACACCACCTCCTATTATAAAGCTATGTGATCAGCAAAGAGTTGAGATGGGATGCTAGACTGCTCTGCCAAGCACCAAATGCTGGGACAAGTGCTTTCTCCCCAACAAACCCTGAAACCAACTGACTACCACACTGCTTCCAGGAGCAAAAGACAACAGAGACATCAAATCCACCTCTGGAGCAGAGACACCTGCAGCCTGTGCATGTTTCAGGCTCACGACAGCTGACAAACCTCCAGCCTGGCTCTATGACACACAGAGGCCACTTCTGTAGTCTGGCCAAACACCTGCTGCTGGGGGGGATTAAATACCAAGCACTTCCTTAGCCAGAAATCTGCACTGGAGCGGCAAGAGCAGCCAGGGCATCATCCTCTGCAGGATCCCAGTGATCAGCCCTGCTCAGAGGAAAACAGGGCCCAAAAGCAAAACCTGAGAGAAGAATGCTGTTTCTCAGCTGGAGATAGAAGACCAGAAGCTTTGAGTACCGTATTTCCAAGGAGAAGAACTGCTATAGAGCCTGAGCTCAGGATAACAAGAAGAAAACGTCACTTTGACTGAATTCAGTGCTACCAACCTGTGAAACAACTCTATCTCCCAACTGTACCGTGCCACGGGCTGGAGGCCACTTTCTGGCAACCCCTCCCCATCCCTGCAGCTCAGGGAAGGGCACTGGGATAACCTGGCATCCCAGGCTTTCTCCTAGGGAACACCCTGGCCTTCCCAGGTTCAGCATCCAGCTTATAACGGAACTGCAAATACACACAACCAGACAGAAAAGCTCAACTGTACCGCCTTTGACCCACAAAAACAGCATCCCCTCACCTGGACACAACCTCAAGGATGTGGCCACGAGATTAGACACAGAGCAACACAACTCTGCGTGAAGCTTGGCACAAGGACAAGGGCAAGACACAGAGCAGGGGGCTCTGCAGGAACCCATGGATGTCCAACATCCTCACATGGAAGTGAGGCCAATATCACCACAGCGATCACACCAACAAGAGACTTGCAACTGATGGACCAAGTACAACAGCAGCACAGGGATGAGGGCGGCTTCCCAGCCCAGTCCGTGGGGCAGAGCCTGTCCTCTCTACTGGCAAGTCAGAATGAAGGCTGCTCTCCCCTCTGTGCCATGAAGATGCCCGATCATATTAGTTAAACTTGTCATTTCACCCTTGGGCCAAAACCAATCCTCAGTATCCAAGGGCTAGGTACTTCTTTTGGTCTGTGTAGAACCACAGTGCAGGGCCAGGCAGTGGGGTGGGCAGCATTCCCAGGGCAGTACCACACTGAGCCTTTCACCACATGCTGGTTTCCTGCCTTGTGCCAGCTCCACACAGTGTCAATGCAGGGACCTCTCAACCCCCCAAAGCTGGGGGGTCACCTTTGAGATGAAGCCTCAAGTTAGCATCATGACAAGAGGTTCTCTGCCGCATCATTTCCCACCCTCAGCCCCAGTTTTCTACTGGTAATCCAAAGACTGGATAACTTGACAACTGGTACACAGGTACTAGTTTTAAAACCACAGATGTGTGTATTAGATATTGTATAAAATATGGTACAACTTTCATGTGGGAATGATTTCTATAGAGAGTGTAATTCTGCACAAGGAAGATGCACGTTCCAAGGGGTCCTGGAGAACGCAGCTGTGTCCTCCATCATGTAGGATACTTACACAGGACGCTTGTGAGGAGACAGGGCTGCTCTTTGATCTGCACCCCAACACCCCTTGGCTGAGCTCTGCAGAGATCACAGGAAGCACCACCACTGCGCAAGCAGCCCCTCACACAAAGCTACCTCTTTGGTTTTCTTTGAGCAGATTTGAGCCAGAGCCTGACACCACCAGTGACAAATCTCATCCTCATCTGAGCTAGGCCCTGAAGGCTAAGAAGCAGCAATGGGTGATGTCCACGGGCCATCGGGGCAACTCGCCCTGCTCCTCCTGAGCTTTCTCCTGGTCTGAGGTGAGTGCAAAGGGCCATATCCTGAGACTCCTACTCTTGCCAGCTCTACCCACACAAAAAGGCACTTAAAGAAAAGAAGGAAAAGAAAAAATGAAACAAAAAAGCCCCCTGCAGTGAGGAAAAGGGGAGTAAGTCCAGGAGAAGAGGGTAAGAACAGACCAGTGAGCACAATGTGAATGAGTGGCTGACCTCTCTTCCAATGGGGCCTGAGAACTGCACCCCTCGAGCAGCCAGCTCCAGCTGCCCTGCCCATCAGGTCTCAGCATCATCCCATTCCTGCCCAGACCGGAGCAGGAGCCTGTGGGGGCAAAAACTGCATGAGAGGGAACTACACACAACTACAGGTTGCGAGCAGAAGCGGTGAGCAGGAGAAGGACCTGCCCTGTGGAATTTGCTCTGCTGGTGCATCTGGATGGGGAAAGCACCTTGTCCTGTCATGCCAGCCTCAGGGCCCCTGCCCACCAGCCAGCCCAGACACCCTGCCAGCATCCCTCGTCCCACTGTGGGAAACCCATCCAGAGCTCCTCTAGGGCAGCAGCCTTCAGCTGCATAGGGATTTCAGGAAATGGGCAAGCTGGGAAAAAACAACAAGCGCTTTGTAAACTCTGGAGGGTCTGAGCTTGTGGTCCACACAGCATCTGAGGCTGGTTTGCTAAGCCCACCCTAAGCCCCTCTCCTCTCAGAACTAGTGTGCTTCATATGATCTCCACATCACCAGAGTCAGTCTCATTCGGAGAAAGATTCTCACTGGAAAGCAAGAACATTCCTTCACTCTTTACAAAGATTTGGCAATACACAGAATTAAAAAAAAAAAATCATAGTTACAACAGATTCAGGTTCATTTCGTTTAAAGGAAATTCAACCAACAGGAGTGTAAAAGTTATAATTCACAGTTGTGCATTTAAGATATTAGTGTTGAAAACCTCACTTCAAAGAACTCTTGTGCAAAATTGTATTGACAGTAGAAACCATGGCTAGATGCCCTCCCAGTCTCCCCCGACTGACAGGCCATTGTCCGCCCCGCTGCCTGCACCCAGAGGCAGACGGACGAGGGGAACAAAGGCAGCAGCAGGAGTTGACATATGAAGATGCAGTATCCTTTCTACAAGTCAAAGCCTGGCCAAGGTCTGAGGTCAAGTCCAACGATTCCCAAAGCCACCAGCTGGTGCCCTGCGCTGCGGTGACGACCGACTGGCCACATGTCCTTATGACACTGTGGCACAGCATCCGGCATCTGAGTCCCCCGGAATGCAGGCAGGCAGCCAGCGAGGCAGAGAAAGTAGATCTGCTCGGGCAGGACACCCCCTGCAAGGGCACAGACTCAGATGCCGTGGCGTCTCCAGTGCGGTCAGGAGAGCCAAGCCCCGGCATTGGCAAACGCTGTCCAGAGGCTCAGAAGTGACCCTGAGCAGGGCACCGGGCTCCTCTGCTTGTGATGGTGCCCACCAAGAGGGTCGGGAACCCCTCGCATTTGTTAAACAGTAAAACTGTAAATACCCTGAGAACAGGGAGACTGGATTTCTTCCCCTCCAAGGAGAGGACCATGCTTTATTCTTCAAGCTAATTAGCAGTAGCAGCTCCTAACCCCTCTGGGTCAGGTACATATTTTCCATATGAAACATCTATGATCAACTATTTTTATGGAAATTAAGTGAAATTATTTCACTTTCCATTACTGGATCTGTACAAATGATGAAAAACAGACATGCAAAAAATTGCCTGCAAATTTTGGAACAGTGCAGCATGGGCAGAAGCAGGAGGTATTTGCTTTGGGATCACATGGCTTTGGTTGGAAAAACTGGCGCTTTTTTTTTCCTTTTTTTTTCTTTTTTTTTTTTTTTTTTTTAAAAAGGGAAACATACATTGAAACAAATCCATAACCTGCCATAAGAAGCAGAAGTCAGATCCAGGGAGCAACCTCATCCTGGAGAGAGCTGCCTTGACTTGAGCCTTCCCTCCTTTGGCAGGTTTGACAAAACGGATACTGCATCTCAAGTTCACCACCGAGTCAAACACTTCTGACAAACTTTTACATTCACAACACTAGATAAAAACTGGCGAGGTGAGTCCCTCGCCGAGGACAGACGCTGTAACATCTCAACATTTTGCTCTGTGAGAAAGGTGCAATATTGGCAGCTCTCTGGGAACCACAGGACTCAGGTCAGCCCGTGCTGATGCTGAGCCGTGTGCTCTCAGCGGTGGTGGGCTGGTGCACATCAGAGCAAGGATGGAGGCTAAGGAAACGCTTTCAGATAAGACTCAAAAAAAGTTAATACAAAACTAAATGTGAGAGCAAGGTTTTGGGGGGCCTGTTTTTCTCCTCACTGTATGCACAAGTTTGATACTATGCAATTTCTGTGCCCCTTTGTGGGAACTTCATCCTCATGGGTGGCTCCAAGGAAGAAGTGAACCCTTGCCAAGGGGGAGGACAGCAAAAATTAGGGCTGCTTTCTGAAGCCGAAAGAGAGAGGAGGAGGGACACAGGCAGACCCAATTGACTCTGATACCAGGCACTCCAATTTCCTGTGGGGAGATCCTGCAACAAAATATTGCACCTTTCCAGCCACACAGAAGGACCGCGGGAACTTGAAGCAAGTGCCATCCCCAGCCCGTGAGCAAGAGAGACGGGGCAGGTATGCAGGCACAGAGAGCTCTGGCAGTTGCATTTGGGGCTGGGGGCTTCTTTGGGTTATCCCCAAAGAGATTATCCAGGTGTAAAGAAAGGAAGGGAAATGCTACATAGGCAGGGGCCACGGCAGGGTCTTGAAACAGGGAAACCGCAATGCCCGATTTACTAACCCAGATACAGAGGGCAATGTTCACATTTTGTTTGAGACAGCATTGGAAGGGGAGAGGATTGGGGGGATAACTTTCTTCTTTTTTATTTGAGGACTTAAGACTCCATCTGTGGGAGTGGGGAATGGGTGATACACAACTGCCATGGGGTGCCTCTTGCTTGCACCCAGTCCGCATCCAGATTTTTGGTGTGAAGGAAGTGGTTCCTGCTGCCCAAGGATGCCCTGCACCAGTGGCAGCTGGGTGTGAGGCTCTCTGTTCTGCTACCATGGTAATCCCTAAAATGGCTGATAAATGGGACAAGAGAGGAGGAAATGCACTAAAACCACTGAAAGGAAGGAATGTGGCTGGAAACAGCCTGGAAGTGAACCTCTCCGAATCCCTGAAGTGCAATACACTCGCGTCTGGAAAGTTTTGTCAGTTCTTGGAGAGGAGAGGATGGTTCTGACGCCTCAGCAGAGCCCACTGTTGCACTGGCAGAGGTTTACTGTCACCTGGAGCACGTACATTTGGTGTAATTGTAGCAGCATCTTTCGCATTAATATTGGATTAAAGGGGGCACAGGGACTGACATTCTGATACTCATCTGTTGCTCCAACTCAGTATATTCTGTGATGTAGCAAAGGCTGCACATCTGCTCTGGCCAAGGTAATGGTGTGCAGAGCACTACGGCATGGGAGTGCTTAAAGCCTTGTCATTTCAGGTGCATACATTAATTCACCAAGCAACTGTCAGACACATCAATGAAAAATCACCCACTTACTTCACTATGGAAAATTATGCCCAGCTTTCATTTCACAAGACTGCAGTTTTGCTACTTAGTTCCTTTGCCACAGTATCATCTTCAACATAGACAAAAGGCTTTGGAGGTTACAAAACTGTAAGTGTAACAATGCTTTTGCCTGTTGTACAAAGAAACCTTCTGAAATTTGAAAGATCATTAAATACCAAAGTAACCGCTCCTTCCCTGAAATTTAACTGGAAGAATGGAATAATCCTCATGCCTTGGCCCTCCAGGTGGCTGAAACCAGAGGTTCCTTGAAGCTCACTCATTCTTAAGACACAAATAACATACAAGTACCAGTTACTAACTTTTTCAACAGGGCAACAAAAAGGACCAGAGAGGGGTGAGAAGAGCCCTAAGGACATTGGAACCAATTCACAAAACCATGATAGAGCCCATTTCAGGTTCATGAAGGACAGAAACAATTTAAAACTCTGCAAAATACTTTTTAAAAACATGAGCTCTCTTGAAAAAATAACTGGAGGAGCTTTTAAACTTCTCCATATGTGTTTGAGGAAGAAAAACCCAAAAAGGATCAAAAATACAGATAAAAAATAAACATAATTCTACTTTGCAAGAAGAATTTTCATCGTTCTCAAGGGTGGCTCACCATTCCCAAATTACGTTTGGGGCTTTAGTCTCTCTTGCTCTTTGCTCCTTTCTTCCTGTTTCTTTCTCTTCTGCTCCCAGAATGGACGCAAAAGTCTTTGGTCTCAGAACACTGGATGCAGCACAGTGTTGCAAGCACATACTAACGGTGTTCACACTCGGGGAGGAGGCAGGAAGGAGTGAGGGCTGGTCCTGCTGAGGAGAAGGGATGGGTGGGTTGTGGGGAGTCAGCTCCTAGATGGCTCCTTCACTGTGCATACTGTGGTTGGGCTTGTTGTGAGTCACACAGTTCTGCTCGTTCAGCAGGTTTGCTGTCTCATCCGGCAAACCGTCATGCAGCTCCGTAAGAGTCAGTTCGATTTTAGTGTTTTCACTGTCCGAGGACTGAGGTGTTTTGTCCATCCGGGATGCCATCAGGGCATTTTGGTACTGCTGTCTTGAGATCTGCTCCAAGAACGGGGAAGGAACAAAAAAAAGTCACATTTTTGTGTCTCCTGTGGGACACGGTGAGAAAATAAAGTGCCCTCCCTTTCCAGATGATCACACTTCAACCCCTCTTTACCTGTTCCTATAAAACATCCCTGCGCTTTGCAAGCCTAGAGCATCCCAACTCAACACCACAGCATGGTGACAATTCCAGGGAGGGTGGAAGCAAAGTGCTGTGCGATCACCATGCTGTTCAGAGGTGGGGATTTATATTCCTATGCAGAGACTTTTAAATCAGACCTCCATTTCCCTCTAACCATGCATACTTTTAGGACCAGAACCAGAGATCAGTGAAGTCTTTCTCCCAACTTCAGTGAGCTCCTGGTGAGGGTCTAGGTGTCCCTATAGAGCCCAGCCAGCTCTATAGTACATGTAGAGCATATAGGCATTACTGTGCTTGTCTAGGCCAGCAAACACAGCAGGAGCTACAGCCTTATATATAAGGATATTCAATTCTAGAAAAGACTGGGGTCTCCATAGAGATGAGTCCAAATTAGCAACCCTTGAAGTCTTCCACTGGTCTCTGCAAGAGTTGGCTGCACTCAGCAGAACAGTCATGACAGGAGCTGGCCTGGAGCACAGAGTGTCACTGCCCATGATGCCCCAGGGGCAAGGAAATCCATGGCCCTGTACATCCACATGTGGTGGTGGAGGGGAGAATTCCTCCTGGAGCCACAAACAATCAGCCCAGTGAACTCCTTCAGATCAACCTTCCCAGCCAGGACAGGCAGCAGGATGCACGTGCACTGGCAGCCCCGTGTGCCACAACAGCAGTAGGTTATCTCGGCAGGCAGGAAGGTGGAAGAGGTGAAACAAGACTTTTAGAAAAACCCTAAGTTTCAGTAGCAACACAAGAGAGGGACTGTAAATGGAGAGAGTCAGATGGACCAGGTCACAAATTCAAAAACAAAATCCAAACATGCACGAGCAGATCACGACCCTGGTTTTACAAGGTATTAACCGAATGAATGACCACACGGCACAGTGAAAACACTAATGTTGAGTACTCTGACCTGTGTGTAAAGCAGAGTGATGCAAGAAGAGGTGTGCAAGTCTGACTGCAGAGATATCAGGACAGTTTAGCACTCATTAGCCTCAGTATGAACACAGTGAGATTTGGAAGGACATAAACCAGGACAGGATGAGCAGCTAGCTGCTCTGTACAGCAGATTAGTCATTGGAATTGTAGTGAGAATCACTTGCCCAGTGATAAACATCTACTGATCTAATCCCTGAAGGATTGAACCATTGACCAATACATTTGCATCTCAAAGTTTTGACAGCAAGACTTTACTTTCCTTTTAAAATTTGGCTATGGAATAATCAATATAGCATTACAGTATGTCTACCCTATTCCACATTCTTAACACTAAATTAAATTTGACAGAAGTTGAGTTCACAAATCATTTGAGTTGCACACAAAGAAACTGTGAACGTGCACCTTATTTAAGAAAAGCATCAAAGTCAACTTCTGGCTATGGGATGTCAGCTTCCCTGGACTCCCAGAGGGGTTGGAATTGCTGCCAGCATTAGCTGTTTCTCAGCTCAGCTAGATTTCCTATCCCACAGGACTCGCACACATTTCAGCGTGGGATGCACCATGCTGGGGGACAGAGCTGTATTCATGCAGCAACTCACTGGTAGTATGAGACATGAGCCTAATACATGTGAAGTTAAGATAAAGAGAAATATCCAAGACTTCTCCAAGCAGAAGAAGGATGGCAAGTCGGAAAGTAAGATCAAGAACCCCAAACTGAAACCAAAACCAGAAGTGAATAAAAACTGCAACCAATGGTAAATGTCTCATCCTTTAGAAAAGGACACTGTCTGATAATGAAGAGTCTCCATTTCGGATGGCTCCAAAAGCTTCACAAGGATACATTCGACTAAAAGTAGAGAGGTGGTTTTCTATAATCTTTCCTTGAAGGACCTGAAATCCAGAAAATTACATGACCAATCTACTTACAAGCCCAAATGAGAAGAATAGTGAAGACAAATGATTGGACAGCAGATACTGGAAAAAAGTAGTTTAAAGTGATTTTTAAACGGCTGCTTTCATAATGCTATTTACTCACAGAGCAATTTAGAAGGCATTCCCTTCCCCAGGCTCTCCATCCTAGCAGCCAAGCCCGGCTTTCCAGCAAGGTCTTTCTAGCTTTTTTCCTACCTTGACAAACTGAATGTCTGTGAGCGCTTTCACTGAGTAATCCGGGACATACACTTGAAGGAAGGATGCGTTCAGCTGGTTGTTGCTGCTCCCTAACGTCGGTGTCACTGCGTCGATGCGATCACCTCGGTTTAAAGAGTCTGAGTGATTCAAGCCACAGGGCCGAGGCGGAGACTTGTTTTCAGCTAAGAAACAGGCAAGAGCGAGAGATTTCTTAAATCAAGTAGAAAAAGTCACCAGTTTAAAGTCACCAGTTTCAAAGGGACATAAGAAACCATGATGTAGCACAAATAAACTGCAAAGGCTTAATCCACTCATAACTAGACATGTGGCTAAACAACCAAATCACCCTGAAAGGACATTTTCAGTCCAGGGTTGGTAGCCAGCATCACTGAGTATGCTCTAAACAAACCTAGACTTGTTTATGCTGCAATAGACACGCCCTGAGAACACAGTGCTTCAGCTGATGAGCAGAAACCACCAGAGAAAGGTAACATCCCAAGGCTCTCTTGATAGTCAGACCATGCTTAATACATTTTTTTTCTTAATGATTTATAATCCCTGCTCCGTACCAGAGCTTTCATCCACAGTCAGTCCCAGGTAAGCCTTACCCCTTTTTATTCCACCTGGTATCTACACATGCCTTGTTCCCTAAGCTAGAGCAGGCATTTTCGGTAAGAGTGAGGGAGTCTTCAGTGGACCACAGGGCAGTCCATGTGATGATTACTTCAACATTTCCTCTAGTACCTCCCAGTGCTTGAAGGGGCAAAACCTCAATGAAAGACACCAAGCTCCATGTGGTACATGCCAGTCAGTGACACAGGCAAAACAGTCCATGCCACAGAGAAAAATCTGTGTCCAGAAAGGAGTAAACTGCAGACATTGCTTTCCATCACTGGTCTTTAGGCACTGCAGGGTTTCACTTGAAGACCTCACAGCTGTCCCTTGCAAGTGTGATTGTACACAGTCTATCTAAAGAAAATGTGCTTTCAGGACACCAAATTCTCCATCTCTGGCTTCCACTCACACTGTGACTCAGAAGACAAAAGGGCAGAAATACATCCTAAGAGAGATTCCAAGCCCTCCTGCATAAGGGCTTTTCCCTGGGTGCACACAGAGTACATACCGATCAAAGAACTGTCTTTGGGACTAGTGAATTTTTGGAACCTAATGCAGTTAAAACACATTCAGCCAGCCCAAACTGAGACTTGATGTTAACTATGCTAGTCATCTCATGACCATCGTTCTCAAGCTGAAAGATCATTTTCGTATAATCTTAAAATACAAAGTCTCTTTGAGCAAATCAACAACTATATCCTTACAAGCTTTTCAAACTCTTTTTTTTTAAGACTTCTATATTTAATCTTAATTCTTAAAAAAAAAGCTCCCTTAAATTTCCTAAACCTAACACTTAAGATGCACGGCAGAACTGCACTGCTTTGTATTTCCCACTTATAATCCCTCTGATGTTGTCTTTCTTTCAATTTTAGAACAGGGAACAAAAAAATACAGGTTCTGACAACTTGACAATTTTTCCACTGTTTCTGCACTATGGGATTAGTGCAGGTCCCTATGGCAACACCAAGGACGGGCTTAGGGGGAAGCACTCAGAGCCTTGCAAGGTTCTCCTCCGTGCCAACTCGAAAGCCACAGCAGGCTGCAGTAACTGTGGCCAGGAGCCAAAACTCTACCTGCACAAGGGACTTGATGCTGAAATTCCCACTGGAGAACAAGGAACTGTGAAGGCTGAATGAATTTGTCCTCTTTCCCACCTGTATACACAAAATATGGCTCTGTGTGACAAGAACAGCATCACTGCTGCCTGGGATAAAAGTTTCCATCTGGAACAACTTTATGCTAGTGTGACTTGTGTCTGCCTTTTCTTTTCAGCAGGGATCTTACAGTACATTATTAATAAAAAACAAAGAAGCACGAGGAGCAACATGACAAAGCATAGATAAGAAAAAGAAAAAGAGACAGGTGAAGCAAAAGGACATGAGGATAAAAAAGGACAAAAGCAAAAGGTATGATTTCTCAAAATTCAAGGGAAAGGACATCACTTCTGGATCACATTAAAGACAGGGAGGGAAAAGAAGACAATGAAGAAGGAGAGAGACAGAAAGGCAGAGAAAGAGCAGAAGACAGACAAACACCAGGCAGGTCCATGTTTGCAGAACCGTGCCCTGCCAGGCCCCAGCATCCAGATCTGGACAGAGTTTTTCTACCCAGGTTTTCCCAAACTCCTCATCTTCCTCTACAGGGGATAAAGAACACGAGCCCCAAGATGGACACAAATACAAATGTTTTATGAATCTGGGATTAAACAATTTTTGGGTTGGGATTATTTTTGGAAGGACCTCACAGAAGGTCTGAGTGTCATCAAAACTGGTACCACATTGCTACGGTGACCAGGCTTAGTACATCAGTTCCTTACAGAGGAGATTCTTCCTACTATTATTGTACATTATTGACTTTTTGTAGTTTTTTTTTATTTAGTTGAGGGAAATCTATGAAAATATGGTTGGCATTTATACTGGAAACAACTTGCATGCACAAAATAGACACATATTTGTAACAAAGAAAAGGAAAAAAAAAATAAAAAAAGAAGACCTGGCAAAACAAAAGAACCAAGCTAAGAAAGATAATCAAAGTTGCCAAGCTTAAAAGAGAGTCATCAGGTACTTTAATTAAAGAAGGATTAAATTTCTCCCCCTTCTTTGAAGTTTAGCAGCAGGAAACATTAACAGGGCAGGAAAGAAATTCCCTGCAAGGCAATAACCTGTAGTTTGTTTGGAATGTGCATGAGACTAATTTAAGGACTGATGGTGAAATAAATTTTCACAAGTTAAAAAACAGAGGGGGAAAATACAGGAAGCAGATGGTGAAAGTTGATGAAATTAATTATATGAATACATTAATAAATGTATTAATCTTTAGGAGATGTTTAACTTTAATATGCATATCGTTATCTTGTTTGCTTTTAGGCCTAGGGAAAGACATTTCATCTGAAAAAGAAAACTTCAGAAGGAAGAAATACGCTCCCTGTGGTCTAAACAATTTTAGGATTCTGCTATTCCTCCAGTCTTTCTTGATGTGTTTCCATTTTTTTCAACCACTCCATGCATGCAGTATCTGCAAAGCTCAGTTCTTGACCCTTCCCAATTTCCAATCACTCAACCACATCTCAGAGCTCTTTTTGGCCCAGTTTGTTCCCTCCTTGATCTCTGCTCCCCAGAGGGATTTCTGTGTCAGTCAACTTCGTGATTCAGCAAGGAAAGGTCTTAAGCAAAACAGGAACCAGAAAATAGCACAGGAGGTCCCACAACCTTCTTGCACATTCCACTGCAAATCCATCCACTCAGTAGATCATTGTGCCAGTCCACAGCATTAACCTCACTGAGAGAAAGCTCAAAGCTTTTCAGGAATTGAAACGGCCAGACTGTATACAAAACACAGAATTTACCCATATGAGAATATAAGAATACTTTCATTAAATAAGTTTTCCTTTTATGGCAGTTTAAGCAGCAGATATTCTCCTCTGCCAAATGTGTTTTCTTCAGAAATTTTTAAGCCTCAGTTTGGGGGAGAAAACATTCTTTGAAAAATCTCCCCTCCTAATTTTCCACCAGTGTACATATGAGAAACAAGAACAAGCACACATTACCAAATACAATTTCTTTAATGTGTTTTCAGTTCTTCCCATTTTGATGACTCTCATCTTGCTATCAGTGACCATAAATGAAAGTTCAGGATACCTACCTGCAAGGCACAACTCTGTGCTGGACTTCTCCCTAACGAGCAAAGGGGTCAAACAAATACAGACTGCAGCTGACTTTTTATGGCATCAGAGCAGTCACAAGAACGGTGAAAATAGAAGCATGCAGATTTACCTGGAGAACCTGCTGCTAACAACTCTGTTCTGCTGACAACAAAGGTACGAGACAGGGACAAGGGAACTAGAAGAGGGAGAGAAAAAGGATGAGATCACGACCAGAAAGGCGGCAGCTATCCACACTCGACAGGGGAAGGAGCCAATTGACATTGAAGAACTAAAACCAAAAGTGCAAATCAACTGTGAAAAAGTAAAGGGTTAAAACAAAAGCAAAACTAAAAAAGACAATCAAACAATTTTAAGAATAAACCAAAAAACAAGGCTAAAGAATCAGAGTGAAGTGAACAATTTTCACTTGATAATTTAAATTGTTATCCAGCACAGAACAGTCCATCAATGTACATTTAGTTTTGAAATAGTTCAAAAGGAGCAGTGGTGCCCACTCCAGCCTGGAAGGCAAGAGTTAAAACAAGCCATTAAGCATTCAGAGGTGCTCTTCCTTATGGGAGCCAGACAAATAATACAAATAAAATCAAAAGACACTTCACAGTTCTTCAAGTTTTCAATAAAATGTCGAGTGAGGTTGTGATTCTCCAAGCTCATCCCTTTTGGGATGGTGACTGTACCACTTGCTCACCGTTACTGCAAATCCCTCCCCAGCTACAGTTGAAGAAAAAACCTTCACTCTTTCCTTGGGTTTTTGGTTTGTTTGTTTATTTTCTGTGTTCTCATTTGCAGGGTTCTTTGCTTTTTTTGTTGTTTGGTTTCTTTTTAGTGTTTTATTCTCCTCTTATTGGCTTCATCTTCCAGGTGGGGAGATTAGGCACACGAAGTGTAATTAGGACATACAGAAGAACAAGAGTTTTCTCTTGTTCTGCAATGACTTTCACTGAGCTTTCCTGTCTATACAGAGCAACAGGAATTTATTTTTATAAGCTCATCTTAACAGAAATCTCAGGATGCTGCAAGACATCATAAACCGAATTCCCTAAACCTGGAGGGAAAACCAACAAAATGAGGGGTTTGCTACAGATAAAAGCCAATCCGTTGAAGGTAAACAAATCCAAGACTGGTTGAGATTAATTTAAAATAGTGCACATCCTTAAGTGCGACATGACAAAATCTAAGATGGATTTCAGGGCACACAAAGAGGAGACCATCTGACCTGATAGCACTTGGGGCAACTGGCACGGTTGTGGGGAGGGTCAGCAACACAAAAAAACCAAACCAACCAAACAAAAAAACCCAAAACATGAAAACACTGAAACTGAACAGTGCTGGCAAAACAGAGATGCCACAGGAAATTTCCAAGTGTAGGTTTAGTAGGAGAAGGGACCATGTCTACCCCAGCTCCATGCCTGGCCCATGTTGCAAAAGCTGAGGGTATGACGCAGTTGTACACATGTCACAATTCCACGTGAACACCGTTGCCATCGCTGAGAGAAAATCCAACCAGTGCTCTGCATGCTTTAAAATCTCTCAAACCTCAGAAGGCACAGGCTAGACTGACCAGACTGAAGCGCACATAATTAAGGAAGAATTAGTCTTGCCTGTAAAAGTGTGCTCACAGGTCCAAGAGAACTGCTACTGTTTGTAGAGTTTAACAAGGCTACACTCATCACTTACAAAATCACTTCCATTCCAACGCTGTTTGCTAATGGACATACACGTAGGTACACAGATGTAAAGGGAATGCTTGTGAGTGTACAGTTAAAGCAAGCTGCCTCTCAAGTGCAATATAAACCCTGCTATGACAGCAGGACAATTTCAGCATAAGAAATACCTCTCTCTGAAGCTGAGCAAGCAACTTTGGGTCAGCAGAAGGCCAACACCAGCGCCCCAGTTCACCCAGTAGGGCTGTGAATTTCCAGTTGAGGTTGAGATCTTAGTGGTGACACTGCTGGCATTAAAATACACCACCAAATGCTGAAATGCAGCATCGGAGCCTACTCTTGGTGGATTACATGATAATTCCCCTATCTCCACAGGTGGGATGTGGCTGCCGCTTGTGTGCTGGGAACCAGCTCACATCTCACCCTCAGACATCACCTCTTCTCCCTCACTGATATCTTGGTTACATTTCCACACAGGCTGACAGGAGCCATCGTTTTTCTGGCACTGCTGCCCTCCTTTTCCTCAAGAGAGCTTTAGAAACAAGACTGGTAAAGAGAACCATCCCCAGATTACAGGCTGTTGTTCCTAGCACCACTAGATGTCCCTCTGCCACTAATTACTTATTCTTGTTAATTCACTCTGTTACCCTACCACTGCCACAAGCAAAACTACAAAGCTTTCCACCAGTACCAACCACATCCCTCACTAAGGCCAACACTCACATCCTCCGGGAGCTGGCAAGCTGCTGCCAGCTGCTGGGTTCCACCAGGGACACTGTGCCAGGTAGGCAGCTTTGCTGGCAAGGAGGCACCATTCACATCAGCCCCTTGGACACAGCGGGGCAGGATTGTCCAGGAGCATGTTCCAGAAGCAGAAGGTGAGAGGACATACCTGGTGATGCTGTGAGGGCCATCACCCCATAGTAGGAAAAAGCACCAGCTTCAAACTTCATCCCCTCTTTCCCAGCCTCCACTTCCACTTTCCCCTGTTAAGGAAAAGGAGAGAGAGCTGCAATTAAAAGGGACCACGGGTCTCAAGGCACAAGACCAGACTTGAGCCCTGAAAGATACTTTTGTCTGACATCCCTAAGCAGTGTCATGGTCCCTTCAGTTTGTAATGGTGCCTCAACAGGGACAGACCCTGAAGGGCAACAGGTTTTTTTGCCCTGAGCTCCCCTAGTCTTTGGTGCCCTGCAGCAGTGTAAGTCTCTGCAGAGGAAAGGATCACCACACAGCTTCAGGTTGGTACTACTGCCCTGCTCCAAGTGCTGTCAGGCTGCTTTCCCTTGATGCAGAGTTAAAAAATACTCCTCCAGGAGCACAGCAAGCTTATATGTAGCACAGTCATCTGGGATCTTGAGACACAGAGACATTCTGGGCCACAGCTCACATTCACACGAAGTCCCCTCTAACACAAACATAGGAAAGGGAGATGGGAGACAACACGCAAGGAGGTTGTCTGTGATTCCCATAGGAACAAAGCCCTTATTCCTGGAGGATCAGCCTTGGGGCTACTTTGGTTTTCTTGGTTTCTAGCAGTTTTCCATATTTCAGCACCTGTAACTTCAGATCCTGCTCTTTCACAGAGTCTTACCTACAAAGGACCCTCAGTGCTTCCCAAACTGTACAAAACTACACTACCATGCAAACGGCACCTGTTTCTGTTGTAGGCTAAACCAAATGTTTATCATGTCCTACGCAGGACTCCAGAACAGAACCCACCATGTCAAACATAGCTGTAAATGTGCCAGTTACTCTGGTATACAAGCAGCCAGAAATAACTGGCTTCTTAGTGAGGTCTGGTTTCCACATCCACCCATCCTTGCTAGTACTGAGACTCACAGCACAGCACTGCAGACAGAAGAAATCTCATGAAGCTTTCAGGCTGAACTACACAAAAGTTGGAATTTCAGGCAAACAACATAATTACCTGCAATGCTTTCCCTCTGTTTAAGCTGGAAAGGGCAGACAGACTGCCCATCCCAGGTGTACTAAGAAGACTGAACATCACCTGGATACAATCAGGTCAAAAAGAGTCTAAAAGGTAGAATTTATTTCTGTGTTTATTTAATTAAGTTGAATTTAGAATAAACAATCATGCCTTTAAATTTACAATACTGGACTGGGGCAGAAAGAGGTGACAATGAACTCAACCTGCATGAACCCTGATACCAAGTCCATTTGTCTAACTGTCCCAGATGAGAAAACCCATAAAATCTGCCTAGCAGGAAGAAAGTGCCCAACTCACAAATCCACTTTCCTGCTATCACAAGCAACAACTTCATATAATCCCTTTTAAAACCAATTTCACTCCACAACACAAATAAGTAGCTTATTTCTTCATTATAAACCTTCCAGAAGGTACGATTTAGAGACCCAGGCAAAGACTGGCTACACACAAGAAGAATACACATTTAATTGTGTACTGGCATACATTTACTGTGAAGGCATTCTTGGTCCCTTAATGTGAGAGAATAAGTCCAAGTCCGTTTAAGTAACAAAAGCAGAGTATTTATCCCCTCTTGATCCTGGCAGAACCAACCTAGTTACCATTTTTATAGCATGTACCTCCTGCAACACTCCCTTTTCCAAATGCATTATAGACCTGGCACACTGTGTTTGCTAAATATTTATTGACCGTAGAATAGCTCAGAAAGAACTGATTGTTCTTTTTGTATTGCCCATGTCCTCCATTTACATCTTTGCAGCATTACATCAGGAGCATTATCTTGCCTCTGGAATATTTCAGATTGCAACAATTCAGCCCATAAGAAAGAGCAGTTAAAGAGTTACAGTGGCTCCTCAAACTCTTGAAAAAACTGATCCTTTTTAAAAAGATAATTACACTGAATCCACAATATAATATTCTGGTGCTTTCTTAACTGTTTATCATTGACAGTGTTTAACTCCCCACAACTTTCTCTTTTTAAGGCCATGTTAAGATTTCAAGCCCTGTGTTAAAGCTTTAGCTACAATCCTTGTACTTTTATAACCCAAACTGATTTTCAGTTAAGCAGGACAGAAACATAAGCACCTTTCCAGCACAATCTCTCTTGAAAAGTCTTGCTCAAATGGTGCTAGAGGGAAGTTTCTGTGTAAAGCTTTACTTAAGCTATTCAACCATTCCTGACAGATATCAAAACCTGTACAGCAATCCTGTACAGAACATGCAGAAAACAGTCCTTCCACATCACCTAGGGCTCCAATCTAAGAACCACACAAGTGCAGGAACCTCAGGGTAGGGAAAGGGCTTGGATGCCAAGGTTCCCAGGGACTGAGAGCACCCAGGGAATGCAGGAACCTTGGCAGGAGGTGGCATCAGTTCCGTAGATGGAACAAGGCCCCCACCAAAACCTGCACTTGCAACACCTCAGGTACAGACTTCAAAATTGCACAGAAAAATGTCATTTCTCTAAACAGTCAAACTCCCAATGCCCCCTTTTGCAAAAGAGAAAAGCACAGTAGAGAAAACATCCTGGCCAAAGTCCTATGATGTGCCGTTTTTTACAACCCTATTCTCCAAACGATGTCAGCTGCACACACACAGGGATGCCTTTGCATTGTCTATCCTTACTGATACCAAAAGCATAAGTAATTTTCAACAGATGATTATAAGTGGTAAGTGCTTTCTATCCTTCGCAACTGGTTTAACTGAGGCTGAAAGCAGCTGCATGAGCTCTTCAAGGTTGGCATAAAGGAGGCAGGAGCAGTTCCCAGCAGCCACACTTCCCTTCCCATGTTTGAAAGAAGCCAAACTTCAACAACTAGAAGAGGCTCCCAAGTGAGGGATAAGTCAGGAGATAAAGGGTTTTGCAAATATCCACATAATCACATGTCTGACCTGTAAAATTAGAACAAAGTAGTCGACGGGCTTGTTTCGCTGGTAGAGGTAGTGTTCTGGGGCTTTCTTGTTCTTCTCATCATATTTCAGCTCCTGGATGACGTTGGGATGTTTTAGCAGCCTGAGAAGGATCTTCTCTGACATCTGGGATGGACCAAATGCTTCTACTTCTATAACACAAGATACAATGTGGCATTACACCTCATATGCCTGGCAAGAAGTTAGCAATACTCGTTAATAAGCATTTGCCTATAAAAGACACACAGATGCAGAGAGATCCATTATGGAATTGCAGGCTTCCTGTCTTTTGAGACTGTTAGATTTGTAAGGGGGGGAAAAAACCCACAGTAACATCCCAACTTTCATTACTGAAGTATTTTTCAAAACAACCAAAAACCATGTCTTCCTCTGAAAGGGAAAAGGACAGCTTTGCCCTCTTGAGAGTTCAGAGTCACAGTTGTAACGGCTCATTGCAGAGTTGTAAAAATGGAAGAGCTTTACAATTGGGGACAGAGAACCTCTGAATTTGTTTTTTTCCTTCCCTAAAAGTTATTAAAGTAACGGCATTTATTACACTTAAATAAAACTTAAAAAAAAAAAAAAATTAATCACTGCTTGGGACCTAGAAAGTTGCTCTAGATAGATGTTCTACATAAATCAGACACAATTGGGGCTGCCACGGTTCATATGGGAAGAGCTACTCAAAGTGAGAGAGAGTGCAGGTCAGTTCAAACCACGTGGGATTAATTCCTGACACACAGAACACGTTCTCTATCTACTTGATCTTCAGTGTTCCCAACAGGAGCTGTTTGAAGCAGAAAAGCTCATCCTTGTGTGGTAGAGTGAAGCCAGGGATGACGAGGTTTACACATGCAAACTGATAAGCTTTCCCAACACCTCATTTCAGAAAAAGGACCGTTATACCTGTCATCTCCTAAAGATACTGTTCTCGATTTAGAACAGAGAAACCAAAACTGTATTTTTCATCTTATTTAGCAGTGGTTTCACAGACAGATCTGGATTTAAGATACACAATCCTTTCATCCACAAAATAAGTAGAGAAGCAGCACTGTAAGAGTATGTCTGTTGAGTAGGTGCTTAGGGAACTCCATCAAGTCTTGTACACTACATGAACAGTGCCTTGCTTGCTGTTAAATCCGCATCTTCCTGTTGAACTGCTTCCTTTCAAGAGGACATGCTCACGTGCACGTGAGCCGTAGGAGTCCGAGCCTTTTAAGGCATTACTGCCCCTCAGCTGAGATGTGATAACCAATCATGTACATTTTTCTTTCAACTCACAGAGGCAAAATAAAGCATGAAGGCAGACTAGGAGCACCTAGGCAGGCAGTTACTGCATCTTAGAGGAGGGGAAGTACTAATTTCCAACTGGAGCTGACAAACTTGAAACAAAAAAAACTTTATAATTTTCCACCCGTGAATATACGTTGAACATAGCAGCGAAAGACGCCCGTCTGAAAGGCATGCGTGTGAGAAGTCTTTATATGTCAAAGAGAGACAGCATGAGCAATAGGAAGGTATTTTTTCCACAAGCTCTCCTGTTAAAAGGTCTCATCTCTGAGGTGAAGGGATCAACTCTACGACGAAAGGCAATATCGGCTGCAAGAAACCATTCAAGGCCCTGGCCTCTGCCTGTTTTAGCCCACCCAAGGGCTAAAACATCAAGGTGTTCTGGGATGGAGACAACTGTCCTCTGAAACCTGAAGTCATCAACGGAGGTCACACAAGCCAGACAGAAATCCATTTTAAAGAGTGCAGTTCAACCACCTGTGCAGTCTGCATTAAATGTGTCAGGAGTTTTTCACTTGGAGTCAGAAAGTCTCATGGAACAGGTTTAGACCTTCCTGTAAAAAGTCCAGCATCTCTTTCTGGAGAAGGCGCCAGAGTGCAATTACAGTCAGCTGGCCAGTGGTATCGAGTCCTCTTTGATTTGTTCCCTGAGCTCTTCCTAATGGGGTGTACTTGCTAGTCGTTAATCTGACGGACTCTAGACATGCAGTGCGGCACTTGGCATTCATCCTTACCTTTCAGACCAATTTAAAGTTACTGGTCCACCCCTGGTATATGTCTCAGAGGGTTCATGCCGACACTGAACACAGGAGAGGAGAGAATTTAAAAAGAAAAACACAACAGTGGCATTATTTGTCACCCCACAATCCAGCCTCCCTTCCCGCCTATACTGTCCCACCCACCTCACCGGCCTTTGCTCACAAACTGCCTCCGAGGCTCTGGCACGATTGCAAAAAAAGATAACCCTCACTTGCCTGTTGCCAGGAACCGGTGCATTGCCAGGAGGAGCTGCGGTGAAATTTTAACCTTCATCTCGCTGTCTGTCTGCTTGAAGGCAGAGAAGTCCTGCTTCCTGTCCCGATGAGCTACTTTCTTTTTCGTCTTGTTATCAGCTGGGGAAGGGAGGGTGGGAAAAGAAAGGAAGGAAGCGATTTCTGTTAGAACGGGGTCCAATACGAACCACACTGTCTGGAGTCAGCCAGGATGGCAACCCAGAGCACAGGGTGCTGGCAGACCCCTCTGCAAAGCCCTGCTCATCAGCACGCAGCACAAACCAGAAATGACCAGTGAGCTGTGAAGCTGTGGGGCCCTGTCCTGCAGAGTCCATCATCCACAGCCTCTGTCACCTTGATGGGGGAAAGTCTCGCAGAGCAGCTCAGCACGTTACACGTGAAGTGTGTGTGCATTTCCAGGTGGGGAAGAGGAGTCCTGCTCAGTGTTACTAAAGATCTAAAGGTGTTGCTTTGCAAAAATAGTTGTGATAGCTGCTTTTTCCAAATACGTTCCCTAGAAAATTCCCAGCAAGCACACAGAGGAAACATGAAATAACTTATTTCTTATGCTGTACCACAGCTTCATTGACTCTTCACAACTGCGGCAAAATCCACATGCCTTTGGTTGAAGTAATTCCCAGTGTCTAGAATATGCAGTTTCTTTTGTCCTGTCCAAACATCAGCAAAGGTTGGCAAAGTGTACAGCCAGGAGGTGGGAGACTTAATTCATCTGTGGTGGGGAATCCTCATTTGTGAAAAACAACATGAAAGAGACACAAACAACCCAGCAATTGTCATCCACCCACTGAGTTAATTTGCCAAAATGTTTAAGAAACCAGGTAAGCAGAGAGCTACAGGTTTGTTGGAGTATGGTATACATCAATTCCAGGGAGAAGAGGTCTCTGCTTAGATGGCAGGGTCTTGCTCTTCTCTGCTGACACGGTGGCAGTGTCTATAAGCAGCAGAATACCGTCAAATAGCTCTGAGCTCCACTGTATAGTGCAGGAAATCCAAGTGTTGAGGCAATTCCTGTGAGCCCCTCAGAGCTGAGGCACGGCTCAGGTTCTAGGGCCTTAGCAGGGAAAAATCCTGAGAACACCACAGCTACTTGTCTATCAGACCCTTAGTCAATTGGTTTAAAATGACTGTACTTTTCAGGGACCACAGGTAATTCTGGTACATTGATTCACTGCAGACAATTTGGGCAAGCACACGAAGAGGTGTAGGTGAAGCCGAGACTGAAACTTCGCACATACTCCCAGGTGCATGTTGCCAGATTTCGGGTTATACATGCAAAGATGATTAAAGTGATGCACTGTAGCAAGGAAGCCCCTGAGATCTGAAGTCCTTTACATGTCCAAATATATTCTACAGACTACATAAATCTCAGAGTGGTGGAGTTTGAGGATTGGAAATGCACATTACTGGTAATTTATACGTTTCTAGATTTTCCCAAGTCACCTAGTCTTTTAAATATGAATACATTTAGATCCTCAACTTCCCATGGACAAGCCGGTACTACAGGACTATCACAGACTAAACTGCAATACCATACTGATAGTAACTTACCAAGTCTGGATATCTTGAGTTTATTCTGTGAGCAGTGCAAATCAGAAAATATGAGATACTTGCTCCCAAGCGCATGGAGAGGAATGATGATGACCCATACCCTTTTTCTTTTTATGAAACCAGAAGCCTCTTACCCTAGTGGTACTTTATCCAGGACTTTGGCTACATCAGGGACCACACCTTCTCTTCCAAAAGCAGGAATAGAAACCACTCAAGGGAGTGGCTACAGACTAAAAACAATCCCTGCCTTAGAAATATAGTCTGAGACAGAACTTATCTTGAAGTTACAGGAAAGATGGATACCAAAGGAATAGAAAGTGAAGAGGAGAAAAGTCCCCTAACTGTAATAGGTAAGAAGAATAGACACTGTGCTTTTTCTGAAAAGCTCAGAGAATGTTATTTTTAAAGTGCTGTACCTGAGAGGCTTTCATCACAAGGAGCTCCATCATTGCTCTGTTCAGGGAGGCAAAAATCACCACAAGTACAAGTTTAGGCCCTGGGACAGGGAAACATCTCTGTGCATCTCCTGTGGATAAGCTGTACTTCTGCAGGCTTCACACTGCATTTTTGGTACCTGAAAACAGGGCCAGCACCACATATGGGGAAAATGCCTTAAATCTTTCTGTCTGTATCAGTCATCAAGGTAAGAGACCCAGGCTCTAAATCAAATGATGGGTGATTTCAACTCCTCCTACTTTTTCCTTGGCAGGTTATCCAGAAATCTTCCCTCAAGAAAAATGTTACACAGTGAGAGCAGAGCCACATGGCTTAAAGCCACTATCTTGGCTTATTTTTACAAGGGATGGTCTTAAATTGTTCTTCGCTGTCCAAACAACTTTTGAGCTTCTTGTAAGAGATAGGAACCAGGGACTGGATTGTGACAGATGTAACTGAATATGGACCAGGTATTTCCTGCCTGTCCCTTCTACAGTAAGTGAGATGGAGACACAGGCACTGAAATTATCTTAGCACGCTGAAGTGATCTCTGCTTACAGAGTGCTGTGACGCTGTTTGGTTCTGCAACATGAACAGTGCAATGCATGAGAGATATTCTCACTATAACTTTTGGTGAGATATCAACACATATTGCAACCATCTTCAGTAATTTCTGGGAATACTTAGACTTTTCCTTCAAATCAAAGGCAACAAGAGCTTCTGATTGAGTGAGAGAACTCAAGAGGAGTGATTCAAATACGATTAAGACTGTGATCTCTCTTGTAATATTCCTGAACTTTGAGGCCTGATGCATAACATGAAAAATGATTGCACAGACTTCCCTGAAGGAGCCAGCTATAGAACAGGGAGTTCAATCCTCAGATCACCAATTCAGTTGGATGGGCAGGTAGGTTGCAGGCTGACAGGTCCTGCAAATGCATCGAGGCAATGTTCTAGGAAAGTTCCTATTCTCCTCCTGAGCTCTTTGTCTTTAGGACAAAGGATACATCTGCAGTGAGATCCAGACAAGCCAAAGAGGACAAAAATATTTTATCAAATGGACGTGTGGTTCTGTCCAGCACACAAGAACTGTACAAGGACAGAGACAAGCAACTGCTTCAGATGGACATTCATCAGATACTCCAGGAAAACAAGGTACAGTTCCCAGAGGACTAGACTTGTCCATAGTCGGTACCAGGATGCCTAGTGCAGGCAGTCAGAGGTAGGGGCCAGAGTCTCACTCTGCACACCTCATGTCCTCCTCTCCCTCATGCTCTCAGTGATGTTCACACTCAGGTTGACAGCCTATGCCCCACACACTGCACAGGGTTTTTTAAGCCTGTGAGATTATTTAGTTTTAAAAGAAAGGTTTAGGAACTAACTAAGTCGGTCTTGTCAGTTCTTTCTGTCCCTAGTTGGGAAAGCCAAGTTTCCCTGTGTATCACTCCTATTTAAGCAACTGAAAGTCAGTGGGACAAACCTGAAGCACTTTAACAGCCTAACATTGTTTCCCATAAGGATGCAGCTCCTTCAGCCTATGGGTGCTAGACAGCAGAAGGTTAGCAAGTCCATAGTCCTAATGGTAAAAGCATTATTTTCTAACTGGTGTCAATCACCTTGGTGTATCGAAAGATTAGATTCCAGCTATTGAAAGCTCTGTTCTCCTGACGTAGGATACCGATATACACCAAGCTAGGATCTGTAGGTCTTGCCAGACAAACTGGTGTCTACACCAGACAAACTTTTCTACATTGTTACACTTTCACTGGATGACAGTGGAAATAACAGGGCAAACAATTTTTATTTCTGTAGCTCCACAGTTTAAATGGGAGAAGTGATACACATATCAAAGGAAGTGTGATGAGCAGGTTCAGGGAGGTGATTCTCTCCCCTCTATTCTGCTCTTGTGAGATCCCACCTGGAGCACTGTGTTCAACTCCGGGGCCCCCAACACAAGAAAGGCATCAACCTGTTGGACCAAGCCCAGAGGAGGCCACTAAGATGATCACACAGCTGAAGCACCTCTCCTATGAAGACAGGCTGAGAGAGTTGGGGCTGTTCAACCTGGAGAAGAGAAGGTTCGGGGGAGACCTTATAGCACTTTCCAGTATCTAAAGGGAGCTTACAAGGAAGTCGAAGAAGGACTTTTCACAAGGGCATGTAGGGATAGGACAAGTGTGAATGGCCTTAAACTGAAGGTAGGTAAGTTTAGATTAAACATTTGGAAGAAATTCTTCCCTCTGAGGGCACTGGAACAGGTTGCCCAGAGAGGTTGTGGACTCCTCATTCCCAGAAGACAAGGCTGGATGGGGCCCTGAGTCCCCCAGCCCCTATCCACGGCAGGGGCGCTGGAATGAGATGATCTTTAAGGTTCCTTTCAACCCCAATCATTCTATGATTCCATATATTTAACCTACCTGTTTCAACAGCTGTTTGGAAATAGAAGTGTTCGGTAAGACGGGGTCCTCCCCTCAGAGAAGCAACTTCCCAAGGTTAAAAAAAATTCATTAAGTGAAAGCTGTAGAGAGCTGCACTGCTGCAGCTGCCAACAGATGGACCCCAGCCTGGCACGGAATGTCCCTGCAGCACGGCCTGGTCGGGGGTCCTGCTTGCTGAGACACACAGCTGAACAGCACAGGAGTGGGGACATACAGATTCTGTAAGATGATGCTTACAACCAGCCTCTTCATCCACAACATGCAGAACACATGCACAAGGGTGTGTTAAGATATTTCAGTTGTAGAAAAATCCTAGATTTTACTTGAGGCAAGCCACCTCTGAATCTGTATGCATGAAAAACAGCAGGATTCCAGTTGCACTAAGGTGATGATTAAACTTGCCTTCAAGCAGAAAGAGCTAAATAAGACAGGTCATCATTCAAACCTGGATCAGAAGGGTGAACAAGCGGTCTATGCAGTCTGAGGCCAACACAGAACACAAAGCTTTCTCTACTGGGCCTCTGAGAAGGTTGCGAAATGCTCTCCCACCGTGACTAGAGCCGTGGGAGTGCAGGACAGATTCCTGTAGTGTGCCAACCATGAAAGAAATGCTCCAACTTTCCAATACTAAGAGCCAAACACACAGACCACTCTTCATGACACCGGCTGAGATGCAGTCAGTCATCCACCTGTGTCATGACAGAAACCTCTTCTCTCCACCCCCTTCAGCATTCCCCATACAAAGTCTCATGCTCAGAAGTACTCAGTCTACCCAGATGCTGAAGGGTCAGACATATTTAATACCTTTTCGTGTTCCCATCTTCTGCTTGCTCTCAACATCTCTGCAAGCCAGAAGACATGGCAGAATAGAGCCATCTGAAGAAATACATTTATGTGGCAAGCAACCTCCAGAAGTTCAGCTGCAGAGCCTCAGCAGTGAGAGCGGCTTTCAGCAAAAACTGTAAATACACTACTGCTTCTACTCTAATGCAGTTCAAATAGGTTTTCATGGAAACAACAGAAAGGCACAGCTCCAACACCAAGGTCAGCCATTTTATCAAATTTCAAGTTTCCATCAAAGCAAAACAAAACATTTCTAAAACTTCAGAACAAAGTGTAACAGCGCTGCCAAAATTTTTCATAACGTCTAATTTTAAGTAAACACCTAGTACAGGGCAAATCAGTCCAAGGGTTTCAAGTTGGCTTGATCTGAGCTGAGCAAGGCAGCTTGGTCTAATAATGAACAGCATCAGAGATGGGGTTACTAGCCCCGACACACTGATATCAACACCAAAAACGAGCTGACTTAAGACATCATGGACAATAAAGTACCTTCAGTGAACCCAAAGTATGTTTCCATTGTTCCCATCACTACACCAACTGGAGGTGGTTACAGCACCTCAATCTGCCCAAATCCAAAATCTGTTACACTTTCTGTGATCCTCACAGCTTCTAAGGATTTCTGCTCTCTCCCTTACTGTTACAGTTTCCTTCAATCTAAGCACTGGAATGAACTTCAGTACCTCATAAAGAAATTATGAATTAGGAGTTCACCTCCACAATACATAGCACGATTCACCCCCCAAAATTTTGTGCATCCTCCAGGAAGCCTAGAAAGTTTCCTTCCTGTTCTGAACCAGGAATTTTCAATAGTAAAACCTTCCCAAGAAGGAGAGTTTCAAGTGAATTCAATGTTCACCAACTCTATTTTGAAGCCTTCAGATAGCAAAATTAAATTCCCATTTCCTAGCTCTCTAACATGCTATTAATGGACAAAGCTTTTTTTGTCCTGAAGAACAACATGGCATAATCTATGTGTTTTCTCTTAACAAACATGGGGGGGGGGAAACATTGAAAACCATATGCGGTGTCTTCACTCAAGAACACGAAAACACCTCAAAGGTAGACAAAGATAGGATCTTTTTAGAGTATAAAAGAAAGTCTGAATTCAGCCTGTAAAAGCATTATGCTGTAACTGATTAGCCCAACAATTCATTTGCGAAGGTATAAAAAGAAATCAATACTAACCGGACCTCTGTGATTTGTATACTGATTAGACTGTTCAGCATATCACAAAACACAACTGTGATTTACACGAACCTTTGGGCACATAAATACTGGTAAAATACTAACCAGCTACAGAAAGCAGTTCAGGCAAAAACAAGCAGAAGTATGTCTACCCCTGAGTGTAAAGTGCTCATCAGGAATTTGGCTTGGAGGGAAGACAGAAGATGCTTGCGTTGGCCTGAAAAAGATGCTGTAGAAACATTCCAATCCCTTTCATGAGGAAAGAAGAAGAAAGCAAAGGACAGCTGAAGAGTGTTAAAGATACTTAAAATTATTATTTCTACTATAATAGGATCTAAAGACATCCTTGTGCTGCACGCAAACACATAGTAAAAAATAGCATCTGCCAGCAAGTGATCAAAATACAGATAAGACGTATGAAGAATGACAGAAAGGAAGTCCTGTATGCACAGGCCAGATTGTGCAGATGGGAAGAGAAGCAAAGACACTTTAGATAACTGGTCAAAGACCAGATAAACTCTAATCTGGGAAAGAAAAGGGTCCAGATCTCTCAAGTCCCAGGTAATGGTTGACCTACAGCATCGTGTCCCTCAACATATGTTAACACAAGGAAGGAAGGAGCTGCACTGCTTGATAAAAACAGAAGGCATTTAGGACATGCTGGTTTTCGGCCCTGAAGAAGACTTTCCATTCTCTGGAATTCTGAATGAATGACAGAGAGAGATTCTAAAGAGACTCCTTTCCTCTTCCTCGAGGCATGGTATTTGCCTGCCTTCCTGCTAATGTATAGTAGTACCTGGACTACAGACCCTTGAGACAGAGAGAAGACAGGGGAAAGCGAGCACTGTAACAGAAAGGTTTAACGAGGCCACAGTGGTGGAGAATAGGTAGCAGAAGAGAAAAGACTGTTGCAGATGCAAACCTCCTTGATGAAAAGGTCAAATAAAGACACTTGTCCTGTTTCTGAATTAATGCAGCATAAAGCAGTGAGGTACCCATGCTGTAAAACCAAAAATTGCTTCAACCACTTGAGGGATCTGCAAGTCATTTTGTTAAGGAAACTTCCTTAACAATTTGACCATTAAGATTTTAAATCAGCAACGTAACATCTCTCAAAACACAGCTATAAACACAATTGTTGCTGGATGGAGTCTTCTGTCTCATCCATAAACAAATTGCAAATATTTCTACTCACTGTATAGATCTGTTTCGTCCAGAATTTCAGACTTGATGATCTCTTCAATCACATCTTCTAAAGTGACAATTCCCAGAACTTCATAAAAAGGATCCCCTTCTCCTTCATTGTTTACTCTTTGTACTATAGCCAGGTGAGACTTGCCTGCAAGGAGACAGATCAGCAATTCAGACATTTCAGAAATTCCTGAATGATCAGAAATTATAGCAGAACTATAGACACACAGGCATAAATAAAAGACAAAAAGGTTGGTGTCAGGCTTTATGAAAAAAGGTGTAAAGTTTAACAGATGCTTGAAATCATAATCTGGTTTATGTCTGAGATACACATTCCTGGGTCACATAAATCCACCTAATGCACTAAAAGAGAACAACTAAAGAGATGAGTGTTCCCATTCTAATGTCTTTCCCAGCAAAACAGTCACCCTGGCATTGAATTCATTATATTATCTTGTTGAAAGTTGTTCCACTTCTTGTCTCATGCACTGGCAGAGGAAGGGCAGACTGGAGCACTCCTTTGCAGTGAGGTCCCGTAGATGTTCTCCTCAAGCTTGAAAACAACAGCAACAATGGCCAAACCACAGAAGCATGGGGACAGGGCAGAGCTGGGGAGAAGGGGTCAGCCCAACCCATCAATTTCTCTTTTTCTCCTCCCTTCCTCAAAAATAATTTATTTATGTATTCTCCATATGGAGCGGGGACAACTTATTTTGGAATTAATTAACTAAAATATCCAAAGTGACAGTGTCTGATCAACAAAGAGAAAAGCTGAGATATACTAGTGGCTCTGAAGATCCCTGAGCTGTGCATCATTTGCAGTGAATTCCTAAATTCCTTTGTGCCACAAGGAATAATGATGATGACAATATTATTATGAGCCTTCAAATTGGCTTTGATACCCTTGGTTGCCATTTCCCTGACTGCCACTGAAAGCCAGTCTTTTGTAAAGCTGCATAAATAGTAACATGCGTTATGCATTGAAAGGGTCACCAAATGCAAGTGGCATTTTGAAGTACTGCTACAGCAGACATAAATATGCTTTCTGAATTATCAGGAGTTAAGCAACGTTGCCTCACATTCTTCTTTGCTGGTATCAAAAACGATACTAAATCCCCAATTGCGGAAGACAACCAAAATAGTCCAACTTTGCTTACACCCCCTTTATAGGCAATAATGTCTGCATGTTTTAAGATTCAGATTATTAGACTAACAGGCATTCAAACTATTTGAACCCAGACTTACTCATGCTTAAAGAATGAAAATATCCCGAACAAATTAGACAAGGGAGGAAAACTTATCAACTACTGATATAAACATTGCATCAGGTCAAGTCAATTCACTTTGGTAAGTTTTTCACATCTGCTTTCCCAGGGACCCGACATAAGCAGTTAAAAACAAATTCTTGGTGAATGCTGTCTGTCGAAAGTTAAATTCTTTTGCTATTCCCAGCTTGTGATCATTTAAAAGGAATTTTCCAAAGCAGGGTCTAATATTAGACTCAAAATGAAGTTTCCATTCCACTTAGGCGATATTCTCACCAAAGTAACTACTGCATAATCTGATTGTCTTGGAGCTACTCGTTTAGATGCAGATGGACATACTTTAAATACCAACTCCACAACACTGCTGAGTCTTATCTTGAGGAGACCTTATTCTACAGTGAATTAATAGAAAGATGATTTGTGATTTTTAAACTATCAATATGCATACTGTACTGAAAGTCTTTCACTGTGCCAGATTTTACAGGTTTTATTTCTTTGTATTACTTGCAAGACCTCCACCTCTTTTTACCACTCAATGAACTGCATTAAAATAAAAAGTGACTTCATAAAAACGTGAAAGAATTAAGTGTGGTTATTATTGCCGTTCCCCTATAATATATCACTCCAATTATATCCTTTCAGCATAATAATATTCAATAAAAACTGCGGCACAAAAATAACATTACACAGACAAAACAAATATTGCAATTTATTCCCCAGTGCCTGCTCAGATATTAGTATATTTGCTTGCAAGTCAAAAGGCATGGTTCCTTCCAGAACCATTTCTATCACAGACCAGAGCAGCTCATTAGCACGTGCTTATTCAGATGCTAATTCCTCAGGATGACCATTCTCATACATTAGTAAATGGAAGATCTGTAGAAGTGGGTTAAATTAAAAAAAAAAAACAAAAACCCCAAAAGACAATGCTATCAACTTGGTGTTTCAGCTTTGATCAGAACCATC
The DNA here is from genome assembly GCF_009829145.1 of Chiroxiphia lanceolata. Lineage (NCBI taxonomy): Eukaryota > Metazoa > Chordata > Aves > Passeriformes > Pipridae > Chiroxiphia > Chiroxiphia lanceolata. The sequence goes on from NC_045644.1 coordinate 13,215,977, forward strand.
AAATTTGAGTCTTTTCCTCCACTTCTGGACTGCCTATCATAATGCTGAATTAGGTAATGAAATTTTAAATTTTGAAAAGAACAGTGGAGTTCTGGACACATCTACAAGCAATAGAAGAGACTTATAAAAATGGGATTGGGGAAGGACCTGAGCAGTTGGCAATATAATGGGAAGTTGTGCACAGGTTTCATCCACAAACCAGTTACATGGTGGTCCCCACCAAGAATTCAGGATCACTAAAATACATTATGCACTCCTCATGTGAGTAGCTGATCCGAGCAGCAGTACCTAATGTGAGACAAGTGACCAAAATCTGTACCAGCTACTGCCCTCTTAGACAAAGTGAGTATATCCAAACTCAGGCTGACATTAACCTTTCTTACCTCTTGACTGTCAAGTTTTCCTGTTCTGGACTTTCATGAACTCATCACTTTGCTGGGGTGAGAGGAACTGAAGCCAATGCAATTAGGCTGCCCCTAAAAGCCTGACTTTTGCTCCCAAGTCTTCTCTTTCCTTTCCATTGGCTCCAATGTTTATGTAGTGACTTGATGAGACAGACCAGATCCGAAAACTACATTTCTTGGGGTTTTGCAAGATAATTTTGACCTAGATGCAATAATTTGCCAGAATTCATCAGACAGTAGAACAAGCCCCAGAGCTGGTGATGGAGATATTACAAAGATGCATTCCCAGACTGGCTGCCCTCTCAGACACAGATGACTGCAATATACTCTCCACGTATGGAAGTAGTCAAGGCAGAAAAGGCTAAAGGAAAAGCTAGTGGAGTGCAGACTTCTTTATACATCGTAAAAGAGCACAACACAGCATGTGCTCAGCTTTAAAAGTGGTCTGTGAGTAAAATAACGACTCCTCTGAGTCTTTGAAATAGAAATGGGCTACAGCTTTATTCAAATACTTTATCAGGACACTGGTAATTGTTATACCATTTTATTCAACTGAGAAAGAGAGGTTTCAGCTTGTATTTCCCACTGCTAAGGACATATAATACATATCCAATAAAGAGCTGAGTAAGGAAAATGTCTAGGTAAGGACACCTGGACTGTCTGTAATATTCCTAGGGCTTTGAGAGCAGAACACAAATTAAACAGAGAGAACAGGTGTGCATGGAAATGATACAAATAAGTTCTGTATTTCACTGGTTAGGTGAAATATAGAAAACTGTGGTTAGGTCACAGTCTCTAACCATACTACATAGATGACACTAATACTTTAATCACTTGTTTTAAGTGTTGATACAATGAGATTTAGCAAGTGGGCAGCTCTGCAGCACTGCCAGATCTCATGACAAAGGCATAAATGACGTGAGTGATGCGTGACCCACAACTCCTCTGTGGCCACAGGCAGGCAGCATTTGCTTTCTGCCTCAGCTTCCCCCATGTACAGCGATGGTCAGTGACACCACCAAGAGCCTGTGGAGCTTACATGTGTACATGGCTTGAGCTACAAGTTGTGACAAATTTTAACCTCTCAGTTACATTCATGGACAACTAAAGCACCAAGTAGTTTTGTTAAATGCAAATCCAATCTCATCTCATTGCTTAAAACCCTGCCACTCAGCTCAGATTTTGCTCTGTACCACAACTTCTGATTGATTAATCAAACTAATTAAGAAACATGAAGATACTTAGTGAAATCCACATGAGCAAGTGAACCTAGAACGAGCTTCTGGGAGTCTGTGTGGTTTACTGACCACACAGAACAGAACTGGAAGAAATGCCTGAAATACTCATTCTCTTACAGCACCTTGACCATTTCTTGAAAAATTTATTAACCAAAAAAATCAGTGCTAAATCAAAGCTATGGTAGACATTTATAAAACAGAAGATTGCTTTAAAGGCAGTCTGTGGTAAAACAAGAATCAGGCCAGTCAATTTTTGTTAAAACCAGTCTGTTTGCTGTTGGTAAGTGCCCTGGTATGTTAAGCTATAGCCTGTTTAATATGCCTTCAATGACATGGAGAAAAATCCCAGGAAGCGCTTAGTTGCCCTTGAATTTACTAACTAATGATCTCTGCTTCTGAAAAATCCCCCTGTTTATTCTTACACGACTGTTTTCATTTTGACTGATTTCTACAAAGGTAAACATTTGGGTCTGTCAGTGAGATTCACAGGTTCAACAATACATTATACAAAACAATCAATTTTAAAATGTGTTGTATAATTTAACCATTAAAAATAACTCCCTCTGGGACGGCCCCAGCTTGCAAGCAATTATACCAAAGTAAAAAGTGTTTTCCTAAGTTTCTTTTCTGCAGCACAGTTCAAGGACGTTAAATCTCTATTCTTTTAGCAGAAATTTGCATTCATGCTGTTTGCTTTTCCACTTTGATTATTTTCAATGGGGAAATCAGACTGCTACTTTCTCCACACACACACAAACTGCTGCATGCTGCCTTTGGGTTCACCACACACCATTCACAGAATTAAGACAAACCCAAAACTTTTGCACAAACATAATCTAGATTTAGACTAGGCTTTTTAGATCCTGCTCTTTTCAGCAGCAAAACACACAATTTTGAATACATGTTTGGGAAGGGAACCTGATAACTAATGTTCATTTAATCATGGCTGGGCTTCGCGAACGAAGATTTGGGAAGGCTTTATCCACATTTGTTACAGGCACGATGTTCATTTAATACAGCCACATGAAACTCATCGAGATCCTCAAGGAAATGAGCGAAAGTATCAGCACAACCACAGGGAATACAGTGCTTCTCCTTTAAACTGGAGAGCTCACAGTCTTGTACAAACATTAACTAGAAACCACAGCAGCCTTCACAGGAAAATAAAAAAGTAGCACTTTAAATAGACTCTTTGTGTTAAAGTCCATTTAGTGGGAGGACATCAAAAAAAGCAAAAATCAGGGAGAGTTTCAGAATGACTTCCTGACAGTGAATTGTATTTGTAAGGAATACTTTCCCAGGGGAAACGACAGAAGCTCAGTTACTTGCAACTTTGAAAACTCGACTGGACAAAGCTCTTAGAAAGGACTCAATTACCGTCCCCTGCCCTGTGGCAGATGAAAGAGAAGCGATGAGCTAACATTTTCCATCTCCAGCAGCCCATCAGTCAGTGCAGGCGCTCCAACCCAACCGCTGCCTACCCTTCAATCCCTTCTGGTAGGACCGTGGTGAGACACACGCTGACAAACTCAATTTGCTTTGCTGATGCTTCTAAGTGTGAGGGCACAGCTCTAGAAAGGTGCAACCTGCTGCAGCTTTACATGCAACTGAACTGAACCTGGCAACAAACTTGGATCACAAGCTGGGAAATCACCATAGGTACATGAGTAAAAGAAATTAGCTGGGAACCAGAAATAGTTCGAGTGCAAAGAAAAAGGTCATTTCAGCTTAGAGCTCTGCTATCAAAGTGGAAATCTTAGGGAACAATAAGAAGTGAGAAAACATCTAGGGAAAACTATTACCAGGTGTAGGCAGGCAGTAAGAACAAAAATGAGGAGTGAAGAGAAAAAGTTTCAGAAACTCCCTGAAAATTATTAATGACTCCCTTGCCATGAACAGCATGACAAGGCTTCCCAGTCAGGCAGTCCTTATGCAGTAGGGAGTTTGGGCTGAATATGGCTGGTGTTGACAATAATCAGGGTCCACTGGTGTTGACAATAATCAGGGTCTGAAATGCACATCACTAGCTGGGCAGCTCTCAGTGTTGGCCAGAACTCTGATTTCAGCCTGGTAAATGAACAAACACAAGCTGCTTCCCAAACCTGGAAGCTACTGTCTTTGAGAATTATCCACTGGATCTGAAGGAGAGGAAGAGATGGAAAACATAACACTTGAGAGAGAGAAAACTCTCTTGAAAGCAAAAAGGGTTTGGACATCTCTCTTAGGCTCTAACCTGAGTACAAGATTATGATATCAGGACACTGGTGGCTTGAGGTGAGAAACAGGCTGGAAGTTTTAAAAAACAAAAAAATCAAGGAAGCACTTCAGGAGTGCAGCAACTAAAGTCAAGAGAAGAGGTGGCAACAAGAAGAAGAGAAAATATTGAATCTGGAGAGAGACCTAGTGTTATTTGGGCTGACACAGAACAAAAAAGTTCATATAAAATTTAAGGCAAGCAAGCAGAATACTGAAGTCATTCTTGGTCATGGTTCAAGTCTTCCATACCAGATTCAAAAGATACTGAAGTGTGACTTATGCTGATGAGATTTTCCCTGTGTCTCCACTTCCCAAGGCACGTAATGACCTTTTGGAAAGAAGTGTAAGAAATGCATCTCCTTACTGCCTCACACCTCCACAGCATGGTCAACTAGGATTTTTTTCTTAGTGTTCAAGGACCCTAAAAAGGAGCCATGCTAATTTTATTACTTCCCTGTTTGTTCAAGATTGTCCCACTGATTTCAGCATTCCTTCAGGAATGAAGAGCAGGCACCCGCCAGCAGAAATGCCGCCAGCAGAGGGAGCGCAAAACCTTGGGTTTGCTAAATTCAACGCTTCAGGTCCTCCCCAGACCTCAGTCCCTCGGAGAGCAGATGGAGAGGACAGGTCCTGGATTCTGGCATCGGTGGGGCCAGGCTGCTGAATGCTTTGAGAGATGTGTACTTCAGCTGGAAATCCAGACCAATGACCCCTTTCTGCCACAGCCTGTTCAGTGTCTTCTTCTGCAACTTTTCATTGCTGCTATGACTTGTACCCACCCCACCCTCTTCCCACTTCCCTGCCCTAGGGGGGACAATTTCTTGAGCCCTTCATAAGAGCGTAGGAGAGGAAACCATCACCTTGTTAGTCTCCTCCAGTCCAAGAGGCTGCTTCCACTAACCAACAGTTAATCCACTAAATGAAAACAAGAACACCAAGATATGTTTATGAGCAACAAAAATAGAAGCCAATCCAAAACAACGATGAACTCGGATGACTTTGATGTTCAGGTAACCAAAACACAACACCAACAGAAACAACCACCTTATTCTGTATCATTACGGCCAAAAATCCTACTGATCTAATCCTCCCCTAATCCTGCCTCCCTCAATTCCTAGAACAGACTGAGTTTAATTCAGGGAGCTTCTAGATTTTGGCATCTACACCAAGAGATTTTAAATCCGACAAAGGTAAAGTACTAGAAGGCACAAGAGAAACATGTTTGGACATTAGGAGGAGGTTAGCTGAGGCCAACACGCTTACATAAGGACCTAAACCTTATGCTGAGAGCAAAGAGCACAAACTGAAAAGGAAGAGCAGCATCTTGGGGGGTGTGAAAGGAACTCAGGGCTGGATATACTCTCTTTTTTTTTTATTACTACCATCAGCTCCTATAGTTTACTTTTAGCTCACTATTTAGGACATAAATTTAAAAGGGTTCTTGCGTTACCAACATCTTAAATCATTAATATTCTATTTTAATGACTTGTTTTACTTTAGGCCATTTATATCACATGTAGTCTGCAACTCTAGCAGCCACAAACCCAGCCTGATCGATGGTGCCATCAGATTTTTTAAGCTCAGTGCAAGGCTTTCTAATTTACGTTGTAGTAGGAGCCAGGGGAAGCTTAACAAAAATCTACTCGGTTAACTTTCTAAATTGGTGACAACACCTTCATCCAGCAGGATTTGTAGAACCCCAGAACCACTTACATGTGTGTACTTTCACAGCAACCAGGGGACAAACATGCCTGTAAACACGATCAGTGCCGGTGACCTTGACTTCGCATGAGTGCAGGATCAGGGCCACGTGAGCACTCGCGCTCTGACACTGCACATTTGTTTCTCTGGACTGTAACATCAGTGCAGGGATTCATGCACTGCCATTACAGAGCAATTTCCAACCACTTCAGCAGAACACGAAGGATACTGCAGCAATCTGAAGGCACAAGAAACACAAACACCTTCTCTCACTGGCTTTTAGTTTGGGCCAGGTCCCACAAGGTGTAGTCATGAAGGACCAGCTGCTGCAGAACTGTGCTTCACACAGTCAGCAAATTCAATGGGAAGTGGGGAATATCCTCTGGCTGGAAAGTGACTCTTTTAAAGGCTGAATGTAGCAAAATGCCAAGAGAGACCCAAAATTATGGATCAGAGAAGCTCACTGGAGTGACTATTTTCAACTTTCTTAAGGCACATTTTCACTTTGCTTTGGTGCAATTTTAGCTAGCGAGAGATCACAGCTGAATGCTGGACCCATGCCTCTTCATCAGGAACATGTACAGATCAGCAGGTATGGACATGGCAGGGGGGAAGTAATTTAAATCACCCAAAGTCATGCTGGAAGAGTCTGACACAAAAGAAGTACATAAGAGCACTTGTGATTTCAGAACTGGGCATCACAGATATTTAAATGCCTACAAACTGCAGGATTTTTGCAAAATAATAATACAATAACACAGAGGGGGGAAAATCCATGATTTTGCATTTTTTTTTTAGGATTTAAGTAGATCTTAATCTTGACTATGTGTTGTTTTCAAGGCCTATCAGGTAAAAAGCTAGCAAAAGAACTAGTTCAAATGCTCACTCAGCATCCTTGGGAAAAGGAGAGATTACAGAAAACTGTCTTGTTTGAAAGAGTGACAATACTGGTGGTATAACTGAATGTACTCTTACTATTATCGAAGAAAAAATGTGGTATGACTGGCTTTGTTCCCAGGAGTTATCAATTACTCATATATGTAAGATTTTCATGTGAACTACTAATACAACATCATCTTTCCATCCAGACACAGAAAGATTAATTTTCTCAAAAATAGTATTACTGGGTCAGATTTTAGAAATGGAAACTTTAAAGATCAATCTCTATGGCAATTATGCTATTAATATTTTTAATTACTGACTTTACTCAGAAACTTTTTAAAGCTTCCATTTGTGAACAACCATCTAATTAGTGGGTTTTTGGGCCACCCTGCATAGCTCTCTGGTAGGCTGAGTTTGTCCAGAGCTCTTGAAGGAGGAAGGAAACCTCTCAGATAAGACAGCAAAGCTTTGCTCCTTCAGCAACAGCCACTGCAGAGAACTGAAGATAAGGTGAAGAGGGGAGACTTGCCCCTGAGCAACAAGAGATTGGAGATAAATGAAGAGAAGAAAAGGAGTCTAAGAGATTGACTGCCCCCACTAGTTTTGCTGTGATGAAGAGTTCCTTTACTCCAGAAGACTAAATCAGGATTGCTCAACAGCTTTCCAACTTTTTCCAAGGGTGTGTATGACAGGGGATGACATGTAACTCACACCTACATTACAGTATTATTCAAAGTCTCCTTGTCAATATTTACATGAAGTGATGAGCTGTAGTATTTTAGTGACGTAACAGGAATTATGCGAGGAGGGTATTTCTTTCATCTGCCTGTTTAGTTCAGGGAAGGTGTAGTGGAGCCAGTGCTGTTTTCTTTGGTATTCTGCAGAAATCTCTATCATTATTTTAGCCCCATCCAAAATGAATGTTAATTTATTTGCTCCCAAATAACCTAAGTACTTGCTTTAATATCACTAACTTCTGAGGCTTCATTTATTTTGACAATTTTACTCCAGAACAAGCTTTGTGTCATAGTTTCTCATAGGGAATGGGGCTATTGATCTAAGCAGAAGACCTTTTCATTCAATCACCTCTGGCAGGGGACAGACCTCTATTGTCTCTTTAAGACTGTTCAGCTTCTTCGAAATCGTGTGTGTCAGAGCATCTCTATGAATTTATCTAAGCCTAGGCTCTCATACTTTTCTACTAACACCATGTAACAGAATTGCATCAAGGTATCTCAGGACAGCAAGAGCTCACAAGTGTCCATTTGAATCATCTGATACACACGATCCATTCACCTGATGTACCCAACTCCTCCTGCAACAATCTGATGAGAGTTATGGTGAAGTACAACTCCACTAACTATGGAAAGAACCTCAATTACCACAGTTGAACACAAAGGCACAGGCCAAATCAGCTTCCCTTGTGAGGGCAGAGGGTGAATTAAAACTCAAGCAACCCATACAGCTTTGCCCAGAAACCTGTGTCCACGCTAAGAGTGCTCTGACAGTGGCAATCCCAGCATCCCTAAAACATTCTGACCACAGAGATGCCATCAGAGCAATGGTGTCCTATTGTGACTCCTGCATCGCATTTGTTTACTTTTAGCTAGGGTTAGGCTGAATTCTTCTACATTCCCATAAACACTAAAGTTAAACAGCTTGAACTTCTGCTAGAAAAGACATGGGCAACTAGGTCACACAACATACAATACATGCAGTTCATTGTTATCTTCCGTGACCGCTTGAAAATCCAAACATTTCTGGGTATGCCACTGCAGCACAAGTCCCAACCAAAAAACCAGGCTACTAGGCTCTGAGGACTTCCAATTAAATCTATAGTATAAACAACAGTATTTATCTAGCATATTAACAATAGCACAACGGATGTCTGCTGCTGTATGTGGTTCCAAGGACTGGGGCATGAGAGTTTGGAAAACTATAGATTCACAGCCAGACCTCTTCTTGGAGTCTGCAATGCTCTTGAGGTTCTTTCTGCATCTTCTGCGTGTTCAAGAAAGGTCCCATCACAAATGCAGCTACTGGCTAGGTGATGCTGCCTTCACAGAACAGGTAAGGGCTGAGCTCTCATCTCTACCTCAGAGGGAGCAACAGGGAAAATCTCCTCTCTTGTCCACACACTTTTTCATGAAACTGACAGAAACATGGTATGTCAATGACTTTGAAAGCTATGGAGGACTAGGACAAGTAAGGAAAAAAAATAAACTACAAAAAATCCCAACCAAATAAAATAAAAACCACCAGACAAAAAACTCCCCACAAATGCCCCCGAGCAACCTCCCTCACAGCAGTAACACAGCAGTAACAGTGCAGTCCCCCAAACATCAGAAAAGAACAAACTTCAAAACACTGCTGTAATTTCCACTTGCAGGAAGAGGCTGTCAGTCCGTCACGACAGTAAAGAGAAAAAAAAAACCACAACAAAATTTGCTAGAAATAAAAATGATTATATAAACTCCTACTTTATACCACGCACAATTTGTTTAGTTGAAACACCACGTATTTCCAAGTAGAGTTCAAATACACACTTAGTCTAAATAAGCTGAACTGTGCACGATCCACTGCTCTGCATCTTAACGCACACCAGGTTAATACATGTGAAAGTGCCCATCATTCCAGAAGCCGGGAGCCCGGCCACGCACACGGCACCGCTGTCCTTACAAGGGTTAGACAAACAGACCAGCAAACGCTGGCAAAAGGAAATGCATTCTGAGTTCACAGTGGGGCTATCGCTTGGCTATTTCTGTAGCGCCTGCATCTAAAAAAAGATCCAGTTCACACAAGTAGCTATTTTACCTTACTGTCCCACAAGATCTAAATGCATTTTTTCCGATTACACTTTCCCACCATAAAATACACAACAAAATGTGACACATATTTTTAAATATTCCTATGAAGGCATTTTGCTTATATATAGAAACATGAGTATATATGGAAACATACAAACCCCTGTGTTTATATATAGATGACTCCTCACTGTATAACTAATATTAGTTCATGGAACTGAAGTCACACACAACAACAAAAAAAAATGAATTAAAGTTCTAGTGAGCCTTGCCATAAAATACACAAAGCAGAAAAAAACCTCTTGGATTTATGATAATCTCTGTATGAAATGCTGAATGGCAAATTCTCTTGAGAACTTCTCTGACACAAGAAATACATAACAAAATAAACAAACGAGGAGACAAGTCTAAGACGCTCTCACTGAAGAGACATCTAGTTCACTCTTCTCCTTTTTTTTTTTTTCTCCTCCACTCCAGCAAAGTCTCTGTCATGAACCAGAAGAGAGGCACAAAGAAGTCTTCCTGGGGGCCTCTTCTAAAGCCTATCTCCTGGGGAACAGAAGACCATCAACTTCACTAAGAGAAAGCATTTCAAATTACTACCACAATTCCTACTCTTGTGACAGTTCCACACTGTAATGCCCCATCTGTATAAAAGAAATATACCTTGATAGTTACATGAAGGTGATAAAAGTTCTTCATAAGAATTATTTGCACAAGTCTGAGAAGTTTGACTTTTACTCTCTAATTATTCCTCCATGGTTCGGTGTCCCAAACACCACATTTCTTGCACTTAACCAAAAGATGAATGCAAAATTGACTAATCTGTTTCAGTGCTTAGTCTGAGGGAAACAAAGTAAGCAGAAAATATGATAAACATTTTTCTAAAGAGATAAAATTTAAATACATTTTCCAGGAATTAGTAAAATGGATGAAGAATACCCCGAGTCTCAATCCCATCTCATCTATTCAAGCACTTATTCTATCCACTCACAGCACTTATACTGCAGTCCTTAAAACAGCACAGGAGCCTGTTTTAACATACAGCCAAAATCCCCTGCTTGAATGCCTTCCTTGATGAGTACAAAATCCTGGTTTTCATGAAAATGAGAGTTTTCAGCAGTAAAGGCTGGACACTTTTGTAGAAATTTTACAATTACCATCAGTGAAAAGGACACTTGGATGACCTGAACACTAAGCAGCTCAAGGTTTTTTCTAAATAAAACTACAGCTACTGAAATGATGGCACAGCCCATAGCCAGCCCTGTGCCTCAGGGTTGTAACTCTGTAACATGCTGGAGTCAACTGGTCAAAGCAACCAACTGAGGGCTCTGAAGGGTAAAGGTTGGAGTAGGCACTGTTCTGGAGCTTAGTGGAAAGCCTCAGGCAATAGCTGTTTTTAACAGTAGTGGCAGATGGTTTTCCAAAACTGAAGATACTTCTTTAAATCCTTAAAGGCTGGTGGTATCTCACCTGCTTATTTCCATGGCAACTGCTTACCAAAAAGCTGTTTATCCTAAGCTGTCTTCTCTCCTGCCCTGCATCTCCTGTTGCATCAAATAACCATAAAAGAAAATGGGACCAAGGATGAATAAACCCAACTGAAACAGTAAAATTTCAAAGTTTTCTTACCAAAACTTTACAGATCTCTGTCCCGCTTCACAACATTATCACCTCGATGACTGAAAATTAGCAACTACATAATAGGTTCAACCTCACAGCACAAGGCAAGGGTACCACTCCCTAATCTAGAGCAAGAGTAGATCAGTGTGGTGAGCACAGGAGTAGTTCTAGATCCTGGGACCAAGAACTACAAATGTAGCCAGCTTCACAGGAACGCCAAGTTCTTTCATGACCACAAGTGATCAGGAGCTCAGATCCATTATTCATTGAGATGATGACATGTCTGGCAGAACAACAGTTCTTGGCAGGACAGTAAAATATTTATGCAGTGCAACAACTCAAAGAAAATGACCTGCCAAATTGACTGCAACAATGGTCTTCAACCTTTTTCAATTTATGGACTGCTAAAAATGTTCGGTGGGAATGCAGAACCTTGTAATGCTGAGTTCTCTACTGACAAAAGGCTTATTGTTTTTCAGATACCTTTTATTGACACGTCCAAAATAGTCCTTGGATGCAAGCTAAAAAAAAAAAAAAAAAAAAAAAAAAAAATCACCAGACCACATTATTTTCTGGAAAATATTAAGCAATCTTCCTTACTATACAATAACCAAGACGTAAAAGCCTGAAATCCAATTGTTACAGGTCCCTGCAAAATAAAGATATTCTTCCTAGTGACCTTAGCAAGAGGTTACATGACAAACATGGAGACGAACCACCACATAAAGTGATCAATAACAGAACTCAAAAGCAGAAGAGCTGCAGGCAAGGGAGAGCAGGGAAGACATGCAGTGGTGTATCACCGAACAGACAGCCCCGGGCAGAAAGCACACACGACCCTGAGAGGGGCTCCGAGTGCTGAATCCCACACGGGTATATTTCTGAGGAAAGCTGAAGCTGAAATTAGGGGTTGGCAACAGTGGTTTTTTTAAAGGCAGCATTTAGAGAATTATCAACAGAAACAAAGTATTGGGTAGGGGGAAGAGAAGGAAAGGGAGGAACTTTGGGAATTGCAAATGAGACTCATGTTATTTCCACTGTGGCAGCATTTGAATCAGTGCTCAAACCACCATCTCTGCCCCAGCTCATTAGACTACCTAGTAATTTGCCTGCTTCTGTACAGTAATGCACAGTGGGAGCCATGGCAACGCAGGGATGAGAGAGGCCAGCGTACCCAGCCTCACTGGGGACAAGGGAGCAGTAGGAGGAAGGACCAGGAAGATGATGGCAGGGACAGTATGACTGTCTCAAGCACTGATGTGTTTCATCACATGTACCAGTTCAGTTGATAGCAAGTTGGCCTGGTAGTCTGGCCATTGCAAGATGGTTGTTTCCTGCAGGAATCACAACAGAGGTGATCCGAGGGGAAGGCTTTGCAGATAATACTAGGAAACATTCTATGGGCAAAGGGAGCCAAGTGAAAGAGGTTGAAGCTGCTCTAGATGTGCAGGGGTAAGACATTTAAAAGGGTACAAGAACAAACAGGAAGTTCTTGCCCACCCTCATCTCACCTGCAATGATGAGACCTCAATTCTCACCCTCTGTCATGTGCCTTAAATTCCTCACTGCATTCGAGGTAGAATCATATTCTACCCTCACGCTTCTCACTTTAACACCTTGCTATGAGAACCACCCTTTCAAAAACCCAGATCGAAAACAGTTCCTTCTTCCCTCGCAATGGGTCTGAGCCAACCTCTGAGGTGAGAGCAGAGAGCATGAGGTCCAAATCTTTAATTGAGCTGCAAGCAAATATTACAGCAATTTCTTCATCAAATATGGGAGAAGATGTGTTTTTCCAAACACCAGGGCTAGTGAAACTTGATTAGCGGCAGAGCTCTGCGAGAAGATTGCAGTGCTTCTGGAAATAGGTTTAAAAGTGGCATGGGGAAACATAGCAAGAAAGTAGCCTGAGAAAGAGATTTCACTGATCTGATAGGAGAAAAAGACATCTTAGAGCAGCCTACTGTTCTCAAAGGAGATACAGAATATCTTCAAATGTTTAAGGGATTATGAAATGGTAGCTGGAATGAAGATGTGCAAACCTAATGGAGAAAGAATAGCATGAATACAAGTGAAATGATCAGAAGTGCCAACATTAGCATGCAAGTTACACCAGAGAGTGAGCACAGAAAGCACTAAGAAGGAAGGTAAGAGCACACTAGGACAAGATGGCACAACTGCTGTAGCAGTTACTTGCTGAAGCAATTAGGATACATCAGAACAAGAAAGGGGTTTGTGCATAGAAATTCCCCTGGTCATACGAGTGAGTTGTCCATGGGGTTACCCCAAGCTGTTTATGAAAAAATCTCCTGGACCCTGTGAACAATGAAAGCAGCCCTTTTTCCATCCATTTCTCCCAGAGAGAGTATTTAAAGATTTTAATTTTCCCATCTCATTTTTGGTTCATCTCTCTCTTCCTATAAATAGAGAAGCAGCAGTGCATCCATCTCTTCTTCATCTTTTTTGGTGGTCTAGCATTGCACACATGCTGGAATGTTTTTCTAGTAAATGATAAGCTATGGGAATAAAATCGAAGACAAAGGACAAGAGACCTTGAGCTCAGACAAGTAGGAGAGATGGGAGCCTTCTCTTCTTTCCCAAGAGGCAGGTATCTTTCCTCTGGACCAAAGGGTTTTGTTTTGGAAACAAACATATCTATTTCTGTCACTTCCTTTAGACATTTAGTCTTCATGGGGCTGATTGTAAGACTGACTACAGTGTCTGAGAATGACAATCTGGCCCCCAAAAGAAAGCTTTTCTAACCCAATATGAAACCCAAAGGGAACACACCCCTGCTGCTAGGCACACGTCTCAGTGGACTAATGCTGTGATCTATGCTCTGCTCCCAGAGTCTTTACTTTAATCCCAAGTCCAATAATCAAGTTAGCGCTTTGCGAGGAGAGCTAAAGCCCCCGGGGTTTCTGCCGAGTGGTCGGACAGTGGAGAGGCCGAGCTGGACATCAGCAGGTGGTCGGCTGCCATGGGAAAACAAGCATGCTGTGGGCAGCCAGACAGCTGAGCAAGGAGCTGCAGGAACGCCTGTAGCTCTACACTGACCCATAGGAGGTCACACACCACTGGATGTTCCCAAGAAAAACAAAAACATGAACAGAAGAGGAAGGGCAAGTCACGGTGAAGGAAGAAAACACCAAGACCAGGCAGTTTGGGTTTGGAAGTTGCTTCATAAATCAGTGAGCCCCCTTGGAGATGCTTCAGCACAAAACAAAGGCAGTACAGCTACCTCCGGCTGCAGCCCTGCTGTGCTACAGCAGCAATGAACAGGATGACCCAGCGGCACTAACACAGCAATGTCTCTGAGAGATGGGGAAGGAGCTGGGCAGAGCAGGAGCAGGGGAAAGCTAACGAATTCCAGAAGATCACAGTCTTGCATCCCTGCATAAAAATAGGAACTGCGGTCAGTGGGTTGAGACAGAGAGAATCAAACCTCAGCATTTGGATCCAGATTTTGAAACCCCAAGAAGTCAGAGTTAATTGATGGTTGGTCATTCAGAGGTCCTGGGACAACTTAAGAATCAAAACCATGAAGTCTTGTTGAAGTTAGGCTCCTATCTCCCATCCAAAAGATGTAACATTATCACTGAAAAAAGCGGTCCTGACCAGCACGCTTCCTAGGCTTACGTGCTCAAGACTTGGGGGAAAACAAGCAAATTGCCAACTAGCAGTCAGGCAGAGGCTGGTTCCAAGAGAGGCAAGAGGGAACAGCTTTCAAAGTAGGCAGCAGTGGGCAGGTTCTTGTGGAGCTGGCAAGGCCATTGACTCTGGGATAGCCTAATCCACTAACATTTTGTGGCCTAATCCACAAAACATTCCTTCCTGTCTGAAAAGACTTATTTGGCAACCAAAGCCCCCCTGCTTTAGAGTAAGAGCTGGGGAGGAATGTGACCTGTGGCTCCCGATGGGAGAAGGCCCCAGCACATGGAGTACCAGACTAAAAGCTGCCCAAGCCTAAGCACACGGAGCTCTCCAGTGAAACCATCCTGACTCTGCGTACAAGATTGTTGCTTGGCAGGCAGGACACCGGGCACCAAGATTTGGTGCTTGCTGTGCTCTTTAGATACATGAACTAGATGACCTTTAAAGGTCCCTTCCAAGCCAAACTATTCTATGATAACAGACTATCTCTCCAGAGAGCTGGATCTGCAGGAAGGATTCTGTTTGGGGGTTTTGACAAACATCATCCCAGGCATAAGGGTTTGGCCTGCTAATTCTACTGACGACAACACAGAAGGAACTCAATGGGCTAAAATGAAAGGCAAGGGAGAAACGTCTACTTTGGACCCTGCTTCAACATGCTCCTAGATATTGCTCGTACTTGGAGTACATGGCCCATTCTAGGATTTTCAGGCAAAGAGAGAGAAGGAATTACAACTGTGTTACTGCTAGTTGGCCAGGCCTAGTATCCTCCCACCTTATCAATCCCTCTGCTCAGCTTTTGCTCTATGAAATGCAAGTCCTAGCTTAACAGCACTAGGTTAGCAAATCAAACCTCATTGACTGAGGTTACTGAGGAAGAGGCACAGATCCTCTCTCACTCACATCAGAGTAGTCAAGATTTGGCACATATACTAAAACTAGACAAAAAAGAAAATGCTAGAAAATCCCACTTGGGAAAGTCATTTTCATCAGACAGTGTACCCCAAATGCAGAAAGATGCCTTTTGTTTTTTAAATTTTCCGACATTTCTCTTTTCAGCTCTAAGCACAGAAGGTTTTGAATGCAGGGATATGTTACACTGCATTGTAGCCACCACTGCCCAGATAGAGATTCACAGCAGTAAAGAGGCTGCAGTCTAGCGTGGCATGTGCCCTGCATGACTGCTCACTCATCACCCCAGCTTGTACCAGCATGGGCATCAACACAAAGACAGGAGCCCAAAGATCCATCTTGCAAGATGTGTTGGTCAGTGATGGTGGTTTTGTTTACATGGAGTGATGGAACAGCTCCTTACCAATGCAAATGTGTGGTAAGAGAAGTCACTGGACCTACTGTGGCTTCTCAAGTGTGCAGAGATAAGCCTTCTTATCAGTCCTAATTCAGTATAAGATTCAACTGTTTTCCTAAAAGAATCTTCACTCATCCCATTTCACATCTCATTTGTTAGTAGACACAAAACATTTTTCCCAACCTCAACAAATGACATTTCTCAAGTGCTGAAAAAAAACCAAAAGAAGTTTTACGTTCTGCATCATTTGGGAAAAAGGATCATCATTTTGACTCACCACTAAAATAGGTATGGAAAAGTACTGGGGTGGCCAGGGTGGGGACAGACACAACAACACACAAAAAAGGAATTTGATAGTTAAATCATAAAAATATGAGGAGAACACAAGGCTGGAAGTACACATACAAATACTTACAAACAGCCATATTTTATACTGATGACTTTTCTTTACACATAACAGAATTGAATGCTATTTTTGTGTTACTGTTCCTTCAAAGAAGAACATGTGGAAAGTCTGCATTTAACCATTACCAAGAATTTTCTGTATTACATTAGTATCTGGGAGCACCAGACACATATCAAGTGGTTATAATTTGCTCTGCTGTACACAGTAAGATGCAAGTCCTTGTTCTCTAACAAGCTGAAGGATCAACTAGGGTACGATAAAGACTCTCTAGCTTTTGAGTACCTGCAGCTGCCAGAAGGAGCAATTTAGAGCAAGACCTTCTGAGGGAAAACCTAAACTATCGAGACAGAACCCCTTGAAAATACAGTTCAAACCACTACCATTGATTTTGGGTGGTTTTTTCTGCTAATTTTTCAGGGAGAAACAATCTAAACAATCTCCATTTGAGGCTCTAAGAACATTCAAAAGATGATGAGAAATCGATCATGGCTCACATGTCTCTAACAGGATTGTACATACAGCTCCTGATTTTTTTTCCTCCATGTTTTGGGGAATTTTAGCTGCATGTGAATTTCCTCTCCTTATAATCCCTCACTGGAAATGATCAGAACTGCTTATCACAAGCCTATCACATGGGGGGAAAAAACAAGGCACAGACAAGGCACAAATTCCACCTCCTAGGACAACAATATTCACTGAAGGGGGGTGAGAGGAGACAAAGAAAGAGAGGGCTCTACTTGAGGGCTCACAGATCACTTCTTCACTTTTGCTGTTGGCAATAGTCAGGCTGAAAACTGCAGAGCTGCTCATGGTAAAGAACACATCTACAGTGATAAAACCAGTCACGCTGGATTAGGGAAAATAGATGGAAATTTAATAAAGGAGAGAATTATCAAATAGACAAAACCATGAGCTCTTTCAGCAAGTTCCCCTTCTCCAAAAATAACCCAACCCTCAGGTAAATTGAGATAGTGAAGCCTCTTGTCTGTGTGGGAGCAACAGTACAGTAGATCAACAAACACAAATGCTCACACATTCAGTGAATTAGAGAATTAGAGAGTAACAGATTTTAAGCAAGAGTACGTGGGCCTGTAAGTTTGCTTTCCAAATCCAATATCCCTTCCGATCCCCTCATAACTTCTCATCAGCAGTTTTCTATTTCTGCTAGGAAGGGCTCTAGTGCAATTATGCTCAGTTACTGAAAGCCTCTTTACTCTAATCCTCTTCTTAGTCTCAGAAAGCAACAGCATCGACTGATACCTGTGAGCTTAGTCTCCTCCATGGGAAACACTCTACAAAGTTCACAGCAGAAAAGCACGCTCAGGACATACCTGTCTATGCCAGCCCCCCTGGTCCACTTACCAGTGCTAAATGCCAGACTTCTAACAGCCAAAATTTCAAGGCCAAAACTCAAAATTTTGCCATTTTAAAGAAGCAATCTTTGACTGGAAAACTGATGGGAAATGTCAACTTACACATACTGCTTTGTCCTTTTTTTTAATATTTTCAACTATTTTAAAATGAAGTTATTTGGGTGGGAAGGGTGTGCTGAAGAGGGGGCACTGTGCTGTTTGTTACTTTTGGCATGGATGTTGAAACCAGGTCCTAACATGCATAATTATGGGGTAGACTGAACTTTTCCCTGACGAGTTTTCACCAACCACGAGGCTAAAGGCAAACTTAAAGAGAAGTATAAACAATTCTTATTCAAGCAATGAAACAGAGACAAGCAAAAGTTACAAGCATCTCAGAGGCCTTTTGAGAGTTACTAGACCTATTGAATGACTACAGTTTTCCCTTTAATGTAGAGAGTGCTGTAGGTATTCAAGTGCAGCTGTTTAACCCATGCAATGCATGGTGACCTTTTTATTTTCCATTGCTCTTGCAGTTTTCCAGCAGTTTGAGTTCATTTGGACTAATTACCTCAACATGGAGCTGCAAGTGGAAAATGCTGCCGGTAAGTTGTTCCATTCACAGCCATTTAGCCTTGCACTGCTTGCGTCAAGGTGCGCTACTTTTTTTTCCTGTCTCCTTAGGCATTGAGGCTTCAGACCTTGCGGTCATTCTGCTCCCAGCGGTCACCAAGGCTCCGAGAAGTCAGTGACCTTCCAGCTAGAGGATTCCACCCCGTGCACAGCATCCACATGTGCACCCCCCCTTTGCAGCCTGCCCTGTTTGATACTCGGGTGAGGGAACAGAAGCCCAGGTGGGCACAGAACTCGGGTGAGCACAGAAGTCTACACTCCTTGACTCACCAGGGAATCTACACTCCTTTAATCTCACCATGGAGGAACAGCAGTCCCTCCAAAGCCAAGAGGTCACTGAGTTTCCATCTAAACCTAAGCTGACACTTTTCTGACCCTGTCTTTCAAAATGCACTAATTCATAAAACATCCCATCAACAGGAAAATTGGTAGGTCTGACTTGGTAATGCAGAAGAAAAATCCCTTTCCCATGCACATCCCAAGTTAACTTGAACAATGACTTTCAAAAAACAGTCTGTCTGGTCAAATCTCTCATTGTGGGTTTGGACCTAACTTTGAGATCTGTCATTAAAACACAGAATCACTGATGTTTTAAACTAGTACTTCTAAGCTGTTTTTCAACTAAGATGGAAAACAAAATAACTTGGCATGGCTTGCCTATCACCGACTGCTCAATACCAAGATTTCACTAAGGCACAGTTTTAAGCTAACAGTATTTCAGGTACCCTTGCCAGAGCAGTAACTTTTGGGTAATCTCAAGTATCAAAAGAATAGTTAGAAAATTCCTTTTATTTTCCTAAAAGCTGACAGTCTTCCTCTTTCTCCTAATGAAACTGAATCAAAATGTAAGCAGACTTCTGTCAACAGAAAGAGCTGTTCACTCCTACCCATCCCCTGTTTCCTTCAGAACAAGACTGTGTGCAAGGTTCAACACTGCTATACAAGGTGCAAAACTCCTCACTTGGAAGTATCTGCTGTCAGGGACCTTAGGAGAGCTGAAAAGGAAAAGCAGGGGGTGCAGGCCTATTGCCTACAGCTGGTCCGGCAGAGGTCTGGAAAAACAGATGCTCAACTACCTCAGAGAGTCCAGGAGAAAGTCTTTAAGAGCTCTGAGAGGAACTTGTCCAAAGCCACCTCCAATTCTCCAGGAATGTCAGGCACAAGCATATCTTACTCAATGACAAAAAAATGTGCCAGTTCAGTGCAGGTCCAGGGGACAGAAGTCAAGAATCAAGCAATGGGGAAGCATTGCCTTCTCCAACACATCAGAGAGCCAGGAAACCAGGGAACAGACAGCACCTGTCCAGGTACTTAATTAACTCCATCCTCAGCACGGGAAAGACCATCTCAGTACTTGGAGCAATTGCATTTAATCAGGCAGCCACACAGCCCGAAATGCCTCGGTTCTGCTGCAGGCCACAGAGGCTACTCTGCAGCCTTCTTTACAGCTGCACACGGTACACAAATTAAGATCACAAATTCCCTCTAAGACAAAGACTGCAAACCAAATGGTCATTTCTCAGCCCTTGGTAAGAGCCCTATCTCTTAAAGTGATGAGGGTATTTAACACACTGCTTAGGACACTGGGACCAGTATAACTTTTTAAATGGCATTAGACTTAAAGCAAGTATGTCTCTATATCAACACTTCACGTGCCCTCATTGGGAGTCTGAAGAGCTTGCCTGAAAAGCTGTATAATTCCTGCACAAATCTGCAGGATAAGTGTAACATTTGGCATGTAATTTCAGAGCCTCACATGTAAAGACAATAAACTGGAAAAGACAGAAAGCTGACACCTGGGCAAATGAAAAAATCAGGCATGTTATCTGGAAAGTACCATCTATACTTGAGGGGAAAGGTGAAGAGAGGTTCTTTAGATAGTTGATATTCTCAAAAGAGAAACTCCATTTGTCACCCATGGTTGCAAAGCAATTTTTATTTCCCATGTTGCAGATGATCTCAGCTCACATTCCTCTTTATTTAGCATCATCTATATTTGTCCCAGCATCACCAAGTGGAAACTTTCTCCCCTGGGTTATTATACCCCTCAAATGCTTACAAAGAGCCCTCAGGTGCCCACTCAGCATGGACCTGCAAGGTGAATCAAAGGAATGTGTGGGCTGTGATCAGGCTCAACTGTAGAACTGATGCCACAGTCTGTACCACCAGGGCTGTGTGGCCACTTGGGGTACATTAAGTCCATAACCCTGTTTGCCAGCACATACATGGATTTCTCTGAGGACTTACATACTTTTGCTAAGTTCACACCAGAACCCAGGCAGAGAAGCTAAATCTTTGCTACACCAGCACTTCACTTAAATCACCTAAACAAATATTTTGTTACTTAAACTACAAGTACTTACCACATTCAGCCTCATTTATCACCTGACCACTTCTTGGTTTAGTTCAGGTTGGTTGTTGGACTTTCACACACCGGGTATCCTGGGGCCAACAAGCAGGACTGAGCCTAACCAGGACACGAGTGTGGTTTATTCTGACTAAAATCCAAGTGCGTACATGATACGGTGGCTGAATGGGAAGCAAGGGGACATTCTCTTTACCATCCCTATACCTACACAGGCACTCCAGTTCATGTCTTTCTGTGTTTCTTTAACTACTTCCCTACAGATGGCACTGTACCACTATTCAAAATACCCCTTCAAGAAAAAACAAGCTTAAACCAACTTAGATTCATGCTGAGTCACCAAAGAGGAGCTAAGTGTCCACCAAAATTCCTGCTTTCTCATCCAGAAGGTCTTCTGAGTAGCAGCATCAAACAGTAAGAGCACACAAGGCTTTGTACATCTAACCTTCTCTACTGTAGACTAGGAGGAGATCTAGTAGGAAGATGGGTTCTAACACATACAAATCCTTGCTCCACGTTTCCCTGAATCATTTGGTCCCTACCACTGTTGAAGATGGGATGGTGGGTTGAACAGACCTCGGTTATGACCTTGTCTGGAAATTCCTATGAGAGGCAACTGAGAAACCTCACAAGAAGCCAGTTTGTGTTCAAAGATAAACAACCAGGGCTGCGATGGCAGTAATTGGATGAATGCAATAAAATCTGCAGATTCCTTTTTCTCAGTCATCTGGTATTTCTATTACTTTCTCTGTGACTGTTTTACATCCAACAAAAACACATTGAATAGAAAATACAGTAGTAGACGTTACCCTTTGCTCTTGGTAAGAAGAATAACTCATTAGTTCAGCACATCCCAAGCCATGCCTGAAGGGGAAAAGCACGTGGCTCAAACAGACTCATGATTATAGCAGCAAATTCAATCTATAGCACATTTCACCAGCTGCTTCTTAATTTTGTTCCCCTCAGCTGCACAGATTTATGTGATGAGCATTTCATCACAGCCTATCATAACTATTGAAATTGTTTTGCTTTTGATTCTTATTAGTGAAGGGTGAAACTTTGCCCTTAGATGCACACACAGAATTTCTGCAACTTTCTCATCAGAATAATTACGGTCAAGGCCGTTAAGTGTTGAGTTTGAGACCTTGAAATTAATTTCAGAAAGTACTAGAGGGACCTTTGGAGTCATCTCTACCCTGCTGAATATCAGGGCATCACAGGCACTTAAAGACTCCTGCTGTTAGCACTGCACTCCATATCTGCATCAAAAGCAGCAGTTTCTTGAACAGTGCCTGGCTAGGCCGTGTACCAAGTTATCATGAAGTGAAAATAAGATTGTTATCTGCTGAAACTACAAAAGAAAATGAGGATAAAAATGAGAGTAGTATGTAGTTAGGACTAACAGAAATGCCTAAAAAGGACAACCAGAAGTTCCGTTTCAATCACCAGGAAAGACGACTTCTATTAGCATTGTGTCTGCAACATCAGCACTGGCCAAACTTCTGATCCTGTACTCAGAGTAAAATGAGGGGGGAAATGTCCACTCTACCTCCACCGCTCTGAGGTTACTCTTGGTCAGAAATAACCCTGCTCAGATTCAAAAAATCTAAAGACATGGTATAAAACCAGATGTCACAGGTCTCCCGGTAGTAAGTCACAGCCTACCACTGCTTTCAAGAGGCTTTAGCACTAGTCCAGAGTCAAATAGACACTGGGGTTTTTTTAATACCACACTTATGTTATGAAATACAAAAATCTATTCCAATCAAACTCCTAAAAGGCATTGTAATCGAATGTTTTGCAGCACCTGGCTACCCTGCACAGTTCTGACTCATGATTTTCAGTTCGCCCAAATTTCATCCCAGCTCTTAAAGGGTCATTACAGATGACAGGCTATTTATCTAGGCAGGACCTTAAAGCCTGTTTAAAAATGCGAGCTCTCTCCTACCTATGAACTTAGGAGCAGATAATAAAAGAGGAGTAAGTGAGAGTATTTCCCAACTCCTCCTTGGTAGGAGTCATAGGACCTTATCCTTTTCTTTCAGTCTGTTATCCACTGCTTTTGATCAACTCTTTCTTTCCCAATACTGCTAAATTCAGTGTTGGTCAACAGCTGCTTTTCCATTAAAATCATAATGCCTGAACCAAATTCCCACCAGGGAATACTAAATGAGTCTTCTCTTCATAAGCATTTAATCACAAATGCCACAAAAGAATAAGGAGTCAATAATAGCTCTAATGAGGTTGTGTTTGTCTGGGAGGTTTAACTGGGTATGCAGCTCACCCCTTCAGTAAAAACAACTAATTTTCTACTTTCCATTTTCCAAGGTGATAATGTTGGTATAAACATTAATTTACTTACAACTTTTATCTTACCTTTTCACACAGTAGCAGGACTGGAGAAGTTGTTTGCTACAGACAAATTGTTTTATAGCCCCTTTTATAAGTACCATCTTGCTGTGATCTTGTTCCCACAACTGACAGATATGCCATTCCAGACCTGACTGCTGTGAGGATGAAGGAACCTTCCCCACACTTCCAGTAGTAATACATTCATAGCCACTTTATACCAACTCATTCTTGCTCTAATACTGTTCTTTACCTTAACTGGCTCTTCTCTTTTCTGAGGTCTAACCTTCTTATTCATTACAGAGAACAAATATATCAATTTTTGCCCTTTGTTTAGCCAGGCTAAACAAAGCAAGCTTAAACTTCTTCAGATGAGATCATCTCTTCATTCCCAACGCTCACCCTGGTAATCCAGCGGAGGCAGGCAGATCACCAGCTGCAGCTGTCCATGTCACAGATGAATAACAGATTCTTGGAGTGATGGAGCTAGGAGCACTCTAGATTCTCCCACTAGATCCAGAAGTTGCTTTTCAGAAACTGTCAAATCCAAAATCTAAGTTACTTCAGTTTATATCGAAAAAATTGTGGCTCTTCAATGGAAAGCATGTTTTCTTGGCACTGAGTGGGTAGAGGACGACCTCCATGCAATTAGCAATTGAGTGCAAAACTGGAGAAAGCTTGTTTCTTGAGTAAACTCTGGGAAAGATACCAAGCTTGCAGACCACTTTATTCAACAGGAAGGGTTTGCTTTCCCAATGCGACTGTTAGTGTCCGTACACCAACAAACTCTCAGTACGTGTCTCTCTACACCCTGTTGCAGTTGGCATTGGGATTTGCTGAACAGCAGCATCACCCCAAGTTTAAGTCTAAACTCTCAGAAACTGGGCTGTTTCCAAGATTCCTCTAAGTACATACTGTGTTGCAAGACCAATTCTCTCTCACCAGGGACCATACCTACCTTTCTAGTAACTTCAGAGTTCAACTCTCTCAGCTCCAATACCTCACTGCACTCAGATCCCACAGTTATTTGGTTTCTGACTGCTCTGCTGTGCCCAGATGAAATGGGACAAACCGGAGTGTGCCGTTATCCCCACATCACATTCCTGGATGGCGAGAGCTAGCTCAGAGCCCATCATACTCTAGATCTTTCCTCAATGAATTTAACACTCAGCATCGCAAAGTCCTTCTGCACTTCTGCCAGACAGTGGGTTTTACTGCACTCTATTAGAGTAATATTCTCAGTTTAGGCAAAAAGGAAATTGTACTAACTTCTCTTCATTAAGAAAACAAATAATTTCATCTTTACCTCTGATTCTTTAACTAGTTACAGAGCCACATAAGGAATCTCTTTTATCCCACTGCTGCTTCCTACTAATAATTTGTTGTTTGTAAGACACAACTTTCCTTCACAAAAGCTCTGTGAAGCCACCCCAACATATGCCATCCATCAATGGGTCCAAATATTGCAGTCCTTGGTTTCTTATCTGCCAGGGGATTTTACAGTCTTCAGAATCACACCCTAGTACAGCATTCTCCATACCCCATTTAGTTACCAGAGGGTAACAAATCTGCTGTTACCCCTGCGTGCCCTGTGTCCTTGCTGCCTCTTCCACTTCCCTCAGCATGTCACAGCCACTCTCACAACCATCTCTGCAGTTTTCCCCTTGAGAAAGTTACCCAAGGAAAAGAAGCTAAGGAGAAAGGAATCATCACTTCCAGGAGCCTGGACCACTACACCTGATGCATCAACCCAGCTCTTCCAAGATGCCCAAGGGTGACAAGACCCGATAAAAAGACACTGTGATACACACTGACAGCTTCATTGCCTCCCACAGGGCTGCTTCTATATTTGACCCAACATCCATCATCCTTTAGCTCTGACAGCAAGGATTTATGCTTTAAAATTGCAAAACCCAAGGGTTGTGCAGTGTGTGACAGGCGTCAATAGAGGCTATGTCATTTAATGAGACAGAAGTGCTCTGCACATGAGCTTTTCTGGAAGAGGAGCTGAGATGGCAACTGTAGAGGTGTTCCTTCACCTTCCTAGCCCCTTGCCACAGGTGACAACCTTTGCACGGCCCTGTCACTGCACCTGTACAAAAGGCTGCAGGGAGACATGGGGAATCAATAGCACCTAAAAATAACCACTAGCGGGGGTTAATTTTTTTAATCCAATTTCATTCCCTGACTCAGTTCACGGTACAGCCCGACAGACCAAGTTGACAGAAATAGAGGCTACTGGGGCAGGCTTCTTGTGTAACTTTTGTCATCAAGAAGTGTCTTGACACTTGGTGGTAAGATCTGTAGAATCCAAGCTTGGGTCATGGTCCATTATCCCAACAGTCCGTGAAGTAGACTGAAAACAGCATCTTTATTTCACAGAAGAGTCTAGACAGAGGGAGCTCGGTGGGGCTATAGTTGCTTTCTCTCCAGTCCATTCTCACTGCTGTTATTTGCATGTTGACTACACACATCAGCCTCAAGTCCTGACCTTCCGTGGCAAATGCTGACAGCCCATTACAGGATACATCCTTGTATGGACATTCACAATGTACTTGCCTGAATCTATTATAAATCATGTTGTAACTTTCAGCACACCTTCCCTGCACCCCATAAAAAGAAACCCATCCAAGTCATTGCATACCTTGGAATGTAAAGCACCAAGTGTTTTAAATGGAGGCTGAGGAACATAATGAACACATTTCAGCAAGGCAGCACGTTTTAAATTAATTTTGACTAACCTTGTATAGTGCTCTTCCCTTCCAGAATGCCTTAAAGATTCAAGCAGCTCATAAAGTCCAGTAATGCATTTGGCATTGATCTTCTTACTCAAAAGTACTCTTACAGAATGCTTTCTGCTCTGCTAAAGCTGCATTAAGACCTTCATTTTAACAATGTGGGCTCTACATCGGCTCTGAAAGATAATGTTACGTCAGTGAGGTTTCTTTTCTTATGCCTTTTTTTAAATGAAGAATTTGTCATTACTAACCATGGGTTTTTTATTTCTTTGTAAGAACTCTTAATACTGTTGAGAGGAGGAATAAATTAATGGCACTGCATCTGATAAAAGGATCTTTGGGTGAGTACATTCTAATTCCAGCTGCAATAGGTTTATGAAAATAGATTTGTTAAAGGATATTTGAACCTCCTGACTTTTCCTTTGATTTCCTTTCAACTCCATCTAGAGAAAGACACCAGACAACAGTCTAACAGTTCTTCCCAACTGACAGGTGGCATTACTCACTGAGTAGTTTGTCTCCTTGGATGTAAAAGGGCACCTTGAAATACACAAGCACCACCTTCCATCTCTGCCATCCTGAGGGGAAGAAGCTTCAAACAGGGCTCATATAATAGGTTGGCAACAAAATGGTGCCAAGCAGAACAAAAACACGCATGGATGGTGCACAACATTTATCTTTACATGCTGCCTTTTATGGATGTAATTTGTTGAGCTGTCAGAAAAACAAGTGTTTTAGTGAAGCTTAACAACTTCAAATTGTGTCCCAGCAGGGCTGTCAAACCCTGCTTGTAGCCTGAGGATGTTACAATGACAAGTTCATGCAACTTTGCAGGAATTTCCTAATTACAGGATCCTGTTTTAAATTAACTTTAATCCAATTTTATTGGCTAATGTTTTCATTCAACTGAAGGGATCTGTCATTTTCATAGATCTGGGGAATATTAAAGATTTTTTGAGAAGCTACACAAGCTCTTGCCTTCCACTTCCCTCCTTATTTATTCCACATAAATAGAATATTTGAACAGAATGGCTGGAGTTTGGGAAAGCAGATTTTTCTGTGAAATGGAAAAAGGGTTTTCATCACTGAACTACATCAGAGTTATTATTCTGCAGCATTTCCAAAACACCTAAACAGGAATATCAGTGCGAAATTAATCCAGTCCCACAAGGCAGGCTTTCAGCAGTAAGCAGTCTTTATCAGCAGGGTTTTCTGTGCTGTCTTCAATCATAGAAGTTATCCCCAGGTCTTTAATTTACTAGCTTTTGTTTCACTAAAAATAAAATACAAGCATGGATCCCTTTGCACAAAAGCTGTATTGAATTACTGTACAAATATATGTTAGAAACAACGTAAGCACTCCCCACAAACCCAATGTTTTCAGTAAAAAAATTCCAGTGTGGGATCAGTCAGGATGGAGAGGAAGTACTGCATTGCAAAAGAGCTTTGGAAAAATATTACAATTCCAATCCCCTTTTTTTCCCCTGCTAACAGGCCGAGTAGTTAAATACACATGACTGACCACAGGAACGGGTACTTATTTGTCAGTTATGTTACATCAGTCTTACGTGTCAAAATCCCACCATGTACTCCCTGAGTTTAATGAGCTGATTACAAGGGGCTGTGCTACAGTGGCTCACGAAGCTGTGTTCCCAGAGCTGGAAGTCCTTTGCTCCTCAGCTGGGACACAGCAACTGACCCCTACAATTCTTACTCCATTACAAAGCAGAGTGCTATGGGTCTGACAGCACACAGAAAAAGGAACAGGAAAAGGACTTGAGCCCACAGACATTGGGTCTCACCAGGAAAGAAAAGAATTTAAGGGCGCTTGTACTTGTGCCTTTGGGCAATTAATTTCTTTCTGTGAAGAAAACAATTTTGAATGGAGAAGAAGCAGATAAGGAGCAAAGAAAAGAGCTTACATGTTTGTTACAGGTAAGTCAGGAACAATATGTATGAGAGAAAGCTGCAGTTCTTACAGGCCTCCTACCCAGCACCATCATCTGTTCAGTGTCCAGTGAGGAGAAAGAGGGGTCTCCCTACACATCATCTCCTGTGGACTAACAGCAATAGTATGGGCTTTGGTTACAACACATTATTATAATGCCCAACATCCCAAATTTGCAAGCCAAGACCCCAAGAGATTGGAGCAATGGAAGGGAACTGAGAGTATTAGTGTGGCTTTTTGGTTTGGAGCCTTCTAGGTATCATATGCTCAGTGTCATATGTGGATGTCTACAGCCAGCAAAGCTAGAAGCTCACTCTGCAAGATGTAAACATGCATCAACAGAGCAAAAATATACCCCCAAGGCCCACACATAATAATCTCATGCTCTACAACCCAACGTTCCTCTAGTTCACTGAAAACCAAAACACACAGTAAGCAGGAACAACACAGTTCGAAACCATGGTTTCCATGTGTACCCTCCCAAGGGAGCTCTTCCGACAGCAAAGATGAACAAGTTAACAGAAGAGGTTGCCCAGAGAGGTCTCAGAGATGTAGGACAAACACTTGAAAAAGCATCAGTGCTCTTCAGGATCATATAAAGTGTTTCAGGTCACGACAAAAAGACATTGGACCTTAAAATAAGGACATGTTACAATGCATCTTGTTCCTCCCTGGCTTCACAGTTGAAGTAGATCAACATTTTAGTAGATACCTTTTGAACTGTTAAAGTTTGAGACTAATGTTTCATACTATTTGAAAGCTGGTATTTCAGAGCTGCATTCAGAGACTAACAAAGCAGAGGTTTCTGGCTTCAGCAGTTCACAAGGCATCAGCCACTATATTCAGGTTGAACTTCAGACAGGGAAAAAAGGTAACTTAGAATTAAAATTCCTATTAAGAACCCCAGGAATTGAAAGTCCATTTTCCTTGAGCTGAAGAAAAACAGGTATTTTCAATAGAAAACTAGGTTCTCTGCCATAGATGCACAGTATTTGCTTCCAGCCTGAGTAGCACTGAAAAAAACCAAACATCCTGGATGTCTAAAATTACTGGCAGACCTCTGGCTGTGGTTTTAGATTTAGCAGCAGAGACAGGCAGGCTGAGCAGTCATCCCTCTGTCCCTGTCTCCTGGGCCAGATCTTCTCCCTACACTGCCATTTGCCCATGCTGGTTCAGTGATAACACAAACCACATCTGTTTAAGGAACAAGATAAGAACACTTTATTCTTCCTGATTTTTTCTTACATTATGAAATGGTGTTAGGTGTTTGGGCTTTTCAAATTTATAATTTGTATCAAACTAGGAAGAAAGTAGACTTGACTTTACACGCAAAAGATGACAGCATTTAAGCTTATTTTAATAACTCATGCTTTAACTATATAAGAGAAATAGTTTTTAAATGTTTAAGTTCACCTGGACGTGACTCGCATTTTAAAACTGTTCCATCAAAGAGGAGGTTTTGTCTGCAGGGAAGGAAGTGGACTTGTCTGAAGTATATGATAATCAGCTCTTGGAACTAGCAGATGCCATCATCTCAATCCTGCTCTTTTATTCACGGATGGGCTTCTTTTACTTTTTTACCCTGCTTTTTCAATTCCCAACTTGATTTCATTTTGACATTAAAATTCAGAAATTGAAACAGCCTCTCTCTATTCCTTTATGTACCCTCCTATGATGTCATGGTCATCCAAAGTTGCTTTACCACTTCAAACGAGTTCTGTTTCTGAGTGTTCAGCCAGTGACTTCTACAAATTCAGTCAATAAGTTTAAAACTTCAGCAGAATACATGGACTATTTAATGAGCGTAGGTCTCATTAAGACAGCTACTACTACTTGAATAGGCTGGATCACAATCAAAAATCCTACTAAGTACAACATGAAAGATTTGAGTTTCAATTTTTTTTTAATAATAGATATTTATGCAGCCTGCTCTGAATGCAATACAAATATTCTTTAATGAAAAAGTGCTTTATATAGAAAAATCCACCAGAACAATACCACAGGCAGGCAGCCAGCCACAGACTTGGCATATATCTTGGCAGAGGTCAGCGACCCCGACACTGCTTCGTGTTGGTAAAGCTCCTTAGTTTGATCCCTCTTCTCTAGAAAATCTGCCAGGTTTTTACATAATTCCCCCTTCCCTCCCAAGTATGCTGCCCTCATTCTCAGTCCCTTGGTTAATTTTATGTCAGCCTCTGGGAGAAACAATGAAGAAACACCAGTGGGCCACAGCTCACTGCGATCACCACTCCAAAGTGCTCAGCAATTAGCAGCTGGCAAAAAACCAGTTCTGGCACCAAATCCTTTGATTAATATAATCTTCTAAGGTACAAGAGAAATAAAAGAGTTGTCCAGGATCCTCCTCTAAGGCATGCGACAGACATCTCCTTGAACTGAGAAATCCAAGTTTAAACACAACTTCTTAGTTCTATGGTACACTTTTACACCCAACTATCATAATTTCAACTGCAGTGCCCTACAGCACACTTCACCAGAAGCTTCTCCACAACACCATCACTGCACAGAGCAAGGCATGAATTAGTCATATCACTGGAAAATTGATTCTTCTTTATCAGCCAGAAGAAAGCTACTTGCTCCTCAAGGCCTGGGAAGTTTAGTCTACGCAGAGATAGAAGACTGCAGTAACTCTCACACTGAATTCATTTTTAAGTTAATAAAGAAATGTTTAACCCTTCATGTAAACATAGTTACTGTACGTGCAAGATCACAAATTATGTGTGTGCAGACACATACACGGATACAACTGCTGGGCACACACAGTGACTGATGAGATTCAGTATCCATCTGGATTGAGACAAATTAAAAGTTATTAAAAAAAAAAAAAAATCCCAACATGCCACATTCAGTTCTGCTGAGGAGATATGAGGCATGGCTACACACAGGCTGATGTACAGACATCCACAGCCCTCTTCCAGAAGAGAACAGAGGTAATGGACAAAGGTGATGCAAAGAATGTGATAATGATGGGCGACACTCTGAAAACATTTGATTTAGAGTGCGAGATGAGAAGATGGCAGTCAATACCCTTAGTCTCTCTCCAGCAGCAGTTTCATGGAACAGGGCACATGCTGACTTGGCTGACTGCTTAGAGAGGGCTGGCTTCCTCTGGGTGAAAAGTAAGTACAGAAAAGGTTCTATTTTAGTCTCAGCCATCTTGAAAGTGTGTTTAATACCTGTTCTGTTAGCGTCACCTCTTAAGAATGAAGAGTCTTGTTGGGACCAAAAGGTGGCAGAGCATTCCATGAATATGACAGCAACCAAGCAATATCCAGTACTAAGATATGGTACTGACCCTTGAGAGATTTTCAGGGTCTTTTTGTTGAAAAATATAATTTTTTTCCTGCATCAAGAGTGATGCTGTCTACAAATCAGAGAACTTAACTTCTACACAACCCCAGAAAAGCTCTGACTCAGGAACAGTCTTTTTCCTCTCCTGGAGGACTGGGTAGCACACGGATCCATGTTCCCAGCAGCCAGGGAGCTTGCAGGAAACCGAGCTCTGGCTACAAAGACTGGAATGTGTAATTCCATGAGCTTTTTTGGAAATTAAGTGGGCAGTGGATATCGGTCATAGTTAAAATTCCCAAACAGATGACCTCTACAGGATTACAGTGGCTCAAAGCTGGATTTATACATGCAATCATTAAAAAATTATGAGGGGATGGTCCAGCAATTGGAATGGAGTGTAGGAGTCAGGGGATCCTTGCTCTCTTCCCACTGCAGCTGAGTCATCATCACTGGGGTTGTTCAGCATAGGGAAGAGAAGGTTCCATTGCAGCCTTCCAGTACTTAAAGTGGGCTTATAAAAAAAGGAGAGTGACTTTTGATCCATGCAAACAGTGATAGGAATGGTTTAAAACTAAAAAAGCAGAGATGTAGATCACATGTTAGGAAGAAATGCTTTACTCAGAGGGTTGTGCAGCACCAGCACAGGTTGCTCAGAGAAGTTGTGAATGTTCGTCCCTGGAAGTGTTTCAAGTCAGGTTGGATGAGGCGAGGAGCAACCTGATCTAGTGGAAGGTGTCCCTGCCCATGGTGGGGGGCTGGAACTAGATGACCTTTAAGGTCCCTTCCAACACAAAACATTCTATGACCCTGAACAAGTCTCCTCTTCTCCAGGACCATGTTCTTCTGTCTACTCAATGCACCAATACCACTCTATCTTAGCACAGAACTTCACTGAACAGCATTCGCAAGCCTGTGGGAGAAGTACCAAAAACCAGAAAAGCCTCAAGTCTACATAGGTGCCCGCAAGCTTACAGCCTATCCAAGGATATTTGTACCTTGCTAATGATGTCACACTAACAAGCTGTCACCTCCACTGCATCATTTAGCACTGGGACTTTCTCCTGATGGAGTGGTACCAATCGGGTCAGTTATATCCCAGAGTCATTAGTAATAGAAGAGTAATAACAGGTAGTGTTTCTTTTGCTACTTAAATATATTAATCTTCTAGATGCACTGATTTCATGCAAGCCAGCAAACTTCTCCCCCATAACAAATACACTCGCTTCCTCTCTCCCTTTTTAGGGATTTTAAACATACAAGAGAAACCATGGGAACATATTCCGATTAACAAGGATTTTATTACAGGAAAGTAGGAAGGTTAAATCCAAGTGCTGTTCCAGTCAATTAAATACTATTATTAGTGATGACTACACACTAAGTTCTTGAAAGGTTCAACTGTGTAAGGTACAGAGCAAAGAAGTGAATCGCTCAGCACCTCACAGAAGCCCAGGGTAGCTTCCAAAATTGTGCCCATGAAGACCTGCAAATGGGTTAGGGAAAGCTGTATCCCCACTAGAATCACCACTGATTTTAATCAGCTGAGCACTGTAATAAGATTAGAGGTGATTGGCCTGAGTAGTGGGATTTAACCCATCCACTAATCCCCAGAATCTACTATTCACAGTTCAAACCCATTAGCCCTTCAGAGCAGAATGGGCTTCATCCTCCTCCTGAAAGATGCAACAGTCAGAGGCAGTATGAGATACTTGTTAAAGGAAAGTGATCTTTAACAGGGTTAAATGAACACCATTGATTCCTGCCTGCAGAGCCTGTGTTGAAGCTCAGTGGTCTAGCTGGGCTGTTCACTAGCAAACAGCCCCATCCTACCAGCAGACTGCCCAGAAGAACAGTAAGGTTTTGCCTCTGACCTGTCAAAACTAACCAGAACAGGTTGCTATTGAGAGGGAAAGGTGTCCATACAGGAAACTTACAAAAGAGGTCAAGAGTTCAAAGTCCCAATAGACATCAGTGACAAGGGGTTTCCCTCAGGGGTCCATACTGGGACCAGTGTTATTTAGTATCTCCATCAATGATGTAGATGAACGGATTGAGTGCATCCTCAGTAAATTTGCAGATGACACGAAGCTGAGTGGTGTGGTTGGCACACCTGAGGGA
Source organism: Chiroxiphia lanceolata (assembly GCF_009829145.1). Classification (NCBI taxonomy): domain Eukaryota; kingdom Metazoa; phylum Chordata; class Aves; order Passeriformes; family Pipridae; genus Chiroxiphia; species Chiroxiphia lanceolata. The sequence goes on from NC_045644.1 coordinate 13,249,063, forward strand.
TGTGTGGATGAGAAATGGGCCTATGGCAATCTCAATAGGTTTAATGAGACCAAGTGCAAGATGCTGCACCTGAGTCGGGGCAACCCCTGATATGAACACAGGCTGGGGGGCGAACAGGTCGAGAGCAGCCCTGCTGAGAAGGACCTGGTAAGGTGACAGATGAGGACATGAGTTGCCAACGTGTGCCCACAGCCCAGAAAGCCAATTGTGTCCTGGGCTGCATCCAAAGCAGTGTGGGCAGAGGTGAGGAGGGAGGGATTCTGTCCCTCTGTTCCACTCTGGTGAGACCTCACCCGTAGTGCTGCATCCAGCTCTGGGGTCCTCAGCACAGGAAGGACTTCAATCTGTTGGAGCAAGTCCAGAGGAGGCCAGCAAGTTGATCAGAGGGATGGAGCACCTCTCCTACAAGAAAAGGCTGAGAGAATTTGAATTGTTCAGCCTGGAGAAGAGAAGGCTTCAGGGTGACCTGATTATGGCCTTCCAGTACCTGAAGGGAGCCTACAAGAAAGATGGAGAGACACTATTTACAAGAGCACCTAGTGACAGGACAAGAGGAAAGAGTTTCAAACTGAAAGAGAGTAGAGGTATTAGGCAAAAATTCTTCTGTGGTGAGGCACTGGCACAAGTTGCCCAGAGAAGCTGTAGATATCCCATCCCCTGTGTTGAAGTGCATCAAGGCCAGGCTTGGATGGAGCTCTCAGCCACCTGGTCCAGTGAAAGGTGTCCCTGTCCATGGCAGGGGGTTGTAACTAGATGATCTTTAAGGTCCCTTCCAATTCAGGCCATCCTATGATTCTATGAAAAGCTGTCAGGAACATACATTTAAAGATTTCTTGAAAGATAAGGGTAAAACAAAAAAAAACCCAGGAGAATTGGGAAAATTTGATGCAGTGACTGAAGAAAGAGATGAAAATGTATCATCTAGAGAAGCAAGCTATGCAAAATAATTCTGTGTTACAGCATGGCAGTAGGTGGATAAGACAAATATCAAAACATGAAAAAATAGTAGGAAGGCATCTATAGAGATGCAGAAGTATTTTACAAATGTAAGAATATGTTTGTGAGATAAGAAGAAGAGTGAATGATCAGTGAACTAGCAAAAAATTCTGAGCCAAAACAGCTACCAAGAACCCCTTCAGGCTGTTCCTCTAGCCCTTATCAAAATCCCTTTGTTACTTCACTAAGCTCTATATCCCAACATATATCACTGCCCTGCCACCACCCCTTTCCTGAACAGGAAAAGTTTAGTGTCTTTTTGGATGTCACCCAAGCACATAGTTCCTGTAGGCAATCGCCTACTCTCTATTTCCTCTCTAATGAACCTCTAGTTATCAAACTATGGACTCATTTTCATGGCCATTTCATACACTGAATTTTCTTCAATTACAAATATTCAGTGTATTTTCAAAACATCAGAGAGCCTCAGACTACCTGGAGCAGAAGAATCATGCAGGATCCATCAAAATAGCTGTTATTATTTTTGCAATTAGACTGGCAGAGGAAAAAATTAAGTCTGAAGATTTACAGAGAAATAAAGCTGATTAAAAAAATTCCTACCTCTCTAACACAATCAAAAAGATCTCCAGAGAGACAGTTGCATATACCAGCAATCCGCACTGCCCAATTTCCTTAATATTCTTGAACACTGTGTTTCTTTTTTGGCCTGAATTTCAGAGTCCTGAGAAGGCTAAGAAGACAGGCTACTAACAGAACAGGTATGAAACACATGTACAAGAAACCCACTTGGTCTGCTGTTGACCTTTCAATAATAGAATCTTTTCATAATGCAATCAATTTTCATTTGGCTAGTGGATTTTGTGGGCAACCACTGACCTAAGGGCCTTTCTAAGGACCTCAGCAGAGTTCAGGAACTGGCCTCTCTGGATGAGTCACTAAGGCTGAAGGAGGCAGTTTGGGGCTGCTCTGCGCCTGAACATTGGGAGAGCAGAGCCTCTAACATAGTTATTTCTGAGACACATCAGAAAATGCAATTAGCGTGGAGGTTTCTTCCCTTAAGTCAAGGGTTTATCTGAAGTATTAGAGGTACCTCTGACATTGCTCTTACTGAAATCTCGGAGAAAGAACCACAGTGAGTATAAATATATCTGACAGGATCAGAACCCAGCTGCAGAGATTGCCTCTCATTTTCTGGATGTTTACCATGTACCAGTGCCTTAACTTCAGTCTATAAGGCACAGACCAGGACAAAATGGCTGATTACACAGCCTTTTCACATTATGGTTTTCAGGTTATAATTAGGGACAAGGTTCACAGAGCATAATGACAGCAGAACTGAAGTTCAAGTCTCTGCATCAGCACCTCCTCCTGCAGCACATGCTCCTGTTCTGCTAACAGGAGTAAGCACATGGTTGTGCTGCTCCTCCAGAGTCCAGCCAAATCCAGCCCTGGGCACAACCACAGAGCCCACTCAAACATACACTCTTGTACACAGCAAGCCTAATGAGGCAGGAATTCAAAATATGACACATTATCATGTTGTACAGTTACAGAGATAGGTATTCAACACCACCGAGAAATGGAAACTGCTAACCTTAAAGTATAAGGTGCTGTTCACATCAAATATTTATTCCAGGGTGGTTGAAGACGGCAGTTTCATTTGGATATTCACTAAATCAAGCCTTGAGTGCTCTCCACTTCACATCCCACACAGTTGCCACTGACAGCCCTTCATTGCCTTTTTGGGACACTTGTAACGCTCATTCAAATGCATACTGCGAAGGTAAAATGTCAGTAAAACACACAAGTCCTGGCCTGTTTTTCCATCCCATTTTTCCTCACATGCAAAATCTCAAGCACCAGGAATTTGTCACTCCAGAGAGTGTAATGTCTCACCTACAGAACAAGGAGTCCAGATTTGGCACTTAATGTGCCTGAGTACAAGAGGATCACAGAGCAGCCAGACTGGATCTCACGACTTCAGCAGGTCCTTTGAATACCCAGCATCTTCACTCTCTGATCAGCAGTGTTTGGTCAGATGCACTAAGTTACTGGTGAGTGGATTTCTATTTATTTATTAGGAAGACTTTTCAAACTGTATCTCTGTAACATTTAAAAATTTCTTTCCTTTTCAGCTAATACAAGACCTGACTTATGCCACCATCTGTGCTGTTTATCTCCTGTATTTCAATCAGACTGAACACTGATTTGGCTTTTGCAATACAAAACCAAATGGCATTTGATAAAATAGAGGACCATGGCAGTGAGGATAAACCTTATTTTGCAGTTTGGAAACCACAGCACCAAAACCATGTAAGTAATTCCAGGCCAGGATGCTTAGAGCAGATAGAATCCATTCCAACCTTTCCCACCTATCGACCACAATACTATAAAAAGCAATTAACAGACAACTGGCATTTAAAAAACCTCAAACTCTTTTTTTCAATAAACTGACTCTAATGCTATTACTCACAGGCCAGGCTCCCTTCCCACAGGTAACAGGCAAGACAAGCTGGACAGGCTTTCTGAGGTTTGCATCCTCTGGGAGGCGGCAGCACTCTTGAGCCATGGGTACCCATTCACCACGGAAAGAAGCCATCTCTTCTTTTGCTCCCCACCGAAAGGGATTCAGCAGATTGGATACATTTTCATTTGGTGGCTTCTGGGTCCAGGCCAGGCAGTCACAAACATTAAGGGAACAGGAAAGCACAGGAATTTCTTTCCACACTTCTCCCCTGTAACATTGGGTTTATTTCTCTTCTAGCACTACCTCCCTGAGAGCTGCCCACTGATCAAACCGGAGCAGGGGCTGTGGCCTGCAGCCACAACTTGAGGCTGATTAATACAGGAGCAAGGGAAAGAAGCATTTGGCCACTAGTTCTGTGTCAGCACTTCCTTGGTGGCTGCTAACTGCAGTGTCACCAAGGCAGCAGGGAAGAGAAGTGAACATCCTCCTGAGACAGATGGGCTGCTCTTGCTATGATTCCCCTATCTCCCAAGGAGTCCTGTGCTCCTCCAGTACACGTAAGATCACTTACAGATAGCACAAACAATTCTCAAGAATTTTCACACTGAAATCCTGAGTGCTTCAGATGATTCAAACAGGTAGAGAGTTTGCAGCAGGAGATGCTCCTTCCCGAATATACAACATCAGGACTTCGCCACGTAAAGCAGCTGCTGCCAAATGGCAGTTCTAAACAAGAGCTAGAGGAACCACAAGCAATTATAGGAGAAATTACATACTATAGGGATTTCTAGTAATTATTGTTAAATTCTTGTGCCACAGAACAAGCCTGTAGCCCCCAACCTGAGATTGTGATCCTTCTAAGATCTCCAGATCTTTCTCCCCCACCAAGCTGGTCACACAACAGTTACTATAGGAAATCTCCCCTGCAGCATCACATGGCCTTGCTCACCCACTGGATTGCAGCTGCACTGGGTAGAGAGGGGATGAAGGGAACATGGAGGGAGCTGTTACATCAGGAGAACCTGAGGTAAAGCCAATTAGAGCACTGTGCTCAAGCCAAAAGACTTGTTGGTCCTGCCCATCATACCAATTACTGTCCAGACCACAGAAGATAAAGTCCTCGGTCCCAAAAATTTTTAACTCCTATATACTGGGGGGGGGGGGAAGGTGGTGGGAGGAGGAAGAAATAGCAAAAATATTAGAAGAAACTCAACAGGCAGCAAACCTGCAGACAGTGTCAGCTGTGGACACTTCAAACTCACTGATCACAAAACTAAAGCATATGAGGTCTCAGCTTCTTAACCACCACAGTTACAGCTCCACAGCATGTTTTTCTGCCTGTCCCACTGTTATCAGCACCACATAGCAAAGAGGCACAGAGAAACAGGCAACATGCAGAAAGGAACAAGTTAACAAGACAGAAACAAGGCAAAGGCCAACTGAAAAATACCAAACAGGAGTATATAAAGGGAAGGGTCAGACAAAGAAAATGCAAGAAAAAAATGGAAGGTGTAGGAGCAATCAGGCAGGATAGAGGTGGGAACAAGATCCTTGGAAGGGAAAGGCTGCAAAAAGTAGTCTGATATTAACAGTAAAATGCAAGAAGTGCTGCAGCAGCTCCTGCAGGCATGTTTCTGCTCAAGTTCATCAGTTATCCTGAGCTTACTGGGCAGAAGTGAGGTAGAGCCACAACCCCAGCACAATTCTAGACAGCAAAGCAAATTCAATATCCTTCCAGAGGGCCACTAAATTTGCAGATATTTTTTTTCCCATGAGCTAGCAATGAGGTCAAATCCTCCTCCCATGAAATAAAACTCCAGCAATCCCATGTCCTCCCCCTCAAATAGAGTTCCTCTTTGCAGAGGAGGGAAGGAACCAGACAAGGCATGCATTCATCCCGGCCTACTTCTCCTGGAAACGGAATGACCAGAATGAGGAGTTTGATCATAGTCCAGTCTATATTTTTTTGCAAGGCTAGTCACTAAAGCCAGTCTGCTCCAGACAACTTTCAAGTCTAATATGTTCACCAAAACATCATGCATGTAAGATTCGAGGCACAGTGAGACCAGCCTAGATGCCATCTCAGGTTCAGAGCCTAGTTAGGTTATATATATGTGACTGTGTGTGCAAACTATGGAGAACAGAGATGCTTGCTGACACAGAAAGTTGTCCCTTGTACTGCACATTTAGCCCAGACAGGCCATATGCCCAGGTGTCCCAGCACTGGTGCGTAGGAGGGAAGGAGGCTGGCTATGCACCTCACTTCAGCTGTCACCGGACTCTGGGACAAGTGTAACCACCTTATGGCTCCATATAAGACACCACGCTGTCCTAGCACACTCTCTCCTCCCAGCCACAAGAGACTGTGGAAAGAAACTAAGTGGAGCCAGAGGCCAAATGAGCAATTCAGACAGCTTCACAGGTTTTCTTCTACTTTAATTTAATGCAGTGTCCTCATCTTTGCTTGTCTGCTCTCTTTTCTCATGTGATCAATCTTTCTGGCCCTCCATCATCCCTATTTTTGATAACTGTTGCTCCAAAAAGCCTCCTCACATCTATTGTGTCAAATATTACTGATCTCTCCCCAGATCACTGAGACTATTCCCTGGGGAGTAAGGTAGGCCATTACCCTGCGTGCTGTATCCTTACAGCATGAGGCTTGATTTCAGAGTAACCAACCCCTGCTGCTGTAATAAACACAAAGGTGCCCTCACAGGTGGTTTGACTTTATCAATCCCTCCAGTGTAGCTCTCAGATGTCAGGCAGGGAACCCAGCAGCAGCAGAACAAGTACACACGTCAAATCAGGGGAGCTCTCAGTTGCCTGAAAATAACAACAGGCAGTTGGAAAAGTACTGTGGTCTGATGCTGCCTCAGGAATAGCTCAAGAGATAGCAGAACTTATCAAGTCCAAGGCAAGTTTTCCCACTGAAACATAACCTGGCTTATGCAGAAGCCAAGCATCACCTTTCCCTTACATGTACCTGAGACCTCTCCGTTCTGCTTTCAGCGCCCATGTGCCTCTGACACTAAAAGAAGTTTACATACTTAATGTTGCAGCAGCTGCCAGAGGGTGAAATAACATCCCGACAGCAGAATTACTACAAAGAACACATTCAAAATCCACAGAGAAGGTAAAGGTTGCTCAGAGGTCGAAGTACCCTGGGATTGCCCACATCATTCAGGGACAACACTAGAGAAGGTGAGCGATTAAAGCACAAAGAGCACAGTATCATTAAAAAAAAAAAAATACGGAGACATCTAGAATGGATGGAATGTGTTTCTTCAGAAAACCTAGATTAAACAGTCAGTGTCAACTTTCACCAGAATAGTATTTCCAGGCAGAAAGATGAGACATCATTTGAGTTGCCCTGACTATAATGCACACTGGCCATTAAAAGCTTGCTTGGTTTCAAAGATACAAAGCATCATCCTGAAAAACGCAGAATGATCCCAGCAAAAGCAAGAGAAATACACCTGACAACCATCACAGAAAGTTTATTCTCAGCTCTCAGATGGGAGGTAGAGGAGGGTCCTTTGGAGACTGAAAACAACCATAAATTATCAAACTTATCAGAACCTAACCCTCACTTTGAAGTTCATCAGAAAACTACACAGAGACATAAAGTCTTGGGAGAAAGAGACAAAGGGAAATCATCATCACCATCTGCTTCCAGCCAGGAGATAAGCCCTACAATCCCACACTCCCAGTTGCAGATCCTACATGAGGACTGGAAGTACCCAACAGGCACATGTAAAGAGCATGTCTAAAACAGAAAACAGGCTACAGCACAGAGATAACTCAACCCCGAACAGATCTGCAAGACCCTGCAGCTTGTTAGCCTGAGCAGAGTAGTAGATTAGCACAAGTAGACAAGATATGCTAGCTTCAGGTCCACGGCAGTCAGGAAAATCTCTACCCTGGGATCTCCTGTATTTTATTTTTTTAAGATTAGCCCAAGGAAAGTCAGCTCAGCTCTCTCTGTAACTGTTGGTATAAAAATAACTCATCTTCTGTCAAATAATACATAGCTAAACCTTGTTATAGGTTGTGTCATATTCCTTTCAACTATGGTCTTATGTCCCTGGTCTGCATCTTTTAAGACAAGTCATGAAGTCCTTGAGGAAGACAATGAAAAGACATGACTAAGCAAGGAGAAGAATTTTTAAATTAATACACACCATTAACTAACACTGATATTAAAAGGCATGGAAAAAGGAGGGGACGGAAATGAGTAAAAACAGAGATAGTACTCACCTTCTTTTCAAAAACATTTAGTAAGTGGTGAGCAGGAATTCAGCCAGACAAGTCAAGGTGGTCACATGGACTGAATCAGTACAGTAACGGGCACTAAGACACTAAAACTACTCATATCTGGATATTCGTTTAAAGCACATCTTGGAATTATTTCTAAAATAACATTTTCCCCACATTCAGTGGTAATAAAACAGATTAACAAAGGAATCTAGCTGTCCTGTACAGAAGTCTAAAGAAGCAGGCACTGTACAAGCAGCAGGCTGAAGCCATCTTGAGCCAAGATAGCACTTTATATTACCTCCAAGTCCTGCCTTCCTAAACGCTTTTCCAAAAGTACTCCTATGACTCTCATGTTTTTAAAATAAAGCAAGACAGCAAAGTCAGAACAATCAAGGAGGTAAATAGCCACATGCACTGAAGCCATGGATGAGGATGTCTTGACTCAGGATACTATGGTGATAAAAATAAATGAGTTAAAAGAGCAAATTGGATGGATTCAAGGAAAATAAGTCAGCTGAAGGCAGCTAAAAACAAGGACACTGCTTCTGTTTCTAGAAAGCCTGCAGCCACAGGCGCCTGCAGGGAGACAAAGTGTAGTGGGAATTTACATACACTGCAACATACACAGCACAGTAAAGATATTAAGATGTGATTTTGACCTTGCCCAGTTTGATCCAGCCACCAAGACTTGCTAACCTGGTGCTAGTGGTGACAGTGCCAAAGGCAGAGGAGCTCATCACATCTTACCATCCTGCTTTAGTACACTTGGAATCATTTTCCCTGAGGCAGTGGGCCTGAACATCTAACAAAACATTTTGTACACTTGGCCAGCACCTTGAACACCATGTCCAGATCGAAGTATTTTATATAATTGTTAATATACTTACTGCCTCTGAATATTGAGCAGGGTAGGCTATGCATACAAAGCAAGCATAATAGCAAATCAGATTTACTATAGGTTCAAATATTGAGTGAATAGGACCATATATTTTTCACTTGTAATTCCAGTTCCAGCTTGACCCACTCTGCCTGCGTAGCACAAGCACAAGACTGCAAGCACCAAGTTATCCAAAAGGAGCATGTGCTGCTTATTTTGCTCTTAATTTTAAGCAGATTCTGAATAGATTTTCAAAGAACAATAGTCACTTGCCTTGATCCTGCAGAAAAAAAAACCTTTCTTGATGGAGAAACAGGAATGAGGACAAGTTCTACTGAAAAAGCCTCAAATCAAATTTGAAGGTTCCATGAGATCAACAAGCAGGTATGGCCACAGGAACCCTGGAGAGTTTGCCACATTTTTCAGAGAAAAAATTGGATGCTTTTAAGAAAATTACCCGATAATTGAAAAATAAATACACAGCTTCTTGAAATGGTTGTGACTCATGTATAGGCTACATTTTTGCATCAGACTTATTACCCTAACTGATTTATTAAAATGTCCATTAATTTTTAACAAATCTGGCTACCCCTGATGTCACTATTTCATTCAGCGTTTTCCATCATCTGCCATTGATATCTGGGCTACACTCGCCAGTACACATGTAAATATGTACATTTCAAGCACCTCACCTGCCCTGGGATCCTGATTGCAAAACAGACTTCCCTGCTGTGCAACAAAAGTCTAAAGTCTAACCTAAGTAACAAGAGTCTCACTTCAAACAAAGTTACCGTGTTCATACACGGGTTGTTAAAACGCACAGACATGAAGATGCAAACCTAGAGATTACTCAGACTGGTAGTTTAACTGACTCCTTGCATTGCATCATCACTATTCACATCGTGCACGTGGCTTGCTTCAGAACAGGCTCATTTTAAGCACTAGAATCTCAATTTTGATCCGATATATTCAAAAAGGAAAAATGTCTCTAAATGCATTGAGTATTCTGTTTCTCATGACAGACAGCGACAAAAATTATAACATGACATGAGTTGAACAAGTTTCTTCTATTAAGGAGTAATCAAGTGCATTATAGCAAACAGCATCCTGAATGCAACAGTCCACACCCATACATCCTACTATATCCTCTGATTAGGAAACCTGTTTTCAGTAAAGGTCTCTCTAAATAAGAGATTTAACAAAAAAACCAATCTCCATAGCCCACCAACAAAACTCAAAAGCCTGACATGACAGAAGCCCAAATCCCTGCCCACTGCAGATTTTCAAACATGTGAAGAGTCAATACAGCACTGTAAGAAATTTGAGGGTTTTGTACAAAAATGTATTCTGACTTGCACTGATATTACAGCAGTTACATCGCTTCTAACACAGTGAACAGCCAACTTAAGTATGCTGTTGTAGCCCTAGAAGAAAGCTAGCACCCCCTGCAGCCAAATATATTCTTTCAATAATTATCAATGGAAAAGGGAGTTCAGAGATGTGGTAAACTGTTTCTTCATACAAAACTATGCTTTTAAACGGAATGAAAGTGATTATTTCACCTTATCTTACAGAAGTCCTTAAGGAGCTGCAATGACAGAAAGGTGAATTTAGCAATTCTAGGCCAAAGCTTTGTGTTTTAATTAAAACACATATGCCAGTAACAGAATTTCATTCTAAGGCCTTTTTGAGTTTTTAAAAGCATGTAATAAATAAGTGGTTGTACTAGGCATTTGGCTTTTTCCCTCCTTAGGTTTTTGGTGGGGTTTTTTTAAAAGTTTTGTACAAATGAGGACAGACAATGTTTTTCCTGCACTCAAACAGGTAGCATGGGATTCCTTCACAGGGCCAATACCAACCCACATCAAATTTAGGGAACTGTAATAGGAGGAAAAAATTAAAAATTAAATTATTCTAAATTCACTTAGGGACAACTAACTTCCATATCTCTGGATTGTATTTCCAATTTTTAAACCAAGGATTATATTCTGTTTAACAGTGTAGGATCAGAAAGCTCCTGAAGTTTTGCAATGCACCTACGTGCACTCAAGGTTACACATTAAAAGACTTTTTAGTTTTGAACTCAAGAATATTGTGACTGGGGAAGAAAACTTAACGTTCATTAGTTTAATGACATTCTGGAGCCAAATTCACTGTCAGCTGTTATGTAATCTTCCCCTTTGATTTCCCAAGGCAAGATGACATGCGCAGCCTGCCAAAGACAAACTTTCATATTATTTAACAGTTGGAATAATGCGTATGACAAGGATTGAAGGCAAAAGAGTAAATTAGCTTTTAAATGAAAAATAATAACGGGATGGAAGTTAACAATGGTGTCTGCCCGGCAGGGAAGTGTTGAGTTCTCCACGCTGAGTCACCAAAGCAAAGGTCAACAAGCAAAGCCCCCCTCTCAACCAATCGAGCACCAAGGAATTCTTGCCTTAATTACATGTGAACTGAATCAAGTTGAACAAATCTTTACAAATGAGACCTTCTATAAAAAAAGGAAATTGAGAACTTGGTGCAAAACCAGCCACTGGCAAGAGGTCCCTTGACATATTCATATCAGAAAATATTACTATTGCCTCAAGACATCAAATCAAATATACTCTCATTTGTTTTACAATAAATTTGGGAATGACAGGACACAAAGCTCTGTCAGCACACAAACACATGACTCTGAAATTGCTTAGAGACTCTCAGGCTTGTTTGGCCAAGCTAGACAACACTAAGAAAGACTATGAATGTTGACAAGAAGTGTATTTCTAGATATCTCAGTTGTAGACTTTTACATATTTTGCTGTTCATAGCAAAGACATCCTCCTAAACCAGCAGACCTTCAAAAGAACAACCAAGACAGACACGTGCATTTACCGTGGCAACGCTGTACCAAACACTTCTTCAAGTTCTTCTGGTTACTCTGTCACTATTGCATTCAGGTGCCACATCTAACTGGAAACATTTTGCAGACTGGTCTGTAAGGTTGGGAGTGACTTAAGATTAAAGTGAATAAACCCACTTAATTCTGTCTGTAATTTTTTCAGAACACTAGAGACTCATTAACCAGTAGTGCAGTAATGAACATTTGTGCCGTAACTTGCTGCCTAGGCAACAAGGGACTGTATTTATCAAGCGTGAAATTAGCATTAGAAAGTAGCTCCTATGGAAATTAAGTAGAAGCTGTTGTAGCACTGCAGCTTCCCACTGAAATTTGAACAGTGGTGATGCCCTCCTAAAAGGACGCAAATATGTGGGGGACTGAGGGGAGAGAATCTTTCCTCTGTTGCAGAGGTGAGTTAACAGTACCTCCCAATAAAGTGTTCAAGAGTCACAGTGGTGTAAATTCAGCTGGAGAATTAAGTAGTAATTCTGTAAGAACATACCATAATTCAAACAGTGAGAGTCAAACTGAAGGTCTGGAGAGCAAGAGGAGGAAGGGACTCAGTTTCTATATATTAGAACAATGTACCAAATTGGTTTTGTCTTCTTAATTTTCCCAAAGTCCTACTCCTAGCTGAAATTCAACATGTACCTTGCTTGAAGGCTTATCTGCAGGTCGTCTAGCAGGAGGATTAAAGTGTTTCAGCTAATTAGACAGCGATGCTCTTAGCTCTTTTCCAACAGGAAAGCTTTGTGAACTTACACATCAGAACCATTTCTCCACCAAAACAGAAGAAAAGCTGAGTCTGCCCTGCCGAAAAATTTCATGGTTTGCCCTTGGCCCACCTCCAAGAGACCCAATGAAAAGCTCACATCAACTGTAAAATGAAAGACTTCACAATTTCATCTCATTTTCATCGTCCCTTGAAAGTTCATGTCATACGCTTAATTCAAGACACAGACACAAAGAGCTCTATGTCCTTGTGAGCCTTCATAGAGGACCTGCTCCTAAACCCTTCAACTTTTCTAAGTGTTCTTGGTTTCTTCACTGTGCCTTTCCTGATCCTAGATGACTCCAGGTCCTGCTCTTCCACAACAGTCGATCTCCTTGTACTGCTGTCTGGGCAAATGCACAATAAGACTACAGAAAGCGTAATGAGGTTAGTTAAGATGGGGAAAAAACATTAGTGTCTTCAAAGTCTTGGTGAAATAGTTAATTTTGCCAAATCAGACCTGCTAGCTATTCTTGATGAGACTACAAACACCTAATGAACAAGATTTATTGGAATATACCAGCTCCACTGGGAAAGCTATTCCTTAGCCCTCCAAGTGTTTTCTCATTAGTAATCAGAAACATGCTTGCAAAAAAAAAAAAAAAAACAAATCACCAAAAAAAACCCAAACCAACAACTATGCAAAAGCCCCATGCCCCCAAGGATAGAAATGCCCTAGCAAAACACCACACAGGAACACAGTCTAGAAAGCTGGACAAAAAGGTTTTCAAAGTACCACACAGGCTTGATAATCATTTGAAAGCCTCCACATATGCAACCAGACATCACTGTGGATGAACATCATCTATACCCCCAAGAGTCCTAGATGTTTCTAGATGAAAACACACTGCATTAAACTGCACTCCTCCTTTCAAAGTTAATATATTATGGTTGTGGATGTCTCTCTGAAGTTAGGAACCAGAATCATTTGAACCGGTAGAAGCAAGAATTCCACTTTTCCCCACCACGTCTGAACTACAGTAGCATCCACATTAAATGTCTTTAGCAAAGGTAATTCTGGTTTCAGTAAGACTTACTATCCTAAGGTGAAGACAAAATTAAACCCACAGAATGACTGAAGTCCGGGTAAAAGGGTCTGCTTGTTTGACTAAGAGGGACTTTGCATATATAAACCAAAAATTATAACAACTGGCTTTAAGTCACACCAAAATCTGTGATTCTTGCAAACAAGTACGATCACATGCATTTAAGTGGAATACTGGCACAGATGTGATCCCAAAGATCAGAGAGTTGAGAAAGTTAGGATGCCCACAACACGGACAGAGCTGTGGTGACACAAGCAATGAACTACAATCAGGGCAGGTGTGTGTTCACAGCTCATTAACTCTGCTGCAGTAACTGCCTATATGGAAACTCTTACCCTGCAGTACACACAAGGCAGCCAGCTCCACCTTCTGCCCAAGGGTCAAGCTCTGCTGCAATTACCATGTTATTTATCCACTATTCAAGCTGCCTGTGTAGGCCTGCCACGGAGAAACAAAAGCCAATGTTGCTCCTAGCGTAACAGCTCAGGGTAGCACGTATTGTAACATAAGCAAGATCAAACAATTTTCATCCTGTTCAGCAACTGTTTGGCTTCAGTTGGAGATGTGGCAAATACTCCTTTTTTAAAGGAAGCTGCAACAAAATGAACACTTTTCCATAGACTTCCTTTTTTAAGGAAATCCCAACAGATGAAGCAGTTGCAGGCAATACAGTTGTCCACAGATGGCATGCGTGCAGAAGGACATGAGAAGTGATGTGACAGACTTTTCTCAGAACAGAGCATGATGATTACAGTAGGCTAAAGATGCATCCTAAAGGACAGGAAGCAGCTATTACTGCTCCAGTTGTGGAGTCTTCCCACGTTTTCCTCTAGAAAGGCAGCAATACTGAGCAAACCACCCTTATTCTCCACCTGCACCACCATCACAGTCTTAATTAACAAGCACGTAACATCACTTCTAAACCACAATAACAGAGCAGAGTTATGCCCACAGCTTCAGCAGAGCTGAGTGGTTTCTATGTAGAAATAGCTGTAAGAAGCGAGATCAAAGATCCCCAACCCACAATCTCTTCTCTCCTCAGGGCCAACAGTAGATGCCAAGGGAACAGAAGTACACAGCAAGCAGTCAGCAGCCTTCCCAAGGATGCTCCTCAAGCCCCCAGCAGCTCATTTCATAGGCCACAGGGATGCATGGCTGTTAGTAGAAATTAGCCCACAGAATTTCTCCTGTTCCTTCTTGTAGTGTACTGCAAGTGGCAAGAGCAAATGCAGGTTCAAAATGTATGTTGTAGTCTAGCCACTGGCCAACAAAAGTCAAACATCTCCATACAGACATCAATGGTTAAACAAGGTCAAAAAAGTTTAATAAAAATTAGAAGTGAGATTTACAATAACTTCATTCAGTAAAAGCAATGAACACATCCATAGACTACCAAGAAGCATAATGACAAACGCAAACAAGGACCACTCTCAAGATATTCCACCAGGATTTGCTCGGCAGGGCTGACATCTTCAATTTTTATCCAAGTACAGTGTTTTATGATCTATTTTCATGGACTCCTTTCTCTTAAATACAGTAGTTATGTCCATTGTATAACAGAAACGCTCCTTAGCTACACTGCACAGGGAAGGCTTGATTTGACTCTGAGATCCAATCCAGAATCTCATTAACTGAAAAGACAACACCAGCAAAACCTAACAGATGTTTAACAGATTTCAGATTTGATCATTTCTTCCTCACCAAAAATATCCCTCTTAGAAATCAATACTCATTACAGAAAACAATAAAAATCTATGCTCTGTTGGGCTTGGGCTCAATCATACTGTGAAGAACTATTAATCAACTACCCATGATCAAGAATAGTAATAAGCTTACCTGTATATTCAGGAAACGTTACCTTTAAATGGAAAATCTAGGCTTAATTTACAAACACAGCTGACCCTCTACACCTAGATTAGATGTGGCAGATACCATCCACCATCCACAATTCTCCATCGGTTTCCTTCCTGGTGCATGTGCAACTATCAAACCACCATACTTCCAACAAAAACCTTGCAAGCCACCACTCAATAGTCAGGACTGAGATGTGCTTAGACTTGTACATCCAAGCACGCAGAGAGATTTGAAGCTGCAACATTGCTGAGAAGTGTGTGCTGATGGGCCAGGGGAAGAGAAGGTAGGTACAAGAACTGACTGACAGCAGGAGGAAATGGTAGAAGCAAAGCCACGTCCTAAATATCAGGTAATCATTTTCCTTACTTAGGTCAGGGGAATCATCTCAGTCACATATTGTGAGCCTGCTATTTTTGTACAGACCAGCTTTCACACTGAGCAATGACATGATGCTTCCTGGCTTTTGTTTTTTTAAAAGTAATCCTTAAGACGACACTGATGCCAATTCCAACACTTAAAGCCTTACATAGGTCAGACCATCTGTTTCTTAACTTGGAAGGGGAGGACAGAAAACTGGATAAAAACACCTCCCCCTAGCCTTTTACATAAATCTAAAGTAGATTTACTTTGCAGTAAAACCCAAATTATCTAATGTACATCTTCTTTGTTTCCTCCTACATCCCGCTACAAAACATATTTAAAGAAAGGAAATCAGCAATAATGAAAGCACCTCAAGAATCTGCCCAAGAGAATTACTTCTCAAAAGGTTATGATTCAGTTTTTATTATCTCTACAAAACTAGTTTGTCAAGGCCAGGTTTGTTTTAGTTCGGTTTTTTGTAGTTAGATGGCTTCTGGGAGAGTTGTTAGTAAAAATCAAAAGAGGAGCAAGGGGAGGGGAGGAAGGAACCTGTTGGGAAAAAATGCAAGCCTAGCACTACCGATTTGTCTTCTGGTGTCCCTCAAAGTCTAGTACAGAGTTTCTCATGGACCACACATGAAGCAGGGTCTAAGACAGGAAGATACAGCTTTTCTCGTGACAAAGGAACAGCTAGCAAAGAGCAGTACTGTTCTTCCCTAAACAGCAGCAGTTTTTGTCAGACATAACTCCAACATTAAAACAGTTCTTGCTGTTCGTGACCACACAATTCATAACCAGAGAATTATAAAAAGCAGTTATCCTACTTTGGGTTGTTTGGGGTTCTGTGAAAATGGTCTCTGACCACGTGGGTCACATTTCCACAGCAGAAATGCAGGTATCTCTTCATCTCTATTACCTCTCTCACCAGAGTCCCTGCTATTCACTCTATCTTTCTTGATCTCAAGAGCCACAAGAGGCTGTTGGGAGCCTTTCTAGACCCCTGCTATATAAGGATCCTATTTCTTTGAGTGGTGAGCAAACTTATCCCACATTAAAGAAGGAAAACTAAGCTCCACTGAAGTAAAAGGAAGATTTGCTATCAACTTTGACAGGAAGAGAATTTAATTTGATTTCTTGGTCAAGTATTGCTGCTTGCAGAAAATCAGGAAAACAAAACTGGAAATAAAGCCAGCATGAGTGACTCCGAGCTGGTAAGACTGTCATGTGTAAACACTCTCTTTCCCACCCCGCCCCAGAAGATACAAATCAAATAACTTTTAAGTGTATTTACAAGAAGATCTTAAAAGCAGGGCCTTTGGAAAAGTGGGCTCTCAAAGTCCTTGCTTCACCCCATTCAAACCATCATATTTAAACCAGATTGCTTAGAAAGCAAATGAACAGGCCGTTTTTTCCCACAGTTTTACAGACTGCTATGCAGGAATTCAATAGCATCTAGGAGGTTAAAAACATGTTTTCCATACACTTCTCTGCAACAACAATGAGGGCAGCGCAGAGCTAACCCAGGGCTGAACAGCAAAACAGTCATATCTGCAAATGTGCACATTCTTGGCTATAGCTGTTTACAGGTTTTTGATTCATAATTAATACCCCCAATGAAAACAACTACTCGCGTCTGAAAGCCCTAAAGCCACAACGAGCTAATTACTAATAAAAGCTCTACAGTCTCGGTTAAGCTGTGGGAATGTAACCAGGCACAGCAAATAGTGCAATGGTGACAAAGCTTGAGCACTCTGGGTACTTTTTGATAAACCAGTTCTGCCCCTTCCTCTTTCCCCTCAAAAATAAAACGCCTTGCTCCCCAGTATGACATAAGAAGGAAGAGGAAGGGACAAGACAGCCCAAGCAGGAAAAACAAAACAAAACACAAAAACCCCACACCCAGGTGTCTCACTGGGGCACTGGAGAGCTTCAGTGCAGCCATCACCTGTGGCCAGGCCAGCAGCAGCAGGCGCTGAGCAAGCGCTGCCACTGCACCGAAGGCACATCCGATCGGCCTCTCTCGGCATGATGCATCAGGCAGGACACGCTGGGATGTGCTGTGCAGAATATACACTTCATCTAAATGTTGCTTTTTCCAGGAAGAACTGACAAGCTGGTTTGAGAGCTACCAATTTACTTTTTTTTCTTTACAGAACTGTTAAAGTTCATTTTTCAGGGGCAGAAAGGCCTCTCTGGCAGCACCAGAAGTGTAACAAAGACCTGCAGACACATTTTTCCTCAGTTTCTCTCACGCACCTCAAGTTTCGCACAGCACAAACAGATAATACATTAAGTTTCCTGCAATTTGTAGCCCTGTTCAAATGTCCCTTTAGATTTAAAAATTAAAGTACCAACATGGCTCTTAAATCAGTAACTACATAGAACTTTGTTTAATTATCTGAGACTTCTCCTTAAGTGATCTGGCAAAGGCAGAAACTGCATTTCCCAGGTATGTTGCACAAGTTCAGCCTGTACACTAGGGAAGTCTATTCCTGTCAGGTTGTGATTCGGACTAATAAGCCAGCGAGCTGTGTTGGAAGCTCAGCACACGTACCTGGAACATAATGTGGTTTATAAAGATCAGTACAGTAAGAGTTTCAACACACTGTTTGCAGAGATTATTATCTGCTGTCCTTATGTTACAGGGCAGTCAATCTACAAAGAGAAAATTTCATGGTGTTGGGATCATCTCCCACTTCTGCTCCCCTTTGAAGAAATTTTGGTACCAGGAGAAGTGAACAGGAGCATGCACTTGTGTACGGGGAGAGCAAACTATTCTTATCATCCACGAACGGCTGTCAGTGTCAGACACGCTCCACTGAGCACACATTCCCGGGTAACTCTCTGCTTAACCCGGTCCCCAATTAGCAGTGATGTTAGCAGAGATGTTCCAACCCATCATGAGACAATTATTACTGCTAGATCATACCAGCAGCAATTGTGTCAATTAACAATGAGGCTGACTAGAGGTATTTGTTCTGAAATTTGGAACTACAAGGTCAGGACAATGCTCTATTAGCATCAAATCTCAAAGGTCACCTTTATTTTCCTGCTGGCTTGTGTACAACCATTGCCAAGTCATAAAGCAACAGTGCTTCTGAGGGGTCTGACTTGTACCTTGGTGCTGCTACTGAGTGCTTGGTGGGCAAAGAAAAGAAGACAGGAAAAAACAGCCATAACTCTTGCAAAATTCAAACAATTCACAAGAACAAGCTGCTGTGTTTGGGCATACAACAGGGACAACAGACTAGATGCGAGAAGTGAATATTCATGGAGCTACTTCTATTTAAAAACATGTCCTCGAGCCCAATGTAGGTTGAGTGATTTTAATAAACCCTTCCCTTTGGAAGAACGACCATTATTTATTTATTTATTTATTTTAATCAATAACCATTGCTTCATGAAGATGAGCTGTTCTGAGTGTTTCAGAGGAATCACATGTAAGTGTTTTGTGAGTTGGGTTGTCAAAATGACATAAGCATGGACAGACATAACAGAAATTGTCACCACGGCACTTTAGTTATGACTAAAAGGCCTCCAAGCACTGTGACCAGATTTAATTCGATACCGGTGGAGGAATTTGTGGGAATGGAGGGGGAAAGAGCAGGTGGTAACTCTTGCCTAAGACATGTCATTGCTACATTCCCTTCTGAGTAAGGCTTAATATTTAGTATCTACACAAGTCTGTTGGTCATTATCCAACGAAAAAAGAAGTGTTGTTTTTACTTCTCAGCAGAATAAGAATTTTAGAAGTGTAAAATTAACAACTCCTTTTCAGCAAATGAGGGCATCCACAGCAGAAGGCAACAGAGCATTTTGACACAGCTTCCACACCAATTGCATTCAGAACCCACGTGTCTGATGTGAAAGCAGACCAGAAACATCAGGGTGAAGATGCATCACCTCCTTTCTCTTGTGCACAATCTCAAAATATTATCAGTATTGATTTTACCTTCAAGTCAGACAAAAATTCAGAACAGCTCCAGACTCTTAAGCAAAGGAGGCCAAAAGAGCCAGTCTCCCAGCTGTCAGAAACACAACACAACCTTGCTACAGGACAGGCTTCTGTCACAGCAGATTTTCAGCCTTGTTGGAAAAGAAGGCAAAGAGATTTGCTGTACTTGTGTCCATAAAGGCATGAAATATGCCTTCCTATTTGATGTGGGATATCAAAGCAGGGTTAATTTACAAGCTGCCCCAACAGCATACGACCATGAACATGACCTCAGCCCGATTCTAAACATGAGTACATGGGCATGACTGACAAAACTCGCTCCATGTGGTTCAAAACAGCAGAAAACTGGAAGCAGAGAGAAACTTTATTCCAATGGCCTTAGAATAGATGCAAGTTGTAATATGTTCATCAGCACTTTTCCTGTCCTCGGTACTGATCCTACCATTGAAGCACCAAGACAACTCAGAAGAGCTGCTGAAGACAACCTGTTAAATCACCTGAAGAACATCCTAGTAAGTGGAATACACCAGGTTTTCCCCTCCCTTACCTTCCTACTCAACAGAAGTCTGCAGGCAGTGTTTCACTGAGCAACAAGGCCAGAGTGAAGCCACAGAGAAATGTTACAGGGTAAAGAGTAGGAATAAATAGTTAAAGAGGGTCAGTTTTCCCTGCTAATTCCTTATCAATAGTCAAGCTGTAAGCTAAGGAGATGCATCCTTAACCTGCAGAATTGACCACCAGACCTTTTCCATTCTGAATTGTAGTGCAATTATTACATGAACTCATTCCTTAACATCATGATACTATGCAGAAGCCACCACTTAAGAACCCTGGTGCTCCTGCCTCTGCTGAAATAAACCCTTGAGCATACTAACCTGCCCCAAACTCAATGCCTCACTTCACCACTGAATCAATGCATGCAGCTTACAGCATCGAAGCTGCACATTCTCATAGAAATTTTCCACTTCTCCAATAAGCATATGCCTTCTGAGAAACCCCCAAGCTCCTGCAATTTGCTCTTTTTTCCCCCCTTCAATAATCCATCTTGTACCCAGGGTTAAAGTCAATTTAAACCTGCAATATTTATTAACATTTCTATTTAGACTTACCTAGGACATTGGCAAAGCTCCAAGATAAGCAATTAGATTCAAAATCTGAAATCCTGTTTTAAGTAGAATATATTTGGGTTTATTTATAGCCACTATATCAATTTTATCTGATGATTTATAGAAATCAGGTTTGAGTCATCTCTGTGGAACTCAGAGTCAGCATCTATATTATTAGCTTTGAACTTGCAAAATAAGGACAATAGAGTCAGTAGGGTCAGTACTTGCAAAGCAGGTTGTTAAGATGCTTTCTAACACAGTAACAATTTAATAGGTGTGCTTCTTCCTAACTTTATCCAAGGCCCCTACAATGTTACACCATTTTACAGCTGCCAAAGAATTTCTAGTGATGACCAGCCAAGGAATAACTGCCCCATAGGAACAGGATTCCAAGCATTTGCCATCACAGAGGGGCAAGTGCCTTTTTCCAGGACATCAGCAGCCTTTCACTCAAGTTCAAAGTAATTTCTAAACACTTCCCACAAACATCAATTGCTGTGAAAGAGGCAAGCTGTATTCTGAGCTTTCATGTTGCCACTTGGCTGTTTAAGTCCTATGAGAAGCTACTTGCACTGTACAGGATGCAAACTTGCAAAATGCACTTTCACCCTCACTTGGACCCTGGAGAGGTCACTTTCTAAGGAAACAGTGCTAACTGATATCGTTATCACGTAATTATAAGCAGAACACAATAACCTGAAGCTCTGGAAAAATTCCAAATACCAAGAAACAATCTTGCAGATAGGAAAAAAAAAGATCTCCCTTGCAGTGAGAGATGCTGCAGTACCACGGTCATTTCAATGGACTGTTGCATGTAGTTTAAACTAAATGGGCTTGTCCTGGTGCCAGTTTTTGTCACCTCTGTCAACCAAACCCTGAGGCTCCACCTCCTACCATTTTGACTAGTCCACAAGCTGGGGGGAAAAGGGACCATGGCAGAACTGAGGAAACACTGCTACTGAATGTCAGTAGCTCAGAGGAAAAGATAAAATGGTTATCCCTGACAACAGGCTTTAAAACAACTTCCATCTTCTCTACATGCACAACTTGCTTGATCTGTTTTTAAGTAAGATTCATTCCGACATAGGACAAGAGAAGACTCCATAAGGTACTTTCAGCTAAGCATCCCTAGATGGCCAGCCAGCCAAGCAAACCAAGGAATACAACACATCTAACACAGAAGAAGCTTTCAGAGCTTAAGGAGAATGAATTTTAGAGCACAGTTGTACAAAACAGAGGAGAGGGAACAGTTCAATGAGAGGTCTAGTTTATGCACCTCTTTTAACTTCAGGTACAGGACAGTACCATGGCGTCAGGCAGTCTCAGGGCAAAGAGTTACTCCACACTAGCCTGTGGGGATCACCAAAGAGAAGAGGAAAGGTATGTCAACAACCTGACAGCTACAAAGACAGCTGACAAGAACAAACAATACAAGAATGGACACCGGATCTCCACAGACTGCCAGGAGAAGATAGTTACAGTTAGACTAACAGGCTCCAGACTACACCCAGGTCAGTGCTATCCAGCAGGAGCCAAAGAAGGTTCAGACATCAAGATAATTTCACCACTGCCTTAAAAGGAATGGAATTAATGACCACCAGCACGAAGACCATAGTTTTGTGAAAGGTCAAACAGACGCTTCCTGTCAAGCAACTGACCCCGCCCTTTAAGTGACATCAACAGCATCAAATGGAGCTTCCCATTAGTCTTCCTCTGCTGAAATAAGCCCCAGTTCCCACGGGGTTCTCAACTCAGACACACAAAATGATACACTAGGTGACATCACCCATCCACCCTGGAAGGCCAGCTAAACTTATGCCAGTCACTGACATGAAATAAAAAGAGGACATGCTGCTCAAAGTGTTGCTACTCGGCCCAGCAACCCTAGAAGTGTTTAGTTCCTCCTCACCAGCATGAGAAGGAACTGTTGGTGAACAGTTTCTCTAACTCTTGATAGTCTTCTGCACTACTGAAACCACTCAGATAAAATAACTACACAGACTAAAATAAAGGAGAGGAAAAGACAGCTTTTCTCATTTCACCTTAAACCACATTGCTCTTCTATACTAGCCCAAGGAAAGTTTTGTTTGGGTTTCATGCTTAATTTCCCTCCCACATTATGGTAACAAACTGAATTCACTGCAGTTGCTGAATCTGCAGGCTCAGAGGGAATGTATCCACCCAAAGGACATACTTGACCTCCAGGACTGTTTGCCACAGCACAGTATCCCCTGCATTATGGTTCTGGGTGCCTACCAGATACGTGCCTATTCAGAAGAATGTTTTGCTTACCCAGCAAAGCACCTTTATGAAAGGACAACAAATGAGTTGGATTTCTGCCTGAACCATCAAGTGCAGGCTGTGGTCCCCTCTGACTGTGGCTCTGCAGTAGGAGGAGCAGCAGAGAGCAGACATGGATGTCTGTTAGCACCAGGTACCACAGAAGACACCCTTAGAAAGGGCAGACTGAATGGCTATTAAAAGTAAATAAAAGTTTAATTAATGTTTTCAAAAGTATGAGCACAGCTAAACAACAAAGAGGAAATACGTACCTGTACAGGAGGGTTGGACTACATGACCTTTAAAGGTCCCTTCCAACCCAAACTATTCTATGTTTCTATGATCTTGTGCCAGTTTCTGTGCTCCCTTCTTATCGCATCTTAGAAAGAGGCACAGAAGTGAATTACATGAGACTCTTATTCCAAGACCCTCTTAATGTTGCTTAAAAAAATTAGAGGTAATATAAGCAGAGACACTTTCAGACAGCTTGAAGAACCCCCACCTAATTCAAATTCTTCCAGTAGGAATTACCCAACTGGACTGATTACACTCCACTTTTGACAGGCTTCAGGAGAATTTTGAGAGACAGTGGATTAGACCTCGTAGGTTAAAGGGCACGTTCGGTTTGAAATAAGCCACAAGAGCATTTCCAGATATTTAAACTATGTAGAAAAGAACAGCTTGGCATGCATAAACCTTCCTGAGGTGTTTTCATTTACCTTCTCAAAACTGTGACATCTGTGGTCTGAGAAGCACAAATGCTCCTTTGGCAATCCTAGGCAGCTGCACAGAGCTCTGCAGATTTGGAAATCCATCCCTCTAAAGGAAACACACAAAAAAACCTGCTCCCATTTGACAATCCATGGGTCACCTGGTAGGAGGAGGTCACACAGTCCCACGAAAGCAGGCATTGTGCAAGGGTGTATTGAGGACCTATGAGTGTTGTGCAGGTAGTGTGCTATGGCCACACAGACGAATATTTGCTTCTACTCCAGTCAAGAAGCAGAAGCAAGATCACGATTGTTGAGAGTAATGGTTTTGTTGTTGAAGGATTATCTTCAGTTTAAAGAAACCAGGTAATTCCTGGATTTGCTTTTATATTTTCATAGACATGAAAAATTGCTGTAAAGTGCCCAAGGTACTAGAACTGGAAGAAGCACTAGGTTGAGGGTATCTCTGTGAAGAAATTGAAATAGAACCAATATATTACCCATGAAAGTATGAAGTCTAGTTAGTTATCTTTAAAATCCACATTTACAAAAGCTGCACCCATTCTCTAGCCTGCAAAACCAGAAAGGTTCTCCAGGATAACAGGTTCTGTCTATTTTAGATAATGGTTTATCAGACTAGATTGTGGCTGCATCCTCATAGGATATCCCCTGATCTCTCCCAATCTAACCTCTCCAGAAGAATTCTGACACCCAGTAGCAAAAAAAATACTTCCAGACTGGTTGAACTCAATTGTCCAGAGGCCCCACTCTGCTAAATACCTGAAGAAACAGAAAAATGCTTCTGCAGAGCAGAGAGGCTGCAGGAAGAGAATATAGATCACAAATTCGGGGGCATGGGTGGGGACGCACAAGGTAATCCTGTGCTTCTGCCTCATTCCACTGCAAATTCTTTTCATCAGCTAAATTCAGAGTGCAAGGGTAGCAGGCAGATGGCAAGAGAGAAGTCAGGGTGGAAAGCAGATGAACCACAGAGGAACTAGATGTCATGTTGAGTTTCCAAGCCTGAGTTTCCTTTATTGTGCAGATAAACTGTCTACTTTCCCCGCCTATATGGCTGTGAAGGGATGGAAAATATTGAATGCATCACTGTAATTAGAGAGCACATGATGGAGCTATCTTCACCATGACTGATCTGTGGAGACACACAAAGCAGACCTTCAACACAGACTGGCTATTCTACTTAAACAAGGCATACAAGTAGGGAAAGACACATACTCAATTCCTTCCTTACACATCAAAAAGGCTCAGCAGAAGTCTTATCAACATACCACAAGAAGATGCAAACCAAATCAACTGCACTAATCTATTAATCTCTTCCCCCGCTCTCAGGATTCAAGTTTTTTTTTTATTTAGGAAAAGTAATTTGTAATTAATGGTAGAAGTCACTGAGAAACCCCAAGGCTCTAAACACACAGTTACACCATCAGCCATTTGGAGGATTAAGGCGTGCAAATATATAAAGTATGAACGCTCAAGATCTCTGCAAGAATCTCTGATTGCAAGCAACCAGATGCACAGCATCTAAATAATTTGTATAAATCCTCAGTCACTGTGTGAACAAACCCAGCTATTTGAGTTTCATCCGTGTGCTCTCCATGGCTATAGAGTAGCAGTGTTTCCATATTCAGGATGCCTGAATTATGAAGAAGAATTAATCAGCCTTGAAACTAAGTCTGTTTCTTTCATCAGTTTCTAATTAATGGCTACAGATAAAACAAACGGAGAGCAGCTTTTATCCTCATGCTGTGTTGGTCCCCCTCTGGTGAAGGCAACAGTAAAAGTTTACTTTAATAAACTAACTGAACAGGGTACTGGGAGCCACACTAGGATCTCTCTCCAGAGATCTTCCAGCTGGATTAGAAGGACTAAGCATCACCAAAGCAGATCAGAAAACCATCAACCTAACATAGATAATACACGTGCACACGTTGTTTCAGCAGTTATGCTGGCTTCAGCTGTCTCAAAACAGACATTTGGCAATAATCTGGGAAAGTGGAAGCTCTTTTAAATTGGCTTTATGTTGAGACAAGTCACTTGACTTATGTCTCAAGTTTTCAATTTAGTGAAGGTAGCAGAGGTTGCCCTTTGCTGCACCATTTTGACCACAAAGGCATCACTAAACAGATGTCACATTCTTTAACATCTTTCCATCTCATTTTTAGGCACGTTTTCACTTTCATCTGAAAAAAGTCTGTATGAAACTTGAGGCACCAAGAAAACCAGGTGATGCCTGTCCCCTCAATCTAGGAAAAAATTTGTGTGACTGAAATTCTGTCAATAAACACATTTAGCAAGTCTACCATCTAAAGATCAAGACGAGTCTTCAAGAGATGGATTATTCTTTTTCTAAGACAGGCCAAATTCTGACTCCTGCATGACTCATTTTGCCCCTTTCCAGCAGATCTACTTACACCACAATATGCAGCATCATTGTAACATAGACTCTAGTCCTTAAATCCAGATGGTTTTAACATCTTTGTTATGCTTGTATCATTCAGGCTGATGCCTTCACAGAACCTCCCAGCCTCCTTTGATATTCAGCTTCCTCTGACAATCAACAGCGTCCTGCAGCCTACCAGGTCCAGAGAGCAGCATGGATTAATCATCCTCTGCACTGCGGGAATCATCATCCAGAAGAATCCAAGACAATGCCTTGAATGTGAGATTTTAAGGTACCAAATTCTGTGACACACCTTGTTGAAATTTCATTATTACAAATCTGTCATCCGCAGGCATAAACAGTGGAATTCCAGCCATCTATAGAAATGACCACTAAATAGGAGCTTTTATGAGTAGCTGTGTGACAGTTACTCAAACTGTCTGCTTTTAGCTTCTTCTTATAATCTTCTCATAACTCTGTGTTATGCAATAACATTCTTGATCATGCTTCTTTCCCTGAGAATTTCAGTACATTTCTCTAACTTTGTGCTGTAGTCAGTGTTGTCCACCACAGGTAAAGCAAAATGTTGTTTGTGAGGAGGATTTATTATTTCATCCTTTTTGAACAGCAGAAGCAGGGCTATTTCAGGAAGGGAAGAAAAAAAAGCAAAAAAAACAAAACAAAGCAAAAACACAACACCCAAAACCCAGCCAACCAGGGTTACACAGGCAGAGTTACACAGGCTGTACCACTGGCCAAGTTAGTTTCTCAGATTTCAAGAAAGTCCCTTCTCATCCTATGGTTCATATTTTTCAGATGCTGCCCTGGTTGTTCAAACCAACCCCACAGAGAGCCAGTCTGCCAAGTACTAAGCACCCAACCCTTCCTAAAAACCTGATACCTTTCCTGGTACACTGGACTACAGAGACAACCAAAAAGTATCACTTGTCAAAACGCTGCACTCCGCAGCCCTACACATCCACAAAGTCCAGTACATTTCCTGTTTTCTTTGATGTGCACCAACTGCTTCCATACTTGTATCATCTCTGTTTACAACTCACAGTGACTCTTGTTAGATTGCATTACTCTTTCTACAATACAAAATCTGACAGATTAAAATTATTTGTATCTCCTTTCTGTCTCCTTGAGGGATGGTATGTTTGCCAGTTCACCACAACAGTGTTAATAATTCATCTCACAGTATAATCCTGTACTGTTAATGTTAGAAGAGAAAGACTTGTGTTTTCCAGAAGAGATCTCTATGAACAGAACATACATAGCTGTGCCAAACCTTGTCCACAACCACCTTACACCTTTTAAAACAGCCACACTTCCTGTTTGCTTGCCAAACTGAAAAAGAAGGTATGGGATCACAGGAGAAAAAAGCCTACAAAAATCTTTCAGTGAATCAATAAACTCGCAACACATTTTTAGGACATCTGAAATCCTGTGCTAGGACTTCCAAAGGCAAAATTATTTAAGCCATTATTGGAGGGGAGAAAAAAAAAAACAGAAAGGAAAAAAACCCACTAACTTCAGTGAACAATTTGTCTATCCCTGAACATTCATAGTACAGGGTACTGACTATTTTGGCATGTTATCTCCCAAGAGGAAAAGCAATGGGAGGAAAATTGATTTGCTCTGTCATGCACGATGAAGCAACTGCTCATCTCAGGCAGTCACATTTTATTATGCTCTATCAAAGTGTAACGCAGCATTTTCAGCATGAAGAAAACCTTCATGCTCTACTTTAAAGAGCCCGGAGACTCAGTCTTTGGCATCATATGTTTAAATGTTCAATTTATGCCAGAAAAGGACAATATGGAAGGCAATTAAAGCATTTTCGAAATCAAAAAGCATCTCCTCTCTGATGTAAGGCAGATTAAAGTAATGTTTCAGGGTCAGACTATGATGTCTAACGGTGTCTGCATTTCAAGGCAAAGTAGAGATAATCCAGTCCTCAGAGGGAATTCTCTTCTGTGGCTATGTACAAGAACAGGGCCTGGGCTAACACCACTCCACAAAAGCATCTTAGTAGCAAACCCACTTCAGGATGCACCACTCCCTTCAAAGTCCATGGGAATCAGGTACCTAAAGATTTGGAGTCAAGTGACATTTCTAAAAGCTTCCTCCCTCTCTCCCCATGTTACTCATTCTCTGGCAGAGTGTCTGTTGTTTATTCTTTTTACACTGACCTAAATGCTTTACCACAGGCAGCAGACATGTATCATGGGCCCTCTCCTGGGCAATAAAAAGCTCAGTAAGGGTGTAATTCAGTGTATAATGTTAGTCATTGCAAAGCATAGCAGGGGCAACACCAAGTATCACTTTTGCATGAGGAAGAGATCAGGCAATTGCCCCTCATGCCTTCCTAACGTGCAGTACACATAAATATAGGAAAGTACCAGTATCAGACATACAAGATTAAGTTCACCAAGACCTTGAAGGTGACTAAACCTTAAGTTACAATTTTCTCTCATAAGTATATGGAGGATGCAGACAATCAAGTTTACACTGTGAAGCACCATAGAATAATACTGATTTTTAGTATTTGGTTAACTTAATTTTCCAAGCAATTTGCCAGTTGAAAGAATAGCAGTATTATTCCATGAACAGATACCTAATAGACAGAATTTCTTTGCATTGCTTTTAGAATTTACCTACTCAAGGTGAAATTTGTCCAAAAAGGAGGGAGGAAAAGACATAGTTTTTCAGCTACTGTGGAGGTTCAACTCTAAAAAAATTAATAGAATGGCAATAATATGATGCTAGAGAAATTCCTTTTTTTTTTCTTCTCCAAATAGGACCTTAAAGATTCTTCTGAAGAAATAATCTTACTGAAGGTTTCCTAGCTTAGTCACTTGGAAAAGTGGTTCCCAATTCGCAAGGCCTCTGTTTTTCCTATCTGTCATCTATCTTCCAAATGAGAAGGCTAGACTGGTCCAGCCTAACATCTATCTCTCTGCAAGCCATGACTGTCTCAATACTAATTAAGGAGATGCAAATGTATTGCCAAATGTTGATGTTGATTCAGTCTATGGCTTCTCTGCTCCTTCCAGGACATATACACCATCCAGTCCAATGGGAGCCGATGCATTTCCCCAAAACTACAGGGACAGGGCTCAAGCTCCAGTGCCTAAAGCCTTTGCTGCCACTGAAATGCCACACAAAGATAATTTCCACAGGCTGCAGAGTAACCTTACAGCTGCAGCCAAGCGCCAGAGCAAATACATTCACCTCTATCACAGCCACTCACCTGCCCTGCTTCCACAAACCTCTGACCGGCAGAGTAACGTTTCCCTTCATTTTAGGCAAAGTGAATAAAACAAAAGCATGCCATTTTTAAAAAATATCTCTTTCCTTCAGCAAAGCCTGGGGAAAATACTTAGGTTCTTGCTTGTACAAATATACAGTGCGTGCAGCACTAGCAGTGGCATAAGTGGCCCCAAGAGAGCACAGAAAAGCAAGGGAATATGCAGAAGCCCTCTCAAACCCAACTATTAGGAAAGGTTTGCTGACACAGGCACATACAACTCTACACCCTCAGCTCAACGACAAACCTCCTGCAGCACTCTGAATATGCCACAGGCACATGTATATGAAAAGGCCCAGAGTTTGCCTGCTGGAAGCTGCTGGAAAGATCTCTGAGAGAGGAAGAAGGACAGGAGAGGATGGTAAGCTGGCACTCGTCCCTGACACTCTCTGGGGGCTGCAAAGAAAGCACTAATTCCCCTGCAATGTGGGGTACCCTTAAAAATTTAAGCCTTGAAATGACTGGCAGTGCTACCCCACTGCAGTACCTGGTTATCTGCAAAGGAAAACCTGAGCCGAGAGCTGCCCTGGGGAACAGCAGAGCCCTGCTGAGGTAAGCTGGGGTGAGCCACCACTGCAGCAGCATGGCAGGGGGAGCTGGGGTCCAACTACACCCACAAGCACCTCCGGCCCATCGGATCCATCCATCCATCCTGGAAGTCCAGACTAATAGAGAGTCCTAAGAATAAAGTGAGAGTATAGCCCAAAGCACAGCTGACTGGGCCCTGCTGCTGATACCAAGTGCTAAGGCAAGGAGTACTCTGCCATGCTTACCTGATTTTCACATTTTGGGACCTTCACCAGATCTCTGCTCTGCCTAAATCCTCTCTCTTCAAGCTCTCAATACCCTAAACTGAAGCAGCCCACCTGGAGTTAAAGAATCCTTTGACCAACTTAGAGACAGTTTTGGCTGTTACATCTCCCCATTCCAGAATATTTCCATTACATGATTCAGTTATTTCTGTTCCTAACCATGAAAATAAATATGGGGCTGAACTCATTAAAATCTCCCAGAGCCTTTGATGTAATTTTAATATATGTTACCTCACTTCTGTTCTTACAGTTCTCCTGGGCTGAAGTGACACACTTTTCTAACTGCTCTGTCACACAGGTTGGTGTGAGTCAGCTTCTCCAACTGCACAGCAAGGCAAGGCGATCTTTTTTTAATGTTTTAATTCTCAACACAATCTTCTCTACTTAATATTCACTATTTCCTTTATTGGGGAATAAGAGTTGCCAGTGCTTTATCCAATATGTGGCTGTGGATAGCTCCAATATATGGAGCTAAACCACTGCTGCTGAACTGCTCTCTGCCAGCTTCTTACAGAGCCCTTCTTCTGCACACCTTCTCACACCCTCTGTAACTCTCAAAAGTATCACAGTCACTCCCTTCCCCTAGAGGAGAAACCTGGGACCAGAGCAAAGTAAGATTAGCCATGCTGTTGGTCATTTAAAGGCAGCTCTTTAGGGACTAAAACTCTTCACTGACTTTGGTTAGAGTCATATATACATGGAATGAACACCACTGCCCCTGGGCATCCGTATTCAGTCACCTTTTGCATTCTGCTTTGAATACTCCAAAACACAATGTGGCAATAATTCCACAGCTGTTTCTTTAAAAAACAAACAAACAAACAAAACCCAAAGACAAAACAAATAAAAGCAAACAAACAAAAAACCACAAAACAACTAACAAACAAAAAAACCCAACCAAACAAAAAAAACTTCTGCCAAAAGAAAACAATTAAAAACACCACTGGGATTTACCTACTCTGAAAATGCAGTTCTCATTTGTTTCTTGCAAAATAACTACCTTAAAAATAGGATCTTTTTTAAAAGTAAAGACATCCTAGAGAATATACCTAGATCATCCCATATCCCAATAGGATTTAAAGGTGAAAACACATCCAAAGCTAACACACAAAGTACAGGTTATGGATATCAAAGACTAATTAAGAAAAAAAAATAGCATTAGGGAAACAACACTGGGGGGTGGGAGGAGGGAAGCAAAACACACAGAAAAAAATAGATCTTGAGGCTAGTCAGCAAAGTCATCCATTGCAGTGCTACCCAGAAATTGTGAGGTTGGGGGCGGGAGAGGAAGCACGTTTAGAGAATTAGTTTGTTTGGCAGACTGAAAACATTAAAATGTGTGTTTTCAACTGCAAAGACACAAGCGAGAAATGCTACGCATGTTCACTTTACTGGATGTCACATCTTGCCAGTCACCTTAGTGGTTGTCACCATAGGACATCACATCCCCTAATTTCACTCTGTGGCATAGCAGGGGTCTGTTCTCTAGCTAAGCTGCAGCACTGAGACTCTGCAGTAACAAGTCATTACCTCAATTTCCTTTTCCACACAGAAAGAGATCAATACTTTATGATGAAAATTCCTGGCTCCCAGTCCTATAGCTCTGTACAGCAGTTCTTTGCAGCAGTTCACATACTGATGCTGTTTCTCATCCCCTGCCCACATGAAGGGCAGCTAAGTGTTATCTATTCCACATTTTTCAAAGATTTTAGGATTAGTTACTTGCACTTCCATTCCATGATGAGAAGCCATAAAACCTCCATATTGTCCAGACAGAAAACAACTCTAGCCCTGAGGAACAGTTAACATCACCTTACTTTTGAAAGTTCTGAGAACAAATACTCAGCAAAACCTTGTGTTTAGGTAGAACAGTTGCACAGATGAGAGTCCTCCTAACAAAATCCCAACTCTGCCACAAGTATTACAGGACATGAAGTGGTAAACCAATGTCCTGGGAATGACTACAGAAAGGGGTCATAAGCACAATCCCCAATAGCCACAAGAACACATCCTCCACACATGAGCATTTTCCATTCTGACCTGAAGAGCTTCTTGCTCTACAGAACTGATTGACTGTCACAGCTAAAGCAGCTGTGGGTGGGGAGAGAAGAAGAGCTGACTACACACATGTGGAAGAGGGATCTTTTAGCCAACAGATCCTTATGTATCTGTTAAATATCTCTGAGCCTTGTTCATGCTACCAAGGTCACAACAGTGTAGCACTGTACATTCCATACTCTAAGCACAGTCAAGGATGTTTTGATCCTCAACTATCCCTAGACTAATACTTTCCTATTATTGTTTTCGGGCATTGCTTCAGTTTAAGTCACCTGCGGGTTCTGCACACGTCAGACATACCTAGGGCTCCCAAGGGAACATGCACTTTGTATCAGTAAGATCACTCTTTTGCTGGTCAAACTCAATCCAGATCTCTTAACGGAAAAAAATGAAATATTATGAAATCTTTGTCCATCTAACTGCATTTATACCAGCACAGACAACTATTATCCCTGACTAATTTCCCATCCTGACATGAAACATTAGCAAGTGGCTAATGTCAGCCAGCCTTAAAAGGTCACCAGCTACTAGCTCAGCATTTAAAAGGATCTCAAATTTTTCGCAGAATATTCCTATGTCTTCTCCATACAGGCCAGTAATGCAGCAAATTTAGCCCTGACACAAGATTTCAGGAGCTTTTTTGTTGTTACTGCTGTTGTTTTCAAACAAAGGGTTCTCCAAGTAGAGATCATGCAACCTGAAGAAAATTATCAGCCAACACAGGGTCTTTTCAAACTCAAAACACTGTTTGCACTCACTTCTCAATCAAGTCTTTCGGCTAAATTTCCAGGCCATTACAAAGGGTATTAGAATTGTGACAGTGTTTTCCTCACATTTTTTTAATTAAAAAATTATGGAAAAGTAATTTGTGCAAACAGCATGAATCAAACACAGCAATGCTTACAGTTCTCAGTCTTTTCAGCCAGTTCAAAAAGAGTCAGCAGGCTTTCCATGGAGCCATGCTACCAAAGCCTCCTCAGCATTTAGCTTCTTTTCCTGCCACGCTCTCCACCTTACCCCTCTGCTTTTCTGCTCAGAAAAATACTCACAAAAATAACCATGTTGCAAGCTGGGGCATGAAGTCATGGAGAGGAATCTGATCATGTCAGCCAACTGTTTTCAGAAAAGGAACTGTACTCTTACATTTTTATTCAAGACCAAACTGTCTGTCTTCTATCATTGCCCACCACCCCAAATGCTCCTACAAAGCAGGTCAAGCAGGACTGTATATAAAACTGTGATCAAGAAATTTCCTTCAGCAGCACCACGGCGAGAGTGCTGCAAACAAGTCACATTTTGCAAGCCTGGGCTCCCTGTTCTTGATAAGGAGATAAACACCTACAGACCAATGGAACTGGGCCACAGAAACTAAAGTGAGAAGTTGAGTAGAATTAGGCTGAACCCTAGGACTGGAGGGCAAGAGCTCATTAACAACGGGAACAACTTGGAAACAACTCGTTACTTCCTACCTGCCTTATTCCAAATCTCCCACGCCCAAGGAACTGATTAACTCTCATTTGGAAAGGCAAAAATCCCCGCAAGGCAGCAAATATGCTGGGGGAGGCACAAGTGAGGGAAAAAGAAAAAAAAAAAGGGATGGCTGGAGCCTAGTGGCCTACATGCAGCTGAGATGAAGGTAGACCTTTTAATTTTCCTTCCATGGATTTTAACAGCAGCAAGAGCCAGGGCTTACTCAATTCGGATTCCTAAAAATAGCACTTGCCTAAGTAACCACACAGGACCACATGGGGCTCTATTTTCCTTAACTAGCTTTTGATCTAATGGAATTCTTCAGTTAAGTAAAAGAAGAAACAGGGTCTTTGTGGTGAAAGCACATGATCAGGAGTTAGGAGAACTGGCTTCTCCTCCAGACTGCTACGGATTTGTTGTTTAGTCTTTCGTGCAAAACAATGTAGCTCTTAAAGTACGCTTCTACCTCAGACCAAAACCTGTGACTGCATTTAAAAGCTGAAACATCCGTGCCAGCTTTGCTCCTTCCAGCATGCCAGCCAGCCATGCAGCCAGAGCTCAATGCTCTATCCACAAGCCAGACAAGGATCCAAACAATTAGCCTGGTTGCACTCCACACCTCATAGCTACACTGGCTGCAACAGGGCTGATATTAAGAGAAGTTCTGGTACATCTCTATGCACTGCATTTATCTTTCTGCACAGTGTTGTAGCACTGTCCTTCGCACTTCTCTTGCCTCACACAGAAATTGAAAATAAACCTTCTTATAGATGCAAGCACAGTTCATGAAGCACTGGTAAGGTGTTTGTTTAGCACCCAAAGATGCTCAGATACCACAGCAAACCAACGCAGCTGAAGCACCCAACGCAAGGAGGCAGAGCAGCAGCTCAGCGAGGCTGGGAAGCGTGAGAGCAGAGCGGAAGCGACACATGCTGGTATTTCAAACAGTCAACAAGCAGCAAGTAACCTGGTAAGACCTCTGAGACCTTGACCAGGATAGACAGGCTCTGCCCTGCCAGAACCGGCTGCTTTCCTAAGTTTGCAGGACCCTACCTGCTTCCGACACCCAGGAGAGGGCTGCAAAGGGCTCACGGTTGAGATGCTTCCTCCCACCCTGTAACCTGCCAGCAGAGATTAACACTTTCCTCAAATGCTCCCTTCCACCCTCCCCCGCCACTTCGTGAGCTGCTACAGCTGAGGGGTCAGGAGATGGGATTCTCCACCAGAGCAGGTTTAGGCAGAAGAGACTGGACAGCAAAAGACAAACTGACTGTAACAGCAAATTAACCCCTTCTCTGGCTGACAGGAAAGTGAGCCAGGCCTAGTACGAAAGCAGGAGACATTTCAGCAGCCACACTGCAGAGAAAGGACATAACACATGTGACAATACATTTAAACAATGCAAAACATCCTTCCCAATGCCTGCAGCAAGTCAGCCCCTATCCTAAAGATCTAACACACTTGGGCCCAGAAGCGCTTGCCAAGTTGTCAACATAGCCTTTGATATCAGAAAGCTTTGAAACCCCTGCCTTAAAGGCCAACACTTGCTTCTCCACCCTTATTTGAAATGCAAGATGCCTGAAAGCTATAGAACTATTTTAACACCGAACATGCAGGAGTCTACACCGCAGAGCGGACACGTTTGCTGGGAACTGCAGTTGGAAAACTAACAAGTCCCCTACTGCTACAATAACCGTAGCTGCGTAAGGGAAGACATGCCAGGGATCGCAGGAAGCTCAAGCCTTCCAGCGCTTTCTGCAATCTCCATGGAGAGAGCAGGCCAAGGAGCACCTTGTTTAAACCCATGCTACATGCCAGGATAGCAAGGGATGTGGGGACAGGGCAGAAAATTTGCCACCTTTTTCCTTAAAAAAAAAAAAAAAGAAAAAAAAGAAAACAACAACACCCCCCCCCAAACAACAAACAAGAAAGCTTAAACCAAGTTTTGAACCAAACTGAGGCCTTAAGAGTGTTTGTTTTCATTTGGGGGGAGGGGAGAAGTCAGTAAAATGTTATTTCCCCACATGTCAACAGAAAACATGTGCATCCCACCCTGCAACTCAAACATTACAGCTTCGTGCTTTTTCACCTAGATATAATCCATTCTCTTATTTTACTTCTATTTCTTTTCCAGGGGTAATATCGATGTAGCTGTGATTTCCTAAAGTCAGAGGACATCCTCTTTGATCCCATGCTTTCTGAGTTTTCCCCCCTTGACTTCACAGCTGAACACCCTGTATCCACAGCCATTCTTCGGACCCAGAAGGACTCCACAGCACATGAGATGCTAAGACCACATCATGTGCCACGAGCCACTCACTCCAACCATTATGGAACCCCAAGGCCCCAGCCCTCAAATTTACAGCCACTGAACTCATGATTTCACTCCATACACAGCAGAACCATCCACCGACTTCTTAAAGTGCCCTTCTCCACAGACACATACAGAACAGGGCAGCACGTGTTTCAGGAGGAGTCTGGTCTTCACACTTTGGAACAGTAATTTAGGAGCTGTAAAACAAGCACTAAGGCTGGTTTGATCCAGCCTTTTACAAGCTTTACATTTCACACTGATGTTATCAGCTAGTAAATCATACACATTGCAAGCAAAAGAATTTTTTTTATGTTTTTCCTATATGCGTTCCTCACAACTGAGTGTTCCGGATACATTAATTGTTTTCTGTCAGTCATCTTTCCAATTAAGATCTGCTCCTTCCTTCCTTCCTAGTTTGCCAGTATGTTACACAAAATTTAGTTGCTGACATGTTCCAACAGGGACAAGAGGAATGATCAGTAGAGATTAAAGCATGCCATGCATCAGCCAACTTCTGAAACAACTGACAAAAGAAACCCAAAACATCTTGAAAGGAGAGATTTACAGAGATGGCAGCTCCCTTGTGATGGTTGGCCCCAAGATCATCACCATTTCTGTCAGTTGTCAAAAGTGTTTTATGGTTTCATTTAAAAGACTGGCAATTGATCCCCAAACACACACAAAAGAAGAGTCCACAAATGCTACAAATATCTACATTTTATTAATTCAAATCAAAGCAAGACTAATTACTTCTTATAGGGTCATCTTTAATATCTACTAAATAGCACTACAGGAGCTCTATTCCAGGTTACACAGGGGCAGGATCATCGATACAAGTAACATGAAGACGAAGTCGATTGTGCCCTTATGGATCACGTTCATTAACACGAACATCTAAGCTGTTCTGCAGTCCTTAGGCGTTTATCAAGAGTCAGAATCAAGAGCTTTTCTGGTTATAAACATCTTGGTATAGAGTGTGCTATTTTAAGAGACCAGCACCTATCACACAACTCCAGATGAACAGTAAACAAACCATCCACTCAATCCACACGGTAGCTAGTGGTAGGTTTTGTTTTTAAATAAAGATGCTACTGATTGTACATCATCAAGAAGTCAAGTTGCAAGGCATTAACTAGCATGCTCTCATCTCATTTTCCCACCAGCAACAGGATTCTCAGATCCAAGTTTTATTGCTCAATAGCCACAGCTTCTGCCAAAAATCACAAGGGAGCCAGGGGGAGGGGATGGCAAATATGAAATGGGACAACAGCTGTCAAGGTAATTTGATAGCAGCGATGGCTTCTTGAACCAGTGGACACTCTTGAGAATGTGAGCCAAGGCCTCCAGGCATCCACAGAAAAGCCAAGTAAGATAAAGAGCTCGGTGAGAGAGCTGATACAGATGTCTGAGACAGAGGAAAGAACAAAGGCCATCTAACTTCTAAGAACTTCAGTTTTCCAAACAAAAAAAAATTTCAGAGCAAGTGTCCAAATGAACCCTCCCAGCCATGAAGACAAATCATCTTTTGTTTGAAAAATGTTTGCAAGTTTTCCCAGTACTCTTTCCAAAAACATCTCAATACTACAACATCCAAACAGAAAAGAGGAGTGAAGAATGAGCTGACAGATTAAAAGATCAAGTCAATAACCTTCTACAGATTCAAATCTAGCTCAACTTCCACTACCAAGCAGTCACCTGCATTATGAGGCTCACATAAATTAAACTTAATGACATGTCAATCCCTAATAGACCAATGTCCACAGTCAAAAGTTTTCTTGTATCCATAACACAGAAAATATCCAAAGGAAAGAAAGACTTATCACTGGAAACCCTGAAAATTTCCATACTTTTAGTTTAGTTGCTCCACCAAATGAACCATCCCTTCAACAATGAGTCATATCCTTTGGTGGAACAGTAAGAAAACTCCTTTGCTTGTGTCTATGTGGCACCTGTTTTGATAACATAAGAGGGATTACTGAGACATGCCAAAAACACAGGCAAGGACAAACTGCAAGTCAGGAGTGTGTTAGCTGTGACAGGAACAGCAGAGGGAGGTCAAATACTTTAATGATTATTCCCATCAGTAGATTTTACTCTTTTTAGGATAGTTTTCATTTTCTTTATTTTATGCTTTAAACTTCTCCCATACACTGAACAAGTGGAGTTCTCTCACTTTCCCTCTCTTTACAGGGCTTCTGGATTCTGCTCAACCACCTCCAATACCGAGGCTTGTCTCAGCAATCTCACAGGAGTTTGTAATAGCTGGAAGAAAAAAGAAAAAGAGAAGCAAACAGAAATGCTCATAGCTTTGTTCTGCATTACTGTCACCTGCTACAGATGTGTGATGTACTAAGAAACATGATCACTGCCAAAAATGCATTTATGGGTACATAAATCATGTATGGGTACAGATCAATTGTTTCTTCATGCTGAAGCCAGCATTTTGACAGACAACAATGCAGCCAGTCATTTATGTTAAAAATAGTTTATTCTGATAGGGAAAATAAGAAGCACATGACAACTGGCCTTCAAAATTTAGTATCAAAATTAAAATCAGACCTAGCTTAATGTTCCATTTTCTCTAATAAGATCTTCAAACATCATACTCAAGCACAGCAATCACTGGCTTATTCAATTGTGGCTGCAGATTTCTCCACAAGCATTGCAGCTCCCTTACCTGGCCCTGGAGGGACAGTCTACTACTATTTTTGTAAGCACTTACTAAAATCCCCTCATTCAACACAGAAGCTTTTGCCTTAAGTGCTGGTCCTGTAGAGCAGACATGAGACCTGGGAAGAGGAGGGTGGCTTCTGCAGGCCTTCTGACCCTCACAGTGCAGATAAAGAGAATCCACAGAATGACTGCCTCGAAGCCAAACAGGTTTAACAGCCCTTCACCATCTCTGAGGCAAAAGGCAATTTGCTTGGTATGTCACAGATAAAACGTGCCTGTGTTGAGGCGAGGGTAATGAGACATCTATCTACCCCATGCCACTTCAAAAGGTTAACAACTCAAAGGTTGCAACACTCCCAATCTCCTCCTTACAGTCTGCAAAGGTCGTCCTGCCTAGTCCTACCATCACTCCCTTTGGCTCCTTGTCCAACACAAAGGGATTAAAAATTAAGGAAAAATAATTTAATCTAAAACTAGAAATCTCCTTCTATCACTTCTGGTAGCAACTTTTCCAATGAGACTTCTGAATTGACACTTTACTGAAGAATACCATTCATTCACCTTTTCATTCAGTCAGTCATGGCAAAAAGAATGAACTAGTCCCTTGTCCACCCCTTCCCTGCGCAAGCCTAACCCCTGGGAGAGGAATGAGAAAACAAATCATGCCTTCGCTGTCCCAGTCACATCCATTTTCTGAATGGGACAAGCAGGAAAATTCTCAGCTCTTCCATACTGTTCCTATCTCCTATGTCAAAGAAAACAATAAAGAGCCAAGATGGAGCTAGACAAGTCATTATGACCACAAGGGCACAACTTCATGCTGGATTATGAGTCAACGCCAACATTCTGCAGTAACAGACACTTTAATCAGACATCAGTCATTAACAGAAGCATCAAGAGACATAGTGATAATAGTATCATCAGGACACGGGTTCTGTGACAATTCTGTGTGTCACAGAGGCAAGTCCAGCCTAGAACCTGATGTGCACAGGCATCAAAGCAGTGGCAGAACTCAGTCTCTGCCAATACACTCAAAAAACACAGGACAGACTCAGTGGCATACACACACTGCACCACCTCAGGGCAGGGTTAGACTGTCACACAGACAAACCTTGCAAACCCCCTTAACTGTTGACAAATAGAAGGCTGGTAGGCTGAGCTATCCCCATATCACATCACCACATATGGAATAAGGGAAAGAGCCCAACTAAGCCAATCTTTTCATCCGAAATGAATGGGATTCACCAATAGTGAAAACAGACTTGATTTGTGTTGCTGCATTCCTCTTAGCCAGTTTGCTTAAGGCTCCTTGGAATGGATTGCAATGAAGAACACTGAAGTGTTACCCTCTGGTGTACATGACCTGTCCGTGGTGTAAGAGCAACCTTCCAGTGGCACCAGGAATAAGAGCTCAGGACTTTCTGGCTCATGGGGGAGCCAAGGTATTTAATTATACTTTGGTTACCACCTTGTCACTGACATGAAAAAGGACAGTTACCCACATATCCCTTGAGACTAGGAATTTAAGCACTAACAGCTATGCCACTAAAGACTTGCTTACTAGATTTTCAGCCCAGAAAAACAGAAAAATATTTAGTACATAATTAATCCTAAACTGGACATTACCTTAAAACCATTTGAAAACAAATGCCAAGCAGCACAGGATAAAAGGGTAAATGGCACCTCTGACACCATAAGGAAAAAACAACAGATTAAAACCCTCTGTGTCAGCAAGAGGTTAGAAAGCACCCAACAATGAACTTTACAGCAGCAATTTTTGTAGACATAAAGCTTCACAAAACAGAGCATTAACCATGTACCATTCACCTCAGCTGTGTCTCCACACACTTGCCTAGTGGAATGGCCTCATCTTATCTGTTGCCACTGTCTCCTAGACTCTCTCTGGTTTTCCCCACCTTCTGCCAACAAACAGTGCCAGGAGAACTACACATTGATCTGAAAAAGGAGAATGAAAATGCTGAATAAAGCCAAGGAACTCAGGGCAAGAGAAACAAAATCTGAGTCACTGGAAGGACTGTCAGTTTAAAGAAAGTTGGAATCAAGTTGCAAGGAAGCTGTTAGATGAACATTAAACCAAACTGCTATTATAGAACCTAAATTACAGTAGAAAAGCTGAAACATACCAGCTCCCAGAAAACCTTTCAGTTGATATATGGAAAAGGGACAAAAACAAGTCCGCATTATAGAGCAAAGTAAGTGAAGCACAAGGAGAAGGCATCACAGTCAACTGCAACGTTGGACAGCTCTAGGAAATCCAAAAGATAAAACCCAACACTTTATCCTTGCCCA
This sequence comes from Chiroxiphia lanceolata, assembly GCF_009829145.1. Taxonomy (NCBI): domain Eukaryota; kingdom Metazoa; phylum Chordata; class Aves; order Passeriformes; family Pipridae; genus Chiroxiphia; species Chiroxiphia lanceolata. The sequence continues at coordinate 13,289,936 of NC_045644.1, forward strand.
ACTCTCAATTCACTTGAAGCAGTTATGCCCTTGATTTCCTTGGGTCACTTTTCCATAAAAAATACAGGAATAGGAAAATTAAGTCTCCTATATGCTTTAAACTCAGTTTTACAAGGTTAAAAAAAAAAATCTGTTCCTATCTGCAAGGATTTTTTCATCTAGTCATATCTTCAGGGTTTTTTATGTCCCAATCATCCTCAAAGCTACAGAAAACATGGAGAGATGAGAATTCCTTTTGTTAGAATTATTCACAAGCATTACCACAGCAAGAGTTCTTGCTCCCAGAAACAGCATACTGTCTCTAACTATGGGAGTACATGTTTAATCACAGTACACACTCATTCTTTGTCACAACTACTAACTGCAGCTCTGGAGAGGATAGTTATGATAACCTCATTTGTTGAAAGAGGTTTAAAGTACTTAATTCCCTCCTAAATATTCTCTCTAAAAACTGGCAGGACATTGCTGTTCTAGTGTTTTTCAAAGGAAACAGATGCAGACCCAGATACCGCCCAAATCCCCAAACCTACCAGCATCCTCATGGTAGCTCTTCACTCAGCATCCGCCTTTAAACCTTTCAAACACTGCTCAAGGCACTCAGCTCTTTCTTCTGATCAGGAGGTAGATGTAAGCAGAAAGTAGGGTACCTGGAAGCAGCCTCCAACACTTCCAAGCATGTTTTCATCTAGGGATTAATTGGATAGTGGGAACAATGGCAAACTACAGAGCATCATCAATATAAACTGGGGAAGTAAGAGACATTTTCTTAATTTCTCTACGCTATGCTTGGATTAAGATAGCCCACATAGTTATTAGTTCCAGGATGGCTCCATGTCTATTTGAAAAAAAGAGTGCACTGATCTCTCTGCAAAGCCAAATAGTTTAAATGAAACACCATCAGGGATACAGCTAGACAACTTCCCCTTTTCTGAGTATTTTCCTTGGAAGTTTTTGGTTGGAGCCTGTGCATTGCATAGGGTTGAGACGGCTATTACTCTTGGAAGCTATACTCTCAAATTCTTTCCTTTACTGGAAGATGTGAGGTTGATGATTTGCAAAGAAGAAATGTATTAAAGCCTCTTACCACTGGACCATGTTCAAACAGCAGGCAAGAAGCAAGTTTATACATGGTTTTCAGGCCAGTAATCAGAAATGAAAATGACCTCGACATTCAAATGTATGCATGTCTTCACTCCACCCCCCACGCTTCCACAGTGTCTCTCTCATAATAAAATAAAGCTTGTTCAAAGATTACAGTAAAAACTGGAAAATTCAAAACAGCTGCTCTGGAAAGAAAAAAAAAAAAACCCACACTAACAGAATAGAGCCATTGACATCACAGCTCTCCTGGAAGACCTCTCATCCTATGCACAGCAAGCATGCCCGCGCAGAGAGAAGAGATTGGGATTCCCATCTGTGGTGCATCACACAGTACAGGGAAACCTTCATCCCCACCCTTAACCCCAGGGGCATTGAAGAAAGCAGGAAAAAAGAAAGCTACTCTATTTGCTTGCATGTTGGCTCTACAAATGCACTCAGAGGTTCAACCCTATGATTGGCATCGAGCAACAGACTGCTGTAGTTCTTGGAGACTGCATCTAGTAGGTAATTAAGTTTTTTTTCACTGCCCCAGCTGCCTTCCTCAAGCTCTAACCTCAGGGCATTCCCACACTGGGAGCTTCACCCCCCACCAAGACTGCCTACAGGGTGAACTGTGCAACTTCTCCATTTCCAGGATCTCCTTGGGAGCCTTCAGATAACACAAGCTGAATTAAAACAGTGAGATGCTAAATTAAACTAGTGAGCTACTGGTAAAGAGTTTCACATTAGTGGTTGTAAACCCCCTCTGGGCCTTTCTCAAATGAACAGAAAGACCTACAAAACTGTCAGTCCTGATTATGATAGAGAGGCTGGCTTCATCATATGGAAAGGGAAGAGAGCGTTAAGCATGCTGTGATCTCTGCAAGGATCACAGGAAAACACAAATACACTACTACAGAAGGAAAAAAACCCTGGTTTTCCTCTACATATGATACTAGTAAGTCTCCCATTTTCCTTGCAAGTGAGCACTCTCAAACTTTTAATAGCTGGCATTGAGTCTGAAGTACACTGTACAGTATTTTTATTAAGAGAGAAAAGACAGTGATTTTGACTTCTGTAGGAAATCCCATGAACATAGCACAAGCAATTCTTCAACACTAAGAAAAGAAAAAATACTCCGTGAGCAGTGTGAAGTTCTTGAAATTTGAGGTTTTGAAATTAGTGTTTTCAAGCCTAACCATTCCAAAAGGCTCCAGGCAAGGATATAAAAACTATTCCCCATGAGGGTAAGGAACCAGCACACAAGAAGACCAGATTGCTCCCAAACCTCTACAACCATGTAGTTCATAGTAAGCTACTCACAGGCCCATTGCCCCAGCTTCAAGTGAGGCATCCCTTGTTCCTCTCCTCTGCTGGAGGAAGAGGAAGACCTAGGCAGCAAGTCTTCAAGGTATCTTGAGAGATGCTCCTTCCCTCACTCCCCACACACTGTGTCAAAACACTACAATAAGAGCTGAAAGTCAAAAAGCTTTATCTGTTCACACACCTCAGTTACACAGAAGGGGGAAAAAACCACACAAATTCACATAGCAAAAGATATCACCTAATTTATCCATCTTGTACCAGAAACTTAGTGATGTCCCTTGTAGTTCAAGTTAGAGTTACTGATTAACTCTAATTCACAATTTCAGCCTACCTTAAACAGTATAAAATTTAACTGAAGCCTCTTTACTAGATGCCCTGTAATATCAGCCGAAGGTCCATGTCTGCACTTGTTGTGTACGGGAATTGTAACTGTGAGAGCTGTGCTTGCTTCCAATGGAAAGATGTCCCAGGCAAGATAGGAAGAACTAAGCTTGCAACTTGCCTAAAACCCACAGACACACCTACTTTCAATGCCAGATTGTAAATTTTTATCAAGAACAAGTTCACACCGGCAGATTTTCTTCCTTTTGGTAGGAATCTAGAAATAGCTGACAAGCAATTCACAAGCAGTAAAACCAGGCAACTGATCGTCCTTGTCCTCACGTAACTGCTGCATGGAAAGTGGTCCTACAGGCTCCCTTTCAGCCACGGGCTGCCCTTTGAACACCCCAGTGCAAAGGGTAGGTAGGACAATCTTCTGAAATCCGGAGGTGGAGTCCTGGAAGGCAACCAGAAATGGTAAGATCCTTCTTAAAATTGTTTGCTGGCAGCAGAGTATCCAACTAAGGCAGAATCAGCATTTCTGTTGCCCTAATTTCCCATGAACAAATGATGAAAATAAAGCCTTGTCCACCTCCACAAAGATCAACTGTCACAAATGGCTCTATCATATCAGTATAGAAGATTATATCACTGTAAAAAACCTCACTATTAAAAAACCACAACTTTCATTCACACTTGCTGTGGGAAAGAATCTCAAAGAAGCAGAAGCCTGGTCCTGATGGCACAGTTCACCCTGCAGAGAGCAACGGTGCAAAACCACCTTCATTTGAAGAGTAGATCCTTTTAGGGCTGACAGCGAAAGAATAGTGCGATCCCAACAGAAAGCACTACAGAAAACATAACTATACAGTCCTTTTGCACTAAAAGTATGTGCTCATCTCATCTTCCAGCCCCTGTACCTTTGGCTGGAGCAAAGCTCTTGCTCGGTTAATTAATAACTGCAGCAGAGTTGTGTTAACTTGTAAAGTGTTACGGCCTCCACAATCATGAGGTTTCAGCTCCCAGATTGACAGTCATCACACTGTCCTCCAAAGTATTCCTTGATGAGAAGGGCTGTTGCACCATAAACACTGAAATTATTATACCAAACAATTTTCAAGCAAAATGCTTCAATATAAAGAGACAGAATTAAGTCTCAGCCACACAAGCTTTCTTAGTTTGAGGTTTCTGTTTAATGGGGCTTGGATATTTCATGACAAGTTGTTTACAAGACAAGTTACTTTTCTAGTATTCTTTTACTCGTCCTCTCAAGCAGATATTATCACTAGTAGGTGAAGAGCAAGTCTGAGTCACATCTTTAAATCACAAAAATAACCACAAACACCCATGTAAGAATCCCAATTTCCAACATGCCAGCCAATCCAGACAATGAAACATCTCTGGCACCTCTGGTTGTGTACTACAACAACACAGTCCTCAAAGGCAGACAGCCCATATGGCATCCCATAGGTGCATGGAAGTGTGGAAAATCCTGAAAGTTATTCTTCACTTCAGTGAAGACTGTCTGTCTACCAAAACTCTGGAAGACATCCTGGTAATTTTAACAGAAAACACAAGAACATGGGATCAAAGGTCCCCAAGGGCCCCTACTTAAAACTCTCCAAAGTGTAAAGCTACTACAGACAAAGCCACAAATAGGGAAGAAAGCACTTTTGAGTAAAGGAGGACAAAAAAGGAAAGTTAATGGAGACAATTTTTAAGGAATCAAAGCCTCTTTGTTATTGGGAAGCAGGAATGGAAAGATAAGCTGAGCTGACCACTACGCTGAGCACATCTGGTACGTGCAACTCCAGTGGCAAGCCAAAAGAGCATTCAGTTCCTCTCCAAGCATGATGGATCTCACTGCCATCTCTTCTACTGATATTGCAACTTTGTGTTCCAAGTTGGAGTGTCAGATAGGGACCTGATTCCTCAAAGTCCACTTTGTGAAAGACACTGTATGGCTGCATGTCCTGGAGTCATATTAGTGGGTTTTTTGTTGGGGTTTGGTTTTGGCTTTTTTAAGAAGCTATAGGAAATCTTTCTATAGACTTCAGTTCCTCTGCCTCAACTCATAACTGTTGCAGAACGAGAACTGCCTTACTCCACAGCTATTTAAAACACCAAAGGAACACTTCACCTGTTCCAGGCCATCCATTTCTCTTCTCTACATCTACCTCTCTTTAAGATCACTTACACTGAGGTGACTAGGTCATCTCTTCCCCTCATAGCTCTTTAATCAGCTTTACTTTTCATGCCCTTCTCACAGATGCTTCCTGTACCATCACACTTGGCCCTAGTTTATTCCTAGCATAGCTTCTTCTACCAGCAACTATTGGGCCATGCTGGTTTCTTGGCAAAGGGAAAAGGTGGATTCCACCAGAAGGTGGTTAATGACAGATTTATGCATCTCATTTATATGATTATACACTGGTGAAAAGTGAAAAAAAATCTCATCATTTGATAGTCTTGAAATGACTCAGTGACCTTGGTAGGAACCAGAATGGATCAACCACCTGATCTGGACTGTTAGCCATGTGCTGTGGGCTGTAGCTCATTAGCACCAAGTATTTACACTCCTATTTGTATCTAGTAGGCTGTATTTCAGGACCTCGTCAAATCAACAAGAATGCCAGGTCACACTCACCAGGGTATGGTTCAGGGTCCTGGAACACCCTCTGTTGCTACAAGCTTCATTAGTGAAATTGGAAGGGACTCAATACTAGAAGTGCAATTGGTCTACCTAGACTGCCAATTGCACCACAGCTCCGTAGAGGCATATAAGCTAATGAAAAAGTGAGCTCTTGTTAAGTATTACTGAAAAAAAGCACAGCTGGACGGTGTATAGGCTCATTTAACACACTGCTTGGCCACTGCTTTCATTCTCTGCCTACTTTGTGGTGACTAGCAGCTGTAAGACTGACTTATCACTCTTACTATTAAGCACTCATTGCTAAGTGTTTAGAAGAGGTGAAGTAGTGAGACTTCGAATTCTCCAGGTCTTAATTCCTGTGCACTAGAATGTCTGCCATCCAAGAGAGCAAGACAAAATCTGACACCAATCAAAACCAGGAGATGAGCAGATCTTGTCAGTCTAGTGGCACTGATGCTCCAAGTTAAGTGGCTTAGTAACCCCCACAATGCTCCCACTCACTGTAATGATTCCTTCAATAAAAAAGGGAGGGGACTTGGGCTCACAACATATATGAAGTGTGAGGTGGCTCACTCCCTCATTTCCTAAATTACCAGCTAGAGTGATACCACAGCCTGACAAAACAAAACCTACCTTTGGATGGCTTCATACAGAAGTGACAACCAGAAATGTGCCTTTAGATCCACCTCTGCCACCAGCACTACACAGCTACTGACAGGAGACACCCACTGTTGGTGTTTGTCTATGTGCAAGAGCTGACAAAGGTTCAGTCTTGATTACACAACGCTCACAGAAAGAAATAAGCATCTAGGACTATTTAATAAAGACAGTATCTTTAGTTCCAGAACTTCCTGAATCGCAGCCTGATGAGATCAGTAAGCTTCCGTGGGGGACAAAATAAATTGGCTCTTTTCTAATACTTTCTCTAAGCAGCCACAGCCATTGTCAGACACAAACTACTGCTAAGGATTCACTGTCATTGTCCTTACACCCTCAGAGTCAATTGAAGTTCACTGAGAAAGTGTTCTGCTCCTCAGAACCTCATGTTGGCAGAGAAAAAATAAAAAAAAAAAATAAATAAAAAAAAAAAATCAGGATTTTGGAAGAACACTACAACAGTTAAACTACCTGATTATTTTCCTGTGCTACTGACTTTGCTCAGAAGTTGACATTATGCCTCTCAATTCTATTCCACACCAAAACTGGCCGTGAAATGCTGTTGGCTGCACAGCCCGACCTGAAGTTTACATCTGTGCCTATTACAGATAACCTTTACAGACACAGAGAAAGCAGATAGGACCATGGCTCACTTGTGGTGGAATTCACTCCCATCAGCTTCAGTGCAGGCAAGCATTTGCTAACTTAGCATACAAAGGAGTAAAAGGCAACTTCTTGTGCTTGTTGACAAGAGTTGTGAACAATCAGCTGAAAAGCAATCAACGAATCATATCCAACACAGGGGTCAGGCTCAAACCTCTACTGCCCAACCCATTTAATTCACTTACTCCTCTCCTTGCCAGCCACCCAAACCACACATTTCTACTCTTAGAAGCAGAATGGGGCCTCCAGCTGGGCTCCCCACCCAGGAGAGGGTGAAGGAGCACTGCTGCTCTCCAAGTAGCATCTCTACTCCTGGTCCCCAAAAGAAGTTCACAGTAGAGAGTCCAGGAAGAACTGAGCTGTTCCCCAATGCATTCCCCTTGGCGCCTCTCCCTCAGCATACCAGCAGGAGGGCTGCCTGCAGTAACCCACATCCGCTCCTCTCCAGTGGAACGAGTGTGCATCCCCCAGGAGCTCTGCAAGGCCAGCAAAGCTCTTGGCAGCGCAGTACCTGCGGGTGCTGCGCTGTCACACAGCCAAGAAACAGTTTGTCACGAGGCAACCCCCACCCCCACATGCAATTTTTGTTCAGGGAGCAAATCTGCAGGCATAGCATGCTAAGACTTCTGTTTCTTGGTGGCAAATTCCTTCCCACCTACCATTCCCACACTCTCTTCACACAGAAAAAAAGTCTCCACACTGGACCTCCTCAACACCCTTCCCTTTATATAAATTTTCCCAAAAGGATCAGAGGAGGTGCCTTTTATTAGCCAAGCAGCCTTGAAAATGATATTGTTTTCCAAGAAAAAGTTTTATGTGCCTTTCATAATCCAGAAAGGATTTATGTAGTTTCATCCAGTTTCTCATAATGCTGCAGTTACAGGATTACATTGAAAAAAAAGGCCCAGGAGACAGACAACCTGCTAGATAAACTAAAAAGTGAGCATTCAGACTTATTAAATGAAAGTTATTTGGGGAAGATTGGACTCAGATTCAGCAGGATGAGAATTCAAAAAACTTGAAAGGAACCAGGAAAGAAGCCACCTACAAACCTGGATTAAAGCTGCACCAGAAAGATAAGTGACCTAATAACAAAAAAACCCCCTCAGACCAAGTGACCTAATAACAGAAAAAAAACCTCAGACGAACAATAGTAATGAAGAACGTTGGATCCTTGGGATATCAATTACTTGCTGTCCTACCTGCATCCAAAAAGAGGTTCTATATGCTCAAAAGAGGAGTAAGTAGGTCTAGGTATTCTTTCCTGCACCCCCAAACATAAGAGGTTTATGTTTCAGGCTGCTGGAGCTTGGTTTTCTTTGGAGGAAGAAGAGCAACTAGAAAAGAAATGGACATTTTTCTCCTATGTCCACACTAAATATAGCCAAACATACCACTAGTAAAAGCAGACAATATAAGACCAACAGAACCTGAAGAGAATGTCATCAAGCTAAATCTGATAATGTTTTTAGGAAAGAAAAATCTTTTAAGGTCCAGTTGGCAACGATTTTAATAAGAAATATAGGAATTTTCTCAAGGCTGCCATGTGATTCAGAAAACAAGAGCTCAGAACTGCTGCCCACAGTTATTGTGATTTCTTTGCAACAGGTTATTAAGCTCTGATCCGTAATATAAAATAATAGCGGAGACAGATATAAATAAGATCAAAACATATGACTCAAAGTCCCCAGATAAAGAGGACTCCAATTGGGAAACTGCTGTCCTCCAAAGCCATCCAGGGCACCAGGAACACAGATGTACAATGGTTTGCAGAAAGTGGGCCAATCTTGAAATATTAGTATTACAGCATAAGGCTTTTCAAGTTGAATTTTTGTAGCTCCAGCAGGCAGGAAGCTAGAAATAGAATGCTTTGGATTCAGGACCATACCTGCAGAGATCTGTCTGTGAAAAACACCAAGAGCAAGTGCCAGAGAGCATTTGAGCAGAGACCTAAGAAAATTGTCAAAAAGGAATAATAAAAAAAAAAACAAACAACAAAAACAACTCCACACACTTGTCAATAAGAAAAAAAGAGATCAGTGGAGACAGTTCACTAGCTTCTTTCCAAAAATGACTTTGTGGCTCTTTCGCTCCCTGCTGCAGATTAGGAGCCAGGACACAAATCAATCCTGGAACAGGTAACTCCTTGCTTCCCTTTACAGCAATGTCCAGCATCAGATTAACTGGGAGTGAACTTATTTCAAATGAAATAAGTGCTCTGTACTGAGCAAAGTCAGGCAGGTAATTTCTTAGGCCAGTATAAAGAGTACCTTACACTTCCTTGCACTAAATTTGAATGATTGAATTCAAGTAAGTTGAGCATAAGCACTCGGTCTGCTCAACTTGCAGGCAAGTGGATTTGACAGCACTAGTAGAGATTTAAGGTCTGTTCTTAGAATAGAAAGTTGCACCTATTTCCAAAGCTATTTATTTTTTTGCAAGTACACCATGCTTTTTAGAAGAGAAGCGTATCTGTAGACTGCTTCAGAAATCATATTTATTCACACTTAGAGATTAGAGCAGCAAGGGATTGGAAAGTGCTGCAGCTCTCTCTTAAAATTAAGTTTCCTGCTTGGCAGCACAGAAGTGAAACAGATACCTATTTTTCAATTGTGGTCAAAGAACTTTAATAATAGGGTCCACCACCAAATCCTCCACCTGTTCAGCCTATGCACCAAAACAAGTACAGAACTACCCATCTCCTCTTCCACAACAGCATAACGATCTATATCTTGCCATGCCTGACTTTTAATCTCCTCTTTGCAAGCCTCCATTCCATATTTAGGTTAAGAATGTTTTGCTTCTGCCTAAAAAGTGAGTTTCAAAAACCCAACCTACCCAGCTAACTACAAAACTTCTAAAAAAAAAAAAAAATCCTCTTCCTTTAAACCAATTCAACTAAACAGCACTATCAGACGAGCTGCTATCAAAAAAGACACACACATGAGTTTTGAAGCAAGCCAGCTGTCGTGGGAGGTCAATGTGATGGGAAGGGAATGACTGAAAACTGTAACCTTATTTAATTTCAACACCCTACCGGAGAGTAACAGGCAATTTGATTCTCACCCTTAATTTGTACATTCTCATGGGAATTTGGCAAGGTTGCTCTGAAGAAGAAGGTTGGAAGAGCTCTTGCAAAAGACACCGTGCTATGCCAGATCAAGCGAACTATCAGTTATTTACATTCATTTCAAAGGACACAAAGGAAGCCATTTATTTCCACTATCTCTGCACTTTTTAAAGAGAAACCAGTTAGGACAGAGCTGGTCCTAACACAGGGCTTGCCCATACAGACCAACCAGCATAGCTGTTCTGGAGTAAACATTCAAGTATGCTCAAACTAGCCTGAATTAACACACACATTAGGAAGTTACCCTAAACTTGTGCTACTGGGATGTTTCCTACCGCAGGCAAGAAAAGCTCTCTGCCTACATGGGAAATTGATCTATGGTCTGCACCTCCCAAGCCACCCAGAATTTTTAAGAAGCCTATTTTAAGCACCACTTTCAGGAAGGCATATCGGGCTTAGCCGCACTTGCAGGATTAAAACGCACACCTAATTCTCCCAGCTGGTAAATAAAAGGACTGCTAGGCTAACACAGCAGTGCATTCCAACCTTTCAAACAGGGGAAATAAATCGATCAGCATAACGTTCATTTCTTCAGACACATTAATGCAAACAGAACTGGAAAAAACCACAAGTCTCACTATGGGTTAAGAATCCCATCATGCTGTCTGGAGTCTGAACAACGGGGGCTGGGGGGGAAGAACCACCCTTCGCCTGCACATGCAGCAAAATCCATCTTAACCAGCCAGCAGTTAAGTGACATCACTGCGTTTCCCACATCCCAGCTGCAGATCCTGCAGTGCAGAAACCACAGCTGAGGGAGGCTCTCCCTCACCTCTCCTTCAACACCTCCAAAACCTAGTAAGATTTCCTCATCACCACACAGAAGCCAAAAGACAAAGATAACCACTGCTGCACCGGTCAATAAAAAGCAAGAGTATGTTCACTTTCTATCCATGAGGATGAAATAAAGATGAGGTAACCCCCCAAATCGAATTAAGCAGGAAAAGGGAGATCAAATGCCCTGCCGTCAAAGTTTAGCGTGTGGACAAAAACAGCACCCGAAATTTAAGTGGTAATTTGAACTTATTATCTAGAAAGACCATTCACCAAGGTAACTTTTGCAGCTGATAAAAGCTGAAATCAAATATTCCTCGTCAGATCTCCCCTCTCAGGCAAATCATCTCCCAGGGACTGAGCTGCTCCTGGTACTTTGATCAGATCTCCCCAGGTATGAACAGTACAGTGGCACTCCAAATATCCTTCCGTTTTCCAGCACAGGAGTCCACACATCCAAACTTGAAATTTCACTTAACCACCACCTTGAAAGCTCTTTCTTGCACAAGCCATATACCATTATTATTTGGCTTGCAGAGAGGAACAGATTTAAAAAGGGAAACAAAAAACCTCTTTTCCTTTCTCATAAGCAAGAGCTTCTACAAGAATTAAGATGCATTTGTCAAATGAACACCTCCCACAATTCAGATAAGGTAAGGACAGAAAGGCTCAGTCCCATTCTGATGTAACTAATACACAAGCTACACCAAAGAGGCAGAAAGGGTCACGTCTCTGCTGAGCCTCTGGTCCTGAAGCAGAGGGAAGCATGGGAAAAAAAGCACTGTATCTCTGAAGTGCAGCACCAACAGGTGCTTTCGAATGTATTTTAAGACCCTGAAACAACTTATGAGTTAGAATATCAAACGTCAATCAAAATAACTGGAACACAAGCAGAGAGCCAAGGTCGGCCGGCTGAGCCTATGAATGGCGCTAAAACGCCTTGTTTATCTCAGCACGTGTGCGCGCACTAACTAAGCCTGGAAGACACCCGAGCAGCCCACCCGCTCCTCCCCGTCAGGCCAGCTGAAAAAGCACGGAGAAGACACAGCCAAGTAACGGGCGCGGATTCCCGGCAGCGGTTCTCACTATAATGGACAGATGAGTGGAAAAAACAAGAAAGAAAACAACCTTGCTTGGCACCATGCCCACACACACATCCCAGTGCAGTGGGGGAAAAGAGGCCGGGGGCACATACCAGCCGTGTATCAGCTTTCTGGCCCAGAGGACAAGCCGATCTGGCAGATGCCTAAATACCGGCCACTCCATGTCCTGAATGCATCTTCCCACACCCCTCCACAAGCGGGAACCCCAGAGGCCCCTTTGCAAAGATCCCTTGCTGCAAGAAGGTAGATGCTGACAGCCACCAAGCAGCATCTCCCCACCGTGCCCCCGCCACAGGCACAAGCCCACCTTTCTTGAACTCCTCCAGCATAGCATCGAGCTTGGTGTCGTTGAACACAAAGTGCAGAGGATGGTTGTAGAAGCGGGTGATGGTCTTTAGTGGCGTGCAGTCATCGGGGTCCACAAAAGCCAGGTCCTTAACAAAGAGCAAGTCCACGATGTTGGAGCGGTCACCCTCAAAAACAGGGATGCGGGTGTAACCGCTCTCCATGATCTCAGACATAGTGTTGAAGTCGAGCACAGCCTCGGCAGCAATCATAAAACAGTCTCGGAGGGGAGTCATCACATCCTCCACAGTCTTAGTGCGCAGTTCCAGGGCTCCTTGGATAATGTTGAGCTCCTCCTTGACTAGATCGTTATAAGGGTCGGTGACCCGCAGCATCTCCAACAACTTCTCACGGTTATAGACCGTGCCGATCTCCTGGCCCAGGACACAGTCCAGCAACTTGCTGACGGGGTAGGAGGCCGGGAAGGTCATCATCATGAAAAACTTGGTGAGGAAGATGGTGTTGGCGCCCACGGCCAGGCCGTGCCGAGAGCAAATTGCCTGCGGCACGATCTCGCCGAAGATGACGATACCGATGGTGGAGACCACCACGGCCACCAGCCCAGAGCCGGCAATGTCATCCAGCAGGATGGTAAGTGTGGTATTGACCAGGACATTGCCGAGCAGGAGGGAGCACAGCAGGTAGTTGCCCTGACGCCGCACAGGCTCGATGCGCTTGGCATAGTTCTTTTCTTTGTCTGTGCCACAATTCTGCACGATGCGCAACTCCATGGGGTCCAGGGCCATCAGGCCCAGGTTGAGGCCACTGAACATGCCCGAGAGGCACAGGAGGAGAGAGATGAAAATGACTTGCAGCCAGAAGGGCAGCAGGAACTTCTTCTCCTCACCCACGATCATCTTGGTGTCCTCGCCGTCGTGGTAGATCCAGGTGGTCTCACCCCAGGGCGGGGGTCCCGCCGGCCCCTCGGCCCCTGCCAGCCCCCCGGGAGCGCCGGGCCCCAGGGCGGCGGCGGCGGCGGCGGGGGGTGCCGAGACGGAGGTGCACAGGTAGTAGGACTTGCTCTTCTCCGTCTTGCGCAGGGGCTTGATCTCGATCTCGATGATGCCCGAGGTGCGGCGGTTGAGCACGATGTGCGGCAGGATGATGATGTCCGAGGTGCGGATGCCGCAGCGCTGCGGGGCCCCGCCGCCGCTCGCCGCCACGCCGCCGGTCCCGCCGGCGCCGCGCCCCGCCGGCCCCGCCGCCGCCTGCCCGCCCGGCTGCCGCTCTTGCTCCGTGAAGGCGATGCGCGACCACGTCTCGTTGTTGATGTTCTGCCCGTAGACCCGCAGCTTCACCCGCGTCCGCTCGCTCACCCGCAGCGCGCCCCCCTCCATGAAGGAGACGTCGTCCGTGTCCTCCAGCCGCAGGCCGATGATCACCGTCTCCTCCGCCGCCGGCGGGGGCACGACGGCGGCGGGCGGCGCGGCGGCGGCAGTGGCGGCGGCCGGGGGCCGCCGGCCCAGGCAGCCGCCGAGCAGCAGCAGCAGCAGCAGCACCCGCGCCCCCCGGCCGCCCCCCGCCATGTTCCCACCGGGCAGCGCGGCCATCTTTAGTCAGGGCTCGGCGCCGCCGCGGCCCCGCATCGCCGTGCGACGCCTGCGGCGTGCCCCGGCTCTCCCGGCGGCGGCGGTGGCGGCGGCGGGCGCGGCGGCGGCGGCGGGCGAGGCGCGGGCTCTGCTGCCCGCGGGACCCGACGGGCGGCGACTGCCGGGCCGGGCCGACCAGCGCCGCCTCTACCCGCGCCCGCCCCGCCCCTCCCCGCCCCGCCTGCCGCGCGGGGGCGGGGCCTCGGCCGCGCAGCCGCCAATCAGCGCCCGCCGCCCCGCCAATCACCGCCCGGCCCCGCCCCCGCCGCGCACCGCCCCCTCCCCAGCCCCGGGGGCGCGTGACTCCCGTGTGTACGCCGCGCGCGCGGGGGCGGGGCCGGGCGCGCGGCAGCAGCCAATGGCGGCGGGGTCCGGGGGCGGAGGGGGCGCGGCCTTGGAGGGGGCGCGACCAATGGGGGCGCGGTGCGGCCGGCGCGCGGGGCGCTCGGCGGGAGCGCCCGCACGGGGCCACGGGGCGGCAGAACGAGCCCCAAGGACCCGCTACCACCTCTCTCCCGGCTCCCACCGCTCCCCCCACCGCCCCCGCCCGGCCTGCGGCGGCCGCCGCTGCCCACGGACCCGCCGCGCCGCTCGTTCCTCTCGGCGGCCCCGGAGCGCCGCCCCCCGTCCCTTCGCCGCGCCGGTCGGTGGTCGCGCAGCGCCACCTGGCGGCCCCGCCGCGCCCCGCAGACTGGCCCGACGGGGCTCGTCCCGGGATCTGCTGGCGCCGGGGTCGGCTCTCCTCGCCGTGCCCGTTTCCAGTTCGATGCGGTACCGTGCGACGGTCAGAGATCGAGCCGTCTCGCTCTACCTCGCCGGGCACCCCGCCCCTGCCCCGGCAGCTCCTCGGTTGTGTCGCGCCTGAGAGCGAAATTAACCACTGAGTATTAAATTTAAGCCGCGCTCCTCCCTCACCTCTCCTCTGCTCAGCCGCCCCGTGCCGAAGTTCAGCGTGAGCGGGGCCGGGGTTTGGAGCTCCCACCGGGCATGTTGGAAGCCCTTCCAGTTGCCCCGCTCCACTCATCCTCAGTGCATGGATTCACAGAGCGCTGGCACATCCGATTCAGGAAAATACCTGTAAATTAGTGTGTGCTCATGTCCCACCACCCCGAGACCCCGGCTGTTCCCAAGGCCTCGGCTGCTGTGCAGCGATCCCAGGTGGGAGAACAGACACCCGATGCCTGGCCATCATTGCTCCATGTCCATCAGTTATGAGGGATACGGAATGCAGGACACAGTTCAGCATCCCTGAGACACAGCCAGAGACGAACACCGGGAGCTGCCGGTATGGCTAGTGGTGGCTGAGCCCCTTTAGAGGAGATAAAACAGCTCCTGCTTTGTTTAAGCTCTTGGAAAATGGAAGAGTAAAGAATTGTGCAGGACGACCCAATACGGCAGCAGAGCACAGGGCTCTGGGGGCTGTAGTCACAAATCTTTCCTGGTCCCAAATCTCATTCGGCTCATCCCGAGGGAGTTCTGCAGGTCTGCTCCCCCCCAGGGAGGTGGCAGGTGTCCCTGAGCCAGAGTGACTTCCCACTAAACATAGTGAACAGGAACTCAGGAATCCCTTCTGTTTCCCCCCAACTTTGGGCCGCTGCGCTCACAGCACTTTCCCTGCCTGCTGTGGGAGGACAACAATGCTTCAGATCTCACAGTGGAAGAACAGGATTTGGGGCACCTCTACAATCATCAAAACACCCAGACCAGGTTGTTGGACAGATTGGTTTGGGGTTCCTCACGTGGGATGGGGCTGCAGGACCTCCTCTTTTCATGGATTGAGGGCTAAAATCCCCAAGGCTGCACAGGTACAAGCAAAGCCAGGCAGACAGGACACCCCCACATCCACAGTATGGTGAAAATCCCTACTCTAATGTTCCAGATCAAAGTCAAGTCCTCTTAACTGCTTCCTCCCAGACATGCTGAGAATTTGGAAAAAAATAGTGCAAATGCAGTGCCATTTAAGCTGTGGCCTTTTTCCCTATGCACACGAGAGGGGAGATATCATTGGGGGTGCATCTCCTCCCAGGCAAGTTGAAAGGATGCAGCAGGGATTTATGTCTTTTTAATGAAGGAGTTTGCAGGCAGGACCCCCTGCCCCATCTGCTCTTCCATTCTCACTGGGAAGGCTCTCTTTGATAGCAGGAGCTAATTGCTGCAGATCTCCAGGGGTGAGCTGTTTGGGGGATTTTGAGGAAGTCTTTGTAAGTAATAGAGGAAGAGAGCTATGCAGGAGAGCATTAAGCAGCCTCTTGGTGGTATTTTCAGCAGGTCCCATCACTGAGGTCATTCCACACAATTTCAGAGCTCTTCATGCCTACTGGTCACAGCCACCCCCAAGGCTGCTCTGCAAGGGACCCTTACCTGAAACCACGTAATACATGCCCTGATGATCCAGATAACACCAAAGATTCTTTTTTTAAATCATGGCATAGCTCTAAACCCAACAACTTATGAGTTTTTGTAGACCACATAGGTCAGGCTCATAGTCTAGTCCAAAGCCAAAGGGACAGGCTGGCAAGGTGACTTTCCAGGAAACCATATTTAAGGGCATTACTTATATATTTAATCTCTAAAATATTACTTAATTGCTGCCCTGGCCTAGTCAAGCATTCTAGGCTGATAAACCTGTTTCTGGACTTCCCATCACTGTGTGACAGTCGGGTATTACCTGTTCATTCATGCTTTTCATTCCAGGTGTTCTGGAAATGTCTCCTGAACACTTGGACCCTCCTCAGCCACTGCTACTGCTACTGCAGTGCGTCCTTGGCACTGGGCCACGTTTATTTTTTAACCCAAATTTTACTGTTTGCTTTCTATCTTCCCCCACGCCACAGCAAGGTGATATTTAAATAGCATAGAGGGGAAATTTGGCCCCTCCTGGAAAATCAGTGTGAGGGTGGCTGGAAATGGTCCCTCATTTCCAAGCACAGCTGCTCACCCAAGGGCTGTTCAACAGCCCCCAGCCTTTCCCAAACAGCGTCTGCAAGCCAGAGCATGCAGGATTCCTGCTGGGCAGCAGGAGTGCAGCCCATCACCTCCCACCGCAGCCTCGAAGCCCTCGCTCTTTGCTCACTACAGGATGGGGCCAGACGCGATTCCGCTTTTCCAGAAGCGCCGTATTTCCCTGCAGAACTCCACAAGTGCGGTGCCTGCAGGGGACTCGAGGCTTTCCCACTAGATGGAGTCCAGGGGAAAACAGAAATCTCAGCGACGCTGCACAGGGAAGGAGAGAGCAATTCCCATCTGGAACGAGCTGCAAAGCACGGGGAGCTGCGCCTGGGGCATCCCCACCCTGAATGCAAATAAAGGGGACATCCTTCCACAGCCTGTGCCCCACGTTGAGTTCTTGATGGAAAAGCAGGGCTGGCTGAGCCCCCAGGAGCTGACCAATCCTTCTTGCCCACCACCCTGGGGAGATGCTCACCCTATGGGGAGATGCTCACCCCACGGGCAGCTGGCATGGACTCAGCATGGCAGATGCTTGCATATGGAGGGTTAGCACAGTAAGATCAAAAGAAGGAAAAGAGCAACTGGGCTGCTTATTGCTGTGCCTTTCACTTCTCAGAAGCATTTAGATCTGAGCTGCGAGCTCCCCAGGACCAAAAACTGGAGCCAGGCTGACACAGAGGCGGGGAATGCTGCAGGATCAGGTCCCCACAGGCTCAGCACCAGCACACAGTTGCTGCCAAGCACACGCCAGACCTGCCATCTCATGTTCAGGGACCCACAATCCCTTTCCCACAGAGACTGTCCCAGCCTGTGTGCCCAAGCCATGCGGCCACTGCCAGCCCCACAGCAAGGGGACCCACAGGACAGCTGTCTGTCCTCACTGCACCCAGGCACAACCTGCCCCACCACCCCTGACATGGAAGCGCAGCATCCCCCAGGCCCTGTGGTCCCAGCCACAAGCACACAGCCTTTGAGCTCAGACATTTATTTGCTCTCTGGTGAAAAACACACCACTGGGGCCATGTCCTCCTGCCTTGCTGGCATCTGCTGTTGTGTGGGCGCTCAGCAGCACCCTGGAGGACCACAAGTGCCACGAGGACAGCAGGCAGGACCTGGGGCTGCCAGCTGCTCCAGCAACTGGAAGGGATTGCAGATCTTCTCCTGGAGGGCAGAGAAAAACCCAGGGCAGGATCAGGCCAGAGGGAAGCAAGAGGTAACCTGAGAGTGGCATTTCTCCCTTTCTCAAACCCTGCCAGTGAAGAGCAACCCAAGCAGACCCCCTAAGCTCCTGGGTCACTCTAGCTGCTTTACTCTGCTATGAGGAGGAAGCCAAGAGTTTCTCTGAGACTTTGGCTCTGCTTTTATCTCAGAAATGCCTCCTGCTTGGACAGAGACCCAAGAACATCTCCCCTCCCCAAGTACAAGGCTGCGTTTCAGGGATACGCAGCTGCAGGGCATTATCTCCCTTGCCTCTCCTGGCCCATCTACAGGCTGGAGGGACCACCAAGGAGAAGAAAGAGGTTTCCAGCAGATAGAGTGCTTTGTGCTGCAAGGTCAGGGTTGGCAGATAGGGCCAATCTGCTCTCCCATCAGCAGCTGGGAGAGCAATGGGCAGGAAGGAGCTGCAGGGATGGGCCATCACCTCCTCCGGCAGGCTGTACACAGCCACTCCCCTCAGGGGAAGGATGTCTGCTCTTGGGAGACCTCAGAAAAGTCCAGCTGTTAGCCTCACCAGTCCCCATGGACATGTTGGGAGGGGGCAAGGGGTTCTTACACCTGGTGGTTAGAGCACACCCCTCTTTGGAGGGCTCTGACTTGGGCTGGGGTACAGTTTGTCCACACTTAGCACCAGGCACCAACCTTGGTGCCCCATAGGCTCCTGCCTGGTCCAGAAGCACTCGGGTGTCTTGGTATCATTCCATAGCCCCTCTGATACCCCAGGGCAACTCTGATGGCACAGGACACCCATGTCCCCATCCCTGAACCCAGCTCCAGAGCTGCCTGCTACCAACCTTCGCCCCCTTGCAACAGCTGCCCTGCGCTGCTGTGGCACTGGTCCCAGCTTGGATCAGGAACTCCTCTGCAAACCTGGAGCTCCGCAAGATTGCAGCCATCTCGGCATCCACGTCCACCACCTCTCCTTCCTGGGAGCAGAGGAACAGTCACAGGGCTGGGGTCCTGCATACCTGTCCCAAGGGGCCCCAGCCACCCAGCCAGACAATGCGGGGAGAGAAAGCAGGGGCAGATCTTGGCCCAGAACTCTAGAGAAACACCCACAACAACCAAACAGCGGGCTTCAAACCCTCTTAGGAAGCCACCATGGATGTCCTGCTCCTACCTTTATTGCAATACAATGCATGGATCTGTAACCCTTTCCTGCCCATTTGCACTCCCCTGGATTTATACAGCCCCTCTGCTCCCACTCATCACCCCTTTGACCAAAGCCTGCTCCCCAAATCACAGAGGACACTCCTGAGTGGCACTGCTTCATCAGCGTTAACCCATCCCTACAGACCAAGACTGCTTGCAGGACTCCCTGCACCTTGAAAGTGAAGTTGGCATCAAACACCAGCTCTCGCTCGTGTCCCATGATCCCGCCGTTGTAGATGACCTGGCCTGGCCCGGCCCGGCTGCCACCCGGCACCTTGAACAGGCGGAAAGTTGCAGAAACAAAGCGACAGTCTCCTACAAGGGAGAGGTTGGTGGGCTGGGCACTGAACATCCAGGTTGGGATCCAGCAGGGCCTGGGATCCCAGCACAATTCCCCCCAGCCACCCGGAGCTGACACTCCCTGGCTGGACCCTCACCGATGATGCCCTCCAGCTCCTTGTCTCCGATGGTGATGGGGCTGGCAGTGACCAGGCACGGGGGGCTGAACCCCACCTCCTCAGTGATGCTGTACAGGTCTCTCCAGTACAGGGCTCCTGCCAGGCACTCCCCTGGCACGAGACCACAGACACGGGTGATGGAGGCAAAGGTCCAGCCCCCCATCCCATGTCCCCCATGCCAGAGCCCTACGCACCCCACAGCACCCTGTGCTTCCGGATGGTCTCGCTCAGGCGCTGGCTGGCGTAGACATCGCTGAAATACATCTCTCCCCCGGGCTGGAAGGCAGTGAGGAGTGAAGGGAGACCCCCAAGAAGTAAAGGGACAAAAGGGGAAATTGGGAACACCCTAATGCTACTCTGCTTGGCACCCTCTGCAGAGGTGCCCTCCCGTGGCCCCATCCCACGTCTCCACCTTGCTGCATCCCGTTTGCTGCTTCCCAGTGGCACCCTAACAGCAGGGCCACCCCAAGCCTGCTCTGGTGCCCTGGACACAGGCCCAGCATCACCTTCAGCACACGGAAGGCCTCCTGCAGCACGGCCTTCTTGTCAGGGGTGAGGTTGATCACGCAGTTCGAGCTGGAAAGGGAGAGACCAAGGCTTATTTGCACTCTCTTCCCCACCAGCTGCTGCACATTCACCAGCTGCTGTGTGTCCCATCGCTTCACGCAGGGTTTGGAAACATCGACTTGACCATGAAAAGGGCAGTTTGTATATTTCCAGACTCTAGCCCAGGATCTGCCTTGGGATTTCCCTACTGCTAACATGTGCTTCTGAAGCAGGTGACCCAGTGGGATGTGGACCCAGACTCCCACCCACAGCTCCGGGGAGCAGCAGGACTGGGGGTGACAGTGCCCTGCATGGTACCTACATAACAATATCGTAGCTCTCATCAACCAGCCCAGCATCACCCAGCTTCTCCATGTAGCCATGGAGGAACTCCACATTCGGCTTTCGGTAGCCAAACTTATTCATGTGGTAGGTAATGTGCTTCTTTGCCACCTCAACCTGGTAGGAGAAAGGGAACAATGGTGGGGGGCTACTGGGAGGATGAGGGGAAGACCCAGTTCTGCACTGTACCTGGCCCTCGGTCATGTCTATGCCAGTGACGTGGCCCTGCTCCCCGACCAGCTGGCTCAGCAGGTAGCAATCTCTGCCACTGCCGCAGCCCAGGTCCAGGATCCGGCATGACAACAGGCACTCCGGGATCACCAGCCCGCAGCCGTAGTACCTGGGCAGAAGCCAAGCTGTGCCTGGTGGAGACAGCCCATGGGGACACAGCAGTAGGAAGAGATCCCGGGGTTTACCTGGCCACCACCTCCTCATGGACACACTCCAAAGCATCTCTCACTGCCTTGGGAAGGGGCCTGGCCGAGGTGACACACGCATTGGTTTTGAGGTCCTCTGACTTCTGCAGCTCTTTGCCATAGTAATCCTGAGATGGGAAGGACAGGGACTATTAAACTATGGCAAGTTGTGCCCTGGGAACTCCCCATGCTCCAAAATATGGGGGCCATGACTGTGCTCAGCCTGTACATGCCCTAATGTCCTCCAGCACTGGCATTCTCACTTCCACCCAGCTAAAAATTAGACTAATATCACATATTCCCTTGCCTCCATCCTCCCCAGCTCCCCTTGCTCACATGCGCATATGTGTTTGTGCAGGAGGGAATTTAATTCCCATTTGCAATAACTTTGTAGGCTGCAGCCACCACTTCCCTGGCCGAGGAGGGTGGGGGGAACGAGGGCAGGGAAACGCCAGGTTGCTCAGCCCTCCCCCCCCCACCTTTGGGAAACAGGAGCAAAGCTGCTGACTGCACCTGACATTTTCCTCTGGGCCCCAAACAAGCTTTATCCTCTGATGGCAGCAGGGACCCCAGCACATCCCCTGTCCAGCCGCCCCGGCCCCCGCCCCCAGCTCCCGTAGCGCCCCTCACCTGCACCTCCTGGTGGATCTGCTCTCTGCAGAGAGTTGCCACTGCAAGGAGAATGTAGGGCTGGTGCCTGACACCACAGAGATGGGCACTACATCAGGCCCTCCTCAAGGCTCTAAACCCCACCTCTTCCCCCAGATACCGGAGCACTTTTTGCTCTCCCCCAGCAGAACCTAAAGAGACACCCCAAAACTTGCAGTCTAGTAGGATACTCCTGGGGGCACCTAATAACAGTCCCCCCCTCCCTCCAAAAACACCATCCCAGTTGCCATGAAGGGATGACCCTCCAAAACAACCCTGTAGGGTAAACCCCCTCTCCCTGCTTTGCAGAGAGCCCTCTGGCCTGAGGGTGCCCCCAGGGCGGTCCCAGCACCCGCAGCAGAGGCCCCTTGCTGCCATACTGCCTCCAGTTCCAGCGCCTCGGACGGACTCTGCCCGGCCCGGGCCATGCTCCGCCCCGGCATCCCGTGCCACCCCGCGCCTGGCTTTCATCCCGACACGAGCTCCTGCCTCGCCCAGACCCCAGGCACATGGCACTGCAGGCACACAGGCACGGCCAGGGGAACTGGCCCCGCTCCCATGGTGGGCATGACCCCATCATTCAGTTTGTGCCTGCATCCACAACCCCAAACCCACTCTGCTGCCTGTCCCCCAACAGCTCTGCACCTCCGTGGTGCAGCCCTGTCCCTGCTCGCCCCAAATGCAGGGAGATATAAGTTTAATGCCACAGGGCTGCTCCAGCCTCTGCAGAGGACAGGACGTTGCAGGGGATGAGCCACCTGCAACAAGGACACACTGCCTCTGCAAAGATCCTTGAGCTGAAGCACGATGGGGGACACTGGGGGCAGAGACCCACCATCCCAAACAGTCTCCCTGCCACACAGGAACTGCCACCATTGGCATCCAGCACAGACTCCACTGCAATTTGGTGGTGTTCAGGACAGCTTTTATTCCCAGCAAGAATATTGCAGCTTCTCCAGCACCTCAGGGAAAACCCTCACTCCCATTGCAAAGCTGGGGATCAGGACCCCACCCAAGGCAAAAATACCCACCATGGCCCCTGGGCTAACAGTGGCACCTTCATGGGGATGCAGGAGCTGTGGTGCCATTGTGTGAAGCCCAAACAGGCAGTGGCCCTGGCAGGAATGATGAAATCCAGCCCAGGAGAAGGCTCTGCAGCACAGGAGCCAAACCCCAGCAGTGCTCCAACAGGAATGTGGCAGGCCAATGCCCACTCTCAGCCTGACTGCTCCTATCAGCTGGTGAAAAGCACACTCAGGGAAACAAGTGCTTCCCGTGCACTCCAAGTGCTCCAGATAAGTGACATATCAAAAACAAGACACAGTGTTTATAGCCTGGGCCTGGTGTAACTCCCCAGGATGTGAACAGGTCACTAGTCCTCAACAGAGCGATGCAGAACTGGGCACACCAGCTCATGATGCTCTCCTGCCTACTTCCCAGTTGGGCCTTTGGATACCTTCCCAACCAGATACAAACACACACTACAGCCAAGGCTGCTTCATCAATAGCTGGAGCAGCAGCCCAGGAAAAAGAATGCAGTTGAAGGCTGAATGCAGCGCAGATGGGCTGGCAAGGGGCTGACATTCCAAATTCTGGCACAGTGGAAAATAAGATAACCTCCGAGCAGGATGCTGGCCAAACAACATCCACCTAGACCACTGGTAGAGTGTGTGCCCAGATTCCTGGTTTCAGAAATTCTGGGCTGGGACTGGCACCTCAGCCAACACTGAAGCACTTCTCACCCACCCAGGCACTTGCAGCTCCCACTGATTAACATGCCCTAAATAAACTGCACTCTGTGCCACCTCTGTGGCTAAATACAGACCAGTGGCAAGCTGCAAGTACCTGCATTTAAACCCCACAGCTCAACTCTATGCATTTCTTTCCAGGGTTGCTGGTGTGAGCAGAGCACCTCACCCTACATGGCAAGTAAGCAGACACGGGAATTGCTGAAGGGAGCAAAATTTCAGGTGGGTTAGTTTCAGCTGGGCACAGGTGAGCATTCCGGAGCAGAGGTGTGGATGGAGGCACATGAAAGGGGACCACATGCCCAGAAACACAGACTCTACACATATTCCAGCTGACATCCAGCATGATCCAGACATAGTTCTGAACCCCAGGGCTGGATGGTAGAGGATGTTTTGCTTCCCTCAGTGCCAGTTGAGACATCCTCATGCCTTTGGCTCCCCTTCACTTCAGCAAGTGATTCAGCTGGTCCTGAAGGTTTGACGACCGCTCGACGCTGGGGACCAAGAGGAGATTTAGAGTGAGATCTGCTCCCCAGACTGTGCTGTGCTGCCTGTGCCCAAGGGACCAGAGCAGCTCAAGTGCTGACACTACAGCAAAGAGAAACCCTGAGGCTCCCCAACCCTCTTCCATGCCCCACAAGGCAAGCCTTACTTTGTGCACCCTGCTCTACACAGCTCTGCTCCACACCACCCCCATCTCCTATCACAAGCAACCTCACAGGCTCTATCATGTCAATGAATAAACTGATGGTATAAATCCCACCTCTTCACTCAAATTCCCATCTCTTCACAATACTGAAACACTATCCTGCTGGGCCAGCATCTACTTCAAAGGAAGCTGCAAACACCTTTCCACTCTGCTTTCTGCCATCCTACTCCATCATTTTTCCCTTTCCACACCCACGTGTCCCCCAGAGTGGTACTCACTTCTTCTGAATTGCTTCTTGCCTAGATGAGAAAAGGAAAGATAAAAAGAGCATTACAAAAACAAAATCTCAGTCATGATGTTATGTTAAAGAAAAGGTACTTGAACAATGGCTCAGGAGACACACAGAAATCCCCTGTTTCTGGATTAAGGCCTAAGGGACAGCAGTGGCACTGGCTTCTTCCCCTTAGCCCCAGATGTGTCACACATGCTCATGGGCAACATGGTACATGGCAAACAGGAGGCAGAAATCTCAGCTCCCATTCCAGAACAGCCTGAGCTGTACCAGTGGAGCTGAAGAAGGCTGGAAAATTCCAGCTCCAGGGTCTGCTCAGCTTTGAAGAACTGGAAAAGAGGGATCAGTCTGAGTGGGCTTCATGCAAAGTCTTTAAGGAGAACAGAAAAGGATTGAGGGATCCACTCAATCCCTGAGAGAGAACATGGTGTCCCCTACTTACTGGTACTGTAGATGAGTGGTTATTATAGCCATTTTTCTTAAACTCTGTGGAGAACAAAACAAAGAATAAATGCTTGCAAAATCACAGTGCAAGCTGTCCCAATACCCTGGGGAGTCACAGCCATCACTGTATCACTGCACTGCCTACAAAATACCCCCGCCAGTATCTGTCAGCAGTGGCACACTCTCCTCTTCTTTCCCAATGACAGGCACAGATATAAGTGCTTTGTTTCAGCCCACAGTCCCTCCAGCTTCCCATCAGAGAAGTCCAGCTGGATGGGCTGCAGGGCACTGGGGAGGCAGTGGCACACGTGGGTTTGAGGAAGCACCAAACTATTCTGGTCACCAGGCCTGCTTAACGCATGTATTTCATTTCAGGGCTCCGCGAGCACGTCTGCAAACTGTTCTTATCACCCTCCCCTGCACCTGTCCCTGGAATCGCTCTTGGTCGAGCAGAAGAACACAGCTTACGTCTTCCGAGTGCAGGATGGCATCTTCTTGCATCACCATGTTCCTCGCAGCTTGACCCAGGAGCTAAAAGACAAATGCACAGACCAGGCTGTGAGGCAGCAGCTCTGCATTTCCCGAGGCCCCTGTGACGGCTCGCAGGGTGACACTCGGGGTGACACCCCGGGGAGCACCGTGGTGCCCTGGGCCCAACATCCATAGGGAGCGTCTGAGGCACCGCTCCCGTCGGTCACCCTGAGAGACAACGTGAGGCAGGGGCAGCCTCCCGCCTCCCAGCGCTGCCAGAGGTACCGAGAGCCCCGCGGCGCTGCCCAGCCGTGCCCGCATCCCGGTCCCGCTTTCCGGTCCCTGCCCGACACGGGGATGTGTCCTCGCCTTGGACTACAGCTCCCAGCATGCCCCACGCCGCCGTTCCCGGCGCTCCGCTCTGCACCGGTGGGGCTCGCCTGGGCCCTGTAACCAGCCGTCCGCCGGCACCCGCCGCTCACCTCGGCGCTTCGGGAGCCCTTCAGCACCTGCTTGGTGAGGGCGATCACGTCGGTGCCGCAGCTTGTCACCTTCTCGGTCAGAAGCCCCTTCACCGAGTGCCCGAAGCGCGCCTGGGCGTCCGCCGCGCCCCCCGACGCCATCTTGCCCCGCCCCGCCCACCCCCCGGGAGCCGCTACGGCGAGCGCCGGGGGCCATAAGGATCCTGAAGGCGAAGGGCCCGCGGTGAGTGGGGGCAGTGCTGGGAGGGATTTCTGTTCCCAAGGAACTCCGCCGGGACACATCAGCCTCGGACATCACCGCGGGCACGGGCATCCCGAGGATGCCCAGGGCTGCCCAGCACTGAGTTTCTGCCCAGCACTGACCAGAGTTTCTCAGCACTGACCAGTCCTCACCGGCACTGGTGAAGACCGCCCAGCACTGTCAAGTGCTGCCCGTTGCTCCCCATCACTGACCAGGGCTGACAACCGGGGATGCTCAGGGCTTCTCAGCATTCCCAGCCCTGACCAGTGTTGTCCAGGGCTTCTCAGCACTCCCAGTGCTTGCCCAGCGCTGCCCAGACCTCCGCACCTGTGCTGCCCATTCCCTCCCGGGCACATCGAGGTGCTCCCAGGGTGGGGACGGACCCCGGTGTCCCACGAACGCCCCAAGCTGTGCCCATGGCACCCAGGACAGACCTCGAGGGCTCGGCTGTCCCCTCACCCCCCACAGGGCCCTGGGGATGGAACCCCAAGGACAGACCCAACCCTGGGCATCCCCTGGCCCCCAGCCCGCTGGATGCAGCTCCCCCATGGCCACCCAGCGCGGCCGTGGCCCCGCTGCCCTCGCCCCCCGCCATGTGCCCACAGCTGCAGAGCTGGCCACGGGCCCAGGCCCGGCTCCCCCCTCCCCGTCCCCCCGATAAGGAGCCGAGCCCGCCTCAGGGTCAAGGCGCGGCCCCCGCCGGCGCTATAAGGGCCCCCCGCGCTGCCGCAGCCCCTCAGCCGGCCCCGCCATGGCGCTGCTGGGCGCCCTGCTGCTGGCCCTGGCCCTGCTCTGCACATGGGGGCTGGCCCGACGGCGGGACCCCTCGGGAACAGGGACAGGGACGGGTCTGGGGCGCCCACGGAGCCTGCCGGCCCTGCCGTTCGTGGGGAGCCTGCTGCAGCTGGCCGGGCACCCCCAGCTCCACCTGCGGCTGTGGCGCCTGCAGGGACACTACGGCAGCCTCTACGCCCTCTGGATGGGCTCCCACTACGTGGTGGTGGTGAACAGCTACCGGCACGCCAGGGAGGTGCTGCTGAAGAAGGGGAAAGACTTCGCCGGACGGCCCCGCACCGTGAGTCGGCGGCAGGTTTTGGGGGGACCCTTCCCACGGTGGTGTGGGATGAGGCGGGGGCTGCTCCCAAGAAAGGCACCAGCACCCAGCCGGATCCTTCTCCTCTCCCCATCCTGCCCGCAGCAAGCCAGTGGCAGGGCAGCCCCTCAATGCCTCGTTCCCCAGGGTGAACCCTGGGCATCCTCCATCCCAAGGGGGCCTGTTTTCCCCACAGCTGGCTGCATCTTGGGACATGGGGACATGGGTTCAGGTATCATCAGGCTCCCCACATCCCCTAAGTTCCCTGGGCACCCTAGAACCCTTGACCCTGGCACCTGATCCCAAACGCCTCTATCAGTCCTCAGCCAGGGGGAAAGCAAAGCTCATAGCCCGGGCTTTGTCTGCCTGTGCTAACCCCCAGCCCCTCAGACCATCCCTGGGATGAGGTGAGATGATCATCCATCCCCCCATGTGTCACCCTCACAGAGCTGCCCTGCAGCAGGGTGACCCTGGGACTGCCTGTCCCCCAGGTGACCACAGACCTGCTGTCCCGGGGGGGCAAGGACATCGCCTTTGCCAGCTACGGGCCCCTCTGGAAGTTCCAGCGCAAGCTGGTGCACACTGCTCTCTCCATGTTTGGGGAGGGCTCACTCGCCCTCGAGAGGATCAGTAAGTGCCTCCCACCAGCCCTCAGGCTCCCTCCCAGCTCTGGCTCCCTCCTGCACTTAATCTAGGCTGGACTTCTCCTTCCTCTGATTCCCTGGGAACCTCTGATTCCCTGGGAACCAAGGGGAGATCCTGACTCAGCTCAACCCCCCCTGGCATCCCCTTGCCGAGCAGGCGCTTGGTCCCTCTCCTTCCATCCCTGCTACTTTACCCACACCTCTCCCCACACATTTTTTGCCCTCAGCTTTAGTTCCCCTCAGTCATAGATGGGGACATTGAGGCATGCTATTCTCTGCTCCACCCAGGAATAGCACTGAGCCACACTTAGAGACTTCCCTGCATGTCTCCATCCACCCTCCTCCTCCCAGCACCCAGCATTGTCTCTTCTGCCCATCCCAGGCCCTTGGGGCTCAGCCCTGGCAGGAGGTGCTCTGCAGGAAGCACACCCTGAATGAGTAGGGACCCCTCCTTCCAGCCCCGAGCTGCCCCCTTCACCCCTTGGCTTCACCATCACCACCTCAGCACCCCCTCACCTGCCTCTCCCCCACCTCAGTCTGTCGGGAGGCTGCATCCCTGTGTGAGACACTCAGCGCTGCACAGGATACGGCCCTGGACATGGCCCCTGAGCTCACACGGGCTGTCACCAACGTGGTCTGCTCCCTCTGCTTCAACTCCTCATACCGGCGCGGGGATCCCGAGTTCGAGGCCATGCTGGAGTACAGCCAAGGTATCGTGGACACCGTGGCCAAGGAGAGCTTGGTGGACATCTTCCCCTGGCTCCAGGTGAGCAGGGACATGGGGACTGCCTGTTCTTCTCACCTCAGACAAGAGGAAGGAGCTGGGATGTCCTGCAGGAGCCCCCCAGAGTTAGGAGGGTTCCTGCCCTGGTATCCCAGTATCCTGGTTGGCATGGAGAGACTGCCTGGGGACCTGCAAGGGCTGGGCTGGGCTCAGTTGGAGTCCCTTGCTGTAATGTAGCTTCTCTCCCCTAGATCTTCCCCAACAAGGACCTGGCCCTGCTGAAAAAATGCCTCCAGGTCCGGGACCAGCTGCTCCAGCAGAAATTCACTGAACACAAGGTGCCAGTGGGGCCAGGACAGGGAGATGCTTAGGAGCTGCAGGGTGCTGGAGCTGGGATATGCCCAAGACAGCCCAGCTTACACGTGTCCCCTGGCAGGAAGCCTTTTCTGGAGACACTGTGAAGGACCTCATGGATGCCCTGCTGCAAGTGAGGCTCAGTGCTGAGAACAGCAGCCCCCCGGTGCCAGGGCTGGAGCTGACTGACGACCACCTCCTCATGACAGTGGGGGACATCTTTGGGGCTGGCGTGGAGACCACCACTACTGTTCTCAAATGGGCTGTGCTCTACCTGCTCCACTACCCTGAGGTAGGGTCTGCACCCCATGGCAGGGGGCCTGAGCTCCCTCCTGCACCAGGGACATCGTGAGGGGCTTTGGGGGAGGGCAGATGCCAAAAGAGATGTCGGGCCCTGCAAACAGGATCAGGCTGTGGCCATTTTACTTCTGCCCTGCACAACCTGACAGGACATGGTGGTGATGATTGGATGTACCCCACTGTGCACAGGGCAACCCCTCCCTGGGCTCCTGCCCCAGTCCTTGCTCCCTTCCCAGGTCCAGAGGAAGATTCAGGAGGAAATGGATCAGAAGATTGGCCTGGTTCGACACCCCCACCTCAGCGACCGCTCACTGCTGCCCTACCTGGAGGCCACCATCAGTGAAGTGCTGCGCATCCGGCCCGTGTCTCCCCTGCTCATCCCACATGTGTCCCTTGCTGACACCAGGTGAGACCCCGCGGGGGTGCAGCCAGGTTGTGGGCAAGTGACTTGTGGGAGGGAGCGACTGTCTCACTCTGTGTTCGCCTTCCAGCATTGGGGAATACTCCATCCCCAAAGGCGCCAGGGTCATCATCAACCTCTGGTCTGTGCACCATGACGAGAAGGAGTGGGACAAGCCCGAGGAGTTCAATCCTGGTGGGTTGCCCCCATCCTTCCCAGGTCAGGGGATGGCAGGGTGGGTGCAGCCCTGGGGGAGGCTTGGTGGTGGGAGGTCAGATCCTGTTCCCACCCGTCAGGGGCACTTGCACAATCTCTGCTTCTGCAGCTCACGGGAGGGACACACACGTGATGAATTCAGGCAGGTCTCAATCCCTGCTGATGGCAAGTACCCCTTCCCCTTGCAGGCCGTTTCCTGGATGAGCAGGGCCAGCACATCCACTCGCCCTCACCCAGCTACCTCCCCTTCGGGGCCGGGATCCGTGTCTGCCTGGGAAAAGTCCTGGCCAAGATGGAGCTCTTCCTCTTCCTGGCCTGGGTGCTGCAGAGGTTCACACTCGAGTGCCCCGAGGACCAGCCCCTGCCCTCTCTGGAGGGCAAGTTTGGTGTTGTGTTGCAGGTGCAGAAGTTTCAGGTGAAGGCCCGTCTGCGGGATGCCTGGCGAGCGGCCTCATGATGAGAATGAGCCCTGGATCCCAGGGCTGGGACAGGTCCATAGAGGCCATATCCTGCCTGCCCTGTGGATGCGGCGTTGTCTGAATAAAGATGTTCCCAACACAGCATGGCTCCAGCTATTTTTTGGGCAGGACATGGAGGGCAGGGGAGGTGTGGGATGTATGGTGGCCCCACAACTTTCTGTGAGCACTGGGCTGAGCTGGGAGGCTGTGGTGCCTCTGTGGGGCTGCTACCAGTGGAATGTGGAGTGGGGGGCCCATGCAGAGACAACCACGAGCTGTGGAAACTAGCCTCTCCCACAGCTGACCTGGGGAGAAGGGCCCACCCCAGCCAGGAAAAGTGGGAAAACGACCAGTGGGCAGCTCGGCAGTTAGGGATGCCCAGGCTGTGCCCAGTGGCTGTGACCCTGGGTGGGTGACCTTGGCTGGCCCCTGCCTCAGTTTCCCCAGTGGGAGGCAGGAGAATGAACGCATTGCAAGCTGGGAGTTGAGCCTGCCATGGGGCAGGGAAGAGCTCCCCCAGCCCTGCCTTTCTCTGCCCCATCCCAGGACAGTGTGCCCCAACCATCCCCAGTGGGGGCTCCCATTGCTCAGGGACATGGAGGAGCACCCAGAGGTGCCCGTACCCCACAGGCTGAGCTCAACTGCAGGCCCCCAGACCCAGTGTGTGGGCACCATGGAACCAGGGGCTGCCGAAATTCCCTGTGCAGCAGTGTGGCATCTCCCACCTGCAAGGTGTCCAGAGCACTCACTGTCTGGCTGGATTTTGGCCATCACTCCAGCAGCAGCACAACATTCCTGTAACACAAGGGGACGCGTTTGCTCCGCTTTCACCAGAAACCACTGTGCCATGGAGGGCAGCGTGTAATTAGGTTTCTTGTTCCCTATTACTTGAGCTCTTAATATTTAACTAAATAGCTACACAGCTACGGCTCAGGGCCCTCGAGGGAAAGCAGCCAGGGTGGAGGGGAAAACTGCACAGAGACCCAGCACAGTGTGACACTCCCAGCCCTGCACACCCTCATATTTTCCCCCTTTTCTATTTCCCTCTGCCCCTCTCTTGTTAGCAGGCAGGAAAACTGACCTAAAACCTCCCCATCACTAAACTTTCTACTCAGTGTGTCAAAACGTAGGTGTTCTTTAGAATCCCAGCACCTGGCTTTCATGCAGCCCCTTCATCATCCCCCATCTGATGCCAAATGGGTCCTGTTGCATGAGGATGATGAAGACAATGTGTTTGCAGCCTGGCATAGCACTGAGAGCATCCTCCCTCCTCCCAGTCATTCTCCCAGGGGGCTCAGGGTAGTAGGGAGGAGCTGGAGGAAGAATTGCCATGCACACACCTGCCCCAGGGACAATCCTCAGGGTGATTTGTGCAGCTAACTCACCGGGCAGAGGGAGTACAGCAGGAGCCCAGCCCCACTGCTGCCGCACAGAGTCTTTGCTGAGCCCCACACTCCTTCCCACTCCCCTGTCTGTTTCCATCACACCAGGGGTGCCATGCGTTTCCAATCCCTCCACCTCTGCTAGCACAGACTGAAGCTGGGTGGGTGAAGGGGACTGGACTCAGAATGGGCTTTAGGAAAACTTGGCTAAACATGATGCTCTGGGCTTTCCTGGGGACTGGCACCTCCATGCCAGCCTGGTCCTTCTCCTGCCTCAGATCCTGTCCCTGGCAGTGCACGTCGGCAGGGAGGCTCCTCTCCAGTCTCCTGCAGTCACCAGTACCTGCAGCAACCTGATGCCTCCAAGGCATTTGAGTTTGCTCTTGGTAAGGGAAGGGATTTTCTCCTTGCCCGAATCAACCCGGGGCCAACACTGTTTGCCAAGGCGCTCTCTCGTGCATTTGCACTCACACAAGTGCTCAAGGCCAGCAGGTACCTTGGGGCAGAAATGGGGACCTTTGAACCAGACATGTTTCTAGACGGGAGAACGCCTCCAGCTGCAGCCACTTGCACTCCACATGTGTTTCCCCATTTGCCAGGGCTGGCATATGCTGCAAACCCCATCACCCCAAGCCCAGCCCTGCTACAGGGCATCTTGCCCCCTGCCCACCTTGTCTCCTCCCAACAGGGAAAACATGCTGCCACAGGGGGCTCAGTGCCCAGCACCAGCTGCCCGGTTCGTTGGGAGCTGGTAAACTGCCACTGGCATGGCTGCTCCCTGCTCTGGGAATGGGCAGAGACGCTGCTGATTCACACGGCTGGTATTTATGTCCTGACAGCTGCTCTGGGGCCCTGCTGCTGCGTCCAAACCCCCAATCCCACAAGAAAACTTCACCTGGATTGATGGCACTGGGGCAGTGCTGGATTTGTCCCATAGTGGGCCCCAAAATCCTCCCACTCCCAAGGCCCCCATAGAAGTCAGGGTCTCCTGAGACTCAAGACACACAAATCCACCACCTTGGACAAGGCTTTGTTCAGATCTGGCACTGGGCAGCTCAGTGACCCAAAAGCTGGGGGGGATGAGGCAGCCATGCCCACGGGAGAGCCGCGAGAAACCTCAGCATCTGCCACCAGGTTTCAGCTGACTGAGCACAGGCAGCCACTGGGAACGCTGAGGCTTTTGCTGCTGAAATAATCCTGCTGCTATAACAGCTTGGGCTGTGTTGGGTCCCCGCCCTCCTTGGGTTGCCGCTCGGGGTCCTTGCACGGGTAGAACCAGGACAGAAGGGAGAGGTGCTGAAGGGTTTGGAAGGGTCGGGAACTAGCAGCTCCATCTCCCTGATGCAAAGGGGTCTTGCAAGGGAAGAACTGGTGATGGTGGAAAGGATAAACCTTTTTCATGGCTGTTCCCACACTGTTCTCTGGGTGTACGATGAAGCAGATGTGCAGCTTGCTGAGGCAGGATCAGAGGGCACTGGGCAGAGCAAGCCTGAGCCTTTCCATCACACAAATTAATTTTGGGGGACACAGCCATCCCCACAGCACTCGGCTGACCCAGCTGTGCTAAAGCACCCAGCTCAGCAGCCCTTCAAGTTGACAGCCTTCACTTTGCACCAGGCACTGGATGACCCTGGACTGTGACAGTGATGGCCAGTGCAGGAGGAGCAGGAGACGCTCAGAATACCTGCAGGCTCTGCAGCGGGCATGGTGCCAGGAGAGCTGAGTAAGCACAGACCTCAGGACACAGCTGTTCGCCGGCCGAAAACAAATCGAGAAACAGCCCGGCAGCCTGTGACCCCCCCGGCACAGAGACTGCAGCGCTTGCACCACCGTCGCGACAGCCCCGGTGCAGGCACCCGTCCCATCTGATAAAAACAGATCTGTGCTGCAAGGATGGGGGAAACCAGCTCTGACAAAGAGCTGTGGGATGCTGCGGGGCTTGCCTGAGCCAGGGAGCTGAGCCAGGGAGCTGCCAGTCTGCCTCCCCTCCTGGCCTGGTCCAGGCTTTTCCTATATAAACAAAAGAAGGAAAAAGAAAAGAGGGGGGGAAAGCCTCCCTGGGATGTGTTGCACAGGAGGGTGAACGAGCATTGGGAGGCAGCAGCCTTCAGGGAGAACCAGTCATCTGAGACAGCAAAGGAAGTTTGTTCACTGGTGTTGGACCCTGCTCTCTGTCAACCTTTGCCAGGAGGGAGTCACAGTGGGACAAACCCAGCCAGGGCATGCAGAGAACCAGAAGAGATACGGCTGTGGGAGCCTGGGCTGCACGGGGCAGGAAGGGAGCACAGCTCAGGCTCTCACTGCTGATGCACGTCCCCAAGTGGTGAAGGGTGCTCAGGGAGCCCAAAGCTCCCATTGCCCAGTGGAACAGACTCATGCTGTCAGTGGAGCTGCTGATTTTACTTCTCCCCAGGCTTCCTGCCCCAGAAAGCTTTCGATGACTGTGTAATGCAGAGGCTTAACTGCACCTCGGCTTTCCTTAGCCTCCAGTTAGTCAGGTAAAGCTCTGAGAGCAGGCTGCCAGCAAGCACCAAGACACAACTCCCTTCTCCTCCATCTTCAGCCAACACCCATCCACAGGGTTGTACAAACAGGCAACGATATGCGACAGGAAAATCACACCAGTGTTCTCAGAGGAAGAGTTTGCATCATCAGAGCTGAAGAGTCACTTGGAAACACAGAGGCAATAGTGCAGTATCCAATGCTCCCAGGAGCCTCCGTTGTGCCTAGGGGACACTCCTGCTGAGCCACCACACTGTGCTCTTCACCTGTCCCCAGGTAACATCCCCCAAGCCCGCCAGGACACCTGCCGGGTCCTTGCCCTCAGAGCCAATTTTGGTGGCTGAGAACACGCCTTGTAAGCAGATCCACACTGCCATGGACTCCAGCAACAACAGACTTCAAGGAGTATCAGCAATACCACTCAAAGCAAGTTGTAAAACAAAACACCAAGCAGTGGATTGACACTAATTTGCTGTCAAACCTGCTGCACTATTGCAACTCAGTTTTGAAACTACATATTCACATCTCCCATAAAACACACACCCCTTACAGCTGGGAATGGGTGGGGTTTGGTGCGCTAGTGTTATAGATGCACACCTGCCCACGTCCTCACATCTCCAGCATTTACACCAACAGCGTGGATTTGGAGAAGAGCTCTGTTTGGGCCATGTCAGCTTTCTACGCAGGGATCAAGCACCTTTCTAAAGCTCCAAAGCTGGAGGTTTGGGAGTCCTCTGCCTGCCTGAAGAGGATGTGTCTGAGGAGCTCACGTGCCCGGTGTTCTGCCCTGCATCACTCCTCCCTATACCAGTTTGCCCAGGTTGCAGGTCTAAAAGCCTAAAGCACTGAGAGCCACTGACAGTCCTGCTCCTCTTCAGGCATTTGTGAGGTCAAGAGACATGGTTTGTGCCCCGTTTGCTTCTTTATGGTCTTTAAAAGCCTGAAAAGCTCCAGGAGTCATAAAACAGGCACACCACTGCTTCTTCCTTTTTAAAAGTAAGAACATCAGCTCAGTTTATTGGTACTCACCTCTATGTCCAGAGAAGCAGCAGCGTCTTCCCCGACCTTAGTAGGATGTCAGGAAAGCAAACATGGAGATTTTTGTCTTAGGCCAACAGAAATGTTGGCAGAGGGTCTCGCATTGGCACAGGGCTGTCCTCAGGATTTCCAGCAGTAAACACCACTCACTATGGACTGATGAGCTTTTTTAGCCTCCTCTGTGGTGTGAGAAACAAAGACAGAGGCCAATACGTACCAAATTCCTGGGGGTGGCACTGGGGATCTTTAATTCTCTTCTCAAAAGATACACCTGGTCAGTGCATACAGATGAAAGGAACCAGTCCCCAAGCACCCGGCTCTGGGGCACACGCAGAGTGTGTTACCACTCAAGCTCCAGGCATCCAAGAATGAGGTCTCCTGAATCCAAATCTAAGTCCTTCATTCTTAAGAGTGCCCTAAGACACAAACTGAAGAGCTGTCTTCATCAGCTGTTCTGATGGAAGAGAAAGGCTGTGATGGGAAAAGGAGCAAGATTCTTCCCAAACCTTCTAAGGGAAGAGCATTACTCTCAAACGTGCAGCTACAGTGCTGGAATAAGCACCACTTCCCTTGCTCTGTAGCCAGCACAGCACCACATACCTCCAGTTAGAACAACAAAACAAAACCACAAACTAAAGACAAATTTTGTTCTTACCTCACAAAATGATACACGTACACATGGGCAAGTTATCAGAAAAGGCATTATATTTTGGTTTCCACCTTATTTAAAACTGATTTTGGTTTTCAATCAATCAAATCTGAGCATGTCCGAGTTCGGTTTTCAATGGTTTTCCTCCCCATAACAGTAATGATCTGGACGACCATAATTATAAAAGGGACAGGGAGAAATCCCAAGAACAAGACACATAGTCTGAACTGTGCTCTCTTCCACATGAGCACTCTAGGGAATGTTAGTTTCGACTCTTCCTTTTTTTTTTTTTTCCTTTTTTTTTCCTTCAGGTTGTTACTATCAAAATCTCTACTGTTTATTAAAGCAAAGCTACAGTAAATTTTCTTGCAGTCTTACAGCAGGTTTTCATATTACCAGTAGGACTCGCATGCATGGATTGCAGTCACACACACACGCTCACAGACATTATACAGTAGCCAGTTGCCACCATAACAAAAAAAAAAAAAAAGAAAGAAAGAAAGAGAAAGAAAACAGACATTCATTTCTTTAAGTGGTCATTATTAGAATCGCACCAAACTTTTGGATAAAAAAAAAATACTGCACAGGTCTTCCACATGTACATGGTAAGTCATCCCTTCGCAATGGACGGAGCTCTCGTCTCCATTTGTTCAACATGCATCGCTGAAGCTTGAAGGCACGCTGGCCAAGGAGAGCCCTGTTCTTTTTTTGTCATCTTAACTCAAGTGTGCTGCTGTCGGGTGCAAAAAAAAGGAAAAAAATAAAGCCAAGCCCTTTTGCAGCACACCGGGAAAAGGTCATTCGGAGACCACAGTACTTGGAAGGCAGCCCAGCTGCCTGGATTCTAACTGCTAACTGTGCTCTTGGAGGCATTGAAGGAACACACTTATCTTTAAAAATTACATATAAAGGCAAATTTCTGCAAACCCTTTCTCTTCAAACTGCTTATGGTAGACTAACACTCCTTCTAGAAGAAACTGGTCCTTCAGTCACCAGCTTCAAGTGGGAAATTTCCTACCTGCTGTCTTAAACACTGAAGCACCGGAGATTACAGTGCTGATGTGTTCGGGCATTCATCAGCTTCAGGAAAACTTAACATTGGGAAAAAAAAAAGAAAGAAAAGGAAAAAAGATGAAAAGATATCCCCAATGCCTCAAGAGCACTATTTCAAACCAGAACTCTTGGGCTACTGACTGCCGGCACTGTCAGAAGCTGCTCGCTTCTGGGAAGACACCTGGAGGTTGAAGCCTTATGGTGATTTGGTATCCTCCCAGGGTGAGATCTGCTGAGTTTTACTGATTGCGAGATAAAGCAGTGTTTCAGAAAACTAAAACCAACAAACACATAGTAACCATCACCAAAATCACCATTGGAAAAATTCCATTTGTTAAAAGGTCTCATTGAGAAACATCAGTCCCTGCTCCAAGGAGCAGGACAGTATGATTAACAAAACCCAGAGTAACCCGTCCTCCACAAGCCAGGCCTTCGAGGACTAGTCCCCGCATTATACTGGAGGGGGAGAAACAAAAATAAACTAAAAAAGAAGGTTGTATCACCTTTTCCTCCTGTTAAAGTTTTAATCCTCTTATTCCATTTTTATTTCTTTGTATTTTTTTCCCCGATTCTCCCTTCCACTTTGCCGCCTTAGCTGGGGGAGTTATTGGTGCAAGAGTTTGGAGAGTCCTGCTCATTTATTGTGTTCAAGAGTACACACACCGGCTGCCGGGGCAGGTGGTGGTGGCTGTGTTCGCGGTGCTGCTCCTCGGCGGCACTGAAAAGCCCTTCCTCCTCGTCCCCGTGGGGACGGCCACTGCAGCTGTCACAGAAGTCCAGGGGCCCGTCCAGAGCATCATCGATGAGCCCGTCGAACTCCTTGAGGTCGTCGTCGTGATGACCCCGGTTGCATACGCAGACTTCTATGCCCGAGTCGCCGGTGAAACGGCGCTGCCTGCCCGGCGTCTTGTCCTTCGCGTCAGGAATGGCACTGCTCTGCTCTAAGCTTTCAGAGCTGTAACCTTTCAGCAGTTCCTCCTTGCACTCTGTATCCTTATCGGGACCGGCCCTCTCCACTAGCTCGGCTCCCATGCTGGTACCGCCGGGCTCGACGCTTTGCATTTTGGCAACTGCTCGCTCGACCAGCATGGTGGTGGAGGGCTCGGGGTCGCCGAGGCCGGGGGCCCCGGTGCTGTCAGTACTGCTGTTATTGCTGATGGGTGCTGCAGAGCTGCTCTGTGCTGGCTGCAGGCTCCTTGGCGTGTCCGGGATTGTGCTACTGCTGCCTGCTGGGATGCACTGCTGATGTAAGGCACTGTATGGTGGCGGGGGGGTCGGCGGGCGGTTCACCACTTCCTCATAAGGAGGTAGTAAATAGTTTGGCAAAAACCCTAGAAGTGGGAGGCAAGGAGGAGAAGTTATTTCAGGAGCAGCTTATCTCAGGAAACGAGTCACTAATACAGGTTAGCATGGCATTTATCACCTACCAGCACCTTCCCACTGAACAGCTCAGTAGGCTCTACAAGGGGTGCCAAAACTTCTCCCAAGTGAGGCGTGTCATGTTTTAGAGAAGCAGCAAATGAGGCACAGGAGGGGCATCATTACAGGATGAGATGGACATAGTTGGGAACAGCAGTCTGATCTCCTGGCTCTCAAATCTATACTTACAGCTCCCCGGCAAACCTCCCTGGACCACGTACCCCAACACAGACCCATAAACTGCACAGGGGGATGGCCTGTGTTGGCTGGAGGGAACAACTCCACAGCCCTTTCCAACACTGGCTTCTCAGCCGAGTTTCCATTTTCAAGAGCAAAGATTTCATCTCACAAAGCATTGTACAAATATGAAGAGACGCGAGCCGTTACAAGGAACTTGGGATCCTGGCTTTTGGTCGCTGTTTTAGTGCTGGATTTAATTCTTCTGATGCAGTCATAATAAACTGACAGTACTGGCAAAGGAGTTTGATTTATTGTACTTACAGCCCCTCAAATACATGAAATATTTTGTTTATTTCTTAAGAGGGAACAAAATAAGTCTATATAGACAGAATGGACCTAAATACTGGAAACATTTAAAGACAGCACAGCAATTTTCCATGTGCAATTGCATATCCCTGGGGCTGGGGAGGAAAAGGCTGCTGGGGATGATTTCTGAGGTGGCTGCCAGAGTTTAACGAGAAAAGTAAGTTCATACATGCAATTCAACAGTCCATTACAAGAAACTCAGCTGTGGTATCTCCAGCCAGAAGGCCAAGACTTGCTGTTCTAGCACAGCATATCAGGGCACAAGGAGAGCACGAAGTCATTGTACCTTCCCTGTGCTGTGGGCAACAGCTCCTTCGTGCAGAGTGCTAGGGCTGCTCACCAGCAGTGTGGTCTCGAAACCACAGCACAGGGTGGGAGCCAGCACAGTCCCTGCTGAGGCTTCCAGCCAGCACTTCCACCCGGTTTGTGTGACCAAATTTCATGAAGCCACTTCCCACATCTCAGTCCCACCAGCAGCAAGTGCAGGCTGGAAAGGAGGAACCTTTGCAGAAAAACACCCAGGGAATCACTGCACTCTCAGGACTAGGTGTGAAGGTGCTGTAGCTGGTGTGGTTCAACTCCAGAGTCAAGGGGTTTCAAATACATTCAGCAGCTTGAAATACACCACCTCGCGTCTGCAAGCCATGGTTAGGCAGCATGGTTAAGTGCCCACCACCTCCTGCTGAGTCCAACCACTGCTCCCTCCTTCCACCCAGCACCCAAGACAGGAAACTCGCTGCTGCCCTGCTCCCCATGATCTCCAGGGAAAACAGTGTGAGATACATACGGAAATAAAACGGCAGGGCCGAGTAGTTATGGGCTTCCCGGTAGGCGATCAGGTTGATCTCGTGTTGCCGCTGCTGGGCCTGGAGACGATGCTTGGTGCGTCGATGATGGCAAACACAACAGCAGCTGAGGATGATGATGATGGTCCACACCAGCCAAAACCCTGCAGCGGGGGAGAGCAAGTGTTAGCCATAGTGTGAGAGCTGCATCCAAAATCAGGAAACCCCAAGAAGCCAAGGGAGAAGATCATCTGAAAGCCTGGATCTGAACCCCACGCTGCTCTAAAGGTAGAAATATGTGTTTCACCAGGAGGCTTCGACATAGACCTCCCTGCCTGCATGGGACATGCCTATTCGGGCAGCCTTGCCAGAACTGGGTAACTCTGAACATACTTTGGTACAATGTGGACCATATTCAATAGGTACAACTCTGTACAAGAACTAAGCTCCCTGCTCCATTGCTCTTATCCCTTGGATACCATTTCTTCTAGCCAAAAATATGAGCAGAGCTGTGAATAGCACTGAACTGGCCTCCCACAGCCATTTTGGTTTGAAAATAACAATCAAGACACAAAAGACACTCTGCAGATTGACCGCAGAAGAAGAGAAAAACCCCAAGCACTATGTTTTGCTTTTGTTTGCACTGCTCTTTAATTTCCAGTCCAAATCCTTCATTGTTATGTTTAACAAAAACATACTCTTTTTGCATAAATGTCTCAAAATATTTTTAAAACTTATTTTTGTATTCAATGTCTTAAATTATCCAAAATTAAATTAAACTAGCCCCCCCACCCTGAATCCTCAAGAAACCTAACTCATGCTCCTTTTCTTGTCATGGCTGGTTTCTGTGCACTGTTGTACCATACGTACGTTGTTCCTTAAAAGGGCACTTCCTGAATTTTCCCCACTCCCTCCAACATGTGGAATAACACCCTTTTTTCACATATCCCCCTTCACTCTTATACGCACTAGAAAAATGTTTCCAAGACACACTTCAAGGAGCTACAACATTCACTCCAGATTAGGCTTTTGTCTCCTGCAACTGCAACCTACAGCTCTACCTGCCTTCAGAGGTTCTGTAATCTCCATCTTTTCTAAACTCAGTTTTTGCAGCTAAGGATACCGAGAGAGATCCCGGTAGAAACATACAGGCTTGGCAGCCACTGCTCAGTAGAGATCACAACACTGTTTTTCTTTCTCTAAGACCTCTGCCACTCTTCGTTACCCAAACTGTCAAAATGAAGATTCCTAGTGCTACAGGCTGTTTTCATGATGGCCAGTCTGTCCTATGAGATCAAACTGCTTTTCTCTCACCACTAAAAGCCTCTAGTCCTGCCTTTACAATACCTGGATGTTTTCAGCATCCCCTGCTGAGTTCCCAATGTTTTCTCTGCTAAGAGCTGGGTGGGGAAAGGTGAACAGTTTAGGAATTTGAAGAATGAGTGGAGTATTGCTCTGGCTCAGGACAAAGTGCATTAGATCCCTATCACCCATCTCAGAGACCAGCTGGGCTGTTTGTAAGTGAACTGGATATGCCTCTGAGCATTTTGAGCAGGGACTTTCACCTCTCGGTGTCGTAATCCAAATTCCTCATGTATTTTGGCACTGTAGACTGATATCTTTCTCTTGCCTTGCACAATCTATTTCCCTAATCAACTGGAACTTGCCTTAATCACAAACTTATCAAAACCTGCTATCAAATGAAGGTGTTACATGCTCCATTTTTTTTTTTTTTTGCTTGGCTGGAAATGAAGATTCCTGGGTAGTTTCTCTAGCCAGCCTGCTCAGCTGTACCACGAAGGGCAGAGAGAACTGTGATCTTCACTCCAGAGAAGCAAAGGACAAAGA
Organism: Chiroxiphia lanceolata; assembly: GCF_009829145.1. NCBI lineage: Eukaryota > Metazoa > Chordata > Aves > Passeriformes > Pipridae > Chiroxiphia > Chiroxiphia lanceolata. The sequence continues at coordinate 13,331,044 of NC_045644.1, forward strand.
ATTCATGATGCCCTCTGCACTTCCCAAACAGAGCTGAGGAAGTGTCCACTGCCCTCCAAATACTCTCCTGCTTCTGCAAAAAAAGCCTTTTTATATAAACTAAAAGGATTGGTCTAATCCATCCTTCCCTCCAGAGCCACGCATTTGCAATTGCCCCCACAGCCCCTACCACTACCCAAACCTTGCCACACAAACCCAATACTTCAACTGTTTCACAGTTTGAAGACTCTCACCAATACACTTTACTTCTTGCTAAGAGAAGGTCCCTTGGCTCTTGCTTGCTGAGGAAGCAAAAATACACTCATCAAAATCAGGTCACAGCATGCCACCGTGCACTGAGGCAGGCCTGCAGTTCATCTTCTAAGTACTCTTTATTTTTGAAGAGCAGTCCATGATCATGAGTTCAAAAACAATGGAAAATTACACCAAGCTATCCAGGGATTTACACTACAGTTATGAAAACAGATGCTTTTTAACACATTTGATCACGTTCTTTCCCAAGATTCTCTAGATCCAATGGTAGCAAGCAGCACTTAGTTAGTTAAGATGTCCTGGAGAACTGCCACTGTTAAGCAATCTCAGCTGTAGCAGCCAAATATTTCTGCAGGGAATGGGAATAACTGCTCCCACCCAAGCCTGCATCCAGAAGATTAAAAAAGTATTTCTTTAGAAAACTTCTCTATCCGTTCCAAAAAAAATCCCAAAGTGCTTTGCAGACAAAGCAATCCACAAACTCAGAGTAGGGGTCAAAATAAGCTCAGCCATTCCTGGGAAGAGGTGCGGCAACTCCGTTAACAACAGGCAGTAACAACATACAACAGCTTAGGATAATAAATTAATGTTGGATCCTACTGAAACCGCAGGTGGCATTTTAAGTAAACAGACCATAAATTAGTGGATTGCAATCTGGCCACAGTGCCAGGAACAACACCTCCATTCTCATGCAAAGGGTCTGTGCACACTCACAAACACCAGTGGATGAGATCTTTTGTTTTTCATGAGAACTTCCAGAAAAAGAACCCACTAATACCACATTATTGCCTGGTTTCCTTAACCGCTGACACTTCCTAGAGCTTCTAGGAATTACTCAACGCCTGACTCAACATGAGCCCCAGGACTAGCCTGGATGATTGCAGAGGATCAGCAGCATGTGCCCACCACAACCATTTGCTGGCCTAGCTTCTGGTGTCCCCTTTGATGGCTTTGTTCCCACCTTGTCACCCAACACCACATCTGCGCTGCAGGCTGGAAGGCCCCCCACTGCATCAGAAGCAAAAGAATGGGACACAATGGGTGCTGAGGCACAAGGGACTTCTTGGTTGTCGCTTGGGCTGGGGTCCCAGTGCTGAGAGGAGGACCGGGTGCAGCTCTGGTTGCAAGCCCAGCACGGTGCTGGGAGTCTAGGGCCTCCATAAACACCCCCTTGCTCTACAACACCCCCTTGCCACAAGTCTGGGCACAGCTGCAATTTTGGCTGCAGAACAGAAAAACTGTAGAAGCCTAGGAAATATATAGCATGGTCATTTATTTGGAATAAAGCTATGTGTACAAGGCCAAGTGCAATTGTAAATATTATGTCTAAAAGTATGGAGTGAACAGTGAGGACATCATGGCTGAGCTATGCATTTGTACACCTGGTGAGCTTGGCTTCAAACCAGCAGCAGGGAGGTGAGCCGAGCAGACCACTGGCCCGTGCAGGCAGCAGCTCATTTGGCAGGAGGGGAATTTCAAATTCACCCAAAGACAACACTACACAAGCAGGAAACACGGAGGCCGAGCGCAGCTGCGGTACACGCTGACACCTCCTTCCTTCATGGCAAGAGCAGGTACCAGCTCTGCCTCGTGCTGAAAATGGGTGAGATGTACAGAGGCAACTGAAGTTTGGCATTAAAAATCCTCTAAAAGCCAAGTAAAACTGAGCTTCTAGTTGTCTTCACTATTTCCAAAAGTATTCCCTGTTTCCAAAAGCCTTCCTGCTGCAGTTGCAGGAAAAACAGAAAAGGGTGGGAGACACTGGGCATCCTGAGCCAAGTCTGCCATTAAATGTCTGATTTGAGAGTATTTCCCACAGCCAATCTGGCCGTAACCACTGGGAACAAAAGCTTGTGGCAATCTGAGAACAACACGGCACATAAAGAGCAAACAGGGTCTTTGGATAAACAACTCCTGATGGACAGCCTGAGCAGAAGGAAGGTACCATTCCACAGTGAAACAGGCACCAGGGAACCATCCAACTTGAAGGCAATTTCAGGCTTGCTCTTGGCTCATGGAAGAGTCAAAAGCTGGAACACTCTCCAGCCCAAAAAAGGTTGAGTCCTGAGAACTGCTACTGTATTTTTTGTCAAATTCACTGGTGATGCCAATGGATGGATAATGATGCAACCAAAGGTGAAACAGAGCCAAGAAGCTGATTTTTGCCAAGAGATTTCCCTGCTAGAGCACCCAAACCTTCCATAAAAATAAAAAAAAGAAGTACCAATTGCTTACTAAGCATCACACAGGCTGAGAGCTGTAAGCCTGACACAAGTGGCCAAGGTCAGGGAGTCAGAATGGGAGCTGGAGAAACACCTGGGAACAGAATCAGCTCCCACAAAAGCCATCCCTTGCAAACTGAGGCAATACTGAAGAAAGACAAGGATTCTATATTTACAGCATCCTTGGGAAAGGGAGCCCCATCACATGGTAATGCACCAGAGATGTTTTCTATCAGCTGTGAAAGAACATGCTAGGCCTAAGGCTTCAAGAAAAACCTTTTCAGGACACAAACCACAGTTTTGCTCAAAAGTAATTAAGAATAAAACAATTTAAGAATTAAAAAAATCAGAGCATTCGTTCCTCGTGAAGAGGGAGGGAGCAATGTTTGGTCTGATGCTGTACTGTATTTGATGCCTGGGATGTTGTCATCAGCACTGCCGTTGAGGGAAGCTCCTTTTATCCTGCACAAAATGGAAAATGTTTTCTGGAGCATTCCAAGGGTAGGAACAGAGAAATCTGCCCTCAAGTTCATGGTAAACTTGGGCAAATGCCATGGCTCTGTTGGCAGGAAGTCCCCTAAAAACAAGCCAAAACATACTGTAAAGTGCCTTTGTGTCTGCCCGACAAGCATCTGGGTAATAGCTTTGGCTCCAAGAGAGCTGGTTCTCAACAGACGGAGAAGGGGGACAATTTCATTGACTAAGAAGTTCCAAATGGTGGCCTCACAGTCAGCCGTGGCTGGAAAAAATTATCTTTCTCAGGGCCAACACTGTCATCAAAAGTAGAAGAGAGATTTACTTGGTACTACAACCTGGATGCAGTGGGGTTTGTGTCCTTTGGCACAGAGACCCCATTGTCTCCTGCCACTGCAGACACGAGCGTGTACGAGTAAATGCTGCTGCTCAGGAAATCCAGATGAAGGATCTAGGCCATAGGCCTATGAACATTTTAAGAAGAAAAAAAGAAGCTGTTGAATGATGTGGTCCTCTCCTGCCTACCTCATCCATACCTCCTGCTGCTTCCTCCACTTCTTCCTGTGCTGGCACAAAGTTGTGAGCAACTGTGGTTTGAACAGTTTTGAGGGAAGCAGAGCAGGTTGAACCTCATTTGCCAAACACAACAGCAGCAAGAAGAAAGACTGACTTTCAGTGACAGCTTTATCTCAGTTTAAGTCATTGGAACTGCAGTCCCAGCTTGACCACACTGCAGGAAAAAGTTACTGAATATTTTTAGAGTACAATGGGAAAAGAAAAAAGCTGAAGACATCTTTAACTCCTGCTTGCTTGCTCTCAGACTGGTAACACAAACAAAAGGAGATGGATGTTCACTGCAGTTGTTTCTAGTTTTCAGAAGAGTGTCCACTATACCTGGCACACCCACTGCCATAAGAAAATGTGGAAAAAGACAGATTTCAGAAAAGTCCTTTGCTTATCTTGTAATGAATATGAACTTGAGGCAGTAAATCTGCAGACACTGTTTTTATGCCTCTCTCCTAGGGATGGAGCCTTTGAAGAATAATTGCTCCTGTGCTCCAGAGGACACATTCGTAAGTCCAGTTACTCCCAAGAGATCTACATTGGTAAAATGCATGTTGAACAGTAGTCCAACAGAGATCAGAGGGAAACATACAGCCGAGACCATGTCCTGAACATTTGGGAACAAGATCTGGAGAACGGTCTGCACTAACAGATCTGGATATCTGGTGAGGAGCTGGGTTGGAGGTATGTAGGGCTGGGGGTGAAAGAGCATCAGCCTTTCCATGTTGTTTAATACAGCCCAGGCAGAAGGGGCCACACAGGGCAAAAGTCAGCATCTGCACAGACAGGCTATGCCAGACAGTTTGCCTTCTGCTTTGGATCTGGGAATTTTAATGAGCCAGACCAAAACACACTTAAGGTGATTTAACTGTCTGGATTAGGCTACAAGAAGTCCCAGGAAATTAGGAAATAACTCCCTCAGTGGTCTTATTTATCATGAGTTTCTGTACAGTTGAGACATCTGTTGTTTGCTCTGTACTGTCAGTGAGGCTTTGTCCTGGGGGGGTTATCACTGAAGCACAGCTGAAGAGTAACAATGGCCAAAGCAGAAGTTTGATACACCTAGGAAAGAGAAAGCAAGTAGAACCACATAGGAGGCTGGGTCAAAGGCAAGGAACAGCACAAATCCCTCTCTGAAAAAGGATGTGGTTATACTGAGGGATAAGACAACATGGAGTAAGGAAGAAAATGTGGGACTGATGCATTGTTTGACTGAGGGTTTTGGAGACCGCAGCAAAGTCCTGGAAGTAAATTCTTATTGTAAAGCCGACCTGGAATATGTATGTGGTACAGCAGTTGCTTTAGTTTTAGCAACTAACCAGATCCTTGCCAAAATTTTCTGGCAGCATGCTTTTTGGGGAAAAGAGCTGTCTAGCGATTCCAAGTGGAAACGTGCAGAGATGAGCAAAATGTTCAAAATCAGCAAAAACATTGACTGTGCTGCTTGCAAACTGAACACTATTTTCCTGTACAACTCTTCCACTAGGACCTAAACAGTCAGGATCTTTTTTCTTTTCTTTCTTTCAGAAACAGAGGGGTTCAGAATCAACGCTCAAACAGATGAAATGAAGCAAAGTAGGCACATGCAACATCCGAATACTCACTCATCACCAGTGCTGGTTTGTTGTGCAGCACCTGAATGACTCAAGAACAGCTAAGCCCTCTAACTCTGAAATCCTACAACTTTTTGCATCCAGTGACCGGCTGCCTGTTTCCATGCTCCACAATTCCTGAAGCACAGTGTACTATTTTTCCAATCGCACTATGACAAATACTTTTTACAGCTTTGCTTGTTGTGTTCAGAGACTCTGGAATCATTTAATTTCAAACTGGTCCTCAAAATAGGCAAGGAGAGAGACAAGGATGGACATCAGGAGATCTGGATTTAGTTTTTAATCCACATTATACACTTAAACTTTGGAAAATCCAGAACATCTGAGCCTTGCTTCTTAACTTGCAAAATGTAGGAACAGCATTCCTTGATGACCTTCTCTCCTGTATTTTGAAAAGTGGTATTTTGGAATGTTTAAGCAATAAGACACCTGTCAGGCCTGGACAAAGGCCAACGTTGGAAAACTCCAGCAAATCACAATCACACCACACAAACCTGAATAAAAACTGCTAGTAAACAAAATCCATTGGCTGCTGCCATTCTCCCAAGACCACAGTCTCACCCGTGGGGACTGTGAGCTCTCTGGGGAGCCCAAAGAAATTGTTAGACTAAAATGCTGACCCAGCTCATCCACCACCCAAACACTGTTCCCTATGGGAGGAAATGCAACAGTAAAGTCACTTCTTCCATTTTACTTTTTATGATTATGTTCCAAAAAAATTAAAAGATATAATGCACCTTTTCCCCCCATGTTAACAGCTACCAAGCTTAAGCTAAGAATTAATTAGACCTTTACATAGCTATTAGACCTATATATAAATCTGAATATAGGTTTATTATTTGGCAACATGGGACTATTTTTTTTTTTTTCTAATAAGAGATGGGTGGGGAATCTGAACCGGGTTGTTATCTAATTTTAAACACAGGCTGTCCACCTGCTTGGCATATCATATTCTCCATTCCTCCACTCCACCCCTTAACAAAATAATACCTTCATTTTACATCCTATTCCACTACCCTCAACGACTGGTTTATAATTACTGCAATCTTACTTGCTGCCTAGAAATGTTGAGATCAGCCATTTTCAAAGACAAACTTCCCTCAAATTCCTAAACAGGGAAAAAGATCCTTTTTACAGGAAACATTTCAAGTGGCCACAAAACAGGATCATGTTTCATAAGTCATGTCCAGCAAAGACAGACTAGTTTTCTTTTCCATTTTAAATGCCACCTTCCTCTGCTTCTTCTTCCCACAAAGCTGTGGTGGTAAATAAATCCAGGATTTAATTCAACAGGACTAGCAAGAAGGTCTGTTTTTAGGCACACAAAAGCACCGGTGGTCTGAGAAGGTCAACAGAAGCAAAAACTTCTCAAAAGCTACCTCAGCACACACATACACTGGTTAAAATCCAAACGCAGAACAACCACAAAGCCATACTTAAATGGTGCTGCTAAGTTAACTGTTCATTAACCAGGAGTTATTATTAACTTTTAAAAAGCTAATCTGTTCTCCACTCCATCAATTCACTGCTCATATTAAGGCTATTTACATACACTATCACTGCTATTCACCTTGAAGGTCTTGAGTGCCTCACATCATGTACCTATCAAAGATACTCAATAACTGGAGCAGCAGCTAAGCTCACAAGCTTTAAAATATGAGTTTTCATTTAAAGGACATGCTCCCTCTTTGACTCCTCCCCCCCATCCCAGACATTTTTTTTCTACCATTCATAATGGCAAAGCAAGCTTTGAAAACATTAACATAATCTGACATCAGTGTCAGAAGTTTGCCTGAATCTGCAGAAAGCCTAGAAAACAGGTGTCATGTTTGCATTATTCCCCTCATCTCGGTGTGCTGCACAATGCTCTTTGCAACGCAGAAGGAATGTGAATCTCCTATTCCTCCCGAGGAACCATCCAGCAGTGTGTGCCACCAGCATGTTTATTCCATGATCTCAGCATGACCTGTGTGCTTCCTCTAGAAAGAAGCCTGGAATATTCTGCCTCCTTCTAACAAAATCTGGTTTTATCTTCCAATAACTTTTATGACACAGCCAGGCACTGCCAAGTATAAAACTCTGTGCCCATACTGAGAGCACAAAGACAGCTAAACCATCCCATTAAAATGGCAGGGGGCTATTGTTCACACTGTACTGTTTGTATGCAACACAATTAAGCCTCTCTTTCAAGATGTCCTTGGGAGAAACATGGTGACTGTGCAACAAGCTCCAGTGTGCAGCTGTATTCCACGCTGTTGCTCGATTTAGATCCTGCTCGCCACGGAGTCTGTAAGCCCTTGCACACATGCATCTTCCTCTGTATTCCCACCCACACAAATCCAAAACCGGGTTTGACCTTCCCCACTCTGCTTTGTCCATGCATCCCCATCTAGTCTGAACAAATTCCTGCCATCTGTCCTGACTGTGTTGCCGACTGCTACAATCTTATCCAGGTAGTTCAAGGTAGCCATGTATTTATGCCTGTTTCTTAGCCTGCTAGAGTCCCTGGAGTCAACCCCCTCCCCCCACCCAGAATTGTTTCTTGAGCTGTTTGGACACTGTGGAAAATAATGCTGCTGTACAGGGTCTGCAGTACATTAAAACCCTGCCACTGGTATGGACACAGCCAGCCACTAGAGTCTGATGCACAGTGTGTCTTCAAGATATCTATTAGAGTCCTGTTTAGTTTACAACCACATCCTCCATGCCTCACTAGCTAATTTGAAAAGTAAAAGCATGTTTCTAGGTTAAAAGTTGAAGTGTCAGCTATTCCTGTCCTTGAGTCCAGCTTAAGTGACAGTATTTGTATATATAATACATTTCCACACACATGCTACTTTGGCAGAGTCAAACTATGGGCACAACGGAGGGATTAAGTAGAAAGCGCAGTTGCATAAAAGCTAGAAGATACCACTGGTCGTGGTAAGAAAGTATCTCCAGTCTCCAATGTACACATACAATGTCCAGAGTTCCACATTTCCAAATTCCAGGAGCACAGATGCCCTACCAGCCTAGGCTCCTGGCAGTACAACAGCATGTCAACATCAATGTTCAATCCTTTGTGCTCCTCCTCGAGAAACGAAGACACCATCAGACTGGAACAACTGGCAGTTTTCCTTTAAAATTTAGCATACTTTCCTTTCCTTTCAACTTCCCATTTTTCCATATATCTTCAGCAGTTTTGCTGACCTGCTTTGATCTACCTGCTGCCATCTAAAGGGACTTAGCAGGTATGGTCACTCAACCACTCACTGGAAACTTTGGTACTTTTAAATACCACATTTCGGGAAAGAGGAGATAAGAGGGGTTGTAACGGGCAATGTGTGTGGCATTCAGCATTCAACCACTGTAAACCCATAGGATTCACCCAAGACTCTCTCCCACCCAAAAACTCCAAACACTAAGAGTCCCGAAGAGAATAAGCACTCTGGCCCTCCTCCTTGAAAAAACAGCTTTAAAAAGATAAATCAGATTTCAACTGTTGTGCTTGCAAAGAACTAAAACAATAAGATGAAAGATATTGAATTAATTCCCTGTTTGAGTGTGTCAAACTCCAGTGTTGTATCTGCATTTCTCCCTCAAGCCGGTTTCCTCATACAATGTTATCTTGAGCACCCTCAGTATTGCCCACATCAGTGAGAAAACCAAACGGCAGTGGCAAGACGACCCATTAGTCCTCATAAAGCACCCATTGTAACAACCCTACTTCCTTGTCATATCAGGTCAGCTCCGGATTGTGTTGCAGTGGAATGCAATGGCAATGCATAACAATGCCTGAAAACAAAACCCGCACAGGACACAAGCCAGACCTGTGGTATGGTATGGGAGCCATGCAGTAGGAAGGGAAGCCATACAAAATGGAAGGACTTACACCAGAGTTCATAGTAGTAGTTGCAACACTGGGATTGTCCACAACAGTGGCCCGTTTCACATATGTAACTTTGATTGTTGACACCCATGCAGGTTTCCTTGTCCTAAAATTAAACAGACACACTTTTAAGATGCTTTGTCAGTATGTTCTGTAAATGTTTTACGCAATGATCTGCAAGCATTTTAAAAGTACAGGTTATGGTCTTGGGAAACTCTTAAAATACATGAAAAGGTTAAAAAACATCTAAGGGTCACAAAAAGCCATAAAGGACTGTTGAGAAGAAAACCCCATACCTCCAAACCCATGAGTTACATTGCCTAGCACCTAGTCAGCGTTGCTTTCTCATTATCCCTTTTCTTTTCCATTAAAAGTTACCATATTTTGGAAGCCAGGCATTATCTTAAAGAAGACATGGCATTAGTTCCACATTGTACACAATACGGATGCATTAATGGGGCTGAATGCCAAGCAGAAAAAATAAAGGGAACATTATAATTTGAGAAAAGACTGCTTCAATTCATTTAGATTTAAATGGTAATTACAATATGCTCCTGTAAGATTCCAGTCTAAGATGATTCCTTCATAATTAGCCATGTGCTTTGTGAAACATCAGCATTCCTGTAAAACTTCTTCCTGGAATAGCAAAGTAGCCCAAGAGCAGACCCAAATCAGCTGTAGTGTATCACCCAGCAGGTCCTCAAGACACCTAAGGTGGAAAAGGACTATGGTGAGAGGTCTCAGTCCCCCACACGGTGCACCACTTCACAGAAGTCTGTGTTTTCCTGCTAGTCTGAAAACACAGGTGCAAAAAAGTACAAAACACAAGAAAACAGAAGCATTTTACAGGTTGTGGTTTGTACGTCCTCTAAGAGGTTTTGGGGCAACCTGGACGTCAGAAGAACACTACACAGTTTAAGAAACAAACAAATTTTAATAAAAAACATTGATGTTGCAAACAAACCTGTAACCCAATTTTAAATTTTCACTTTCTTTCACTTAAAATTTATTATATGGAAAAGAAAATGTGCTGATGTTTATACAGAAAGACATGTTGAAATAATTAAGTACTGCCTTTCAAATTAAAAAAAAACCCCAAAATACACCAACCTGCAAGAGCACAACAAAACCCAACGAGCTAATAAGAGCAGCAAGCCCAACCAGCAGGATACAGGGATGCACATCCATAGATCCCAACACTTGCTGAGCTGCACTGTTCCTCTCTTTAATGGGAGTGCACCATGGCCACACTTCTCACAAGCCACCAGACATGCAAGGGGATGTTTCCACCTCTAATTTCAGAGGTTGGTAGCCTCTTTCAGGAGACACTGCTGAGCTGGCACAGCATGTTCTACTTCAAGCATGCTATTCATTCCAAAAATTGTCATTTTAGTCAGCAAAAGAACTAGAAATAGGACACATCTATTCTCTTATCTGTTCTTACTAGTTTATTTACACTTTTCCTCATTTTTATTGGTATTGCAGAGTTAATGTAACTGATAAACAGCATAGATTTTGGCTCACATATCAATAGAATTGAGAAATTAAGATGCCATTGCAAAATTGCAATCCTGTTGATAACGCACAAGCCAGAAAGCAACTGAGGTCTGTGGTTATGACACATGAAGATCAGTGTGACCTGTTGAACCAGCCACTGAATCACACAGAGCTGGTGAAAGAAAAGAGTACCACAGTGCCATTTCAGAATCTCTGCATCACTCCACTGAACCATCCCTGACCACCTCTGGTTTACTCCCCAAAAATTTGATCCATTCAGTGTTGTCTGCTTCAAAGAGCAGCAATAAGGAACACATCAGTGTCTTTTGGCAGCAGCAACTTATAACAGCTTCCACATCACTGTATTTTTCCCCACTTAAAAACTTGCAGCAATCCTGATTTCAGAGAGTTTCATCACACTGTCCTTTCATTTGAACTCCCCAGCACCCTCTTGCCAATGTTATTATATGTGAAAAGACCTTTCCATGCTGCCACATGCTGATGTGCAGGGTTGCTTCTTGTTAGTCCAGCTGGCTAACAGGTGTGTCAGTGTACAGGCTGAACAGAAGATCCTCAGCAGCTAGGTTAGTATCCTGCAGGTTGTTCCTGGAGATCAAGTCTCAAGCAACATCCTGCTTCCCATCTAGTTTAAATCTTGCTGTCCAGAGCTTCTTTACACACTGACCAAGACAAATCATCTTCCTTGCTAATGCATAAGAACTTGTACCTTCAAATAGTCTCATGGTTCTCTTTCAGCTCCCACAGTTCAGAAGAGTCAGGGTTTTAAAGTCCTTGCAGTGCCAACCACCAGCTATGCTCCTCAAAGTTCAAGCAGTTCCTTTTGGAGGCCTTCTGCAGCCCCCTGCCAGCCCAGCCACCAATGGGTTTTTGGGAACTATCAGACTCCGTGCCATGTGTTAGACCCAGAACTGTTACTCACGTTTTAAACAGTTTCACAGAATCAAGGAATAATTTAGTCTGGAAACGATCCCAGCAGGTCACATGGTCTGACTACTACTCAGAGCCTGGCTACCTCTGACACTAGGTTACGCTGCCTGGCACAGGGAAAGAGAGAAAATGTGAAGGTAACAGATCTTCAGAAATAAAAGTCTACTAAGGAAAGATTCCAGCACAAGGAGAACATTGCTTGGGACATGTTACAGGTGTCTTCTTTCCTCTCTTCACTTATGTCAAGCCTCATTTCTCTGAAAAGTTGAGCCACTGTACAGTTCCCTGCACCTTTTCTGCACATCGAGGAAGAGATTATGTGTGGCCACCATGGCCATGACAGAGACTATGACATTTTTTGTTAGGAAACTTCTACCTATCGCCAAGCTCTTTAATCTGGTTTCAATTTCTATTTAAATCCCAGGTTGCATTTTTCATACCAGCAGTGTTATATTATTTCTACTTCCTTCTAGTGTGCATTCTTTGTGCATGCTGCCAAATTGCAACTACTTAAGACATATCAGCAAAATAGTTATCTGTAGTCTAAATGCCTCCTGGAAACAATATCCCAAGTGCTTGTGCTATGAAAGCACATTGTTTCCTCTTTCACACTAAGAGGCATAGACAAGGCACAGGGCTGAAAAAGTAGTTTTATAGAGAAGAAAAATATATATGGAGGAAAAAAAATCTCATAGAAGCAAAGTTGGGGTACTCACATTTTACTGACCTGCCTTTGTTTTTAATCTCCATTGCAAGCAGCACTTGTAATGATAATTTTTAATCATTCTTAGCAACATTCAGTTTTTACTGAACTATTGCAGAGGTTTTGGTTTTTTTTTTTAAGGCAGTCATGAAAACAAGGAAGGGGGAGGGTTTCTTTCCAAAAGCACTTTCTTCCCCAATAGCCGGTGGCTATCACATTCCAGAGTAGACTTCCCTACTGAAGGACAGTCTTGTTTTCTTGTTGTCCAGGCAAGCACATCCCTCTCCACCATCCTTTATTCAGCTAACTGCAGATGCCTCCAGGCAGGATTACTAAGCAGGATCTACGTGGGTTTGCTCTCAAAGAGCATTCACCTCCATTAGTGCAGAATATTCTTGTTTCCTGACTAAGAAGCCAGAACATGCCATCCTTTATCTCCCACCTGCAACTCCTAAGAGATTCCCAGCTAATTTCAAGGGAATTACTTACTGGACTTACTTTGTCCAGTAAGTCAGCATGTACTCTAGGCTGCATGGATATCACTGCCTCCTTGGCATCATCCTAAGAGCTGGTCTGAGAACTTGGAATCACTGGATCCCTGACACACATTCCAAGGGTGGGAGCTCCCAGGAGAAGGTTCTGCAGTCCTGGAGCCTGTGTCCCTTCCCATTCCAGTCCAATAGAAACCATTTGTGAAATATGGTGCAGGCTCTTTCTCATGAAACTAGTTGAATTGGGAAGACCTCATCTTGGTGTGTTTTGAGAAAATACAGTTCTTTGTATTTTAGATGTGGTGTCTTGGATTAGTTTTCACAAGTCAAACTTTATAAAGCAACTCTGAATACAAATAAGATTTTAACTTATTTTCTTGTTAATATATGGCATTTGTGGTAAACCCACAATCGTACTGGTAACTCTGCCAGTTAAATCATGCTTTTGCTGTCAAGTGCTTTTACAAATAATCCTTAAAATATCCAGTAATGGTAGGTATAAGAGAATTCAAGGCAGTGCCGTATGTTGTCACATCTGAAGCGACAGCAAACGTCAGTGCCAGGGAAAAAAGCCAATTATTTTCTTTACCTTCCAGTTTAGTATTAGACCTTTGCTGGAGGTCCGCATGACAAATTAAAGGTCAAAATCTGGGGCACGATCAAGACAAGAGGCATTCACAGAGGTCTGCAGGTTGACTAACTGCTCCTCTCTGCAAGGAGGGATGGAAGAGACCTCTTTATCCTACTTTTGTAAAGGTTTTCAGTACTAAATGGTTGGGTTTCATACCCATAAATCTGATAGGATTTACTGCGTCTGAAGCCAATGCAGGAAATGAAGGGAAATGAAAACTTGATTGACAGCGAAGTATCTTCAAAATAAAAGGATCAAGGCACTTCACACGTTTGTACTCTACAAAGTCAGCAGTTAACCCAGGAACATTGTTGCTATGTCAGAAGGGAGAAAGGTGAAGATGAGGAAATTCCAGACTAGTGTGGCTATTTTCCAAGCTGAAAATTAATATGTGTAACTGCAGCAACAAACACTACAGCCCACGCTCAGAAGTGCATAGTTGGCAGTGAACCACCTACAAAAGATGACTCCTCAGCTGGCATTAACCAGGTAACCAAAACCAGCAGTGGCCGGTATCATGAAATCTAATAACCACTTTAGGTTTTTGCTCTATCTCCTCTTTCCACAGAAATCCGGCCTCCTTTACCCTCAGTATGAGCACCTTGCATTTATTTGTCCTCCATGTGTCATTCAACCTGCCAGAATATCTATTCATCCTAACCTTGGTAATACCCTGACACCCTGGGAAACACTTGGAAATGTGACTTGCATTTACTGACAGCAGTCTGTAGGGCCTTCCTGTCTAGTAGGACAGAAAGTTTTTTAGACTTAATTTCCTATTCTTTCCAAACTTGAGTACAGCATTTGTCAAGGTGCTACACAGCAAATTACTATTTGAACTGGAAGAGACAGAGAATAACAACAGAATGACAGGGGGAGTAAGTGACTGAATAACAGGCGTACAAACAGTGGGACACAGAGAAAAGCCCAGCAGCAGGCTGCAAGGAGATTGCCAAAATGGCATCTCCTGAAGGGCAAGATGCGACTGGTTTTAGCAGGACTCGGGCTCAACCTGTGACCGCTCCAGACCTCCTGGTTTCATGGCTCTTACAGGGACTTTGGTAATAAGCATGCGTTTAATAATAAATAAAAATCCTGACCTAGTTATTTCACTAATCTCATTACTTGCAGGCAGCAGTTCCTTGCTCTCAGTACCCAGACACACCCATAACAAGTAGGATGGATTCAAGCAAGTGACACTATATTCAGAAAAATGTATTAAAATTTTGAGTATTAATATTTTGAGTAACTCACAATCAGTATTTGAACCATATATATTTTTTAAGCATCCTGAGTAACAGAACGGAAATGACTGTCAGTGTATTAAATATGTCAGAAACAACTATTTGATATCCACTATTTATTAGTTCCCACTTGGCTGTTACTCAATCTCACATATCAGACTATCACTAGCGTTGGTGATCGTTAGCCAAGTGCACCAGCAACAGCTCATGAGAATGCAAACCCAAAGCTACCAAAGATGAGCATCTCTGTCAGATAAGAACTCAAGTGTTAGCAGGTTAAAATTGCTATTGAAAATACTAGGCTGGAATGCCAAATCTTGCCACAGGGTTTATTACAGTTGCTGGTTTGCTAGCAGCCCCCCAGTTCCCATTCGAAGTAATCTTAAATAAAAACTCACTAGATCCTTTCAGAGAAGGACTCTAGGTGGGACCGCAGCAAGGACAGGCAGAACTGCTCGGGAACTCTGGATCAGGACTGACAGACAGCACAGGACTGACAGACACCTGGCTGAGCCTGCACCAAAGCCTCCAGACATATTCTGTGTCTTCACAAATACTACACTTGGTAGTCCTTTAGAACATGAAATCAGAAATCCACCATCTGAGCAAGTGTCATGCCTTTGGTGGGTTCAATTTAACAAAAGCACATAAGATTGCCAAAGATGAAAGTGGCTTTGACTGCTGGGAGTTACTGGAACCTCGGGTGCCAGGCCCTGCCAGCACGACAGGGGATAGATTCCTGTAAGCCTGCCTTATGACAGACAGCTGAGGCCAGGAAATAAATCAAGTCTGGCCATTTCTTCATAAGTCACCCACCACAAATTTTGTTTTGCTGAACATGGAAAAAAAATTGTAATAAGTGCAAATAACCAAATACTTAAAAGCATAATAAGTGGGGGAAGAAAGATGCCTCTGAGCTGTCTCAAGCACAATAAAGATCTCCAAACTGGGAATTCTAATCCACAACATTTATTGCTTCACTAATGCCAGCATCAGGAGAACTATATTTAGATCAGCGTGATTAATCAGCCACAGCAGACCCATCTTCACCCCCAGCAGATGCAGCACCTCCAAGGTTTTATTAACCTTTATCTGAGGAACAAATTGGTTTGTTGCATCCATTTATCCTGAAGAAATACTCCCAACAATCTTTAAAGGAACACTATCCTTTCACAGATCATGGACACTTTAAATATATTTCAATAAAAGCTGGTTTCATTTTTGTTTATCACAAGTTTCACTTTCAGACTCCAAGGACTACACATTCGGGTTTTAAGCACCATGTGAGACTGTTTACTTCCTCAAACCTTGCTAGAAGCTTCCCAGCTGCAGTCCCCAGCCCTCGCACGTTAAAAACGCTCACTTCTAGGAAATTACAGCTTTGAGGAGGCTGCCTTGCGTTATGTTGTTTTAAATTACCAAACAGCTGAAAATCTCGAGCAGTTAAAAGTAAAACTAAAAACGTTAAGGAATCCAACATCTTAACCTTTTTTCTTCTTTTTACATTTATGCAGTAAACTAGACAAATGTGTTCAAGCTTCCACCCGCGACTCTAAGAGGAAATGCTCACTTGAAACTGAAAGCTGAGATCCTATACAATCAAGTTTCCTGGGATGGGAGCTTTAAACACCCACGTTGCACTCATGTCAGATACTGCTAACCTAGCTTTTATGCATTTAAATACCAACCCCGCTGCAACAACAAAAAAAACCCAAAACCTGGCAAGCACCCTAATTTTACCATGTGTTCGGCAGTCCATGTGCTACAATGCTGTCGGGTCCTCAAGAAGAAGGAAAGGTAGATGAAGGGGAAGCAGCTGTTCAGTGGGGTGCAGAGAAGGGGTGCGGGTCCCGGAGAGCTGAAGCTCTCACCGTGACCCTTCCGTCCTCGTCACGCAGCTCCCAGGAGGGAACCCCACCCAGCATCTCTTCCCTGAGCTTTCGAGCCCAGGATCAGGACCCTTGTGTTGAGTGAGAACAACAAAGGACATCCCAGACAGCCAAGTGTTTACAGTCCAAGTGTAAACCAAGAGACAACAGAGGTGATGAGATGTTCCTGAATTTCTCCCACACTTTGAATTAAACAGCACTGTTCACTAACAACACTTATTTTCTGCTCTTTTAGAGGTGGAAAAAGAAATTTCTGAATAGTATCTGCATGCAGGAAACAATCACAAATACTTCAGATTTGATTTTTTGAAGGCTAATTGAAGAATGATTAAAACTCAGTATGATTAAAACTAAGAAAAGTTCAAGCAGCTGTTTCCCACTATATCCTTCATCAGTGGATAAAAATAGTCAAGAGCTTTGCTCTGTTTTTGAGGCAACACCTTTTTTTCCTGCTTCCTGTAAATGCCTCTATCGATGCTGAAAAGTTACCAGCAGAGGAAAAACGTACCATCCATCCACCGAGACAGCCAGGTGTTCACTGTTCGAGTAGATGAAGCCAAATTACACCTACCTTCCACTTTTACACCTTATGCAGCACCTCAATTGCCTGAACACATCTCTAGAACAAAAAGATTAATTTAAAAATAGGAACTTGGAGCAAATCACATCCGTGAGACTCGAGCAACCTCAATTTGAGGCAGTTATGTCTCACAGCTATTCGAAAGTTACCTAAAGCCATTCAGCCTTTGTGCCCCAATTTCCCTCTTTGGTTCAGTTCCGAGGTTTTTAGGGAAAGTCTCTTTGCCCTGAGACCTAACAAGTGAACTATTATTATAGGTATTGCATCAATCACAGAAGGTCATTGTGCTAGAGGCAGTTTCTTATGTAAAACTGTTTTCGGTTCAGCAAAGTGGGAGGAGCTGCATTTCACCAAAACTGATCTGATAAGGAAAAAGAGGCAGAGCACTGTTTACTCAGCAGTGTGCTTAAGGCCTTTTGCCTTCGTTTCTAAACAACCGAAAGTAGGCAGTTTAAACCATGCTATGGTCCAATCTTGACTTTTTAATTCTAAATTAGAAACTACAAGCAGCACTCTGATATAATGCAATATGTATTCATTACAGATCACAGCAGTGCTGGAAAGAGTTTACAGTTAAGATTCCCCTACAGACGTGCCTCCCAGACCAAAAAAAGAGTTTGCTCTCCCCGAGCCTAGGAACGCATAGTTGGCACCTCCTCCAGTAGGGAGCAGCTGGGCAGTTGCTACCGTTTCTCATTCCACTCGACACTACCAGCTATTACATTATCCCAAGTTTCTTGTTAAAGAGCAAACTCTCTCAGAACAATTAAAAAGTCACGAAGCTGGGGGTCGCAGCATGTTGCCATTTTCCATTTGGTGACCTTTGTCAAAGATGAGACACACACACACATATATATACAAATGCCTCAAATGCCTCTTTCCCTATTTTTCTCTTTTTTTTTTTCGGTTTAAACCTGCATTTTAACACTCAAAATACTGCTCGCACAAGAAAACGGTTCATTCGACATGTTTTTAAGCAATGCAAACACAATTAAGGACTGTGGAAAGTACCCTAAAACGCAACCAAACAGCAACTGCACAGGAGCACGACACAAAGAGCCGCCCTGCCGCAAAGCCTACAATAACAAGGGAGTTTCTATCCTTGGCTCACAGTTTTGCTCCTTCCTTGCTAATAAAAAGCGTCTCTCACACAACTACACTCCCCGATCACACGCCACGGGTGGGGAAGTGCTGTTTGTACAGTTCCGTTTCGGGGAAGTCAGAAATCATTTCCTTAGAGGTGAGGGGAATAAAAGTAAAAGCAATCTTCCACTTGAGCGAGCAGCTCCCCCCGCACCGAAGCCGGTTACCTGTCTGAGACCCAGGAGGAAAGGCATTCTGCAGGCTCATCCTCCACACCAGCACATGGGAAGGCAGGAATTTAAAGCCCCACAGCGACCATTTCCTCATCTGCTGTGGGCAGCCCGCTCCTCCGATCCTATTTAAACCAGGGCTTCCTCGGCTGGGAATGCTAAGTAAACAGGGTCCTGGGACACTGCACGCACTCGCTGGCTCCCCCTCCTCCTCCTCCCACTCCCTGTGACATATCTCAGACGCAGCCCAGCCGGGGTGTTTGCAAGAGGGAAATGACATCAGGTCGGGCAGTTTTGAAAAAATAACCCAAAAAAAAAAGAAGGGGAGCCAAAGCAGCCCTGAACCTTAAGACAGCTGCTGGATGACACCAGCCTGCGCTGCAAACGGGACCCTGGCAGGGAACCCCGGCAGAGCAGGAGTGCTCTGCTCCCTGCTAACGGGATGCTGCGATGGAGGGGAGGCTGTTAAAAACGTTGGCAGGAGCCGACAGCTCCTCGGTGATGATTAAATCTCACTAGGCAAAAATAGAAATTTCCTCTGTTTCTGAGGAGAAAGCTAAGTTTGATGCTGCTCGCTGAACAGCACTGTAGTCCTAGGAGCCACCGCCACGGTTTCCTGGGGAGCTGGGTAAAGCCTTCACAGATCCAAAGCACTCCCATGCCACCTTCTGCCTGCCACCACGACTCCACTTTTTCTGAGCAACACTTAACAGCACTGTTCAACTCTCAGCCCCTCCTGATAACAGCTGTTCCTTTAAAGAAACAGCAACAACTCCCCTGATTCAGAAGGATCAGGATTGGGCCTCTCCAAGATCATACAGGTGATGGGAAGAGATTTGAATACCCCAATGAAAATGTGAGAAGCCCTGTGGAAAGGTTTCTCATTCTACTTGAGCTCATTTCACATTTTCATGCCAAGGGGCAATTAAGCCTTATAAACAAATTAATCATCTGGTGCCCAGGATGGCATGTCTTGTTTGTCCTCCCCCAAGCAAGGAGTACAGCAAGTTCCACAGCAGTGTAGAAGATGACACTGCAGAAGGTAATCTAAATTTAACTCCCTTTTCTATGTCCACTTTGAAAGTTCAGCAACCTCTTTTTTTCGTGCTTCTCTGTAATCAGCAGCTGTCCTCGTCTGTCCAGGGGGGTGGGGACTAGGACACCATCATCCCTCCCTTATGCCCCAGCAACAGCTCCGGATATTTGAAAGAGGAGCAACTCCCCTGGCTTTTGGCCTTCTTGGCTTTGGAGCTCAACACATTAAAATATATTACAAGGAAAGGAATATACATTTTTTCCATAGTGAGTTCACTGAATGCCTTTTTTGGTAGCAGTTTTAGCAATAATTTCAGTACTCCAGAAGAGAGAAATCACATAAAATTCTTACAAATGCTAATTTGCAAGAGGAGAAAAATAAATTAAGAGGAAGAAAAAAAAAGCTGGACAGACACCCACTCCCCACCCCCAACAGTCAGAGAGCTTGCACCAGTGTCAGAAGAAGACACCCCTTTTGCACAAGCCAAAACTACTCAGTGACCACCGCTGCTGCCTCCTCCCAGCCCAGCCCAGGGTGGTTTCCAAAGCGAGAACCCCACTGTGGGAGTCCTCTACACAATTAGGCTGTGAGACTATACACAAGCACCACTTATTTTTAAACCAACCTAAACTTGCTGTTTAAGGTAAGCACATCTCTAATTTTCCTAAGAGAAAACAGGCACATAAGTAATTTCCTGGAGGATACAAAACATCAGTGTTAACAAGCATCAGCCAGGCAACGGGATTTTCCAGCTTTTGTGCTCTCGGATCTAACAAACTCTCAACCTTTGCTTTTCCAATTCTGTGGACAAACACCAGTGATATAAAAGGGCAGCTTTCTGTTTTAGTAATCTGTTCTATGGCCTCATGCTGGCCTTTGAAACATCCGATTTTGGCTGTTGCTATCCAGAGCCCTGGACAAGGCAGATCCCAGGGCTGAGCCAATGCAGCAGTTTCTAAGTCCCTACTGTCAGAAGGAATCTAACTTTAACCACCCGCCTCTCCCCCAGCACATACTCAAAAGGCAAAGCATCATTCCAGATCTAAGACAAGTTGCGAAGAACTATCGAAGGCAGTAACTTAGCGGAAAAGCGAAGGCATCCTAATTTATGTGTGAATTTAGAAATCCTGGAAAGGCTGACGCAAAAAAGGTAGTTTCCAAGCAGGCATTACCACATTTGACTGCAGCAGAAGCAGCCACCCTCTCTTGCAGTCCCTGAGTGACAGTGGCCAGTAACATGCTCCACAACTCTGCTATAGGCGACTACGGAAAAAATCCTGTAGAGGGACAAAAAAAAAACCAGCTGGACAAGATAGCTCATAAAACCCTAATCAACAAATAACCTTTCCAAAACACCTATGCTCTCTTAATTGTTGCAATTGCTTTGTATATTCCAACTGATATCCTTTTACCCTCTCCTCTTTTTTTTTTTTTTTTTTTAGTTCATAAGTTCTTGCCCCAAAGCTTTGTCTGGCAGCAACAAGTTTTATAGACAGTGGTTGTAAACAAATAGTTTCTTTCATCAGGAATGAATTCACCACCTTCTAATCTGACTTTCTTATTATTAGCAGGTGGGAAGAGAAGTCCCTATCCATCCTCTCACTCATTCATTACTCTGTACCTGTTAGCGATCTTCTTATAAAAGATATCAATCTCCCCTATCCTCTTAATGTAAAATCTTTTCCCGAAGCCCTCAGATGCTCATTGTCCATTTCCAAAACCTTTCTAATTTTCTACAGCTTGGGGGAAACCAGAGCTGAAATAATAATTATTTTAATGAAAGTAAGAGCAGCTTTAAGGCAGACTTAGCATGGGTTTGCTTCCTTTATACAAACCTGGAGTTTAAGATCTGCAAAGGCCACACAAGAGTGTATTTATCTAATATATAATGAACAGAGCTAACACAAGTTTTCACAGTTTCTCAGCAGATGACTCTTAAGGGCTCTGAAAAGTCACGACTGATGTCAGGACAGATTATGGGATCTACATTACTTTGAAAATTTGCTTGTTTAGGCAGCCACCAACCATCCTTTTTAGGTACGTCAGCATGGATCCCACTTTGGAAAAAGAGGGAACAGAGGCCTCTAGATGTTTTTCCTTTGAAAAAGAGGGAATAGAGACCTCTAGGCATTACCAGTCTGTAGTACTGTTCTCCCAAACAGGCCATCTGCCCCAAACATGATGTCAAACAAAGGAAGTTGCTTGACATACCTTCACAAGCCCAACACACAGTGACTTGTGGCCTCAGATATAAGCACAAAACTGAAGTAGATTATAGAATTTGTCTGGTCCATTTTAGAATCACTTTCCATGTTGGGAGATGCTTGCAAGCAGGTTTAGTAATCCAGCAAGGTATAGTATTAATTTTGATACACCCTGAGAAGATAGCCTGACCTTTGGGTGATCCAGTTATGATAACATGATTGTAACAAAAATTGAAATTGTGCATCTCAAATCTGTCACACTTGAAGCACAAGGCTGCTCTCAGGTGCTCCACTATTACAGTTCTAGGCAGGGAGAAGTTCTCAACAGTAAATATGGGTGGTGTGTAATACTCCCTCAATTAAACTTTAATACCATGGTTCTGCAGCTATATGCATACACAGGTTGACTATAAAATTGGAATAATTTTATCTGATAATTCTTCTGTTATTCTTCCAAATTTGCCCCAATGCACCCTGTTATTTTCATGTTGGTAAGAGGAGCATCCCTGAAGCACCAGCTATCCATTTTTGTTAAGTCAGCCCAAAGCCTTGGGTGCCAAGACTGAGACTACACAAATATTGCAGGCACTTGAAATTAAGGTGAAAGAAGCAACCTCAGTGAGAGTTTCTTTTTTTTCCCCCAATCTTGGAGATGGCTCTGGGAACAAAGGGGGGAAAAAAAGGAAAGAAATATACAGAAAGGCATAAAAGCAGATCTCTGTTTCTCTAGAATAAGACAATATCCAGGAACAACAAACTGTATCTGCTTTGACAGCAAATATTCTAAAGGGCTTGCTAGCAAAACCAGGATGAGACACAGGGAGATCACCAGTGCTTGCAGCAGCAATGCAATGCTAGATCTGCCAAGAAACCATTTCTGTCTGGCTACCTGCCCACTTGTCCTTGATCCCTGAAGAGTGAAGGGTGACTTCCCCACCCTAATGACACCGTTACAATAACACAATGATTTTCCAGTATGAGGACCAGGTGTTGTGGGTTCATGTAACATATGGCATTGGCACTGCCTATCAGGAATGGCATCAACAAATTCCAGAGGACCAGCAGCAACAGATCAGCCTAATAACTTCCCAGTACCTACAGGACCTGAGTATCTACTCCATTGCTTAGGGGGCAAGTGGTCCAAAGCAAACCTTTCAGACTTCTTGTGGCTTGTACCACTCTACTGTTTAGGAGTGGGGTAAGTGGGTCCCCCAATTTGTGTGCAGTTCAACTACAAAACAAGAACACTGAAGTCACTTGCATTTACTATTTGTCAGGCCAAACTGACTTAATCATTGTTAGATAGAACAAAGAATAATTACAGGAAAAGACACCATACATGTTTGGAACTGGCTTGTGAGCCAGCACTGCAACTAGTTTGATGGATCAATAAATTTTAATGTTCAGTGAAGCATAAGGGCTTATAGTGGTTAGAATTTGTCTGTGGGCAGGTCCCTTTTCCCCACAGGCTGTCACTTCTCAGTGGTTAGAAGTGCAAAAAACTTCTGCAGCGTAGTAAGTTAAGCAAATAGGGACAGTGCATTTCAACCTCACTACTGTCACCTGTCTTTGTCTCTGAATAACTCGTTAACCAGAGAGGATGAGACTATGCACTTCAAAACATGCTCAGTGTTGCAGAGAACCCCAACAACAGCAGCTCATGCTTCATTCCAGTAAGCTCTCAGTTCCAGTTGAATCCCAAACAGCAAATGTCAGCCAAGCAGACAAGTGCAAATATGTGCCACCTCTCCACCTGAAAGCCACGTGTGAGCCCTGAACCCAAGCAGGGCAAATTGCAGAGGAAGTCACTACCCACTCTGTCACCTTGTATTTCAGTGTATTTCTCTTCACCGCTCCTTTGTGGGTGAAGAAATGCCAACAGTACAGCACTTCTCTTTGCACTTTTGTACAGCAAGCAATCCCTCCTCTGAAGCTGCCTTCTGTATGAAGCTATCCGAAGAAGGGCACTCACGAAAGGGCAGGGAGCAGACAAGGGGTGCTTGTGGAGGACACACCCAAGAGGAGTCCTCTCCAACACCCATCTGACAGAGGAGAAAAAAGCAGCCACATCCAGGCTGTTCCAGAAACTCCTACCCACTCTGCTGTTTAGCTGATGGAAGAGTGGTGGCAATGAAAAGTCTAGGCTCTTCTCAGACCAGAACAGTTTTTCCTAAGTGTAGCTTGAAATTTCCAGCTCTCAGTGACATTGTTCCCATTGCTTCCTCATGGAGGAGGAAATGATAGCCACAGGTCCAAGCACACTTTTCTTCACAGCCACAGAGTTGTGGCCATCCCAGTGCAACTGACAAAAGACTACATGAATCATCTACATTTGTATGACCACTGTTTTGATACCCAGGCCTTCTGGTCAAGCCCAGGGGTCTTAAAAAGCTTCAAAGTCCTTCTCCACTGAGACAGAGGGGGACTAAAGGGTTGAAAATGCCCTACTGAGAAGTGATGCTATCTGCTTCAGTGGAGATAGGGTCAATGCTGCCCCTTTAGCATTCCCAGGTTTTTGGGCACCTGAGATGCCCAAATGAAGATGCCGGGCTTCAGTTTCAGTCTAGAGTGGGTAATGAAGTCACTGGAAAGCCTACTCAGCTTTCTCTAAGACTGCAGGGAGAGGGAGAAGGAGGAGGAGTGGAGAGTTCAGCTGTTAAATGACAAGACTGTCTCCAGGAGGACTAGTGTATCCGGGGTGGTACAGGGACACCAGCTTGGCTCCTTGCTTTTTGGCACTAGAGCTCTTGTCTTCCTGATGCCCATGTATGCAAACAGGACTTTGGTAACGGCTCAAGAGGAGACGATCTGCTCCAGACAGGGCAGAAGGCAGAGTCTGCAGACAGTAACAGGATCCCCCAAATGTGGAATCAAGACGGTAAGCGTCTGTTCTAGTTTTAGTGTCTGGCACCATGTGGGTACCAAAAATACAGCCTGTGTGTGTCCTTTGGTCACATCATCAGAGGAGACAGCATTGTCCTGAAGCTGCTTACCAGCACAACCTTGATGGAGATCTTGGATGCCCTACTCTTAGAAGTGCTATTTGATTTCTCTACAAATGACAGCAACTCACTATTTTTAGTGCTCATCTCATGTCTGCTTGGCATTTCCCTTGGGCCTTACCCTTGTTTCACAGCATTGGTGCCAGCTCCCACGAAGCGGTTTTTTTATGCCAGAGGGGCTGATGCCAAGTCTGTCTGTGTTGATGCCAAAATGGCAGCTGGCTTTATTGTTGAGACAGGATTTGCCAAAGCTAACAACACTAGTGCTGGGGTGACTAGCATTGACTTTAAGGTTTTCATCTTCCTTATTCTTCTGTGCCTCTAGATTCCATGGGCTAATGCTGCTGTAAATGATCTTCTGGGGTCCTAGGAGACGGATTTTTTCATCAACAGGCAAGTACACAGCAGACAATCTTAACTTACACGTCCTCAAAGACAAATATACCTTTATACATGGAGCAGTTATCTGGCACTGCCACTGCTGGGCTCAACTACATAGGGCAAGGCCTGCTGCAGATCAGGCAGGGCTTGAACTCTCTCTCTCTCTTGAGCCTGCAAATGTGTTTATAAAGAACCTACCACAAAGCCAGAGAATCTATTGAAGATAAGGGTGGTGACATGGTATTTCATCACCAAGATATACCTAAGACAGAAGTCTGGAGGAAAAGAGGGTCAGGAATCAGCCAAATTGCATCACAGCACCGTAAGGAAGAAGACAAAATCCAAGAAAAGTCATGGCCTTTTGCCCCTTTTTCACTCTTGCAAGTGCTGCTGTGTGAAAAGCCACTTTCAGATAAAATCCAGTCTCACACTGAGGCACGTTGATCATTGGAAACAGCCAGAGAGATATGAATAGATAGCACATAATCACACATGTGCAGATGCATGTAATTTGAAGTGATGGTATTCCTGCAAATTACGAAGTAATTTAATGTTACCCTCTGCTGCTTTTCTTATAAACCTAAAAAACCACACCTTGTTCAGAAACAGTGGTGTCAAATGGGCACCCGATTGCCCAGAGATGCTCAGCTCTTGCTTCAGGAACGGTGTAGTTGGTTAACCTGACAGGAGGTGACAATTTAAAAGGCTTTCTCATCACATAAGACTTTGCCAGGGGCATCTGTTATGTGTACAGCCTGGTCAGATCCTTCTGAAGTTTGTTGGTCTTTCCTGAGCTTAAGTTTACATCTTGAAGAAATTTAGGAAAGCCCCCAAAATCCCAGCAGTCTTGTTTTCTACAGCTCGTTTTACAAGAAAGAGGTTCTTTTATTGGATTCTGAGAATTAAGTTTTTGTTTCTAGCAGAATAGCACTTCTATATGGCCCTTACCCTTCTTCAAAGGAACAGATTTTCTGGGAAATCCTTTAGGGAAAAAAAGACATCAGCAGCTACCTCGTTCTGAGCACACTGCTGGATATTATGATTTGGTAATGTTACACAGCAGATCAGTATCACATAGATTATACTGAGGAAGACATCCTCAAGTTGTCCCGTATATACTCTCAAGCACTTTCGTACTATTATCCCTGAACTCTTCACTCCAGGCCCTGCTGTGGCACCTACCTCCCCATCAATAAGAGAATTCTGGGTTGCACAAATGACTGGGATTGCGACACTCAAACCACAAACAACTGGCTTAACCAAATCATCTTCTTCTTAGAAAATACGTGTGGATCACAATATGGTATTCCCAAAACTAAAACTCTGTCCATTAACCCAATGGGCTGTGCAGTAACTAGAGTTTTACAGGATTTCCATTATCTAGCAGGAGCATAAACTCCCCTGTACTGCTACAGGTAGTGTGAGGCTTGGAGTTTGTGGCACAAGCATGAGGAAAGCCCCTCCACATGGCATGGTCTGACTAGCAAAAAGACAGGAAAACTTCTCTTCCAAAGCAAAGGGCACTGAAGATCTCACACACACAGACATATATATACACACACACACACATATACCTTCATAAAACCAAAACAAAGAATGAAAGAAAACCACAAGTTTAACCATTAAGAAAGCTCAGTACCAGAAGCGTTTAAAAGATCACAACACAACAGTATTAAAGACATCACTTTTAAATCCCCAGACAAAACTTTATTGAGAGCTATCAAATCTTAACCTCCACAGTTAAAAACTTCTTTAAACATACAACTTTAGGGAAAAAACACTTCAGAAAACCTCATCTTAAGATATCTTTAAGTACTTGGAAGAAAAAAATGAGTAAACAAAAATAAATATTATACCAGCATTGTGTATGGTTAAGTGCAGTATCAAGCTGAGTTTACCCATATCTGTGAAAGAGCAGAAAAGATCAAGACCTTAAAGCCTAATCTCTCCCATTACATTACTGGCTCTTGCTTTGGCCCATACCTTTACAAGGAAGACAAGAAAAGCTCCCCAAGAGGCCATGCACTTCTCTACTCTGCCAACCGGAGGAGAGGTTTTGAGACTGCCTCAAACAGAAGGGCCCTCAGAAAAGCATTATCTACATAAACCAGAGCTCACAAACACAGGTTTCCAGGTACAGATGAAGTTGGTTTGATCCAAGCATACAGAGCAAAAAATGCAATGCCTCCCATCACCAGCTCCATCATCCTGCTGCATTTTTGCTCTCAGCAGCTATTTTCCCTAACCATAAAATGTGGATACCTGCCTGAAGGTTGTTTGAGATATTACAACCATTGGACTCTGAATACAACTAATTGTTATTCCTTCTATGCCTTGCAGAACTGCCACCAGTTACCCAAATACTTCCCGTTGGGCTCATCTGGAGGCTGCCCTGGGAGAGCCCACGGTTATGTAAGGAACAGGCAGCTGGGAGGAAGGGATGTCCGAGTGTCGTGTTTCAGCTTTGGCTCTGGCATTGCGCAGTTTGCACTTTGCTTAAGCATTAAAAGCACTGGTGGCACCTCGAATCACAGCCAGTTTCTAAGTTTCAGGGACATACCTGCTGGCCAGGCGGCTTTGTCCCCTCAAGGGCAGATACCTCCAACACCCTGTGGTCTCACTCCCCTACCTTCCTGGTATCTGTAGGATTTTCCCTTAGGTATATGCATAACGTGTGCTCCCCTTGCATGCATAAGCATGCCTATTTCATACAGTGCCCAGTCATTAAAAACTTAGTTTTATTTTGGGAAGAAATGCTGATAACCGTAGCCTGCCTTTATGAGTATTATCTTATCCCAACTGCTAAAATTTCCATTAGTGCTTGTTATTCCACTGGCAGATAAAGCAAACACTCCCCTGGCTGTGCAGGGCTGAAGGAGGACAGGGTGACCCACATGGCTTTACCTCTTTCACACGTTTCTCTGCAGCAAGGTTGCAGGCTGCAGGAAGGAGAGAAGGCCAAGCACTCGCCTTCTCCTTGCTCAGGTCTGGCTCCCAGACGTGCGCCTGCTCTAGATCACAAAACCAGCGACCTCTTATTTCTGGCAACCATTGCTTTCTTTTGAATTCTCCTATAGCATAAACCAAATAGTTCATATGCATCTGTATAAACAAATCAAAACTTCATTGACATCCTACCTTTTTACAGGAAATTAACTGGTGCTAATTAGCATGACTACAGTAAAACAATAAATTTAAAGAAAAAAAAATAGAAAATCACCCCAAACCCCCAAACTGTCAAAAGCCAGTGCACTTTCTTTTTCAAAAGGTGAACAATATACATGTCATCCTCAGCACTCAGAAAGCTCAAAGACTTGTGGGTGACTGTTGAATGAAGAAACTCTAAAGTAAGGAAATATTTTCTGTTTTTAGAAATACTCACTTCTGACACATCGCAGGCTTCTACGGTAATATTTTTCCCCTGAAGGATGTAGTTTGGGGAGTGGGAATTCTGAACATCTCCTTTGGAAAACAAGGACCAACCCCCCTTTCCTGGAAACAAGTGAGAAAACTGCCCACCAATTTAATTTCAGAGACCCAACCTGCACCTTGTAAAGTCATCAGACCACTGAAAGAAAAATCTTCCAGGTAAAAATACATAAGGAACTTAGGGACAGACAGCAACATTTGTTGAGCAGGATTTAATTACGGATTTAATTATAGACTGGCCATCAGACTGTCCCCCTTTCAGCACTTGTTCCTTAATACAGGCTTCAAAAGTCAGGGCTGTTTGAAAATGAAAGATGCAAACCCAGAGGCACCAGGCTGTCAAACTGCTCTGGGAATGATTCACTGCACCCAAAGCATCAACATTTCTCTAACCTACTCTTATAAGATGACTGAAATCACTGGTGTCCCCACTGCCTCAACAGGCCACGTGCTCCTGTGCTCGATGCCCTTTAAAAATTAGGATTTTTTTTTTCCATTAATATTAACTCAGGCCTTAGTGCAAGATAAGGCAGTAATTTCTTCTCCACTGAAAACAAGACAACTGATCATAGTGAGCTTCTTAACTTAGCTCACCTGGAAAATTGTTCCATTCCTCTATAAGCTGCTTTTAGAAGACAAATGAAGTCTTTTTCCTAGACTACGAGGATTAAATCATGGTTTTACTGGTGTTCTCAGTCTGAAACTTAAACTCATCTTAAAATGTGAGATCCTAAATGGTGCACATCACTTACTACCGTGGAGTATTACAAAGTACCTGTATAGGACACTTCTGTTACTACATCACTAAAGATTTGGTGGGTTTCTTTTTCCTGAAAGAACTGCACCCAATTTTTGATCCAAAATCCCAGGCTATTTGACATTTTCCATCCACTAAGTACTCTGCATTTTTCCCCTCAGGAAAAGTAAAATAGGCTTCGGGCTATTTCTTCAAGTTGTTCTGTCTTAAAAAACACAGACAACCCTCCATCTGCATCTCAAGGGCTTTCTCTTTGTCTCCCAAGCTGTTGGCATAGAGGCAAAACAAACCCCACCAGGATCCCAGTCACCACCACAGACTACTCCTTAGCATATATTCATGACTTAACGGACCCACCCTATTACTATTTGATCCTGAACACAGATCCCTACTCGGCATCCCATAACCAATGTGCTGCCTCACTCAGGCGGGGCTGTAAAACATTCACTGCATTAACCAAATTAATTCATCAGCCCACCCCACTCACCCCCACCCCCACCCTGAGGTTGTTCCTGATAAATCCACACTGCTCATTTCCTATTGCCTTAGAGATGCTTATAAAACCTTCAGGGATTTATTCTAGAAAATAAATCTTTAAATACTAATAAATACTTTACTAGAGACTGCAGCGCTTCACTAGTTTCTAACTTTTTCTTACTATTTTTCCTTTAACCTGACCCCTTTCCATTTAATATTTATTTTAATGTGTGTAGATTTATAACCGGGAGTTTGTGCACTTTGTTTTTTTCCCCTCCAGAACCAAAACAACAGCAAACCCTTTCAGTCTATATCAGTTACTGAGTTACTGTTCACTCACTTCCCTCCTTAAATTTTAGATCAAAACCTTTTTTCTTCTTTTTATTTTATATCAGCACTGTTTGCAAAACCTTTTCCTTAGCCTTTGTGTGTTCCTTGCTAGCTGCAATACATTTTTTAAACCAAAGGTGAATTATACAAACAGTAAAATCTTTACTGTCCCTTCAGTTTTAGATGACTGAATTTAGTAGATTGTTTTAAGATCAGCAAAAAAATCATGAAGATAGTAATAAATTTCAGGATCCCTTTAAAATTCAGGTCTGCCATGAGAAAGAAAAAGTTAAGAATTTTTAACACATATACCCCGTTTGTGGAAAGGATTCAGCATACACTGACAGCATGGCTTTATCTTTTAGTGTCAGCACACAGTGGACTATTTATTGCAGTCTGAGCTCACACTGAGTTGAAGTTGCCATAAGGAAAAGCAAGTGACTGTCAAAAATGTCCTAAAATTCTTGGGAAATGCAAAGCAAAGCAAAATCAGCTAAAGCAATCTTTTGTAAATGTAAAGACTTATTACAGAACCAGTGGCATTCAGTGTGTCCACCATGCACCAAGAGAGATCCTCAGAGATGCCTGAAGGATTCAAGTTGGAACCAGATCCGTAACAGAGATGAATCAACCAGCTTTGCTGCCAGACAAAGCATGCTGGACAAGGTTTAATTCTCTAACATGCAACTAGTGTATGCCTGAGCTGTGCAGTTAGAGAAAAGTCTTTGAGCTATTATTATGCTCTGCAGTCGTGTAGCTCAGCACAGCTGAGCCTCTGTACTTCTCCTTTCAAGGCAGGCTCGAGGAAGCGCAACCCCGCTGCTTCCTCATTAGTGTGAGGCACTGCTGTCAAATTGTCTGCAGCAGCTTTCAAACTACCCCAGGGACAGCCAGACCTCCAAAACCTCAACACACTCATGGAAAATGCTCCTTCCTAAACTCCCCAAGAGCAGAAAGATGCACCATGGTTCCTACAGTCTATAAACTGCAACTAGCTCACGAGTGTCTGCCGTTCACAGTAGCTCTCAACAGATTCCCGTTCAGGTCCTCCACTGTTTGCCTCTCATTTATACAACCTGGAAGAAATTTTGATGCACACAGATGCCAAAGATGTCCCTTGTGAGTTGCATCCTTAGGTATGAGAAATGCCACATAAGTCATGGGTTTGACTGAGAGCCCAGAACTTGCTGTAATGTGGTAGCTCTGCCACAGTCATCCTGCCAGGTCTATAAATCCCAATATTTCACAAAGTAACAGTGGAATCTGAAATAAGATTATAGTTTCTGAAGGACAAGCTGGTGATCTGGAGGTTTAGTTTTATTTCAGAGCGTTGCCCTAGGTCAGTTGACCACACAAGCAAGGAGCACAGGCACACAGGCTGCTGCTGTACCACTGCAGATGGCAAGCATTCAGTATCGGCAGTAAATGCTAATGCCAGAACAAAAGACAAGACCATTTTCCCAAGTACAACAGAGGCCTCCACCCCCCAGATCCAGTTTTACTTGGATTGTGTATAGGACTAAACAGCCACTTTTTCACAGTAGACACAGTTTTATTCTTGGCAAAAAGAAATACATGGTGGGGCATCTTCAAGAAAGGTCAAGAACTCCTCTCTATATTCCCTTAAGACTTACTAAGAATTAACAGAAATTAAAGAACTCCTCTCTCTATTCAACAGCACAGATTCAGACGTTCTGTCAAGATCTGAACACTTCTACCATGTTTTTTCCCAACACAGCCTGGGACTCAAAAGCATTCTTGAACACGAAGGTTCATATAAACTTACCAAATTAGAGTCAGAAAGATTTTCAAATGTAATCTACAACCCAGCCAGTCAGCAAAAAATATGAAAATCTGACGGCTAAAAGAAAGGGCACTACCATGTATATCCCCCCCCCCATATAAACACTCTGAGAACAGCATCAAATTTGTTTAGCAATAATTTCTTCATTTGACAGTTGATCTTTAGTGATCTAGGAAGCCATGGATAAACCTCAAGACTGAGAATGTTTTTGGTCCATATTCTCATTTCTCCCCAGGGAATTTTGATCTTCAGAGGAATATTAACATGAAGTATGTAAAACATTTTGTGGACTGTTTATAACCTAGTGACTCCAAATGTAACCTTAGATGCCATTCTGCAGACTTAGTCATATTCAGCAATTTGAGCAGAGGGAGAATGCTAGAGCCTCTTGGGCAGATCACTTTTATTGCTCTTTTAGCTTTGTTCAAGCAATTTCACATAATATAGTTATCTTAGACTGGTATCAGCAAAACACTGCTCAGAATCAAGCTGACATAAAACTCATGGTTGCATTATTAAGTAGTAAAATCATTCCAAGGACTTGTGTTTGGGAATGTCTGTTCACATATACAGCCAAATCTGAAAATCCAGCTTCAGTTCTTACTTAAACATTACTTAATGGTAATGTTAAAAATGGCGTTATTCTGGAAAAGAGATTTTGAAATAAATGCTCTAATCCTCCAATAAAAGACAAACGTGAAAAGCATATGGTTCCCACTGGGTACACTTATTACAAATGGAGTTTCCTTTCTGGAAATTCAATATATAGTTGCTAAATGAAAACAAAACATCTCTTATGGCTTCACAATTAGAATTTAAAAAGCCAGATGCTGTGTAGGAATTACTGTTTTCTTCACAACGTTAGTTTACCCAGTTATACATCCTGAAGGCTAAAAAAGAGTATTTAAGGAGGAAAGAGTGTTACAATCTGTGAAGTTAATATTTGTGTTAAAAATACTAATGGAAAAATCTAGCTGTTTGCTTTCCAGAAGCCACTCTTTGGTCTCTTCTATTTTTCAAATTAGAAGTGGCCTTTGCAGAATTATAAATAAAACACTGAAAGCTCCATGTGACTTTCCCATATGTAGTTTTTCAACAGCCAAGTAATTTCCCCTATCCCATCCCCACTGTTTGCATACCAAGGCTATGTTTGCCAAGTTTGAAGTAGAGAATTTTTAAGCCAAATTTGT
Source organism: Chiroxiphia lanceolata (assembly GCF_009829145.1). NCBI lineage: Eukaryota > Metazoa > Chordata > Aves > Passeriformes > Pipridae > Chiroxiphia > Chiroxiphia lanceolata. The sequence continues at coordinate 13,363,943 of NC_045644.1, forward strand.
AAAGCCAAGAAGATAAAGATTTTGTTAATATCCTTTGATCAGAGATAAACCTCCTAAAAAGAGGTAAACTGTGGAGAAAAGCATAGGGAAAAAAAAAGACTATGTTTTGCCATCAATTTACAAGGACTATCACTGTGTCAGTATAGAATATGTACAAAATGCTAAGCATGCCAACATTAGCTTTTCTGAGTTTTTGAGAGCCATATATGTAGCCATCCCACTTCTGCCCATGTTTGAGACAGGAATTCTTCATTCATTAAACAAACAAACAGACCTAACCTGAAAAGTGGACGACTTAAGAGAACATCTCAGTTTTATTCCTCCAGGGCTACTGGCAGATTGCAGCAGACAGAAGGATTTCCCTGTCTGCTGCTTTCCTGGTTGCCTTCATTCCCACTACAATATCCAAATGTCTGAAAGCTCAACATCCAAATGGCTCCCCATGCTATGCATCACATCCAAAAAGCTTGTGGAGGTGACTTAAAACCAGGCCTCCAGCTTTCTGAAGCACCTATAAGGAGCAACACAGCAGGTAATTCTGAGCGAAAAGGAGACAAGCAGGCAAGGCTGAAGCACATGTACCAGGACAACAGAAAGGATTGCCTGCCAGAGGAGAAAGCAGAGGACAAAGTACAGAGCTGGACATCACCTGAACAAGTAGGGCAGCCCAACAGGGAAGACAAGAAAGTCACCTGCCATACAGCATTAAGACTGCCACATTAGATTGAATGCCAGAAAGCCAAAGTCAGATTTATCCTTCCCGGAACACTGAAGTATCTCTTTTCCAGTCTAAGCTGCAGCACAGCATTCATTCCTACTGACCTCACTTTTCCCCTTGGATGAGGAACACACCCAGGGTACTATCTTGATCAATGCAATTACAAAAGGTTGTTCCTTACAAGCAACAGTTCAATAAAGCACATCTGGCAGCATGACAAAAAGCTGCACAGGGACACCTTGAAATTCTCATGTTTGATTCGACCTACATCAAATCCTACTGGTATCTAAATACTCTGTCACCAGGAGCGGAGGAGCTGTGGGTGACAGCCTGCAGCTTCACTCCATGCTGTGTCACAAGAGCCGAGAGCCAAGACTTACATGAAGACACGGCACACACACCAAAGGGGATGGAAAAGCCTGCTCCACCCTCATGAAGGAAGGTGTTCTCTGGTCCTACTTACAGCCTGAAAAGCGAGGGGAAAGAGGTTCTGTCTTTATTCTTTGCAGTCTTGTTCAGCCGTGCTCGACGCCTGCACTCCTCCTAAGTTTATGGTTACTTCCTGTTGACAAATATGTTCTTCTGCAATCTATTTCATCTATTTTCAAAAAGACAGATAACACATTTTTTAACATTAGCCAGTTGTTTGGTTGGTTGGTTTTTTTGCAAGACAAGTTATGGCCTCTATATAACACAGAACTAGGACTCCAAATAACTAGTGGTCTATTCTCAAACTATACCAGCTTCATGTTTGGCAAAGTCACTGTTTTCTAGTCTTTCCTTTTCCACCAGTAGAATAACAGAATTTACTATATCCAAAATAGAGTAAGTAATTAATGTTTATAGATAACACCTCTTAATTCACACTATGGAAAAGATTTAACATTTGATTTTTCATTTGACATTTTTCATGCCAGTTCAATGTATTAATGTTTGTATATGTACTGACAACTATCAGAATTCTTAAAAGATCACAGGTTTCAGAAATGGACATTCCATGATTTAGTTATTTGCATGTAATAAGCGAAAACCAATACAAGGTCATCCTGTTTGTGAAAACTAGTAATTGTTGATGATGACCATATTTTTAGGGCCAATCTTTGGAGAACTGTCAGTAAAAAGAAGCACCTTCCTTTTATTTACCCTGACCTACATCAAATATCTATATTAAAAATAAATTAAAAAAATCAAGACAACTGTGTTTTCTTTTACTCTTCCAAAATAACAAGGAGACTGAAAGCATAATTCACTCTAATAATTTTCTGTAAAGGAAGATTTCATTGTTAACTATAGTAAGTAAACACCAGATTTAAATTTTCCCCTGCAACTTGCCAATCTTTACATGAGTCAGCTTACAAAAAAAAAAAAAGGTTTCCTTTCTACTTCAGTAACTTTCCTCTTTTAGTCTCCAGCAAAAAGTTGGATAATAATTTAGAAAGATTCCTAGCTATGCATCGGTTCTGGCTGAAATCAGTTACAAACCCAAAAGCAATCAACCAAAATACAGGCAGAAATTGTTTACTGGTTGGTATTCCTTTGCTAAGCTAGAACTTCAATAGTGCCTTTATAAAGTAAATCAGCATCAAAAGAGAGGCAAAACTATGTGCTCAATACTTCTGATATACTTGATTGTAACAGAATATCTTAAGGTTAGGAAATCATAAATATATTGCCAAGAGTCTCTGAGATAACTGGCAAATAAATGGCATCAGGATTGAAAATGAATAATCTCATAATTTCTCCCAAAGGGTCAAAAACTCAGACCTCCACATGACCGAAGACTCTGTAAAGAGTATATACATATGAAAACAAACTTTTAAGACCCACAGGACTGGAATCCACATCACTAAGTGCCACAGTGATAACACAAGTTTTACGGGCAATATTTTTTTTCATTACATTAAATATCTAATTTCCATGTCTCCACACCTCATAATCCACTTTTTGTACCTCAAAATACTGACAAAAGTCACCAGTGATCTGCCACAGCATGAGATGCATGGGAAGCTCTACAACAGCCTCTGGGATAGGGAAGCCAGCTCAGATCCTAATTTCTCAACTCAGGAGCACAAAGAAAAGAACACTTGTACCGGCTTTCACATCTCTTTTCTTCACATCTTGACGTCTCTGCTAACAGATTCTAACAACCAGGACACCAGAATTCATACTTCAGCATCTTCAACTTCTTTCCTGAAGGACTCCAGCTATTGATTCCTGATAACGCTGCCAAGCTGGTCCCTGAAACAAGCCAGAGAGCGCTCAGGAAACATTCCGGAAAAGGTTGAAAGTAAGAGGCGGTTGCAGGCAGATCCCAGCACACAAGAGGTCAAACCCTGACTGCAGGGATTTGCAAGGCTTTCCATATCCCAACAGATCTCAAAGAGATTGCAAGGATTTCCCAACTTTAGAATAAAAAAAAATCAACAAGGAGGAACTGTGAAGGTGCAAAAGCCCATGAGGCTGAGCTGAACCATTTCCAGCTCTCTGTAGACTGGAGAATGTACAGTCCAAAGCCTTTTTGCAAGTAGTAGGTGACTAGATGACAAGTACTATACTGAAGTCCACATTTCTTGACCAGAAACCTGAGTTTAAGGGTCAGATTTAGCAGTGAAGCTTTATGCAAAGATTCTGATGTGAATATTAGAAGAAATAAGAAAGAAAGGGAAAAAACAAAAAAAAACCCCCAAAAAACCAACCCCACCAGTCAACCAACTATCATTATTTAGAAGAGCAGCTGCCTGGAAGGATTTCAGAAGTACTTGGTCCAAAACTGTTTCAGTTGCCATTCAAAACACTCTCCCACTGCATTTCCAATTTCATCATCTCTTTGCCTTCAAAGTCTGTGTCCTCCTATACTTTCTTCAAAGGCTCTTGCAATTTAAAAGTCATAGGAAAGCACATTAAAAGTACCAGACTCGACTAAATGCATCAACTCCTCTGCAACCTTTACTCCTTCTAAAGCATCACGTGTGCTTACAAGCATGTACAGATACTAACACAAGTGAAATGGGATTTTCTGCTATAGAAAATACTGCTTCTAGTCTTTTATTTTCCACTTGAACCGTAATTCTGAATAGGAAATGCTCCAACTTTAGTTTAAGCAACTAAACATAAATCCTGATGAAAGGCGTTAGGTGTATAAAAATGCCCATTACCACTTTGGACTAGATTTGAACCGGTGACCTAATCATGTGACCCTCAGTAGTTCTTTAACTATCTGTGATCACAGAGATTTGCATCAGCAAATACTTAAATCCCAGGAGATGATACTTCCTTAGGAAGAAAAAAATGTTAGATAAATGAAATCTTCAGAAATAAAAGATTCTAGATTTGTGTAGTTTTAACAAGCAAGAAAATACAGGTAACAGTCACCTGATTCCTTTGAGTTTCTAGAAGATCCTTCTATTACAAGTACACAACACACAAGTTTGTACCAAAAGCCAGTACTTGCAAGGCTCAGCATTCACTACTAGACAGGGGTAAACACAGCAAGCCCCAAGAGTCTCCCTCATGGCTTTAGAAATTTACTAAAAATCATGACACATTTTGTATAGAAATGCACAAATAGTTCCACTTTCAGTCAATGTATTAAAAACTAAGATTTTCACGATCTGTTCAACTGCATCACACCAAATATGCAGAACCTGGCATCATAACATTTACCCTTCCAGAACTATTCAGGCTCTTTGCAATCCAGGAGCCTTCCATCAATATCCCGGTGCTATGGCTGTGGAGGTAGGTGGAGGTCCCAATGAGGCAAGCACATGTTTTTTACCTGGTTTCAGATAGGCATCAGCTGAAAGCAGCTATCAAGTTTCCTCTTGAAGTGAAGCATCCTCTAATATTTTATTTGGTTGTAAAAATTTCACAATGGTACATCTGCCAGCGAGGCAGACAGAGCCAAAAGCACAGTTAACAATTCCCAGCAGAGGGCAGATCCTGTTTAACGTATTTCAAGAAGTACTGCACATATGCAGGTGCTCCATTTCATTGGAGAGTCTCCACACAAAGAAATCTCCTGATCAATACCAATACCTATAATTTCTCTGATGAAAAATAATACTCCCCTGAATAGCCATCAGCCCCTCTCCCCATCACATAAGCAAATTCAGCCACAAGTGTGACCAATCCTACAAAAAGGCTCTTGAGAAGAAGCATCCGTACAAACAGCTATGTGCCTGCTGGGGAATGGAAGTCCTTTTCCTGGGTTTGTTTTGGAACTACAGATGTACTTCAGCTGCCCTACACTTATTCAACCACCCCAAACATACCAGCCAAAAATGTTACGCCATCCACATGAAGACAGTCACGTTCTCCAGTTGGCATCTAAGAGGAGTGCAACTTAGGACTTGCCAAGAATTGCTTATCATGGTTAATTTTTACAATATCACATGTAGCATTAAAATAGCTTCACGAAAGGAAAGAAAAATGTAATATAAATTACAAAGGCAGGTGATAAATCTTCTGCCTGTAAGGATAAGCAACCTGGTTTCATAAAAATGCTTCCGATTAACCCTTCTGCAGCTTCAAAAAGATACAATCTCTGTTGTTCCTAAGCACATCTGCCAGAGCTTGCCAAGGAAAGCATGAGCAACCAGCTTCAAAGGCAGGATGACGTACCTACAGCAGTAAACCCTAATCCTTGCTGGGGAAACCACGCAACTGAACTTAGTCATAGAGAATGGGATTAGAAACTTTAAAACAAAACAAGGCGTTGAAAGAATTAGCAGTCATACCAAGATCATGTAGAAAACATTGAGCAACATTTAAAAACAACTTTCGTCAGGGCCGATAAAGAGGAGAGTAAGACTAACAACTCGCACAGGAAACCTTTAGAGGATCGGGATAGGAACAGGATATCTGTGTCAGCCTAAAACCTTACACGCTGTCACTGGAAGGTGGCTTGGCAAAGAGTGGAGGTGCCAGAGAACACCACAGTCACCCCTAGAAATTCAAGGACATGGACTCCTAGAAAAAAGTTTCTGTGATTTGACCATAGGAAACGTGACATAGATTGAAGCAGACAATGCTTTGACGATCAAAGCGACTGCTCACGTGCAGGGGCAGAGGGAGAGTCTGTGGGAAGCGATTTGGGAAGCACAGCATTATTCTTTCCACAGTTCATAATGTCAGGCAAACACATATATACAAGAATGCTGCAACTGCTCAAGTGACCGTCTCCACTAGCGTCATGCACATGGCAGAAATGCAGAGGTCAGGATTTCTGAGGCACTTCCCCAAGGAGACAGTTAATGTGACTTTCTGAAGTTCCCCACGTTTCTTGCACTGTAATTTCCTGGACAACAGCATCGCATATTTTCCAATGCCCAGACCTAACCCAAATTACATGTTTACACAACCCACATGAAATTCAGGTTTTGATCGATGTGTGTTTTCATTTTTGGACAAGAGCTGATTTTCTAACTTAAGACAATCTTTCTAAAATAAACCATGTCTGCATGTAAGGTCAGGGTGCCTAGAGAGTTCCTAAAACAACAATTAGTTTAAGTGAGCTTCCCCGACCTTCTCACTGCCAAGTAAGCTTCATTAGCAAGTACCAAGTATTCAAATCCTGATCACATCAACAGATAAAATAAAGAGAACACAAAGACTTGAATCAGGAAAAGGAAGGCAGTGGCAGGAACAAAGTAGACAAGCAAGGAGAGAAAAGAATACCTTGAGAAAAAAAGGCAGACCATCATGATCTAAGTGCTGATTAAATCTGCTCCTGAACATATGAATATGACCATAAGGCACAAGTCCAGTCTAGTACAGAAAGCATATTCCCCCTTTGATCATTCCCTGGTGTGGATGGAAACCCACTGGGGCTTGAAGAGATATCAAGTCTTTGAGAGATGAATATCTAACATAGCATACGGAGGGTGAATGGAAGTAAAAGTAAGTTTCCACCCCTTCTACTGGGGCCCAGGACTATCAGTTCCATTTAATGAAGTCAGAGTGCTCAGATTTCAGTCATCTCTCTCTGCTTTCTCTTTCCCAGTCAACAGTCTCTTCTTTCCTCGATATCAGGCTCTTCTTTCCTTTTAGAAAGGCCTCCATGCCTCCCTCTCCCCATAGTGAAAACAGGACAAGAGAGATACCAGGTACCACAGCTTACATGCAGTTCTTCATGCCAAGCAGTACAGCACAGGGTTGTCCAAATTCATGGCAAGAGCAGAAGGGCTGCATGGTCTTTCATTTACAGTTGATACTGCCGTGTGAGTCTTTTCTCCCTTGCAGTCTCACAGGTCCCAGCAGAGCCCTGCAGAAGAGTGACCTTGCAGCAACAACCAACCATACAATATGAGGAAGGATTTGGAACCAGGCAGCTCCCAAACCAAAGGTTGCCGTAGGTTTGAGTGGAGAAGTCTGGAAACTGCTTATCTAGAGTCTCTGCAGGGAAAGCGTAAGGACACTCAAGGATCACCCTGTAGAGCCCCTCTGAAACCTCAAAGGTGACCAGACCTGCACATGAACCCAGAAAAACTATGCAAAAATTCAGCTTCCACCAGCAGCAGTATCCTGAACAATAGCAGAGCCTCTTTGCTAAGACTGGACAAAAAAATAAAAGAAAGGGAAGATAGGACATTTTACAGTCTGCTCAGCCTCTTGAAAAATGAAAGCAACGAGGGTTTTTTTGTTTGTTTGGGTTTTTTTTTGTTTTGTTTTTTGTTTAAGTCCTTGCTTAGAAGTTATGGGAGTAAACAACTCCTAGCTTTCCTTCCATATTTAGGCCGAGACTTTTTGAGTATTTCCAGTGTTGCGAAACAGAACACAGAAGAAAGCAAATCTACTTCTACACAGAAGTGCCAAACAGAAAAAAATAAGCCACAAAAGTTTGTATAAATACATGCACATCCCTAAAAACAGATGCACCTATCAAAGCATTGTTTAAAGTTTGTCTAACTGAACTCTCTGTACTTGCTGTTAAGAACAATTTTACTCAAAATAATAACCAGGATTCAGACCAAGTAAGAAATAATGAACTTGGGTTTAATTGGTTTGCGAGAAACCCAATTTACAAATGCAGCCCTTAGCCAGCTATTGAATATACAAGTTGACTGAGCCCAGAAGGCACTGTGATGAGTGGCTTAAGTGGAGGCACCCTACACCCACCAACATTCCTGCTGAATGAATGTGAAATCGGCAAGAATTGCTTTTATTTATCTTACTAAAAGCGTTTCTTGGAAGGGCTGGAAAAATTTATTTCAGATGGATTTTTCAGTTGAGAACAAAGTTGTATTTATTATAATTATGCACTCTCCAGTGTGGCCTGCCTTGCTGAGAAAGAACATTAAATTCAGCTGTGCACAAACTCACGGAAGTGACCTTTTGAATGAAAATGGTAGAGCAAGAAACTTGTGGAGCATTCTCACTAAATAATAACCTACTGTCTGCAACTTGCAGATTAGTGCTCAGACCACTGATCTCAGCTGCTACTTACACAGGCACAAGTCCACATGAGGTCAATCAGCTGAGAATAAATCATGTGTGCTGCAGAATACAATATGGAGAACTGTACTTGGGAAACTTCATAGTCTCCAGTCCAGTGTGGTTTTATGAACTTATATTAACCATCATTCAGCAGCATAACATTGCAAGGCATTTTAAAGAGATCTTTTCTGCAGGACACCCAGTATTCATTTACATAAGAGGATCAAAGGTGTTATTGACACAAACTGAGCAAGCTCTCACTTTAAAGAGAGAAACAAATGCAAGGAAGAACACCTACCACACCCCCAGAAATACCATGCTCCCTCTTTGCAGAAGGGCATGAGGATTATCTGAAAGGCTTCTGCTCCATGGAAAGCCCAAACCCTTGGGGAGAAGACAGGTTAGCACTAAAGAACTAGAAAAGTCAAACTAAAAGGTTCATTCCATCACCTAAATGAAAGGTGAAATGTAAAATAGCAAAATATTTAAAATAGTAAAAATGTAGAACAGTAAAATGCTTGTTTGGAAATGAAGGATGTCTTTTCAGTGTGCAAATGTAAAATATCCTCCATAGACACATCAGATGATCTTACTCATTGCAGAAAGGTTGGGTATCTCATCCTGTAAGGAACTTAAAACAGATGTCTGAGCCTTCCCAGCAGCTGGGTTGCTGGGCAGTCAAACTCCCTGCTGCCAAAGAAAGCAAGGCAAGCTTGTGTGCTGACGTCCACATCTCAGGGGCAATTGGAAGTCACTCGCTCTGCTGCCCAGACCAACAGCATCCTGCAATGGACAGGACCTGCTGGCAACCTGCTCCGGGCTCCCTCTCCCTTTTACTCTCCTAGGTATGCACAGCAGGCTCTCGCGGTTCACGGCCATCTGAAGATTTTGGTATGCAGTTCAAAGGTTTAGAAAACAGACTACCCTGTATTAAGCATCAAGAAGCCAAAATGCAGCTATAAAACCAGTTTGCGCTGCCAGTTTGGGTTCTGCACTCCCTTTTCAGACTCTGTGTTTGCACTTCAGCCAGCTTGTTCTCCTCCCACTGCTCTGCTCGCTGAACCTGCTGACTGGTCCCGAGTCTGCATCTCTGTGTGCTGTTGTCTCCAAGGGGAAATAATATACAAGAAATTTAATGTCTTGACTTTGCTACAGAACCAATTAATTGAGCTGCGAAGAAGGAAAGGCTTTCACTTGAAGTAATTGTTTTCTATGCAGTAAACACAGCACATGTAATTTGTGAGGGGCACAAAAGCTTGATCCTCCTGTGTCTTCACATGTTGATTATTTACACTAATGCTTTCCAGACAAATAGAAGAATAGTCTCCACTCAAGTACAGAAGAAGCCAAGAACAATAAAACAATTAGGTAAAGTTTGACCATAGTACTTGAGGGCATTGAAAACCTTTGGACCAAAACCTTGCAGAAGAAAACCAGGCATTTCTTGGTTAACAATTAATAATTTAGCCCTGAATTCTCTCATTCAGACATCCAGCTGAAGAGGAAAATTACACAGTAATTATACACCTCGTATCACACAATCCCCCGGTATTTTGATACAAAAACCCACAGTTCACATTCACCATTTTCATGTCCCCATTTTAGATGAGAAATGTGAAATTCCTTTCTTAATATCGTGTGTTAAGCCAGGATCACAACTGAAGAGTTCTTGCAAAAAGTACTTGTGTATCAAAGGAAGGACTTGGGACTACACTGTGGTTTTCAAAAAAAATTTTTAATAATATTTATAAATTCACCCTAAAAAATCCCAACAACAGCTAAACCCAAGAAATTTCTTTTGAAAACTATTTTTCCATTGTTTATCTTTCCACTAATCCTCTGGGTTAAGTAAACTACCAAGACACTTTACCCCCAAGAGCCCTCACCACTGTAGCATATGCAAGATGCCTGCTGCGAGGATAGGGCAAGACAAACACAGAAACAGTGCAAGACCTGTAAATGAATATGTTAATGGGTTGAACCAGATGAAAGAAGTATTTCTAAAGCCTGTTTCTCTAATTAGGGACACTAGTTAAAAGCATAAACAAGTTTTACCTTTCACCCTGTCCTGAAGGAAAGTGCTTTCAGAAGAACTGTTGGCAGGCAGGCAGTGCCTGTGTGAGAGAAGAGCTAGTGAGAGTAAGCGTTCTCAGAGCAAGGATACAAATAAACAAAAAATTAACTTTTTCTGTGTAATACCTACAACAACAGCAGCAGCTCAGCCAGCCTTCAGATTACACTCATGCAAGGTACAGTTTCATGGACACAAACGCACCTTCCATTTGTTTGGTTCCCGAAGATCAAGATGCAAGGGGCACACACCACCCAGACAGGGTGAACATCTTGTCTAGCGCTGTTTTCCTCCCCTGCATACCTCTACATTCTCAAGCCAAAGCCAAAATGTTCACTGCTTGCATATGCAGATTTAGTCCTCTTTTATTAGGACACACCAAATGTATTTAATCCTTTGACTGCGCTTCTGAAGTCTTTTAGATCAGGATCATAGCAAGAAGAGTTTTGGGTACACACTGCTAGATAATATGACACAGACAAGAAACCATCAGTGTCACTCATTCTGTTTCCCAAAGTTTATCTGCTCTGTTAAAGGCTGTGAAAAAAGGAGATTAGGCTGAGACTCGTCCACCCAAGGAATTCAGCAAGCTCTTACATTTCATATCAGCCTGCAGTTACATGCCATCAAAGGTGAAACGAGGCAAAACCAGATTTGTCTGGCCCTTAATCTAAAGTTTTCCTGGCACAATGCTTCTCAAGAAATATATATCATGCTGAAAATACAGGAAGACTACTTCAGCTGTTCCATCTACAGAAAGCAGACTGCAAGTTTCAGAACAGAAAACAATCACTCCAGACCTCCTGAATTCATCTTTGGCAGGATGATCCTTGGACTTTGCAGTCAAAGGATGGGCCTAAGAGCACAAAATGTGTTTGAGGAGAAAAAAACTCCCAACTCTTGTTCCCACAGCCTAACCACTGGTTTAGTATGATCCCAGACTCTGAAAAGTAGAGATACAAGGACAGAGCAGGAAAGCAAGAAACTCAGTAAAAACAATGAGCCACAAACATGAGAGTGATATTAATAACCAAGTATGTGAGATGCAAAACTTCCCTAGTAAGATGGGTAGGAAAAAGGAGCAAAACAATGAGACAAAGAGAATACAGCTAGGAAAAAGAGAGGAAAATAAGAGCTCTTATTTTTGACAGGGCGATTTAAGACAGGCTCTGTTGGAGTCCAGGTGATAAGTGTCAGTAAATGGAGACAATCAGCAATGACAGATGTCTGCAGGCCTGTTTTATCTAAGTTCAGATCACAGGAGACTGGAGAGTCAAATGCGAGCTGTTTGTGAAGTTTGCATCTTCTAAAAAGACAGAAGTCAAAACGACAAGGTAATTTGAAGACAACACAATACAGACATAACACTCCTCCTCTTCAGCATTCAGCGTTCGAAAAGCAGTCTGCAGAGGAACAAATGAGACAACCAGTAAGAAAAGGGGGAATTCATCACACAGGAGACCCAGACATGAGTCATGACCTTCACATGCATTCAGGTAGCTTCCTTACATGCTTTCCAAGCAGAATAAAGGTCTTTCGGATCGTATCTCAAGAAAAGTCTTTCCTACCCCCACAAGAAGAGGGGGGAGTTTGGTAATTTTACAGTTACAACTGATAAGCAGGATGTGATGAAGTCAGCCCAGTGTCCTGGCCTTGAAGACACTGCCTTCTTCAAAGGTTTTGTTCAGTCTTTGCAACATCCCCATACTATGCCCACCACCTCCTCCGGCCCTTCCCCTACCTCCTGGCTCAGTCTGACTTCAGCCACCATTTTACCCTTTCATTCCACACCAGTCACTCCCAATTCTTGTTTAGCTCAGCTCTAAGAGGTGCTTTTACAGCAGGCTCCGTGGGATGGATTTTCTGCCCACAATCAGTGGGATGGCTGTCACAGTGGATAATTTATGCAACAGAATGGCCTCATCTTCTGGACAGAGAAGACATGCAGTTCCTGTTGGCAATCCTTCACCACCTGGGATTTAAAGAGGATCCCACACAGAGAAAGAGGTTTTAAAAAAAAAAAAAAATCAAGCAACCACCGATACAATATAAACAAATAAAAGTCTTATTACAAAGAGTGAGGAATACAGAACTTGGCAAGGGAGAGGACTTCTGCATATTTTGCACTCTTTCCGTAGCAGGACTCTCGTGTGGCTGCCACAATCACACCGTTGATTTGACTGACAGCATTATCCCAGACTGTAGTGATTATGAGTTCTGGTTCCATAATAAGTAAAAAAAAAAGTCTCTTGTGGACAACAGTACTTGACCTGCTGGTCATATCTGTGTGCTGGGACACAACAGAAAAGAGTCATTCAGTTCTACTCATTAAAAACGCCTCTGCACAGTCTGCGAGTGTCTTCCCTGCTTCCAAAGGAACACTTGACACCTTTTACACAGGGAAAGCTCAGGATGGCTGGTGAGATTCCTGGAAAAACACACTTTTCATAGCTGTTTCTACAGCTTATCAAGCCTTTCCCCTTCAATTTACTGTTCAGACAGTGGGAGTCAAGAAGACAAACAAAAGTAGCTCTGTAACTACTGGAGCTCCATAAAGCTGACCTCCAATCAGTTTGTTCCATGAGGCTGACTGACTCTGCAGGCTCAGAAACTGTGAGCTCCAGATGAGGCTCTGGAAGAAGCCAGGGTATGTATCAAGTCAGTTAACCCAACTTACAAATTTTCCAGTGCTAATAAGCTTGCAAATGTAGCTTCTCACTCAAGGATGAGTCCCTGTTTGTTTGGGTTTTTTAAACTGTCTCTATGCCTACCTCTTTCCAGGAATTCTGGTGAAATCTTAGGCATCTTTGAGGTCTCTTGCTATCAAATTTGGTTTAAGTTGGCCAGTAGTTTCAAAATTAATGGGGAGACAGGCATCGATAACTGCATAAAGCTCACCTCCTTCTGTGAACTATCTTCTTTCACTGATAAAATCCTTTTCCTGCTCAATTCACTCTCTGTCCCACTCCAGTATATTTAGCAAATCAGTATCTTGACAAGCTCCCTCGGCCTGAATTAGAGCCAGGATAGGGTTAGTTTTTGCTTTGACCATATTCCCTCCCAGATCTCAAAAATAAACCCCCGCAAACGAACAAAACAAACAAAAAAACCCCAAACCAAAACACAAAAAACCAAACCCAAACAAAAAACAAACCCTTGAGCTTCCCCTGAAATTTCTGTTACTGCTTTGCACACATCAAAACCAGAGATGACATAAAACCACATCACCACTAGAAGTAACAAACTTCCAACTCATAATAATGGAGAAGACTAAAGAAAGGAGAATCCTTTTCTTCACTGTTGGCAGATCTTTCCTTTCTTGAGGTTCATTCTTTCCTCTGCTAGTCCTAATGACTGCAGACACAATCCTAACGTCTTGATCCTCTATTAGAAAAGTCCCTGCTATCCCTTATTTTCTAAACCCAGCACCCTGCAGCTTGTCAGTCCTGGTAGCTGCTCGCCATACCCACCTACACACCTCTGCCACCCATTGTCAGTAAGAGGCCAGCAGCATTTTAAATGGCAAAAGCTCTGTCCCCTGATGCACTGGGGATTTCTGCCATGCTCAAAACATCACTTGATAGCAAGCCTCCCATGCTTGGAGGGAGTGGTTGGATTTGGTTTAAAATATGCTGGCATTAAAGTGCTTGTGAAGAAGGAACAGTCAGAAAACTGCCTCTAAATCTCCTACACAACCGAGTTCTCACATCCTTTTCTTTGGATCAGCCTCGGGCGATGCCAGGTGGATGGAGACTGGCTCAGCAAAGAAGGCCTGCAGACCAGCAGCACCACGAGCTGCCTCCACACAAAATAAACTCTCTCCTTTCTATTTGCAGGTGTTGTTCAGGGCACAGCATTGGCCACACTGGCACTAAATGGTTTGGCCTACTGTCTCAGCTTGCCGGCATCACCTCACTTTGCACCCAGCAAGCCCCGGCACGCAAAGTGCTCTGTTACAGTTTCACAAGCCATTGCAGAGACCACAGCCATCATCTCAAAATAATACTGGGGGCAGTGATCTCACTGATAATCACATCATTAGAGGAGAATCAAATTCCTCCTTGTCCAAGCAGATAAACAGCAGGTCTCTGCAGCACCTTGAGCCTTCCTTTGCAGTCAAATAGTATCTGCAAAATCACAGAAAAAGCTTCATTTGTGACTGCCATACCAACATGCTTCTTGTAACAGGCAAGGTAAGGGCATGCAATTCCTGCTTAGCAAGCCTGTTCTCTCCAGCCAGTTGTTATTTCAGGCATGTTTATTATGTGCACTGTTCACAGGCTCAGCCACACAGAGCTCCATTGCCACAGGTTTTGGCATCTCAAAACCTCTCTTCTTAGCTGTGGGCTTTCTAACCACATAAGACAGCAGGGGGAGGGAGGGACCCAACTTCCCTGTCAGCATCTCTCCATGAACTCATACAGGAGTACCATCCCTCCCCTGTGCTCACTTTCTTCTGACTCGGAAGCACAGACCAAAACCTGGCACAATCAAGTTGTCCTGTAATGTGCAATGAGTATCTCTGCCCTGCCATGACTAATGACCCTCCTGAGATTGTCACCAGCCCTGCCCTACAGACATCTCTGACATGCTGAGTTCTTTCCCCCACGTTGCAAAAACAGCAGTGCAGCTTGCCAGGTTATCCTGGATTCAGGATAACCTGGCAAGACGGGAGTGTGTAGAGCCACAAAGGCACTGGTTAAATGCCTTAATAAGCTGAGAAGATTCCTATGCAGCTAACCGGAAAGGGCAAATTCTTACCCTGTACCCTGTAAAACAGAGCAGCTCAGCTCAGAGGAACATCCCCAAATCCAGTACCAAATACATGCGTTGTTAGGAGACAGAACGAAAGGCCATGTGCAGCTCGGCATTACTGAAACTGCAGGACATGCCTGACAAGGAGACATTTGTATAGGCACAGCCACAACCACAGGGCACATCAGAGGCAACAGTGAATGGAGAAGTAGGCCAGAGGATCACCAGCCCAATAATAGCTTTTTGCCACAAGCTAATGTCTGTTCAATCATGCCAATCCTCCCAATATGACTTAAGGGGGGAAAAAAAGCAAAAAGAAAAGGTAGGCGGTTTGCATTTACTAAATATATCACCCATTACCTCAGAGAATGACCATATGTTTTCAGATTATAAAGAAACAGAAACTATTTCGGACATTAATGCCTTCCTAATACTGTAGAAAGACAAAGGTGAACTTCACCATAACCCTGGGTTAATACAGGTTGACAGAGCCATATAAAAGAGCACAGTTTTCACTTTTGCCTGCAGAAAAGCAACTGCTGAAGATGTTTAGAGGAGCAGCACCTTTAGGAATCAAAGAGAGGGTTCAATGGCTGTTTGAGCCAGGGTTGAGTAATTGCTGTTGAAATGTGGCCAAACACCGAGCTCATCCATTCCTCTGCCTCACTAGAGGAACTGATGGCAGGATCACCACTTTGGGCAGGATCCCTACTGCCCAGCAGCACCGCACATGGCAGAGCCACTGCTCAGGGATGCTCCCACCAGCCAGATGAGGCTGACCTGGCTCAACAGACTGGGAGGATGGAAAAATCCCCAACCACAACGAAACAACGCTGGCAGATGAAACTTTCCAAGTTCCCTTCCAGCACAGCACAACTCTGCAACAGCTGCCCAAGTTTATTCTTAAAGAGGTGTTATATTTTTGCTAACTAATATTTGCAGGGTGGTAGGGAAATCCTCAGAAAGGCAATGACAGGTCCCAGTCACAGAGCTGCCTTGACTCTTCTGAAGAAAACTGCCACACTCCTCCCCAGGATTCACTGGACATTTTCAGACCAGGCTTTCATCTGCTGCCCAGCTGCAGAGATGCAAGGAGCATTGTGTGGGCAACTCACAAACAAAATTGAATCACTGGGAAGGTTGCTGTACAGATGAGACACTGGAGTTCACGGTGGTATAATCATCACAGAACGAGCAGTCCTTAATCCAGCCTGCACAGTTATTTAGAGGTTCCTGTTCTGAGCAAGTACACCACGTACTTTGATCTCTGCTGCCTCCTGCCAAAATTGTGGAAATTAGCAAGCCAAAAACCAAGAGTCACAAAGATATCATGGCAGACAAAACAGATACTATGGTCATATAAGCAGCTCTCCTCCTGAAGGATCCTGGTGCACTTCAGGAAAGACTGAAGGGCAGTTATAACTAATTACCTTTACCTTAATCAAAAAAGTTGCCTTAAATTTAGAGATGAGGAGCCTCTGTTCCGTGAGAGTAATTGAAACTTTGCTGTTCAGTTCACAAACTACCTGAAGTGATGCTCTGAAAGGGCCTTGAATCCTGCCAAACTATTGTATGAAGCGCAGTAACTCTGGTGCAATCAGAGCTGTGGTCACAGCCTTGGACAGAAACTCTGTGTTACAGGGGTGTTAGCCACAGTGACAGTCATGCTGAGTTCTTCCTTAAAGCAAGGATCGTTGTCACATATGATGAATCATGCCTCAAGTCACAGCACTTCAAGCAAACTCTTTTATTTGGGATGAAATCGGTCTTTAAGAGCATGCTTCTGCCAGATTTTGGCTCAAAACCACCTTATTAGAGAAGGACGGATTCCACAGACTTTGTCACATAGTTAACATTCACTTAAATCTCTTGTTTTTAAAGAAAACAAAAGTTGAGAAAACTATGTGATAATTAAGCTGCAGGCATGGGAAGCAGACAGATAGTTGAGGCAGTCAAATAACCTTTATTCTGCCCTGTAGAGGCAAACTACAATAGAAAAATGATTAATGTTTGAGGCTTTTCATTACAAATTTGATCCAGTTCATTTTAAAATGTATTAAGTTCTTATTTCCTTTTCCCTCAAACCAGAGGGCAACAACCAGCTAAGGTGTGCTGCTAAGGCTATACTTCTATGGCTAGATAAAACTGAGCATGGCTAGATTTCTTCTTCCTGTGACACTTTCCCTGATTTTATTACGTAACTGCAATATTCTGCTTGTAATCTACTGAGAAATGCATCAACTCCAGTTAACTGAGCTTTGTGCTCGTAATTTCAAGTGAAAGTGCAGTGAATAGTCACGTAGACAGATAAACAACTTGGTTTCAGGACAGTGATGAGCTAAGTATCACCTTTCTCCTCCATCTACCTTAGTCAAAAGAAATATCTCTGACGATCCTGGGCAGCCTGGACTTATTTTAACCTGAAAAGTCAGACTCTTCTGCAGAGCACAGTGTGTTCTCGGGAATGTTTGTTCAGTGCAGCTAGGCAGTACAGCTCCACCTCCTGAATTATTTAGAGGACACATTTCCTGCAGCACCTCCCAGCCTTAGACCACCAAGTCTGTGGGACAGTTCTTCCAGGTGAGGAAGGACGGACCCTGAACAAGAAGCAGAAGCTTCCCTAGAAGCAGAAACAAGCAGAGCATAGCAGATGTCTGCAAGGTAGATAGAAGTAGACAGCAGTCACCAGAGGCAACAACACTGGAGAGGACAAGAGGCAAATGTTGTCAGGGTTTCAGCTAGAAACATGGGAACTCCTGGTGCAGAGATCTTTCAAGTCCAACACTGTCCCTCTGCAGGGCTTCTCTACAAACCCATCAGCTCTGAGGAAATCGGGCTCTAAGGCAACACCAAAGCAGATGAAGTTTTGTTACATGCTTATTTTCAAGATCCTATATTACCACTTTTGTTTTTGAATGAGCAGCTGTCAAACACTATGCAGTGAGATAATACCAGTCTTTTGACAGAGTCTGCATTTAAGATCTAAAATAAACTGTGAGAGGTTTATATAGACAAACTATGGAAAGGAAATAAGTAAAGGATGCATCCGTATCCAAGTGCTCTTAAAGAAAACGTAGGCAGCCAAAGCTCTTCTCTCCCACATTCATGTATTATACCACTCAAGACTTATTATTTTAGGATTATTTCCGGTGCACTGACTGGAGAGAATATCCACAAGTCACATATGCAACTACTCCACAAGCAACCAAGCTGTACAATTGCTTCCACACCCTTCTCCTTTTCCTTTCTTCCTTTTCTACTTCCTATTCCTTTGACTGATGTAGAAGCTGTGTGAGGCGGGGAGCATCTTGCACAGTCTTCAGAGCAGGTATGGCATTTTTATCAGCACATGTAGGGTTGAAGATATTCACAGCTTCCATACAGATAATCCCACCACCTGACCACTGCTCATAGCTGGAATGCCACAAGAACCAGAGAGCAAAATGGACCCGAGATGTACCTTTAGTTTATGTGCCTCAGCCTGAAGATGAAACGGAGCAAGCACCAGGACCTCCATCTGTTAAAGGCAGTTGAGACAACATGGAAAACACACAGTTCAACACAATCCTGCACCTGGCTCACTAGAGAAGCTACAGCCAAGCCTTAGCCACAATATGCCTGAAGGGAATTTGGGATGGCACTACCAACAGGGAATTACACAGCTCTCAGCATCTTGAAAAGAAGAAAATTCAAGAGGGAGATAACATCTGTAGTCATGGACAAATTCCTCACCTCTTCCTCCTGCAGAAGTATTGGGAAGTATTTCAATGGACCCCTTCCAGAAAGACACTGTCCGTCTGCACCCCTGTGACATTAAGCACAATGCACCCCACAGCATCTGTGACCTATGGTCACAGATCATGATCTCACTGTCTCTGACCTTCAACAAATGCAAACTGCAATTTTTATCTTACACAGAATACACCATGTCAAACCAGAAGTCATCATATTCCATCTACGTTCTACATGGGGTGAAAAAGACTTATTGCCTCCACAAATGAGAAGATCCAGGTTGTGCACAGGTTGCTAGGCCCAGTGCAGTCCTCTCTGAGTGTCACTGAGCACACACCAAGGTGGGAGAGGTTTACAGGCGTCTACAGTGCTGGACTCAAGACTGTCACTGGAGATCTCAACAGCACCAACATTGCAGCATAGACAGGAAACAGAGTAAAGAGATGAAAAAGACAGAATCAACTTCATTAAAACTCTTTCCAGGCATAATGAAGGCGGTAAGCAGGTGGTCAGAGACTACCAAGATAAGGCCTAGTTCCCCTCATCCCAGCTGAAACATGATCCCTCTTCCTTCCCCCTGCCCACAGGAGGTTTGCACGGAATCTCCTCTGCTGTTCCTGGCACGGGAAGACCAGCTCACCTGTCCTGGGCAGCACCGCTCAAGTCCCACTTCCCTGCTGACCCAGGTCCTCTGACCAGCTGCCCCACTGCCACCCTGCAGCTCACCCCACACCACCTTCAGCACTGTCCCCTCACAGGTCACCTTGTTCCCTGTCATTACCCCCAAAAGTCATCTGCACCTGCACCTCCACCCGCAGGCCCGCGCCAGCTCCAGCCTCCTGCCCTCACTACAGACACGTTTCCCACGGGTTCCAGTCAAACACCTTTCTCCCTCGTCCTGCAGCCACCCTGCTGCACAGAGCCCCTCCGAGCGGCACTGCCACCCGTTCCTGGAGCCCTGCACCCGCTCTCCGTCCCCACGGCACATAGGGACCCCCGAACTCTGGGCTCTGCATCTCCTACAGCTTCACTTAAGCCACGGCGCTCCCCAAACCTCAGGCGGGACCCCAAAAGCCTCTTCCCCCAGGCATCCCCCGCACCCCCTGTCAGCCCCGCCAGACCCGTTGTCCCAAGGGCCGGCGCAGCCCCCCACGTCCACAGCCGCCCCCGTCCCAGGGACGCAGCCCCCCGCCACGACGCGACCCCAGAGCCCCCCGGGCGGCCCCCTCCCCTACCTGGGCGGGCTCCACGCCGGCGGGCAGCCCCTCAGGCAGGGCCTGGAGCAGCAGCAGGGCCATGGCGGCGCGGAGCCTCCTCGCCATCCCCCCCACCCCCCGCTCCCGCCTGCCCGGCCCGACTGCGGCCCGGGACGGGAGCCGAGGGGCACCCCGCGCCCGGGCCCGCCCCCGCCGCACGCCTATTGGGCGGACGACACGCCGCTCGGCTCACTATTGGCTCAGGGCGCTGTCGCTTAGGGCAAAACCGTGAGGGGCGGGGTCTGCGCACTGGGAGCTGCCATCTTGAGTGTGGCGCGGCTGGGAGGGAGCCTAGGGTGGGATTCGGGCCGCCATGTTGTGAGTGGCGGAACTGGCTGGAAAGGGGTGCACCCCCCTGCAGTGGAACCTCGGAGCAGAGCTGGGCACTGCGGAAGGCGGGGTGTCCACTGGCATCCTCTGGCTGCCACAGCCTCCCTGACACCCCGGTGGCAGCCAGGCACTCATCCTCCATTCGCCTGGTCACTCCTGGTTACCATGATCCCGGCTCAGCCTCCTCCCACATTGTCCCAAATCTCAACAGCCTGCCCGGTCCTGGGGCATGGAGAGGGTGCTGGGATGGCTGCATCAACATGATGCTTGACTCGAGGTGTCCGGTGGGCAGCTTTGTGTTGGTGCCAGTCCCACTGGGAGACATGATAAGCATGGAGAAGAGGATCTCCCACTGTGGCTGGATCCCAGAGTTTCTCCATATGGCAATCCCTCGCACTCCCAGGAGGAGTAGGGGCACTGGCACTCGGGATTAATTCACAGCTCCGAGGAGACAGCCAGTGTTTCTGGGGCAGTGTCAGAGGGTTTCCACACTGCCACTCCCAACGTGCCAGGCAGCCTCTGTGCCAGATTGGCATGACAAGGTTTATAAGATGCTCAGATAACATGTTAAGAAAAGCCAGAAAAAAAATAACTGACTTAGCAGTTTATCTCCTGTCATGGCATTTTTTTATCAGGGCAGTACTCAGGCACACCTAGCCCGGCCCGATCAGCTCAGCCGCCTGCTCTGGCACGGACGTTCACCCACTGCACATCGACCCTGCTCCCTCCTCATTCCATGGCAGTCGGTTCTCCAGACCCCACCGGCCTTTGGGCTTGGAGCCGTCAGCCAAGCCTTCCTGCTGGGACTGCTGGTGCCTCAGGGAGCCCACCAGCTCCCCATGCCTGTACTCAGGCTCTGCTGCAGACCAACATGACATCTTTGGTGCGGTTGCCATTTGAAGGGAGGTTGTAAATATGCTGGAGCACTGACATTTCGGTCACAGTTACTGAAGAAGCTTTATTCCTGTTCCCAGGTAGCCCTGAAATTAGAGGCACAGCAGGGAGATGGGCAGCAAGTTCGCCAGAACACAGGACAAGCCCAGATCAGGTGTGACTCATTGCTGGAGAGCAATTAACACTTGCTGTTCTTCACAAGCGGGAGTGAGTCTGGCTCTGACTCCTGTCAGTGAGTTTTCCTTTTCTGTTGTGATGAGAAATGGAGGCAAGGCTGGCCAGAACATAGGGACTTGCTGGCCACAGCTTGGCAGTGACCCCTCTGCTCCCCAGTGACACCAAGGCAGGCTGGGGAGTTACTGGGTTTTGGGGAGAGCTGAGAGGCACAGGCTGCAGCAACCATCTCCAGAGTGATGTGAGCTGTTGAGATGACTTGAAACCTTCCAGGGAGACTCGAGCTACAACCTACAAACCTAGAAACTCCACTGAGCTAAACTGTCAGCTGGCATAAATCCACGTCGATCTGAAGAGGGAATCCACTGCCGTAAGCTCGGGGTGGGGGGAAGGTCTGTCTTAAGGATGGTTTTACAATTCTCTGAGCCCAGAGCAACCCTTTTCCTCTGCCCATGAGCAATAAACTGCACCATGCCCCACTCCCCAGGGCAGGGGGAGAGCTGATGCAAGATGGCAATAGCTCTTCAGAGGGTCTCTGTGCTCCATTGCCCCTCCAGTATGGCTGGGGACAGGAATAAAGGAGTGGCAAAACAGCTGAGGCTTTGCCACCATGGTCCCAGCCTTGGCTTCATGTGGCTGCTGCCCCAGCATTGCTGGCTGCAGAGCCCTCTGCCCTGCTGGGACCCCCCCAAACTGCCAAAGCAGGAAGGGTCAACAGCAAGAGCACGGCTGTGATGTACAGGGGAAGGGCAGTTTTAGGATGCTGCAGCACATTGTTTTACAAGCATTGCCATGCTCCCAAGCATGCCAGAGGCACCTTGGACCCAAACACAGCCCAGGCAGCTAGAGGTACCTTTCTGAAAGTCCTCAAAGCTGTTTTGGGTGTAGGAGGAGAGCAGCTTGAGTTAAGGAGCTTAAGGAAAGCAGAGAGCAGAGATGTATCCTTGTGCCTTCTCCCCACGCCCAACAGGAGTGACATCTGTTTCACTTCATGTGCTTATCTGTTATTTTAATTGCACTTTAACGAGAGATCTAATAATGCCAAGGGAAGAGATACACAAGTTTGAACATGTTTTCCTACTTTCTGCTGGCCTATTAATTATTTCAGAGCTGTTTTACAGCTTTCTAGCTGTAGCTACATGTGGTTGGAGACATTATCCTCTCCTTGTTGCAGCTTGAGCAGAAGCAAACCTCTTGTGGATACAGCTTGGCCCTTCGAGAAGTACCTTTAAGGTTTGTCTGCTCTCTCTGTAGGAGCAGAGTGGTTAATGTGTCTCTACTCAGGCACGTAGCTGATGTGAGAATCCCTGGGGGATCTGGCATATATCCCTGGCTGGAGAGAGGAGCGTGGACCTTCTGCTGGGCCATGGGGCTCTGGGAACAGCCACGTCATATGGCTTGTTAGAAACATGCTTGTCTCACTGAGGGATGTTCATCAGCAAGCAGAGAGCCTGGGTGCAGCTGATTAAAAGCTTTAGCCCAGTACTTGGGCTCCTTCCTCCTCCAAAAATAGGCTGCATCAAACTCAAGCTGCTCTTCTTCAGGGTGGGAGAGGCCTCATGGCAGACCCAAGTTAGCATCATGCAAACTCTGCCGGGCTAAGAAGATAAACAGCACCCATGGCTGTAGGAAGGGTCACCCAGTGTCATCCCCCCAGTTCCCACAATAGGATAAGTGTCACCATGAGCACAGCACTATTGCCTTTTGTCACTTCTCTTGGGACTGTTTGCAGCCCCAAGAACCATTTGAGGAATGCTGCATTGGATGCCCAAAGACTTCAGAATTCATGCCAGCCCTTACACTCTTCTTCCTTCTCCTGGCCCCTGTGCTGACCCTCACCCTGGTGCCTGGTCAGTCACAAAGCGCACACCTCTCCCTTTCAAGACAAGCATGAGACCCACATACCAACCCAGCCCAGCCCAGGGAACCAGACACTCAGAGACCAGCCAGGAGCAGAACCTACAACTGTTTTTTAAAAATCATTGCATTTATTTTTCAACCTTCCTCTGTTGTTTGCAGTGCTGGTATTCAGAGCCCAAGTTAATACAGCTCTGTGACAAGAAAGACAAGTAGCTACTGGAGAGGGTCCAGCAGAGGCCACGAAGATGATGAGGGGTCTGGGGCATCTCTCCTGTGAGGAGAGACTGTGGGAGCTGGGCCTGTCTGGGGAAGACTGAGAGAGGATCTCATCAATGCATATATATATTGCAAAGGCAGGTGCCACGAGGATGGTGCCAGGCTCTTTTCAGTGGTGCCCAGCGACAGGACAAGGAGTAATGGCCATGAACTAAACGACAAGAAGTTCCACTTCAACATGAGGAAGAACTTCTGTGCACTGAGGGTGATAGAGCACTGGAATAGGCTGCCCAGGCAGGTTTTAGTGTGTCCCTCTCTGGAGGTATTCAAAACCCACCTGGATGCCTTCCTGTGTCACCTGCTATAGGTGACCCTGCCTTGGCACTAGATCATCTGCCTAGGCAGACTAGATGATCTTCAGAGGGTCCCTAACAATTGTGTGATTCTGTGACACCTGTGTCTTCTTCCCCCATCCAAGGGGGCACAGAGACAACTGTGTCCATGGTCCTACTTTGGGGACAGTGAGATGTGGGACAAGGGTGACAGCTGGCTTTTGCGATCAGAGGAATGAAAAAATTGGAGCTTAAAAACCATTAGCTATTTCTTTCCTAGATTGTGGCAATTGCAAAGTGAATAAAACCTGAACCTGACAGCAAGGAAGGCATAGTCCAAGCACTGGCCTCTGGACTTTGGGATACTCCCTGTGCAGGGGGGACAGGTCCCTTCATGCCTGCCAAGGCATGATCCAGGTCCTGGTAAGAGGCTACTGTGGAGGTTTAAGGCAGGAATGTGGTTTGATTGCTGGTACAATGGCAGGACAACTGCTTTCGGAGGTAGAACTGTGCTTTGAGCTCCAAGTGAGAAAGCCTGATGCCTTGTGGGGCCAAGTCCAGTGACCACAAAAGGCTCAGACAGGTTGGGCAGATCCTCCTGCACTGGGCCAGAGGAAGGCACAGGAAATACACGCATTGCTCAGGGCAAGAGGGATGTGGGGAAGCACAGACACAGCCAGCAGCAGATGGGGGAGGCTCAGGACAAGCCCAAGTGCTGCAAGCTGGGCACACAGAGCCAGATTCTGCTTCTCCAGTGGAAGGAGGCAGCAGAGAAGATGCTGGGCTGGGAAGCAGATCTGGCTGGACTGTGCTTCTGAGCCCTGCTCAGGGGACGTGGTACTGGTGGTGGCAGGGGGCCGGAGGGGTGTGATGGCTCCTGAGGTGCTCTCCTTTCACAGTCCCTTGTTAAAATAGACGTACGGCACTTTGTCCCCGTGCTTGGCCACAATGCTGTCACGCAGCTCCAGCTCAAGGTCAGCCAGCGCAAGGGAGCTGTGGGGAGAGGGGGTAGACACTGAGACCTGTGATCCTCCTCCCCAGCCACCAGTCAAACCACCCTCCCTTCCCATTGCCATTTGAGGCCCTCTGCATTCCCCGGGATCTTGAAGGCTCATGTCAAGACCCACCACCCATCCCTGGCATCCACCACTCTGAGTGCTGGAGGGCAGAGAGCTGCCCTTCGAGCTGGGTGTCCCATTGCTCCCAGCACAGAGCTCACAGAGCAGGGCAGGTACATGCTCTCCTGATGCCCTGGGCACCAGCATGTACAGGAAAGCGCTGCCTTGAGTTGAAGGGTGGGTGTCCATCATGCTTCTCCTGGGATGGGCAGAGAAGACCTAGGGGAGGGGGAAGTCTCCCGAGGTCTCATGCAGGAGGGGGAAGCAGTGTGATAGGTACCATCTCTGTGGGAAGAGGGCACAGGCTGCTGGCACCATGAACAGGAGGCTGTGGGACAGAAGAACCAAACGTTAGTGCTGGGGATCATAGCCCATATGCCCCCCAGCCACAGGGATCTCAGCCCAAGAGGTGCTGCTCACACCTCATGACTCCCAATAACTGGGAAAAGCCCAGGCTGAAAGGCAAGGCTTTGCATTCCTCTACTGGGAAAGAGGTATTTTTTCTAGCATCCCTTGGAGCCATGCTCCAGGCACCCGCAGGTGTTTGAGCAGTGAGATACTTACAAGCCCCCGCAGAGCAGCACCTGCAGAGGCCCGTGGAGAACCCGAATTCGCTGCAAGGGAAGAGCTGGGATTGAGTCCCTGGGCCTCACCGCAAGCCCTGCTCACAGTGTGGGCAGACTTCTCCCCTCAATGGTGCTGAATGCCCAACGCCTCCAGTGTGCCACCAAACCCTGCAACTCTTCCACAGCCTCTCCATGTCACTCGAGAGACCTCTGGTGTATCGGTGACTTGAGTAGGGGGCAAAGCAAGCCAGGCTCTGCAACACTCATTTCATCCTCTGCATCTTGGCAGATGGGAAGCAGGGCTGGGGCACCGCAGAACCCACTGGAAAACTGTGGCAGGGGAAATGTGAGCTCACCTGCATGAACGTGAATTTCTCCAGCCGCTCCATGATGATGGGCAAAATAACTAGGTACAGAGAGAAAAGGTCAGGCTCCTCCTGCAAGCCAGCCTGCAGGGCTCTCCCAGCAGCACTGTCCACCTGGAGGCCATGGCAGCAGCTGGTTGTGCTGAGGGCCACTGGGTGTTTGCTCACAGCAAGGACCTTAACCCACACACATCCATCACCCAGGCAGCATGGTCCGTGCTCCTCATGCTCCCAATCCCTCCTGCTGGGCCTGCGGCATGTCAAGGGTCTCATGAGGTGAGGGGATGCTGGGCTGCAGAGCGAGGGGCTAGGGCCAGAGAGCATGAGATGTGTCCTTGTGGGGCCAAACTGCCATGAGAGCACCCCATGTCCCCCACAGGCTGTGGGTTGGGATGAGGAAGCCTGGGGGCTTGTGGGACTCCGATTGGAATGGCAGGATAAGGAGATCAGCTCCATTTGTGGGATGAGACTAAATGACACCTGGGATGCAGTGCCACCCTCCCTCTTCTTCATGGGGGAAACTGAAGCAGGGGACGGCAAAGTAGTAGGTCCCAGGGGAGTCTGTGGTCCAGTCCCGCACCCTCCTGCCTTACACTCACTCATGCCCGGTGCTGCCATGGTGATCCTGGAGACCACAACCTGTGCGATGCCCTTCACTGCTGCCCTCTGCAAGCAAAAGCAGCAGGTGAGCCCTGCAGCGCCGTGCCCCAGCCCAGACCTCCATCCCCAGACTCACCCTGGAGCGACCGAGCTCATTGTTGTCCCCATCTGTCACTGTGATCCCATTGATGATCTCCCTGAAGGGGACAGGCAGCCATGAGTGGAGGCCAGAGTGGTCGGGAAAGCATAAGAACATAGCAGTGGGGTGAGGGAGTGCCAAGGAGGTCCTCTGTGCTGTGCTGGCACAGCAGCACTGGCTGCCCTTGGGGCACGGGGCTCCATCACCCCGGGGTGCTGTGGTCCCAACCCAGCCGATGCTGCCATCTTCAGGGCACAGCTGCGAGCAGGATCCAGCCGTGCCAGGGACTGACACTGCTTGGGACCCGCAGCCAAGCCAGGGGACAGTCCCTCACACAGCCCCCCACCTCCCTGCGCTGCGACTTGTGGGGGACCCCAAGCAGCAGATACAGGTCTCCACATGGGCCCCACCTAGGGTGTACCAGCACCAGGATATCATGGACTGGGGCTCTCCCATCACCACACACAGGAGACCTTTGGGTCTGAGGGATCTTCCGGCCAAGATCCCAGAACAGCTATCCTCAGCCCAAAATCTTCCTCCTGCTCCAGACAGAGGCTGAGCCATCCCACCCGGCACTCTCCGCCAGAGACACAGCACTGCAGAAACACAGACTCCCATTCACCTCCCCCCCTATCCTCCCACCCTCTTCAACCCCTAGGGTGGGAATCCAAGGCAGGGTGACCAGGCAGCCCAGGAGCCCGGCTGCCACCAGGTTGCCTTGGGAAGGAGCTGGGTTCCTGGAGCTTCCCCTCTGCACTTGACACTTACTGTTGCCGCATCATGGGGATATTGATACAGTTGGCAGCAGCCACAGCTGCGAAGGGGACCCAGCGGGCCAGCAAGGGGGATGCTCGCTGTGGGAGACAGACTGGCATCAGTGTAGGAGGGCAGGATGTGCCTAGCTGCCCCACCTGGCCCCAGCCTGGCATACCTTGGTGTAGAGGTTGAGTCCCACTGCGGTGGCCAGGGCTGCACCGGTGGCTGTGACATAAGCCACGCCGATTTGCCTGGACAGTGATTTCCAAAGACGGGAGAGAACAGAAACACCAACTCTGACTCAACCCTGTTCCTTCAGTACCCAAGACGGGGCATAGGTGGTCTTTACAGGGTCTCCAGGGGGGTGTCAACATAGAGGGTCCCTATTCCGTGTGTGGGATCACTCACCTCAGCGAGATGGGAGAGGCAGCGTTACGGTTGGTGTAGTTGACGAAGGCATTGAAGGACTGGTTCACCCACTGCCAAAAAACCACAGCAGGCACTGTCCTGCAGAGGGAAGGGACCAGGAGAGCACACGAGGGCTGTCATGGATGCCTGGCCTGTGCCTGTGGCCAGGCTTGGCAGTGAGCCAGCCAAGATGCCCTCAATATACTTGTCATGGTGACTCCAAAAGGAAACTGAGGAACCCTGGCAAAGCCACGAGCCAGTGGCAGAGCTGGGGAATGACCCAGGAATCCTGGCTGCCCTAGGGCTTTGGGGATCACAGGAGGGGGTCCAGCCCTGCAGGGCACTTAGGCAGGAGTGGGAGATGCAGCTCTCAGCAGGGCGGTAGCCATCCTGCTGGGCTGAGATAAGCCTTTGTCAAAGGGAGCAGCAAGGAGGGAACACATGGGGACAAAATAGGCTATGGGGGACCAGGGTGCCTGGGCTCCTACTGGTGTCTCAGGAACATGGAAGTGGGGCAGGAAGGGACACAGGGAGATGTGGGTCTGAGTAGGCTTTGGGATGCAGGAAGGTGGAGATGGGCTGAGAAGAGGTGACCCATCGGCACTGGGAGATCTGCCATCCAGACTGGACCTCATCGGCAACTGTCAAACCAGTCTAGCAAGGAGGGGTCGGATTGGATGGAGATCCAATGGGAAAGGAAGTGTATGATCCACATAGTCTGGAGACAGGATTGCTCACCCCCCCAGCAGCCATTTCAGCAGGTAAATGCAGGGAGCTGTCAGCAGGGGCTGGGGATGCTGAAGCAACCTGGCCTGGGGGCAGATTTGGTTCTCAGTTCTGAGGACTGCTATGGTCCACAGACCAAGAGCAGCAGCCAAGTAGGACTTGGTTGTATTAATCACTACAAGAGCTCTGGGAAGAGCTGAGCTGAGTGTGAAGTGAGACCATCCTCGGCGATGCCAGAGGCCGAGGGGATCTGTGATGCTTCCACCACAGGCTGGGTGCTGGGGACAGGGCACAGGGACATGCATGGGGCTTGGCCAAGGGACACAGGCAAGCACAGCAGCCATGGGCATGCCTTGGGCAGTACCCAGCCCCAGAGGAGGCAGACTGGCCACACTCCAGCCATCAGAGGACCTCTTGAAGGGCTGGGGGCTGTTGCAGCTGTGTCCCCAGCCTGGCAAACCCATGAGCTCACCGATAGAACTGGAGCATGAAGCCGGTGATGGCCATGCCCCCTGGCACCTGGAAGGACATCCTCCCGATGAGGTTCATCTTCTCACCGCTGTCAGGGTGGAAGGCTGAGTCGTACAGCTTCTTGGCATAGAGCAGCTGCTCCTGGCTGCTTCCTGGTGGCACCAGCCCGGCCCTGCAAGCCCAAAGCCTATCGGGGAAGCTGCACAGACCTGCCAGCACCTGGCACTGCCGGAGCGCAGAGCCCCGGGCATCATACATGAAAGGCAGAGGAAACATCTCCCATGAGAGATACATGTTACAGCTTAGGGCTCCTGGGAAAAGCCTGGGAAACTCTCCCAAAACTGCCTCCAGGGGATGTTAAGTCACAGTGTACCTGCTTGCAAATGACTGCCTCCATCCGCCTTGCAACACTGCAGAATGGTCAGGTATGGCAACGGGCACAGGTATGGCACTTGCCCTGGCTGTACCCCTGCCCCTCACCTGCAGCCTTCCACCAGGGCCTTGGCCCGGTCCAGCTTCTCCTCCGGCACCAGCACTGTCCGTGGGTCGGTGATGTTGAGGAAATGCTTCAGGCGCCCCACGAAGGTGCTCTGGTCCCAGCGCGGGGCGTCAATGTTGAAGCCAAGGGGAACAGTGGACATTTTGCTCTGGGTCTGTCCAGGGGAAGAAGGTGGCTCAGTAGGATTCTGCCTTGCTTGCTCATTGAGTGCAGGCCTGCCATGGGAATGGTCAGCTGGGTGAGAGCCAGTGCAGGTTTATGTTTAACGGGATAGTTGGACTTTCAGCAGCCCTGAGCCTGGGAGCCTCCTGCACCCCTGTTGCCAGCAGAACACTGCAGTGAGGCTGTTCCTCCATACATCATCCCATTTGCATGGGGTCTCCCCACTTGTGCTGCCCCTCAAAGCAGCCAGAACCCCCTCCTTGGGGTGGGATATGCTGCACAGCACTGCAGGGCCCAGCTCCCCCCTTCCAGGGCTGCAAAGCCCTGCCCTGTGAGCACTCTGTTTGGAAGAAGAGGCCGACCGTCACCTGGCTATAACCTCCTTTCGGATAGTTGTGCAGAGCGATAAGATCTCCCCTAAGACTCGTTTTCTCCAGGCTAAACACCTCCAGCTCCCTCAGCCACTCCTCATAAAACTTGAGCTCCAAACCTTTCACCAACTTCGTTGCCCTTCTCTGGAAGGCACGGCCCGGCCCGGCCCGGCACAGCACAGCACGGCTCAGCACAACCCCAGCTCGCCACGGCCCGGCCCGGTTCAGCTCGGCTCTGCACGGCTCCGGACACCACACCCACCGCCCAGCCCAGCCCAGCCCAGCCCAGCCCAGCCCAGCCCAGCCCAGCCCAGCCCAGCCCCTGCCCCTGCCCCTGCCCCTGCCCCTGCCCCTGCCGTCCCGTCCCGTCCCGTCCCGTCCCGTCCCGTCCCGTCCCGTCCCCACGTGTCCCACCTGCGCTCCCCGGGCCCCTCTCCCGCCCACATGTCCCGCCCCCGCCCCCGCGCTCCGACGCGTGGCCGCCCTCAGCCAATCACATATCCCCGAGCGGCCGCGCCCACCTCCCCTCGGGGGCCCGCCCTCGTACGCATGCGCTCATTGGAGGGCGGGGCCTGAGTGTGACCCCGCCCCCGGGCGCGCGCACGTCGTCGCGCGGGGCGGGTGTGACGCAGTTGCCCATGGTAACCCCGGGCCGCGCCGAGGATGGTGAGCGGGGCGGGGGCAGCGCTGGGCCGGGCCGGGCCCGGGGGGGCGCGGGGCACGGGGGGCCTGAGGGGCCGGGGGCGCCGGGGGCGCCACTGCCGCGGAGCGTGGGGTAATGAGGGCCGGAGGCACCACCCGGGGTCTGTCGGGCCCGGCTGGGGCCCAGGGCAGGCACTGGCGGGCCTGGGGCCATGAAGGGGTGTGCCGAGAGGACGGGGGCAGGAGTATGGACCAGGCTCTGCTCGGTGATGCCGGGCAGTAGGGCACAGGGCAACGCGCACAAGCTGATGCAGAGGAAGTTCCACTTGAACTTCTTTACTGTGCGGGTGACCGCGCACTGGAACAGATTGCCCAAAGAAACTGTGAAGTTTCACTCACTGGAGAAATTCCAGAACCGTCTGTATGCAATCCTGTGCCATGTGCTCTAGGGTGTCCCTGCTTGATTAGGAAGGTCGGACCAGATGACTCGCTGTGGTCCCTTCCAGCCTGTCCTGTGATGCTGTGACACTCACCCGGGAGTCTGGCAGTCCTGGGATCCGAGTGCCCACCTGGGCAGAGTGGGGGGTGCCAGGGAACTGGTGGGGCAGGGGTGTCTTGTTGGGAGTGGGGGGCCCTGGGCTGTGGAGGTTGGGGGCACCCAGGCAAAGGGATGGGAGCAGTGTAAATTTGTGGCCTCCAGCCGTGGGAGACCCTGGCAGGACACAGAGATTACAGGGGACATGGAGAAGGGAGTTGAGTCCAGACAAGGGCAACAAAGCTGGTGAGGGGTTTGAGCACAAGTCCTATGAGGAGCAGCTGAGGGAGCTGAGGTTGTTTAGCCTGGAGAAAAGGAGGCTTAGGGGGGACCTTGGCACTCTCTACAACTACCTGAAAGGGGGATGTAGCCAGGTGGCAGTCATCCTTTTCTTCCAGGCAACTGGTGATAGGATGAGAGGATGTAGTCTTAAGTTGTGCCAGCAGAGGCTTAGATTGAACACTAGGAGAAAGTTCTTCACAGAATTGATTAGATGTTGGAATGGGCTGCCCAGGGAGGTGTTCAACAAAAGACTGTACGTGGCATTTAGTCCCACAGTCTAGTTGATGTGGTGGTGTTGGGTCGTAGGTTGGACTCAGAGGTGTTTTCTAGCCTAATTGATTCTGTGAGTTTGATCTTGGCAGGGACTGGGAGAACTGAGGATGCTGTAGGGGGATGGGATCAGCCTGCTTGGAGTTGATTCAGTCAGGGTCTGGAAGGTGTAATGGAGGGTTGGGTGCTTGGGAGGGCTGGGGAGCAGGATGGCAGTGGCCCATCTGGTCTGAGGAGGGAAGGAGCAATGGAAGAGCCTGGCAAGGATGGAGGGCAGTGTTCAGGGATTGACTATGAAGAGTCTGGGACCATCTGTGGCTGTAAAGGGACACTGGACAGCCCAACCAAGGTGGGAGGAGGCCACCCTATGACCTGAATCCTGGCTGTAGGAGTTCATGAGGGAGCTACCAGAGAGCTTGGTGAGGTGCAAGGGCTGGTTGTTGGTAAACAGCCTTAGATTGGGAGTTCAGTCATGGCAGAGAGGCCTGGATGAAGGGGTTGCATGTTCAGGGATGGGCAGACTGAGACAAACTGCTCAGAGGCTGAAAGAAAACTGCCAGTTGGGTGGGATGGACAGTCTGGTGAGTCATTGGCAAAACCCAGTCAGTGTTGGCTGGCTAGGATAGTTTGCTAGGATCTTCTGTGCTCTGGGGCTGGGGAGATGAGGGACAATCTGGGTTGAAAAGAAAAAATAAGAATACACTGGGGGAAGGGATGGGAATGGAGTTTTGATGCTGATGGGAGAGAGATTCCAGGGAGAAAAGTGTTGGAGGAGAGAAATTAATTGTTTGAGAGGCAGCAGTATGGATTGAAGAAAGAAATTGGAGTCTTGGGTAGAGGGCAATGCTGGGATACAGGTAAGGTGGTGAGGGTACACTGCGGTCTGAATTGAGGTTGCGGGGAGGTTGGATGATGGACCAGGGTGTTGGAAACATCTTGGGTTTAGATGCCAGAGTAGTTGGGGTGGGATGCTAGCAAAGTCCAATGAGGACTGGACTGGGTCTGTGGGTGAAGGTGCAGAGAGCACAGGCAGAAGGAAATAGCAGTGGGAAAGGAGCTTTCCCAAGGGCACAGCTTTATTTTGTCCAGGAGCCCTCTGGACTCAAGCTGGATTCATGCAAATGGACAGCATGGGAGGAGGTATAAGCAAGAGCAGCAAAGGCAGCTTCTCATCTTCACTGGGTTAATTCTGGCTGCATCCCCACCTGCTGGGCTACAGAGAGAGAGATTGAGATAAGGCCTGTGGGATCTGCTCTATTTCAGATGAGTTGGTGATGGAGCATGTCACACCAGACACCAAAGCCATCACAGGATGGACATCTGCTGTAAAGATGAGGGCAGCTGCTTCCAGCAGTGCAGTGCTTTGTAGGACACATTTGGCCTGCAGCTGTCAAATCTGCTCTTCTGCCTTATGATGTCCCGATAAGCTGGTATAGTCTGGGATCTGGCTGCTCTTATCCAGGCGCTTTGTGTGTGGAGAGGGCGGACTGGGTGTTCTCCAGTGTTCGTGTTATTTGATACAACATTTTACTGCCTCTTTGTCTATTTTTCATTTCCGGGAGTTGTTTTTTGAATTGTAGCCTCTCAGGCAGGGTGGGTGGCACTTTGAGGTGCCTGGTGGACTGGCTGGACTGGCAGGAGACTGCACTGTCTCTCTAGATTCTCAACTTCCGCTGAAACAGAATTATCCTTCGTGGTAGAAATTCTGAAACAGCAGCAAATGTATCCAAAGCAGCTGTGGCAGCCCCGGGGTGTGGGTCAGCAGTCAGAAATGATCCAAACAGCTTGATGTAACAATTTACGGCTTGTCATCTGAGCTGTGGTAGCTGCCCGTGGACGTGTTCTGCCGTGTCGTGATTGCGTTGGGAGGCACTTAAACCCCCTTCAGCAACTGCTGGCTCCAGTAATGAGAGGGTTAATGCTGAGGTTTGAATTATTTCAGTGTTCATCCAAGTGAGTAGGTACAGAGGGGAAGTGTCTCCTTCTGCAGAGCATACCAGCATTTCTCACAGCTGTGGGGCAGAGGTGGTGGAAGGTCATAGGTAGAGCGCGGAGGGAAGGATGAGCATAAAACTGCATAGCATGAGAGACAATGTAGCGCTGTAGTCTTTGGCACAGTTAAGCAGCATCTGTGGTGGGCACACAGCAAGGGCAAAGGGAGGCTGCTACATGAAAGGTTATGCTGCTTTCCAAAGTTTAGGAAATGCTGTGTGAAGCAGAGCTTGTGGCCTCCTCATCACTGTAATAACAATCTTTACCAGGAGAGATGGTATGTTATTGATAGATACTGGGGCCAGAAGATGGCCGGTGTTTTTCTAAAACCATTGATTGAGGATGACATCATTATGTCAAAACCAGAATTGTCAAAGTGTGGCCCCGTTTTACAGTTGAGGAAACTGAGTGATGGAGTGTCTAGCTGATACTAGACAGATCTGGTAGAGAGGATGAAATACCAGCATAGCTAAATGTGTAGTCAGGCATTTTTCTACTGGTCTTGAACTCATGTTTCTAGGAAAACCAGCATTTATCTCTTGCCTACTGTAGATGTACCTCATACCTAGAAATTCTTTTTTTTGTCCCTTGTTCCTTAGCAGTAAGGCTCTATTTAAAAAGGCCCCATTAGAAAAAAAAATGCTTTCAAGGGTTTTAATAGTACCTTACTACTTTAGTTTCCCAGTACAGTTCCATGTCATGTTTTTTGGTTTATTTTACTGATTGCTGAGAGGTTGATAGGAGAAACCACCTGCAGATAGGAGAGTATATCAGCCACTGACCAAGACTTTGAAGTTCTAAAAGCAGACAAAGACTGCTGACATCGTCCAGTGCTGGGCATTGGCTTTTCTCCGTGCAGGGCAAAATGCTTCCTTCAAACTTGCTAAAACCAAAGGAGATTGATTTTAATTATGAAAAGAGGATTCGTGCTGGTATTGGGTAATGTATCAAACTGGAAAGTGCTGTGTGACCTCTGACAGAAAACTATGTTAGTAGGTTTGAGCTGAAAAAACTCTGTAGGTGACTCGACTCCATTAAATTTTGGATTTCAATTCAGGAAAGAAAGTCTGCATTGAATGACACCATATGGTGGAGACATGCAGCAAGCAAATGATTTTTTGGGAGTTTTGCCAGAGTAAGAAGTATTGAATAAACTGTGCTCAATAGATTAATTTACTTCGGTTGTATTTTGAAAAAGACTGGGTGATTTTATGACCATTAGTGACATTTGCAGTTCTGCAGCCGAAGATAAAGGTAATCAGACGTCATTCTTCAGGGCACCAGCTAATCAGTGCAGTTGTCAGGAAGGACTCCCCTCCTCCAGCTCTGTGTGTGCAGGATTGCACCCTGGATGACAAATGTAGCCTCAAATATCCACTGCGGAAGGCAGAATATTTGGCTCAACTAAGCCCCTCGTCCTTCCCCATGTCAGCTTCTCCTGTTTGACTTTCTGAAACCATCACGTGCACCCTCTGTCTTTAACTTATTCTGTAAAAATGGTGAACTGCTACCATATTGCTTAATTAAAAATAAATTGGGGTCCAGAGTTGTGCTAGGTACTGTGCAGGCAGAACATGGAGTTGTTCCCCATGCCATGGAAATACGGTCTGCCTGAGGTGAGAGATAATCGAGCGATATGAGTGAGGAGAGTCCAAGACAGGTTTGAACTTGACATGTTGGCTGCCTAAACCTCATCAAGGATTGTAGGTGTGGCAGAGAAGGAATTAGCAGAAGAATCATGGGGTGGTTTTATGGATATTTTGCGAAGTTTCTCCCACGGTGGTAGGAAAGGCACAAAGCTTTGAGAATACAGCTCAGCAGTGCTGGGGGCAGCTGTGGGGAGACAGGAGCCACTAAGGCAACTGTGCTTGGCTGCGAAGAGCCTTGAGGATGAAGACAGGTGACTTGTGGTTGCAGCAGTGGGGAAGAGGGCGTCTGTGCAGGGGTGCAGGGATGGGGGAGATGTGGTCACAGTGGCAGGCTGAGCTGCTGAGCTTTGTGGCTGTATTGCATCTTGGTGAATTGATTTGATTCTACCTAAATATCCACATATAGTAGATAAGCAATTGCTGGTGACTAAGGGTGGTTTTATTTTAAATTCATTATCTGAGCTTTGTGGCTAATAAAGTTAAACAGAATACATTTATGTCTCTTTCCTAATAGGAATCAACTGTGCTCTACAGCAGCTCGTGGACCATGCTTTTTATCCATGCACCATGTATCCAACCCTCAGTACAAGGGGAAATTGTTCTTTCCATTATGACTTTATATTGCCAATCTGATACAATATTTAAACAGATTATCTCAATGCTCTGTTTGTCCCAAACCAATTTTTGCTTTGGCCTATAAAGTGAATCTTCCTTTCAGCGGCTTCTGTGGTACAGGATGTAGTTACATGCATCAACTAGTTCAAAAGACCCATATACAGCATGGATTTAAAGCTGAATAAACCCACAAAACCCTTAGCTAGGACTATAAATGTCACTGTATTTTTATATATGTCTGCCTTTTTTTTTTTTTTAAAGAGACTAGGATTACTGCATGGAGCTATAACTGAAAGTCTTTTGATAATTCGGTGGGTATTTTAAACCTAGCAATGATATCTTTTCATAAAACCACACATCCCTGTTTTCTGGAGGATGCTAATAAGATGGTTAGCTTTTCTTTCATGCTTGATGTGTTTGAGTGCTCCTGCCCATTTAGTTGCATCTCAGAATTTAATGCCCCACTCTGATTTCACCGTAATTGTCAGGAGTCTCTTTTTCTTATTGTATGTCCCCACTCACTGTCTGGAAAATGCAGTCTCCTCATTGCTGACCCCATCAGTCTGTCTCCTCATGGTGCTCATAAGGAAAACCCTCTCCACCAAGGACAAAGATGTTTTTAAACAAGCCAATCTGATATAAAACATAGTTTGCTTAACCCAGAGGTGACCAAGAAGCGATTGCTGGCGGACTGTGCCCAGCCTTGAGGTGCTCTGTCTGGCTGCCCTTCTCCAAAGGCTGTGCACGCTGCCATGCTGTGCTGCTCATTATCTGAGCAGCGTCTGCAGTTCCCTTCTCTGTTACAGATGCCGCAGTCTGCTTAGTTTTGTGCAGATGACACACTGCCCTTACAGTCCTGTGAGTTGTCTCTGCAGCTCCTCAGCCAGCCAACATCTCAACTGTTCTGCTCAAGACTTGTCCTTCTTCTCACCCTGGACACCCCAGTGAGTGAGTGCCACTGGCCTGGCCATCGTTCCAACCTCCTGGGCATCCTCCCTCCTCACTGCTGGTTAAGTTGCAGCACCGAGACATTTGTTACCTGCTCTGCTTCAAATATCTGCTCCTGCTCTGTTGCTTTTGAGCATCCTTTTTGCACAGATTTTCCCATTTCAGGACTTTCTACCTGACACCTCTCATCAATAACAAGGGGTTGCTATCTGACTCTCATCAGCCCAAGTTAGTTTCAGCATTGTGTTTGTGAGCAGAGAAGTGTTTGTCCATCAGTGTGTGTGCAGCAGGGGCTGCTTGTCCCACACAGTGGTGGCATGCAACAGGGAACTGGGCTGAGTTATTTTTTCCAGTCTGCTAAGCTGTCAGGAAATGCTTTCTGTCTTCCTAGCCAGTGTGCTCATAAGACCAATTACAAAAAAAAAAAAAAAAGGGGAAAAAAAGTTAGAAACCCATCTGTGCATGACTTTTCTTAGTTTTAAATCTTCTCTAACTGCAGGGATAATGCTGGGTTCAAGTTTTAAATACTATTTACAGAATAGTAACAATCATAGTAACCAATACTATTATTTGGCTCTTGATTTAAGTTGTGCATACAGACCATGTAACCTATGCCGGCAGCTACTGAAATAAAGTCCACTTCTCTATGTTGCCTTGCTTGTATTCCAGCCTTTTAAATCAGCTTACTTTATACCTTAGAGAATACTTTTATTTCTATATATATCTTCTCTTCTATTGGCTACCCCAGATAATCCTGTGATCAGCCATGCAGCAGTGTCACTTGAGTAGAATATGGAACGATGCTGATCGTTTTCTCATAGGCTGTCATACTAGCCCAGAAATAGCATCCATCTACAATGGGAGAAGCTCTATTAACATTTACAACTGTTCCTCTCCCCGACCCCTGAGAATTGCTCCGTGGTAGATAAGCAATACTTTGTAATACATTTCTTTGCGCTCAGTATTTTGGAGTTGAATTCTGAAATATAAAGGCTCCTAATCCTGATCTGCTCTGGGATACACTGCTCTGCTCTTAGCAAGTGGTGCTGTGAATAGGATTAGCATTTCAACAGCTTCTTTTTTTAACTGTGAGCAATAAACTAAAATAATAGGGCCTGATTCAGAGCTCTCCAAAGTCCGCAGTAGTGCTTTGGCTGGTGTGCGTTGGCTTTGGGTCAGGCCCATAAGAATGGGAAATTTAGTGTTTCCCTGAAAAGGAAGGAGAATGTGTGAATTTTAGAGTTCCTGCTCCTATGGGGTCTGTCCACACCGAGCTGAAATCCACGGATTTACAAGCCAACAAACACAACTGTAAATTTGACAGCAGGTGAAATGAAAATGTGTTGCTAGTCATAGAGTTAAAACTTGTACTTTTTAATGATGTCAATAGCACTTAGGACATACATATAAACATGTGAGCATTTAAGGTATTTTTGCTGCTCTTCTTTTTCTCTTCCCTCCGACATGTGGAAGTGCATACCATCATGGGGCAGAACGTGGGTTGGGCACTGTGGCCAGGGAGATGAGCTGTTGGGCTGGGAGGGTTCACAGTGACTGGCTGCACTGAACGCAGCCCTTCAAGTTCATTAGCCATGGGTCCAGGGGTGAGAGCCAGCTGTGAGCATCTGGCCCTCAGGGCCCAGCACATGGTGTTACAGCCCTGTACACTTCAACTAAAAGGAGTTTGGGGATTCGCTGTGCCTGTACCAAGCAGAGCCCAGTCCTGATTAACAGCTTTTGAGCAGGGCCTGGATTCCCAGTTTTTTACCAGCCTATTTATCCCATAT
This sequence comes from Chiroxiphia lanceolata, assembly GCF_009829145.1. Taxonomy (NCBI): domain Eukaryota; kingdom Metazoa; phylum Chordata; class Aves; order Passeriformes; family Pipridae; genus Chiroxiphia; species Chiroxiphia lanceolata. Next base: position 13,402,616 of record NC_045644.1, read on the forward strand.
GAGATAGGTGACACCCTGAGCCTGCTTACTGTGTGTTAAGATTGCAGTTTTTCTGTTCTCGCATGAGCTCTGAATTTCTGAATCTCAGCTTTCCACAGTGCTTTTTAAAAGCACAGCAATGGTAGCAGTCCTGAGACTTTCTACAGATATCCTTCGAATGCAGTTTTACCAAGTTCCTTCTCTTTTCCCTCTTTCTTACACATCACACATGTATTTTGAGCTGTGGCTGGTAATTAAATGGAAAATTAGTCTGAAATTGAAAATGCTTAGAGGGGTGGATCGAATGTCACATGTATTTGAATCTCTGTGCATTATTGAAAGCTTCGGTATCATGACCTGTAGTGCCGTGTCCTTTCCAAAACGCTCCCCACCTTGGAACAGTGCAATGAGCAGCCAGAAGCAGCACTTTCTGAATGGATAAGGTGGGACTCTCCCAGAGTGGGCAGAAGGGCACTGCTGGAGACGGGGGATACATTGCAGCAGTGACAGTTGTACTGCTTCCTGCAGCTCTTTATCTTGAGGACAACTTTCTGATTGCCACGATCTGGAGGGGATCAGGAGCAACCTTCAAGGCTCAAATAGTCCTTGGCTCCCAGCAGGAATATTTAGAGGGTTTAGTTCCTCATAGCAACAAAGCACTTCATGACATTTAACTGATTACACCCTTGCAGGTCGACAAGAAGCATTGTCTCCATTTTGCAAATTGGAGAACAAAAAAGCTTGAGAGATGGGCCCTGTGGGCTCAGGTTTCTGCTGATAGTTGAACTTTCTTCCTGGCTCTGAGGCTTAGTGTGCTTCAACAAGGGAATTGTCAGGGAGATAGGTAGGAGGAGTGCTCAGGGCTCCAGAAGGGGCCCTTAGAGGTGTATCCCTCTCTTGGATTTTCTCGGGCAAATTAGTTGCAAGAGCACCTGTGTCGCCGGGCAGGGTCTCAGTGCGGTGTGTGCTGCTTGGGCTCTGAGGAGCAGTTCCTGACAAGCAGGGGCTGCAGAGCAGCGCAGCATTGTGCCCAAGGACACCCAGGCATTTTTAGTGTGTCAGCCCGCTCCTGTGCCCTTGGCCACAACTGCCTCTGGGGCTGGGCAGCGAGAGGCAGGTGGAAATGGGGTGATTTGCATCTCTTGGTTACGTGCCAGGATCCGGAATATTTTTCCAGCAGTTTTTGAGAGGTGCAGGTCTCAGAGTGGTGACACTGACAAAAGCTTGGGTGTGCTGCTGTAAGGTGCCCGTTTGGAAATGAGCTGACCTGGATATTCTGTTTCCTAATCCTGAGTGATACTGTCAGCTCAGAGAGCTGAGCCTGGCTAATGACTGAAATCCACTGTGCTTTTCTTAGCGAGGATGTGTGGTGATCTGAGATAGTTGTTAAGTGCTCCATCCTGAGAATCAGAACTGCACGTGCCCCATGGGTCCAGCATGTTTTAGACAGATAAACAGGGTTTGAGTTGACCAGGGAGTTACTATGAAAAGAACAATGTCAGGTACATAGTAACCTGCAGTTAACTAGGAGGGAGATTAAATTAATGGTGTTTTCCTTCTGATAAAGATAATGAAGAGCTTGCAAGGACTTGGTTTACAGCTCCTACACATGGTGTGTGTAGGCACTGTCTCCCTGGCACAGGGAATGCCAAACAGCTGTGTGACAAGAGCAGTGCAGCCAGCGGGGCACCTCACTGCGTGACATTTGTACTGTCTGAGTCCTCGTTGATACTCTGAGATGAAAGAAAATAGGGGGCAAGGGGAATGGGAAATTAAATGGGAATAGGGACTGCAGGAAGGGATTCAAGGTGTTCTGGGATCTACCACCCTACAGAGCCTGTTTCAAGGGAGGAGGGCATGACACTGGGGGAGAGAGTCCAGGGGGGAAATAAACACTATGATCTCTCTTGTGGATTTAGGGTTTACTGTCAATCCTGCGCAAACTAAAAAGCACCCCGGACCAGGAGGTGAGAATCCTCCTCTTGGGACTGGATAATGCAGGCAAGACTACACTCCTGAAACAGCTGGCATCAGAGGACATCAGCCACATCACACCAACACAGGTGAGGAAGGCCTTTACCTCTCAGGGCAGTTCTTGCAGTCCCATCTGCCACCTTATACAAAGCACTGATGATTCAACAGTCTTTCAGTAAAAGGGGGAGCAGCTGGAGCCTGGTGCACCATTAAGTTTGTGTCTTTTCTGCCTAAGAGGAGGCTTCCTGAAGGAGCCAGAGAGCGTCAGGCCAGATCTGTCAGGTAGTGCAAAAGTGGATGAGTGCTGTGGAGTTCTGCAAAAGGCTTTTGGGTCATGCTAGGGTTGCATGGATGGGACTTTGTTCCTGTTGTCCTTGCCAAACAGGGGACATGTACAGTGGATGCTGCAGAACTGGGCAAGCCCCTGTCTCTTTGCATCTTTCACCCAGACAGCTCCAAGGGTCCTGCATATACCAGTGCTCCCTTCTCTAATGCCTCTCATCCCCTTTTATTGATCCTGAGGGTTGGGGAGAGGGATGTCTCCCATCAGAAGCACTGCAGCATCGTTCCAGAGGAGGTTGCTAGAGAGCTATGGGAGATGCTTCCCCCCACCCTGTAGCTGCCTCCCAAAGCTCCTAGCCCTGACACCCCAATTCCAAGCCCCAGTCCCCTGGGTGGTGTGGCAGCACGTTGCCAGCCCACGCCACATCCTGTTTTTCTACTTGAATGCACTTTCAGTTGGTGCTCTAATTGATGAAATGGACCCTTCAGACGTGCAGCTGTTGCTCTTTTAAGCCTGGCATTAGCTGTGTCGTGTCGAATTGAGCTGAGACCTCTGGCTTCATGTTAGCTGTGACTGTCTACTCAGCTTTCACAAGCTCAACCCTGCTTCTCACAGTGCCCTTGTTTTCTCCTTATCTGCAGCTCTCCCACCTCTTCCTGCACCTACACTGCTACGCCCTCCCAGGGCACTAACTGCATCATATGTCTCCATAGCCATGACAGTGTTAACCCTTGACCCAGGAACGCTGGCAAACTGATGGTTTGGCGGCTGTGTTTGCTTTTGCCAGTGTCTCTCCAACAGCTGATCCATCTTTGTGGCTGCCCAGCCCATCCTGCTGCACGTTGCAGGCATGGGATATATAAGGTGTTAGTGTCTGCCTGCGAACATGCTCCAGCCGTTCAGGCTTATGCTCTATGTGGCTTTGTTTCTGCTCTTTCCAGGGCTTCAACATCAAAAGTGTACAGTCTCAAGGCTTCAAGCTGAATGTATGGGACATAGGCGGACAGAGGAAGATCAGGCCATACTGGAGGAACTATTTTGAAAACACTGATATCCTTGTGAGTATTGGCTGCGGTTGAATGCCGTGTTCATGCAATGGCTTTCCAAGGTCTCAGCCAGAAATTCAGAAACAAGTAATGTAATGTCCCAGTCCTCAGCAACACCATTGCCATTGTAACAGGAGTTATTCTGAGCGAAATGGCAAGATTGGTTGGGTGCAGTAAGAAAAATACAGTAATGTTTGGAGAAATCCTTCGGTTGTATGTTTTTACTTTCACAGGATGGTGCTGTTTATAGCCAGTTCCTTTCCTCTCATCTCAGTCTCCTCCAAATGAAAGAACATTAATAACTTGTACTTTACTCATCTATAGCTCCTTTCACTGGAGACTCTGAAGGCCTGTCATGGGCATTAGTGACTTAAGCCTCGTGTGTAAAGGTAGGTCAGTATGGTGTCCTTGTTTTATAGGTAGGGAAACTGAGGCACAACAATTGAATTCTATGTCTGCGTCAGATAGGAAAGCTTCTGACTGAGGGACACAGAGAGACCCCTTGTCTTTTCTTTTGCTCCTTTAATCATAAGACTGTCTTTTAATGATTTCGACAACTTAGCTGTAATTACCTTACAAATAGCTGCAGATGAGTACAATTATATTTACAGTGCAGAACCTTTGTGTTTCCATGCCAGACCACATTGCCCTGGGACCCTCCAAGTGCTGTCTTGACCAGTTTCAAAGATTGCCTCTAGCCTACAGCCAGATATGCCAGGATGAAGGCAGGCTCGGGGCTCCAGGCCTCTCCCCACCCCAAGCAATGCTGCCTGTGGAAACAAAGAAGAGGCAAAGACTGCAGGGCTCCCATGGGAAAGCAGAAAACTCTCTCGGAAAGATGCCCTTTCTCCCTCTGTTGCGCACACACATACTCCCCATGTGTCAGGAGCTTCAGTGCACTTCCATGGAAGTATCAGTGCAAATAGGAATAGGACTCTCTACACCAAGGCTCATGTCCAGGTGCTGAAAGTCCTGGCTGTGCCCGGAGGTTTAGAAAACATTGTCCAAATGAAGCTGTTATTTAACCGTGACTAATAAACCCTTGGTAATTTCCTTTGCTGATCACCCTTTTTGAGCCTTAATTTGGAATCTGATGTTCAAGGGCAGCCACCACTGCATAAACCCAGTTGGTTGTTTTTGCAGAGCATAACGGAGAAATCTTTCTAGGGAAGAGGTCTGTGTTTGAGAAATGAGCATTGTGCTCCTCTGTGGCCATCGAGGAGAGAGACATGGCGTGGCTGTGAGGTGATTGTGCCCACTGAGCTCAAGCTCTGCTGCTGTGTGTGGCGGGGAGGCAGTAGGTGTGCAGATCAAAGTCAGCCCTGCAAAGCAGCAGCTCTGGGATCTCTGCCTGCTGTGGCAGGTGCTCAGGCTGCAGAGACTGCGCAACCAAAAAATAGTATCTGGAAAACTCTGCTGGCAAAGGCAGTGAGCTATACTGGCCTGTGGGCTTCCACCCTTCCCAGTGTGTGCTGCATGGGAGGTGCAGAAATAAAGGTGAATTTGAAGATATCTTCAATCACATTTGAAGATGAAAGCAGCTGTTTTCCCTGCCCCCCTCCCACCCCAGTTAAAGCAATGTGCAGAAAAAACCCTTCTTTTCCTATGAGTAAGGAGATAGGTAGATAAAAGCAGAATCGGTTTGGGGGAAACAGTGGTGTGAATTCAGAGAAACAGCTGGTGCACAAATGGACCTGAGCACCCCTGCCTGCACTCCATGCTGACACCCAGTCCCGAAGTGGGAGATGTCAGCATGTTGGAGCAGTGCTTTGCTATGTCCATACACACCAAAACTGGGATCAAGTATATGCTGATGGCTCTCTCTGTCTTCTCCCAGTCCTCACCCCTGTTATAGCCAGTAATTTTACCCTCTGACAAACCTGGTGCAGGCTGTGCATCTTTAAATTGAACCACCATATCCCTCATGTTATTTCTTCATCCAGTCCTATCACGTGCAATTTCTGCCCACTTACTCCAGGTTGTGTTTTGGCATGTTTCTCAAAGGAGGTATCCAGCTTTACAGGGATTTCTTTCTCAAAGCTCCATTCTCCAACATGGTATTCAAACTGGCAAACTATGCTACCAAGCACCACAGCCAAAAATAGGCTCTTGAGTGGCCCAGGCCATAGAAGGAAGTTGGAGATGAGATACACTACAGTTCCCAGGACCCCCTGTTTCTCTCTTCTCCTAAACTGTATTGCACAAAACAGAAAGGACCCTCTAAAGAGTATTAAAAAGCAGGAAGTGATTACAAATTCAAATCCATGCAGGTGCCTTTGAATGAGAGCTTGGTCTTGCATCACACACCTGTGATATTTGGAAGCTTAACCCAGGCAAATAAGGTGTGGATATCTGGCTGATTGCATATTCAGACAGGCACCTGCAGCTATTTGGCACAGTGCTCGCTGGTTTGGAAGTAGGCACTCGGCACATACTTTACTTTCTCTGTGCTTTTGTTGCTTTTGCCCTGAGCACAGTTGTATCCAGTTCTCATCTTGCAAAATAGCTCCATAGCAAGGAACAGAGCAGTGCAGGAGAAATCCTGGCTGGTTGGGACTTGGAGCTCTTCCTTCCCAGTTAGATAAGCACCGTAATCTGGGAGGTGCTGCCTTTCAATTGAGAAGTAGCACTTGACCATTGCGTTCACGTGTCACTGAACTTCCCCAGAGATATCCTGAGGGAGGGCAAATGACACTCCAGTCTCACCCCAGAACACAACTGCAGCCCTGCAGCTTTTTTTGGTTTGTGTTTCCTACCCCAAATGGGATGCACGGGGGTATAATGCTTGGCAGGGGCGGAGAGGACGGGTGTAGCTGTTACAGTATTGGTGCACGTGCTTGGGATCACATTGCAGGGAGGGGCTGTGTGTCACGGTGTGCCCACGGGCCATTCGTTCCCCATCACATGGCACCGCGTGCTGATGCATCCCCACGCAGCTGCGTCCAGCCTGCCCGTGTCCCCCAGCCTCTGTCACTGCACATCAGCCCCAGGTGATCTGCAGAGGGGTCTGTGAGGTTTGCTGGGTTACCTCCTCAGGCCTAGCATACAGATTCTCCTGCTGCGTGTTTGGTCCTATTTCAAACAACTCGAGTGCTGCTCATTAAGGGAGTGCCTGTAGTTTAATAGATATTGCTGCTAGAGATCTTCCCTCCCCCTACTATTTGGTCGAAATTATCCTGGAAGCGTGGAGTCTTATGCTGAGACTGCCTGCAAGGATGCCATTTATCTTGATGGCGGGGTGCTGTGCTCATCTATTCCCTGAAAACGAGGCTGACACTTGCTCCCTGTAAGCCACCAAAGAGCATGCAGATGACATGCTAGCAGCTTCAATCACTGCTGATGGGGAATGGCAGGGACTGGAAGCAAAATGCTCAGTGTTTGTCACCAGTCCTGTCCCTGTCTGCCATCCCAGCACCCTTCTCCTTCGAAAACCTTCCTGTACCAAGCAATTAAAAAGGCATACGAGGCTATTCTTGCCTTACTGAGGTTTCCCATTTTTTTTTGGATGGTAGCTGAAAATGGAGTCTTACAGGATGGATCCAGCCCTCCTCCCCATCAACCATCTCCAGGAGGCTGCAGTAGGATTGCCTGACGGAGAGGAACTTGATGTCTCCAATACATTCACGTGTCCCCTGAGTGCTATTGTGTGCATTGGTGGCTTATTGAGGAGGTGATGCTGGAGGGCAGCATGGCGCAGTCACACCAGTGTGGTGCTGGTACACTTTGCTGGGGTGAAAGAACATGTCTAGCTCCCCAGATTTTGCCCTCCTGCATTCAGCTTCAGCTTGTAAGCCTGTCACTTGAAACAATACCAGAAGTCTCCTATTCTCTTTAGATAACAGAGGCTATGAAGATGGTGAGTGCATCCCCGTACTGCCCCCACCTCCTTTCTGATCCTACCCACGTGGCTGCCCACTCCCCCAACTTTCAAAGAGGTGGTTCCTCTCCTTTCAGAACATCATGAAGTTTTGTCAACATTTGCTATAAATAAGAGCAAGGATCTTTGTGCCCAAAAGCATAATTATTAGATTCAGCTCGCTTAAGCATGTGCTAGTGTGGAAGAGTGTCTTCTGGGAAGAGTAACTTTTCCTGTCATTTCTTTTTCAGATCTATGTCATTGACAGTGCAGATAGGAAGAGGTTTGAAGAAACGGGTCAGGTAAGTTACTTATGCCCAGCTTCCTTTGAAGTAACTCAGTGCTCCTGAGTGGCCCTTGCTCACAAAAGTTAGAAAGAGGATTTTGTTGTTTATGAAGGAAATTTGCATTTCAAGGGACTTGCCTTTCAACATCAATGCAGATTATTTTGGTAGATGTGAAACAAGGAAAATAGGTAGCCTAATTCCGTTTAAATAGAACGGTTTTCATTAAAGTTATACAATAATAGCAAATGGAGCCTAATACTGAAAGCAAGAACTTCTCTAAGTCCTTTAAACGTTGCCAAACCAAGACCCTGAGGAATCCTATTTTCTTATTTACAAAATTGAAATGGAAATCATATTGACTTGATTGTCTTTTGGATGTAATTGAAAAAAAACTAAGAACTTTCTAACTAGGACTGGCCAGAAAATAAGATTTCCGTTTTGCAAAGTTTTGATGTTTTGTAACATTTTATGTTTTAGGATGGAACAACAGTAGGACTTTTGAACTTTCTTTTGTAAAATTCAGAAAGTGACAGTGTCCCAAAATAGCTAGCAACAAATTTACCCCCCAAAAGGTGAGATTTAGATTAAAGCCCTCTGTTCTGCCTGATTTGAAGAAGGCACTTGATCTTTTGCCTCTCATGTATCATGGACACACCCCAACAGCAGAACTGTTGGTTGTTCTAGGAGTGGGGGCAATCTTCCCCTGCTGGAGCTATTTCATTTTATATAAGTAATTAAATATTCATTGGGCAAAAGAGAGGGAGAGGAAGCAGAAGCTTTTAGAGCGCTTGCCCGAGTCAGGCGGAGTCAGCCAGGACCCCTCCTCATATTTCCACAAACACTTTTGGTTTCAATAAATCAACTGTGTCAGATGAAAGACCTATTTTGTTGAAAAATTCCCAGCCAGCTCTGTTTATAACTCCATTCTCTCATCCTGGTTTCCAAACCAAACATTGCTTTTGGGGGGATGGAGTCGTATTTCCACTGCAGTTTAGCATCTCCCTGACTGCACTCCTTTAATCCAAAAGTTTCTACCCAGTGGATAAAGGATGTTAGGACAGTATCTGTGAGCATGAGACCTTTCCAGCTAAATAAGGAGCCCATAAAAATCTCATGCATTCATCTGTCTGCAACGCCAGCAGTCCCTACAGGTTCAAGTTCTGCTGAGTTTGTCATACGTTCCCATAGGGAAGTGACTTGAGGCTGGGTGCTTGTTTCATGTGAGACCATTGCACAACCCTAGGCATGAAGTGTTTTAGCCATCATTGATCCACTGCAGATTCAGATTTGGGCTATTCAAAAAATCTCTTTGAGTCACCTGTTTTTGAATGAGCAAACCCATTCTTCAAGATGCCACCCAAAATGTGTGCCATGCCAAAATCCAGCTAGTAAAGCTGATTTAGTTTGTTTTCACCTAGCCAATGCCTTCAAAAGCATAAGCACTTTCTTATGGTAGGGAGATTTCCATTTTGGGGCGAGGGGGGAAAGTCCTCTATTGTTCAAACTGCAGTGTATAAAACTTGGAACAAACCCCTGAAACTCCTTATTAGCAAAGATATCGGGGCTGGTGTCAACGGTTGCTCAGGTACAAATGCCAGTCAAGCAATAACTTAAGACAGATTCCTCATACTGCCAATTTACATGGTTTTTACTGTTTCATCAGTTTTGGTCTCCTGGGATCAGGAACTGGTAAAACAGAGAGTTGTAGCCTTTAAGGCAACTGCTAATTTCAGACCAAAATGAAGATTTTTCTAACCTGTAATTGGAAGAAATAGCTTTTGAACCTTGGGCAGAGATGATTGTATACATTTTTGGTCTCTTATAATAACATCTAGGTTTCACTGGAACACACTCTTCTAGCATTTGCCCTAAATATATTTCTAATTAGAGACAACCACTGGTGCTTGAAAGTTTTCTGCCCTTCCCTCTCTCCATCTTCCCCCCACCTCACTCTCTTGTAAATGACACAGGAGCTGGCTGAGCTTTTGGATGAAGAAAAGCTTAGTGGAGTCCCCGTGCTCATATTCGCTAACAAGCAGGATTTGCTGACGGCTGCCCCTGCTTCGGAGATTGCCGAGGGACTGAATCTGCACACAATCAGGGACAGAGTCTGGCAGATCCAGTCTTGTTCAGCTCTTTCAGGAGAAGGAGTACAGGTGAGGCTCTGGAGAAGGCTTGCTGTGCCAGCAGGCCATCTGTAAAAGATTGTTGATCTGCAGGGTGGGGCTGGACCAGCTGCCTCACCAAGGAGGGTCAGCACAGCCAAACCCTTGCAGCGCAGAACGCGGGGCGCGTGTGTCTCATTGCCTGTGCAGAGGGAAGGGAGAGCTATGGGCCCTTGGGATGTCTCCATCCCTGGGAAAGGGGAGAATGATTGCCTCCCCACCCAGGAGCCCTTGGCTGGGCCAGATGAAGACATTGATTTATTTTAAAGAGACTGCTGTCAGGTTAATCATTCTCACAAAACAAATCGTCTTTTACTATTAACCCCTTTGACTGTTACAAGTGTGCACTCTAGAAATCTGATTTACCTTCACTACTGATGTCATTTGGCATTTTGCTCAACCCAGGCGCCAGAGAGAAAAACTGATCAATTTTTCTGATCCAGAGAAATGCAAGAGTTGCACATGGGGCAAGGGCACTTCTAATGACAACATGTGGGGCAACAAAAACCCACCAAAGGGCCTGAGCTGTGTCTCTGTGCTGAACTGTAATAGCTGTGTCTTGGGCTCCTGTGCTGTAGCCAGTTCCTGCGGTATAGTAGCTCTTTGTAATGTAAATGGGACCTAGGTTTGTTTATTTCACTCCTAGGCTTTCCTGAATTAATGAAGTATTTGCGGTGCTCTAAATCTGAGTACTCCCTTCACTGATATTTAAAGAAACAGGATGGCGAAGACATTTATCTTCATTGCAGTTTCTGTAAAACCTTATTTGCAGATGCTACAGAGATGTTCAGGATAGTCAGATCTCAAGCTGGGTATGAAGAGCGGCAGAAGCAGCCCGCCATACTGAGTGGGCAGTAAAATGGCAGATGAAATTCAGTGTTGACAAGTGCAAAACAATACACATGTGGAACAACAATCCCAGCTATACACATATGACAGTGGGCTCAAAATTAGCTGCCATTACTCAGAAGCAGATCGTTGTGAACAAAAGCTCGTCAGAGGCCAGAGAGGAAAATCCAAACACTAGACAATTACAAGAAAGCAAACAAGAAACATCTTTTCTAGCAGGTTAAAGTCATGGTGGACCCATACCTTGAACATGACATTAATTTCTGCCTCTGCCCCATTTAAAAAGATTTTAGTAGTAGTAGAATCATAGAGTCCAACAAAAAATTAGAGTCTTCAGGAGATCGTTATACCAACTTCATGTTTAAAGCAGGGATAACAGTGAGTCTAGAGGAGATTGCTGAGAGCCTTGTCCAATCAACTTTTAAATATCTCCAAGCATGGAGATTCCACATCCTCTCTAGGTAACCTCTTCTAGCACTTAACTACCCTAATCTGAAAAAATATTTGCCGTATATCTTCTCAGAATTAGGAGAGATTTGAGAATCCTCTATTGAGAATGATCAGTAGCACAGAATGCCATCTGTATACAAGGATAATAAATAAATTAGGACTTGCAGCTTGGAAGAGAGAGGACAGACAATGGGAACATCTTCAGGATTTATAAAATAAGGTATAAAAATGTCAGACTGTATGCTGTTTTTCACATTGCTAGAGGGAGGGTGTTCCTAATGAAATAATCAGACAGCAGCTTAAAAGAAGTAAAAATAAGTGCTTCTTTGCGAGTTGCATAATTAAATTGTAGATCTCACTGGCAAAGGATGTTGTGGAGACCAAATGTACCAGTCTTAAGAAAAATACTAAGTGAATTTCTGAAGAAGGGATCTGCAGGCAATCACCACTAAGATCTGGAGGCAGCTTTTGACTGAGGAACAGCTTGGGCCATGGACTGGGAGGGAAGAACAGAGCAAGAGAGATCCTGTTCCTACATGGTCTTTCTCCCTGGCATCCAGAAGGAAAGCTGGATGAACCATTGGTCTGTCCCAGTACAGCAGTTCTTCTAATTTCAAATTCTCAAGCTGATGTTTAGACCTAAATGTTGTAGATGGTGTCTTCCAAAGGGCCTTTATTTACTTAGCTAAGATACAAATTCAGCTATGTTCCAGCCAGTCTAGTGAAGGGCTTCAACTATAATCTTTATTCTGAAGTGGTGGTGGTAGAGGGAAATGCATTCCACACTGGCGGTGTATATTCCAGTCCAAAGAAATGTGATCAGGAAAGTTGACAGGGTTTCAGGCAAGCATAGGTCACCTTCTTCCCTCCTCCAGGCCCTCCTCTGGTTTATGGATGTCCGGCTGTAAAGGAGCAGTAAAGTAGCAGGTGAAATTCAGAGATGTGGGTTGGATGTGAAAGAATGAAACAACAGAAAGTGGCACTTTCTGTTTGTGGGCTTTGAAATATGCCTCCTTCTTGAGCTGATCTGTGTGCTCTGCAGTGGACTGCACCCTTCTTCATTGACAGCACCTTCTTCCTGTGCCTCCTCCCTGAAGTACAGCGCATCCCTATACATTCAGTAGTGTAAAATACACAGCCCAGCACCCTCTAGCAGGGAAATGAAATCTGCTTCTGTGCTCACTTCCAAAAAACAGAAGACCAGAGCCAAATAAAAGTATTTACAGGCCAGTATATTGTGTTCATCATGCTTATCTAGACAGTTTAGGTGCAGGCCAGATAATGTCCCTCTTGGTTGTAGGCAGTCTCGTTTCCCTAAATACTGCAGCTTATTCCATAAATGATTATTGCAGAAAGGTCAGGGACATCACAAACTCTCTGTAGCTCGTAGAAAAAGAGCCTCTACAATTTCTCTTCAGGCATAACTGCAGGCTTGTCAAATCCAAGCACTCCCTTTCCTTGCAAATTGAACAAAATGGTTTGGGAGATGGCTTTTAAACTAAACCTGGATCAGCCTAGAAAGAAATGGTGTCTTCAGTCCTGGGACCCTTAAGGAGGGGCCAACATGCTGAAAATTTAGGAGAACCAAAGAACTTGTTTAAAGAGTGACATCAAGAATGATGTTTTTGAGGATCCTAGTACACAATATCTCTGCCAGTGGCTCAGAACATGAGCTCTGTATGTGTAATTAAACCTCAGGTCAGTGCTTTAAGAACTTCTTTGAGAAATGACAGTGAGTGACAGCAAAATAAGTGAAGATGTGGAAGCATCAGGTATTCAGAATGAAAGCCAAGGAGTGGGCGCGCTAACCATCGCTGCTGATGGAATGTATTAGCTAGAGTAGAGCTGGAGACATCACTGAAGAGTGGTGGCGTATCTTGTGCTGAGCACATGCAGGAACAGAGTTCATAGGGGAAGATGTTTGTGATAGCTTGAAGGAAGAGCAGTGAGCAAAGATAAATAATGCCAATACATGAAGGAGAAATAGTTTGAAGGTCATTTAATTAGTTTAGCTGCTTACACCATGGTGTATAGAACTGGGTAGTTAAGACTGGGGATTTCAAGGTTAATGAGATTAGATTATGGTTAATAGAATGATATAAATTTAGAGAATTTAACTAGTATTTGAAATGGGTTATTTAATAAAACTGTTAATTAAGGGGGGAATCCATATAGTCATCTTCTCTTTTAAAATTAACCACTGGGGACTCTGGAAAAGGGGCCCAGCAGTGTCCTGAGCAGGCTCAGAAGAGAGGTGACTGGGTTAACTGGAAACCCCATGCGGTGTCTCAGGATGCCAGCTGGCAGCCCCTGTTATGCCAGCTGAAGACTTCATTACCTTCTGACCGTAACCGTGGGCAGCGCTTGTGTTAATCAGACTTCATGGTGCCATTGAGGGAGGAGTGGCATCACACACTCAGAGGCTTTTTCAAACAAAGTCTGCTTGGGTCTGATCTTATCCTTCAGCTCCAGTTCGGAAAGCAGGAAAGCTTTTTTCTCCCTGCCACAGCCATCTGGGCTGTGCCTCTGGAGCAGAGTCCTGAACAGCCTACACTGAGCCCCTTGCACAGGATTCAGCAAGTGAGGGAGGTGATTGCTGATGTCAGCAGAGGAACACAAGGGAACTGTTGCCTCATAACGGCTCTCTAGTGCCACGTAGGCTTTCTTGGGGTTGTATTGTGACCAGATCTCCGATTGTAGCCCTTGGTGTGCAAAAGCTACATACATCTCACCCTGGCTGGCTGTGGTGGGGTGAAAGCAGGCAGGACTCTGCTTTGCAGCCTGCCCTCTTGCTGGAGGTGTTATTTAGGGGCCAGGGTGTGATATTAAATATGCCTCAAGGCTTTGGACCAATCTGTGCTCTGCAGCCTGTTTCTTGTCTGAAGCAAGAGTCTCCAATCAAGGCAGCAGGAGTTCAGCCTGCCCTGAGGAACTGTCCTCCAGAACGATGCTGCAGCGCATTGTGTCCAAAGTCTCACAAACATAATGGCTCTCTGGAGACCATTAAAAGCCACTGAAACTGAGAGTAGCCACTAAACTTCTCTAATTTATGCCAAAGCCTGTCTGGCCCAAAGGACTCTGGGAAGGGCTGAGCCTCCGTCTCCCTGGCTGTTTCAACCCAGTTGAGAGTGAAGCCCAAGACCCAAGTTATGTCTTTGCTGCGATTCAGCACTTTCATAAGGACTGAACCAGAAAAGGACCCCCTTGGCAATATGGTATCTGCAAAGCTTAAGTTTTGTCTTAAAGATGTCTTAGCCAGGGCAGGCTGAATGGGATCTTCCACATCTTAACAAGGTTCTGGAGCTACTTGTAAATGTGATTTAAAACCAGTTTTGATGACTGCAGCTCTCCTGAGGCAGGCAGAGCATGTTAAGGAAAAGCAACTCTGTTTCCAGATTACAGGGCAGTGTCTTCTGATTTTTAAGCAGGGTAAGGAAGGAGTCTACAGTGCTGCATCAGGGATATGAGGCCTCAGAGGACAAAAAAAATAAGCTTTCACCCAGGCAAAAAACAATGGATAATGTACTGGCAGGATCCTGTAAAAGCCAGCCTGTATGATGACTCGAGGTGCAAGGAAATGACAGATAATGAAGGCACAGTCCTGCCTGTGCTGAGGGAGAAGAAAGTGACGGTTAAAATAACGCATACCAAAAATGCTAGAGATGGAGAATTTTGCACTTGCCTGACCCAATTTGTTATGGCAGACAGAGGATTACATGAAAGGATTAAGCTTTGCTGTCCTTAAGGTCACATTAGGGGTCACAAGTTTGTGGCCTTGCCTGATCCCTGGCTTGCAGGGGAGCAGAAATCGGGAGGCTTTTTATGGGGTGGAAAGGACTTGTTCGCTGTGTTTGAAGTCAGATTACTTCACTCCCATAGCCACAAAGCTGATAATGCAGAGAATAAGCAAGCAGTGGGCTAATCTTAAGCAGGACTTTTTATTTCTCCCAGGGAAGGCTCTACCAGTACTTTCCCAAAGGGCGTTGGAGTACAACTCCCTTGGCACAATAGCAGATGGGACTGCAGCAAGGCGGGGTTGTGCTGAGCAGCATTTCTCTGCAAGGAGCATTATGCTCTTCCCTGGGGTTCTCTCTCTTTGCTTTGGTAAAGTTTACTAGCTGCTTGTTAAGGAGCTAAGAGAGGCAAAGCTGAAAGATCTGAAATCTTTTCCTGGCTAAGTTTTCCCAGGGTTGACTTGAGGCTGGAATACTAATATTGTATCCGCCCTGATCCTCAGAGTACCTGCCAATGACTGTGTCTCAACAAAGCAGTGCAAGGACATCTATCAAGATCTAAATGTTACTGTAGGGATTGTACTTTCTTCTCAGAGCCATCTTTTAAGCATGCAGATATAGGGACAGAGTGTGTAGGGACAAAGGATGACAACAGTTGACTCCTTGTGGACTAGACTCTTTCAAGCACTGTTTCCTTCTTCCCGTGTACCTTTCCCATAGCAGCTCTTTGTGTTTGTAGCAGCTTCCCTGGATTTCTCTATCTTACCAACATTTCATCCTGCTTCAGACCTTCAGTAGAAAAACTGCAAACATACCTTTTAGTTTCTTTTGCTTTTCATTACATTTGCTATTCTCCAAAGCATTTGGGGACACTGCAGAACACCACCACCCCCCCCCAAAAAAAAAGTTGCACCAGAAGCTGCGGATGTAGCTGAGGAAGGCATCTCACACGTACCTCTTTGATACAGCTGAGCATGTTAATTTTCCCTTTATCACAGGCAAGCAGAGAGGTACTTATGATTAAATGTGATCTTTTCTGTCAGTTAACTCACGCCAGAAGAGGGCTTTTAAAATCTATTCCTGCTTTAAAAGTTTGGCGACCTACTTACGTATTTCAAGCCTGTTTGGAGTTCACCTTTCGTCTTGCATTTTGCTATGTCATTCTTTTGCCCTCGTTAAATGCTTCATGCAGCCAGGCTCCCAGCCATGGTAAATCCCATCATAAACTCTGCTTTATGACCCTCGCTGCGCTGGTGCTGAAACGGTCCGGTCTGTCTTTCCCCTTCCCGAGCTCCCCAATGGCAGCAGGCAGAGTTTTAATCACTGTGAATTCAGGTTGTGGTCAGATTAGGTAGAAGATAGGATGCGTGTTTGTTGTTTTGCAGTGATGTATTGTTTCTGGGATTACTGTGCTGAATAGCAGAGGGTGTCAGCTGATATTTATTACTTTAAGCTGTCTCAGCTGTTCTGGTTCAGCAAATAAACCTACATTCAAAATGAATGAGGAGCTCTGCCTGCCTTGTATGCCATGATGTGTGCAAATGTGATTATTGCTTCCGAGGCAGGGGAAGCTGAAATCATTGTGGGAGCATTTTTATTTATTTATTTAGTTTTACTCTTTGCAGGCAATCATGCAGATTTCTAAAGCACACAATCAAGTCAAAGGCTTGACACCTCTCCTCCTAGCCCCATTGTTAAGCCCTGGCATTCCTCATGCTGGGAATCACTCCCTCCCTCTCTCTAAAGTGATAAGCTTTAAACCACACTATTGATTGCTTAAGGCATTACATGTTTTACACCTAGGTTATCAGTGTTATTGAAAGGGGAAGACACAAAGCTACTGGGCCTTAAAATGAATCTACTGCTCATCTTTTCCCATTTGCTCTGAGGATTTCAGACAATTTGTTTTACACTGATCTCTGCTGTGGAGATAAATAAATGAAACTGGAGACCTCAACCCTCCCCAAGGTTAGAGTTAGAAGTGTTATTAGTGTAGGGCCTCATGTGCACCCCAGCACAGGCTGGGCTCACTTATTCTTTATTTAACACAGCAACAAGGGCTGATTTCAAAAGTTGCTGCTCCCCTTCAGATAAGAAGTGTCACATAGCACAGTTATCAAGGTGAATTGGTATTTTCAAGTGAGAACCTCTCTGCTTCTGATTAAGCCCTGAGGACTCCCTCTCTTCTCTCTTAACTCTTTAGCTCCCCTCCAACATGGTCACCACCTCTGTGGCTGAGGGACAACACAGAGGCACAGCAGTGGGTCTCGGCTCACCCGAAGGGCCTGCCTTGCTGTGCCTTTGATCACCTGTCCTCGGGGAAGTTGAGGTCCTTGGCAGCCTTTTGGCAGTTTGGGGACAAGGGTGCAGGAAGCCAGCAACACTGCTACCATGGGGCTGTTGGCCTGAAGGCTCTGATCTTTCTTAGGGTCTAATTCTTGTTTTAATGATCCAGAAATGACCACTGAACATAATACAGTGAGATCCCCTGCTCTGAACTCTTAAGGTGACATTTGTCCAATTTCCAAATGCAAATATGTGTTGCTCCCTCTCATCCCCAAACCCCTACCTGCCACCTTTTTGACTTCAGCCTCCCTGTCAGCAGAGATACCTCCTAGGCAGGACAGAGGTAACAGATTTGATGGGACACAAATATGAGGAGACTGTGCATCTTGTGCTCCATTGTGTGCGTCTCCTAACAGATAAATGACAGGAGCAGATGAATTGTTGCTGTGGCTTTCAATAGCATATCCCGTTCTGGGATCTCAGCAATAAACTCACAAATTGGGTATTCATGGCACAAGTGTTGCAATCCTGCTTGCAGTGGCCAGAAAAGTCACCCACACATTTTTACAGGCATACCTTAAAGAGTGTATCAGCCTCTTGAAACATCATCACATTGCTTCTCACTGAATCCCTGTGGGACCCCTGAGAGCCCATATTTTGTGGGAGCCCTGAGGAACAAGGAGTAGGGTCCAGATCTGGGTATTGCAGTGACTTTCGTGGATCTGGATTTCAAGGCTTGCAGATGAGCAGAGAATTAGAGCCCTATTCTTAACTGGGAGCTGACTGTATAACAAACAGTCCCCTGAAATCCACAGTCTCAAGAT
This sequence comes from Chiroxiphia lanceolata, assembly GCF_009829145.1. Classification (NCBI taxonomy): domain Eukaryota; kingdom Metazoa; phylum Chordata; class Aves; order Passeriformes; family Pipridae; genus Chiroxiphia; species Chiroxiphia lanceolata. The sequence goes on from NC_045644.1 coordinate 13,420,349, forward strand.
TACTTGCCCAAGATTACACAAATCATCTGTAGCCGAACCTGGAACTGAGTCTTCATCTGCCACTGACATACCTTGACTGCAAAGGGATCCTTCCTCGAAGGACCTACACATAGCGATGTGATGAGACAATGATACTTTTTATGGTCAGGTGAAAGATTTAATGACCTCTGTGTGACAACATCTACTGAGCAAGGAAGCACTTATTTTTTTAACCCATGGTGGTTTTGGGCACAGAGGGGTTCTGTGAGGAGTCAGAACATGGTGCTTACAGAGTGGTGGTTGGGTGGGATTGGGGGATTCCTTTTCCCTTCGCTTGACTAACATTACCTTTCTCTGTCTGAAGGACGGCATGAATTGGGTGTGCAAAAATGTCAGTGCTAAGAAGAAGTAAAGCGATCTGAGCTGCATGGAAATGGAGGAGCGGTGGGAGCAGAATTCTAGCCTGAAAACACTAATTTGCTGCTTTCTGACCAAATGTTTTTCCATCTGTGCACAGCTACAGCTGTTAAAAGAAAAAAAAAAAAGAGAGAGAGAAAAAAAGGGAACAACATCGGTTTAAGCCTACTGCTGGATTTGGAACTTGACCTGCTCTTTAGTATCATTTTTTTATCCCAATAAAGGAATTACATATTTCCTCCCTATGCATAAATAGTATTAAATGTCTGATTAGCAAGCAAGTTTATAAGCAGAAGCAAGACTGTGATTCAGTGTGGAGCAGAGGGGTTGGTGAATTACTGTAGTTGCTTAGATGCATAAGGACCTGCCCTATACATGTGGCTGCTGAGGACACGCTCGGGTGTCAGTCACAGCTTCCCCTCAGTGACAGATAAAATGCGGTTGTGTTACCAATTGTGGGTAGTTTCTTAAAATAAAGCTGCTAAGGAGTCATTTGTGTAACGAGCGTAGAAGACTTCCACACATTCCTATAGCCATAAAAGAGGAGTTTGATCATAACGAGGCACTGTTGCATTGCGACACCGCTGTAGAAGGGAGAGAAGGGTTATATGTGTATAATTGAAGCTCTTTACAGTTGGAATAATGCAGGATGAGCATGCCTAGGGCTTTTCTCGCAGCTGAAGGAGAATTTAGCCCAGCGTTTCACCTTGAGCCAGCGAAAACGTGGTTCCTCCGTTCAATAAGTTCCATATGTGAGATTAGTCTTGATGTTGAACAATCCCTGTTGATTTTCCCTTGATGTTAAGGCAACTCTGCAGGAAAATGCAATTAAGTCCATGATTACTTTCTAGAATGAGATATCAGGTCCCAGGTTTCCTTTTTGAAATATGCAAAATGTATTCTCCTACCCCGCCACCTCAGCAAGCCTCGCCTAGCCCTGCCAGGGATTGGGGGACTGCCCCACAGTGGGCTGGCTGCCCAGTGCCTGAGGTCCTCCCAGCCCCATCCTGGCTGTGGATTGCCCTGGTGGCAGGTGAGGATGCCGATGAACGGCAGATGAGAGGCACTCTTTAAAACGAGATTTCATTCTTCCCTGAACTGGCTTTCCTGTAAAAGGATGCAGTTGCTGAAATAGGAAAGAGAATGTGTTTTCTGCGTCCTCGCCCCCAGTTCAAATCTAACCCCAGCTGACAGTGAGCAGGAACGATTAGCACGCCAAAGCAGCCATGTCCTGCATGAAGCAAGCTTGGTGACTCCTGGGCCAGTTTCTAATGCACAGATGGTAAAATAATCCCACTGCCCTGCTTGCCAGCTTTGTTTGCTGCCTGCCTGCGAAAGGGCAGAGAATGACTAGGGACTGCATTACCCCTTCCACCTCCTGGAGACGGACTGTCGGGCAGGATGGGGAAAGCTGCATGTACTAAAGCATGTGGCTTTACCACGCGTCAGCGAGTTGACTCATGGACCCAGGCAGACGGCTGACACCCCTGGAGCTCCCAGCTCTTTTTTCCTCCCTTCCCCTGGATGTCTCCACCTCACGGCACAAACATCTGCAGTGTACGTGAAGCAGCCCCTGGCCGCCTACGCGTTACAGCTTGGCAGATTAAAATCATCTGGGGCTCATTCCAGGTCCCCCCATACATCAGGATGTACAGTAGCGGTTCAGGGTTGATCCGCGTGTAGTTCAGCTGTCTGCTGTGGCTGGGGGCAGAGGGACAGCTGGGACAGCAACTGCTTTAGCAATCCAACTTTAATCTGCCTGCGTCCGTGAGTCAGCACCCTCCGTGTGCATCTGTCTCCAGCACAGAGGCAGGACATGCCTGCTGGAGTAGCACAGCCTTGCTTTAAAAACCAGACGACTGGGGAGGGGGCGGGGAAGAGCGGGCTCGAGTGAGCTGTTAAGCAATAGCTAATGACACAAAGTGACACAGCTCCAGCTTTGCATGGATTGAGTAAGGAGTCATAAGATGAGATGTTCGTTTAAACACAGCTTGCTCGGTGACTCCCCAGCTGCAATGGCTTATCAGGAATGCTGCAGATTTGGGCATGGCATGTTCCTGGGTCAGCCCAAGGAGGAGAAATTCATCCCGGCATCACCTTTTCCTTGCAATTAATGCATTTGCCTGATGCAAGCGCTGTAAAGAATTGCAGCCCTCTCCTGTAGGCACGCCTGGTGCTGGCTGAGTGGCAGAGCTTTGTGATGGATACTCCTGAGCTTTTGAGCTTTGGATTTGTCCGCATTGCATGCCAGATGCAGAGGGAAATGCTTGGATACTTGTCCCCTGGTCCAGGCAGGACAGAGCAAGGTCCCCCGGGGGGCTCAGGCATTGATCCTTCTCCCTTGCAAGGGACTTGAGTTGGTGCTTTCCTGCTCCCTACTTTTTTAGCAGTGGCAAATTTACTCTGTGACACCCCACCTGTGCCACAGTTGGCTTCCTGGAGCTGAAAAGCATCCAGGAGGGTAATTTGTTTTTTGTCTCACATTGGTTAAACTTGAAAATGTGTGTAAAATAGGTATGTAGTAATTTTCCTATCGCTTTAGTTGGGAAGGGAAAATTGCCTTATTGAACTCAGGATCCAGAAACATTTGCTGGCTCATTCATTATGTTTGCATGTAGCTACACGTATTGGTTGCGTGCATCTGTACTGCCAAGAGTGTCACCTGTAATCCAGCAGTTAATTTGGTTTTCCTGAGCAAGGTAGTGAGAGGAAGACCATGATAGAGTGATCTGTTCTGGGAGGAAGGAGGTGGATGGTTAAAATGACCATATCTTAAGTATATCACCCTGCAGTGATGGCTGTAAATGCTCATTGTATCGTAAACATTTCTCTGTGCAACCTGGTGAAAATGTAAAAGGATTTGAGATTCTGTTCACTTGCTGCTCCTTATCTGAATGTATTTACATTTGCTATACCCTCTGCAGGGCTCACTGCCCTGGGCTGGCACCTGGCTAAACACCACCTGCACAACTGCCTGGGGCCAGCCAGAAATGCCTGCCCCTGATCAGTGCAGCCCCTGCCCCTCTCCCACGCCTTCAGCCGCACTCTGGTTTACAGCAATGGCACACGCAAGGCTCTGTCCTTCCAACACTGTCAGCTTTGCCCTCCTTAAGGTGAGGCTGGGGGAAGCAAACCTCTCATTGGTATGGGTGGAGCTCTGCCACACTTCGCATCAATTCATAGATTTTTAAAGCCAGAAGGGATCGTTATGTTCCTCTCTCCTGACCTCCCGCATAACACAGCCCATTAAACGCCATCCCTCCAGTGGTGACTCACGGTTGAATTAGAGCCCCTCTGGTAGGAAGACACCCGGCCTTGATTTAAAGGCTTGGAGTGACAGACAGACCCACCCCAGGCCTCAAGAAGTTTGTCACAGGGGTTAATTCCTCTCCCATGGGAGTTTGTTGTGCTCCGCTTTCACATAATTAAATCTGGTTCTACCTTTGTGATAGATGGAAAGATGCCTCTCCTGCTCCTACCCCGTTGTGTTCCCTGGAGGGGAGAGGTAGTGGAAAAGTGAGATTCTCCAAGGGCACATCAGAAAGCATGAGTCCAAGCCCCTGCTCTGACCACAAGCACTGGGTGTGGGCATTTGTATCCTCCCCTGGCTGTGGCTGCGTCCCCCACTGCAGCTCCGATGGAGGATGTCTCTCCCTGCCATCGGAGAATGCTTCCCAAAGCCTCTTGCAACCTTCTCCCATTTTTCCCACTACCAATAATGTTTCTTGTATGTTAATGTTAATGACTTCTTCCTCTGTCAAAACTATAACTGGTCACCAGACTCTTTTTTATGAAGTGTACTGGGATGAGACCAACCCACTCCAACTCGCCTCTCGCCCCACAGGTCTCACCCTTCTCCAAAAAGGTGGCGGCTGTTGCATTCCTTGGGCCGTCTGAGTCCACACAAGCTCTTTCTTTTATGTTCCCTTTTTGAATTTCACCAAAAAGGGGTATTTGCAATATCTGGTCATGTTGTTACTCAGTGTATAATTTAGATGTCTTTGTCAAAAAAAAAAAAGGAAATAAAATTTAGTAGAAAGACAACTGGTGTTTAGGGGTGATCCTTTGTTCTTTGCCAGGTTCCTTTTCTGACAGCCATCAGCTGAGAATTGCCTCTTCCCAAGGAGCCCCCAGTCAGTCTGCAAAGCTACTTTTCCACTGCTTCCCTGTCTTCCCATCAGAGATGGTTGCTGATACTAGAAGTGATCAAAACTGTTGGAAGAAGCCTTTTTCCTTTAGATTTTCACTTGTCCAAAACTATCAGAAAAAGCCAGCAAGAAAGGCAAACTTTGGGAGGATCTTCTTGTTTCAAAAATCATGTTGTACATTTAAAAAAAGCATGCCTTGAAACACATTCCCTGCTGACCTGGCAGGAAAAAGGAAGGGGAAAAAGGAAAGCAGCAAATGATTTGGGTTTGGTTCAGTGAAGTGGGGTTGGGAGGGCATTTGGAGGGAGGGAAACGAATCTGGGGTTGCTTTCCAGCTAATCTGACTCATTACTGTTCCTGCTACACCAGGACAGGCCAAAAAGCGAGAAACTGTTAGAACTCTTTAAAGCATCAGCTCCCTCCCTGCATGGCTGGGATGCCTGCAAGGCTGTCAGAGCAGCTGGAAAAAAAACATTATAGATGGTCACACTTAATTTCTTTTCTCTTTTTTTTTTTTTTTTAAGGCACGCTTTATACTGAGCCTTGGTATTTTTTCAGCAAAGTAGGAAATACTTTTTCATCTTGTTTGCCTAATGGATTGGATGTGAAAAATATTTCTCTGGCAAGTGAACACCCTGAGAGTTGTTTGACTTGTCACAACGTTATGTATCGGCCCCTGCGGCCCCCGGCCCCTGAAGCCGCCGCACTTCCCCTCTCCTGTTGCTGTTTATGGTGGGACACACCGTAATTTATGGCGAGGCTGCGTGTGACCTTGCATGCGTCTGCTCGAGCGAACCGCAGCTCCCTTCCCCGCACAAGCCCCGCTTTGCATTCACATGATGAATTTAGTGCTCCCGGAAGGACAAGGAACCGAGTGGGTTGGATGTGGGGAGGGAAAAAAAAAGAAAAGAAAATAATAATCCACGGCCTGCAGGAGAAAAAAACACTGAGATTTTTGTTCCTCTTTGAGCAGTATTTCCCTGTTTACGGCCTCGCACCACCCTGGATGGCTGCCTTTATCAGAGCAGAGAAATGGTCTGCGGCCACAGAGCTGGAGATTTCAGCCTCCACGTTCTCGCTGTGTTGGCATCCCCCAGCCCGGGGGGCTCTGCTGGGAACACATCCGTGAGGGGCAGCCAGACCGATGGCCACGGCCATGCTCCAGCCGACCCACCCAGGCACCCACCCAGGCACTGCACTGGAGCTTTTTTTCATTTTATTTTGTTTTGTTTAAGTGGAAACAAGCTCCCACCGCAGCCTCATGATTGGCTCCTGCCGAAATGGCAGCTTCGGGCTCAGTTGGCTGAATTTGGGCTTGTTGGATTTTTTATTGCAATCTGTTCACTTATTTCCCTTCCCAGCACCGATTGGAAGCAAAACTCCTGTAAAGCTGTGGTCGGGCTGTGCCCGTGCTGGGGGATGCTGTCAAAGGCTTTCTGGGAACAGCATGGGGTGGGGGGTGCCCGCTCTCCATTTCCTGTTTAGCTGGCTGACCAAGATGAGTATCTGTATCCTTTTAAATGGGAAAAGGAAAAAAAAATCCTCAGAAGAGGAAGGGTTGGAAGGAGCCCCTCTGCTTGCAATGTGCTGTGACTGCGTGGCTCTGATCTGCAGCCCTACGAGTGGCACAGCCCCGAATAAATAACCCTACGAGGAAGAGGACCTGGTGTAGGTTAGGCCCCATGTCTGAGCTGCATTAGAAGATGGCAGGAACACCCTGCAAGTAAATCACCTGGATGAGAGATATTTTTAAATAGAAGTTGTCCTTGCTGCTTGGCTTTGCAACCTTTATGCTACAAATGGGAGCCGAAGCCTGCAACATTTAATGCTTCTATGGCTGCCAGGAGCTTGGGGTGCTGGGGGGAGTGGGTCCCCCATGCTGAGGACATCACCATGGGCTGGGGACGCTGCTGTCTCCAGCCTGTGACAGCTGGGTCCCAACCGACCAGGCAAAGCCCAACGACTTTGGGTGGCTGAGCCAGCTGTCCTGCCCCGGCTCCATCACCCTCCCTGATGTCAGACAGGAGGATTTATATGTATTTTGGGTTCATTTTTATAGCTGGCACCTGTGAGGCCAGCGCCAGGCAGGGATAACCAAAGGGTCCACACTGCAGGGGGCTGGGTAGGTGGTGTGGGCACAGAGAGCTGGTCTGGGGAATGGGGAAACAGGCATGGCAACCTCTCTGCACCCAGGGAGGTGCTTGGGTCTGGGACTGGGCAGGGAGCTGGGGCCCGACTTACGAATGCTTTTGGAGCCGGGGCAGGAGCCGCAGCTCTCGCAGCCCTAGGGGGGTTGGGGGGACGCTGAATTGGGTGCATTCAGCGTGGCACAGCTGGTGTGGGCTGCGGGGCGGGGGGGCCGCAGTTGCTCCTGACACTTTTGCCTCTGAATGTGATGATAAACTCCCTTTCCCGATTAGCGCTGATCCCTCTGCCTCCAAAACAGTTGGCCCTAATGAACATACGGCCCAACAGCTGTAAGCGGTTATACATATGCATGGATATATATATTTATCCCCCCCCAGCCCATCCATATATACTGGAGATCACAGCTGTTGCTATTCTTCCTCGCAATGCAGATCAGACGCTCTCTCTCTTTGGAGTCTTACTTGACCTATTTTGCAGGCGCAAGATTTTTTGTGATGATGATTTCCCCAGTTGGTGCTTTTGATTCTGCCTGAAACATCTTGATTGAAGGCAAACAATGGCAGCTCCGGCAGCCGGCAGCGCCCCGCACCCACGCGCCACCCCGGCCCCGCCAGCCGCCACGCGCCGGGGGGGCCAGGGATGGGGTCCGGCCGACAGCGGCTGCCGGCTGGTCCATCCCAACCCGTCTCCTCTGATGCCGCTTCCCTGTGCCCACAGGACGTGACTCTGACACATGGCCCATCACCTAGGCCATCCAACCTGGACCCTGAGACTAGTGCTGCTGTGCCCATTCCCTGCTCAGCCCAAGACCGGATGGGGACATGATGCCAGAACTGGCAGAGATGTCAAAACCCCAATGGCTGCTGTATCCCACAGTGCAGTCATGCTCTGAGCATCCTATGGGTGATGGAGACCTTTGAAGCCCTTTCCGCGGGAGCCCCAGCCTCCACTCACTGCTCAGCGTCACGTTTTGGGGCTGTGAGGAAGCCTCCAGTGTCCTCAGAGCCTTCCCAGCCACACAGGGTGCCCCAAAGAAGGGCCCCAGAGCCACTGCATCCTGGCAAGGAAAAGCAGCCATCCGGGCGCGCACAAAGCCATTTCTTGTTTGGCATTTTTGTTTGAAATGTGTCCTTCATCTGGGTTTCTACAGCAACTGGGAAGTTCCTATCCTGGCCCAGCTGGAGGCAGTGAAGCAGCTGGAGGAGCAGGATGGCAGGAGGTGAGGATGGGGGTAGGAGGGGAAGAAGCCAAAAAGAAGTTTTTTGAGTAGGGCTGCACTTTCCGCTTCCATCCTGGGCCCAGGGCTGCTGCAGCTGGGACAGGACTCTAAACCCCATCCCCGTCCTTCTGTCCCCAGAGGCAACACAGGCAGCTGGGGCCAAATCACGGGGTGTAAAACACCAGCCTTTAGGGTCCCTGCATATTAGGGGTAGACTGAGGTGTCCCACCCTGACCAGCCCTGGCATGGCTGCATCCCCTCTGCCAGCCTGGGTTAAAATGAGTGAATTACCTTAGAGCTCTTAAAAGAAAACAACAAAACCCAATGAGCCACCAGTGATTCATCTTAGGCAGTGAGTCTCTTCATTTATTCATTACGAGATAATACCCAAATCTGGCTAATTAATATTCCTGCATATTTTCCAAGGGCTGATGAGGTATCTTAAACATCTCACCGAGATGGGGTTTCATATTTAGAAGGTTGATGTGCAAACTTAGATTGACACTGTCTAAATATACCCTCATGTTTAAGCATGGGGCTTTCACTCCCAGGGTGCCGGGAGCGTTCCCTAGGCTCACACCCTGACTGGAAGCGGGACCTGAGGCTCAGCAGGTGGGAGAGTGTCCCAAAAAGGCTCCCGTGAGGCAGAGCGTGATGTTGTGTGGTCCCTCTTTCCACAAAGATGTGAGATTTCTGTTTGCTTCGGCAATGGGAACAAAGTGCAGCAGGCGCTGACCCACTGGTGGTCATGGGGTCAGCAGTGTTTTGGGGTGAAGGGTTGGTGCAAGCACCCACACAGCTGGATGTGCTGATGGGTACCAGAGCAGGGCCTGCAGCTTCCTGCCGAAAACCTTTTCCAAGGTTAAAAATAGGACGGTTGCAAACCGAAAGCCTGGTTTGCATTCACCCTCATTATGTTGATTGCTTATTTACATGTATGCAAATGAAGGAAGAGGCAGCAGCTCCTTCACCTGGGGACCCCTTGGCACGGCAGAGCCTGAACCCCAGTGTGTAAATCCCTGCCATCCCCTCCCCAGGATTGCCCTGAAAATGAACCATCAGCCCCTCCTGACATGCCGATCGAGGGATGAGCCGCAGCCCCGTGCCCTGAGTGTGGTGGCCGGTGACACGGTGGTTACAGCAGCCATTGCCTCTCCCCTCACCCTGCTCCACCAGATGTGCGTGTCCGGCTCCAGCTGTTCCTCATCAGCCTCCCCCGTGCAGCACCGCCGGCCTCGGGATCCTTTTTCCACCAGGCCCCACGTCCTTCATCAGACACCAATTTGGTCTGCCCCAGCTGCTCATTTTTCTTTCCGCCGTGTGACATGTTTTCACCTGGCTCCTAATCCGTCTCTTTCCATTCACAACTCGAGCTGTTTATGGATGTGCCTCTGCTCCCTCTGCTCTCCACCCCCCTTCCGGACAGAGCCATCCATCAGTAAAACCTTGCTGTGCACCCGAGCATCAGCACTTCCCCTCCCAGGACACCATTATCCTAACAGGGCCATGGACACACGTTCCTCCTGCACCCCCACGAAGCTATTGCCTTCCTTCTCACCACCAGCAACACATGGGGTTGGATGGCACGGTGCTGCAGGAAGCCAGGACACCAAGGACACCGGAGGCCTCTTCCTGGCTGGGAGGGGCTCAGCCTCAAGGAGGGGCTGTGGCCTCAAGGTTTTGCAAGTGGCACCCACTGTTTTAGGGCTGCTCTCTCCAGCGAAGGGTGAGAGTGGCCCATCCCTGGGAGCGTCCCAAGCCTTTGGGGGTCATCCTGTGGGGTGGGGGCTGCGCCCGTGTCCCCCTGTCTATAGGCAACAGGTGCTTTAATGCCTGCCCTGGCCGGCAGCTGCTGCTCTCACAGCAGGAGGCAGCTGTGCCAAGGAGGAAGTGGATGAGGAGGAGGACAGCTGGGGAGTCAAACCTGGAGGCACCAAAGCATAGGGGCCAGGGCTGGGGAGCACCCTGGGGTGGGGGATGGCCCTGGCTGTGCATTGGGGACCTCCCTCCATGGGAGGGACATCACTCATCCCACCTGTGTCCCCGTGACCCCCGGGGCTCTTCCTCACCACGTGGCAGTGGGCACTGGGAACACAGAGGGGAAGCATCATGAGGTGCCTGCACAGAGGCTGGGAACATCCTGCTCCCTCCTGCTGCCCCAGGATGCTTTGCTTGTGACTGAGAAGCAAACCCCCAAGTATCCCAATGGATTGGGGGGTTCCTGAAGAGCCCAGGCAGGACAGGGTTGGGAAGAGCCTGGCAGGACAGTGGGGCCGTGCTGCCACCCTCTGCACCCAGTGCATGAGGCAGCATTAACCCAGAGAGAGGCTAGAAACACATAGGGGCAAGAGGTGCTGGCTCTACACTCCAACACTGCCTGGGAAAGGGGCCCCACTGGCCAGGGATTTGCTGCCATCTCGTTGGGATAGAACGGGGGGAGCTAGGTGTGAGGGTCCCCTCCCTTGGACCCACTGTTCCCCTCTTTCAGCTCACTGAGACTCTCCCCTCCCTGTTTCCCACCAAAGCAGCACGGGGGAAATCCAAACCGGAACTAAACCCAGAGGTGTTTTGCAACCAGGAACAAAATAAGGCAAGCCAAGCCTGAAGAGAGTGATGGAAAAACCCTCCTGCCTCTAGGACGCTGCTCTGCTTTATGAAGTCAGCCTCATTTTTCCCAGACCATGAGCTTGCCCTGCACAGCCACAGCCAGGCCAGCCCACGGCTCCACCGCACGTCCTGGAAAAAGGGTTCCTCTTCACCCTTCCCAGCCTTGGCTGAGAACAGAAGGTCCCCAAACCAGCCCAGGGTGCTGCCAGCACCCATAAGGCCCCACGGGGCAGTGAGGCTTTAGGTGGGGACAAAGCCTCAAGGGCTGGGTGCCGGGGCAGCGGCGTGGCCGGAATGGTGGATACTGGCAGAGGTCAGGAAAACTGCTGTCCCCAACCCCATTCCCATCCCACAATGGCGATGTTCTGGAGGCTGTGGGCAGGATGTGGCCCGGCCGGCTCCATGCCTGACTCACATCCTCGCCGTCTGGGAGGGAGCTGGTGGAGAGCCACGGCTCCAGCACACTTCCCCATGGGTATGGGTGCTAGTGGCAACCCCCTCCATGGCTGAGACCTGCTGCCCCCCATCCTGCGCTGCTCCCTCCCAAACGGCCCCTCCGGAAAACCTCCCACCACCGTCCCCTTTGGGACCGGGGAGTGGTTCCTTCCAAAAGCAGGTGGGAGCCTCCTGTCGGAGCTGGCATTCCTGGGGGAAGAGCTGCAGCAGAGCAAGGCATTTGCACTAAGTGATCACATTTATTTGAATATTTTATGTGTGTGTGTGTGTCTGTGTGTGTATCTAAATTGGTTACAGAATAAATACCTGTGCCTTATAGCAGGAAGTCCACTTTTTTTTATACAAAGTGCTGTTACAGGAAGTTGCATCAGCGATACACAGGACGGGGGTGCCTTTCAGCAACGCTTCCCCTCCTGAAAAACTAGAACAGATTTTTTTTTTTTATTTATTTATTCGTGGTTTTTTTTTTTTTAAAGTTTCTTTTCCCTTTTTTTTTTGTGCATTAAATTTCCTGCCATTGTGTATTTACAAATCTCTGAAAGAAGGAAAAAAAATGCCAATATGCATGATTAAGTGGCCTCATAACACAAAAAAACCCAGCCTTTAAAAAAAAAGGTAACAAACCCAAAATCTACAAGTATCGTTTCATACTGAATCAATGATAGACTTTTTTTCTTTCTTTTCTTTTAAAAGGGAAAGAAAGGGGTGGGAGGAAAAGGGAAAAACTGAATCAAACCAGAGAAAATGACTTGGAGAAATGGAAAGAGAGAAGGTGCCATTGTCCCTTCTGAAGTTTTCCAAAGGCAGAGAGGAGTGAGGAAGAGAGCGACGCACAGAGCCAGACGTTCCGACTGAAATCCCCATCAATTTCTTCTCAGTAATTTCTCCCTCGTGTTTTCCCAGCGAGGGGCAGGAAGGACTTTCCAAAATTAAATTAAAAAAAGAATTAAAATGAAAAAACCTTATTATTTAATTTTAAAAGGATTAAAAAAAAAAAAAAGAAAAGAGAGATATGATAAAACAGCCCTCCCCAAAATCCTGGAGGGGTGTGAGGCAGGGAAAAAATTGGGTTTGATTTAAAAGGGGTTAAAAAAAAAAAAAGAAAAGCCAAACCAAACCAGACTTTTCTGTCTGAACACGTCATCGAGCGGGACTCTCCAGAGAGTGTGACGGTTAACTGGTGACGTAGTGTTTCGCCGATGGCTGGCCGTAGACCCTATAGAAATCCTGCCGCCCGTGCTGCTGGGATGCGTCAATCCATTCCCTCACGGCAAGTCCCGGGAGCGACTGGGGGACGGCGGGGGCGGGCGGCAGTGGGTGGGAGTACTCCTGCGACGAGACTGTCCAGGGGAAGTGCCCCGACCGCGGGTAGGGCTGGTGCCCGCTGTGGTTGGACACAGAGGAACAGTAACAGTTATCCACGGAGCAGACGAGGATTTTGCGCCCGCCGTACTGGGAGAGCACGGACTGCTGAGATGACGTGGTGTTGGGGTAGTGAGATGGGTTGAAGACGGAGCCCGAGTGCACCGGCTGCGGGCCGCTAGGAAGTCCAACTATGTGCTGCGTGGAGCTACAAGGCACCATGGCTTGTGCGGACTGCCCCTCGCCAGCTGAAGCGCCCTGGCTCATGTACTGGCTCGCCACAGTCCCGGACGATGGCTCGAGGAAGCTGCCCTCGGGGAAGGCGGTGGAGTGCTTGCGCTTCTCCGCGCCGGAGTTGCTGACGGTGCAGGGGTACATGGGGATACTCTGCAGGAAGGGGACAGGGGTGCTCAGAGGACCTGCGGAGGGGAACGGGAGAGGGAAACTGTATCAAGCACAGCATGGAACAGCTACAGGGCACTCTGGACATTTATCCAAACCTGCAGTGAAGCCCCAAGACCTGCGCTCCAGCCCCATATGAGCAGAGGGTCCCCCAGCCCACCCCACCAGCGGCAAACCGGGCATGCAACCACACACGGGGGTTTGCAGGTTCAGTGCTGGACCTTGCCAGCAGGCTCGGGGTGGCCTCAGGCACTGCTCTGCAAACAGCTCATCACCACAGTCCCTAACAGGACCAGGGTGAGACAATCTGGGGGACAAACCCAAATCCCCTGAGGAGAGAGGACTGGGAAGCCTCTGCAGGACATGATCTGCTCTCAGATATGGGCTGGGGGCTGTGGGACCATGCTGGGCCCTGGCTGTCCCTGCCCACATCCTGACCCCCACTTTTCCACTGACTTTTCCTGCTGATGGCCAGCCCCTCAAGAAGCCTATATTTCAGGGTTTCACATAACTCTAAACACAGCCATTTCACAGTGCCCTCAGGAGAGTCAGGAGCTTGCTTCATGACTCCCTATTCCCTTGCTGACTGCAGAGGGGCTCCCCCCAGGGTCCCTGCACCCTGACAGCTCTCCCCACCCTTTTGTACTGGGATCTGCAGACATCCAGCTATGGATACAGGAGATAGTGAGGTCTCATGCCCACGCACCCCACAGCCCTCAGGTTTCACCCACCTTCCAGCAACTTCCTCAGCTGCTTCTCCTTCTTGGCGATCTCGTTCAGGAAGAGCTTGGAGTTGAGGTGGCCGATTTTGGGTGGGGGCAGGCTGCCACCTGTACAGTTCTGGGTCCTGTTGGGGACAATGGACAGAGAGGAGAGGCATGAGGGACAAGGCAGACTTAGAAGAGGGTCAGAAGCTCCTCCCCCTACAGCCTCCCAGGGCCAGACTCCCTCCCTAGGGTGGAGGGCAGAAGGGAGCTGTCTCTGGTGGGCAGGACCTTCCCTGTCCAGCTTTGCTGTGAACATCCCAAGCCAGGGCACATCTGCAGCCCATGTCTCCCCTGCATGGCCATCCCAGATCGCCTATGCTCTGCTGGTGCTGGCTCTGAACCCCCTGCCCCTGTCTCTGGTCCCGTGGAGCTGGACTGAACCTGCACCCCAATCTGGCTGGGGTCCTGGGTTCCTAGCTCTGCTCTTCCACAAGCACACTGCTACATTTCTCCTAGTCCAAGGGAAGGACCTGATTTAATGGCTGCACGAGGGGATGTTTTCATCCTCCCAGACAGAGAGGGAAGCTGAGGCATGGCACATGTCTCTTCCAGGCCCTGAAGCATCCCTGCCCTGGTCCTCCTCTGGACAATTGTGCTGTTGTGCCCCTGAGAACATGAATGTGCCCTTCCCCCACAACATGCTTACCTGTCCATTAAGATTTTCACAGACTTGGTGTTCTAGGAGTAGAAGGAGAAGTTCTGGTCAGTAAGGCTATTCCCTGCCACAGCAGCAAAATCCCCTTTCAGTGTCAGCTTCTGTGGCTCCCCAGGAAGGGACAGGCTGCCCAGGGGTGCCGAGCCCCATCCCCCCCCAGCACGGGCTGCCCCAGCCCCATCTCCAGGCTGCAGCACTCCTCATTTGAGGCTGGAACTGAGCCTACTCCACTGCTCCTTGCCCTTCCGCCCATTGCTGAGCCTTCTGGAGGCATCAGCCAGCCCTGCCAGAATACCTAGCCTACTCCCTGCCATGCCCCACACCTCCCCAATGCTCCCCACACAACCAGCCCTCCCACAGTCCCCGTCCCACCCCCACCACGGGCAGTTTGTCTTACCTTCATGAAGTTGATGTCCTCAGTTTTGTCGAACATGACCTGAACAGAGCTGAGGAGCTTCTTGGCCTCCTGCATGCGCTCGTTGAGGTGCAGGACTTGGGCTGCATTCTCGTTGCAGAACTTGGCCTGGGCCTTGTCCAGGATCTCCATGGTCTTCCGCAAGTCCTCGTCCAGATCTGGTGCATCTTCTCGTACTGCAGGCGAACCTCGTCCTTCAGCTGGCTCACCTTCTCCTGGGAGAGGAGCAGGGTCAGGCCCTCTGAGCCCTCCAACCTCTCCCATGATGTCCCAGGATACCTGGGTCCTTTCTCCAACAGGGAAAGGTGCAACCTAAAAGTTGCACCCCAGCTCTGCTCCATGCATCACCCACACAGATCCAACCCTGCCATCAGCTGCCACATGGGACTCCTATGTGCCAGATGCAACAGGGACACTGTGAGGTTTGGTTGGCCCAGGAGATCCATGGACCTGCTTTCTGGGGTCTATCTGTGAATCGCCTCCAGAGACCTCAATGTCAAGCAACAGCCTGCTGCACCACCCAATCCAGGTGTGCTCCCCTGGAAAAACCCCACCTATTCCCATCTTCATCCCCAGCCCCACCCCAGGCTGAAGACTTCATGCTCCAGAGACCTTCCCTCCAATGTTCTGGGAGGCTGAGGGGCTTTAAGGACCATGACCTGGTCTTGTTTTCCCTATATCCCAGCAAAACTCTTGCTTACATCTCTTCCATCTTGTGGGTATTTCAGGTTTATTCAGGGATCTCCCACTCCAGACCCTCCCTTTCCACTCGGGATGAAGCAGGCAGGCTGGGGAACTCTGCACTGAGCTGAGGGCAGGGTGGGCCATCTGATACTCAAGGACAGCCTTGTTCCTCACCTCCCAACTCACCCCAGGATCCATGAGGCTGTAGGGCAGCTCCAAACACACTTTGTCCCCAAAAAGGATGACTGCCAAGACTGGAATTGAGGCAGCAGGTCTCTCCAGCTATTCCTCCCCTGCATGTCTGCCTTCCTCCCTGCCCACCTGGCCCCTATGTCCCAGAAGCTTGTCCCAATGGTGCCATGGGGTGACAGTCCCCAGGACTGGCCACAGCAGGGTGAAGAACCAGTTACCTCGACCAGCCGCTTGTCCGATTCCAGCTTGTAGAGCTGCTCTTCAATGTCCTGCTCCCGCTCCTCCAGGCGGTCCTGCTGTTTCATCAGCATCTTCTGCAGAGGTGGGAGAGAGAAGCATTGTCAGAGCCCAGTAGCCAAACACAGCTGGTGAGCATTGGTGCTGCCCACACCAGCTCTGCCCATGCAGTCTGGGAGGGACAGTGCTTTTTCCCAGCAGGATGTCACTGCTGAAAGCCATGCATAGTGGTGGAGCTGGAAACCACACAGAGGGCTGTGTGTGCCGGGCAGCATTATCTGATGGGGACCTTGGTCTGGGTTCCCTGGATGGGGGCAGCCCCTCAGGTAACTTTCTGCAGCCCAGTCAGTGGGGTTGGGTCAGAGCCAAGCCCTGGGGACCCTGGTGGGGACATGGAGAGGCTCATCTCCCACTAAGGCAGCACCATTTCGAGGCCCATCACCCATCGCCAGCAGGCTCCTGTTAGACATCACCACGTCCCTCACGCCCCTGTACACCATGCAAATCCTTTCTTCCTTCCCGCCTCCGTGACAAGCCCCAGAGCCAGCGTCAGCGTAATCGAGAAGGACAGAGTGAGGAGGAGCAGGGCCTCCCCCCGCCACACTGCCAGCCCCCGGCCCCACTCCTCAGGGCTGGGCCTGGGCCATCAGCCCAATAAGTGGGACAAGACCTTATCCCCAGCTACCAGCGTGAGCGCCTCGCTCCTGCGCACTTCCCCAGCCAGGATGAAACCCACCACCCATGAGAGAAGGGCTCCATCCCCGTGAGCAGGAGCAGGGATTCCCAAAACACCCTCAAAATCAACTCCAAATATTCCTCCTCCATGGTTATTGGGGGGAAAAGCCAGGACACCAACGGGTCGAGGAGAAGGGCTTTGCCCGTCACAGAGATGCGGCGTTAGAGACTCAATGATAGGGGTGAGATGGGAAGAAACCAGCAGTGAGAATGAATTTCGAGGGGATTATTGCTATTATAAACTGCCACTCGGGAATTTATAATCAAGTAATTAATTCCTGGACGAGGCAGGAGGGGGAGGGTGGCAGAGGCGCTGCCGGGATTAATTGCATTGCAGGGAAAGGCTGTCACCTCCGACTCAATTCAGGAGCAGGAATGTGAAGCCTCCTCCCTCCTGTTGTTTTTCTTAAGGTCTCGGGCACCTCCAGCCTCACTGTCACTGGGCTCGTACCACTAATAATAACGAGGAGCTAAAAAAACCTGGCTTCCCACTCACAGGCGCACTCCATGTGCATGCCCGGGGCCCACACGTGTGCACCCACCCAGGTACACGCAGGCAGACACACAGACAGCACTTCCAGTTGAAACAGGGGCTGAGGGGCAGCCACAGTGATTCAGACACCCCCAGCTATGGGGGACATTAGTTGGCACGTGTGTACAGAAACACAGGGACCTGGAGCATTCAAGGGTATCGCTGCTGCTGCTGGTTTTAAGACCCAATGAAGAGGTGGGAGCATCCACATGGAGAAAGATTTGATGCATATATTAAAAATCTCCTTTTTTCATTGTAAAAGGGTTGTTATTTGTGCTGCGGTAGCATCAGGAGTCTGTGGCCCACTCCCAAGTTAAACATGATGGGAAATGGAGAGCGAGTGAAACACCAATTGCTTGGAGAGAGAAGGGTGCAAGTAGGAATCATGTCCCAGGTCCTGTGCTGGTAGCCGGCCCTGGGTGTGGGGCTGCTGGGGAATTTTCTGGAGGCTCAGACAGAGTTTTGGGTCCAGCACCAGGCAAAGCCACAGGGTTTCGGGTCCAGCACCAGGCAGAGTGATGGGGTGGGTAGGCAGTAGCCCAATATAGCCAGGCTGAGAAGTGGCGGGCGGCAAGCCCACTTCACAAAAGAGCCACCTTCCCATATCCCTGCTTGCAGGAGGCCAGCTGAGCATGGGAGCTGAGGCAGGTCGTGCTGAGCTGCTCATTTTCCATGCCAGAGAGCCAAAGGACATAGTGAGCTTTACATCTTCCCTGTGCCTCCCTCCCTGCTACAGAGATTCACCATCTCCATCACAAGCAGCCAGATGCATCCCACACCAGCCCACCAGGAGGACAGCTGAGTCCAGCAGGGTCCCCAGGAGCAGCCCAATCCTCTGCATGACTTCCCTGTTTGACAGCTGGGACAGGGATGTGGAAAAAACATAGGACAGGATCCAAGGCTTATAGCTCGCTGGGCACAGAGGCCAAATCCCTGTCCCACTCTGACGTACGCATCAGGTATCTGACATGGAGGCAGCAGTCTGAGGCAGCCCCTGCCTTTCCCCCTGGTGCTGCTGGGATGCTTTCATGGGATAAAGCAGGCTTTCCCATCACTTCCAGATGCCAGGCAGTCAAAGGTCATCCTGCCAACCCCACTGGTGTGAGGGACCCCGGACATGCACGTACCATCATCCTGCAGCTGCCATGGCAGAGCTGCCAACCTTTGTGTTTTGTAACAAACCTTAGACTGCTCCACTCCTGGAATCATATAGTTATGTGAATTCACAAATATACACACAAACATATATATAAATAAGTTTTTACATACATAACTTAATAGCCCCTCACAGCTGGAAAAACTGACCAAAAATTCAAACTAAAGCCACAGAAATCAGAGAGAATAGAGGACATGCAGTGTTTTCTTTAAATCTCACATTTGAGCCACTCTCTTGATTTTAGGCTGATTTAAAACTGTGCATGCCTGAGACTGCACGGGATGGGAGGGCTTTTCACCCATGGCAACAAAACCTTAACAAGACACATGGGTATGAACTACCCCTTCCAGCAGAGAGGGGCAAAATCTTATTGTCTATGCAGCACAGGCCAAATTCCTTAGGTATTTTGAAAAGGAAAATATATCCCTTCCCCTTCCATCCCCTCCCAAATCTGGTATTTCTGAAGTCATGAACTCCTCCTTCTCCTCCTCCTCCTTCAGGATCAGAATTTCTCGGGGTAATTTCTCATATTTCATGCATGACCTTGATGCCAGGAGAACTGCAGTTCCCTCATACAGGCGCCCTTTCCTGGCTCTGAGCAACTCTGATCCCAGTTTGTCTTTTCTGAGACAAGTCGCCAGTTTCCAAAACAGACACTAAAAATGCTCTGTATTCCAACACCAGCCGAGAGTGAACCAATCTCATTAATTAATGAGTTAACCAGTGTCTGGGGCAAGTGGCTGGTCCACCATGACCCCACTGGCCCCAGTGAGATGGGGCTAGTTGATGGACACTAGCTTATTCTGAGATGGACGTAATCTGTCCTCTATGGAAAAAAATAAAGTCGAGGTACAAACGTGCTGAGCCCATACAAGGAGTCATGACACACATTGTGGGCATTAACCCTGTGTGGGAGTAGAACCACCGGAGGTGGGAAGGAGAAATGAGAGAAGGCTGTCTTGGCTTGCCCATCGGGAGCCCCACCACCAGCAGAGCAGGGATTCCTGGGGAGCCATCGTGGCATGTCGGATGGGTTTGGGATACCAAGGTCATGCACTGGGAGGGAAATGCTACTTGGAGGGGCATCTCTGCAGGAAGCAAAGCAAGTGTTGCAACATCTCACTGCAGGGAGGATGCACATAGCTGGTCCCCGTGGGATTGTGTTGGGGGAAGGCTTGCTGACCACTGCTATCCGCCCACGGCTTGCTGGGAGGAAACCACCACCAGGGAAACACCACCCTCGCTCTGTGCACCTTATTGCACCTCCCAGTCAGTCCCCCTGAATCTGCACCGGCCCCAACTCTCAGTGGCCGCTCCAGCATGGGACACATTCACCTCCCAGGCAGGGGATGGGGGGATGCCTGCTGGGGGACAGGCAGTGAAGAACTACTGCAACATCAAATTCCTGCAGCCACAAGATAGCAAGATGGTAGTACAGAGTTTAACAGTTCTGATGATACGGGGTATCTAGGCTCCTTATCTGAGAGCCACTGCACCGCTTCAGCACGGCAACATGAGATAAGCTACATACACGGTCCAGCTCAGCCAGCTGGGCAACCCCCTATCACAAAGAGGGGTACTGGGGAGTGGGAAGGGGCTCACACCCACCCAAGACCTCCCAGGCAGGGAGAAATCTGTGGGCAAGATGTCTCCCTGGCTTGTCTTACACTGGTCTCACCAGTGTCCTCTCCCAAAGGGCAGAGCTAAGCCTGTGGTCACTGCTGAGCCCACCATAACAGCAGATTGTGCCCCTGCCCTGCCTGAGGCCCAGCACTCCCCTCATCCCCGCTTCACAGCCCCCAGCAGCCCATGTCACTGGGACAGCAAAATCCCATGACATGCCTCAAGGTTTCACCTTCTCCGAGGCTGGTCAAGGCCCTTGTGAGCCTCCTAAAGAGAGCTGGCAGGAGAGAGCCTGTGGCACCACTTCCCTGGGGTGCTCAAGTGCTCACCAGCCGTGCCCACCTCCCAGGAGGATAAGGAAGGAGCCTGGCAGCTTCACCTGACATAAAGAAGTGCCCCATGACCTGCTGAGCTGCTGTGGTTTTAGACAAGAACTGAAGCAGTGAAAAGCCTGTGTTCGTAGGGTAAATAAAGGCCACGCAGCTTCTCTGATGTCTAATAAGTGCTATGCATCCTTCAGGGGCCATTCACCTTGCAAGAGCAACCAAGTCCCCGCACACTGACCTGCGGGATGCTTGCAGGATGCTGATTCCCAATCAACTGTGCTGAAACTGTCTGTGGGTTGGAGGGGTAATACAGCAGGGCAGGTGGACAATCATAGGAGTGCACAGCCTTGTGCTGTAGGAAACTGGGAGGAGGAGAGAGCCAGACTGCCCCACAGAGTGCTTTAACCACAGCCTGGACGGCTGGCCCAGGACAGGCGCGCTCACTTCCCTGCCTCTCTCCTTCCTCCTCCTCTGCGCCCAGGCCTTCCCCTCGCCGCCAAATCCCAGCCACGAGTGAATAAGGACATTGTTTGCAGTCACCGGAAAGCCAGAACGGAGGGAGCAGCTTGAAGCACAAGGGGAGAAAGGGTGAGGAGGAGGAGGAAGGTGGAACCGGAGCAAGGAAGTTGCAAGGGCAGATGCCTGTTGCGGGAATGGCTCCAGACACCTGCAGCTCAGCCTAGGGACCGGGATCAAGGGCTCCCATTGAGACACACGTCCGGCACGTTGCTGGAGACGGGCCTGAAGTCACAGTGACTGAATTTTAATGCACCGAAAGCCCTGGACCAAGGAGGCGAATGCAACCTTTCGCCTCCCTGCGCCTCCCACACACAGACTTCCCTCTCCCCAGCCCCGATCTGCTGTCAGCTGGACAGTTTTCTGAGAAAAACCCATGCAGTGAGCTATTTTCATCCCTCCTGAAAGCGTCCCCCCACCTGCTAACACACCAGCACCTTGACACTGTGAACATCTGGGGCACAGCACTCTAGTGTGCCCCAAAACAGGATGTCAGACCATGAGGTCACACACCGCCACAGCCCAAGGGGACCAGTCCAGCAGCTTAAACCCCCCTGGAGCATCCCTCCCCCCTGTCCCAGTCTCCTGCTGACCAGACCCAGGCAAAACCAGCTCTTTTCAAACTCCTCACAGCCCTCACGGCACTCGCAGGAGACTAATCCCCTTACAGGAACAGGAAGGAAATGCTTTCACGTTTGGGGTTCATCTTGCACACCATTTACAGTACGCACCAGGCAGGATCGGGGAGGTCCCGAGCCAGAGCAGGAGGCCTTGCCTTCCCTGGACAACCTGGAGCACACACACATGCTCCAAGCTTTGGCTTTTCTCATGGTGCTCCCTGTGCAGAGATCAGGTTGGTTATCCTCGGCAGGTTGAAGGAAGAAGGGAGGGGAACAGCATCCAAGATATTAATAGCTGCCCTTGCTAGAAGTGATGGGAGCAGCAGGCCATGCAGTGCACAGGCATCAGAGACCCCCTTGCTAGCATCAAGGGACCCCCTGAGCACAGGAGAGCTGGGGGTGGAGAAAGGCTAGAGGCCAAATATTCAGTGCCAGCTTGGAGGAACAGGATGCACAGTGCCTCCAGCCTCTCCCCATCACCCTGTGAGGCGCTTGAAGTCACCAAGCCTCCCCCAGGACACTGGGAAGGAGAAACCATGAGGCTAAGACCCATGTCCCATCTTCAGTGGCTACCCCACAGGCAAAGTCCCATGTTCCACCTCCAAGTGCTCACTCCAGCACAGGGTGTCCCTGTAGAAGCTGGATGCTCCCGTGGAACCATGACTCATGGCTGCTTGGTAGGATTCAGGTTGGCCCTGGTTCCTAGGGCAGCCTGGGATGGTGGGCATGGCAGACCACGCTTCTCTGCATGTCCCTGTACCAGAGCAGATCCTGGACTGCCACGGGGCTGTGCCAGTGCCTGCAGCATGGGACAACTTTTCCCCTCGTTTACACCCAGCAGAAAGGAACAACTCATTAGTAAGGGGAAAATAAAAAGAATTGTGTTGCATGGGGCCAGCAGCAGGATCTCTGGAGGCCAGGAAATGGGGACCTATTCTCAGTCAGAAAGTGATCTTCAGAAGGACCTTGAGGATGTTAATTCACCTTCCTGGGCCTCTGTGTGTCCCCCTGCTCCTCGCTGCCACAAGGGTTACTTGAGGCTGTGCCTCTCACACAAATAAAAGAACAAGGCTGGGGCTCTACCCACAGTTTTTGGACCCCAACTTCAAGCCATGGACTGGCTGCCACTGCTGTCAGTGTCCTCTGAGCAGGGACAAGGATCTGCTTCAAGGAAAAGAGGGATGTACGGAGATTAAGGAGCAGAAGAGACAAGGCAGTGGCTGGAGATGCATCACCTCTCTACCAGCAGCCCTGCAAGTCCTGGAGGCAGGAGTCTTCCTGATATGGGGTGCCCAGTATGGGTAATGCATCTCCCGAAACAGAGGCTCCCTGAACCCACTTTTGCAGCATGTTGGTGGGCAGGAGTGAGGCCATGCTGATGCTATTGACAAGCTGCCTGCACTCAAGAGGCAGTGAAAGAGGGGCAAACCACCTCTGCCAGACCTGGGGCTCAAGACTTGCTCATAGCGTGTGCAGGACAGGAAGAAAAGAGCTGGAAACGCAGTGGGAAGATAAATACCAGGGCAAGAAGCTGGTTTGCATGCTGAGCATGCAGCCAGGCCAGTCACAACTGATGCTGCTGGCTCCACAGGACAAAGATGAGCCTTGGTGACAGAATCATAGAATCATTAAGGCTGGAAAAGACTTCCAAGGTCATCAAGTCCAGCCTTTGACCAAACACTACCACGTCAATTAAACCATAGCACTCTAAGTGCACATCCAGCTGTTTCTTGGACACTTCCAGGGATGGTGACTCCACCTCCTTCCTGGGCAGCCCATTCCAATGCTTGACAACCCTTTCAGTGATGAAATTCTTCCTGATGTCCAACCTGAACCTCCCCTGGTGCAGCCCAAGGCTGTATGCTCTTGTTCTGTCACCACCTTGCTACAGCCTCCTTTCAGGTATTTGTAGAGAGTGATAAGGTCTCCCCTAAGCCTCCTTTCCTCCAGGCTAAATAGCCCCAACTCCCTCAGCTGCTCCTCATAAGACTTACTCTCCAGACCCTTCACCAGCTCCACTGCCCTTCTCTGGACTCCCTTCAGCACCTCAATGTCCTTCCTGATTTGAAGGGCCCAGAACTGAACACAGCACTTGAGGCGTGGCCTCACCAGTGCCAGGTACAGAGGGACGATCACTTTTCTGGTCCTGCTGGCCACATTATTGCTGATACAAGCTCAGATGCCATTGGCCTCCTTGCCCACCTGGGCATACATTGGGTCATGTTCAGCCAGTGTCAACCAGTACCCCCAGGTCCTTTCTTGCTGGGCCACTTTCCAGCCACTTTCCCCCAGCCTGTGGTGCTGCAGGGGGTAGCTGTGACCCAAGTGCAGGACCTGGCACTTCACTTTATTGAACTTCATACCATTGGCCTCAGCCCATCAATCCCACCTGTCCCCACCCCTCTGCAGAGCCTTCCTACCCTGCAGCAGATCAGCACTACCACCAAGTTAGTGCTGTCTGTGAACTTACTGAGGATGCACTCTATCCCCCCATCCAGATCATCAGTAAAGATATTAAACAGGACTCACCCCAAAACTGAGCCTTGGGGAACCCTGCTAGTGATCCGGCCTTTGGTCAACCTCCTGCCCTGTATCTTCCAGGAGAGACGGCATCTGACCAGGGAAAATACTCCCACGCTGTCCCAATAGCAGAGGGACAGCAGATGCTTTTGGGTGGTGCAGGAGCATGATGGAGAGACCAGCTCTGAGAGCTAGTGGGGCTGTGGCTGCAGGCGCGACCAGGCCCTCGGGGCAGCAAAGAACTCAAGAAATCTCTTTTCTTTCTGCTGAGAAGGGAGGGAGAGGAGATCCCCACCCAGGCCCTGGTGCGGACACTGGCCAGCAGCCCCACCCCAGCCAGCTTTGGCAGGGAGGACAGTCCAGACCACCTTCGCCTGGGAGCAAGGAAAGCCAGGAAGAGGCACAGAGTTCAGCTCCGTGTTTATGAAGGACAAGGTCCACATTTTCTTTGCCATCAGGGGTGTGAGGGAGGAGCTCTTTTCCTCACCCCTTTCAGTTTTAGGGGAAATGTCCTGGTTTGGGGCTGCTTATAATCAGTGCCAAAATTCACCCTGCTGCTGAGCCATCACCAGCATGAGGCTCTGGCTGCAGGCCTTGGCACAAGCCTGCCCTGCCCAGCACCAAATGCCCTTTGAGTAACCAGCTCTGAGCACCTGCATTAGGGCATTGCTGGGAAAGCACAGGGGTTTGTGACATCAGGAAGTTTCAGACATCCAAGCCTGAGCACCTTGAGCAACCGTTTCCAGCCTCTTGGGACCTCAGACTGACACCAACACCCGGAGCACATCTGGTCCAGATGACTAGTGTCGCCTTATGCTTCCTCCCCACCACGCCAGAAAATAAAATCTGGTCCCTGAGCTACACTGACTGGGATTCATCAGATTTCACAATTTTTCAGAGGCCTAAAGATTGTATAAAAAAGTCCTACCCTTTCCACCTGTGCTTGTGGTTTCTCAAATGCTTCAATCGATTATATGGACATTATGGGGGCCCTAACCTCCTCTTCTCCCTCTACTGTCTGTTTTCATACAGCTACCCCTTCCTAACCATGGATCCAGATGAAAATGACTCCAGTAAAAAAAAAAGCAGTCTCTTTTTGGTGGGATCATCTCCCCCAACTCACTCTCAGAAGCCACTCTGCCAGCTCCAGTGTGGCAGTCTGGGCAGCAAAGGGAGGCTGTTCAGTGCTGAAACTCAGTCAAATCACAAAATCCTGCTCCTCACGCAAGCCCTATTGCTCCTCCCATAACCCCCACGAAAAAATCAACAGGCTTTGGCAGCACCCCGAATCCAGCCTCAATCTGCTGTTGTCTAGCTCTGTTACATTCCAAGATCTTCCCGACATGCTGAAATCTCAGAGTCTCAGCCAGTGTCCCAGATTGTAGCTGGGGAATGGCTTGCCTTCCAAAGCAGCCATCCTGCAAAGACCCGCTCCCATCACTTGGCAGCAAACCTACCCCCATCTGCAGCCCCTGCAAAATTGAGAAACCCTCACTCTCCCTTCCAAATAAACATCTTGGATTCAAGATCCAGCTGGCCTGTGTGATCTCAGAGCCTTCTCCCTGCAGGGGTGAAACACAGCCAGCCTCTTCCACCCCTTCCTCGCATTGCAAGGCTGAGCAGCCGCCTCCCTTGCCCAAAGACCTCTGCTCCATACCCACGACAGCTGAGTCCTGCCATGGGGAGCCCTTGAACTCTGAACAACAGCCCTTAGGCTTCCTACTCCCCTGATTTCTAGTTTCTGCTCTGGAGGGAGCCTGGCCTGGGGATATGAAAGCACAAACAGTTTTTTTGGGGGAACTCAGATACCACGAGGAGCAGAGCAGCAGCAGCAATACCCACGTGCACGCACGTCCCAGCCATGAGACCATGGGCATGTGCCCCATCAGCATCTCATTTGGGGACCTAGAGATGAGGGGTCCAGCTGCACAGGCAGCTGCCAGACTCAGGAAGCACTAGAAAGAAAACCTCCTTTGATTTAAAGGCCATGATTTTATTTTTTTTCTCCCAACTGATCTAGTTAAACTTCCAACCGCTCAGGCTATTTTAATTTGTACTGGTAAGTTAAATCAACACAACAAGGCAGAACAGGTTTATATGCACCTCTATTACTGGCTTGCACCAACTAGAGTGCAGCTACATTTCTCAGGCACCTTTTTTTTCTCTCTAATAAAGATAAGGGGGGACGTTTTTTGTGCACCTTCAACTGACAAATGGAGCCTGAAAGTGAGTTGGGAGTCAAAGCCTTGAGGAAAGTCAAGGTGACTTATGCACCAATAGGCTGGATTCAAGAGCTTTGCAAAATGCAGATCAACTAACAAGATTTATAAAACACCGTTAGGGGCTTAGAGGTCACTTAATTCTCAGAGGTGCCAAGGAAAGTGCCTGACTTGCAGAAGGATGGATGGGGTTTACAGAGGTGGCTATCTCAACCTTTCAGTTGCTTCAAGAAAAGGGGACTCAATTTCTCTTGGAAACGAGGTTTTGACACGCCAAAGTGTTTACTCTGAGCCTTGGCTCCTCCATCACCTACTTTAAAGAAAAAGAAACTAAGTCCTGTTGCTGCAGACAACTGTTACAAACATCTACTGAAAGCAACAGCAGAATCTGCTGCTTCAGCTCACCAGCGCCAGACACCACCCAGAGGAGTATGAGACTCAACCGCATTCGGCACACAAGTTAGAAAAAATAGAAGGGGGGAAAAGACTTTGCACTTCTACAGCTCCCCTGTGCCTGGTGTTTGCAGGCTGGAAGCAGCCTGTCAGCACCTGTGGGCAGCCAAGGCAACGTACAGCCAGTCCATCCACCTCGCTGACCACGACCACGATCTGCTGGACGCCGAGGACCCTCTGCTGCCTCCCTGCTGCGTTTTCTCCCTCCCCCCATTTTTTTGTGAGGCGGCTGTTGAGAACCTGAAAGCCCGGATTATAATCTTTATGAATCCCATAGTTAGATCGTGCTGAACAGCAGCCCAGCAATACCAGATGTTCAAACAAAGCTGCCAACCGACAGCTGTCTGCAGCTTGCAGCGTGTTTTTACTTTAAAATGCAAAATGATACCAATCTATATTAAAAGAGAGACGTTCTGAGCCTTGCGATAGCAGCTGAAGCTGTGGATATTGCTCTTTCACGCAGGGTGTGGCGGCAGAAGGAAATATCTCAAAAACTACTGCTTAAGCCACCCTCCCAGCCCCCCCAAATCCTGGCCCCTTTCCTAATGGGAAGGAGACTCACGTTACTGCCTGAGTGCCGTGAATGTACCAGTGCGTGTCCAAACAAGCCAGCAAAAAGAAAAATGCAGCATGAACAAATACCATCTAATGAAGGATGCCAGAACGAATCTGGGTGCTGCCTGCACCTGGCTCTCAACAGTGTGCAGAGGACAAAATGACACATGGGGGGACAGAGGGAACTGGGGCAGAGGGTGCAGCCCCTCCTGCATCAGTGACCAAAGTGAGACAGCAACGGTCCCTTCTGGCAGCAAAGCATCACCAGTAGAAACTAGGGATGGAGTGGCATCTTCCACTGCTTCAGCCCATCTACCCAGCATCCCACCTTGGGTTGTCCCACATCCCTCTAAGCTTGTGTAGCACTGACCCCAGTGGGGAAACTCTTCCTCTGAGACTTGGTGTGCAGCAGGTTTTGAACATGAGGTTTTGAACTTGCATTGCTTGTACCTTTTTTCTGTTAGGCCGGCTGGGACCAGGCACAAAGCCGTTACACCCTGCAACCTTTTCCACATGTCAGCTGCTGGGGAAGGCAAGAACCGGAGCCCAAACTCGCTCTCCATTATTCTCCCTCTGGAAATGCAAGCCACCCACAACTACTGCATTTTGGGGATGGCAAGTCCCGAACACGCTAGGCATGGCAGAGTACTCCTGGATTGCAGGAACTGTTTGAAGAGGGCTCTGACTTACTCAAACGTGACGTCCCAAATTCCCCACCAGCCTCGATCACAGGAAATCTTTGGGACCGGTCCCAAGGCTGCCTCATTGTGCTCTGAACAGCAACAGCATGAATGAATCATGCTCCTCAAAGTGTCGCCCAGCTCCCAGCAACATACTCGGGACCAAAATATTTACATTGTAAATGAGTAAGAACAGGACCAGATCCCCTCCCAGCACGGTGACATAAAAAGGCCAACCTGGTCTTGCATCAAGCAAGTGGGGTGGCAGGAGGATAGGAAAGCAGGAGGCAGAGATCAGCCGTGTGCCTCGCAGCCTGGCTTTGCCCAGAGATGCTGAACCAGAACCCTTCTCCTTGACAGCAAAATTCCCGCAGCAGTGAGCACTGGGACTACAATCCCCGTCATACCACGCTCACGCTGGAGCTCAGCAGCAGGGTGACATGTGAGGGAGCATGCTGGGACCTGTAGTTTCCAGCTAGCCAGCTGCAAAATGCCATCCTCCAGTAAACACATCTCGAATTAAAGCAATGCGAGGCCCCCAAGCTCCTGGCAAGGTGCCAGCCACGGTTTCTTGTTGGCAGGCGCTTGGCCAATTCCCATGTGTTGTATTAGCCCTTTCCAAGGAGCAGCCAAAAGCCCACACCCCGCAAACTCCCTTGCAGCCGAGCTGCAACCTGCCCTTGCTGAAAAGACGTGTCTGCATGGACAGAGCCCTGGTGCAGCCCTGGGCCACAGGAGATAGCAGCCCTGCTCCTGCCTTGGTGTTGGGCCCCTCCACTTCCGCTGCATGGCACTGAAACACTGACCCTGGAGCAAGACTCTGCAGCCAGCACTGGCCAAGCTTCAGCTATATAAGGTCCAACATTGTATCTCTCGAGGGGTCCAACAAAGATGCCACAAAAGCAATCAGAGTCATAGGCAGTAAGAAGCAACACACTGGAGTGGTGCTTTCAGACAGAGCACCACAAGCAAGGCAAAACTCCACCAAATCACCACACCGACAAGGCTGGGGACAACCCCCTCTCCACAGCACCCTGGACGGGCACGCAGCCTCTCCTGGAGTGCTGCTGCCCCATGCTCCAGCACAGCCAGACCGTACGTCAACCCCTGGGGAATGTGGCACCCTTCTCCTTGCCTGCTCACCCTCCCTGCTCCGGAGGAATCGTGCGCCCGGCTGATGTCAGGAGGCATCACTTCACACAAAGGCCAGGCTTCCTGGCAGGGAAGGGGTGGGGGAGTGGGGAGGAAGGGGAAGAGGAGCCCGGGGCAAAGGCAAGCAGCATTTCCAGCTCCTTGTGTGTGCATGAGAGGCAGCGTCAGGAGACAGCAAGGCCCCTTCTACTTTAATCACCCTTGCACTCGGGAAAGAGAGGCAACATCCTATTTCTCAGTGCCCTTCACAGGAGCTACAGCATGGCCCTGCCCTGAAAAGCTGTGATGGAGCACCCTGTGCACCCCTTTAAGGATGCAGAGAAAAAATGGACTCAAGTCAACTCTAATTTGCTTCTGCAAATAAACCATTTACATCTTCTTCACCTCAGCCAGGCTGCTGATGAATAAGGGAAGCTCTCTGCTCAGCACCCAACCAGGAGAAAAGCCACTTCTATGACCAGATCTAACACCAGCACCCCCAAAATGGGCATGAGTGAACACCCACCTATCTTCTCCTCATGGGTGGCTAAATACTTGTGGTTCCCACAAATTGATAAATACAGGTAAAATAACATATTGAGAACAAAGTCAAGAGTGAGCTCCAGTCCTCATCTCCCAAACTCCTCTCCCCAATGTGCTCCCCAAAGCCAAGCACCTTTGCAACGCACAGCATTTCACGGTACCCACAGCATCAACATGACCTCCTACTTCAGCCTCTCCTCTCCTTCCTCCTCCACCTTCCAGGGTCCCAGCTCATCCCCAGGCAGCAAAAGCGGCTGGTGGCCAGCACCAGGCTGTACTGCTTTTGTCTCCACCTCAGCCACGCTCCCAAGGGCAGGAGCACTCTGGACCAGCTGCATGAGGACCAGTGAAGAGGGCTCGGCTGTAGGGGACCTGCAGAATCTGGTCGATGTTGACTGAAGAGGGCAATCACTGATATTGCAGGGGGCAGCCGGGGAAGGTAGGTTTGGGATATGGGCACCGCCAGGGAATAACTGTAAAGGAGCAAACCCTACCACTCTCCTTCAACATGCTGACTTCTGCTCCTAGGAGGGAGCCTGTCATTGGTTTTTAATCTTGCCCGATTACGGGACAGCCTTTGACATTATTGATCTCAGGCCCCTGAAGTATCATTTATCTTCCAGGTTTGACTTGGCGATCGGAGCTCGACAGATCAGACTCCAGTCAGCTCCATCCTCCCAGGGAGCCAGGGGAACTGCTCTGCTCAACTCCAGTCCTGCTGATGCAGGTGAGCCATATTCGAGGCTTGAGTTTCCACCCTCAAATGAGGTGGCTTCACCAGATGCCCTCTCCCTACCTGGCATTTCATCTTCTGACTCAAAAATCAGCTCCTCAGGTCTCTGGCAGATCAGCAGTGCTTTCTCGAGCTTGGCAGTCCATGGTGTCTCCAGCGTGCACTGCTTCCCCCTTTCAGTTTCATTATCCTCTTTCAAAGAGGATGCAGGGAAAGCACAAATGTTATGGGATGTGCTGAGAACTGCACAGAGACTGGGGGAGCAGTGCCAGCATGCAGAGTACAACCAGAGAAGCCATTTCTAGCTGTGACTGTACTGCCATTTTCTAGAGAAGAAGGACCAACAACAGCAGCTCCTCATTCCCTGGAGAGATTGCACCCAGAGGGACCCAGCAGCCAGTGCAGTTCTGTGGTGGCTTCCCCTTACCTGCTGGCCAGCAGAGCTGCCTTGGGGCCAGCTCATGATTTCTGCTTGACCTTCAAAATGCTAACACCTGCTCCCTCCACTAGGCGCAAGAGATGGGCCCACAGGTTCCCTCTCCCATGGTTACCTCCATCTTCCACCCAAGCTGACAGACACTACCAGCCTCTATTGTTTGGGAAGAACAAGGTTTTCCTCAAATGTCTTTGTCAACAGTTACTGGGGGCAGTGTGTGTGTGAAGGCTGCCTTTTCAGATGCCTCCTCTCTCTCTGTCTCTCTCTCCTGCAAAGTCAGGCCTCGTGTTTTGGGAAGGAGGAACATTTCCTGAGGAAGGCTCCAGCAGGCAGTTTTTAACACATAGAGGAAGGTTTAGCTTTTGCTCATTGCCTCGTTATTGTTTATCAGATTGCTGAAACGCACTTTGTTAAATGGGGATTAGTACCATGTGTGTTCACAGATCATAGCAGAAGCCAGCCTGGGAGGAAGCGCTTGTAAGGGTGCAGCTAGCAGGGTCCATGTTCTGCAAGGTATCACCATCAGCAAAAAGAGCTCCAGTCTCCAGGACTGATGTCCCACACTTCCACAGACTTCCTGACTCCCTAGCAGGTCCCCCCACCTCTGCTTACCTCTACTTTAGGGTAATGCCCTGTCTTTCTGACCCAGATTTTAGATTGTTGCAGAGATTAAAATGACTTTTTTCTCCCCCGTTGTAAGTAGAATGCTACAAATTCCTTAACTGGAAAACAGTCCTTGGTTTTACCTCCTGGGCTCACACCCTCTGGAGATGCATTTGGCAAGGAGTGGTCTTCACATGAGGTGCTATTTCCAGTTCCCTGCCTGGATGTCCTGTTGTGCAGGATGCCAGCAAGCAGAGGCAGGAAAATAACTCCAAAATGTGCTCCCATTCCCTTGTAGGGGCCAGGTCCTGTGCCCATCCCCTACAACCAAACCACCTCTGACTGAAACAGGGCTCGCAGGCCTCAGCCACTCAGCCACAACAGTGCAGCTGTGGCAGGAGAGCTGCAGTAATTCCCTCCCGGATCTGGCCACCCCCATCACTAAGGGGCTAGCACAATACCAGAGGGAAGGGGGAGCGCAGCAACCCCCCCCGCACTGTCCCCAAAGGGTCTGCAAGGGGGACAGAGACCTCGCAGCGCATTTATTCCGCTCCATCCATTTGAGAGGCACGCTTCAAGGGGCTTTTTGCCGTCAGAGGCGGGTGCACCAGGACAGGAAAAGAACAAAGGGAGGCACCGGCACCCCCAGCCCTTTGTCTGAGCGCAGAGGAGTTCACCTGCAGGGAAAACCTGCTCCCACCGCAGAGGCAGCAGCTCCACACAGATTCGGATGGGGAGAGGGATGCAGCCCCACCACCCCCGCTGCTAGAAGGAGGATAATGAGCAGAAGGATGCAATCACATTACCCTCTCTCTCCCCTTGCCACACGCACAAGCCCGTTACAGCTCACACCAACCCCCCCGACTTTCCAACAACCGCAACCAGCAATAAAAACCATTGCCACAAAAATATCAACCCACCCCCCAAGTGTGATCGATCTGTGTCTGCGTGTGGCCAAGCACCAAACCCTGGAGCTTGGCTCCACCGACCAGGATTGACTGGGAGGGAAGGGGGTGGGAGACTAGTTTCCAGGGGATGGGGTTTTAAAGCCACACAATAACTGGCTCAAATGAGGGTTTAGATTAAGCTGTTGTATGGCAAGGGAAAACACTGCCTCCATTAGGACATGGGGGATTTTCTTTCCCTTTCTCCACAGCTACAGCTCTAGGATGAAGCTTCCAGGTCACCCAGGCAGAGAGAGGAGAACTGGATGATGCTGAGCAAATGGGGGATCCTGAACAGGGAAAGATGTGTGGAGAGAGGAAAGGGCAGATCAGCCCTCCCCAAACCCGGATCATACAGTCGGCTGGTCTGACAATGTTTACTCATATTTCAGAGAGACACAGCCATCCGGAACGTCACTCCCTGCCAACTGCCTCATCTGGAGCCATCCGCAGCTCGGCTCTTCCCAGCCTGCTCCAGAGACAGCCCTCCCCCAAAGCATCCACACAGCAAGGCACTGAAAAAAGGACAGGTAGGGGGAAGAGAAGAAACAGATAAATTAAATAGATTTGTGTTTAAATTTTTTTTTTAACAGTTCTGGTACATTATCCCAGTAAACGGATGACTTCGAGTGCACGTTACATCGACAGTGCTGCTGCAGAGTGCCAGGGCGCTGCTCTGAGCTGGGAACTTCTGCTCATGTTACCATCACAAGAGAATCACAAGACAGAAGAGGGACAACCATGATGCCCTGGTGCAAACGGGCTGAAGCTGTCCTTATCAGAAAGGATTTGGGACTGGGAGCCTCTTCCCCGAGTTCATCTGGGGGACATATGTAAAAACTTTTGCGTGCATCTACAGTCTCGTGCCTGTAAATAACTGTCCCTCCCTCTGTATTTGGAACCAGGCATCTTTTCCTCCCATTCCCAAGCACGCTGGCTGTAGCTCTCCTGGGAAAAGAAGGAGTGGATGCCTCTATCAGTCCTTCTTCCGTGGAGGAAAGAGAAGGACATCCCTGATCCTGGACATTTCACATCTCCCCACTGGTCCCCCAGCATCCGCTCCACCTTCTCTACCAGCAAACAGAGGTTCATTGCAGAAAATTGGCTACCACTGCAAACAAGCTCAGCAGCTCCAACTCTTCTGTGCCATTCTCCTTATTCCAACCAAATCAGCACCTCCACAGACCATAGGCTATTGATAAATGCAGAAAGTTGACAAAGTCACCAGAACCTAGCCCAGATCCACAGCATTTTATTTTTTTAAAAGCAAAAAAGCCAGGCCAGACCAGATTCTGCCCCGGAGCCCGCGTGGCAAAGCAGAATCCAGCTCCAAGTGTTTATTTATAAATCCGTACATACATGTACATTTGAATTCTGACAGAATTAATTCTGGCATCCAACTAATTCAAAGCATTCCTCCCCCATCACACTACTGTTGCAGGCCAGCCCTGCACAGAAGCTGATTATAAAATGCTGCACTAGCCAGGCATTTCTGCAAAGGCTTGTGCTATTGAGCATTCAGTCTTTCCTTGCTTGGCTATTTCATTGTTTCGGTGTCGATCCCTCCTCTCTTGCCCTGTGTTTCCTGGTTACTTTTGTCCCTGCTCTGGAAGCACTGCTGCTCTCAGCCCCATTTCAGTGTCAGATTGAAAAAAAATACCAAAACAATTACATGAAATTAAATAAAAGAAAAGAAGAAATTATCACCATGTACCAAGATTTCCAGTAAACAGATAGGTAATGAGCAAAAAATAGCCAATATGCTGCAAGGCAAGCTGCAGACAGATCTGGGGATAGAAAACCCGTTGCCTGCCTCCCAAGTACAGCTAAGAAATCCCTGTGTGGTCACACGCTGTCCTCTGGAGCAGAGAGGAGAGAGGTCAGGGCAGCCAGCACTGTAAGAGCCTCTTTATTCTTGGGCAGTTGCATGAATCTGATCGCTTGTGCCCTTTGTGAGACATGGAAATCTGCCTTCTCCTTCCACCCCCTTCACCAGCCCCTCTTCTGCTCCCCCACTCAGATGGGGACAGAGGCAACTCTTTGGCTCCAGAGGCAACAACCAGAGCAGCAGAGAGGCCATGGACACTGCTCAGGCAGGACCAGGCCAGGCTGAGCATGCAGGAGACCTTGAGGACTGTTTTTTTGGAGCAAGGGGAGGGGACAAGATGAGAAGGATGGTCTTGGGACTGACACATCCCTTGAAGGGCTCACCCAGGCTCCCACATGCAAGGCACAAGGGTGAGAGGTGGAGAGAAGTCCAGGGTGTCACACTGCAGGTCATGTCTCTCCTACTTTTCCCTCTCCACCATGCTCATGAGGTTGAGAGATCATGAGAGTGGCACGCTGCATACCTCCATGCCAGCAGCTGCATGATGCTCACATAAATATCACAGGTTGGATTTAGATTAAACAAGGGTCTATTATGCCCCCATCACCAGCAAAAGCTGGGCTTGCACCTCCTGGTTCAGAGACCAGACCACAACAGCCCAATTTCAGGGGCTCATTCAAAGTCACCATCTGGGGATATCTTCCCCAGGAAAAAGCTCTAGGCCAGGGCTGCCTGGCAAGGGTGGGCAAGCCTGTGCCTAGACATACCCACCTGCAAAGTACAGACAACCCCTATATACCACAGGGGGGTAAGCCTGGGCTATATTTTCTTCCTATTCCTTGCAAAGCAACTCAAGGTCCTCAGATGAACCTCTCTTTCCCTATCCTCCTTCCACGTCCCATTTCAAGAGTACCCATCCACACTGCATTATCCCCCATGGGAAGAGAGCACTCTTCACTGCAGCCCCTGTCCTACTCCTTTACCAAAGCTGTCCCCTCCATGCAAGCCTTCTCCCTCCCACCCAAACCCACCAGGCTGCCTTCTGGCATCCTCCATCTCTGCTGTCACTTCTTGGATTTACTCTGCACAGAAGACTTGTAGCTGCAGGTCTGGAGCAACCGCTGGCAACCTGATGGGCTAAGGGCAAGGAAAATGCTCAAGCTTAGCAGGAAAGCAGCGGAGAAAAGCCCTTAATCCAAACCCCAGGGAGGCAGGAGACTGCTCCAGTTCAGCCAAAGATCTGGGACCGCCAAGATACCCACTGCTGTTTGGCCAGCAAACCCAGAGGAGTTTGCAGCAGAGTGGCTCAGCCCCCCCCTCCAAGACCTCTCTAGGGCAGCACAGGCTGGTATGGGTTCAAAATATCGGTTGAAATATGCTGCCCCTGACAACACGGCACAGCAAAGCCTGACAGATCAATGGTGGTGAGTGGCACACAGCTAGGAAGCCAGACTAGGTGGGTGCTGGGATTTGTGCCACTGCCCAAGGCCCAAGAAGTCAATGCTTATCATGGCAGCTTGACCAACTGACAGCATCCCAGGGCACAATGATCAGTCACATTTAGGAGCATAGTGCCAGACTCCTGAGGCCCCTGAGCAGGAATCAGGGAATGGGCAAAGTCAGGAGAGGGAGAGACCTGGGTTAGGCTGACCTAAACCCTGGGTTGGGCTGGCGGTTCAGCTCTGGGGTGCTGGTGGAGCAGCAGGGAGAAGCTGCCCAACTCCAGCTTTATAGGACCTACTACAAAAATTGTCTGGGGACCAGGTATGCTCAAAGAGTGCCACAGCGAACACCCGCCAGGCACCAGCCCACACCATCTACAGTCACAAGAGCTAAATTAACACTCAAGCACTCGGGCACTTGCACTCACAATGCCTCCAGTGAGCTGCGTGCCGCGCTCCTCATAAACAAGTCATCTGGAAAATAAGTAAGCCTGTAAAAATCCAGTCCATCACAAGTTACCAAACCTGTTTCAGAGTAAAACAACCTACAGCAGCTCATGCCAGAAGCCTGGCAGCGGAGCTGATCCCAGCCTCCCCACCAGTGGGGCTCCCTAGGTCTCAGCAAAACGTCCTGGGCACAGACAGCGGCATGGGGATGCAATGGGACTCACTGATGGTCAACGCTGGCAAAGAACCTGAGTTTCTGGTACTGACTTGGGATTCATCTCTTCCTGTGCTCCTACTAAGTGCTCACCTCTCCTCTTTCTCATAATTTAGAAAGCACGTGAGCTGGCCTTGTGTGGGGTGCTGCCAAGAAAGTAAGCCCAAATCCACAGAGTTGCAGATGGACTCAGCAGCCCAGTCCCTGTCCCCCTGGATTTGCTGAATGCGCACTGGGGAGGAAGCGTCTGTAAGGGTGCAGCTAGCAGGGTCCAACATGGCCACTGCTGGGTGCTGCTCCTACACACCTGCAGGAGGATCCCCAATGTTTTCCAGCAGGTTTCAGCACCACAGCACATTTTCTCCCTCTTAACGTTCAAACCACAAGAGATCCTCAGAATGTGTGAAGGGATTTCTTCCAATTTCCAAAATCGTACTGCAAGCTAAGTCATGGGGAAATCTATCTCCTTCCCCTGAAACAAAACAGAAGCAGCAGCAGAACCCCTCTACCCAAGCCCCTTTCCACTGGTGGCACCTCCAGTGAAGGACAGGCAGCTGGGACAACCCCAAACAAGCTCTGATGTACCTGGCCTCAATCAACCCTGCACCACACAAAGACAGGCAAACATGGTAATACCCTGCAAGTGAGTCCCTTTCTCTGCCTGCTGACCCATGCTCCAATCCTGGCAATGTATTTTTCCCCTTTCTGGATGGGAGTGAAACAAAAAAACAACACATCAACCTCAAACTGGAGCAACTTTCTTTTTCAACCCTAAAAGCAGGTTCCCCCATGCAGGCAGGAGGCACGTGGCTGGTGCAGCAAAGGCAAAGATGGAAGAAAAAATGTTTCGTTTTGAGACCTTGACACAGACAAAACGACAAGAAGTAAAAAAAAAAGAAAAAAAAAGAGCACGTTGTTGGCTTTCCCCCCCTCTCCTCTTTAAGCACTACAAAAACAGGAAACAAAGGAGAAAACATCTCACGGGGGGGAAGGGGAGGTAAGCACTTTATACGCCCACGAAAGAAAGATTAACCACATATTTTATTTACTGTTTGTATTACGGTTGCACCGTGGAGTTCAACTAATTCTGAGCCAGGGCTCTGCGGGTTTGTGCAGTGCCTAATGCTGAGCAGGGTCCTTCCCCCAAACCCACCAAGCGCGTGCCTCTGCTTCAGGCAAACCCTGCACAGACACCCTCTTTCCTCCCGCAGACACCTCCTGCCTCCAGCCTCTTTCCCCCAGCATGAGCACTCTTGCCCTAACTGCCAGTTCACAGCTGACAAAGCGCTGGTATTGTCCCCAAGGAGTTCTGAGCCCCTTTTCCCCTTCAGACCAGCCTGTAACTGGGGGTAAGGTGCCCTTTGAGACATCTGGCAGCACAGCCAGAGGAATAAATGCTAAAAAGGGGAGTTTATAGAGAGAATGTTTGCAGGCTCCGGTCCCTCCTCCAGGCTATGGGGGCCACCACCACCACACCAGGTCGATGTTGCAACCCCCATGCTGGCAAGTCCCCTGCACCAAGGACAGGGCTCCGAGCCTCCCAACTTTGACTCATTTCTCAATTAACGGCTTTCCGAACGCAAGCCACACATGGAACAAACCTCTCACAATGGGGCCTCCCCCGGACCTCCCAAGCCCAGTGTTACTCATCTGCCCCCCAGCCCCAGCCCTTCTTTCCCGGGATGCTCCAAGTGTGGCTCACCGCCGCCACAGGGTGAGCAAGCAGCCAGGAATCCCGGGCCTGGCTCCCGCAGGCGGGAAACTGTCACCAGCTGAGCTCACGCACCCTAATTCGGGAGCCGACGAGGCCACCTTCCTTGCTGGCTGGCGAGGGGTGGCTTTCACCCAGAGACCTGGCCAAGGCCATGGAGCAAGGGCTGGCAACCTGCTGGGTGATTTTCCCAGGGGATCAACCCTACTCTAGCTGCTTCATGGAAGAACTGCTTCAACTACAGGGGGGATCCTTTGGACGCATGGTCCCCCAGCTTCGTGCTGTCCTTCATTGCCCCAGACTCCGAGCGCCCAACCGAGCCACGCGCCCAGCGGGAAGAGACAAGTTTATCATCACAGAGAAAGGAAATTAAGATAACGTGGCGATGGAGGTACCGAGGGATTTGGCCAAGGTCACAAAATAATTCTGCGGCTCTACAATACAGCTGCCCGACACTTTTGGTGTCTGGCCACATATCCTAAAATTTCAAGCCAGGGCCAAAATCCAGTCTAGCTGGTGGCAGCTTTCTGCCAGGTCATTAGCAGTGTGCATCCGCAAGAAGCGGCAAATATCCAGCCATAACAACGGCAGCAGCAACAAAAAAAAAAGCCACGCTGCAAGATCGGGAACAGATGAGATCGAAGTGTCCTGGAAAAGGACCTGGAAAAATAGTTTTGGTCCCTGGCTAAAGCTCCTGGGAGATGCACATGCGAGCCCCATCCCAGCACCGCGCAGCCCTCCCGAGGTGGCTCCCCACCCTGGCAGAGGGAAACCAAAATGACTCCCTATAAATAGAAGCAGAAAAGCGCTTCTCCAAAAGCCTGACTGGGTCTTTCCCCTTCCAGCGTGTGTGGTGGAGCTGCTGGCACCTCTGTGGAGGTCTCTGGTTTTCCCCCAAAAAACCTGGAGAGGAAAATAACCTTCCTGTGAGCTCAGGCTGGCTCCTCTGCACAGAGCTGCCCCCCCACCCCCCCGCCCCACTTTCAGGCCTGGCCATCCAATTGGAAAGTAATTATACTGCAATTTTTATTTATGACTTCTTTTTTTTTTTATTGCTAAATGGTGACTCATTTTGGCAACATTAAAATACACAGGAAATCATCCCCATTTTACAGTAATCACCATTCAATTCATTGTTAAATATTTATTCGGCAGACAAGCGCCGGGCCTCTTTCGAAGGGTCGGAGGGGGAGAGGAGGGGCAACCCTGGACAGGGGGAAGGTGGTAGTGGGGTCACGGCAGGGCTGCCTGCAGGGCTGGTAAATGCCCGCCAGGAACTGGAGGGTGGGGAGCCAGGGGTGAAAGCTCCTGCCAGATGGCCTTGCCATAAGCAAAACACAGACTCGCTTTCCCTCAAATCCAGCACTACGGCCCATGCTGCTCAAGGGAGGAGGTGCAGCCCTGTGCCCCCTAATAAAAACCCCATTATTTGTCCAAACCCCAAGCCTGAATCTCTATCAGTGAGACGTCATGGGTCTCTGACATGAAGCTCTTCCATTGCCGGGGGGAAGGGGATGGCAGCCACCGGCCCCAGTGGGAGGCGGTGGGAAGAGCAGGCAGTTTGACATTCACAGGCCTTACAATGGACAGGGTCCGCTCCTGCGGCCGCTTTGTCCTCCCAGGAAGCCCAATTTCGAGGCGACTTGACCTCAGATGCAGGCAGCTCCTCTGCCTTCCTCCGAACACCTGCACAGCCCAACAGGACCCTGGGAGATGACCCCTCCAGACCCCCCTGGCCCAGGACCTCGACCCTTCACTGCATAGTCCAGACCCAAGCGGCTGTAGGTCCTACAGCTCGACAGCCACAAAGGCCTCCTGCCGCAGATCCCCTTCCCTGGGGAGCCCTCCTGGCACCCACAGGCTCTGTCACTGCTTGGCTGGGGAGGCCACCTAACATGTCTGCCGTGGGGGGACCGGGTGGAGGAGGAGCAATGCCAGGGTGGGTTTTGTGTAGGTCCTACACAAGCACAGGGGAGCAGACTCAGCAGGGGAGAGGGTGGCCGGATGCCCCTGGGCTGGGCAAACCCGGGTGTCCAGGACAGTCCGACTCACCCGGATCTCATTGCGGCGGATCTCCACGTCGCACACCGAGTGTCCCTGGTGGGCCCCGCTGTAGTAGCAGCAGAACTGGCAGACGGCCACCTGCTCGGCCTCGCAGTGGTACAGCCGGTAGGCGTTGTGCTGGGGGCAGCTCCAGGCCCGCACGTCCTCCGCCTCCACCAGGAGATGCCCCCGGGCCGTGGAGGGCTGCTGCAGGTGGGTCTGGACATGGGACTGGCAGCACGGAGCCTCGCACCTCAAACAGATCTTCTGTGCAGGCAGCGGTGGGCCCCGGCGGCAGAAGACGCAGTGTAGGACTGAGGGGGGCTTCTCCAGGTTGAGGGAGTTGAACTTCTCCACAATGTTGGTGAGCTTCAGGTTCTTCTCCAGGTTGGGCTTTTGGTTGTAGGCCTGGTTGCACTCCGGGCACCGCACCAAGCCCGACTCCTTGGCCCACGCCTCCCCGATGCAGCCTCGGCAGAAGTTGTGCTTGCAGGGCAGCTGGACTGGCTCCACAAAGACGTGCAGACAAATGGGGCAGATGAGCTCCTCTTCGAAGCAGTTCTTCCAATTCTCGGCCATCTCTGCCAGCAGCTCTGGTGACACTTCCCCCGAGCCACTTCGGTCGCTCAGTGCGGTCTAGGGGCGGACGCCGGGGTCTGTCCTCCCTGCAAGGGGAAGGCTGAGGGTGAACGGACAGGCTCCCCCCTCCCCGCAGCACGCGCCATAAATAATAAACCGCAGCAGATTTTAAAATCGGGGATAAAATAAACCACAGAGCAGCACTCTAGGAATATCCGGCAAGAAAATGCGACGTCCCTGTCGCTTTGTTAAAAAAACAACACAAACGGTTAAAAAACCCCAACATGATCTTGTTGGACTTAAAGCCCAAAGTCCTAACCACCCCTAAAAGCCATTTGCTCCTTTTTACCCCAGAAGGTGAATCGAAACTTACCAAAGGTTGAAAAAAATCCATACAAAATCCAGCAGCAGAGTCCAAGTTCCATATAAAGCTCCTAAATTTAGCGCTCCGGATCAGATTTTTCTTTTCTTAGGTTTGCAACTGACATTCAATATTTTAAGGGGACTTTTGTCCCCCACCAAACCTGGCCAGCAGCTGAGGGCACCGACTCGCTCGGGCTTTTTTTTCTCCCCTGGATTTCTCCTCCCTCTTCCCCTGATGGGAGTTGGGAATCAGAGTCTTTTAAAGGAAACAGATCAAAGGGTTAAGATCCAAAATGGGAAAAGGAGGAAGATTAAAAAAATACTAATAATAATAGCGACGATGACGATGGCGGAAAAACGAATTCTCTCCGCGGCCCCCGAGATTTGCTTCTAAATCGGAGGAGCAGCAGGAAAAAAAAGGAAGGGGGGAAAAAAAAGATAAGACAGGAAAAAAAGGAGAAGAAAAAAAGCCCTCTCGCCTGCTTCGAGATTGCGAGGTCTTGAATGGGAGAGCTCGGTCATTCAGAGCAAACCCCAGCCAAGCACAGCCCGCCCAGCTCCTCCGACGCTCCCGGAGAGGGATGGGAGAGAGGACGGGCTTTGCAACGGGGGGATCTGAGCCCCGCGGACCCCAAATCAACCTGCTCCCACTTCCCACCGGGGCTAGGGGAAAAAAAAGGGCGCCCGGGGGGGTCCGACCTAGCCCGCTCTCATGGCCAGCCGGGGGGTCGCAAGCCCCCGACGGCAACAATGCGCTGGGACGCGGGGACGGTGCCCGAGCCGCCGGCGGAGCGGTGCCTTCCCCGGCGCGGCCCCGCCGGGAAGGGGCGAGGCGGCGGCGGGCAGCCGGGAGGAGCGGCCGGAGCGAGCGGTTCCGGGAGAGCCGAGTCAGCTCTCAGCCATCTTGAGCTGCCCGGCTGGAGAGCGGAGACCGGGGGCGCGTTAAAAATAAAATAAAAAGAAATTAAAAAAAAAAAGGTGGTTTTTTTAAAAAAAATTATAAATAAAGTCACCGGAACAACCCAGCTCCCGGGAATCGCCTCCCCCGCCCGCCCGCCCGCCCGGCGAGGCTCTGCGGAGGGGCTGCGGGGCCAGGCGAGTCCGAGCCGAGCCGTCCTGTCCCGTCCCGGCGGGGCCGATCAGCACAGCCCCCTGCGCCCGCCCCCGCCGCCTCCAGCCATCTTGGGGTCGCCCTGGGCGCCGGAGCCCCACGCCCCGGCTTCCTCCCGCCGCCCCCGGGGAGGCGGCCGCGGCCGGGGGGGGAGAACGAGGAGCGAGGCGGGCGGGGGCGCGGATCCCCGCAGCGGGGAGGGGAAGCGGGGGCGGCGCCTGGGAGGCTGCCGGGCTCAGCCCCGGCGCTGGGGGCCGGGGCGGCGGCGGGGGGCGGGCGGGGCGGCCATGGGGGTGGCGGCCGCGAGGGATCGATCAACCGGGGGAAGGGGGGCACGGACGGGCGCGCCACGCCCCGGCGCGCCGAGGGGCCGCCCCGCTCGGGAGGCGGCCGGGGTGGGCGGGCGGAGCGGAGGCGCCGGTGCCGGTAGGTCCCGCCGGACGCTGCCGCTGCTGCCGCCGCCGCCGCTGCCGCCGCCTCGGAGCTGCCGCTGCCGCTGCGCTGCGGCGGGAACAGCCCCGCCCCGGCCGCGGGACCGCCCCGCGCGTCACCGGGCACCACCCCCGCCCCGCCCCGGGGCCGCGCCGCCGTAAAGGGGACACGGCCGGCGGTGGGGCCCGGCGCGGTGCTGGGTGCTGCGCGCCCCTCCGCCGCTGCCTCACGGGAGCTCGGGTTTGGGATGTCCCTTCTGGCCACCGGCATCCCTGCGCGACCAGGGTTGC
Source organism: Chiroxiphia lanceolata (assembly GCF_009829145.1). Lineage (NCBI taxonomy): Eukaryota > Metazoa > Chordata > Aves > Passeriformes > Pipridae > Chiroxiphia > Chiroxiphia lanceolata. The sequence goes on from NC_045644.1 coordinate 13,462,822, forward strand.
TCGGGGTGCCAGTCCGTAAAAAGGCTGGTTGCCCTGGAACCAGCGCACATCTGGGTCACAGCTGGCGCTGGGTACCATTCCTCATCGCAGCCTACAACTTCCTCGCGAGGGGAAGTGGAGGGCCAGGCACCGATCTTTTCTCTCTGGCGACCGGTGACAGGACCCGAGAGAATGGCCTGAAGCTGTGTCAGGAGGGGTTTTGGTTACATATCGGGAAAAGGTTTTTCACTCAGAGGGTGGTTGAGCACTGGGAAGTGGTCACAGCACCAAGTCTGACAGGGTTCAAGAAGTATTTGGACAATGTTCTCAGGCACATGGTGAGACTCTTGGGGATGGTTCTGTGCAGGGCCAGGAGTTGGACTCGATGATCCTTGTGGCTCCCTTCCAACTCAGAATATTTTGTGGCTCTGTGATAAGTGCCCTCAAGAGCTTCCTGTGCCCTCTTGGGTGGCCCCTGTATGGGCTGTTACTTTGCACGGAGCCATTTCAGGTGTGTTTCCTCCCTGGGCAGAGCAACAGCCATTTGTCCCCCAGGGTCTCTGCCAAACCGGCAGCCCCAGCACCTCCCACCAGAGCTCAGGACACAGAGGTGTCTCTGTCAACAGCTCTCCCACCAAATGTTTCCGCAGCTGTTTTGCAGGACACTGTATATCTAACCCCTGCCATATGTGCCAGGCCACTGGGAATAAAGCGCATTGCTGGTGTAAATCCATTTCCCACTGGCAAGAGAGCCACAAATGGCTTGAAACAGAGTATTTACACCCAAAAATGCTTGGGGTCCACAGTCAAGGTTTATGGTGGAGTGACAAGGGGGCAAAGGCTCAGTCAGTGGCTTCAGGATCTGGCCCCAACCTGACCCCTGGGTGACACTGGCTGATAGCAATTTGCCTCTGGGGGGGATTTATCAGGAATTCTTCCACTGTGGCCTCAAAGTATTGATCTAACTATATGTATCTACTATGGCACCCTATACCCTCAGTGCCTTGGACCACCTGGAGCAGCTTGCGAGAGGGATGAGCACCATTCCCAGTGTGTGGGTTATCCAGGTCATTCCACACTGTCTTTTACAGGAATCCCCTGTGCACAGGCTCCTGCCAAGAGGCACTCTGATAAGGAGACAGTGATGGGTACTGCTCAGGCCCTGGGGCTCACACCATGTCACCCCTCGGCCACTCCCCTCCATGCCCACACATTCATCCCACAGCTCCTGGAGCTCAAGCACCAATTCCTGAAAAGGGAGCGGTTTGACATGTAATTTCTCTACCAGACCTCAAAGCCCGTGGGCTGTACCTCTCCTCTGGGGTTTTACAGGCTGTCCAGCAGCCAGGACTGGCGGGAGCTGGGCAGGGCGGCATGAGATATGTCAGAACCGCAGCTGACTGGCTGAGCTCGTGCGGAGGCAAACCTCTCCTCAAAAAGTCAGTGTAAAACTATTCATGACTCTCACTTCTTTATAAACACAGGCAGTACCAGACAGCCCCTGGTGACAGCCACCATTCCCATCTCGGCCAGCGCATGGCTCTTCTGCAGGCCCCCTGTGCTCCCACTGTGGGTGAACTGGGAAAGCCAGCTGGTATCTACCAGTATTTAAAAGAGGAAGGTGGAAGGAATGGGGCTGTGTCAAGCCGAAAGATGCACTCTACTCTCGAAAGATGCACTCTACTCTAGGCTGGGAATCCCTCTGTCCTGGGATCGGCACTGGCCCTGCTGTTGTCACACCCACATCTGGATGATGCCATCTCCCTACCCAGCCTGGAGAAGGGAAGCAATGCCAAGGTTGGCATTGCTGCCCTTCCACAACTAGCAGGAGCTGCCTGGAAGGGGCTGTAGACAGGCCCCCCTCTGCCTACACAGATTTCAACCCCCTTCCCGACAGTGTTGGGTGACTGATGGACACCTGCAGGAGCAAGCTGCAGAAAGCCTGCCTGTGCTTTATGGCCTCTCCTCTACCAGGATCCAGCCTCATGTGGGTGCCCTAGCCCACACCAAGGAGCCACAGAGGTGGTTTGTAGCTGAGTCCTGGTGTGTATCCCTCAACCCACCCAGCCTTGGTTTTTCCAGGCACTACCAGGCCATCATTCTCCTTCATCAGTGGTCTCACTTTGGCAGACCTTAGCCCTGCCCTGGAGAGACCAGTTTGGTATTTAGGGCTTTGGACCTTCCTGAGCTGATGGGAGAGGGAGGATGTTCGCAGAGATTTACAGAGCAGTTTGCTGTTGAAGTGACTCCATCCCTGCCTGCCACCACCCCATCCCAGGAACACTCCTGAAGGCTCTGGCACACAGCCCCATGCCTTCCCCAGAAGGCTGAAGCCCTCCGAAAGTAATACAAAGTACTGTGCTTCTTGGGTCATTTATAACTCAATTAACCAGTCAGAGAACAGGCATCACTGCCCTTCTGTCCCCCTTCCATGTCAGCCTGGTGAGGTGGCTTAGTGTGATGGAGAAAGCTCCCTCCCCCCGCCTCCATGTGATTAACGCACTGAAGGCTTTCACTGAAGACTGAGTTTAGGGATGTAAGGAATGTGCAGGGTGGCAGTAGCCTGTTTTGCAGCACTAAATCTGCCTGCTTGTGGCTATCCCCCATTCCTGGTTGGGGTGGAGGAGGAGGGAAAGAGCCCCATGGAGGAGGCACAGCACAGAGGTTCCCACGGCTGGTCGCCCCCTGAGCCAGCCCAGGGCACACCACCAACAAGCACCACTTGTGCCCACCCATCCCATCGTGTCACACTTGTCCCTCCCTCACTGTCACCTACCTGCTCTGGCCTGGTACCCACTGGGAGAAGATGTATGTGTGGCGCATCTGCAGAGGAAATCTCCTGTCCTCTGACATTAATAAAAAGGGACCAGGAGCTGGGTGTTCAGTTTGGTCCGCACGGCATACAAAGCAGGTTCCCAGCCCCCCAGGTGCTGGGATCCAATGGCACCCATATTTGATACTAGCAGCTGGGAACAGGGCTGGAATGGTGCACTGGATGCAGGGATCGTGATACCCTTGTTGGCCCCGTGGGAGAGCTTTACCCTTGTGCAACGGGTGCTCAACTGAGGCTCCTCTTGGGCTACAATGCTGGGCTTTCTCCCTTCCCCCCCAAGCCTAAAGCATGGACCAAAGTGGATATTGAAGGCCGGCCAAGGGGAACTGCATGGGGTAGCAATGGAGTGGAGCTCCCTTTTGGCAAATCCAGGGTGGAATAACCCAATCTGAGGTTGAATGACCAAATCCAGGGGTACACAGCCAGCCACCAGGCAGGGATGGTGCTTCAGGGCTCTCTGCCTTGGCTGGTGCTGATGGGTGCTGGTGAGTGCAGAGTGAGTCCGGCAGCTGCGGGGCTGGAGCAAGGGGAGCCGGACGAGGCCGAGGGCCCATTCGGTTCCTTGCCTGGTGGGGTTTCTTTCTATGCAAATGCCTGGGAGCAGCTGCCCTGCCGGTGTGACTCATTTCCTGCTCTTGTGTCACATTCTGGTCAGGCCAGTTTGGCAAAGGCTTTCTTCTCTCCCTCTCTGGCTTCTCCTCCTTCTCTCCCCCACCGCCGAGGACTGGGATGTGCATTTGCTCAGTCTCTGGCAGGATGAGGCAGGATTTTCAGGAAACTGCGTCAAAGCCACAAAACCTCCATATATATTAAAAAAAAACCCCAAACAACCAAACAAAAAAAATCCAGCACAATTTTCTTTTTTTTGTTTTTTTTTTTCTGAGTACAATGGAGTCTGGTGTCCAGACGGGCTCCTCCACTCTTCCTCCCGCTGGGGCAGCTCCTTCCCCTGACACCCGGGGGATGGGACCTGGCAAAAAAAGCTGTAAAAGTTTGCCCAGGGGCACAAAGGGAAAAAGTGCAGCTTGGTCTCATTTTACCTTCTGCTGCCAGTTGGAGAGGTGCTGCCAGAGTCAGGCTGCCAGTGGGCAGCCTTTAACAGCAGACGGATGGTGAGAGCATCCAAGGTAGCCACTATCCCTGGGGTTTGCCTGCCATTTCTTATTCCTCGGCAGAGCTATGGGGCAGCCTCACCACTGTGGTCTAAAAAATATACTGGCCAGGGTTAAAAGGCATTCATCTTCATGGGGTCAGGAAGGGACAGTAGCAAATTCTGGCAAACCTCAGCTTGATGGGTCTCCCACCACAAGTTGTCGGGGCAAGGCAAGGCGATGCTGGGAGTGAATTCCTCCAGCTGCTCCTACAGTCCATCCAGGCTGGCGCTGCCCTAAGCCCAGGCTGTTCACAGGTAGAAAAGTCACTCTTTGAGGCATTTCCAACCTGGTGTGTGTTGTAGTGGTGAGGCTGAGATTTACAGCTTCCCAGGTGGCCATGCAAGCCCTCCTGCCACAGGGCTCTCGCTCTGCTGTGTCACTGTCCTCTAGGTGCAGAGACACACACATGCACCCCTCATCATCCCCACAGCCAGGGCAGAAAACAGCAGCCCTTTGCTCCAAACCTGAGGCTACCAGAGGCCCCAGTTCTGTCTCTGCACCAGCCCTTTCCCCAATGCATCAAGCTCTGGCACAGCATCCTGCACCATAGCGAGGCATCTCCCTGAGGGAAAAACGGAGCTCCTTAGTGCTGCCAGCCCAGCAATGAGCTTGGGGATGTGAAAATGCCATCCCCAAATCTGATCATGGGAGACAGGGTGGAATGATCCCACCATTCCCATCTGCAGCTCGGTTCAGCCACCCTCCCACAAGAAGGCCCCTGTGGTCCCTGCCCAGATCAAGGTGCAACCTTTGCAATCTCCACTTTCTCAGCCTTCCTCTTCCTTTCCTGCATGCTCCCTGCAATTAAATTTGGCTGCAACCAAATGACTCAGTGCCACACACATGCTAACCCCCCCCCCCACCAGGCAGCTGCTGGGCTTTCCTTTGAAGGGCAGAAGATTCAGTGCTGCTGTGCCCCATGTGACCCTCAAACCCGAAGCCCCAAAGCCCAGTGGCACCACTGAATTCCAGTTTGGTTCAGCCAGGGGAAACTGAGGCAGGAGAGGGCAGAGGATCACTCCAGAGCTTCAGCCCATGCACTCATCACTGCTGAGGCTCAGCTTCCTCTCCAAAAGCTTAAAGGTCTATTTGTAAAGGGAAGAGCAGGAGGGTACCGGTGTAAATTAGGTCAGGAAGCATTGCTAATAAACTGTCACTCTTGGTTGTGTAATGGGAGCAATTATGGGTTTAGGTCTCTTTAAGACACCAGGAAGGAAAACATGACCTGTCTGGGGATAGGAGTGTGATGGCAAACAAAAAAGGAGGGTCCTGTTGACAGAAGGATGAAGCTGCTTTTGTGTCAGAGGCATTTCTGCCCTATCCTGGTGTTGGCAGTCTGGGGCTTGGATTGACTCTCATGCAGGGGGATACAAGGGGTGGGTTTCCAGTTCTTTCTGTAATCTACTCCTTTCTCCAGTTCTTTCTGTACTCTACTCCTTTCTCCAGGTACACCAGTGCTCCAGGGTCTCCAAGCAGGTGGTTTTAACCCCTCTGAAGTCTCCTTGTCCCTAATCCACTCTGCTTAGCTCAGTACTTGGTACCTACTGTCCCCCCACAGACCCTCCTTGGGGTCCAATGGGGATTTGTGGGTGACAGGGCCTGTGCTTGGCTGTGCCAGGAAAGCCTGGGAGAAGTGCCCAAGCTCCTCCCGCCTGTGCAGCCACCGATGGCCTTCCTCTCCCTGGGGAGCTGCCAGGCTTCCCTTTTTGCCCACCACCTTGTGGTGCCCACTGCACTGCTGGCAGTAAACACCTCTCTGCCTATCCCTCCCTGCTGCCGGTCTCTGGAGGGATGCTTGGGTGCTGGTGGAGGTCACCCAGAGCTCCCCAGAATAGATCTAGAGCTCCCCATTAACAAAACCCCAGGGCACTGCCAAACCTGGGGTGGGTGGGGACACCCACATCCCCTCCATGGGTGCTGGGAAAGCGGGAGGCTCCTGGAGTGAATCCAGCTCATGTACACCACTAAGGAGGGGCCGGGACACCTGGCAGTCAGGGTTAGCCTTTAACCACCCAAAACACAGCAGAGAGGGAGAGGAAATTCTTGAGGCATCTATTAACATAAAAGGAGTCATACTTTACATTTGGTCCCACTTATGGCTTATAAATGATTACTGCACCTTTTAATAAATGGTTAATCAAGTGTTAGAGTCCAAACAAGTGGATGGGTTGCTTATTACCACGGTTTATAACCTTTTATGAATGCCTTCTGTCGATGTACTTATAAACATCCATACCACGTACTTCTCGTGTCTTGACATGTTGGTCACATCTGTTTGAAGTTTATTAACTCTTGAGCTGCTCACTAATGGCAGGCTGGGGGAATCCCGCTATTTTTCTGGATCGATCTGTGTGGCTCAGGGAGCACACCTGCCTCGGAGGCACCAGCTGAGGGACAGTGTGGGCATCCCCCTTCATCCAAAAGGGGCTTGAGGCAAGAAGGATGCAGCCACATCAGAAATAAGTTGACAGCAGGGTCTCATGGGTGCTTTTTTTTTTTTTTTGCCACCAGGACAAACAGCCAAGGGAAGTTGGTGGTAGATTCTTCCTCTCTTGAAGTCATTGAGCCGAGACAGGATGTCGTCCTGGACTACCCGCTTGAATCAAAAACACAAGTTATTGGGCTCAATGTGAGGGGAATTGGGGAAATTCTCTGGTTTGCAAACACAGGAGGTTAAACGCAATGATTTAATGGGATCTTCTGGACAAGAAATCCACGGAAACATCCCTGGCCATTGCTGTTCCTGTGCAGCCGAAACCCCCCTCCCGTTGTGTTGCAAATAATGAAATGAAACTTTCAACAAGCTGAATAATCAGAAAACAATTTTCCAATAAAATCATTCCCCGAAATCTCCTTTTAAGGCAAGGACTGGGATTCCCACTGCCGAGCGTGTTCCTGACGCCTCACATTATTGTTCGACTGGCTGTGCCGGGGCTGGGCAGGCTGCCACGCCACCCTGCGCCCCAGGGATGCTCCCCATCACACAGCCCAGCCTCCCCTCTGCTCCTGAGCCCCTGTTGCCTTTATTTTTCCCCCTCTGCTCCAAGCTTCAGATAATTTTCCCATTCAAAAAGCAAGCGGGAAGTATGAGGTGCCACGGTGTTGTGCTTGCTCCAGTGTTTTTAAGAGCCAGAGAAGGGATTTGTGCATTAAGCAGACACGGATGATCCCAGCCTGAGTGGGAAGCTGGGTCTCCCAGGTCGCCTTGGCCTTGGAACTCCTGGAGATTTTTTAATATCCAACCATGCTTTTTCCTTTGCTTCCTGCTGTCCAGTCCTTCCGGAGCAGGTACTCCATCTCCTGCAGCAGGAGCATCTCCAGTGTGGGGCAACCTTGCTTGCTGCCCTCCAGAGGGTTATGGTTTGTGTCCTGGAGTGTGGAAAGTTTGAGGAAATGTGAATGATGGGAAAGAACATTAAAAGTACTCTTCCCCTTGGAAAAACAAATCTGAACCTGAAGTACTATTTTTTGGAAAGCCACTGTGGCAATGGCTGCTGCCTGAAACGCGCCCACAGGCAGTGCATCCCTGTGGCAGGTGAGCGGTGGAGGACCAAGGGGACAGAGCCTGCACTGAGGCCACTCTGGCTGAGCCATGGGGGCCTGTCTAAACACTGCTACAGTTAATGTGAGTGATGAGGTGTCAGGAAAGGTAAAGCCATTTTTTTCTCTGATGCAAACTCTGCCTGACAGCAGGAACAGTTGCTCCAAAAGCTATTTGGAGAAGCTGGAACTTTTGGACACACCATGGACATCCAGGTAGGGAACTGGGGCATGCAGGAGGCTTCCCTACAGTCTTTTCCCACTTCTGCCAGGTCCTGTTTTCCTGCATGAGAAGGTGAGGCTGTGACTAGCAATGGAGCAAGGATGCTTGCTGGCTGCCTGGTGTCGCCGAAGCTCAGCTGTGGAGCTGGGGGTGCTTGTGCTGTGCCAGAGGGAGCAGCAGGACCCAGCCCAGCCTGGCTGCTTTGGGCCCCTCTCAGGAGCCTGGGTGTTAATGTGTCAGGTCCTGCACACTGGGTTGTGTTGGGAGCCTTTCCTCTGCACTGAGGTGTTGCCACAGGTGACTGTGCCAGCTGGGCAAGAGAGCAAGCAGGAAAGAAACAAGGCAGAAAGAGGGGAGAAAGAAAAATCCAAAGGGGCCTAGTGTGCTGATCCCCTGCAAAACCACGTTTCTGGGTGCTGCATGACACATATTTGTGGTCCTGGGGGCTAAAGCATGGATAAACCCTCCTTCCCATGTCTGCACCCTCCTGCCATGGGCTGGGCAACATGCGGTGGGATGGGGACATGGCATGGGAAGGGACGTGCTGTGGCGATGATGCTTTGGGAGGGGGCTTGGGAGTCAGAACCATCCCTGGGTGCCCAAGTCCAGCACAACCAGTGCCCACGTTGGCTCTGTCGTGGGTGGGAAGGGAGCACCGAGGGAGTGGGAGCCCCTTGCCTTGGGGGATGCTCCTTTGTTCCACCCATGGGGGCCCCACTCTCATCCCATCCCATCTCCTCTCCTGCTTCACAGGTGCACCCTCTTCACCACTGAGGTTCCCAGGCACCACCATTCACTTTTCAGATGGGAAATGAGCCCCAGCCCTCCCTTCGCACTCCAGAAAAAAAACACCAAGAGAGGAGAGAAACAAACAAACAAATCCCTTCCCTCTCCTGGCTTGGCATCTGCTCACAGCCCTTCCATTATTAATTAGAAAAGCTGCCGGCATTATTAGCAACAAACCGCTCCTAATGAAGTTCAGAGCCGCAGATCCAGGAGGGGCTCCCAGACACTGCTTTTCAGAAACCTTAATTAAATTCACTGCCCGAAGGTGCTTTTGGCTGGGGTGGAGGCAGAGCAGTGAGGCTGCTGGAGCTGGGCATGGCCATGCCGGCGGTGGGGTTCGAGGAGAAGGGTGTCAGCGAGAGAGGGGCACCCCATGGTGCCGCAGCTCCAGGGACACCCCATCCCCTCTGGATTTGGAGCTGAACAGAGAAATCAGCTGGGATGCAGTGTTGCAAAGAGGGTGCTGCCTGGCCACCACAGGAATGGGAAAAATGGATCATTTAATTCATCGATTAAATCAACCGAGTGGCCGGTGATGAGGGTTCCCAGCACTATGTGAGCAGTGGGGTCCCTTGCTGGTCCCAGCTCTGCCGTCATTGCTGGGATGTGCTAAAGGGGTGGCCCTGTGCTTGCACATGCTTTAAGAACTGGGAAGGCAAGAGGCACAGGGGATCTTGGGCCAATGGAACAGCTGTAGGTGGCTTCTCACCCCCCAAACCGCTGCCTGCATAAATAACCTTGCTGGAGAACACGACTGGCAAGGTGTCCTCAAGTGCCACGATGAAACCTGGCCAAGATGCGGTGATGTTCCCTTCAGCATGTCCAGCATGGGCTGCTCTGCACTAGCAGAGCTTGGAGATCCCACTGCTTTGCTTTGGGGCTGGGGCAATTTGTGTCTAGATATGGCTGTAGGAGGGGTTCTTAGGGAAAGAATGTTTTCACCCCAAATTTCAAAAGAAAACAGGTCCTCGCAGAAACCTGTTCCACCGATTGCTCCCCTTGTGATGCAGGGTGGGCTGAGATAACACCCACAAAGAGCAATGGCAAAACCTGCCCAAAGTTGGATTTTGGCTCCCTGCACATCCTTTCTTTCCCCTGCCACCCTTCCTCTGCACACAGCGATCTCCCTTCCCCCCCAGATATTCCACCCTTTCTCTCTGACCTTAAAGGCATTTATTACTGAGGAGTGTAAAAATATTACTGCAAAATCATTCTGCTTTACTGGGAAATCATTGAAACATTAGCTCAGTAATATTTTTTCATAAGTGTTTGCTGTGTCTCTTCTCTGACATATTCAGTCTCTGCGCGCACGTCCACACCCCCACAAATCCCGCTGAAGCCAGGAGGTGCTTGGCAGAGCACAGGATCACGGACCTGACCCGGCACTCACCCCAGCTCCCTCCTTCCCATGCCGGTGGACAAGGTTGCCATCCCTCAGCCAACTGGCTGCATCCTTGGACCCACGTGCAAGCATTCCGGATCCCAGCTTGTCCAAATGGCACGGAAAACTCTGGCTGTCAGGGCACTCAGGCTGCCTTGGCTCAAGGAGTTTTGCCAGAGGATACTCATGGAAGATCCTAAACCTGTTAGGGACTGGTTCTTTTGCTGAGTATTTTTGGGAAAAGAAAGATCCCCTTCCCTCCCACACTTGCACTCAAGAGGTCTGGGCAGCAGATCTCACTCCCCTGGGGCCAGGGAGAAAAGGTGCCAATAAGGAGAAGAAGGGGCTGCTGAAGCAGCCATGGGGCTGAGCAGGAGACAGTCAGTCCCGTTGAGTTGCTCATAGAGAAGGACACTGACAATTCTGCAAATACGTTTAATGCACTTAGAATACACGGGAAGAAAAAAACGTTTAGTGATTCACAAAAATATTACAAAAAGTCATGTGCAGGCGAAACACACCCAGCACTGCAATAACAATGTAAGAATTTACATTAGAAACTAATATAAAATATTTTAAAACCTCTGCTAGTTTAGCTTTCCATTTGTTTTTTGTCTTTTATTTAAAAAAGGAGGAGAGAGGGAAGAAAGGCCATCTACAAGGTACTGATACACCGGCTGCAGAAACGCAGGCTCCTTCCAGCCCCCTCGGGAGCGTCCTGGGGCTCCTCGATCCACATGACCCTGTGCCCACAGACCACACACACACACACACACACACACACACAGACACAAACACACTGCTTAAGTACAGAAAGGTTCACCTCCGGGCTCAAGGGCAGCCCCAGCGGTCAGGGTTCACTGTGGTCCTGGTCACCCATGTGTGCCCTGCCCAGGGAACCTTGCCTTTGCTCTAGGATTTACAGAAATCAACCAGCACACAAAACAAGTAGTGTTCCCAGCGAGCAGCAAAACTTCTATAACTTTAATAAAAGGGAGAAGTCGGTATGTCCAGCCTACACCAGATGAGAGAAGGGTTTTGAATGACTAAACTTGGGTTTGGAGCATGACTGTGGCCAAATTCAGAGTATTAGGACTACAGGGCTGGATGTGCAGAAGGAACACCCTAGGTTGGGGGCCAGGGCATTGCTATTAGCCCCTAGTGGGATGCTGCCTGCTTCCATGGGGTTGCACATTCCCACTCTGGGGAAAGCCAAAAGCCCAGAGCCCCCCAGCCTGTGATCAGCCCCTACTGGAATGACATGGCCACTCACACCCACCTCCCCTTCCTCTGCCCCCATGGGGTTTGCATCCCGCTCGCTGCCACAGGAGGAATGGTGCAGGAGCCTTGTCACCAGCACCACAGAGTCCTTCTGCGCCCATCCTGCTCCCAGCATTGTCAACACATGCCGTGTTTACGTAGGACCTACCGCACACGGTGACAGCTTGGACCCTCCCACCCTCACCACTCATGCAGCGGAGGGTTTCCGGAGCCGCACTTTCGCTGCAGTTGGGCCCCAGGGAAAGGAACAAAGGAGCCATTTTCATCTCCAGCCTCGCTGGGAGTGGAGGGAGAGGGCAAGAGAAAAGACCAGTGTTTGCAAAACACAACAATCGGCAGGAAATTTTCCTCTGGCTTTTCGGGGTTGTTTTTTTTTTCTCTCTCCCTCTTTTTAAAGAGGGCAGGCACAGCATCAGGACAGTTTAAAAACAACCAGGCACTGGCCTGTCACATCTGCCACGTGCAACCCTTTCTGGGCTGATGTTCCTCTCCTGCTGTTGGGGCTCTATGAGCCAAATGGTGAATAGTCTTTCAGTGAGGGAAAGAGAAGGGATACCCCCTTCACAGGAGACTGAACTGATCTGCCACTTAGGATGATTTTATGGTCTGTCAGTGATTTTAGGGGAAACAGAACTACGGTAGAAATGAAGAGGTGGTGAAGCACAATACACTCCAGGTTCTCTGCCTGAGAGAGACAAGTCAATGCGGGACCAGGTTGAAAACACATTTGCAACCTCAGGCCTATTCCCCATTTGAAATTTTGGACTCATGTCAAACACAAGGGTTGTTTTTTTTTTAAAGAAAAGAGAACAAGCAGACACTGCACAACAGAAAAAATGTCATAAGAATAGGAGGTTGAAAGAGAGCTCATTAGGTCCCAGAGACCTAAATCCAGCTTTAAAATCTTGGGAGGTGAACCTCAGAGGCAAATGTGGATTTTGAGATTGTTTTGGATACAGTCCGGCTGTTGTGCAGGCTGGCATTTATCGATAGGGACAGATGCACAGAAAGGAATTTCTGGTTGCCCAACAATTCGAGCTGCCCTTGCAGCCTCACTCACAAGAAAAATTAAGGCACAATGTATTCTCTCAGTGGAGGGCAGTTACGTAGAGGACCGAGTCCCTGGGAGGCGGAAGGGCTCTCCTGGTGCTGGAGCCCCTCTTCAGCTGGCTGTGATGGTGCAGGGGTTGAAGCCCAAGACTTCATACAGAGGAGCCACAAGGTGCAAGGCCATGCCCTGGGCAAAGGGAAAATTGGACACATGGGTCTAAGGGTTTCCTCTGGCCTTTAGCTTTTCTCCTCAGTTGCCATGATGCTGCCCTGCCCTGGCCAGATACAAGCTGGAAAAGCGGGACTCTGGATGCCCATCTAGGAGGAGGGAATAGTCATCAGGACAGATTAACAGCTGAGCAACCACAATCCCATGCCAACCTGTGAGCTAACCCAGCATCCTGTGAAACATGCAGTCAGTCAAACATTTTCCAGTGAACATTTTCCAACACAGCCATTCACAGAGACGTGAACACAGTGGGATGTGCGTGGCTGGATGCTTGCACCTGTGCTGGACCTCTGTGGGTCCTGGCACGGAAATGAAGATTGGCCTGCAGGGATCCCATGCTGTGCTGAGGGATCAATGATTCCCACTTTGGTTTCCAGCTTCCCTTGCAGTTCCACTTGCAGCGCGTAAGCACTGCGCTGCCTTGAACAGGCCTGAGCTGTGGGTGCAGGAGGGGGGCTGCTCACCTGCTGCCCCCCCCACACCTCTCTCCAGCAATCTGCCCCCACAAACCAAGCATCACTTTCAACTGGGTTTTTAAAAGATATTTCTACTGGTCACAGATGAAAAACAAGACTATTCTTCCAAGACTATTTGATGACCTGATGGTGTAATTTCAAAAGCCATCCATGAACAACTGAATATCTGAAGTGAAGAGCTTCAGAATATTTCAAATCACTGTTGGCAAATTCACATACAGTAGAACTAGTATATTACCATCCTCAAAGACATTAGATGCAGCAGGCACCACCTACTTAAGCCACTGAAAATATGGGCACAGCAGCTACAAGACTGACCGCTCCACTCAGATCACATCCTACATACTTTAATACTGAAATGATACATTCCTTGCCCTGTTTTTAATCAGAAATTGAGAGGGAGAGCAGTCCCGGCTTTTAGACCTTCTCCTGTTTCAGAATTGCTGTCACATGTTGGATTTTCAAGGCTCTTCATCTTTTGAAATATCCTGATTGACCTGCATCGCTGGATTTCTCCAGAAGGAGAAAACCTGTATGCGCTGCTTTCATTTCCATCCAGGTCGCTGTCTTCAGCCAACACAAGCCTCGGAGGTTTTGGTTCCATACAAACCTGCTTCAGACCTTCTACACAATCTAGGAAAAAATCAGCACCAGTGGACCTACCATCTCAGCAGTTTTGGGCTAGAAAAATACTTATTAACTTATTAACACTGATGCATTTCCCTGTTTCAAACTACTTGCTCACTAAAATACAAAGGTTTCTTTTCCATTCCCTTCACACACAGGCATATCCTCTTGCCCCAAGATGAAAATATCCAGACTTGACATCTCATTTACTCGCCAATGAGTAAGTTTGCACAGTTGCAAACTTCATGTGAATTGGGGAGGAGAGGTCCTGTGGGTGCCCAGCTCTTCATGATACAGAGTAATGTGCAACTTTCTTATTCTTAGATAACTTGCTGAGAGGCAGCGACATGACCTGGGAGCTTAAGGGCTGACTTTCACCAGCTTCTCTCTCATAATTGGTCTACCAGTTAGACACATATTTCTATTTTAGCAGTTATTTGTCTAATATTTTCCCCCTTAACTAAAGAGGAAGATTTCACTTCCTTCCCTTCAAGCCTTCCCCTCAATTGTTATCTGGCTACCAGCAACTATCTGTGAGAAAGCGTCTCAGAAATAGAGATTTCTGGCATGCCACCTGTTCATAACTCAAATACACAGAACTATATACAAATACATGACATGGAACAAAAATACACACACACAAGGATCCCGGGTGGATTATCAAAATGCATTCAGCCTGCTCCCTCTGAAGTCAATGAAAATCCAACCCAGAGTGTCTGATGAGAGTAAGTATGGTGAGGAAAACACATGCATGAGAAAGGCAGAACTGAAGCACGAGGCAGCTTGGAGGAGGTGCTTTCCCTGTGTATAGCACCACATCCCTGCCGTGAAGGCTCAAAGAGTTCATAGGGCACAAGGTCCCAAGCTTTCCAGATGTGTGTCAGAGCTCAGAGAGGGTCTGATGGACTTCTCTCTGTTCCGTGCTGATCTCTGCAGGAACAGCAACAATTGACCTTCCAAATGTCCCTTCTCCACTAAGATGTGGATTTAAAGCTCCTTTTAATGAGAGCTAGCATCTGGAAACAAGGAAGAGCAGCCAGCGTGGTGGCAACAGGCCAGCTCTGCTGCAGGCACCCCCACCAAGCTCCTACAAGAGCATCCATGGGCTACTGTTGGTGGATGGCTTTGGGACAAAACTGTAGTTGCTGCCCTTGCCTTTTCCTCCCTGCCACAATCATCTGTTTGTTCGTTATCTTGCAGCGGGACACTTGGGCACGTCGTTTTTGAAGCTGGACTGGTACATTTTCATGCCGCTTTCTCACCCACGCTGTCCCTTGCATATACATCTACAGTACAGAAGGGATGCTTACTGCTAACCAGGACAATGAAAACCGGCCAAGAGATCCCACGGATGAATGCAGCCTGCCTCAGCACAGAACTCACTCTGGCTGGCACATGCAGATATCTGAAAGTTTGCTCTCTCACAGCAGGATTTTAAGATGATCCTCTGAGTTCAGACAAAATGACAAACTCATTTACATGTAAATTGCTTCGTAGCTCTGCAGAAAGGAAGGTTCTGCAGAGCAGTGTTGGACTCTGCATTTGGCCTGCCTTAAATTATAATATAAAAACAATTATAATAGTACAAATACTACTTGGTACACAAAGCACGCCCTCCCCTGCAAACCCTGGCATGCTTCGGTAGGTCCTACAGCCCTCTAGTCAATAATCACCCTCTCTGCACAGAGAGACATTGAGTGACTCGCCTGAGGCCACAGAGGAATTCTGTAGCAAGTCCAAGGAAAGCTTTGTGGCTCCTAGCTCTGCTTCTTGACCAACATTAACCAGCCTCAAATATATGCAAAAAACATCAAAGCTGACTGTGCCGGGAAGAAATTAAATCAGAAAACAAACAGAAAACCAACCCTGGAGTACTGTGAGGCCTCCTGGACTTTGCTGTTTGATCAGGGGAGTTAAGTGTTAAAAGCTTTTGTTATACTTGTATTATGATCACATAGCAATTGCGCATAAACCGCCAAGTTATCTTGTAGACAGAAAGGGGTGGAAGGAAAGCTGCACCTCCCCTTGACAAGGAGTGAAGAGTTGTCACCAAAAGACAATGGGAGAGGAAGGCTGGGGAATATGCATCAGAAACAACCTGCAGCAGCAGCAGGGGGTAAAGCCTGCAGTGGTTTGCTGCAGCATATCCACAGGGCCAGCAGCTCTATGCAGAGACACAAGCTGGCACTGCAGAGACCAGCTCCTCTGCACACCACGTTTTGCTCCAAGGAGGAAGCCACAGGGATCTAGAAAGAGGGTCTCTTCAGACCGATGCTTTACAGTTCAAGCCTATCTGAAAAGAGGAAGGTCAGCAACAAGAGTCACCACAGCGAGGCTAGAGGGAAAAACGGAGCTGCATTAGGGCACAACCCTGCTGAACAGGAGAACAGTTGGCTTTACTGAGGCCGAGTCTCCTCTCTGCTATGCCAGGGCAGCGGAGATCTCCACTTCATATGCTTTCAAGCAGCCCCCTAGATCCTATAGAGCTGCTGAAGTTGTCCCTGTGAACAAATGATCCTTTCTAGCTTCTAAAATTCTGTACAATAGCAAGGAAAAAATACTTGACAGTATCTCTTTAAAGATAAACACACTGTAAACAGGAGATCTCCCCCGCCCTGGTAGCTTTCTTCCTCCTGCTTGTGCAAAACCAGAGGTTGCGACCTTCCCTGGGGTTCAGGCACAAGGACAGGATGCATGAGAATAAAGTTGCCTCTGTTTGCAGTGATACCATAGCTAATAGCACCAAGACCAACACTTAAAACATGCCTAACTTGAGGGCAGGGAGGATCTGGGTTTGTTTTTCTTGACTGAACTAGAAAGTTCATCTTTAAATCTGTTCAGCTTCAAGCATGTGAGCTTTTGGCCTCCTTTAAACAGGGGAAATACCATTCTGTTTCTGAAAAGAAAAAAAAATAGCACATGGAAGAACAGTTCTGCAGTCAGTAAAAGTTTGGCTAACAAAAGGACTCCAGAGTCACGTAAAGAACATTTAATCCATGGATTATAGGCTCGCACCTGGCAGAAATGTATGTGTAAATACAGGCGTGCAGAGCGTCTACACCCTGGGCTAAGGCAGAAGGGAGTTCTGCAGCTAGAGAGAAAAAGGATTCTTACTACTAATTTTCATAGTTAAATATTTCTCACTCGCACTCACACATACGCAGGCTGCTCCCAGAGAGTTCAGCCTTGGGAAGGATAAAGGAAAGGGCTCAGTTCGGTCTGGGCTGGTGCTGAGTAGCTCCTCTTCTGTTTGCAGTGGTTGTGCAGCAAACTCTTTTTATTTGCAGGCAGAGTTTTTACTGCATTAATTATCCTGTGAGTCACTGGGTAATGGACAGTAACTTGGCTCTCCCAGTTGTTAGAAGAGTGTAATTCAGCTCTAATGCAGCGGGTTGTCGAACACGGCATCTGGCAAGATGGAAACTTTCAGTTTCTTTTCAGGCCAGCTGTACTCCTTTGGAAGTTTAAACTGTAAGACAGTAAAGAGAAACAGTTAATGCATATTGCTGCAACCTGCATAGAAAAAACCATACTTGTTGCAAAGGCAGGCAGCCCCATGTTATTGTTTTTTAAAACAAGAGGCCACTAAGAAAACATTTCCCCATCAGTATGTTTTGGACAGCAGTGAACATTAGATAATGTGGCCTGCGCCTCAGCTGCCAAAGTAAAGTTCTGAGCTTTCAGCCCAAGTGCTGTTTATTTCATCAGATGAATGCTGGAGGGTTTCTGCCCTCCCCCCCCCCCCCCCGCCAATTTCCCCTTCTCAACCTCTCTGAAGATTTGCAGCCAGAAGTGTCTTCCCTCTTACCTAACCATGTTCCTTTCATTTCATCTACCCCAGCCCCCAGAGCCCACATTTGCTTTAAAAGTAGACTTCGGGCAGCTTTCAAACCCCTGCTCATTCAAGGGTGGGATGCAGGTGAGCCAGCACAGCTCTGCTGGGGGACAGGCTTGCAAATGGCCACCACCTCCAGGAGGACAAACTGTGTTGCCCTGGCTGTAGAAAGCCAGAGTGCCTGCACAGCATCCACAAAGGTTTCACAGAGCCATACAATGCCTTGTGCTCTCATAGGCACTCAGCTGCTCAGGCTGTTTTGCAAACACTGGTTGAAGCACACAGAACGGAGATTTTTTGCCCCAGTCTGGTTTACACATCACTGGCTCTGGCCAATGTTTCCCAAACAAGAAAAGTGCACTGGTCCCATCCTGCCACTCCAGGGCACCCCACCTTAGGCTAGGAAGTCACTCCAAAATCTCTGATCCCAAACACAACCATGCAGGGAGAGACCTCCAAAGAGCCTTACCACCAACCCTTCTCACAACCACATGTGACCAGTGTGCATGCATTCACACAGGTCTCTAAAAAACAGGTCTGTGGAGGGTGTGAGATGTGAGGGGTGGAATCTCTTAGGCTACAAATCTGCCCCATCCACAGCTGAATGGCAACCAGTTCTGCATAGGCATTTCACACCATCCCAGACTGAGGATCCAAAACATGTGGGGGATAGGTCTGGAAGCCAGTTTGCAGGATCATTTTGCTTTCAAAACTCTACTGCACCCAGTGTTGCACTGCCTTGCATTATAATATTCTCTGACACCCTGAGGAGACTCCCACTGAGGAATCACACCAGTGACAATCTGACCTGGAGATGGCTAATTCAGAATGGTTATGGATACAGTGGTCCTCTCCTAGGAGAGTCCTCAGACCAAGGCCAGCAACACCATAGGTTCTCAGGGGCAATATGAATTACAGTCAGTACAAGCAACCTACAAATCATCCATCTTTATCCAATTACCTGTCTTTCTTTCCAGAAGCACCCTGTTTCTGAAGGACCTTAACACAGGCTCAGTGGCAGGTTCCTGCTAAAGCAGATGCCCTCCAGCTGCTGCTCCACAGCAAGGGCAGCTCTGTCACAAATTTGCTCCTGACCTTGCTCCGCTTGCAGCTGCCCACGAGGGTAACCTGTGGTTAGTATCCATTGACCTTAGTATGCTGGCCTGCTGGTTCAGGGTCTGACCCACGATCTAGGGGCATGGTAGGAAGATTCTTCAGGATAGGGGCTACCATAAACTCCCAATCTTTATCTTCTAGGAAACAAACAGCCCAAGTCCCATTTTTGGTTGTTTTTTATAAAGTCAAGCCCTGTGTACAGCTTGCACCATGTAATCTAGTGGCTGTGCACTGCCCAGGAAATTCTTCTGAGTTCACTGTCTAGGGCATGTGAAAAACATGCTAAAGATACTCAGACAGATTATTTCACTTAATTTCACCTAACACAGGTGGCTCTTTATGCAGCAATGGAAAGACTCTCCTTGCAGCACTTTGTTCTACCACATGAACATCATCAGCAACAGTCAGGGCTGCTGAGGAATGTCTTCAGTTGGCCCAGCCTGGGATCCTGCAAGTTACAAATCCTTGGAGGAATCTGGATACTGAAAGCTCACATTTCATCTCAAGTATTTTCCTTTTTATAAACAGCAGTGGTTCTAAAGCAATCCTCCTGGAGAAGCCATCCTTTGTATTTGTTTGTTTTTCAACTTTTAATTTAGCAAAGTCACAGTAACTCGGAACCGAACACTCGGTCGCGGTGCCAGGGGCTGCCATGCTCCTTGCCTCTCAGCAAAGGAACATGAGCTGTCCAAAGCCTTAACTAAAGGGCCTTCAAACCAAAGTGCTACTGGGCTTCCATGTCACTAGCAAAAATGAGCTTTGGATTAGGTTTAACTGGATAAAAGCTGGCCTGAAAGTCACTGCACAGCCTGCAGCGTGCTCTCCCCACTCACACAGTGAAGAACACCCTGGCATTAAGTCAACTCTGGATTAAACAATTAGAGCCCTGAGATTTTCCTGGGGGGAGGGGAGCAGGGCAATGGATGGGAGGGCTGCTCTACAAGCCAAGGAAAGTTTCTTTAGAGTCTGCAGGGAGCTGTAAAAAATGGGATTAAAAATATTACATGTCATTTCTGCCACTGCTCTTTGAAGTCAAGTAGAATATTTATATGGCATGCATGGGAGACGGGGTGTTAAATGTTCCCCAGGAAGAGATCACATGGCAGGGGGAAGTTTAGTACCACACAGCAAAGCTTTATAAAGTTCCCCTGGCTGCTGCTGTAACGTTTCCAGGCTGGTGATGGTCCTCTGCACGCCGTGCAGGGGCAGCAGGTGAAGGCCAAATAGCAGATGTGAGAAAGCCCCTGCCTGTTTCCAAAACCAAAAAAAGAGGCTCATACAACAGATTGTTCAGCAGTAAATGTGCTGCCACCACTTCCAGCCTTTCTGAAAGCAGGGAAGGTGATGTACTTGGAGCTGCTTGCAAGGACACTATCTACGGATGGCATGGAGAAAACCCCCCATAGATAGGGGCTGCAATGGTTTGATTTGGGATGCTCAGATATCATGTTGGGAAAGATGCTGGTGGAAAGGAAATGCAGAGTCTCTCTTAATATCTATCCCTGTCCTGTATTTCTTGCAATCCTTTCTCTCAGTGCCTCAGTTCATAGCAGATGTGAAGGTTTAGCAAGGCCTCAAGTCTGTGGGGCAGGCCCATAGCCTGCAAGCTGAGGGGAGGATCAAAGGCAAACTGCAGGATGGGCTGAGCTCTCTGTGACAGTACATGGAAGATATGGGAACGATGCAGTCTTACTTCCTCTGGAGAATTCAGATCTTCTAAATCTTCCAGCATTCTCTCTACGAACTCTTCGGTCAATAGGATCTGCAACGGAAATACAGTAGTTTATGCCTTCACACTTTTAGTTTTAGCCAATTGCCAGGAAGCAGCATGGCTTCTGCAGAGAGCAGATTGTACCAACTCACTCCTTCCCCTATGTCTTTCTTTCCCACAATACAAAGGTTTGAGAGCAAGGAGCTCCTAACTTTGCCTTCCACCCCAACCACTGAAAAAAATGTTGAAATTATACAGCAATCTTTTTTGACCCTCAATTATCTTCCTCAGTCTAAAATTAGAGGCTCGGCTTTAGACAAACAGAGTGGGGAAGGAGGAAAAAGGGTCAAGATAACAACTGTTGGAGAGACAGTGGGAGACAGCCACTTTTATCTGATCCACTGAAGTTAAGCTCACAGTTTAATCAGGAAACAGCAGCACAGGAAGAGACTGGGACCTGTGCAGAGTTGGTGCTCCGGGCATGGGGAAGGCTATGCAGCACATTGTTCAGATGAACCAGATGCTGGCTATGGGAGGTGCTCCCAGAGGTGCCCATGCTCGGCACCTCCATGTTGGGATGGCACATGCCCATCTTCCATGCCTGTGCTGAGAAAACTTTTGGCTCATCTCAAAGCCAGCTGGCAAGCACGAAGCAGTCCAAGAAAACAGCTGCTGTCAAGTCAACAGTCCCGGATGCAGGCCAGGACCCCAGCTCCATGGAGTCCCCCAAGTCACAGAAACCAGAGACACCATGGGGGAAACCAGCCTCAGGAATTCAAGTGGAGGAACTCCCACCCTCTTTTAAAAACCACGTGATAGCCAAAAGCAAACACATCCTGCCCTCTTCACAACAGCCGCAAAGGCCAGAGCTCCAGGCAGGACAGCTGGTTTGGCACAGGAGCAGAGCCGGCAGTGCAGGACCAGGCAAACATCCCCACACAGTGAGGGGGCCTTGGAGCAGCATTCCTGGGAGTTAGGTTGCAGAAGCATCCAGTGGATTATTATTCCCGTTTTAGCCTACAGGTTTATTTCTTTTCCCCTGCTCCTCCTTTCCTTCCTTCAGTCCACCCTTTCCTCCATCTCTGGCATTACTTTCCATCCTGAAGCAACCACCATCCCCATGCCCCCTTTTGCACCCCTCCCTTTCCCTGTTCTTCCCAGTCATGATCCACATGCTCCAGAGAAGGGACCTCTCTAGCACTAAACACTGCTGGAACTAAGTGCCCAGCTGCACTGCTCCCCAGCTCACACCGGGAAGAGGGGCAGCCAGGCTGTCCCATCGTCATGCAGGAAGCCACCTCCCGTGCCCACCGGCAGCTTGGTGCCAGGAACATCAGTGGAGAGCAAGTGACTGCCAGGGTGCCACAGGCAAGTGGAAGCCTCTGGGCTCCATTTTGGCAATGCATAGGCAGGACTATTGGACAGAAAGAAAAAGAGAAGATTCTGGTCTCCCTTTCTTCCTTTGTTTGGCAAGAGAAGAGATCCAAATCCACCAAATCCAGATCCGAGAGCTACCAGGTTTATGCAGTCCTCTCCCCTCAATCATGCCACCTTGCTGTCATTGTACACAGATTTCCCAGGGGACGAGGGAACCACTAGCTCCCTTCTCTACTGCATTCCTCTCTTCACTTAACTTCAATGTGCAGCAGGCTCCAGGCCGGGGTTTATGACCAAGCTGCTCAGCATGGATGCAGGCACCTTCACCAGGCCTGTTTAATCATACCTTGAACCTGAAAAAACCCTGCTTCAGCTAGGAGCCAGGAGCTTGCTGCTTTGGACAGGACTCTGCAATCTGGCACCAATCTGCAGACTGGCAAGCTGAGGAACGTTGCACTGAAACATGCAGTACCACCACAAACTGCTGCAGTCTCCTTGCAGGGGCCTGTAACTATTCTGCCTGTTGAATTGGAGATACTCATGTGCTGACTGTTTGCAGGAGGAGGGAGATGTCTGTCCATGTCGGAGGCAGGAGAGCAACCTGATCGCTCAGCTCAGAAGGAAGAGCTGGGTGGGGAGCCGGGGCTCTGCGCAGAGCAGATCGCTTTCTGCGGAGGTGCAGTCTGCAGTGGGGTGAGGGAATGAAAACAATTTGGCAGACATCAAAATCTACAGAACAGCCGGAAAAAGGAGGAGGAATTGGTATTCACAGCAATCAGGCCAGGAGGAAATGAATATTCAGCCATCCACGGATGAGTAAAAATGCCAGAGGTTGGGATGGGTGAGAGAGCAGGAATGAGGAGCTGCAGCTTTGGCAGGGAGACTAGAAGACAAGCACAGCACGAAGACCCCTGGGTGCTCCCAAGGTGCCAGAGGCAGGAGAGAAATGGGAACCACGTGTGTGAGGCAGCCAGCTGCTCTGAGGCTGGAGGAAAACAAGACAGGGTATGAAGGGGTAAACAGCAAAGGGTGGAGACAGGGAAAGAGGGGACAGGTCAGGCCCTGGCTAAGCCACAGACTCCCAGAGTACCTACAAACCTATGTGGAGCACTATGGCTAGCACTGAAACTGGGTGCAATGCCTTGAGATGGCTGAGCCCATCTGCAGCTCACTGCCCCCTCTCTGAATGCTGGTAATCCATCTGAAAAAAACTCCCAAATTCCACTAATGTACTGAGCTGAACTGGCTCCCTGAAGGGTCTGACAAGTGGAGTGGGACAGGAGTCCACAGCTCAGCTGTCTGGTGGACTGCATTTGGGGGTTCAAAGCAATGGCAGCCTGCTCTACACAGCACATTGAGGAAAGATCACAGTGCCATTCTGCCAGCCCTGCATGGACAGTTAACTCTGGCGGAGGGCAGGAATCACAGGCTGCAATGACAAACTGCTGCAGTGACATTCACACACACAGAGCGTGTCTCTCAGAACCCATCCTTAACAGTCCAAGTCAGAAAAAACCCCACCTCAAACCCTACTACCCCATGCTGCTGGGAGACCTGCCTTCCTTCCTGGAGAAGCAGGGAGACTCCAAAGTGCTGATGTAACCAAATGTACAAGCAGCCTCATCCCTCAATATAGGAAACTGACGCTCTTGAGCTCTCCTGAGGATGCAGGGGGAAGGCATGTGCCAGCAGCTCACCGACTGCTGAAGAGGGCTTGGAATCGAGAAGTATTGTCATCCGGGATTCGCGTCTAGACAAGATTTCTCCTGTTAGAAGTAGCACCGTCAAAAAGGCCCAAGAGCACTAAGGCCTGTGCTCATAGATCAGGCTACCATACCCACCTGCAATCAGCAAAACCACTTTCATGCTAGTGAGTGAGTCCTATGGAGAAGGATGAGAATAAATCCAATCCCATCTCAATGTTCCTCACTCACAATATTTCAAATTTCCAGTTCTTGTAGCATGCCTGCTCCTGCACAGTATGGTACCCCATTACATTAACACACACACAGACACACACACATATTATATGTGCATGATATTAAAGGTGACATTCCCAGCAAATAAACATGACAGACTGCCATTGCTCTAGGCACCTAATTTAATTTCCTCTGGGATTTAAACCTTAGAAGCTCAAATTAAACAAATAGGCCCCGTTCACTTTATACTTCAGACCTGAATCTACAGTTTTCCTCTGATGCTTTTAACTGATCTTATCAACAGGACACTCCACAGAGATCCCAATGATGAAGCAGCTTATTCCCTTCCCAAAGGAAAACAGAGCCTCGCTGTTGTGCTGCAGCCATGGGAAAAGCCGGTGCAATCTGCAGGGCAAACGAAGCCATCCCATGCGCACTGAACAAGCCTTTTCTCCCATGAAATCTCAGCTAGTGCTGAGGAAGCAAAGGAGCGGTCCTGTGCGGTGGTGGGTGTCCCGGGTGCTGTAGCAGCCCAGTGCTCACAGGGTTGTTTTCACAGCCCTGTGCAAACACTTGGCCAGCCCAGCCTGCCAAAGCTGGTTACAGGGTGCAGCTCAGCACTGGCAGTGGCTGTTTGCAGTATGAACAGTGAACGGCCTCGTCAGCCAGCTGCAGATATCTGAAACATCTCCTTGGGTGCTGCACAGTCCTGCTCGCACCAGGATCTCTCTGACCTGACCTAGAGAGGCCTGGACACATGCTATCCCATTGCCAGCAGATCTAGATTCCATTTGCCGTGTGTTTTGGGGCACCTAGACATGCTACAGATGCTCGGAAGATGATCACTAGACAAAAGAGTTTTCTATCACAGGTACCTCCTGCACGGCTGAGGTCCGAAGTTTGGGTTCTCAGACTTCACTAGCAGCTGCACGTGTCCAGACATGTTACAAAATACCAGGCTAGGCTGTCTCATTCAGGTGGATGTGTTCAGGGAACACATGCTGTCTCCCTCTCGTGGCAAGTCTCACCTGAGCTTGCTGAAACCTACTTCTTACCTACAAGGTTTACCCATGGGTCCTTACCTGAAGGAGTCTGTGTGGAAGCTTTCAGTGTGGAAGCTTTCATACCTGCAGTTGGCTGAGAAACCTGTACCGTGATTCGTTGCAGGTACATGGCTGCGAGGGTATGAAAAGAGGTGAAATCTAAAAAATGTACACAAGGTCATGGGGCTCCAGATCAGTTCAGCTCACTTTGAAAGCAACTGGTGCTTAGTAAAACATTAAAGACTTTATAGTCAGCTTACAGGTACCACCCCACAGTTAATTCCCCATCTCTCACTACAGGGTTCGAAGCTCCCATGAGGGCTTGAAATTGTCTGCTCAGAAAATGCTGCTAAGACCAGAGGTCACACCGATGTTGAATGCCTGGTACAGCTGGCAAGACTTCAATGAAGGAAGACCCCCAGAAGCTGAACTAGGAGTTGAGCTGCAGCTCTGTCCAACTTCAGGAAACACACTTTGTCCAGGGCAAGATACAAGCAATTGGCCCAGGTACAGTGAAGCAGAGGTGCTTTTACTGACAATACTCTCTTTTCTCGCCTACCTAGGAAAAAACCAAACAATCCCACACTTTGCCCTAGTGCTTTGTTTGCATTAAACACTTGCTCTTCTAGTAGGTTTGTCAAAGAAAGAAAACCATGTTTTATTAGTTCTGGACTTAGTACAGAGCTGGCTTGTATGGCCTAGCCAGAGAAGGTGGGGACACATTGCAATAAACCCCTATGTAAACCATATCAACCCTTCTAAGAAACTGTTCATCCATCAGGCGCTATCCCTGGAATGGGTGGAGCAGTTGTATCCTGAGCCACATATCACCTGTTACATTTGCAAATATCCATCTACTTTTAGGAGTCCTTTGCCCTGAAAATGTTTCAGCTTAATTTTTGTCAGCAGCACAGCAAAAAGTGAAGTAGAAGTGTGTCAGCATTTCCCACTGAAATTCCCACCAACAAAATGCCCTGATGAATCACATGCTGTGCCACAGGCCCCCCCCAAGCCCATCTTTCTGCTCTCCCCTTGACCCTGCCTTCTTTTCACTGCTTTGCTCAGACTGCAAGTGGTTCAGGGCAGAGGCCTTGTCACATCATTGTTCTACGTCATGCTCAGCCCTGATGCTGTCTGAAGAGGCCACCTTGCTGCCTGAATCCACCACATCTCTCATTACAACCTCAAAGGCACCAGTATTGCAACAAACACCTTTGATGGGAAATTCCACTGTTGCTCTTCCAGGAAATTCACAACCCTCCTTGTAGAGGAGAAACATCCACTCACAGATGCCTCAGGGACTCTATTGCTTCACTCTGCTATGTTACTACCCCAGAAGAGGAAGTATATGATGACACGGAAAGATTCTGACCTTGTGGAATCTCTCTATGACACTCCCAATTACAAGGACCTGAGATCCTTAGAACCTAGACTGATGAGATCCGTATTGCAGACCAGGCTGCTTTGATTCAACACATAAATTTTGGCTCAGTTGAGGACAGGGCTGACAAGGGAGCCAAGACAACAGGCAATAACAATTCTTTCAGAGAGAAGAAGCAAAGGAAGAGCAGGCATTTCAAGGAATGCTCCAAGTGGGTGGAAGAAAACCTATTCAAAGTAGCCAAAATTGTAGTTTGAGTGGAAAG
Organism: Chiroxiphia lanceolata; assembly: GCF_009829145.1. Taxonomy (NCBI): domain Eukaryota; kingdom Metazoa; phylum Chordata; class Aves; order Passeriformes; family Pipridae; genus Chiroxiphia; species Chiroxiphia lanceolata. The sequence goes on from NC_045644.1 coordinate 13,489,028, forward strand.
GGAGGGGCATTAGGTGGCTGGATAGACAGTGAGCTTAAGAAGGATGAAAGAACTTGACTCATCCAAAACTAGCCTGGACAAAGTACCAGAGAATATGTTGCAGGAGAGTTGATATTGGGAGGATCACGATGTCCTAACGGGACATTTCTACCCTGGAGTAAGTTTCTCTCAGTGTCTCATTCAGCAGTGAGGGAGAAGAACACAAAGGGATAACGCAGTGAGGTTTTGAGGAGTGTTTGGGGAACATGATAAACTTACTGGAAAAGTGTTACCTTAGATTCCCATGACCTGCTTAAGGATTTGGGGGAAGCCACCCAAAAGATTCTGAAAAAGTTTTCTTGAGTGGACAGCTATAACTTCTTTGGAGAAGACCAGGCTGCAGTTGTACATTTCTTAAACCAGCCTCTGGGTGTTGTCCTTGAGTTCACCATGCTAAGCATAACACCGCTATTCAAGTTTGTGGAGATCAAAAATCAATCCTATCTCTTCAAAAGAGGACTCAACCCATAGCTGCCACTCACAAGTGAGCATCTCAAGCATCAGAGTAGCTCTTTCAAATGTTGCTTTGAACCTCTGCTGCTGCCATTATGCCAATGTGCATAAATGATTTAACATGTGGTTTAGCAGAGAGAAGAACCAGATGTGCTCATTTCCAGGGGAATGTCCTGACTCTACTGGAAGAGAGTCATTCTCTTGTGCACTCTGTCTCTTGACTAATTCAGTGTTTTATATGATGTGGAATGACTCCAATTGGACGAGCTGAGGAAGAACCAAAATACCCTATAGTTATGGCACCCATAAAGCAAAGAAGTAGAAATAAGGGTTCAAATTAAAGGAAAGAAATAAAATATGAGTTTCTCATATCCTATGCAAGCATTATGTCCCTCAAGTATTGATTAGAGAAGGCAAAACTTCTAACAGCTCCAGCCCTATTCTGCAAAACTAGATTTTTCCCCTCTGTTTTTATTGAGGAAAACTTTCTTATTTCTGGTTTCATTCAACATAAAAGGATTTTATTTCAGCTTTTGGTCTCTTTAAGGCTTTTGTTTCAGCAAGAAAAACTGAAAATACTTCAAGATTGGCCTCAGTTTGATCTTCTTTCCCAGATTTTTCCCTTAGGTTGCCAAACCAAAAGAATGGATCGTCCCCCATGACCCTGCTCACAGTAATCCCCCCTCTGCTGTGACTGCCAGCATAGATAGCGCATGTTGATAGCTCCTGCATGCTGGATGCTTCCCACGGCTTCCATGTACCTATCCTGCCTACAGGCACATTTAACATTTTCTATGAGAGGTTTGACCTTGCTGTCCTAAGCCTCAACTTATTTTTCCATGCTGGATGCCTTGTTTTTGATTTTTTTTCTAAAGGTTTTTAGGGAAAAAAGGAATTGAGAGAGGTATTTTGGAAAAAGTGTATTTTGACAGGACTAGCAAATGCGTATGATCATTTTGTTGCAAAGTACGAGAACTACCCCTTACAAGGAAGGTGATGAAGATTAGCAAACAAGTGTTCTGGAGGACAAGTCTGACAAGCATGAAAATGCTTTGCTAAGTCAGAAGCCTCTGAAAGTACTGTTTGTCCACAGCCTTTCCAAGAAATGCAGAAAAATGTACTGAAGAGCCCTTATTCATTGAGCACGTCCCAGCCCAAGGCAGCTCTGTCCCAAACACAGGGCAGAGGTAGCTAAGGAGTGATTTTCACTCTGATCATTCCTCTGAGCAGCAAGGGATTGCTATGTCACCAGGCATACCAGGATTAAAGGCAGGGAAACTCTCCAGTACTCTCAGTGTTTCTGCTGGAAGTCAGGCCATGTGGAGGAGCAGGAGAAGGAATCTGCCAACTTCAATGAAGGGAAGGAGAAGAAAGCAAGAGACGGGCCAGGATGAGGGAAGACAGAGACAAAGAAAAACAGGATGAGGGTCAGATTAGAGGTCAAAATGGAGGCAACACAAAGGGCAAGGAGACTGGAGAACCCCATTTCCACAGCCTCAGCATCCATGTTCTGTCTGATGGACATTGTGAACCTACTGGCACAGGAATCAAGCAAAGAGCATCCCCCAGCAGTGGCTGGTGCCAGAGGGTAATACCCCACTACTGCTGTGAGCTCCTCGGCTCATACAGAGACACAGACTTTGTGCTGAGAATCAGGGGGTGCCCAGTGACAGCGAACCATAGCCTCCATCTGCCTGACAGGATTTGCCCTGAAATCAAGTACATTACCTGGAAAAAAACCCTCTGCACTCAGAGACCAGTGACACTGGGCGTATAAAACTTTGGAAACTGCTGCACAGAATTTGTGCTGTGCTAATTTGGCCCCAGCATACATCCGCCTCATGAAATAAATCTGCAATCACAGGACCACCTGCAGTTTTTCTCCCACAAGACCTCTGCCCTCCTCAGTCCTCAGGATGGTTCTGCCCACTAATGCAGCATTAGTCATCATTGCTTTTCATTATCATTCAACTTGCTTCTCCATTCTCTCTTACTCTCTTCCCTTTTATTTAATATGCTCCATCCAACTACTGTCAGCATGGATAACACTGGAAGTACCTCATCTGACTGTCTTTATCACTCTCATAGTCTCTGATGTGCTTGGCCTCACATTTCTGTGAGGCAGGGAAGTGCTGCTCTCCATACAGCAAATGGAGGATGGAGGCTAAAAGAAGGTAAGAGACTTACAGTCACGGAGAAAACCTGTAAGAGCAGGAAGCTGAATGTGGGTCTTTGACATGGCTCCCAGGTTGACCCCCTACCCCAGAGAGATCCTTTTTACTTGTTCTTGATCCTGACCTGCATGAACAAATTTTAATCTCATCCTGAAATTGTTTCCAGTGTTCATCTGTGGAGCTGGAATGCCTGGCAAGCACTGAATTCATTACATCCTTCACAGGATGACTGGAAGGAGGTCTCCCTGAACAGACATAGGAAAATCAGTGAAGAGAAAAATGAATCTGAAGATCCACTTCTCATGGGTGCCCATCTCAGGACTTGTAGGTCTCTGTTTTCCAGCCCAATCCTGTGGGTCACAAGGATATCTGCAGGGGAATTCCTCCTGGCCTCTTCCTGTCACTGGGAACACAGATCAGACCTCAGGTCTTGAGCTGGGCATCTAGAAAATGAGCAACACAAACTCCCTTGCCGGGTGAGAAGTTTTTAGCTTAAGACACTGGAATAGCATCACGAAAGAAAAGTGCAGTAGAGGCAGAAACAGGATCCAATTCTCCAGGGCAATATTTAACAGGCTTTGCTGTAAGACTATCATGATTTTTCTGCAATTAGCTGCCTCATTCACTACACACCTTCCAATTTTGACAAACAAATGAAGTGGAATTCCTATATGCAACAGCCTACTTTACTCCACATTCCCGATTCATCCCCCAAACACACTGCATCTCTGTGCACTGAATGAGGCAGGCACGCTTTGTTAAAAATAGCTGTAATCCTTCAATTAGATATTGTATTGAAATACATGTGTAACAGGGGCAAGGCTAAAGTGCAGAGATATTTCTTAAATTCTGTGTGCTAGATTTTAAAGTTAACAAGGACTCTTTAACTATAGGTTTGTTTTTATTGCACTGTATTGGCTCGTATGTCAGAGTCTGCAGCAATATCTGATGCGTAACATGTACGCTGCACATGATCAAAGACTTCAGTGTCATCTTCTTCCCTAGAACAATGAGTGCCTAAAGCAGCAGGAGCAGAAATTATCTAAAGGTAGTGTTAAACAAACCTCCTTCTCCCCTCTGGGGAGAGTAAGCAGTCCAGGTGAGCAAGGCAGGAGGAGAGAACAGCATGCTTTGTGCTAGACAGGCAGAGAGCTCCACATAAAAGCAGAGGAGCTTTGCAGAAGCATGTCCTGACTCCCATCACTGGAGACTTAATGATGGTAATTCCCAAAGGATGATGCATGCTGACAGGCTTTGACACAAACTACCCCAGGATAATATTAATATGTATTAAAGGCTCAGGCAACTTTATTGGGACGGGCTTGATCAGTAACACATTTCAACACAGCGTCTCTATCATCTGTTGGAACAAAAGTAAGGGAGGGAGGGAGGGAGGGAGGGAGAATACACGCACAACCTCACCTTGCTTTGGGAATGTTTTTGAGACAAACAAGGTCAATCTGTGATGAATTGCATGCTTGGCACAGCTCAGACGTTGGACCAAGAACCTTGGACGCTCCACCACAAATACGAATGTCACTGTGGGGCAGTTTATGTCGGAGTCTGTCTGCATGATACGCATCCTTAACCCTCCAGCATGGGGCCAGACATCTCTTGCACAGTCTTTGCCTGTGCATCTGGAACATCTACCCCTTGGAAAGGAGAGGAGAGGTGCTTAGGAGGCAGTGTGGGGGCTCTGCTGTCACCCCACTGGGGGGAGTGGAAGAAAGAACCGCTGAAGCCTTTGATCATGTGTAATGTTAATGCAAGTGTTACACATCAGAGACTTTGCCACAGTAACTAGCATATAAACAGGAGTCTAGTGTTAACAAGGAGGACTTCTTGAATATGTTTGTACATTTCTGAGTTAAAGCAATTTCCCTATTCAACAATACATGACACAGTGGAAGAAGTTCAGAAATAAACCAGCCTGACATGCTTAGACCTTTAATAGAATTTAGCTTCTTAGAACTAATTAAATGTTACTTAAGTGAAAAAAAAAAATCCAAGTACTTGGGAAAGGTGCCAATTTGACAGTTCTGGAGAATGAAATAATCTAATCATCCCCAGAGCATGGGCAGCAGCAGGACAGGCTTCCCCCGCTAACATGCCTTAAACGTGACCTGGAAAGACTGTTGATACAAATGGGCCATACAATCTCTGTGGTTGAATGACTCCTTGCTTTTTCTGCTGAGACTGCTAAAGCAGTTCCCACTGAGTACCAGCTGTGGTGGTGATATGGACACCTGTCTGGTAGGAATGGTGCTGGGACCTGCCAAACTCCTGTCATCTGCTAACCCTCCACTGGAGCCCAGTGACTCTCAGCTCATTGCTCAGCCTGGGCAGCGGGGGGCTGAGCAGCAGCTCTCCGGGTGCAGCAGTTCTCCAGCCTGTCCCACCTTGGACACACTCCACTCCAGCCCACAAAATGTAAACAGGAGGTACTGTGTTTAGTCTGCAGGTTTGGGCTTTCACTGCACCAAAGCTCAGGCTCAAGAGAAGTCAGCCTCTGGCTGCTGCCGAGTCAAGGTCGGGATTTTTCAGGCTCTTATTTCTCTCCTAGGATAGGGAAAAAGTCCACAGGAGAAAAAGCCTACCATGTCTCCTCTTCTCCACAGTTTCTCCATTTACTTGTCTTTGCAAAAAGCCCCTGCATTGCAGTGATCTGCTTTCAGCCACCAACTCTCCTTGGAGCTCCTCACTTGCCTGGGGTCCCAAGCGAGGGAGGAGGAAAATCCTCTCTGGGCCTTGCTGTGAAAGCTTAGCAGGGCTTGCCAACTCAGCCAGCCCAGGCTGCAACGGACTAAACCAAACTCAGCTTGCCTCCTTGGAAATTTCATGTACCACAACTTCTTTTGCTTCTGAAGCAAAGCCACATGAACCTCCCCCTCCCCTGCTCCCAACACCACAAGGGACTGCTGAGCGTGGATCAAGCCTCCCATTGCGTTCTAAGCCAAAAGCCACAGACACTCCCACGTCTATCTCACAACCGGGTGCTACTCCTGTTGTCCCGGGCTGCTTTCAGCCTCCCTTCCTCCCCCACCCAGCCTGTCCCCCTTCATACTCAACAGGACGGGGCAGGGGCCAAGAGCAGAGCTGGTCCTGCCAGACAAGAAGATCTAATACATTGACCTTGTGTAGGAGACAAGCGAGGAAACTTGTTTCTCCCTGCCATCTGAGCCAGCAATTCTTCACCTTTCCATCCCACCTCTGCCAAAAATCTTACTCAGTTTTCAGCACCAAAGTAACATACATGAAAACAACCAGGTTCATAAGGGTTAACATGTCTGAATGGTGACATAATTATTGCCATTCTTCACTGTTTACAGGTTACCTGACTACTCTACACATCAATACTTTTCGAGATGTGATGTAAATGCAAACAAACACTCATGTTTGGAGTTAACACAGTCACAAGATCCTGTGTATCATGTGTTGGCAAGCACAGGAACCAACAGCAAATGACCCACCCTTAAACCTGACCCTTTGCTGTTAATCATTATAGGAGAGTTGCACTTTCCAGTCAGTACAATCAAAGCACACAGGCTCTTTGAAAATCCCTACACACTAGATGCTTCTGGCCAAGATCAGCTCCTTTACAAGTCATACAGCTTTCAAGGTATGATGTCCTCCAGACATATGAACATGGGTTGTGGAAAGCCTTAAAAACAAGTCACTAGAAGGCAAACTGCAACACTGCAATGCTAAAACAAACCCCTGCCTTCAAAACAGAAGGGGAGGTAGGACTGCCACAGTGACAGCGAAGGCAGAGACATACTGCACACATAGTTCCTCAGAGATGGGCTTTTCTGCATTAACACATTCCTCCAAGCTTTTTTATTTTTGCAATATGTTTATAACCATGAAGAAATTCAAGGGTAGAATAGCGCTATGCTGTCGTATCATTAGTGCATCACTGCTCCATAGGGCTGACCCTCAACACCAAGCAGATGGGGATTTTCCATGGAAAATCTGAGATACTGAAAACATCTGGGTGCAGAAAATGTGTAGGTGCTTCAAGCCATCACGAGCTTTTGTCAAAGAATCAACAGGAAAGAGCTAAAACTGAACGAAACAGTGCTCTCTGTGCTGCTCTCCCATTTGGGATGATGTTTAACTGAGATTTTGGCTCTGTAGGATCACAGTCCCACAGCTTTCTAGCTCTTCCGCTTTGGCTCCATTCTTGTTTAGGTCATTCCACTCTGCCTCCCCAAATTCCTTTCTGGAAGAAATCAAGAATAAATACAGCCTGTAAAGTGTTTGCCATGGACTCCAGGAAATGGACACTACTGTATTCACAGATGATTTTTGAACTTTCCAGCCACTGCTTATCAATGTGAGTTCCATTAATACAAATAGTAACATTTCACCATTATTTTTTGAGTCCATAATTACCAAAATTACTATGCAAGAGCTATGAGAGATGTTGCAGCAGAAAATACAGGTTTGTTACACTTTTAAGTCACATAAGCCCTTAGCAGGATCATTTTTAGGACACAGTAAAGGAGGAAGGGGGAGAAACAGAAAGGAGGCTTTCTCACTTGTAACCAAGGTCCATGTGCTGCATAGGGGTGCTCCTCTGTAGCAAAGGCTCCTTCTACTCCTGTTGATACAAACGTGATTGCTGTATCTCCTGTAATACTTTTATACGTAAAGTGCCGTCCATGTAAGAGCCTTCCCCTGGAGAATTAAACATATGTGCATGAATTGAGAGGGTGTGCACAGCATTCAACACAATGATGAAGATACATCACTATATAGTTTCTGCCATCAGTGTGGGAAACCACTTTGAAGGCAGTAACTGTTAATTTTTCAGGAATATATGAAAGATTTTCTCCAAAAAGTAGGTCACAAGCCTCCTTCTGAGGCAGGGAGCTACCCCTCATCTCTCTCCTTAATCTCAGGGCCTTGTTACAGAACTAGAATACATCTAAATCCCACTACATGCCTATCCCCACGATGAGGTGCTTACGTAGCTAAGGGCAGGAGACTGCCAGTAAGAAAAAACTGCAGAAGAGAATCGACTCCACATCATGTGGGAATGCGAAGATGTGTTTCTAAGAAGGCTCATTGCTGGAGGCAAACTTAACTACTATGACAATACCTAGTAATCAATTGCCCTGGTGCTTGACAAATGTTAGCTGTATTACTTAAGCTCATGCCTAGAAAATACACATACATGGCCAGCTACAGTATCCCTTCTGTTTTTTTCATTCAATGCAAGGGAAAATCATGGCTCTGGTATTTAGGCTGAGAGCATGTGTGACATGCATGCATGGCTGCTAACATGCAAGAGGGAAAACTTCAGGTAAGACATTTAGTGCCTAACAGTCACAGTTGATGAGTTAGTGCTGACCAGCTGAGCTGTGGTAACTGATCAGGATAGGCTGTTTACACATTTATGATGTAAAATAAAATATGTTTGTATTAACTATCCCATTGGTTTCTCAACAGGCACAGGCAAGTGTGCACCTGCTGCTGATAACTGATACTACCAACATGTAACTCATTAAGCTGAAGTAACTCAATCACCTACAATCATTTGTCTCTGCCCCACAGTTCATGTTAAGGACTACAACACTTGCACAGGTATTTCCTGACTGAAATTGTGGAAGACTAGAAGGCAGCCTGAACCTTTGAAAGACAACGTGTAGAATATGCATGCAATGTTTTGCTACTTCACTAATGTGACATAATTTGTCTAACAAACACACTCGTAAGGATAAACTGACTGGAAACAGGCTTCGCAAAATCACTTATTTGAGTCCATAAGTCAGAATTAACAAGTTAAGGGATTTTTTTTGACAGAGTATGTTAAGACATCCCTTCTTTATCACACAGTTGCTAGCATTAGACTAATAAAAAACCCCCCTATACTAACCCTGTCCTGCTTCAGCACTCCAAATACACTGGAGGACATAAAAAGAATGAGAAACAATCTTGCCATAATGAACACACATGCAAAGAATCATCTGTTTCCAATGTGTTTTGGCAAAATATGTCAGCTCTGGCCTTTACAGACCCATTGCATGCATGTCTGTAGGGTGAAACAATGCCACAAGGCAAAAGCAGGATGCTAGCACAAGCTGAGGGGGAGGACAGCTTCACTCACCTTAGACAGAGGGGAATGAGTGCTCCGGACTCCTGGTTAAATTTCAGGTGTACGCTCTCCAGCTGCCTTGTGCGGATTAGCTCGTGAGGAATGATGGCTGCTGAGCTCTCGCTTTCTAAACTGTCCTTACGGCTTCTAAGAGAAGAGACAAAATGCACATTTATTCAGGATGCCAGTGCTGTGTGCTATTTCTGCTGTGTTTCGGAGTGACTACAAATATTGAAGGAAACAGAAACAAACTTATGAAGACACATCTAAATTTTCATCACCCCTACAGAGACAGCCTCCCTCAGACTACCAGTCCCAGCATGCAGCTCTTCACCTTGATTTGACAATCTAGGATCTGAATTGATGCATACACGCGGTGCATCCCTTTCCAGTACAAAAGAAATATTTTTTCTGGAAGGAACTGGAGCAAAACTACACTCCCTAAACCCCCAAACACAATAAAATGGTTTGGAAGAATTAACAGGTGTGCCCTCCCTCCTGGTTTTGCTTTATCTTCAGGATTTTTCAGGCAGCGGTCTGTAGGAAAGAGTTGTCCAGTCCTTTGAGGTCTGTGGCATCCCCACAATTGTGTTCAAATCATTCCTTCGCACAGTTCAACCCAAAGGTTTTAAGAATCCCCTGCTTCCACCAGCATCAAGTGCAACAGCCAAAAGACAGACTCTACATGTGACGAGTAGATTGTTTTCCCTTGTAAGTGGGGCTGTTTTAAGACAATGGTAGCTTTGCTTTCTTATTCATTCATTTCTGCAAGACCAGCATATTATGAAGCTACGACTAAAGGTTATGTTGTTATATGATTAGGAACGTTGCCAGACAAAACCCTCTAGATAATAAAATGGTCTATATCAAAATACTTGACCATAAACACTTTATATGTTCAAAGAGCATCAGTGTGATGCCTCACTTGGCAGTACAGAACAAAGAATGAAGGACAGGGTGGGTTACAATTTTATGGATGATATGGACTGATGTGAAGTGTGTGATATGTGATTTATCTTTTTGTCACCTGGCATTCCATGTGAATTTAACAGAGGTAAGACTTTTTAAAGATAGTTTCTATAGTACAGAATCATCAGAGGAGAGGGACAGGAAAAGCAGGAGGGAACTGAGATGCCACATTGAAATGTGTCTTCATTGTGCCAGACATATCAAAAGCCAATTAAGTCTATCAAGCTGTGGCCCCATTTGGGAACACTTAAGTGTGGATCCTTCCTCCATCCAAGTTGAACCATCTTTAATGTACATCTGGAAATGATTGTAAAGAAACAGCCTGACCCTTGTGAGCTGACCTAGATGATACCTTTACTTGATTTTACCCTGGAGTGTTGTCCCAAAATTACTCCCATCAACCACACACATAGTAGTGCATTTCAGTGTGAATTCAAGTGCAGATGCTTCTGTCAGGTCACCTAGTCCCAGGTGAGCCCTTCACCAAGCAGCTGAGCCGCCCACTCTGAAACAAGCTAAAATCTGATATCTCACGGTGCAAGCCTGCATTGCCAGGTCAGAGACATGCAGGAGAAAGATATCAGAGCTCAGCTCCCTGCAAGATAAAAACTGTAAAACATGTTCCATGCTCTGCTCTAGCAACACAAAAGAGCAATAATGGATCCAGCAGGGACACAGTAGGTCAGGACAGAGCTTATTCACAGGGTGGGCTGATGGACTGACAGTCAGCAGAGTATCAGTTTAGTGGGTTAACCCTGAAGCAAAGACACAACATGCTTTGTAGTCCATAGGTGGCACTTAAAGTTGTGTTTAATCTACTTCAGCAAACATTTTACAGCTCTTTGTAGGTGGGGTCTTCAAAGAGTGGAGTGGGCTAGCATTTTGCAGGCTGATTACCTGAGAAGTGCAGTTACAGTTGATTAATGATCAGTTGACCTTAAGCTAAGCTTTGTCTCAACTTCCTTATCAGATCTTATATACACAGTGAGCTGTGGGAAAGTCAGCCCGTGGTCTACAGCTTCCAGTCATTCATTTATCAGCCCCTACCAAAAGGGTCAGCCATTAGCAACGCATGATTTTCAGGCAAGCCATAAGCTTGCACTCCTAAATGCAGTTCCAGAGCTTAGGCACCCTGGAGCGGATCAGGAGTTTTACAGCAATATTATTGCTACAGACAAGAGACTGTGCCCTGCTCACCTGGACTGCCTAAGCATTCTGGGTGCGTCCCATAACACAGCTGTGGGTTCATGCTTCTGCAGGACAGACAGCCCCAGGACAGCTCCCCATACTCCTGGGCTGCAACCCCCCCACACGAGCTGAAGGTGGGTTTTTAGGTTTCCACCATGCTAGCCAGTACAGCTGCTACAATGGGGCTGCAGTCCAGAGGGGAAACAGCCTCCGGTTGTTAATGCAATAATAGGAATGACGACAATATTCTGGAGGCAAGGGGCAAAGCTTTCTAAGTCTTATTAAAAACAGCAAATGCTGTTTGTCATTACATGCTCAAGAGAAGATGTTGACTAATGTATAACTATCAAACGGAACTGTCATGACTTTAGGGCTGTCAATAATTATGACTTCACATTAATATGTAACCAGCCCTTGTCAAAAAGGTGAAGCAAAATGGTAGTTAATACTTTGAATGACATGAAAGTATTAATCCTTTTCACAAATTTTTTCCAAAATAGTCTTTGTTTCTTATTTCACTGCAGTGGAGCTCACACAATTTCAGATATTTAAAGTTAAGGGTGAAACTTCAATAGTAAAAACCAAATAACCTTTTATCTCAGCTATACCTTTCTAAACAAGAGTTACGTGTTGTGGACTGCACTTAACACACCAAGAGGCCACAGTGCCATCACTTTCAAACACGGAAACATGTCGCATGACATGAGGACTCAGCAAGACCAATTAAAATTCTCTCTTTGGAACTGGAAATCCTTATGCTGGCCCTTCCAAAGGATGATAGCCCAGACTAAGGGTTGGCAGGACCTCTAGGTTGTTATTAACAAAAAGCTCATGTTGTAACACACATTGCCATCTACAGCTTGTAGTTTTCAGACTTAGAAAAAAAACATAGGAAATGTTTGCTTTTTAACACTAACATGCCTGGTTTTACGACTGTCAGTTACCCGTAAGTCATTGCTTCCTCCACCCCATCACCAAATAAATCAGCAGCAAAAGTCAGTGGAGTTTTACTTGTTATGACTAAGATCTAGCTGACTATCACGTAAAATGTTGCGAACTTTGTCTATTCCAGATTTAATACTTCATCCAACCCACACAAAAAAATTTATGTTTCTAAGTGTCCAGAAAAAACAAGTCTGCAAAAGCCAGGGCTGCTGCATTAGGAAAGGCAGCAGATTTAAATGGAAGCAGCATGCCGGAAATGCCCCAGTTTAAGGACTACACATCTCATGTTTTGTGAAACTGGAGGGGAGTTGGAGAAGATTAAAGCACATTTCCCTCTGATTGGGGGCTTGTGGGAGGTGTAAACGTGGGCAGTTGTCAGATTAATTCTTTAGATGATTACATTCTTTTTGTTTCTTTAAAGCTGTTTGTAGTTGGTTTTGATGTCTCCTGTTCTGGGCAAGTGTATTGCTGCAGTTACCAAGGTGACTTTAGCTGACTTTCAACTATTTTTTCCAGCTTTGGTTTCTACCAGTAGTCTGCTTCTGGGTGGAGGAGAGCAGGAGGAAATTATGTTTGTTGTTTTTTTGTTAAATCTCATGAATGCTGATTAACATGAACTTAACCAAAGCCATATTTGATTTTTTTTTTCTATTTTTGAGAAAGAAAGGGTGGTCAAACCATTGCAAAGGTGTCCAGTGTGGCCTGCAGCTTCCCCAGACCTCTGTTAACAAGGAAAGAGCCTGAGAATAATCCACATCCCAGTGTGCTGTGCCCCTTCTCAATGTGAGAGGCCACACGCTGGAACCTTTAGCCTCCTGGGGGCCCTCTCATTGTATTAAAGATGAGGGTGGCTGCAACCTGCTTCATTTTATGCCAACTAACAGCAGCCCGTGGGGATCCTGGAAAATTGCCAATGTAATCACTGGATTGCACAAAGTTTGGATGTCCCCTCCTTCTAAGTCATGTTTATAGCAACCCCTTCTCAAGCAACCACTGGCAGTTATTTTATGGGATTCAAGAATAACCAGGTTGATCGGATTAAGAAAGGTTTATTTATTCTTGCACTTGAATTTCACTTTATGATCAGAGCACTTGATCTCATGGAGCATAATTTTGCTGCATTTCCAAGCTACTCTCTCAGGTACCAAAATCACTAGGGATATGCTGTTGGAAGCTGGTCGTGGTAGGGGCTCTTTGTAGGAGCGAGTGCCCACTGCATCACCAAAGTTAGTTTCTCTCACTGGTCTTTGCTTCCTCCATATAAAACCCAGCACTGTGAGTTAGCAAATGCAAACCATTAGTGCAAGCTTACACAGCTGGGAGAGAAAGGTCGGACCACTTTTTCTTTCTTCCCCGCCCTTCTTCCCTTTCCAACCGTGGCTATTTCAAACCTCCTCAATCCCTCACTAAGATATGGTCAAAGATCACTTCAGTGCCAACAATCTTCCAGAGTCTTTCCCACAGTTTCCCCTGAAGGGCAAACCAGCAGTTGTGGGAAAGAGCCCTAAGCATCTTGGCACACAGAGCTACAGCACGTCACGAACACACAGAGGCAAGTGCAGAACTGGGGAGGACACAGTTACACAGCTCTTGCAGTGGTCACACTGGGACAAGGCTCGAGTGCTCAGACCTGGGTGCTCCTCAGCCTGGTTAAACAGGATGGTGACGATGTTCTGTGTGCATTTCCTGGCATGGAAGGGCTGCAAGGACAATGCCAGTAGCAACAATCCTCTTGCCACTCACATATCCCTTTGGAAAGCTGCATAATAATTACTGTCGGAGCTTGCAGGGGCCAGACTGTTCTAAGACCTGCAGCTGAACTGAGATTGAGAGATTTAGGCTGCACTGGCACCCTGCAGACTCATGAGTGAAGTCAAACAACTCTTTTATGCTTCAGGTTCCCTGTCTGTAAAACTGAGACATTTTTCCACACAGGGGTGTTGCAAGGATTAAGTCAATGTTTGCAAAGCACTTTTGGATTCTTAGATGGGGAAAGCTATGCAAGAGTGCAAATTATTAGCATGGTGACTGCTCTGCACTTCTACTGACACTGGTTTTCCAGACATTTACGTTTTTAGTTTGCAAGCTTGTCACCCAGCACTCAGCCTCATGATGAGAGACACTCCCTGAAGTATATCGCCTCCCCCCATTCAGCATTCCTGACTCAAGCAGGACACCACTGAATGGCATTGCAATGAGAGAGCATGCCTAAATAAGCAGGACTGGATTGGAAACTTACTGCTTAGTGGTTGCAGAATCAGAAAGCCTGGCCAGAACCAGACAGTTTCAGAGAATGCTGAAATGCTCCCCTTTATGTAAAGTTTGCCTCCAAGAACTGAAGACAGGAAACGAGCTACACAGACAACAGCTTCCCTCCACCCAAGTGAAGCAGATTCAAAACCCAGTGCAACTGGGAGAAGCAAAGGGCAGACTCGTCTCGAAGCAAAACCTACATCTCGGTATTACTGTCAGCTTCCTCAGAAATGCTGCTCAGATGGAGCTCGTTAATGTGCATTAACCCAATGCTACCCCCTGACAGGAGAAATCCGCACACCCTATTTACCAAGTCAGAGGAACTACAAGGGCAGCGGACTCCAGTCCTGGAAGTGGTGCCACTATTACTCATGTGCTCCAAACCAGGCACACCGTGTGACAGTCCCAGGGTTATCCTGGGAGGAATTCCGGAGTGACACAACTCCTTCTTCCCACGAGCACCTGAGATGCTGAGGGTGCAGTGCTCCAGCAGATCACTGCCAGGACAGTCCTGCCAGCCCCACCTGCCGGAGGGTTGGTCCCTACTCTGATTGCCAGGAGCCTGCCTCCATTTCCCTGCACAGCTGCAAACTGTTCAGGGCTGGATGGTATATGAGCTACCAGATGTTCAAGTTTCCCTATACTCAACCTGTCTTTCTGCCTGGAAGTTGAATGTAGATGGGATTTGAGGTCTTTGTGGGTCCCTGGATGAATGATCACAGTGCATGAGGGGACCAGCACAAGCACAGTTACCTGGGAAATCCCAGACAGAAATATGAGAATTAGGGATATTGAACCACACCACTTGATCCTTCTTAAGGAGGAGAGTGATAAACAGCAGAGACATGCTGGAAAAGCCTTGTCAAAGTAATACAACCTTGGAAGACCTTTTTCTATCACTCAAACCTCATCTTCAGACACTGGGGATGTGCGTGGGCAATACCTGAATCCTGGCACAATGAAATGCAAAAATTACAGATAATTTTAGCTTCAACATGTGCAGTAATGCAGTGTGCTAGCTCTAGGTTTCTACTCCATGTCTCAGCTCATTGTAGAACAGTCTGAGTCAGCCAAGAGGCAGAAAAACATCAATTTCAGCAATGCTGCATGATCAAGGGGACCCTTGAGGGGTAGAAAAGGTCAAGAATTCCCCTATCCCAACCCCGGTTCTCACGGCAACTGTGGCAAATTAACTCCTCTGTTCTCATCTGTAGCATGGAGATACTACTCACCTACCTCACAGCAGAGCACAGAGCTAATTACCAGGGACAACTAAAGACTCAGCCCCAGAAATTATTACATCAAGATATTAAATAGTGAATGAAGCAAGACTCCACAGGTGTCACTGAACTTTGACATCTGGAACTTCCAGCCCACTGAAGTCTTAACAGCAGCAGTGTTTAGTCTGACATTTAAACATCCCCTATGGATAACAGCTCTCTATATCCAACAAGAGTGAACCTGCATGGCTCAGGAGACTGGGAGCCTTGCCTTTCTGTCTGAGCGGCACCTACTAAGCTGATGGGTCCTAGGAAATAAATAATGTGCCACTGAAAAGCACATTTGTATTCATATACGCCTTATTTTTCCAAGAGGTAATTGACAGTATTTGGTTACCTATGGTTGAAATGATTAGTCATGTTTCCAAAGATTAATTTACATGTTCTTTTGTTTAATACGTATGAACTGATTTAATGACTGCTTATGAACTGAGCTAACAGTCATTTTGAGAAACAGATGTCCAATGCAGTTTTAAGCTTTAAGAGTGCTTTTATTCATATCCTTAGGAGAAAAAGGGCTACACAGTCTACAGTAATAACACTAATGAATCAAAGTACTACAGCTGCCCAACAGGGTTTTGACAGAAACCAGCTTTTTCTCAAAGGAACTTTTTTTTAGGGCTCTGGGACAGTGAACAACTGGTAATATACATGCTACATGTAAGTATGTGCTTTGCTGGAGCCAAAACACTGAATCAAGCCCTATCTGCAACCAAACAATGTGAGGCTTTTGCATAAGTGGTAAAAACTGTAGCTACACAAAGACTGAGAAATCTGTATGGAATCTGGATCCTCTATGTTTTACATAAATAAATATTTGAAAGTTTGAGTGTTTCTGATACTATTTAGTGACACTGAACGCAGAACAGGTTGTCTGCTTCAAGCCCTGATAGATTATTGTGTGTGGGTGGTAGGGTTAGGATAAAAGAAAGGGAAGAAAGCTACTAGGAAAGCAGTTGGTGGTTGCAAACCCATGATAAATAAACAGCACATTCCTCTTCTGCACAAAGTCATTAGAGTCTGTGTCAGACTTTACCATCCTAATGTCAGCTGGGTGCAAATTTGACAGCCTGGGGTTCTGCAGTGCTCCCCATGGAAAGCAGATTTGAAACAATTTGCCATGCCCCAACAGAGCATTTCTGTCAAGTTCCTAAAGAGCTTCTAATGCACCAGTTATTCACAGGACCCTTGCAAAGAACCACGGGTTTGATATTTTATGGTCTGGTGTGTACAGTGCAGGATATGATTACACACAAGCCTGCTTCCCATCAGCTAGCACCTCGTAATCGTTAACATATTTATCCTTGTGGTGCCTCAAGAAGATGACATTGTTATTAGTCCCATTTTATAGATTCAGAAACTGAAGCTAAATGACTTGCCTTTGATTACACAAGATTTATAGTGAAGGACAGAACTGAGTCTCAGCCCTACCGGGCCCAAGCAATCCAAGCAAGGATCACACCAGAAGGACTAGATCTACGTGCAGAACCATCCTTCATCTCAGGTGCTCGTAAGTCCTACGAAATGGTTATATCTGCACTGGGATTTGTGCCTTTCGTGTCTCAGCCTTTATCCCTGTAGGTACCTACAGGGAACAGGGACGTAGATACATCACTGCGTGCAAAAGCTGAGCTTGTAAGTTACATTCCTCTGCAGCAGCTGGTGATGAGAGTCTCCATATCGTACTCTTGTACTTAATAGCACATTGAGCAATTTTGCTCAGACGCATAAGACATGCTGAGACAGTGTATTAAGAAAGGCTGAGACATAATAAGATCTTCCTCTTCTACTTCATCTATACCACACTGTTCTGGAAAATATGTTGACTGATCAGTTTTAGCCGCAGTAAGGGTAATCACCAGTACCAGTTAGTTAGAGGTTGTGAGTAAACACTGCTTTCCAGAACAAACCAGCCCTTTCAGTACGGTCAATGCATTTAACAAGTCCCGTTGTATCTGCTACATGAATTTGAGAAGAGAAGCCACTGCAAAAGTAAAAAAGACCTTTCTCAAACTCCTCTCAAAGCAGTCAGTAAGATGGAGGAAGGAAGTATTAGGACACACCACTGTTTTAAGTTGAGATCTCCCCTATCCCTCCAATAGTATCACCAGAGTAACATAGCTGATAGCTCTTTCCTTAACTGAAGTGCTGTTATGGAGAAACAGGGTAGCTATCAGTTTCCTCCGTGGTAACCATAGACCTCAGTGAAATGTATTGATCTTCTAGGAGGCAAACACTGGGAACCAGCCATTCCTACCACTCAGGCTTCAGGCAGGGTGGGTGTGCAGCTGCTGCAGGTTAAGAGGGATTTGCAACAAAGAGCACTGTCACAGATATGAGGCTCTGAATTTGACCTGCCTTCCTCTCTGTCTCAGAACAGTTAAAAATCCAGGTAAATATTTGTGTTCTTCATCTTAGACCTCTGCTAACCTTTCATCACTCTGTCTCAAGCCTATCTCTGTTTATCTTACCCTCAATAACGTAAAGCTCCCTTATCTAAGCAACAACAGCCTCCCAGCATTAAGGCTTACCCATCAGCTGCCTCCTCGACCTGACGTGCACCTGAAATGTTTCTGGTCATCCCCAAACACTGTGGACTCAGAGGTCACACTGGGCATGCAGACGCATGCAGGAGCCCAGCATCTGTGAGAAATCCTGCCCAGTACTTTTGAGCCTTCCAAGTCTGGGTGTGATTTGTGCAAATCAGATGGTATAATTTTATATTTTTTTCACTGCGACCAGCGGGACCAGCCAATGATCCAATGTGACCAACCTTCAAGCAGGGAAATACTACTAATACTACTCAAAACCTGAGTCAGATCAGAATCTGGCTCAATTTCATTACTATATAGTAAAAGTAAGATTATTCCTAAAGCAATAATAAAGTCACTTGAGTTTTTTTTATATAAGTACCAATATCTCATATTAGTTGTATTACACAGCATCAGCAGTTGATATAATACTTCCCCCAAAGGATTAGGCAACTCAGAAAAATTCATATATAAGGCAAATCAGAAGTCACCCACAAAATGGAACAAGAAAGGACAACTACAAGAAATATTCTTCTCATGAAATGTTTGAATCAAGAATGAAACAGGAATTGAAACAGAGCAGAATACTGTCCCTGCCTCGCACTACAGGAAAGTGCTGATTTCATGATGATTTTACTCTTGGAACAAGAAAGCACAAACATTCATCAGAGACTAAGAAACCAAAGGAAATGACAAGATGAAGGAGTGCAGCAAAGATGTATGTCTTTCTGTATCATTTAGGTGAAACTATTAAAATTGATGGGAAAATATTTAACTAGCAACTGAAGCCTAAGAGGAGAAGGGGAGAAACCCAGAAAGACAGAAGTGCAGAAACTACAGATGGCTTGAAATCACAGGTAATTTCCTATAGATTCACTGTATTCAAAAGTTACAAATGAGAAATCTACAGGTCCACCTAGTCCCACTTAAATCACCTGTTAGACTACAGACTATTAAAGACCAGGGTGGTATCGGCATGTAATTACTGACAGAACACACCTGTTTCAGCAAGGCAAGATCAAAGCACTTGAAAAAAAAAAGAAAGTCAACACTTTAACCAAAAGGTTTGTAAGTTTGAGCTTGAAAACAATATACTCAGGCAAAAATATCAGCAGTCATCTATGCCACCTAGCTCTGGATGCTGTAGCCCTTTTCAGCATGGTCCATTTTATAGGGATCAGTCCAGTCTGATTTCAAACATAGTACACTGTGAACAGCAGGTTCTACAGAACACAGTCAGAGCCACTCTGCATTTGCAAGGTTTGTCCAAAACCCCTCTCAAAAGCTGCACTCCTGAGTACTAGCCCATTAATCCAACCTGAACAACTCTTCTCCCTCAGTCTTTGCACTTTGCAAGCATTCACTGCTAGCTTCCCTCTCCCCTTGCCAAGTCTTTTCCCACCCGGCTTTAACTTTGTTTGCCATGCTGAGCTCTTTAGCTTCCCTCTGCCACTGAGTGTGCAGGGTGAAACTCACGGTGCTCGGTCGTGGTTCAACCCATTCTGTCTTTGTGCATTGATTGGAGGTAGGACAGGTTTGCTGTTAATCTCAAGCCCTCTCCGCAAAGTCTCCCTGATTTGCTCTGTATCTGCAAAGAGAAATTTTTTTAACATAATTTAGAGTCCCCAGAAACATCACAGACACAAGGAGATATCAGGTGTGTTTCATCTAAACTCTTCCCCTTCAGAAAGAAATGAAGAGATGCTAAGGGTTAATACTTAACTGCCCTTCCTGCACTTCCTTAGGAGTTATTTCACTTTATAAAGTCAGTTTAAATTCTCTTGGTTTGGGCTGTGATGTTATGTCAGGCAAGGAGAGCAAGGTGTTTGCTGTTTCTGTAGTTCTCACAGAACCTCCTCATACTTCCAAGCCTTTCTACTGGAAATCATTTTTCCCATTAGGCATAACAGGAATTCGCTCCTTTACCAAACGAGTGTATGAAAATTTGAAAGGTTTTGCAATTGGCTTTGCAAATGTGTTGATTAATTTACAACAAGATTCACAAAAGAGGGGAATTTTACGCAGAGCAACCTTCAGCCTCAAGCGCACGTCTGAAAATAAGCTGCAAATTATGCAGTTCAGATACAGTCTTTTTACTTCTGCATTTTTCTAAAATGTCTACTGGCCAAATACTTTCAATAGAGATCTTTCCTGCCTTTCTTAGAAGTTTCCTCATATTTTTTTGAGAAATGTGAGAATTGGGTAGACAAAAATATATCCAAATTATTTCAAAATTTTTTGAAGGATATGCAAATTTCACCATGTATACCTGTCTTTGGTTTTTCCTTTGCAAAGCTGAGGAAAAATCACCTTTTTAGATCCAGTGCAGTTCAAAATACTTGCACAGGAGCCAAAAGAAACTATATATGCATTTAAATAATTTCTACTGTGGACTAAAGAACAAGTAAGATACCATTTCTGTGCAAACCGTTGTTAATTCCCGGAAATCTCAAGCCCCCGAATTTTATGTTCCTTCACCCATTTGAAAGGTAACATGTACAATTTCAAGCCAGTGTAAAGGCTATGGCATCTGTACCCAAAGAGGGCATCTTACTGCAAAGGGGAACTCCACTGTATTTTATTTCTTCTTTCCAGAGTTCCTTATTTGCAAGAATGCCTTGAGTTCAGCTGAATCAGTGCAGAATCAGTCCAACTTGCCACCCAAGAAGTGACAATGTTAATAAGGAACAAAGCCTGGGAAAATACAATTGCTTCACCTTGCAGGTGTTTACAGTCCTGGTTTCACCAAGTGCTCAGTTTAACTTTGCAGATTCAGATTACAATTTGCTTAAAAATTGAAAAAAGCATTTAGACAAAACAAGGCCAGGATCTCTTTTCCTCTCTCCTGCCTTCCTCAAAGAGGCCACAGCAAAATTCATTTCACTCCCCTGAGACACACTGAGCCTCCCAATTACTTGGGTGTTTGTTATGAACTCGAAGATGCTGCATGACTCAGTGCACTGCCCAGACCCACCACAAAACAAGCCTAAAGGTCATGACAGTGACTTGGCCCAGGACATCTTACCCTTTCCAGAAAGCCGCCGGGGCTGCGTCCCAATGCAAATGCTCCTGCTGTCTTCATCATCCTCCGGTGGCCGGCTGAGGTCATCCCAGGCACATTTGGCACTCACTCCACTCAGGTTTGAGCCATCTGTCTCAATCCCTTTATCGACTCTCTCCTGCTTGAAAAGATCCAAAACACCAAGACTTTTTTGGGTGTGGCTTGAACCTGAGCAGGAACCCACCACGGTGCAGCCCAACCTTCAGCAGCTCCTGCAGGTCCCTCTTTGTGGACAGTTTCCACCCCGTGGCCCCTGTGCTTTGCTGTGTCAGCAAACAGTGACTGCACATGGAGTCAAATCTGGGAGCTGGTCGGAACTGAATAAACCTTTTCCATAGCAGGTTGATCTGAACTTCCACTCCTTACCCACTGCTTCACTACATGGCCCTGGCAGGCCCAAAGGAGGGAAAGAGAAAAGTGGAAACCTGGGGTGTACAGGGTTGCCTCTTTCAGTGTTAGCACTGATTTACACCAACTCAAAGTATTTAAGACACTACATTATACACTCCTGTATGAAGCACAGCTTGGCAGTTGATCTATTATATGTCAATGACAACAAACCCCTGAATAACTAAAACTACATTCTGTTTTCAACCTTACCAAGGAGTCCTACAATGCAAACAGCTCACGGAGAGACTAATCATTCACAAGGGTTCTTCATTTGCAAACTGCCCAGACAGCCCCTGATTTCCAGTGTGCTGGAGTGTCACATAAAGGACAAATGTACAGGTTTGGATGTGCAAGGAGATACAGGTTTGTTCCCAATGTCAAAGCTTTTGCATAGCTTTCTCTATTGGCAAATAAACAAACTCCCTCCCTCACAAGCTGGACTTTCCAAGCACATAACTAGCGTTTGGGCGTCGGAAAGTGTCACATACCAACCACAAGCAGTTGGATGCTCTCAGACACCAGGCATTTTCTCCACGACGTGCATCTGCAAGACTGCCCTAACTACAGCCAAAACTTTCACAGGACACCACCTGCTTGGACACTGGCATCAGTCTGATTTTCCACCTGTGACCCACAAGGGGGTAATGTTGAGCTGAACAAACTCGGGGCTGAGCTTCACCAAGGACAGGCTCTTACCGCTGTCACCTCTTCCCTGGCTCCAAACCAACCTGAATTGTTTCCCCCTTATCTGAAGGGGTATCTCTTCTGGTACTGCTCAGTGGCACCAGCAAGACCTCCATCTCTCTGCATACATCTTGGTCACCTCAAAACAGGCAATAAGCCCCAAGAAATGTTGAAGATTTGAGGAGAGAGCAGAGCTGTGTTACACACAATGCTCCATGTTACTACTCTCCAGCTTGACCTTGCCACTGGAGACGAGACATTGTGAGTATTCAGTGCTTTGCAAAATCTGTTCCCTAAGAAAGTTTCCAGACTAAACCCACATATGTTCCTCCCCTTGCCCAACTGTGCACACTCTGCCCTAGGAAGAGCATGGCCTGTTCTTGTGATCATTCAAGAAAGGATTTGAGCAGCTCAAAGATAAGCACAGGCACTCAGGGTGTGGTTGCACAGCGGTTTAAGTTGATGTAATTTGCAGTGACTGCAGTCCCACCCTCCTCCATGTGCTCCTACCCCTTTCCTTGAGCCAACTCTTTATTTTTTTTCATCTGGATCACCTCCCAAAACCCACTCTTTGGCCCAGAAGTAGAGGCAGGAGCCTGTGGCTGGGGGCAGGACCAGAGCACTCTTGACTTAGACTTCAGCATTCAAAAGACTGCCTTCCTTCCGTCTCTCTCCCCGAAAGACTGTTCCTTGTCAGGATCTTCCTCCGGCGTCAGGGGAAACTGACTTCTTGAACGCGTAATAGGAAAATCTGAGAAATAATAAATCTGCTGGGATTTTCTTTTGTTATATCCTAAATATGAAATCAGTTGTATCACCCAGAAATAGAAGTTGTGGAAAAAGAAATAAAAATACATCCGTTCCTACATATGCAAACAATGCTTTAAGTGAGATTTAGCACGTGGCTCCTCCGGGAGCCCTCTGCGGTGCTCTGTGAGGACCCAGATCAGCTGGCATGGGTGGGTGTAACTTGTCAGCACTGTTATTTTTCATCCCAGTCATAGGGGAAGCATGGGAGAGACACCAAACTTGCCCTTGAGCAGGGAGCAGAAGAGCCCAGAGGGCCCTGAGGCTCTGGCGGGACCTGCTCCTCCATCCCTGCAGCCAGGGCCCCGCTCAGAGCCACAGCTGGGCCCTGCGGACAGTGAGCACAGCCTCGGGGAGGGGGAAAGGGACTCTCATCTGCAGCTCAGCTGGCTTGCAGAGCACTTCCTCAGGGGAAGAAGTGCTGCTCTGTTGGCATCCCCTGGAGATCAAGGGGAGCTGATGGAAACGAGCTGGCTTAAGGCAGCCTGATTTGCATGCCTGTTTTATAATGTTTGCAAGTATTGATGTTGAAGGGGGAAAAGTCCAAAATAACCCCAACCAGTTCAGATTCATCTGTGGCAATTCAGTTTTACCCCATCTTTAGCCAGCAAAGATTTGCTTGGACTGAGGGGCTGTTCTTCCCTTGAAAGGGCAGCCTGAGCAGGAGGTTGGAGGAGCCCAGGGCAAAGGAGGTTCAGCTCTTTTCCTTCCTCAAAGGATGTTTCTGTCCTATTTTCCTCTCAGCATGTGGGAGGGATGCTCTGAGGCTCTTATAAGTCATTGATCCCTTTTTAAACGAGCCAGAGCACTGCAGTGTGACCCGCAGAGCAGCAACCACAACTCAGGAAATTCAAATCAGCTTTATTCTCTTCTGAGATATCTGTTAAACAGAAGCAAAGCACTGAGAATCAGTGCAGAGCTGGGGACCGACAGGGATTGTTTGACAGTGCTGCCAGAGAAATCTGAATGGCCTACAGGGAAGCCTTGGCTGAACAGAAAACAGCCAGTCGTTGCCACAGTGTTAATTGCCGACATCCTGGGATGACATCTTAGTTGGGATCCATTCTCAGCAACTCCGAACAGAAAGTACAGCTGCTGCTGCCAGGGCTGGGTTTAGGCCTCAACCAATTCCCACAAGAGACAATGCAGCCTCCAAACAAGCTCTGCCTGCTTCCCAGGCAGACAACATGCTTGCTGGCTCCGGGAAAGTTGTCCATTTTCTCTGCCTGCTCCCTCCCTCCCCTCCACCTCTCTTCCACTGCTGCCTTTCTGGTCTCACACACCCTGTACCACCACTAAGAAAATAACACTTTATTCTTTCCCCACTAATTAGAGCAGGAGGCACATGACGTGGCTGAACCCAGCCTGGCACAGCCTTGCTCCCTGCACTCAGCAAAGGCTCTTTGCAGGACCCAGCAGCGGGTTTTGCCCTATGAATTCCCAGGGGCTGCAGCAGCAGAACAGGAAGGAGGTGTGCACACACACACCTGCACATATGGACTTCTGCAAGGGCAAGCAAGAACAGAAACAGGAATGTCTTCAGTGTGAAGAAGTCCGGAAGGACCACAGACATAGCAGCTTTCAGCAGCAGGACGCACTGGTGAGGCAGAGGTACTCTTCATTTGCCTTAACTTGCCTTGGCTGACTCAGATTCCAGTAAGCTGAGCTATTTTTCATTTACAGTAAATTGAAGAAAACCCTGTTATCATTAGGAATCACCAGTGTGCAGAGAACAGAAACACCTCCAGGAGAGGAGAGGGCAAAGTTCTGAAGAGCCTAAAAACTTTATGGGTCTTGCAGTTGTATTAGCTCCCATACTGTGGAACATTTGCTGAACATTTTTTTCCTGTGTTTCTCAGACTGGGGTTATTTTAGATGAACAAGTCCTTAAAAACAGTAAAAGTAGAATTTGGTTTTGTTCTTAAGCTTTCAAAATAAAAGATGTTGTGAGGCAACTGAGGGTAATCAGATGCAGACATGCAGACCATGAGCAAATGCAATAGCTTGTACAAATGTGCACATATGCACGTGCCCTACCAGGCTAAGCCATAAGTTCTCTGTTAAAGGCAAATACTCAGTGATTCACTGAAACACAGCCAGCACCACACTGGATTTGCCTGTGACCCATGTACTCCAGTACCATAACTACGCTGAAGGGATGCAGAATTGTCCCCCAAATACACAGAAGTCCACAGGAGAGTAACCTCTCCATAGAGGTCCTATTCTGATCTTTAAATGTCAGAAATTAACTTGAACTCTGAAGAAGAAGGTTCAGTATATCTTCCTGCATGGATTATTAATAACTGCATGTGATACTTTTGGCTTCCCATTATTTCTCAGACCACACTAACTACTTGGCCTCAGGTGTCATCCTATGGGAGTAAGCAACACTATCACATTTGCCGTGAAAAAATAGGACTTAGGTGGGTTTGAGTTTTTTGTATGTTATATCACCTTATGCTTGCATATAAAAGAAAGGAGGAATTTCCTGATGTACCATTTTAAAATATTTTATTTTTCTATGTTCTGTCATCTTCTATTTTCCTCCTTTCTAAAACATCCAGTCCAAATCTTACCAATTTGTTTCACATAGGAGATTCTGTTTTCCTGGTCTCCCTTCTCTAACTTTTTTCCTAGACCTGCCATCCACCTAGGGCTGGACATGTGTTCTCTTGAACCACCTCTGAGAGGGAAAAGAGTTTCTAGGACTTTTACAGGATTATTGAAAACACTGAGAAGATCAAAGCACCTTTAGAGAAGATAATAGAACTGTTGTATATCATTAAACCAATTCTCTCTGGCTACTAAAAAAGACACGACATTTTACAAACTAAAGACATACTTGCAGATGTGGGTCAATCTCGAATATTGTCTCCCCTCTTCTCATATCTGTTATCAACCAGGGGCCTCCAGCTCTACAAAGAAAGACAGATGATGAACCAAACAAGTCCTTTAGCTCCTTAGAGTCCTTAGAACTCCCCAACAGGGTCCTCAGAGTGGAGCTGTACTGGAAGGAAGATAGGAAGTTTAAAACAAACTTAGAAGCCCCTTTATGCTGTATATACCTCCCATAGCATGCATTTACCCTTTACATTTCCCAAATACTTAATAAAATTACTTAATACTTAATAAAGGCCCTCCATGACCTAGTGGTTAATCTGCTTAGTGTCTGGCACCAGCAAAAGTTGCAGAGCAGTCAGGACTGGCACAGGTTATCATGCCCTGTGCAGGCCAACTTAGTCATACAAGACTGAGCTGGGTTTTAATCTTTACAGGTAACTGAATTGGGACTGAGAAGTCCAGTGTAGCCTGGGTCTAAGACAGATAGGCAAGGCATGAGGTCAAGATTTATAACTCTATTACGTATCTAAAGATAGAGCAGGGTCCCAGTGGGACTGCACTTTTTGCCGAGATCGTCAGTCAAGTTCGGTACCAAAAAGAGTTTATTGCTCTGATAAATACCCTTGCAACAGGCATTTTGCTCAGTTGGTACTTAATGGCCAGGTACTCAGATGGTTCAGGAAAATCTTTGTTTTCATTTCATTAGCAACAGAAGTTGGAAGGGTCAAGATGTTTCCTGACAAAGGTGATAGAAAACAGGTTACTGTGAAGATGAACTACTAGGAGACTTTGCTTTGGGTCTCAGTGCAGCCAGACTGCAGAAGTCAGCCCTAGATGGTGCTTTCTTCATTTGAAGTCAAAACTTAAGTCTCTTGGAACTGCCATAAAAAAATTCATTTTTTTCATGAGACACTTTCTTATTGCAGTCAAAAGCCCCCTCCTCTGGCCCAGTCTGTGTTAGTCTGCTAAAGCACTTAAGAGTGGGAGCAAGAAAAGTTAATGTTTTATAGTTTTTCAGATGCATCGATAGCCACTCTTTTTTCACATCACTTTGGAAGCTGTGAATTATTAACTGCAGAGGTGTGACCTGCTTCAGTTCCTCACTGGGATTCAAGAGAATTTTACTGTGACTCCACATCAACGGCTTAGTAGTTTGCATCTTTGCCTTCAAATCGTGCACATTTGGGACTTATTTTATCCTTGGAAAGGTGCTTGTTCCACAGCACAAAAGCCAAAACCCAACATGAGAACAGACTGAGGAGAGGGGTGCTATATCTGCACTGACTTAGAGGAACCAAGGGAGCTTCAGAAAGTGTTTATTGTCTTAGGGACCCAGAAACAAAGCTTGCAGCTGGACAAATACACTCTACTCTAGGGCATTTGCATGAATTATCTGCACTTGTGCCTAAAAAGGGAAAAGTTCAAGTTTAAGAAGTCCAGCTTTTCCAAATAATCGATCAATTCAAGGCTATTGTGACACTAGAGAGTGTACTATTGTGCCCAAAAACACACATACAGAAGTATTTTGTTTAAAAAAATGTCTTTTGAGCTACAATCACATGGCAACAACTTCCACTGAATTTAAAAATATTTAAACAAAACACCTGCAAGCCAAAAAGGCTTAGCTGCAACCTGGCACCAAATAAAGCATCAGCATATCATTTACCATTTAAACCCCATCTCCTCCATAACCCAACAGCATCTTTGTTATTTCTCCCATGGCAAAACAATGGACTTCACTTGCATGAATGCTCCTCCTGTTGCAAATTGGCCCACCAAGAGTGGGACCAGCTTGAGTGTGACTTTCTCACTTTCAGACAGTACCCAAGCTTTGTAAGCCAGACCCTCTCCTTCCTTTCTTTTGAACTACACAGAAAGGTCACCAGTAACAGTTATCCCAGCTCTCTCAGGAAGAACCAATGAGAAAACCCTGGAGGCATTAGAGGGAGGAAATTAAGCTTTCAAGACCTCATTCTGTTTCACCCTGAACATGTGGACTTCCACATGCATTAATTTGCCATCTAAGTGTCTGTGCGTGAGAACGGATTTGCAATGAATTCCCATCTCTTGCTACAGCACAGATTAAATAAGTGTCATCAACAAGTTAAAGACTGTTAATAAAAATAAACAACTGAATAGTTCTCTATGGAAATGCTCCCCTATATGGGCTATATGACCACTTACACTGGGACAGTCCGAAGCAGTTCCAAGATCCCTTGGCCGTTCCACTGCTGAGCCGCATGCAGTTCCTCCGTGCAAACCCCAACAATCTGGAATAAATACAAACAGAGATACTAAATTGGATGGGAACCATGCAAGAACTGTAGAGAAAATATACCACATGGTACTGGATCAAACAGTACAAATACAGAGAAGCGCCATTTCTTTAATCTAACCAGATGAGCTAGGACAAATGGAGTCTGAGACAACAGTGGGATTCTGCAATTCCTTACGCTCTCTCTACACTTACCCTGTGAAGCACCTCAGTCACATAACAATCTTTCACAGCGTGTGTGAACTTAACTATGAGGATGGTCTGGTGACAAATCAGGGTTTATACACTAGCCTGCTCTGACTTTTCAATCTAGTCCACACAAGACAGGACTGAGCAAGACAGGTTAGGGTCTGAGCACATGCAAACACTGCTCTTTCAGCCAACTGCTAGGAGCCAATGCACGAGCAATCGCAACCAGGCAAGGGACTTGCTGCCATACGGGATTGCTTTGGTGCTCATAAAATCCTTGACCAACTCAGTTTGATGACTGGTTACATCTTACCCAGCACCATAAAGTAAAGCTGCTTACACACCACATAATCCACTTGTCACTGCAGGCAACTGCAGACTTCTGCCTTCCTGTATAAGGCAGGATGTGTTTGCTTTTCAGGATAGGAGCTGCCACACTGAGCCATACCAGATGTCTCTCTCACAGCAGCTGAGATCAGCCGCTTCAAATGAAGGGGTGAAACACCCTTCAGCTGATAGGGGAAGGCAATTTCTTCCTGCTTTATCAACCTCTGGCTTGTGCCTTTGAGCACAATGATTCACTCGGAGATGAAAAATTATTTTACCCACAGCCTTCTATTTTCTTCCTCAATATTCTAAGCCTTTTCCAACAACACTGAATTTTTGGTCAAAATCTGTTCAATTGATGTTTTATCAGAAAATAGGAAAACTAACAACTGGAGAGCAGCAAGCAGAAGTGCACAACGTGCCTCTGCTGCAAGCACGTATCTGCACTGATAGAGATCTGTGTGGAAAACCATCAACGTCAGCATGTACCCAGTTCTGCACACCCTACCTCCCATGCCCCTTGCAGAGCTCACTTTCTCAGGATCCAGCCCTTGGAGATGCATTTCATCCCCACCCATCTCCCAGGCTTCCTCCATCAACAGCCTGAATCACCCTTGCTTCAGGACACCCCTCCCTGGGCCTTCACTCAATAATTACACATAAACAACAAGATTCTAAACAGGAAATTATTTTGTGTTCATTCTTTGCTTTTTGCAATCATTTATCCTCATGGGTCAAAATAAATCCATAACAACAAGCATCAAACAAAGGGGAAAAACAGGTCAACTGTATGTGTTGTGGAAGCTTAGAGTCCAAGGGCCTCAGGATGAAGCAAGTTGAATGTCCTTTGATCCAAGACAGCTGGGCACTAAAGAAGAGATAAGGACTAACGCAGCACAAACTGGAGAGTCAGCCAGGAATTGCCCTGCTTAGCTTGGCACTCTGCCTCTCCTTCCAGGTCCCACAACTCACCTTTCATTAATTAATCAATCTCACACCTATTTCTTTCTTGTTGATAAAACACAGACTTTTGGGCACCTCAGAAAACTCAGGAAGTTCTCTGCCCTTGCACAGCAGTTGCCTTGTCCAAGTTTGTGGTAACAGAGGTTCGCCTTACATATTGCAAACTACAACCAAAGACAAATGGGAGCAACTTGAAGTTTAAATTGTAAAATACAGACACTTGCATTTTCCCACAGGATGGAAGCTTTTCTACCAAGCAGGGAGAAATTAGCAGTTGGCATGAACTCTTCCACTAAGGTTATTAACTCCATATGCAATTTAAAAGTATCCAAAGCAGCCTCTATCTAAGAGACATCGCTGAGAAGAAGGACTTTGGGAAAGCAAGCAAACCTGTTTGGCCACAGAAGCTCCTCACACTGAACAGCAGGGTTAACTCACAAGGGATTTTTTTAAATATTTTGTTTGTAAAGCAAACCTGGACATTTTTTAAACAGTAGATCAATGCAGAAAAACTCAGTTTCTAAAGAATCTTTGTGCCAGTGCTGCCATTAAGTACTGCTAAAGCAGCTCCAAGCTCTTCCTTTTCTGGAACTCAAACCAATGGATCAGTTACCGATACTATCATAGAATCAATTTGAATTTATCTTTACATTAGTTTTTAAAAGTGTTTTGCTTAACATTTTTTCCTACGCTCACATTTGAAATATCAGAGCAGTAATCTAATATTCATTTTCAGATGGGGTGTAAATCTTCTCCCTATCTCAGGACCTCTGTCTTGAGAACTGCATGTACCGTTGCTCAGTCCTGGTAAAATGCTTACAGAATATCTCCAGAGTAACAGCTCAAAGATGAGATCCACGGTAATTAAATAAGGAAGAAAGCTGGAAGACAGGATAATAAACATCTAACTTATCCCAGCTCAATGCAAGGTTAGCTGCATTCCATGCCCAGGAGGTGGCAGTCAGAGCCAGAGTCATACCTGTAGGAAAGTAACGACCCCAAAAGGAGTCTGCACCGGCTGCATCTGAGGGTCTTCTGTCAGTAACATATGCTGGATTCTAGATTCACTGTTGTCCAGAGGGCTATGCCACGATACATGGTCACCGCTGCAGAAGGTGTTTTCTGCAAGGAAGAGGAACAAGAAATATTTAGTCTGTGAAGTCTGTTAGAATATTCCTTCTGTTGGCACCTGCTCCTGACCACTGTCTGGCAGGGACCCCAAGATGGCTCCAGGACAGTCACTGGTGGCTATTCACAGGGACTGCCTCCAGCCACCTCTGCTGAGTCTCTGAGTCACCTGAAGCAGGAGTGGAGTCTCATTGAGCCATCTGAATTCAAGCACTGTGAATTGACCACTCTTGAGTCCTGTGGCAAAAAATAGTGTCCTACCTTGATATTAAGCCAAATACAGGAATACCAAAAAATAAAATTAGTCTGTCTCTCATTTACTATTAGTCTCCTTCTGTAAGAGGGCACAGAGAGTCATTAGGCCATACTGGGTGCCCATGGGACAGCGATTCATACTTAATTTGCAGCTCTAATTTGCCACTGAGAAAATATTCTGAAATGTGAATTAAACACAAATACTACTCTACTATATCTAATAAAAATCCATATTCTGCTGCCCAAATTGTGATGGTCTAAGTCAAAATCACTGTCTCTCCCAATTGTCTGGTGGCTTTGGTGCAGAATAATTAATATACTCCTTCTTTCTCAAACCAGTGAGAAAACCAGTAGGCTATACATTTCACTCTATGCATGCATCAAAACAAAGACCCAGATATTATCCTTCCTTCTTCGTGACTGTAAGCATTCCTTTCTTTTCCTTCTCTCCTACTCAGAAAGACAAAACCTCAGATAATCCCATGTTCCACAGCTAGTGCATGCCAGAAGGCACACCAGAACCCATCTGTGTAATGCTGCCCCATCACAGGAAAGGTTAATGCTTGCTTTCTGAGTGAACTAGAAGTAAAACAACCAGCCACGACCATGTTCACGCCAATTAAAGCATGTTCCATTTGCACACAGTTTCCAGAGCATGTGTGCAGTAATGCTGCCCAGCCGACTGCCTTGTTCTCGGGTCTTGTGCTTGCCCCATTCCAAGTACAGCTTTTATAGCACATACAAATAAACAGCCTGGAATCCATATTCTGCTTCTGTAGTGCTCCAGGGATGTACAGAGTACTGCCCATCTTCCTCCAAAGTCAGTGTCAGGCACAGTGCCCCTCTCCCTGACCAAACTCATCGATGAAGGCAGTCCAAGCTGCTGTCCTGACTGTGGCCTCTCCCAAGGCCACACTTACAGGACAGTGGGAAAGGAGGCCTTGCCCACCAGAGGAGGACTAGGACTTCTGCTGCAGACTGGAAAATGTTAGTGGTTACTTGAGTTGCTGTCTGTCAAGACTGGGGCATCTTACATGCTACTGACTGGGATCCAATTCAAAGAAATGCTCTCTGCCTTGCAGCTACGAGCAGATGTGGTTCTGGATCTTCACCTAACCTTCCCACACCACATACCAATAGGACATCTCTGAAACAACTACAGGACTTATCTGAGAATCCATGACAGCTTCTGCAGCAGCAAGAGAGAAACAGCATTTGCCAGTAATTGCAGCTTTATTCCCAGTCACATTAAACAACACACACCGAGGAACTGGGCGCTTGCACACCATCCATCGTGCATCAGCACTGCCACGACTGTGTGCACGCACTTGTGCAAGGGCAGCAAGGGCAGGATGCTTTGAGGGAGCCCTCAGCAGCAGGCAGGTAAACTAAGGAGAGTTCTCTCGGAGTTGCTGTCGTTAAAAATACTCGCAGTTGTCTCCTGACGAGCCAACTCGTGCTCGCCCACTCCTGGGTGTAATGCAGAGTGTCCTGGACAACTCGGAGTGTCTCCACTGGGTGTCCCCATTGGTGTGGGTTTGAACATTTAACTATATATGTATTTTCAGATTAATTTCCTGGACAGCTCATTTGATTAAGAATTTAAATAAACTCTAAATACCATAAGGAACTTGGGCTGAAAAATGAAGCATGTAACAGAAGTGTTGTGATAAGTAAGGGAATGTTTTCCTTAGTTAAAATTAGGGAAAAAAGAAAACATAGTGAATGCAAGCTCCTTGAAAGAGTTTATCGATATGTACACTAAATTACATGCTTTCAGCTCTGTGACTGAAAGGACTGGTTCAGATATTACTTTACTTTTAGAGTTGAGGAAATATAAGCAGACAAATGAAAATATGATTCTTTTTTTTAGTATCAAAATCAGATTAAAGAAACAGTACTTAGAATGTTGGATCTTGCATATTTTCCAAGTTATGTGGAAATGTGACTGATTAATTTTTTTTTAAATGATAAAAGCCTCTCAGTCACAGTTTTCAGGAATGAAACAAAGCCACAAAGAGCTTATTCTTGGGCCCTGTCTTTATACCACAACATTTTGCCCATCAAATGCTCACACAATTCTATGCTGATCGATCGCTGCGTTTCACTGTTGGTGCTGCTTCTGCTGGGAAAGCCCAGCCCGTTTA
The DNA here is from genome assembly GCF_009829145.1 of Chiroxiphia lanceolata. Classification (NCBI taxonomy): domain Eukaryota; kingdom Metazoa; phylum Chordata; class Aves; order Passeriformes; family Pipridae; genus Chiroxiphia; species Chiroxiphia lanceolata. The sequence continues at coordinate 13,522,027 of NC_045644.1, forward strand.
GAGCAGGTTTTCAAATGCAAATGTCTCTGCTGGAAACCCACCTGTTTATGTCCATGTGAACGCTGAACACTTACAAAATCTCCCTCTCCTTTGCATGCACAGGAACACCACAAAATTCACACTGACTACTCAATTAAATCACACACACAAAAAATTCTGCAAATAACATGAAGCCAAATTGAAACCTGTGAGAGTGCAAGAAATTTGGAATTACAGTCTGGAATTCAGCTTTTCACTTGTGGCATTGTCACCCATGTGGAATGTAAGATGAGCTCTTGTACAGAGACCATTGCAGCACTGAGAACAGCCTGAATTGCAGGACTTGTAGCCACAGAAACTAAGAAGTTACAGAAACAAAGGACTAGATAACCACTTTCTGTTGCCTCATGCTGGAAACAGGGACAAGCATCGTCCCATCCCACCTTTCACACTCACGTTTTCAAAACAGAACAATCAAAATATTTTCAAGTACTTAAGTTTTAAACAATGTTTTAGCTAGAAAATCTTGAAGTTTTGATAGACGATTCCTCCAAAGTAAATTTATAATGAAATTTGTGTCTTTTACAAATGTTGAATTAGAACTTAAAACTGATAAATCCTCGAAGTCATCACAGCACAGATGGATGTGGAAAAGTCTCCTGTGGCTTTTGTACCTTTCTATAATTTGCAATGGTGTCAATAGCACACTGTACAACCTGCCTTTCATTCACAACATGTACCATGTGCTAGTATTTGTGACACGGACGCAGGTGTTTTCGTAACACCAAGAGGTGGGTAGGCACAGGATACGTGCACTCACCTCAGGTATGTGAGGAGCACAAACACCCTGCAAGGAGCAACACATTTCAGGTAGATATGGCTAAAGACAGCTCCTTTTGTTCCCAAAAATGCATCCCCACATCTCCCATACCATGCAGACTGACTGGAGAAACAGCCTGCCATCTCCAAACTGATTTCCGAGATCTCTGCTTTGCACTGCTATGAACCCAGCACCTGTGGCACAGTTTCTTACTGAAGCACAACAGATGTTAAGAAAGTCCTTTTGTACTGTATTTATTAATGAGACAAAATGCATTTGCATCCAGGATCCAGGAAAAGCTGAGATGGCCTTCAGTGTTTGCTGTGAAGAATGATGGGCTTCTACTGAACAAGCACCTTCTCTACTGTTCCAAAAAGGAAACGATCGGTCTGGGAGCAGCAAATGCTCAGACTGGTGTCATTTGCTGCTGCAGGTTTCTGCTTCTTTGAACTTCTGTGTTATCTGAATCCACAGCAAAGCCAAAAAGAGATGTGACATGTCCAAGGAAATAACTGTATATAATGGAAGGAGTTTGATATATTCATGTAATAAATAGCAAGCTTCAAAGCAGCTGGTGTGTTCCCATGCTCAGGAGTAAGGTTGGAGAAGACTTCTATGAGCAGGAAAACTAGGGACACTCTTCTCTGTAGATGGACCCATCATTACCTAAGGAGGAAGGACTCTGACCAAAGTTTTTACTGCATCTGTGGCATGCACAAGAGGACCCTATCTAGGTTCACTTGTGTCTAAGGTCCAGTGTGACACATCTCCACTCTTCTCCACTGTAGGGGCAACAGTGTTTTCATTTGTCTGCTCATTTTCACAATCCTTTAAACACTAAGTCTCTCCAAGAGCTCTACCACTCTGTTACGTCTGACACTGGCCAACGGGTTCAAACACCGTTAGGGTGGCACAGTCAATCTTGGAGGCATGAGAACACCATGACTGCATAAACCTCATCTTAGATGAACACAGCAAAAACAACAGTCATCAGAAAAAGTACCAAGACATGACCAGGGAATTGTTAAATCCGTAGGACAGGTGCCAAGGCACAGAAATGATCTAGCCATCAACAGGAGAAATTAAATAGCCAGGGAACTGAAAAAAAATATGTTAAAAATTTGAATCCAAATTATTTTAGTGTATGGATAAATTGGCAAATCCTCAGGAGCAAACTAAGACTCTGATTTACTGCATACAAGCTGACTGCTGCTGAATACTTCTGTCTCATGGTAAACCTGAGGTGGCTACATGTTCCCTCTATGGAAGGAAGAGCTAAACTAAGCTACTTTATCTGCCCCAGGATAAATTCACTCCCTTCAGCAGTTACCATGAGAGCATGGGATGTGTTGTAAATAGACAGGCTTGCTCACAGTATCCTCTGGGACATTTGCACCCTTCCTGCTTGGAAGGGCCACTAACTAGTCTCGAACCCAGCAGAGCAAGGTGACCCATCCTCACAGTTTTGAAACTGGTTCTTTTTCTGCAAGTTTGTGTTTTAAACAAAAACCACTGATTTTTCTTTCCTTCTGTTGGAGAACAGTGATTCCATGAAATCCAACTGCTTCATAGGAAAACTTGATTTCATAAGAACTCAATAAGGAATTCAGTAAAATATTTAATTTCAAACTTACTATTTTATTTCATAATTTATAAAAGCAAATCTGAAGCCTCTCTCTAGCTCTACAAAAATGAAAAGTCTCTAAATTTGCCATAGACCAGCTTTTATACTATTCTATTATGCAAAAGCAGCATCTATAAGACAGTTATACTAAACCACTTTGTTCAGCTACCCATATTTTGAAGTCTTTAAAACGTCATTATTAATTTACTTTTACAGCCCATATAAAGCAGGTGAGGTTCCTTCATGCAGCAACGGTCATAATTCAGCTGCACAATCCCTCCTAACTTTACTACCCAACTGCTTTATAATGAGAACTGGGGAAATAACTCAGAAGGAACCACTGCACTATAGACTAGTAAATTTTCTTTGTCTAACTTTGCTTAGTATTTTCTCAGAGCGCATTCCTCCTCCCTCCTTTAATTTGACTAAATATAGCTGATGCCTAAAGAAATAAAACCAAGTCCTATTCTTGGCCTCAAGATGTTTTATAAACAGTGTGAGGTATGCAATCTATGCTCAAGAGGTGTTACTTAGCTCTAGACACAAACACTGACTACTTCTCACTGTATTTTCAATTTCTTTTTTAAACCTGCCAGTTGGGCACATATGGCATCCTGCTAGGAGTCCTTACTCCCTTAACTGCCACAGGGAGCAAGTTGAAAAGAATGGCAGAGGGGAGTACTGGGAGCTAACAGAGCTGCATCCAAAAGCTGGATGCATTGGGCTGAAATTGGGTCAGGGAAATCTCCAGTGAGCTGGCTACCCTGCATGCAGACCAAATGGCAAATGGGCATCTGGGAGTTAAGTATCTTCTCCTGCACTGGAAACTTAAGAAGGGATACAAAGAGCTGATGCTGTTCTACCAGCAAGGTGACAGCAAGGGCCTTTCTCCTGCCCATAAGGACATGCATGGCCTGGCATAGTCCCCAGACTGTCTGGCTCTGGGGCAGTTTGGACTGCACCACCCTGGTTCATCCAAAGGCCATAAACTTGCCCCTTCTGATATGGTCACACCATGTAATTCTTTAGATAAATTTTCAAATTAGGAGCATAGATTTGTAGCCTGACTTCCTCTGTATCTCTTCTAAGACACCTCCTCCTTCCAAATGCTAGCTAAAACTGGCAACAGAGGGGTTAAACTGCCCTGACTAATCAGTCAGATAAAACTGCCTGGACAGTGTGTTACAGGTTAGGAGGTGATACTGCATAGAGTGGGAGAAGCCCTAAGTACATTAACTGCTAAGTGTCCTTGGTTTTAGGAAAACAGCTTCTCTATTGCACTCATATCTTTCAAAAGCAAGTTTTTATGTTCCTCCTGTTTCTAGGGAAAGCCAGGCCATTATTACAAGGTCACACATAATATTCAGGGATATGTGCAAAATTACAGTTTGTCCTGTTTGTCCCCCTGAGACAGCAGGGCTACCTGGATCACCTCCTTGAGGGAGTGACGTTGCTTAGCTATGCTAGCACAACACTGGGCAATTCTCTGCTACCTTGGTCTAAAAATTAAAACCCCAATAAATTTGCATGTGGCACTGGGGATGCTGGCACGCAAACAAGATGACTACATCCCTCACACGAGCCAGACCTACATTATCTGCATCACTCAGCAGCTTGAAAACTCGCTGCTCTAAGGGGTACAAACACGCATTTTGTATTCGACCGAGAGATCTCAGCTAAACTGCAGGCAGCGAGTCACAGATGTCAGCCTGCATAACTCAGACAAATTCTGCATTTGAGGGCAAAGAAGGATTTTAACTCCATGACTTATGGGTGCAGGAATGTTAAAAAGGCCCCCAGTGATTTCCTGACCAGCATGACAGTGATGCAGCCAGACGTTTAAATTGAACGCAGCTTATCCAATACTTACAGAAACAACGTAATTTATTGCATTGCCATTACCCCATGCACAGTCTGGATAATTTATTATATAAATGTATTTTCTCCAACACATTTTTAATCTTCAGTCTGGCTTTGTTAAAATAAGTAATCTGGCAATCTGTCGCAAGTAAGATTTGATACTGTTTTTCAGTACCATTTTGCACACTGAACAGCTAAAATTAATTGTGAGAAACTAGGGGCAAACACAAGAGTCCAATGCTGAAATGTATTAACTATATTTTTCACCACAGCTACTTAATGTATTTCTAACTAGTTCAATAATGGCTATAAGCATGTATGCAAAGATGTTAGCTATAATAAATAGATACAAAAGCTAAAGATGAAAGTTGTGTTTAAAAATCTCAAAGTTATACTGTTATTGCAACTCATTAAATAGATAGAAATTTTTAAAAAACAGAATATAAAAGGAAAAGACTTTATTCAGACTCATTTGCCAGTCACGTTAAATTATGATAATTAATGCTAAATTCAGTCTGTCTGCTTAGTTTCCTAACCTAATAATTGGGATATAATCTGTGGGGCCCACTGGCAGTTAGTTTAAAATTTTGTTTTCAAGTCAAGATGAACATGTTTTAAGAATATACAAGGAATTAGCAGAATCCAAGCCATGATGTATTTGCATTACATTTAAAAAATGCTTTTCCTCTATGTTTTTCTTTTTGAGTTCAGTTTTGCTGCCCCATAGCTCCTGCCTGGGAAATAGGAACTGCCCCAGCCCTGGCACTCCAAAGAGGTGCAAATTCACACACTGCTGCTGCCTGATGCAGACATGCAGCATAGACAAGATGCCTTAGGAAGAATTAAATCCCTGGAGTACAATTAAACAATAGCTCCACTGCAGGGATTCAAATTGGGCTTTTAGAAACAAGGGACCTAGGCAAAAGGTTCTTTTAAAAAAAAATAGCAGGGTAAAACTCAGATTATCACTACTGTAAGGACTGCTTGACCTCTGAGGTTTGAAGACAGTTTCAGAACGCAGAGAAGCGTGATGCAAATTTTTTTTAAAAAAAATTGTTTAGCAGGTTGAAAATACAAAATTGGTTACTGCACAGCTCCAGGGTGTTAAATCTGGAAAATTATCAGGCCTACCAAAAAGCCCCATCAATTTATGCAAACACATAAAAACTTATTTGATCACTTAATTCTCCTGGACTGAAAACCCAATAAAGAGCCTTCCACACCTACCCAGTATGACAAGGTGATTCCTCACTTCTGTGTGCCCTGCTCAGAGCCATCACCTTACTACTGACAGTGAGATGGTGGAAAATGTGTCTCACTGTACTGCAGTTTCCACTGATGGAGTTGCAAATAATACTTTTCTTATCACAAAGTAGATCCCAGGCACCCAGATGCCTCATGTGACATTGCAGAGTGCAATATTTTAGCCAAAAAAAAAAAAGAAAGAAAGCTTCTGTACAATAACCAAATTGGTTCTGAGCCTCCTCAGTCTTCTGTTTTTCAAGACATTTCTTTCCATCCCTTACGTATCTGCATATCTGGCTTGCTCCTTCTCCCTGCCCATTGCTATGTGTGTACACAATTTCCATGACTGCAGACTCTGGGAATTTCTCACACAGCCTCCCAGGGAGTGACTCCCATGCCCAGGGCATGCTCCCACCCTCTGTGAGCAGTGGGCCTCCTGTCCTCTCCCTGACTCTGTACAGTCCTGCTCCCTCAGCCACTTCCTCCCACACTTCCTCTCCTCCCCACAACTTCATTCAGCTCCTCCACTCTGCTCCTTACAGCCTGCTCCAGTCCTTGCAGTTAGTAGAGGCAGGAGCTGGCATCCCCTCAGTATAAGCACTGCCCAAGGCAGGATGCATCTCCCACCTTGCTTTTGCAACAACAGAGTTCTCACCTATCTAACAGATTTATGTGCATGGATCCCTCCCACAGGGAGGGAAAGCTGGAGGAAGGCACGACAGCATGAAAGGACTTACCTGGCATTGCTGGGTATGGCAGAGAAAGAAAACCAACACAGATGTGAGTTGCTCCTTGTGAGCCCCACTTAAGTTTCCTCCTCCAAGCTCTTTCACCTCTATACCCCGTTACTCAGACCCATCTCTCTTGGGTGCTGCAGGGCTGGGCTGCTTTCACCTCCTCCAGTCTTCCCTTTACCTTCTCCACGCCCCATCCCTGAAACCTCAAGGGAGCAGGAGTGATGCACTTGCTAAATTCCGACAAAGACCCTTCCACTTCTGTCCAGCTGTGCTGCCACCAGCTTTCTGCATCCTTCACCTGAATAAGATGTGCTTTGCAGTTCCCCTTCAAAGGATGGTAGTTATGTCTTCAGTAGTTTCAGAAAGTGAATAGCCTGAGGATGAAGTGGAGGCCCAGGAGCAGGAAAGGATATTATACAGTAGGATGTCCTGTCAGATAAGGACTCAGCTTAAACAGGTATTTAGTGACAGTTTATTTACAGATCATGTGGTCCTAACGTGGCCAATCTGAAGAGATACTTGCCTGTCATTTAAAAACCCTATCCTGTGTTCTGAAACATGAAAGCCTGAACCTTTCCCAGCCAGATGCAACTAGAACAAAGACTTGTACCCACTGCATTTAGCAACCTTTAGGTGTCCTCAGTTAGGGAAGAGAATTGCAGCAGGTTTTCAACCTTTTTTCCTTGTCGTTGGACTCCTACATACTTGCACAGGTGCAGGGCTCTGAGAAGGGAGGATGTTTAGATGGACACACAAGCACCATAAGCCCATACAGTCACTTGTGATCTTCCCCTAGATATGTATCTATACGACATTCCTGCTGAAGAGTTTTCAAGGAGCGTGAAAGGGAACCAAAGGCAATATCTGCTTCTGAAGAACCCAAAGAACATGCAAGCAACTCCGTTTAATAGCCCTCATAACACAGACATCTGACAGAGGGACAGCTACACTGCACTAGGGTATTATTCCCTTTAGCAAAAATTACCCAAGAAAGGGCAAGAAAGGGGAGATGGTCTGTGAGAAAACATCCACAAAGTTATCACATCATAACCCCTTCAGAAAAGAGTTCTGATTACCCAGGCATTAGTTATGGGGCTTGTAATGGACAAAAGGGCAGAGGTCTTTGAGAGAGCACTGTGGCATTTTTCTCAGTGGTTGATTATTTTCCCTTAAATTTTCAGGAATTTAAAGCTTGCACAGGCCAAACTTTTGTTTTACTTTGGCAAAGCAGGAGGCTGAAGGGCAGGAAACAGAGGAACTTTGCATTCACATATACTTGCGTAAAACAGTTATGCATTGAGCTCTATCCACCACTATTACAGTAGTATAAGAGAAACACACTTAGTCCAAGAGTTGTATTTATGGTTCAAATGCAAAATGGCCAGCCTCTTTATGGTGCACCTTTTGAAATGCCATCCCAAATGTTCTGAGAAGACTCAGAACTTAAGCCCCTGATTTTAAACCAAAAAGCACAGGAGTCCACTTTTCTCAGGCTCTGGGCTGCCTGCAGCCTCTGAATATACTTTCCCAGTTTCTCTTCCCCACCAAGAACAAAATGCTTCCCCTGCTGTGCCCATTTGCTGCCTCCTGGCTTAGTAGGCTGCAGAGGATCTTTGCATCTGAGGCTTTCAGAAGACAGTCTGTAATGAGCTCCGCACACTGCCACTCTCACAGGCAGAGTGAGTTAGTCAGAAAGCACAGTTTGAGCACCACTTGCTGCACAGATCTTCAATAGAATGTGTAAGAAGGTGGATATGTAACAGTGAACCCAACTTCCAGCTCAGTCCAGTCTTCTTTACAGTTTCATCTAACATGGGCTTGGCAGCTGTCAAGGGAAAACACAGTCCTTTTCAGAAGGCTACTCAGTACATGTAACCTTCAGACTCTCCTCTGTGCATCCCAAACAATTGCACACAGGCAGTGAGAGAGGATGCTCCTGCGACTGCGGAACAATCCCTCTGTGTTGTGGCTTTCAGCTCCTCCATAGGAGGAGGCAACACTGTTCTCTGCAGAAGCTTTTAACTACTAAAGCGGCTGCTTCCGTTTCCCAGGAAAGGCCGGGTGGGACAAAGACCTCATATATAAGAGGCCAAAGGACCTCACAGCAGCAGGAGGGGGAGTTTTCTGCCTTCCCCACGCTGTTTCCTTTGTCCTGAATTCCTCCTTCAGCACAGGGGACAGAGCCTTTGTCCGAGATTGGACTGACCATGTGCAACTTCTCCCCTGCCTCCTTATCCCAGGATTAAGAGATGCTCTTCATAACAGGGCTTGCTGGTCTCCATCATGTGGATTCCTCCTCACCCTCCTGCAGCAGGGAGGCTCCAGGCAGGATGGAGAAAAGGCTTATTTCTTTAGAGAGCTCAGCTCCCCTCCCCTCTGATGCTGGGCAGAAAGCATCAGCAAGATCAGTCCTGATCCTGAACTGCAGCCCCTCCAGATGCATACCTGCTAAGGGCCAGCACCCCGGCATCCCAGGGTGTGGGGCCTGCTGACTGTCCCTCTGTCTCTTTGGCTGCTGCAGCCCTGCACAGCCCTCACACAGCTTCTTCCGGGCCTCTGTGTCAGCTTCTTTCCCCCCTCTCCCATAGCAGCTCAGGTGCAATGTGAAAGCTAAACCAACTTGTGCACTTATAAGTGTAACCATGTATCAGAGTTAAAAGTCTTGCTGCCCTGTCTATCCCTGACATTTAGGAGCAGAGCCAGGGCACATGGACTGATGCAAAACAGAGAGAGACAAGACAGATTTTCGACTCCCCCACACCCCCCTTTTTTTCTCCCTTTCTTTTTTTTTTTTTTTTTTTTAACAAACCAACTGAATGAACTGTACTGAACAGCTGAAAAACAACCAGCCAAGTTCAGTTCCCAGGCAGGAACAGGACATGAGTTGACAGAATTAAAAGGGACAGCATCAGTTGAAATCCAGCCAACTCAAACCAGGCCTAAACCTACTTTATCTAAATTGCAGTAGCAGCTACAAACAAGCCTTCTCTTTCAGGCTGCACTGAGATCCCTCACTTACTGCCTAGAAATACTATGCAATCAGTAAAGCAGTCGGGGAAGACAGCTTTCCTTCTATTTCAACAAAGTCTTTTATAAGGAACAAAGACTTTCTGTGCCTCTGCTCCTGGCACAAGGTCTCTCCACGCCTTAGTGTCAACCTATCCTTTGGGGCTGGAGAAGGTCAGAGACCTGTTTCCAGCCAAGAGCTAGAAATTGGAGAGACAACAGTGGCTTCCAAGGCAAGGCACAGGAAGTAACCCACCTGACCCATGAGTCCTGCAGGAGTGGAAAAAAGACCAAACTTCAGAAGATTAGGGAGGTGGAGAAGAAAAGGCTTTAATTTATGTTATATAGCCAGCTCACTGACAGTGTAACACATAGACTTTTCATCCTCCAAGTCAAATGAGAGTACAGATGTCCTTGGAAACTCTGGGGTTTTCAGTCATGCTTTCCTACTGCTGCACTTCTGACTGGGAGGAAGCTTGGAGGAGCCCAGCCCAGGTTCACATCACCACTGCTAACAAAGCAAAAGGCAATGTTGCACAGTAATGGTGCTGGTCCCTTCCTCTCATATTCCTGAGAGAGTGTCTTGCACTTTTTAAACCTGGCCAGAGGGCTGCAGTGGCTTTTTTATCACTGCAGAAATAGAAATTTTGTGGAGAAGAGATTTGCTGGTGTGGCAAAAGGGTCCAGCAAGTCCCAAATTAAGGCCACAGAGATGCTACTCACCAAAAGCAGCAAAAGCTAAATAACTGCCAGCTTGTGCCATCAGTGGCTGATGAAGGGACAGTGCTTGAAGGCACAAGGCAGAACTGAGCCTGGCACTAGGGTGCCTCCAGTATTGCAAAGGGGCAGCAGCCTGCCCATTCTGAACAGGAAGAGAAGTCAATATAACCAGCAAAATCTAAGGCCATGCAACTCCATTTATGCTGTCAGGAAGAACAGGGGTACACCACCCACGTGGTGGCATAACCACACTCAGCAGCATTCACAGCTGTGTTCCTGCTCTATGTCCTCAGCTAACCACCCACACCTGAAACCACTCTGACCAAAAGAGGACTCACAGAGAGGAAGGACAGGCCACCAAGTGTGTGCTAGTTCACAGCCTGGGAAGTCTCAGCCATGGCCAGGGCCACTGCAAAGTTCCTCTCTTACGACTGGCAAAAGCCTGTGCCTCAGCACCCACTAAGAAAACAGAGGTGGGTGTTTCCCTTCCTCACAAGTGAGGATAAGAGCACTGGACTATGAAAGTCCCACAGATTAGTCATACAAACTGACAAATAATATTAAACTTTGCCAGCCTGCAGAGAGGGGCTGTATTAATTTAATTTAGGGAACCCAGAAGCACCTCTGCATGCTGACCCAGGCACCAGTCTCAGTGTCACCAGCGCCAAGATCTGTCCTCTCCATCTTTTCCAACTGAAAAGCTCCCTCCACTGAAGAGCCTGGGTGTTGCAAACAGTCAATATGGGTACAGCTGGTCCTTACAGACCCCTACTAATGGTTGGCAGGACCACCTTAACGCTTAAAACAAGTGTGGGAAATTTAAAGTTTCTTGAGAGGAGGGAAAAGAAGAGCTATAATAATGAGTTCCAATGAGTTCTGCTGGACCATACCCAGTCACAGAGAAAAACCAACATGGATTAGAGAAAAAAGTTTGATACCAAAGACTAAACAATAAGAAGGCTTCTTAGGACTTGCTATGTCAGGAAAGCGGGTAAGACAGAAGCTGCCCCATTCTTCAACAGCACTCAAAGAAAAACACAAAGAAAGCCACACCACAACACTAATGTTTCTCCTCTGAGAGCTCAGGTACACAGTCAAGTCAGCATGGGTTAAAACTGCACGCACAGGTTGAGGTGGGTGTGAGACTTGGCTCTTGTGCTGCAGGAAGGGTTTCTTGCATCTGGCACTGCTCCTGTGCCAGCTGAGGGGTGCACTCACACAAGGAGAGCAGAGCTGCCACAGTAGGATGAGCCTCATCTGGCGGGACATGCAACAGGAAACCAGCATCCAGCATTGGACAGGGCAGGGCACAGCAGGGCAAGCACACAGTGCCAGCAGGCAAGTTCCAACCCTTGAGCATCCTGAGCAGTAACAGCAACAAGACAGTAAGGGTAAATCTGGTCCCAGCTTCAGTGTTTTCCCTGCACAACCCTGGGACAGTATTTCAAGAGAAGATGCATTTATGTGCTTGTGGAACGTCTGCTCTTAGAGTCATCCTTTCCACAGACAAAAACATTTTCCATGAGGTCCCCTCAGTGTTGTCTGATTGACAGCTTTGCAGACAGATGCTTCTCTCTGGATTACTTGCAGTGCTGCATAAGATTTATTTGTGATCTACAGTAGGGAGTAAAAAGGGTCAGGTCCATCTGCAACAAGCACTTTGCTGCAATGCTTTTCAAGACTATTTACAAGAGTTACATTTGGCAATTCCCTCCCTGACAAATTCAGAGCCGCCAGCCAGCTCTGGAGGAAGCCAGCAACAGGTTTGAGACCAAAGCACGAGCTTGATAGCTGCCTGTCGTGCCCAGCACATCAGCCAACCATTCTGCACACCAGCAACCGGTTTGTTTTATCAGCCAGCACATTATTTGGTACCGGTCACAGCACGTACGTCCCAGCTGGAAACGAGGGGATGTGACAAGGCTGGCTTAGGGGACGAGGGGAGGGATGGGAAGCATTGGGGAGATGGGCTCACAGGCAGCAGTATTAGGAGAAGGGGATTTGTTGCAGCAGTGCAGGACACAGAGGGGCTAGTGCACAAAGACACAAGGGACTAGGCTTGATCCGAGCTGCTGCTCACAGAACAGCTTGTTTTATGGGAAACATCTAAGAGGAATTAGGCTAAAACCCAACCAATTTCTCATGGACCACTGAATAACTATCAGATGATGAGAGCTTTTGGCCATGACAAACTTGGGTTAAATTGGAACCAGTGACTTAATGTTTCCATACCCCTTTGCAGAATAAGGGCACGCAGCCTGCACACTCGGGTGAGTCCTGTTCACCTACGGCAATTTACTGCGCTACAGTTTCAGTGTTTGCGGAGCAGAATTCACTACGCAACAGGTTCTGCTGAAATGAAACTGATGTTGATTTATACTTTGTAGAGCTAAAAAATGCAGTTAATCCCCCCCCTTGTTTTTAATCTAAAATCCTGGAATACTACGGAGGAGCCAGGGCCAGCTCTACACTGGAAACGGGTCAATATTACAAACAGATGATAGAAAAAATATATATATTTTACAGAGCCATAGCAACCAGAAGAGAATAATAAATCAGCCTGGGGTTGGGGAAAAAAAAAGATAAAGGCACAGTCAGGGAAAAATATATATGAATTACTGGGAGATTTTATTTGGCTTTAGTCATCCTACTGGGAAGAAATAAACACCGTTTTACAAACAAGCTAGACAAGCTTCATTTGTATTCAAGGAAGCAAGAAGTTTGTTTTGGGCTTGGAGTTTGGTTGTTTTGGTTTTTTTTTCCTTTTTACACACAGAAATTGGCCTGTGTCAAGAATATTTGAAAATATGTTTGCAAAGAAAGAGTCACTGAGGCTATTACACTGAAGCTTTCTGGACTCCAGAAGATCTGAAGATGAGGCCTAGTGGTTACGGCAGGGCAGCAGGTGTCAAGTTATCTGCTGGCTTAATGGCTGCATGTCTGTGACCCCAGTCAAATCACTTAATCCCACTGAGCCCCATTTTCAGAGTAAAAGTTATAGTGCCTGTCAAACATGAAGTGCCTCTGTGGCTCAGACTAAACTGACTTAAATCAGATGAAAACTGCTGAATAAGAAGAGCACATCTATACCTGCAGTCCTTACAACTTCTGAATTGACCCTTGTTTAAAAAAGAAGGGGGAAACTGCAGCATACAGAGATAGCATAACAGCCCCAAACTGATGCACTGGGACATCAAGCACCTGGGCAGGAACAGTGTGTGTGTGTGTGTTTGAGTGTGTGTGGTCCCTCAAACTGGACACAAGCTGTCATAAAATAATTTCTACCTAAAGAAAGTATGACATGTCAGAAATTACTGAGGAAAGCTAGATGTACCCCATTTGGGGCTTTCTTTTGAGCCTGGTGGCCAGCTGTGCTGCCTCAAGGCACTTGCAGGCGTCAGAACCATCCTCCTTTCCAGTTTTGGGAAATTGGCCCACAGACTTGAATCGTGACAGAGGACAGAAGCTCACGGATACTAAGTCCCTACAGGTTTCACAGAAATAACTAAAGAATAAGAGAATATATTTCATTGCTTATACTCTGAAAAGGGAAATCCTCACCATGACAGTGCAGAAGTGTCTGCAGGGAAAAAAACCCCACATAACAAACCAGCTACAGTTAGTTTGGTCATTGTTTTGACCTGTTGTTATCAACATGTATAACTCACTATGTACCTACTAGAATTGGTTGTCCAATCCACTTTTCAAAAGTAATAAGTTTTCTAAGGAATAATTAATGTAATTGTCTCCTGAAGTAATCAGCTGAAATCTACCTTAAATTGCCACTGTTGAACTTAACATCTTGCATGCTTACTTTCTTTGCCTGTACATTTGGTTACTACTGTTTTGCAATCCCCAAGACACAAACAGCTTCCTACTACTGATTAGTCAAAGATTAAATACTAAAATTCAACTTTTAAATTAGTTGAGACATCAAACTCACATTTAAATATCTTTCAGTGCACTAGTAATCAGGAGACTATGAAAAAAGATAAATTATATATTTATGGAAACACAGAAAATTATATTTAGAAGACCTAGTCATTCAAGACATAATTATAATGTAAAGGAGACTTAAGAAGTCTCCCACTTTGCCCTCACCTAAAGGAAGGATCAGCTCTTCCTGACAAATATCCACGAAGAATAGTCTGACTTGTTCTCAAAGGTATGCAGCAGTAAGGAATCTGCAACTATTCAGTGCTTCACTGCACTTGCCATTTGAAAGTTTTCCTAATGACAAACCTTAAGCCTATTTTACAGAATTTTTCGTATTGATAAGTCTCTCCTATCCCCAGTAGGGGATTACTTTATTTATTACTTTGCTCCTTACAGCAACCTTTTGCATGTTTGAAGACTGTTCTCTCATCTTCTTTCCATCTTCTCTTCCCTAGACTAAACAAACATAATTCTTTTGATCATTCCTCCACAGGTCATATTTTCTAGACCTCTGGATCATTCTTACTGGTCTCCTCCAGGCTCTCTCCAATTGGGATGCATTTGACTTGAAGCCTTTCACCTAAAATGAGATACAGTGCTCTCTCTTTCTCTTGCAGTGCCATCTATCATATGCCATACACAGAACATTTCTATTTGTACATCAGAATAATTTCACTTCTATCTCTCAGCGTGAAGAGGATGTTGGTTTAGGTATAGCTTATTGGTGATAGTAACTCCAAATAGTTTCCCTCTCCTTTCAGATCTGCTGCCTTTCCCCAGCTGATTTCACTGGATTACTTCTGTCAGGACAGGACCTCACACCTGTTGCACCTCCCTGCCCTTACTGCACATTGATACTTCAGACTGTTTCTGTAAGTTGTTGGAATTCAGGCTGTTCTGAATTCCAGCCCTCTGTGCCATAGTGCTTTGCTGTGTCTGCAGATTTCATCAGGACACTCTGTATTTCATCATCCTGGTCAATACCAAACTGCATGAGCTCTACAAGAGATTTTAGAGGAATCCAAACTCTACACAGCTTTTGTGGTTGGTGACTACACATTGCCAGTTACTCAGTCTAAATATCCAACCAATATTGTATCCATCTCCTTTACCTTTTATCAAGATCACATTTCCTCAGCTCACTCACATACTTGTTAGAAAGGACAATTAAAAAAAAATCTCACTACTAACAAGGTAACCAACATTCACTGCTTCCCATGGTGCCTGGTACTTTGTCACAATTAATTTGTTCTGATTTAATCTTGATAAATCCATGCTGGAACAACCTTTTTTTTTTTTTTCTTTTGCATTTTGGGGGTTTGTTTTTGTTTGTTTGGGGTTTTTTTCCAGTATATTGCTCTCAGGGCACATATCAGTCAGGTCCTTGAAAACAATCTAAATTTACCTTACAAAAAAAGTGTAGATTTTAATTTCAGAAAAACACAAACCATAGTCTCTCTATAGTGAGCAAGTATTGTAATACTGCAGTACCTAAAGAGTTAAGCTCTGGATAAGCTTTCTTTAGGCAAAGCGTTTCTTCTTTTTCATTTGAATTGAAGTATAGATTTGTTCTACCATGAGATATTTCGAGTATAGCCACGAACCATGACAAACTAAGGTCATTGAATTGTGCAGTTTCATTTTCAAGGTTTGAGGGTTCGGAGTTTTTTTAAAACTAAAAATAACAGAGTTGGAATTTGTGGTCATGGTCAAACAGTGATAAAATTAAGAACAGATAAAGCCACAAATAAAACTTTTTGAGACTTTCAAGCTTAGTTTTGTTGAAGGAGGGTAAGTAGTGCCCTTTAATCAAAAGCACAAAGCATCAAGTGCTTGTTACAGTGAACAGAGAAGCCAAGGCTCAAAGAGGTTTGAAATTCAATGCAAAAGACTGCTTTTCTAAAGCACAGCCACAGTGCAGGAGAGAGAGAAACAAAGGAATGCAACATTCATTTGCCTAGAAGTGTTTGTTACAAAAATACACCTCTTACAATGAGATATACTTTGCAACTGCAATACACAGGAATAATATTTAGGACAGCAGTAGCTGCTAGATGAGTATTCAACTCGATCGTCACCACCTGAAAATGCTCAGGCTCAGCAGGAGTATAACTATACCTTACTCTCCCCCAGCTTCAACTGGACTCAGCAAAGCACCTCTATGATAACTAAAAAGTTGGCTTTTATCAAGAGATAAGAATTTAGCTCTTAGCATAGCTTTCAGAGTAAACAATCTTTTGACATGCGAAAGTGCTTGGAGCCTATCCAAAAAGTTTCTGCCGGTGTTATTCTTTTTCTTACATCTTGTTCAGGGTGGATTCATAAGCATTAGTTGTTTCAGTTCATCAAATGTTTTTAAGGCTACTTTGGAGTATTAAAGAGACTCCACAGATATTTTTTTTCAGCAACCAAAGAGGACAACGTTAAGGTACATACACCAGAGTCAAACAACTCTTGTCACTGTTTGACAAATGCTTAAAGTGGTACAGTCAGAAAGAACTTGAGCAAAAAGAAACCTTTCATCATGTAAAACAATGCTGTCGTGCCACAGCCTGCCTAGTGCCCAACGGGCTTCAGAAGAGCCAACCTTTCAAATACTTCAGAGTTTTAAAGTTTTGACATCTAAGCAGAGAAGTCCTGTAAAAAAAAAAAAACAAAGAAAAAAGATGACGGTAGAAGCTCACTTGGCTTTTCAGAGTGAAAATGTCAAATTAGGGGAAATCCTATTAGGCCAAAAAAACCAAACCAGTAGCACTGCTGAGGAATAGGTGCCTGGTTACCCAGGAGTGATGCAAGGGAGAACATGGGAACTGCTCTGGAGATTGCCAGCCTCAGAGGTGACAGCTTGTGGAGGTAAAGCAAAACAAAGTGGGACACAATACATGTAGCAGAAGGATTCGGGACTCTGAAGAGCAATGGAGTGAGAATGCTTTGACTAAATTAAAGCTTACTGCACCTAGCTGTGGTCAACTGGTATGGCCCTGAGAGATCAAGAAGAAACACAATAGAGTATGCCCTATTACAAGTCTTAGTTTTAAATGCACCATCTTGTCAGGATTAAGCTTGATGTCTTTAGAAGATTTGAGTCTGAGAAGGTTCTTATTCAAAAGAGACATATGATATCCAATTTGTACTGAAATAAAACTAGAGCTTGTTCACTTGTTACAACAGCACACAGATTCCCTTTTTACAAGGCAAGGAATGGTTGGTAACTCTTGGTGATAGCACAAAGCTGCTTGCTTAAGGGCATAAAGCACTATGGAAAAAAACCCCCCAAAACTCCCACACTTCTGTAATATTTTAAGAAGCCTCTGCAGGTCTCTTGTCCAGCCTGCCTATTTGAAGTGGAGCCATCACCAATGCTAGATCAGGGCCAACTTGGCTTTTTTGAACCAAGTTCTGAACATTTTCGGAAACAGAGATCCAGCATCTCTCTTATAAACCATTCCCTGTCCTTTGCAACCCTCCTTGTGCACAAATTTTCCCTGAAGCCCTTCCAGGGCCTCCCACACTGCAATTCAGAGCTGTAGTCCCTTGATATATTATCTAGGGCTTGACCCCACAATCTTGTAACTACTCTCCCAACAGCTGTAGGCTCTGATTAGATCACCCTGGCCTTCTCTTCCCAGGCTAAACTGACTCTGCTCCCTCCAGCTCTCCTCATAGCTTATGTGCCCTAGGACCCTGACCACCTTGGACTACCTCCAGTTTTTCAGTATCTCTTAAAGTTGAAGGCCCAAACCAGAATACAGTATTTTAAGTGAGACCTCCCCAGTGCAATGTCAAGGAGTTAATAACTTCCCTTAATCTGTTGCTCATGCTCTTCCTAAGGTAACCCAGTATGTGGTTTGCCCATTGTCCAATGAGTGTAGTGTTGGCTCATACCCCATTTCATAGTAAAAGAAAAAAGTCAATTTATGATTCATACACTGTTGTTTTTCATAATGCAAATTGAGAGCTAAACACCCAGAGGCTAGAATCCGTTAGCGTGTATTGGAGCAGTGCCTTTAAAGAGTCATGGTGGATAGAAAGTCAAAACCAGCATGGATAAGCAGTGGATAACGCTGGAGGGCCCGAGAAGTTCACGCCAGATTGATATGTATGGGCACAACCACTCTTTTCAGTCTAAAAACAGTTCTTTGGCTTTGAGGTCAAAAAGGTGGGACTGCATTAGTGCAGGAACCAAACAAGGGAAGTCTCTGCCCCAAGTGCCAGTTTAGTCACCAAGATGTTTGCCCTAAAGTACCTTACCAAATCCTGTTTCACTCTGCAGACCTTCTCTCACCCATGAAAAGACAGAGACAAACAAGCAACTGCTATAGAGAGGCTGCTTAGTGGGTGAATAGAAGGCAGGAAACTACTCTATCAAAGAGACAGTTATGAGAACCTACCATGGACCAGAAAATTTAAAAGCCTCCAAAAGGGACCGTAATGTAAGGTAAGTTAACATGAAACATGTATGTTATTTTATATCTAAGAGGGAGACTTTAGACACAGATGTTTTCTTTGGACTCTGCAATCATTGCACAGAAAATGGGGGTATGAATTCATTGCTGCATGGTCAGTATCAAAGAGCTGTTGTACAGTACAGTTTAGGCAGGAATGGGAATCTCAAACAATGGCAAAAATAATGACAGTCACATGGATTCAGATGCTTAACAGTAGCAAAAATCAAGACAGAAAGGTGAGCCAAATTTTGGATGGCAAATGGGGAAGATAGCTACACAGCAAAGGTTACAAAAAGACAAGCAATTGTCTGTGCTGGCACTGGTCTACGTCAGTCAATATTTAGAAAAATACCCCACAAGAGTTGCCACTGTCTCAGAGATTTGTCACAGATGTTAGCTGAGCAATCCAGACCTTTTCCCTTCGAGTAGCCAGCTGACTGAAAACCAGTGACAGAATCAGAAGTTACCGAGCAATTTATTAACTAGTAGAGCAGGTACCAAATGTTAGAAATTCAATAATCACTGATTTAGAAGGTACTTTACCTGCAAAGGACCTCAAACTAGGTTAAAAAATGTTCTTCAAATATTTTCATTCAGATCTTGTGATGCTGCAAAGTGCCTTTTAAGTACATTAGGAACTTAGCCATTCCACAAGTCTCCATGTGCTAACACTGAAACTTGTATTCAGTCTACTGATATAAATGAAACCCTGAAAGAACAGTGCAAGAGGGTTGTTTGTAGGTACCTTGGTTCCCAGTTTTCTGGCAAGTCTCTATCTGCATTAATGATTCACAATTGTTAATTCCTTGGCCCTCCCAGCCTTAGCATCCCTTAGGACTTTCACATTTTCACATCTCAAGAGCTCTGTGTTTACACACATTGCTACTCCTCAACTGCAGGAACCACTGGAAGAGATTTGGTTGTGAAGGAGCTGCAACGTTTTTGGAAGTTATAACCCTTCTGCTGAGAAGTGAGACTTTATCAGATGGCTGCCCCTGAGCCATTCAGGATAAGCGAATGTGCTTTTCCTGCTGAGAGAAGATGAATCCAACTATGCAGGAAAGAAACAAAGAGTCACTGGGCAGAATTCCTATAGTTACTGGCTGTTCTGTACCTTCAGCTTTTCAGTACTTGGGACTTGCAGTTACCTGAACAGCAGTGCGTTCTGTCCCAGCAAGCTGGGCTGATGGAAGGAACACATTCTTTTGGGTTCCCACACAAAGACAATTCTTAAGATTTGATTGGGTGCCGATGAGAAAAGCGTCACACGGTGTAACAGATGTGCCCCTTCAGAACCAGAGTAGGAAAAAGCGAGGCCGTGTATCGAACCCTGTGGTACCTGACTGGAAGACGTATCTGGCCAAGCCCTGCATCAGCTCTGCTGGCCACGTGGGCGGCGCCGACTCCCCTGTTTCTCTCTTCAGTCGAAATGTCAGCTCAAATCCGAACCCACTTGGTCCATCTGTTCCTGTAAACCTGGAGGGAATGAAAAAAAAAAGTCACAACATACTTCTTGTAACCAGAGCAGGCTTTAAGCTTAGGACCGTGGAAAAAGGATGAGTGTTCTCCTCATAGAAAAGATAAATTTAGAACTTCTTTTTCAGCCTACTTTGGCTCAAATGGCATAACATGGTTACATTAGCTGAGGCAATACAATTTCAAAGATAACTATCAGAGTAGTGTTTTCAGTTAGAATAATGCAGTCTTGGAACCATGACTTCTTTCCTGGGACTGGTGGGATTTTCAGCAACCTGAATTTGTTTCTGAAACATCATTGTAAGTTTTGCACTGATAGCTAAATGGGAACACCGAAGAAAGTGCATAACAGAAAATAATGCTATTCCACCCTTGTGAATTCAAATTTCTATGCATTGAGAAGTGGGATGCAACTGAAGTACTGGGTAGAAGGTTTCTGGGTTGAAACAGCTGAACATTCTGATGAACAACACATAATTTCTATGTTGCAGATGGTCAGCAGGGGAGGGAGAAACAAGGAGATGCAGGCAGAAGGTTAATAACCTCTCCCACAACTCACTAATTCCTAAATCCCCAGCAGCTAAAAATGCCACATTTGCCTGTGGAAAATAAGAAACCTCATGGAGGAACATATATACTTGCAAACTTGAAAGCAAGTTGGGAACATTTATGTGATTCCTACCACTGTCATTTCATCCCTCGCTCATTTGCTGTAACTGTTCCACAAAGGCAAAGGAAAGATGGAAGGATTTACACTGAGCATAAAGACACCTTACAGAAGCTTTCATAAACTAGTATCATTCTGCAAGTTCAAATCTCCAACACCTGCAGCCATTGGCAAATTCTCTGGAGAAAGTTTGCAAATGTCTCTGATGCTTGTACCTTGCTGGCACATATGAAAGATACGATGCATAAAGGTTTAATAACACTGTACTACTTCTAAAAGCAGACAAACAGAGCAGTCTGGAAAGTAACAAAAGCACTTTCCATTTGAAAAACACAGCTCACCAGCAGTGTAGTGACCAGCTGCAAGTGTTGGAAGGACTGTTCCAGCAATACGGGTTTGAAGCAGAAATGATTTATAATGACAAGGACGAGTCTTAAAACTGATCAGACTTAAGCATTGATGCAAATCCACCATGCAAAGTAACTCTGAGGATTCTCCAAGGAAAGTGTGATTGTAGTTGACTATCAAATGTTGTAATAAAAGTAGCTGAGAAACAAACCCTAGGACAGAACTAGACTATGGGACAGCCCAAAATGATAACAACAGTAATTACAACTACAATGCATCTCAGATGATCTGAGATAGAGCATATGCAGGAAGGAAACCTCAAAATTAGTATTTTTTATCTGCATGTGGCCCCAGGTACAAAACCTGAAAGCTGCAACACAGCATTAAGTTTCTGTGTTAAGAGATCTGAATATTCCACATAGTTTGCTTTATGCTGAACCCTCCTATTTTGAGTGAAAGCTTCTTTTTTTTTAAAATGCTAAGGAAAAAAAATTTGGAAAAAAAAATCTGTGATTGAAAACAATGAAGTATTGAAAGTCATTCTGACATCTGCAATAGAGGAGTAAACAATATAGCAAATATTAGTATAACAATATACAAGCATGCCCATTTTTATTTCTCTCAACATTATCCTCAACAAAGAATTTGAGAATTAATACTACAGAAGCAAATTCTCTATGAACAGGGCAGAAAACCCATTTCAGAATGCTCAGCTGGTACATATAAAACCTCTTTTAGGAAAGAAATACACCTTTAAGCAACAATCATTACATTTGGTTCTCAAACAAAGCGAGAGATTATCGAGTAACCAGCCATCCAGGAATCTGGATGTGCAGTGAATCCTGTGTCCTGCAATCATGGAGGTCTACCAAACAGACTGAAACAGTACAGTGACAGCCTCACCAATGCAAAGTTGTACTTTGTACATCCAAGCACCCCTCTAGTATTTTATTAGTTTCACATATCAGCTAGCAAAGGAAAAATACAAATATTTCTTAAAGGGAGAAACAAAAATGCTTCAAAGTGGATAATTTTCAAGGATTGATTCCAGGAAAAACCAGAAACTGAAACACATTATGAATGGGTCAATTTTAAGAAAGATCAAAGTCAACAAAAAGCCTTCAAGCGGATCTTTCACAGTTAAATTTTTTGGAAAGTAAGATGGCTCCCTATTGAATTTCCTCCTTTCAAGGCATGTTCTGAAACGACACAGCTTTACTTCTAATATGCAATGAGCTAGAGTTTAGTGGGCTTTTTTTTTAACTTCTTGGATCTCTGCTTCTCAAAAGTAACTGTTTAAAGGAAGACCACGCATGCTCTGTATTGATCCCTATGAAAGTTACTGATTAACAGAAGTGTTCAGGTGAGTATCCATCAAAGCAAAATTTAGGAGAACATTGCTGCTCAGCAACATACCAGTAGTCACAAAGCAGTAAAACTGACAGGCAACATTACTTACATTGATTTGTTCATATAGTAGTGAAAGTCTCTAAAACAGAGAACTACTAAATAGAATAAAAGATAAGGAAACAAGCACTAAGTTACTTCTCTTCTAAGATTTAGAAAAATTCCTGAAGAATCCGTATGTATCTTCCAAAGAAAACTCAGAATATACAGCAGCATCAGCATACAATGCTTATAATTTTCAAATTCTTAAATTACCGGTTAAATATTAGAAAAATCCTATTTGCAAATAAGATTTAAAGATTAGATTTAAAATGTTTCTGAATAGTTAATGGTCACAGTTTGCTGAAAATACACAGCTTTGTTACAGGGAAAATTTAAATGCATGCAATTCACTTGCTCTGTGCAGCTGTTCTGAAGTAACAGTCTATAAAGTAAAAGTCTTTGATCTGTTTAATTTTAGGTTAGTAACCTGGTTTTGAGGAAATTGTGACACATGGCTTTAAAAACCTGTGATTATTTTGGTAACTTTTTGTGTCTAATTTAGACGAGTCTTTCACAGGAAGAAATATTAATATTCAGAATGTAATTAGGACAGTAATTTTCAGCTAGTATTTTTTCCAAAGCTTTTGCTCTTATCCTCCAAAAAGGTCTTGTAATTGACAGTAAATTGAATGTAGTTGCAACAGCTGCCATGACATTTCTGTCACTGAACAATGGACCACAATCCAGGATCAGAGCTCCTGGCCGAGGTTAGGAGGATGCACCTGAGAATGGAGGCAGACACGAGCTTCAGGAGCTACACAAACCTGGTAACCTTGCCACATGCTTCTGACCCTTGGTCTAATGAAAATCACCAAGAAGTATCCAGTAGCCAAGTTATGCAGCTTGGCTTCTCTTATGGAAGTCCTTTTCACTCGGATGCAAGTGCTTACACCAACCCTAACTCCAAAATTTGCCAGCGTAAGGATGCATCAGTCTCCTAGTGGAGAGGCAAGTAGTAGGCACAGCCATCAAATGCATGGGAAATGATTTTGCCCAGTTAGAAGCCCAAGATCTCCAGGTACATGTGCCAATGGAAGACAGAGCAAATGGCTTATTATCCTTCACAAGGATAAAGAGGCTCCTCCCTCATATTCCATGTGGAAACACTGGAATCTCATGGCAGCCTCCTCCTTGCAGAGTATGTCTCGACTGCTTGAGAATTATCTTAGGAGGATGACAAGGAACTGGATGAAAAAAGGACCACAACTTGCAGGCTTGTATGTGTTCAAACTCATGCTTCTTCCCACAAGTTCCAAATTTCCCTCAAACTTCCAGAAAACTTCTAGAGAAGTCAACCACCTTCAGCCAGCCACAGTGAAAGAACAAGCTAAAAAAACCAAACAAGAATTCCAGAAGAGAAAGACCAAACAAGCCTCATTTCCACAAAAAACTGAGTAGAGAGGTGAGGATAACCCATAGATGGAAGAAGTCCTGCTAAAGCACATGGAAGCTGTTACCTCTTCCTCCACTGACCTTCCCAAGTTCACTGCTACCTGTACCTGTTCTAACTTGCTCCCTTCCACAGCCAGCAAAGTATCCACAGCAGGTCAGTCTGACCCCAACTCCTGTGTCAGCTGCAGAGGCAACACACTTTGATTACACACTTTGTGATGTACAGCAGCAAGATTCTGGCATTATTTTGGGTTGGTTTCTCTGCAAGCTAGGGAGAGGAGGGTGGGATTTTTTGGTCACAGTTAGGTTGGTTGGGTTTTTTTGTTTTGGTGGGGTGGTGGTTTTCTTTGTTTGTTTTTGTGGTTTTGTTTGTTTTTTTTTAATCTGAAGGTAACTGATTCAGACTACAGCCAATTAAGAACAAAGGCTTTGGAGCTCAGTTCAGCATCTCCACACTGAAATGCTTTGCAGGTCATTTCTTCAGCAAAACTATTACAGTGTAGCAGTCCAAAAGCACCTCAGTTTTACAGCAAGATGATGATCTGAGTGTGTGCAGGAAGGAAACCTCAAAATTAGTACTTTGTATCTGTGCGTGGCCCCAGCTTCACAAGCTGAAACACAGCATTAACTTTCTGTACTAACAGATCTGAGTATTTCAAATAGTTTTATGTCTTGGTTCTGGTGAACCCTGCAGTTTTGAGTGAAAGTTTCTTGTAAACACTTCTAAAATGCTAAGAAGGAAAAAAAATAAATCCATATATTGCCCCAAGACTAAAGATGCTAACTATAAAGAGTCAGCATGGGTCATATTGCGCCCACCACTGCTTTGCCCCCTCCAACACAAGGACACATCACCTTTATAGGCAACCCAATTGCAAAGCAACCAGCTAAGTTTTCACAAAAATAAACACTGATGGAGAAATTCTTGGCTTGCTGCATGGCCACTGGCACATATCAGATAGTTTTATATTATGACTACAGCGGTAATGGAAGGCTCTGGTATCTGCCAAGTCAAATCCAACCCTATATTTAATATTAAAACCTTATTTTGTCGCATGAACAAAAATAAACCTTTTGAAAGCCAAGGTCATATATTACATGCCATTCTTTGGGTTAAAACTCCCTTTATCTGTTCAGCGAATCAGCTCAGCAGAACAAACCACGCTGCAACACTGTTCATATGCCGGAGGAGTCTGGCTTGTTCCTTTAATGAGGTAAGAGTTTCACTGATCATGATATTTAGTTCCAGCAAAAGAATCCAAAGAAATAGAGGCCCCTTTATTTACAGAGCCGTGCAGCCGGGCCCCCCAAGCCCCCCGCCACCCTGTGCTCTGCCAGGCCTCTCCTGAAGCCACACACAGAGAACTGAAAAGCTGCTCCCCTCTGCAGCAGAGTACCCAGGGCGTTTTTCACATCAAATAACCCAGCTTAAGAGGATCAAAAGCCAAAGTAGCCCTTTGCTTTAAAAGCAGCTCTGAAAACCAGAGGCTTTTCAGTTTAAATCAAAGCTATTTGCCAAAGCATTTTCATTCTCACTTCTGCAAGGAAGGAGAGAAGGTTTGCCTCACTGCAGTGCAAATGGTTGTATTTCTGCAATTCTGTTTTTGAAAGCTACACAGCTCTGGACAAGGAACAGAGTGTACTAGATGTTTATTTTTTGAGAGTTTAAGAGTACGTGTATATAAATATGTTAGGTGAACCCATCCTGAAAATGGGAGTTTAGGTAGGGAAATGCTGGCCCTTCACTGTGATTATTTCAGCCAGGGAACAACAAAAAAGCCCTTTCAGGGTGTTTGGGGATGGTTAGGACTGCACTTTAGAAGTCTTAGCTGCACTCCCAGCGGCTCCAGGGAGATAAGCCAGGTCTCTTCTGGGAAGTGAGGGGAGGCTCACAGTACTCTGGATTGACTTGTCCCAGCTTCAGTTTTCAGCTCCATCACCACTACTTTCATGAAGCCATTTAAGATGCCTTTTGCTTCAACTCCCTAATTGCATGTCCCTACATCTTCTACAGAGACAAAGCTCTGCTGCTGTTGAGCTGCTCCAATACCATTTTGAAGGCTGCAGAAATACAGTATCACTACATTCCTAAGCCTGATATCAGGAAGAGCTGCTGTTATTTCCATCAAGTAAGCAGTTTTAATTCTACCCCCAATACACATCCCACCCCCCAAAAAAACCCCAACACAGTAATTGCCAATCCACAGCTTTCAGTACTCCAGACCAGCCTATTAGGACCTTTTAGAAGTTTGAGACATTGGTCAAACCAAGCTGAGGGGCAGTATCCACCACTCTGCTTGACAACACTAAAGCACTTCAGAGCCCAGCCCTCAACAGTGTAAGACTGCAGAGCCAGTACCCATCCCAGATTTTTCTATTAGCTAGCAAAGAGACTACTATTAGCAACACAGAGGACTGGCATAACAAAAAGCATCAGGATACCCACTGACTGACTTCACAGGTCCTCACTGAGAGAAATCAAGAGAATCACTTCCCTTTCACTGCCCACATCTGCTAAATAAACAAGCAACACAAAGGGTGACCTCCTCTTTAAAACCCAAGAAGAAGCCTCCAGCAGGCTGTTACAGCCACTGAGCCAAACACTTTAGTTTTTCCATCTCATAGGAAGGACATCAGAAAAGAGCTGTTGTGCCCCGAACAAGATTATGCACAGTCGGTCTTCAGAATTCAAGCTCCAGGTGCATTACACAATATCTACCCACTATAAGCTAATGACTCTCAGATTCCAGAGCTTCAGAGGGAAAAAAAAATAGGGGGGACTCTACCTAGCGCTTCCAGCATCTTGCCTAACAGGAAACAGTTGTTTTTAGTGCAGCTGTCAAACAGTATAAAACTCTCATCTGAGAACCCCGATGGCAAGCTGGGAGGTTCCTGTGAAGCAATTTCATAAGAAAACAGTCACAGCAGCCCCCTTACATAAAAGATTTAAAAAGTATCCAGAAAAGTTATTTCAATCAAAACCTACCTGCTTACTCACATATTCTCCTGGATTGTTTCCTGGCATTTAAAAAAGCATCACTTCACATAAAGACATTTGAGAGAAGCAGGGGTGGTTATCTGGATGTCAGATGGTTATCTCTTCACAGTGCTCAACAGGAAATTCCATGAGCTCTTGCCACCTCAAACTTGCGCACACCACATCTTACTGGGCTCCTTTCTAGCTTGATTTAAGAAAAATCAAGGATAAGCAGGGCAAATACAACCATAATAGGAACCCATGTTCAAAGACTTCTCTTCATATAAAATCAAGGTTAGAAAGCAAGTGACATAGTGCTCAGAGATGTCAGTCCATGGCAGCTGCTGCTTAGAGCTTTCTCTTGGAGTACATCATATCAAATGTGTAAGCCATCAACCAAATGGAAAACTCTTCTAGAAACAGCAAGTTAAATTGTTTTTAGAGATTTATTCCAACATCTAAATCCAAACATATGCAGAGGCACTCACTCTGCAGTTATTTGGTGATGGGTTTCTCAGCTTTCTGAAATGCTCATCTAGGATCCACTTAGAAAGCTTACATTGAGACTGATCTGAGTAAAATTTGTGAATTGATTTGTGCTGGCCAGTATGAAAATACTGTGATTCACTGTGATTCACTGACCTACCATTCAGAGAGTAAAGGGCTATTACAAGGCAGAGGGGAAGAGGAGACAAGTTACAGTTTCACTCACATATACACAACACAGATTTCAAAGATTTTACTATTCAGCTTCTTCAAAACTCATCTGGTGACAATCTCGTCCCTGAAGCCTGCAGACTCACAGTTTAGATTTTGTTTTTACAAAATCATTTCTGTAAATAACAAGTGTTGACATGACAGATAAATTGATTTTTCCTCTAAACCTTCATACTACAGAGTCAAGTCAACCTTATTCCTAACGCTGTAGACATAACTGTCTTATGTAACGTCACTAGATAGTGATCAAACTCTGGAATAGGATCCAGGGATGCAATCCAGGGAAGTCAGCCCTCTGAGAAAGCATCAGTTGGAAACTTTCAGAGGTCCCTTCCAACCCAAGTGATCCTATGAAGCATCACAGCCAAGAACACAGGGATGAACTTTTACTACTGGTACCCTGTATCCAGAACTGAGCTGGCAGGACCCACAGCTGGTAATTCTCAAACACTTAAGTTAAACTCGTTTTGAGAGCAGTGGTTACTGTATTCAGCTTCTGCCCAGCTACATGGGAAACAGCTCCTGAACTATACTATCTTCAGCCTAGGATGTTAAAGTAAACCACCATCAGTTTTCTGGACACTTTAATGTGTTGGGCTGCAAGTTAAGGCAATTTAGGGTTTGCTTCTCTGAGGTTGATGCTTGCTGTCCCTGTCATGAAAGTAGTAGCATTTGGAAGGAGGACAGGATCATGTTTAGCTGCTGGAGGTTAATTCCTTTGAGCTCTAGAGGCTTGGAAGCATTATTGCCTCACTCTGGAGAGTGCCAACACACAGTCACACACATAGGGATAGTGCAGGTAGACCAAGGAGAAAAGGCTGCAAAGGCCCTATTGGTGCCAAAAGGATCAATCTGCTTCATTACTAAGTCAGGAAACTTCAGATGACTCTTAAAGTGCTAAAACAGCAACCATGCAAGTTAAGTCTGAATCTCTTGTCTGCTACAAAGTTCTCATCCTCCTCAACAAGCTACTCAGGAATTTGATTTTCAGATGTAAATAATGATACTTCCTTGCTTCAAAGAGCAATATGACACACTCACCATATAGGAAATGCTTATATACTCCATTTATCAGGGTCACAAAAACTGGGAAATTAACTCCACATTCTGCACAGCATGGACAAATGAACAAGGGAAATGACTAAAACAACAAAATATGAAACAGGAGGTTGCATGGGATGTGTCACTCCCCACTCCAGCAAAAGATGTTCACATGAGGGCAGTTTACATTTTATTTTCTTGATTTTATGGTGCATGGATGAGCTGTACCAGTAGGTGATGGTTTACTCTCCCATTACAGTCATAGCTAAACTGAGAAGATCAAACCATTTCGCCCTCATGATTACCAAAATAACTTATTAAAAATAAATAAATCTATGTCAAATTAAGTAACTAGAGTACTGATGATGTGTTTCAGCTCAAGGGCTCACACATTTCTCCAGAGAGCCACCAATATGGCTTCCCACCTCATGGCCAGTAGAACCAGTCCCAGCCCAGCCCAGGTGTCCCTGAGAGCAGTTTCTAAACCACCACAACCAGCACCACAAGTGAGGCTGTGCTTCTTGGCAAAGAAAGTGCAAACGGTCTCACTGCAATGGTCTGGGGAAGTTCTGGTAGAGCTGCATCATCTTAACGCCCACTGAAAGGATCTGGAAAGAAAAGGTTAGGAGTACAATAAGGATTTACTATTGCATTCACAGAACAAGGGTCAGGGCACCAGTGAAATACAAAACTTATCAAGATCTGTACTTTAACATTTTACTTAAGCTCTCTATGCTGCACCTCAGAACTACTCATCCTTCATTTCTACATGGTCCAGCAGAACAGTGCTCACATTTGGCCTGAGCTGAAGGTGATTCTGCAAACAAAACTCACAGTCACTGCACGACACAGTGCACTAGGGAACACAACCTTTCATCTGCACATGGATCTTGTTTCATATAGGAACTGAATCCTCAGCTCTGATACACAGGGAATGGTAATGCACCTCCACAACTTCACCTAAGGGCTCAGCTGCAACCTCACCAGGCAAGAGAACATAAGCAAAGGGCCAATTTGAGCCTGTGTGGCTGGGAAGGACAGTATTGCTGTGCTTGGTGAGCAGCTGGGAGAAGGGCACCAACTTTCCTTGCAGTGTCTGCTGGCTCCTTCCTAGCTCCTGCTGTGGAAAGTTCTGCAGCTGCCGGGAGGAATCCATTCGCATAACAAAAGCAGCTTTCAAAAGCAGTATGGGAGAGTGGAAAGAATAAGAGAAAAACCCAAAGCCAGAAACTACAGTGACAGATAGAGTTATTTTTTTTCAGCATTGCCTAAAGGTCTCAAGTGAGGATCAGGGCTCCATTATGTTACATAGAATATAAACACTGGTGTCACCCATTACTTTCCTGCTGGCTAAAGAACACGTTAAGAAAAATCACACAAGAAAAAACTTTAGCATACCCTTGAGTACATTTTTAGAACTCACATATAATTCATTCTCCACTGTGCAATAAATGAGCTTGAGGCATAAAAGGTATTTAGGAGCTTTAGAAGCCTGAAATCCAACAGATTTTAAGGAGGCTGTGGGCACAAGTATTGTTGATGAAAAGCTGGCAATGTGTGCCTGCAGCCCAGAAAGTCAGGTATGCCCTGGGCTGCACCACAGGAAGTGTGGTCAGCAGGTCGAGGGAGGTGATTCTGCCCCTCCGCTCTTACAAGATCCCAGCTGGAGTGCTGCTCTGGGTCTCCCATCATAAGAAGAAAATGGACTTGTTGGAGTGAGTCCTGAGGAGGGCCATGAAGATGCTCAGAGGGCCGGAAACATGCTGAGAGTTGGACCTGCTCAGCCTGGAGAAAAGGCTCCAAGGAGACCTTAGAGCACCTTCCTAAAGGGGCTACAAGAGAACTGGGGAGGGACTTTTGACAGGGGCATGTAGTGACATGACAAGAGGGAATGGCTTTAAACTGATAGAGGGTAGGCTTAGATTAGATATTAGGAGGAAATTCTTTACTGTGAGGCTGGTGAGGCACTGACACAGGTTGCCCAGGGAAGTTGTGGTTGTCCTGTCCCTGGAATTGTTCAAGGCCAGGTTGGATAGGACTTTGAGCAACCTGGTCTAGTGGAAGGTATCCCCGCCCATGGCAGAGGAGTTGGAACTAGATGATCTTTTAAGGTCCCTTCCAACCCAAACCATTCTATGATTTTCTGATTGTGATGGATCTGGAATTTAATCCCTGATCTTTCACTTCACTAGCTATAGAAATCAAGACAATACTGCCTTACCTGAGGAGCTGTTACAGTCTCATTTCATCACAAAGGGTACACTCAAAAATATACTGATGAGCACCATGAGAGATCTTAATCAATTAAACAGGCAAGGAAAGGCCCTTGGAGCTTGTGCTGTAATTGCAGGGAAAAGAAAGCACCAGATTGCTGGTTAAAGACTCCCAAAAGGGAAACACGAGACAGCTGCAATGAAAAGTCTACTCTAGATACTTTTTTTTTTCAATCGGCCTTTAAATGTTAAGCTTCTCCTGTAAGAGTATCTTTCCTTTAAAGCATTTGAAACTTCCAGAGGTAGGCTGATATTTTTGTTCTATAGAAGTAAACACTTGGCTTGTGAACATTACACAAACTCCACTTGTTGTAAGACAAAATCCAAAAGGATAAAATAGGTCTTTGCATCTTAAAAATCAAACAAAAGAGGAAAGAAATCATCATTCCCCACCTTCCTTTCAGTGGCTCCAGGCTTACCCCTAAAGATTCTAATAGTGGCAGAATAGTGTTGCCTCTCAGCCAAACCACTTCAGTTATGGAAACTGCAATATAGCTCAGCTCGTCTTTCAAACAGGAATAAAGTTGGGAGAGAGATGTCAGGTTACAGCATATTTCAGTACTGCTTTTTAGTGCAGTAAGCAGAAACACGCTCCTCACGTTCCTGACCACTTTAGGAGGAATAACCAGCCCAGTAAAACACAGAGTTCAGCGTACAGCTCATCATAGCCACCCTGTTACAGAAAATCTCTCATCTATCTCTGAACACTAAATTCTTTGCTTTTCTGCTTAATGTTACTCTTCTGGGTAAAAAGGAATTCAAGGCCCGGAGACATATTATTTTTGCGTAATAAGGTTATACATATGGATTCA
Source organism: Chiroxiphia lanceolata (assembly GCF_009829145.1). NCBI lineage: Eukaryota > Metazoa > Chordata > Aves > Passeriformes > Pipridae > Chiroxiphia > Chiroxiphia lanceolata. The sequence continues at coordinate 13,553,554 of NC_045644.1, forward strand.
ACTTAGCTAGGAAATGTCAACTTAAGGCTTGTCTTCATGAGGAAATTTACTGTAACTAGTCTACCAGTATAATTATATTGCCATAGTTCTACTGGTAAAATTCCCCTGTTGAGCCTTATTCATAACAACAGCTGCCTTTATGGTTTATTTTTGTCGACTATGCCAAAAAGGGCCCCTGCTCCAGAAAGGCCACAACAATTCACAGGGGAGGAGGGGAAGGAGCTGTGCCAGTGCAACTGGAGAGGTAGGAAGAATAACAGTATAGAAATGGCAGTATATCTATATACTAATGAATTATTTGCTACAAAACCCCCCCAAACCCTATCAGAAAACTATACTGTACATCAGATATCATTGCAGGTAAGGTATGTGCCAGTTTTATGATGCATTTTACGGTTTTGGTAAAGGCCCTTGAGCCAGACCCTGCTCTGTATCAGTCCCTCCGTGCACATCCTTTTGTTCTCGCCTTGTCCCCAGATGCTGCAGTGCATTTCCCAGAAACCTAGTCTTTCCCCCCACTCCAGCAGCCCAGCAACAGCCCAGGGCCCCTTGGACAGAGCACTGACTATCCAAAATAAATGGGTGCTAAAGACGAGCCCCTCTAGTTTACAGTTTACAGGGACCAGGGATAGCTGGAAAGCAAAGAGCACTCTTTGCATAAAGGATTTTAAAACAATTGCCCTTCGCTTAGGCAGTGCAAGAATGCTGAGCTAGACAAAACAATGAGCCATCTGTGCACCCTTCCCTCCTTCCCTTGTCTCTATCCTCCGAGCTTAAATCAGAGCTCCCCAAGAATGGCTGGGTCCCCCTTCACCTCCGCCCACCCTGTTTACAGCCTGCAAAAAAAGCCAGTTTTTTGGCCTCTTTTTTTTTCTTCCTTTTTGTTCTTAAGAGCCCTTGCAAAATCTTCCTTTAAACCTCAGCCCTTTGTCAGGTGGTATCCCATCTACCCAGCTTTGTCAAGTGATCAAAAAATGCCTCCCACCAGCGATCCATTCCTTGTTTACCAACCCTGGAGGCAGAGTGGCACTCAAGAGCCCTAGTCACCCCTTTGTCCAAGGAAGGGAATACCATCTGAATGGGAGACCACCAAGATTTGCAGCCCTCTTTTGTTAGCCTGGTGTCACTGCCGACTGGGCCTTGATTCAAAGTTGAGGTGACAGTAGAGAGGCAGCAGAGTTAGGTAATCGCTATGGAGTTTCCAGCTTAGAAGAGAGAAACACCAATAGCTTAAATATCAAATAACATTGGCAACTTTCTTACCAATGGTAATTTGTTGCTACCAATTGTAACCATTGTCTCATCAAGTAACATGTGCTATTCTAGTACTAGTCCGGAAGGCATGTTCCCATCACTAAATCTGGGTTGAGGAAAAAAAAAAAGGGGATTAATAACATTCAGCTCTACCTCTTCAAATATCCACTTTGTGTGTACCCCTATTCCAGGGAGCAAATCAATTAAAAAAGTCAGCTATCCTTTGATCTCGCAGCTGGTATGGCCACACAGCTCAAAAATGCTTTTACCTTCATGTCCCACTGAAAAAAAAAAAATCTTTTAATTCTTAATTTTTAGAACATCCTAAACAGATCTTTATCTCATAAAGCAATCTTTCACCAGAAGACCCAATTTTGATCCTCCCCAGTCACTACTCCTCCTGGTAGGCTGAACTTGATGGGAGAGCAGAGTTTGAAAGCTCTCCCACATCATCCAGCACTAATCCAGCTGGGGGGTGAGAGTAAAGAAGCTCTGCCTCAGATCAACTCTCCTTCCATGTGCCAAGATCATAAATATGGAAGTTCTGCTGGCAAAAAAAGAAAAAAAAAATCATCCAGTTTGAGCACTATGTCCCTTCCCCTGCATGGCAGAAAGAGGCTCATCTTACTGGGATGTACAGGCAGATGCACTATTAAACAGGAAGTGGGGCTTGCCTTTAGTAATGCTCAGCTATAAACCTACTTCCAATTTTTTTCCCCCATTTTCTTTGATTGAAAGCAGTCCTTCTTGCAAATGCTAAATGAATTTCCTTCAATGCTTCAAAAAAACCCATTCCAAATCTAGCACAGTTCAAGCACAGTCTCATCCCACAATCTGTGCAGGCAAACACAGATAGACCTCAGCACAAAGAGCGCTGCTCTCCGTAGGTGGCCCACATCTTTCATTTCATTAAGGGTACTAACTACCGCCAACAAATGACATTTGGAAGCCAAGTGTGCAGTGCCTGGGAGGAGGAAAAAATATTTCCCTTTGGTGACCGTATCTTCAAGGGAGGTCTGCCTCCAGCAGTCACACCCAAGGCTTAGAGGGTTCTGGTGTATTGCGAAGTCATTCAAGGGACACCCTCAATGGGGCACCTAAACAGCCATAATGCTTGGTTTAACTGGTTTTTTTGCCTGGGAAATAGAGAATTAAACTTTACAAGATCACATTTGTGCATATGCTTCTTTAAAATGTCTCCACAATTTTTGAACTCATTGGTCAAATTCAGTCAAGTCCTTCAAAGGAAGACTTGTCCCCAAAATGTCACATCTCTACAAAGTACGCAAAACCAAACAGCCAGACAGAAGAGAAGGATGTACATGTGCTCACAGTAATCAGGTTTCAGTAGAAGCACAACTGTATTACTAGACACCAGACAACCCACACAGGAGAGGCTTATTTAAAGTACCTTCATTTTGTGAAAAGCTCAGTCTAACTCATTATCTTTATAGGTACGAAAAAATCTAACCACAATTCAGCTGTAAAATTAAGTACTTTATTAGAAATTGTTAGCCATAGATAAATTCTATGTATTTTAGACTAAGAATTTTAAAAGTAGAGTGTTAGCTCTCATATATTTTAGCTCTCATAAAGAACCCATATATTTTAGTAAGGTTGAAAGTTCCCAAGGGAAAGTGCATAGTTTATAATTTCTTGAGAAGATTTGTTACAGGCAAGAATTTCGATAAAACAGAGACGGTTACTTGCACCCATGAAGAGATGATAAAAGCGAGAAAGAAGACAAAACAGATGAGACAAGACTGGGTTTAGGTCTTGAACCAGGTACAGAAGGCAGAAAACTGCACCAGAACCAAGGAGTCAAGGGAAAAACAAGTGATTTGAGGGGGGCATGCTGTGGGGGAAAATGGAGTGGGACACGTGAGGTAATCCTTGAATCTGTAATTAGAGAATGGTATAAAGTTATGAAACTGTGTGATTCCAGATGTGCCCTCTGGGATTTTTTCCGATGGACCCGGCACTGCAATAACTGTGTGTGCTTTTTTGGCTTTCTATACTCAAAACGAGTCTAGAGAGTTTCTTCTCTGACTTTTCGGCATCAACGAGACAAATCCTTTAAAAACCAGATCTTGTCCCCCCCTGCAGCTAAACTACTCACTCCAACTCTGACAGATTCTCAAATAAGCTATCATTAAAAGAAAATAGCTTTTTTTGTCACAGAACTCCCTAATTCCATTGCCTCTTCCTTCCCACTCTGCCATGAACCTTCTCCTTCCCTCTGCCTCAGACAAAAGGCCAAACAAAAAATAAGCATTACATTTGTGGTCAGTCTTTGATAGACAAACAAGACCTAGGAAGAAAAAGGAAGCCCAGAGTATGGTCCCCACCTGGGACTCTCTCTCCTCCAAGTCCTAACTCTTGTACCTCTTTCCTAAACTGATGCTCCCTAATATCCTCATCCATGTTATTCCCTTTAGCTGGGGTAGATGCTCCACCTCCAGCAACTCTATGAAGAAGAAACATTTCTTCAGTACACTGGCTTAAGTTCAATTCCCCCAGATGAAGCCAATGCAACATGAAGCAGGAAGTTATGGAGACCTAGAAGAAGCCTTTCAGGGTGACTGTAAACCTCTACAAACAACCCATCACATCATCAGCATCACAAAGTCTGACCCAGGAACAGAACCACTGTTTCCTGATCTTCAGTTTGAGGATATGTCCCCAGCACTCAACCTTATTTCCCTGTTCCATGTGCTGAAGTAGCTACCACACAGCCATCCCTGACACAGCAGGTGTCCTTCAACTTCAGAGCTAACAGCCTAGAAAACAAAACTAGCATGAATAAGGAAGGGTTTACACATCTACGCAATTATTTAAGAAAGTCCTCAGGTTCCTCTGTGTGAAATATGCTTCAACATTACACTTGAAAGCAACTGGACACCATGAAAAATGGAAGAAAACCTTGACTTTTAAACTATTTTCTTTGAATTCCAGGCTCAACTCCCACACTAAAGTGATTTGATCTTTAATCTCTCAAGGTAGACATACTGAACTCTAAAAATCTTGTCTGAAATATGGATCCACAACAAAAACCACCTCTCTCTAACTTACCGTCTTCCAAAAGGCCCCCTATTTTATCCCATTTTCATGAAAACAAAGAGGGGCAGAGTCAGTCTTCACCATTTTTAAAGCATTCACTGTCACTTTGGAGTTTGGTGTAATATTTCAGCAGTTCTTTAGGCATGTGGTTTATAAATCACTTAGGGACCCATTAAATAGCAAAATTTAAGGCTAAAGGCTGGCAAGCTGAGGGCAGTGAGCTTTTAAATTCATGAAAGGCTACAGAACTAAGAGGCCACTAAAGTGACAGCTGTCAGCACCACTCTGTCCCATATTCATGCAGGTTCAAAAGAGAAGCCAGCATGCACTCAAAAGAAAGAGAGCACTCGTTCCAACTTTCAGGCTATTTTCTAAATACTCTTTTCAAACTCCTTTTATACTCAGAAAAAGCCTTCCAGAAAACATCCACCCCTCTGCAAGCCTTGCATTTGTTACCTGATCCAGTTTTGTGCTCCTTTTTCATCTACCCAGCTCTAACAAGCATCCTTGCCCTTTTACTAGTTAAGATCATTCAGAGGATCTATACAAGCAAGCAGAACACAAGCTGGACTGGAGATCTTGAAAGGCTCATGCTTACCCTCACCTTTAATAGGGAGGCACCACCCACAGAGACAACACGTTATCCCGGCATGCACCGCTCCCTCCTGATCCAAATGGTAAGCAGCACAAATCAAAAGGACCACAGCAAGTTGGAACCTGTTGTCTCAGCGGGTGGTACCCTGCATCTGTAATAGAGATGAAGGCAGCTGTAATCTCTTTGGGTTTATGCAAATGGGATGCTGCACTTCAGCTCCTGGCCAGCCACCGCAGAAAAAAACCAAAACCAAAAATACCCAAAACCCCACCACACTTGTCAATCTGAGGATGGTGTAGTAAACATCAAAACACAGCTGATCTGTTTCTTCTTGGGATGTGGGAAGGCCACAAATAAAAATCTTATCTCTTAACCTAGTCATAACTTAAGCTTCGCTTTCTATTGTAGCTCTGAATCACAACCCTGCAATTTTAATACAAATAAGACTATTGAAGGTGTTCAGGAATTCTATCACATCATGGTTTTCATTTTCCGTGTATTTCTTTAAATTGTTAACAAAAAGGGTGAGCACTGGAACGCCAGAACAGTTAAGTGAAGATTCAGCCTTGGCCTTAGACCAAACTAGTGACAGAAGTCAGTCTGATGAAAACTCACATCCCTTCTTAGCTCCCTGGACAGCCCTACAAACCCCTGTGTCAGCACAATCCAGGGCTGGAACACATCCTGGTACTGCAGTATCACAGAATGGGTAAGGTTGGAAGAGACCACAGTGGGTCACCTGGTCCAACCTCCTGCTCAAGCAGGGTCATCCTAGAGCACATGGTACAGAACTGCAGCCAGACGGTTCTTGAATATCTCCAGTGAGGGAAACTCCACATCTTCTCTGGGCAATCTGTTCCAGTGCTTGGTCACCTGCACAGGAAGTTGAATATGAATTCTTCCTCATATTCAGGTGGAACTTCCCGTGCGTCCGTTTCTGCCCATTGCCTCTTGTCCTGCTGCTTGGCACCACCAAGAAAAGTCTGGCTCCATCCTCTTGACATCCTCCCTTCAGACACTTAGACAATGATGAGGTCCCCTCTCAGACATTTCTTCTCCAGGCTGAACAGGTCCAGCCCTCTCAGCCTTTCCTTATAAGAGAGATGCTCCAGTTCCTTAATCATCCACATGGACTCACTCCATGTCTCTCTTGTACTGAGGAGGACAGAACTGGGCACAGCACTTCAGATTGGGACTCACTAGGGCAGAGTAGAGGGGCAGGATCACCTCCCTTGACCTGTTGGCAATGCTTTTCCTAATGTACCCTGGGATACCATTGGCCTTCTTGATCACAAGGACACGCTGCTGGCTCATGCACAGCTTGTTGTCTACAAGGACTCCCAGGTCCTTCCCTGCAGAGCTAAATTCCAACAGGTCAGCCCCCAACCTGTGCTGGTGTCTGGGGTTATTTCTCCCCAGTTGAAGGATCCTGCATTTGCCTTTGTTGAAGTTCAGACAGTTCTCTGCCCATCCCTCCAACTTGTTGAGGCCCTTCTGAAGGGCTGCACAGCATTCTGGGGTATCACAGAATCAGAGAATCACAGAATATGCTGAGTTGGAAGGAACCCACAAGGATCACTGAGTCCAACTCCTGGCCCTGCACAGGACCATCCATCCCCAAGAGTCACACCATGTGCCCGAGAGTATTATCCAAGCACTTTTTGAACTCTGTCAGGCTTGGTGCTGTGACCACTTCCCTGGGGAGCCTGTTCCAGCACCCAACAACCCTCTGGATGAAGAACCTTTTTCTAAGGTTCCAACCTAAACCTCCCTGAGGCAACTTCAGGACATTCCCTCAGATCCTGTCACTGGTCACCACAGAGAAGAGATCAGTGTCTGCCCCTCCTGCCAGCTTTGTGTCATAAGTGAACTTGCTGAGGAGGCATCAACCCCTTCAACCAAGTCATTGATGGAGAAGTTAAACAATACTGGGCCCAGTATTGAACCTTGGGCGACACTACTAGTGACAGGCCTCCAACTAAACCCTGTGCCACTGATTACGGCCCTCTGGCTGTTCAGCCAGTTTTCAATCCACCTCACTGTCCACACATCCTGAGTTTGCCTATGAGGATGTTGTGAGAGACAGTGTTGAAAGCCTTGTTGAAGTCAAGGTAGACAATATCCACTGCTCTCCCTTCACCCATCCAGGTAGTTGTTTCATCATGGAAAGCCAGGTTGGTCAAGCCCAAGTCACCTTTAGCGAATCCATGCTGACTGTTCCCGATCACCTTTTTGTCATCCCTGTAAATAGAGATGGCCTCCAGAATGAGTGGCTCCATCACCTTTCCAGGGATTGATGTGAGGCTGACTGACTCATAGTTCCCTGGGTCCTCTTTCTTGTCCTTTTTGAAAACTGGGGTGACATTTCCTTTATTCCAGTCTTCAGGCACCTCTCCTGACCTCCACAGCCTTCCAAAGACAATCGTGAACGGCCTAGTTACGCTGTCTACCAGCTCTCTCAGCACTCATGGATGCATCCCATCAGGGCCCATGGATTGTGGATATCAAGTTTTCCTTGGTGTTCCATAACCCAATCCTCCTTGACCAAGATAAAGTCTTCCTTCCAACATTCCTTTATCCTGGTCTCCTGGGCCAGAGATTCCTAGAGGCTGGTCTTGTCAGTGAAGACCAATGCAAAGATGGCTTTCAGCAGTAGCTGAAGCTGATGTTGCCACTGATGGAGTCAGACTCCAGCTAAGTCTGCTGATGCTGCCTTCCTCAAGCACCTGTTCTCCATGTGGAGCTGTAAAATTAAGTACTTTTTTAGAAATTGTTAGCCATAGAATTTATGTATTTTAGACTAAGCATTTTAGAAGGAGAGTGCTAGCCATAAAACCCATGTATTTTAGTAAGGTTGGAAGTTCTCAAGGGAAAGTGCATAGTTTATAATTTCTTGTGAAGATTCTTTACAGGCAAGAATTTTGATAAAATCAGAGATGGTTGCTTGCACTTGTGAGGAGGCAGATAGAAAGCAAGAAAGACGATAAAACAGGTCCACGGGACTGGGTTTAGGCCTCGAACCAGTTCCAAAAGGCAGGAAGCCGTGCCAGAACCAAGGAGTCAAGAGAAGAACATAGCAAGAAAGACATTAATGCCCAGCATCAGGGGCTGCTTTACGACCTTCGAAGCAATTCAAGGGGGGGGGGGGTGGAAAATGGGCTGGAACAGGTGAGGTAATCCTTGAATCTGTAATTAGAGAGTTGTTTAAAGTTATGAAACCTGTGTGATTCGGGCTGCATACTTTGGGATTTTTTCTGATGCACCTGGCGGTGAAATAAACGTGTGTGCTTTTTGCCGACGGCCTGGCATCGGAGCACGAATCTGCAATTGCCAGCTGAGGCACGGTGCTTTGTGCAGATGCACAGGGATATGTTCCCTTCTGCTGGCATTGCTGTGGGTGTTGCTGCTGGCAAGGGGTGCAGAAGGGCACAGGACCCGTCATCTCCTCTCCTGCAACGGAACCGGCCAGATGATCCCTGCCTGCTGACACACTGCACACACACTCACCACTGCAGTGCAGAATCTCCTCAGAAAGAAAGAACAGTCTGATAAAAGGCTCTACTTTAACCCTGCTGAATAGATTCAAGAAGTTACACATTTGTTTTGATTTGAAAGGAGATAAAAAAAAAAAAGCTAAAAACAGAGTATAACTTGCAAAAACATCCTGGAAGGATTTCTGCTGCCACTCAAGTTGTGCAACATGCTCAACTGGAGAGACTTATTTCCATGCAAGCAGCTTGGCATGAAATCCCACCGAAAGGCCTGTGGTTCCCTAATGCTGTCATGACGTCATGATTTAGGATTTTTAGAGCTATCAGCCCAGCACAGCTGGTGTCATGGTTGCAATTATACCATGAAACACTGAGGGGTTTTAAATGAAAAAGGTTTCCCTGTTTGAAATTCTTAGATTTCTTCCATGTTATTCTGTGGATTCTTAAAGCCAGACCAGTTCTGTAAGCAGAGCATAGCTGACATTTAAGCAGAGCAGGAAACAGTGCTGCTTTAACTGAAAATAAATCTGTCAACAAGGAGGCACAGGGAGTGCTCCACTTCAGACTTTTCAGGTTCTTATTAAAAAATATAAATTAAAGTCAACATTTTCACATTATTTGCTACATCTGTTTGCTATTCCATTATAAATAAAAATACAGGGGCCTCTAATTCAGTGTTAGTTCACCCAACAAAATCAGAAAGTCCTTTTCATTTAATACTGCATTATAATTGTTCTAGATTGTACTGTATTACCAGAGGAGGCCCACAAGAAATAAGCTATGCATTACCCAAAGTCAAGCCGGACAACTAAAAAGACCTCTGTCAGTGTACTATTCTTCCCTTTCTAAAGGATGAAGGACAGCAAGGTTATGGAAGCACATCCCTATTGTAGGAACCTTGCTGACTGTCACAAGCAGATCCATCTCTCCAGTCTTTGCAGAGAGAGCTGGGAAACAAAAAAACCCACAAACTCACTCCTATCTCCAGGGGCCAGGGCAGTTGAGCAGAGTTCAGTGCCACACCAGCTTTAAAGGAAATACGGCAAAGATTTAAACAACTCCCCTGTCACCCTATGCTCCTGCCAACCATTCTGCAGCATGTTTTACCTGGGACAGTAGAACCCCAAAGCCCTTCAAGCAACAAAGAGACTGATACCCATTTTTTTAAACAAAAGCTTTATTAAATTCCCTGTTGGAGAATAAGAGCTTCCTGAGTGCATAGCAAATCCACCACATTCCTGCAGTGTGCATGTAGGTCTGGTCTGGTGAAGTGCAGTTCCCATTGCCATCACATTTCAAGAGTAGTTGGCGAACAGCAATTGCTCTTGGGAGTAAGAATTGCTGGCGAGTGCTCAGCTCCTTTGAAAATCGTCTCTCGGGCAGTCTACAGTGCTCAGCTACCCAGTGATAACTTCGGCTTCAGTGTTTAAGAGATGTGTAGGTCTTGACAGGTCTACCACATGCATAATTGTATATTAAGACTTTTGGACACAAGAGCAGAACCCACCCACTTGACAGCACAAGTAGTATTAAGTTTTGTAGCCCCAAGAATGAGGCCAAATTAAAGGTGACTGCAGACAGCTTAACATCTCAGGGCAAGTGCTCTGGAGCCAGGAAGACTGTTCCAGCCACACAGAGAGAAGGGAAACACATGCATGTACTCAGGGTACAGAGATCACTTTGATGGAACTGAGCTGGCCTGTGCTGAAGAAGTTGCAGCCAATATCCCAAAAGCAGCACAGCAATGATGGCTTACTATTTGCATGCAGTGCCCAGCTGCAGCAGCCTCTACCAGTGTGGTGCCAGGGGCAGCCAAGGCACACCAGCTCCCTTAAGCTTCTGCCCAGGATCACATCCAGGCAGGGCAGTCGGGGACTTCAGACCTGCCAGAGCATGGCACAGGCTTTCCTCCTGCTTCACTCAGCAAGCCTTGGAAATCACCTGCAGCTTGTGTCTAGAGATGGGAGTTTAATTCCTGTGCCCTGCAACCAGCAAAAGGTATGTCCCACTACCTCAATCCAAATTTCCAGACCAAACCATATGACAGTATGAAGAGTTAGGAGGTCTCATGCCAGGAAATGATGTAAAGTTGTGACATTCCACCTGTGTGATACTTTCGATCCTCCACCCCCAAGTTTTCCACTACAGAAGCACAACAGGTTTTGGGAGTGAGAAGTCAGAGTACGTACCAGGACAAAGGAAGCTGTGTCTTTACAGAATTTGCATCTTCATTCATAAAAACACAACACCCTTCATGTCTTCAGCTGAGACCCTCATGTCCACCCATGTCCCTCACCCAAAACCATCAGAAAAGAGTCTGAGCAAAGAGAATAGTCTCATTATGGAAAAAACTCGGGCTGACAAGTCACCAAAGAAAAGAAGTCAGCACAGCTCTACTCTCTCCAAAATCAGTCTCATCACAACAAGGCGCACAGGTCATCTAATCTTGGCAACCTCAGATTTTCAGTGGCATAGATGAAATATCAGGATCTGAGAACAAAGGCAACATATGAAGGCCTGCATGTCCATGCTAGGGTCTCTTGTAGAAGCAAGGGAAGGAAGCCTTTAACTTCATTTCTTTCACTTGCCCTACTTTTCCTCTGCCCCTGCTACTAATGACTGGAGTTAGTTGTTAGACGTGTTGATTAAATGTCCCAGGCAGATCCCTGTGACACTAGAGTCCCGTATAAACTCCAGTCTTAAGAGATTTGTCTTCTGAAAAACAGTTCTGTAATCACAAACACAAGGAGGAAAAACAAAACAGGAGAAACTGCCTTGAGGACATGGGTAAGGTTAAAGAGACTGCCTGACTGCTGCTGTTGCAAGAGAAGCATTTGGGTGAACAAAAAATGGTGGCTGAATCTTAACCAAGACAAACAAAAGGAGGAAAGCTTGGGTGAGCAAACTGGGGCCTTTGCTGCAACATTCATCAAGGACATTTACCCTGCAACTATGAAACAATGCATAGAGAGTTTCAATAAACAGCAACAGCAGAAACCTTGTGGCATTTCTGGCTGGATAAAAGGCCATGTTCACAGCCCTGAGATCATGTCTGCTTAGCTACTGCTACTCACTTTAACTGGAGTTAAGAAGCAAGGTCAATTAAAGAAAGACAAGGGTAAGATTAGCTCACGCTGCCTGCTTGGTCTGAAACAAAATGTCTGCTAGAAACCACCCATACCAAGAAGCTAAGATAATAATTTAATTACTGGAGAAAAGACAGTCAAATAATTAGAATTTTAGGCTTCTAATACACAAATTGGCACTTTATACAGCAGCCACTGGGGTGGCAGCCTGCTGACAGTAACACTGCTGCGCCAGCAATAGCAAAAATGCCCTTACAGCAGTTTTCCAGAGGAAGGCATTTAACATGCACAGGGAGGGGTCAGGATTTAGGCGTATGACCATAACAGACTACCAAGAGTGAAAAACACAACAAGACGGACAGTTAAAAAAAAATTTCCCAACCAGTTAAAAGAAATAAAAAAAAACCCTAACAAAAAACCATTCGACTTAACACTGAAAAGAAATATATTGTATTCAAAGCCTGCAAAGGGGAACATAGAAATTCTTCTACATACAAGAACAGGCAAACCTCATCCTTTGTGAGACCAGGGCTGGGCTATTCTCAGCAGAAAACCAGCTGTTCAAATAATATGAACAGCAGGACAGGGTTTTACCTACATGGTCCCAAAATGCAACACAAAACACAACATGCAGCTACAGAACTTGAATGGCACTTACTCATGTACCCTGTTGTCTCCATACAAGTCACTTAACCCAAAGCTGACGTAGTGCCAATGCTCAGGAACATTCAGTGCTGGATTTCCCAGGTTTCTGTACATGCTAACATAGTCCAGAGGGTCAGGTCCTCCCAACCTGCATTAAAAACAGAAAGATTACTAGGTAAGTTAGTTTATTCAAGACAAATAGTAAGTCTCCACAGGTGCTACAAGAGGTTGTACAAAGACCTGGTTTTAAACACAGCTAGTGACAAAAATTAAATTAGCATCCTCTAGTTACCTCTAAAAAAAAATAATTGAGGAGAAATGTTGGGTTAAGTCCAGAATGATTCAAGGCAAAGCGCATGTGTGCAACATACTACAATGTTTTAAAAGTTTAAGCATAAAAACCTCTGGAAAATCATATTAAAGCTTCTACAAAACACAAAGAAAATTGGAAAACTGTACTAGTAAAGAGCAATAGCTGTATCTGCATTGCAACCTCTTAATTCAGTCCAGAGGCACATACCTCAAAAAAAGTGATGCTATTCCTCAAAGCAGAATTTGAAAGGGCTAAGTTTTAATGAGAGTACTCCATACTTCTGAACACAGAGAAACAAGTTAAAAGAGTGGAGGAGAAAAACATTGACTCAGAAGAATTAGCATCATAACTTGTAAAATACATCACTTGCATTAATCAAGAATGAGTAAAGAGCATCAGTGCATTCCCTACTTCAACACTAGGATGTGTTCCTTAAAATAACATTACTTAAAAGTCAATGCAGTACAGCCAGGTCACGTTAAGCAGTAATCACCACAACCTGCATCCACCCTTCCTGTTACAAGACACAGGGAAGCAAGGCCAGTGTGCCAGCAGAGAGCATGGCATGCTCCTCCTGCCACTCCTGTCACATCTGCCCGTTCAAGGCAGGACAACTCCCCACTGAGGGACACGCCACACTTGTTTGCTTGCAGTTCACTCTGTCAGTCATAAAACACCTACCACAAGTAGTTACAGAACGGTGTGAGCAGCTGTTTAACTGTTTCCTGACTACAGTTCACTTTGTTTTCAAGTAAAACTCTCAACTGCTCCAAATAAGAAAATTCAAATTAAGATGACCCTCCTTCATTGAAACCACACTAATTCCCCTCATCTGCATTGTCTGTTCAGACCCTGACACAATCATCCGCAGATTGCAGGGCACGCCTGTGCTTCCTTTGCTAGCCCTGGGGGTTTGTGTATCACCATCAGGCAGTCTCTGTGGCTAGACAGATGGATCCAGCCCTAGTGCAGAGAGACACACTATTTGAAATCCTCTGCCACCTTCTTTTGCCCAACCTTATCAAGACTGTCCAAAGTAGCATATCAGCCTGCTATATTAAAGGCTCTTTCCACGGGTGAGTTGTGCTGCCTCCCTCCTACTGCTGCAGGAAAAAAAAGCAGAGCCGTTATCTAACAAGTGACTTTCCCTAGGACAGCTTCCACCCTCTGAAGTCACGTAAGGCCACCATGGTGGTTCCAGACCAGTTCCAGTTTCCCCAGCAGGTCAGTCAAGGATGCATCCCAGGATACCGGGGCAGGACAGAGGGGATGAGTAGCCCACCCCCAGTAATGGCACAGAAGTCCATTGGTGAGGGCTACATCACAACTATGCAGCCTTCTCGTATGACAAGCAGCATCTTCATGGAGTAAAAGACAAACTGGTGAGCAAGCCCAGGGAATGCAAGTTAGAGCTCGGGATGGAACAAAGTCTGATTCTCAGTAGCCACCTGGGAAACACCCATTCTCAAAATCTAGCAATAGTTTGAAACACTCAGGAAAAAACAAGTCCCCTCTGACACACCCATTCCCCACTTGTTCCCTCTTGCCAGCACAAGGTCGCAGTGGAGGCTGGGATCTCTACCACAAACACCCATTCAGGTGGTTCTGTTCAGAGTGCGGCACCAATGCCCTGGCCAGTGCTCAGGCTCCCAGGGATCCATGATGGAAGTAGTCAAATGGAAGAAATTCCAGTCAGGACAATCACTCACTCCGAAGGAGTGGCAGTGAACAGCAGCAGCCACACACAGTTACCACCCTGACTGGGGAGACTCCAGAGCAAGGGAGATCCATACACTGACCAGCAAACCAGTGTGAGAGATTAGTGAGTGGTCAGTGTAGTTGTGTAGGATTTGCAATGAAGGGACCACCTGATAAACAACCAGCACCTCCCACATGCAGAAAACCTGCTTCCAAACTGGGTTTAGTAACACCTTAGATGTCAAATGATCCGTTCTGGAACACTGCTGACACAGGCACTCTGACATGGACAGTACACAAGACAAACCCTTACACTGCCCTTTTTCAGGACAGGAACTGTTCCACAAGTACATGCTTTTCCCTAGGGCTACTCAAAGGTATTTGTCAGGTCTGATGCAGATGGAAAGTCCTGCCTAGACACTGCACCAGGTGAGGCAGACACCTCTCTCTCACTCCTGTCAGCAGCCCTGTGTTTCCTTCCAAAGGCCAAACCTCTCTGGGCTATCCAGGAGGTGACCACAGCGATGCGGCACCAGCCCGCTCAGGGGAGCCAAATTCTGTCCTGTCCAGAGCAGACCTGGACAGAGTTCACTACCCACTGGTTTACATGCTGCTTGATGACCCAAGCAGACTGCCTTTACTCCCTGAGAAATTTGGTAGGCTTGGAAGAGAGGCAAACAAAAAGCCTGCAACGGTGGTGACTAATTAAATTTTGAAAAACATGCATCCAAGCCATAAACCTATCCCAGAACCACTGCAACTGCAGGAGCATCCAGCACGAGCTTTAAGCCAGCTACCTGGAGCACAGCTAGTAGTGTACCCAAGGCTCACCAAAGGTTAGTCAGCACAGATATTCATCCAGTTTCGGTGGCAGGTTTCACTGCTCTAAGGTTGGGCGCCACTGATGCTTATTGTGGTACATCCTCCCACCCACGGCTGCCGTGGCAGGGTTCGACCTTGAATCACAATCTACATATCAGTACATGGTTCACACAAAGAGCTGGAAGCGTTGGAGGATTTTATTAGGAAGAGCTGAACTTCAAAGCCAGAGGTACAGTACAAATTTGTTACATTCTCTATTCATGGAGCTCATTCACAAACAAGAAGGGCAGCCTCGGGGGAAACCCCCGGATTTGCATCTGCACCAAGAGTCTTCTTTTGACTGACGTTGAGAGCGCTCTGAAGTTTCTGTGGAAGTAGAAATGCAAAGCGGGTAGAGGAAACAGATCCACAATGGGAAAAAATTCAAAAATTCCCAGTTCATTCACCCTGAGAAGTCCTCAATGCATGGTTCATAGTCACTTCCCAGCAGGTGACAACAGGACTGCTTTTCACAGCTACCTTTTGACAACCCTTCAGAAGTAACCCACGATCCCCAAGTGGCTGCAGACCACAGGTCAGTGCACTGGTTTTTGAGTATAAGGCCTAAATTCAAGACAGGTGATGAAAAACCAACAGTCCAGCCCAAAGTATGCCTATTTCAAAACCTGTCACAAGGGAAAGTACATATTTGCTTGTTTCAGCAGCAATTCTATGCAACAAGATATTTCACTTAAAGATACTCAACCATGTTTTATAATAAAAGCGGACGCTGGACATCAATAGAGAAAAACTTCATCTCAGCATATGGCCTTTATAAACACAGCCAGAAACTCTTCAAAAAGATCGAACCGCAAACTCTCTCCCAAGATATGCAAAGAGCATTTAAAAAAAGACTAGTTCCATTAAATAACTCACATGGCTAAACTCCTTCATGTAATAGGCATGGAGTTCTGCAGATTCTCCAGCATTACATAGTAAGGATCTGCTCTGACACGCAAGCTGAGGACTATGATTTCAGCTACCAGAACAAAAAAAACCACCTCTGTTAACCATAGAGAAACTGATACATATAATTAAAAGCTGATTTAGTGTTACAATATTTCTCCTAAGGCAGGGAACTTAGTTCAGCAATTTCCTCTTTTAATCTAAACCAGCTAATAGCTGGCAGCTCGGGTAGAGGAGGACAGATTAGCAGAGTGAGCTGTGGCAGAAGTCATTTTACCAGACTTCACAAAACCAAGCTCCAAGTTTCACCTAACAAAGGGAGGGAAACTATGTGCAGTGTCCACATGGGCTTCACCTTGCACAAGAATTTCCTGCACAGGATAGCAGTAAGAATCTCACCTCTGGTTTCTACAAGCAAAGCTCTCGGCTCTTGCTGCTGAGTTGACAGTCGGAAGAACTACTAAGTGGAAAGTGCCAGGATAAACAGGCCTTCACTTTACTTCTTACTTGCAACCTGCCATTACTGCCAATAGCAGTTTTTCCAGTGTTTGAGCTCCAATTGCAGTGAAATCCTAATCAATCCCTTAAGCAAACAAGCAGCAATGTTTCTTCCCAAACAAGGGTCTCTGCCATTTTTCAATATATACCTAAATTTCCCTCAACCCCCACAAATCTTACATCACTCTAGTCAGTGTTGTTTTAAGCTGTTGACAGGAAAGAAGAGCTGACTCCCAAATCGAGGTGACTGGAAACTCCTCAGGATTGAATATCTGAGATTAGAAATGGGTATAAAAACAGACTGATCAGACCATCACCAAAGTACTGATGCACACAATCAGGAAAATATTTGTATTTTGAAGTCTCAGATTTGCAACATCTCGGCCCATTGTGTCAGTTTAAGTACAACTCCCCCCTAAGCAATAAGGGCTAACAGTACTGTGAAAACCAACAGGAATAGCTTGTGTGTCAAAGTAGCATCAGGGAGGATGTTATTCTGCTGTTCGTCAGGAATCTAACCAGATAGAGTTAAAATGAACTGTAAATAAAGAAGCTGAGCATTGACAAAAGTTTTTCCCAGTGGTGGAGTAGGGACTGGTCAATGTCAGGTACAGCAAACTCTCGGGGGTGACTTTATCGCACTCCTTAGGCCCAGAAGAGGCAGCTGAGCAGCAAAGTGATAGTAAAGAGCAAGAGGAACTCCTCTTCACACGAGGTTAGATGCTAGACACTTACTCCATAGCTAAACATCCGAGTACTTCCTTCATGCCACTCTCCCACATAAACAACGGCTGTTCCCGGTGTCAGACACTGTGTCAGCAGACACTGAGCAGCAGATTCATAGTCTGCGATAACACATGGCTATGCAAGGCCAAGAGGAGCTGGCACTGCCCCGTGGGCTTTACGGGTATGCACAGCGTGTGTCCGGCCTGGGGCCGAATGCGGATCACTCCGGTCAGTGCCGGCCACACTGGAACCCCAAGCTCCCGGATACAAGACAAGAGCTCGTGGTTCCTGTCCAGGAGGGGAAACTCCAGCCCCTCACCCTCTGTGGGAATCCTCCAGTGAGTAACACACACTCCCCTTTTGTACGACCTGCCCCAGCCACGGCCTTAATCAGCCACCTCTCATTCACGGACCCTTCAAATCACCCCAGAAGCCCCAGTACACCCTCCTGTCTTCACTGCAACCCTCCCTACAGCCTTACCCCTACTGCCAGTGCATCCTCCCTAGGACGCCCCCAAACACACCGCCTGGGCTCTCAATGCATTCCCAACGCCTCCATCCCATCCCGGCCACGAGAGCATCTCACCCCAAACTCTGGGTACAACTCGCGGTCCCTCTCCCCTTGCTAGGACCCTATCCAGCCCCGCGGCCTCACTCCCTGCAACGTCCCCAGCCCCACTGCTTCTCCCAACCCCGTTACTCCTCCCAAACCCTCTTCTATCCCACACAAGGCGCCGGCCCCACCGCTTCCCCCAGCTCCACGCGAGACCCCGGCCCCATCCAGGCCGCCTCACCAGTATTTGAGGATGGCGGTGACCTGGAGCGGGTTGGGCTGGTCGGGGTAGAGGCGGCGGCACTCGCCGTAGATACCGTGCAGCCCCGGCGGGAACAGCGACGGGAAGGACCCGGACGCGGAGCCCGAGCCGGACCCCGGCCCACCCGCGGGGGGCCCCCCGCCCTGCCGCACGCCCTCCATGTCCTGGAGACGACTGGTCCCGACGGATCCCGGCTGGTCCCGACCCCGCTCCGCTCCCGCCCGGCGCTCCCGGCCCGGCCCGGCCCGGCCCAAGCGGCTGCGCGGGGCCGCGGGAGGGGGGGCGGGGCCTGCTGCGGGGCGGCGTGACTGACAGCGCGGCTCGGCCAATGGTGACGCCGTGCGGGGCTCCGCCGGGAGGGGGCGGGGCTCCACCGCCCGGGTGCCGTGAGTGACAGCGCGGCTCCGCCAATGGCGGCGCGCGGCGCGGGGGGAGGCCGCGCCTCTTCTCCCTCCCTCGCACGCCACGCCGCGAGCGCGCCCTCTAGCGGCGGCGCGGGGCACCGCGAGGGGCGGGGCGAGGGGGCCACCGAGGGGCGGGGTTACGCAGGTGGGCGGGGCGATGCGATGGGTGGCGGTCGAGGGGCTCCCTCATGGGGAAGGGAAACCCGTGTGCGAAGCACAGTGTTGGTCTGGCTCGCTCCCGACCTAAAACTACACTTGCAAAGCGTGTGGTTGGTTCGTGTTTATAGTCCTATATACATACCAAATGTCTCCTGGCATTCACTGAGGTGATGCAACACTGGCCTTGAAATAAATTAAACCCCTCCACACTGCTGCCCCTCTTTTACAGTAGGTGAATGGTGAAGATCCCTACAGGTGAATATCTGAGATTAGATTCTCAGCCTGGAGAAGAGGAGACTGAGGGGAGACCTCATTGCAGCCTCCAAGTTCCTCTCTGTGGTGACCAGTGACAGGATCTGAGGGAATGTCCTGAAGTTGCCTCAGGGAGGTTTAGGTTGGAACCTTAGAAAAAGGTTCTTCATCCAGAGGGTTGTTGGGTGCTGGAACAGGCTCCCCAGGGAAGTGGTCACAGCACCAAGCCTGACAGAGTTCAAAAAGTGCTTGGATAATACTCTCGGGCACATGGTGTGACTCTTGGGGATGGATGGTCCTGTGCAGGGCCAGGAGTTGAACTCGACGATGCTTGTGGGTCCTTTCCAAGTTGGCCTATTCTGTAATTCTGTGATTGTCTGCTTGGGCTAAAGGCAGGAATGACAGGAGAAAAGCCCATATCTGCAGGAGAGATGTGGGACAGGACAGGTGAGTTCTGAATCAGCCTTCAGGTGCACTCACTGACATGGAAGTTCATTTTAATTAATTTCAAGACCCCATGTTTCAGTCATCGATCATTTCAAATGCTTTTAGAACATGTAGCCAATGGAAAACAACAGGAAACACATTGTTCAACACCAAAATACCTGTGATGTGCACCCTTTATGCCAGCACTTCTTTTGTGGTTGCCGTGCCTCAAAAATGCAGAGAAACTGGCATTTCTCGGAGGCAACAGATGTGTTAGGAACAGCAGTTTGTAGAGATAATTCCATGAAATGATGGGACAATAAAACACTTTCCTTAGTCATAGATGCCCTCTTCAGAAGTTGATGGGATCACCTTTTTCTCCCTTCTTATTAGAAAAAATTAGCGTGCAAAAATCTATTAGGTGGAAACCCGCCAATTGTGATGTAGCGTTTTTGGTGGAAGTGCCCAGTTCCCCCTTGGACCGCAACATCCATCGGTTTCCCGTCCGCGGATATGTCCAGAGCGTTTCCTTTTTCCGAACTCCGCCTCCCGGCGCGCCCCTCTCCCGGCGTCGGACTACAACTCTCGGCATGCTCCGCAACAGGAATGTAGCATCACCGAGCGTCGCTTTGCGCCGGACTACAACTCCCGGCAGGCGCCGCGGCCGCGGGAATACATCACCCAGGCGGCGCCGCGCCCCCGCTCCGCGCGTGCGCCGCCGAGGGCTGGGCTGTTGCTCCCTGACGGGCGGCTGCGGCGGGTCCTCGCCATGGAGTCCTACGACGTGATAGCAAACCAGCCCGTCGTGATAGACAACGTGAGTGCAGCCGCCCGCGCGTCCCGGGACCGGGGGGAGCGGGGAGGGCCCGCAATCCCTTTGTCATCGGGGCTGGCCGCGCCCCGCCCGCCGCCGCCCCCCCCCCCCCCCCCCCGACCGGCCCGGCCGCCGCCTCTGGCCCTCGCAGAGCGCCGCACGGCGTCCTCGGGGGGCGGGGCCGCCGCGCCTCGGCGCGCCGAGATTGGCTGGGGCGGCTGCCAGTCACCCGCGGCGGGGCCGCTGCCCCGCGTTTGGGGGGCGCAGCCCCCGCCACCGCCGGGCTACCACTGGCGGGGAGGGGCGGCGCGCCCCCATTGGCTGCGGCGGCTGTCAGTCAGCGGGGCGACCCGCTGGTACCTGCCGGAGCGGGGCGGGACCGCCGCGGCAGCACCTGCGCTCATTGGCAGTGGGGGCTGTCAGTCACGCGGGGCTGCCCCGGCCCCGCCCCGCCGCTCTTTGTGCCGGGGGGACAATGGGGGTGCTGGGCCAGGCTGTGGCCGCACTCCCGGCGTGCTCTGCGGCGGGATATGGCCGGGGGTCCAGCGGGCTCCTGTCAGGCCTTGGGTGGACCCCCACGCGCTCTGGGGGTCCCCGCTCCTCCCGTGGCCTGTGCGGGGCGTGGAGCCCTGCATCCAGGTCCCCATCACAGCCCCAGCGGAGGGGAATACACCCCCACTACTGCACTTCCTCCAGTGCATCCAGCACGGTGGTCACAGTAGGGGAGTGCCGCTCCCAAGGCCTGGATTTCTGTGCTCCTGAAGGATCTGCTCCCAGCACGGATTGCATCAGCTGTGGTTTGACAGCGTGGTGTGGTGTTGCAGATGGCTGCTCCAAGCTGATGATACTGCTCATTAGCACAAAGCAGACATGCACCTGTGTCGGCAATAGCTCGGCTGGAGATGAATGACAGTGATTCCATGCCTGGTACTTCTGGGTCCAGTTCTGATTTGCCTCATCCAAGCTGGCCTCCCAGGAGGCAGGACCATCCAGGAAAGGGTGGGAGGACGTATCTTGGAGGGAACCTCCTCCAGTGTAGTGAGTCACAAGTCCACGCTCCTCCCTTCTGACCTCTACTGCCAGGGATTCAGGTTTTGTTGTTTTGAAGGGTCAGTATTGTGCTCCGTTCTATCTCCAAAAGCTTAATTTCTGCTGAATCTTTTTGCTGTATGACATATGGACCTGCTAGCCTGGTACTTCTGAATTTATTGCTTTATGTCCCCATAAAGTGAATGATTGTAGGTGTTCTCAGATCAAGCCAGTTATTCTTCTGACCCCTTCTTTATTATTGATCCCAATTTCCTCTCTATGCATTGAGCTCTCTGATACAGTTTTGGCGTTGTTTCTTTCCCTGGAATCATAACAGAGAGATTTAGGTTAGACACTGAAGGAAAGCATCTAATGGAAACTGAGATTAAGCAGTATAATTGACCATGTTGAGGAAAACATGTATCTCCTTTATTGAGGACATTAAAGAGTGTGTTAGGTTGATTTTTCTTAGAAATGACTGGAGCAGCACCGATCCTGCTGTGTTGTCAAGTGATTAGCTGACCATTAAAGTTATTTCTAGGCGTTCTGGTACTGTGAGGATGAGTTTGTGGAGCTATGGTCACACAGTAACAGCCTGTATCTAATTTCAGCATGTCCTCTTATTCAGCGCTATGATTGCCACCCCTGCATCAGAGCTGAAGAAGGGCTCATGTGCCAGCAGCTGACTCTGTGTCTTTTCTCATTTTATCAGCTGGTCTTATAAAAGCCAATTCTTCCTCTTGCCCCCCTGATAAGCGAGCTCCCTCCCTTCCCCTCCCTGCACAAACAGTAGAATGGAGCAGTTGTTGTGACATCTGCCTCGAACACTTGCGGGCCGTGGGCAGAGGGGCATCGTGGTGACTCTGCATTTTTGGTACTCTTTGGAGTTCAGGCAGGATGGGAAGTGGAGCTGCACAGAGCAGGTACTGCCGTTCCCACGGCTCTTCCATTACTGCTTTTCCTCAGAGAGGTGTGTGTGGGAGGGTAGGAAGGGGTAAATGAGATAGTGAGCTGGTGATCGAGCTCGATCCCCTCCAGTCCCAGCTGTGCTCTAGTATCTGTGTGTTCCAAAAGGCCATTAAAGGATGTAGCTAAAAACTCAACAAGGAGGATTTTTTCCCTTCCCTTTACCAAACAGTGCTCCGGTTTTCAGCAGGGAGAGTTTTGTAATGTACAGTGAGAGGCTGGAGCTGTACCTCAGCACAACCTTAATGCTCTTCATTGTCTAATTCTTAAGAGTTGTGTTCGTCTTGCAGTCCCAGAAGCTCTCTCTGTATGGTTTGGGAGCCCTGCTGAACCTTATGCACATGTAGATAGTTCAAAGGTGGCCTTAGAAAGTGCAGATTCCTTGACCTCTGTGAAATTATCCCTTGTTTCATAAAAAGAGGATAAAATTCGGCTTTGTAGTCTGTGGTGGCATTTAAGCAGCTGAGCTGTCAGTAAGGGCTGTTGTGTCTTTGGTTTGTTCTTGATCTTACAAAATCTGTATCTAATAAAAGAGTTTTACGACAATATAAGCGTACGCTCTCCGTAGAAAGTGCTATGCAGTAGATTGACTCTTGGTGATTTCCGTTTAAATTCATGCATCAAGATGAATGAATCCATAACTGACTGGCTACAGAGCCAGAGGATGAGGCATGTTCAGTTACTTCATGGTATTCACAAGAATTTTCCATGAATTTATCTTCCTTGACCTTTACATTTTACATCTAGCTTTTCTTCTTTTATTCTTTTGCTCATATTAAAGTAAAAAAATAAATAATAAAAAATTGGATGAAAGCTCAGGCAGGATAGTTACTGGTGGAAGCATATAAATTTGTAAATTTTCTTTTAAGTTCTAGTAAATCAGAGTTTGTAGCAGAAGGGAAGACGCATGGGTTTTTTCTTATTTGAAACAAAGATGGAAAAACAGGTCTTTAAACTTTCTGAATCAGAGTTATTTCAAAATTTAAATGTTTTCTTCACATTGTGTAGGAATCTCAAACTAGTCTATAATAAACACATTTACTCAGTGCACACATATCTGCAAAGAAGTAAAACATTTTCAAGAAAAATTGAATAGGTCAGAAAGTGCTGTCAGGTCTTTGTAGTGCGGAGATAGCAAACAGCTGTGCTTGGTTTATTCCCAGAAACTTGGAAGCACAACTGTGTTGAAGCCCCATCGTACCACATTCAAAGCAGTCACTTGTTTGTGACTCCAAGTAGGAGTTCTGAACTACCGGCACATTCATTAACTTTGAACTTCAGTATGTAAATCTTAAAATACATAACTTGCTGGGAATCTCAGCAGGACATGCTGGGTAATTTTTGGTCCAGCATAAGGAAGTTTTAGTCTCTAAATTAAAATAGGAGCATCATTGTTCTCCTGAAACCAGTTCCCAGCAGCAGACTGTGCTGGCAGCAAGATCAGTCATTATCTTGAATAAAATATTCAAGAAGTGCAATATTCTGATGTGGTTAAGTTATTGCATTCAGCTTGTTTGCTCTGAGACTTGACAAAGTATGGTACTCTTTCCCAGGTAGAGAGTTGTTTGTAAGCTATGATAAGAAAAATGAAAGCAGTAATTTTGTTTTATTCCTTGCTTCACTTTGAAGGGAGTAACCAGAAGAGAGTCTGTCTCAAGGGAACTCTTTGTAACACTTTACAGGCCAGTTTGACACTGGTATCAGTTAGTGCAGACCTTGGGATGCAACTGGAGCTGAGTCCCTCTTGCCAAGAGGGAGCAGTCCTGCCCAGATGCCGGCTTGAGTGTGTTCCTGGAGCCAGTCTGGGTGCAGGTGGTTATCAAGAGATGAGATTTCAAGCAATCTACCTTCCATATGCTTTATAACTAGCTAGGTCTGGTCTGCAGAGTGTTCCTGACACTCATCTCCTACAGATGTGTCCTGGCAAACCTGACTCTGGCGATTTCAAGGCAGGAGCACCCTGGCTCATGTGGCAGAGCACATGTGCTCTGTGCAGAGCCCGGCTTCCCGGCTGAAAATGCTGATGGAAGTAGCTTGGCAAGAAGGCGCTGGACTGTGAACAGGAGAGGCTGGGGACACCCCACATTCCTTTCTGCTGAGCCTGCTCTGGCTGGTAACCTCTGGCACTGGGATGGCGGAACCACTGCAGCCGGGGCTTGACTTGCAGAGCCCTGAGCAACTCATGTGGCCTCAGCCTCCTGACCCATGCAGAGGTGGTGAGAAGCAGAAAGCTACGGAGGAGCTGTGTTACCACTCATTTTAAAATGCTGTGGGGCAGCCCAAATGTCTTTTTGGCCTCAAAAACAGAGCAGTCCTGCTGCAGAACCCTTGAGAGTGAACAAGCACTTCACAGGTCACAGCTTTCAGTGCAAACTCACACACTTTGCTCCCAGTATGGGGTAAAGCAAAATTGCTTCTCTTTCTGCAGAAGAGCTCGCTGCCATGATAGTCTGGGATTAACAGTGAAATGGCTTATCCGAGGAGATCCTATGAAAATCTGCTCCTTACCAAACTTGGGTGTTCCTGCAAGCCTCTCATTGTTTCAAGATGTCATTCCCTTGTGCAGGGAGAGGAAATGGAGGAGGGGAAGGAGTCAGCACAGATCCAAGTTGATGATGGGGTTTCCAGGGTGCTTCCGGACAGGGACGGGAGCTGCAGGGCCAGATGCCTGGCACTGACTCCCTGCCAGGGCCTCACTGTGGCTGGTTTTATCCACTCTGTGTTTGCTGCTTTGAATGTTGTAGAAGGCTCTTTGGATTTGTGCCTTACTGACTGCCATACCTCATCTCTTCTTCCTTATTCCTTTTGAACAAGCCATATTCCATCAGTTGCATTTCCTACCTCCAGCCTTTTCCTTTGCAGTCTGACCAACACCTTTGTCCTTTCCAGACACTGGGCTAGGTTGGTTTCCAGTGTCTTTTCTGACCACATTTCTATGGCCTACCTCCTTAGTGTTAGATAGTTTATCTACCACTTGATCTTCTTTTCCCTAGTCTCCACTCAAACTGTTTCCCACAGTCCTTTCCTGCTCCCTTCTCTGACTTTATCCACCTTCCCTCCATCCTTTCCAAATTTACTTCTGAGAGGCCTGTAGCCATCACCCTCCCAATACCCCCTGAAGCTGGCAGGGTTCAGTTGCACTTCCCTGGCTTTCTGGAGTACTCTCCTCCACCCAGAGAGTATCTGAGATTGATAGAAAACTGTGGAGCATGGATTCAGCCTCCTGTGTTTCTCACAGTAGCACTGGGTGGAAGGTCTGTACAGAGCAGTGTCTGGGTGTGCGCATGGAGCAGTGCCAGGGCCCATCTGGTTGTGCTGATATTGTGTGATGTGTTGCTGCCTGTCATGCCCCTCCAGTGGCCAAGCTGCCACTTCCCATCCCCAACCCTGCCCAAAGAGTCAGTCCCTAGGGAGCTTTATTCCAAGTAGAAAGGAAGGGATCTGGCAGTGCTGATGTACTTTGCTACTCCTCTAAAACTTATGAGGATGATGGAGTGAATGATAAGCTCATGCATTTGTCTCTTGCTCCCACAGGGCTCGGGTGTGATTAAAGCAGGTTTTGCAGGCGATCAAATACCAAAATACTGCTTTCCCAACTAGTAAGTATTCTACTGGTCTTGGTAAGTTCTTAGTACTGTGTACCAATTCTCTGATACGTAGAGTGGAGGAATGGTCCAGTTTTGTAATTGGAGAAATGAATTATTCTTTTCTGCCTGCTGCAAAGAAGCATCAGGGAGAGGAGATCTCTGCTATTAAGTATTTTGAGATTTTCGGGTGGGGACACACATCATAAAAGGTGACTTATCACTTTGTCAGGTTCAACACACAACCAAACCTGTTGGATTCTTTAGACTGTAGACATAAGGAAAAGGACCTGGAAAAAGTCAAAGGTGGGATGAGAGGTGTGAAGACCTCTATATTTCTTTGGTGGTCCAGTATCTTGATTCCTGACAGACTTCCTTGGAAGTTTTCTGAGAGTTTTGCCAGGATGAAGACTGCTGGATCAAGAACTCTAATTAGTCACTGGCTTTTATTTTCAATGGAGTAGATTTTTAATGAGTAATTTTTAATTTGTGTTCTAAGCAGTGTGATCTGTAGGAGGTGGTGGGGTATGGGACCGGAATTGTCTAATCTCAGAAGCCTGCCTGAGATCATGTGGATCTAGCAGCTCAGACAGTTACTCAGTCTAGCCATGTTCATCCCAGGCACAATTGGAACAGGTAAATCCTGAGTCATCAGCAAAAATGTGGCCAGACTCAGATGGCTTGTGTCCCACCAATTAAAAACTCTCTACAGTCTGTTCTCTTCACCTCTGATTCTGAGATTAGCTTCGAGCAAACCTGTGTTTGTCTGCACCTGGTAGTGCCCCCAGACCCACCCATTGCTATAGAGAGTGTGGTTAGGACAGAGAGGAACACAGAGTACATAATGCTTTGGTGCATCTGAGCCCTCCGTAGAAACATTTATGCTCTTGTCTCTGTTCCAGTGTGGGCAGACCAAAGCACGTTCGTGTTATGGCTGGTGCTTTAGAAGGGGACATTTTCATTGGTCCAAAGGCAGAGGTAAGAACATCTGTACACTCTACTTCTCCATGTATCTCTGTATGATGCTGTAAGGAGGGGCTGTGGTTCCATGGTATCAGTGTTAGACCTGAAGAACAGAACAGATTGTCACTTCTAAGTGTGTCCAAGGTGAAGTGGGAAGCTTCATGAAATTCTTGTGCCAATCTGCTGACCTAGTTCCCAAGACCTTCTATCTCTCTCTTTTTTTTTTTTTTCCTAGGCTACTTCTAGGTCTGTATCATTACATCCCCATCTCTTTGAATGGGAACTTTAGAAATGGACCCTACTTGATTGCCTTTATCTCCCTGGCGTGGACACAAAGCTTGCTTTCCCCAGTTCTGTTTCTGTCAGCACGTAGTCATATGGTCTCACGCTTCTTGTGAACCCTCTGAAGTGCATTCCCCAGTACCACCATTTGATAGGTGTCTGTGTGTTGACTTGAAAAGTATTAGGATGGAATGTGCTCTGCAAATGTCAGACTTTTCTACTTGGTATAAAAAGGCCTTGTCTAATCTTGTGAATACTTCTCTGGGAGAGATGTTTGTGATTAATTTTCAGGTTTTTCCCTGTATGATAGAGATAAGTTATTTTGTAGTGGAATGCAAACTCGAGTCTGACATTAAATCATAGTCACAGGGCTCAGAAATGTGAGTTTCTTGATGTTCTCTTGTCCTTTCTGTTTGCTCAGGAGCACAGAGGTCTCCTTGCGATCCGATACCCGATGGAGCATGGCATAGTGAAGGACTGGAACGACATGGAGCGCATCTGGCAGTATGTGTATTCTAAAGACCAGCTTCAGACGTTCTCAGAGGAGGTGAGAGACCTCGTTATGTAACGGCACAGGTGTCATTCAGTGCATGTGTAACACCAGGAGCCTTGGAACTCTGGGACTTTTCCTTTGCCCTTCTCTCTAAATGTGTGTCTGTTGTTAAATTAGGTTCTTTCACCTCTCAGGCGGTGCTGCACAAGAAGTTCCAAGCAGAATTCCTCTCCTGATATGATGTTCTGGCCTGACTGAAAATCTGCCTTTCACATTTTCTATTCACACTCTCTAATGATTGTGCTCTAGGCCAAGTGCTTCTAACCTTTCCTGTTCTGCCTGCACATCAGGCATATCCACTCAGCAGTGACATGATTTGAAGTGAGGAAGGAGAAAACCACACACCTGTGGTCTGGAAGGATTTGACCAAAAGATTATTACATGTCTGAGAGTATAAGTTGTATAAGTAGAATAGGAATATTTCTGTCTGCTTGTACTAAGACCATGTACCTTCACCCTTTCTTAGGGTCTGTGTATTTCAGCTAATCTGACTGACTTCTGCCACTGAGAGTCTTGTTTGTCCGTCATGGGGCAGAGTTACTCACAGAGTATGATTCCTAGCAATTAAACCAGAACCCTGCTGGTCTTCCAACCTAATCAAGATTATTCACAGTCTAATACAGCTCAGTAGCTGAAATGATTCCTTTCTACCTGTCCTCTTGCACCAGTGGTTCCAAAAGTGAATAAATAAGCAGAAATTTTCAGGAACACACCCCTAGCTGCCTCCTGGTTATTGCAGCACAGCTCCTTCTTCTCTTTGCCAGCATCCTGTGCTGCTGACGGAAGCCCCCCTAAACCCGCGCAAGAACAGAGAGCGTGCCGCTGAGGTGTTTTTTGAGACCTTCAATGTGCCAGCACTGTTCATCTCCATGCAAGCTGTGCTTAGCCTGTAAGTGTCTTTCGTCTTCGATTTGTGTTTGTGGAATGTTGCCATGAAATCCATTCTTTCACAAACCAAAAAAAACCTGTAGAAGATCTCACTGATGTCTGACTTGTCCCCTTTTCATGTAAGAACTGAAACTCAGTTTCTGTAATGAAGAGTTTTCAGGAATTTGCTGAACTGTGATGAGAACTCAGTTTTCGAGGGTTTTTTTAGCCTCTGTTCATGTGAAATCTCTGCTCCCTGAGTTGAGTGTGGATGTGCTGCGTGCTTGGGCTCACTTTGAGTTGCTTGTTCTGACTTGACCCTTTGTCCCTGTGTAGCTACGCGACCGGGAGGACCACGGGAGTGGTGCTGGACTCCGGGGATGGCGTTACTCACGCGGTTCCCATCTATGAAGGCTTTGCCATGCCCCACTCCATCATGCGGATTGACATCGCTGGCCGCGATGTCTCACGCTTCCTGCGCCTCTATCTCCGGAAGGAAGGCTATGACTTCCATACCACCTCTGAGTTTGAGATTGTCAAGACCATCAAGGAGGTGATGCCCTGTCTTGTTTCTCTTTATCCAAGCGGGTATTTCTTCTCAAGGGAAGCTGTGGCTTGTGGAATCTGGCGGGAAGTGCCAGCCTACTGAGCTCTGCACCTAACTCCATTATCTACCTGGGGGAGTCTAGGGTCACTAAGATGATTAAAGGACTGGAACATCTGTTGTATGTAGAAAGGCTGAGAGAGCTTGGACTGTTGAACCATGAGAAGAGATGGTTGGGGAGGGTCTCATCAATGTATATAAATGTCTGAAGGGAGGCTGCAGAGAAAACAGAGCCAGGCTCGTTTCAGTGATGTCCAGTAATAGGACAAGATGCACAAACTGAAGCACAGGAGGTTCTGTCTGAACATAAACTTTTTCAGCGTGAGGGTAATCAAGTGTTGGCACAGGTTGTCCAGAGGGTTGCCGAGTCTCTATCCTTTGTGATGTTAAAAAGCCACCTGGACATGGTCCCAGACAGCCAGCTGTAGGGGACCTTTTTTGAACAAGGTGAGTGGACAGGATGACCTGCAGATGTCCCTTGCAGCCTCAGCCATCCTGTATTCTGGGTGAGTTATAGACAAGATCACATTAATCACTATTGAGGGGCTGTTAACATGGAGGTGAAGATGGGCTGGCGGTTTAGAATCCATTTTGCGTTTATCTGTGCTGCAGTTTCTCTGGGTCTGATGTCTTTCACTAGCGTTTGTTTACCCTTCAGGGCAAGGGTCTGCAAAATCTGTGGCAGGTAGGGACCATGACTGGGATATTGCAAGGTATTTTACCTGATGTGAGCCCAAAATGTCAGTTCTTCAACACAAAATACTGTTGAAATTGGTCTCCCCAAAGGGATACATGGATTTTGATTATTAGTGAGAAAAATATTTTACCAGAGGTATATGGGTTATCATCTCCCTCTCCCTGACTGTTTCCTCTCCAGCGTGCCTGCTACCTGTCAATAAACCCGCAGAAGGATGAGACTCTGGAGACTGAGAAGGCTCAGTACTACCTGCCAGATGGAAGCACTATTGAGGTTTGTAAGGACCACCCTGGGAGAATTCCTCATGTGAAGCACAGGGTTTCCAGAGCAGCCTTCTACCTAGTGATGGGAAATTTCATGTGGTGTTAGGTGGCAGGGAATAACTTTAAAAGACCAGAACTCATCCCAGGCTGTTGAACTGGACACTAGAATTTTTAGGGAAAGAAAACATTTTGAGAAACCTTAACAACTTCTGGAAGTCCTGAGTAAGGATGCAGCATGACCATGAGCTGTTTGAGTGCAGGCTCTGATCTAGCAAAACTTTATGCAGATCATTTGTGGAGTGTGGGTGGTTGTCAGCTCACTAAATTCAGCAGTGGTTTTATTTGTGGCTTTTGCCCTGCCTAGAATTGTTTTCTGTGCAGGAACAGTTGCTTTGATTAGTGAGTTAGGAATATTCCTCAGAAGACTGAACCCACTATAGAATAGTTGAAGGAGAGGAAATACAGGTCTTACCTCCAGTACCAGGGCTGGATTTGCTCCCTTTTTGTTAGTGACCTACTGTATAGAGCTCAGCAAGCTTCTTTGTCTCTTTTCATCTACAGAATGGAAATGGTACCCTTTGCAGGAGCAGTACTGGCATTCACTTGGGTTCTAGTGATGCAGCATGAATGTCCAGGAAACTTCATTTCTCTGAAGTTTCACCTAAGAAAGGCAGACCCAACTGTAGGCAGTGAACAGCCACATTGCTCTCTTCCCTCTGTGCTAACTTCTCTTGCAGATTGGCCCTGCCCGTTTCCGAGCCCCAGAACTCCTATTCCGGCCAGACCTGATAGGGGAGGAGTGTGAAGGACTCCATGAAGTGCTCGTTTTTGCCATTCAAAAGTCAGACATGGACCTGAGGCGAACACTGTTCTCCAACATCGTGCTGTCTGGAGGATCCACGCTTTTCAAAGGTTCCTGCCTCTTCTCTTTCTGTGGGCTGTGACATACATGATCTCTTGCTTTCTTATCATGTGAAACTGGGAAGATAACCCAGATCACCCAACTTGTCCTGTGGGGTGAGGACTGTGGGAACTCTGCTCTCTTGGGGCGGTTACTGCCTGATTTTTCTGAGTCCTCATCACAGTCTTCTGGGTATGCTAGACACCTCTGCCCTCATACATCACTTCCTGGACTTAAGAGCTTTTATTGTTTTCCTCCAATGTGTCTGCCTGTGTCAGGACTGAATACTTTTGCTGTAGCTCATGATATTTGAGGCTAGGTACCTGAAAGGCTCTTGCATCTCCTAAGGTTCCTTTAGGTCTGTAGTGTGCAAAAGAGTCCAACAGTCCTGGTCCTGCATGAAGTGTCGGCTATGTGTGTGCAGAAAGGTTTCTACCCATCCCCTCAGGGCTCAGCTGGTACTCACTGACCTAAAGATAACCCTCTGCTAGAACCCATCAGTCTATTATCCACAGGTTGACATCTCCAAATAGGTCCTGGTCTTCCCATTCAACTCCCTGTAAAAATGGGCTGTACAGAGGAGGAGTGCCTAGGGAAGGAGGAGGTCCTAGCTAAAAACCTTGTTTGCTTGACTCAAGTTGCTGCTGAGGGAGAGCCCATTGTGCCAGTGTTTGACATCTCAGTGAGACAAAATCCCATTCTCTCACTGGCTGTGTTATGTGCCTCCCTAAACTTAGTCTCTCTGTAAGATCTGGAGTGGGATATTTGAACAGGGCTACACAGGACATGTCCACATTGTTAGTGGATGGAACCTGGGATTTTGCTGAGGTACTCACATTACACATTTTGTCTTGTGTAGGCTTTGGTGACAGGCTGTTGAGTGAAGTGAAGAAACTAGCTCCGAAGGACGTCAAAATAAGGGTAGGAGCAATCTCTTGTATTTAACACTACTGCCTGTGTTGTTCTGTGACCTTGAAAGAACCTTGTTGAGAGTGCAGCTGCCATTTGCTTCGAACCAGAAATGACTTGACTGGGACAGCCCACCAATTTGCTGTTGTGATGAAAACCAGTTTGGTTTCATCACTGAGTAGGTGGCTTCTCTGACAACATGACCCCTGTCCAGGATCCTGGACCACAATGGCTGTTTCAAGGGGACTGCCCAGGTGTCTTTCTGTTGGGAGAGATCATATCTGTGTTTGCCAGGCGTTGGCTGGAGCGAAGTAGGGGCAGTGGGTCAGGGAGAGCAGACTGGAGCTCAGGAAGGTACTGACTGATTCTCTCTTTCTCCCAGATATCGGCTCCTCAGGAGAGATTGTATTCCACATGGATTGGGTACGTACTGCACAGCAACGTCTTGCTGTGGAAGGGGACTGGGGAGAGGCAGCCCATTGTCTCCGATGCTGTTGTCCCTCCTGGTGCTGTGTGTCAGGAGGGTTTTGTTGCTCAGCTGGGTGATTCTCAGTGTGTTCCTGGAGCAGCAGTCAGCAGGTCATGTGGGAGGGGGCAGCTGGTGCCAGGCTCTGTAGTGCCAGCACATTTGCAGATAGCAGGAGAGGGAGTGACTGTGCAGAGAGCCTTTCTGTCACAGGTAACTGTGAGCCTCAGCACCTTTCTCGCATGGGCAAGTGTCATGATAGAAACAGCCCATCTCTGCAGAGGAACGATGAGAGTGCCCCCAAAGTTTTCCTCTAACCCATAGCATGCCTGTCTCTCCCCAGTGGCTCTATCCTGGCCTCTCTGGACACCTTTAAGAAAATGTGGGTTTCGAAAAAGGAATATGAAGAAGATGGAGCTCGTGCCATCCACCGAAAAACCTTCTAGCCCTGGGACCTGTCCTCAGTCTCCTCCGAAGACTCACTTAAACTCGCTTTTCTGAGTCTGAGTGTCTGAGAGCTGCCTGTGTGTGTGTGTGTGCGCCAGCATGCCCCGATGTCACTGAGCAAAGACGACAGCAGCAGGAGGGTTGTATTAGTACTACTAACTTTTTTTATTTTTTTTTTGTTGGTTTTTGTTTTTTTTTCTAATGGAAAGGAGAAAGTACCAATCTGAATTTCTCCAGAACGGCCCATTCCTTTTTCATTTCAGTCCTTTATTTTCCGTATCACAATCACATCTGTCACTGTAAAACAAACAAGCAAAAACAAAGGGAACAGCTCATAGAAACTGCCTGGCAAGCCAGAAGGGAGCCAACCACTGCAGACTGCTCGTGCAGGCTTCAGTCAGCCTAACTGCAATGCCTGGATTGTCTGGAAACACATAGCTGAGACCCCATAGCTACTTCCTTCTTTAGCAGTGTCTTCTCCATCAGTAGGTTTTTGAAGTTGTTTTTAATATATTTTTTATTAAGAGAAAGCACATTCTCAACAGTTAAGCCCATTTGCCCCCACTGTTTTTGGTGTGTGAGTGCGTGTATGCGTGTGTAACTTCTTAGCCTGATGTGGGGTCTGCACCACAGCTGGAGAAGTTGGCGATAGGACTTAGTTTGTATTGCATGGAGTAGAACAAAGCAAATCTAATCAGCTATCGTTGTACTAGACGGTTATTCTCTCGTATCTTGTTTTAAATACCTTTTCTCCTCTGGAAGCAAGTGCCCCGGAATGGGCGTGAAGGCACTTGTGTGTTCCCCCTCAACCTGCCAAGATTTACAGTGCTGACTTCTCGTGTTCTTTGTAAGAGTCGAGGCTGTTTCCCTCCTTCCTGCCATGTCAGGGCAAAGGGAGCATGTATTCACAGCCAGGCATAACTCTTGTGTACTTTATCCATTCTGGGGCAAAATAATAATTGGGAAGGTGCATTGTAATGTAAAAATTGTTTTATTTATTGAAATGTCTGAGGATATCTCAAATACTGACCACAGCACCTGGGAATTATGCTTTGGGTCTTCTTTAAACACCTGTCACCCAGGTGTTCGATGTTCGCACTGCGCACCGCACACACGCTTAGCGGAACGGCCAGCCCTGCACCACCACCCCTCGCTGTTCTCTAGGAGTGCACCAAAGGAGAGGACAATTAGCTCCACCAGGAGGTTGGTTGTGAGCAGGAAGCTGTCCTGCTGGCTGTGTTCTGCTGCACTGCGGTGCCTTTCTGCTCACCTGGTGACTGCTTTGCTTCTACTGCTCTAACAGCCATGGGCAGCCTGCAGACCCGCTTGTGTTGGGGCATGCCACTGTTTCCCCTTTAGGTTTTTCTTGTGCGTTATTCGGTGCTCTTCCTCCCCCCCCCATTGTTAGTTTTCTGCAGAACCTGACAGTAGCAGTGGAGCGGGAGTTGCTTGGTGGCAGTTCCTTCCTTTCTGTTCATCACCAAACATCACCTTGGGGTTGCTCCTGGGCACAGAAATGGCATAAGAGCTGGAGGACTGCCACAGGGGTGAGGGTAAACCCCCAGCTGAGACAAATGTAAGCAGCAGGTGGTTGCCACTGCAGGAACCACATTCTTGGGGCTCACCAGTGGGCTCAGAGAGGCTGTAGGCAGGCAGTTGTGGTGATCTTTCCCAGCTGAGGCCAGGCTGCTTGTTCACCTACTCCCATCAGAGCAGACTGTTTTTTAAGCAAGAATCGTCAGTGCTCAGCCTTCTTCTGGAAAATCAGTTCCGTTCTTGCTGGTTTGCTGCAGCACACAGAGGGGAGGCAGCCAACCCCTCTTGGTTCCATGACAATGTGCGCCAGGCAGTGCCAGTGCTCTCCATCCCCCCCAGCCCCTCTGCTGGCCTTGCAGCAGCAATGCTCCATTTTGTAACCTGCAGTGACTGGACAGAACGGTGCTGTATCCAGTCTAGCGTGCGTTTGGTCTGCCTGACTGTTCCCTCGCACACTGTCCAAACCATGTTGCCTGGTGGTGCCCAGCATACTTAAATAAAATCATTCATATACAACCCTCAAGCCTCCTGGCCTCATGTTCCCACATTTGCAGTTTTAAGGAGGTAATAACTTGCGTTCTTCTCTTGCCTGTGCAGAATTGTTGCTGGCCAGACTCTGCAAGGGGACACCATCTCTGGTCCAGGATTGCATTCCTGGCCTGGCTTTTGAGCCGAGTTAGAAGCTTCCTGGGCTGCAGCTGTGGTGTCCAAAGCTGCTCTTCCCTCCTCTGCAACCATTATCTCTGAGATCCCTGTCATTGCAGACAGGACTGGGGGAGGCAGTAAGGGCAGCCCAGGCTGAGTAGGGGTGAGGGCAGTGATGCCACTGTCATTGTGAGGGGAGCTGTTGCCAGCCCGGGTGTTTGCAGAGAACTAATGTGTCAAGCTGTGCTGGCAGGGTGGGCCTTGGGAAGGTGGCACAGTGCCTTGTCCTCAGCAGAGGCGTAGGAACAGGACAGACCTAACCCTGGGGCCTTCCAAAGCAGAAGGGTAGGTGACACCTCCCCCCAAAAGGCAGTGATACCCACCCCAACCCACTGATCCCCTCTGCCCCCTGCAGAAACAGCCAAGCCCCAGCACACAGTTTTGAGGGGAGGAGCTCTCCCCTTCTCTCCACGCAGCCACAGCTGTGTCCCCACAGCAGCACATGCACTTGGCCAGGTTAGAGCCACGGGCTAGAAGAAAATCATTAAGCAATTCACAAAAAGACCATCTTTAATTTATGAAATGAAGAATCATTCTCGAACTTGGTTAGAAGTTGCACAAATAACTTATGATTGAACCATCAAGAGCTACAGAAGCCTCATGGCAGGAATGTCTTGGTCCAAGACAGAAGGCAGCTGTGCCCTGAGGCAAGATGGCAGGTTGGCAGGCTGAGACCCCAGAGGGAACCTGGCACTAAAAAAAGAACAGCACATCCCTCAGTGTGCAACAACACTGCCTGCCTACCCTCTTCTTCCTGCAGCAGACCGACTTTGGCACATCCCTTCTGCCTGCTCCCAAACACATCACAGGGATTGAGGAGACATCCCCTTACCTCAGGGACCCCTTTGGGTCCCATCCCTGTCCCATCTGTTCCCAGCCAAAACCAGGGAGACCAAAACACCTGCTCTCCTCCTTGGATCCCTGTCTCAGCAGCCAGGTGAGATGATCAAACTCTGGGGCACTGTTTAAAGCACAGAGGAGCTGAGGTGTCTACCTCTCCCCACGGCTGTAAAATCTCAACCCTGTGACTGCCCAGCATTGTGTCAGACAGGCTCCAACAAGAAACTGAAGGCACAAAAGCAAGACCTGGTGTTCCTCCAGGCTGTGCTCTGCAACAGGGGACAGTGCCAGGCTGCCTCACCAGGTCACCTGGGATGGCCCTGGGCAGGGAGGCACTTCCATTGGCTCATTTAGGGGTTGGTTCCCTGACCTGTGCCAGCATGGGAGGGGGCTCATGGCACAGCTCTGTGACAGCACTGAGTGGAAGGGACTGGAGGGGAGAGGAGGGATAAACATAAGCAATGTTTATCCAGCTCAAGGCTCTGAATCCAGTTCAAGCCCTGCACCTTTCCCAGGCTGGCAACAAAGCCTTCTGCAAGGCCACAAAGGACGGAACCTCAGCATAAAACACAGCCAGCAGATCCTGCCTGTGCAGGATATTGTCCTGGAAACAAGAAATGTCGAAGAGTGGATTTGGTCCAAGAACTGCAACGCTGTATGTGGGAGGGTTGTACCAGTTACTGGGAAAGGCCTTGGAGGTCCTCTCATCCCTGCTCCTGCTGTTCTATCATCATCCCCTCAGTCACTTAGTCCCTCAGGAGCCTCCCACTCCACTCCCCAAATCTGCAAGGCTCTAGCAAGTAAGGATTCCCTGTGCAGTCTCCTCCTGCTCAGCCAGAGGCTGTGGCTCCCCAGGGCCATGGTCAGGGCAGAGGAGCGAACTGGGGACATGTCTGCCTCTAGCAACCAGCACCTCCTCACTGGAATGAGCAGCTCTCTGCTCCCTGGAACAGGCTGGGATAAAATGTTCTTGCTCCTGTGGCCAAGTGATCTATCCCAGGCCCCTCACGTGCTGAACTTCTCTGCCTTCCAGAGTGACCACCTCCTGGAATGAGAAAACATTGGCATCACAGCGTTTCACAGCTGAACCACAAACACCAGGCTTTCTCAGCCTGCCATCCCTGTGTTTCGCCTGCCCTCTGGCACCAGCCTGGAACCAGCAGCACCCCGGGGGCTTGGGCACCCCTAGATTGTTTTGACCTCTGGTGCTCGGCCTTGAGTCAGGTTCTGCCGCTGAGCCTTCACCATCTGCAGCCGCTTCCCGTGCAGGCTAAACTGCGACCAGCTGAGGAGCTGCAGCAGCGCACATGTGATGGGCACAAAGACGAGGAGGTAAAAGCAGCCCTGTCGAAGAGTTGGCTCCAAGGCCACGGCAGACTCCAACTTTGGCTGGGCACTCACCACGTTGCTCAGGGGGTTGCGCTGGAAGATGTCGTAGCCTGGTGTCAGAGAAGAGTTTGTGAGACTGGGGACAGTGGGGATGGACCCTCATCCATTCTCTCTGAGTGACTGGCTGTGGAAAGGCAAGGACCAGGCACAGCTCAGCCACTGGACCTTTGTCCCCAGGGGACAGGACACCGAATTCACATGTCTGCCCTCTCCTGCCCCGCTGCTTTCCCCGGGAGCATCCTTACCTGTGTATGCACAGAGCAGCCAGGTGCCAATCAGAGGGGCAAAGGTCTGGCCTGGCTTGGTGACCAGAGCCACCATCCCAAAGAGCAAGGCTGAGGCTGCCTGCTTCCTACAGTTTAGGACTAGATCCTCATCCACTAAGTCCGTGACCACCAGGTTCAGCAGCTTACAGGTCCCTTCTGTGAACACGCGGTTGCTGCAGAACAACAGGCAAAGCACTGAATAGGGGTATCAAGAAGTGACAGGAGTAGGTGAGAGATCAGAAAAACCAGAGTGTGAGAAAGGTTTCTCCACACTTTAAATAAGAATTTCAGAAGCCCAGGTTACAGGAGGGGAACACCACTAGCAATAAGACTTTGTACCCTGCAGCAACGCCTTGGATCACTCCTGACCTGCCGGGGAAAGGACACACCAGGCCAGGGACTAATGGGCAGGTGCAGCCCACACTGAGGGCTGTGGATGAGGAGAGGAGCTCTCAGCAGCTGGGAAAGGCTGCTGCAGGCTGCTGGCAGTCCAGCTGGTCTGTGCCCTCCTGAACATCGCTGCCTCCCTCACAGCCAACAGATTCCAGTGACCCATCCCACATGCTACCAGAGATGGAAATCACATGGCTTATGGGTGACCCTGGCTATTGTTCCCAGCCTTCCACCCCTCTCCTTAAAACAGGGTCAAATAATTTTGCTTCCCAGGTGGCAGAGGGCATGGGAAGCAAGTGCTGCCTGCCTACCTGGCAATGAAGATGCAGAGCAGATACACCTGGTCAGGTCCTGCCAGGAGCATGACAACACTCAGAGCCAGCTTCAGGAAGAAGAGTCCTCGCACTACAGCGTAAACCCCACAGCGGCGGCAGAGCGACAGGAAGTAGAGGTTGTTGAGATGGGGGGCAATGTAGGAAACACCTGAGCAGAGACAGAGGCACAGACAGCTCAGTGGAGTTTCAGTTTCCACCATGCCCCCAGGTCTGATACTGAGAGTAAGTATACAGTCCTGCTATTGTCAGCAGGACTGTAAGACACAATACAAAGCATCTCCTATCCACATACAGAAGGCTGCAGTAGATTTACTCTGTGGCTTCGTGGCACAGCACACACTTTCCTACAGAGGGAGGCCTTCTCCCATCATGGGCAGGAAGGAAGAAAAGACTTGCCCAGTGTCACACAGAAGCTGCGACTGGAGCAAAAATCAGAAAGACAGAACTGCCTGACCAGACCTAGCCTGCACAGAACCCTCCTAGGGTAACTCTAGGATCACTGTCCACATATCTGTGGCAGCCTGGAAATGGTCCATATGCTGTAGAGGGAAAGGGTTTAAATTCAGGGCTCTGTTCTCTGCTGCATCCTGGGGACACTATCTGCAGCCTCTAATGCTCAGAGCAATACCTCCGTGGAGTCTGGCATCCAGCGTGCCAGGCTTGTTATTACTAGAACAGGCCCCAATTTACTTCTGTGCCCAGGAAGGACAACTTGGAGGTCCCAGGGAAGCGTGTGGGCTGCGTGCATGTGAATTTTACAGCCCAGAGACCTGCATGTGAGCACACCTCTCCCCAGACAGAGTGTGTGAAGAGCAAACCCAGACTCAGGCCAGGTCCTACCTAACTCAGCTGCTCCCTCCTGTCCCACCTGAGACTCACCGAGCAGGAAGGATCCAGTAGAGACAGAGATCTGGTCTGACAGCAGGTGCTCCAGGAACAGAGGGAAGAAGTTGCTGTTAAAATGGCAGTGAAAAACCTGTGAAGGCAGCATGCAGACGAGCTGGTCAGCAGGAACAGCAGTGAGAGAGAACAGAAAAAGCTAACAGCCATCTGAGCTCTGTTGTCCTAGAAGCCCCATGCCAAGGGACCATGCAGGATGGACCTGGAGTACTTCAGAATAGCAAGAGCTTGGCTGTGGAGTTTCTGGCACTGTCAGCTGAGATTGCAAAGCTGCCATGCCCCCAGCCATGCCCACCATGTGCCCAGGGTCAGCACTGCTGCCCAGCTGCTGAGGCTCGGCTTGCACAGCACAGTGCTGCTGGGGCAGCAGGCAGGGCCAGTAGGTGACAGCAGTGACCACAAGGCTTTGGGGACACAGTGGCATGGCAGGAGGGAGGAGGCCGCTGGCAGGACACAGATAAGGCAGCAACAAGGCTTGAACACAAAGATGCAGACCAGTATCAAAAGCCTGCCTGAGGGGAACTGAGGGATCCCCAGGGAGCCGTAACTGCAGCACACAAAGCTGGGCAGGCTGCCGAAATTTGGTAGTAATCACTGAAGAGGATGAAGAACAGAAATGGCAAAGCCAGCTGGGAGGTAGATCCAGCTGGACAGCAAGAACAGCGACGTGAGCCTCAGGAAAGTGGAATGGGGAAGGAGACTGTGCTGACAGCCACACCAGCCAGGCAGCCCTGTGCTTCTGCACCCCAGATGGGCTGCACAGAGCTCAGCCAGCCCCTGTAATCCAGCCTACGCTCCAGAGAGGAAGGAGCACCCCACAGCTTGCTCAGGAAGTATTCTCGGTCACAAGCAGGGAGAGTGGCTACCAGCTGCTTAATGTGCAGGAGGCTCCAAGAGCAAGTGGGTGCTGGAAACATCTCTGCCCTTCCTGGGGAACTCACACACTGCTGAATCACCATGTCAAACAGCCAGAGCCAGTGCTCATCCTCTGAATCACAGTGTGTCACAGCTGTGCCTACCTGGATGAGATTCATGCAGACAAACCAGAGGAAGTTGCGATGCCGGGAGAGCTGCTGGAGATACTCTGCCAGGGTGATCCTCTTCTCCTGGGGGACGGAGAGTTTCTCAATGTACAGCCTAAAGGAAAAGGAAGGAAAACAGCAACCATAAATCCCTCACAGGAGGCAGGACAGAGCCCCCAGCTCTTCCTGTGTAGTTGCAGAACTGTCTTTCCTCAGCTCCCAACCCAGCCATTCCTCTTCCTGGACCAAAGTGAAACAGTGGAGTCTACAACGATTGCTTATTGCTAGCAAGAACCACAGGCAACAGGTCTCCCAAAGTACACCTGTCTTCCAAAAACAAAATTCACATTTCTGTCTATAAATGCATTCTCCTCTTATTAGCCATTCTGCTACATACACGCTCCTCTCCCATATCCCTGTGGTTAGCTCACCTGGCAGATCTCATCAGGATCCGCTGCTACGACAGCATAATGCTGGCAGCTCTTAACAAGAGATGACAAGAGGGGCAGCCCAAGGAAAAGCAAGGAGCTAAACAGGGAACACCAGCTGCGTTGTGGCCTACCAACAGCCCAGCCACTACCAGGCAGCTAAAGCGAGCAACAGGGCAAGACATCCACTTGTCCAACTCCATAGGGAATAATGGGCAGCAAGGTAGTCGCATGCTCAAGCAGAAATGCTTTCATAAGCTGCATCTGACATTTTGCCACTCACAGGCCTCACTGGGTGCTCTAGATACTAACTCATTTCATATTCCAAACACTGGGTGGCCATACAGCAGGTCAGGGATCTGCCTCCAGTTTAGGCCAGGAGTGTCACAAGATAGGTTTGTTCTATTTTCAGAGGGCCTTCAGAGCCAGTGTAACAGAGCTGATCCTGGAAACTGTATCAATAGACAAGAACCACAGATGATTAACAAAAGGTTGCCTTGTACTGGATCTTCCCACACATTCAGTTTGCTGCAGACCTATGCTAGGCTTTTGTCTCTGCTGAGAATTGGTGACACTTACTCTTTTAGGGTTGATTCCTGGTCCCATTTCTCTTTCCCATCAGCCTGGAACCGCTGGCGGAGCAACTGTGTGGACAGGGTAAAACCAGCGATGGAGCAGAGGGCCAGCAGGACGCAAAATATGCGAAAGGAAAAGAAGTCCTCTTTGTTCCACACCGCATAGGACATGAAGACAGAGAGCGAGCCTATGGCACTGAAGAGGGAGCAGTAGAAGTTGAGGCTAGTCCTGTCTTTTGCTGAAACAGCCAGGTCTGCAAGCAAGGCGTTGTGATGGAGGTCGACCATGGTGAGAAAGCTGTCATACATGCAAAGGCAAAGGAGGAACTGCAAACCAGGATGAGCCCAGGCAACCCAGAAAGCCAGGAAAGAGATGGCAAAGAGGGGGCCATTGTGGCTTAGTGCTCTGAGTCTCTTGAGAACTACTTCAGGGGAAGAAATCTCTGCTCCTGGCCTGCAACAGAAGGAAAAAAAAAGTATTTTAGACACCTGGACAAAGCCCTGCATAACCATGTATTCTTCCTCTCCAAGGGAGTCATCTAAGTGGCACAGACACAAATAGAGCTTTTGCTCACGTAACAAGCACCCACATCAGACACCTTCTCAGATAATGTGTGAATACACCGAAAGTATGGGTTTAAGAAGGCCAAAAAGTGTGGAAAGGGACTCTCTTTTCTCCAGAGGAAGTCTCTTCCTGACAGTGCTGTACTGTCTGCACGTAGCACAACGTCAATGATTTCAATGAGTTTTTACTAGTTGCAGAAAGCCACACCGTGATTTTCATTAAAATATTGACGTAAATACACAAGAAATGCTAATGGCCAACAATGCAGAGCTGTCTTCCCTCAGCTCCCATCCCAGAGAGTTTGGGAACAACTGGTCTGAGGCATTCTATGTGGAAATATAACTGTCCTTTCCCCCCTTCTGCCTCCCAAACTATGTACAGATGCTCTCCAACACCCCACTAAGAGTCTTGCTCATATAGCAGGGGCTTGAGATGTTAGATACCCACATTTTAGGTTCTGCACCACTCCTGATTGTTGAGGGCTAGGGTCACATCCACCCAATTGGTGTGTGACTTCCTCTATATAGCCAGGTACTGAAACATTAATTCATTAACTTCAAAGGTGCCAAGAAAAGGAGGTATTTAAGAGTTCTATACCCCAGAAACCATTCTCCTGCCATCATTTTAAAGCTCCCAGTTTCACATCATCTTCCCCAGAGAATAAACAACTTCCCAGCCTCTGCTGGAAGAGGAACTTCACTTACTGCTGTGTGCTAAGGAACACTCGGTCACTCAGCCAGCCGAACAGAGGGTCATTGAGGCTGTTCCAGATCAGAAACACTGTCTAGGAAAGAAAACAAGACAGTGAAACAAACCCCAGCTCCAACAAAGACTCAGTTCTGCCACTGAAGCAAGCAATGCTGAGCTGGCACAGCGAGCCACCAGCAGGAACTGTCCCAGCCCACCCTTCCTGCCCTATCACCACTGTAGGATTCCCCTGTTTCGAGCAACTGGCAGTGAGGCTAGTGGTTTTCCCTGCCTGTGAAACACTGCAATGTCCCCAGAGAAAAGAACAAAGTTTCCAGGTTTTCCATCCCAGCTTGTTCTATCTTTATATAAGCATGAAAAACTGAAAAGCCCAAGTTAGCACTTAGAAGGCTCCCAAAGGGGAACACTGCTGTTACAACTAACACTTTTCACACGTCTAGAAAGGAGCAGTCTTGGTTTCAGAATTCCTTACTTAAGAGGGCAGAAACTTACAGAAAAGACTAACCTCT
Source organism: Chiroxiphia lanceolata (assembly GCF_009829145.1). Taxonomy (NCBI): domain Eukaryota; kingdom Metazoa; phylum Chordata; class Aves; order Passeriformes; family Pipridae; genus Chiroxiphia; species Chiroxiphia lanceolata. The sequence goes on from NC_045644.1 coordinate 13,596,259, forward strand.
CCTATCCAAAAGGACAGTTTATCAATCTTGTAAACAGAGACAAAGGTGTCCACGTAGTACAGGAGGAATACGTTGTGCAAAATGGAAACAAACAGCGACAGGGACCCGTAGATCACTGCAGTGGGCAAATGGAAAAGACAAGCCAGCAGTCGCAACTCCATGTTGGTGCAGTCAGCATTCAGCTCCCACAATCACCTCCATTTCAGGTGAGATGTCTTCTCCCAACACCTGCTACATCTTTGTTGGGGCAAATCCATTGTTGCTCCTGCAGGAGAGAAAAAAATAAATAAAATGAAATAAAATGAAACCAGGTTCAATTTCTTAAATTAAGCAAAAGGTGAATCAAGTTAATTGGTAAATCTTTGTCTGCAGAGATCAGAATTCATATTGCTTTGAGTAGCTGTTCAAAAGTGGATTGGAGGGGATTTAAGAGACTAGAAGCTCTCTGCTGCACTAAAGCTGTTTCATTAAGCTGAGGCCAGGCTGCGAGCTCCCGGCAGTACGCCCGGTCCTTTACCCTGTAACGTTCTTCGTTATCCAGCAAGTAGCAGATTTATTTAAAGCTCTTTAAAGGCAAGGTCACAGGAGCAATCAAGCTGGACAGCTGCAAACAACAAAGCAGCTTCAGGAAACACACCTAGTCCCTGACGTTTTTAAGTACCAGTGTAAATTTTTAGCCAAATGAAAATGACAACAGCTGTGATGCAATCTCACACGTGCACCCTGCTTTGCGTGGGCAGCCACAGCTGACTGCACCTGGGCTAGCTCAGACAGGAGTTATTTATGGCAAGCAGTGCTGCTGCTTCGTGGCATGAAGAGACAAGACCAGAGCATGATGGCACACAGCAGACATGCTGCCATCACATGATAAAGGCAACCAGAAGTGCCTTAGCAGCTCATTTTGGAGCAGCCTAGATTTTAGGATCGGAGTCTGAAATAAAGACGCTTTGGCTGGACAGCAATATGTACAGAAATAAAACCAGTGGAAACAGCAGCCTTAGACCAGAACAAGTTGCTGGATGTTCACAAGGGGCACCTGTGAGGAGAGGACTCCTCACATCAGCACTGACTGGAGCTTATGGCCAGGAGATGAGACCAGCGTCCTCCCATGATGTTCTCTCATGCTTTTCAGCCTGAGCCCCCTCTCATGCTCAAGTTGCTACAGACCAAAGGCAAAGTACAAGGCCCCTCTTCAGAGGGACTTTTGTGAGATGTTAAGGGTTCTTAAATCAGTGCAAGCCAGGTTCTCCAGCCCATGCTGCCATAAGAAGGCCTGTTCACAGTACATACATGAAGGGTAACAAGGTCATGTTCTCGACACTGTCAAAAGCCAGATAAGGGGCTCATAGTCACTTCCATTTCAGCCCTCCAGGGTCAGCACTCACTCAGCTCAGACACACTGTTGGGACTTTGCAACACAGGATTAGAGTGAGCACATAAGGAATGGGAATCTATGCACTGAGCCAGCCTTGCCGGGCTTCCAGCACCACCTGCAGCATGTCCAAGCAGAAGAATAAACATCTGGGTATGAAAACTGATGAAATGCCAGTCCCATTCAGCATTTCCCTGAAGCCATGAGTCTGACCACTTCTAGGCAAGATTAGAAGAGCAAAAATAACCATCTGCTCTGCCTAGGCCAAGGAATTCCTCATAACTAGTTCAGAAAGAGGAACGGCATTTGTTCCAATCAATTACATCACTAGATTGAAACTGCACATCGGCTTCACTCCCAGACAAAGCACTAAACCTCAACTGGATCCAACTGCAGAGCTCTTGTGAAGCTAAGTCACCATTCTGCATCCCTGCCATGCCAAAACCCACAGCCAGATAAAAGGAAGACACTGCTTGGAGGCAAATTCAGCCAGACAATGAACTTTTATAGGTGTAATTAAAGACAGACAAGCCTCAAGGGGAAATTGCATTTTGTATGCAATTGAAAATAAGATGAAGGGAGAGCTAAGCCAACTGTCCCACCGCTAAGTCCTCTGTCTCTCACCAAGAGCCTTCCATGGAGGACTGGCTCAAGGGCAGATGATGGCACCAGAGCGTGAGGCACTCTCATGAATGGGATGGAGAACAAGGGAACAACATAATTTTGCACCACGTGAAACCTCAGTGTATCCAGAGCTTGACCACTGTGTGCACATCCAACCTCACTACAAACTTCACACGATGTGGAGATAAGGGGAAACAAAGTAGGGCACCTAAAGTGCCCAAGGGACTGAGGCAGCCGCCTTCTGAGGGAAGACTAAACAGGTGGGGCTCTTCAGGCAGAGAGGAAAGGCTGAAGGGGGACATGACTGAGGTTTACAGTCCCATGTGCAGGGAATAAGGTGAATGTGGAACCATCAGGACACAAGATCTGGGAGCACTCACTGTAACTAGCAGGAAATCAGTTTAAAGTTCACAAAAATACTTCTTTACCTGGCAGGTAGCAAACACCTGACATTTGCTCTCAAAGGTTACAGAAGTGGGCAACAGGTTCAAAGACAAATTCATGGAAAAAAGCTGTGCACAAACAGCTACTAAAGGGAGCAGGCAGGGAAATCCCCTCCAGCAACTCGGAACCAAGGGCTACGCAGGCTGCGGGTGGACAAGTGGGAAGGCCACAGATGGTGGCCCAGCTCATGTGTTCTCCCCCTAAACAGCATCTCCTGCTACCATAGGAATATGGGAAGAGACAGACTGACAGTGTGACCCACAAGGGCAATTCTTAAACTGGACTTGCCTTTGCTACCCAAAGCCTGTTTGAAAGCAGAGCCTGCTCAGGGTTTGGTTCTTAGTGCTGCACTTCATGCTGTCCCCATTCAAACGATGCTTCCCTGAGCACATGTTGCACAAACCACAGCTGATGAAGTTTTCAGAGACACCTAATTTTGTCATTTACATACTACAGTGCTGTTCAAAGAGGGTGAACTTCTACCTCCTTTCCTTCCTCTCCCTCGTCACTCCCTTGCAGATGTGCAACCCCTCCAGCCAGCTGATATTTGTGATTTTTTTGCTAGGATAGTTGTTAGGTCATTTTATGTGCAGTTAAAAAGAAACAAATCATAGTTGTTTGTGAAAAGCAGATTTTGCTTCTACACCCAAAGCACTGCATTATTTAAGCTTGCCACATTGGTATTTTCATAACCTTTTCCTTGGAATGGAGAATTACTCATGGAGTATGTCAGAACTTTTCAACATTTCAACATAAGGCTGTAAGTAGTAATGGGAAAAGGAGCTGCAGGAGGGAATAGCTATTCATTCATGCTGAACTTCTAACACACAGTCATAAAGCAACAAGCTCGTAAATTAGAAAGAAACGAGCCTTTATTTGAGGAACTTCCGCCTCCACATTTGACATCTGGCTCCTGCCAGTGACGTCTGCAGATCTTATCTTCCTGAGAAGGATGTTTGAATACTGGCTACCAGGAAAGCTCTACTTTTGTTGGAGAGTTCTGGCGTATGGCAGTGTCTGGAAACACACCACAGCTCTTGCACATCTGCTGTAACTTCCCAGCCAGCTCACAGCTGGATTCACAAGTCCCTGTGTCCCATCATGATTCGGCAACGCTTTGGGCTTTCAAGGCTGAGCTCCAGCCTTCCACAGCAGAAGTCACTTGTACTGAGCTACCAGCAGAGCCATAGATGTGAATCTTGGCCCAAGCCAGCCTTTTAAGCAGGGCCAGATGATTTTTATGTGCTGAGATTGCCACTCAGGAGCCTGAAATAGTCATCTGCAGACCTGACCGCAGTAACAGGATGACTCTCACATTCATTCTCCACTGTGTGGGTAATGCAGGCTGGACTGTCCCAAATAATACCTCAGGATATGTCTATGCTTGCTTCAGCTGTAACTACACTGCTTCTGCTGCACATCCTGGATTTTGGGTGTTTTACTAGCAGAGCGCCAAATACACCAGCTCCGTGTTTCTGCAACTGCCACACAGTAAATCCACCCATCAGCTGGAAAAGTCACCTGAGAGAGGACCCTATTTCTAGACATTGGTCATGGCCAGACAGGACTGGGATGCTGGCAGTCCAGCCCCATTCATAGGGAAGCTAGGCTGGAGCTGCACCTGTGAAAGAGCTGATACTCTGTGACCTGTCCCAGCAAAGCAGCTGGTGCTGGGCACATCAATTCCTCCCAGACCCTGTAAGTGACAGTCACAGGCATCTTCATCTAGTCAGGCTTATCCACCAGTGACAAGTCCATTTTGGGAGCAAGAACAGGTTCTGCACACTCCTTCTCCAAGAGATGTCCAAGACATAAGACACCTCAGAGGGTCCTCAACTCAGGAAGCTACTTGGATTCTGGCAGGACTCTGTCAGTAAGACGGGAAATCCCTCCACAGAGCTATTTCACTGAATGAAACTGAAAGAGCCCCCTCTTAAACAAAAAACCACTTTTAAAAGCCTATTTCTATCCCAGGAAAGCTCCTTCCTAGACACACAAAATTTAGGCTCCTCTGACCAAACTTTGATCCTGTGCACCCTCTTAGAGGTGAATATAGGTCCAAGGCTCTGTTTCTCCATCGTACTACTGAAATCCTCACTCCATATTTCCCCATATAATCCACTTACTAATAGGGAGTCCCGAGGGAACACCAAACATAGTCCTGTGTGAAACATGAAGGAACCCCCCCGACAGCAGACTCCCAGCAGCCTGGTATTGGAAGGGTGAAGCAATGAAGCCTTTGAAACTCTGACACCACCTGGATCAGGCATGGAAACATGCCTGGAAGAGGCTATGAGGGTGTTTCCCAGTACTGTTTACCAACTGAACAATCACTGATAATTGTGCATCATGAGGTTTAGTAACACCCTTCTTGTTACAGGCAATCGCGCTTCCATCAGATGCTTCCGTCACTCCTGCCAGGCTCATACACGTAAACACAACTGCCACGCAGACAATTAACATCTCAAACCAGCTGGTAGTTTCTGTGGAGCTGTGTTCCAGCAGAGCAATCTCCTTCAATCAGATCTCACTCCCTAACAGGTATACAAGGTTTTTTAATAGAGGCAACTGGGTAAATCTCATAGCCTTGGAACTTGACAAGGCTTTTAACTTAACAACACATGGTATCCTGTGTCTAAATGATTCATTGTTTTACAGTGTAAGGGAAGTGCGTTAGATGTACTAAAAATGATGGGTCTCCCCATCATTTACTGTCAATATAAGCTCTGATCTTGTAGAGGACCTCGCAGCACTGGCATAGGAACCACTGGCAGGTAACTGTGCCCTCAAATTACAAATCTGGAAGTAAATATGAAATCCTCATTGAAAACAATCCCCAAGAGTAGGATCACAGAAGCTACAAGAGGGGATTATTTCACAGATGCCTGTTCTTTGTTAAGACTTCAGAGGAAGCACCAGGTGAGAAGCACTTTTTACCACTTTGCCAAGCGCAGCCACCAGGAGTTCCTGCTATATGCCTGTCTTCCCAACAGGGAGTCTCTTCACCTGTGCAAACCTCCCAGAGCCAGTCCCCCCGTGATGCCCCAGTTGCAGCCACACACTACTAACTGAAGAACTGGAAGGAACCCAGCTGCTGAGGCCACCAAGGATCTCTGTAGCATTTAGGGCTAAAAACACAGCACTAGGTCAGCAACTGCAGCTGCTGATGTCCCACATGTGCAACAGGAGCACAGGGAGCCAGGCGATACCTGTGAAGCGAGGCCGGAGATGGGGACGCTGTGCCTTTGGACATGGCCGAGCAGCACCGCCACCCCAGAGACCCATCCACAGGGTGTCCCACACTGAGGAGAGGCCTGGCAGCCCTGGGAGAGGAAAGGGTGGCCGGGCAGGGGCACTGCCACCCTCCCGCGGTGGGCTCTCCAGGGGCACTGCCACCCTCCCGCGGGCTCCATGGCAGTGGGTTGTGCTGCCACGTGAGTGGAAGGTGTGACAGGGACACCAGAGCCCCACTCCACAATCCAGGGCCGCCTCTCCTTACCGGAACCCGGACTCCGACCGACTCCACAAGGACCAAGACTCCCGCCCACGGACACTGACAGCAGGGAGCGAGAGAGGGGGGGTATCCCCCGGCCCAAAGTGGGACCGTCCAGAGTAACGGGGGGAGGTACACGCTAGGGCTCTACCACTGCAGGGAAAGGGGGAATGGCTCCACTGGGGGGAGGTGTCTCCCCCATCTCATCCGAATTGCCTTAGTGGAAGGGGGACCCCCCACCCCACCGCGTTGCGCTGCAGGCAGGGAGACAAACCAGGGCCACCGACGGAGCGGAAAAGCCCCCACCACCACCTACCTGCGCCCGGCTAATGCGCTCCCCTGCCGCTTCGCCTCCGCACGGCGCGCCCGCGCATGCGCACCCTCCCCACCAAGCCCCGCCCCGCGGCCATCTTGTGTCCTGGCGAGTGAAGCCGCCGCCACCGCCACCTCCCGGCCGCCATCTCGTGTGAGGTCACCCGGCTCCCTCATTTGCATAGCCCCGCCTCCCAGCGGCACGAGCCTCTCTAGCCGGTTGGGCGGAGCCTTTTCTATGGTCCGTCCGCCTGTCGCCAGGGCTACAACGCTTGGAGTCACAGAGTCGTGCAATCACAGAGTCGTACAATCATAGAATCATCAAGGTTGGAAGAGACCTTTAAGATCATCCAGCCCAACCATCAGCCCAGCGCCACCACTGTTACCCTAAAACGCTAAACCATATCACCCAGTACCAGATCCAGAGGCTTCTTGAACGCTTCCAGGGATGGTGACTCCACCGCCTCCCTGGGCAGCCTATTCTAATGTCTGACCACCCGAACACTGAAAAAAAAAAAATCTACTCTGAATCTCCCCTGCCTCAGATTAAGGCCATTTCCTCTGGTCCTCTTACTGCAGGCATAGCAGAAGAGACCGGCCCCACCATATTACACCCTCCTTTCAGGTGGTTATAGAGAACTGTGGAGTCTCCCTTAGCCTCCTTTTCTCCAGCCTCCAAGGAGCGTGTGCCGAGCTGCAAAATGACACAGTGGAAACAAAACAACGTACACGGCTGCTTGGGGGCAGGCAGCCTTTGCTGAAATCCATCAAATGTCCTGTCTGTGGTCTTAGTCATCAGCTACTTGCACTTCTTTACCAGGATTCATTTACAGTCATCCTGTGTATGTCAGAACATAGAGAATGTTGTGTCCTTTATTATTTAAGATCTCTCTGTGTGCCTTTCTCTCAAAGAAGCAATTCCTGTGTTCAGCATAAGCATCACCTTCCACCTCTCACTGCAACAGTTGCTCCCACCCAAGTATTCTCAAATTTAACCTGCTAAAATTGAGGCAAAAGCCAATTTGCTATTTGTAATACAATAAAGCCAATTTGTATTATTGCATCCTATTACTTTCCAATGTTTTTGTGCATTAGACTTACTAGTGTTTCCTAAACAGGTCATTTTTATAAATTCATAGAAGCCAGGCAACTAATTGCAATCAACAGTGTTTGTAATTAAAGAGTGATTTGTAGGTGTTTAGCTTCAGCTATTGAGATCACCTGCAGCAGAACAAAGTATAAGGCATTAATCAAAGAATCATTTAGTTTGGAAAAGACCTTTAAGGTCATGGAGTCACTAAGTATCCCTAAGGAGCGTGTACTGCTGTTGTGCTGGGTAATGATGAACTGCCTGAAGACCAAGTCACCCTTTTAAAACCCCTGTGGAGATTTCTATTTCCAGAGGTCCATGACAGTGCAGGTGTTTACAATAAGGTAGTGCTGATGGGAGCCATTGATATGGCTTCTTACTTAATTACGACCTACTAGATGAGCAGTGAGTACAAATACCAGCTTAGCTATAGCTGAGTGTGAATAAAAAGCCTGGGGGTAAAGCAAAAGGGAAAAAAAGAAAAAGCTAGTAGTATTCATTTCTAAAGTATTTAGTGGTGGGCTTCTTTCTGTGTTATTCAGTCTGTTACTTTAAAATTTATAGTTCTTTGGGTGTTACTAATAGTGTTTTGCTGACTCAAGAAAGAACCTGAAGTTCTGGTGAGTGCTTTTGAGTTTTTCCATGCTGGCTTTATGTGCTGATTTTAGCTGTTTCTTTACCCGTGTCCTCTATCCTTGCTCCCTGTCTGGGCGTGAAATTCATGTAATTGCTGAAGGAATGAGCTTCCTGTTGCTTTTTTTTTAGGTACAAGGGCATGTTCAGACAGGTATTGCAGCCCTGGTTACCACAGGAAAACTTCCACAAGGTGTGATGCAGCATCTTAATGCATCTCCTGGGTCTGTAAGTATGTTCATTAAGGCACGTCAGTAAAGAGACTGTAGAAAGCAAGCAGCCTTCTTAAGATCAGGTTGTTTCTTGCTCCTCTGTTAAGTGAAGGCATCATCCCGGATGTTTTTTCTCAGGATGTGAGTACGCACCAAAGAAATGTCTGTCTTTGTGTTCTGCACTTATGACTAAAGACCAGTCTGTGTTGCAGTGGTTTTTCCAGTAATGGTGGCAAAACAATACTGGTTCTAACTTAAATGTGTGCTGTAGCAGCCTACACCTGAGGTGTTCTGCACTTTCTTTGGCTTTTTGAAAATACAAATACTCAAATACCTCTGGAGATAGTGCCTTTTTCATCCTGGCACATCTGCTTTTTGATCAAGTGGATGAAAGTCCACATATAGTAACATAACTTGGTCATAGCATCGATTCATGTCAATGCTCTATCCTGTAACATTCCTAGCACCACCTGCTTGTGAAAGATACTAATGTCAATTGGTATTGTTGTGTCACCATGAGCTTTAAAGACTTTAATTCAGAAAAAATGACACAGAAGGGCCTCTCTGAGTGATTGTCTTCTTCAAAACACATTATTGTCTTTTGATTCCCATTAAAAAAATCAATAATGATATTTGTGAGCTATGTTCTGTATTGTCTAAAGACCGTTAACAGAAGGTAGTCAGATTTTTTTTTTTTTAAAAGTTATTAGGGAGTTGTAGATCAGCAGATGCTGTGGCTGTCTGCCTTGGGGGATGCAAAAAGCAATATTCCCATGGGTTATTCTAGCTCCGATGTTTGAACTTACACTAGAAAGACAGTGTGTGTTGCTGTTGTAACAGAAGACATTTTTATATGCTGAATGAATATGTTGTATGTAATACAACCCCAAAATCTGGATAATCTCTTTTCTGCCCTGTTCCTCTGTTTGGGGTGATGATCCCATGGGAAGACCTAGTACAGGTGCATAAGATTGTACTTTCAGCACTTCTAAACATCCATTCTCAATGCAGGATATGTGGGAATGGGATCCAAGTGTATTTAAAACACAAATAGTTAAAATGCAAATGTTTTTCTGTGACATTGGTGTATGTCAACAGAGGAAACCCACTGTGGGCATAAAGTCTCTCTGGAGAGCCAGGCTATGTAACCAGCTAAGGCCTTTGCAGGGCATCAGCCCTCTCCCAAGAACACTTCAAGGACAGTGACTTGTAATCAAGCAGCTGAGAGAGCGGGATGCTGTGAAAGTGCAAAACATGTTGCTCTGCTATGCGAACTGTCTGTGTGTGAGATAAGAAAGTGCTGGGAGGTAACTGGAGCTGGGCACGGGAATCAAGGCTGGAGTTGAATGATTTATCTTGGAGTGTGTAAAGTCAACAATATATAACCAGGAGGAACTAGATAATTATAGGGGTGTCTGAAGCAGCTTTTGCAGGGTAGAACCTTGCAAGGCCACCCGCACCATATCAGTAATACCATGTAAGGCTGAGATTGCCTAGGTAACGATATCGAAAGTGTCAGATTTAGTTATGGACATAGCAAAACTGAGACCAATGAGGAAGAAATAATTAGGGGTGGACTGTCTGTTTGGGAGGAGACTGGAGTAAGGGAGGCATGAGCGTGGCAGAGAAAGCGGATCCTGAAATAAGAGAATAAGGTATAAAATGAGACAAAGGTGGGAGCAGCTGATTGCAGGAGTGCAGACATCTATGGATGATAGTGAAGCCTGAGGACCTGAGCACACTGGAATGCTGAAGTGATGCTCCTTTAACAGCCTGCTGTACTCTCCATCAGGTCTATGTTGGAAAGACTTGGGGGAGGGTAGAGCAAAGAGGGCTAAGTGGTGTGGAAGGGAAGGGTGGCACCTGTGCCTCAGTTGCATCGTGTGTGGTTCATAAGACTTGATTAGTAGCTTCATAGCTGTGTGCAAAGTGATAAAAATAACCGTGAGATACTGGTGGTGTGTTGATGAGGTTATTGATCATTCAGTTGATTTACTGGTGTGATTGACTGATAAAAGTTAGTGTGCTGAGTGTTGTCTCAAGACTGCAATCTGAAGGGGCAGAAGTGACAGCTGGGGCTTGACCATGATCTAATTTGGAAGTTTGAGCTAACTGATACTGGGATCTTTTCTTTGAAGAAGAGAGTGTGGATGGAGACGATGGATATCACATGAACTTCTGAGTGAGAGGAGGAGCAGGTCTGTGTGCAGGCTGTGTTTGAACGTGGAGGGGATCATTAGGACTGAACAGTATGAAGTGCAGATTAAAATGTGCTCGATTAAAGAGAATAGTGTTGAAATATGATCTATGTCTGGGAAAAGCTTTAGATAAGGAAAAAGATGATAGCTTTTGGTAGGGCTGACTGTGATCATGAGACATGGGCAGATTTGAACCTCAGGTGAGGAAGACTTCTGATGCAAAGGGTGCCTGCACTGATTGCTGGGAAGATGAGTGGTGGTGGTGGTAGCTTTAATAACACAGAACTTAGGCTGTGCCAGAAGTAGGAATATCAGAAAATGAAAAAGCTTGGAGTGTGTCCACACGGTAGACTTTAGTGCACCGGACACATTTACCTAGGGAGAGGTTAAAGGGGTGACAGTGTTGGGATCACCTTGGCAGCAGGCAGGGGTAGTTTCCAGAGCCTTGCCTGCTGATGCAGTCATCCTGTGGTAAAACTCACCATGTTTTATTATTGGCAGTGCAGCTGTTCCAGAGCTGCTGTGTTATCCAGCAGTTGCAGTCAGAATAGGAGGAGTGGCTGCTTCAAACATCTCGGTCACCAGTGAGTTGCATTTTGACTGCTATTAGAGCACAGTTATGCAGGGGGGTGGGTTTTGGATCATTGGAGTCAAGTAAAGTCTTGCTCTGCCATGAATAGGGCTTTTCCTGGTCTTTTGATCTCATACAGAGTCTGGGCTTTGCACAAACCTCAGAAACAAATGCCAGACCCATATTAGACTTCAGTGCTTTCTGGGAATGTTGCTTTGAATAGCTGAAACGGATCTACTCCCTCTTCAAAGGGTCTGTATAAGGGGTGACTGACTGCAATATGCATTAGCTGCTATTTCCACAGTTACTGGTGCCAGCTGAAGCTCTTCTCTTTGTGATGTACTAGTAACAGCAGGATGAGACTGGTGTCTTCTGGTTTCAGAAGTTAAATCCTCCCGCTTGGCTGAGCTGAAGGGATTGTTCATGGAGTTTTGGTATCAGCTGTGCTTGTGGTATCTTCTCAGTTGGCTTAGGCAGCTGTAAGAATTTGGACAGTGAAGTAATTCCTGATGGAATTACTCCCATGGTGTGAAAGGAAGCAAAGTCAGAGCCCCAGAACTGCTGGGGGAGTTCCTCAGACTGAGTCAGTGGTGTGGGAACAGATAAGGCTGCTTGAAGGCCTTCTGGTGGCAGAAGTAGGGGGTCCTGCAGCCATCTCCATCCATCTGCTGCCTGTGCTGCTGCTTTCTTTGATCCAACCAAAATAACTTTTGTATTTACCTTTAGTAAAAACATACAGAACCATCTGGATTGGTGGGTTTCTCCTGTTTGTACTGATCTCTACTTCTAATCTCTTAAACTCTTTCTACCTTGTAGCTTTACTGTTCTCTGGGGAGTCATGAAGCTTTCACTCAAAGTACCTGCTCTTGCCTGCAAAGCCCTTTTCTTTCTCATGGATTGTGTTCAAGCTGCTTTCAGTATCCGTTACCTTCCTCTACATGTCACCATGTTACCACGGCAAATAACCTCACGCCTTTTCTGAGAAGCAGAAGCTGTGTATCCTGTCACAGTAAACTTCCATCCTGAAATATCCCAGAGGACCAATGTAAGGAGAGATGCTGGTGTGTAACACCAGCACAGCTCCCGGTAGGCAGTGCCAGCTCTGCGTGCAGGAAGCAGGTTATTGTTACGTGCACTGTGGCTTTATAGAAAATGAGTTGCATACAGAAACCTGTGACTGTGGTGGCACTCAGGGCTCAAGTCTGAAGGGGAGAGCTCCTAAGCTGTGCTGCCCAAGCATGGGAGCTGTTGGGCTGCCACCCTTATCCAGGCTGTGCTTGGTGCTGCTGGAGAGGCCACAGGGATGAAGTGTGTGAGCAGGAGTGGGGCAGAAATGGCCCCACTTCACCTCAGCCCATCACACTGCATCTTTCTCCCTTTCTAGATGTAAGAAGTCAGCTCTTCCAAGAAGTCAACTCTCCCCCAAGGTTGTGGTGGGCTTTGCCTGGCAAAGAGGAGGCCTGTTTTCTGCAGCCCTGGGTTACACTCCTGTTAATCACTACTGCCTGCTGGCACTAGGCAAGATGTAGTAACCTCTTGTGGAAGTATTTAATTCTCCTTGCTAGGAGTGTGTGTTTGCTCAGACAGTGTAGGTTTGCTTTTCTCTTGGAGACCACAGAAGAATGTGTGGTGCTGTTTTACCTTTGTGGGGTGAGAGAGTGTGTCTGTGCAAAATCCAAGTTTTTCCATTATTAAGCAGCACTAGCATGGGAATCTGCTCCTCTAGATAAAAATTAAGGCCTGAAAAGACCCAGCTTGTAACGAGTTATTGCACTTTCCTTGAATTCCTGTGTTGCTGCCAGGCACGTCTGGCTAAGAGAAAACATTCCCTTTAGGAAGCCAGCCAAGTGCCTCTGTCCCAAGGATCAGTACCGGTGGTGGAGGATCAAAGCTACTGTGTGGTGCTGTGTGGCTTTTTGTGCTGCTCTCCCACATCTCCAAGAAGTACTTGGGAGTCTTCTTCTGGGTGAGTTTTTCTTAAAAGACTTCAAACCAAGCATGATCTTATGCTGGCAATAAAGGGGTGGAAGTGACAGGGAAAAATAGGAAACTGCTTTGTTGTGATCTTCTCCCACACACTATCAGGATGCTGGATAAGTATGTGGGACTCTGAGACCAGAGCTATGAAAGACAAACCTTGGCTCAATACGAACATTCAGTTTTAACCTTTCACTTTAAGCAGCCCTTGAAGTTTTGGGTTTTTTGTCCAAGGCAAGCCTTTGCCAAAGCTTTGTCAGATGGCAACAATGTTGCAGACTCTGCTCAAAATGGGGAGACTAACTGGAAATAACTCATGAGTTCTTCATTCCCTTGGCTGGGGGAATTTGGTGCTTTTGCAGTATTCAACCCTTGGGAGTTGCTACAGAGCAGTGGTAGGAGATCTGTGGTTTTTCTGGGATGGAGAGAGGAAGAGGGCAGGAAGAAAACTAAAAAGAATAGTCTGAAAGCTTGGGTGCTGAAACAGTGGAAAGGAAAGGGTAACTTAATGTGATCTTCATTTGGGAGCTGATCACAGGGCAATGGAATGAGGCAAGAATAGTCTTGATTGAGAGTTACAGTAAATTAGATGGCCATGTCCTCTCCTATAGGCCAAGGTGTCTCTACAGTTGTGCTGAATTTAATCATGCTCCCTAAGGAAGCATCCAAACCCATTCAAGCTGCCAGCCTGACCTGGGGACCCTGCTGAATTTGGCTGCTGTTTCAAGTGGACAGAAGACTTGGTGACATTCTTTGAACTGTTTGTCTTGGTGACACCAAGACCTGTGAGATACTTGTATGAAGTTTCACATGTTAGATACTGTGGGACACCTTGTATGTTGGTCTGTGTCAATGCTACGGTCAGGCTCACTTTGTACAATCTCTAGGAGAGAGATTAGTCTGGCATGGACTTGAATATTTACACTTTTCTCTGTTTTCTGCAGCTCACAGTGGGTTTTTTTGTGCTTTACAAATACCTAAACAGAAAGCTCCTCAAATTCAAAGCTAGCTCAGGTGACAGTAAAGCTCTACTGCCTTGAGATATGTCCAGAAAAACCTGTGTGTATTGCTAGGAGGTAATTTCTGTTGCTTTAGATACCAGGAAAGCCCTACCAGCCTTAGGCATTTCTAGTGGTGGATTCATCACCTGTAGTAACTAAGTGTGGGGTGAAACAAAAGCTTTTCTATACTTGAGCTATCAAATGTCCTCTCTGGTTTTGTATTGGAAACATTGCTTGGTTGCTCCAAAGCAACTCTGTCTGGGGCAGCTGGCACTGAAGCATGCTTTGCTTGGCATATCTTTTTTGGGAACTGTGGTGTCAGTCTCCTTGACCTGCACCAAGATGAGGAGGGAAAGGCCCTGCCAGATGGGCAGTGGGTAAGGGAATTGCTGGAGTCAGCTCTGGCAAGCCTGGGAATAGCCTGCAGTGTCATGTTCTCACCAAACAGAGATGACAATCTCATTTCAGTTGTCTGTCACCATCTTTGGAATTTTCTCACTTTTTTTTTTTTTTTTTTTTGTGCCTGGTATCTCATTCATCTCCAGTCAAGTGGCATTGAACCCTTTCCAGCAAGACCAGAACTGCTGGAAAGGCTTAAAGGGAGAAGCTGCCTTGTCTCGTGCTGTGGCCTTTCTTACTGGGTCGGTCCCTTGTTGCTACCTGCTGCCAACAACTGCTCCCAGTGCCCTGTCTTGGGGAGGCTTGGCTCCCACGTACAGCCTGGTGTCTGCCATCTATGTTTTCAATCTCTGGCACCAAAAAGCTGGCATGGATTGTTGGATGTCAGTGGCTCTCAGGACCAGGGAGGCGTTTAGCAGAGCTCAGCTCAGGCTTTAAGGACTGTTTTACCCTTTTCCTGCTCAGGAAATCTGAGTGCCAGGCAACGGATGTGGTGATTTTTTTCCCCAAGGCATATCAGAGCTTGAAATTGGAGCAAAGGAAGAAAGTGGCTGGTAGTCTAAAGAGCCAGGATCCCCTCTCCCTTTCTGGTCCTGCAGTTGATCCTGAAGAGCTGGCAGCTGTCAAATGTTTACTTCCAAGGCCAGGCTGGCCTCTGGCTGTTCCCTTGGAGGAACAAGGGAAGTAGGAGGAGGTGAATCATAGTATGGTTTGGGTTGGAAGGAACCCTAAAGATCATCCAGTTCCAGTCTCCCTGCCATGGGCAGGGACACCTTTCACTAGACCAGGTTGCTCAGAGCCCTATCCAGCCTGGCCTGGAGTGTTTCCATGGATGGGGCATCCACAGCTTCTCTGGGCAATCTGTGCCTCACCACCCTTAGAAATTTATTTCTAATATTTAATTTAAATCCATTTTCCATTAGCTAAAGCTATTACCCCTTGTCCTATCACTGCTTGCCCTTGTCTGAAGTCCTTCTCCAGCTCTCTTGTAGACTGCCTCTAGGTACTAGTGCTCTAGGGTCTCCTCAAGAAGAGGAAGGGGAGAAGAAACTAGGGGTTGGACCCTTTCCTCAAGTGGTACCGCTAGGTAATGTTGGTGTTTGCAGTTCGTTTTCTTAAGCATCTGTCTTTTGATGCCTTCCAGCCACCAGATGGCCTGACAGAAGATCACCCTCCAGGCAAACCCTGTTTTCCCTGAAATACTGCCTGCTCTCACTTCCCAGTGAGTGTGGGACAGGATCAGGCAAGCTGGTACTGGTGTTCTAAAAGCCCTCTTTTCCTGTACACATGAATTTATCACAGTCTAACTCAGCCCTGCAGAGTCCAGCAGGGCTTTGCTGCAGCTGTGGTCTCCCAAATCCTGTCTCTGGAAGCTGAAGCAGCCTGAAGGTCAATATGAACAACAGGCACTTGTGTAAAGGTGGCATAAACCACATTGTCTGCCCCTGGGAGCACCAGGCTGCAGCTCTGAAGGGGCAGGGCAGGAGCATTGTGCCTTCTGCATACCAAAACCTGTTGCAACACACCTGAGGATTCAAAGCAGTGCTGTGCCCTGCGAGCCAGGAGCTGGGGTTTGGTGCCCTGTGCTTGTGCAGGTAAGCCTGTGTCGAGGCAGTCTGAGAGCTCTGTGCTGGGGTACAGGGGAGAACTCTGTGCTGGGGGGCAGGCAGGGACAGGGCAGTGCCAGGCAGCTGTGCAGTGAAGCCCAGCAGAGGCAGTGCCCACCTGAGCCCTAGACACCCAGCCAAGGCTTGCAAACCTCCTCCAGGGCTGTGAATTCTTGTCTACACTGTGGGACCTGTCAAATCCTTCCCCCCCAGATGATCTGCTTTCAGGGAAACATCTTCACTTCTGTGGTGGGGTGTGGCAATGCTGTCCTGGAGTGCTCCCAGCCCTGCTTAATCCTCATCTTGTTCCCCCCTCTTACCTCTTCAGTTTGCTTCCTCTTGTGGGTCATCCTGCCTGGCTGAGCCACCAGCCTGTTCCCCTTATCTTTTTCCAGTGCAACATCAAAGCAGTTAATAGCTGTGCTCAGGCTGCCTTGTCATTTAGAAGGCCTGTCAGCCCTTCTCCCTGCAGCTGCCAGGAAGACCTGGGAGGAATGATGCTGCCAGCCAAAATGCAGGGTGCTACAGCAGCTTTTGAGCAAGAGCTGGTCATCAACTAGGGCTGTCAAAAACTGGCATGGAGCAGCACACTGACCCAGCAGGGGGGGTTGCTTCCTTTCACAGGATGGATGCAATAGCTGCACACTCTCTGTACAGACCACTTGCTCTGAAACACAAACACTCCACAGAAATGATCCTGTGGATCTCAATAGGGATGCAGGGATGAACTATTAAAAGGGGCACTGAGACTGGTTTTCAAGAAGACACCATTTATTCCATGTACCCACCTTGTGCTGCCATTGACATACAACATTCCTTTGGATTTCTGTAGTAGTTCTGAGCAAGTTAGGCAAGTAGGCTGTGAACTTTTTTGTTTGATTGATTCATTTCCTCCTATCTGAGGGGGTGATGTTTATGACAGGATTTGGCTTCTAGGCTGCAAGTCTCATTTAAGGGTGCTGCCTAGTCTTGACTAAATACTCTAGTGCTGTTCTGCTGTTCCCTGTGTGGGGTGAAGACTTCTAGCCCTCGACCCGTGGCAAAAGCAGGCTTGAGGAAGTGCAGATTATGAACCTCTAGGGACAGGATCAACTTGTGCTGGTTGAAGAAAAGAAAAATCTCCATGGTGCAGTACCCAGCATTGCTTGTGTAAGGCAAGTCTTAGGGGATGGCTGAACTTCTTGTTAGGGCTGAGTTTCACCTCTCCTTCTTGGTCACCTGAGGGAGAGGCAACTCTAGTTAAGGATGATACAAAAGCAGTTTACAGGATCTGAACTCCATGGAAAAAAAAAATTACCTGACTTGCTGCCTTTGGTTCTGTTCATGGTCTTTTCCTGTCTCTGGTAACAAATTTAAAAAAAAAAAAAAAAAAAAAAAGACAAAAAACCCCCAAACCCATGCTATATACAACTTCCCTTCCTCCCCTTGAGGAGAGGATAATGAGTCATGGGAGGACATTGCTTAAGGCCCTGGAGGGTGCTTGGATATCTGGCAAGGGCAGGCTAGGAACAAATTCCACTGTAGGTCAGAGTTGCTCAAGGTGAATACACGCTTAAATGTGAATGATAACTAGTGAGATCAAAAGGAGATGCCTATACATGGGAACTCATCAGAAGAAATGTAGATGTGCCTGGATCTTGCTCTAGAAACAAACAGTAGGTATAGCTCTTTTGCTTATCAGAGTAGAAGCAGGGCTTTAGGAGGATGGGGAGAAAGAGTCAAGGACTCAAGTTGAAGATCTTTTTATTTATTTAAGACTTCCTAGTCTAGGCAGGATGGCAATTGAAATGACTGCAGCAGGGCTGGGCTGTTGTCCTTTCCTTTCTTTGCCTGCTTGCTTTGTTTTTGTTCTTTCACTTGTGCTTGCCTTCCCCATTTTCATGCTTGCTCAAGGGCCTCCAGCTTCTTGCAGTCTGTACTGCTGCCTCCCAGCAGTGCAGAGATAAGTCATGAGGACATGAGGTGGTTTCTTTTGCCCTCAGTGGTTTTTGTCAGCTTGTTCACATCCCTGTAACGCTGAGATGAGTGGGTTAAATGGCGAGTCTTGCTGAACAGCTAACAGGCAGTCATTGGCAATGTGGCTCTGCTTGTTCTTGGCAGGTTACTGCCCCTGCAAGCTGCAAAGAGCTCCTTTTATTAATTATTAATTAGTTGATATGCTTACAGTGCTAGGCATATCTCCTTATTCAGCCTGGTTCTGGAATACTTTTATAACCAATGTAAATTGTTTCTCTTCCCCTCCTGTCCTCACAGCAACTTCTCCGGAGAAGTGCCTGCTGTGTAAAGCCCCAGGCTCCTGTACAATGTACCAGTCCAGCTTTGTGCCACGGGAATATTACCCAGCCATGATCCCACCTTCTGCCTATGCCTACCCACCACTGCGGCCTGGGAGAGCAGAAGACATGACCAGCTCCGTGATGTTCCCTCCCATCCACATGCACAACTTCTGCAGTCGACCCATCACCTTTGTGGTGGACCAGAACAGCTACCCTGACTATTCAGGTGGTCAGGTGGAGTATCATCATCTCTATAGTGCCTCCAATCCCTATATCCATCCATACTACACATGGCACTTCCCTCCCATGGTTCCCATCCCTTTCTACAATCCCTATGCAAACTACCATCCATACGCTGCCTACCAGAGGTCAGATCAGTATCGAGACACGTGGCCAGAAGGCTTTACAATGAGAGGGGAGCTTCAATGGGGCAAGCTTGGAAAGGTGTTTGGACCAAGGAAAGACCTCCCAGAATTTGTGAAGGATGATCTCCGCAGGGTTTATGGCACCTACCCACGGACCAATGTCTCCATATCCTATCGGAAAGGAGAGTTCTTGGTCAAGGGAGACCCCAAGATAGAAGAGCAGGAATATGCAGTGGAAAAAAAAGTCATCCAGCAGGCTGTGACCCCCAGTGCCAGTGAGGCAGATGACAGCAGTGAAGACCGGAACCGTAAGAAGAAGAAGAAACTGAGACATTGACGCAGCCAGTCCCCCAATGGACAGGTGCTCCAGTGCCCTCATGGGAGCCAGTTGACAGCTGTTCTTGGTGCATTTGACAAGTAGCACAAGCAGTGGATGCCACCACTTCTGTTGATTTTTAACTGCTCCCCATCCTCCACAAGCTTATGGCAGCTTTACTCTGTTTGATACACAATGCCCATCCTTTGAAGAAGCCACATGACACTTGATTGTTGGATCAGCTCATTGGTCCTGGTTTTGAAATGAACATTTGGTTTCCACTGGTTTGGTTGAGTGGTCACAGTCTGGTGGGGGGATCTCCAGACAGTAGCCCTTGATTAGAGAAGATGGGCCTCTTCCTACTTTGTCCAAGGGAAGGGCCTGTGAGCTGGTTCCCTTCCTGGAGAGATCAAAGCAGGATTTCCTCCAGGCTGAGGGCAACGCAGGTCCCAGAGGACAGAGGGGTTCTTGAATACTCTAAAGAGCAATTGTCTGCATATCTTGTCACTGCTGTTTATGACCATACCATTGTGCTTAATCACCACGTGATGCCTGTATGCAGCACTTCCCTACACACTGGCAGAAGGTCCTGGTGTTCCCATCCTCTTACACTTGGTAACCTGGTGCTCAGTACTGCTGGCCACATGTCCTTGTTGAAATTGCTGCTTGAGGCCCTGCTCTGGGTCTGACTTGGCTCTGGTTGAAGGTACTGGCTCTCCAATAATGTTACTGGAGTTGTGTGAACCACAGCACTTCCACAGCTTAGTGATTGTGCTGAAAGAGTTGTGTTGGAAGCCTGGAGGGCTGTTAGGGGCTGGGTATGACTTGCTTGCAAACTTCTGTACCTTTTAAATTACTATAAACAATTAAAAACCCAAATGCAAATGCTTATATATCTGATTCTTAGCTACCTGTCGTGTGAACAACTTGCAATCAGATCTGGCACCTTTTGCAAAGTTAGGGATGACTTCTATCATGTGCCCAGCCACAGTGGGTTATTCTGCTTGTCCTGCTTGGCAGTACCCTGCCTTGTCCCAGTTTGTTGCCTGTCAGCTTCTTCTTTGAGGACCAGCAGGGACTTCATGAGCATACAGAAGAAATACAGGACTTTCTCTGTCCCCCTGTAGGCTCCCCCTGACCCGCCATATGGGAGAAAGGCCTTCTAATGCAGGAGGGAACTGGGAATTCCCCATCTGCATAGCAATAGAGAAAGCCTGTGAGGGTGAACTTGGAGGCCCTTGTTGGCTCTGAATTGCTATAAAGTGAAAGCAAGCGGATTTTGTTTTTTCTTTTTACTTAGTGCAACAGGTTTTTTTTTAACCAATTGCCAAAATGTCTCAGCAACTGTCTGGATTTCTCCTTCCCCAATTAGCTTCTTGGAAATGGGTTAGCTCTGCTGCCAGACAAAGCTGCAAGAGGGCTGAACCAGAAAAACTGTTGCAGCACTGAGTGTTGCACTCCCTGTCCTTCCAGCAGCAGTGGCTTCCTTGGGCAGTGAACCCAAAATTCGTGCATCGGATCCCAGTGTGGATGGTGCAGCCCTCCAATGGGGCGCTGGAAGGAGTTTCTTCCCCATCCCCAGAGCTGTTGTGGGACACAGCTGGGCTGTGGGAGCTGGATACTGCCTGCCATGGGAAGGGGCTGCTTTGAGTGAAATGCTGGAGGACATGCAAACCACGTCTTCTAGGCAAGGTGAGAAGGAGTGTGGGGTTTGTCCTATGGTGATGCTGAGATGCTACCATAAATTAGCAGACTTTCACAGTAATTTATCCTAAATGCCACTCTTCTAGCCAATAAATTCCTGGTGGCAGGGTGACACTTGTTATAGTGGAAATATCCCCAAAACTCAAGGGGTGCAGCCAGTGTTTCCCAGAGGTATATGATGGATGGGTGAAAAGAGAGCCTGTTGCCTCCACAAATACTTTCTCCAAGTGCCTATTCCTGCTGGGGACATCTGCAGGGTCCGTGGGGAGAGAGAGGGCACAACTCCTAACTTTACCCATCCTGTCCTGTTTATCTTCTCCAAGTTTTGTTTGGTTTTGCTGCCTGGACTCTGAACAGGAGATTGCTGGGCACACCCAGGCTGTTG
The DNA here is from genome assembly GCF_009829145.1 of Chiroxiphia lanceolata. NCBI lineage: Eukaryota > Metazoa > Chordata > Aves > Passeriformes > Pipridae > Chiroxiphia > Chiroxiphia lanceolata. The sequence continues at coordinate 13,617,238 of NC_045644.1, forward strand.
TTCTGACAATGTGTATTTTTAGCAGAGGCTCACAATCGCATGCAGTACATCAGGAGGTAGCAATGTATTTATTTTCTCAAGTGCCATTTCACTTCCAGAAGGAAGAAAACATTCTATAGTTGGGCTTTTTTTCCCCGAGAGAAAACCTGCCACAAACAGCCAACACTTCCACCAGCTCTCTGGTAGCAGGTTTTCCTGTGGTGGCCATAACCCACCTCCATCCCTAATCTGGTCTCCATGCAGGAGCAAAGCTTTGCACTTTTGTTGTAGGAACAGCTCTCACAGTTGCATTCTCTTCCTGGAGATGTGAGGCTGATTTGCTGCCCAGCTGCAGAACTGAATCCATAGGGCATTTTTGGAGGCTTTAACGCCTATGGAATTCAGTTCTCAGAGCCAAGCAGCCAGTGCACGTCAGCTTCCCCTGGCTCCAGCCGGCTGTGTTTCCATCTGCAAGGAAGGAAAAAATAGCAGAGAGCTCATCATGTCTCTGACACAGTGCAGGCACTGAGCTGACACAGATTTTTGCAACTGGAAGCTACCACAAGGAGAAGACTCTGGCACCTCTCGCCCCAGAAGCGGTGCAGACAGACACAGCTTTCTTTGGAAACTTTGCTCAAGTTGGCTGCTATTTTTTTCCACTGCTTCCACACATCATTCAGTCATCCGGAGTCACTGCAAAGCTTCAGGTCAGCCCTGAACTCTGTAAACCTGCTAGAGCTGTAAGAGAAACACCATTTCGGCGATTTGAGGCTGGTATTGGCAGGTGTGTTGGGAATCCCACCTACGTATTTGCTCTGTGCACAGGCCTCACACATCCCTCAGTCTAAACTGCTCTTCCTCTGTGTGTGTGTCTAGAGAAAGGGGCACAGCTGTGGTGGAGAGATGCTCAGAGCTGCAGGAGCATCCCTGCAGTCCCAGGCACTGATCCTCTGCTCCATTCATATTGAAACCAGAAACCCCTTGAACGGGGAGGTGCCAGCTGATGGGAATGGTTTGTGTAGCACGTGGTACCATGGGTGGACCATGAGGTGCAAGGGCTTTCTGCCCACTTAGGACTGGGAAGGGACACAGGGTAATTCTGTGGCTTAAAATGAAGAGTGGAAGGCTTTTTTCCAGGCAGCTCAGAGAGCAGGTTCAGGGAGAGACCAGTCTCAGTCTGAGTCAAGCTCGGACATGGTGGTGCATCCCACAACTATGCACGTGCCCTTTGCTGCCCGCTGCCCCCACCCTCTGGTTTGGGCTGCAAAGCTCTCATGGGACTGAGCTGATAGCTGAAAAGCTTTACTTGGCTCAGCAATAGTTTGGCACTGTTGTGATAACAGTGGTTCGGGCAGGAGTAACCACTTGGAGAGGATTACAGCCCTTTGCCTGTATGCCAGCAGTGCAGGAGGGGAGCCCTCGGGTCTGATGGATCAGCAGAAGAGACGGGAAATGACACACGCGACTTTGGATCACAGGCTCCAGTGGGGGAAGCACCGAGCAACTGTCACACGAGGAGTGAATTCCATGATTGAGCAACAGCTGGCCTGGGGCTCTATTTTAATCCATCTGCAGGGAATTAGAGTTCAATGGGGGCAGCATGAACTCACCATCCTGATGCGTGTCCCAAAGGAGCCAAAGCCTGTTGCAAAAGCCATGGAGTCCCAGGCTCAGGGTGCCAGCCCTGGCACACCCCAGGGACCACATGCAGCAGAACTGCAGGGGCTACCTGGAGGGGCAGCAGCAGAGGGAGATGGAGTAAAGCAGAGCTTACACCAGGGTCCCCTCACCCTGCAGCAGGTGGTTGGGGTCAAAGACGTGGCTCAAGAACCCAGCTGCCCGTTGCACTGTTTCTCAGAGCACTGTGGCATGGCAGGGAGTTTTCAATAGCTCAGTTTCAAAGCTCAGAATAATGGGGTGTTCTCCCCCCTCCTTCTCCCCCCGCCCTGCAGGCAGGCACCTGTGCAAAGGAGTGGGCAGGAAGGCAGCCTGCTAGAGGTGCTACAGCCAGGTGAGAGCAGACCTGCAAGCCTGGAATGTCTGGTAGGGTTGGGAGGCTTTGGTGATGCTCCTTGGCCATCTCATGCCATGGGGTGGTCACCCTGCAGTCCCTGGGTGTTTAAACACATGAAAAGCCTTTGTGCTTCATTTTTTAAGCTGTAAAACTCCCATTTGAGGCATTTACCCCACATCATTGGGGCTGCTGTTGAGAGTGCCACCTGCTTGCCTTCAGCCCTCTGCCACTCTGAGCAACCACTGCTTTCAGGAACCCTGCAGGCCAGGGAAAAGCCTTCCTCCCCATCTTCCTCCATGGGCTGATTTGCAAAAAAAGGGGAAGGGTTTCAAGCAGGTAGGAGGGTGAGCAGAACGGGGGCCAATCCCGAGAAACCCTCCCTGATAGTGCTTTGGTAATTGTCCCCCTTCCCTTGCTCCATGGCCCCAGAGAGGTGATGTGGGTGCTAGGGCTGTGTGGGACAGCTCAGCAGCTGTCTGGCATGAATCCCACTGTGTCCTGTGTCCCTGCTCTCCCCGAGATGGGGACAAACTACTTTCAGTGTTCTACCTGTGGGTGCTGGGACTGGGGTACCCCATCACCAAAAGGCACCAGGAACAGTTTGATCCAGGTGCAATGGAAAGCTCTTGGGGAATGAGCTGGGAAAGGAGTTGAAATGCAAACTTAGACAAGCTTCAACTCTCTGCTTTTACTCCTGGCTGTTCCTGAAAGCAATGTCCCCATGACATGGTATCCACAGCACCTGTGGGTGCTCTGCCTTTGCTCCTTGGCATTCCTTCACCCACGCAAAGCCGGGGCTGGATTTGGCCCTATGTCTTTGGGATTATCCCTTACCTCTAGGGGATCTGCACTGGGGTGGGGTGCCAGGTAATGCTGGGGAGGGCAGGGATGAATAGAGAGGTGGGAGTGACCTGGGTGCTGGGTATTTTGTTACTGTGAAGGTGTCCTGCCCCAGCTTGACTCTGTGTTTTCCTGAAGCCGTGACAGGGTCAGGCTGTAGCACTGAGCCGTGGGGTAACCAGCACCTGCTGAGCCCGTTGCCTTGGGAAATGGGCTCAGCCCCAGGGAGAATTGCATCAGCTGCTGGCTCTGCAGGTGAGGGTTTCATAGCCCCACTGCAATCTGCCTCCCCTGACTCAAGGGCAGGAGCCCTTGGCAGCCTGCATTGCTTAAGTCCTCCTCTCTGCCTGGCTTGATGCATGTGGGGGTGACCACACATGCTGGTTCTGGTGTACAGCTGTCTCTGGTGCCTGCTGTTGTGGGCTTGGGTCTGGATTTAAGAACCTGATCTTGATCCCAGCAGCTGGGTGCTGGCTTGTTGAAGCTGACAGACCAGCTCAGGAACAGGTACCAGGGAAAACATTGGCTCCAGCACAGGAGCCAGAAGGCTGAGAGCTCCTCAAGGCTCCTGAACTCAGCCCAGAAATTCTGGTCAGTCGAGAGACACCCCACACAAGCAGGTGCCCAGCAGGACATGTGGGCTTTTCTGCGTGGAACACAGCAGAGACGGCCACACAGGCAGACTTCCCCATGGCAAGCCACGTCGGAGGTGATGGGAGGACACAGGGAAGCAGAAGCTCACACACGACCAACCCTGCCACTGCAGAGTACTGCACCAGTTCAGCCCTGAGCTGCCAGTGGCAATTCGCCCATTCCAGTTTTCACCCTCCCTCCCTCCCTCCTGTGGGGGACACAGGGCAGGCTGGAGAGCTCCCCTCTCCCTCGCTCCTGGGCGAGACAAAGCACAAGTAGCTGCTCCAGAGGGGACGTGACTCCCAGGCAGCGCCACCGCTCAGCGGTTAATGATTTATTGCTTTACGTCTTAAAAAAAGCAGCAGCGCCCTCCTTTTGGCATTTCCAGCTAATTAGCCCGGGAGTTACTGATTAGCCAGGACGTGCCTGGGACCAAGCAGCGGAGTCCTGTGGATGCTGCACAGCCACGAGCACCGTGCTGACATGGTGGCTGGAGCATTATTCCAGAGGGTTTCACTTTGTCTTCCTGGGAAGTTTGCCGAACTGTTCCATGCCTCCCGCTCCCCGCCCTTTAAAATATAAGAAGCACGAGTCTGGTTTTGCAGATTACCAAAAGAGTCAGGGATAGAAGTGAAGATGCTCTTGCAGCACACACGGGGTCTGACATCTCCTCTCCCGCTTCCCGCAGCCGGGAGCGATCGCTTTCCCATCGGCCGTGAGATGTCACCGCGTCCCCCCTGCTCGGCACGGGCAGAGCCGCTCTTTGCAGCTGTGGCTCCTTGGGGAGAGCAGCAGCCGAGAAATCACCCCATGCCAGCCATACCAGTCCCCCCAGTCCGGCGCAGACCCTCCTGTGACCCCGGCACTCACCCGACAGCTCCGGCTCCCGTCGAGGCGGGTCTGCGGGCGGCGGGGCCGGAGGCACTGTTAAATATTGCAGCCGACTTACTCACTTCTCTTCCTGGACGGCAGCGTGCAGAGTTTCCACCCACTTCTTTCACCTTTGGTTTCCAGGCTTTCTGAGAAAAGGGGAAGCCGTGGGAGGGAGCAACCAGCATCCCCGTGCCAGGGCCACGGCCCCCAGCAGCCTCTGCTTCCCGGGAAGGGGTGGATGCCAGAGGGGGTTGCTTTCCCGGGAAGCTGTGGCATGGTTGGGAGTGTCCAATGCTCGTGCCTAGCACTCTGTGACCCTCCTGGGTTAGGGAGATTTTCCTCCTCAGCCGAGCAGAGGGGATGCCTGAGTCCTGCCTCCCTGGCACAAGCTCAAGGGTGGCTGCCTGGCTGGCTCAGCCTCCCCCACTGGGAGTGAAAATCCCCCCCAGGACTCAGACAGATCCTGGCCTCAGCCTGCCAAAACCCCCTTCTTTAATGTAATGCCTCTGCAAGTGATGACAGCACCGGAGTGGGGTTCACCTACACTTTGCTGATACCTGTGATGAGCAGCGTCCATCCTCAGCCCACAGAGATCTGCCAGCAGCAGGTGCTGCCATGGGCCCAGCAACGTGCCAGCCAGTGTCTCACCCAGTGGCATGCCCACTGGCACCTCAGGGAGCTGGTTGGCCTCCCCTGGGACATCGATAGATGGTTAGATGTTCCCTGGGATATTATGGCCAGGCAGGTCACCCCCACCAGCAACTGCCAGCTCTGGTGGGTGAGCACATGTGCCTGGGTTGGACTCCTTTTCCATAAAGTCCTGTTCTCCAGCATCCTCTTCCCATCCTTTCCCCCCAGTGCCGCTGAATGCCCAACCATTGTTTTTGCTCAGAAATGACATCACGTCCCCAGGGGTTCCCCTGTGCCAGAAGTTTTGAAGTGAGAATCTAGGGCCTCAGCACAGGCTGCAGCACTGAGCTGATGGTGGGGTGAACACCGCTGCTCCTTCTATGCCACAGTGAACAAATCCATAAATATTCTGGCAAATCAATTGATAAGGAGGTGGTGAGGTGCCTCACACGCCTGGCTGCCTGCACCTCCCTGCCTGGGCTTGAGAGCTGCTCTGCAGGTTCAGATAAGAATGGGTTTGTCTTTTGGGAGCTGCCACGTGTTTTTGGGGTGGGAAGCACCTGGAAGGCTCTGTCCTGGAGGTGACTGAGCTGGAGCCAGAAATTTATCCATGGAAGCCCCCAAAACAAGGGTCATCAGCAATTCAGGGCCTCAAGGTATGTTTTCAGGCCATCATGTGTGGGCTTGGCTCCACGCCCCACCTTTGCATGGCTGCTGCTCTCTTCTCCTTTTCTCTGTCGCAGTGGGGCCAGACGGGAACTTTGCTACGTGAATCAGAGAGCTGAAATATCTCCGATTTCTCAAGGCTGGGCTGCCCTCCCGCTCGCCTGCCACAGGTCCCACCCCAGCATGGCACAGCTTATGAGCACCCACTGCTCCCTCCCCACAGCCATTGCCTTGGCAGCTCCCGGTACCGCACTGGAGGGCTGGGTGTCTTCCTGCTCCTTCCTGGTGGGCTGCTCAGCTCTTCCAGAGCAGCGCTGAAGCACCAGGGCCATGACACTGATGTCCCCATCAGGGATGGGGTCTGACCAAACTGCTCCCCAGTGCTGACTGCATTACCTCTCCTTGCTGCGGTCAGACCTTAGACATGCATCTGGCCACTACTCCTGGTGCCTTCCCTGGGACAAGGTTTGGCCCCAGAAGGGTTTTCCCCTTCCCAGTACAATGACTGGCCTGGCCACTTCTTTGTACCACTCTGCCTGCTGGGAAGAGTCTGGTGAGCTCCTGAGTTGGAAAACTGCTGGGGAACAGGATGAGAAGCAGGCAAGAGAGAGACACAAGTAGGGCAAACAGGGAAGTCACTGCAGGCCTGATGTCAGGGGGATGGACAGCAGGGCAGCTCAGACCCTGCATGGGTGGGAGAAAGGGGGTGCACAGTTTTGCTAGTGCGCAACTTTGCCAGCTCCTACAATGCAGGTTGTGGGAGGAAGAGGAGGAGGAGTGTGCTTGGAGTTGGGGTGACCACTCAGATCCCAGTTTTTATGGGTCTGGTCAGCAGAGATGGGCAAGCAGAAGCAGACTCTGGGGCTCACACTGCAGCATGTGGGACCCATCTCTTCCCCGTGACATTGGCACAACTGAGACTCCCTAGTCCCTAGTCACCATTTCTCCACATTCCCCCGGTCTCCCTTTGGCCAGGGAGGAGCAGCCTGGCCTGGCTCCCTGCGGAAGCGCAGCAGCTCAGCGTTTACTGGGGGGGAAGTGGGAGCTTCCTGCAGCCTTGCTGTGTTGGGAGAATGGGCAGGCACGGGGATTTGCCCTTGGGGGGGGCCTGAGGGAGAGGAGGTAGAAGGACAGCCCACCACAGGGCTGGGGCTTCACCCTGGATGGAGAAAATCCACCTTCCAGCTCTGGGAAGGGGGCAGGGGAAGAGACAGCAGATGGATTTTCCTGCCTGTCCAAAGAAATATGGTTTAAAAAAACCCTACCTTTGAGCTCCCGTGACTGCAGACAAAGCCAGCCAGCAGGACCAGGGTGCATTTTAGGACTCAGAAATAAGCCAGCAATTAAATCACCTCACAGTGTTACTGCTGGAAGCAGAAGTGGCCTTAGGAAAGGCTGAGCCTCACAGCACTGTGTGGTTTTGGACAAAAGCTGATGCAGCTGCTCAGTGCCCCGGGGAGGACACTGGAAAGGGGACCAGTGAAACAGCTGCAGCCTGTGGGACTGTCCCAATGCCAGCCACAGCCTTTGGGGCTGGAGTGGGACAAGGCCTTCCCCAACTCCACTGCTGTCTGAGATGTGGTCCCTTCCGAGGAGGCTGCTCTAGGATGCAGTTCTAGGCTGTGCACAGAAGGGAGGCTGCAGCTGGCGGTGCTGGGAGGTGACAGTGGCTGCTGAGCCCTTTAGCAGACACTAGACAAGCCCACGGGAGTGCCCAGATCCAGGCTTGTGCCCAGCCAACTCCTGCTGCCCCTCCCCAGGCAGGTGTAGACTCACAGATGTCTAATACAGAGCTAATACCACATTTCAGCCATAGCTGAGGCTCTGTCCATCTGCATATTTAAACCTAGAAACATCGAGCTTTGCGTGATTCAGTGGCTTTTGTGTGTCTTTCCTTTTCCCTCTCCTCTGAGCCAGCAATTCATCTGCAAGCCACTGTTCCTTCACTGAGAAATGTCATACATGAGGGAAACCACATCCTTCATCCTTGCCCTTGGGATGAGGGATGTGGTGCTTGGGGCAGTTTGGCCTCAGCAAGTACTTTTTTGCTGTGAAATCATGACAACATAAAGCCAGAGATGCCCTCACTGAAAGAGCTGAGCAGCCTTGCCCATAGAGTCTGATCCTCAAAACCAGGAGGAGCTCATCTGTGATTAGAATGCGGCAATGTCCTGTGAGAAACCTCCCCCTGCAAAGGCCTGGCAGCAGTGGGTATTTTCCTGCTATGGGGACTTGCTTTGCCTCTCTCCCTGGCAGGGCTGTCCGTGTGCAGCCAGGGTTTCACTCAGGCTGTGTCTCTCTGAGCTTGGGCTCTCCCTCCACCTGCCTGGCTATTTTTATCCCACGTCAAATTTTTGCATTCTTTGAGACCTCCTGCTCTCTGGCCACCTGGATAGAAATTGGGTGAGATTTCATAAATGGAAATGAACAGGGGACATGCATAGGAGTTCAGCTGGTGTGACCACCATAGATGGCCATTTATCCCTCTAGAGCAACTCCTTCTGCCACTGAAGAGATGCTGAAAGCAGCAGGTACTGCACACAGCTCCTCACTAAGTGTGTTCTGCCAGAACAGACCAGTCCCCTCCATGCTGGCAGTCCTGGCGGAAGCATGGCTAGGGGGAAAGGGAGTTTCTCGGAATGTTTTTCCCCTCAGGGTTCCTGTTTCCCCTCCAGCTCTGGTCTGTGGATGCTGGCAGCCCTCTCCATCTCCATGTAGCTTTGCAGAGGGAGCAAAATTAGTGGTTGGAGCTGGAGAAGTCCGGGAGATGGAGGACGGCTGAGGAGAGGGGGCCATGGGGAGGCAGGGTGCCCCCTTGCCCCACTGCTGGCACAGTCCTGCCTTCCAGCAGCCCTGAAGCTCTTTGGGACTCAAATCTGCTGGCAAGGAAGGGAGGAAAACCACAGAGCTGAGTCACTGCTTGGAAGGCATTTGCATTTGGACAAGTTCCAGCTGAACCCCCCTCCCACTACCTCTGTGTGGGGTGTCACATGCAGCTTACAGGAACGGCCACATCCTTTCCCCCCAGGACGGAGCCTCCCTGGCCGGTCACACTCAGCCAGAAGCTAGGCAGCATCCACTGCTGGCTTTGGCAGGTTTCCATCAGAAGGCAGGAAGGCTTCCTGGTGGGAAAAGCTATGCTGGTGAAGCAGAAGCGAGAGTAAAGGCGAAGGGGGCTGCGAGGAAACCAAGCCTCTTACCAGAAATGGCAAAGCGGGGTGTTGCCTTTCAGCATCTCCTGAGAGCACCAGGCTGGGGCTGGTCCTCCATCCAAGCTTTCCATTAGCAGTCGGGGCAGGATTTGATATGACAGTCTGCTCCAGGAATTTAGGCTAGGAGAAGAGCAGCATGTGAGGAGGATGGAGGACTGGAAGCAATCCAAATGCTGCTCCAGCACCTGCAGAAGCCCGTTTTTGGCAGGTGTGGCAGAGTGATTGGGGGAAAGGTGGCAGGGCTGGAGTTTTCCACTGGTGATGGGGCTGGCAGGAGCAAAGGAGTCACCCAGAAGGTCACAGGGTGGAAACAGCTTCTGCAGGAGTAAAAGTGCAACAAAAGGATGTCTAAGGACTCAGCATTCCTCCCCCCTCAGAAACATTGTGGGGAGCTTCTCACTATGCACTGTACACACACCTGACATTTCCTCAAGTTTTAAATTCCCCCGATGTGCAAAATTATGTTCCTGTTTGAAAAGACCTTTGCCAGGGTCAGGTGCTTGTGCGTAGCTGGAGTAGGTTGGGTTCTGGGATCGGTCCCTGCCCAGAGTTGGGCTCAGGTACCTCAGGGTGAGATCTCAGGGTCCACGTCTGGATGGATGTGGGACCCGTCGCACAGCGCCGCAGCTCTGTGCACCATCTCCACCTGTCCGATCTCCCTTTCCTCCCTCTAGCGGCTAAAATCCCGGCACCGCCTTGGGCTCCTGGAGCCCGCGGCAGCGCCCGGGGCTGGGGCACAGGGAGCAAAGGGATTGCCCCTACGCTGGGGCAATGGGTTGGTGACCCCAGGCCCTACCGTCCCTCCTAATAGGGATGATCCTACCTGCCCCATCCGAGGTCTCATCTGAGAAGAGATGGAGCTCTGCAGAGGGATTTTTGATTAGGGACCACATTATGTGTAAAGAGAGACTTTTGCCTGGTACAGGGCAAGCATCATGCTGGTTCCCACACTGCTCCACGCTCACAAATGCCCTATGAGCAATACCAAGGGAAATGTCAGCTCTTCCTTAAGTAATTCCTTTTGGTTAGCCTTGCAATTAGTCCCTTGGAAAAAAAAAGATAAAAGATTTTGGGCTTTGCCAGCACTCCACTTTGCAGATGCTGCCCTCATCTTGTAAGTAGGGCACAGTGGGAGGCAAGAGCCAGTTAGCTCTTAGCACTGAGCTTTCTGCAGACAGCATGAGGTGGGTGTGATGAGCCTGCCCGGGCGGGCTGCACTCCTGCTTGGGGAGGGGAAAAGGAGCCTGCAGAGGCTGAGTGGATGGTGAGGGATGCACGGCAGCGAGGGGTGCACGGCAGCTGGCCTGCATCCAGTGACCCGGGTCAGGGCACACTGGGGCTTCCTTTCCCCTCCACACTCCATAAGCGTTTTGCAGGTGTGTGTGAACCACAGGTTTGCTCCTGCACTTGTGCTTCCCAGCAGGACAGACTGGAAGGATGAGGAGAAGAAGGCGTGGAGCTGCTGCTCCCTGAGCCCAGAATGAGCACCGTGTTGCTCCCGGAAATCCAGCTGGGATCCACCCACTGTTTACAGAGAAAAGTGAATCATCTGTGCAGGGAAGGAAAACACATCAAACTTGTGCCTTTTTAAGCTTTCCGGGCAAGTGAAAGCTGCTGAGAGAACACTTGACTGGGAGCAGACCTGGCTCAGCAGCTGGAGTGCCCCGAGAGTAGATGCCAGGGCTGGCTCTGCACAGAGAGGTCTGTGTCCTGGGACAGGGCACCTGTTTCTACCCCAGCCCACTAAATATATGGATGGCTAAACCCATTGCAGCTGGCAGCAGCAGTGCTCTGCTCCCCACTGGTCAGCCCCGGAGGGCTCCAAAGTGTGGTTTTCCAGGGGAATATTCTGGCTGGTGGGGAAGAGGTGATACTTGAAAACAAATGCTTTTCTGTAGAAATGGAAGTAGGAAAGCATCGATCTGGATATGGGTTTGCTATAGCAAGGACTGGGCTGCTACAGCTGCCTGAACAAAGGGACCAGAGCCCTTCAAGATAGCCTGGGGTGCTCCACCTGGCCTCCAGAAGGACATAGGTCTGCCAGGATCCTCTGGTGTCTCTGACAGCCCCCTGGACTGTCTCACATGTCCTTTGGTGCTGGGCAGATGCTCAGGCAGCTAAACCAAGCCCTCAGCATCACACACAAGAAAATGTTACTTCTGTGTGAGGTAGATGACAGGTGAGGGAAGGCCTTTGCATCTGCCAAGAGCCCTGTTACCTGCCAGCTGTGGCAGCCAGAGCAACTGCTCTCCCTACAGATGTGGCCTTAAACCAAGCTGCCCACTGCTGAGACCTGTGTGCTGTGCCCCCAGGTCTGTAGCACAAGGGGAAGGTGGATTCAATTAGCACCTGGAGAGCCTTTGGGATGGAGTCTCAGCCTCATTAGGAGTCAGAAGCGGGAGACTGTAAGAGCAGACTGAGGGCACCTGTGCTCAGCAAATAAAGATCATGGCAGACAAACCCAGCACCTTCTGTGGCTCTGGGGAATAGCTGGATGTGCTCTGAGGTCTTCAGACAGTTGCCAGGAGCAGAAGGTGGAGGTAGGTGGGGACACAAGGGGAGAAAGCCCCTAAAATCCAACTGGGATCCTAGACACAGGTGGAGACAGCTGCTGTGCGGGTGGTAAAGGGCTGCAGCCCTGATGCCACCTTGGCTGCCAACCCAGCTTTGGGCCCCTTTGGGGTTAGTGAGGAATTACTGCCAGAGAGGACGGGGGAGCTGTATGATGTGCAAAGTGTTGAAATGCAGTAGCAGTGAAACTGGAGCAGAGATGCTGAGGAAGCCTGGGTTTCTTTGCATCCCAAGTCAGAGTTGATGCCACTGTTTAAAGGGAAATCTTCTGCACTCATGGCTAAGTTGGAGGAATCAGAAAAGAATGTGGGCTGATGGGGATGTTACCCTTCAATACAAATGCAGGTATGCCAGCCCTGCATGCTGAGGGAACGTTTGTGGCTGGATGGAGCTGGAACAGTAGAAGGCATAGGGGAGAGAGCTCCTGGTCTGGCCCTGCACACAAAGGCAGTTGAAACTAAAAAAAAAAAAAAAAAAAAAAAAAAAAGGCAAAAAAAGCCCATGACCTGCTGCCCATCAGAAGGGGTTTGGGGAGAGATAGGTCCTCGTAGCAGAGAGGTGGAAAGCTGTACAGCTCTGCAGAGACATGGCCGCTAGTGTCAGTAACGTGGCTGCACGTTCCCGTTGTTGCTGCCAGAAGTGTCTCACACTGCACAGCCTGGTGGAAATGCTGATTAACTTCTGCCAGACTCAGCGACCTGAGAGAGCTGTGAATAACTTTGAAGAACAGCAGTTGCCCACTACGTGGCTGGGGTGGTGATTTTCTTCGTTTTAGTTGCACTTTCCCCATGCTATGCTGCTACCAGGGCAAACTTGCAAGGTGAAAAGAATTAAGTAGTGCATGGGCTTGGTGCTGAGGGGGCATGCTGAGCTTGCCCAGTTCCCTTAGCCCCTGGAAGCTTCTCCAGTGCAGCCCTTGCTCCCAGGAAAGCTACATCCTTGGCAGAAGCAGTAGACTCCTTGGGTTGTTTAGTGTGACTGGGGGTGGTGCAGGCATGGCTAATCCTGCCTCAGGTCTGGGCGATCCACTGGGCTCCCTCCCAACATGGGAACGTGGCAGCACTGAAAAGGCGGAAAATTAAGGCACACTTACTCTGAGTCACCTAAAGTAATTTTGGAGCAGTGTTCACGTGACCAGTTATGTCCAACTCTCTTTTTTTTTGTTTTTCTTTTCTTACCTGTTTCTGGCTGTTCTGTTCCCCTGCAGGAAGTCCCTGCTCCTTTGGGGCCAGCTGTGGCCCTCTCTACCCCACATGCAAGCTTTTGTGTGATTATTTGCTATACCATAACCTTCTGGGAACTCCCACATTGATGCAGTTGTGCACGTTACTCCCAATAACCTTTCAGTGTGCCTGCACTCTTGTAGGTGGGCCTGGCCTGGCATCCTGCCTGTCTGCTCTGTGACATGAAAGCTTAGCTGCAGTTTGAGCACTCTGTGAGAAGTCATCTCCAGATCCTGCACGAAAGCCCATGTTAGCAAACTTGAGGGCACCCAGGGGAGCCCTGTGCTCCTGTCCAAGCTGTACCTGGCCAGGAGCAGACCGTGGAAATCCTGTTGTTTTCATTAATGCACCTCAAGGTATATGAGATGTTTGCTTTTAGCTGAGTGAACTCTGTCTCGGGGTCATTTTCCTGCTCTGTGCTGCTGAGAGCAGAGGGTGAAAAGGCTCCCCTCTGTGTCTGCTCTTGCCCCCAGCTGTGTGATAAATACTGATTGCACCCCACAGCCTTCCCGTCTTTAAGCAGGGCTGTTTGAGGTCTCGCTTTTTGTCTCCTGTTGAGAGTCCTGACCAGGGTACTGTATTGTATGGCAAGAGGATCACCAAATTTAGACTTCTTTCCTTTCTTCGGTTTGCTTTGCTGTAATGAACCAGCTTTAAAGCTGATGTCTGCGCTGTAAAACCCTTCTGAGACCTGCTGGGGGCACCAAACCCGAGGAGAATAACACTGTCGTTCTGATCAGCTCCCCCCTCTGCCAATGTTGCTTGGAGAGTAAGGCTGGCTTATTTCAGTTATTGAGAGGTGCTGGCTTAAAGTGCCCTCAGACTTGACTGGACTGAAATTGGCTTGATTTGACAAAATGGGTTGGTTGATGTTCGTATTAATGGCCATACCAGCCAGTCCTTTGGACTGGGGAAAACGTGTGGTCAGTAGTTCCATCAAAAACCATGGTAAAAGGGGTAGAAGAGGAGATTAATTTATGAGAATGGAGTTTGTTAACTCTGAGGTGGTAGATATAGGTGGTTGCCATCCTCCCACCGGATGGGAAAGTTTGTCCAGGTGTTCAGAGGTGTACAAGATACCTGACTCTGGGGTTATCACAGGCATCGACATCAGCCCAGAAAAGAGAGGAAGGAAGTGATGATGAGAAGGGGCTCTCACCTCCTGGGACTGTGAAACTCATTCCTTCACTGCCTGTGTCACCTCTTCTGACAGCACTGACCTCCCACTGGAGCACACACTGGTGATAAAGGTCCCAGACAAAAATCAATCATGTCTGTGTTGTGGGAACTGGATAGGATGGATGCTGGGACTGACTGAACATCTCAAGAGATTGCATGGGAAGAGAAAGATTTTGTTTGCGTACCAAATACGGAAAGACAAATGTAAAACATCACAGCATTGCCTGTCATGTTCCATGGTGCAAAAGGGATCACAGAAATGACTCCTGCTGAGATCTGGGTGTATGAGGTATATGGGAAAGGATTCAAAATGAAAATCAGCTTGGGACAACACAAAAGGCTGGTCCATCCAGTTGTCAGGAATACTGAGTGGATTGCTGCCTGCCACTCCAAAGAAAGATCTTGGCAAGGGGCACATCAGCAATACTGGACCAAGGAGAAGGTGGAATTGTTGAAAAAGCTGGACAAGCAGCACAAGAGGAGTAAGAACAACCAGGTTGATTGGGGAACATATTCCATCAAAAAATCTGAAACACGGAAGTGACAAAAAAATGGTATTATATAAGAGCCCAGTGAAAAAGAAGGGAGCTGGTCTGCAGTAGGGAACATGTTGCTGTCATTGAGTTGCATGCAGAAGGTGAATTGAAATGTCACTATCAAAGAGTTGTTGAAGATTGGTAACCACCTGAAGAGCTGCCTATTCTGCAGAGGACCTTTGAGAAAGTGATCACATATGTTTGCTATTAAGTTGTAGCCTCTTGCTTCTATTTATTAAAACTTGAAATAAATTATCAATTGCAGGTTAGATAGAGATGTCCTGCCCCACCCTTGTGTTGGATGCCAACACAAGATCCAGCATAGATCCGGCTACCAGGAGTACCATGAAATTCAACCTATCCCCCACATACAGACACTTGAGTTGGTTTGAGCCAATAATTAATATAATAATCCAGTGTCTCACAATAGCACATAGATAAATCTTCAGTTCCCTTGTGAGAGACATGGGCTATCCTCAAGTATACAGCAGGAACAGCATGAACTGATGCACTCTGCATGTATTTGTACCCTGAAGGGGGTGGGTGAATAAAACCTCTGCCCTCAAAGGTGTCAGTGGTGTGAGAAGAAGGCATTTATCAGAGATGGTCTCCATATGAGCTCATCAGGCTGAGTCCTGCCTTGTAATAACCTGGTTGGCTACAGGAGGGGAAAAGGGAAAAATTCAATAGTTTTGTCCCCAGAAGCCTTATATAAATGGAGTGTGAAGAAAGAACTGCAGGAATACCTGAGGATGAAGAAATGTC
Source organism: Chiroxiphia lanceolata (assembly GCF_009829145.1). Classification (NCBI taxonomy): domain Eukaryota; kingdom Metazoa; phylum Chordata; class Aves; order Passeriformes; family Pipridae; genus Chiroxiphia; species Chiroxiphia lanceolata. The sequence continues at coordinate 13,632,359 of NC_045644.1, forward strand.
TGCAGATATTGCTCAGGGCACTGACAGAGAATAAAGGTAAAGGAGGAAAAAGCCAGCACTTGCTTGGGAGATTAGGTAAAAGTCAACCTGCTGCAGTTGGTCATGCTAGGAGAGTCCAGCCAGAGTGTAATTGGGTCAGGTGGGAGATATTTAAGACTGATATTTTTCTACTGCTTGAGAATTGTGATGCGGCTTTATAGAAGTACTCAACCTCTGTTTTCTGTGATATAGTGACCAAATTTACTTGGCAATACTGGTGTTAGTGGGCAGAAGACATGCAGAGATTACACCCCCCATGCTCCTCCTTCCCAATGCTGAACTTTCTGGGAGATGGCCTAGCTGATATAATGGTCATGGGAGCAGTATGAGACATGGTTATCCTTTCGTACAGAAGCCATTTGATTTTATTCTGGGTAAAAACTAAGATTTGTTGCCTAAATTTGTGTGCAATAATAAAAGTGGATGAAGTCCTAATAATTTTTGTGATGTATTTTGCTTAGACATCATGAAAGATCAAAGAGATTGTTAACAGTAACACTTAGCTGTGTATATTGGAAGCTTCAGCAGTGCTGTAAAGATTGCTATGAAAGGTTGTAAAGGAATATGGAAACTAGGCACATTGGAATTCAGAAAAAGCAGATTTATCAGAGGGCTCGTCAGTCCTTTCCCGAGTTGCCTGTATGTGCTCCCTTGTTGGTTACCTCATCCCAGCAGCTGATTGATCAGAGGATAACCAGAGGGGTGTGGGATTTGGTAGTTGGGATTTGCTTTGTCAAAGCTTCTTACTGATTCTAGTGAGAAATAAGAGGCAAAGATAGTATTTTTTTGCCAAAGGAAGCATTCTTGGGTTTGTGCTGTGGTCTAAATGGGGTCTCCAAAAGTGGCAAGTACTTGTGGGTTCCATGTCTAATCTGACTGTCGAACTGTAGAAGAAACTACAGAAAAGTTGTGTTGTCATCGAAGGGATAGTGGTACAGTAATGAGGGATAATGTATTTAGGACACCCAGGATCAGTTTTGTTTGGGATGCTTGCTTGAGTGGAACAGAAGGGAGAAGAACCTGAATTTGTTTCATGCCCTGGAATGATAAAAGCAGAATGGCTGGGAATTGCACATGGCACAAGCTGGCATGTGGCACTCAACAAGCAGCAGACTGTGTGGATGCAGTGGTCGGTCAGCAGTGGAACACCTCATGTGGGACTAAACAACAGCTGTCTCCTGGTTTTCTGCGGGTGCAGGATGTGTGTGTGTGTGTGTATGCAAAAGAAATTCTTTATTTCCTTCTGGAATTCAGCTCTGCAGAACAGGCAGAGACCATTAGACCCCATGGACTGACCTCCCATCTTTCACAGGCCATGCAATTTCTTCGTGTTTCTCTTTACATTAGCCCACTGATTTATGCTGGACTAAAGCACATATTTTTTCCCAAAAAGACAGATCTAAAGACATCAGGAAATGAGAAAACCAACATTTCCCCTGATAATTTTTTCTGCTAGTTAACCACTGGCATTCTTTTCCTGTTTCTTACTTCTCATTTCGGCCTGTCTGTTTTCTGATGCTAAACATTAGTTCTTGTTATAGATATCAGGAATAAATCAAAATGCCCTCTAGAACAGTACCTGCTTTCTTTTTGGAATGTGGGATATGGTAATTAAATCTCCTCAATTTGTCTTGGTTTTTCAGAAGGCTGGGGTTTAGTGCTACTGCTGCTGGGGAAAAAGCAAATCCCATCCTTCCCTCTTAACTGGTTTCTGCCCTCCCTCTCACACTCTGTAATGCAGCAGGGCAAGGAACTGGTTTTGTTGAAATATATAAATTTCTTGTTGTCTCGGGGTTATTTTGAGTTTTCAGTCTGCTCACCACAGGGCTGTAGGGGTGTCTGGAGATATGGTGCTAAGCCCGGCATGGTGAGGAAGAGGCTGGAAGTGTTCCAGGTGGGATATTGTTGCAGCAGACCCCATTATCAGGGATCAAACTGCCTTTCGCTCAGGGATGCTTTGCCAGTCCTCAACTTAAAAGAAAAGCAAAAGGCTACTTTGTTTAAGCAGTACCAAACTGTAGTGCTACAAAAGAAACAGTAACAGAACAGTTACAGATAATAATGAAGCAAGCAAGGCTTCTTGAGCTTACGAAAGTGAAAAATGCCTTCCTTGCCTGTCAAGAAGAGGATTTTGCTTCCTTGCCTTGGAAGACCCACAGCTGCTCACTCTGAGGGCAGAAATATATGAAGAAAAATAGAAAAATAAGAAGAGCAAGTACATATTGCAAAAGTACACCCTGATCCTCTTGAAGATTTTGGCTGATAGGGAGAGGGAACATGGACAGACCTTTTGAGATAAATGCTTCTTTCAGGATCAACCCATCAAGGCAAAGGTGAATTAACTTATGGAAACTCAGTTAAATTAAAGCACATATGAGCTGGAGCTATTGGTGGGAAAATGCAGAAAGGTTTTATTTCTACACACAAAGGCTCATTTCAGTCAAAACAATCTGGATTAGCAAAAAGGCTATTTAATAAGCCAGGAAAAGCTACTTTGATGGAAATGGGGGAATGTGTGCTTAAAGTATAAGAATAGGAGAGCTTAGGAAGTGGCAACCTTTCATAGAGGGCAGAGAGCGATGAGCTGCGTTGTACAGCTGTGACTGATAAGGAACATTAATGAAACTAAATTATTGGGTTGATTAGAGTCTTATCATTGCAAACTAAAGTCTTTCCTAAGAAGAAATTAAAGGAAATTCCTTTGGACCAGCTGAGGGAAGTGTAAGAATACCTGCTAAGTTAGAATCCTGTCTTACATTTTTGTGGCCCATTTAATGAAGCTGTAAATGATTCATGCTTTTTATGACTCAACTCTACCACCTCATAGTTTTAACAGAACAAATGGTTTCTAGGTGAGTATCATGCTTTGTATATTAAAAAACCCCTCAGTTTCTTCAAGGCTATTACATGAGAAAAACTTTTAAAGAGTCTTTATGACTTTTTTATTAAAAAAATTTAAATCTTAATAATTACAAGTTAATTATAATCTGGGGCTATCACACAATATAAAGCTAAAGGTATATCTGAGCTCCAAACCCTTGCCTTATCAGAGATGACATGCAGATAATCACGCTCAGCTAACCTGTTGAAAATACTGACCTTGTACCTACAAATGGAGTTTCTAAGGATTAAAATGCCAATGGGTGTTTTGGAAGGTCACTCATATTTCTCAAGGCTTATTTTAAAACTGTGTCAGTTTGTCTCAGCTCAGGGTTTGACCTCTGAATCAGCACAGACTATTTATGTAGATTCCAGAGTCAACAGCTGATCATTAAGTGACAGGTAAGCCACTGAGAAAAACACCGATGGGTGTCCCAGGGTGGCTCTCCAGTGTCACTCTGGAAGATTTGGTTGGAAGCAGGAAGCTGTAGTGGAGAGAGCCTGTTTTATTAATGCTCAGAGTGATGAAAACACGAAGTAGAGCAGGGCAGAAGAGTCTCTCCTTTTTAGCCAAGCTGGGGATAGTGAATGTATATACATATAATGTTAAATAGCATGAGAATTATTGGCATGAAGAGTGTTGACTCTACGTTTCTTCTAAATCTTGCCTCTGACAGGTGTCACCTGAGATTTAAATGTCCTTATGTTCTTCCACTGTTTGATTTATCAATTTAACTTAGTTGTCACTACGCCTTGAAAATTCAACATTTGCAAAAAGCAGATTTATTTCTTTGAATGTTCTTGTTGAATTTTGCTGCCTGATTTTACCCTGTGACTTGGTCACTAGAGTATATTTGCACATAAGCACCATGAAGTGCAACACCAGCTGGCATAAGTACACCTGAAACCACTTTCAAGCTACCAAGCTCAGAAATCCCTAACAATGTAGCCCTACAGAACAGAATTTGGCAAGTTATATTTGTCTATTTGAGTATGTGCCACGTACAGTTAAGTGCGGCCTGCAAAACTGACATGGGAGTTTTCTGCACCAGTTGGTGCACCTAAATTGCACCAGGCCATCTGTATCTATCCTGTGATCATTTGTACTTAGGTGAGCTGCTGAGGGCTTGTTGCCAGAAGAGCGGGATTTATTGGCTACTGTTTCACAGGAGCCTGTCCAGTGTCCAAGGGCATTCTATGTTTCATTCAGAGTCCACAAATGGCATCAAATATGCATATGCACCAGGTTTGTGGAGTATGTTTGTTAAATTGTTGTGAATTTAGGAGGTATGGTGAGCACAGGAGAACAGGATCAGAGTTAAAAGTTTTCTTGAGGAGTAGTCTAAGGAATGCAATGAGGAACAGTACAAAGGATTGCAGAGAGTTAAAGCAATGCAAGACTGTCAGATGGAGAGCAACTGTTCAGCAACAGCTCTGCCAGAAGTGATCTGCAGGTAATAGCAAATCACAACTGTATGTGAGGAGGGGGAAACCCCCCCTCCTGTGCAAACAGGATTTTATCCTGCAGGGATGGGGATATATGTTTCTATCCCCTGTACGTGGAGCTGCTGTGGGAGTATGGTGTGCAGGTTTGCAGTCTGTTCTTCAGAAAGCTGTAAGTTTCTCAAGGGAGTTTAGAGAAGTGCAATTAGCGGTGTGCTGTAGCAATAGCTGATCTTTCTTAAGTGGAAATGGTTCTGGCCAACCCGGTATGCTGCCCAGTTTTGTGCATTTCTAGCAGTGATTTGGCTTTAGATCCAAGAAAGAGCCTATGACTCATCTCAGCTGATATGGGCCAGCCTGGGGGAGCTGGCTGGAGTGCTAGGCTGGGAGGGTGTAGAAAAGCATACAAGACTCATATGTGCTGCACTTGCTGCCCTATGCCTGTAAAAAAAAATAACGTAACGATTTAGTGTGAATCTTAATGAAAGAGGAAGTTTAGTTTAAAGAGAACTTATTTTATTTGCTCATTGTCACATGTTCTACTCAAATTTTCACACCTACGTACTTGTGGATTCCAAGACACCTGTCAAAGCTCACAAGAATCGTTTGCGTAACACTGAGGATGTGATGCTGGCTTTCAAATACTTGGTCCATATTTTAGGTTCCTCTTGATCATGCTAGATGTAGTTTTTGAGCTGGTTTGAACCAATTTTTAGAATGTCTTTTACTTCTTTAGGAAGTCAAAGTTATTGCAGTCAATTTGTCCCGCTAAGAGTTTTGCTTCTTCCTCTGTAAATCTTGGGCAAGGTGGCTGCCTGTTGTCTTTGCCTCATTTTGAGTATCTTTATGACCAATTTGCCTTTGTGGTAGGACAGCAGAAAGCAATAGCATGTACAAGGTGACACAACCTTGTCACCATCCTCCTGTCGTTGGAGCACAGGTCTCTTGGTGTTTTTCTTTCTGATGTTACCTTATCAGAGCAGAGTCTTTATGATGTAAACATCTCATTTGTCAGTGTTTCGCTCTGATTGGTGCTGGTCATGTGCTTTGTTGTCAATATAAAACACTCTTCTAGCCCTTGCTCAACTAATAGTTTTTGGTGGTTATATTGGGTCTGGCTGAGCTGGAGTTCATTTATTTCCCCATAGAAGCCCTCACAGTGCTGTGCTTTGCCTTGGTAGCCAGAAGGGTGATGATAACACACCGGTGTTTTTGCTACTACTGAGCACAGCATCAGCACTGTAACATTTCTTCCTCAGTTGAGGGCAAGATCCTGGGAGGGGACTCAAGTAGACCAGCTGACCCACACTGACCAAAGGGATATTCCAGACCATATGATGTCTGCTCAGACATAAAAGCTAAGGCAAGGAGCAGGAAGGCAGGCATTCATTGTCTCCAATGGCTGCCTGCTGAGGAATCATCGCGCGTACTGAAGCCCTGCTTCTCGGGAGTGGCCGACCATCGCTGCTCGTGGGAAGTAGAGAATAAACCCTGCTATCTTTCACTTCGCTTCGCTTTTGTGCCTGCAAGCTTCAGCTTTGCTTTTTGCTTTACATAAACTGCCTTATCCCAACCCACGAGTTGTTTTTCTACCTTATTCTCTCTTCTCTCTGGCTGGGAAAGGAAGTGATAGAACAGCTGGGTGGGCACCTGGTGTCCAGCCAAGGTCAACCCACCACAGTCGTGCTTTCCTTCATATCAATATTAGTGTTGCTGTTATGCATCTCGGCATTTCTGTCTGACCACCAGCCTTCCTGGCAGAGGCAGAGGGATGTGGTCTGTTGTGATCGGTAGCGTTTTGTAGGTGAGAGATGATTCAGAACTGAGGTAGGAGGAAAAGGTCCCTTCATGGGCTGCCCACAAAGCTTGCTGCAACTCCAGTGTTGGTCACAAAACTGAGACTCTGTATTAACACAAATGCAACCTGTAAGTGCTAAGCAGACACTGTCTTTGCCAGTTTGCTTAGCATCCCTAACTAACCCTTCTGCCGGAGTAATTATGTCTGTTTTTGAAGCCAGCTGGTATCCCAGGCATATTTGGGATGTCAGCAACAGAAATAAAAAGAACCCAAACACTTCCCTGTTACCAACACTCATTTTGACAGCCCAGCTGGTTAACTTGCTGGCCTAACATCTATTCCTATTAGCATCTGTCTTCTGCTTTTAAAAAGCCTGCTCCCCACTCTCACCAAGCCACGATGATGCCATCCACTAGGTCTTTTCCTCACTGAATTGATAGCCATGTGGTTCCCTGGCTTCTAGTTGAAATGGCTGGTCCTGCAAATTTAGCTGGTTACTAAAGAAAAAGTTCTTTAAAGATTTGCTAGTGTGTGCCACTTTTGGTATATCAACCCTCCATTTGTTCACTCACAGACATGGAACTTAGGTTAAAAAGAGTAGTAAGTCAGTGTAGGCGGTATTACTGACTGATTTCATGTCTAGCTTTTGAAATATAACAGTGTTTGCTCATTTTGGCTAGACATCACTTGTCTTGTCTCTGCTTACCTGTGATGGAGGCCCTGACTCTAATTTTCCTGTCCAAGCAGGCATTTCCCAATTAGTTATTTTGAAGGCTGAGCAGCCCACAACTTCATTAGATCTCTGACTGCAAAAGAAATATAATATTTGAGGCTGAATCAGGGATTCTCTCAATCTTTGCAAAAAGAGTTTGGTCACACATATTAGTGGAAGAAGATAAGAGAGGTCTGGCAACTTGATTACCTAACTGAACATAGCAATTAAAATTTCTGTTGCTTGTTACACTGAGAACAATGTGTTTCTGTTGTGTAGGAGAAGACAGAGAAACACTGATAAGCTGCTAAAGGAAAACCCTTATCAATGGCTGTTAGTACTGGATTGTCCCTCACCTTTTTTTTTCCTGACCTTTGTGTCAAGAATGATTAATCTTTGCAGAAACAACGAGTGATTTACAGGAGGTTTACCAAGCATATAGCACTGCTCTTCTCCCAGAGACAGCCTCCATAGAAAGGGAGCAGCAACGACAGGAATTAACTTTGGTGAATGTTAATATGATAGATGTCTGCTGAAGAAGCCACAGGTGAAGGCCATTTTCATTTTTAATTTGCTTAACCTGTAAACCAGGCTGTTCCTACCAGTCATGACAAAGGAATTTTGTGTATGTAGTTATACGGCTCTTGCCTATGAAGCTTTAAGTATTGAAAATCCTGGTATTCACAATTTTGAAATGCTTGAATAAATAAAAGGTAGGGAATACAAGTAGAATAGATGAAATTTAACTGACCTAGACTGACTTGAAGTTTTCCATGAAAATAATTGTGGGAATGGGTATGCATGTCAGGAGAATCATTAGTGTGTGTTAAAGGTGTGAACAAACTATGTAGTGATTAGTAAATGTATATTAGTGTTGTAGAATTAATATGTACACAAAGCCATGACATGTTTTCTACACACCATGTCCTCTTGATGCATCAGTGCAGCGCTGCCAGCTTTTTGTCCAGTCGAAAAAAGGAACTAGTTGAGTTCCTGGTTGGAGATGCTGATTCCCTGGATGAAGCAGCCTCTGAAAAGCACAAATGCTTCACAATCTTGAGATACAAACCCTCCCCACTGACGAAATTGTTATTGGAGTTGAAACTGGTACTGTAAATATGAACGTCTCTCCAGATGTTCACCTAAAGGAAAGGTCAGTCCTCTGCTCGGTGGGCTGCATGTCAAAGTATCAGTGTCTGCTTGGTAAAGGAGGTGTAATTGGTTCCTGGAATAATCAGCAGGGAGCATTTGATCTGATAACAACTGGGAATTAGTGAGAAGGGGAAAGGTTCTCCAGAAAGACGGAAGAAAAAGAAACTGGGAATGCCAAGGAATGTCTGTGTCTGAACTGTGCTGTAATTTGTGGCAGTGCTAAAACCTCACAGCAAATTGATGGTAAAGGGAACAAAGAGCAGCTGAGGCAGGCCCAGCTAGGAAGCTGAGTCTGGAAGTGCCTGGAAAAGTACATCAACTTGATGAATTTACACAGGCTTGGCTCAGGCATGTTCATGTGAGCTGCAGCTATGCTTCTGGCTGTGTGCTCAGGTATATGTTTCAATCAGAGGAAGCCAGCCTAAGCCTAAAGAAAACATTCTTATTCTGCTTTCATGAATAGATGTTTTTTCTACTTAAAACAAACCCCAGCTGGCATAGCACTCAGCAGTCCCCTTTACATTTGTAGTGCAAAGAGTAGTGGCTGCCTACATCAGAACAATTCCACATGAGCGTGGACTTTATCCCTTCCACCAGTTCCACAACTTTTTTCAGTATCTGTATTCTCCCTAGGAAAACAATGAAAATCTAAACATTTCCTCTCTATATCCATTCCTTGCCATATATGCATTCAAATTTGTCACCTGCTTTCTATTTCTTCCTATCTTTTCTCATATATGTGACATAAAACGGTGTATAAATGGATGCTGAGACAGCTGATCTTTCCTTCTTGTACCTCCCTCTCTCTGCTATTGTATGGGTAAATCAAAGCAATGCTGTGACAGATAGGAAAACTCATTATTATGGCTGTTTAGCTGAAATAAGGGGAAGCATGAAAGCATGACTAATAAGCACCTAGGTAACAGACTAACATGCAGGTATCTGCAGCCATCACACATAATACTGTCAGAGAACACCTGTAGTCATATATGAGAGTGTCTGAAGATAGCGCTGGGAGATACAGCATGGACTGCTAGCAGCTAGGCATTAAATATAGCTTGAAAGCATGATTTATGCCTGTGTAATTAAAATAGCTGATGGAAAACTGTGTGGTAGAAGATAATCACAAGCAGGAAAATACATCATACCATAAATAAGAAATTATTTACATGCCTATAAAGGAGAGTGGTGGATGAAAATCTTTGGGTTTGGGTGGTGAAGAGTTGAGTTCTTCCCAAAGCACATCATTATATTGTCAACAGACAGTGTAGTGATTTGTGCTGCTGAAAAAAGGCAGTGCACGACCAGAGTGGTGGCACGCTGAGCTTTGTGGGTGAACAGTGTTCTGGAAGAGCCAGGTTTGGAGATGGATTTGGGAATCTCTGCCGCAAATTGTGACCAATATGTTCATAGTGACTGGGGAGAGAGCTGCCTATGCTGCACCTGGGAGGGACAGCCTATGGTGTAGATGGAGTACTTTGGTCTCAAAAACCCCCTTCGAATTTAAGCAGACTCCACAGGTACATCTAGATGCACATGGATGGGGAAACAGTTGTCAGAAAACAAGGAGCTGAAGAGAAGAAGGATGCACGCTGAGAGGCAGTGTGCAAGAGTGTGCTGGGAGCAGATAAACTCGAGAGCAAAGAGGTCTTGCTGAATCCACAGGAACGGATGACCCCAGGACACTAGCACACATGCCACCAGCAATGGCATAGTGTCATGGTTTGAGATAGCCCAAAATCCAATTCCCTAGCTCCATCCCCCTCCCACATCTAGGGGAATTGTGCTACATCCAAGAAGGGAGCGGTGGCTATATGCTGATAAAGATTACAGGGATTACATGAGCATCTGCAGAAATAGATGTACTTTCTGAGCATTGACCCTGAGGCCAGTGGCACATCAGTATGTATCTGAGAAAACTATTGTGGTCAGCTACCTCTGCCCTACTGGGTATTCAGTTAGTGACAGCATGTGTGTGAATCATGAAAGAATAATTGAATTTACTGTCTGGATAATGAGCTACTATTAATAAGTCTACTATACCAACTTAATAAAAAGTATGCTAATAAATATTGGTTGATCTGTTTCTACACGAACTTGATCCTGCATTAGGGAAAAAGCAGTTTACAACATTTAATCTCCAAGGGGATAAGACTTAATGATGATACCTGTCTTTGCCCTTACCTGTCCTTTCTTAGAGAAATCTTCCTTTTGCAGCTTCACTGCTCATGGTTGCTTCAGTTCTTGTTCTTAATGTTCTAGCAGTGTTTCACAGTCCTTTGTCACTTCAGCAATCTATCTTGCCTTTTCACCCTGATTCCCTTGAGGCAGCACAAGGTCAGTGATTTTTGAATAACTTAGACTTTGCTGTGCTTTTGGTGAGGTCAGGCATATTAAAACAAGGTGGAAAAAACCCAACACATTAATGAGGCAGGAGGTCCCTGGAATTTCAAAGAAACGTGGTTAGGGTAAGTATTTCATATGGAGCTTTGGAATAGTCACGTTACAAAGTGGATGCAGGTCCATGGCTTAAGATGGCCATGCATGTGCAGTGCCCCACTATGTGACTTAACAACCTGCAGCACCTTCTTTTTTCTTTAGGTCAGGGCTGCAAATCACCCCCTGGAAAATGGTATTCATCTCACAAATTGTGAGAAGAGGAAGTTTGAGCTAATGGTTGAACACAGGTTTTAGACCCCCCTGATTGCTGAGGGTGGTCCCATTGCAGTGACTGATGACCCATACCCCTAAACACCCTTCCCCAGGAGTGGCCTGGTTCACTGTGTCTCAGCCCTGCATGACCACCCTGGTTACTCCTTTGCAAGAATGCAGGAGAACCTAACACAGGTAGTGGCTGCAGCTGTTGGGAGCGATGGAAGCTGGAGTGTGTGTCTAAGAAGTTTTCTTCAGCCAGAGGAGTGGGTGTCTCCACAGAACCCCTTGGGTGAGAGATCCACCGGGGGAAGGAACAACCTTCTTCCTTTTCTATAAATAATTTTGAGTTCTTAACTGTCCCTCTGGCTTCTGAAATCGAAAACAAACAAAAACCGTTCAGGAAATGTGGGCTTTTGACAGTATGGTTTCAGCTACCATTTGAAAACTTCAGAAATACTTAGTTTCTAGTGTTAAAGCAGGTGGATTCTGCAGTTACGGGCGGTGTTCAAGAAGAAAGGCTGAAAGTACTGGCGTATTTTAGTGAAAATTGGAAAATCCTGAAGTCCAGCTATGCTTTCAAAAGCCTAAAGGCAATTTCTTCACAGATTAGAAATGGTGCTTTCATTTTGCTTCCTTCATTTCTTTGACAAAAGCATGTGGGCCCAACTCAGATTCAGGGCTTTTAACTCTGTTTAGAACATTTATATTAAAATGGTAAAGATCACATGGTTGTGACTGACAAATTTCAGGTGTTAATGGATGTGGCCAAATCACAGTAGTTCATTATGATGTAGCTGCACTGTGGGCAATGCATTTCCCTGTGGATACTGCTTAAAACTTCTGCACTCTGTGATACTTCCTGCTTTTGCTTGAAAATAAAATCGTGAGTCATTCTGGAAGGCAATTAAGGAACAGATGAAATAAATAGGAAAGAATGACTCTCATGATACCTCAAGTACACTTCTGGAACTACTTGTAAAACCTTATAAAGTCTCACAGATCTATACTTTTTCAGAGTTTCTGGTTATTTGTGGGTGTTCAGACTGCATGACGAGAAGGACTAATAGAAATGAAAATCAATAGCGCGGGACTGGCAGGAGGCAAATGATTTTTCAACTCTTTTGAAGCGGAGCATGAAGTATTTTCTAACTTTTGCTTACTTTCAAGGAAATGAATTGTAAGCACTGAAATGCTCTCAAATCGTCAGGCAAAGTAAGATTCCTGCTCTCTTGGGAAGAATTGGCATCTATAGTGATTAGTGTTATTCTAATTAAAATAAGTTTAAGTATTATGATTACTTACTGATAGCTATACTTGTGTGCCCAATGAGTGCTGTAGCCTATTTATTTGAAATTAAGGCCTGCTGTAGGGCATGTATAAGTTTAAACACTGTATGTGTGTACACAACTCTCCTGCTTGAGGGAAAAAAAAACCACCCAAAACTGAAACAAGCTGATACCATTACAGCTGTTTCACCGTTTTTTTTAACTTCCCCCACTGTTCTCAATGCCCCAATACCCCGCTTTCTGCAGTAATTGTAATTCAGACACTTGCCATAGGCAGGTTATTATAAGCCAAGTCATTATTTGTGTAATCATTGGGGTTTGTATCCTTACTTCTTATGATAAAAAGCTTCACCTTGTCATCACCAATGATGCAATTGGACTTTCTGTTGAAGCTGCTCTGTATTCATCTCTTTTGTTGTCTTTTGCAAATCTTTACGACTCCAGGTCACTTAACTGTAGAAATGCCTCTAGGTCTATTGCAATTTTCCAGGGTTAAAGTATTAAACTGACAGGTAAAGCAAATGTTTATAGGACTTCAATTTCATCTGCTCCTTCAACGTGGCATAAAAATATTTTTGGAATTCCTGGCTAACACTGGGCATGAAACTTTACCACTTTATTAACAATAATTCAAATGCACACTACTGTCTTTTCAAGAAAGCAAGTCAAACTGTTCTTAATTTGTTTCTCAAGGAAGTTAGACCAAGCATAAACATGGTTTTATTGTACTGTTGTGCGTAGTGGGTCGGGAAGTGTGTTGTCAAACAGTGGGATCCACTCCTGGAAGATTCTTTACAAACATAATACTCATAGATGGTCCCTGGGCAAAGAGCATGCAGCTGAAGGCAGGACATGTGTAAGATGGGTTCAAGAAAGTAAGAAGCAAAGTGTATGTTGTGATGGCAGCCCGTGTTTTACTCTTTTGAGGATGGGTTTAAGAGATCAGATGATGAAAGCTTTTGAAAAACAGAGACTGAGGGATGGGCATGATGAAAGGGAGTGGAGTGCATAGTACAGAGCAGACTCAGACATTCAGGTGCTCAAAATGCAGTTTTGTATTTTGTCCTGTGCTTTCAGTTCTGCTACTTCTCCTTTGCAGCCTTTCCCTAGGCGAGACTACCTTGGGAAGGGTGGGGAAAGAGACATGGGATGGGTCACTCCTTTTAATTTGAGTCAGTTGTCTCCATGTGTTTCTGGATCCAAGAAAAATATTAGAAAAACAGTGGCCTTGGTCATCTCTACTCTTAGGCAAAGTGCTAAACAAAACCTCAGACAAAACAGTTTTCAGCACAAACTGTCCCACATAGCCTTCAGGGCATCTTAAATGTCTTTTCCAACCTAAACGGATCTATGATCCTGTGATTTCTTTCTGCAGACAACAGGCAGGAACTACCTTGTATCTGTGCAGCATCTGCTTGGAACTGCTAAAGCAGGTAGTGTAGAAACATTTTGACATTGCTAATTTTTACAGACTAGTTATGTGAATTACAGATAGCAGTACTGGCATTCTCTAAGCTTCCAAACCTGGTTCTTCAGGTTTCCTGGACTGAGTTTTCGTCCAAAATGTTTGCCTTGTGGTGGTGCAGGACACAGGGGGTCGCACCGAGGGTGCGTTTTCAGGGGAAGGTCCGGGCACGGAGTGAAGCTTGCACAGTGCGCTTAGGATGGGAAGGCACACGGTTTGGTGGCGATTTTGAAAAAGTTACTCCCATCCCAACTTTTTAGCCTCCCAAACATCGTCCCGCGGCTCTGGAGATGGGTGTGCAGCCTGGGTCTTCTCACGGATGCAGCGCAAGCCCCACCACCTGCAGCTCGCTGGCGGTCCATGTCCGCTTTTCTTCGTGGGACGGTTCTGGTCGTGGGCGTACCCCACCAAAGTGCCCCCAAAAGTGTCCCCAAAATTCCCCAGTTCGCGCCGGGAACCGCGAAGGGCCGGCGCGCGTCGGGCGCGCAGCGGGCGCGAAGCCTCGCGGGGAGGGGAGGGCCCGCCCCGAGCGCACCAATCAGAGAGCGGTGGCGGGGTGAGTGGCACCAGGCCAAAGCGCCAAACCACCCTTCCTCCTCTCAGCCCGCCTTCCGCCTTCCCGGTAGCCAATCACAGCCGCGCTCCGGCTCCCTCTCCCGCCCTCGGCGGCGAGTAGCCAATGGGAGGCGCGGCTCCCGCAGCCGCTCAGCCAATCAGCGGCCGAGCCTTCCCACTGAAGGAACAGCGGGCACAGCCCGTCCCGTAACCCCCGCCCGGAGGGACTGTTCGGCCCGCGGCTCCTGCGATGGTGCCGGGGGCGGCCGCACCCGCCGCTCCCCTCGCCCGTGTGGGGCCCGCCGGGCCGCCCGCGCCATGACCCGCCCGCTCGGCGAGGGGCTGCCGTCGCCGGGCCCGCCTGTCGCCATGTCCCGACGCCATGTTACGCTGGCAGCCGCGGGCAGGGAGGTGGCTCAGGACGGCAGGTACCGCAGGGGAGGGTCGTCGTCGCCGCCGCTGTCGCCGCCCCTGTCGGCGCCGCGGCTTCCGGCGCGCCTGGGACGGGTGGCAGGGGGCGTCCCGGCGGGGGTTACCGGGGCCGCCCCGGGAGCATCCCCGGGAGCCCCCCCGGCGGTCGGCGGGCGGGGTGTGAGAGCCCCGCGGTGCTCCAGCCGCGGAGGGGCCGGTGCCGCCTCATCGGTACTTGCACGTGGTGCCCGTGGTTCGTTGGCCGAAGGGAAAGGGGTCTGGCAGTGTCCAGCCGAGTTCTGGCTGGCGTCTACAGCAAACCCTTCAGGATGCTGGAGTCGCCCCACGTGTGCCCGTGTGCCCTCCCGTCTCACGCCCCGGTGCTGGCCAGCCCGTCTGTGGAGCTGAGCGGCTCCGGCGGTTCGGCTCTAACGGAGAACTTGGGGTGCCGTAGGTTCAGCTCCCAAACCCGCTCCGGCCGGGACCTGTGCCGCTAACGGTGCTGCGGGACACGACCTGCGGTGGAAGCAGTGGCAGTCGGTGACAGTTTTTAGAACCTGTCTGCTAACTAGAAATCCAAATTCAGATAAAAGAGTTGGTGAGGTTTTTTTAGAGGCCACCGAGTTAAATAACCTTTGTTTCCTACAGAATGAGACAAGTAAAAATTTTCTTATGCCGTTAGCAGCGCCTTATTTTGTTCTGATCCTCCTTTTTTTGATAGCACCTACATCTAAAGGAAAGGGAGAAGGTAAAAGTTCGGTTCGTTTTGCATCTTGTTTCTTGCCTGAGAAAGTGAAACTATGTAGTTTCGGGTTTGCTGCAGGTATCTAAAACACTGTGAGGTTTTCTGTGTGACTTTCTATTCTGAATGGTTTTGTTGTGTTTGGTTGGTTTTTTTTTTCTATTTCTTCAGTGCTTTTCAAGACCCTACATCAAAGTTACATCAAAGATATAACTTTTTGTAGTTTGTCCCTATGTTACCTGGATTTGCTTTCTCTGAGCTATTGCTAGTGTTTCCTTTTAAAAGGACAGTTTTTATCCAGTCAGAGATTAGCACTATGGGGCTGTAAAAGCTGGTTACTTCTACCAAATGCTCAGGGATTTGTCTTTAATTTAGACAAGTGAATTTCCTCCTTCCCTCTTTCATGCAGGTTGTGTCCTTAGTTTTGAAAGGCCGAAAGGTCTGTTAGGTTCCTCTCCTAGCAGTGTAGCTTTTTTCTTTGTCAGGCAAGGTCATGTATTTATGGCTTTTGCATTTTCTTGGGGGTTTTTAGTGGTCTCCTTGGTGTCTCAGTCAAGATGAGGGATTTCACAAAAATGGGGGAGTAATTCTGAAGTAGGGATAAAAGGTTTTGCTGAATTTATATATTTTACCATAAAGTGTTAACCAGAGCTGTGTAGTTGTTGATAAATATACATTAAACAACTGTGATTTTCATATTAGGTAGTAAAGAGTGAAACCCAGTAACTTCTTACTAAAACAACCTGTAAATGGTTTGTGAAGAGTCAGGACCTCATTCACATTAAAAAAAAAATCACGTTCTCTTTGTACTTTCACATGTGTGTGAAAAGCAGTTGGAAAGCCCAGTTCTTTCTCATGTTCTTCCCTGTACTGCATGTACTCCCCTGTACATGCTTTCTTTTTTCTCTTTTCACCCTTTGTTTTGTCTGAAGTTTCTAGTACACTTCCTTGACTGAGATACAATACAGAGTCCTGGTTGGACAGTTCCTATCCCTTGTACTTCCAAAAAGCAGAGTTACCAATGCAAAGGAGAAAGTATTGGTGGATAAGTACTTTCAAACCAGTAGTCTAAGGCAAATCACTCTCCATCTCTTCATTCAAATAAAACTTATCCCAGGGAAAAGGGGAGTGCTTCCATTCCCTCAGTTATGTTGTACAAGGCTTTGTATAATTATGGAATAAACAAGAGTTTTGCTACAGAGGTCTTGCATTTAGAACAAAAGACAGCTGTGTGAGGGACATAAACATTCATTCGGAATCAGTGGCTGTGGAAACAAGGACAAAGATGGTGGAAGGCCTTGGGTTTGGCTTCTTTATGACCCACCTCTGAAGGCAAGAGTAACACAAGATCCCTTGGGGTGGATTAGAGTGAAAGGACACTGAATGTCCGGTGTTTATATATATGTATACATATATATATATACACACACAAACTTTTTTTTTTTTTTTGCCAATGGTCGATGGTTTGAGGAATTAATCTTCAACTGTACAGTCTTTCATGGTTTGTCTTCCGAGATTAGGTGAAAACAAGAATCTGAAAGGTAACTGAAGATGAGATTTGCCCTGCCAGCGGTGCTTCGTATGTGGATGGGGCTTTAACTGGGCAGAAAGTTCAGTTGCTTAGTTAGGAAAATAGAAAGGATTTGGAAAGACATGCAGTGTGGAAAGCTGTGGGCACTGGATGATTTTGCAGCTTGAGAGCAGTCCGTGCAAACATCGGGTGTGTCTGAGGAATGTGAGGTGGAGACAGCTGTGTTGTGAGCAGGTGAGGTCAAGGTGGTCTAGGGCAGAAAGAGAAATTGGTCAGCAGAAGAGAATAAACCTGCATTTGAGCCTTTTGATTCTTCTGCTGAACTGAGATGTGGAGATCCTGTGTGCTGAAAATTTTGTATTATTTGAAAGTAGCTGAGCGCTGAGTGACATAAGCAGCAAGAGTTAGGCCACAAGTTGAACTCTACTTGAACTACATGGCTCTGTTGTGTGAGTGAAAAATGTATTATAGCAAAACCTGGTGCTAACACCCTGAACATTAGTGAGAGTTAGAATAGACGAAGTTAGCAGCTTAAATATTACTTAAACATTAATAAGTGGAGTGGACAGCCCATAAATTGTCGTATGTGAACAGTAACAACTGTATTACAACATGGACCACAGAATTGTCCAAAAAAGACTGAAGAGGATGTGAAGATGATCACACAGCAACCATGAGTAATGAAACAGTGAACCAGAGTGAGAAGACCCCAGACCCTAAAATCACTATTGGTCTGGACTTCCGTGAGGGATGGGGAGTTTAGATTGTAAGGGTGTAGTTGCCCAGGGATTTCCTTTTTTTGTGGCCCATCTTTTGAGGCACCAGCTCGGGCTACCAGATGACTGATTTGTGCCAGTAAACCTATCTAATGGAGTTGAGAGCCTGGTGTCAAAAATTTCCTTAACACTTTTGTAGCATGTGGGAAGAACATGCATATTTTGGCCTATGTCAAATTGAGCTGAGACAGATTGGAGGCAGCTAGTCTTTGACAAAGTAGTTTTTCTGGTCTCTTTGGTAAGCCAAAAAAACCCCAGTTTTATGCACTCACACATTCTGATTACAGGTGGCTTTTCATTGAATTACAGGATTTTTAAATATCACTTCTTGCCAGTAGCCTGATCTAAGAAGTATCAGTGCATTATAAACAGCTTTTTGTATTTCTATAGGTGCTAAAAATGCAAAAGCCATGTGAGAAAATGCAAAAGTGAAAGTTACAAGCTTAAAGAAAGATTAAAAATTAAATCCAAATTCAGTTTGTATGAGCGAGCAGTGGGTTCTTCTGGCCTAAACTTCAAAAATGGTTACTGACTCTGTGGGAACACAGGCATGTATGGATGCTTGAATATGTTAGTTTAGAATCTGGAATAAGTAAGTGTTTCCTTGGTTGTCACCGTTGCACTGTTGGAAGGTACAGAAAGGTAACAAAATAGGGAAGAAGGTCTTAAACCAATCTCTGTTCTTGCTTTCTCACATCAGTATTTTGTTTGAAGAGACACTTCCAAGACAGGCATAAGTATAACCTTGAAGTCATTAGTAAACTGTGTGGGAGAAGATGAAGATAGCGAGTTCATAGATCCTGATGTATTTTAGTGTTCAAGTTGCACATTGCTCAGAAAATCTGCCCATTTTTAGAAACAATATTCTCTAGTGGAGAAACACCTTGGAGTTCGCATGTTCCACTTGTTCTTGCCAGAGAACATACCTCTGAATTAAAGCTATTAATTGTCTTGTAGGTGGTTGTAGACTGCTGTTTCTGTCGGAAGCCAGAAAATGCTGGTGCTGGGTGCTGTGAGGGAGATCACTGACATATGTACATTGTTAAGGGACAGTGCTGGTACAAATTCCTGCTGAGCAGGCAGGTAATAGTGCATATAGGAATTTGCATCCCAGCCTGGCACCAGATGTACGAGAAAAGCAACAAGCAGTGGTGCACAAAGGCTTTTAGACCACAAGAAGAAGGTTACATGATTATGTGAGCTTTACAACTCGCAGGTAGGACTTTGTGGCACAAGAAGAAGGTTACAGGATTATTTGAGCTTTACAACTTGCAGGTAGAACTTTGTGGTTAGACCTGACTGAAACCAATAATGCATTGATGAGGGTTTGGTCACTGAGGGGAATGATGAGCCCGGCTTTATACCACTGTAAACCTTAAAAAAAAAAAAAAACCAAACAAAACCTAGTAGTAGTTATCAGCTCAAAGTGATAGCGGAGATGGGGAGGTTGTTAAATGCCATCACAAAAGGTGCTGGTGAGGTCTTGCCTGGAATACTGGATGCAGGTGAGGTCGGTCCTATTCAGGAAAACTTAGTTTAAGCTGGAAGAGTAGTTAAGACTTGTTAGGATGATAAAGAAAACAGTTTGAGTGAGGAAACTGACAGGTTGACTTCCTTAGCCAAGCAGAGCGAAGGCTAGAAGGTGAAGGAGATGATGATGCTTTTTCTGATTTATCAGCACTAAGAGCTATTGGCATTAAAAAATCTGTAGAAATAAATTACAGTATTTTAAATTTGTTAATATTTACTGTATGGGCATTTAGATATTGTTCTTTTAAAAAGATAAAATTATATTTTCTTTTCTCTTCAGAAACCAGACCATTACAGAGTTCTTCAAACCAGTTTTAAGTCAAGGTAAATATGTAGTTTTTATGTGGAATAAATTTATATGAATTTTAATTATATAAGTATGCAGAATTATAGTCCAATCTTATTCCAGATTGGTGCAGGAACATAATGAGTATAGCCTATCAAACAGGTCAAAATGTGCACATTTAATTTTTTTCCTAATAATGTAACTGAAAATGTCAATTTCCTGTTAAAATTAATTACTTTAAATAGTGATGTAATTATTATTTCAAGTTATTGTCTTGCTTAAGGTAGATTGTTTATAACAATTGAAGCTATGTTGTAGATCATGTGATTCTTTGGTATGAAATAAGTCACATGGCAATACCAAAACTGAATGATTAAGTAAATTTAATTTGGATTATGTGTGAGAGAGAGATAAAATATCAAACAATATAGTACAAGAAGGTTTGTTGTTTTGGTTTTTTTTTTTCCTCTTCCAATATTGTATTTGTGAATAAGTTGTCTTTTCTGTCTTAGACCTTGGCCGTAAAGACAGAATAGTGCTGTGTTCACCAGACAGAGGAAATGTAAAAGATGCAGGAATGGGACTGTCAGTTCTACGTGCTGAAGGTTTTGAAAGGAAAATATCTTCTCCAAAGAAGGTCAGAAGAAAAAGATGCCAGACCAAACACCAAACAAGTCCTGTGGTAGATGGCTTTCGAAAAAGAATTGAGGAAAAGGACAGTGTAAATATTTTAGAGAATGGCAGAGTATGGAAGGCATCAGGTTCATTGTACCCAAAAGCTGAGATTAAGAAACTCTTTGTTACCGCAGGGTCTCTGAACAATTTCTTGGCCAAAGAGGATAAGACTGTCAAGCCAGAACAGGAGAGAAATGAGAGTTTTCTGGGTGTAGGAAGAGCACCATTGTCTTATGGAAATAGTTGGGAAGAGAAAAATGACTGTGTGGATCTAGCAGACACTAGCTCAGACTCTGATAAATGTGTTTCACCACCAGAAGCTGATGCTCGAAAAGCCTGCGCTAGAAATACTGGCACTGTGAGCACCACATCTCTGTGCCAAAGCCCAGGTTTCCCCTTGAAATTGCCCTGCTCTCCTACTGATTCTGCATTTAGGTTGTCATTGGAAGCTCCCCGCAGAGAAAGGGAACAGAAGAAACAGGAACTGAACCACTCTAAGCCACATCCTGTAAAACCATTCTCAGGAACAAGTGTATTGCATCAGGTGTGTTTAAAAGGGTCATTAAAGGTTGAAATCACTGACCCATTGTGCATGTGAAGTTTTAATTTTTTTTTTAATTTTTTTTTTTTTTAAGTTTGCAGTGTAGGAGCAGATTCTTGGTGCTGCCTTTTTCAGATGTAACAAAAGTTCATGTTCTTTTGCTGTGCTGTTTTAAGTTTTAGGTCGTTCTTGGGTAAGCCAGTTCTTACTCATTTTACAATAAAGGAAAAATCCTAGTTTAAAAACAGGGAAGCTATTCTGGGCTAGATGTAAACGTGGAAATGCAATAGAAATTGTAACTTGAAATTGTATTTTGTAGAAAAAAAACGCCTTTATCTTAAATGCCTTATAACCTTGTGTTTTCTTACAGTGTAGCTTAGGGGACAGACTGGCAAGTTTCTACTATTCAGAAGATGCAGTTAATAGCAGTTCAGATTTATGCATTTAAGCCACAGTATTTAGAAAGAGATGGGAATGGTCCTATTAAGAATGTAGTATTTCATTACAGGTTGAGTTATGTTTTAATCTGAAGAAAATACATACAATTTGGGTTGAGTTCTTTATTTGAGATTTTTGCAGCTTTGTTTTACATTTGTCTTGAAATGAGGTCTATTAATGTATTTCTGGGGATATGTGGAACTATGTCTGTGCTGGATTCAACACTTGGCTCGAGATGTCAGCATCCTAGTTTTAAAAAGCATGCAATTAACTTTTTTTCCTTCCTCTGTCTTTATTTTTAGGGAAATGGGTGTCCTTTAGGAAAAATACCATGTTTTAGCTCAAGGGAGACTGCCTCAGGTATGAGCAGTGCTGTTAATATGGAATTAATTAAACAATCAGATTCATCGCTTAGTGTATCTTTTTAATGGCTTTTTTTTCTTGAAGTTATGTTTTCTGTTTTATCTCACTAAAAAAAAATAATTACTGCTGTATGGTCAGTGTTATTTCTAATATGGCAAGTTTGAAGTGATTTAAAAGTAATTTGTGATTTTAGTGTAAAAAGATAATTTGTAGCTTAATTAGAAATCATGATATTTCGTTCTCTTAAAACCTTAATCTCAGATTATTTTTATGGTTTCTCTTGCATTTTGGATAATCCACATTTACTGTGGTGGTTAATAAATTTTGCTTAATCCAAAAAGAACGTTCTTGTTGAACAAATCACTGAAGTTTAGCTGGTATTCTTGTTGCTTTTGTCCCTTTTAACTGCATCATTTTGTTCAGGAGATAGATCTGAATCTAAAAAGCTCACGTGAGTAGAAGCTTGAGGTAGATCAGTAGGATAAAATTTAAAAAAAAAAAAAAAAAAGAAGAGTCTATAGCTGTGGAAACCCACCAGACTCTTTGCTGCTCTGCATCACTTTCCACTTGCAGAAGCACTTGGCCAGCAGTGCCAAAATTGAGTTGGGAAGTTCTCAGCCACATCAGCTTCATGAAGTAGCTCTCTGTGATGTGTCCAGGTGCTGGTGCCAGCTTGAGACAGGAAACAGGAAAGCATGATGAGGAAGGTGGGCTCTGATTCCACAGAACCATAGTCTAAAACCAGATTTCTTCGTATTCTGAATGCTTTTTTTTTTTTTTTTATGCCCACGGTTAAAATTATTGAAGTATTTCCAAAATACTTTTCATGCTGCTTGTTATTTATATCTATAATATGGAACTTTATTCCAGTCCCATATTTTAACTGGGCTATTGTCTCTTTCCAAAGACTGATTGATTCCAGTGTTTCTATGCTGGCTACTGAGCTACTTTATAATAAACAGATTTAAATTAATTTCCAAATTAGTTACAGTAGTAGCATTACAGTATCAACTAAGTCTTAATTGTGGTCCATTGTATTCAATCAGAATGGAAGTTTTGTAGTTTCTGATAAAAATTTCAGTCCTAGTTGACTTAAAAACAGAAGTTAGTTCTTTAAAGGGTAAGCTGTTATGCATTTGATTTTTTTTTATTATTATTTTTATTTTTAAACATGACAACTGTGTTTTACTTTTTTTCTCAAACACTTCATAGATGACCCATCTCAACCAAAGCTAAAGCAGGTTTTAAAAAAACATGAGGCATCTTCTCCACATGCATTTAGAACATCATCTGAGATGACCTCTGGTTTGCCCAAAAGCCCAGCTATTCCTTCACACTGCCTTCCAGCTAAGGTGTCTTCTGGGACATCCAAACAAAGAGACTCTCCTGGGAAAAGAAAACAAACTGCCATGAGTGTGGACGAAGACAGTTCAGATCAATCTGACGTATCGAGTTTGAATGACTCTGCTTTTAGTAGATCATCTTCAAAATGCAAGAATAGGAGGACTGACTTTGTAAAACATATCCTTTTAAAGTCTACTCATGATGATGTTATGCAACTGAGGGATGTTGCTGCCCTGTCTAGACATGATTCTACTCTTTCAAAGGAACACCTTAACTCGAGCGAGGAAAAGGAGAAAAATAATTGCTCTACTGTAGGTTTGCCATCTTCATATTCTGCACACAGTCCTAATAAAAATAACCATATTTCTGTTGTGGATACCAAAGAGAATCAATTGCAGCTGGCTAACTCGTGTTTTCTCTTGGAAAAGTCCCTTCCTTTTTCTCAGGAAAAAAGTACTGTGTTGCCTTCTCTCCACTGCTTAACACAAACAAAGAGTGTGAAATCTCCTCTCAAGATTGCTGGCTTATCTCAGGTACTGGATGCTTCTAAGAAAGAGCAGGATGGGAAAAAACCAGAAAGACATGAACACAATAAAGCACACATAAACAGTATTCAATACAGCAACAGTTTTTCAAAACCAAAACACAGGACTTTAGGAAGTGCTTCTGATTCTTATACAATGGAAGTATCTGGGGAACTTGCACCCTCAGAGGAGACTGGTATCAATGTTCCCCTTTCATTGCCTTTGAGAGAATGTTGCAAGGACAGCAGCCATACCTCTTCACAATCCTCAGGAGAGTTAAAAGTTGAAAACACCTCTACAGACAAGTCCAAGCTGAATGGAAAATCACAAAGCGGCTTTGATAGTGAAGATGAGATTTTGGAATCCGTTCTAGATTATGATGATGATGATGATGATGATGAAGAAGAAGCATTCATGCCACTGCAAAAAGTTCTCTGCTCAAGTCTCAAGCCACAGATAGGGACCCCAGAAGAATCTTGTGACAGTTTTTCTCAGGACACTGTGACTCCATTACTGAAGCTTCATGTAAGTGTCTATAACCCAAAAAAGCATGTTCTCTTAAGTATTCTTTTATGGGTGTTATTTGCAAGAAAAATAATATAGATTTTAGCACAGTGCAAGGCCCAGTGAGTGCTAAATTGTTACCTTGTGTTTCAAAGTTTAAGAGAATGAAATTTTACATAGTAAGTATCCACCAAAACACAGAGGCCCTGTTGACTGAAATCTCATACTCAAAAATCAGTCATCTGCAACCTCACTTGTTCCAGCTGATATAGACAGACAACAACTTGTTCAGCTGTTCTAGAGAACTAATTTCTGCTATTCAGCTCAGTTTTATAAACACATAACAATTTACTCCAACATCTATGTCCAGTTGTCTTCTAGTACCTATTCCACTACCATCCACAAACCATGACTATTTACTCAATTTTTGTAACAGACAGAGACATATTGTTGTAGAATCAAATAGTCAAGTTTTTGTCTTAAGTGGTGTCAGTAGAACCCCTTGGTAATAACTGTCAGAATGTGTATGACTGATTGATAACAGTTATTTTACATGAATTTTAATCAAAAATCTATTCTACACTGACACTTGGCCACCTCTTGGTGATTCTCATTATGCCCATTAAAGCTACAGCCAAGTGGAATGAGATAGCAGATAATCAGCTTTGTTTTGTTACCTTTTTATATGGTTTTCCCGCTTACTCATAATGCACGAAAATTCAGAATTATTTGCCTGTAAAACTGGTTGCTTGGCTTAAGGGTCCTATACTGTACAGTTACAATGTAGTCGGAGCAGGGATGTGCTTGTTACTGTGCTTGTCCTTGGAATGTCTGAAGGATTGTGCAGCCAGATGTAGACATTGAGAGATCTGTGTGCTAGACTCCAGTCATATATCCTTGACACAGTCAGATTTGTGTACAAGTAAGTGTGATGTTTTCTTTCAGGTTGTATTTCATGGAAATTGGAAGTATTTCAGAAAGGATTTCAAAAAGCTGAATGACTTCTGCTCATAAGGGATAAATGAAGTGTTTTTCAATCCCTGTGTACAGGATATTACAGTGATGAATTGATATGTGTTTTTAAAAATTAGGTCATTTGTTCAATCAGAGCTTGTCAAATAAGTAGTGATTTTGAAGTTTTATTGTAAAATAATTTTTTAGTAAGGAAGGTCCTGCAGTAGGTCTTAGTTTGTGGCATTCCTGATAGCTGGTACAGCTTGGAAATGGCTGCATTTAAACAAAGGGATTTTGTACTGAGCCTGGCTCGGTTGGAGTTAATTTTCTTTGCCACAGCTGTATGGTGCTGTGTGTTTCAGACAAAACTGGTGTTGGTAAGAGACCAGTCTTCTACCTATTGTGGAGCAGTACTTGCACAGCATCAAGGCTTTCTCTTCCTCCCACACTGTCCCCATAGAGTAGACAAAAAGTTGGAAGGGAACAGGGCCTGGGAAGCAGACCCAGATGACCAAAGGGATATTTTCCATGCCAGGTAGTGTCGTGCTCTGTAATCAAAACCAAGCAGGGGGAGTTGGTCTGGCATGTAGCCATTACTCAACCTAGCTGGGCATCCTTCTGCTTGTGAGAGCTACTGAGTGACTGCCTTTGAATCACTTTTTCTTTTCCCCCTTATTCCTTATTAAACTGTTGTTATCTTGACCGATGTGTTCCCTTGCCTTTGTTCTTCTTATTCACTGCCCAACATGAGTGGATGGGGAAATGAAGAAGCTGTGTGGTGCTTAGCTGCTGGCTGGGGTCAGCCCACCACTAGTTCCTGCAGTGGAAAACGAACAGCAGAATACCTGTAAAAATATTCTCTTCCCTCTCTCCTTCTCCTCATGTTTTTCGGTCTCTGGAATGGTTTATTTGTTGACTGAGTTACTGTCTCCATGGGCAGACGTTGAAGAGCCATAATTATTTTATCTGTCCTGATTCATTATGCAAGAGTGTTATAGATCAGACTTCTGTGGTTACATACATATTCCACAACCTTAGCCAACGTGTCTACGTAATTAATGGTTAAGCCTGATAAACAGATGCAGCCTAGATCAAATGTCTGTGGCATGTGTATGTGACCACAACATTTGGCCTGGCCTACATAATTGATTTCCAAGTAAGACAAAGCAGTTAGAAATTGTCCCAACATTTTCCTGACCATGGTTTTTGCATGTACTAACATTCTTCTCTTGTGTTGTGTGAAGGGGCGTATGTCCACATTGGAATAAAGTTTTGATTCCTCACTTGTTCAACTGTTCAACTGTTTAACCAGATATAAAATGTGGGAAAGCTGAAGACTTCTTACCTTAATATTTCCCACACTAAGTCATGCTGCTTGTTACATTTGAAAGGTATCTCTGAAGAGCAAGGTGGTGTCAGAGGGGCTGTGCTTGTCCAAAGACCATAATCATGGCCATAAAAGATTTAAAATCTGTGTCTGCTACAAGCTGAATAAAAGACTGACCACTGAAAAACAAGCCACTAGCAAAATTAGCTAAGACTTTGCATGTTGTTTGGTTTGTGGTTTTGTTTGTTTGTTTGTTTGTTGTTGTTTTGTTTTGTTTTTTCTTATTCTAATTATTAGCTTCTTAATTTCAGTTTTTATTAGGATTTTAATTGGAAGTTTTGTTCTATCTGATGGTTTTAGAGGTAGTTTGACAAACACTGGTACTTTGCCCTCCAGGGACTCTGAAACTAAGAAAAGGTCCTGAATTATTTTTTGAGTTTCTTGTCTTGTGCACAAGAATGGGGATTCCCAGGGTCTCAGTGGCTGACAATAATAAAGTTGTGGGGTCAAAGGCTTCTGATGCTAATGCTCTTTGTGAAGGTTAGCTGGAGGTCAGCCCCAGAGATGCAGATTTTTGCTTTGCTGTTCAGATCTATTGTGAAGAGTAGTCATTTCTAAATTAGTCACTGAGAGAGATTTGACCATTATGTAAAATTGTCAGGGGACTGAGAAACCTAACCTGTTAATCATCCTGTTTTGCAGGGTTTCCTTTGGGTTTTTATCTGCATGTAAAATATCATTGAAGTTGGAAGAGGTTTCTATTTTCATTGTGTTTATTGTCTAATACAGTATTATGAATGAATTGATAGCTTGTGGTATTTTTTAAATTTCTTACTATTTCATTTACAGCTTTCTAAGACTCCTCCTGTGACCAAGGTGTCGTATGTGAACAGCTTAGAAAACCTCTTGAAGGAAAAAGAAGAATCTAGGAGGTTTGTTTCTTAAAGCTGGTTTGAAAAATTTGGGATGGTGTTGTAGAAGCTTAGATTTACCTCATCTCCCCAAAACTGATGGAGTTTGATTAGCAACAAGCTAAGCTCTGCCTGCTGATGGTACCAACATACATCTGACAGGATCTACAAGTGTGGCTTAACTCTAAAAGCTGAATGACAGGCTCCTTCCAAGCAATAAGGAGTGATTTGTGATGCATCTGCCTACCCTTGAAGAGCCAGACTAAATTTACTGATGCCTTCGTTGTAGGTCACTGAGCCAGCTAGCAGCTGCTGGTCAGGCATGAAATAGGAATATTTATGTAGACTGACTGTATTAGTTTCATCAAAGGTATTTGTAGCTCAGTTTTGGTTCCCAAAGTTGTGTAGACTATTGGTGTCTGAGTAGGCTACACAGGTCAGTGAACAGAACTAATGAGTGTTCTTGCAAGAGATCTTTTGGGTAGGAAGTGAAAAATGGTTTATGTGCTAATGGCAAGTGGTGGTGATAGGTATGTGTGTGTGATTAGCTGTTTTGATTAAAGAATCTGACCCTTGTAACTATGGGCTGACTGACTTTGGAGTAATGGATACTCCTATAACTAATACTGTTTAACAAATAAAATATTTGTTTGGTATTTAAAAAAAAATTAAAAATTCAGCCACGAGATTGAAAATTTTGTGCAATTACAAAAAAATTTATCAGAAGTTGGTTGAGTGTATTCGTCTCTGACAAACTAGTGATTGGTTGCACTGTTGGAAATTCATTAGGTTTTGGGAAACATTCGCTTTGTGCCTTGGAATAGCAAGATACTTGGTTTTTACACAGATGCAGTGTCTCAAGTGCTTTTGTCATGTGTAACTGGCTACTGACTCCTGGGTTCACATTCAGAGCTTGGATTTTGTTCTCTTCTGTTGCAAATACTAAATGGTGACGATGTGCTCTGCTGCTACTGTTATTTCAGGGTAGATGAACTAGAAAAGCGGTTACAGGAAGACATAGAAAGAGAAGACAGTGTTTCTGATGGAGAAAATGAGGAGAATGCCAGTGGAGATGAAGATCTCTCGGAAGAACACAGGTCCTTCCAACTCCAAAACCAATTAAATCTAGTTCTTTGCTTTTCTAGCTTATTTTTTCCAAACCTCTCTTTATTTGCAATAGTTGTTGTTAATATGTTTAATGTGAACCATTTTTATGTCTTTTGGGGTTGAGTGGGTTTCCCTGGGTGTTACTGTATTTTTAACAATTCAGCTTTCACGTAAGACTGATGTGTTCAACATCTGCAAATAATTGTCTCAAGCAGTGAATAGCTTCTCAGTATTTGAATTAACAAAAGCAATTTTCAATTTTACAGGGCGTTTACGAAGAGATTTTCAGTAGTAGTCAATGCCATACCTGACTACCACCCCGGAGAAGATATATTTGATTTATCAGCTTCTGGGCAAATCTTCAATCAACATAACCTTGACTTGAGGAATTTTTACCTCATCCCTCAAAATCCTGTAGAAAAGCTGCTTCTTAAGTAAGGATATCCTCTTTACTTTGTTGTGTTTACTCATACAATTTTCTTCGGTGTTAGCAGTTTTAAGATAAAATAGTATCTTTGCATATAAATGTGCTCTGTCTTACTAAGTAGGCAAGACTAACTTCCTTTCCCTGGAATTTTCCTTGCTCGGTTAGCTTTACAGAACAGTAAATTGTAACTTGAAGCTTCCTTCCTTCCTCCTCTGCAATTGTTGAAAAAACCTCTTACGTGAGACGTAAAGAAACAAAGAGCTGTTCTGGCCTCTTCCATATTTCTGCTGCATTGGGCTATCATTGATAACCTGACCAGCTTGTGAAAGATAAATGCAGAAGTGAAATGTTTAAATGAACACAAGCTTAACTATCCCCAGATAGAAAGAGGACCTTTGTGGTGAACTGATTTGTGACCTTCTAGTGTCACACTGTGTCTGCTGAAAGACTTTTGGTGCTTCTGTCCTGGAAGGGCCTGGGACTTGAGGCTTCACCTAATGAGGATTGCAGAGAGTCATGATCTCTGACACCTGCTAGACTCAGTCACTCACAGGCAATCCGTGTGTCTGTGTGTATATAAACAAGTGCTATGCAACTCATAGGCATTTCTGTTCTATGTTTACAAGGCTGTCAGACTATAAATAGCTGGACAAATTCTTGCCTAATGCCACAAGTGTAAATCCTGAAAAATTCTGGTTATTTCAGTTGGTATTTGATTGCAAACATGTATCAGTGGAACTGAGAGAATTCTCTTACTCTTAAAGGATTTCATATACATGTGTATGTGCAGTTGTGGGTGTGAAGAGGAGGAGGATGACTTCTCATCTCTTGAGGAAGTGATGTTTGTGATACACTCCTTTGGCTTCAGGCCTTTCTATTAATATGTTTTGGAGATCACAAGGATATAAGCTTCAAAAGTATCTTGTAAATCAGTGACTGGAGGAATGAGAATTAAACTAATCATCCCTTGCAGAAGGCAAATATGATTTAATTGCTTATGCATTCTGTCCAGTTGGCACAGCTGGCACGTACTGGCTGCCCAGTTGGCACATGGAGGTCTTCCCAGTCATACAGGTAGAGGGTGTATGTAGGAGTTAGGACACAGATCTCTCAACAGAGTTACCTGATTTAGTAGATACAGAGAATAGAGGAAACTAAAGAAGGGTGTGTGGGAAACTGGATATCATTAATTCAGCTGCTTTTTACATACCTGGCTCCCTAAGGAAGACTAAAACTAAAATAATTCAGTGATAGCAATTACATACTTTCTGTTCTTCTAACAGCTTTTTTTTGCACCTCACAAATTTGCCCAGTAAGATTAGGCTGTTTGATTTTAATTGCCTTCAGACTCTTTAAGAGTATTTTAAAAACAATGTTTTTTCTCTTTTCTTCTGAAAGTGTTGGTAGAGGTCATTGGACAGTTAAAAGTCTTATTCACTGGCCTCAGTGAGCATAACAGCCTGTCTGTGCAGTCAGGCATAGTGGTTCACAGTACAGTAGTGTAAATCAATGATTATTTGAAACTTTTATTCTCTAATGATATAAATGTTTCCAAACTGCATGTTATGGCATTCTGGAGAAAAAGATAGTTGTTCTAAATGACATTTGTAAATTTGATTGCTATTACAAATCAAGGTTTCATTACTATAGCATTTTATATAGGTAATAGCATGTGAATAACATTTGGTTTGGATATTCAGATCTTTCTTTGCTGTTGATGATGATCTGAGGGGTGGGGAAGTTCTTATGCTTTTGTGAAAGTAATGATTCAACTACTAATTGATTTTTATCCTCTTTCCTCACCCCCATCTTTCTCTTACAGTTCTGGTATAAAGCAGCAGCTTTATTTAGCTGTTG
Organism: Chiroxiphia lanceolata; assembly: GCF_009829145.1. Lineage (NCBI taxonomy): Eukaryota > Metazoa > Chordata > Aves > Passeriformes > Pipridae > Chiroxiphia > Chiroxiphia lanceolata. The sequence continues at coordinate 13,662,592 of NC_045644.1, forward strand.
GTGGTTTTTTAAGTTCTTCTTACAGTTGTATATTGTGTCCCATACCAATTCTGAAATGGCTTTTCCAGGTAAGTCTATGCTATTCATGCAGTTGTACCCTGTGCATGTATAATATATTTCCTGGAAGCCAGGTGTAGCAGGAATAATCAGAAAAGTTTGTGAATCTGTTCCATTAGGTTAACAACTTCTAAATCAAGAAGTCTTTTTTTTTTCCTTTTTTTTTTTTTCCCCCCTGGGTTCTGATTTGTTCTCCGGTCTCGAATACTTTGATTGTCACTGGGGGTAAAATACTAGAGATAGCTTTTTCTCCACACTTTGAGTGAATGCAGAGCTGCATGTCCCTGTCCATGTTCATATATGCTACTGCATTTGAAAAGGACACAGTACATGCTAGGTGAGGAGACATTTCAGGATATTAATAGTGTGGGCCAAATCACAAGCTAATGTTAATTGTATTTCCTTCCACCCTTTGAAAAAAAATACATGCTGCAATATGGAAAAGTACCATTTCTGCATATCACCTTCTAAATCATCAGCGATACCTGCATTGTCAGATAATCTTCCCTTGGAAAAGGTACCTTATGGCTCAGGAAAAAGCCTGGAGTCATTCTCAAAGGAAATGTGGTAGCTGTCTCCTAGCTAGATGTCTGTATCTGAATCCCCAGGAATTTACAAAGTGCTGTTACTCACAAAAATGCTTCTCTCAATCTCCATTCTATTATTACTTACCATGTTCTAACTGTACTTGAAACAAAAAAAGAAAGCTGGACCACCTTTGAAATTGCAGCCTGGGTCTGTTGACTGGCTTTCTACATTTGCCAAAAGGGAAACATTTTGGTGTTCCACGTCCTTTCCTCCAGCCAGTAAAAAATTGCCTTGCCCCCACTCTGTGAGCCCTGTTGTTCCTCTAATGAGGAGGAAGTGTGAGCCAATTCAGATCACTTACAGAGGAGGAAACTGTCCAGCACTTGGGGGAGAAAAAGAAGTTTTGCTGGGCTAGTGAAGTGCTCCAGGAAACCTGAACTGTACTTCATAGTCATGTTTTTGTTGTTAAGAGTTCTGTGAAAAACTACGAATTCATTGTTTCAGTTTAGTATTCCATATGTTCAACTTGCCTGTGACTGGAAAAGGGTGTAGTTAAGTCCGTTGCCTCCACTCCTGATCAGGAAGTTCAGTTTGATCACAGATGCAAATGGGTTCCAGAGGAATCTGTGATACTTTCCATTCTTTTAACCCTCAGAACTTTCTCATGAACTAACATGGGGTTACAGCATTCCGATATGGTAAATAGTTATTTTTAAAGTGTTCATAGCATCTTTGCACTGCTTGAAATAATCAGTATTCAGATATTCTGTTCTCCTTGGTATATCTTGCTTTAGAGGCTTTGGGGTTGTTTTTTGGGGGTTAGATATTTTTTTAATCTGTTACTGTTTCTTATTTTTTCTGCCAAGGAGTCGTATGTTGTTTTTGGTTTTGGGGATTTTTTAAAATTAAAACTAATGCCATCATGCAGCTTCGTTTTTCATGTGTTGTTTTTTTTCTCTCCACAGATGATGTCTATTCATCCTGACCATTGTGTTTCCACTCAGATTTTAGACAGATTGATGGAGCTAACACTAAAAAGCTGTAAGTATTTGAAGGGTGGAAAAGTGGCCACCTAAACGAAGGCATTTCTCCACTCAAGTTTAGAAAAGTATTGGTGAGAAAGTAAAAGGTTCTAGTTCTATTCTGTGATTCTGGCATGAATGTAGGCTCTTCTCTTACTTACCTAATGCACAAATACTGGGGGTTGGTCTCGACTGAGTGTGCACAAGCCAAACCACAGTGTGTGGTCCTGGCACGTACCTGCAAAGCAGTGCATCCAGTACAGAGCCTTTTAAATTCATGTCTGGTATTTCACAAATAGAACTGACCTGAAGAGAAGCCCAAGCCTGCTCAAAAGTTTGCGCTCCTTTCCTTCTTTTACTTTGGAAGATGCAGACACTCACAGCTTAAGGACTACAAGATGTTTTTCACATTGTCATACCCAGTGTGTGTGTAGCACTGCATGGTTTACTTTCCAGATAAATGGCAAAAGTGAAGAGAATCATACACCTGCACAAAAACACTTAGAAGGATCTCCTTCAGCTCATACTGCTGCTGGTGTCGTGTGTATTTGCCTGCCTTCATGTGTACTCTTGAATACTTCTCCACTACAAGTTCCTTTGTACATCCCCTGTGTCTTCACTCAGATCCATCAAAAGTCACATTCATTTAAGGCTACCAGTTAATGTTGTTAAAGTAACATGGTTCTCTTGAAGTATTTGCTCAGGCCTCTCCAAATTGGACCCCATGTTTTAATTCTTGTTTAAAATGAGACTGTGAGCTGGTATGAGAGGGAATGTAGACTCCTTTATTTTGTGCCTTCCTGGCATTAGGCTTGTTTCTGAATGAACAGTTCAAGATGATGAATGAACATTCAAAGAATTAAGACTGGGAGAGATCCTTGTTTAGCACTTTGTTCCAGAAGCCTTGCCTATTTTCAAATCTTACTTAGCTTCCTTCCAGTCCCCCTATGATAACTCCCTCTTACCTTTACTTATACAGAACAGTAATTTATGTATTCTCTTAGAAATAAAATTGCCACCTTGCTTGTTCTGCTGTTCGTGATGAAAGAGAGCTGCGATGGAAGGGTGGAACTTGGAAGTAATCGAACTGTTATGTAGTCAAGATGTTTCTCTAGTGTAAAATACTGTGTTAGACTTTTTTCACCCTTTCCTTGCTCTGAACATAAGCGTATTGTTCAATATACTGACTCTTCTGAGATCAGAGCTGGTAGAACTGATGCAGGTTGCTGGACTTATTTGTTTCCCTTGAAAGGAACTAGTGCTCAGAACTAAATTTAAAACTAATTCATTCCGTGTCTTTTATTTGTAGCTTCCATCAGTGATGAACACTCTAAACTGTGGATTCCTTCAATAGCAGATATATCAGTTGTTTTTGTCAATATGGGCGTTGAGTTTAGATCTCTCTTTCCATTGCAACATCTGCAGCCCAACTTTAACAAGCATGATATTTTGTAAGTGTTTTCCTTTTGATATTTATTGCTTATATCCTTTGAAAGCAAATCTTGTGCTTAGAATGTAAAAGAACCTTAGAGGGTCCTTCTTTATTTCCCCTCCCTTCCATCAAGGCAAACTTTTAAGTTCTCAGCTCAGGTCTTAGTAGAAGTAAATAATCCAGAACTTCAAACCTAAGTAAGGGTTCAGCAAACCAGAGCAGAGTCCTTTGTCCTGCATCTTCCTAGTGGAGGTTTACAGGAATGTTGCTTAGGTAGCTGAGCAGCATTGTAAGTAATTGGCTACAAATTGAGTTAGACGGGTGTGCTCTGTAACTGACCATTGTTTTGATTTGAAGGCATTTTGAACCATGCAGGGGTTTTTTTCTTCAGTTTGGTGTAAATAGGCCTTTATGAGCTCTTAAATTGTTCATTTATTGCTCAGATTGTGTCTCTTTTATTAGAAGTCAGGTGCAAGAAGCAGTGAGTCAACAACAGCCAAGAGAAGACCTAGCCTCTGCCAGTCCAGCCTTCTCCAGTCTACTTGAAAACAATTTAATTAACGTGATTAAGGTAAAAAAACCCAGGTTTTTGTGAGTTTGATTTCTTTTTTTTGTGTGTGTGTTTTCTTTTGAGAGGGAGGATGGGGTTTGCAATCTAGTCCTGAACATGTTTTGTGAGTAGATGCTGTCCTGAGGTTTCAGCTTCATGTTCAGCAGAGTTTATTGCAGGCTTGTTGGAAACTTCAGTTTCCTGACTTCCATTGACTTCACTCACAGCTGCACAGTTTTGCTGCCTCCCTTTTCCAGCTGTGGCACTTTATCAAACATCTTGGCTCTCTCATATAGAAGAAACTATTCATTTCTGTGTTCCAGTGGAAGTGGGAAGAGGAGTTGATGCTGGCTCATATTTTTTATGTTGCCTCAGTGTGTTAATGCAGCTCTCAGGGTTATGTGGTTGGTCCCTGTGCAGTGCATGAGAAATGAGGTGGGAGCTCATGGAGGGCAGGTGGAACTGTGGCTGACTTTCCTGTGGAAGTGAGCTGTTAGATCCATGCAGTGTGTCCTGTAGGCTGGATGAGTGCTGGTCACACTTCACAGGCTAGTTCCCTGTGATTAAAGTTGTATGGTGAAAATGCTGACTTTATAACTGATTTCAGTGTTCCTTATGGAAATATCTGAATCCGCCTGACATTATTTGTTTAGAGACTTTTTAACTATAAAATCTCATAGTTCAAAAAGAGGCACTTGGAGCATTTCCACCAGAGACAGAATATATATCTCTTGATTAATCTGTGTTCTCCTTTACACATGCATCCTGTATTGTAAGTATATGTGATAACACTTGGGTGGGGAAAAACCTCTTGATTTATGTTTTCAGTATTACTGGTGCATTTAGAAAATCTGTGCAGTAGAGAAAGATTACTGTCTGGGAAATATTGCCATTGTTCAAAAAATGAGCCTCCAGCAGGTATAAAAAAAAAACTTTGGGTGCTGTTACTAGGAGATGGGGAGATGTTAGTACACAAGTGTTGCAAAAACAATACATCGTTTGAGGTACTTTTAATGTGAGGGTGGAAAGCTTGAGTTCTCATCATGCTTTAAAATAAGCTAAACCAATTTCAGATGTTAATACTTCATATTTCTTTTAAAGTTTCTAGGTTTCTGTACCACGGTAATTCAAGATGGATACACCGATGAAGAAATATGGCTGCTGCTTCTGTTGCTATTTAAAATAAGCTTGGAGAAACAGCTGAAGCGAGTTCCTTTGGTAGATCTTCAGTGCCTTTTTGTAAAGCTTCTGATGAGTATAAAAGACTGGGATACAAAGGTAACTTCATAAACTAATTGTACTGGATTTGTGAAACTGCAACTTCTGTTTTGAAGTTTTCATTTTTTTTTCTTGACTTATCAGAAAAATACTGCTTGAAAATGTAATACAAAAATTTTGATAATAATATGTATAATAGCAAAAATTTGAAGCTTTGGGTTTGTGTGAGATTTATGAAATGGGTGGGTATACTGAGAGGGTTTTTTTTGCATGACATGCTTGCCTGTCCACTTCTGCAAGAGGACTGTTATATTTATCTTGAGATTGTTTACTAAAATAACTGTCTGTTTAACATGACTCTCTGAAAGAATGAAGAAATTATTGCACTAAGCTGCTAACATGTCATTAAAAGCAATCTGATCTCAACTACCCTACTTAAAATAGTATTTAGCAGACTTAACTACAGGTGCAATGCAGAAATCTCTTTATGGGCATCATATGTTAGATCAGTTCCTTTTATCCTTTATGGTATGTTTCTAGGGAGTAGATGTATTCCTTGGCAAATAAAGCAGACAACCATTCTTCAGTATCAGGATGTTTTGTTGTTCTTTTTAAAGATGCCAGGGGTCTGTGTGGCAGTGAGTGAACTTTCTGACCATCACCATAATCTCCTGTGGCTGGTTCAGCTCGTGCCAAGCTGGACAGTGCGTGGACGGTAATGACACTGTAACCTCCGATCATTAACAGCTGATTTATCTGTATAAGCTCAAAGTCTGATAAATGCAATAGGTATTACATGGCACTTCAAAAAAAGTATTTGTGTTTTCTCTTGTGATACAGATGTATATGCAGTTCTTGGTGTGCATGTATAGGTTCCTGATCACCTCTGCTGTGAAAAAGGGTTGTTAAATTCTATATGTAGTTTCTGGGCTGTGCATTCCTGGTACCCTGTAGTAAAGAAAGACTTAACTTCCTATTCTGGCGTCCATCACCTACTCTAATTCTTGTCTGAATTACCAAAAATTAAATTTTCTTTGAGTGATTCATGTCTACTTCTAAGCATCACTCTGAGTTCTGTATCTTTGAAATTAATAAATTAGAATGTATCTGAGCAAGGAGATTAATTGGGTCATCAGTTGCAGGCTTAAAGACAAGTATCTAACAGTGTGTACTTGTGCAGAAGCTAAGATACTTCTGGTTTACTGGCCTCTTTACTAGTTTAGTAGCATCTATATTCAGAAAAATCCAATTTAATAGTTGTAGGCAAGTTTATATCTAGGGAAGCCATGCATAGCCTCATATACTTTGTTGAAACAGTGTGGATTTGAGAAATTCTATGGGAAATAATTTTTTAAAATTGTTTTTCAGGGAACTAAGACGACGTCTTAGCCTAGTGATAATTTCAAAGCTTCTTCATAAAAAGCACATAGAAATACCTGATGACAGTGACGAGCAGGTACTGCATATATGTGTTATGTTTATATAACTTGGAAGTTTAGAAAACTTATATTGTATGTGTATGTATGTTTTGTGTTTTATGTTTTAATATTGTAAACCTCTTCTCAAGAAACTTGCAAAATTACCAATTAATAATTTTCTGTTTAGATTAGTATTAAAAGTATATTTGCACATGTGTGTAATCTGCATGTTCTGCAGCTTGTAAGTGCAGTATTGTTTGTGCCTAAACATCAATTTTAGACATTGGAAAGAGGTCTACACTTCTTTGAGTCTTCCTTTTATATTCATGTGGCGACACTCTTTGTTTCATAGGTTTGATTTTTTTTTTTTATTGAGGTGATGTACAAACACTTTAGTCTGTAAATAGTCAAAAATTACTCAAAGCATGAAAACTTCCTTTTAATTAAGAATCCCTTTTCTGTTCTTGTCTTAATGGACAAATAATGTAGTGTCACTCTGTTTCCAATTTTCTGTTGCCAGTAAACCAGTCCATTTTGTTAATGTTTGTATGTGTAGATGTCTCTTCTACATCAGTTTGTGGTGTGTATGAAACCTTCTGTGCTACTGAAGAAGATGAGAAAGATGAGAGAAGGACTGGAGGAGCAGAATGCCTATGAAGACCACCTTAATGTAGAACTAGAACAGGAGGTATATAGCCAATAGTGCTTTTTTGCATTTGTCTTTTTATGCATCTTCTACGCTTTTGGGAATGTTTCTTTTGATTTTTGTTAACTGCTGACAGTTCTGTACATGGAACTGCACGTACGCTACTTTGTTGCTCTACGTCTTTAAAATGTTATTCATATTCAATTTTGATTATAGTCATGGAGGAGGGAAAGAAGTAGCATGGGATGGAGGAGCCTGTACTGGGCTGTTTTACAAACAGGGAAATGGTCAGATTTTCTGAGTCACATGGATTTTTTGAGTCCTGATGTCTGTAATCAGAGGGACGTCTCCTCCTTCCCTTCTGACGTAATCAGTGGAAACTGGTGCTGAGCCAGACCTCCACCTGCAGGCTTCAGAAAGATATTTACGGATCTTTTATTAATCTTTTCTCATAAACAAGTGTTACAAAGATTTAGTATTCTATCCATATAAAAATTGAATATTGGTTTGGTTATTTGAATGTTATCATGGAATCTCTTAGCAAGTATTTTGATCTGGATGTAGATGATGGGAAAATAGAGCCAACTGCTGAATTTGATTTCCAGTTATTAAAACCACAGAAATTTTTACCGGTTGCTTAGGTTGTGTAAAACACTGTAATACCATTTTAAAATGTTTCTAATACATGGATATACTGTTTCAAATTAGTTATTTAGGCAGATGTGTAGACCTACTTATCCATTGGCCTGGCTGTTGGAGGAATCATTCCAGAAAGCAAAGATGGTGCTGTTTCTACATGTGAAGAGCTATAATGGTGCTTTGACTGCTAAAGCTGTTTTGATTTCTCTCCAGGCATACTACTTAATCTACATCCTCCTTCATCTAGTCAGTGAAGCCAGTTTCTTTGATGTTGTAAATTCTAATCAAAGGGTAAGTAACTTCAGTGGCTAGACCTTTAGATTTTAAAAGACTGTTTTTCATGCACACTTGGTCTGGTTTGGTAAGAGCAATCATGATCACCATGGATAATAGCACTGGGGGAAGCTTTTGTTCTGACGCAAGGTAAATGCAGAAGAGCTTGCCTGGGCTTACTGCAGAGAAAGAAACTTCTTCTGCATTTCTGTGAATAGAGTTACCTCAAAACATAAGGCTGTGGATGAGCAGGCATTTATTGTGTTAATCGTTCTCAGAAAGTATCCGGAGATTAACTCAACACAGAAATTCTAAGAAGTCAAATGATCCTAAAGTAGGATTGAAATTTTTCAGTGTAGAAAAAAACCACTTTAAAAATAGCTGGTAAAATGTGTTCAAACACATTACAGTTTTCTGTGCTGGAGTGCAGCCATGCAGCAAGTGAAAGCTAGGACTGTAGCTCTTCTCTGTAGCGATAGTTCCTTTGTGCTGTGTTAAGTAACATCTGTTAAGTAATGCCTTCTGCTTAGCCTTTCAGTAATCCTGTTCAGATTTCTGTGATCACTTGCTGGGAGTTGCAAGGTGTTTGTGTAAACCTTCTGTCCTGTGGAATCACTCTTGGCATTTAAGAAATCTGTCATGTGAACTGTTTGAGAGAAGTAAAGCAGTAATGTTTGGTTACATTTGGAGGCTTAAGTGTCTCAGTTAACTACTTAAATTTGTGGAGAACTTGATCTTTTCAATATTTTTTTTTAATGTCTCAATTTCTTAATGAAGAAAGAGTCTATTATTCACTGACCTGTTAGCCATCAAGTGGCCAGAGGGGTGTGGCTGGATTTTGTGCAGACTAGACTTGTGTAAAATCAATCTTGACTATTTCAATTTTGGTCCTCCTCCAGTTAAGTGGGGTAAATTGTGGCCTTGAGACACCAGCACATGTTTATAAGTAGAATTTCAGCATGTCTCACCTGTTCTGCAGAGTGGAGCCTCTTTGCAGCTGTTCAGTGAGAGATTGAAACTGGGAACTTTATGAAGAAATTAACAGAATGTGGAAGACCTTGGGAGTCATTATCAGGAGATTATGAAGTAGCAAAACTGCTTTATTAAAGTAATCAAAAATTTAGAGACAAATAACAGTTCAGCACATAAGCCTTGGATATATTTTACCTGCTCAGCCAATTCCTACAAAAGAAATTACCTGAGTCATCATTACTGAAAGGTTATTTTTAGCTATTGTAGCTTCAGAACTTTTTTTGCTGAGAAAAGATGTGAATGGCACCGCACTGTGTTTGCTACTTTGGAGACAGAAAGAATTTGCAAATTAACTAAAAAACTTTAAAATTTGTGATTTATAGCTCTGCTATACTTTGAAACTGTTTTTAAAAACAATTAGACCTGGTTTACCAGGTGCACATGAACAACTGACAGAGGATCTTGTGATCTTGTTTTCTTTCCTTTCCCTTTCCTTCCTGTGTATTTCTGAGAAAAAAATCAAACCAAAGCATATAATTTTTAAATTCATATAATATTTGAATAAAACTTCTAGTACTGACATGGAGGATTTAATAGCTGTACACTTTTATCTTTGTTTAGCAACACATACTGAAGCTCTGTCGTGCCTTAGATAGGTACGTAAAAGGTGATATTAGGGAAGATGCAAGGCTGTTTTATCGATCTAAGGTAAGACACAAAAGTTGATATATTTTGTTTTGGTTTGGGTTTGTATGCTTTTTAGTGTTGGTGATGCTTGTTGTTCCCTCATCCCAGCCCTGGAAATTCCAGGAGTTCCTCATAGGTTTGGGGATTTTTTTCTGTTTTTTTCTATCTGCACTGTGTCTTTGCATGTAGCTAAATATATGCTCATTTTAATTCACTGTAAACATTCCTTTTGCGAACAACAGGACTCTTAACAGCTGTAAAATGTGAGCTTGTCTTTCTTTTAACCAGGCCTCTCAACTTCTAGGCCCACAGAGTTGCTCTGTTTCTTTTCTGTGGCAGTCATTGATAGCTCATTCTAATTGTAAGAGCAGAGCCTATATACAGAGGACTGAAAAAGTAGCCTATCTTGCATGAGTCTCCATTTCATCTTTCAAATGAATGAGTTAATTAAAAATGTTGTGGCTTTAAGCCAACATTGTATGTGATGCAGCATCAGGCTTGGACAATTGCCTTTTGTTTGCTTTGTGGCGCGGGGCTTACTAGGGGTAGTCCTAATTTTGTGACCTTCATGCTTTGCCTGCTGTCCCAGCAAACCAAATAAATCAGCTCAGTGATAAAGTGTTCAGCCTCAACTTTGAGAACCCTTGGCTTCTTCGGCTGTAAAACAGGCCTGTGCAGTTGTGTGCTTTCTTACCTCTCAAGAAGACTCTTCTTTTCTTATTCAGCCAGATTAGTGGAGCATGGATCCCTTTAACAAGTTAATTACTCTTGCCTTGATTGTTGTGACTCTGGCCACTTTCACTTTTGTTTCTATGTGCCCTTGCACTGGGAGGGAAAAATCTTACTCAGGTTTTCTCCATCGCTTCATTTATGTAATAGGACAGTAACTTCCAGAGGACACCACTGTGCTGGGTTTTAACACAGCATATGAAGCATATCTCAGTGTGAATGGCCTGGATTAAACACCTGCTTGTGATTGGTTATGAAAAAGCACAGTTTACGTAGAAGGAATTTATTTCGGAAACAGCTGAAGCATTGTTGGCTTTTGTGATTGCAGTTCTAGGTACAGTCAGACTTGTGGAACAAACCTCACTCAGCCAAAAAGATGAGATAGTGTTTGGAGGCCAGAGGTTTGCATGCTGATTCCAGACATTTAACATGGGGAGTCATGTGCCTGTAATGTGTTTGTGTGGAGTACATGACTTTGAACTCAGAGTCCCAAATTACAGGGACCTGAAGTTGAGGTAGTGATACGCTGTGCCAGTAAACCTTGGATGTTGGGTTATCTGGGGTTTTATGAGTTTGAGGCTGGTGGGGGAACACAGGGTATGATTTGGGCTTTTTTTAACATAAATGGCTAAGCTAATCAATCTGAATTTGCAGGTAAAAGACTTAGCTGCTAGGATACATACCAAATGGCAGGATGTGATACAAACCACTCGGCTTACTCAGGTACTGTAATGAAACCTTTTTCTCTCTTTCTTCCCACATTGTGGGGTGCATTTAAATCATTTTTTAGCACTTGAAAATAGCATATTCTTTTGAAGAGATTTTTTTTTTTTCTTCATAAGTGGCATGGCTGTGGAATACACTTACATGTATTAGAATAGATTTTAATTAAAATTCTTACTTGGCTGACTTCAGTAAAACGGAGATGTCATCATCCTTAAAAGTGATACTTTTGTAAATGTGTGTGTAGTTACAGTGAAATGCTAGTACTCAGTCGAGTCATAGGGCCTGTCTCTGATTACAGTTATTAGCAGATGCTTCAAAAAGGACATGGGGGCAGGAATGCAGTGATGCACTTCCTGCTGTGGTCTGGCAGCACGTGACTTCAAGACTACTTGAGTCTAGGGTTCTATCCACATATATTTAAGGGCTTTTGATAACTCCTCCCCCTTTGAATGTGTAAAAAATTTCATGCAATGATTAGGCAAAGCCTTTTATGCTTTGTAAAAGTATGCAGTTGTAAATAATGCCATGATAAGTCTCTCCAAAATATTTGCCTTCCTGACATCTAGCTGGACTTGGTGAAATAGATGAATAATTTCTAGTGATACCTACAGTTCGGAGCCATTTCCTCCAGCCTTGGCTTGTAAGGTTTCTGTTGTATTGTGATCAGGCCAACTGTTTGAGTCCTGTCTTGAAACGTAAAGCTACCTGTCTTGGAAAAGCTTAGCTTTCCAGTAATGAGGGTATAATTTACATAAAATTTAAATTGTGCTTATATGCTTGGTATTGATTGCAGTTAAAAACTGTGTAATCAACCATTTGTCTGTAAAGAGTCTCAAAAATGTGCAAAAAATATGTTGTGTGTAGTGTGTGTGATATTTCTTATTATAGAGGAGGAGGGAATTATAGTGTAACTCATGGCTGTAGAGTCTGCTTAGCAATTGATGAAAGTTGATGGTGATGCAGCTCTTTCGGAGTTGGTTTTTCAGAGATATTTGGGGTTGATTCGCGTGTGGGAAACTGGCAAGTGTGTCAGAATAAAATTCTAGGGACTTGCAACACAATGTGGTGCTCCCAAGCTAAGCACCTGCCTACTCTACTCATTTTTTCTGACATTGGTTTTCTGAATTGTGTACTGATTTGTTTTTACTCTTTAGGGAAAACTGCATGACTTCTGGGAGCCAGATTCATGAAATCTTTCCTAGTTCAGGAAAAATAACAGAAAAACTCTGAAACCAAGGAAGATGTAGAATGAATGAAGCTTCACCTTGTTTGGAACAGAAGAAATCAGTCACCTGAGTTAGAATTTGAGCTTGATGCAGACAAATAATAGAAACATGAGGATCTAATTTGGTTAACGTTGGCTTTTAATACAGATGCTCTACTTCTGAAAAGTTAATGTGGGTAAACTGAAAAAAAAAATCCATTTCTATAGCCTTCTCAAAATTGGCTAGAAATATTTTACCATATTGAAAGCTGAGGGAAGTTTTCTTGTTTTCAACGTTAATCACAAGACATGTTTGAAAACAGTATGTATTCATTTTCTTGCCATCATATACCTGCAAGCATTGTTTTAGGTTGGCTGGGAAAGAACTGCCCTGTGATATGGATTGTGAGTTCAGAAAGAGTGTTAGACCTCCCCTGAGGCGAGGAAGAACTGGGCTGAGTTGTGTTAGTTTGCAAAGCACAACTGGTATGAACATCCACTGTCTCTTAAAAACACAAAATATGGCAGTTGCACATGAACCAAGTGACTGCTTTTGTGTTCACTTGAGGATGGAAGCAGAACTTAGAGTGGTTGTGTCCAAACAGTTCAAGTGGAAGCTTCTTTCCTCTGGTTGTGTTTTATCAAAGAACAAATGACATTTGCTGTAGTGAAGTATTCATTTTAACTTACCTTCCTCATCTTCAGGCGTGAATTTATGCAGTGAATGTGACCACACAGAAGGGTTTCTATAAGACTGAGATATAAATGAGATCTTATTACACCACTAGTGTATCTGACTTCGCTTCCTATTAAGGGAGAAAATACTAATCCTAAATATCAGCTCAGTGGAGATTGAGATGAGCATTTGGCTCACCTGTATAAAAACTGTGAAAGCCATATGATGTCTGAATTCCTTGGTGTGAAGTCCTGCTGCACACACAATATGTGCTCAAAGCTTCAGGAGCTTTTATTAAATAATTGAAGCTGTTTGTGAAATAATTAAAGGAAGATATGATTTCCTTCTGTACTCTGTGTGCAAATGCTATCATTTAAATCTTACACTGTGGTTTGTTTGTAGGATGGGTGTATATAAGAAGAGAAAGTTAAGGTATTGAGTAGCAGCACTAACTCAGATTCCCTTAGTGAGATTTTTAATAACATCACCATGTGCATTTTATAATACTGTTTCCTTTTAATTCTTGGAGATTACCCTGTCTTATATGATGAATCCCCTATGGTAAGAATATAAAATAAGGCTAAAAAACCTTGCCAACCACAAAACCTTCAAATTTATTTATGTATGTTTTATATAAAGGAATGGGCATGTCTTATAGGAAATTTAGTGTGAATTTGCAAATATAATACATGTTTTGTCATTTCAAATGTTATATAGTTGTGTCAGTGCCATCTCTTGCTCTACCTTTGACAGCTTATCTGCCTTCCCTCTCGTAGCAGTTACTTACTCTGTTGAATATATCGTATGTAATTTTATTAACATTTATATTTTTTCTCACTAATGTTGTATAAAGTTTAAAAAATATAGAATGTTTACTGTGTTTAATGTGTATATATTTTCTTACCATGTAAATTTGATGTTGCTGTCCTGTATATTTTGGAGAAGGAAAGGGGAGGGGTTTAGATTAACAGCTTTTGTACTGCAGTTCAAAGCACATTGAAACTGCTGAGGGTTTTTTTCCACATAAAATAGCAACTTTGATATTTACTTTTATTTACCAGAACAATGAAAAAATAAAACCAGACACGCCTTTCTAATTAAATGTCCCTGGACAAAATGAGCATTCCTCAGCTCTGTTTCACAAAAAGATGGCTGCAGGTCCTATTTTGGTCTTAGGGCACATGTTACAATTCTAGGGTTTACAGCTGATTAGCTTACTATAAATGGAGACAGTCTTGAAATCATTTTCAGCTCAGCCAATCCTGTGTTTCTGTGCTTAATGCCCATGGATACATTTATACATTCTAGCATTTTCCTTCTCTCTCCCCCTCCTACTTTGTCTGGACTTCTCTTCCATCTGTTTTGTAGCTGAGAAGTAATTCTCTGAAGACTAGACATGGGTTGAATTAGGACACATGAGAATCCTTACAGAGATGATCCCAAAGCATCAGTAGTGAGTCTTTACAAGGGACTCCTGGCAACGAAATGGCAAAACACAACGGCAGCAGGTTTGCCAACTCATTTGTTAGCCCCCAGCCAGAAGTTACATGCATTGGAAAAGGCTGTTAGCACAATAAAGGTCTTAACTGCTTTGTTTGTCTTACAGATAAGCATTTTGCACTGAGATCTATCTTTCGATACTATGTTGGCTGTACTAAGAGCCATGTTATCTCATTTCATGTGGAAGTAGGTGCACTTTATCAGTAATCATAGAAAACATTAAAGGCTGATTATAAAATAAACATTTGTAGTTCTTTGCCTTTTTTTTATTTTCTAACAAGCTTCTCTGTGGCTTTAAATAACCCAAACACTTCTGGTTTTAAAGTTGAAGAAACCTGCCAGTGAAATTATTTGTGCATCTCATATTCTCACTTTTCCCGTTGTGGAACTTGGTAATGGATGGGGATTTCAGAGGTGATTAATGACTTGCAGGTAGGTCTGGCTGAAGGTCAGTGGGACACTTCATTGATGCAGTGGCTGCAGGAACTCTCTGAAGTCTCTAAAGCTGATGATTTAGTTGAGGGTTTCTTTGGGAAAAGCAGGTGACTGGTACCAACACCTGAAGTGTGGTGTTATTCTTGGTGGAGCATTGGATTAGATTGCAGTGAGGGCATTTTAGAGGTAGCATTTCCATGGGGAAAAAAGACTGTCTTTTAATACTGAGGGATGGGTACTGCAGTGTTAATTTTCTGAGCACAGACAAGCCAGGTCTGTCTCCATTAAAGGTGCCTGTGCTCAGCACTGTCCAACAGTCAGTTCTGGGTGCCCGTGGGCCGACAGTCCGGCATGTGGGCTGTGAGAGATGCTTTGCTGTCTCACGGAGATTCAAGCAACTACTTCCAAGTAGTTGAGTTTTTCTGCTGACCTTGACCCTAGCAGGAATACTACAGCTACAGTACTAACACTAGTCTTGTATGTTTGTTTTCTTTCCCAGGAGAAATGCATGTATAGTGTAGTATCCCTGGCTTTGGGTTTGTATTTTGATTTTTTGTTTGTTTGCCTTCCACTGGCTTCTAATGTTTGTGTGACTTTTTGTTTCACTAGAAAGGGCATATCAGATATGGTGCTGCTGGGGATAACTCCCCTAATTTTTCTGGGATCTGATTCCTTGGGTTTATGAGCTCTTGGAAAACTTCTTGCCCAAGGTTCCCCCGTGGGAAACATCACACTCTGCCAGAGAGGCAGCTGTTATTACTGACATACTACTGCTTGTTTCTGCATCCTGAAAGAGAGAAAAAGGGACTCTTGGGACTGGCTGACATGGGACAGAGAAGAGGCTTGATGAGCTTTTAGGAACCTAGGCAGCTGCTGAGGGATCCCTTGGAGTTCCAAAGGATCTGCCCAGGGAGGTGAGACAATCATTAGTGGATTTAGCTCATTCCTTGTGGTTTAACTTATCAGAGTGCCCTGATGTTCAAATTGCTGTTTTCCCATCTTCCCCCCAGGCTGTGAAATACCTTCATGTTTTGCCTTGTGGATGTTTTGCCAGCTTTACTGCTGGGGCCTCTTCTTATCTCATGTTGAAAAGGGCTTTCAGTGCTGGAGAATGGCGTGGGCTGCTGATGGGGAGGATCCTAGAGGAAGTAAATTCCTCGAAGGGCTTCTCCTTGTAGAGATGCTTTTAGTTTTGCCTAACTGATGCTTTTTTCAGCCAGTGCTTCCTCGCCTTTGCAGTTGGGAATTTGAAAGGGAGTGTTTTATCTGGTATCAAAAGCAGGGCTGGGTGGTGAGAGAAAAAAAACATTTGCATCTTCCCATCGTGATATTTTGGTCTGGATGCTGAAAACCAGTCCCAATACTTTCAGGCTGCTTTTAAGTGGCGTTTGGTTATGTTGTACTTTTTTGAATGCCTCCCATGTCTTCCTGTGGTGAGCTGCTGCTAATGTTTCACCTCCTTCAGCTTTCCTGACACCTCCCAATTCCTTGTAGGGAGCTCATAGGGGAGGGGATGGAAACTCCACTGGAATTGCTCCCTTCCTTGTCATCAAGGCAACGTTGCCACCAGCCTGGAGGAAAACCTAAAGCTTTTCAAGGCAGGTTTGGCCCGTATGGTATGTTAGGGTGGATAAAGGGGCCATTTTCACAAACCCTCCTCCCAGTGCTTCCATTTGGGTTTGCATTTGTGGCTGCAGCTGTCTGAAGCCGGGTGAGTGATGCTCCTTCCCTCTTGCAGAGAGAAGCAGAAAGGGTAAATGGATTTATGCTGCTTTTCTGCTACGGGGCGAGTCCTTCACCTGAGCAGTGAGTGCTGTGAGCTGGGGCTTGGCATGCAGGCTCTGTGGCCGTGCCTCTGGGTTTCAGGTGCTCTTCTCTCGAAGCCTGCTTGAAGAAGAGGCAGGAGCAGAGGGTCCCTTTTCTCTCCAGACTGACCAACAGGCTGCAGCTGGAATAAAAACAATAGCTTAAAGCTGCCAGGCACAGCGGTGGGGAGAGGGTGGCTAGGCGTTGTTTCATGCTTTACTGACACTGCTGTCTTTTATAAAGGCAGTGTAAATCATGCAGGGCAGCCACCGGTCCCTCAGACAGCATCGTTCAGGCTCTCAGACATATGGATCTGCTTGCTGGAAACTGAGCCTGTCCCATTTGCCCTAAGCCAGGCTGCAGGGACAGGCCTGCCAGGTGAGGATGCCGAGATGCTGCACTGCATATCAGCTCTCCTCCACATTTGTGGAGCATTGCCTGCCTCCCATGTGTACTAACCCATTTTTTCTCCCCTGTATTTTAGGCTCCAGCATTGTTATGGTAAGCTTTGCACAGCACAACATGTTTTTCTCTCCAGTTGATTTTCTCTTATTAGCCCATTTTTCCTCTTGCCCTCATTCTGTTTTTCTCTGCAGTATGTGAACGCCGTTTGCTGAAAAACTGTGTCAGCCTTCCTCTAATTAAGAGTCTGGCAGGAGCCAGCGCAACAGTAATTTTGGAGATGACGCTTCCAGTTTGGAGCTGACACTAAGCTGAGGTGCTGCGGCAGGGGCTTGTGCTGGGGATGCAGGAATGTTCTCCGGCTGAGCAGGGCAGCGGGACAGGGGGACCCACGAGGAGCCCGGTGCAGGAGCAGTGAGTACCCTGTGTACATCTCAGCTGGGGTATTTAAACTGTGTCCTCTTGAAAAGCAGCTTTGGGAATGGTTAAATCCCAGGTTATATCACAGCTTTATCCCTTTGTGAGGGTGTCTGTATGTGTGTGTAAAGGACAGGAATAAATTGCAGTGGCCCTAAGTTGGCTGCATCTCTTGGAAATAGTTGTCATGTTGGAAAGTAAGATGGAGAACTCGACAATCAAATGGCCTGAAAAAGGGCAAATAAGGAGAAGCTATTCAATGGCACTCTGTAACATGGCTTCAGACTCCGTAGTTCTTTTATTAGCAAGAAAGCTCAAAGCAAACAAAAGGAGACAGGAACTGGGGATCTGCTTGCCTCAGGATGTTGTGGATGCTAAAAGCTTAGAGGTTCGAAGAGCATTTTGTGGCAGAAAAATGCAGCAGGGGTCTATGAAATGAAAGCAGCTCTCCCTGGCTGAGAAGGCTTCAGGCTGCTGATCCCTGGAGGGTGGAGTGTGTGCTGGGGAGATACCCTAGATGTCCATCCTGTTCCTGCATCCCCTGCAAGGTGCTAGGACTTTGGTTCAGCATGGTGTGCTGCCTGTATGCTTTATGTGAACAGCTGAGGGATTTCATGTCAAGTCATCTCATAGTTTCCAAATTGTCTGTCATGTCCACGGTTGCGTCTCTCCTTCCACTCCTGAGACAGAAGTTGCTGTTGAAGGTGGTGCCAGCCTGTGCTCTGAAGGAGCCTAGTGAGGTGTATGGGATCAAATGTCTCGTGGCTGAAGAAAACTCAGCAGTATTTTTTCATCTTTCTAATGACCCTGTGAGCGAGACTAGGAAGATGAGTTGTGTGGTTCAGGAGCTCCAGCAGAACACAGCCAACCACATGCCAAAGCTGGCCTCCTTCCTCTCCCCTCCCACCCCATCTATAGGTGTTTGCAGCTGGAGAGAAGTACAAATAAGAGCAGATGAGGCGACTTTTTTAAAAAAATCCTTCCTATGTAGTTGGTACCTTTAGAGCAGAATTCAGCATTTTGCCTCTCTACTTGCTGTGTCAGATTTGCCTCTTGGGGGCAACCTCACCCCACTCCAGCTGAGACCAAAGGGAGTTCAAGCGCTTGGGGGGTGATGACTCACTGCACATCTCTCGCTGCCATTGCGTTATCTGATCATTTTTAGCAGCCGAGGTCATTATTTGCTGAAAGGATTTCAGGATTTAGGGCATCGAGGTTGATTGTTCATGGCTTTTCAGAAATGATGCGATTGGTTCTTGAAGGTCCCTTTCCAGGCTTGTAGTCCTTCAAAGTTTTTTCCTGCCCTGGTGTCCTTCGGAGAGAGGAGGGTATCATGGAAGGACGTGTGTTTTGTGGTTCTGGTTTAATGGATAGAGCATAAATCTGCGTGAGGAAGATTTACAGCGTTCTCCTGGCTCTTTCGCCTGGGATCGCTTGAACTGTCACTAAGCCTGTTAGTGCTGCGGATGTTCTGACCTGTGATGGGGGAAGAGAGCAAACTTACTGCTCCAGCTCTGCTTCAGCCCTGTGTTCCTGAGCAGGCGTCTTGTACAAACCTCATCCACACATAACCATTTGCATTTATTTAAGGGGCGTTGAGGTATATGATGGAATAAAGGAAGTATTATTCACGCTTCGTGTTGTGGTTCCTAATGGTACTTTACACGCTGATATGACCTACAAAGCTTGTTGTTTCGTGCCTGCAGTGCTCTGATGTTCTTCCTACCCTGAGGGTCAGAAATAACAAGAATAAAAGATCGTGATGAGTGTCTTGCAATTTCCTGCTCTCTTGCCTTGGAAGTGTCCTTACCAGGGCGCAGCTCAGTGACCTTGCCGGCGCAGGCAGTGGGGGGGGGGGCAGTGCTTTTCTCCAGCTGTGGGAGCGAACGGGGCGGTCTTTGCATGAGACGTGAGGGCAGATCGATTTATCCACGCTTGTGTTTCACCTTCTCTCCAAAGCACAGGGATGCAGCTGGGGCTGGGCACAGGGATTGGCCCAAGTCCAACACACAGGACCCCTCCTAGTGGAAAATACCAGTGGATGAGGCTGGGGCAAGAGGGGTTAACCATGGACCCCAGAGCACAGGGACTACATGAAAGAGGGGTGCAGGACACTGCAGCGTGTTTCTGCCCAGTGAAGGAGTGAGTCAGTCCTGCTGGGACAGCAGGACCTGGCTCCAGCCAGCCTGGGTGCTTGGACAGCAGCAACCACGCAACTCATTAACCCAGCCCTCTGGCACTCGCTCTGCTGGCCTTGACACTGTCCTTCTTAATAGCTCCTCTTCTTTTTTTTTTTTTTTTTCTTAATATTTAATAAAGGTAAATTAGCTATATGGATATGCAGGTACATGAATCAAAGGAATTCAGCTGACTGTTGAACATACTGTTTGTACAGAGATGGGCTAAAGCACCAGGACGTGATGGACGCAGCCTGCTCAGAAAACACCTAAGGACGAAAACCGCTTGTAAGGCATCTCACTGCAGCTTCCAAAATCTGATTATGTAGGGGGAGGGGAAAAAAAAAATCAAATTTTGGAATACATTAACTTAGTTGAACAGTACAGGGAGAAGGTACCAGCAAGAAGCAAATCAATTCCCGAGGGCTGCTGGGAAATTTCACTGACTCGGAGCTTTAGAGAAAGGCTGGCCGCACTTAGAAGAGTTATGTTTCACCTGAAATATTTAACACTGGACATTTGAAGTGCTTTGTGTATCTAAAGAGCCCACCAAAAATATGCTTACAATGAGCTTTTAGAGGAACCTTGGGTCCATGCCATGCTGTCGATGGATTAACCTAGACTTGGGTTGTTTGGTTTTGTTGGGTTTTTTTTAAGGAAAAGCATGGGAAGAATAAGTTTCTGGCCTCCATCACAGGGAAGCAAAAATTACCATGTAATGAATGCTGGGCTGCTTTTGGGACATGTGCTGATAGATCTGTTGTTAGGAGGGATATGTTTCCATGGCAAAACCATCATCCTAAATGGCACTGTAACTCATCAGAGATGCTGTGGTGGCCCCAGGGACCATCTTCCCCGTCCATTCTGAGCATCCTTCAAGGGAATATGGGAGTGCAATGACGGGGGGGAACAGGGCAGCTCATGGTGCTGCTCCCCACAGTACTGCTGCAGCACTAGGGCTGCTGAGGCTGTCAGCTCAGCGTTTTTCAGTCCTTTCTGACTTTAAAAGAAAACTACAACAAAAGGCAAGCTTGAAATAGCTCATTTTACCTCAGCAGACAAACAGCTTGCTTTGAGCATCATTGTCACTCAGGCTAAATTACTTTTAGATGTTTTTAATGACCGGGTAACGTTTTTCAGCTGTTCACTCTGCAGCACCCTGCTGGGGGACAGTCCATCTATAAAGACCAAGGACTCCAATATTGCGGTTGTTCTTCCTGACATTTGTTTGGGTTCATTATTTGATACGTGATTCCCTGTGGCAGGGATGTTTTTAGCTAAATTTACAGCTACAAGCTCTTTTATTTGCACAAAGGGGATCTGTTTCCAAAAGGGTTGGGACACTGGATGTGCATGTAGCAGTGCAAGGTCACAAATGTAGAGGAGAAACTCTGGGAGATTGAAGGTGACAGTCCGAATCCTGTTTGCACTGAGGGTGACATTACCATCGGGCTGGAGGGATTTTTACCCATCATTTGTTACTCCTACCTTTCATTTCACTTGTAATGCACGGCACGGAGAGCTGTGACTTGCAAAATGATCCCAGCGGGAACACAGTTTGCGACATCAACCATGCAGGTCTCCCAGATCCCTCTTTCAGAAGCAGGCATAGCTTTTGCATTCATTCCTGAAGGCAACTTTTAAGCCACTCGCCTTCGCCATCTCCGGGTTTTGCAGTGCTTCTAGGAGATGTATTTTTAAATCCAAGCTCATAAATTTTGGAAGCTCCTCTCCTTCCCCCACCCCCTCACCCCTATCAAAGTGTCAGAGCTGAAGAAAAACTGTGAGAATGATGGATGCGCCCGACACTGCTTGCCAGTGCTCTACCTGTGTGTGGGGGGGTTATTTACTGCACTGCTGGGTTGTTTCTTCTCTGGTGGCAGTGATGGCAGCATTGGGGTTTGGTACCTGGGGAGGAGAGGCAGGATGCCCATGGCTCTGGCTGAGGCCTGTACTGGAGCAGGCAGGGCTGGGGAGAAGTCACTTGGGCACAAGGACAGAGAGGACCAAAAGGTCCCTGGGGACATGGATCCTGGCTGGTGACTTGGTCCAGAGGGTGGATGCTGGGGGCCATAACACCTTACTGGCTTTAGCTCTGGGTGGTGCAGGTTACCTCACCCAAAAGAGCAGCTTTTAAAAGCCACAAATCTTATCCCAGCCCTCACGCAATCCCAGGGATGTGTGTTGCTATTCTAGGCAGTTTGTGGCAGGGACCTGACCTGCCGTGCAGGGGAAAACATAGGGCACTGTGCCCCACTGCAGAAACAGAGAGACACCCCTGTGCTCCCTGACCAGGCTGGAGCCCATCTGCTTTTACTGGGAGCAGCTGGGATGATGGGCAGAGGGGTTGCCGATGTCTAGCTGAGCCAGTCACTTCACCTGGACCTGGAGCTGGAGCTGTGTCTGTGCCTCCTCCCTCCCTGCAGCTGCCTTAGTCCTGCTCCTGCCCCACAGCTGGGACAAGACCCCATGTTGAGCCCCAAAACTCTACTCTCCTATAGGATTTCCAGTGGCTGCTGGCATTTGACCCCCATTCTTCCAGGAGCATCCCAAAGCAGCTCTGCCAGTTGAAAGGCAGGTCAGGACCCTTCCCTACCACAGTCTCACCAGCCCTTCCCTTCGGGCATGCTGCCGACAGATCCTGAGCCAGGAAGATGCTTTCCACTGGCTCAGAGAGTTTTGCAGACAAGCAAACCAAATCCTGCCAGCTCCCTGTGTGAGCGCCTGTCCTCTGTGAACTCCCGTGCATCTCTTGCAGCCGGGCTTGTGGGAACGGATCGGAGGCTGCTGTGACTCAGCTGCTTCTCCCTTGAGAAAATCTGCCCTGGCACCGTGCTTGGCTCTGCGGCTGGGGCTGCCGACACCTGGCAGCCTTCATCAACAAATGGCCTTGGGCAAAACATCCCAGTTTCCACTGCCAAACATTTACTGAGGGGAAATGCAGCATCTGATCTTGCAGGAAGTCGAGGCAGCAACTCTGATGCTGTACTCAGCTGGGGGGAAAAGTCCCATCCCTACTTGAGGCTGAGCCCTGGGCTGGATGGGCTGTAGCATGGTCTGGCTGTTCTGGTCTGCCCCTGTCTTTTTCCATCTCCTTATAACTTTCTCAGACAAATTCTTCTGCAATTGTAATTTTCCCTGCTGGCTCTCAGCCTGAAGAAACAGTGGTTTGGAAAGTTTGCTCAATGACTTGAAGGGAAGAGGCTCCCAAGCCTTTCATGCTCTGTGCCCACTGGAATATTTTTTTCTCCAGGGCTAATCTGTGGAGCATCACGCTTGGCTTGACGAGTCCATGACGCTCTCAAGGAACAAAGCCAAGCTTGATGAGCGTGTACTCAGCTGCTGCAAAGCCCCAAGTGCTGTTAGACTCCAGTCACCACCATCAGATCTTTTCTGCTCCTCCACTCCACACAACACTGCTGGCCCAGAGTCTGTGCAGGCTGATCCTGGGGCAGGCAAAGGGGACTGACGAGACAGCGAGTGCTGGAGCAGTGAGACTGACCCCATGGTGTGGGGCTCGTGTGCTCCCTGCTGGGCTTTTTTTTCCATGGAGGCAGGTAAAGCAGTGATGTAGGTCTCACAGCATAGTTGATGGATGGAGGAGCCTGGAGAAAGGCAGGTTTGCCTGTTGCTTTCTCATGTCAAAAGGGAAAAGTACCCATTTTTCCGCTGGTGGTTTTGACTTTAGAACACGCCTCTCATCATGGTGCGAGCTGGCACGGTTTTAGCATGAGTTTCACAACTCTTTTGTGGGTTTCATAAATCTCCAGCTGCTGGAGTGCTATGATTGTAACTCCCAACTGGCTTTTAGACCAGTCTGGAGAGCAGCTTGAAACGGTCAGATGCCTGCTGCCTCTTGGACCACAGAGGCCGGCAAACCAAATCCCAGATCTGGGGCTTTATCTCACTTTTCTTGCTTGGTGCAAGGGAAAGGCAGGCTGCAGGCACTGCTGAGCAGAAGCCAGGCCTGCCTTGGGAAGCAGTTTCCTACCAAAGGCTGGAGATGCTAGTCAACCCCATGGGTTTGATAGGTGCTGACACCCCGTTGGTGCTGCAACCCCCAAACTGGGCCCTTTGTGACATACTGCTCCTGTGTTGTGCACCCCTGCCAGTGTATTTCTAATTTAATTCTGGCTGCTATTTGATCCTGCTAAGTTGTTTGTATTTACACCTCTGTGATCCACAATGAAATCCTCTGTCTGACCAAACCTGGTTCCCAGTAGTGGGGGAGGGGACATACAGCAATGGGGAGGGCAGGGGTCTCCTGCCAGTCACCCAGGACACCCCTGTGTATGGGATATCCCCTAAGGTCTTGACTGTGCAGCACAAACTTGAGAGGGGGCAGGGGGGCTGGAGCCTGGGAGCTGGCATGTTTTGGGGCTGCAGGCAGTGTGGGGGTCCCTTGGGGTCTAGAGTGACAATGGGTGCTGAGTTACAACCAAACCAGACGGTGCTTCATCCCCAGCAGAGCCTGAGGCACAGTGGTGTTGTGCATTAAGCACCTAAAATCCTGTTGTGTGCTCTGACTGGGTCCCCCTGTCCCTCCAGGAAGGCTGCATGCTGGTGGTGGCTGGGAAGTGTCTCTGGCAGGGAGCACCTGGCAGCGCTGCAGCCCCGGGCACTAAGCTGCAACCTGAGTGCACGCAGGTTGCTGTCTCCCAGGCTCAAGGGAAGTGCAGCATGTGCGCTGGGAGAGCTGATCCGTGCTAATCCCATCAATATTTCACGGTGTTGTGGCCCTGTTATAATTCCTCGCATCATTTGGGATGCTGGCTGGGACGTGGGTGCGGTGCCAAGTGAAACATGAGAGCTGCCATTGCTTTGCCCTGGCTCCCTGGGCATCAGAGGGGTGAAAGGGGCTGTCTGTGGTCATTTCTACCTGCTGCTGTGGGTAGAGTTGTGTGATAGAGACAAGTGAACCGAAACGTGCTGGCTGAGCATGGGCATCCGCCTGGTTTTGCCGTGTGTTGGAGTGATGGGGCTGTGCTCTGACGGGCAGCTGGTCCTGACACAGATGAGGCTGTGACATGGGAAGAGCCTGCTCTGCCTGGCCCTCTCTCTGTGGAACAGGGTGTTTAAGAAGAAATTAAACAGTAACCAGTCTCTGGGCTGGTGATCAGAGCACAAAAACATTTCCTTTTCCTTAAGGCTGTTTGGAGTAACAGGGAGAGAGCATTACAGATAAAATCTTGCGTGGTTTTAGGGAGGGTGGTTTCCCAAGATGCCATGTCATGACCCATGGGGTCCCCTGCTCTGGGCTATTGTCTGGGCTAGGACAGGGGTTATAGGGCTGTAAGTCGTATGAGGAGTGGCTGAGGGACCTGGTGTTGTTTAATCTGGAGAAAAGGAGGTTCCAAGGAGACCCTATTGCTCTTTACAACTACCTGAAAGGAGGCTGTAGCAAGGTGAGGGTCAGGCTCTTCTCCCAGGCAACCAGTCAGGACAAGAGGAAATGGCCTCAAGCTGCACCAGGGGAGGTTCAGGCTGGACACCGGGAAGAATTTATTCTTTGTAAGGGTAGTTAAATATTGGAACTGACTGCCCAGGGAAGTGGTGGAGGCACCATCCCTGTAAGTGTTCAAGAAACGACTGGACGCTTAGTGCTACGATTTAGTTGACCAGGTGTTGTTTGGTCAAAGTTCAATGATCTTGAAGGTCTTTTCCAACCTTAGTGATTCTATGATTCTAGGCTGCTCCAATAGGATATTTCTCTTCCAGCCCCCTGCTGGCTCTGAGGTGAGGCTAAAGCAGAAGCCAGACCTCCACAATCGACAGCATGATCGCCTCCGTGGGGCAGAGGGATGCAGGTGCGAGAGATGGTTGGGTCTGGAACCCACTCTGCTGCCTGGAATCCACTCTGACTCTTGGGAAAGCTGTACAAATAAGAGGAAGGCCCTGGCCTTCAGCCTCGTGGAGCCCTAAATTCCTTCAGTTAATCTCATGGGGGCAGCAGAGCAGGCAAAGCTCTGAAAATAGATCTGTTTCCAGCTGCTGATGACTCGTGTTAATTAATTAAAGCTTCGCAAGCTTGGGCCTGTAAAAGCACACTGCTGGTCGCGCCAGGCTCAGCTTGCTCTGCACTCATGCACTAATTATCCCTCTGCCAGGCCAGCAGCTAACGAAGCTTCAATTTGTGCTGGGTTCGGCTTCCAGCCATGTGGGAGGCAGGGAGTGCTGTTGCAGGACAGGACAGACACAGAACCCTGGAAAAGGGGGGAGCCTTAGGGAGCCCCGTCTCAGCCCTGGCACCCCCTTCTCCAGCCCTCACGGACCAGTTCTCCCCATAATTGGCCCCGCAGCCTTCAGCTGCACCTCTGCTAAGGTAGGGAATGGGGTTCAGAGAGGGTGTGAGGGACTGGCTGCGTTGCAGCACCTGAACCCCCCAATCCCTGGGTAAGACAGGCTAGTCAAGAACATCCCTGCCTCACCATCCCTGCCTGGCTCCCAATGTGTGGGCATCGCACTTCCGCAGGGTGGGCAGAGAGGCGAGGCGAGGTGAGGCGTGGAGGAGATGCTGGAGTTTTGCCCAAGGACAGGAGGAAACGGTAATTATTCTCTGGAGCATACGGAAGGTGAGGGTGGGAAGGCAGAGAGCACTAGAGGAGTTTGGTAGTGTCTCTGCTTTGTTCTTCTGGGGTCCCTGGGAGTGGGAATAGGTCTTGGCATATCGTGCTGGGCAAGGGAATAGTGGCTGCTTGGTGAGCGTGTGCAAGGGTGACAGAGCCACCGGTCAGCAGGAGCACCTAGATGGGTCCCTCCTCAGCTGAGGACTGGGGGATTCAAACCTCTGCTACCCTCCTTCCCACCTACAGTGTTTGTACGAGGCAGGATCCTGACAGTTAGAGGCTTTGAAAACAGCATATGAGTCAGATTCCCCCTGGGAACACCCTGGCCCTGCCACCCTTAGTGATGCTAAAGGGTCCAGAAGTGGTGGGAACACAACTGGGGCTGACCCTTATTCCCAGACTCCCTGTTCAGCAACTTCAGCACAGCCTACTCAACTCTAAGCCCTGTTGTAGGTCTGGCTCCAGGTCTGCAGGGTGTGGGGCCAGAGTGGCCCTTCCTGGAGACCTCACCCCTTGGAGGGGTTGGTGTGGAGTGGAGGGGTTGAGCCAGGATGGTGCTGGGACTGGGCACCACATGGCTTTGTAACCATGGGTTGGCAGCACCCCACCACGCCACCAGCGTGTACAGGTACAGCATCTCCCCACCTCCCGCTCCAGCTGATTTCCAACTGCCCTAGATCCAACCTGCTGATTACACACAGCTTTCAGGAGGCCTGCTGAAGCTGTGAGGGGTGAGGAGGGAGGGTTGGCCAGGTGCTGGAAGCTTGCGAAAGGTAAGCAAACACAGGCCTGAACCTGGCAGCTCCTGCTTGTGGGGAGGAGCTACAGAAGCCACCCAGGATAAAAAGGCTCCACACAGGCCCCCAGAGAAACCATTACCTGCCTGTGTTTCCAAACAAGCTTCCACCATTGATAAATGGGGAGACGCATACTGAGAACAGAGAGAAGATGGGGCATGGTGCCTGAGTCAGGTGTGTGGTGCAGGATGCCAGGGTGGCTTTGGGGAGCAAGGAACCTTGGCAAGCACCGTGGCACCAAGTGAGGGCTGCACTGGGCTGACACTGGTGACACTGACTGGGGGTTGCAGTGTGATGGAACTGGTGGCATGTGCTGTGTTGCCAGGGCAGGACGATGCTTATCCTTGTTTGGTCACGCTTTTTCATAGTCATCAGCCCACAATACCGGCCCTCTGCCTCCCTGGTCTCGCAAAGGGTTTGCACACAGGCCTTTTTGGGGCTGCATCACCCAAACCACCCGTGCTGAGCGAGTCCCCAGCCCACCCCACGTGTTGGGTGCTGACCAGAGGCTGCACGGCAGTATCCCCTCCCTGTCTGCCGAGGGACATGCCGCCACCTGGTTCCACCCAGCGCAGGCAGGAACAGCCCTGTCCCGCTCCCCTTCTTTTCCTCCTCCTCCTCCTCCTCGGCGCAGCCCCGCGTCGGCGGCTGCGGGCCGGGCACGGCCGGCAGAGGGCGGTGCGGGGGCCCCGGCGCGGCTCGGTCCGGCTCGGCGGGGTCGCGCACAGCCGGGCTGCGCTGCCGAGCCGAGCCCTGTGGAGCCCTGTCGTGCCGTGTCGTGCCGCCGTACCGAGCCGGGCCGGGCCGCATCGCACCCTGCCGCGCCGTGCCGCCCGCACCTGCTGCGCCACCGCACCGCACAAGGCAAGTGCCGGGGAGACGCGAGCGGGGCCAGCCCGGCTGGTGCGGGTGCGGGGTGCGGGTCCGCAGGCCGGCAGTGCTGGGTTTGGGCGCCGCGTCCGCCGGCAGGATCCGGAAAGCTGGATCGTACTGCTGGGTGCGGGTGCTGCGTGCACAGAGAAGGGGGCTGGGGCTCGTTGCTGAGTCCACAGGCGAGATCTGGAGTGCTGGGTGCGGGTGTTGAGTCCCTTAGTAAGGCCGGAGGTGCTGGTCTGGGTCTGCAGGCAGGGTTTGGGATGCTAGATCCGAGTGCTGAGTCTGCAGGCAGGATCTGGGGTGCTGGGTACGGGTGCTGTGCACACAAGCAGGATCATGGGCGCTGAGTCTTGGTTTGGGTCCACAGGAGCATTAGGGGTGCTGGGTCCAGGTGCTGAGTCCACAGGCAGGGTTGGGGGTGTTGGACCTGGAGTGCTGGGTCTCAGTCCGGGTCCACAGGCAGGATTGGAGGTGCTGGGTCTGCATGCTCGGGTGCTGGGTTGGGGTGCCGAGTCCACAGGCAGAATCTGGGGTGCTGGATTTGGGGTGCTGGGTCAGGGTCCCTTGGTAGGACCTGAGGTGCTGTGTCTGGGTCTGCAGGTAGGGTTTGCAGTGCTGTATCTGGGTGCTGAGTCTGCAGGCAAGGTCTCAGTTCAGGGTGGTGGGTTTGGGGTGCTGAGTCTTGGTCTGGTTCCACAGACAGGATTGGGGGTGCTGAGTCTGCATGCTTGGGTGCTGGGTCTGGGTTCTGAGTCCACAGGTAGGATGTAGGGTGCTGGGTGTGAGTGCTGCACGCACAGGTAGGGTCCGGAGAAGGAGAGCAGGGTTCTGACCTGCAGAGGTTGAAGTTTATGCCTTGGGGAAAACAAGAGGGCAGAGCCTTGGAGACAGAATGGAGAGGGGTTCAGGGTAGGTCTGATGCAGAGTGAGGATTTGGGGGTTATGAGCGGGAGGGGAGGTGGGATATGCTGGATCTGGTGGCAGCGCGGGGAGTTTTCTCTGAGGACAGTTTGGGGTGTGGGGTGAGATGGGGCCGGGGGACCTGAGTGGGAGTGACGGGGGGACATGCTGAGGGTGTGAGGGAACACAATGATGAGAATTGCAGACAGACAGGGCACCAGCTCCAGGAGGAGAGGGCTGGATACAGCCCTTCCCCAGCCAGCTAGGGGGATCATGGGTCTGCAGGGAAGGGGACTGCTGGGGAAGGCTGAGTGTTACCTGGGGGCAGCTGGTGTTTCAGATGGCTGGGACAAGATACAAAACCGGTGCAGGTGGTGCAGTGCGATCCCTGTCCCCCTCTGCTTCCTTTTGGGAATCAGGGGGTGACCATAGAATGTGGCTTGTCTGAGCCTTGACTCTGGGATTCATCTCCTTGGGTTGCACTGCTGTGGGGGCTGCAGATGCCCCTGGGTGAAGCAGACCAGCTTGTGCTGGGGGCTTGTCTGCATTGGGGTTGAGCTGCATCTCTGTGCCAGTCCGAGGGTAGAAGGTACCTGCTGTGCAGCCAAGCAGCTCTGGGATTTGGGGCTCTTGTTTCCCTTTCCATCCGTACCCACGTGGGCCAGTGACTTGCCCCTGGCCTTTAAAACCGAGAGCATGAAGTGGGAGGGGGAACCATGATAAGGCTCTTCAGGTGCCAAGAAAAACGATCTCCAAAGACAAAGAAGCTTCCCAAAATGGATGAGTGCAGATTCACTCAGATGCAGGGAAATTATTAATAACAACAGCGGTGTTTTTGGTGCTAGTTGTCCTGCTACTGTGGGCTCTGGCTGCTCTGCCTCCCCCTGCAGCGGGCACAGGCTGGGGCCCCCCCAACCTGAGCCCCAAACCTGGAGCAGGATGACCATCACAGCTGCGGGGATGCTGCCCCGCAGGACAGGTCTCTCCTTCATCTCGGTTTGGCCAGGCTTGCTCTGCCCAGAGGGATGAGGGGCAGGGAGCTGCCCCCAGCAGGAAAGATCCCTATCGTGTCTTTGTTTTTGTGTTGCAACCTGAGGGGAACCGAAAACCCCAAACCCCAACACCCTTTCGGTTCCTGCAGATGAGGCTTTGTGTTGCAGTTTTGTTCTCCCCCCCTGCCTTTTCCGACATCCATTTGAACCTTTCACCACTTTACCCACCAGGAATGCAGAGGGTTTGCCGGAGCTGGGAGGTTTATTTAGCAAATCTGGCAGGTCATGTGCCGGGAAAAAGCATCCAGGTGTGCTCAGCAGGGCTGGCAAGGGGGGCTCCTCCGGCAACCTGTGCAGGAGGGCAGCAGTGGGTGCATTGGAGACGTGGTGCCAGCCTCGCCTGGCTGCGTGTGGGGAATTTCCCTCCCTGTGCTTGCCCGCCAGCTCTGCTTGGCATCTTGACGAGACCTGTTGGGAAGTGGTTCATGTGAAGGGCGGTTTTGTGGCGGGGGGAGCCTGTCCCGGGGGACCTGCTGCCTCTTGGAGGGGTGGGGATGATGCCCTCAGAGCTTTTTATGTATCCCTGCTGCGAAAGCCCCCTTCCCTCCCCCCCTGGCAGCGGTGCGGCGCCTGTTCCTGTTCAAAGGTGAGAGCTCCCTGCCGGGCTGGTGCTTCAGGAGGAAATGCTGCTGCCGTCATCCCTCCCCACCTGGCTGTGCCACCAGCTCCTGGTGATTTACAAGCATGAGGGCTTTGCAATAACAAGGTCATCACCAAATCCACCCCTCCTTCTTCCCAGGGCCCGAGCTCTGCTGTTTGGAGATGAAGGAGGATGAGGATTTCAGGTACCATGTTACCGACTGGTGCGGGGGCCAAGATGCAGCTTGTCGATTCAGGGTGTGCTCTGGGTTCTGCTTTTCTTGTTGCTTAAAAGCTCCCTCAAGGTACAATCCCTCCTCCGTTACCTGATGGAGGGCTCTTGTTTGCCTGTTGCAAAGCCCAGCCCATGTAAATAATGTGGGGATTTGGTTTTGGGGCAGCAAAGCTGGTGGTATGCAAACGACTGTGGGAAAGGCCAGATACTGCTGCTTTGTGCTGTGCAGTTTTGAACGCAAACTTGAATATCAAAATTGGGTTTGACCCCATATTGAAGCTTTGTTGGAGGAAAAGTGAAAGAAACAAGAAGAGGTTGATGAAGCTAGAAGCCCTAAAACTGCTCCCATCGTCTGGTTTTGCTGGATGTTGGAAAAGAAAACAGTTTATCTTTGGAATAAATAAAAGGCAGAGGGACAAACTTGCAGCAGAAAGCCCCACTTTCACGCTAGACAAACTGGGTTGTGCTCCACCTCTTGCCCCCACTTCCAAGGGGAACCTAGGTTGTGTGTGATTTCTGAGCCTCCGTTTCCCCTTGGGAAAGCCC
This sequence comes from Chiroxiphia lanceolata, assembly GCF_009829145.1. Classification (NCBI taxonomy): domain Eukaryota; kingdom Metazoa; phylum Chordata; class Aves; order Passeriformes; family Pipridae; genus Chiroxiphia; species Chiroxiphia lanceolata. Next base: position 13,693,657 of record NC_045644.1, read on the forward strand.
CACACCACACCAGCGGTGGGAACCCCAGGCATTGCCAAGAAGTGTCTTTGAAACTCAAACCTGGCTTTGGAAAAAAAACTGGAAGACAAACCGGCTCTAAACAAACACCCGAGTTAATTCCGTGTCTTGCATTGTACGAGCCCAGTGAAATGAAACACAGTGCAGCCATAGGGACGAGCAAATGGATTCAGATGCCTCAAAAAGCCCTGAAATCTGCTGGCTTTGAGTTGTCCTTTTACATTTAAGGTTGGGATTTTTCTCTCATTTTCTTTCTAATTGTTCCTGGGAATTTAATTCTACAATTATTTTGCTGCTTCTGCCGAGGAGACAATGTGCTTCAGCCACAAAGCCTTTGAAGGCTGAATTGCAGATTGCATACAGCACTGAGCCACTTGGATGCAGACGCCCCCTCGCTGGGAGAATTTGCTGTGATGTGGAGGGCTGTCTGTCTGTCTGTCCAGGCTGCTGGCAAGTGGTCATGCTGCAAATCAGGCAGGAAAGGATAGAAGATGTTGGGGTTTGGGGTGATGTTGTTAGCATTGAGCCTGCCTCTTCCTCACAGTGGAGGAGGTGGGACCCCCAGGGATGTGCACCCCACATACCGGGGCTTGATAGCTACATTCTGCCTCCCCCATGGCCTGGTGTGGAGGTGTGCTGGTGGTAGATGAAGTCAGAGCCAGGCCGCTGAGTCTCGGCAGCATCTAGTTACACTTCCCATTTCCTGCACAACTCCCTGCTGGGCTCTCAGGTGCTCCCGTGCTGCAGGGTCACCCCAGGGCTCTGCTGTGGGGTTTCCACAGGGGGGATATGGGCTTTAAGGGAGGGAAAAACCATGGGGGCTGTGTCCTCATTGCTGTCTTGCAAGAACCAAATGGCTCCAGCATGTGGGGAATTGCTCAGGTGAGGGGAGATTTGCTGCTCTGTCTGGGGGTTCTGTATCTAATCTAGCTGTGACATCCTTTAGTGCTCTTGGTTCCACCGCTGAGCTGCAAGGGTTTGGCCTTCAGCCTCCTCTCCTACCCTTCCCTCCGAGGCCAGCTCTGAGCAAGGGTTCTAGAGCTAGTCAAGGAACTGTTTCAACTAACAGCTGGTGTCAGTGGGTTTTCCATTAGGGTGAGCAGTGGAGGAGTGCTCTGTTCTGCCATCCTGGGCACTGTGCTCTTGCCGTCTGCTTGTGGCATGTCAGGAGCAGCTGAAGTGGAGCTGTCCCCGTGCCTGGCAGGGACAGCTTTAGGCAGGTGATGCCTGCCCATGGCACAGGCTGGAGCAGCTTTCTTTATTTTCTCAGTTGGATTTTTTGGGATGGGTTTGGGTGGGAATGGCTGGAGAACTGTCATGGAGACCTGGCTGTGAGCTCCGTTGCTGCCTGGCAGCCTCTTTGAACCTCCTGCTCCACATCAGACTCGACCTGATGGAGGAGAGGAACAAGTTCTTGTGAGATTAGTGAAAACAGGGAGCCTGGGAGAAGCTAACACACCCTGATCCCTGCAGCCATGCAGAGGAGACACAATCACTGGTCCCTGCGCCTTGTTGGGTGGGCAGCATTCCCCAGAGGAATGCTGCAGGGGGATGTGATGCTAGGGGCCAGGAGGGTGAATTTGTCGGAAATTGGGCTGTTGTTGGTTTTACTGCAGAAGGATCAGTTTGTCTTTTCAGGGTTGTTTAGATGTCTGGCTCCCATCGGCACTGGTGCCCCTTAAACTGGCCCACATCCCTGACTGTCCCTGCTCACTCTCCCATCCATCACTTTTCTCCTTCATGTGTCTCCTCCCTACAGTGACGTGGCTGGGATCAGAGCTGGGTGCTCTCCTCTGCCGGATGTGCTGGGCTCTGCTGATGGCAGATGGGGGCTGTGCTGTGGAAATTCAGAGCCCGTTCCCATGGCCTGGAGCGCACCACCCGCCTCCCTGGCTCCATGATGGCTGTGCTGTGTGTGGGGGCTTTGCGCAGGGAGCGCGGCAGGATGCTCCGTGAGAAGAGCCGATGTTGCAGCTCTTCTTCCCTTCCTCTGTGCCCAAAATCCCAAATTTGGGTAAAGGAGAGATATATACGCTTCCTAAATAGCGGAAGCTCTAGTGTGTGTCTGCTGAAGCACCTCAGGGTCAAGCATGGTTTTGTTTAAAGAAAGCAACTAAAATAAACCCAGTGAGGGGCTCCCAGGAGGTCACTGTGCTCCTTCCCTCCCCGACCCAGCATAGATCCCCTCTTCCTGGAGGGCTTTCAGCAAGTTCACATTTTTTTCTCGCTGTTGTTGACAAAAATCCTGGCTGGTTGAGAAATATCTGTGCAGCAGCGCCAGTCCAGTCCCACGGGTCAAATCCTGCCCCTGCAAATCTGTGCCGGGAACAGTGGCTCATCTCAGGCTTCGGGAATGCTGCCGGGGGGACCAATGTCCTTGCAGAGCAACCCAGGCACGAGGCCATGAGCAAGCCTCTTGAGTAGATGGATGGATGGACAGATGGACACCACTGGCTCGAGGTGGATCTGATGTTTTATCATTTGCTGGTTGGGCTCTGCAGCAGAAGCAAAGTGCTGGAAGTTCGTCAAGGACTGAATTAAAGTTGCCTGGCAACCTCCATCCCGTCTCCTCTTCCCGCATCTCGCAGGATTTCCCACCCAAGGTCTGCCGCCTCCGGGAAAGAGGGGCCCAAAACGCATTGCGCTTGCAGCCAGGCCAGTGCCAGGCTTGTCTCCCATCCCCGGATGGCTCCTTTCCCATAACTCAGTGGCTCTTCCCACGCCTGGGAGCTCTCCCCATCTCATCCCCTGGGGCTGGTGCCTTTCCCCCCACCCGCACCCGGAACGAGTTGGGCTGTTTTGGCTGAACCTGAGGGCAATTCGTGCAGGTCCCTGGGGGGAGGTAAAACAGTGCAGGGCCAGTGGGAATGTGGCAGGGGGAGTGAGTGGTGGGGGAGCCGAGGGGGCACATGCCATGGTTGGCCCCAGTGAGTAAAGTTGAGTCAGCTACACGGGGTTTGAAGTGACTGGGCTGGGCTGCCATGAAAAAGCCAAGTGTAAGTGGTATCTTCTGGTGCAGTCCCTGATGGGTATTTTGTTAAGGCTGCTTTGCAACCCCATAACCTGTAGGAGACCTACTGGAAATGTCTGGCTCCCACTGAGAAGCCAGCAGTGCTTGCTTGTGGTGGACTGTGATGCTAAGGGGAGCAGCCCATGAGGGGGGAGAAATGTTCAGCAGCCATTCTGGGAGCTTACTTGGGCTTTACTAGATCTTTGTGGAGCAACCACGAGTTGTTTAGGGAGCGGTGGGATGGGAAAGACTGATCTCACTCTGCAAATCTCTGTCCTGCCATCCAGAGTGGATGCTGAGGGTAAGCCAGAGAAGTGCTGCTCCCACCCAGCATTTCCACTCCTTCTCCTGAGTTCCTTTGGAATTAAAAAACTGACATAATATTTAGCTGTTCTGCCAAGGAAACGGCCATGGGGGTCCATAAGACCCCGTCTGAGGTTTCTCCATGTTTGCCAGCCCCACAGACAGTGCAGCTTCTCTGCACTGCAGCTTGCAGACTGCTTTTGCTCCTAGGTTTTGCTGCCCTTTGACTTTGGGGGCTACGGGGCAGTGGGAAGGGGCCACCATGTGCTGCAGAAGCTCCTGGTGCAGTTGCTGTCGAGGCGTGTGGCAGCTCTGGCTGGTTTCCCTGGCCAGTTTCTTTGGTCAGATCCAGGTTGGCGAGACCTGCCACCGTGAAATTCACTCATCAAAAGCTTTTTACTCCTCCGGAGACACTGGTCATGGGGTTTTTAAGGAGGTGCCGGCTGGGCCAGCCCGTTTGGGTGTGCTGTGCCGGCTGGCTGCCGGTGGGAGGCTGATGCCGGCACAGTCATGCTCACACAGCTTCCGTCGTGACCCAGTAAACCCAGTCAGACCTGACCGGGGCTCGCTCGCTCCCCTGCGCGCTCACCCACGCCGGCACGCCTCCGCCGCCCCGCTGCTTTCCTGGTGTTCCCAAGGGACCAGCAAACCCACCCCACTGGTGAGAGATGGTGCCTGGGTCTGGCTCCATGCTGGGAGCTGCTGCTGAATCCTGTAGAAATACCGATAGCCGGCTGTAGGAGGGTGGCCTTTTGCCTCCATGGATGTTACACGCTGCAACTAGAGTGGCTGGTTCCAGGCTTCAGCCCTCTCCAGGCTGTGTCCTGCTTCCACCATCCTCCTTCAGTGTCGCCAGCCGGGGTGAGAGCTGAGGTCGGATTTGAGGTCCTATGTCGGCCCCCACTGTTCTGGGAAGTAGGTGAGGTGCCAAGGGGCTTGGGAGCTCGCTCCTGGGGGGCAGGGGTGGGGGGAGCTGGGCTTTTCTGGGCAGTTTTTCTCTGAAACCCCTGGTTTCGTTTGAGCTGCTGCTGCTTTTCAACCTCTCCCTCTCCGCTTTTTGTTTCTCTCCGCTAGAAAAAACTCTGTGGCTTTTCCATTTCCAGCTTTTCTTGATTTCACATTGAAGTGCTGTACTTGAGCAACTCAGCTGCCCCCAGCCCTACCAGTGTGTCCCATGGACCATGACCTCCTTTGCTTCCTGCCTGGGCCCTTGGCTTTACCCTGAGCTTAGAACTTGCATACTGACAAGAGGGAAATGATGAGTTTGGGGGTGTTTGGTGTGGGTGCAGCCCAGGGTGATGACCTGAGGGGAGCCAAGGATGGTTTCAGTTCCTTCTTGCGCTTTCTCCCCCACTCTAGGTATGAAAAATAAAAACTTGAAAATAAAAAAATAGGGAAGCTTGGAACAGCCCTTCCCTTTGAGTAAAATATTAACTAGCTCTTACAACGTAACTGATTAAATGTTCTTTAGGACAAAGTTACGTCTGATCTCGGGCAAAGGAGTCTTTGGAAATGGGTGTAGCTGCTTCTCTGAAAAAGCAGAGGATTCAGCCCTGGCAGCATGGGAGGCTGCTGCCCCCTGCCTGGCTAGGAATCCTGCACAGCCTCCCAGCTTAATTTATTATTTTTGTTTTCCTCCCCCTGTGCTGGCTCAGTACTCTCAATGGTTAAATGTTAGCCGGGGCTGGCTCGAAGCTCAGTGCTTACCCTGCGATAAGCACCATCCCTGCCTCCCTGCCCAGCCCTGCTCCCAGCTCCAATCCCCACCGCATCAGGAGCCAAGCAGCAGGCAAAGTTCAGGGATTGTTTGTCAAGGGCAGATAGGGTGAGGACGCCTGGCAGCATGTAGGGTTGTTACTTGTTTATTAGAGATCATTGTTTGCTTTGTCATAAAAAGTTTCATACTCCCCTCTACCTTCCCATCCCAGGTCCAGCAGCTGTTGTGGCTTATGCGTGATTCCAGGCTCCTGTCCCTGTGTGGAGTCCTGAGGAAGGGTCCCTGCAGCTGCCAGAGTGGTCTTGCTCCCACTGGTGGAATGGAGAGGTGTCAGCATAGGGCTGGCCAGTGGCTTTGGTACTTCAGGTGTGACCCCACCACTTGTTTTGCCCACAAAGCCTGGTGGGTTTGGCTCATGCTAGACGTGATATCACCAAAGCAACTGCTTTCTCGTTGACCTCCATCTGCACCCACCTGCCTTGCATTGTCCTGCCAGGCCCATTGTTCATGGGCAGACCCTCGGTCTGGACAGGGCTTGTCCCAGAAACAGGAGTTACTTAGAGGGAGGATGCTCTGGGATCTGCTCTCCATGGAGCTCAGTCCCACAGGCAGCACCCTACCTGCACCCAGGGTGGGGTGCTCTTTGGGCACTCTGTGCTTGTCTGGTTCCTGAGGGGCAGTGAGGTAGCAGGGAGCAGGGGGATGCATTTCCTGTCTGCCCCATTCCTGAAATGCTCTGGAGCAGTGGCCAGTGCAGGTGTGAGGTCTGGGTCTGAACCCGCTTTGATGCAAGCTGCAGAACTATGACTGAATCCACACGCAGCCCTTTGCTTCTCCTTTTAGGCCCCAAAGCTCTTTTCACTTTGGTTTCGCATTAGTTTTACCTCCCCTTTACCCTAGACACAGCAAAGTATTTGCTTCAGGGAAATCGTCTGCACTGAGCATGTTTGAGCAGCTTCTCTACAGAGCCAGATATTTGGTTTTTATATATATATATATGTGTGTATATATATATATATATGTATATATGTATTTATAAGCCCTAAGCAAACATAGAGGTGCTTGTTGCTTCTGGGGAGCTCTCTGTCTCAGAGATACACAGTTGTCTTTTAATGCCTGCAAGATGAACTGATGGCTTTGCTCAGTGCAGCTAGGAGAGGTGGGGGCTTATTTGTGAGGAATTGAAAATGCATGAAAGTGAGAACCAAAGTAGATGCTGAGCTTGGGATGAAAGAGAAACTGAAATATCATTGAAAAACACTGGGGGGAAAAACTGTTTCCACTTGAAAAGACTTGATGGAGATGCCAGATAGTTCCTGTATGGGTTTTTCTTCACCTTGCGTCTCTGCATGCCTGAAGCGTCCTTCCCATGCCTCTGTCCTTGGGAGTCTCATCATTTCAGGAGGGGCAAAACTGGGGACAAGTATCTTGCATGGCAGGAGATGGCCAGCTGGGCTTTTGGAAAGGAATGGAGACCTTGGGCTTCCCAAGACCCCCAGTGCTGCCCATCCTGCTGCAGCCACTCTGGGGAGCAGGACTTGGGGTACCCAAGTGTACCAATGACTCACAGAGGGGTTTGGCCCCGAGCCCCATTCTTTGCTTTTGGAGGGCAAATGTGCCTGCTGTTTGGGTGTGAAATGCAATGGGGGATCAGCTGGCTGTGCCAAAGCATATCCTTCTGTCAGGGGGAGCTGTAAGAGCAGAAATTTGGGAGCAAAGGATGGAGTAGCCTGGAGGAAAATGAGTCTCTGAGCAGCTGACCCAAGCAGTCAGTAAGCGACTGCCCCCACTGTGACAGAGGGGAGGGAGGTCATCCTCAGGGGGATGCTGCAGGAGGTCCCTCCACTCCAACTCCCTTCCATGGCCTGTGCTGGCTACAGGCTCGACACCTTGTGCCATGCCTTTGTTTCCCCTTTGGCTAATGAGGGTTTGTTTTTCCCTGAAGCTGTCCCTGGTATGAGGCTGTGCCTGGTCAAGCATCCATGCGTCTATGCAGCTGGCTGCTTCTCAAGCCAGCTTGCTTGTGAGGTGCTGGGACAGCAAGAGTGTCTGACTTGGTGTTCTGTGTTTCAGGAGGGTTTGGTGGCCAACCCTGTCCCAGGGAGCTGGAGAGCCTGTCCCAAGGATCAGCTGTGCCAACCTGCTGGCAGTGGCTGGGGCAGCTGCCCTTGCCACAAGAGCAGGAAGATGAATGGAGATACGGCACATGTCGTGACGACTCTTGTCATGGCGGTGGTGGCAGCGATGGGATACCCATCACGGCGGTCTGCCACCGACCTGGATGCCACTCCCAGGACAACAGTCACCTTTGATGGTAAGGGGGTGTGGGTCCTGGTGGCAGCAGTGAGGTTTGGGATCTTGCTGGCACTGGCCTTGGTGCACCATGACTGCATCCAATCTTTGCCACCTTGCTCGAGTGGGGGGCTCAGCATGGAGTGGTGGCTACAAGAGGTCCTCTGATCCCCTGTGCTCCAGAAATCGGAGACCACATGGCTGTCTGGCACTGGGTGCCTCAAGTCATTTCCCCAAAAGCCAGAGGGGGACAAGGACATGCAGGAAGCCAGCCTTGGCCAGCCCCTGGCCCTGCCCAGCAGCCCTTGGAGGGTGTCCTTAGCTGGGCATCACACCTGGGCTGGGCTCTTATGGCTCAAATAGTTGGAGCTTTCTTCCTGATTTTCTCTAATTGCTGTTGGGCTTTTGACATCCAGCCTGTGTGTTGTCAGTGAGCTCAGAAGTGTCATTTTCCCTTGGGCATCCACACAACTTCATTGACCTCGTTAGTGAAGCTCAGCTCAACAATCAGTGGTGGGAGAGAGTTTCATTAGTAGTTGGGGTGGCCTTTTCTCTCCAGGCAATGCCTCCTTTTTTGGTGGGGGGGTAGTAATTACCTTTGCAGCTGCCTCCAGAGTCCCAAGTCTCATGGGATTTTCTCTTCCTGCTGTGGGAGGGTCCAAGTCTTATTTGGGGTCTCCGTGGCCAGGGCTGAGTCCCACCTCACAATTCTCAGCACCTCAAATTGGGTAGTTTCTTTGGTTTGGTGGGCAGGAGTGCCCAGCCTCACTGCAGAAGCCCTCCTCTTGCATGGCAGTTTTGGTTCAGGTTTTTTTATCCTTCCCTTTGGGCTGGCTGGGCTCAGTTCAGAGCCGGGGTCATTGCCGGGATGTTTTTGCTTCCTTCAGCAATTCCCTGAACACCATGGCAGGTTCATGCTGGGCATGGATATCGCAGCTCCCACCTCTGAGCTGTGTTTTAATTAGTGGGGAGAAATTTCTGCAGTAAGCCTGAGCCCAATTAGTGCCTTTTGCCTCCTACCAAGCCTCCTCTCTTCCTTTCCTACTGCTGTAACTGCTGGCACCAAGCACTCTCTTCCTGATAACTTCAGCGGGTACCTTCCCGCCCACTCCCAGCTCCGTCCTCTTGTCTTTTCCCAGTGGCTTGCGCCGTGCCTGCCCCGGGGTCCCCCCTCAGACCCCTGTTCCCTTTGCAGAGCTGTCGGGCGTCCGGCGCTTCAACGCACACACCCTCAACTACAGCACCCTGCTGCTGGAGGACGACCGGGGCATCCTCTATGTGGGCGCCAGGGGAGCCATCTTCGCCCTCAACTCCAGTGACGTGGCCGACGGCTCCCACCGCACGGTGAGCCCGGCCTCTGCCTGCTGCTGGCTGGTTGTCCTCTCCTGTCCCACGCTGCCCGATCCCTGTCTGAATCATGGCCACTCTATCCCTGCTCATCCTCCCGCTCTCCATCTCAGGTCTTGCCTGAAGGGGATGTCTCCAGGTCTGTCCCCAGATCTCCTGTGGACTCCTGGTGCTTCTCCCCAGCCAGGCAGTGGGGGAACAGCAGTGGGAGACATCCCCAAGCTCAGAACTGCCTGCTTCAGGGATACCCCAGCAGAACAAGGGGCGGGGGAAAACTGCACCCCTTTGCTCCCCCAGGGAGGGACACCCCAAAATCCTCCAGGCTCCTACAGGTGCTCTGGGGTGTCTGCCCACCGGTTGGGGGATGGGACCACTCTCAACCTGGGCTGGTTGGATGTGTGCAGAGTGTCATCTTGTGCTCTGAGGAACCGTACCCTCTCTAAATAAAGGAGGATTTTATCATTTCTGATGGCTCTGATAGAGGCTGGAGCCTGCAGAGACAGGGCACCACACAGCAATGGGGATCACACAATAGCAAACTCTCTTCCCCTTGTAGATCCACTGGGAAGCCTCCCCGGAGAAGCAGATGGACTGCCAGCAGAAGGGCAAAAACAACAAGGTAGAGCCAGTGAGTGGGTGCTGGGGGGGCTGCTGTTGCTTTCCCTGGCTTGTAATGCCTGTGCTCCCTGTCCACAGACCGAGTGCTTCAACCACGTGCGGTTTCTGCAGCGTCTGAACAGCACCCACCTCTACGCCTGTGGGACCTACGCCTTCCACCCGCTCTGTGCTGCCATCGTGAGTACTGCTCAGCCCCACAGCTGTCACCTGTCCCCTGCCACGATGTCACCCTGGGGAGGTGCAGCCCCCTGTCCTCTCCTACTATCTCATCCCACAGCCCCACTCCCTTTCTGCCCCTGTCCCAGCCCCTCCCTGGCTCGTGGGGGAGGCAAGTGATCCCCAGGCTAGCCTGAGTAGGTTTGAGGACGCGTCCACCACAATGCAGATGCCCAAAGTCCCCACCTCGGCACTGAGGTTGGACTCTGACCCCAAAATGAGAGAGCTGGGGGTGGATTGGTACCATGGAGGATGCACGTGGGCTCAGCGGGATGGGCTATGCCAGCCCTGGAGCTGGCTGGTCCCCAGCACCTGCTATTACAGGGTCTCTCCTCAAAGCAGGGGCTGCAGAATGGCCGATAGCCAGTCATAAGCGTGCCTAGGAAGGGTGACAGTGGTGGGGCTGACTCAGAAGCCCCTCCCCAGGGATTTTCAGGGCCAGGCTGGGAATTCCCACATGGCTGTGACTCAGGGCAGAGTGTCCAAGAGCAGCTTTGTTCACTGGCAGTGAGACTTTGACCCCCTTTCATTAGCTCCTTGAGGCAGTGGAGACTTAATTGCCCTTTGTCCACCTCCCTCCCTAGGTTGGGGGAGTAAGGGTCCTGGGGCCATGTCCCCAGCGTGTTCAGGGAGCCCTGAAGAGGCCATGCTTGTTCCCATGGCTGTGCTGCTGGTCCGGTTTGGCCATCGTGCGTACTGGAAATCAGGTGGAGGAGCTGCCAAGCTGGAAGGGCCCCATCATTATTTGACATGCTTTGAACTGCAAAACCCAAAGAAAATAACTCCTGCCGTGACAGGGACAGCACCTGGGGGAGCCCAGCCCATCTGAGCAGCGTCTGCCAGCCAGGCATAGCCTGGGAACATTGGCTGCGTTGACTGGCTCGTGCCCAGTGCCCACGTGATGCCTAAGTGGGGTGCCAGGGCTCCCCTCCCCTGCAGAGCCCTCTCCCTGCTGTTGGCTGGGAGTGGTTTCATGTGGTTTCTGACCAGCTGGAGGGTGCAGGGGGCATTTGTCTTGCCTGGACAAGGGCACGGCTGTGGGCATTGCTTTGTCCCTGCTAGCAGCCCCTGCAAAGAGCGTGAGGCTGGCAGGTAAGGCGTATCTGTCCCCTCCTGTTTAACCAGGTTCCCTTTCCCCCCCAAGGATGCCAACAGGTTCATGTTGCCGTCCCACTTTGAGGAAGGCAAGGAGAAGTGCCCATATGACCCTGCCCGTGGCTACACCGGCCTCATTGTGGGTAAGTGGCACCTTTCCAGGGCTGGCGGGGACATGTGGGATGCCAACAAATCCTGGCCCCATCCTCAGCATCCCTGCAGGCGGTGCCAGCCAGGTAGGCCCTGTGTGCAGCGGCCTTACCAAGCCAGGACTTGATCCTCCTCTGCCTGGGGCATGGGGATGCTGGTGGCCTGTGGGGCTGTCCTCAGGGTGCAGGGCCATGCTGATGGGTACCTGCCCTGCTCAGATGGCGGCTTGTACACGGCCACACGCTACGAGTTTCGGAGCCTCCCTGACATTCGGAGGAACCTGCACCAGCGACCGCTGAAGACAGAGGAGTCCCCACTGCACTGGCTAAATGGTGAGATGTCCATGTCCCCCCCAGTCCTGTGACCAGCATCATGGGCTGTGGGATGCTTTGGAGCGTGTGGAGCAGGGGTGGGGAGTAGTCCTGGAGTCCTGTGTGGTTTGCAATGAGAGGAAATCGAGGCAGGGAGGGATTCCCCATCCTGTGGTTGGTCCCCAATCTCCACTTCTTGTTCCGTGTCCCCAGATGCCGAGTTCGTGGCATCTGTGCTGGTCCGGGAGAGCAGGGACAGCCCTGTAGGTGATGATGACAAAATCTACTACTTCTTCACGGAGAGGGCGGGAGAGGAGACCACATCCTTCTTTGACAAGAGTCATGTGGCCCGAGTGGCTCGGGTTGCCCGTGTCTGCAAGGTAGGCATGTTCCCAGCCACAGGGAGCCAAGCACTGCTCCTCTTGGTGCAGGGGCAGCATGCCTCCATTTGGGGGGAAACTGAGGCGTGGGTAGAGGGGAATGCACGCCCCCACCAGCCTGTGCAAAAATGCTCCCCGCACCCTCCCAGAGTGATGTGGGGGGGAAGAAGATCCTTCAGCGCAAGTGGACGTCCTTCATGAAGGCGCGCCTGGTCTGCTACATCCCCTACTACGAGGTGCTGCACAGCGTCTGCAGCCTGGACGGAGGTGGCTGGGCCAGCACTGTCTTCTATGCTGCCTTCACGCTCTCAGCACAGTGGTGAGTGGGGCAGCAGCCGAAACAACTGGCGCTACAAATCTACAGCACGGGGGGGAGGGAACCAGAGATGCTTGAGGGCATACACAGGCATGTGCTGCACACCTGTGAGTGCATTAGTTGGGAGCAGTCATGTGTTTGTCCAGACTCAGGTGAGGTTCTGCCCCTCAGGAGGACCATGGAGGCCTCGGCTGTGTGCCGCTACAGCATCTCGGCAGTGCAGCGCGCCTTTGAGGGCCCCTACATGGAGTACCAGGACTCGACTCGCAAGTGGGCCCGCTATGATGGTGCAGTGCCCGAGCCCCGGCCCGGCTCTGTGAGTGCCTGGGGGTGCAGAGCAGGGGGGGCACGGGGCAGCCACATTCCCCTCTGACCCCCATCTCCCCTGAGCAGTGCATCACGGACCACTCCCGCAGGAAGGGCTACAACTCCTCGCAGGACTTGCCCAACAGCGTCCTGGACTTTGTCAAGCTGCACCCACTCATGTTTGAGGAGGTGAAGCCGGCTGGTGGGGAGCCGCTCCTGGTGAAGAAGAGCGTGGCATACAGCCGGCTGGCCGTGGACAGAGTGCAGGCCCTGGACGGCCGCTCCTATGATGTGCTCTTCATGGGGACAGGTGAGTGTGGGGTAAGTTTGCCAGGTCTGTGCTGGACAGGGGGCACACCACATATTCCCTCCTGAACCCCCCCACTCTGCTCTCCAGGAGACGGCTGGCTTCACAAGGCTGTGGTGGTGGGCTCCGGCATCCACATCGTGGAGGAGGTGCAGGTGTTTAGGGACCTGCAGCCCGTGGAGAGCCTGGTGATCTCTCACGCCCAGGTGAGAGAGAAGAAGTAGGGGGTCATCACACATGGATCATGCTTGTGCTGTGAAGCTGCCATTGGGCTCTTTAAGGGAGTGGGGGGATGTGACTCCTGGGTCAGCCCAGCTTGGGATATGTGCTGCAGTGCAGCAGGGCAGCCTGGCCTCCTTGCCAGCTGCGCCCATTGGCACTGACTGCGACCTGGGGGCCCTCTCGTGCATCCCCATCAAGGGAGAGCTCTGCTGGGGGGATCTCTGGGCACCATGGGGCACCCCATAGCCAGATCAATGCTGAGCCAGTCTTTTCCCCATCAGAGAAGCCTGTATGTGGGGGCAGCCAGTGGGATCGTGCAGGTGCCCCTGGCCACCTGTGCCAGGTACACCTCCTGCTATGACTGCATCCTCGCCCGGGACCCCTACTGTGCCTGGGATGGCAGGGCCTGCCGTGCCACCGCCACCACGGACAGGTAGGGATGGGTGCCTGTCCCCAGCCGGGTCCCCACAAGCCTTCCACCTGCCCCATCCTATGCTGCTGTGCATCACCCCATGGCACAGTCACCCCAGAGCCACCCCCAAAGGTCTGGCCAGTATCTGGTGGTAGGTCTGCCAGTGGCCATGACCTTGTAAAGGGTGGGCTGTATGCACCGAGGCTGTATGGCTGAAGCTCCCCTTGCCTTGCAGCACAGGGCTGGTGCAGGACATTCAGAGCGGCAACAAGGGATGCCGGAGCATCTCCGGGCGAGGTGAGTCTGCCACCCCTTGGGACCATGAGGATGCTGGTGTCCAGCGTCCCTTAGGGTGGCCAGGACAGGTGTGAGGCGGTGTATGTCCCCACAGGCTCCCTGCCATGGAAGAACCGGACAGTGCTGCAGGGAGACGATGTGCTGCTGCCCTGCGACCAGCGCTCCAACCTGGCCCGAGCTGTGTGGCTGCTGAATGGCAGTGAGGTGCTGGGCATGGGGCAGGACCGGCTGCGCGTGGGGGTGGATGGGCTGCTGGTGACAGACACGCTGCCCCAGCACAGTGGCGAGTACCGCTGCTATGGGGAGGAGCGGGGTCTCCAGACACTGCTGGCTGCCTACAGCCTCACTGTGCTGCCCGAGATACCCCGCAGCCCCACGGCTGCCACCCCACCCCACGCTGCCAGCCAGGCAGCCAACGACATGAAGGTGGCTTACATCTCTGCCATTGTCACCTTGGTGGTGCTCTGCGCCGTGCTCAGCACCGTCCTCCTCTACATGTCCTGCCTGGAGAAGCGCAAGGGCAAGTACGTGCTGGGGGAGCCACGGCCATCCAGTGTGGAGCTGCAGACCGTCTCAGCCAACTGCCTGCGCAAGGGCCACCGGGAGGAGGAGGAGGAGGAGGAAGAGCTCACCTACCCTGATGGCTGCCTGCGGATCATCCCTGGTGAGGCGCCCACGGCTGCTACTTCCCCCGTCAAGGAGCTGCCGGTTGCTGTGCCCCCGCTGCCGCCCCCGCTGCCGGCTGAGCTCACCAACGGCATGGGGGCTCTGCCCAACGTCCTCCGCAAGATGAACGGCAACAGCTACATGCTGCTACAGCAGCAGGAGGAGCCTCTGGTCTCCCCACTCTACAGCGCATCCTTCACTGAGGAGCTCAGCAAGATTCTGGAGAAGCGGAAACACACGCAGCTGGTGGAGAAGCTGGACGAGAGCTCCGTGTAGGGGCCGGGGAGGGGGGTTCTGCCAGCGGGACCCTCCTCCCCTTCAGCCCCTTCTCCCACCCCTTTGCCAGCAGTGTTACAAGACTCAGGCGAAACTACCTCCTGGATGGCAGAGCCGGGCCGGGCCCGGGCTCAGCCGTTCCTTTGGCTTGTACTCACTTTTGAGACTTGCTGTACAGAAAAAAAAAAAAGCATCTATTTAAATTTAGAAGCTCTATTTATGTATAAAAACCCACTGATGGTGGCCACAAACTGGAGATAGGAGCTGGCACCTGGCTGAAAGTGGACACCGGGAGGGAGGGCGAGTTTCTGTCTCTTCATCCAGGCGTGACAGAGACACTGTCATGGACGTGTGGACTTGGCTGGCCCTGCTGGGTGTCCCTCGGCACATGGGAGCTGGACAGCTGCTGAGAGGTGGGTGAGGAACAGGGAGGGGGGCTGGGGGCTGAAGCACTGTGCCTGTGCCTCTTGCAGGGTGCAGGATCCCTTTCCGGCATGGGACTGGCGGGTTTCTCCTGCTGCCCGCTCTCAGGCAGGAGAGGGGCAGTGGACACATCTCACATTCTGGGGGCTGGCCTCGGTGGCTGCCAGCCTCTGCCCACTCTCCCACGTCTGCCCCCCAGGGTTTCCTCTCTGGGAGAGGATGGTTTGGCAAGGAACAGAAACATGTCGAGGGGCTCACTACCCGATTGCATTGGAGCAGCTGGTGAAGGGGTGTGTACCCCCTGCAAAGAGGCTACAGGTGAAATATCTGGCTGGATGCCCTCGGGAGGTGGCATTCCCAGGCCCTCTGATTCTGACAGGGCTCTGCCCCCTCTCCCCAGGGCGCTGGATGCAGCAGCAGGCAGCAAGATGCACTAGCAGCAGGACTGGCAGCCACCACAGTGCCCTACAGCATGACAAGGGACCAGCGCAGCACCCACGTCCCCTTGATGTCCGCAGTGCCCCTGTGGCCCCAAGCACGTGTTTCTGCCCTCCTGTGTGGTGCCGTTGGAGAACTGGGGTTCAAGCACAGCCCTGTCACCTCTGAGACAATCCATGGGTGGGGAAATGTCCTCATACAGTGAGGAAGAAGAGCCCTGGACAAGGGTCTGCTGGTCTGCCTCCCTCTGGAGCATGCTCCTCTTCATGGCAATTTCCAGGAACAGCCATGGTCCCTAAATTCCCCCAGCTATTTCTGCTCCTGCCACCTCCTGGGGGAACCTGAGAGACTGGTGACAAAAACATTTCATATGGTGACACAGGAGAAGCTGTGGAAGGATAGACTTGATGGGGTGTGTGTCCTCCCATGTGTTCCTTGCTGGCATCTCTATGATCAGGACATTGCCAGTTCAGCCCTACAGGGGAGACAAGAGGGGGGTGGCAGGCCTGGGGTCCTTCATGGGCTACAGCCCAGGCCTCCTATTTCAGGAGAGCGATGCTTAGTGGGAAAAGGCAAGAGTTGCACACCTGGCTTCTCCCATCCTGCCCTCACCGTTTTTGCTGCAAGAAGGGGACATGAGCCACTGCCAAGGACCACCCCCACCCTCCAAGGAGGGGTATCACCCTGTGTCTGACACCCCTCGTGCACAGCTCCACGTCCCCTTGGCAATAAACATGGCTCTGTCTGGACATGGTGTGGTGGTGTCTATCTGCAGGCAAGAGAGATGGATGCAGACGCATGGGGGTGCGGGTGGAAGAGGCTTTATTGGGGCTGCAGGCGTGGGCCCTGGACAGTGAGGATGGAGGGTTTGTTGGTGAGGGGGTGCCACTGGCCCTGGACACTGGGATTGTCAGTGTGGAAGGGCTTGCGGATGCGGATGATGTCCAGGCCGGACTGGTTGGCCAGCTTCGTGACCAGCTGCACGATCTCCTCGCTTGTCTTGCTGGCGATGAGCTCCTCCCGCACTGTCCCGTTCACTGCAGCAGAGTGAGGGGGTCAGGCCAGGATCCCCTCACTCCACAGGTCTCCGGGGGGGCAGCTGCTCATCCCTCATCCCACAGCAGCTGCCTCAGCACCATCTGCACCAGGCAGAGGTCGTGCAGAGCCAGGGCACGGCAGGGACAGCCCCATCCCCATTCTCTCCCCGTGTCCCCAAGCACTCACAGTACTCAGCCCGCACCAGCGGGGCCGTGCCCGAGCCGGGGCTCACGTAGAGAACAACATCGGGGTGCTGCCGAGCGAAGTCCTGTGCTGCCTCCTCTACGAATTGCCTGGGGAACAGGGGGACTGTGAGCCCCAGCCAGGCAAGAGATGGGGGAGGGTTGTAGCCCCCACCCCAGGACGAAGGTCACAAGTGGGGCCACCCCTCCCATGCCCTGCCCACGGGAGGGGTCACAGTGCAGAAGTTGGGGTGATGCCCCCTGTGACAGGGCGGAGCTCAGGGGTCACCGGTGCCGCCTTCCAGCCCCAGTCCCGTCTCGCAGGAGGTTCGGCGTCCCACTCCGCCGCTCCACTGTGGTCATGGGGCTGCAGCCCCGTCCCCTCCCTACGCTGACAGGGCAGGGGGAAGACCCCCCTTCCGCAGTCAAGGGGCTCCCCGGCTCCCCACTCCCAACCCAGGAAGGCGGATGGGCGCCTCCGGCGGTACCTGGCGCCGCGGGCGTCGGCTGCGGTGGGGCTGAAGAGGAACTGCAGGCGCTGGAGCTGCCGCACGTACCGACCCACGCCGTTGTGCAGGACGGCGGTGAGGAACCGGCTGGGCGACCCGCGGCCCGTCATGGTGCCGCGCTCACCCGGAGCCGGAACCGCCGGAGGGGCGGGACAGGGAACAGCCGCCCCCGCCCCGCCGGGAAGTGACGCTCGGGGAGCGGGACCAGGTAATGGCGGTGTCCGTGTGGCCCCACGTGGGGGTGGCGGCCTGAGCGGCTCTGCGGGGCCGGGGGCCGCGGGGTAGCCGCCCATGCGGAGCGGCAGCGGCGCGGGAGGGTGCGGGGGCGGTCAGGATGGCGCTGGTGCCCCTGCGGCCCGGCAGAGCCGCCGGCCGCCTCCTGCCGGTGTTCTGCGGGGGGACCAGGAGCAAGGGAGCCTCGCTGAGCCCTGGGGTGCCGGGCCGCCTCGGCCAGCGGCGCTACAAGAAGGACGTACTGCCCTCCCCCGAGGGGCCCGTGCCCTCCGTCTCCATCACCGAGATCCGTCAGTACCTGCGGGCCCACGACATCCCCTTCCACGACGGGTACAGCTGCCTGCACACCCCCAGCTTCTTCACCGCCGGCCACGCGGACCAGCCGCCGCAGACAGCCGGCAGTGCCCCGTACACGCTTTTCATTGACAAGACCACGGGCAGCTTCCTGTGCACGGCTACCCTGGCCGAGGGCACCTGGCAGGACTTCCAGGCCAACGTGGAGTTGCAGCACCGTGGTATTCCCCCCGCCAGCTCGGAGGAGATGGAGGAGGACATGCGACAGGCTAGCGAAGATGCGCGCTGCATCTGGGACCGGGCTCTGCCGCTCTGGGAGCTGCTGGATGAGGAGGAGACCAACAAGACCAAGGCCATGTTTGGTATCTCCCTGGTGTCAAATGCCACCCTGAAACGCTTTGGGGTGCGTTATCTGAGGACTGCCAAGTCCCTGGTCTTCCCCTGGTTCAGCCCCCGCAATGCAACCCTGAAAGGCCTGAAGCTTGTGAGGGTGGAGAAAAAGGGGAACGCAATAGCTTACCTGGAAGAGACTTTACCCCGCATCGATTCCTATCACAATCTTTTTGGGCTGCCCCTGATCGGCTGCCGAGACACAGAGCTGGTCTTAACTGGGTGGGAGCTGGATGCCCTGGCCTTGCACCAAGCAGGGGTGGCCAGCCTGGCCCTGCCGCGGGGGACCACCTGCCTTCCTCCCACCCTCCTCCCCTACCTGGAGCAGTTCAAGCGCATCACCCTGTGGCTCGGTGAGGACCTGCGCTCCTGGGAAGCTGCCAAGCTCTTTGCCCGCAAGCTGAGCCTCAAGCGCTGCTCCCTGGTGCGCCCTGGGAACCTGCAGCCCCGGCCCTTGGAGGCTCTGAACCAGGGCCTGAACTTCACCAAGATCCTGCGTGCTGCCCTGCCTGCCAGCCACAAATCCATCATCTCCTTCCGGCAGCTGCGTGAGGAAGTGTTTGGGGAGCTAGCCAACACCGAGCAGGTGGCTGGCATCAAGTGGGTGCGCTTCCCCGAGCTCAACAAGCTCCTCAAAGGGCACCGCAGAGGGGAGCTTACCGTCTTCACAGGTAGGGGGCACAGTGGCTGGTGGACAAGGGGAGCAGAAGGCTCTTTGGTGGCTTCACCCTTCTGGGGTTGATGCCTCATGCATCTTCCAAGTCTCTCTGCTCTTGGGTTTGGCTGAGCCTGTCTCGCAGGAGTGTGAGAGGCTGGGGTGCATTCCTCAGTTCCGTGGGACTGGGCATGGTGATGGGCTCCCTGCCTGGGGCAGCACAGGAAGTCCTGGACTGTCCCTTACACCTGCTCCCGCCTGCCAACTCCTGTCTCAGCCCTCCCTGTGCCCACCCCACCGGCTGCCCAGCCCTTCCCAGGCACCCACAGGCTGTGGGAGGCAATGCCTATGCACCCAGGCGTGCAGTGTGGCATGAGATGTTGTTTATTTATGGTGTGAGTACTGTGGATGGGCCTCTCTTACCCCACTCCCTGGTGCTTCTACCTCTCAACAGCCTGCCAGCACGTTCAGGATGGGTAGGATCATCTCCCCAGCTGATTCCTTCTGTTTCTGTTCTTGCACCAGGCCCGACGGGCAGCGGGAAGACCACCTTTATCAGTGAGTACGCGCTGGACCTGTGCATGCAGGGAGTGTGCACGCTGTGGGGCAGCTTTGAGATCAACAACGTCCGCCTGGCCAAGATCATGTTGACGCAGTTTGCGGGTCGGCGCCTGGAGGACCAGCTGGAGCTGTATGATGAGTGGGCCGATCGCTTTGAGGACCTCCCACTCTACTTCATGACCTTCCATGGCCAGCAGAACATCAAGTATGGTCCTGCACCTCCATCCTCAGTGGCATTTACCCCTCACAGCATGTGCTGCAGGGCCTTTGGGAACTGGGGCTCTTCCCCTTCAGTGAGTCACAGATTTGGGGCTGGCAGGAGGCATGTTGGGACTGTTCAAGTCCTAGAGTTGGCATGTGGGTACCTTATGGCTCAATCAGCTGCATTCCTCCTGTTGTGGAAACTGTCACAGCCTCCCTCTGGGGTGGGGGTGAAGGGAGGGCATGTGTCCCTGTGCTTGGACGTGACACTCCACACCCTGCTCACCTGGCAGCACTGTCCTTTGCTGAAGAGGTAGGACAGGCACCTCCAGCTCCTTCTGTTCATCAGGTGCTGCGGCACCTGCACACATCCCCATGTGCTCTTAGGGTCCCTGTGGGCTGGGGGGATTGCAGGGCAGTGGGCAGGGGCTGTGTGGGCAGCAGCTCCTGATTCCATCTGCCTTTACTTGTGTGGACGGGGCTGTGCCTGTCCTGCAATGGGGAAGATGCAGAGGTGGGATGGGCTCAGCGCTCATCAGGACCCAGCCTGGTACCTCCCAGCTCTGTTTCTCTGTGTCTCTGTGCCTGGCTCAGCATCCCCATCCCCACCTCCGCTAATCCCTGGGGCTGATCCTGGTCTCCCCTGTCCAGGACGGTGATTGGCACCATGCAGCACGCTGTCTACATGTACGACATCACCCACGTGATCATTGACAACCTCCAGTTCATGATGGGACAGGACCATCTCTCTGTGGACAGGTAGCCCTTCTCCAGTCTGACCTCTCATTCCTCTGCCACCCTCACCTCTGGAGCTGTCCCTGTCAGGTGTCATGACAGGGGCTGGGGACCCACTCAGGGTGTTTCCTTTACTACTGTCTGGCCACCCTGTTTCTTTAAAGGGTGATCACTGCCCTAGGGAGGAAGAGATGGGAAAGGGTGAGCAGGTTACCAGCCGTCCCTGCTGTGCCACATCCCTTTGCCTATGTGGGCTCGGCTGTGTCATGGAGAGTGATCCCACATTCCTGGGTGCTTCCTGCTGTGGGGACCTTGCTGCACCCCGCCACCAAGCAGTGCCACTCCCTAACCCTGTTCTTGCTGCTGTGGCAGGCTCATTGCCCAGGACTACGTTGTTGGTGCCTTCCGCAAGTTTGCCACGGACAACAACTGCCACATCACTCTGGTCATCCATCCCCGCAAGGAGGATGATGAGAAGGAGCTGCAGACAGCCTCCATCTTTGGCTCTGCCAAGGTGAGCTGGGCCAGCGTGTTCCCAGGAGGGGCTGGGATACTTTGAGCAGTTGTTCCCGGCTTCCATCAGCACCCTGAGTCATCACTGGGGACTTAAAAAGAGCTGAAAGGGATGGAATGTCCCCAGGAGTCCTCATGCAGGCAGGGAGCAAACCCATTGCCAGCTAAAGCTCTGTTGGGGCTTTAGGTGGAGTTAATTAATAGTCATTGACTGTGAGTAGGATGTACTAGAAGATAATTAAAGAAGGAGGCAGGGAGGGTGCAGGGATGGGCTCTCTGAGTACTCTGGTCTCTTCCGTGATGCTGAACAACCTGCAGTGGTGGGCAGGAGGTGCTGTCTGTGCACGGCCCTTGTGGGTTCCCATTTCCCCAAGATGTCCTGTGGCTTCAGCTCAAGCCTATCTGCCTCATGGGTCACTGGGATGTCCTGGAGGAACACAAGGGGTTGGTTTTGGGGAAGTGCTGGAGTTGCTGTGGCCTGGGGTGCCCCGTAACAGGGCTCGAAAGAGCTGGGCAGGCTGTCTGTGAGCAACTCTGAGCCCTGTGATTCTGGCTGTATCCCTGGCATTCTCCTGGAAACGTTTTCTTCTCCCCAGGCCAGCCAGGAGGCCGACAACGTCCTCATCCTGCAGGAGCGTAAGCTGACGTCAGGGCCCGGGAAGCGCTTCCTGCAGGTGTCCAAGAATCGCTTTGATGGGGACGTGGGCATCTTCCCTCTGGAGTTCAGCAAGACCTCGCTCACTTTCTCATCCTCCAAAAGCAAGTCCAGGCTGAAGAAGGTGAAGGAGGAGAAGGAGCTTTTAGCCAAGAAAGCTCTGGAGGGAGGCGTAGGAGCCTCCAAGAAGCCATGAACCCATCAGATCTCTTCCTCTGTTCGTCTGGAGGGATGGGGACTAGTGCTGGCAGCACAGGGCTGGAGTATGCCAGCTCCTCTCCCTGGGAGCAGCAGCCACGTGCCACTGTGGCCCCTCTTCCTGCATGAACCAACCTCTTGGCCACCAGCACAGTGTCTCTGAGTACCACTGTGAGAGGAGGAGTGGGCTAATCCTAGAAAAGAGTGACCTGGGGAAGGTGCTTTGACAAATACTGGCTGCTCCATACTGGTGCTAAGTGCTGGGAGCACGGTGGGAATGGAGTCAGCCTAGGCTGGATGATGGTGGGGATCACCTGTGGCCCAGGGACTTGGGTATCTCTGAACCTGTGACAGGTTGTTACATTGTGGATAAAACGGAGCTGAAATCATGAGTTGTTGCTAAGTGGGAGGGATGAGGGGGGCAACTGTGTAGAGGGACACATAGTGGAAAAACCCCCATCATGAGTGGGGTCTGAGGGCTCAGCCCTGGCTGGGATGGAGTCAGTGAGGGAAAGATGGTGAAGTGTGAGAGATGTGGATGGCTCATGCCCTGGAATTGTGTGCTCTTGGTGGGACATGGTGGGAGTGGGTGCGATGTGGCACTATCCAGCTCTGCCCCCTCGGCTGGCACCTGACCTGGCTCCCTTTGCTCAGGGTCTCCCAAGCCCCATTCTCCGGGCATCACCAGCAATAAAACCTTGCGGGGAGCAGCCCTGCCTTGCTCTGCTGCGTTGGGGGAGCTGCCACCCCCCTGCCCTCTGGGCCACAGGCAGCAAATACTGTGACCTGACCAGTCCTTGCCTTGGTAGGATGAGTCCACAGCTGGATCTTGGTCTAATCCCTTCAATTTTTTTCCCTCCCTATTTTTATTAAAGAATAAATGTGAGTGCCTTTTCTGTCTCTGTGGCTGGAGGACCCTGGGGCTGGGGGGGGGTACCCTGGCCAGGGGGTGCCCCCCTGAGGACATCCATGCTGCACCCACCATCCTGCCCCGGCCCTGGCACACGGGTTATTAGTAGCCTCCGTGCTGGGCATAGTTTTAACCTGAGCCATAATGAGGGGCCGGAGCAGGCAGGCAGTACACACCCAGCCCCGGGTTTCCGGGGTGCACCTGCTCTCCCAGAGAGCACCCCTGGGTGCTGTCAGTGCAGGTGTGAGCACCTGCAGGGCAGGCTGGGGGCAATGGTGGAGGATGGTCCTGGGGAAGCGGAGGTAAGACGGGAGAGCAGAGCTGGGTCAGGATTTGCATGGCAGTGTGGAGTGCGGGGTGTGTGGGGGTGGGGGTGTACCTCCTCAACCCAAGGGCCCCCTCCAGCTCACTGGTCCCCTTTCTCCAGACTTACTCAGGTCAGATGTTGTCATGGGGCTCTGGAGTGGAAGTGAAGCAGTGGGGTACCCCAGGACCCTCACCCATCTCTCCTTGGGGCTGGGAGGGGATGGAGGAGCTGAGCCTGTGGGGGGACCCTGGGTGACCCCAGGCTTTGGAGGACAGGTGGGCACCCATGACTCCCTGGGGTGGGTGAGTTGGTGAGGGTTTATTTTATTCTCATTTTTTTCCCAGTTTGGTTCTCTCCGAAAGTTTGGGGGGTGGCATTACCTTTAACGTCTCATGGAAAGAGGGGGTGCGATGTCAAGTGGAGCAGAGCCCCCCAGCCCCCTTAACAGAGTGCTGAACTCACCGAATAATTGGGGAAGAGTGAGAGGGGCATAAGCTCGAGGGCAACCTTCATCCCACGGGCCTGGGGGTGCTTTGGAGGTGAAGAGCCCCGACCTGGGGGGCTTGGCTGGGGCAAAGAAGCAGATGAGCTCTGGGAATACCCCGGAACGGAGGTGACTGGGAATGTACCGGGCGAGGGTGGCCCGCGCGGGGGGTGCCCCACATACCCCACTGTCCCCTCGGGCCCTCCCCGCGGAGGGCGGGGCCTCGCAGGGGGGCGGGGCCTGGAGAGGGGCGGGGCCTCGGCGGGGCGGGGCTTGTGCGGGGCGGGGCCGGGGCGCGGCGCGGCGCGGGAGGCGGCGGCGGGGCCGCGGTGAGTGCGGGGGCCGGGCCGGGGCCGCCCGGGGGTCCCGCGGGGCCGGGGGGGCGCGGCGGCCGCGGCGGCGCTTCGGAGAGTTGGGTTGGAGGGCGCTTCGGGGAGAGCTGCCGGGACTTGGGGTCTTGTAGGGCCAGGCCCCCCGGGGCCGATTTGGAGGGGTCCGGGGCGCTCTGGGGGGCTGCGGGGGCGGCGGCGGCCCTGAGGCGCCGTGAGGTGCTTTGGGGCTGTTTCAGGGGCACGTGGGGAGGCCCTGCGAGTACAGAGGCCCAGAGGCTTTTTGGGGCAGTTGAGGGATTCCCGGGGCACTTTGGGGGTGCTTTAGGGGCGAGCTGTGGGGCAGTGAAGGCCCAGGTGCGCTGTGGGGCACTTTGGGGGTCTTTTGCAGCACTTTCGGGGTGGTTTAGGAGCACTTCGGGGAGGTGTGGGGCAGCAGAGGCCCGGGAGTGCGGTGGAGCGTTTTAGGGGTGTCGTGAAACTTTGGGGACGGTTTAGGGCACTCTGGGGGAGCTGTGGGGCAGCGGGGCTCACGGGCGCCATGGGGCGGTTCAGGATGCTTGTGGGGTTGGGGTGGATGGAAGCACCGTGGGGCAGGCTGGGTGCTGTGGGGCTCATTGGGGCGGGATGGCTCCGAGCGGACAAGGGGAGCAGTACCATCGAGGGAACCTCAGGATGCTGGGGGAACCAGAGAGGGGCACAGCTGGGCATGGAGGGTGTCCATCCCACATGTGCCAGGTGTGTGGGGAGTGACGAGGGGCTGATTCCCCCTGCTCTGGAGTGGTCCTTTGGAGCCATCGAGTCATGGGGGTCCCTGGGGGCCCGGAACCCCCAGCTGCTCAGAGTGGGGATCTGGCTGAGCAGGGGCCGAGCCTTCCCTTGACATTTCGGGGTTGGAACGGTGGGATCCGGCAACGCTGTGCTCCAGCCGGAGTGGCTGGTGGTGACACCACCCCAGTTGCTGACTGGTTTTACTGGGCGGCTGGGCAGCCCCTCCCTCCCCGGACAGTGGTGGGACCCTCTCGGCGGACCGGGGGGCTGGCGGGAGGGAGAAGATGGAGTCTGTTCCCACCACCTGCTTGGCAGGGCCCCGTCAGAGGCAGTGCCCCCTCCGGGCTGTGTGGGGCCCCACTGTCCCCGGGGGCGTCCGTCCCCCTGACCCGCATGTCCCAGGGGCGTTTCGCTGGGGTGGGGTACTAAGCCTTGGCTGGCTGCCGCTGGCGGGCCATGAGATGTCCCTTTGAGGGTCCTGATCCCTTATTCCTGCTCTTCCGGCAGCAGCAGGTCCCCATGGCGGGCTATTGTCCCCACCCCCCTCCCAGGGTAACCGCAGCCCACCCGGGGTTCCACCCTGGAACAGCGCACCCGACGCTGGGCTCCCCTGCCACCCTCAGTGACACGCTGGCACCATCTGCCCTGGTCCCGCCAGCCGGGGGGGCTTGGATGGGGAGGCAGCGGGGACACAGGAACCCCTGCTGCCGTTCTGTGCCCTGACCCCCTCCTCTTCCTCCTTCCTGCTTCAGGGGCCGGCGGAGCTGTGTTTACGGTGTGGAGGCCTGAGTGGACCGTACGGATGGGCAGCGGCTGGCGAGGTGAGTGGAGCCAGTGGTGGGGGTCACCCACCTTCCCACCCAAGGGTGTCAGGAGCATGGTGTGAGGTCACGGTGCCTGGGGATGGCACGTGCCGGTGGGGGTGACGGTGGCGGGGGGGGGCTGGCTTGCTGGCATCTCTCTGCTGCTCGCCCCTCCCCGGGCGCTGGCAGGCAGATTGATTTCAGGTGACAGCTCGGCGGGAGAGACCGTGCGGGCAGCGGCCCCCCCCGCCCGCGCCCTGTGCCAGCCGCAGCCCTGTGCGAGACGCAATGAGGCAGCGGGGGATGGATCTGGCCCGTCGGCCGGCTCCCGTCACGCGGGCGTATGGCATGGGTTGGAGCAGGGGGGGCACGGAGGTCACAGCAGAGCACTGGCAGAGCCCCCCAGCTGGAGGAGGTGGGAACAAGCCCCCATGTGTTAGGTCTGGGAAAGAGCCTGGTGCCCACCAGACAACTTCCCCCTTGGTTGCCCTCTCCAGGGGACCCTGTGCCCCACTCTGGATGGTTGGGGGTGGGGGGCACCCTCTATGGGGTCACTGCAGAGAGGTGAGGGTTGTGGGGCCGAGGAGGTGGCTGACACTGGAGTGTGAGTCTGTCCCTCACTCTCTGCAGGGCTGCACTGGTGGGTGCCATGGGGCAGGCAGGCGGCAGGCTGCACATGAGCCGGCTCTCTGCAGGCCTCTCGGGATTCGCCTCCAGTCTTGGCACGCTTCCCATGGCAGGGTCACGCCAGGGCATGGCAGGAGGCAGGACCGCATCACTGCTGCCCTACAGTGCTAGCAGCACCCCACAGCCCCTGGCAGCCCCACGCTGCTCCAGTGGGGTGCTGAACACAACTTGGGGTGTACTGGTGCCGCTCCTCCAACTAATCCTGATTTTGTTCTGGCTCATTTGGCATCTCCTTCTGACTGCTTCCCCTTGGGCCAGCCCATGCCCACAAGTTAGGGGATGGTGGTTGGGAACCTGGGAGTGCCCTTGTGCCCAGCTGGGGATGCTGGCATCTGGTGGGGCACGGCCAGTGGTGCCCATGGCTCTAATACCCTGTCTCCCTTGCCTGCAGGCTGCCCGTGTGCCCCTGCCTGCCGGGGGCCCCCCCGCCATGGCCATCGTGCAGACGCTGCCAGTGCCCCTTGAGGCCGCTGCCGAGGGAGCCACACAGCTCCGTGCTGCTGCCTGCTCGCCCCCTGCCACCATGGGCAGTGTGGGCAGCCTCCTGCCTGTCCGACCTCGCCATGACCACACCAGCCAGCCCTGTGATGGGGACCCCTCCACCACCTTCTGCAAGCAGGAGGGGCTGCTCCAGGCCACTTCTGAGGAGCCCCGTGTGTCTGGGCCCATCGTCACCCACTCCTATGCCAACGGTGGCTTCTGTGGTGACTGGCTTGATGCCTCCTCTCCTGCCAGCCCGTGCAGTGACTCAGATGAGCTCCGTGATGACCAAGCACCAAGTGATCACCTTCGAGGGCCACCCCCCAAGCTCATCCCTGTCTCTGGCAAGCTGGAAGAGGTGGGGGGGGGCAGCAGCAGAGTGGGTGGGTGCTGGGGTCTTGACTTTACTCCCCATGCCATGCTGGGACTGTTGGCTCAGATGTATGAACTGGGGTCACATGGCCACACTTATGGTGTCCTTTGGGAAGTGGTGATCCCCATGCTCTTAATGTCCTCTCTGTGCCAGGGGGTTTGGGGAGCCCACTCGGGCACCCCATGGAAAAGGGATGGAGTGAGTGGTGACTGGCCTTTGTCTTCTTTGGAGTGTGAAGGCATCTGGGCTGGGGGCACCCCTCATCACAGTCCAAGGCAGCCTTTCTTGAGGGTGGTGGGTCCTCCCCAATCCCTCAATCTCCCCTGTTTTCCCAACAGAATGTGGAGAAAACCCTGATCCGCCCCATGGCCTTCAAGCCAGTGGTATCCAAGCTTCGGAGTGCCCAGCCAGGCACACGCCTGGGGCTCTCAGAGAGCCAGGTGAGCCTCACCCACTTGCTGGGTGTCGAGAAGCCTGGCTCTCTGAGCTGCCGTGCCAGCACCCTCTCCGACTCTGGGCGCAACTCCCTCTCCAGCCTGCCCACCTACAGCACGGGCTGCAGCCAGCACCCAGAGGTGGGTGCCCTGCCGACCACCCCCCATGGCCCCCTTGATCCTCCGGTGGGCTGCCGCCCCTCCAACTCGGACAGCGGGCGCTCGTCCTCCAGCAAGAGCACGGGCTCGCTGAGCGGCCGGGGCCGGCCCTCCTCAGAGAGTGGCTCCTGTGGGCGCTCGCCTCTGCCTGGTGAGGAGGTCATGCTGGTGCGGGAGCTGGAGGAAAAGCTGCGGGAGAGGGAGGCTGAGCTGCGGCTCCTGCGTGACAGCCTGGACGAGAATGAGGTGGCCATTTGCCAGGTATGTCTCTGATGTCCCCCTGTCCTGTTCCTGTCTCCTTCACTGGGGCATGGGAGTTCCCTTGGCTGGGAATAGGGACCCTTTACAGACACTTGTAGGGGGTGCTTTTTCCTGTGGGTCTGGGTATGTGGGTTTTTCTCACCAGCTGAGTGGTCCTATATAGTCCCTGGGAGGGTCTTGTATGGCCCATGGGGCCAGTTGTATAGACTGGGGTGCTTTATCTTGGGGTGCCCTTTTTTGAATGAGCCTGAGACTTGTGGCTTCTCTCCCTGCTGGTGATGGGGCTGAGGGAGCCCTGTAGGCTCTGGGAGTGCTGACACGGGGGGCCCATCATGCAGAGGGATAGAGGGGCACAAGGAGGTGTGTACCACACTTCCTGGACCCTTCCTCCATCTGGGGGAGATGCACTGCCCCCTCTATGTGATGCCGATCTTGGAGAGGACAACAGAAGTGGGGGCATGCTGTGCTGCCTCTCCAGCACCTGTGCATCCTATGGCCCAGGTGTATGAGGAGAAGCAGCGTCGGTGTGAGCAGGAGCTGGAAGGGCTGCGGCAGCGCTGTGTGGCCCAGGCACGGCAGGCGGCCCACGCGGCGCAGCGGGGGCAACAGGTCCTGCAGCTCCAGGTGCTGCAGCTGCAGCAGGAGAAGAAGCAGCTGCAGGAGGACTTGGCCCAGCTTCTGCAGGAGCGGGAGCTGCTGGAGCGGCGCTGCGCCTCCTTCCAGCGGGAGCGCACTGAGCTGGCACCCCGTCTGGAGGAGACCAAGTGGGAGGTGAGTCATCTGGCAGCACCAGACACGTCAGGGGGTGCAGGCTGTGGTCAGGGGTTCCTGGCCAGCGTCTGAGGCCCATTGTCCCCACAGGTGTGCCAGAAGTCGGGGGAGATCTCTCTGCTGAAGCAGCAGCTGAAGGAGGCGCAGGCAGAGCTGGCACAGCGGGGCGCGGAGCTGCTGGGGCTGCGGGCTCAGCTGCGGGAGGCACGGGCGCAGCTGCAGGCAGGCGAGCGGCGGGCACAGGGGCTGCAGGAGGCCGCCCGCCTCAAGGCGCTGGAGCTGGAGGTCTGCGCCAACGAACTGCAACGCCGCAAGAGCGAGGCCGACCTCTTCCGTGCCAAAGCCGGCCGGCTGGAGCAGGAGGTGGTGGGGCTGCGGGAAGCCGCCCGTGGGCGATGCCCACCACCTGGCGAAGGGTGTCCCCCACCTGGCGAGGGATGCCCCCCACCCGGCGAGGAGCCTCGGGGCAGTGCGGGGCTGCGGCGGCAGCTGGAGCGGCTGCGTGCGGAGGTGGCCCTGGAGCGGCGGCGTGGACAGGAGCAGCGGGATGCCTTCGAGCAGGAACGTGGCACGTGGCAGGGTGAGAAGGAGCGGGTCATCCGCTACCAGAAGCAGCTGCAATACAGCTACATCCAGATGTACCGGCGCAACCGGCGGCTGGAGCAGCGGCTCCAGCATCTCCGGCTTCAGGGCGAGGACCCTCTGCCCGAACCCTGTGATCCCCCTGACCCACCCTTTGAGGAGATCACGGCCACTGAGATCTGAGATGCTGCCTGCCTTCACCCCATGTTTGGAGGGCAAGAGGGGCCTCCAGCCCCTGTGATTTTGGGAGCTGTTGGGCTGTGGAGGGCCCCTGCTCTCCCCTCAGCTCTGTAGACTGCTGGCACTGTGAAGAGGCAGAGGGGACTGCAGGTGCTGTCCCCTCCCCAGCATGGAGGTTTTGGGGTGAGGGTGCATCAGTGCTCACTGCAGTGAGGGGTGCCCATGAGATGTGAGGTCAGGTGGGTGCTGAGTCCCGGCCTTGGGGCCGCCCGGAACTGGTTCCTGCTGATCCTCTTAGTGCCTGGGGATTAGTGGCGCTGGCTTCAGCCAGGGTCACCTTGGGTAGGGGGGGAGGGCTGGCTTGTCCCCTCCCTCTCGTCCCTGCTGGCACTGTCACCCAGTCACTTGGCATGTGCCCTGTCCCTGCCCATGCCAGCCTCCTTCATGCCCCTCTGTGTGTTTGTCAGGGAATTCGTTTCTGTGCCATTTTAAATAACTCTATTTTTATAGGACCTACCAAAACATATCACCCTCTCCCAGCTCACACTCCACCAGTCTGTGCCCCCTCACCCCTGCCACAGGGCAGTTTGCCCTCAGTGCCTTTCCCATGCCCTTGCCCCCAGAAGCCCTCTGTTTCCTGCCCCCCCAAAAGAGCCCATGCCCCTGTGATGCCCAGCCTGCCAGGGGAGAGGGGTGCAGTGCTGCGTGTGCCAGCTGGGGACACTCTGGGGACACCCCCGGAGTGGGCAGAGGGGGGGAGCCCAGCTGGGCACCGAGCGGGGATCAAACCAAAGGAAAAGTCTGTCTGTGCCCCGCTGTGGCTTGGTCACCCCTGGCTCCAGGGGGGGATTTTTGTACTTTATTCCAGTCGTGTCTCGCTGGCTCACCCATGTACCACCCAGAAACGGCAATTAAAAAAGAAGCCCCTGGCTGTGTTTTTTTCAGGACTGTGTCTGTGTGTCCAGAGAGGGGTCAGGGGCCACCTGTCCATCTCCTGTGTTGCCAGTGGTGCTTTCCTTTGGGTCCTGCAGTGGGCAGCTGCTCTGTGCCCTTGAGGCGGGTCTGGCTCTCCCATCCTCTGGCTGTGCTGAGACCAGCCGCAGCTCAGTGTAGAAATAAGCCATCTGGCTCCTCTGGAACATGGGATGGCTCCTTGAAGGGAAGATACAGCATCAGTCTGAGGATGCTCCAGGCACCCGCACCACCAGCTCCATGGGCTCCTTGGCTTTGTTGCGGTAGGCCTGGCGGATGATGTCCACAGCCTTCTGGTGCGTGACGTTCTGCAGGCTCTCCCCGTCCACCGACACCAGCTCCTGTCCGGCCTGGTTCCCGCAAGGGAAGACAGCAGGGTGAAGTGCAGCTCCTTTTGGGGTGCCTGGGGACTGCCACCAACCCAGCGGTACCAAGGGATGGGGGTGTCTGGATGTCTTTCCACCCCATGGCATGTGCTGGGTCCCCCAAGGTTCCCCCGTACCTTGAGGATGCCACTGAGGAAGGCGGCTCCACCAGGGAAGATCTTCTCAATCTTCACCACTGGCTGTGCCCTTGACTCGATGCCACCGGAGATGCTGATCCCTGCAAGGGAGCCGCGAGATCCTCGCACCTGGGTAGGCTGGGACCCCCACCCACTCACAGGCATGGCACTGCCTTCCCCTGGGCAGCTGCACCTCCATCCTACCCTGTTTTGGTAGGTCCTACATGGATGAGGGGCTGGGGCAGGGGCAGCTTTTCCCCCCCTTCTAGTTTTGGAGGAGTGCTCGGGGTTTTGACCCTTGTCAAGAGGGTGCCACCCATACCAGTGATGCTGGTGCCAGAAAAAGGGTCCTTGTCCCACCCCTGGGGTCCCCTGGTGTGCCACCCACCCAGTGAGTGCTTCAGCTTGGAGAGGGTGACAGTGAGCAGACGATACTCCTCCTCCTCCTCTTCTTCCCTGCTGGCATCCTCGGGGCCATTGATGGCTGCTCCAGCCTCTGCCTCACCCCCTGTCCTCCCAAAGAGAGGGGAAAGAGAAGCCCGTGCCCGCCGGGGCTTCCCCAGCACCTCGGCCCCTCTGTCAGGTGCCGTCCCGGGGGACTCCTTGCGCCAGGTGGCCTGGGGGCTGCGTGAGCGCCCGTGCCTCTTGCCTGGGGGAGGCTCAGCCAGCAGCCAGTTGGGGGACCCGGGGCCAAGGGTGGGCAGGGGATGGCTGGTGCAGGCATAGGCATCCACTGGCACATCAGGGAGCGGGGTGTAGGTGCGGGTGTGAAGCCGGCGGGGGCTGGGGGATGCTCTTGGACGGGCTGGGCTTGACTGCTGCTCCCCAGCTTCCTCTAGCTCTGGGGTCCCTGCCGGCTTCAGCAGGAATCCGCCCCGATAGTCTGAAACGAGAGGGGCTCAGGGATCTCTCCAGGACCGCACAGCCTTGCTCCCTGGGACCCCTGTCACCCAAGGATCCCCCTGGACCCCTGCAGCCCTACTCCCCATGACCCCTGCCACACAGGCATCCCCTGGGTACCCCAAATCTTCCTCAGATAGTCAGACACCCCAGCTCCCCTCCCTAGGGCATCTGACATCCAGGGATCCCCAGACCCCAGCTCTCTCCAGGTACTCCAAATCCTCCTCCCCAAGACCCCTTGGCACCTAGGATCTACAGATAATGCTGCTCCAGGTCTTCCCAACACCCAGGGACACTAGGTGCCCTCTTCCCTGGGACCCCCTGCACCCAGGCATCCCAACTCCCTTTCTCCTCCCTTAAACTGCCCCTATATCCTTTCCATCCAGTAGGGGCTCCACAGGCAGCCTGGTGTCCTGGCTGTCTGTGGGTGGCACTCACCAGGCACTGGTGTGATGAGGTGTCTCTTGGGGGGGACATCATGGTGGGCTGGCCGGAGGGCAGGTGAGCGCACTGTGGTCAGGAAGAGCTCCCAGTCACCCCCCAAGCCGCACTCACCCCTGCCTACTGCCTCCCTCCACTCAAGGTCCCTGGGGGGGCTGGGCTCCACCTGAGCGGCTCTTTAGGGCGTCGAAGGCTTCCAACTCCAAGGGCATCACCATGCTGTCAAACCGGCCCAGGTCTGTGGGGGCCACCACACTCCTGCCAAGGCAAAGAGGGAGGACAGGTTGTGGCAGCCTCTGGGATGGAGCGTGATCAGGGCTGAGGAGTGTGTCTGAGAGTCTGAGTTGATCACACATCAGGCTGGGCAGTATTGGGGTACACTGAAATACCCCCCAGCAGCACTCACCTCACATCCCGCAGCAGCAGGACCTTCTCAGGCCGGTCCAGGATGGCCAGCAGTGGCCGCACCAAATCCTCCACACTGCCCTCGTGCAGGTACTGCGGGCACAGGAGGGATGTCAGTGGATGGATGCCCTGCCCCCCGTGCCTCAGTTTACCTCCCAGAGCTCAATGTGGGCACATAGTGCTCGCCATGCCCCTGGGATGCAGGAGCTTCCCAGGGATGAGCCCAGGGTGGCAGCACTTCCCTGCCTGTGTTCTGCCTTTGGTGCGTACCCGGGAGCAGTGGCGGAGCACGGCTGTCACCTCGTCGGGGCTGAGGAGGCGTGTGGCGGTTTCCTGGATGTGCGGGAGCCGGGCCTCAGGATCGCTGCCATTGGGCTGCAGGGTGGTGATGCCCGTGGGGCCCAGGATGCTGGCACGCTGGCTTTTCTCTGGGGAGGCACATCAAGGAGGGGTGGCCAGCGGGGCAAGGACTGCCCCAGGCAGCCCAGAAAGCTCCCCATGCCCCCCACCCCAACAGCTCGCTCCACACCAGAGTGGGACAGACACACACAGCACAGGGCCAGGCACATGCAGAGCCTGCCCCACACCCCCCTGGGCACACGGGCACCCCCGTTACCCCGCTTCAGGCTCCGGATGACAAACTTCTGCACAGCACCTACTGCAAGGGAGATGGAGAGGGGTGAGCACCCAGGGGAGTCGGCAACATCGCTGCCCACTGTCAAAACTGCATGCCTGAGGAACCCCTCCCTATGCACCCTCCATGCCAGGGATGCCACAACAGGCCCATACAAGGGGGGACCAGTCCCAGGTTGAGTCCCTCTCTGCCCTGTCACCCAGTCCAGTACCTCTGTCCCCATCGGAGCGCCCTGGGGACTTAGTGCGTGCCCGGCGGTCAGAGGCAGGGGCCTCCTGGCTCGGGAGGGCCCAGCTCTGGCTGGTGGCACGGCCCCCCTTGAAAAAGAGGTTGACAAGGGTCTTGGACCGGTGCAGCCCTGGGGGGGCCCCCCGTACCCCTTGTCCATCTGGCTTCTCCTTCTTCCGCTTCTCCTCTGTGGACAGAGAGAGGGGGTCTTTGGAGAGGCCAGGGGAAGCCACCCCAAACCTTGTTTGGAGGCAGGGAACTTTGGGGGATTGGGGGGGCTACTGGGAGACACTGACTGGGAAAGAGTCCTGCTGTCGGGTGCAGTGGGTCTCCAGGGGACTTGGGGCTGGGCTTTGGGGTGCCTGGCAAGCCCCATGGACAGGGTTGCAGCTATGTGGGGCTATAGAATACCCAGGGTTAGCAATCAGGGGTCCATATGGGCTATAGGGTGCTAGAGTAGGGACCAGAGAGTTTGACTGTAGGAAGTCCAGGAGTAGGGTCCGGGTATCCATGGGGGTCAGGGACTACGGGATGCTCAAGCAGGAGACTCACTCCAAGTGGGGCAGGGGTTGAGCTGTGAGACTCGCAGGGCTGGGGGTGAAGGGTTGGAGTGGGACACCAGCCAGGGGTGAGTCCCATTGTGTGGGGCCATGCCCCAGTGCCTACCGGCGACGGTGAGGTCACTCTGGGAGCGTGTAATGGGCTGCCGTGGCCGGCTGAGCGCCAGCAGCAGCGCTGTCTTGGGTGAGTGGGTGAAGGTCCGGCGTGGGTGAGTGCTGGGGGTCTCGCGGGTGCCCTGGCCCCGGATGGCCGTGTCCCGCAGCAGCTCAGGGGGCCGCACCGTGCGCCGCGTCTCCGGCAGCCCCTCAGTGGCTGGCTCAGTCTGCATGGCCCGCTCGGCGCGCTCCCGCACCCAGCTCCGCCGCGGCCCATCCTCCGTGGAGATGGCCACATCCACGGTGCGGGCTGGGGGCCCTGGGGCAGCCATCCCCAGCCCGTTTACTGTCCCTGGTGCTGGCCCCGAGGAGTAGGAGGAGATGGAGGAGCTGGTTTCTGAGGTTTGAGACAACTGCTGCAGCTGCCCATTGGTCACTGCAAAGGCACAGCGTGAACACAGTGTGACACACTGTGG
The DNA here is from genome assembly GCF_009829145.1 of Chiroxiphia lanceolata. Taxonomy (NCBI): domain Eukaryota; kingdom Metazoa; phylum Chordata; class Aves; order Passeriformes; family Pipridae; genus Chiroxiphia; species Chiroxiphia lanceolata. The sequence continues at coordinate 13,727,687 of NC_045644.1, forward strand.
GCCACCAAGGGTTCCACATCCCCCCCAAAACAGGGGACGCGTGGGGACTCATAAGGCCGTGGGGATTGCAGGGCTGCTAGCAGGCACATGGGGGTTCTGGGTTCTTGAAAAGGGACATGTGGAGTCCCACAGAGTAATGGGGACCAGTGGGCTGCTGGCCACTGCGTAGGGATCATCATGTCCTCTCCAAAGATGGGGACATGTAGGACCCTGTGGGATTGCAGGGCTGCTGGCTGTGGCATAGGGGGCCTTATGCCCTCTCCAAGGCCATGGGATCCCATGGCATGTAGATATTCTCCCTCCTCAGAGCGGCAAGACACCAGTTGCATGGGGATCCCAACCACAGCCCCACGCTCCAGCCCCGCGTCCCTGCCAGTACCCGCAAGGCACTGCCCTTACAGCGACTGAGCCAGCAGTACTCGGCCACCAACTCCTTGTAGGCAGGGAACCGGCCTGTCTCCTGCGCACAGGGGAAGAGGACAAGGGGGTCAGTGAATGCCGGCTGTCCCAGCGAACCCGATCTGGTGCCAGCCATGAATAATGCATCGCCCCTTCCCACCCACCTGAAACCCAACCAGCCGGCAGCTGCACCAGCCCCACGGGCACCGGGCCGAGCTGGGGCAGCGCCAGTATGGGGACACACCAACCCTTGCCTCACCCGAGGATCCCATAGGCCTGGGTGCAGGTACCTTGATGGTGAGCATGATGTGGGTCTGCCCCTTGAGCACCTCCACTGCCTTGCTATGGCTTATGTCTTCAAACTTGACTCCATTGGCTGCAAGGACTTGGTCTCCCACCCGAATGCCGTTCTGCTCCGCCAGCCCCCCAGGGTCCACCCTATGGCACAGAGGGAACAGCATGGGATCAAACCCTTGTCGGAGTTCTGCTCCTGCCCCACACCTCCACGTGGGAGGCCCCATGCCCCAGCACCCTTGGTGGTGGTGCCCACAGTCTTTTGAGGGTGGGGAGCTCAGCCAGGGAGGCGGTGCTGCACAGCACAGATTGGGGCGCTGTGTCCCCCTCATGCCCCCTGGCTCAGCCGTACTTGGAGACATAGATGCCGAGGCCAAACTCCCTGCCACCACGGATGTTGAAGCCCAGGCAGTAGTCATCAGAGGTGGTGTAGAGGTGGACAATGCGCCGCAGCCCATCCTCGGAGCCACTCTCCGATGGTGTTGAGCCGCTTTTCTCCACCACCAGGCGTCTGTTCACCACATCCACCCTGGAGAACGGGCACAGCGTAGGGGGGCTTGGGGATCTGGCTCTCAGCTTCTAGCAGGATGGGGCCATTGGTGTTACCCAGTGGAAGAGAGTGATGGGGATGGGGGATGTTTACGATGGGGCTTGCACCCACCCTGCCTGCTCCAGACCTTCCTATCTCATCCTGCACCTTACCCTGGTCTCTCCCCACCTTTGCTAGAGAGTTCTGATGCCCCCCATCCTGGGGTTCCCCCAGCTCTGGATCCTTCTGTCATGCAGCATCCCCCACCAGGCCTCTCTGCCATGCCCTCCAGAGGGTTGGGTTTTGGGGTGCTGGCCTCGCTCACCATGCTGTCTTCTCCTTGGAGAACTTGATTCCTGGCACACGGCCCATCCGCCGGACCACCATGCGGAGGCGGTTGTTGCCGGTGAGGACCTTGACAGCACTGCTCATGGTGATGTTCTCCAGGCTCACGCTGTTCACCTCTGTGATCTTGTCACCAACACACAGCCCAGCCTGCTCTGCGAGGGGCACACAGCTCAGGTGGGCACCTGACTGGCACTGATGTCCTTGTTTGGCAACCCCTCCCTAAATGCGTCCTCGACCTCATTTGAACCCCGTGGGAACAGAGGTGAGGATGCCTGACAATCACACTGAGACAATGGCAGGCGTGGGTGGCTTGCCACCTCACTGTGGCTTGGGGATGGAGCTCAGAGCAATTGGCACACAGCTGCCTGCTCCTGTTTCCTGCTCTTCTCAGTGGGCAGCCTGAAAACCCCATGGCCAAAAGGCAGCAGGGAGCAGATGGTGGCTTTCCACCGTGAAGGGTGGCATTGTCGCTGCAACACCATGTCAATGTGACCTTCCTGAGAGGGTCTTGCTGGCACATACCTATCCCCACTGGTGCCTCTCGCCCTGTCCCTCTTACCGGCAGCACTGCCCTCCTCCACTTTGCTGACAAAGATGCCCAACCCATGCTCGGAGCCACCACGGACACTGAAGCCCAGTTTGCCATCCGCACTCTTCTCCACCGTGATGGCATTGATGATGTCACTCTCGTTGCTGCTGGCTGTGGGGACAGGGGAATGGATGAGTCACCCAGGCTCAGTGTGAGCAATGGTAGGGGGTGTCTTTCTTACTGGGGATATCCCCAGTCCCTGGACAGCCCTCCCTGCCCCCAGACCCATGGAACCCTGCCGTCCCAGCCCTCCTGGCCATAGGGGTGGGCAGAGGGCTGGGACACGCCACGCACCTTCGATGGGGGCATTGATGAGGATGACACGGCCCATGGGGGAGGTGGCGCGGGTGCTCCGGGTGGTCCCATTGAGCAGGCGGCTCTGCTTGCTGAGGAGAAAGCGGGGAGCCAGGCTGGCCTCGCTGCTGGAGCTCCGCGACCGGCTGCCCGCCGTCATCCCCGACAGCACCGCCTCCCAGTCCTGGGCCATGGTGGTGCTGGGCACTCCGGCGTCTCGGCGTCTGGCTCAGGGCTGGCGGGGTCCTCACGGGGCCAGGGCTGCCCGTCAGCCAGCGGGGGACATGGCATAGTCCAGCAGCACATGCCCAGGCTTGGGCACCACTTTCTTTTAGCAGCGTGATGCTGGGGACAGCTGGCGTGGGTGCTTGGTGCTGGCAGGACAGGTCCCAGGTCCAGCAGCACAGCCTGGAAGGAGAAGGAACTTCGTGACCTCCTCCCCAGCCCAATCCCCTCCCGTCCTATAGTGTCCTCGGGGTCAAACTGTTGCATGACTCCTGGATACCAACATGGGGGTGTGGGAACAGGCTGCCCTGCCCTGGAGCAAGGATGCTGGGGTGCAAAGGGTCTCTACCTAGCAATGCAAATCCAGAATAGGGGGTGCAAAGGGGCTTTATGTGGCAGTATAAATCCGGAAAGGCTCTGGAGAGGGGACACGGGGACATCAGCTTTACACCAGAAAGTGGGACCTGACCCCTCCGGCCACTCCCCACCCTCCCTAGGGCTCCTCTAGATTCCCAGTGCCGTAGGGCAGGAGATGGGTGCACCGCTCCCTATGGCAGTTCCCGCGGGGATTTTCCAGGCGTGGGTGAAACGCCATCGTGGTGCCCCCCCCCGCTTCGTCCCCCGCTCGCCCCAGCCTGACCTCAATAAATAAGTGATAGCCCCGGCTCAGGGGACACTCCGGTGTCCCCACTGCTGACAGCCCCCCACGGCACCCACCCGCTGCCCCTCTCGAGCATCAGCCGCCGGTCCCCCCTCCTCGAAGGGGTGCAGGGGACCCCCCTACCGCCGTCGCTCCCTCCCCCTCGCCCCGTGCCCTCCTCACCTGTCCCCATGGTGCCACCTGCGAAAGAGACACCTGGCAGCAGCGCGGGGGGGATGGCGAGGCCGGGGGGCAGCACCGCCTCCGGCCCCCCCGCCCGCGGGGATTGGCTTTCCCAGCGGGACCGGCGCGGCCATCGGGTGCGGGAGCTGTCAATCGAGAGCGGCCGGGGCTGGCCTTGCAGCTGGCGGGGTGGGGCAGCCCCGTGCGTATCCCCCGCCACGGGCAGGGCGTGGGGGTGCCCCGGGGGCGCGTCCCCCCACGAGGCTGCGTGGGGCAAGGAATGTGGTGTTCCCCCTCACCTCCTCCCTTTGCGCGGAGCATGCCAGGGCCACACAGGGGAAACTGAGGCACGGCCAGGGGAGGAGAGGTGTAGTGTCCCCCCGCTCCGCTAACTCCGGTGATGCGAGCCGGTGTCCCCCCGTGTCCCCCTCCCCGGGGGGGAACGCTTCCACCCCCGGTCGGCCGTGACCCCCCGGACCTCCCGGAGGGGCCCGGCCCCTCCAGCGCGAACCCGACACCGCGGCGGTTTCAGGTGATACGCGGCGGCCGGGGGGGCTGCGGGAGGGCGGCGGGGGGGCGGCGGGTGCGGGGGCCGGCGCGGGGGGGCCGCCCCGGGGCAGCGCCCCCCGACAACGCCGGGGTGAGGGGCTGGGGGGGCACGGCCGGCGTGGGGACACGCACCCACAGGCACACGCACCCCATGCACTCGCACCTCCACGGCATGCGTGTTCGTGCCCTGCCGCGCACTCACAGACCCCGCGGAGCGCCGCCCGCGCGTGGACACGGCCCCGCTCACACACACGCGTGTGCCCGCACGCACCGCCCAGCGCTCGGGCCGGCGCCCACTCCTGCGGAGGCGCGGCCCCGCGCGCGCTTCCGCGCAGCCGCCGCGCCACGCGTGGACGCCAACGCGGCGGGTGCGAGCGCGGCGCTACGGGCACGCGCGGGGCGCGGGCATCGAAACCCGCGCGAGCCCGCGGACACGCGCGCGCGCGGCTGCTGAAACGAGGACGCGCGGAGACCGCACGTGAACACCCACGTGCGAAGACGCGCACACGCGAGCACCCGAGCGAGCGCGGAGGCGCCGACGTGAGCGCGCACACGCGCGCGCGGCCACGGGCATGCACGTGAGCGCCCACGGACACGCCCACGCGCGAGCGCTCCCGCGCGTGGGCGCCGCGTGCGGCTCGGCACGTACCGCTCCCCCCGCCGCCGGCCCCGGTCACGCGTGGTCCCCGCCGCCCCCCGCGCCCGCCCCGCCCCGCCTCGCCCGCCGCGGGGCCGCCCCCCCGTGACGAGACCGAACGTCACCGCGCGCCGGGCGGGAGCAGGGCGGTGGCGGCAGCGCGGGCACGGCGAGCGCTGCCCCGGGAGCCGTGAGTGCGGGGGGTGCCCCGGGTCCTTACGCGGGGGATGTCACGCGTGGCGGGAGGGATGCTCGGCGTGAGGTGGGAGGTTGCTGAGCGGCGCTTCGCGCGGGGAGGGGCGGCCGCGGAAATAGCGCCGTGCGGGGTGTGGCGGTGCATTCCCCGGGGGATATTCCTCCGTCCCGTGCCCTTCCGTGCTCTCCCGCTGCTGGCAGCAGCTCTAGCCCCGAAGTGGTGGGTCCCCGTCCCCCACCTGTGACCGGGGTGCCCTGCCTGGGTGGGGCGGTGTCCGTGACTTCTGGTGGCTGTTCGGGGGGTTCCCACTGACAGATCGCAGTGTGCAGTGGTGGGGTCACACCACCCACCAGCTGCCCCATCTGGTGGGTGGCCTCGGGGGTCCCTGCTGAGCTCCATTACAAAGAGGCTCCCTGTTCACCCCTTTGTCCCCCCAGGCTGGGGGAGCTCCAGAGCTGCCCCAACAGGGCTTTTGGGGGATTCACAGGCACCACATCCCACATAATCCTTTCAGCCCCACCCTGCCAGAAGATGCCACCATCCTTGCCTGCCACCATCAACATCCGTGAGCCCCGATGGGACCAGAGCACCTTTCAGGGCCGGGCCAAGCACTTTTTCATGGTGACAGACCCCCGAAACCTGCTGCTCTCGGGGGCCACGCTGGAGGAAGCCCGACAGGTGGTGGAGGACTACAGGTACCCGGGGAGGGGGTGGGTGTACCCTCAGCACTGCTCCTGGGCGGGATACAACCTTGGGGCCATCCCCAGAGGTGGGAATGAAAGCTATAATGACCGCCCCCCCAGCCAAAGCCAGCCCCCCAAACTGCCTGGCTGGTCCCTAAGGTTGTGGGGGACCAAGTAGGGCACGTATGCTGGCAGAGGGTCTTTCAACAGGTACTACCCTTACCTGGCAGGGCGGGCACAGTACCCCCAGGGCTGACAGAGGATCAGCTGTGGCGGGCGAAGTACATCTATGATTCAGCTTTCCACCCTGACACGGGTGAGAAGATGCTCCTTGTGGGACGCATGTCTGCTCAGGTCCCCATGAACATGACCATCACCGGTTGCATGTTGACCTTCTACAGGTACCTGTCCCTTCCTCACCCCAGGGCCAGGAGGATGCCCCTCCCAGGCCCTGGGGTGAGGAGGGGACACATGTCCCATACCCCACGGTGCACTAGTGCTGTAGGAGCACAGGTGGCATCCCCCAATGCCACCAGCACCCTCCTCTCTCTGGCAGGACCACACCGGCTGTGCTGTTCTGGCAGTGGATCAACCAGTCCTTCAATGCCGTTGTCAACTACACCAACCGCAGTGGGGATGCGCCCATTACCCCCAGGTAAGCATCCCTCTGACCAGGTTCTTGGGATACCCCAAAATGCCAGGAATGTGCCTTGAGCAGTTCTTTGAGTAGTAGGGAGCTGTGAGAGAGGATGATGGGGACCTGGCACAGCCAGAGTTGGACACCAGTGGGGCTGTCAGAGTTCGTGGTAGAGCTGGGAAAGGAACTCAGGTTTCCTGGTGCTCTTGAAGGGCATGGTGTCCCCTTTGGAGGGGGAACTGGGATGAGGGGATCCTGGCTTATGGGTGTCACTTCCTGCTCTTGCAGCCAGCTGGGGACAGCCTATGTGAGTGCAACCACGGGGGCAGTTGTCACAGCACTGGGGCTCAAATCTCTCACCAAGGTAAGGTGACCCTTGGCCATTATGGGTGGGGCACCTGGACCCTTCCCATGGGATCTCCCTGAGGTCTGAGCTGATCAGCAGGTTCACCCCATCACCTGGGGCGGGGAAGAAGATGGAGAAAAGGGCCTTGATGGGGTCACCCACACAAGACAACTGCTCTCCTGAGTGAAGGTTGTGGAGATGGCCTGTCCCTCTAGCCTTGTTCCAGTTGCATCTCTCCAGGCTTATTTCACCAGTCAGCCTCTGTCCAGGCCTGGAGTGGGATGTGGGACCTCCCCAGACCCTTTGGGCTGTGCAGCTTTTACTGGCTGGGAGTTCCAGGGGAGGAGGGACTGTTTTTCTCCAGTGGGGCTGGGACACCACAGGGTCTTGCAGGAGGATGGTTGCAGACCTGGGAACAGTCAGCTCTGCCCCCAGACCCTCTGCATTACGTCCTCCTGCTTTTCCCCCCAGCACTTGCCAGCCATCATCGGCCGGTACGTGCCTTTTGCGGCTGTGGCAGCTGCCAACTGCATCAACATCCCACTAATGAGGCAGAGGTGAGCCCCTGGGCTGGGCTGGGGTGCTTGGGGTCATGTCAGGGGTCACCAGGCACTGGCAGGGAACTCAGGGACTTCCCTTGTTGGCCCTGCTCTCATCCCTTAGCCTGGGGGGTTGGCTTGAGGGTACAAGCACCTGGTTGCATCCCCATACAGCCCTCTTGAGGACCACTCCCAAGTGTGAATGTGGGTCCAGCTGAGATCCCCCGCGGTTTATTACGCAGGCAGTGGGTGGGGATACAGGAGGATGCCAGCTTCCCTTGGAGACATGCACCTGCCCTGTCTCCTGATCCCCCCACCCTTGTGCCCTGGGGCCCCTTCACTGCCTCTCTCCCTGCAGAGAGCTCAAGCTGGGGATCCCAGTCACAGATGAGAATGGGAACCGCCTAGGAGAATCCACAGCTGCAGCCCAGAAGGCCATTTTCCAGGTGGTGGTGTCCCGAATTGGCATGGCAGCCCCAGCCATGGGTGAGTGTCCCCTCCTCCATCTGTGCTGGGGGACAACAGCTGGTCCCTGGCAGCATGGGATGGGGTCCCACTGCTGCTGGGGGCCTGTGAACACTGAGGGCTCATCTATTTCCCCTTTGCCTCAGCCATCCCGCCAGTGATCATGAACATGCTGGAGAAGAGAGCTTTCCTGAAGGTACTAGGGGTCCTGGGATGGGAGGGTGAGCATAGGAGCACCCCTCAAGCTTGTCACATCGCTGGCACCCCTTGGAGCTGGCACACCATCAGAAAATAGGCACCTTCCTGCCCTGTTGGCCTCACTGACACAAAGCCTCTCCCTGGCAGCGGTACCCGTACCTGAACGCTCCCCTGCAGGTCAGCCTGGTGGGATTATGGTAAGTCACTCTCCACCCATGGGTGGCACTGCATGGGCACAGACTGAGCCCAGGTATAGTGGACAGTACTGCTGAGGTCTCTGCTTGGCAGGCTGGGTGAGAACAGCCCCAGAGTTTCTTGGGGGAATGCCAGAGCTCGGTCAGGCTGGTAGCTCCCCAGCAGATGCGATGGGATATGAGGTCCTGGGGGCCGGGAGCTGTTTTGCTCCATCTTAATGTCTCTCAAGCTTGCCATGGGCTCAGGCTCAGCATTGCTGTTCTCCCACACTGGTGAGACAGACTTGTCCCACTTTGGGAGCCAAATGCAGGGTCTGGAGCTTGGAGAGGGCATCTCCGTATCCATTTCCTGGCTGAGCACCTGGCACAGTTCTGGGCTGCCTTCCTGCTGCTTTGGGGCCAGGACATGGGTAGGTGTGGGAGATTTATGCAGCCCAGCTTCTCCTTTTATTGTCTTTCCCTTCCAGTTTGGTGTTCGCCACCCCGCTGTGCTGCGCACTCTTCCCGCAGAAAAGGTACAGACGAACACCTCGCCTGCACGTGTGGCTCCCATGGGGCAGGGCTGGGGTGTAGGCAGGGGGTGTGTGAGCTCCTTGTGCTTTCTGAGTCCCAAGAGATTGTTTTGCTTCTCTGAGTGGTCAGAGGCTTGAACCCGTGCACACGTGTCTCTGCGCACACACAGCAGTGCAGACCCAAGGGTCTGTGCTGTGCCGTGGGAACAGCATCCCCAAGAGGTACAGCAGGTGGTTTTCCAAGCTGAGGCCACCAGTATCCCCTCCATCCTCTGTATCTGTGTCCCCTTGGCAGCTCCATGGCCGTGAGCAGGTTGGAGCCTGATGTCCAAGATCAGATACGGAAGAAAGACCCATGGTTGGAGACGGTCTACTTCAACAAAGGGCTCTGAATGGGGTTCCTGGGGCGGCCGAGATGTGTACCACGGAGCTGCCGGGCCAGCGAATTGCCGAGCTTCGCCCTTCGGATCCCTTTGGGGTTGCCGCCGCTTTCCCTTGGCTGTTGCGTTTCCATAGGTTCCAGGTGCTCAGCCCTGCTTCCCAGGGTGCCGGCAGCCATGCAGCACCACACCAAACCCTGTCCCCATGCCTGGGTCAGCCCTGCTCTGGGGACCTCCCGGCTGGCACCCCTGTGCATTCCTCCTGTGCTTACCCCGCGTGTGCCTGTAGCTGTGTGCAGTGCACAGGGGAACGTGGGCAGCAGCACCAGGGACCTTGTGAGCTGTGGTAGAGGAAAAATTGTGGAGTAAGGAAGAAAATGGTGCTCCCCAGCTTTAGGATGCAGTAGACAATCACAGCAATTGAGGGTAGAACCCCTATGTAAGCACCCCGTGGTCCCCAGTGGTTTAGCAGCTGGTGCTTGGGCATGGCAGAGCAGCTTTCAGAGAGGAAAACTCCCCACACCCAAAATAGCTGTGGGTGAGTGATGAAGTGCACATAGTGGCTTGAACTTGGGGCGGGGGCAGCTCTCCCAGCCCTGGCGTGCGCTCCCAGCTCACCTTCTGCTCTCCTCCAAGCTGCTCTGGGGATTTAATCTGGCTTTCTGCTCCTTCCATCCCCGGAGCAAATGGCACATTTTAATCCCAGCAGAGTCTCCATTTTTATTCTCATTTTAATGCCATCTCTGTTCAGGGCTGGGCTCCCCCCAAGGGGTTACTCTACCCTCTCCTGGACTGCTTGCTTTCAGGTGGACCTTCTCAAATAGCTTTAAATGCACTGTGGTTTCCTCTAGGTTTTTTGATATACATACAATGTACCTATATATACACCAAACAATAAAGGCAGTTTGTTTATACAAAACACCAACAGCAAAGAGAAGCATGTTGCTGCCAGTTTCTATGTGGTGGAAAGGAACTGCCACTGGGGCGAGGATGGGAGCAGGAGGGAGGGGCAGGTTGGCTTATTGGGTGCCCCTGTACCCCCCAGGGCTGTACTCTGCTCCCTGTTTTCTAGTCCACTGCATTTGCAGTGGCTATGGCTGGCCCGGCATGTGTTTAAGCTTATCCAGCTGTCAGGAGGGCTTTTTTTAGTACAGTCGGCTTTGGACTTCGGTGCTGTGTAGAGAGCTTTGCTAAGCTGCTGCCCTGGATGTCGCTGGTTTGAAGAGGCCAGAGCGTCACCCTGGCTCTGCCCACACTCACATCCCCTCTTCCAGCCCACTCATAGAGCGCTCTCCTTCAATGCTGGCCCTGGTCCTGTGATTGCCTCTCCTGTGGGGCTATTTTTATCCCACTTCCTATGCACGGCTATCAGAGAGCACATTGGAGAGCACATCGCTGCTGTCGCAGGACCCTGGCAAGGCGGCGGGCAGCAGCTGCCTCCCCCCTCAGCTTTCTGTCTGACCTGGGCAGTCAGAAGGAGTGATGGATGTCCATGCAGGGAGAGGAGGGATGGAGGCAACCATGCTCTGCAGTGCCCTGTGCTGAAGGATGGAGGAGTGAGAGCCACTGCTAAGGCCAAGATGGGCAGATGCAGCAGTGGAGAGACAAGGGCCAGGCAGCCCAGAGCCACCCTGTGCCACAGCTTTCCCAGCGGGCAGGGACTGGGAGAGGCCAGGCTGTGGGTGCTCCCCTCAAGGAGCAGCCAGGAGAACATCTGCACAAAGCACCCACCCAAGGTGGAGGAGTGGATTGGGAAAGGCACGTCAGGGGTCTGTCCCCCTCCTTCTCCCAGCTCCAGAATATTGCAAATATCTCCCCTGAGCCAGCCATTGGCGGCTTATAAATAATGCAGCCCCTCGCCGTGCAATAAGGGCTTGTCAGTAGCTATTCTGCTCTCATAAATTAAAAATGAAAAGGTACAAGGCTCTTGCCAGAAAAATGAAGACAAATTTTTAATAGCTTGCCAAGACACAGGGAGATGGAGCGCACAGGAAAAATGAATTACGTTTTTATTATGTGTTTTATTGTGGTGTAATTGAACGGGATTATCTGAGAACACAATATATTTCCAGAGCAGTGCAAAGAAAACAAAAATAATGATGACACCTGCCTCGTCCCACACACACCACTAGGCTGCGTGGGGACACCCTCCATGTGTGCGCTGGCTGGGAGCTGGCCCTGAGCTGCTTGTGGCCACAAGAGGCAGAGATGGGGATGGGAGGGACATGGGACCAGAGGTGGATGGGCTTGGGGTGGCCGGGTCTGAGTGAATGGCCAGGCAGGGGCTGGGCTCAGCGCAAGAGCCCCCAGAGCTGTGGGGATGGGATACATGGCAGGGTGGCATGGCAGTACTTGGCCACACAGAGCCACTGCATGTCTTTCACCAGTCCCCATACTCCCAGCTGCTTTTACCCCATCCCTGAGATCCCCTTGGTCTGTACCCCACCTGCATAAGCTGGCGTTGCTAGGCTGAGACATGACAAATTTACGTCTGGTGGGCTGCAGGTCTGGCACGCTGCCCTGCAAACCAGCCGTGGTGTCTGTCTTCTCCTAGAACTGGCAGCACTGCAGTGAGCGCCCACAGACTCAGTCACTTCACTGTGCCAGGAGGGACCTGTTTCCGTGGGTGTCCTGGCTGGGGGCAGAGAAAACTCACTTGGCCAGTGAGTTCTGGGGGGCTGACAAGCCCAAAGGTGACAGCACTGCCTCTGCAGGGGAGCCCAGGATGCAGCAGTGGATGCAGGGGAGCAAGGATGCTCAGTCCTTTCCCAAGATGGCTTATCACAGAGGTCAAGGGCCAGTCCCAGAAAGGCAGCAGCTGGATGTCACCAGGGGTGCTGGGGGTGTTGGGTGGCGCTGGGCTAGGGACATCGATTGGTCCCTGGCATCTTTAATGAGCTGCCCGACCACAAGCTTTAACCTTGCCCATAATGAGGGCGAGCAGCAGCAATTCCTACCGCCTCAGCCGGCTCCCCCAGCCTTAATGAGCTAATCAATACTTGTTCTCAGCTTAATTTCCAGCTAATTGCTCTTTAATGACGCCTGGAAATGGGCAGCCTCTTGTAGGGGGGGAGCGGGCAGGCTCCCCCTCCCCGGTGCCCATCCCCAGTGGCAGGGAGTGCTGGGGCACTGGTGGTGGGTCACCTTCCCTGGCTGCATCCCAGCCCTGCTGGCACTGCTGGAGGCTGGGGAAAGGGAAGGTGGCAAAGGGAACAGTGGGCACGGTGCCACTGAGCTGGCAGCACCCTGTGAAGCACCCTGTCTGGGGAGTCCATGGAGCCCTGAGCACACAGGGCAGCCTGAACAGAGGATCCCCACATCCCAGGAGGGTACCCAAACCCCTCAGGACACTACATTGCGGTGGGGGCTTCCAGGCTCTGCTCCTGGCGGGGCTTTTAGCGTTCAGGGGGATGGGGTGGTGGAGCTGAGGTGTCCATGCATTGCCCCAGGATCTGCAGCCTCCAGCTACAGGGTCAGTGTCACCGCAAGGGGACGAGGCCGAGGCCGGCAGTGCCCTGGAGGTGGCAGCAGAGACCCCTCAGCCTCTTGCCCGCACCGCCTGCCCGCACCCCTGTGCGGGGTGGCCCCGCGGGCAGGACCGGGGGGAGGCAGGGACTGCGGGGAGTGCTGCGGGGTCGGAGTGCGGGGAGAGCCAGATAGGTCACGGGGCGGTGAGACCCGCTCTTACGTGGCACCGTGCCAGCACGGAGATATCCCCCGGGAATGCAGCCCCCGCCGCCTCTTCGGTTCCAGGCCCCGAGTTATATGACCTGCGCTTGGATGGGGCTTATGGGAAAGCCCCACGAAAGCGGCGGGATTCCTCCGGGGATAGAGCTGATAGAGCTGGCCGGGGACGCTGGGCAGACTGGGGACCGGAGTGTCCCTTACCACTTCGCCATCGCGCCTCGGGGCCGCCTGAGAGCCCCCGGCCCCTGCACACAGCTGCAACTGCTTCCCCAAGAATTTGCTGACGGATTAGTTCTTCAGAGGAATTCGCTCTGGAAAAGCCTAGAGAAACCTGAGCCTGGCTGCTTCCCAGCGTGGGTTTGGCCTGGCGTGCAGATGGGGGGGGGACCTGCCTGCTGCCCATCCCTTGTCCCTGCCGTGGAGCCCCAGAATGTGACTTGGGACCCCTCAAGAGCTGCGCAGCCTTGGTGTGGGCTGGCCAGAACCCGGCTGTGTCAGGCTGCTCCAGATGGCAGGAAACAGAGAGGAGCCGCAGCGTTTGACGCAAAATGAGAGAGATTTGGTGTCTTATCAGAAGGAGACCCCCTTGGCCCCAGGCAGTGTGCTGGCAGCATTCTGTCCCAGTATCCCTGGTGACATTTGCTTCTGGCATGACACAGGCCACATTCTCATCCCCACCAGCCCAGCTCTGATGCTGCTCACCAGCCCTGCCTGACATGACGTGCATTGAGTCACTTGGCCCAGAGCTTTTTTTCCACAGTGGATTTTTTTTCCTTGCCTTCATCTGCCGTAAGCCCCAGATCCCTGTGGGGTGGTCTGGGAGATCAGCCCAAAGCTGGGGGAGAGCCATGAGCAGTGTGGTACCCCTGATTGGCCGTGATGGCTCTGTCATCAGTGTTTCAATCTGATGACAGAGGTCTGAAAGGATGCCATGGATGTGGGTCTGCCAGGAGCATCCACAGACTCCTGGCTTCAATGGAACCATCACAAGATGGGAAAACAGTGGTATGGAGTAACCCAACAGGGAGAAGGAGGAGGCTTTGGTGCTTGAGGCTTAATCTTCAAAGCCCAGTTTCAGGAGCTTCACTGGGCTCAGGAAAAGAGAGGAGAAAGGAGAAATAGGTAGCTAGCACATGTAGGGAGCCAGGAATGCAATTTATCCTGGTGCCTGGCCGTACAGGGCTGTGACCACACTTTTCCCCAGAAAGCTGTGCCAAGCAACACAAGCCCCAAACCCCATTTGCAGCCAGGGGTCGCGTTGATTGACTCAAGGTGTGATTGAGAAGAAGTACAGGTTTAGATCTTCCACCCCTCATTCATACCTGCTACTGTTCATTAGCACATTCAATAGTCTCATCAAGCAGCAGGTTTAATTACCTGCCAGGTTTGAGCTCCATCTTGTTGAGTTGAGGTGAGCTGAGCTGCCCATGGCTTTCAGGCAGTGCGTTGTGTTGCTCCATGGCTGGAGATGTTCCTGCTCAGATCTGTGTTTGGATTTCACCTCTGGCCAGGGAATCTACATCTGGAGACTTGGCCTCTCCCCACCTTGTGAGCAGCTGATGCTGCAGTGATGCTCAGATAAATCCAGCCACCCAGAGGTCTTCATGGTGACCCCATGAAGACAGGGACATACCAGGTGCTCGAGCCACGGCACATGGCAGAAGGTCCTTCCCCACATGTGTGGAGAAGGACAGCAACATCAGGGCCTGCTCCCCTTGCCCTCCTGCCAAGGGCAAGAGACACAAATAACCAGGGACCATTGATGGCCTTCTTTTCAATGGTGCCTGGGATTTAAGCACTGGCTCTATTTCTGTGCCAACCACGAGCTTTGTGGGCAGAAGGTGGCATCTGGGGCCAGGCTTGCCCCACTGCTTTGCCCCCTGGATGGAGCAGGGACAGGTGAGTATGTGTTTGGTGCAGGGATGCCTGAATGTGCAGGCAGTGCTTCACCCCAAGGTGGGAAAGGTGGCATGGTAGGGATAGCCCTGGAGGCTCAGCACCCCTGTCTGGGTCACCTCCAGTCTGTCTCCTCTCTGCTCAGGCTCTGACCCAGCTCTGGGGGTGCATGTAGGAAAACCTCAGCTCTTTCTGACTTCTTTCCTGCTCCCAAAATAGCTGCAGCCCCAGCTGCTCAGCAACTCATGGATGCCGGACCTGAAAACCTGTGGCATGTGGAGACCGAACTCCATAGGCTGGGCAAGGGGAGCCAGACAGAGAGGCAGCCCTGAGCCAAGGGGCTGGGGGCCACAGAGGGGGAGTGGGATGTGAGACTGAAGGCAGAGCTGCCAGGAAACCCCCCTCTGCAGTAGGGGCCTGGAGGGGGGGGTTTGGCTGGCAAAGGCAGATTTAGGGGGGCTGAAGCCTGGTGCATTTTCCATCGTTAGACACGGCTGGATTCACAACATGACTGAGCGAAAGCCCTGGAACTTGGAATGAATTTGCAGGAGGGTGTTGGAAAGCAAAAGCAGATTTTTGCAGCATGGTGAAGGAAACCAGATCCTTAGAGGGGTCCTTCTTTGCTTGAGCTTCACTGGGGAAGTAAATCCTACAAATTCCTTGCCTGGAGAAGAGCTGGCTATGTGATATCCTCCCCCCCCCGGCATGGCATGCGGGGCAATATGCAAATGTACAGCTTGTTTGAGCTGTAAAGTCACACACTGGCTCCCCCATTCCTCAGAGCCAGGGAAACTGAGGCAGGGAGCAGCAAAGCAGCTTGCCAGGGAGGTCTGGAGCCCCAGCCCTGTGCATGAGGGTTTTGCACTGCTGTGGTGTGCAACATCCCCACCGTTGCTTCCAATAGCTCTGCTCCAGCCAAGGTAATGCCATTGTTTGCTCCCCTATAGCCCCTTCATACTTGGTTCCTGAAAGGGGGCAAGCGCAGATACCCCCAGGAATTATCCCCCCATTTACTTACAGCAGCTGCTCAGCCTGTCTTTCCCAACCAAATTACAGGTTGAGAGATACTTTTGACCACTTCCTTAGCCATGCTCACCCCTCCAATTCACTTGTCCTCAAGGACCCCTGCAAAGTTGGTTTCTGCCCCACATCCCAGTCCCCTACTGCCCCTTGGATGGAGCTGAGCATTAGCCCAGCTCCCGCACACGGCCAGGGGTGATTCCAGCGTGGGGGTCCGCGGGGAGGTGCCGGGGGGGCTGAAGCAGCAGAGCCCCGGGGTCAGGGTGCGGTGCGTGTCGGGACCCCGGCAGGGAAGGGGTGCCGGCCAGCCCGTGTCCCGGTCCAGGGACGGGCTGCGGGCCCGGAGAGGGGCGGGGGGATTCACGTTTCGCTGACATCACGGCGGTGCTGGAGCGGCCGGGGGCCAGCAGCCCCGGGGGCCAGCAGCCCCGCCGCCACGGCCACTGCGCACCCGCGGCACAGGCACCGGCGCCTCCGGTAAGTGGCGGCTGATGGCGGGGTGGCTCCCGGGGGACCCCAGGGGACGCCGTGCCCCTTCCCAGTACTTATCCAGGACCGCCAGTGTCTGCACTCCCAACGTGGGGATCCAGAGACCAACTCTGCAGCTACTCACCACCCTTTCTCTGGCCCCCCACATCCGTCGGGGGATGCAGCCTTGCTTCGTACAGGCTGGGGTAGAGTGGGACGGGGGGGCCTCCAGCATAGGGACTCCCTGCCCCTTTCCACCCCTGGGGGGCTCGGTGGTCTCAGGTAAACGGGTCAGATCTTCACGGTTTGTTATCCAGGGGGTGCATGTATGTAAGCCACTGTCCGGGCCATCCTCCCCACCCCACCCCTGCTCTGGGCTGCGTTAGTGGGGGGTGGTGCAGCTGGGAGGGCTGCAGCCTGCTCCTCGGTGCTGTTCCTAGCAGGAGGGGAGGGGCTAGCCCGTCCTCCTGGGTCCCCTCCCCAGCCCCGCTCGCTTATGGTGGGTCACCCTGGGGCAGGGGAACTATAATTTCACCTCGTCTCAGGGAAGGCAGCCAGGGTGTAACTGAGAGCAGGGGAAGGATGTTCACAAAGGGGTTTGGTTCATTGTCACCCTCTCTGGGGACGGGCTCTGAGACTCCACATGTCCCCCCCAGCAGACATGAGAAGCCTGGGGTAGATCAGCCCCTGCTTACCCTGGTTGGGTAATGCAGGCTTGGGGTTTGGGGACAGGGACCCCGCTGTGCTAGTTCAGGCTGACCACACTGGGCACTGGGTCTGCTGTCAGTCCACTGGCTGCCTATCTGTGCACTGAGCTCCTCCATGCTCAGCCTCAGTTGCCTGTGTGATGACTGACAGGGTCACAAAGCCTTCCTCGGGGGATGTTTTTTCCCCTGCTCAAGTGGGTGATGCCTATAAAGAGGGGTTACAGTGCAGGGAGGGAAGGAGAACAAAAACCAGGCATGACTGGGAGGATACTCCTGGCTTGGCTGCCTCCAGCACAGAAAGACCACCTTGTCTGCAGGATCACCCACTCCGTTGTGCTTGTATGGATGGCAAGGGACAGAAAAAGGGCTCGTGACTCTTGAAAACTGATGGGTAAAGAAAAGGGGTGTGAGAGCAGCTTCCTGAGAGCAGTGAGCAGGTGAGGAGAAGGATACAAACCAGCTGAGCCATAATGACGTAGAACAGCCTGTTCAGTGCCCTGCCAGCCCTGTGGCTCCTCAGGCCATGCTGGGGTCAGAGCAGGCTGGACTTTGCATGCTGGTCTGCCAGGGAAGAAGAATGAAACCTGGTGGGGCTGGGGTCAGCAACCTCATCTGATCAGAAGTTGTACAGCATCTCAGGGCAGGAGCTGGTTGGGGAGCTCCAGGGTGTGAAGGATGTGGCTGCGGTGCTGGGGGTGAGAGAGGTGGGACCAACCCTCCCCTGCACATCAAGCATCACTGCCACTCAGGGCAAGACAGCCAGGAGCCAAAGGGGTGGGAGACTCTTCCTGCACCAGTAACACACCTCCTCCCTCCTCACAGGCCAGAATGGCTCCTCAGATCTAGACAGGGAGGCCAGAAAAGTGCCAGAGATACCCATCCAAGTGACAGTGGGACTGGGATAGCGGAGCTATCATGAGGATGTCTGAAGCCAAGCCCCTCAGCTCCTCTTGCCTCGTGCTTTCCTTGCTCTCCTTGCACTGGGCTTTGCTCCAGCTGGGCCAGGCTTTTCCCAGCACCTCTGACTACCTCCAGCGGGGCTGGCAGCGGCTGCTGGAGGAAGGGGAGGGCTGCGCCGAGTGCCGGCCGGAGGAGTGCCCGACACCGCGCGGGTGCCTGGCTGGCACGGTGCGGGATGCCTGTGACTGCTGCTGGGAATGTGCCAACCTGGAGGGACAGATCTGCGACCTGGACAACACCAACCACTTCTACGGCAAGTGTGGGGAGCACATGGAGTGCCAGCTGGATGCTGGGGACTTGCATCATGGAGAGGTGCCTGAGCCCCAATGTGCCTGCCTCTCCCACCTGGCCCTCTGCGGCTCCGACGGAAAAACCTATGCCCAGATCTGCAGGTTCCTGGAGGTTGCCCATGCCCACCCTGATGCCAACCTCACCGTGGCCCACGAGGGTCCCTGCGAGTCAGGTAGTGCCCCTGGAGCTGCAGGATGGATGGAGGCTTGTACCTCTAGGGAATAGACGAGCAGGGGGTCTGGCTTAACTGTTTCTCCTGACAGCAAACCCACAGTGTCCACAGGCATATGGCAGCACTGGAGGCTGCTCCATACAGTGTCAGGGCTCCCCTAGTCCTCCCATCCTGCTGCTCCAGGGCAGCCCATGTGGATCAAGCTCTTGGAGAGGTCTGGGAGCAGCTTTGCCAGGAGGGAGTGGGGTTTATGGGAAGCAATGAATCCTGCTGGAGCAGATGGGGAAGTTCCAGGGAATTGTTAGCGAATTCTTGGCGGCAGTGCTGGGTTCACACTGGCCCGTTGCTCCCGAGAAATGTTCCTGTCTCCTGCAAATGGAAACCTGGGTCTGTTTGACTTGGCTGTGTGATTTCCATCTCCCATTTAAGACTTAGCTGGGGGCTGAGAGGGGACAGATTGGTAGGGAGGCTGTGTCCCAGCCTGCCCAGTCTGGCACAAGTCACCCAGTGCTGTCACCACAGCCTGAGGGGTGTTAAGGTTGACTTTATTTTCTGTAGATCATCATATTCTTGAGTTTTTTCCCAGGTGTATTTGGAGGGGAAGACTTCCCTTGACCTTTAGTTCATGCTATGGGCCAGACTGTGGAACAGATGTGGGTTGGAAGGGTAGTCCTCACTCTTCCTCTCCAGGGAAGGGATGTGGAACCTGGAGATGTTGGCTTTGTCCAGCAGCTGGGGACCTGCTGACTCCCTTCATTGCTGGCATTAGCCCTGTGTCAGAGCAGAGGCCTTATTTGGCTGGAAGCTCATCTACCTCATCCATCCCCAGCAGCCTTGGGCTGGATGAGCACCCCAATGGGCTGGGAAGGGAGTCCCCAGTTCCAGCTGTGAGGAGCGACCATGTTCTGGGGAAAGGTGAGAGTCTGCCATGGGTGGGAGAGGAGGGGCATGGGAAGGGTCCCAGCATCTCTATGTGAACCAAATGCTGCTGCTCGAGAGCAGCCCAGGAGAGCCCATGCAACCTGCCAAGGGTGGAACCTCTTCTGAGCCCACCCTGCTCTCCTGTACCCCCCTCCCCAGAGCCCCAGATCACCTCTCCTCCCTATGACACGTGGAACATCACCGGGCAGGATGTCATCTTTGGCTGTGAGGTCTTCGCCTACCCCATGGCATCCATTGAGTGGAGGAAGGATGGCACAGACATGCTGCTGCCTGGAGATGACCCCCACATCTCTGTCCAGGTGAGTGGTGTGCCTAGGGCATTGAACACGGGCCAGGGGTGACCCAGTGCTTCTCAGAGCTCATGGACAACCAGACCTGACAGTGGTTGGTCATACTCAGGGGATGGCCAAGCCTGGCTGCCTGGGAATGGGAAGGGGTGACTGGAGGCTGCATACAATGAGGACTGGCTAAGCCAGGGCTGCTGTCTTGGTGATAAGAGCCATCAGCATAACTCTCTTCTGCAATTTCCTCTAATAGTTTTTGAACTTGTTCATATTTTTTAGGACCTGCAGAGTCCTGCAGCAGGGAGTTTCCCACCTCCCTGCCTTTAGTTTGCTCTGCTTGCTGGCTGCATTTGCAACCCTACTGGAAGGGCTAGAGGAGAGGCCCTCCTGAGTGCCTTCCAGCCTGGGTTATCCTCTAGTCCTACAAGCACATCCAGGCAGTCCCTGCCCTTTTTTCCCACATCAGCAGTACTCCCCTCCCAGAGCTGACAGGCCAGGGGTCAGCATCCTGCCTGTGGCCAGTCCCAAATATAGTGCCCAGCTGGGCACACCTAGCTATTAGAGGGTGTGGGCAGAGACATAGGGGCTGTCCACCTCAGCCAGGCACCAATGGGGAGGAAACTATGGTGGGATGGATGCGGGAAGCCAGGAGAGCTGGTGGAAGCTGGCACCATTGTGGTGTGACGTGCTGGTCCCCTTCCATCTTTCTGCCCTTCAAGCCTCCCCACAGCCTGTTATAGGGTCTGACCAAGGATCTCCACCCCAAGCAGGGCTACCCTGTCTGGTTGGAGGAGACTCTACTATCCTCCACTCCTGGCCACTGCACCATAATAGCAGCCTGCAAACACAGCTGCAGCCCAGCTGGGTCAGGAAAAGCCTATTTATTCCTGTGGATAAACAGAAAATAGCATGGTTGCTGCCAGAGCAATCCTGGGACCTCACTGCCTGCCGAAACAGGGGACTCGGGACTCTGTGGCACAGATGCCCCCTTGTTTCTGCCACAAGAGCTCACCGAAATCCCTCCTTCTTGCAGTTCAGAGGTGGCCCTCAGAAGTATGAAGTGACAGGCTGGCTCCAGATTCAGGGTGTGCGGGTGACGGACGAGGGCACATACCGCTGCTTCGCCAGGAACAGCGTCGGGGAGGTGGTGGCAGTTGCCAGCCTGACTGTCTTCACGCCGGGTGAGCACCGTGTCCTTGTCCCCATGCTCTTATGGGGACGAGGGAAGGGATGTCTGGGCCAAGTGCAGCAGTACAGCGGGAGCTGTTGGAGCACAGGGCTGTGCTGGGGCTGCCCCAGCAAGCTGCTATGCATGGTTTGGCTCTGGTCCTTGTCGGGAAGGGGACAGGTACTGTAGGGCAGCAATGTCACATTGTCCCCATGCTGCTGTTTCAGACCAGCTCAACCTGACAAGCTTTTCCCTGCCGAAGGCCCATGTGACACCCGAGGACTACGGGGACAGTGAGGAGGACTACTACTAACCCAGAGACAGGATGTCTGGCTGCAGGGATCACCTTGCCCACAATCACGGTTCCTGTGTATTGGGGACATCTCTGGAGCAAGCACCCTCTAGCCCAAAACTTCTTCTCAAACAATCCTGGCACACCAGCCTGTTTTTTAGGGTGGGGGATAGGGTGACACATCGTTTCAGGGTGCTTGGGGAGGGGATACTGGCTGGTTGGTAGCACAGGGCTGGGACCAGGGGCAGCTCTGCCTGGAGCAGGGTGGGTCTGACCTTTGGCACTGAGTGGAGACACGGTGGCAGTTGGGACACTGTGGGGACAGCTGTGCCGTGTGTGATGAGGACTTGGTGCCGGGGGTGGAGACAGCTCCCTTTGGGAGAGTGAGGACAAGGCAGGGGCATCACTGCCCTGTAAAAAGCATTTTTGGGGAAGCTGGAGCAGAGGGTTAGGACCTGGCTGTGGTTTCCAGTGTGTCACCCCCACGTCTGTTCTGTATTCCTTGAGCACAGAGACAGCCCAGCTTCTCCCCAGGATTTAAGGAACCTGCTGCCAAAACATCCTTCTCTTCTGTTTTGTTTTTAACCAGAAAAGTAGTGATTTGAGGAAACCAGACACTTGTGGATTTCAGTGCTGTCTTTTCTCCAGCCCAACTAGCCTTGTGGTCAGAAACACTTTGGCCTTTTTTGACTGACTTCATGCTTTCCCTTCCATGAAGCTCTTTTCTTTGCTGTTTCAGTTAATGTTATTTAAAATATACATGTAGGTCAAAGCCAAGAGGCCAGTTGGCTGTCCTACATCCACAGGGATGATTATGGGGGTGAGGGAAGGTGCAAACACTGTGGATGCTACTTTGTCCATTGCGGGGGTGCTCGAGGCAAGGAGCCCTCCTGCCCATTCTGGTGCTCACAGCTGGTCCTGGTGTGGGTCCTGCCCTTCTCACCCCACATGGGGATGGGGGTGCCATCTCCTGTGCAGTGGGGATGCATCAAGCCATGTAATTGTACCCCCATCAGTTTGGATCCTATTCCACTGCTTTCATCTTGGGGTCCTAGGCTCTGTGACACTGGGGCCTCCATCAAGGTGACCACAGCCCTGTCAGTATGGAGCAGCTCTGTGCCTAGGTGGGGAAGGACAGGGAGGCACCAGTTTCTACTGGAAATGCTATCTTTAAAAAAAAAATATCCCACCTACCTCCCAGAGCTGGTGATTTAGAGCAAACTTTCATTTGTGGGAAGCATGGGAAGGAAGCTCAGAGCTGCACTGTGCTGCTCTGTGCCCAGAAAGGGCTGTCAGGACCCCTTCCATGGGCATTCTGGGGCTGAGCTCACACTCAAGGGATGCTTTTCCCCCCAAACCAGCAGCATATACAGGACTTCTGGGGCTCAAAACCTCCATATGGACCAAACCACTCCCAGTTACTCAGTCCCCACTCCAGGGAGGTCCAGAGCTGTGGGCTGAGGCAGGAAGCCAGATCCCATGAGGAAGGAGTTGGCCAGTCCCCAGGCAGGAGCAGGCAGGATGCAATGAGGCTGGTGGCTAGGGCACTGCACTACTCTCCTTCACTTGTTTTTTCTTTTCTTTTCTTCCTCTTTCTCTTGAGAGCTGGCTCAGACGACTCAATTACAGCACTGAAACCTGAACAAGCAAATAAAAGGGATTTGTCTGGAGTTGGCAGCAGAGCAAAAATTCCTGCAGATAGTGAGGCTGGGCCAGCCCTGGCCCCTGCACCACAGCTTGACAGGGCACAGCCGTCAGCATTGCTGCCCTGCCTGCTGGAGTGCCTGCCCTCTCTGGTAGCAAATCCTTTTTCAGCTGGGGAAATGCAAAAGCCGCCCATGTCCGAGTTTCACCTTCCCTCTAACAGTGTAACAGCATCCTCCTGGGGCTGCTATGTCAGAGCTGGAGGGTGTTTAGGAAGGACCAGGGACACTAATGTGCCATTTATTTTTATTTTGCTTTTTTTGGGTGTAAAATCTGCTTTTGGAGAAGCTGGGCCAGTTTTACCTATCCTGATCTCCTCCCTGTTTCGCACACAAATCAGCTGGTAGAAGTGGGCCATGCTCAGGCTGAGGCTGCCATGGGGAAATCTGAGAGTGTCCCAGAGCTTCAGCAGGCAGGAGCTGCTCACTGGGCTCCCCGCTGGTGCCTGGGGCTGGCCCCTGGCCAAGGCTGCCATGCCAACCCTCCTCAGGGCCAGGCTCACCCTGTCCGTGTCGGCACAAATCCAGGTCGAGCAGGGTGTGGATGCAGCAGTGGGCTGGCTGGGGAGTGTCATATGGGCCGTGCCTCCATCCCGGCTCTCCATATGCTCTGCATGATGATTCCATGCATGGGCATCTGCATTTTGTTCTCAGTCCTTGCCATTCTCAGCTTCACACCTTGTCCCTGTGGTACCCTGGCAGGGAATGCTGTTGGCTCCTGCAGGAAGGGCAAGAGGGATGTGGTGACTGAGAGAGGGGGAAACTTGAGCAAGAGCCCTTGGCCAAAATTGACCAAAACAGGGGCTGTGTCTCCCTGTTTCCTCAGATCCCAGTCTGGGAAAGGGCTGTCTGACTGGCAGGCTGGAGCTCAGCCAGTATCTGGGCTCTGCTCCCCCCAGGATGAGGGGCAGCAAAGTGGCTCCAGGGGCAGAGAGGGGGCTGGTGTCCCCTCATCCCAGCTCCCAGTCTTGCCATTTCCAGCCACTTAAAAATTAAAGGAGCCAATATTGCTGCATGGCTGGAATCGGTCACTGCCACAGAGCTTAATTGAGGTTATTTGTTGGCTCTAGAATGTTTGGTCACCTCTGCTGCTGTCTGCTTGAATGTTTCCTGCAGCCCCTGCCCCAGCAAGGGTGTCTGCCCTGGCTCTGCAGATGCTGTCCTCCGCTCCAGGAATGTGGAAGGTCCTGTGGACCTGACCAAACCTAGTGTCCATGTGGGGACAGAGTGTGCCCCAACAGGATGCAGCACCAAATTCCTTTGCAGGCCAATTTTTGGGGTGGTTGCTTTCTGGGGACAGAGGGGGCTGAGTGGCTCCTGCCAGCCCAGTGCCTGCACTCAGCCCAGGGACAAGGTCAGGTGGACTGGGAAGTGCTACCATGGCCACAGGATCAGAGTACACACCTGCACAGGCACCTCCTGGGATAAGCAGGTTGTGGGTACCTCCCAGGGCACCACAGGTCACTGTGAGCCTGTGTACAAAGAAAGAGGGTCTTATCCTGCCAGCACCTGAAAGACCCTGAAGACACACATTAATGGAGCCAAATCCGTGTGGTTAAAAACTGCCCTGCCACCATCAAGCATTTTGGCCACCCCCATTGTGGATTCACAGCTCTGGGTGCTTGCGGGAAATTCAGGTAAAACAGCCCCCCCAGCCTCCAAAACAGCTGCTTTCTGCCCCAAAGCTGCAGTTGGGTTGCACCCAGCCCCTGCTCCAGGCTGGTGGAGCTTCAGCACTTCCCACCACTCCAGCCTTCAGTGCAGGGGTGCCATCCAGGACCCCAGATCACTCCAGAAACCACCATGGGCCAGAAGATGGTTGGTGGCTGACCCAGAGATGGATGACCTGACACACCTGGTGCCTTCCTCATCTTTACACCCCCTCAGTGCTGCCCAGCACTCACCTGGAAGAAGGAACTGAGCAGTCACAGGGTTTTGTGGTCTGCAGGGAAACTCCACCAAGTTTGGCAGGTAAATATACTCCAGTAGCAAACACAGGCTGTCTTGTCCTTCCCTTTCCTTGGGGGTGCTAAGACCTGCCCCTGTCTGGGCCTGGCAGGAGGCACACAGAATAATAGAATGGTTTGGGTTGTAAGGGACCTTATCATCTAGTTCCAACCCCCCTGCCATGGGCAGGGACACCTTCCACTAGACCAGGTTGCTCAGGGCCCCATCCAGATTGGTCTTGAACACTTCCAGGAATGGGGAGTCCACAGATTCTCCAGGCAACCTGTTGCTAGTGCCTCACAACCCTCACAGGAAAGAATTTCCAGGCACATGGTGTGATTTTTGGGCATGTGCTGTGCAGGGCCAAACTTGGACCTGATGTTCCTCATGGGTACCTTACAACTCAGAATATTGTGTGATTCTGTGATTCTTCTCAATACCTAATCTAAACCTACTCTCTTTCAGCTTAAAACCATTCCCCCTTGTCCTGTCACTACATGCCTGTGTCAAAAAGTCCCTCTCCAGATTTCTTGTAGCCCCTTTAGGTACTGGAAAGTGCTCCAAGGTCTTCCTGGAGACTTCTCCAGGCTGGGCAGGCCCAACTCTCTCAGCATGTTTCCAGTCCTCTGAGCATCTTCATGGCCCTCCTCTGGACTCACTCCAAAAGGTCCACGTCCTTCTTGTGTTGAGAGCTGCAGAGCTGGACGCAGCACTCCAGCTGGGATCTCGTAAGAGCAGAGTAGAGGGGTAGAATCAACTCCCTCGACCTGCTGGTCACACTTCCTGTGGTGCATCCAAGCCTCCATCCCGGAGTCCAGATTTGGGCCACGACTGTGATTAGCCGTTAAACAGTGCCATCTCCTGGCAAAGCCACCGGCCACACCGAGCCCTGTCACCGTGCTGGGCAGCCAGCAAAGGTATGTGGGGCCTTGGGCATCCCTGGAGCACCCCAACCACCCAAATCCAGCCCTGCCTGATCCATGCCCTGCCCTGCCCCAGCAGCATCTCTGCATTGCTGGGAGGGGTGATGCCACTGCAGTATGAAACTCTCTCTTGGGATGATCACCAGAGCCAGAGCATCCTCTTGACACTGGCTTTGGGTAACTTCAGCAGGCACAGCTGGGATGGGGCAGAGCCTGGAGAAGTTCAGCTGCAGTCCTTGGGTGTCTGCTTTGAACTAGGCTTGCAGAAGGGTCAACACCCCTTGTGGCCACCCTGACAGTCCCTCTGTGCCATGGGCATCTCTCATGGGAGATCAGTGGCTTCTGGTAGAGGCTTGTCCAGCCTGAGCTGATCACTGGTCGTGCCTGGATGGAAACTGGCAGCACTGCAATCTTGCTCTGCAAAGGAGCAACCAAGTGTGAGGAGCTCAACCAGAGCCAGAGACCTTCAGGGCAGAGCGGCAGCTACCCACAGGACTTCTGTCCCCAACCTGTCCCCAGCCTGTCCCCATCCCTGTGGGAGGGTGGTATTTTCCTTTGTGCTCTCTGCACAGCACCTCTTCACCCTGCTGTAGTGGCTCAGGGAGAAAATAAAAACAGCAAGACAGCTTCCCTGCCTCCACCCAGCACTTATGCCACCTGATAAACAAAATGGAAATAAATCCTCCTGCATTTGCAGCAAATAGGTCTCCATGGGGGGTTGCTTTCAATAATTCAAATGCTGTTGCAGAGCAGAGCAGAGCCCACGCCAATGGGTTTTAATAAACACAGCCATAATGTGACATGCAATTTATTATTAAGCTTAAAACAGGAAGGAAAGAGTTTAATAAAAGCACCAGGTTCCCTGTATCAGTCACAGTAAGTGGCGGGGTGCTAGCTGTGGGGGGAGGTTGGCCAAGCTTGCTGCAGGGGCATGCAGAGCTGTGTTTGCTTTTCCACACGCCCCTCAAGCTGGGACTGCAGGAACCCCAGGCAGCGCATGGAGATGTGAGCCACACTGGGGGGAAATGAGGATCATTACATGGACAAGGGTAAGGTGTGAAATGCTGCATCCCATACAGTTTCCCAGCCATCCAGGGAAGAGCTCTGCCCTGGCATCGCAGCGTGTTTGCAATGGCAGATTAAAGCCTCAGGTTTAGTCCCTCTCCTCAAAACTTTCGCACCCACAACCCTTCCTATCTCAGCTCCACCTGGGTAGCCCCATCCTGCTCTGCCCTTACCACCCCTGGGCTGCCTTTAAAGGCAGGCAGAGGGGACAGCTGACCCTCCTGGGGATAGTGAGGCTGTGTAATGTGAGGTGCTGCAAGGCATGGGGAGCAGCTGGTAGCTGGCCCTGCAGTGTGTGTGCTGCCTGCTGGGCTGCATGGCTGGCCTTTCAAGACATGGATTTGCTCAAGGGCTGGTGGAAAGTGGGAACTCAAGAGGGAGGTGGCTTTGCTGAGGGATGAAAGTGGTCCAGCTACGTCTGGAGGCACCTCTGTGTATGGGTGAGGGGTGAAGGAGGTTGCAGCATTCCATATTCATCACCTAGCAGGAGCAGAATGCTGCTTTCTCACTGAGCCTGCTGTAGGCTTCCCTGGACACTTGAATGTTGACACTTCCCCTAGGGATGTGGCTTTTTTTACCTCCTCTCCTTGATCTTGCAACCTGGCAGTGCCCTGTCTGTTTGGGAAGGATCCTGGCAAACTCCAGTACCCATTCCTGCAGAGATCAACACAGCAGCTGGAAGAGATGTGAGAAGTGGTGCAGGGACTGCCCGTACTGTTTCTGCATGAAAATGGGGTTTGTATGATTGCCCCATGCTCTGTTTTGGGGGAATGACCTCAAGGAGGAGCAGTTTCCTGGATGAAAGCTCTGCTTGTGTTATATTAGACAACAGATAGTCCCTTCTCTGCCAAGGCTGTGGGAGATGGGGACCTTTATCCCATTCCAGTTAAATGACAGCCAGGGGCTCCAGGGCACCTGCAGCTCCTTGCAGCAGAGCAAGCAGTCTCCTATCTTAAGGAGGGCTTTCCAGCCAGATAAGGCCATGCAGGCAGCCTGTGTCCTCCAGTTTGGCTGAAGTGCTGGCAGGGCTATGCGTGGGGCAGCTTTTGTGGGCTCTTTAGCTGGTGTTGACAGCAGAGAGTTTACGGTGGGATTGATGCAGGGTAACACCCTCCAGTTCTGCCAGCCCTGGTGCCTGCTGGAGCCTGTAAAAGACTTTAATTTGAGACTGTTTTGTTTTTCTCAGCTATGTTTGCTGAAAGCTCCATTGCTTCTGGCTTTAAAAGCCCAAGACTTGCTGACATGACTCTATCCATGACCACTGCTATCAGTGTGAACAGTATCAGTCTTGCATAACTTTGTTTCCATTAAAAGCATCAGAAATTATGATTTTTTTTTTTTTGTTGTCCCTTGTAAGAGATGAAGGTCTGAGACTGTGAGTGGGAACCTGGATCCAGTGGAAGGACACGGTGTCTTGCCTGTCCCCTTGAGGTGATGATCCCTGTGCAGATCCACCAGGAGCGGCACCAGCTCAAGGAGGGCTGGAGGGCCCTCACAATGGAATCTCCTTGTGTTGCAGGTTACTTTTTGACCTTCACCTATGGTCAGCTGGGGGAAAGACCCACCCTTGGTGGTCTGTGGGGATGGTGTGGAGATGATCCTGGTTATCTGTCTGGTTATCTGGTTATCTGTCTGCTCATCTGAGCCTGCTCCCCTTGGGCTGGGCTTTCCCCTCTGCATGAGGCTGGAGTTCCCCAGTGCTCCCCACTGGAGGGGCAGTGGGATGAGCTGGAACAGGCAATAGACTGTGTGAGGGCACAACCTGCAGAGAGCACAGGTATCCATCAGAGAGCGCCTGGGGCATGTTATCTCAGAGGCAAGGAGGTGCTCAGCAGGGACTTGCCTTATCAGAGCGCTGGTTGCTGTCTCTCCTCGCAGCCCTTTCTGCCCCGGGGCTGCTCTCTGTCACTTCTCTGCTCTGTAACAGCCAGAGGCAGGCGGAAATGGGAGCCCCTGTGCCTGGTCCCTGCCGGAGCGCACTGCTTCGGAAGTGTGGGGGTATCTGGTTTGCAATTACTGTGCCTTTGGCTTGGCAGGCCTGAATGTGTGAGTGATGGGGTCTCTGCAGAGCAGCCCCTGAGCCCTGGAGGGTTGGGGAGTGCTCATACCCATCTGCAGCTTCCCCAGCTGCCTGAGCTCGGCCAACTTGAGAACGTGGGAGGGGAGCATGGGAGAACAACTTTGGGCTACTAGTGAGAACCCCAAATACTCACCTGGTTGAATGTCCAAAAGCATAGCCTGAACCCTCCTCTTTAATAACCTCCCTCTCCCAGCTATGGCTGGGAGGAGAGGGAGAAGAAGCAATTCACATCTCCCATTCCCATCCACCTTTCCCACTTTGCAGCCATATGTTGCTATATGTGGTGAAGGGCTGGAGTGGCTGTTCTGCATCTCTCCAGGACATTTGCTGGAGAAGAGCTCAGGTAGGGAGGATAAAACAGAAAAAAAGTCTGGTTTTGCACCTTGGGTGGTGTCAGTGGGACCGAGAAGGCCCAGGGAACCCTGGTCTGGCGTGTCCTGCAAGTACAGCTGCAGCCAGTAGATTGAAGTCCTTCATGTCTGCAGACAACAAACCATCAGCCACCAGGATGCTGTGGTTCTAGGATGGGAGAGGCAATTCCTCTGCAAGCATTCTGGGAGGGAGGATGCTGCCTTCCCTGCCCAAGGATGGAGGAGCTAGAGACAAGTGATTCCAGCTCAACAGGGTTCACTTTAAACATGGGGAGAGATCCAAAAGCACTGAGCACATTAGGATGGTGTCCTCAGGAGTTGTCCCAACTCCAGCTCTCTCCCACTGCCAGCATGCCCTGGCCTTGGGGAAGGAAGGGTTAAACTACAGGTCTCAGCAAAACAAGTGCTCTCTGAAAAGTCAGCCAAACTACCCAAATGCTGGCCTCCCCTCTACCCCCACCATTATCCATCTCTCTTATCTGCCCTGGGCAAGGGCAGGGCATTTCCCCTCCTCTGCTGATGAGGACCAGAGCTGGTGACAGGCGGAAGCCTGCGCTAACTGCGTGCGGGGCTCAGGGAGGCCGTGGCCGTGGCATCCCAGCTGCGGGGTGGCCTCTGTAGCTGCAGGTCAGAGATGTGGAGCAGTGGTATGGTCCACCATGGGGCTGGATCCACCGAGGGCTTCCCTATCCCTGGCTGTCTCACACCCTGGAGTACTCCAGTGGCACCTCATTTCTGTAGTAAGCATGCAGTGAGATGCTGAGTCTCAGCCCCTCTGGAGAGCCCGGCTCTCATCAAGGAGGTTATCAGCTCTACAAGGGCTAAGTACTTCTGGGCACTGATATTTTAGCCCAGTTTAGGGTGGAATCATGCAGGCCAGGCAAGCTGGGACACAGCTCTGTCCATGCTGGGAGTGAAGATGGAAGGGGGCAGAGGTGTTTCACCCAGTGAGGGCTGCAGTGGGAGCAAGGTGCCAGGGCATCTCTGGCAGCGCGTGAGCTCTGCCAACAAGAGGCAGGCGTGGATGGGCTGTTTAATTAAATGTGAAGGGCTCTCACACTTCACAAGCTGCAGTCCTCGCTGCAGCCTGAGCGACTTGGAAAAGAGACCTTTTATTAAAAGAGAGAGAGACTCTGGCTCCGCCAGGCAGCCATCAAATGGCACATTTAATTGTCTCGGCTCGTTTAGCTGTCACATGGGGAGGGATGTGCTCTGAGCTCTTCAGCCTTCACTATACATCCTCCCCAGCAGGCACACATGCTGCCTGCATCCTGGGTGCTCCTGCTGCCCTGCAGGAGGGCTGCCAAGGAGTAGGTGGGAGATGAGACTTCATCCAAGGTCAGCACTGTGGGCTTGCTTGGTGCACTGATGGTCCAGCCTGCTCAGGGCTGAGCACCGGGGCTCAAAAGGGCTTGGGAAAGCAATTGGGGAGATGGGAGCATCCTAGGGAGATGGGAGCTGTCTGGAAGACACAGGGTAACTAAATGGCACCTTAAAAGTATCTTATTTATTCCCATGGTATAAATGAGGCAGAAGACGACTGTCTCTGAAGAGGCTGTCCTACTCTGGTTTCAATGTGACAACCTTAGTGTATAAACCACAGGGCAGGCTGGCAGTGGGTTGGGATAGTTGTGCTGCTCCTTTCCTCTAGGAACGGAAGTGCTTGAAAATATCTTCTGGGCTCTGCACTATGCCAGCAGCAGGGAGCTGGCCTGTTCAGAGCGCACTTGGAGGGAGAAAGGACCTCTGGGTGGTTTTGCTTTAAATCCACTGGGTGGCATGGAGAGACTGAACTTGGGTTCAGCTGCTGGTACCCGAGCCCATCATCCTGTGGGAGAGGCTGTTTGGCTGAGTGAGGGGATGAGTCCCTGGAAGGGGAGTTGCAGCCTTTCCAGTGGCTGTGCGGGAGCAGCTGCACCAAAGCTCAGCATTCGGAGAGGAGAGGAGAGGAGAGGAGAGGAGAGGAGAGGAGAGGAGAGGAGAGGAGAGGAGAGGAGAGGAGAGGAGAGGAGAGGAGAGGAGAGGAGAGGAGAGGAGAGGAGAGGAGAGGAGAGGAAATACAGATTTTTATCAAAACCTCCTACTTCAAAGCTGTCCAGCTGAAGTGCTCCCTGTTGGTTTAATTTGAAGTGATGTTTCCTTCAGTAACTGCAGCTAAATGGTATCAAGCAAGGCTAAAACAGCCGGAAAGCCTGGAAAGGAAAGGTACTGTTCAGGAACGGCTCAAGGCAGACCTTCCCCTTAGGGTCAGGCTTGAAGACCTTTCCATAGGGATGAAAATTTCCAGTGCTTGTGTTTCTCATCCATCAGTTAATGGCATGGATAAAATCCAAACCCTTTTTGTGAATGGGAACAGGGTAGTTTCTCATTCTGGGTGCCTTTTCTCACCCCTGGGTGCTGGGGATTGCTCTACCTCTCTGAAGTGGCTGCAGGGTCTGCACTCAGGAGCAAGGGGAAGGCAGGAGATGGAGACCTCGGTGCTGCTCTGTGCATCTCCCAGGCTTGTGGTTTCCAGCCTGCAGCCTCCCTGAAGATGTCTTGGCATCTCACCCCAGCACATGGCTGAGAGCTAAACCAGATTGCAGGGGGCATCAGGGGAAGGGTCATGAATCCATTGTCCTGAGGAATCCCTTCAAATCTTCTTGGAGCAGAAGAGGATGGCCACTGCTCCCAATGCCTAGGGAATTTGTATGGGGGGGCAGTGGGGAAAACCAGCAACAGCGGGGCATGTGCTGCCCTGTTACAGCATCCCTGAACTATTAAAAAAACTGCCTGGGAGGCAAAGCAGCTGGCTTTTCCTGGGAGAGTCTGATGTTCTCCTGTCTGCTGCATAGAAACTGATTTTCCCCATCTGGCTTGAAAATGGAGAGAGATACTTTGAAGGCAGCTGTGTCCTGTCCCTGCTGGGGGCAGCAAGGCTGGGTACTTCCTGGGCAGTGGCTCTGGTCACTGGGAGGACAAAGGTGGTCAAAGTAGGCCAGCTGCTCTGGAGAGAGGGAGAAGGACATGTCCTGGGAAACAGAAAGGTCATGGTCATCTCTGTAACCTCCAGTGGCCTAAACAAGATTTTAATGGCAATGACTGTTAGCACTAAAGCCACTGGCCTGGAAGGAAAGGGAAGGACAAGTCATCACTTGCTGCACGTGGAAAAGGGATGCTCAGAGATGTCTATCTGCTGGGGACTGCTCCTAACCCTGTCTGCAAATCTTCTTCCACCCAAAAGACCTGAGTGTTGTTCCAGCCAGAGGCTGCTTTAAGGAATGGGACTTCAGAGATCTGTGATGGTGGCAGAGCTGGGACCCTGATCCCAGACTTTCTTATATTAAATCTCAAGGGGGAGATGCTCAAATACGTGTTTGTGCTTGCAGTGATGGGAGCTGACCGTGTGCTCTTTCTCATGCTCCCCGTGACATTTAGGGAAAGATCTCTGCCAATCTCAAATGGAGTTTTGAAGCTGTATGAAGAGGCAAGGAGGGAAAAATAAAATCCTTCTTCCATAAGACTGGAGTGAAAGAAGCTGTAATTTCTCTTCTCCCAGTCCAGCAACCCCACGTCCCCCGCAGCAGATCCATTCCAGCCCTGGTATGGTTGCTGCTTTCTTAACTCTCCCTCCTCCTCCTAGCTCCCTCCTCTGCCTCCCCCTAGCTCCACTCCACGTGCTCCCAGCTGCTCTAGGATGATACAGGCAGGCGCAGAGTTCATGGGAGCCGTACCTGTGCTTTGTCTTCATCTGTCACCCCTCCTGACAGTCAGATCTATCTTAAACTGGGAGCGAGAGGGGAAGAGAGGGAAGCAATAATTAACCTCTGTGCAGGCCGCTCCCGAAATGCTGCGGTCTGCTGATGCACTAGGAGACATCCCTGACACTTTTATTGCTACTCCAGCACCGTGCTGTGTCTGTAGGAGGTGATTTGGCCGGGCTGGGATACCAGAGACTTTCATTACAGTTGAAGAGCTGCTGGCACCCGCAGCCTTTCTCCGCTGGGTGCGTTAGCGGGGTCTCCCCACCACCCTTGCCGGTGAAGCTGAGGGGAAAACTCATTTTGGGGTGTTGGCAGGCAGACTGAGCTGGGGTTTTCATGGTGCAGTCCTTGGGGTGGGTGGAGGGTACAAGGTGTGAGTTGGATTTAGGGGTTGAAGTTGTTTTTTGTGTGGGTGGAATATACAAGTTTTTCATGTGGGTGCAGAAGAAGAGCTAGTGTGTCATCCAGGATAGGTAGTCCCAGTCCCAGGAGGAGCTGCCATGATGTGCCTGAGATCTAGGGCAGGATCCCAGGTGTTACAGAGCCTGAGCTTCCACTACCTGTGACAGATCCTTGGTGGCAACCTTGTCCTGGACTGGAAAGTTTCCTTCATGGGGCTATGAAGTGAGAATAGGGGCTGGGATCTTTTGGGCTCCCTTGTGGTGCTGTGCTGGGCTTTAATGCCATCTTGGCAAGGGACAGTACTGAACATCCCCCTGGGTCCCTGCAGCCTCCTGCCCTGGGTGCCTGTGGGTCCCTGTGCTGGCACTCTTGGGGTTGGGTGGCTCCACAGCCACCTCTCAGCAATGCTGGGACAGCAGTGACACTGCACAGCTGACAAATGTCAGCTATGCACCTGCCTGATTAGGGCCTGGTAGCAAAGGAGCCCAGCAATTAAAGCAGCATCAGTGGCCAAGAAGCACGAGATGCAAAGACAACAGTTATTCTTGTAAACCCAGTGGAGTCCAGGGACAAACACAGCCTGACCCTGCATGGAAATCAGGAAAAGCCAGCTAGGAGTTGGTGTCTGTCTTGGTTCTTCTGCAGGATTGCTGGGCTGTCAATCGGAGCAGCGACCACGTTTCATTACATGCTGATTCCTGTTCAGCAGATGTTGCAACCTCACCTCATAGGAGAGCTAGAGAAAATCAGTGCCAAAAGCACTTGGCAGTCAAACCCTGGGTTGTCCTGATCCAAAGTGGCACATGGTCAGGCTGGTGATGTATCAAATTCCTGGTCCTCCATGTGGGCACGCAGAGGCTGGGGAAGGATGGGGCAGCACTAGTCAGAGCTGGGGACCAGGTGTAGGTCCAGATCCTGATATGGGATGTGCTGTTGTGCAGTGTCTTGCAGTGTTCTGGACATGAAAGGTCCTCTGTGAGGGGAGGTGAGCAGAAAGGACTCCTTGGGATGTGTCTTTGGGATAGCATTGGCATGTCCTGTTTGCCCATGACATGAGTTGCAGCAGCTGTTCCTCCCCAAAAACAGTCTTAAGCAACCAGGACTGTGAGCAGGTGGGAACCTGGCATCAGGTCCCACTGATGCCCCCCTGGTTTGCAGCAAGGGGCAGCCATCTAAGGGCTGTGAGCCTCCTGGACTGGAGGGTCCATGAGTCAGTGCCATCTCCTAGATGGGAGGATGGAGGTGTCACTGGAACTGGTACAGGGAAGAGCTACCACAGGATTCTGAGCCTTGTAGGGTCTGGTGGATTGAATTTGTCAAAATGAATGTGAGGGCCCTTGGTCCCTTTGTGAGGGGGAATCACCAAGTGCTGAAGGACTGGATCATGAAACTGAGTAAGGGAAAACACAAATCTGTATCCCAGTTCCAACTAAGATAAAAACATGTAAAATTAAGATCCATTCTGTTTTTCAGTTTTTTTAGCAGTGAGAGGGGCTGAAATAAGCCCATCCACCAAGATCAGAGGTGGCTTAGCTTGCTCTTGGGGTCTGCAGAGCAAAGTGGTATCCTTTTCCATCTGCATTTGTCATAGGGTTTCTTTAAACGAAGACAAGTTAGAGCTGTCAGTGTTTGTAGGCAGGTTGCTATGATCTGGTCTGAGTAATTTCTGAGGCAACTGCAGAGGATCCTGGCATCTCTCCTAGCCCGGAGTTCTCTATTTGCAGCCTTGGTCCTGGCAGATTTCTCACTCCAAGCACTGGCACACATGCTTTAAGAACTGTCAGCCCCATAGGTGTCCCCAGGCTGTTTCTAAGAGGTCTATGAAAAGCCATCAAGAAAGACAGAGGTAGCTTCTGCCATTTGGGGCACATTCCTAGTGGAAGACAGTCTCTGCTTTAAAGAAAGTCTTTGGATGTAAGAAAATGCTGTTCATATCAGTTGGAAATGTGGAAACTGAGGCAAGGAGGATGAGACTGATTTTTCCCAGCTGAGGCAGGAACCTGGTAGCAAGCCCAGAGATAACTCAGAAGTCTCAT
This sequence comes from Chiroxiphia lanceolata, assembly GCF_009829145.1. Classification (NCBI taxonomy): domain Eukaryota; kingdom Metazoa; phylum Chordata; class Aves; order Passeriformes; family Pipridae; genus Chiroxiphia; species Chiroxiphia lanceolata. The sequence continues at coordinate 13,762,681 of NC_045644.1, forward strand.
AAATATTCCTCTTTCTAGCTGTAAAAGCATCCACTGGGAGCATTGAAGAAAACCAGCCCCAAACTTTCCATCTCAACCTTCAGGGGGTAGTTTGCCAGGGGTAAAGGGGGAAAATGCTCCTGAGCACCTGAAATGTCCAAACAGACTGCAGATGAGACCACGCACAAGTGCTGCCAGCTCCCTGCCTTTTGAGAAGCAGGAAGACTCGGCCTTTGCCTGCACAGATGGGGGTTTAATCAGGCACAGTTTAAGCACATGGGTGTTCAGCACTAATCCAATTTCCCTCCATTCATTAGGGTGGTTATTCATCACTTGGGAATGATGAAAGGCTGAGAGTCCACGTGGATGCTGGAGAGTTGCAGCACTGCTCAATGCCGGCGTGCGACTCTTCCCTTGCTGCTGCACCCGACTGCCAGTGGGGATGGCAAGTGAGCTGCTGGATGAGCCCAGTCCCTTCACAACATCAAACTGCAAGCCAGACTTGCTGCACAAAGCTCTGGGGATCAAGCCATCTTAGATTTTGTCCAGCAATCATATGGGAAACTGGCTGAAGCACCAGGTAACACATGCAGACAAGGAGCTGCTGGGTTAGAAGAGGATCTGAAGCAATGGAAACCTGTAGTCCTGCTGTGCTCCACCAGACCCTTGCATTGCTCCTGGTGGTTGATTGAACAGTAAGCTTGCAGGGCAAAGCCCATCTCCAAGATCTTGGTGAGCCCACAAAACAGTGTGTTCATCAAGCTGGTCCCAACCAACAGAGAAAAGCCTCATCCAGTGAGAGTAGAGCTATGGGGAGTGGGTGAAGGAACAGACATCCCTCCAGGCTGGTCAGAGCTCAGGTATAACATCAGCTAGAACAGCCACTGCTGAGGCTGCACGGGGAAGGCAACTGCCTTGCATGCATGTTTGCTTCTTCCAAGGGTTTGGCGGATGCATTTCAACCTCTGTCACATGGTGTCTGGGCAGACAGGTCAGGAGGCTGCCAGACCATGTCATGGCTGTGCTCTGGGACCCTGGCATCCAAGGAAAAGACAAGAGATGTTTCTCTCTGTTCCTTTCCCCCATATGTGAAGCTCAACAGACCTTTGCTTTCCAGACAAATAGCAAAGTTTGCACAAATGTCTAAGATGTTCTCTCTTGATTCCCAATTCCTGTAATCCCTCTGAATATTCCGGCCACTAAAGGTAAAAAAGTAAATCACCCTCCATGGTTGGTGTGATGTGAATGAAAGGGTCTGCAAACACTGTACAGGAAGAATCAAAGGCTGTCTCAAATGGATGCAAGTTGTGAGTGTTTTCCTGCTGCATTTATTCCCTGGTGCTAGTAAATGGCCCTTGTAGCATGGCTCACAGGGATGAGAATTACTGCCCTGCCCCAGGGAGCTAAAGGGTAACCACCAATTAGCAGCTGCAGAGATATTGGATAATTCTGATTATCATGAAGTGTCTGGGGACCTCCAGGTCATCGCCACAGGGCACCTGGGCTCTGAGCAACTATTTAACTGTGTTCTGGAGTGAACCAAACTGGTTTTTACATCCTGGACAGAGTCTGGTCCTGCAGAGTCCACATGGGGGTCTCTGCACAGAGCCCAGGAGGGGCAGGAGGTGAGAGCTGCTTACCACACATGGAGCTGAGCTCCCAAGCTTCTGGTCCATCTGTCTATCCTGTGCCCTCCTTTGCTGGGAGCTGGGTATTAACGCATCTGAGATGCTGTGTCCCCCTCAGCATAGAAGGTCAACATACGTTCGGGGCCCTGAAATTACCTACAGGCTGCTTGGTGGCACGGGATCTCCTTGCCTCTTCACTCAGCCCTTTCCTTTCCTCTGAAGGATCTTTCCTCCAAAGAGGAGGAAACCTGAACACCTCATTCATTTAGTTTCCAGCTCATGGCTTCTTCCAAAATCTCCCTGTTGTCCCTGCAGGCCCCTGCCCTACCTAAGCCCATCTCCCCTCCTTCTGCAGCACCCCACTTCCCAAACCCCAGATGAGCAGCAAGGCACTAACACCAGCACCCCTCTACCTTCTGAAAGGGGCTGGTGATTGTGTTTGATGGGAGCAATCCATCTCCATCATTGTAATGACCGTTCCCATTAATCGGCCATAAACTAATAAAGTAAGCACTTTCCCCTCCACCCCCCCCTCAACTTCATTAAGTCTTTAGTACATTAATATGTCTTACTTAGTGTCGGCTTTGGCCTCTGGTCTGATGGTTGGATTTGGGTTTTTAGGTTTTGGTTTTAGGGTTTTTTTTAAATTTTTTTCCTGTGGGGAACATGGGTTTACCTGCTGATGTTATTCCCTGCAGCCCCGAGGAAGCTTTGACAGCCCAGGTCATCCTTACAGCAGCAGAAGTATCATGTGTGTTGATGAGCCGAGAAAAAAGGGACAGGGACAGGGATTAGGGTGGGGGAAGGAGGGAGGGAGGGAGGAATAAAAGATCCCGTACACCTCCAAATTAAATTTGTGATGCCTGGCATCAGATGGGCCCGCAGCCAGAGATTAATTCGACTGATCAAGTTATAAAGAGTGCTGAGGCGGGTAATCAATCTTGGAGCTGTCAGGCGAATAGGCAGCAGTATTAACCTGGCAGGACTCGCACACACATACACACGCACACACGCAGAAGCCTTTTTAATTCCTATCACATTGACTGTTATTTCCCAGGCCTGTTTATTTTGGAAGGGCTGAGGGGGGGACAGTGGGGGGTAGTGGCTCTTTGCTCTCTCCTCCTCCATCACCTGCAGCAATAGCCCCATTCAAGTGGAGCATCGTTCTCCCCCTCGTGCACCCGCCACCTTGACATGCAAAGGGGAAGCCCTTGGACATGAAGTTAGAAGGCTTTACCACCACTTTTTCAACTGGGTTTCTTGCTGGATACTGAGAAGACTCAGGCTGGGTTTCCTCCACTTTCCAGTGGTGGTGGTGTTATTCTTCCCCACCAGCTGCCTGGCTGGGATGGGCCCCAGGCTTGTGATGCTCAGCCCCAGGCATGCACAGTCCCCATGTGTCCCTGTAGTTTCATAGAGCCACTGTTCCACCCTGGATCAGCTGCAGACTGGAGCTTTTTGGAGCTGAGTCTACAGAGGCCATAGCAGATGAATGCCAAGAGCTCTCTTTGGAGGTCTTCCTTGGGAATGAGTTGCAAGCAGATTAGCAGAGGTGGAAGCTGGGTAGCTCCCTGCTTGCTCTGAGTCTGGGGAGTGACAACCCCACTGGCAACGGAGGAGAGTTCTACCTGTATGAGTTGGAGACCCCTGTGCTGGCCAGGTGCTGGGAGAGACCTCATCTGGTCCAGACTCACAGGTGGACTGGGCAGATCCTACAGGCTCAAAGGTGGGAGTCTAAAGAGCGTTAAATCAGCTTCACAGAGAGAAGGAGCCTTGCAGGTGAGAGCAGGGACAAGACTAGCGAGGGAACCAGGAATGGGTTGTTTCCAGAGGGAGCTAAACTTGGGACAATTGGAAGGATGACAGAAGAAGCAAGAATTTGGGGGACTCAGCCAGCAGACAGCACTGCAGTGTCTCTGGGAGACTACCAGTGCCCGTCCCATGGGAATCATTATAGGCACCCAGTTGCTGGCAGTTCATAGCAAACCACCACGACATTAGGAGGCAGTGGGACAGAGCTCCTTATATGAGGAGAGCAGGATGCCATCCCCTGCTAAATCCTCTCAGGCTGGGGACATCTTCTCAGGGGATGTAGTCAACAAGTAATGTCTCCACACAGAAGTCACTGCTGGCAGCTACCAAAAGCTGTTGATATTTCTTTGCCAGGCCAAGCACACAGTGCCCCAACTGGCATCCTCCAGGAGCTGGAAGGGGACCTGGACAGGTGAACTAGTTTGCATTGGTGCTGAATGCTCAGCATAGCCCAAATGCATGGGGACTGGGAGCTGGCTCTGCAGAACCCTACTCCTAGTGGCTGGTGGCCGTGCGGACCCCAACCGAGTGTGAGTGCTTGTTTACTGAAAGGGCTCAGGTAAGAGCCATCCCTATACTGCAGCCCTTCTGGTTGTCTCGTCTGGCTGAGGGATGAGAGAGCCCTTGCTGAGCCCCCAAGTTGGTAGCCCTTTGGCTCAGAGCCATACTGCCCCACGTCCAGACAGGCTGGAATTTTGCAGTGGTCCTACAGTACTTTCCAAGGGCCAAAGCTGCAAGCTGTCAGTGTGACACAAGGCTCGAGCTGCTGGGAACGCTGTGGCCTTTCCGGGATGTTCAAGTGGTCCTTTCAGGCTGGAACAAATTGCGTGGGCAGCTGAGGGGTCTCTGAGAAATGCTCTTTGGTGGGAGCTGGTGTCTCTGCAAGAGGAGTTGCTTTCCATGCAAGATACCCTGGTCAAACATTTCAAAATCCTTTCACTCCCACAGTTTTCCTGCATATTCCCTTCAGGGGCTGTCAGTCAGGCTGTGACGGCCCCGCTGGGAGACAGGGCACCCAGCATAGCTGCAGTTTGCAGCCAGCTCCTTCATCTCTGCATCCAGCACATGTGTTTGTGCAAGGGCTGTGTCAAGGGCTGATGGGGGCACTCAGCTCCAAGGTGCTTGGGGTAGGTCCCAAAAAGGGGACAGAGTTTGAGTAAGGATTGCTGGGTGATGTGCTCAGCACCAGCACTCAATCCTCTGTGTCTCTCCCTCTCTGAAGGAGATGTGGGGGTGGATGCTGTGTGCCCCAGGGGTGTCCACATCCTACTTCATGTCCCCCATAAAGCAAAACAGAGGTGCTGGGCAGGTGTCCTCTTCCCCCTGCTCAGAGCAAGTAGTTGCAGCCATTCCATTTCCTGTCCCCATGGCCCCATTCCTGCCATCCTGTGGCACCCTGATTGATGCCATGGCTCCCTCCACCAGATCCACCAGCAAACACCTGTATCCTCTACCAGCTGTGCTGACCCTGCCAGCTCACAGGGCTGCAGGCAAGAGGGCTTCGTCCTGGTGCCAAACCGCTCCTGCTCAGCTCATGCCAGCAGATTTTGGAGCTGTTCGGTGCCAACGTCTTCTCCAATTAATCTTCTTCCTCCCTGGCTCCCTCCTCTCCTCACTGGGCCACATCTTGGGGAGGATCCATCGATCTCAGAAGTGCCCAACAAAGCATCTGGAGCTCAGATTAGACTGTGTTTCCTAGCACCTTCTCCAGGTTGGTGGGTACCAGTGCGGATGCTGTCTTCATATTTGATGGTATTATTAACACGGGGAAAGGAGAAGGGGGGGGGGAAACAAAGCACTAATTGATCTGGTAATAAAGTTAATAGAAGCTCTTATGAGCTTACCCATTAAGAATAATTAAGGAAGGGTGAGTTAGGGGAGGAGAGTGAAGGGAAATCCACCAAGTCTGGGGTGGGCTCGCTTGGTGAGGATTTAGAGAAGCTCCTCCACCCCACACCTTTTTGCCCTTGGCCTTCACCCCCAACCACTCTTCTGTCCCTGCTCCCAAGGTCCCAGGCAGGTCTGACTTCTCTAGCTGGAACTGGGACAGCTGAGAGCACAAGTCACTCAGACCTGGGAGGTGTGAGGTTGGGACCTTCCCTGTCAGTACCAAATAAGGTGGTGGTCCAATATGAACTTGGTGGGGACGGTGACCAGAAAGAGGGTAAACTTCTTCCAAAGATCTCCCAGAAGAATGTAAGCACCAGTTTTTGCCATACTTTTCAGGGACGCCAGGACTGCCCTGGCTCAGAGGCTGGCTTGGCAGGAGCAGCATCCCTGTGCCAGGCTATGGTCATTACGGACTCTCCAAGCTGGGAAAGGCTATGAGGCATCCTGGGCTGGAGACAGGATGGCTGAGCTCTGGCATAGAGAAAAAAAGACAGCCTCCAAGCCCTTTGTAAACACAATTGCCGAAAGAAGAAAAGAGCAGCTCGGTGGGGTCAGGGGTTAATACAGACAGGGCTGCTGCTACAAACGGCAGGGAAAACAGGTGGGATTTCAGTGGCTGATAAGAGAAGGCAGCAGGGACAGGTGGGGCTGTGAGTTGGCAGAGGCAGGATCAGTCTGGCTGTGGGGTAAGGGGCTGTACGGTACCTGGAGGCAACGGAGAGTAAACCTCCTGTTCCTTCTCTGCTCATGTGACTGCAGGCAGTGTGGCGTAGGCTGCCCATGGCATGCCCTCCCTGAACTCCTGGAGACACCATTCCCTGCTTTCCCCACCTTGCAGGGCTCCCTGTAAGTGTGTGCTTGGCTTGGCTGATGCTGCCAGCTACCAGCACTTAGCTGGATTCCAGGGAGCTGGGCAGCATGTGCCAAATAAACAAGAAATTCAGAGGATGAATGTGATGCTGCAGCTCTGTCTACAGCAAACAGCTATCGCCAGGTGCTGAGCAGTGAGAATATCCGGGGACCCTCGGCCGTGCTGGCCCCAGCTGCTGCCACATGTGAGATGGGGCTGGAGGCAGCAAGTAAGGACCTACCTTCCTTTGTGGCCCTGTCCCGCAGCAGTACATCAGTACCCCAGGTTTGCTCTGCCTGTGAGCTGCCCCAAAGAAGGACAAAGTCCCCCCAGCACCCAGCAACTCAGTCTGCTCCTGGCCTGCTCCCAGTCCATCCATCTGCAACCAGCTGGAACATGCAGCCAGAGTAGGCCTGCAGGGCAGGCGGATGTGTGGTTATTTTGAGTGGCAGGTGGATTTTGCTGCAGGTGCTGAAAAGCAGATACCAGGTAGTGGGGCTGGACTGGCTCCCCTCCCACCACTGCATGGCAGCTCTCCCCAGCACTGACCCCCAGCCCAGATGCCTACGCTTGCCCCTGCTCTTGGCTTTTCAGCTCAGCTCTGTCCCTCTCTGCCCATCCCTTGATCACTCTGTGGATGCAGTGCTGTACATGTGGGTTTCTGGGCAGCCCTGCCAAACCCATGCATGACATTGACTTCTGTCCTGCCTGTACTACATAAAGGGTGGCTTCATCCTCATGTGAGCAGCATGGCAGCCCTGAGACCCCTGGTCACAGGAAGAAATGGGCTGAATTCTCCTGCCAGTGAGGTGTAAGGAGGAGCTGGTGCCCAGGCTGAGTATGGGGACATGGCAGGTGCACCCAACCCAGCTCAGGACTGGCTGCATGCAGCGTCCATGGGAGGATGAAGCCTGCCTGCCTGCCCTGGTGCTCCCCAGGCTGACACAGCAGGTGACTCTGTGTTTGTTTGCTTTGAGAAAAGGAGTGAAACCAGATCCAGCCATGCTGCTGTTTGTGGTGATGCTCTGATCCAAACACAGAGGACATGGTAAACAGAGGCAGGATTCCAGTGCTCATGGAGAGACCATGTCCCTTCTGTGAGTGCCTTGGCCACAGGGAAACATCTCCAAGCCACTTCTCAGGGCGTCCATCTCTGTCCCTCCTACCCCCACCTGCAGCCACTCAGTCTGGAGCAGAAAATCCCTTTTTTTTGCGATTTTGAAGCACTGCCATGTGATGTGCTGGATACCAACACATGAGGTCCAGGCTGGTCGTGTGACCCTGCAGAGGTTCCTGGATGCCCCTGCCACTTCAGCCTACGTGACTGGCAGAGAGTCCCCATGAGGAGATCAGTGACATCTTAAAAGCTGCTGCAACACTAGCCGGTGGCTTTGAAACACCCATATGCTCTACCAAGCCCTGGGGAGGGCAGCCAGGGCCAGCAGGCTCCAAATATTGATCATGGCCAGGATGTTCACAGAACATCTTTCAAGCCCTGCCACTGGGGAGAGCCATGGCCAGATGTCACTGCTTTAAACACCTCCGTGTGTAGGAAGAAGTGGTACCTGTTCCTTGGAGCTTAAATAACTCAGATCAGCCCCTTGTGTCACCCATGGGTGACAGAGCCACCCCTTGCCATGGCAGACTGGGCATGTCCTGTGCAATTGTGAATCACCTCTGCACAGAGATGATACCTTTTCTCCCTTGTGAATACAGGCTAACTAATGGGGCTTGGGATCCTTTGTGAGGGTAATCTTGAGCAGTGATTTACATTTAATTAGCCAAATGAATATGGAAATAGACTCTGCCCAAGAGCCTACTAATAACTTTCTGTGTTAATGGTTTGGGCTAATATAACTCCTCCCTGGAAGATCAGTGTGCTGTGCTGTAGGAAACAAGGGCCCAGCCAGGCTGCAGGGAGAACTGGAGTTGGACATGCCAGTGAACAGGGCAGGGTTTTTGCTGCCAAGCAGTCAGTGACTATGGACTGTCCCCTTCTTTTCAATGGGTGCTGCGGGTCTGATGTGATCAAGGCTCTAAAATATGTAGTTACAGCCACGTGGATACGGCTTAGTGGTGGCTTTCCTGGTCCTAATTTTGTTGTTGCATTGATTAATAAGATCTAGAACTGAAAAAACAGGCATTTTGTTATTGAGGTCCATAACACAAGAGGAAGGAGTCCAGTATGACTACAACAGGAATATCAAACAGTGAAAAATAGTCTCTGTGCAGAGTCAGCCCAGGAACTGGATTCAAACCACGTCACATCTGATACCTGTGAGCTTAGTAAGGGCTTGGCTACTCTTTGGACCCTCCAGCAAATGTTAAGTTGTTGGTTGTTGGAAACAAACCAGGTGGTACTCACAGAGCACAGGGGGAAGCCTGCCCCAAAAGGGCAAAGCTCCCAGGCCAGCCTGGAAGTAAGTGTGTCACAAGCAGCAGTGCTGGACAGGGTGAAAAAAGGGCATTCAGAGTCAGGTGTTATCAAGGAAGTGAAATAACATTCAGTTCATTAATTTATGTTAATGAATTGTTAGTTATCTAATGGTAATCAAGCCAGATGTTGCATTTTTTTTAATTTATTTTTAAAATGATTTCTGCAGCCCAAGCTAGTCTGCTCCCAGGGCATCAGAGGGCTGGTCTGACAAACCTGCAGATTTGTGTGATGGACGTGACCTAAGAACCAGCTTTGAAGGCTTTGCACTAAAACATAAATGCACGGGGATGTCAGATGATGCCTGATTTTTGTGTGTGTTTGGTTTCTTAACCTGTCTGAACCCCATTAAACCTGATAAAGGCTAATATGGGTTGGATCCACTTAAAATGTCTTACAGTGGCTTGGGGTCTCCCCAGTCAGTCTTGTCTCTGATTTCTTGCTGCCCAGGAGCCCCCCAACATCTGTAATCGAATGTGAGGGCTTCTGTCCACAGGAGCAGTGCTGCGTTAATCACTGCAACCTGATGGAGCCAGGCCGATAGATCTTCCCAGCATGTAAAAGAACTCGTGTTAATCACTGTTTGTGATTTATCCTTTTCTCTGTCTCGTACACGAATTATTCAGGATGATGCTGGGAGAAACTGGGTCAAGGAAAGCCATGAGAAAGTCCCATGGCTGGTGTGGGTGGCCCCACTCACCCAGCTGGGAGGGTAGAGCGGGATTCAGTGGGGTTCTCCCTCTGGTCCTGGGCACATCCAGGTTGGGGAGGTGCTTGGCTGGGGTCTTCACTCTCACAGGGGCCACTGGAAATTAATTGCACAGTTGACAGCCGTGTGCTGAACTCTTTGGGCTTCTCCACCTGGGCTTCTCGGGACAGGCTCTCCTCCCATCTGTCTTTGTGCTGGCTGCAGGGCTGTGTCCATCATTGGCGCCGCATTTGTTTTGCTGTGGGTATTTTTCTTTAGCCCCAATTACACTCAGGCTTACACCAAAACAAACAAGCCCTGGGATGTGGAGGTACCTGGCTGGCTCAGACAGGCTGGTGCCGCGGCTGCCCCAGGGCTGATAAAGGACCCGTGGTGTCACTGCGCTGGAGTCTGGGCTTGAAAAACGTGACGTGGTTTTTCTTGACAATTAATCACTGGGGAGTGAGCAGCATCAATTAATGGGTAATTGGCCTGATTTTAGGTCAGGGTTTCCAGGCTGGACTCCTTTTGGCCCTCTCTCCACAACAAGGATGGGCATTCCTATTGTGGCACCTGGACGCAAAGCCCCGAGAGACAAGGTGGACGGAGGTGTGGGTTGATCCACCAGTGGTGGCAGCCAAGGGGCAAGTGGGAACATTAACAGCAAACCCTGGCATGCAGAATACAGACCCAGCTGGGGTGAGGATGTGACTGGCCCTTCTCTCACCACTGCCAGCTGTGCCCCAACCAGGCTGGCGGCACATGTCCGGTCTGAGCCATGGGATGTTTTGGGACCTGGATACTTTCAGAGGTTCAGTTCTCTGCGTGGCCCTGTGTGGGGTCAGAAGTAAGGGCTGCTGGCTTTGGATTTAAGGGTGAATGGAGATGCCTCTAATCCCAGGAAATGCAGATGCTTCTGGTCCATGCTTTCTTTAGGAAAGGCTGCAGTGAGGTGGCTGCTTGCAACACTTAGCAGGGAAACTGAGGCACAAAAGCGGCTTTCCTAAGACTGAAACCCCCCTGATAAAACAACACAGTTGTAGCCATCCTATGTGGCACAGGCAACAGCTCCTGGGACACCCCCAGCTCTCTCCAGCGAAGAGGGTTGAAGGATGGAGATGCACATTTGTCTGCCAGTGGCGAGAGCCCATCCCTTTGGCCACTGACCACATCCCGCTGCATTATCGCTGCCTGGTGTCTCCAGTGAGAGCCAGCCTGAGAGCTCTGAAACAGTTCAGAGGAGTGGAGTTCAGTTCAGTTCAGTTCAGTGGAGGAGTACAGGATGAGAGAGTAATTTGATGCTCTGAGTGTCCAGAAGAGATCCTGCTAGAAATACCCGTCTGACACTGCTTGAGATAAAGCAGGGGAGGCGGGTTCACTTTGCCTTATCAGACACATTTCCTCCAGAGAGATCTCCATCAGCTCAGAGAGGAAACTACTGAATTTTTGTGTTTTGGTGGCTCTTTTACATTTGAAATTTTTCAAGAGGGACAAAGATAGCCAAGAAAAAAATGTTGCACTTGGTCCTTATTTTGTTGGTGAGGAAGTCTGAAGTTGGAAAGTTCCTATCTCTGTTTTCTTTTCTTACCAGAAATTTTAACTTTTTTTTTTTTTTCCACAATTGAGATGAAGTAAAAAATACTGCCTGGAGAGCAAGGCAGAAAAGAAATTTTTAAGCTGAAGAAAAGCAAGTGACAACTCTTGGAAAGCTGTATTTTTCATAATTATCCAATGGAGACAAAGTGAACCACAAGCACAACGTGGGAATTTCGCGCACTCCTTGAAAGCTAATTTAATGAAATTCTATTTTTCAGGGACAGAAGCAGCTCGTTAGAAAGCATTTACAGACATCCCTATCCTCAGGACCCAACCCCCTGCCTCCTGCTTGGACTCTCCACATGCTGGGGAAGCACAAAAGGACATTGTGGATGCCCTTATCCTTTGAAGACATGCAGCGGCTTTGCTTGCCCTTGCCTGCCATGCAAACTGCTTCATTCCCTGTGTCTGCTGTCACCAGACCTTGCTGGGGAAGTTTTGGGGTCTCAGAGCTGTGCTGCTCCCCCAGTTCCATTGCTGCAGGAGAGAAACGGCTACCAGCCTGATCCTCTTCTCCAGGGCCCCATCCAGGTACCTCGTGGAGATCTCTCCTCCAGGGCATCTCCTCCTGGGGAGGTGGATACCCTCATCTCTCCCCTCTTCCAGCACCCCTCTGCCCCTCTCCAGCACCAGAGGTGCAGGTAGCAGGGTATGTGAGCGGGATTATGCAGTGCCAAGCAGGATGGCTGCTCACCTGGCACAAGCCCAGGGAGCTGTCGTCTCACCACTGCTGTGCTGCTAAGCATCAGGCATTCAGCATCACTGCCCCAAAACCCATCAGCAGCTTCAGAGGATCCATCCCACAAGCTTCAAGCATGAGCAAATGCATTGTGGTGCACCGGTGTCTCATAAAAACTTCTGCAAGGCTGTGAGCATGTTAAATACCAGTTTTTGTACAGCAGCACACCAGGACCAGACCCTGGAGAACACATCCAGCCCTCAGGAGCTGGAAATGCCTTCATCCATTTGACTTTCCAGCTCCTTTTATCATGGAATTTGAAAACTTACCACTCACCAGCATTTTGCAAGTGCCCTTTTGTGCCTTTGGTCTTGGAAATGCAACCCTGGGACATATGAGGAACCACTTTTATTCATATTCCTTCAAATTTTTTCACCAAATCCCTGATCTGATTCAGCGAGGAGACAGTCCTCTAGCCTTCCAGGTTCTCAGTGCTCATTTTTAGCTCTGTGTTAACCTGTCCCAATCATCACTGAAGACAAGGTTTGGGTTTGCTGGTAGTCAGGGCATCTCCCCAGGGCCCAGGTCTCAGGACCATGATGGCCTCAGGGGTTCCTATGGGCAACAGGCAGGTAAAACAGGCACTGGTCAGACACAGCAGCCTGGAGAGAGGTATCAGCCCACAGCCATTGCCGCAGTGTGGATATGCTGGCTCAATGATGGTCTGGGTCCCTTGCCAGCCTGGCAGCAGCATTAGGTCCCTGGAAAGTGAAGTTTCCAGGTTCTCAGTGACCAGCAGTGCTGAGTGTGTGGCCAGAATGGGTAGTGCATTAAGTAGCTGATTGGGATGGTGATGGATGGGCAAGGTGTTTGGGGCTCATTAATTTCCTGGCAGGGATTGGCTTGTCACGTCCTGTAATGCAATTGAAGTGGGTACACATCTCACTCAGGGAATACAAGGAGCACTCAGAGCACTTCCTTGCAACATCCCCAACTGCACTGTGAGAGTTTAGTCCTGCTAAATGCTGGGCACGGCTCAGCCTTGGCTCTATAACCCTCAGCAGGGGCACTGCTCCCATTTGGCTGATTTCTTGCAGCTGCCCAGCAAAAGCTGGCTGTGCAGGGGATGCTAAAGCTTAGCTTAGTGCTCTCTTGAAACCCCACCATCCCTGGGTTGCAGGTGTCCTGGGAAGCCTCTGTCCTCTGGAAGTCTAGATGGGCTGGACCACAGACCACAGCATAGGCTACGGTCACTCTTCCTTCTCTTCATCTCGCCACAGCAAACTTTGGGGCTTGCTAGGGTCCCTAGAGTGGGGGTTTAGGTGTTCTGCAGGGGTGATCTCCCTGGTCCAGAGGTACACTGTGTGCAGCTGGGCTCCCAGGAGCGTGTGACGGGTTACAGCCAGCACTGCTGCAGCCGGAGGACGCTGTGGGACAGGACTGCAGCGGGAGGTCAGGACGGATGAGCCTGTGCTCCCTCCCAGCCTGAAACTCCCCAAATCCCCAGCCTCCTCTCAAAGAAGCTGCTACTTCCCGTCCTCTAAAGGACTGGGAGAGCACAGAAACCTAAAGATTTAAAAAAAGAAAAAAGCCCCTGTGGTGACAAACAGGAGCAGCATGGCTGTGAGCCAAGGCACCGCTCATCTACCCTGGGGACAAACTTGGGGGGGACATACACAGCCCCTCCCGCTGGGCCTCGGGTGGGAGACTTGTTTTTCCGGCTGCAGCATTGTTCTGTAGAACCTGAATAAACACCCAGCCTGGGGCACCCAGGCAAAGGGCACATTTCCCTCCCAGTGCCTGGAGCCTTCAAGGAAATCCCTTTTGTGTCTGCTTTTGGCTGACCCTTGGAAACTAACTCCACTCCTTGCAGTCAGCAGTGCCTGCAGCCGCACCACCAGTCCCTTGCTCTTGGAGAGGATGGGACAGGACTGTACTCCAGCTCCTGTGCAGACATCTGGTGCATGGTCTCCTCTGAGAGAGTCAAGATCCCTCATCTGCTTCTTCAGAGCCTAAACTCAGCACATGTGTGGGTGTGCTTGAGAAGCACTTTAATTTACCCTTTTAATACGAATAATATTCAATAGAAATGAATTGATAGCTATTTAGTTATTCATACAGCTTTTTTGCTACTATTGACTGGTTTGGTTTGATGTTACTTGCAGACAACAGGGAGCTGAGGGAAGGCTCAGCTGCCTGACAGTGAGCTGCAGCACTCTGAATGAGGAGAGAGATACTCAGTGATGGCTGTCCCCAGGTGGGACAGGATGGGGAAAATGCCACTCTCTGGACTCATGCTAATGGACAAGGTTTGAAACTTGCTGGTTTTGTGGCCAGCTGCATCTAGGGAGCTGTGGCTGACCTACAGAGTTGTACCTCTCTGCTTTGGGGAAATTTTCTGTCTCTGAGTCCACCCATTAGCCACCTAAGGGGGTCCAGGGGCTTGGCTGGGATCTACCAGGCTCTCTTATCCTGGGCATGTTCTAATAGCAGAAAGGGCACTTGCATGGGGAAGCTGGCTGTTTGTGCTGGGCATGGAGCCTGGAGCTGGCACATTCCCCAGCTCAGCACAGGGCTCTGGCTTTGACTGTCAAAGCTCTCGCAGGTGCAGCAGCATCTGATGGGCTCAGGACAGGACCTGAGTCGCTCCGAGAGGGCAATGGCACCAATATACTGAAATGTCCAACGACAATGCTGTTCTACAGGGCAGCAAAGGACTTGTGTGACCAGCTCTAGAGGCACCAGCAAGCAGGAACTGCCAGGCCAGAAATAATGTCAGGGGTATAATTTTCCCATGCCATTCATGATTTTTAACCTGGGTGTGCCAGTACTTGGAAGCGTGCATGCCCCTCATTTCATTCCATGCTGAATCGGATCTTGCCCCTGTGTAGGAAAGAGCTGCTGCCTGCCCAGCCTGCTTTGCAGTACTGGTATTGCCCAGAGAAGGCAACACACTTCTCCATGGGATAGGAGTCGGGGAGTGCAGGCTACTGCCCAGGGAGCAGGTTAGGAGCCCACTTTGTGTCTGTTATCCAAAGCACTGAAAGGGTTGCAGATGAACTAAGTGAGAGACTAAGTAAATAAAGGATTGACCTTCAACCCCAGAGGCCAGAGGGCAGCTGCAAACTAGTGCTAATGTGAAATAGAGAACCAAACTTTTCAGACTCTGGAGGAATTTGCCCTGGAAGCATCAAAGAAGGCAGAGGACTCTTGTATCACCCTGTCTGTATCAACACGGGGATGATGACCCTGCCACCCAGAGGACCAAGCTCTGGCCAGTAGCTCTGAGAGGGATGCTGTGTCGGTTCAAGGGCTGAAGCAGGAAAAGCCTAGAGAGAAATCCCTGACTTTGATGCTTGGGGCTGCTCACACTTTCGTGATGCCCTGTGGGCAGCTCAGCTCAAGCAATTTGCTATGTATCCCAGTGTCCTGCAAAGATATTGTGGGGCTGCTGTGCCCTGCAGGTGGATCCACCTGGGAACTGGTGCTTTTATGTTAACCCATGGAGTGCTGGGAGTGGGGACTGCTGGAAAAGCTTGGGCTGTGCAGTACAGAGTTTTCAAAGGACTTCCTAAAAAGGGGTCACATCTAAATGTCTGAAGCTGGGCAGCCAACATTCCCAGTTACTTTTCACCGTATGCAAATGGACACATGGCTGAGAGTTATATGATAGAGGCAGAAGACTACAACGGATGGATGGGTCAATAGGACCTGGCAGATGGACATGGCCACAGGAGAGAGGAAAAGACAAGCAGATAAAGATGAGAGCTGGAGATCAGCAGAGAGCTTTGATGGGAATATTTTGACTGAGGTATTCCAACTGAAGGAAGTGGAACCAAGGGATGGGTTTTGTTGTTGCTTTTCTTGTTTTGGTCTTGTCTTGGCCAGGGAGAGAGGTGAGGGTCTGCCCGTTATTAACAGCTCGAGATGTGGGCTGGCGCAGAGCACTTCTGATGAGCCCACAGGATCCCCAAATACTGATAGTCATTCATTCACAGGATCCTGGTCATGTGCACAAACCTCCCTAGGCCTGTCGCATTATGAAGGGCTGTGAGTGATTTACACCCTGTTAGCAGTCAACTGGTCTGTGTGCTACCTACAGCACAAGCACAGCCCTCTGGACTCCTCACAGCTCCACTTGCTATTTCAGTTATCCCAAAAATTGTTCTTTCTCTCCTGCAACTGATGCCATGGTACTGTGCTTGCTTTCCCCTTGGTGCAAAAAAACCCCAAAAATCCCCCAAAAACCAAAACGAAAAAACTAAACAAACCCAATCCCCCAAAGCACCCTGTTAAGAACTTCCACATCTCATTGAGCTGTTATTAATAGGGGGATTGTCTGGTGTCACAGCACAGGCATAAAATACATTAGCACATAATCTTATTTAGCAAACACTTGTGTCGCTTCACCCTTGATAATTGCATTTGGGAGATGCAATATTTATGAAAGGGGAGAAGGAAGTGTCTTGACTCATCTCCTCCGAGCAGTAAAAGTCCTGGGAAAAAGTGGGGGAAATACCCTGGGGGGGATGAAGGGGATGTCAGAACTGCTGTTTCCTTTCCAACGGGTTCAGTGCTCTGTCTAAACTTCAGCTCTGCCACTGAGCTGCTCCTGGAACTGAGCGAGGCTGGGGAATGAATCCGGGTTTTGCATTGAGCTGTGTCGGACCCCAGCGCTCTCCTGGCATCTCTCTGCAAATCCTGCTGCGAGCTCGCTCGCTGCCTTGCGTTATCTCTTACTCTTAGTTGCACCTGCGAGGCTCTCCGGTGATGCTGTACTCGGGGCTCGGCTCCAAGCATGCTGCCTGCTAAACAGGAAGGTGGATCAGGATTTCTCCTAGGACTGAAATCCCCCCAACCAGCCTGCATTTCTGTGTCGGACCTCACAGCACGAGATCAGGAGCCGAGGAGCAGAGTTTTGCCCTGCGTACAGCATCCCGACCCTAGGAGATCAGGTCTGTGTGTGCACCTTTCCCCCACCTCTGAAGCCTCAGCTCCTGACACTTCCAGTTTTGGGGGAAATTTGCGGCACGGGATGAGCTGCTGGAAGATGCCCCTGTTTCTCAGGGCATGCTGTAGGGAAAGGAGAGAGCTGTCTTGGAAGATTCTGTAAAGCCTCGGATAGCTCCATTCTCTCGGAGCGTTGAAATATTTGTCCCCAGAATTCAAAGCTCATTTCCCCACCTACCACCACCCACGTTCCTCCGTACCCCCAGTGTCCGTGTTCCTGACTTTCCGGCGAGGCACTGTGGCCTCTCTTGGGGTCCCACAAGCTCCCGCTCCGGAAAGTCGTGGAGAGAGCAGTGATAGGAAATAGCACCTTTCGCCAAATCCCGACCCTGTCGGCACTGGCAATTCAAAGCCGCTGGTGATGTGCACGGAACTGGTGTCACCTACTTTTCTCCCCGGATTATGTTTACACAACGTGTTTAATCTGTTTGTTTTCTGTCGTGCTTCCCTAAACTGTTTTCGGGATTCCACATGGGTGGTTAGAAACGTCATCCGCAAAACCTTTGGGATGGAGCTGGCTCTGCCTTCTCCCCGTCCTCGCTTGGCGAATCGCGAGGCTGCAGCATTGGCTATTACAACGAATTACGGGTGGAAAATACAATTAACACAATAGTGGGAAATGCAATAAATTGACTAAATTTACAAGTGTGGAGACTGCTCTTTGCAACAATGACCAATCGTATTGAAATCCAGATAATCCCCTGAGGTGCCCATCCCCGGCGCATCGGTCCCCGGGCGGAGCTCGCTCGGTGTTTTAGTCCGTGGGGACCGAACTGTGCCACGAGGGGAGGATTTGGAAATCCTGACGATTTGCTATTTCTAGATCACTTCCCCAGTTTTATGTCACGGTTAATACCAAATATCCTGTTCCCCCGCATCTCCTGTACTGCAAACGACATGTAGCGAGTTTTGTTAGTGCCCTGACAGAATTTGGATGTATTCTTAAACGTTAACAATGAGTTAAGGAGAAAAATTAGTTAAATGATGAACAGGGTGGTCGTTTGCTAGAAAACTTTCTCCTACCAAGTGTTAGGTCCAAAAGTTACGTTTCAAAATGTCATAAAATAAATGGTACAAAACTTCATAACAGTTAATTTCGCTTATATACAGTATGTACATGTCAGGGAAAAATCCTTACGTCAATAATGACTATAAGTCATAATCTATAGCTCTGGAATTTGTCAGTGTCTTTTGTAGGTACAAAAATATTTTTCTTTTATATTTATTTACAGATATTTCAGCCCATATATGAATAACTTGTAAAAAGACAGGTGTAAATAAGGAAAAGCGCCTGAACCCGCCGGAGTCCCCTGACTTCGGGGACCGAAGGGACCCGTGGGCACGGCAAAGGCTCGTCCACGCAACCGCCCACCTGTACGGCAGCTGCCTTGGGGTGGGAGGGGGCTGCCCCCCTGCCCGACCCTCCTCTCCAAAGGCTAATGCAAACAGCAGCAAATTAGACTTAAGTTTACCCATCGGTTCTGCCATAATTTGTATTTGCTTTTTGCGTGCTAATTGAGCTCTGGGAGGGGAGGGGGGGGAATAAACAAACAAACGGGAGGATTTACAGAGAAGGGTTTTGAGGTTTCCACAGATAAGCCCGTATCAATGTTTGCAATAATTAAGACCATTCTTATTGGATCTTCGCGTTCATTAGTGAAAGCTACTCTGTTAGCAGAGCTAACAGCAGGGTGGGCTGCTCTCCGCCCGCCCGGCGTTGGAAGCTGCTTGCGCTCCTGCCCCCGAGGGCGGCTTTTAGGAATGGGGGAGTCGGGGAAGGGAGAGACAAAATCTGTTGACAAAGCAGGACTTTGTGTGATGCGGAAAAGGCCTAGGGCTCGGGGCGGGCGGGAGACAAAGCGGTCCTCGCTCCCCTGGCGAGCGAACAAACAAGGCAGCTGCCGGCAGCCGCGGCCGAGGGCGGCGAGCAGACCCCATGGGCACGGGGGAGTCGCAGGATCGGGGCTATGTCACGACTGCCACCCTCTGTGTCGCGACAGGCCTGGCTGTCGCAGGTGCCAACGTTTATCAGAGCGGGGGAGACCAGGGGTAGATGATGAAGGGACGCGGGTGACCAGCCCACGTCTGCTCCTTGCTGTCACGGAAAGTGTAATTAAACTGTGAGTTAATAACGGGGCAGAGCCCCCGGTGTCCCCCACTGCCGTCGATGCCCTCGGGGGTGGCGGCCAGACGCCGTTCATTAGCGGCGCTGGTGCGGGGCGGGTGGCCAAGAGGACGGGGCTAATGGGATTACACGCATTTCTACACGGTGGAGAGAGGGGCTGGTGCCGCAGGACCAATAATTTATTGGCAGATGCTCCTCCGGCAACCGGCGACATTGAATATTCATGGGGGGCCGCCGGGCACCGCAGGCCCCATCGACCACCAACCCCCTTCCCTCCCCTCCCGCGGGTACCTCCGGCTGGGGAGGGCCGGTAAGGACGAGAGACCTCCGGCCTGTTGCATGGAGCTGGTCAGTCCCGGGGCAACGGGAGGTGGGAGGCAATCGGCGGGTGCAGATCACTTTGGGATTCCATGGCACCCGCGTTGCGTGCGCCCGCAGGTGCGATGACCGTGTTCTTCCCTCTCCTGAAGCTCTTTTCTCCAGGAAGCCAGCGGCTACAGGGAGACGAGGGGGTAGTTTGCAGACTGTTCTAAATACTTATTTTTAGTAGATAACTACTGCCCCGGGAGATGTCGTTGACAGAGCGCGGAGCCGGCCCTGCTCCCCGGCCCCGCCGCTCCTTCCCCGCCGCATTAACTCATAGCCCTTCGGTCGTTTGTAACCATAAAGGGGAGAAATATTGTTGCGGGCGAAGTTCGTGCGATGCTGCGGCTCCCGCTGCGCTGGGCACTTTATACTCATTAAGTGCAGCGGCGCTAAGTCATTACTGTAATAAGGAGTTATGCTGAATGCACGGGGCCACGTTTCCAAAGCCATAAATTACAACTGTCAGTGCGTATTCGAGGGATCAACAGAGCTGGGAGTAATTATTTACAGCGTGCTTTATAGAGCAATTAAAAATTCCCAAATTGTGTTAATTGCTTTTAACGCGCAGGAAGCGCGGGCCACCTTTCCCGCGGACCCCGAGCCGGGGAAAAGCCGCCGCTGTCCGTGCGGGCTCGGGCTCGGTGGGAACTACGGGAAACGAGATTTCCCGTTGGGAAGCTCGCACCCCCGCGGGAGCCAGGCTGGTTGGTGCGGGGGTCGCCCTGCTTCGCTGTCGGCGTCTGTCGCGACACTTGTGGCATAAATTAGTGGTGCGGCAGCGCTGAGAGGCAGAACCCCGACGGCAGCGGAGACCGCGACCCCCTCCCCCGGTCAAGGGAGAGTCGAGGGACGCCCGACAGGGTGGGCTTGGCCACGGAGCTCTCCGGCCAGCTCCGTGAGCACCCCAGGCCCGTGGGCACCGGCGCCTTTGCTGTAATTGATTTCACAGGGGCCGAGCCGGGACGGGAGAGCTGCGGGAGGCGGTGGACGTGTGGAAGGGTGGGTAATACCCGAGCTGGGGGAGCCACGAGCCCAACGAACTAAGAAGAGAGGGAAGGAAGGAGTCGGGGTGCACCCATCTGCTGAGGGGGTGTTTCTCACCGCGCACCTGCCCGCGGCAGACTCGTTCACTCTCAGCAGTGTGGGAGGATTTTACACGTTCCGAAAAGCACCGCTCGAAGTGCAGTTTTCGGAGCGAGCCCGATGCGCTTTGCTGGGATCTTGCCAAGGTCCCAGGCACACCACTTTTGTCCCCGGGTCCCCTCAGGAGGGCTTGTATTTCGCAGCAGTGTCCCGGCCAGCAGCTGCGAGGCAGGGAGGCAGCTTGCGATGCCGAGCTCCTGGGAGCCCCGAGCTGTAAAGGAGCTCAGGGGCCAAGGGGAACTGTGGCAAACCAGTAAGGCAGAAGAAAAGGGGAGTGGAGGGTGGAGGTCAGGCCCTGGCTGGGCTGCTCCTGTCTGCTAGCAGGAGGCAGATGCACCCGATCAATGAGAGAACCCGAGAAAAGATCCCTGGGCCTTCCTGGGGAGAGAGAGGGGAGCCTTATGCATCAGGAGGAGCCCCTGTCTCAATTACCACTTCCTAGCATGGATATACTGGGCCCCCAACCCTCCGCTGGGCAGGACTGAACCACTGTTTCGGAAATGAGCTTGTTCCAGCAGCAGCTCAGGGCAGGTGAAAGGGGACAAAAATTTCATGTCTGGCTGGAATATATAAGTGGCCATGGATACTTGAAGGAGGTGAGATGCTCTGGAGAAGTAGAGACCAAGAGCACTGGGCGTCCTCGGTGTACTGATTTTGCAACAACTTAGTGCACGTGTCAGCTCCTGCACTGGAGGCTTTTGTCCAAGTCCAAAGAGGTCTGATGCAGCTTGTTGGTGTTTCCTGTAAAAAAAAAGGATTTCTCTGTCCAAAGAAACTCTACTGCCCTAAACAGCTTTTTGGGCAAACACTTGTGAATGTCTATCTCCCCAAGCTCTGCCTAGAGTATGATATCTGAATTATTTTTTGCAGGGCCTGACATTTAAAGTCCTACCAAAGACAGACAAACCCAGCCCTCAGCAGGTGGGAGCATACTGGCTGGGGATCCAGAAAGAGCCAGCTGGGCTGGAATGCCTCTGCCCCCCACTCGAGAGATCCATTTGTAGGATCATTGGGTGCACCTCACAGTGGGTGCTGACCCTCGTAAATTCTCCTGTTGGGATGCGAACCTGAAAGCACCAAGACTGGCCCTGATGGGTTTTAGTGTGTGAGCTTGCAACACTGCCTCTTTAGCCCCAGAATTAGGGAGTTGACCCTGAGATTAGCTCAGTTAGTTAAAGCATGTTGCAAATAAAGCCAAGGTTGTAGGCTTGCTCCCTGTATGGGCCATTCACTTATGAGTGGGGATTGATGATCCCTGTGGGTCCCCTCCAATTCAGAATATTCTGTGAAAAGCTATATATTAATTGCCAGCCCTAATGAGGCAGGACATTTCCAGAGCCTTGTGCTTTACAGTACTGCTCAGGCCACAGCCCCAGAGAGCCCAAGGGGAAACCGAGGCCAGGAGCAATTTGAACTGGAACATCTGAACTGGGTGTTGTCCTGGAGTTTAGACATGCAGTGCCCAAACTTCCCATGCCAGGAGCTGTGTGGCTTTCCCAAGGATGCAGGTGAGGTCTGTGGCTTGTGTGTGGATTAAATCCTGGGACTGTGCATCATTCTAAACCCATTCATAATTCCTATTGATTTACAGAAGTTTTGAATCCCAGTCAGGACCCAGCCCTGCCTGCCCTTCTCTTTTGTCCTCACTGGGTGCTGTGCAGAGGAAGTTCTGACTTGCCTGTAGTCTGTCTCCTGGCAGGTTTTATTGCCCAAAAGCACCTACCTTGGGCTCAGCAGCTGGAGGCTGTGACCCTCACTATCCAGCCTGGCTCCCTGGTGATAACCTTGTAATTTCTCAGGGCCAGTCCCTCTGGGACCCTCCACATCTGCTCAGCCTGGGGGATCTCTGGCACAGGGGAGGCCGAAGGCTTTGCCCAGCGCCGAGTGGGGCCTTTGGGATGTGCAAGTAGCACTGGAGAGCTGTGTTATTTACTAGAGAGAGGGCCCCTCCCCGATCTCTAGTCTTGGCAGCAGATCTGGATCCCTCTAGATGTCAGAGCTCACTGTCAGGGGACTCTGTGGCACTGTGCAGGACTGGTGTGGCATGCTTTATTGCTTCCCTGTGGAGACAACCTGACATAGGGCTGGTGAGCAGGCTCTGCCCCACATCTCCCCTCTGGGAAGGGGTTGGAGAAGAAGCCTAGGCAGGTACTGGAGAAGGGCAAAGGCAGCTGCAGCCCTGGGGGACGAGGCGGCCTCCTGCCCGAGGGCAGCCTCCTGGCCCTGGCTGGCCCCAGCCCTTGCTCCCTCCCTCCTCTCCCAGCTCCTCCTAACCACAAGGACTTTGGTTGATGGAGCTGGCGCCAGTGAGTTCCCTGAAGAGTTCAGAAGTCAAGAACTGAGGCAGGTATGGGGAGGGGGGGAAACCCGACCCCCGTGGGCAGGCAGGGCTAGGCGGTGCAGGGGGGGACGGATGGGGGGCAGGCTGGCTGGGCACTGGCCTGGCATGGAGCAGGAGGGCGGCTGTGGGTTGCTGCTGCTACTGCCTACTGTCTGCACAGTCTTCCTGATATGGGGCTGTGGTGGTGGTGCAGTGATAGTGATGGGACTTGGGGCGTCACAGCAGGGTTGTGGCTGGCATAAGGATGGTAGGAAACCACAGGCACTGGTGTGTCAGTGTGTGTGTGTGTCTGGGGGCATCTGAATGCACAGGTACCAGGGTGTATTATTGTGTGTTGTGGGAGTGAATGTGAGTGTGTGAAAACACACAGTTCTGAAGGTGTGGGCGAGAACACGTCTGAATTTGCGTGGGTGCAGGGAGGGTTTTAACTGTGGGTATGGGGGGATGTCTGAATAAGTGTGCACAAATGTAGGTGTGTGTAAGTGCAAATATATGGGACTGTGAGCATGGGTGCCTGTGGGCTCATGAGGGTGTGTGTGAACTTGTGCATCTTTGAGAGTGTGGACTGTGTGAGTGGGGGTGTGTGTGAGGAGTTGGATGGGATATGTCTGGCGGGGGG
The DNA here is from genome assembly GCF_009829145.1 of Chiroxiphia lanceolata. Classification (NCBI taxonomy): domain Eukaryota; kingdom Metazoa; phylum Chordata; class Aves; order Passeriformes; family Pipridae; genus Chiroxiphia; species Chiroxiphia lanceolata. Next base: position 13,785,841 of record NC_045644.1, read on the forward strand.
TGAGGAGGTGTACCTGTGTGCATGGGCACAACTTTCTATGCCAGCACACTGGGTTTGCATGGGGGATAGCCCAAAACTGGCTGTCTTCTGGGATCTCCACGGCCTCCCGTGGGCATTAAATCACAGGCACGTTTAAGACATAAAGGGCAGCCTTTGGCCCAGTCGGAGAGGAGGGGGCCTGGAGGGCCCGTCCCATCCAGGAGCGGGGAGGACGGGGTGGGCAGAGCACAAACCAGCGGCAAAACCTCGGCGCCGCGGTCGGGGCCGCTGGGTTGCGCTGGGCAGCGCCGGTCGGCAGCGGCGGGGGGACGGGAGGAAGGCGGCGGCCGTGCCTCTGCCCCACCGGCGGCTCTGCCCTCTGCCCGGCTGCGCGCAGCACTCACTGACGGACAAGGGCCACAACAAGTTTTGCAGCAAATTGCGATACCGACCTTCTTTTTTTTTTTGTTTGGTTTGGTGGTTTTTTTTTTCATTTTGGTTTGTTTTGGTTGGGATTTTTTTTACGAAAACACTCATCTCCCGTGGGCAGGCGCGGGAAAGAACGGCGGTGGCAGACGGTGGGCCCGGCAGCAGCGGGTGCCCCATCAGCCCTCGCCCCGCCGCGGTGTGCGACGCTGCCCCGTGGGGAACAGCTGGGGCCGGCCATCGTCCCGGGGGAATGAGCCCCGCCCCGGCTCTCTGGGGGGAGGTGTGCACCAGCCCATCGTCTTCTCCCATCATAGCCCTTCCACGGGTCTGGGCACCCGTGGGGTGCCCTTCTGAACGCTTCCGCTCCGGGATCTGGGGATGGGAGAGACCCCTCCTCCTCCGCGCCTTTTTGAGAGGTGCTGACTTCTGAAATTGAGAACAACCTTTCGGAACAAAGGGGCACAGTGAGTCTGGGACCCCACCAGGATAAGATCCCCCAGCTTCAGCCCTTGCTCGGGATAAGCTGCAGCCCACGGGGATCACGGCCCACGCCTGATTCCCTGGCGGGGCCTAGCCGCCAAGACCCCTCTTCCCAGCAGCCTACAGCCACAAACTCTGGGACCAGACGCTCCCACTCTGTCACCCGGTATTTGCCACTCATTCACCCCCCAGTGCCCTGCGCGCACCCAGTGCTCACTTTATAAGGCCAGGCCGGACGGTGATTTTTTTTTTTTTTGCTGGGGGTGGGGGTACGGGGGGGGGGCTAAGCTGGGGAAGAAGAAACTCCTTTTCTTGTGTGCTCTTCTCTGCTGTCATTCACTGGGCTGCTTTCAGCATCCAGCCAATGGAGAGTGAGGGCCTGCAGCAGTAGGCCCTGGGTAGGGTGATTGATGGGCAAGCGGGGCGGTGGACGATCGCACTCGCGCTCCGCCGCGCTCTGCTCCGCTCCGCGGGGCTCCCGGCTCCCCACCGCTCGCCGCGGCGAGGGGTCCCCGGGGCACCCTCGTGTGTGTGTGTCTTGGGTGAGTGGCTCCTGGAGTGAGGTGGTTGTGTCTTAGTTCCTGGCGGCGCTGGGTCTTATCGGAACGGGACCAGTGTGCGTGGGTGGGGATATCGCGTCTCCGCTCCTGGAAGCTGTTGGGTAGTGGGTGTGTGTGGCGTGGTTGTGTCTCCAGTGTGTGGGTCCTGTGCCTCGCTGGGCACGGCTGCCGTGTCCTGGGCTGCGGGGTTGTTTCGCTCTTGTGCCTGGGTTGCGCATGGCTCTGCTGGTGGGTCTTCGTGCTGAGCGTGTGGCTGCCGTGTCCCGGCCGTGCGTGGCTCTGCTGGGGTTTCCTGAGGTGTGCGACGGTCGTGCTATGGGACTGAGCTCGTAGCCGGCGTGTCCCGGCTGTGCGCGGCCCCGTTGCCGGTTTCGGGGCGCTGCGGGGCTGTGCTGCCGTGCCCGGGGCGGAGGCATGGAGCACCTCGGCGCTCACCACCTGCACCAAGGCCAAGCCGAGCCCATCAGCTTCGGCATCGACCAGATTCTCAACACGTCGGAGCCGGGCAGCTGCATGGTGTCGCACCCGCGGCTGCAGGACTCGGCGGACTACGGGCTGGGCTGCATCGTGGGCAGCGCCTATAACACGGTCACGGGTGGCTACGGGGCGAGCGGCGGCGCGGCCGGCGCCTACAGCGGCACCTCCTGCAGCATGGGCGGCCTGCCCGGCTCCTACAACGTGAACATGGCGGTGAGCATGAACGGCAACACCTTGAGCTCGGCCGGGGGGGTGATCCGCGTCCCGGCCCATCGCCCTGTGGCCGGCGGCGTCCACCAGCCTCTCTCCGCCGCCGTGCCGGCGGTGAACGGCATGAACAGTCTCACGGGTCTCACCTTTCCCTGGATGGAGAGCAACAGGCGGTACACAAAAGACAGGTTCACAGGTGAGTCGGGCCACCGGGACACCCCCTTCCCTCCCTGCGCCCACCGTTCCGCTCCGTTCCCCGCCGCCCGGCCTCGGCGCGGCAGCCGGTGCTCACCGGGGCACGCAGGATCCGGCCGGGGATCTCTCTGGCCGGGTGGAGAAAGCGGCCTGGATGGTCCTGGGAAGTCGGTCCCGGAGGAGGCCAGAAGCAAGACGGTGTGGGAAATCAGGCGCATTCAGTCCCCAGTAAATGCGTTGTGTTTCTTTTTGTTTGTTTGCCTCGATTTTTTGGTTGGTTTGATTGTTTGTGTGTGTGGTTGGGCGTTTGTTTTATTTGTTTGTTTGGTTTTTTGGCTTGTGTATTTTTCTATTGGTTTGGTGTAATTTTTTTAAATTATTTTTAAATTGAGTTTTTTGTGTTTTGTTTTGAGTTTTTTTGTTGTTTCTTTCGTGATGCGGCTGGGAAAAGGCGGGCAAAGGAAAAGGGATGGCAAACTCGGCACACCACCTCCCGTGAGTCCCGGCCACGGCTGCCGGCTCCCTGCCACCGAGCTAACAGCCAGGGAAACTTTCCTTTAAAACCAGGAGTTATTTGGGAGGCACGTTGCGGCCGGCGGCCCCGGCCCTCGCCCGCTCGGGAAGGCCGGCCCGGTGCGTACCGTAACCCGTCTGGTTTTCCCCCGCTGCGGGTTTCGGCTCAGCCTTTTCCCCTACCAAAAGGGACTCTCTGCAGTCCCGAGCAAAGCTGGGTTCGGGCTAGAGCCGCTTCCCGGACTCGCCGCCTTTTCCAGGTGTAGTCGGACTTGTCTTTCGGCGCTAACAAAGCAAAACACTCGAACAACGAAAATAAATAAAGACGCAGAAAAAAAAACCCCAACGAAATTGCAGCGGGGAAAAATCAGCGCCCCAATCGGCCCCTCTTCCCGAGGGCGGAAACCGAGGCCCGATTTTTGGAAATTCCCGTTTAATTTCGACCCGATGGCGCTGGGTTCAGGCGCGGCCGCGGGCGGACGAACGGGCCGTTCCCCTGGCAGGCACCGGGCTGGATTTCACGCAGCCTCTTCCTGGCTGAGACACAACGCAACTTTTCACTAATTATTTTTCATAGGGTTAGGGGGAAAAAACCCAAACCGTATACATTTATTTAAAACAACAACAACAAAAAACCAAACAAAACAACGAACAGGAACTCCCGGGACGTTACTTTCCGCGTACGAGGCGCCGGGGCCGGCGGGTTACCGCCGCACCCAAACGAAATTAGCCCGAGCCCGGTTGGCACGGAGCGCGGAGCCCCGTCCCGGCGCCAGGACCGCCTGTCGCTGCTGACCCCCCGCTCTCCGCCAGGCGCTTCGCTGGGCAAGCGGCCGCATTCCTCGCCGCCGGAGCCGAGCGGTGCCCGGCGGGTGCCCGCAGCACCCAGGGAAGGCGCCGGGGCCGCCGCCGAATTTTTGCAGCCCGTGCGTGTTTGTCGGCGGGGAAGCGGCGGCTTCGCAGCGGGGGGTGGGTGTCCCCAGCCCAGCACCCGGGAGCCGGAGCCCCTCTGCTGATGTGTCGCTGCTTGCTTCTTTGCCTCTCATCCCCCCTCCTCCCGTGTCCCCCCCAGTGGCCCTCTCACCCTTCACTGTAACACGCCGTATAGGTCACCCCTACCAGAACCGCACACCCCCCAAGAAGAAGAAGCCGCGCACCTCCTTCACCCGCCTGCAGATTTGCGAGCTGGAGAAGCGCTTCCATCGGCAGAAATACCTGGCCTCGGCCGAGCGCGCTGCCCTTGCCAAGGCCCTCAAGATGACAGACGCCCAAGTGAAGACCTGGTTCCAGAACCGGCGCACCAAGTGGAGGTGAGGGACTGGGGGTCTTGGTGGACGGGGGTGCTGGGGCAGCCCGGGGTGAGCAGGCCTGGCTGCCACCAGCTCTGGAGGGGCAGTGGTGGCTTCACATGGGCTTGCAAGCCCTGTGTGTGTGGATGTGAAAGTGCGTGTACACGTGCATGTGCGTGCACAGCCGGGTGTGTGCAGCGTCTGTGGCTATGAACGTGTGGGTGGTGTGTACGCGTAGTGTGTGTGCACACACCAGCGGGTGTGTGTGCGAGCAGGGCACGTGTGTGTAACTGCACAGTGAGTGTAAATGCTTTTGCGTGAGGGCCACGTGCGCCCAGGTGTGCCCATGTACAGTGTGTGTGTGTGTGTGTGTGTGTGTGTGTGAACGTGCACGGGGGTGTGAGTGCGCTCCATGGCAGGCTGTGCGTGTGCAGTGTGCGGGTATGAGCACACCGGATCTGCGAGCGAGGTGTGCGCGTATGCAGCGTGCGTGATTGTGTGTGTGCACACACACGTGCATGGAGGTGTTTGCACTGTGCCGTGCAGTGGGTGCACTCAGTTGCACCAGTTTTCACCAGTGGGTGCAGTGTGTTCCGTGCCTCTTTCCCTGGCAGCGGCATGTGGGAGTCCCCAGCCCGGGGCTGCTGGAGTACCAGGCTCTGTGTAGCGTGGAGATTTTTATCCCCGGGGGATGAAAATTTCATCCTTCGTGGCGCCTCTTTGCCCAAACGCTTTCTTTTTGTTCTGCTGCCGGGTGTGCCGGTAAAGCCGGAGAGGAAGAGGAGGCTGGGCTCAGTCGCCGTAACCCTGCCCCTCCCAAGTTGCACCTTCTCGGGATGTCCCCCGGGGAGGCACTCCAGCCCTGAGAACATACCCTGCCCTGGGCGCAGGCAGCCCACGGCGGGGTACTGGGCGAGGGCAAGATCGAACAGAGAAAGGGGGTGTTGCTGGGTACTGCACACGGGGTGCTGGAGTGCAGACAGGCAGCAGCTTCTTCAAAATGGGGGAAAAGGGCTTTCTTGGCGTCTCCCTGAGACTTTATAGGACAGTGAGGATTCTGGGATTGGGTAAGAAACGGGGAACAGGGAATTTGAAACCAAGTATGTGTGTGAATCCCCAACCCCAGTGAGTCCTTCCTTAGAGAGGCCATGGAAGAGTAGTTTCCCAGGTGTTAGGAAGTCTGACTGGAGTGATCTCTGTTGGCCAGGAGCAGTACACTGGAGGAGGAATAGTCCTGCCGTGGCCTTCAAAACAGGGTCAGCTATGTCTTCTAACCAGGTTTCCTAAGGAAGTGAGGCAAATCCATCTGTCAATACTCTTTGCATCTGTTGGCTAAATTCAGCCTCCTTTGGCAGAGGAGCAGAGGATATAAACCTGTTCACATGTTTTACGAAAAATAGCTGAGTAAAGAAAAACAAAATCCTGGTTCTGCCTAAGGGGAAGGCTGTAGCCAGACCTCAGCTACAGTATTGGACATGGGAGAGTCCCCACTGGCCTGAGCCAGAGAGACACAGGCACGTAAACTTTGTTTGTATGCATCTGTGTGTGTTGGGTGCTTCAATGGAGGTGTGGGTGCCCCTGGGTGATAGCACACCCAGCTCACTGCCTCAGGCCCCTGTGCTGGGTAGTGGGCTCTGAGCAGTGCCTGGAGCACTGGGTGCTGAAAGGAGCCACTATGGACTCAGCCTGAACTCGACAGCAGGAAGTAACTGAGAAAAGAGAGTTGGTTTAAACCCTCTGATGGATTTAACTGCTTAACTGCAGACTGAGGGGGAAGAGTCTTGCCCTTGCCTCTTGCCTGGATGTCTCTGCTGGAGCAAGGTGGCTGTGTGATCCCCTCCTCAGATTTGGGCTCTTGTTTTATACACAGTTACTTCCAGGCAGATTTGAACCTGTAAATCCCAGCCTAAAATGAATGCATGACTAGGCCAGCTGCTTGCAGCAGGGAGATGCTTGGGAGCCAGGTGCTTACAGCCACAGTTCTCCTGACCACCCTGGATGTGGGGCTCCCTCCCTCCTCCCTGAGAATCTCTTCATTGTGCAGGGAGTCATTAAATATTCATTGAGGCAGAGATAGAACTGCTGTGGGGTTGCATGGGGATGGCTGGTGCTGCTTTGAGCCCCCTCTCCCCGGGATGTCTCACATGAGATGTTGACACAGTGATTAAAATAGAGACTGAGCCCCGAACTACCTGCTCCCAGGTGGGAGCAGTGGCCACACACCTGGAGGCTTGGGTGCCCAGAGGCCCATCGCTGGCATCCAGCCCTGGCCTCCTTCCCCACTGGGAGCCAGGGGCCCCCTGCCCTGTGCTCTGAGATGTCACTGTGGAGATCAGAGCTGCCACTTCCAATTCTCACAGCCAAAGAGAATGAGACATCTCACATCCCCCCTGAGTTGCTAAATTAAAAACTGCCATTTCCTGTGTCACAAGTCCACTGAAGCTGCTGGGAGAGTGTCAGCTGGGCCTGGGGGTGTGAGGGGGGGAGGGCATGATTTGGGAATCATCCCGAGACCAGCACTGTGAGTTGCTCCCAGGTTTTCCCAGCAGCATCAGTGGAGGTGCCAGGTGACATTCAAAGGTGGTTGCAGGCTGCAGACTCCAGACTGCTCTGCCATCCAAACAAGTGGGAGTGGGATTTTTGTTGTGGCTATAAGTGCATTCAGGCCATTTCTACCTATCCTGTTTTCGCCTCCCAGGTAGCCCAGAGCCAGGACCCTATCAACACTGGAAAGAACCCCTGCTGGCCCCCTAACCCCCCCTTCCTCAGCAGGATCAACTCTGCTGGTGTCATTCCAGGCAGACACACGTCCAAATTGTTCTTAAAAATATTGTCCTTCACCCTGCCCATGTAGTATATTCTGTGTTTTGATTTTTCTCACTGCTAAAAAATGTGTTTCTAGTGTTTAGCTGACATCTTGCTGATTTTTGTCGTGCCTGCCATGGGCGTGTTTTTGCCTTCATCCAGACTTTCAATAGCTGGTCACTACAGCTCAGCAGACGAGGTGGCAGACCTGGGTGCTGGAAGGAGATGCCCAAGGAGATGCTGCCCATCTCCCAGATGTGTGGCGCTGCCAATCACTCTTCTACCTCATCCTGCTCCGTGCTCCTCACTGGGACACTGTATGCTTGGCTCTTGCTGTTGGTCCCAGAGCATGTTTGCAGGGGATTGCACCTTTTGCAATGCTGTTGTGTGACCCTTTCCATGTTTTGTCTCTGCTTGTTTTTTTTTGCCGTGGACAGAGAATAATCCAGAGAGAGCTCCCAGCTCTCTTTCATCAGAGCAATTTTTTTTGAGGCCAGTAAGATAGACCCAGTCCCCAGATTATGGGATTTACTCGCAGTTCGTGCAGGGGATGTGGGACCACGCCATGGCTAGGGATCTTCTTTTCCTTACCCCCACCCCCGAGTCCTGAGCACCCAGCACAAGTTATTCTCTTGGAAAATACCCCTCCTTTTCTTCCCCGGCCCCTCTAACGCTCCCTCTCTCCTAGGAGGCAGACAGCGGAGGAGCGGGAGGCTGAGCGGCAGCAAGCAAACCGCATCCTCATGCAGTTGCAGCAGGAGGCCTTCCAAAAAACCATCAACCAGCCCATCCAAGCAGACCCTATCTGTGTCCACAACTCCTCTCTCTTCGCCCTCCAGAACCTCCAGCCTTGGTCTGATGACTCCACCAAGATCACCAGTGTCACCACTGTCGCCTCCGCTTGTGAATAAGCCTGGCGGCCACCAGTGGCACATACACCTTCTGCTAGCAGGGCTGTCTCCACAGGGACACATGGCATCCTTAATGGGACATGTAGTCACTCTGTTTCTCCCTGGGGAAGGCTGGCACCCCCCGTCATCCAGCCACATGTGCAACCCACTTTTCCAGCTGGGGAAACCCACCAGAAGGACTGAAAGGAAGGGAAGCCACCACAAAATCTCTTCCCGGTCGTGGGGTTGCTGGAGCAGCAGTACTATCTCACCTCCCTGCAACCCTTTTGTTCTCTTGAAAGTCTCCAGTGTCGACCCTGAACTTGCTGACGTGCTGCCAGACAAAAGCCCAGCCCTGACAGACACAGCCGCCGCCGGCATTCACCCAGCTAGGGGAGAGGAAAACTTCCTTTGGATTCTACTGGCGGCAGTACAAAGCCTGGGGTCACCCTTATATGTGTGTGTATGTGTGTGTGTATATATATAAAAAAAGTACATATATATATATATATACACACACATATATATACACACATTGGGCTGATGGCTTAAAACAAAAGGAGGAGGCTCCCTGGAAAGCACTCCTCTGCTCTGAGCCTTCTCGGGTTGTCTACAGTGGAGACGTTCGGGGATGCAACAAATGGAGGAAACAGCAGCAATTTCTGCTTGTGCCAGATGGGAACCCTTCGGATCTCACCTCGCTGTCTCTCCTCCCCGTTTTCATTAATTTTTTCTTGCAAGGGGGGAACAAGAGAAGGATCTGACAGACTCCTGAGGATGGTAAATGTGATATCTCAATTGTATGAAGAGCCCAAATTGTCGCTGGCTGCCACGGACTCTGTGCCCATCAGTGTATTTTAATAATGAGAAGACCTGGGTGGCATTTTGCGGGGGTAATGCAGTTTCTTTCCATGGATTATTTCCATATAATTTCCAAAATGTTGTCCAGTGTTTTATTTTACCTGTTTTCCTTTAGAAGGCAGTTTCTGATAGCAAAAAATCGATTTCACTCTCAGCTGTTTAACTTAGTTGTTCTTTTAATTGTACCAAGAGAATGAGACACAATTAAACAAAGCACTTCTAGCAAATGCCAGGAATATATAGGTATATATATATACAGTATATATTTTCCAGTTACTTATAATCTAAAACAGCACTGCCAGTTTAAGCAGTTAGTACAAACAAGCAACCAGAAAACCTATTTTCAGTGAAATTTTTAAAGGCATTGGTTTGTTTGGTTTGGGCGTTGTTTTTTTCCGTTGGTTTTTTTTTGTTTTGTTTCGTTTTAGTTTTTTTTTAAGTTATGCACTTACAAGGTGTTTTACGTGTATTCACTTTATAAAGTGCTTGTGTAATTTATGTGGAAACGAAAAAGAAAATAAAAAATTTCCAGGGTACTGAATAAATCATTTAAAGCCTTGCTGTTCCCTGTCTATTAGTTCTGCAAGAGGAGACAGCATATCACAACTACTGCTGAAGCCTGTGCAGTTGTTGGTTTTTTTTTTTTTTTTAATGAAAATAGAGTTAGTGTTTCCATTTGACTTTGCTCAGGTCTACTTGGCTTTGGAGGCTCCAGATGTAGTATGCTGTGTTTTAAACCCTGATCCTGTAAACATTTTCAAGCTTCAACCCAGCAGTGCATTTAGCATGTGCTTTAATTGAAGCCCTTCTGGGAGGCTTGCTGGGGGTGGCAGAGACTGCGCAGGGTTCTTGGCCTTAAACTCATGTGGAATAATATCTTGAATAAGACCTTGGAGTGAGGTCTCACCTGGGCTGAGGGGGGGTCTAGAGATATTCATGTCTGAAATATGGATATGTATATGGAAAGGGGGATTTCAGTACAAAGAAATGTGCAAGAGTACATTTTAGAGACAATCTTGCAGGGAATTATTCTAGGGACACTGTTTTCCATTCATGCTCAGCCTTGCTGCAGGACATCGTTCCCAGCTTGGCAAGCCTTTCTCAGAGGAAAATCAAACTGGTGGGAAAACTCTCATCAGCTTCCTTGGGGGAGACTGCAAGCCCAATGGCCAGGAAAGCTGGACTGACTTCAGCCTGGTGTTTCCTTCCAGCACTGGGAATTACTGAGTAAAGGATGTTGCCGGATAGGACTGAAAAGGGCAACAAGCCACGAGTGGCAGGGACTCCCTGATGTGGTCCTGGGGTCCAGGCTGCCCGTGAGACATCTGTGACGAAATACCTCAAGCCTTTGATACCTGGTGGTTGATAGTGCTCCTGGAAGCTGAGTCCTCTAGGTGCAGCACAGCGTTTCTCAGAATTCGTTAAGGGGGCGTATGAATAGTCTGCTTTATCCAAAATCTACTATTGTAGTGGGCTAAGAATTTATCATGCTGCACAATTTTCACACTCTGCAGTCCTATGTGCTAGCAAACACAGAGAAGCATTTGCAGCAATGGAGAGACAAGAAGCCAAAAAAGAAAAAAACTATAAAAAAAGATAAAACACAGTAAAATAAGTAACTACAGAGAACAGGCATTTTTGGAGGTATCTTTAAAAGATATTGATTACCCCCAGAAAACTACTAAAGTAAAATAATTTGTATTTTTTCCCAACATAAATTCCAGAGAAGTCTTTTGTTTGAATTTTGTTTTATGCTACAGACAGATTTTTAGATGCTGATTAAGCTGATTATTTAACATATGCCTAACTTCGTCTACAAAGATAATGCTGGGGTTAGGGCTTACTCCTTCAGGAGGCATTACTGTGTACAAATTTTAATGGTTTACTGTTCATTGCAGTGTGCACTTTTGTTTTCAGGCTTTCTGCAGAGGAAAAAATACTAACCACAAAATAATAATAAAAAAGGATGATAAAACTCACTGTTGATATTAAAAGTGTTTTCTATTTTATTATTATGACACATCAATATTGTAAAATTTAATTCCAAGACAGCCATTTTATAATATCCACATTATTCAGCTCATAATCCAAAATGTTCCCCAGCAAAGTCAAATGTATGATAATGCACATTCAAGGGCATGTTTTTAGGTAGACTATTTAGCTACACCTTGTTCTTAAAACTGTTGACTTCCTCCTTTTCTTATCAATCTTTCCCGATTAAAAAAACAAGACCAAAAGAAAAAAGAAATCTTGGTATGAAATGACATTAGATGTAACATTGGAACCAGAAAAATAGTTGCCTGGTCTTTCTTGTCCCTGGAACAATTTTTTCTGGAGGAGGTTTCTCTTAAAATATTTCTGTTGGATTCATTTTTAAAATCGGTTTAGTGGCAGGAGGTGTTTTTGATATTTGCATACGTGCTTCCAGTTATTAGTATGATGATCTGTACCTAGACAATAAAAGTTGCCTGAAATATGATGGAATTAAATCAATAAGTAATGACATGAAACACTGACACGTAATGTTATGTTTTGTAGACTGACATCACCTCAGCCATATCCTGGGGCCATCCATACCACACTGAAGGCTGATTTAATTTTTTGTATTATACTTGTTTGGGAACAGGAATAAAATTGCATTAAGATGCCTTGAAAGTCATTTCCCCCTTCTCTTGCTCTCAAAATAAAGCAAATCCCAAACGTGAAATGGCAGTCAGGGAGAAATGTTTTTCCACTGTTTGTCTGTATCTAGGAAATATGGATCAAGATAGAGTGACCTTGGTCTGGAGGGGAAAAGCCTGTGTGATGCCTGCAGCTGAGAGCTGTGGGCATCGTAGGGAAGTGCACTGTGGTCATCCACGCCTCTGTCACCCGCAACACTGCCAGGGATTAGGAGCTGTCATTCATGTGGGGTTGGCTATGGATGTGCCGAGCTTTTGAAGGCAAAATCCAGGGGGAGAAAAAGCAGTCTTTGCAAGAACAAGCAGAGCATTAAACATCTGTGTGGAGCTGGAAGAGACGAAGCCCAGCTGTATGGGCTGCGGTTGTCTGGGTTTGGTCCCAGCTCAGCAAACTATGTAGGCAGGAGGGAACCAGAGGTATGGCCCCCATTTAGTCAATTAGTTGAGCACATGAGTCATCCAAACGAGGATCAGTTGGTTTATCTCTGCTGAGGGATGGCCCAGGGAAAGGCTGAAGGGTCTTTTCTGGAGCCTTGTGCCTTGAGCAGAGCCTGTAGTTGTGCTTTTTCCTGGGTGGAGGCCAGCGTGTTTGGTCCCTGCCCCAGTTTCTACATGAATACTTGTAAAGACCACATATAGCTTTTCTTGGGCTGCATTATCCCATCTATGGGGCATTTTTTATATATTTAAAGTTATTTTTCCTGCAGCAGCATCAGTGAGAGTCACCTCTTTGTGGCATTTGCTGGAGGAAGACCCAGGCGAGCCTATGTGTCCTCTAACATGGTTTCTATAAATGGTAATGAAAGGAGGCTCTGACCCCAGAAACACCATATATAGGATCATTTTAATTATCTCACTGGGACTGTTGATCAGTATTTTTGAATGTGCTCCTGATTAACCAACACACCAAAAGAAAGCTTAAAACTGGGGCTGATGCCTCAGCACGGCAGCAGTGGGAGCCCATCCCTGTGGGAGGCAGCCAAGGCCAGCTTACACACACTCGGGGGCTAAATGGGGTAGAAAACCCAAACCAATTTACTGACAAAACTGAAAATGGCTTTGCTGAAAACTGTTTGGGTTACAGTAAAAACCCATCCCTCTCTGGGGTTCTGGGACAGCTGGAATTTTTTGAATTAATCTTTTTTTTCTCCCCTGCCAGAAGCAGACTGGCTGAGTGACACTGATTTTTTTGTGCAACAGTCAGCTTTGATGGCCACTTGTTTGAAAAACATTTGTGAAATAACATTTGGAATTATCAAATTATCCCAGGTGGAAATTTTCTAAATGAAAAGGTCTTAATTTGTGAAAAAGGTTAGATTTATTTTTTTAAAAAATAAGTATTAAAGGAAGAAAAAAAGCACACCAAGCTTTAGATTATCACAACAAATCTCTGCTGGAGTCAAACCAGATTGTCTGTTTTTTTCAGATCTTTTGTTTGTGCAGCTAGCTGGGACTTTGATTTTTTTTTTTTAATTATTGTTATTATCATTGTCTCCATTACAGTAGGAAATTTATTTGATGTGTCAGTGCTTGCCCACAATTAGGACAAAGGTTTTTTGCCCCTATTCCTTTCCATTAGTCAGAAAATCTTTTTTATTGGTAGTTTTAAATTAATTCTATAAATTTATACAAGTAAAAACTAAAACTGTATTCAAAGAGTTGTGTTAGGTTTCTTTTCTGAAAGCACTGGAAAAATCTTGATTTTTCCAAGTCTAGAAATTAATTTTTGGCTTCCCTCTGGCATGTTTTTTGTTTGTTTGTTTGTTTGTTTTGTTTGTTTGTGGTTTTGTTTTGTTTTTGGTTTGGGTTTTTGTTTGTTTGTTTGGGTTGGGTTTTGTTTTTTTTTTTTGTTGTTACAGCTAGTTGTGGTAAGCGTGGGGCCAGGTCTGGCAGCTCTCAAACTCCAGGTCACACACCAGCCTGCAGCCAAAACCCTGCACACTGAAGGTGTGTGATCCCCTATTGCAGAGAGCTGCAAACCCCTGCCCTGCATTTCCTCGGGGCTGGAAGTTCAGTACTCGCCCTCAGCTCAGCCGCCCTTTTCCTTTCTACTTCTGAGGCAAAAATAGAATGAGCAGAAATGGGGAGTCTCTGCTCTGATTTTTGAGTAGGAACAAGCAAAGCTTGAGAAAACCCGTTTTCTCATTGCCTGAAAAGAATGTGAACCCGCTGGTCTGAGAGCTGCGGTTAAGTGTCTGTCTTTCCTAGACTGCAACTGCCTAAAAATAACAAAGCAGTGATTAAAAAGTATCAATCAATATATACTTTTTTTAACTACAGTTGGGAAGCGGTACAAAGGCGGAGATAGATGAAAACATGAAGAAAAGCTTCGTTTCCCAGGGTCCTTCCTGTCTCAGCAAGCGGAAATTTTTGGAATGTTTGGTGATTGGTACCTGCTGTTGTCAATACTCAGCTTTTAGACATGTGCCAGGGCTTACCAGGCTCTTCCTCTCTGGGTTTTCATCTAGAATGCATCTCGTTTGTGATGCTCAGCAGGAGTTAGACTGAGCCTTGGCTACCAGGTATGTTGGATGTAAATGTGCTGGGAGTCAGGGCTTGACCTATGTAAGGTGGCAAAGGGGAAAAAAAAGGTATAGGTGTAAATGAGATTTGCTCAGGGTTGTGGTGAGGAAGCAATCACAAGTGCACTGAGTTGTGGCCAGGCCTCTGCACAGCTCTCCCTCTCTCAGAGGTAAGAGCTTTCCCAGTTATTTTCGCAGGAGAGCCCTGAGAGCCTGGGGAGAAGGGAATGTCCTCCACAGTCAGGCTGGGGGAGAAGTGGATAAAGGCTAGCAGGTCCTGGGGAACCATGAAGTACCGGTAGGATGCTCTTTTGAGAGTTGTATAAAAAAGGCACCAACTCTCGGCAGGCCAGTGGGGTTTGAGGGTGAGCAGTGAGAGGCACCTGGGTCTTGGGGTCCTGGTCTGGTGGAAACCCGGGTTGGGCAGAGGAGGGTTGTTCCCCAGCCAGGACTATACCCAGCCTACCTGGCCCTGTGCCAGTGGCATGCCAGATCTGGAGATGTCACATCATGGGACTGCTGCTGAAATGTAGGTCCTATCTACAGCATCCCGTAGTGGCACAGTCACACAGTAGTTGCTGAGCTGTATCCAGGGCACTTCCCTCTTTCCAGGATTAAGCTCCAGAAAGTTTTTTATGCATTTTACAGCACTGTTGGGTTTCTGCCACTGCCAGGCTGTGCTCCCCTGCCACTGGAGGAACACCTGCAACGGCAGAGGGATGTGTCCCAGGCACCCTGCCCACTGACACAGACATTCGCAGAGGCAAATGAGAGAGCTGTGGCGGGGTTATTTCCCACCACCCCCCCATTCGCACAGAAATGCTTGAAAAGATCTGGCTTTCATTGTGGGATGGAGTGAAAACAAACATTTAAACCTTATCAGTTGTTATGACAGGTCTGAAACCAACCTTGGCTATGGCTCATACCACCACATCCAGAGGTGGGAGGTGGGACACAGAGTGGAGTGTGCTCTCCATGGAGCAAGGCATCAGACATTTTTTGGTGGACCCACCACTGCTCCCATGCAGTTTCCCTCCAGACCTGGTCCTTTGAGGATCTGAGAGTCTTTCAGGATCCGAGGATCTGAGCAGACTCAACTCACACACCACAGGCAGAAGCTAGACTTGTAGCAGTCAAGTGAGGAAATGCAGATCCTATGCTGGGATCCCAGGGTGCATGTGTGTGTGCCAGCCCCTGGGGAAACACACCACGGCTGTGGCAGAGAAACCGAGCAGACAGGCAGAGACACACCTGTAATGTTATACAGCGGAAAGGATTTCCTGAGAGCCCTTGTGGCCACAGACGCTGCCAAAAGAGGTGAGGAGTGAGGAGTGGTGTCCTGTTGCTGAACATCTGTGTCTCAGGAGCTGTTTTCTCCTCCATGCCTGCCAACAAGTGGGATTGCAGAAGGCAAGTCCTAACTCCAGCCTCGGTCACCTTCCTGGAGGAGCCCCCGACTGTGGCTGACAGCTTGACCCAAAGTGACTCTAGTTTGATACGGGGAATGGAGAGCCCCGCACACGAGAGATGGGGTGAGGGGAACTGGGTGAATATTGCCTAGCACTGCTAGAGATGCTGCCTTGTGTGGCACTGGCCCCATGGTCCTTCTTTCCTTCCTTGTGCTTCACTCCCCTTTCAGCCCCAGCAACCTCCCCTAATTTGCTATTATTTTAAGGGCCTATGGGTGTTTTCTGGGTGGGAGCTAGGGGACCTCAGGCCTCTCTGCAGCAGATGGAGAGGAACTCTTGGCTATCTGGTTTCCCCCACAGGATGGAGTCTAGGGCAAGATAACCCCTAGCACAAGTGCCTTGAGGCAAACAGAGGTCAAAGCTATGGGTGTTCCCCCCAAAATGCATGGCACTGCCCCTTCACGGGTGACCCTGGTGCATTGTGACCCATAGAGCTGGCCAGAGCTGCAAATGTGAAACACTGTGCCGGTGGCCACCTCTCCGGCCAGGGATCAGTATCCATGGGCGAATTAGATAGGCGGGACCGAGATGGACATCCTGCCCTTCTGCTCGCCCGTGTGCTGCGCTGGAGGGGATCATCCCTGCCCACCGCGCAGCTACAGCCCTTGGGCCGACCGGGAGCGATCGGTGGGCACCGAGCTCCATCTAGGGGCCAGGGAGCGCCTGGCGCCCACTCCACATGTCCCCACCGGCACCGGCCACACGCCGGTCCTCCCGCCCACCGCCACGGGTGGGGATGCCCACGGGCCGCCAAGCTCCAAGCTAACTGGAGAGTGCCTCAGACCGGGAGCACTCAGGATGAGAGGTAGCGAAGCCCAGTCCCGAGCTCGTCCTTCGGGACCCAGCCTGTCCATGAAGGGGCTCATAGAATAATTAAGGTTGGAAAAGACCTCAAAGGTCATATAGTCAAACCATTAACATAACACTGCCAGCTCCACCACTAAACCTTGTCCATAAGAACCACATCTACATGCTTTTTTATTGGTTAAAGCCAGCCCTGAGAAATTCAAGGGATGGATTCCCCTGAATTCAGTATTTCCCACTGGGATTAGAAAGTAAGACTTTCCATGGGATATCCCATCTGCTGATGCTTCATGTGATGGATAAGTTACACAATGTCTGGGTGCACTGGACAGTGTCGGGATGGTGTGTGTGAATTGTGCCAGGCCACTGCCTGGGGGGCTGCAGCCACACCAAGAAGACAAAGGTGAGGCCCCAGACTCCATGACTCCAGCAAGGCATGGAGAAAGGGATCTGGCTCCATCCCTCTCCTGGCTATGCACCCCTACCCCCTGGCTCATGGGATGCAGTAAGTAGGGGCAAGCAGCTGGGATTTTTAAGCACTGAGGGATGAGCTTTGATCAAAGCATGCAGCTGCAGCAGCTCTCGAGGACAGCCAAGAGACTGCTTGCATTAATCAAAAGAGAAAAAATATAAACCCATGAAATGCTAAAGGAGATAAATAAGGAAGCAATGATTTTTCTCTTCATGGCATACAAAGTCAATAAAGCTCAAGGAAACCACCTGTATTTTATTATCACATATTCATATGTTTAATGCTATTAAAACAAGAGTCTGGGGTGAGCTGCAGGAAATCAAAGCACTTAATGGTGCAGACACAAACCCTCTCTCCTTCCTCCCCAAAGGTGATTTGAACCAGTTTAAGCAAATGTGTCTTTGTCTCTTAAAATAATTATGTGATTTAGAGGCACTTCTCCCTGGCTCGCATCAAATGACTTTAATGGGATCTGCTTCTGTGTGTCTGTGTGTGTTGGTTTAAGTTACTGCTTTTTAAAGCTGCATTTATTCCCCAGTATTTACCAAAAAAATAATTCTCTTCAAGAAGGGATTATTTGTGTTCCACCATCACTTGGCATTTATTCTGTGGAGCATTTAATAGTGAAATGGTGCCCAGAGGGCAGAGGCCAAAATGTGATCTAAAGTGATATGTTGAAATTTGTGATAAACATCCTCTGGATGGTCTGCCAGCTGTGAACTTTCCCTTCTTTGCCTAATAAGTTCTGTCCTCTCTGGTGCAGTTTTGGCCACTCTCTTGGCCCTCCTCAAGGTCAGGTGGAGCTCTCTCCTCCCTGCCTGTGTTCTCCTCATGGCCCTGCCCCACATGGGATTTCCTGGGTTAGAAGAGAGCTGACAGCAGTCCCTGCCAGACTGGGATGGGGATCTAAAGGTGAGTTTCACACCTGACAACACCTGAGTGGCAGATACCCTGAGTGGATCCTCAGAGGTGACCCTGCTCTCCTAGTCCCACAAAGACCTCTCAGTGCTGTGGAGAAAAGGACTGTTTTGGGGGCTAGGTAAGCATACAGGAGCACAGCAGGAGCCAGGCTCCATTTCCACCCCACACTCCAACCATAGCTGGGGCAGGCAAGGAGTGGTCTCACCGGATGTTGGGCTGATGCTGAGACTGCTCACTAATGTACAAAATGGAAAAAAAAAGCTGGGAAGAGTCAGAAACAGTTTGAGTTTGGTAGGAAGGAGGCAAGGGGAATGCACAGCAAACCTGCTGTAGTGCACCGTTCCCTGCAGTGAGGAGAAAGCATTAACACTGTGAGATAAAGCCCTGGTGAGCCCCGCTTGACACAGTCCTCAGTTCTGGTAGGAAGGCTGGAGAGGCAGAGCACTGAGCCATGCTCCTCTGGGAAGACACTTGCTGAGTGAGCTACTTCATTTACCCATTGTGCTGGAGGCACTGGGAATCTCCTAAGCAACTGAGCTCTGTCACTGAAGCAGCTAATTTCTTCTCACAGGTGTACTTGGCTGCTTCAGGTGAGGGTAAAATGAAGTCTCACACATGAATTATTAGAGCAGTCTGAGGACCAAGGGGGACAGTGGCAGCTCAGCAGTAACCAATCTGTATTTCTTGGAGAGAAATATCATCAGCACAAACAACAAGAGGTGCAAGAGAGAGGCTCAGTAGTTAAAGAATCAGGCTGTTTGTGGCATAAAACTTGTGTTAATGGGCTAAAGAGACGGTCTCAGCATGATGTCTCCAACCCTTCCTGCTGATAGAAGGGAAGAGATGCGTACTAACAAGTAGGGAACCAGGAGGATGAGTGAGATGGTGCTACAGGGTGCCTTTGTCTGGCTGCGTCCCCCATCAGCCATGGGATCATGGAGCTGAGCTGGCTCCAACAGCAGCAGCAGGACAATCTCCTCTGTGGGATGCTGGTGCAAAGCCACTGGCTCTCTGGTGCTCTGCTGGCTGTTGCTCATGGGAGACTCCTCATGTGCCTGCAATAGGAGTCCAGGGAACACTACCCCTGCAGCAGGATGAAGTTGCTCCATCAAAGCAGGCACCAGCATTGCAAAGAAGTGTTCAGGGATGCAATCAAGAAAGCCTGGTCTTTTTATCTGTATGAGGGCACTGACTTTGGTTAGAATTATTCATTTTAGTGGGCTGAAGTGGGTTTTCTGAACCTGTCAGTCTGGTTCGGAGAACTCACCTGTGTGACCAGCCTGACATGGATATGAGCACCTGAACATCTTGAAGCACATCATAGTGAGTGGGACGAGGCACATGAAACCTGGCTTCTATTTCCCCCTGGAGTTGGGCATCTGGTCATTTCTGCATCCCTCTAAGGAGTTTGTTCTGAGGCCCTGATGATGTCTGCCTAAATGGCATAAGTGGCTGCCCAGATCTGAGCCCCCTTTGCCCATCTCCTGGCTAGAGGGAGGGAATGCTGTGGGCTATACAGGTAAGGAAGCAACACTTGGACTGCAGCAATCCCTAATTGGTTAAGCAATATCCATGTTTACATCAGGGAAAAGCCCTGGTCCCTTCCCTACACCTACATGTTGGCCTGCAAGCTGCTTGTCATGATGATTTCCCAGGACATTTCTGCTGCAGCTTTCCAGGTAGCGAGAGGCTGGTGATAAAAGCCTAGGTTCTCCCCATGTTCCAACCTGAGGAATGTCCTGGCAGGGAGGGTCTGACCCTGTCCTTGGAGTGCCAGCCTTGTCCTCTGCTCCTTCCCTGCCCTGCTATAACACATTGTCTCAGAAAAATGGTAACTTATCTTAATCTTACAGACAGCATCACTCAGGGATAAGGTAACTAATTTGGGAAATTATCCTGGTTGTCGATTCCCTGAGCGATTGGTGGGAGAGGCTTTGAATGATCAGCCAAGCCTCACGCATGCTCCCTGCTGTTCACTTGGGCTCAAATTACCCTTTTATTTTACTTCCTCCTTGTTCTCATTGCCACACCACTCAAACTAAAATTATTCGCCTACAACCACAAATGCAGGGATATATCACCGGGAGTGCTGTAGGGCTGTCGCCATATATAATTCTCTGAGCTCAATATTTATAGAGCTACACACGGCACAAATCATACCCAGAAAGCCCGTTGAGCTGGAGAGCTAGGTATAAACTCCAGAAATATCGCAAGCCATCGCTCACAAGAGACTGCCCGCCAGACCCGCTGGCCGTACATCACGCTGTAACGCCATCCGAGTCCGCGCTTGGTGCTGGAGTGGATCAGAGGTCACTGCCAAGCTTTTCTTCCATAAATCCCGGGAGCTGGCTCTCAGCAAGGTTAGGGGCTGGGAGAGCCCTGGTCCGAGTGCTCCTTCCTCCTGCTTGCTGTCGCTGACACCCAGCTGTCCCAGCACTGTGTGTGGGCATTTATCTTTGCAGTCTTGTCCTGCCTTCTCCCCCTCTGCTATAGGAACCAGAGGGGGAAGGGAAAGGAGGTGTGCTGGATCTTACAGTTCTGAACCCCTCTTCTTACCCCTCTGGGTCACGTTCTCCCACCTCACCCTGCCCTGTGCAGGGACATGGACATCTGGAGAAAATTTGTGGTTAAGGGCACTCAGTAACCTGCCTGCCCACAAAGCAAAGGCACAGTCATCAGTCTCGAGGCAGTCCAGGTCCCTCGCTCACTGCTTTCTCTCCTTCTCTCCTCTTTTCTCCTTTTTGAAGTTTCTCCATGGCTTGGGTAGAGGTGATGCCTCCCTAGGAATGGGGAATGGTTTCTGACCAGGGCAGGCCCTGTTGTTCACTGGGGCTATTCTATTGCATTTGAAGTCAATCCAAAGAACAAAGCACAGGTAAGATGAGGGCTCTGCAGGTGAAGACTAATCCTTCACCAGCTTTTCCCAGCACTGGCAGCATCCACCTTCATGTGCTGGTGGTCCAAAGTGTACCACAATAGATGGAGAAGATCCAGATGAGACCCAATGCAATGAGCAGGTAAAGTTTCTCTGAAGCAGGGGAGCAGTGTTGTGGTGCTTTCTGGACAAATAAGCACTGGGAGTTTGCCTGAGAAATCATCAGCCAGACAGTCAGCATAATTTCTAAGCTGAGTATGATGGACTTTATCTAACCAGTCTCTGCTTCTCCCCTTTCCCCCAGCAGCGTGGCAGACAGACTCTGACATTTAAGCAAAATAAAATCCAACCCTTAGCATTAAGTAAAACTTGCAGTGTGATGATTTTGTGGCTTGCAGCAACATCTCAGCAGGGGCGTGTTAAAGCCGGTCTCCAGCGAGTGGAAGAATGAAGCTTTGCAAAACCCTGACGAGGCAAAGCTCCTAAAATAACAATTGAATTAAACTTAATTCATTTTCACTTAATACCCTTACAGTGCCTTTAGCAAATGAGGCTGTTATTATTTTGAGGAGGAAAATGGAGAGGCACAGTCTGGATGCAACTCATATCTACTTACTGAAAGAAAGAAAACTTTAGTTTTAGGAAATAAAAAAAATATGGGAAAAAATACAAACAGTTCAGATTTTCCATTTTGTGTGAATTACCCTGAAATCCACCCAGTCTCACATTCTTCAAGATGTGCCCCAGACTCTAGAGTGTGCAAAACCACCTCTTTTTTGGCCAGGTGCCCGGGGTTTGCTGGGTTTGCCAGGATTACATACCTGGTCACATCCAGCATCTGTGGATGCCAAACCCTTCCTTCCCATCTATTCTCTTGCAGCTTTTTGAGCTTCTCTGTGTCGTTTGAACCCCAAATACCCTCTGTTTGCTCTGCCCCTCACCAGCCCAGTATGAAGGGTTTGAAGTACTGTGCTCACTTTGTTTCCATGGATGATGTGAGCCCTTCCCTGGGGAAGGCTGAGTTAGCTCCCTGACACTGGCCCTGACTCAGTGGGACATTCAAACACAAGCTCAGGGTGACCCTACACCATAGCAGCCCTGGACACTCATCCCTATTCAGGACAACCTTTGTCTACATGCCTAATTTCCATCCATGTCTCCTGTTTGCTTGGGAGATGGGATTTAGCAAACACTACCAAGACTGTGTTTCTCTGCCAAGGATGCAGACCAGCATCCCAGAAAGGGCATCCTGCAGCTCTTCCCCTCAGATGCCCCAGCAAAGAGCAAACATATCATGGTCCCACGCTCCAGAGAGGGATGGTCAACTGATGCAAGGAACAAAGGGACCCAAGGAGCCATCCCAACCTTGCCCCACAGAATTCCTTGCTCTCAAACCTCAGGCTCTGCAAAGCAGAGGGAGCAGAGGCTGTTCCAAAATGGCCATGCAGGCACTGAACTACACTTCCCAGTAGGCCACAGAGCAAGGGTAAGGACCCTCCTGGTACGGAAAAGTCTCCATTTGACTTGCTCATGCTCCGTGGGGATGGGGACAGCTGGGAATTTTAGGGCTAGAGGCAGCCCTTGTTCATCGCTGCATAAGCAGAGGGAACAGCAGGCATTACAGCAAAATTAATTTCCTCTCTGAATGCAGCTCTCCTCTGTCACTACTGGCTTTACAGTCTTCTTTCCAGAGCCCTAGAAAATAGCCCAGACAGGATTTGCAAGGTTGCCTCGCCCTCTGTCTTGCTCGGAGGCAGGCTCTGCTCCAGCTAATCCTCTTCTGACAGACCCTTTTGTTTCTCTTCTCATAGAAACCTTTCTTCACCTGCCCTGGCTAGGGCAAGAAGCTCCTCAACTTTAAGAAAATGAGAATAAACTTTCTTATTAAGACACAGCTTTTCAAAACTCTCTGCTCTTCCCATCAATTTCCAGTTCTAACTGGATAATTTTAGGCTTATACTAACAAAACTGAATGAGAAGGTCCATGAGACAGTAAGCACACATCTTTCCCAGTTGCATCCCCTCTACTGCCAACAGATGCTGCTGCTGCTCTCTCTTGCTGCCAGGCAGGGACAAACAATATTCAGAGCCTGTGTCTGCAGCAGGGACAAGAGGCAGGTGAGAAGTAACTTCGCTGGGACATTTTCCAATAGCACAAAAAGTTAGCATATACCTGTCATCTATTCCTCTGCACCTTCCTGCTCCTGGTGAGCCACACCTCTTGACCCTGATAGACTTTCAGAGCTATTTCATCTAAAATCCAGCTCTACTTTCAAAAACAAAGATTAATGGGAAAACAATTAGCAATCATAGGGAGTACTTCATCAAAATCAGATCATCAGAGTTTTGCTTTTTTTTAAAGCATTGCAGATGAAGAAAAATATGAGATATAGGGAGTGAGCTGCATGATCTCTGGGGCTGCCGTGAGCTATTTGCCTTCTGCATTGCTGGCTAAGAAATTATTTTGGGGGGGAATTATTCCTTTGAAGGGAGATTCCTAACTTGGATAAGGGTCAAGACTTGTAAAAAAACCAAAGCCCTAGGTAGTCATTTGCCTGAGCTCTCATGCCTTGCTTTGGGGATGCCAGCTAAGAGAGGAGCAAGGCTTAGCCCATACTGTGCACACAGGCTCCAATCATGCTTGCAGGTAGTGGAATACCTGCTTCCTTTTCCTCCCCAAAGTTTTCCTGTCCAACCCCTTTCTTTCCAGATGTGTCTCTGGAACATAATTATCATCCTTCCTGCTGTAGATGTGAGCTTAGAGAAGGTACCAAAATCAAGGGCTGCAGCACAGCAGAAAGAGGGCAGGAGGGCTGGAAAGTCCGCAGGGAGTCCGTCACCACTTCTTCAATTTTCTAACCACCAAGCCCATTGCAAAAGAGTTTTGAGGAGGAGACTTGTCACCAATCCAAAGTGAGGTGCTTCAGAGCCAAGCCCTGACTGTCTCACTCCAGACATCATTTACATAAAAAAAGTGGTCCTGGTGGCAGCCCCAAGTTATCAGTTGATTATTATTTCTTCTCACGTTGTGGTGTTTCTGTCTGTGTCTTTACATCTGGCAGTGCTAATTATCCTTTTGCTTTCCCTTGAAAAGTTCATAGATCAAATAGGGCAGATTCCCTCTGCCCTTGGCCATGGTGTCTGTAGCCTGGGCTGGGCAGAGCACAAGGAATGAGGGTAGAAGCTGTTTTGCAACCTTGCTCATGAGTGTCATAGCTGATTCCCCCTGCAGGGCAAAAAAAGAGAGAAGGAAGTGAGAGAAATGAAAGCTATTAGTATCAAACAATTAAGGGCTATGGTTGAATTAGAGACTATTTGGGAAAAACATTAGTGGATAATAAAATAATATCTTTTTAAGAAATGAGAAATAGCATCTGATTACAGGTTGTGTGACACCAGCTTTATACTGTTGTTTGTGCTGATGGAAGTTGCCTGGCTGCTCTAGTTCATTTTGCTGTGCTGGAAAGCACTGATGGATGAAGGGGATACAGGAGCAGCAGCTGGGGATTTTTTTGCTTCTTCATTGAATCATAGCATAATTCAGGTTGGCAGTGACCTCAGGAAGTCTCTGATCCAGCCCTCTCTCTGCATAAGGCTCAGTGCTGCTAGGTCAGGTTGCTTAGTTCAGTAACCCTTTGAATGTTTCTACAATTGGTGACCCCAAAGTCAGATCTTTGGTCCAGTATTTGACTACCCTTCATGTGGAAAGTTTCTTTTTTCTTATAACTAGTTGTAGTTTTCCTTGATTCAATTTGTGTTTGTTGTTCTTTGTGTCCATTGCCCCTTAGTCTTTCCCTGTACTCCAAGCAGAGTCTGGGTCCACCTTCTCTAACACCCCACCAAGCACCCCTGGCATGGATGAGGGTGTTTGTGAAAACGATGTGCAAGCACAAGACAGTGGGGGGAGCTGTCAGCATGAGCATAAAGGAATGTGGCTTGTGATACTCTCTACTCTAAAAGAGTAGAGAGTTAAATACTTCCACAGGAAAAAAAAACAAAACAAAGCAACCCCGCCGTGAATTGTGATATTTTCCTTCAAGTTATTATTTTTCTGAAGCTCTTCATGGGAAGTAAAGAGGCCATAATGCTCATTTGTGTGATCCAGAGGCAGAGCTCATACCTAGGGAGTGATTGTTGCCCACGGAAGTGAGAGCAAAAAATAACCTGGGGACTGTCCATCAGCACAGGTGTAGCACTTCATGCTGGCAGCTCCACTACCCTCAGAACAGGGCACAGAGGATCCCATGACACTGGCTCAAGCAGCTGGCAGGTTTTGGGACAGGCCATATACAAGGGAGGGCTCGTTCTGGCTGTGAAGTCCTGTCAGTTAACAGGCAGTGACACAGGGACTCTGCAACCCTCTCAGTGGCTGGTTCTGGGGATGAAGCAGGAGGCAGGAGAGTTTCTGATGGAGGTGACCCTGGCTGCAACGGAGCTGTATGAATGCAGCAGGGAGTGCTCCAAAGATCAGCTCCTAAGGGCAGCAGGATTTGAAACATCCAAGGACTGAATTTACTTGTTGTGTCTCTTGTCACATACTGGCTGAAATGCAACAAGGCATTTAAATTGGGGAGGACAGAGAGTGAGAGTCATGCATGATGTGCTCATAGGATCAACTAGGAAGAGCTGCGTGTTGCTTCCCTGCCACCCCACTATTTCTGAGATGGGTGAGGTCATGTCTAATCCTGTGCCTGGTTTTGACCTCCCCTCCTCTCCCTGAGATCCGTGGCATCAGCATCACTTTGTTTTTTAGTGGCAATCCTCTCTGAAATCACTCTGAAGCAGGGGATGAGTTTCACCTTTCTGACTGCACTACTGTGGTAGCATCCTGCTTCCTCAGCTCTTGGTACGGAGCTTCTTCACATGGAGTCTGATATTAGTAGTTTCACAAGCCCTGGGAAAATATGACTTGATTTCTCTGCGAGGTGCAAAGTAGCTGCTCACATTACAGGGGAAGGAATGCCACGGGAGGTTTTACTCATGAAACCCTTCTTCTTTTCAGCTTTTAACCTTTGCAAGGAGTTTTCCCCTTACTAAAAATGCTTGTCAGGAGGCAGCACGCCCTGCTGAGTCCCACTTGCGTTTGGGGGGCCGGGCGGCGGTGCTGCCTGCAGAGGTCCCCCTCGCCTAAGCTTTGAGCGCCGGGCGGCAGCGCCGGGCTAGGAGGTGGCTCCGGAGTCTCCGGCAGGACAGTGACCCCTCTCGCACCCTTCGTCCTGGTTCCCTCATCCGCCGTCCAGGGCAAAGAAGGGGTGGGATGCCCACGGGTGTGTGGGTGAGGTGAGCTCGGAGAAGCGGTGGCCTCGAAGTGGGACCCCGGGAAGGCAGGACAATTAGCAGCCTGGGCTAATACACCGTAATTGCGGGCAGCCGGAACTAGGGGTCTTGCAGTTCGGTTTGCCCTGCCGAGGAGGCACCTGGAGCAGGACAACGGCTCTTTGGATCTTACCGAGAGCAGAGGCCAACCCTTGGCAGAGCTGAGGAGAGAGGCAGTGGGACCGGGCAGCCCATCTCTCCTCTCCAACTGTTAATGGATCCAGCTTTTGCTCTGTGGTGGATTTGGAGCTCTCCAGTTTGTGCCCATGTCAGTACTGGAGCAGTACTGCTCCATCTTTGGCAGTGTATAGGATTTTGGGGAGCAATGAGTGGCCCCAGCTGCGTGAAAAAGTAGTACCTATCGGAGACACACTGGAGGAAACAAAGCATTCCTTTGCTCAGTGGCAGCAAAAGCAGTAGTACTACAAGCAGCTGGAAGGGACCTCCATGCCTGGCCAAGGCTGTACCCCTGCAGGGTACATGCTGCTAACCTCTGGCCTCACTGCAAAGCCAGTCCAGCCAAGTCAAGGGTGTGCAGGCTGCCCTGGGTCCCCACCACAGCTTTTCTGTTAATGCTCCCCTTGCCCTCGGTGCATGGGCAGTGGTAACCCTGCCCTGAGCGGCTGCTGGAGTGCTTTGGTTTGATGTCTGGGGTTTGGGGGTGGGGACAGTGCTGCACAGCCTTCTTATCCCCTGCTTTACAATAACCACCCCCCCCAACAAATAGGAGACAAGATAATCCATCCACCCACATGCCAGTACCTGCAATTTTTGCTGTGGGGGATAGGACATGAGCTGCCAACATGCAAAAACTCCTGGGTACAGATCATCTTTTAGGGACAAATGCCCTCCCTGCAGCCAGCAAGTCTCATGTTCACAGTCACATCACTTTTCCACCAAATATCATGTTCTTGCTCCTAAGGAAAGGATCTTTTGATTTTTATTTTGTTTTTGTTTTTTGAAATGGAAAGGAGAATAGCAGCCAGTTGATAGTGTAAAGGGAAGAAAACCTGTGATTGGGTCCTCGGGGGGAGTTGGCACAGGCTCAGATTTTCTGTGGTGACTGGCCCTATGCTCTTCTGTTCTTGCTGCTCTGTTGTCTGAGCAAGGTGTGAGTCCCTTCCAAGGGAAAAGTTATTTCCATAATAAATGGAGTGAAATGGAGTAGGGGAGAGCTGAGAGGAATATTGGCTTTGTCAGAAAAGGACAGATTGGGAGTGATATATTGTGATAATTTCAACATCTTGGAAAACTCCAGTTTGGTTGTAATATTAGTGTTTTTGAAGGTGAGGAGCATTTGTGCAATAAACTTGTCATGGCTTGGTGTGGCCTTGAAACTACTTTGGGCTATGAACCCATCATGGGCCCTCTGCCTTGAATGCACTGAACACCCTGAATGCCCATGCTTGAATACCCTAAACATGTTCCCAACAGTGGCTTAGTGGGTCTGCAAGAAAAGAGCAATAGGGCTGTTGCTGAGGGTGGGCTTGCTGTGAATAGTGTGGAGGGGGCAGCTGGGTGCCTGGCAGGGGATGTTTTTGCAGGTTGGGACGCCGTTCAGAGCACTTCTAATGCTGGGCTTTATGGCCCCAGTGAAGCGAGATCTTCTCTTTGCCATGTGCTGCCCTCTGTGCTCCTTCCCAGGCCAGGTACCAGGAGGGTACGTGGGGGCTCCCAGGCAGCTGAGGCAAGTGTGAACCCTGTGGGGCACAGGAGGACAGGACAGTCACTCTCTCCTGTGTCAGAGGAAGGGGGCACAGGGACTCACCTGTTTTGCAGGCTGTATGCAGACTGACTGCACTCTCTAACCACGAGGTTTACCCTGGATTTAGATGGAGGTGGAAGCAAGGGGTGCTGTAGAGCAGCAGCCCATCTCCCCAGCAGTCAGAACAACTCAGAGTGTGGGGGGCTTGGCTACAGCCTCAGAGATTACCTGCATCCCTCTGAGGGACCCCCACCAAGTCAGGAGGAACCTCTCCCACCGTCTATGGGCCCACTGAACCTGGGGAGGGCCTGGGGGGCCCCGGGAGCTTCTCTGTCCATCAAGCTGCTCATGACTCTGGTCACCTCATCGTCCCCTTCCTTGCCATGGCCACTCGGTTCCCTCTGCCCCATCCGTGTTTCTGCCTGCGGAGCCGTCCCCAGGGCGGTCGGTGGGGGAGCACTGTCTTGTTCGGGAAATGGGAGACAGGGGTTGGGGAAGAGGGAGAAAGGCTTTTGCCAGAGGAAATCGATATCCCGTGAAAAGTAATTATTGAAGCATAAATTTATCATAAGGGTGATCACCAATAAAACATCTCTTGGCGACGTTTTAATTTAAAATCAAATTCGAAAAGGGCCCCCTCCCCCTTCAAAAAAAAATCCTTAACAAGCAGAAAAATAACTGCAGCCCTTGGAACACTTCATTATACGTTCAAAGAGAGCTCCATCATCTTCGCACCGACGCCGGGCTCTGCTCTTCTGATGGATCCAATGCAGCTGATTTATGGAAATGACTTGCAAATCCATAAATGTAGTTTGCAGTGACAGCCGTGCATATCACTAGTAATTCCTTTAAACTATGCAAAGAAAAATGATTCATATCTGGTTGGACCCTGCCTTTTCCAAGGGTCGCCACTCCTGAGTCTTGATGTGTTTGTCTGTATTGGTTTCCCTCTTGATTTTTTTTTTTTTAACTCGGTGATGGATGAGGCTGAGATCTTAGCGCTGAAACCCAGGACCCCGAGACCGCCGGCGAGGGAAGGGTTAAGCCTGTGGGAAGGTGTTTTTTCCCCCCTTCCCCGCGGACACGCGTGGGTCGAACGCAACACACATTTCCGCACTCAGTGTCGTGTCCCCCCCGGCTTTTCTCTGCAACCCCCCGGGTTTCAGCCCCGGGTTCCCAAAGCTTAATTGTGTTAATTAATTAGTTTTCCATATGCGATTGCTGGGTGACTCCGGGGCAGATGCAGAGGGACCGGGGAGGTGCAACCTGGAGGGATGTGCGCCCATCCCTCAGTTTCCCCACCTGCAAGTGAGGCGTGACGGGGGGAGCCGGCCCGGGCGATGTTGCTGCAAACCCGCTCCGGGGACGCCCCCCATACCCACCCCTCTCGGGGCTCCCGTCTCTCTCCTTGCAAACCCCGGCACACAGGGCTGGGCCCGCACTCGTCGGTCAAGGATGGAGCAAAATTAGCGGATCTCTGAATTTCTTCATTGGTTTTTGCAGTTATCCCAGGCACCACCATACCCCCCTCCCCATTTATATCCCCAAGATCATCCTCCAGCAGTATCTCTGATAATGCGTTTATTAGGCTTCATGATGCAATAACCACAAGCAGCCAGAAAATGTAGCATATTTCCACATTATCATCCAATTTCCCTTCCTGGGTATTTAGTTCAACTCTTTAACACCAGCCACATAATTAGAATTTGGATTTCCATTAATTTTCCTTGGGCCTGCAACCATTTTAAGATCACAGTGGTAATTAACGTGATACATCACTAATTTCACCAAGCACAATCTAAGTAGGCGCTCCCCCTCCCTCCCGGGGGGCAAGGCTACGGGGGGGTGGCAGGGGAGGCGTTGGGGGTCGGGGCGGCCCGGGGCCCCTGCCAGGGGGAGCGGGGTGGCTCTGCCTCCGCCTCGGCCTCGCCGAGGAGCGAAGCGTGTCGTGCTGCAGCCCGGCCCCGCCGCGTCCTCCGCTTTCGCTACGGAAAAATACTCTTTTCTTTCCAGTAAATTTAACAATTAAAAATATTTATCGGTAGCAGATTTACGTTGTTGTGTCTCCAGTCTTGGGGCATATTGGTAGACTATTAAGACTAATTAGCATCCTTTCTGCATGCAGATTTACTAAGCTGATTGCTGTATAACTCATCCCTAAAAGCCCCTATCCCTTCACATTTGCGGAGTGTAGCTGAAGGCGAGGCCCTTTCGTCTCTCTCCGAGCTTGCAAGCAGCTCACGTTATCCGGGCCTTTTGCTAAGTAAACTTTAAAAATGTGAAGCAATAACAATTTGAGTTAGAAGCTTGCAAAGTACTAAAATGGAAATATTACCTCGGGAGCTTCCACAGGAAGGATCTGGGAGGAAACAAGAAGCTTAAATGTATAGAAGCGCGCAGCAAATACAGGCTGTATATTCTCAGCATTAAACCCAGGGCTGTTATTTTCTTAAATATATTTGGAAATAAACAAAGGGGTTTCGTACGTGCCTGGGTGGCTGCGTGTTCCCGAAGCCAAACAACACCGAGGAGAGGAGGGAGAGAGGTAGGGAAAGAGAGAGAAAACGAATAAGAGTTCCAGAAAGTTTGCAAGATGCAGTTGCAAGGAACAGTTGCTGGTTTTTTTCCTTCTTTCTCTGTATTTTGGGTGTGTTTTAAAGGCGCGGAATCAGCAGAGTGCTTTACTGTGTAGACCGTCAAATACAACGGGAAAGGAGATTCGTAGCATCCGTCGTACCTTACTTTGCATTAAAAATATTTAAAGCGCCGCAGAAGGCTCTGCGAGGCTCTTTGAAGGTGTGGAAAGCATCAGCTCTTATGCTTTTAAAAAGCGTACACTGCTGGTTTATTATTAACACACTGGGAAGTACATAAGCTCCACAACTTTATTCTCTTTAATGAGCCTGGAAGAGCACGTTGGCCCTGAAGGGTTTTGTTCATTAAAGATGTAAGCCGTAGGAATATTGTGTCATTAATTATCTGGTTTTAATTACACTGTTACCCTTTGAATCCGTATATTTGGGGGGGCGGAAAAGTTTCTATAGCCAGACCATCACGATCCGCAGCGAGGGTGTGTCGATGTTTAAGGCTTCTGAAGAGGCAGAGTTTCGGACAGGGAGTGCGAGAGTTGCAGGGATGCTCCGGCTGGAAGGATGGACGGATGGACGCAGGGGTGGGGAGGAAGCAGAGGTGGGAGGAAGCGGAATCTCCGGGCGTGTATAGCTGGGCGCACACCAGGAAATATTTATGTCCCCGTGTCCGTCCGCAGCCCCCTCTCGGCTGCCGGTCGCAGCCCGAGCCGGGCCGGTACCGGGCGGGATGCCCAGGGAGGGAGCAGGAGAGCTGGGTCGGGCAGGCTCAGGGCGCAGCCCCATCCGTGAGAAGTAACCGCCCGGACACCTCCCCACTTCCCACATCGTTATCCTTCCTCAGCGCATAGCGAGCCGGAGCCTCTCCAATTAATTTTATTTTCTTGTTAATTTGCTCGCCATTTAAGAACAGCGGTCCTATAGCCCGCTGCCTTACACCGAGCAAGAAATACAGCGCCTCTCACCCCGCCGAGGCTGGGCGCCCGCAGCCGGGGATGCTCCTTCCGGACCGGGCATCACTCGGAGGGGCTGGGGGAGTCGGTACCATCCTAACGGCTGGGGCGCTTTGTCATTAATTACCCAGCGCTAAATTGTGCCGTTTTCCCTTTAAATCCCAGACATGTTGACAGGACACATTAAAGTGCAGCCTTCTCAGGCTGAGAACATCATAAAAACCGGACAGGCAATTTCTGTTTTCACCAAATAGCCAGGGTAACGCGTTCTGCATCTTTGATTTTAATGCACTAACTGGCAGCTAAGCAGTGAGGGGAGCAAAGGGGTGGGGAGAGAGGGGACTCGAGATGGAAAACCTGGGGAGGAAGCAGAGGTTAGCGATATATATATTTTTTTTTCTCTCTCTCTGTCTCCTGCAAGCCCTGCCCTCGGCCCCCTCCCATCTCCAAATCCATCGCACCAACTGAATTATCAACTAGAATTTGATTAATATGCAAATCTGAGGCAAACAGCTCCATATAATTCTTTCAGTGGAGAGTAATTAATCAACAGTTAAAGCAAATTAATACATATATCAATTTTGTCAGGAACATGCTTAGTTCAATAGCCCGTAAAATTGAAGTTTGAAGTATTAAGGGGCTCTACAGAAACGTTATGACTAAAACTTTCAAATTGATCCTATTTAGTAATCAATCAGGCTCTCCCCTCGGGTTAATCTGTCTAATTTTTCATCTCAAATCATACACTTTAGTGACATGCCATCTAGCAAACAGTCGATAAAAAGTTAACAAAAATGATAACGACTCCAGCACACGGTGGTTCCTGCGTGTGAGCCAGCGGACGCGGGTGGATGTACGGCCCCACGGTGGCCCCACGACCCAGCCTGCCGCCCGTGCCATCCCGGGAAAACCACCTTTCGCCGAGCTGCTCATTAAATATGCAATTATTTTTCTCTCCTCTTCCTGTTTGCTTCTCCCTTCCTCAGCCCAAACGGGCTGATTTAACACCGGCCGGGCCCGCCGGCGTGCGACTCCTCGAGGTCCCCTCCGAGCGGTGCAGAGATGCTGTTCCGCCTCGGGTGCGGCTGCTCTCACTGTGCCGAGCGGGCAGCGCAGCCGGCTCTTCCTCCCCGAGATACGCTGGGCTAGCATGGGGGGAAAAAGAGTAAAAGTGAGGGGAAGATGTGCAGTCTGTAGCTGTGAGGGTGGGAGTACGGATACAGCCTCACACGTGTTACCAGTATGGCCCCTACACGTGTTTACACCCCCGCGCACCCCGCCCCGTCCCAGGTCCGGCCCCGCGCAGCGATGCGCGCCGCGAGCAGAGTTGCGGAGGGGCCGCGGGGCGATGGGCAAAGGCGGGCAGAGGCCGGAGGAAGGGCCCGAGGGCAGGGACCGGAGCGCTGCCGTGCAGCGGGCAGACCTCGGGCATCTCTTGCTTCCCCACAGTTAAGGCATCACCTTGAGCGTCCAGTGCTGGGAGGGATAGGACCCCCCCTCACGCCCCCCGGTCCGCTTGTCTCGGCGCTGACGGCAGCCCCCTCGAGGCTTCCGCTTCGACAGCCACTTGCCTTTAGTGGGAGGGATGATGAAGTCACTGTGAGCACTGATGACGTCATACCTCCCGCTGCCGTCTCTGCGTATGACACATACAACAGGGCTACGAGCAATTCCCCTGGGTGCCTGGGCCCCTTCCCACAGCAATGGGGACGTTCCCGTAGGGAAACCGGGCCCGGGATGGGGGCAGATGAAGGGACAGGCCCCACTGGGACAGGCTCAACCCTGACAAACAGATCGGGGTGAAGATCTCGGGCTCTCTTTGCCCTTTGCTCGCCACCCACCGTGGTCTCACCTGGACGGGGAAGGCGCAGGGCCTGGCCGTCGGTGCTCACGGAGAAGGTGCCACCCCTCATTGCAGAAGAGATACCTTGATCCCAGGGCCACCCTAGAGGTGCCAGCCCGGCCTGTGGGGGCGGGATGAACGCTCCAGGCCCCCGGGGCGGCGGCGAGGCCGGCAGGACGCGAGGTCAGGAGCGATCCGACGGGGCGTCCCCGCTTTGGCTCGGAGGAGCGACCGCAGCTTAAGAAGACTGAAGGGTGTCCGGGGCCGAGGGGCGCGGAGACGGACGCTCAGGGCCGAGGGGCGCGGAGACGGATGCTCAGGGCCGTGGGGCTGAATGCAGCGAGAGGGACCCCACCGATATCTCGGCACCGGGACCCTCCCCTTTCCCGGTACCCCCGGCCCTGCCCGGGCTGCCCCAGTGTGCCCGTCCCCTCGCTCGGGCACAGAACGGGGCCCGATCTCCCCAGAGAGAGAACAGCCGGAGAGCCGAGAGAACAAATACGGACCCTGCCCCGGAGCCGGGAGCTGGAGGGGGGCGTGGCGGCAGGCAAAATGTTGAAGCCCCCCCGGACCCGCTGCCGGAGAAACGGGGACAGTGGGAGGCCAGAAGTGGCTGGGACGCGCTGCTCTGCACGGCAGTCTTTCCACATGTCGCGACACAAGGGAACGGTGACGATATGCTAGCGAATGTGTAATGTTTGCTGCGGGGGGCAAGCGGGATGGACCATGTAGGGTGCAGAGGAAAGCAGGGAGAGCCCTCTGCCTCCCCCGTCCCTCGGCGTGCCCGTCCCCGGTGTGCCGCGGGCCGGGGGCGGGCTGGCAGCGGCCCTGTACCGGGGCCTTTCTGGGGAGCGGAGGAGAGAGGCTGCGATTCCTGCCCCAACCCCAGAATCGGGAAGAAAAAGCCTTTCCTTTCAGCAGAGACTCATGCATCAAACTTCAATTTTCCGGACGATTGAATTAGTGATTTTTTTTCTCCTGATCTAAAATACACTTAAGTCTTTGGGATTAATTACCACGTTCTGGTCCCTCAGACTGTAGTATTAGTTATCGTTGCCATATTCGACATCAGCCCTGACACCTCATAAAATAAGGAACTGAATTTCACTGACTCAACCTGCTTCAGCCCTGTTGGATAATTCAGGAGGGGGCTTTATTCTCCGTCTGGGAGCCCTGTGTGAAGTGAACAAGATCAAATATGGATCTTCCCCACCCCTCTCAGGAAAAAGAAAAAGCGTACCCCCTCCCCACCCAAACACTAAAGGGTGGCATTTCCAAACAGACAACACCCCCCACCGCCCCCTCACCTCCCTCTCCCTTCACACCTCAGAACGAAATCTAAGGCAGTGTCAAGTTTGGGGATGAAGGATGGGTATGGGGTGGGAGGGGGGGTGGTCCGGCTCCTACGTTTGAGAAATGGGGTTTCTGTCAGGGGGCAACAGCGCTGGCTGAGATGCGGGCTGGACTGAGACCCTCGGGAGTCGCCATGCCCGCAGCAGGAGCGCAGCCTCTGCCCGCACCTGCCCGCGACCAGCGCCCACGCCCACCCCGACGGGGGTGACACGGAACACCGCAGCCCCCGACGGGGTGGGTGGTGGGGGACCACCGGGCCTCCAGACCACTCCGCAAAGCCCTTCCAGGCTGCCCCGCACCCTTTTGCCAAATTGAGAGTTTTCACCTCCGCGGGCCAGGACCTGCGGGATTTGACGCTTTTTTTTTCCTGTCGGGAATGATTTGGGGAAGGCCGGTCACTCCCCCTGCCCCATGTCTACCCTTCCACGGAGGGAGTCGCGGTGAGCCGATCCCTAGAGCACGGAGCACCGGGCTGGGAGCTCTGAATGTTTGCCCAGGGGTGAGAAAACGGGCCCGTTTTGCACCCCTCTGTGAATCCACGCAGGAAATATTGGGGGCAGGGTGAAGGCCCGCTGTCCCGGGTGCCCCCAGTCAGTAAGTCCCGAGGGTCTCGGCCCAGCTCCCCACTTCTCCGGAGCAGAGCTGGCCAGGGAGCGAAGCGGCCGGAGGCGGCCGGGTCTGCGGGGTAGAACTGGAGATCCCTAATTTGGGGTAATCTGGGGGTCTGGGTCGCGCAGGAGGGGTTCTGTGCCGCGAGCACGGCAGCAACCCTATGGGCTGGCCGGGAAGGGCTGCGGCTGGGTCAGCCCAGAGGGTACGATTCAGCGCTGTCACCGCGTCCCTACTGCTTCTGCGGGGAAAAAAACCGCAGCAAAACCAAATAAACAAACAAATCGTTTCCCCCCGCCTCCCCCCATCAAACACCAAAAAAAACAAACCCCCTAACAACAACAAAAACCCAAAACACTCCCTCCCCCAAAAAAACCCAAAAACAACCACAAAACCAAACCAAAACCAAACAAACAAAAAAACCCAGAAAAATAAAACTAAGAAAAAAAAAAAAAACCGTGTTGTATCTAAAATTCGAGGGAGAGGAAACCCCGAGCGATATGTCTGCTCAGGTAGGTGCTCTCAGGGAACGGCGCGTTCCAAACTGGATAAAAAACGAGGGATACAAGCCGGCGATTCATTTTAAGATAGAAAAAAAAAAAAAAAAAAAGGAAAAAACAAGAAAAAAGCTTTGGTTTGTCAATATGCAGATTAAATAACCAAAGTCCCAGCTATTTTGAAATGGGGGGCGAGCCAAATTAACAGGCTGCAAATCTTCAGGAGGAGGCTTTATTTACTATCCCGCCCCAGCCACGTGTGGTAAACTTCTGCGGGTGCAAGGCGGCCCTGCATCTTTTCTCTTTGCGCTCAGAAGTCAATAGATCAGAAACCCAAATTAACTCCCAGTCTATTTTCCATACACCCAGCCACCTTTTTTTTTTTTTTATTTCTTGCTTATATTGAATTGTAGTGTTTGCAGCCTCATTAAATCCATTCCAAGACAAAAGAATAAAAGACTGGGGGGAGGGAGGGGACAGGAGAGGAGGGGAACAGGAGAGGGAACAGGGGAAAAAAAAAACAGATAAAGAAAACAAATAAAGCCCTTTAACTAGATCTTCACATAATGTCACAGTTTCTCAGCATTACGATTTGGCTGTTTAGCATAAAAACACTTAAGGACAAGATTGAAGGCTTTCCGAGAGATCTGGACAGAAGTCAAAGCTATCATTCGGAGGTAAAAAAAAAAAAGAAAAAGAAAAAAAGAGGGGATGTCGGAGTGGGGGTGGCGGTGGCGGAAAACAAGTGCTCTTCCAAATAATACTAAAGAAAAGTGAATTTCATTGTAATTCATAGGCGTGTTCCAAATACCAAGAGAGAAAGAGAGAAGAATAGAAGAGCACAGATGCCCCGACGAAGGAGAAACAGCTCTGCTCCCATTGTTTGTGGAGTTAAACAGTGGAAGGGAGGGTGAACCTAATCCATCAAATTGTCCTGGAAATTGTGAAAAAAATTCAAAAAACCAATGGTCTCCAAGCGCTCTCCTTCTCTCTGCTGCGGAGGGGCACGCTTGTGTCAGCATGGCGGAACCGCAGGAGGCTGTATATGCTCCATTGTCGCTTGTCACTTCAGAGAGAGGGCTCATTTGTCCCCAGTTTTCATGCTTACGCTAAAAATTACAACCCCATCCATTCTCGAAGAGGAGAAAGAGTTATTTAGCCTCGGAGAAACTGGACCAAAAAAAAAAAAAAAAAATCCAACCGGCAAACCAACCTGCCTTATCTGGACACTTCTCCACCGAGCTCTGCCACTGTACACCAGATTTGCCTTTCTCACATAAATTTTGCAAAGAATAGGGAGAAACACAGTTGCTCGACTCCAAAGGCAGGTCACGCTGCCAAGAGAAAACACATTCAGTAGAGCCTTAATTTTGGCCAAAAAAAAAAAAAAAGAAAAGAAAAAAGAGACAAGGGAGAAATTTTAAAAAAGAAAAAAGAAAAGAAAAAAAGAAAAAGAAAAGAAAAGAGAAAGAAGAAAAGAAAGAAAAGAAAAGAAAAGAAAAGAAAAGAAAAAGAAAAAGAAAAAGAAAAGAAAAGAAAAGAAAAGAAAGAAAGAAAAGAAAAGAAGAAAATAAAGAAAAAAGGAGGAACGAAACAGGTTTTTCCATCCTGGTGTCCCTATGGCAGCTTTTGCCCAGAAGCGGGAGGCCTGGCCCGCCGTGCGTACAGCAGTCCCCCCGCTTCTTTTGTCCAAGTCGGTGATAACCTCCTTCCCGCAGCTCAGATTTTTTTTTTTCTTTCTGCTATTTTTCCTCCCCCCCTTCCTTTCCTCTCCAGTTTCGGGCTGGAAATGCCCTGCTGGCGTCGGGAGCGGCGGGGCGGGTGGGGGTGCCGGTGGTCCTGCTCACCCCGCCGTTCTCCCGCTGCCGCTGGCGCATCCCCCGCGCCCGGGAAGCGCTGCCTGCACCTATTGCCTTATCGATCTGTCCGCCTTCTCCCTCTGCTAAGCTCTACCTGGCATGAGCCTTAAAAAAAGAAATTATAACCATAAAGGTCTCTCTCGTGTGTTCTTTTCCCGTCCATTTTTCTTGCAGGTACTGTGCATAAAGTAACTTTAAATGCAAACGGGATGGGAGATCTCTGTGGTAAAAAAGTCTGGCGTAACCTCGGACCGACGGTAGTGTTTTTTTCGGTCACAAAGAAGGACGTCAAAAAGTATATTAAAATGGTAAAGATTTATTTGTATCGGAAAAAAGAGCTATCTGTACCAATTCTAAGAGACAGTAAATAAAGCGACATTGTCCCTATCGGAACTTAAATAGCAGGCCTTTTAAAATTTGTACAATTCAAACAAAAACAAGTCTTAAATCTGTACATTTTTATTTATAGTGTAATATTTAAATGTAGTGATCTTGGGATTTGTCCTTTTTTATTTCCATAGCATGCAAAATTCTAAAAAGAGTAAAAAATAATTCTAGGATTTTTTTCATTTTCCTTTTTTTTTTGTTACCACTTCATATCAAAAATACGAAAGGCAGCTTTTAATAAAAGCACAAACATAGCAGAAAATGGTAAAAATAGCTTTAATTGGTAAAATGAGGCAGAAATTGCATTGGAGGACAAATCTCTATGCTCTAGAAAAAAAAGAAAGTATATATTTTTCAACTTGCATTATAACCCAGCCCCAAGTTCCCCAGATTGCAGAAGAAAAATATTTTAAAAGAAAAAAAATTAGTTCGTGCACATTCGAAACATGCAAGGAAAGGAAACTGGCTAATTCTTTGCTGTTGCCATTTTAAGCCTAACTTAAATCTTCTCTAAAGTGGTTCGTTTCGGAAGTCTTTGAAAACAACTGCTTTCCCAAACATCTGCTGGAAGCCGAGTTTATTCCAAGGTTATGCCTCTCCCTTTTAGATAAAATAATCATCATTGATAGCTATTAAAAAAATATAATCAAAACCTCAAAAAGAATGGGGAAGGAAAAAAAATCCAATATATACGTTTAAATATTTATACAGAAGCCGTCCGTAATTGCACCGTTCCGAAGATGTGGCAGGCGGAGGGATATCGACTTACTAAATTAATCGGGATGTGTGTTGTGTCTGTGGTGGGGTTCTATTGCTTATTGCTCCGACCGAGGGGAGCAGCCGCCCCGCCGTGCTGCCGGGGCCGGGATGGGGGGCCGAGGGTGCCGGTTTGGAGCTGTCGGGATGGGGGGGGAGGGTTAGGGGGGTGGGGGGGGCCGCCGGCCGCCCTCAGTCATCCACGTCGATCCACGTCTCCTCCTCCTCCTCCTCCTCTCCTGCTGTCCGGCGGCTGCGGGGCCGCTCCGTGGGGGGCGAGGCGGGGCGGGGGGTGGCGGGGCACCGGGCCCGGGTGGCGGCGGGGGGCGGCGGCGGGGACCCGGGCCGCGCCTTGCCCCTTCCCTCGGCGCTGGGCTCCAGCTCAGCCAAGGCCACGATGTCCACGGCGGGGTTAGGGCCCAGCTTTTGGCCGATTCCACGTCGGCCTTCATCTCCTCCAGGTCTCTCTTGAGCTTGGCGCGGCGGTTCTGAACCAGGTGATGACCTGGGCGTTGGTGAGCCCCAGCTGCTGGGCGATCTGGTCCCGGTCCGCCGGCGACAGGTATTTTTGGTAGAGGAACCGCTTCTCCAGCTCGTAGATCTGATGGTTGGTGAAGGCCGTCCGCGACTTCCGACGCTTCTTCGGCGTTTGCCGCTGCCCGAAGATCGTCATCCCCGTCCCGGCCTGCCGACGAGCCGCCAGATTGTACCACTTTCCACATATCCACCCGACCCGAGCCCCCGGCCCCCACACCCCTGCCCGTCGTATCCGGAGGGAGTGGGCAGAAGCAGCCGCTCCTGCACCCGAGGGCCCGGGGCGAGGATGCCGCCGGGTACCGGCCGCCCAGGGACCCCCTCATCCCATCCCATGCGACACCCCGGGAGATGGTGGGGGGGTGGGGGAGTGAGAAGGAAAACCAGGCCGTGGGGAGGAGCGGGGCACCCATCCTGGTGGAATCCCCCACTCCAAGGGGGTCTTACCTTCGGCCGCCTGCAGCACGCTGACTTCCAGCCCTTGAAGGTCTTGCTGGCCAGCTCTTCCAGGGCGCAGAGGGGCGAGGTCTGGGAAAGCAGCGCCCGGCCGGAGAGGGGCAGCCCGGCCGGGGGGTGCTTCTCCGCAGCGGACAGGAGGTGTGCCGTTCCGCAGAGGGTGTAACTCCTCCGCACCGAGGGCTTGTTGAGGATGTCCTCGATGCTGAAGGGGGTGAGGGGTTTGTTGGAGTTGGCCGGCGGTGGGAGGTGATCCAAGGGGCTCCGTCGCCGTTCTTCCCCCGAGGAGGGCTTGGGTTCTTCTTTGGAAGTCATGGTGGGGCCGGGCCGCGCGAGGCTGCCTTCCCCACCCGCGACGGGGATGCGCTGCCGCGGGCAGAAGTCCCTGGCGGGACCGCGGGGTGACGGCGGCGAAGACAGCGAGCAAAAGTTGAAGCCCACCTCCAACTCCGGCGGAGGAGCCCCGGGTCCTCCCGGGGAGAGCCACGTCGGGCGGCGGGCCGGGCGGGCCGGGCGGCGGGCGGGCGGGTGCGGAGAGGAGCAGAGCTGCCGTCGGTCCCTCGCCGAGAGGTGGTCCTGCCGTACCTCTTGTCCCAGGGTTTTGGGTCGGAGATTTTCCCCCCCTCTCCCTTCACACTCTCTCTCCTCTCTCTTCTCTCTCTCTCTCTCCTCTCTCTTCTCTTCCTTACTGCTATTTTAAGAAACACCCCAAATCACAGCACTTTCCCTGCCCCCCCCCCGCGAATACCCACCCCAAAGTAATATTAAAAAAATAAAAAAAAAAAAAAAAAGAAGAAAAAGAAAAGCAGACTTCGGCGAGGGGGAGAGCAGCCCTCGCACCGAGACCTCGGACCAGGGGAAAGAAGCAAGAAGAGATGGGGTAATTGACTATTGCTAACAAGTTATTGTTGATTGGGAGGTAATCAATTATCTTCAATGACACTTTTCGCCCTCTCTCTCTCTCTCTCTCTCTCTCGCTCTCTCTCTCTCTCTCTGTCCAATGCAGGCTTTTGCAAGTTCGGAGACCCATTAATTAGGAGGCGGTATGGAGGTGGAGCCCAGTTGAATTATAAATGCTGAATGCATTGTCATATTCTGGCCCTGCTATTGTTTGGACATATATATTTAAATTACATTACAAACCAACCTTTATTGCATCAGGATAATACAGTATAGTGAAAAATAATAAGGGAAAACAAACCAAAACGAAAAATATCCGGCTGTATATATTTTTTTCTTCCCCCCGAGACTTTTTTTGTTTTCTTCCATTTCTTCCTCCTGTAATTTCGCGCTACCAGGTTATTTAAAATGTCTCTCTCCGCTCTACGCAGAGCCGTTTGATTTTTTTTTTTTTTTAATGAGGGGAAGAAGGGAGAGCCTGGTTCCAGGTAAGGCAGACCTTCCTTTCCAATAAAATCCGAAGGTTTCCGCCGAATTTGTCGTGCTCCTCTTTCCCAGCGCCCTGTGTTTTAGCGGGCTGCGGGGTCCGGGGCGGGAGCAGGCCCCTCCGGGAGGGTGCCGGTGCCGAGAGTGCCGCGGAGGGGTTGCGCGGCGGGTCGCGGCGCCGGGTTCGTTCCCGGACGTCGGCGGTTTCTTGGGCTCCGTTGGCGCCGGGGATGGCGGGTAGTCCTGGCCGGGGGCAGCGCGGGGGAAAGGGCCGGGGAGGGCCGGTTTCCAGTCCGAGGCCTTTTGCTGCGAGCCCACGGGCGGCTCTGGAGAGGGACAGCGGCGCAGGGCTTGCTGTGCCCCCACTCCCGGGGGAACCGGTCCGGGCCCCCCCCCCCCCCCGGCAGGGACAGACCCGCTCCTCAGTATTTTCACCCGGGGCCACCATCCCGCCAGTGCCCTCGCCGTTCCACAGGGACCGAGACAAAGCCCAGAGCTGGGAATGAGCAGCCTGGCCCCCACCTCAGGCGTGAGTACCCTCGGTCCCCGTGGGGCGGCCGGGACGCGACCCGCGGGCCGGGCCGGGGCTGGACGGGGCGGGCGGTGGCTGGAGGGGCGGTGGAGCGGGAGGAGAGGCTGGGGCCGGATCCGGCCACAACTTTCCCTCCTCACCTTGAGGGCCAGGAGGAGGACGGCTGGCAGCTCGCAGGCCGCTAGGTACCAAACAAGCACAAAAGAAGCAAATGGCTCCTCTCCTTAAAGCGCCCTCTTCCCATTTTTTATAGCTCTGGGAGTCTCTTTATGCAGTGACCTATTTTTAAAGGCCTATATTGGGTTATTCATCATATCAAATACTGCGAGGAACTGGGGGGGGGGGGGTGAGCCGGTTGGGGGGGGAGCGAATTACACTGATTCTAAATCGCCTAGCTTCTTTGCTTTGTTAGGTGGGTTATTTGCTTTGCTTTGCTTGGGTTTTATGAAGTGATTTAAACATATTTTAACCAATTAGAGACTTTTCTCCTCTCCCTTGTGTCCCCTCACATTATTTTCTAGCGTGGCGTTTTATGTCAGGATTCGGGTTTTATTGAGAACTCGGACGGGAATGCTGGTGTTGTAACTACAGAAATAAGACTTTAAAAAAAAAAAAAGAGGGGAAACCGAAAGAAAAAGAGTCTCATTCCTGGTTGCGAGTTTGGGTGGGCTGGACGGCGTATGGGATGCTCCGAGGCCCTGCCAGTTAGCGGCTGCAGCCTTCCCCGCGGAGCGCAGACCCGGGGCACAACTTGCGCCCCCATCTCGAGTACAGCCCGTTCCACTCAGGGCACGGGCAAAAGTGCGCCAGACACAGTGAAACCCTGAAAATCGTTTTCAATCCCCTGTTGTCCCTCCAGCCCGCATCTCCCCTCTTTGCCTACGCGGCAGGACAGGGCTTTAAATGCACCCTGTT
This sequence comes from Chiroxiphia lanceolata, assembly GCF_009829145.1. Taxonomy (NCBI): domain Eukaryota; kingdom Metazoa; phylum Chordata; class Aves; order Passeriformes; family Pipridae; genus Chiroxiphia; species Chiroxiphia lanceolata. Next base: position 13,827,962 of record NC_045644.1, read on the forward strand.
TTTGTTTGGGTTTTTTTTTGTTGTTTTGGCTCCCTAATAGGGACAGAGCCCAGCCGAAGGCGGACAGCAGCCTCAGTCCAGACTCTCCGGCACAGAGGGATTTCTCTTCGTTTGCCTCGGCCACTGCCTGTCAGGGGATAGCCGGGTTCATGCTTTGCATGAGCTCAGCCCGATGGCTCCAGGCCTGCCGCTTGCCCTTGTACCCAGCGTCCCCCCCGGACAGCACCTCACTGAGAAAAGGGGTGGCTGAGAGGGAATGGGGCAGGTCCCGGCCCTCCTTCCCCCGAACCCCACGGCGCTCAGTGTCTGTCCCGACGGCCTCCGACCGACTCCCCTCTCCTCTGTGCTCTCGGTTGCCCGGTGGCGCCTTTGGCGGATTTGGGTTCGTTTTCCCTGTGCTCACTTTGCCTTTACAACCACTGCATCTCACTCCTTGCTAACGACTCCCTCTCTGCGCTCCGGGGTGGCCGAAAATCAGAGGAGGGGCAAGCTGGGCTGCCCCCACCCTGGCTTAGCGGGAGAGCTCAGCATCCCCCCTCTCATCCCTTGGAATTTAATTATTTTAATTTTCTTTTCGGCAGCCCTCTTGGCACTCAACCCCGAGTTAGAGACCCTCAGTGCCCCCCCCCTTCCCAGTATGTCCCATTGCACCTCCCTGTCCTCAGAGGGCCGCGGGGAGCAAAGGGGTACAGAGGACAGCCGGGGGCCTGCTCCAGCCACCGCCACGGAGCTTCGCATCCTGCCAGGCTCTTCTGCCCGGCCCGCCGGAAGGCAGCTGGTAGTCGTGTGTCCCAGCTTTGAGGTCGTTTGGGGAAAAGCACCCTCATCCGATGCGCTCCAATCTCCCCACTTCTGCCTGCTTCAACCACTCTGAGTGGGACCTGTCACAGATCTATTCCTGGTGCAGGTACGAGAAGTTTGAGTGGGGTCCCCGGCCGAGAGGCAGGGAGGTGAGCAAAGCTGGAAGGAACAGCGGCCCTTGGGTGTACCCGGGGATGGATGACGGGGTCCCCCGAAACCGTCGGGGAAGCGTCCGTCCTGGTCCCCGCCTTCTTCTGTGGAAGAAAAGCCAGTAAAGCTGCGGCCCTTCCTCCTCCACGGAGCAGAAAACTGCCGCTGAATCTGAAACTATTTGTGAGTGGGGAAACAACAAAAAAATAAATCTATGGCTATGGATAGCATCTTTGGAGGCGTCTCCCCTCGCCGTCCTCAGAGCCGTATTTCGGGGGGTCGGCGTGCATGCCCTCCCCGGAACAGTCCCAGGCCCGGCGGCCAGCAGCAGGGCACTCCCGGGGCTACCCGGCTCTGGCTGTGCGCGGCCCGCTCCTGTCCAGGAAAATGTCACAGGAATATAATTAAAGCAGGCGGCATATATCATTCAAGTGTTGATCACCAAAGTAACTGCGTACAAATGACACCTCCTTTCCCGGCATAGCTGAGCCGTGCATGGCTCCCAGCTATGTCTGCCTAGTTTAAGTGGTCTAAACACGTTACTGCTCCCTGTTAGCAGCGTGGAGAGGAACAAAACTCTGTGCCCTCGAGGTGACAGCTAGTCCTGGCACAGCATCTCGCAAAAGCCGGGAGGGAGAGCCGGGAACCTAGGAAATAACAGTTATTTTTGTCTTTAAGCAACCCCCACCCAAGTTTTGGGCTCCGGGTGCCGAGAGGCGGAGAGTGCCCAGTGGGACCCGCCGTGAAGCCCGGAGGAGGGAGAGCCGGCGGGATCCGAGGTCGCTGTCCTAGTCTTCTCTACCCAAACTGCTGTAAAATGTACCTACAGGTACCCCTGACCCCGCCGCCGCCGGGCGCTGCTCTGCGTTGCTCCGCTTGGAAAACAACCACCCCGAGCTGGGGGCCCGCCGGCCCATCTGTGATGGAGAGGGGGCGCTGGAGGACGGGGGGGCACTGCGGGGCCGGAAAGAAGCTCCCCCACCGAGCCCATCTCTGGAGGTCGTTGTACAGCTATTGCCCGATCCTTCCTCCCCTCGCAACCACCTCCCTGCGGGGGAAAAAACTTCGCTGCACCAAAAATAAATGTGACCCGAGTGCCCGCGTCTGGCCTGGGAGCCGAGGCCAGGGCCAGCGCGCCCGGCCCGGCTCGGCTGGAGCGCACCGGCCCCGCGAAGCCCTGGCCTTTCCCCGGCAGAGAGAGGCGGAGAAGCCGCAGTTCCTTCGGAGGGCTTCGGCGTGGGGACGAGACCTGCGAGGGGCCGACCAGGGACGAAACCCGCCGCCCCAGGAACCCGACTAGAAGCGGGATGCGGGGAGCAGCCCCACCCGGGCGGGCTGGCAGCGCGGTGCCCGGCTCCCCGACCTTCCTAGGGGATTTTTCGTTTGCAAACGAACTCCCCGGGCGACTGAGCGGAGCCGAGACCGGCAGAGCTACAGGGATCGTCCACCTTTTGCCCACCCCTGGGGCCGATTTGTTTCCCCCACAAAGCCCCCGGATAGAGTAGCTGGCACGGCGGTGCTCGCACCGCTCTTGCCTCCACGCCGCGGGACCGGGGGAGGGGAAGGAGCCTCAGTTTGAGCGAGTCCCTGGGTCAGTGTAAGCGGGGATGCTCTCGGGCGGGTGCCAGGGAAATAGGGGAGCCCGTCTCCGCCGCAAGACCTTTTATAATCACAAATCGAAAGTAACGCCCGGGGCGGATCAACACCTTCAGCCACTTTATCGTCCTACATGGGGCCCCAGGGAGCATTTCCCACATCAGGGGAGAAAAACGGGAGTGTCCCCATTTCAAATGTCGTTGGCCAGCAAGTCCCCTCTCCTCTCAGCACGGCCGGAGACCCTCTCGAGTCACTGCTCCTGGTGGATTTTAGGGGGTCCCCGGGGTTTGTTTGGGCTAGAGAGGCGGTCTGTGCAGATGGCGCCCCAGCCAGACCCCCGGTTTCCTCCCGGGGACAGGGTCCTCCTGCAGCCGCTCCAGGGGTTCCCTCGCGGGAACGGCCAATACGAGCATCTGAAAGTATTTAATCTTTTAAATTCCAGTATTTTATTTTCTAGTCCAAGAAATTCAGTTGGAGGCAGGCTCCCTGGGAAGAACAGGCGGGACGTGCCCGTCCCAGCTCCATGCAAGGCGAGAACTTGATTGTTATTATTTTATTTTTTTTAAACTCCCTAAATACTCCCATAAATGCCATTCGCAGGACCCCTCTGGATGGCAGAGATTTAGCAGTTCTCGGGCTCTCCCTGCCCCATTCCAGTTCCGGAAGAGGCAAAGCCGGGCCGTGGTGCAAGCAGGGAAGAAGACTCGTCGGAGGGTATCAGCGCACCCCCGACTCTCCGTTCAGAGCCTTTCTGTCACCTGAGTCACTCTTGTTTTCGGACGGGAGCTGCCACCGCCTTCTCTCCAGCCCACCTCAGCTCCAGGGAAGAGGCTGGAGGGGGAGTAAGCTGGAGGGGTCCGTGGCCGCGGAGCTCACCCTGAGTCCGCGGGGACGGGCGCTGGGGAGGCGGGGGCAGACAGTGCCCGGCCCGTGCAGCTGCGTCCGGAGGCGGTTTCACTGTCGCCTCTGGGCCCCGCGGGCTGGTCTGAGGGTGTCAAGACCAGAGGTGATGCCCACCTCGTCCCGGCTTCCTCGCTTCCCCCGGAAGAGGAGCGACGGAGGGTCTGCCCGCAAGATGCCCCCCTGCCCCGCAACTGCGCTGCGGACTCGGGGCTCTGCAAAACTTTGTTTGAGGGGGGGGACACGACACAGCCACCCAGGGCTGTGACAGCCGAGCCGCACTGGCTCCTCCGAGACCTGTAATATCTCTGCTGCCCGGCACGCGTGAATAATTCACCAGGCTGCCAAATGCAAGTAACATTTGTGGCAGCTATGAAGGAGCCGGGGAGGCGAGGGCTCATTTTGGGGGGCAGGAGGAGGTGTGGGGAATCAATTGAAACTTAATAAAGGGAGTGGGGGGGGGGGGATGGCGGAAATAAGGCAGGCAACTTCTTCTAATAACAACTTGGTTTTAATAATTCAGGAGCAGTCATTGGATTATAGCGCAATATCCGAAGTACACGTTGCCGGCACAGTGCGGGTGGATAATGTAATCGGAGCTCATTTCGCCTTCCAATAAATTACAGCAGCAAAAGTTTCCTGTTAAAGCAGTTATTTGTATTTCTTTTTGTGAAGGTGATCCCCCTTCCAACAAATGCAGTGAGAAAATTAATTAAAAACTAATATTTCCATCCTTTGCAAAAGCATCCCCAAGATTCAGAGCTAGATTTTGACTGTGATCTCTTCCAACTTCAAGTGCTGTGAGGCCGCTCCTCCCTACTTCTTGCTTCTTTCTTTCAGTTGCCCTGGTTTTTCATTCCTCCGTTTTTTCTCCCTACCCCGTTTGGCCTTACAGGAGCTCTCTAAGCTAAGTCAAATGCTGCTAGAAAGAAAACTCTCCCTAAAACATGTATCTTTGTGTTAGGCTTGCCACTGTTGTTCCCCTTGTCCCTCTCAGGTCCTGTTATGAAGGGGTAGCAACTAGGGGTAGGGTCAAACTGCAGTTCACTTGTCTCTCAACTCACACATGAGCTGAGTTTGCAAGGCCTCAGATGAGTCTTGTTCTTTTCCTTCCAAACTGCAACACCATTTAGCAGCAGACTCATCCCCCCAGACCCAGCAGCTTTCCTCTTCTCTATTCCCCTGTTCCTCACACCAGGAAGGTGCGGCTATACTCTTGCCCTCTTGTGGCCTCCATCCCCAGCAGAGGTTCACAAGATGATTCTCAAACCCTCCCAGCCTCTGCTGCTGGACACAGGGATCCACTGTACTTCTCTCCAGCACCAAGCTGTTCTCTGCATCCTCAGACCTGCCTTGTAAAGGGATGTTTCCCCAGCAGCTTGGCCATGGCCAGCAGACACCTCTGATGAGAAGCTTTACACCTATGTTTGTTTTATTCTGCTTTCTGGCCCAAGAACCTTAGACACATTCCTCAGATGGTGTTGTATCAGTCATGGCTCTTTCTGTGGGTACTTTTAGCATCCTGTAATGGTGGATGGCAATTCCCATACTGCATAATAGCTGCTGTCAGCTTACAGTGTTTCTGTACTGATCACTGTTGGATCAGGCTGTCTCCCTGTCTCCAGTGCAGGATGCCAGAGAGAGAGAGAGAGAAAACAGCTTCCTGCAGGAGTCTAGAGTGAAAAAATTTCTCTTGATAGGCATTTTCCTAATTCCCACTCTTCAGGAAATGATTCAGACTCTGAACTCTGAGATTTAATATCACTACAAATATGTTACATCTTTAGTGATCCCACTTCTGGGTATCCTGGGGTCCTGTCCACATCCCCTCTCTTTTCTTAAGTTCATGACATCTTGCGGCACCAAATCCCCATGTCCTCCTACCTGGCATCCAGAACTTTTTCTAAACTGATATATGAACATTTGTGTACTGCCTGGGCTTTTTTTCCTTTTTTTCTAGGCACTGAGTAAAGCCTGTGTAGTGAACAGCGTCAAGATTTCTTCCATTTTTCTGCTTGAAATCTCCTTGGGGTCTGCTTAGCTCTGCTGCTTTTTACAGGTGTGGAAAGCGGGTCTTCACTAATGCCAAATATGCAGCAACATGTGGGTTTGGATTCTGCTTGCATGTGGGGAAAACCAGTCAGATTCTCTGCATCTGCCATGATTAGTGTTACAGCTTAATGAGGACCTACCAGTGTTCCTCAGTAAGAGCTGAGGGGGTGAGCAAGACCAAGAAAGGGAGGTATTAAGGCTATAGACAGTAGAAATAATCTGGTCTGGGGTGTGCAAAGGGGCTGGCTGGCTGCCTTGGGCATCCCTCACCCTCGGGAGAGACTGGATGGGGCTGTTGGGGTCCTCTGCAGGGGAGCTGCCACTAAAGGGAGGGCACCAAGGGCAGCTGTGTCCACTCTCAGGTCCTTCACTCCTCAGCCAGGGAGTGTGAAAGGGGGTTCTGTCACTGCAGAGATGGCAGGGCAGCTGTGGAGGGTCTAGTTTGGTCTGTCCCAAAACACAGGATAACTTTTCAGGAGCATCCCCTCTCCCTCACTTTAAATCCTGTGATCTTCTGCTTGGAAAGCTGTGAACTTGCTCCTGCTTCTTCTTTCAGTCTCAGAGAAGAAATAAGTGTTAAAAGTCTCTTGCACACTGTGAACCCATTGCCAAACTCCAGATGGTCCTTTATTGCAGCTAAAGGAGTGTCCGTGAGTCTTGGATACATGGACTCCAAAGACAGGACAGAAAAACAACTCTAATTTCCCAAGGTTAAATAAACACTTGTTGACTGCTGCTGTGAGGTAAAAGTTATAGAAGGTTTGATTTTTTTTTTTTTGAGAAGCATACAGATCCTTTAATGGTGACCTCATCACGTACAGGGAATGTAGGCAGAAAGTAAGGAGGAGTGTAGTCCAGCAGTGGGAGAAGGATCACCCATGCACCCATGACTATGGAGCAGTTGCAATGTTGTGGCTGCACCAGGCTGCTCTTCTTTTTGGACTTTGTCCTTTTGCCCTGTACATGTGTATAATCCGCAAACTCGCCAGCTCAGCCCAGCAGAGCTGGGCACGCTGTGCTGCAAGAACATGACCTTTTGCTCTGAAGATGGCAACAGCTTTGTGCTGGCAGCAGAACAACATACCTAGTACAAATAGAATCATTCTGATAATAAATCACCATCCATAATAAGAAGACATCGTTAATAATAAGTCATCCAGGGGCCTCTTGAGACCAGTGTACAACTTACTGTAAAAATAGATAGGAAACATGGTGTGATCATTACAAGCAAGATAACAATAAAAGAGAAAATGACTTTTATAGGCATTTAGCTCTTCTTTCCTTCCCCCAGCTTCCAGCCAGTTCTATTCAGTCAGGATGTCTATGATTTAAGTTTTGTCACAAACTCAGACTAGATTTTGCAGATGCAGAGCCCTGGGTTTACTGCACCTGTGGGTTGGCCAGATCACTACCTGCAAAGGAGCTGCCTGGCAAAAATCCCATCTTTTTTCCTCTCTCTGCTTACAGTGGGATATCTTAGTTATCCCAGTTTCTCCAAAAGTGGGGGATACAGGCAAGTGCTCCCTGGTTATGACATACAGAAGCCAGCTGAGGCCTTGCCCAGAGATGTCAGTTCTTTCTGTACCCTCTGAGTTGGCAGGATTTGTTGCCCAGCTCCCATGGCTTTGTTTCCACTCAGGTGACGGGGTGACTGGACTTCATAAACCAGAGGATAGTGAGGGGCAAACTCATGCCAAAATTTGAGCTTTGAAATGAACGTATGTTTACATTGAGAACTTGCCAGACCTGAGAATATTTTCACACCTAAAATGACTGGCATCAAAAGACTTGTGAAAATTGCTTCATGCACAGAAGCGAAGGGAATCTCACACATTTGTTTAAGCACAAATTTGCAAGTTTGTGCCTTCTACTGCTCTGTCAGCTCTGATCTGCTTGGGATATCAGTGCTGCTTCCTTGCAGCAGAGGGGAAAGAGGTTAGGGCTGTTCAAATTTTTCTTGGTCTCTCCCCTTGTTTGCGTTTGCCAGGCAAACAATAGCAGATGTTATATAGTCAGTTCAGTTTGCTACTAGTCCCATTATGTTCTATTTATGTTTCACTTTATTGGCTTTTTTTTTTTTTATTTTCCTATTATTGTTTCACTCTGGGGGAGGCAGAGGATATAATATATTCATCTTTATTATACAAAATCTGTGTGAAGCATTTAATAAAATGCTGTTTCCACACAGCTAGGAATATTACTGTTAGCTATTCTTAAGTTAATGCTCCTATTAAAAAATGTTTGATGGCTGCAGTGACTGTAACTTGTGTGGACAAAAAGCACACACACCACTAAATAAGGCACTGATAGCAATTCAGAGATTTCCTGATGCCTTGTGGAAAACTTCTGTTTAGCCAGATTTCTGCTTACTTAGCATATTTCCAGCATTGTTCTTCCCTGGTTTTATTATTAGTTATATTTGATGGAAAATAAGTTTTCTCCTTCTCTCCTCAAAACTTTCCCCTGATATTGGAGAGGTTAAATCTGGCCCCCATCCCCAGATGTCTTTCCCAAGCAGGAGTTTTGGCAGAGGTAGGTGTAAAGGCAATTGGGGCAGGACGCTGATGGGAACACAGTCACTGTTACTGTCTGAACCTGGACCAGCTTAAGGCACTCTCCTGCCTCAAAGCTGCTGATTCGGACCCAGAAATGCCTGCACAAGGTAAGCCGGGCTCATTATGCTTTACAAGCTGATGGACAGGGGCAGAGAGTCTATGCTTGCTCATGGACGTAGAACAAGGCAGCATTTGAGACCTCTGTGTCACAGCATCTTGATGTGCCAGGAATGGGATTGGTTCTCCGTGGGCTAGGGGCACAGGAGGTGGTGCTGCTTCTGGGTGTACTCAGGGGATCACACAAAACAGTGGAGAAAAGTCACTGTTACTGCATCAGGTGAGAGGAGATGAGCAATGGAAAAGAATCTGTTCCTGAGAAACAGAAAGCTATTTTCAGAAAGAACTCTCAGAAAGGTCTTTCACTAATTGATAACTTCCCAGGCAAGACTCAGACTCCACACCCAAGACAACACCGACTCAGAGTTTGATTTTAGACCCAGAGCTCAGTCAAAACACAGCTTAACACGATGCATCTCCCCAGCACAGGCAGGGGTTTGACATGCACATCTAGGTTTGTGAACCCTCTCAGAATCAGATGCTGTATCCCTGCACATCTCCTTAGGAGAGCAACAGGGCAGTTCAGTGATGCGAGTGCTACATTGCAGGAGTGCTAATGGCAGTCAGCCTGGCACAGGTCTGTGTAGTCACTGGATACAAGAGGCTGAGGAAGGCCAGATAGGGTTTAGTGAAGGTCTGCCTAGCTCTGTATCCTGACTCCACTGCTTGGTGATGATGGTCATCCTGAAAGAGCAAAAGACCCAATTGTATTATATACAATTATGTATATTACTATCACTATAGTATTACATTATATTATTATAATACAACCATTAGCAAGTATATGGTATGCTTTCCAGGGATACTTTCCCAGCCCCTGGCAGTTTGTGGTTCAGAGAGTCCTGAGCCAGAAGTGATACCTTTGTGTTTCATAGCCCCAGATAGATTGTTCTTCCGTGGATGTATCTAACCACTTGTTCAACTCGTATAATCTTTTGGCATCCACGATACCCTGGGGCAATGAGTTTCATGGCTGATCTACAGCTATGCAGATAAGATCTTCCTTTCATTTGTTATGAATCTGCCACTTGATAACTCCACATCCGGCTTGCACTTGTTCAGGAAGAGGTGACACACAGTTAATCCCTGCTCACCCACTCCTCAGCCTGTCTGGCAGCACAGGTGTCCCTTGGTAGGGCCTGTCAGCCTGCATGGAGCTGACTGTGGGAGAGGTGAATCCCCTATTATTCAGGACCGAGTAGTCTATGGAGAAGACCAAGGAAAATCAAGATACACCTCAAAGAGAGATGGATTCATGGTGTGGTGGCAGTGGGGAGGCTTGTGGTGTCCTCGGTTGAGCAAATACCTGAGGAAGGCGTTGAGCCACCAGGATGAGGTTGGTGGAAGATTCCGGCTGATGCATGGGTTTTGCTGATGTATGATGCAAGATGGCTGTCAACATGAAGGTTTGGCTACTGAGGCTACAGCAGTGAAACAGAAACAGTGGGGCAGGGAGCTTATCCCAGTCAGCCAAAATCTCCAGAGCTTCCTGAAGAGTCAGTAAGAAGCAAACCAGGAACTCGGGGCTCACACATCCTCTCTTGGGATGAACCTAAACTGAGCATCAGTGCATTGAACAAATATGGAGAGCATCCATTGGCAGCACCTGAGACAGCACTGTTTGGGTGAAGGACTGTCCTCAGCCTGACCCCAGCAGGTGTTGCAAGGCTCTGAGTTCATTCCTTTGCTCACCCACGGTTTTGGTGCGTTTGTGTACTCCACGTTCACAGGTCTGGGAGGGGTTTGCAGATGTAAAATGAAACACCCAAGGGACTTTTTGGCCCTGTTATGAAATTACCATGCCTTGGGAATGATAAGAGTTATATCAGAAGCGTAAGGACAAGTGTACTCAGCCTCCACAAGGTTTTTCCCTGGGCATGGCACTGTTTGTTGGATAGGGAAGGAGCTGGGGGAGGACATACCTGCTGTCACAGCAGTCATTTCATGACATTGCATACTCTAGACAAGAGCACCTGTGAGACAGAGAGTTTGGTAAGCTCGAGAAAGTGGAAACGTTTTACAAAAGCACTATAAACATATGCTGAGAGGTACCTGGGAACGTGACTGTGAGACAGAATAAGGAGATGCAGAGGGGAGAGAGAACAGGTCTTTAAGACAGGTTAAAGCCACCAGCCCTCTGGGGGTGATGTGAAAGGCTCAATTGTACCGTTGGGGGCACCAACCCTGACAGGCTGAGGAGGAAGCCCCTGGGGTGACTTCCTGAAGCTTTTGCAATGTGATAGGAGTGAGGAAAGACCCAGATTTGCTTGAAATACTTCATTTTAACTGCAGAAGGCTGCCTGCTGTCTCCCTGCCACCTTGCTGGGATGCATTTCTGTCTCAGTCATAATGCATGCAACTTTTGCACTGCTGAATGGTGCCACTGATGGGCAAGGATCAAGATGTCCTTCATGCAGATGTTGTCCTCTAAACAGTCCTTTAGAACTTAAGCCCTAGCCCATTGCCCTGATGGGCACACTCCTCAGGTCACCCAGTCTCATTGTTTCACTGCATTTTTGCCAGTTTTTAATGTTTCACTCAAAACCTTGTGGTCAATTCAACTTGCACATGGGGGTTTTCTCACCTGAGATTTGTGGTGACAGAAATACCCTTGAAGATGTGTAGATGTTATGGACAAACCACACAGGGCAAGGAGCAAGGATAAGCCATTTTTTTTTCATTGGTTTAAACATTCTCTGATGATTTTGAACCTTCTTCCCGTTTTTTTTTTTTTTGCTGCTTGGTGTTGACAGCACAGAAATGAAGCATGGGTTTCCTGCCAAGATCCACAGTTCTAGTGATTTTCCCAAATCCCTCAGCCTCCAGAAGCCACTAAACAAAATCACTTTCTTCCCTGCAACCTCCCATTACAATTCCTGATCTGATGATCTGCAGTTCTCTAATGCATAGCTCCCCAGGCTGCATCCCAAGGGGCACCTTCCAAACCCTGTCTGCTTGCTGAGCACCTCACAAATGAACCGTGGGTTCAGCTGCCTCTGGCTGTATCTGCTCCCATGGTACTTCAGTCTTCCAGGTTCACTAGCAGAAGGTGAGTGGCACAGGGAAATTTTGTCTCTATTGGTCTGATTAATCTCTCTCAATATAAACCTATATTTTAGAGAAAGGGATAAAGCTGTATTTTCAAGTGCTCCTTGTTGATAAAGAGTAAAGTATGCATGCGTTTCTGGAGGCAGAAATGTAGTGCAGATGTTTTACCCCACAGTGCAGGTCTGGTAGAGCTAGCAGAACCCACGTGTTTATCCAGCCCTTCATTCTGTAACGATAAATCAGTTGTATTGGATTTGTGGGAAGTAGAGCACTATCCCCAGCAAGTGAGCGTTGATCTGCCATTGTTTTAGGTAGTGAGGACCCTGAGATACAGAGGTGATGATAATGGCTTTTTGTTTGTGCTCTTTCGCCTGCTCTTGGTTATCTTGAAGGCTGTTATGTTAAAAACTTCTCCTCTCTGTAATCTTCCAGTTCAGTTTCCCATAACCAGCAGTGGATAATCTGTCTCAATCACCTACCTCCTTATACCCCAGACCTACACTACACCCCTGAAGTAGTCCAACTCAGATGCCTCTACACTATGTATTCCTTTCCATCAGTTCAAAACCTGCCCAGAAACGAGTGGCAATCTCCGTTGTGGGCCCTGGGGTAGAAGCTGCCTCAGCCCTATCTATATTGCTCTCCTGGTGTGGTTCCTCCTGGGGGAGGACATCTTTCCACTGCAGGGCTCATCCTTCCCCTGGATCCTGAGTTGTGGTGCCCTGGGCTCCCCCACGGAGCACAGTCAGGTGGGATTTGCAGACCCATATGCCCAAGCCCCACTGGTACCTGAGCTCAGAGGAGGGATGTTGCCCTGGCCGTGGGGCCATAAAGAGCAGGAGTCATGGCAGTGGGGGGCAGTCCCCATCCCATGCAGAAACTATTCTGTGGGGTGTGGAGACAGATGAGGGTATTGGGCAGAGCGTCATGATTAGGCAGAGCATCACAGGCAGACCCTTACTCTGGCACCACTGCATGGCAAAAGGCCCCTCTCTATCCCACAATACTTCCCTTCCCAGCAAACCCCTTTCCTTTTCCCTCCCTGTTGGAGGGTTGGGCATTTGTTGAGCCCTGGCTGCTTGCTATCTCTCCCACCATTTGCTCCAGGAACAGCCCACGGCACCACGCTCTGCTGTCTGTCTCCACGTCTTTTTAGTCCTGTTTCCCTGGTTTCGCATGGCAGCGGCCCATGTTTGCCTGTGCAAAGCCTTCCTCTGGATTGCTGGCAGCCGTGCTTCCAAACCCAGCTTGCCGTTTTCCCCAGAGTGGCGGGATTGATTGGCTCCAGCCAGAATGGGCATGGCTCTCCGCTGCTTGGACCGAAATGCAACCATCTGTTACACCTCTAGTTAAAAGTACATAAAGTTGAGCATTTGCGTGTAGACAATTCCACCCCTGATACGCTTTCCACCACACATCCTTCTCATGCTTTGGCAGGATCTTGCACCGCAATGGGCCCAGTACAGGCAAAACCAGCACTTTAGCTCTGCTGGAGCCAAGCAGTGTGGAGGACAGTGGGGGCATAAATCAGCTTTTCCTTCTTTTGCTGTAGCAGGTCACTGTCAATTTTGCAGTGTGCTGTGCCCCAGGCTTCTCCCTGGCCAGGGCTGGTCCTGCTACGTGCTCTGCACTGGGCTGAAGCCTTCCCTGTGCTGGCAGCCAGGCTGCCTCATGCCTGCTGTGCCACTGGTGCCGGTGGAAATGGCAGTGCATCCCTGTGTCTCTGTCGGGTGTTCCCATCGAGCAAAGGCACTGAGGATAAAAAGGTAGCAGAGGACATGGGAAGACAGGACCAGCATACGAGGTAGCCCAGAGGGGGGGAGGTGAGCATGGCAGATGCATTGCCTGCATGGCCCTGCACCTGCAAAGGCCTGGACGGCACACCTGCCTGCTCCCCGCCCTGTGCTGCCAGACTGGCCTCACACTGCCCGTTCCCTGTAAATGTCCCTGATCAGCTTTACTGGAAGGGGAAGTCAGGGAGCGGAGTGGAAACACTGCTGAGCCACAGCCTCCTCCCTGAAATGTTTGAGCACAGCAAGATGCTACTATGGGTGTAAGGAGGTTTATGCAGGCAATAGAATTCTGGCTTCCTCAATGTTGCTTCAGACAGACACTGGTGTGGGAGACAGCTATTTGCCATACTGCACCACAGAGCAGCTGCTTTTCATCTGCCCATCCTGCCTCCACCTCTTTGCTGTTTCTTTGGATGTCCACTACCAAGTCCATGCTCAGAGGTCCACGGAAGTGTCTAGCAGATTCCTGCTGAGGCCTGGAATGGGCACAGCATCCACCTGTGTTGGGTGGATATAAGCGGGCAGGGAGAGTGTCAGCACCTGCAGGCTGGAGGAAAGCCTGAGTGTGCAGCACCAGCCACAGTCATCGCTCTTGTTGAGGTACCAGATATCCCAGCTCACATCATCCCCTGTTCCTGCTTCTCTCCAAGGAAGCTGTGGCTGCATGCATAAAGCAGAGAGGCAGAGGAGAAATAGAGGCACAGGTGTGGGAAATGACCCTGTCAAGGCCAGTGAGCAGATCAGAGTCAAGGAAAGGAATTAGTTTGCCCCAGCCCATTCAGACCACTGTAACACTGCTCCATTTGCTTGGCTGTTTACCTTTGCCAAACCACATGGATGAATTGTTTGAATGAGTCAGCTCCTTTTGGAAAGACTTAGGACAGAGAGAACTCAAATTTCCCAACCCGATGAGGCTCACAAGTGGGGGACATGTGACAGGGACCCTCAAAGTACAGCACCATCCCCTCATCATTGTCCGTAACTCTCTCTGGAAATGCTGGTCTCTTGGTGCATTTACCAGAGCCATAGCTCAGATAAAGGGAGAAGAATGTCACCTTTGTGAGGGTCACATGAGTAATATCCCAAGGAGCTGATGGATATTGGGTAGCCAAGACTTTTTTAGGTCCCTCCTGGATTAGAGCGGGACTGCTGGTGATGTATCACCCATTCCTGACCTTGCTCATTTTTGTGGAGCAGTGGATGTGGTGGGAGAAGGGAAAGGTGAAATACACATCCCAGGAGCCAGGGTGGCTCTGAAAGCTGAAAGGAGAGCTGGGGGCTGGGGGGAGAAGGAGAGATATCTGAGCTCGACACAGGAATAGCAGATGGATTGGAAGGAGCGTAACCTTGTGACAATGCATGCTCTGGTCCTTGCAGCTGGCATTAAGGTTCAATTATTTTCAGTGTAACAACTAATTTCTAACTGGAAAGAGAGCGACCTGATGACACTGATAGGGTCTGCTGACGTCCATCTCCCTGCCATGGGAGAAGACAACAGCACAAGTCTTGAGCTTTGTTTGTCCTTGATGTGTAATCACAGACCACTCTCCCTGATTTCCTTCCAGACTCTCTGATGTGCTGAATCTGTCACACCTAGCCAGACCTGCAAAGGAGGTGTTCCCGTACATCGAGTTTTGAGGGGTCAGCAGTGTGGGTCTGTGGGGTCAGCTGATGGATGCGCCTGTGTTTAACACCCCCTTCAAAAACTCTAGGAAGTGACTTCCCTCTCTTTCAACCCATCCATGTCAGCTGGGCTCATACCCTGTCATTCAGAGCCCAGGGCAGTTCAGAGCCAGCTCAGCTGTAAAGGGCTGCCACGGTGGGTAGCTGGATCCAAGTCTGGCCTCCAGCCCCAGTGTCTCAGCTGTAAGAGCTTGCATGCCTGGACTCTGTTTCTTATGGAAAAAGAAACTCATTAAGGCCAGAGGGCTTTCCCCACCACAAGGTATAGCCAAGTGAGGCAGCAGGCCATACATCGACCCTGCTTAGAGGATGCAAAGCAAGGTTTGGGTGCTGTCCTTGCTGTGGGTCATCCATCTGCAGAAGGCCACTGCTGTGTATGTTGCTCTGGTATAAGCTGCCCTTTCATGGCAGCAGTGCTTGATCTGATTCCTGGAGGGATGGAGTCTCGATTTTACAGATGCAGACAGCGTTAAAGTAACTGTCTCAGGGAAAGCATCTCCCTCCTGCAAGCTCAACAACCTTGCCATCAGGAGGACCATCCCCCAAGGGTCATGGTGGGGGTCAGCCCTGGCACCCTGGCTTTTCCTGTCCCAGAGTCTAGCACATCAGGCACCAGGGCATAGTCATCTCCAGGGCCAGTGATTGCTTTGTGTGTTCCCCCCCCCTGCTCCCAGCAGTGGCTGAACTCAGGAGCTCTGTGCTCCTTGAGAAGGGGTCCAGCCTGCTGAGATGAGTCAACCATCCCCAGCTTGTGTCATCCACGTCTGGGTGTTAAGTGATATGCTGCCACTGTGCCAGGTCCTTGACCTGGGAGGAATTGTTTGCGCTGGCAAAGTGCCCGGCCACCCGGCTGTGCGGGCAACCTGCTGCAAAGGGAGTCCATGGCACAGCCTGGTGCCAGGTTGACATGTCTCCTTTGATCATCCCTCTCTGGTGCAGCCACATGACACTTGTGAGGTTCACACGATATCCGTGAGGTCCACACGACCCTGAGAAGTTCACACGACTCACCTGCCCCATGGTGTGAGGAGGTGGGCACTTCTGGGGGAGGATACTGGAGCAGAGCACCCTGCCCAGTCTGGCTGCTTCCAGGGTGTGATCTGGTCCCAGCTTGGTCCCATGGACTGAGACCCACACTCCCCAGCACACTCCACTGCTCCAGGGTGGGAGAACACGGTAGTGGACTGCATGACACCCTAAATCACAGCGAGGCCATTCTGGAGTCTACTAGCCGCCCAGAGTGGTAGGGCGACTATCTATAGAGGGGGAAAAGGCCGAGTATGGAATGGAGAAAAAGACCCCAAAAAGGCACAGGGGGAAATAACCAGAGCAGATAGCAAAGGAAAGGGAGAGAAGCAGGGGAAAAAGGATGGAAGGAAAGATCAAGGTCCTGTTGTCAGTCAGACCTTCAAAGGCTGGGTGTAAAAGGATCTCAAAGGGATTGGAGGCAGGTCCTGTCAGCCGGAAGCCCAGACAAAGGAGATGATGACAAGCAGCTATTTTAGCCGATGGCCTGCAGCCATCTTGCCTGGGGCTGTGCAATCATCAAGCCTTCTAAGCTAAGCAGAATTGATCCTGGGATTGGCAGGCGGGTGGGAAAGCCAAGGTGGTGCAATGACGGGCTGGTCGCTGAGCAGCATCCCGAATGAGCCCAGTGCCCAGACGTGGGGCTATGGGGCACTGCACTCTCTGAGGGCGTCACCTTTCAAACACGGTGTTTGATGCAGCTTTGTTGCTGGAGACTTCCCTGGCTGCTTTTGCAATGATGGGAATGTGAGCTTCAGTGTTGTGTCCTAGTGCAGAGATCCCAGCAGGCACCTGGGGGGATGCTCCAGGAGCTGGGGTCCCTCTGCTCAACCACCAACGAACGAGGCTTATGTGGGACTGCTGGTTTCTGAAGGGGCACCTTTCTTCTATAAAACAGAAAATGAATCAGGTCCATGTTTTTGCTGAGATGCAGAACTCACACCTGCTCATGAGGTGCCTTGGGAACCAGTATGGAGAAAAGATGCTTTTCATCACATTTTAATTTCCTTTCTTTTTATATTTTTGGTGGTGTGGCAAGGGCTGTGTGGGAGCTAGGCACAACAGGGAGCTGCTGGAGTGCCCTGCCGTGAGGCACAGCAGGGAGCTGTTGGGAAAAACAACCAGCAAATACCCCAGTACGTACCTCTTCTAAAGCTTCTCGTTGTTGTCTTCGGGGGATCATGGGAAGATGGTGCTTCTGTTAAAATGACGCAGGACTCAATCCACAAAACACCTGCTTTACTGAAAACACAAGCATAAACTCTTTGAAAGCCAAAGAGATTTACACACCTTTGGAGTGAAACCTGGCTGCCAGCATGCCTGTTGAATCAGAATGAAGTCTATTATATAAACATAAAAACTGGTTTGCAAACATGGTTGCTTTAAATTCATCACCCAAATTCACATGTAGACACCTTTCTGAACACTCTGGTAGCAGAGCAGTGCTGCTGGGTCATGGGAAGCTGCCATTTATAGAAGCCAGACCCTAAGCTGTGCCAGGCGGGTGTGGAGCAAACCCAAGAATGTCACACATTATTTGAATTGAGACATCATTGACAGGGAGCAAAAAAAAAACAACCACCCAAAGCTCCTAAATCCACCAAGCTTTAAAATGCCAGGAGGAATCAGCCAAGGGAATTACATCCAGGATGAACTTGGCCCTGCTGCTTCTTTAGCAGTGATCCCTGAGGAGATGTTGAGTCTGGCATTTTTATCTTATTTCATTCATTCTATTTATTCCTGATCCTGTTAACTTTATCCTATTGATTCAAATGCATTTTCATACTCCCTTATGGTCCCCTTTTGCATTAGTTTCAGCTTTTAGGCAAAAAGGATGAGCTTTTTCTGTCCTGGCAAAAAAAATAGTTATTTCAGGAGCACGGTTCTCCCAGACTCCCCTCCTTGGCCTAGGAGACTGGGGTTTATTTATTTGTCTTAGTTAGACAAATAGCTTCATTTTCACGCAAAATAAGATGTGCTTCTGAACACATACAGAAAAGGTCAAAGGCTTTTAACCATGCAAAGGGCAAAATCTGAGCCTGTTGAAGTGATGTTGGTGCAGTTCAGAATGTCTCTGTTCATGGAAACATCCCTAAAGGCTGCAAAAATACTGGGAGGTGGAGATTTACGCACCTGCCAGCCAGCAGGTATGTTCAAGCCTTCCACTGCAGAGAGGTCCCAGTGTTACTGCTGCCTTCTGCTTTGTGTTGGCTGCTAGTTCAGATTTGGAAGTCAAATCTCTTTGAGATGTCTGATTTTATTGTTGCCTGTTTATAAAGACATCTTTGGTATTTACATGTACCTGCAGCTGAATGCTGAACATATCCAGGGCCAAGAGAAAAGCTCTGGTGTGGATTTGGGCATATGAACACACTTATTTTGCTGATGGCCAAAGAGGAAGGGTAACAGAGTGGTATGGGCATCTGAAGCAGAGGGTTTATGCATTTAGATTCCTCAGCAGTACTTTCTGTCCTAGCACAGCCAAAGTCCTATCTCCAGTGGAACTGTGGATTCCTGGTACTGTGGGACTGGGAGAATGGAGTAGAAGGGCACTGGGCACTTGCAAGGGTCATTATTTTCAATAGTGTTTTTTCCAGATTGGCCACCTTGATTCTGAGCAAACTGAGGACCTTTCACAAGCAGGTCCCTGTGGATCTAGACCTGGGAGCAATGGCTGTCTCCGTGGCTTGGACTGATCAGCTTTCATCATCCCCAAATTTTCTTTTGGAATAAAATATGTGGGAGCCCAAACTCCCATTGCTTTCAGATTGTCCCTCTGGTTGCGCTCTTTTGAGATAAAGACCTGTCTTCTGGCACGTACATTTCGTCTGGGAAGAGGAATAAAAGACCTCACGGTAAATAAATACAACCCCCCAATGGCATGCACGGTGCCTTGTTCAAAGCGCTCGGCCTGTTTGAAATCAGCAGCCCCATAAAATCCGAATGGGTTCAGAACACTTGTAGTCACAAGATCTCTCCACATGAAGGGCCTGGCTCAGTGGCTGCCCCTCACTGGGGTATCAGGGCTCATTCCTTGAGCCAGTGAGGCTCCACTGTTCCCCACCTCGCAGCTCAGGGCCGCATCTCGGGACACGTAAATCAGAGCCTTTGCCCTTCGCCGTGGCTCTCAGCAGAGGGGTCGGGGGTCAGGAGCTCACCTCTCAAAATAATCTGGGACAATCAGGAAGTGTTTCTCATTTGATGAATTAGGTGTATAAAATCCGTGAAAGGCTCACGAACGGACAGACCTTTTCCTTTCTTCATGGGGATAATATTTCATGATTTGGGGAGGAAAGAGTGCAAAGGGAGGGGGGAAAATAATTAGTAATTTGTGATTAACTCTTTTCATGGATATTTTGTTTCTTTGTTCTCTGATGCCGCCTGGAGCCATTTAAAAAATGACTTAACGACAACAACCAAACTAATCGCTCTTTGTAACTAATGGCTATGTCAGAACTTGGAAATCAAACCAAAGGGTCTTGGAAGTAGTTGCAAGGGACATACCAAGCACAGAAGAAGAGGTGGAGAGGAATTCCCTCCCCAGTACCAGATGGATGCTTAGAAAAGGCCCTGAGATCTGCAGAGATAAAGGAAAAGACAGAAGCCCTGTCTAGAAAGCTGATGGCTATTCTTGAAGATCCAAGCTGAATAGGCTGCCTGTGATGTACCCCTTCCTCTCCACATGGGCAAAAGGTTTTGTTCAGTCACAGTTTTGCTTGAAATCAAAGCCCCCAAGATCTCCCCTTCAGCTCTTTGCCTGGTGCATTACTTAAGATCTTGGAATCATAAAATTATTTAGGTTGGATAAGACCCTTAAGATCCCCAAGTCCAATTGTTAAAGCTGCTGCCACCACTTAACCACGTCCCTAAGTGCTACATCTACATGTCTTTTAAATACCTCCAGGGATTGTGACCCAACTGCTGCCTTTGGCAGCCTGTTCCGTTGCTTGACAACTCTTTCCTAATTTTTCCTAATCTAAACCTCCCTCGGCACAGCCTGAGGCTGTTTGCTCTTGTCCTATTGCTTGCTACTTTGGAAAAGAGACTGACACCCATGGATAACCAGATCCTATGAATTTTGGCTTTGACTGGCAGAGAGACTTCCAATAGGATTGTGAAGGCTTTGATAGAGCTGTCACCCAAGATGAGTCCATCTTCATAAATGATTTGGAGGCCTCTTCCCATGTAGATCCAGTGCATGAATTAAAGACAGAGCAATACTGTCTGCTTCTGGCTTCTTGGGTTTGGCTTTTGCTGCAGAGTAGGGGGCATTTCTGGCTGTCAGAGATGAGGACCGAGGAGTGAAGGTGGTGGGAAGCATGGAGGAATGGGGTGAGGTCTCCTTCCAGTCATGAAGGCCACCAACAAGCAGCATGTGTAAATCAGGATATCAGCAAGTGGACTGGGGCCCAAAGCCTTGTGGTCTCTAATTGGACCACACATAAAATAGAGTTTCAGATTGAAAGCCTTTTGGAGCTATGATTTAGAAAGGCAAATCCATTCTGGTATCTGATTATGACACTGACATTAAAAGCACCATGAACCTCTAATCGATGGAGGTTAATTTATTTAGACCATAAACAGGAATTAATTTGAAAGGGGCTGTGGAGCAGCAGCTGAGACACCATCGCTTGCATGATGCTGATGGGGTGACAGGGACATATTGGCCAAACTGAAGGTGGAGACCACAGCTCTACAGATTGGAAATCTCTCTGCCTGTCCCCTGTCTCATCCCTGTGCTGACTGCAGACCAGGGAGATCTTATTACAGAAAGATGAGAAGTTGAGTTTCAGATGTTTGATTTTCCTTGCAGTGAAGACTGTCTCTACTTGGGCATACCAGAACCCCAAATCGTGGTGAGAATAGAGTCCAGTTTTCTGAAATTTTGCCCCCCCAAGCACACAGTGATGTGGCTCAGTCCTCTACCAGGTGCTGATGTGCATTGTGCCCACTGCAGAATCCCTTGGGCAGATGTGGCCAAAGAGCATCAGGTCTGGAAGGGTCTGGACACAAAGGATCATAGCAAGCAGTTCTGGAACAGAGGAGTGATTTACAGCTCCTGGCTACTGCCTAGGGAAGTGTTGAAGTGGAAGAGATTTCCTTAGCCCGTCACTTCTATTTCCTTGGTTATTGTTTAAAATGCAGAGATTATGGGGTCAAACTTTCCCAGCCAATATTTTCCTAATGAAAAATGTAGTAGGGTACGAGTCAGTGATCGAATCTATATGGTGAGTGTTCCACACTACAGTGATTTCCACAGACAGAACTTCAATAAATCTTGTTTTCAGAGAAATTATATGAGGCTGATGCTCTATTTTTGCCAGTTTAAGATCACTTTACCCCTCTGCTGTGCTCTGTCCAAGTGGAACTTTCCTCCAGCTGAGCTGAGTCTTTGCTACAGCAACGTGAAAGATCCTCATGGCTGCAATGTGAGCAGGGCAGAGGGATGAACGTGGCCACCAAAGTCCCTTTTTGGGCCACCCTACATGGCGGTGTAGTTGTGGGGTTTCTTTTCCAAAGATGCCACAGGCCTTCTTAGACTTGACAACAGCATTGCCTCTCCATTTTCAGACCCAAGGCATTTTGTCTGAGTCCTGGCAATCTTAGGTACATTGTCTTTCCCTTGCAGAGTGAATTTCAGGTATTGTGTACCCCATCACCAATCGTGTTATATTGGTGGGAGACACATCTCCTGTCCTTCCACCATGCACAGTCCTGCCTCTTGTCAGCATTACTTGATGCTGGAATTGCCAGGGCCTCAGTCAGTGCCCCGCTGCGCTGTGAGAGATGCAATGGCAGCCCTGCCACCCTGCACATGCATGCGTGCAAACACCCTAGAAATACTAATGCTATTAGTGTTGGCTGGATGGATGGGAGAGTCCTTCAATATTCTCTCTCCACTGGAGCTTTCTCCTGGTTTCCAACCCGGCTTGGTGGTGCTTGTTGGGTGGGCAGATGCGTGGGGGCAGCTTGCTCCCCGTATCGACTGTCCTGCTGTCGAACGCCTCCACTCGCTTGGTGGATTCAGCGACAGCCCATGTACGACCATATTTCACAGCCTGCCCATAGGATCAATATGACATTCCATTCGTCATTAAATATGTCTTCTTTACTTTGTGCTGCATAAATCAACCTTTCAAACGTGGCTCCTGCAGTAAGAGTTGCTCAAAGACCACTGACCAAAACGGGGGCTTTTCTTGGTGGTTTCAGAGTTATCATGTGCTGCTGGTGTAATGGTGTAAACTTTGGGAAGAAGCATGGAAATTAGGTGCCTCTTGCAGGTGTTGGGAGAGTTTTATGCTTCATGCTGCCCCTGGGTGCTCTGCCATGCTGCTCAATGCAGGAGGTATCAAGCTGGAATAGCACGATTGACCCAGGGGCTGGGAAGGTACCAAGACCACTTGGTTATGGGTTGTGATGGATTTTACAGCTTTAGACTGATCCCAAACCAGCTTGGTGTGAGCAAGGTCAGGTGCACAGGCACTGAGCTAAAGCCAGTCGTCAAAGTACTTTGATCCCTACAGGGGAGGGCAGGTTAATTGCTGTGCTGGGATGAGTTTCCCTGTTTTCTGGAGATGGACCAGGGGCTGTGGAGGTGGTTACCTCCCCAGATAACACAATTCCTGCTTCAACCCATCTCCAGAGAGGGCCAGAGCAGGCTGGAAACATGGCCCTTTTCTCACATCCCCCATTAGATGTGACCCCAGAGAAGCAGTTTTTTGCTTGTGTGCTTCTTCTCCAGACATGGATGTCCAGCACCTGCGCTGCCTGCACAGCTATGGCTCCCATAGCAATGGGAGAGTGCGGGACTGGCCTTGCTCTGCTGAGATGGTGGGGCAAGACAAAAAACATGCCATCCTTCCCACAGTGACATACAGGCACAAGGATGGTGGATGTATAGGATCCATAGAATGCCCTGGGCAGAAAAGCATGTTCAGACCTCTCCACAGCTAGTCACAGACCTTGGCAGCAGTGGAGACAAAGGGAAGGACTGGAAGGGTGAGCATGGAGCTGCCTCTGCAGCATGTTCGGATCTCCCCTGTGAAGAGTGTAGCCCTCCCTGTGAGCTGGCTTTTTGTCAGCCGGCTTCCTTGTCCCTGCTGCACACACACATTTTAGCACTGTCTGCAAAGGAGTTTGGGAATCGATATTGCAATTGTGTTGTAAGTGAATTAGTTATAGATCAGCTTGGGGTAGGATTAGCTTATAGATCAGCAGGCTGGCAGGTGCAGGGAAGGAGTGAAGGCAGACATGCACGCACACACATCCCCCGGCGCGCTAACGCCCAGCAAGGAGAGGAGAGTGAGTCAAGGCTCTGCAGGCCTGGGACTGCTGCTCTGCAAAGCACTGCTGTAGTCAGGCATTGTGGGCAGGCTAACACTTGCTCCTGGGTTTTGCAGTACTTAGAGCAGTGGGGCAAGGCTTCAGGAGTAGCAGAGGTGATGCTATACACTGATCTTGAGTCTGCAGATGTGGAATGAAAACTTGTCAGCTGGCTCCATACAGTCAAGTCCCTGTGGCTTGCATCTTTCCTACAGAGGCGCACACCTCTGCCAGGGAGCTGCTCGGGAACTTTATCCCAACATATTTGCCAAAAAGTGCATAAAAAAACTGGCAACGGCAAGCCAGTCCTCACAGATTTCCTTTTACCTTTTCTCAGAGATTGAAATAAGCTGCTCTTTCTAGTTGCCATCTGCACACTCTGGCTTGTGACCCAGGGTAGTGATCTCACATGAAAGCTGTATTCCCACACAGAGGTGGGGAAACTGAGGCCCAGACCTTGCTACAGCCAAAGTGGCTGATTTAGTGTATCCACCTGGGCTCTCAGCACCAATCCATACCCAGCCAGCCCTTGACCCCACTTTCTTCTGGTGTGCTGTCTACTTCAAGTCCCTCTGAGACCCTTGACACGACTCCAGGATATTCTGGCTTCTAAAATTAGCCCAGTGCTTGGGTCCATGATCAGGGGTTTTCCCTTTAAATAATCCCTCTGCCTCCCCTCCTGCTTTTGCTTTGACTAAGCATGCTGCAAAAACAACTTGCTTCTAAAATAAGCATCTCCTCTAACTCCCAGTTTAAACCTGAGTAGACGAGCATGACATAGCGGAGTTGGGATGGCAGCTGTGCCATCTCTCAGGCCGTCTTTTGGTGCAATGGCACCTGGAGCAGCTGAGGTAAGGGCATGCGTGGGTTAGGGCAGTGTGGGCTTCAAAGGGGACCAGGGATCTGCTAGGAATGTAGTGGGATTGTGGGGCATGAGAGAGGGTGTCCCCCACAATGGTACCTGCTGCTGGACAACCCATCTTCTCTGAAAAGCACGTTTGACATCAAGATGTGTTCATTTGGTGAGATGAAATACAGGCAGACCTCTGAGGAATGCCAGCCCTCTGGGCAGGGATAGCGAAATGACTTTTCCCTGGCACCCTGTGCTGACCTTTCCTAAGTAATCCTGTCTCCAGCCCTCTTCTCCTTATGTCGATCCATTTTTCAGCTGTGGGGCCAGGTTGCTGGAGCTCAGTTTACACCCACTGGATTTGAGCTGGGGCCAGATCCCAAGCTCAGTTTCAGTCATAAATCTGGAGTAGTTCCACTGAAGTCAGGGGAGTTAATTCCAGATTTACACCCAGTAGCACTGAGGTAGGACCTGGAGTCTCTCTGGCTTAGGGAGTGAAGAGGGTAAAGTCTATAGAGGATTTACTCTGGCAGGTTACAGCACTCAGCTCCCAGCAGTGCCTGAGTATCCCATGGTTGGAGTTATTAGAGCAAGTGCTCTCTTTATTATTTGATATAATCTACTGCTATCCCACTGGGTTCCCCTCACTCTGCACTCTGTGAAACCAAGTGGAACTAACCCGAACAAGAGGATTACAGGCTCCAAAGGGAAATGGTTGCACCAAGCCGCCAAGTGGAGCTCCTTGCGCTGAGCAAAGAGGACGGCTGACAGCCTCAATGACATGCCAGCACTTAAAATGCTGGATGATGGATGAATGTCATCCTGCTGGGAAGGGAAAGGGGGGTAGCGAATCGGGGAGAGGGGGAGGCAAGGAGGGGAGGGAATCCAGCCAGAGGAGCCAGAGAAGAAGAGCAAGCTGGCACCAGAGTTGACGTCCGCCCTGATCCTCATCCATGGGCTGTGATTCATGGGCAGAAGAGAGGGCTGAGCTCCTGTCCGCAGGCCCTGTCGCTTTCTGCACGCTGGATTGAAATTTTACTGCTCCTGGCAGCTCTCTTGCTCACAGCACAGGCACATGCACAGATGTATATATTTTTATATGCACACCTAGGACACATAGGAAGACTGTTTAACGATGTGTGTGTAAATGTGTGTATATTATATAAATGCCTCCCCTTGACACATAAGCAAACATGTGAGATTTCCTCCAAGACAATTCATTAAAGGCCATCCTCATCCCCACCTTTCACTGTATATTATAGTTCATCCACAAATCACATCTACTAAATGACTAAGGTTTTCTGTTAGGGGTTTGTTGTTTTTTTTTTTTTGTATTCCCCTCATGTCAGGGGATGTCAGTGAGATGGCTGCATTGCTCAGAATATTGCGAGTCTGTCTCCAGAGTGCCTGGGCAGGAGATTTCTCTCTCTGTCTCCTGTTGTATTCCTGACAGCAAAGTAATTTGCTTATATAGATTCTGGCAACAGGAACAATGCAAAGCCTGGCTGGTTGACAGTGTTGCATTTTTAACTCAAGGTTGAACAACTTCAGTCTGGAGACCTCTGGGATTCCTGTTCCAGGGTTGTTGACTCCTGGGATTTGCTCCAGCATTGGGTGACTATAGATGGGACCATGCTGGTGCCTTCCTCAGCACAAGGGTTTGTGAAAGGGTCCTACTGTGGGCTGTATTGGGCTGAGGGCAGAGCAGGGCCCTTCCTCTGGGGAGGGTCCCATACTGTGCCACTACCCCTTTCTGCTCAGAACATCATACTGCAGGTGTACCATCCCACATGGGGCCCCCACAGCTGTTCCCAGAGGGACAAGTCCTGGAATGGCCAAAAGTCCATAGCTATTCTGCAAAGACAAGAGGGCTAGCCAGGGGGGAGGTGGATCCCGTGCCTCAACATGCCTGTGAGAAGAGCACGTGTTCTCCAGGTGCACGAGCACACTGATGCTCCAGCAGCTGGTGTCTGGCCAGGCAGCTGATGTACTGGAAAACGAAGCAAATCCCTCTTGGTGTGTGCTAGTCGTGGTTCTGCAAGGCAAAGTGGGTAAAAGAGGGGCTAAGCGTGAGAACAGAGCTCAAAGTGGCAGCTCAGTGAGGGGAGCCCCACCTGGATCCGAGTGCGACCCCAGGGAGAGGCGGCTGTGCTGGCGTTTCGGCAGGCGGCGGCGCTCCTGCCCTCGCTCGGTGTTGACCCCCAGCACCCCCGGGATCAATCCCGTCACCCACCTCTGACAGCAGCTGCTTAAACCGCACACAGCAACCCTGCGCAGCAGATTCGGCAAGAGAGCGAAGAAGCCTGTATCCAATTGAAACCACAGGGGGGATTTAGGGAGGCAGAAGGTATTTCCAAGCTGGAATATGGCCAGGATGCAAGGACTAATATACTGCTCTTGGGGAAACAGTCATGGGATCTTTGCTTGCTGAGAGTCATCCTGATCTCTGTTTTAAGTCAGATCTGGAAAAAAGGAAAATGAGACAAAGGGAAAAACCCTTCCAAGATGCCAGAGCTTTGGGGCACCGTTTAAAGCTGCTCTCACCATAGGGAAGATCCTCCTGGAGGCAAAGCAGCCAGGCACCCCAAACACAAAGGCCTGGCAGCTGTTCCATCCCCTTGCATGGGCGCTCTGTGCCTGGGGCTCCCCCATGCACCCAGATGGGGTCAAGAGTGCCCTGGCTCCAGGAGGAAAGTAGGGTGCTAATGTCCATCAGTAGCATCACACAAGGTATTGCTGTAACCTGGTCATGTCCTCGTGTCAGTGTTTCCTCTGCTGAAATATACCAGGGAGGCTCAGAGAGGTCCCATGTCAAAGCAGATTTGGGGATGGAGGGTTGTATGCTAGGACCAAGCAGCACACTGCAGCCATGGAAAGACTTGTCGTTTGTATTCAAAACTATCCCAGAAAAAAGATAACCTGCTGAAGAAACACCACAAAAGGTAGGAGCATGGCTGCACTACCTTTTTTGGTGTCTTTGTGGATTTGGAGCAGTGGTTATAAAAGCACGATGGTCTATGTTTGCTCCTTTACTTCCTCAGGGCTGCCAGGCTCAGGCTGACCCTTGGAGGCACCATGATCCCATGGAGAGAGGTGGCTTGGCTCTTTCAGTAATCTGTTCTGAGACGCAAATACCCCGGATGAGTTGTCTGGGAAGGTCTAAGCTGATGACCAGGGCCAGGGGCCGGGGGAGGCAAGGGAAAGCGGAGCTCCCTCAGAGAGCTATCTTGGTCCTTCCCTGCCAGCACAGACCCCTGGCGTGTGAGGAGGGAGCTGGAGATCTTCCTGCCTGGGTTATCACCACGTCCCTGCAATGGACACAGGGAAAAATGGACGTCTGTCTCAGATTCTCCTGCCTGCGGGTGCTGCCACTCAGCACCAAGGCATCTTGGGGAGAGTATAAAATGGCTGGTGTTGCTGTCACACCCCTGCTTCTTATCTTCCTCCCCCTGGGCCCTGGGGAGGTGTGAGGACTGCCATGAACCTGAAGTACCACCATTTAAGAAGCAGACAAGTCCCTGGTCTCCTCCTTCTGCATCTCCACAAGCATCATATTTTTCTACTACTGATCCCTCCAAATGCTCAGCCAAGGTGTACAGCCCTGGGAAAGTCATCTGGCAGGGGCTTCTGAGGTGGCTCTATAGTCCTGGCCTGAAAACTGCTGTAGAGAGGATGGGGTTGGGAATGGAGGTGGAAACACTGAAAACTGCTGCTCCCCGTGCAGGAGCTCCCCTGCTGTTGGTGTCTATCATCAGGAAGGGATTCCACCCACTGCTCAGTGCTACAGAGCAGGTAGGAAGAAAAAAGCATCCCTGACATGTTTGGGCAGGTGAGAGCAGGCTGCTTGGTGAGCTGGCTAAGCTCACATCTCAGCTTTTATGTTGCCAGTTCGGTTAAGTGCTTGATCAGGCAGAGTGCTTGTGCAAAGCCATCTTTGCAAAGCGGTGCCGAAGTGCTGATCTAATGGAAGTGAGGGTTGGATTAGCACTGTTGGGGCAGCCCAACACCTTCCTGCCTGAGGGAAGGAGAGAAAAGGCCTGCTTGAAATTTTAAAACACTTGGAAACAGCACTGCAAGCCCATAAGCTAAGAATTATTGCTCTTCCTAGTGTGGGTGGAAAACCACGAATGTAGAATGTAATCTATAGGATAGTGTGTCTTTAATCAGTGTCTGCAGCAGGTTAATAGCTAGTGCTCTCCTCACCTTTAAAAGTGATCCTTCCAGGCCATTTTTTTCCTTGTGGTTGGGCTCCCTGTGATCTGCCTGCTGGCTGGCAACAACTTTTTCGCGTCATCCCCTTGTCTGTCACCTCAACAGGGCAGGGGATAACAAGCAGCAGCCCATCTTGCTGCCCCATACATCACAGCTGAGATCTGTATTCTGACAGTTGCATTTTGTCTCCTACTTTCCGAGCAATGTGCCCTCAGAAAGCCAGGAGATGAAAGTATCCTCAGGTTTGATTGAAGACCCAGGGCAGGCAGATGCATCCACCAGACCACCTCAGGAGATCTGTCTGCTGGGAGTTGTCGTCTTCCTAAATCCTATCAAGAGAGCACAGGAAAGCTGCCAGAGCTTTGCTTTGCTGTGTGGTCTTGCTGCCTCACCCATTCCTCCACTCAGGTTCCTGGCTGCCAAGGCCAATATTAACCAGCCAGGCCTAATATTAACACGGCCTGACCATTGCATTGTATGCAATAGGGTTTGCATGTTTAGCAAGAAGTTCAGAGTGGGAAAAAGGATTTGCTGTTGGGAAGACTCCAGCACGTTGCTCTGATGCCCCCCCCCCGACATCTCTGAGATTTAAATTCCCCAACCCAAGCAGAGCCAAGGTGCCTGTACCACCACAGGGTGCCTCAGCAAGCGGGGTCTGTCTCACATATGAAAGTCTGCCCTGCAGACAAGCTGAGACCTTGCATATTTTGCAGCCAGAATCTATATTCCCTTTCTCAGTCTAGACTCCAAAAGTGTGCCTCAGCATAGGGTCTCAAGGCAGAAGTAAGTGATGGATCTTCCCTGCATTTAGGATTGCTATCCATCCATCCATCCATCCATCCATCCATCCATCCATCCATTCATCCATCCATCTGTTTTGAGTTCCCAGAAGAAGCAGAAGATGAAGTTTTCTCACAGGGGTTCAGGGCTTGGTCTCCACAGCGAGAGTGGCTCAGCAGGCACTGGCTGCCCTGTACGTGTTGGCAGGGCACAAACAGGTTTGAGGGCTGTGAGGAGGGGTTGGTCTCTTGTGGCTGAGGTGACTGGACGACAACGCTCTGAACATGGATGGAAAACCAGAGTCACCCTTCACGTGAGGCCAGAGGTGAGTCACAGTGTGGGTTTGGAGGAAGAAGGGAGATTTTCAAGATGAGAAGGAAACCAAAGATCTTGCCAGGACCTGTGTATCACTGATGCAGTGATGCATCTCTGTGTGGTGATTCCCCAAGAGTCACAGCCTGCCTTGGTGCACAGAGAAAGACTATTTTGGCCATGATTAATAAAGCTCTTGGTGGCAGCCTCTTGCCCAGCTCTGTCTCCTTGATGGAACAGCTCTGTGTTACACAACTTGGCAGAGAAACCACCTCCCAATCTTCCCACCATCCCTCCAAGGAAGCTGTATTTCAGGAGCAGAGGAAGATGCAGCTCCACCATGCTCAGTGGGAGTCAGTGTGTGCACGTGTGTGAGAGTGGGACTGTATTGGCTGCTTGCAATTCTCCGAGGGTCCTGTGTGTTTGCAAAGGCAGCTCTGTCAATCAATAAAAAGCAATCACAGTAATGAAGTATCAAGTAGGAAGAAAAGATTTCAAACTCTACATTGTTGAGGGATTGGGGGTTTTCTTTAAATGAGGCAAGAGAGGTTGGGAATGGCAGAGCCCACAGCAGGGATGACAAATCTGTTTCTTTTGCATGGGGGAAGTGGCAGGACTGCAGCTCCTCCGACCAGATCCAATGACAAGGGAAAGGCTGAGAGAGGACCCCATTTCTGCAGACACAAAAGACAAGCCGGTGGCGGCGACTTTCTCTCTGAAAAGTCACGTTTGCCAGGAGAGGCTGTGAAATCCAAGACGTTCCCAAGAGCTCGTTCCCTTCCTGTCCCCCCCAGTCTGGGGAAGGGAATCATTCTAATTTTGTTTTTATTATCGTTATTGCCTCCTGGGTGAGGGCTGGGAAAGTGGTGAATTTTGCAGCTGCCCAAGAGTCAGTGGGAAGGGGGATTGTGAGGGACACATGACAGAGCAGGGGTCCCTTCTCACCTTTTCCCTGCCTTCCCACAGGACAAGGCATGACTGAAACCAAAGCACCTCCTGTTGTCTTTCCGCTCCAACTCAGTCATCCCCACCCAGCTCATTTCCCCCTCAGTAGGACCTGTGGGGTGACCTGTGGCATGCAAAGACAGTAATGCCACCAATCATGCAGAACTGTGCTGGTTGAACTGACAAGGGTTGGGGAAAGGTAGTTACCACAGCAGGCATTTAAAAAGCAAGTCATGAGCCTTCTTATTCTGGAGGAGAAGTTGCTGTGGACTTTGGTTAGCAAGGCTGGTAAGAGATGGGGAGCTCCCTCCCAACAGTGCTTGCCAAACTGACCTGTCTTCCCGAGGCAAGGTTAGTCCTATGAGGGCTTTTTCGGTGCTGAGGCAGGTCACTCAAATCATCTTCTGTAATTAAACCTTACACAAGCTGTAGCAGTCTTTACCTGCAGCCATGCAGTCTCCGATAGGGCAAAACTCTTTCCTGCCATAGCAACATCAATTTAAAAAAAAAAAGAAAAATCAATGAGATCTCTACCTGGCAACGAAAATATCCACTGATCCATGGCAGTAAGGGCTGGATGCGATTGCACGCGGTCTGGGAAGGCCTGAGACAGGGCCTGGCATTGCTGTGAAGGCATCTACATGTCACACTCTGTTCCATGATTGTGATGCCAGCTTGTGAGGAATTTTAGGCAGTGCTTTGCAAGTATGAATTCATTTATGGCCAAAGCTCATACAGGTGAGCTCATGCTCACTTTCTTTGCTTTGATTGCACTGATTGCCAGAGAAACACCTGGCACAACAGCCCAAGTTCTGATGGTCTCTGTAGCTACTGATAGCATGAACTATTGCAGTGGAAAGATGGAATGGAACAGCCATGTGCTCTGGGTGTCTCACCAATGTCTCCTGCATGGATGACAGTCTTGCGGTATATGCCACGCTGTGGCTCCAAGAGCGGCACATAAAGAACAAAATCCCCTAACTTATTTGATGTACTAGCAGAGCTGCTTCTTTAACCAGCTGTCAGCACCTTGGGCTTCAGTGCAGTAGACTCTGGGTGTAACTTCCTTGTGAGAGGAAGAGGGGGGGGCATACACTGATCTCTTCTCTGTGGTGACCAGTGACAGGATGTGAGAGAATGACCTGAAGTTGTGTCAAGGGAGGTTTAGGTTGGATATCAGGAAAAGGTTCTTCACCCAGAGGGTGGTTGAGCACTGGAACAGGCTCCCCAGAGAAGTGGTCACAGCACCAAGCTTGACAGAGTGCAAGAAGCATTTGGATGATACTCTCAAGCACATGGTGTGACTCTTGGGGATGGTCCTGTGCAGGGCCAGGAGTTGGACTCGATGATCCTCGTGGGTCCCTTCCAACTCAGCATATTCTGTGATTCTGTAAGGCAAGCTGCTCCAGTAGGGACTGGCTGCAGCTCTTCCCCTGGCCTTCCCCTGGCAGCTCAGCCCAGGGAACCTCCACGCTTGTCTGCTTGAGTCTTAGCTCTCTATCAGCAAAGACTCTGTCTCAGAACCTCAGCAGCTCTTACCATACTCTGTGGGCTTCATCCTTGTTGGGAAGATGCAGATGTGGAGGGAGAGGTACCCTCTTGGCAGGATGGGCATAGCCGTACAGGTACTTTCTGGAAGGCATCTGCTTGCCTTTCCAGGGGACGGAAGAAGACAGAAAATACCACTAAATTCTAACTTTCTTCATGGAAGGAACATTTGCCATTGCTGTCCACCTTATCAAAGGGACAGTGCTGGTGCTAGAGCTGGCTGAGTTTTTAGGAGGGGAGCTGAACCAAGAACAGCCCTGGTTTTGTGTTGGGTACTCCCTTCCAGTCCAGCAAACAGCCTCCAGCTCAAGCCATAAGAGATGGGAGGAAGAGGACAGATTTATTCCATGAAATTAATGAAGTGACACTGGGTGTTAATAGCCTATTTACCAACATCTCCTCCTCTGTCTTTCACTTATTCAGAGAAACTGCCCTGCTCTCAGCTGTGCCCACTGCACTTTCCCCCCACTTTGTTTCAGACTCACAAGGAAGTGCCCCTCTCTAAGGGGAACCACAGAGCCAGACCCCCCCAGGAGACCTGACTCAGCTTACCTGGGGGTCTCAAGCCCACGTGTACTCACTCCCACCTTGTCTGTACATGCTGGCAGGGAAGATGAAGTTGAAAAAACCATTTACACGCCAAAGGGATTAGCCAAATTGCGTTAAGCCCCCGCAGGGACGTCCTTGTTCACAGCCTTCATTTGATTTCTCTTTCAAAAGCCCGCCAAGCTGAATGTGATTATGGCCTCTTAATCCTGCCTACATATGTCCACGTGGGGTTAATGCAGCGTAATAGATGCCCTTTACAAGTGCACGCTGGTGACCACTGCTGCATGGCTAAACCCTCAAGCCCAGATGTTCAGCAGATGTAAATCCAAACCACAGACTGTGAGTGCTACTATTTGGCCAAAAAAGCTGCTCTCACAGATAAAATATGGAAGGGAAACTCCATCTTCACGAGGCTGAGCAGCAAATCTGTGTCAGAAGCAAGGAATCACTGTTGGCACTCGGCTCCAGTTTGGTTCAACTCCCTCAGCAAGTCCAGCCTGGGATCAGAAGGTGGTGTTTTTTTTTTTTTTTCCTGGTTAGGAAGTGGTAACAGAGTCCTGGCCCCATCAGGAGTGCTGCCCTCCCAGTCTGATCCCACCCACCATCGTCTGCGAGCCCCTGCCCAGGGGTGGCTCTGCTGATGGGCAGATTTGCTTGGAAAGAGTATAATTTTCCTAAGGCAGAGGTTACAACCAAAAAGTGTCATTGTAGCCACACAAGAACAGTGGAAATCCATAGAGCCTGCTCAGCTAGATATTGCAAAGCTGTCTGGCTCTGCCCAGCCAGGCAGGGGAGATTGTAAAACGTGTTGCAAAAGATTTAAATGGGTTGCCTTTACAAATAATAAACCAAGCTGATGTTGCCTTCAAGAAAGGAGAGCTGCAAAGGGCAGAGAGAGGCATTACCCAAACCCATCCTTTGCATCAGCCAGGACTTAAAAACAGATTCAGGACTTGGTGCAGCAGGATTTGCCCTGTCCAGAGCACCTCTCCCTGTTTTCACAGAAGAAACCACCCAAAGCCATTCACACCTACAAGGAAGTTTGCCACAGCAAGATGTGCAAAGTGCTCAATTTAGGGAGAGAAACCTGCCATGGTTCAGGCCTATTATCAGCAAGAAAAAATAAAAAAATCAAAGACTTCTCGCCCAGAGACAAGGGGGATGAAACCACAGGGGGTTATTTCCATAACTCTTTCAGCTAGTACTCAATACACAAACTCTCTTTTCTCAAAGTCAGACCGCCTGCCAGAGGAGCAAATCCATTCTCCTGATATCTCAGGACTGTATCACACAATCCCTTTAATACAGCAATCAAGTCCCACATTAAAAACAGTTAGATTTCTGCCCCATTGAAAGGTTTGTTTTTTTTCCAGAACATCACTAAGAGGAAACCTCCTTAAAATGTGCTGCTTTTTGCTGGACTGACTAAAAGTAAAAATACACACCCACCCCCCCAAAAAGTAAATGGTAAAACTGTTATTTCCCCATGGAAACTGTTGGTTTTGCCAGAATGATATTTTCCATTAAAAATGTTTTGCTGGAGAATTCCCAACAAGTCAGGCTGCTGCATCACTGATTTTAATCGAATTTAGAAATTCTTGTTTCCCTTTGTTCTTAAACTTATATTTAGGAGTAGGGATGGTTACAGACCTGTCTGCCTCCTTCACCAGCAACGTAATGTCACCCACCGAGTGACACATATGAAGAAAGATAGCAATGAAAACCTGACGTGGCTCCTGCTACAGTCACTGCTCCCCAGGCAGAGGCATAATCTCTCACAAGGCTGCCTCAGCTCTCAGAGCCCCCTCGATCTCCAGCTGTTTTTTTGGTGATGCTCATTTTCCTAAGCATAGTTCTAACAGTGAGGCTGTGCTGAATTCACAGATAATCAGTATCTAATTGGATTAGGAGCTGATAATATCTTTGACCTTTTTTTAATGGCTTGTCTGGCCTGGCTTTCTGCAAGGCTGAGGCTTAATTTTAAGCAAGAGTTTTTTCCACAAGTGAAGCATGACCCTGTTAACCTCTGAATCAGAGAGGTGACCTTCCCTCTCCCCAGCCACTGTGGGGCTGCTGGAGATGGTGATGTACACACAGGCTTTACAAATCTATGTATAAACAGACTGAACCTACCTACAGAAGTCAGATTTAGGACCTGGTTTGCAGTCAAAGTTGGGCTGATGCAACACTAAATCCTCAGACAGAAATGGGGAGTCAAAGGAATGTGAAGCTCCTGTGAAGTCAGTGTTCCTGCCAGCATCAGCTCCCCTCTTCACCAGTTCTTCCATATGCAATGTGGGAACAATGAATCGCCAGTGCAACAAAGGACCCAGAGATTCGGATAGGGGGTGTTTGTGAGACAAAGACACAGGGATGCTTGTACATTCATGTGGTTACATCTTGGTCGGGCTCACCTAGTCCCACCACTGCAGTTATGCATGTGCTCCCACCATGTGAGTGGGTTCATATATAGGCCCAACACAGCTAAGAGTAGAGACAGCGTGTTTGAGTTACACCTACATTGTGCCCATCACAAACATACCGTATTTTGGGGCATTGGGATTTAAGGAGACACAGGGAGCAGGAGGAGAGGGAAGGCTGCCTGATGAACAGCAGATGTTGGTGATCATTGGATGGAGCTGTTAATTTAACTGGAGTTTATTGAATAGCAATTAGGTGGGGCCTCATTACTGTAGCCAAGTGGCACAGAGATGCACTGTAAAAACTCAGGGAAAAGGGATATAAAGTGGCAGAGTAACAGCACTGATGCAGTGTTTAGGATCTGGAGCAGTAAATCCTCTCACTTGCCCAGAGGTCCTTCTCCTGGGTGGTGCTGGCTGGAGCTTGGGCACCTGAACCCAGCTGCTTGGTTTGTCTCAAGGTCGGAGGCTGCAGATACAGCAAAGGATAGTGAGTGTGTGTACTTGGGGGAGCAGAGGACAGGAAAGAAATGAAGGTCTGAAAACAGTGTCAATAAAGGGGTGGGGGTGACAGCCTGGGTAAGGCAGCAGTTCTTTAGCTCAGAAAGAGACAGGGATGGAAGCAGAACAAAGGGTGGAAGGAGGGTTTGGAAGTCTATAAGATATATATAGATGTCCCAACCTGCCAGGGGATGGGATAGGGTGTCTTGGTACTTTAAACATAACATTACCCCAAGACAAGCAGTGCAGCATTGCAGCAGGACAGGTTTCCATTTCATGTGGGTTTAACAGCTGCTCCTCCAGCAAATTGCGAGTCATGTTTCACACCTCTGCTGTGTGGGGTGGCCCTGATGTTGTCAGGGAGGGAAGTCAGTGCTCTGCTCCTGCTGAATGTGGGCATGAGCTCCACCAGAACTGTTTCCCAAGAAAGACTCAAAGGTACTTGCATCAGCATAGCCTGAGTATTTGGGGTGGCTTGACCAGTGCAGAGAGGGCAAGGGAGCATTATCACCCCTGCACAGCCTGTCTTTAGCCTTACAATGTCCAGTGCCAAGAAGGATCCAAGGAGAGGATAGAGATAGGACAGAAAAGCCACAAGCAGAGCTTGCTTCTC
This sequence comes from Chiroxiphia lanceolata, assembly GCF_009829145.1. Taxonomy (NCBI): domain Eukaryota; kingdom Metazoa; phylum Chordata; class Aves; order Passeriformes; family Pipridae; genus Chiroxiphia; species Chiroxiphia lanceolata. The sequence goes on from NC_045644.1 coordinate 13,863,736, forward strand.
ATGCAGGAGACACACCTACATACGTACAAAACCACACTCACTCTCCTAATGAACAATTAGATTTTGCTTCTGTCTTGGGGGAAAAATTGGACGATACAGGTTCAAACACAAACAAAAAACTTGCGCTAATGAACAAATTGCCGAACTAGAGCGCAGCAGGGATTTAGAGGGTTAAAATGTTTGGGATTAATTAACTGATTAATTAAGCCCTCACATCAGCCTTCATCCCTGCAGCCCTGCTATTGCATGAGGGATGTACTGGGAATGCGTGATCCTGACAGCACGATGCAGGAATGCTGGGGGGAAGGTGCTCAGAAAGGGAATTTTCCACACACATTGGGATTCTGGGGAAAAAGTTGGCTATGCCCTGCAGACCTTGTGTGAGACACCCTCACACCTCTGCTCTGACTGGAATGGCTTGCACATCAGGGCTGCTGGCTGCTTTGAGATCTTAAAAGAAAATATAATTTTCAAAAGCCAAAGGGATTTCGTCCCTGCGGGCATAGGGCTTCCCTTTACTCTGCCCTGCTGTGAACTGACAGCAGCCCTGCCTCTGCTCAGCAGCCCGTGATTCCCACCGCCTGCTTATCCTGGAGAAAGGGAGCAGTAGGTGTTGCAATGTGGTCCCAGAGGGCAGTAGCTGTGGGATGTTTTGCATGGGCTTCCAGCCACATCTGAGTATTTAATGTTCAAATTTGGATGGGACCCTTCATTCCATGCATGGCCAATCTTACTGGAGGGGGGGAGAGGCAAAGATAGGGGCAGAAGGCATAATGCTTTTAGCTTTTTCTTCCATCCTTCCCAACCCACAAAACAACTGAAGGAAACCTCTGCATGCCATGAGGCCACCTGTCTGATTCCCACCTCCTGACTTGGAAGAAATCTGTCCACCAAATGTACCACTGGTGGATCATCTGCTTTCTGGGTACTAGTACAGTCTTCAAGACTTAAAATATTGCTGTAACGCAGTACTCCTGCTTAAGTGTTACAGCCCATGACCTTCTCACAGTCAACAGATTCAGTGTCTGGAAGGGTGCAACAACCTTCGTTCATTAACAAGATCTGGCCTGGGCACTTCCATTGCAGTTCTACAAAGCTGTCCTGAGTGAGTTTGTACATCAAGAACAGCTTTGGAACTCTTCCCGTCAGAGTAAGGGAGAAAATAATCAACTCATATGGGCCTGCACATACAGGAGAAGATCATAAATCTGCACCAGGTGTTTATATGTAAAGCACAAGCAAAAAAAAGAAGCAGAGTGGTTACAACAGTGGCTAGAGTATGCACAGGCAGATTAAAATAGCCTGCCTTGGAGATATCCTTCTGAGAGTGGATGACATCAGCTTAGCCTGTCTCACATGTTTTGTTTTGCTGGGTGCAAGCACAGCAAAGGAAATGGCAACCGCAGCTCAGCCCACCACTGCTTCACAGCTTCACACTATAAATAAGGCATCGAGCTATTGCACCCACCAAATTCTTCCTGTCTTCCGGTCTATGGCAGTGTGGTGCCTGAGCTATGTATAGGATCAGCCCCTGATCCTGTATAGGATCAGGTGTTTTCTTTCAAATCCCTGGCTCCTGGGTTCTATGATTACATAGGCAGCCCTGTTTTTTATCTTTTCTGAGAAAAACAAACCTGTTAACAGTTCAGGTGGCAGAAAGAAAAATTTAAGATAGAGTCCAATGCATCTAAGTAGAGAGAGCTGATCTGTTTTGCTTAAGAATTTCTTATGGAGAAAAATGTGGTTATTGCAACATCGAGATCCTTCTGAGGAAAATATTTGGTACAAGTTTTTTTATTTTCTGATCAGGAGAATCAAAGCAACAATACAAATCATTTCAGCCTCAAATTCCCAGGCTGAGCAGCAGGGCTTCATTTTAAAATATGACAAGAACTTCCCCCTTCCCAAGTTACGTTTCCAGTGGCAAAAGAGAGATTTTTCTTGCTAGTTTTTCACTTTCTAGATTCATGGTTAGCTGCAATCTGCTGTTTGGAGATTGTTTTCCTTTGCTTTCTGACATTTCAACTTTTCTTTATGATTCCCCACTGAGAATGACTCGGAAACACCAAGATTTCTGTCAAGTAAAAGTTTCTGTTCCTTTTCCTGCACTGCCAGGCTAACAAGCCAGAGGATTAAGAAAAGTTGCTCCAAGCTCCAGGCAAAATGTCTTGGTTTGGAACTGTGTATGAATGTTGATTCTTGGTGCTGGCTGCCTGGAGGGTCCTGACTGTCCCAAGTGAGCTCTGTGAGTGTGTGAAGGTACCACACAGCTCTCCCTGGGAGCTCTGCCTGCAGAATGTTTTGCTGCAAAGGCACAGTGCTGTCCCGTGGAAGATGAACAATTTCCAGATTGCAAACCCTACAAGCATCACTGTTCAAGTGCCACCCACAACAGAGATTAAAGCATGGAAGGAAGAAATGTACTGTTCATCAGGCAGTAAAATAGGTGGCACAGGCTGTAAAGTCTGCAACATCCACACTGGAGGTCAGGGTGGGCTTACTCAGGAAGATGAGTACTTTCTGCTGTTCTCAGGATGGGATCCTTCAGCAGCTGAGCTCACCTGGCAGCACAAGGCAGCTCTCCCACAGGGCATAGGCTCACCTGGGAAGAGACTTGTTATCATCATGCTCTGAGCATCAGCACTGCCTACACCTTACTCCGTCTGTTCACTCCAGCCATAGCTCTGAGGGTCCTCATGGTCCACATAGGATCACACCTAATTCTTATTCTTCATGAGTTTACTGTGATTGCAGCAGTTCCTGGAGAACCCTGGGGAGATGCTGGTCCTCCTACTGGAGCCACTGAATATCTCCAGGGCACCAGACAGGTCAGGATCTAAGCAGACAAGATGGATGCACAGTGCAGCAAAAAGAAACACCGTGACTCCCATTTCAGAGGCAGGAGAAATGGAGCAGAAAAAAAGATTAAGGCCTGGGCTTCTCCAGAAAGTTTTGCTGTGAAAGTTTTAGTGTATCCATGAGCCGGCAAATGCCCTGGGTGTGAGTGAACCAGGCAGCAGGGTCCAAGCCTCCTCCTTTACAATCCCCGATTTCATTGTCATGGGGGAATATCTGGGTTCAGTACATCCTGGATGGCACGGATATGTACAAAATGCTTTTGGTCTCCACTGCTCTTAATCTGCAACTCTGGCTTCGCTGTTGCCCTGGGGAGGGCAGAGCTAGGGGTTGCTGGTGCTGGTTGGAGGGTGCACTATGACTGGGGGGTGCTGGGGACAGGAAGCTCTACTCCCCAGAAAGAAACGTGGGGATGCCAGCCAGGATGGCCTGGAGTGCTCGTTGGTCTGCCAGCTCAGTGGTGTCTCAGAGAAGGGTGAAAGGAGGCAGCAGGCTGCATCAGCCATGAGCTGGAGATATGAAATTCAGCAAGTGACTTGCTGATCTGGTTTTGGGTGTAGCAGGAGGTTACATGGGTTGTGAGATGTACCAGTCTGGCAGGAGGTCAGAGCAGGCTCCAGAGTATATTCCGCATGACCGCTGTCCATTCGAAGTCACCATCTGAGCCTTTGGGGATTGAGGATGGGGGACAGCAGACAGAGCACTGTCAAGGAGTGCTGTGCCATGCAATCTGGGGAAAGTTCTTCTCCTTGGGGAGAGCTGCTTCTTGCAGCTCAGGAGCTGACACAAGAGGATGCTGCTGTGAGTCAGAGGCAGGATGATCTGAGCGCAGGACTGAAGGCAGGGGCGAGCTGCCAGCGCAGGAACTGAAGGCAGGGGGGAGCTGCCAGGGCAGCCTCCCGGCGCAGAGTGCTGACACTTCTTTTTGTTCGGCCTGACAGCGAGCACCTGGTGCCCCCACGCGCGGAGCCGCCGGCCGCCCCCCGCCCGCAGCGTGCGCAGGCACACACACGCGCTCGGCGCAGCCCCCGCAGGTTGGAATCAATGCAAACTATGCTGCCATTAATGTGAAAATCACTTCTGCAAACATGAGGTCTCTCTATTCACGGCCTTCCCCTCTCCCTGCAGGAGGAGGCGGGGGGAGGGGGTCAAGTGCAGATCTTTATTTGAAATCCCTAAAAGGGACAAGGCGGAGAGAGGGGGAGATGGATGAGGCTGATCGTGATAGGGGAAATGGGACAACAGCCCAGACTAACCTACAGGAGCTGCTCTCCTGCCATGAACTGTGCTAAATCTGCAGTGCTGCCTTCCTTTCTCCCTATCCAAACACCTCACTGAGGATGCCAGTTTTGCCCTTGCCCATTGCTGATAAATGCAGGAAGAGCATGTGGGGCTCTGAAGAATGGTGTGACTGGATGCTGCAATGATGGGTGCTCATATAGTAACTGAGGGCGTTAATTTCTGAGAGGGTGACAAGATTCACTTGCATGGTTAAAAAAATGCAGATAAGGGTGCTAGCTAGAGCAGTTTTGGCAACCAGCATTGGAGTACCCAATCTTCCCCTAAAGCATAGCATATATTTTAGCCAGCTCTGATATGCATGGCCAGGTCAATGGAGGTTGGTTATCAGGATGCTGCTCCTCTGCCACACTGCAATGCTTCAGTGAAGAGTGGGGCTGCTGCAGACATTTACGGGAGAATTCTCTTCCCTTTTGGCAAAGTGGCTTCTCTGATGTCCTCCTCTATGCCACTGTCAGCCTGCTGTGAAACACCTCGAGTTGCTTTGCCGCAGCAGTGGCAGTGTGGACGTGGTGGGTTGGGCAGGTTTGCTTCACAAAGCATCAGGGGTCTGTAAAACAGCTGGAAGGGCTCCATGTGATCTGAATGAGAAAGGGGGACACAGCTGACATTAGAAGAACCAAATGGAGTTTCTGAACCTCACAGTTGTTTGTCAAAGGCTTTAGAGCCACATGAGTGAGATGTCACTAAAGTGCCTTGCCCCATGCTGTATCCAGCTCCCCCGTGAGACAGGCTGTGTCCCTTGTCTGTCCTGTACAGAAACAGCTTTATGTCAGTGAGTTTCTTCTGTATATCTGCAAAATCCTCACTCTCTTTTGGGCTGTCCTTGGTTGCTGGGTCTCATAAGAAAAAAAAATCTTCTACAAAGCTGTAGTTTCACTGTTTGGAAAAACACCACCTTTTTCTGCATTTTGTTTCTCAGCACTATGCTTTACTTTGAGGGGGAAAATTTTCCTGGCTCAGCTTTATGCCCATCTCAGATTCATCTCAAAGCACCTGGTTCTTTATAGCATTTCCGTTTTGTTTCCTGATGATGTCCTAGACCCAGCACATGTGCTGAATTCCCCAGCATCTGGCCTTCACCCATATCTATCTGTTGGAAGCTGAATGCACCTCTGATTTGGGAAATCAATCACACTTAATTGAAGGGTGATTGTTTTCACATACGAGCCTGCCACATCACTTTCATCTTTATCACATTCTCTTTCTCTCTGGGTTTTGTGTGACAAGATACCGCAGAGCATGAGAGAAGAGGTTGCTGACCTTGGACCTGGATGTAATTGAAAAAAGGAGGGCCGCTTCTTCCTTTCTTTCCTTGGTGGATCAGTTTGCATTTCCTTGAACTGTCAGACTGAGCATGTGCATATGCACCCAAAGCCATGTTTAATCCAGTCTTGCACACAGCCATGCTGTAATGCTGCACAGCAGAGCAAGCTGATGCCCAGCATGGCCCAGCATTGCTGTGCCATGGAGAAGGTGCATCCACTCTGGGCACCACAAGCAGGAAAGGGAGAATGATACAGCAATGGTACCTGACATGGATGGCAGTGTTTTGGGTGCCCAGTGTTTCGGATGACTTTGAGCACTTTGAAGAGCAGCCTCATGGAGATAAGCATGGCTTTTTAATGAGATTTTGGACGAGTCTCTTTTCTGTTCCCTCTTGCAATTTGCCTGGTCACACCTGAGACTTGAACCTGAGATCTGTCTTGAACCAGGACTTGATCTTCTTTTACTGGAACATTATGATGCACAGCAGGGCTCCTATTTCCTTCAAGAGCTCCCATAACACAGATGGTGCACGAGCAATCCCTTCCCAGTGGGTCTCTGCAAGGATTTGTGCAGTCCAGTCCCATGTGGCCGCCTGTCTTGTCACATCACTGGGATGGATGTACCAGTCCTATGTGTTGCTAAGCTCTCAGCACACAGAGATGTCTTCCTGCCTGTACCAGAGAGCTGAATTGTAAGCTGCTCCCCAGACTCCAGTTTGAAGGTCTCTATAGTATTGACTTTCTCGCACTTGGAAGTGCCTCATTTATCTTACGCTCTGCATTTGTCTTCCTGCCAGTGTAGTAGTAAGCAACTGAAGCTTGCTGCCAGCTTTTCTCCCTTAATGACATACCACATATGCAGACAAGGATCTGAATCAGAACTCCAGAGTCACTCCCCACTTCCTCACTTTGGAGAAATGTATCCTAACGCTGTGTCCTTCCTTTGCAGTTTGTCTTGGGGCTTGGCAGGGAAACAGCCCCAATACCTCTAAAGGCTGTGGTCCAGGGCATATGTCCAGATTTTGGACTCATCTGAAGTCTGGTTGTGTCAACAGGAAGGCTCCCACTGGCTCTGATGGCTCTTGGATCAGGCAGCCCCACCTATCTCTGACTTCTGTTCTTCTCCATTGTGGACAGATATCTGTCCCTTCCAGATGTGAGGAGAACCTTTCCCAGCAAAGACCCAATACAAACCTTCTCCCAGACAAAGGATCTTTTCTAGATAGCATGGAAAAAATTTTAGGTTCCTCTGGGTGCACGGTGCCTGTTTTGTCTTAGGTACCTCCAGAATGGGCCTCTCTTTCTGGCAGGTGCCGATGACTTGCAGCCCAGGCAGACAGGGCTAAAAAAGGGTAGAAGGACTGGAGTTTGTTTGAAGGAGCTGTGGATTTCATTGATTTCCAAATCAAGCTTTTATTAAGACACAAAGCCCCGCTTCCCTACCAATATTATAAAGCTCTTGTCAATCTCTGACACAGCTGCCAGGGCAAAAGAACACTGCTGGCATCATTGTGAAGGCATGTACAGAAGCAGAGCAATGGGTGGGGAGTTGGATGTCTTCCCTCTGCAGAGAGAAACCAGAGCCCAAGCTTTGGTGGCTCTTAGGGTGGAGCCTTCCCCATCACTATGGGAGGTGGTGCATTCACTCCTCCCAGGGCTAGTGGAGGACACACCAGCTCCCTGCCCAGAAACTGCTATGTTCTGGAGCAGGAGGATGGAGAAACCAAGCCAAAAGCGATGATCCAAGCATTATTTGCCTCTTGCACAAAATTTTGATGAAAACAGATGGAGCATTTGCAGATTTTTATAAAAAAAAAACAAACCCCCAAAATTTGAAAGCAATCTTGTATTTGCTATTAGTCTTTCCAGGCTTTGTTTTTCTCTCTTGGCAAAAAAAAAACCAGATGACAAAATTTTCCATCACCAAAAAATTCCCCCACTGAGAATTAAGTATAAGTCCTCTTTGTTGTGCAAAGATGAGAGGAAGGAGAAACCCTTCCCGTTTTCTTGGCTTAGTCCAAGAGGGAATGGAAATTGCCTACTGAGAATCTGTCTCTCTGCCCAGCATCCAGAGAAAGCAGACTCTCCAGAGCACTCTGAGTTGTTGCTGTGCCTCAGTAAGGTGACAAAGCCTTACCTTTGTGAACATGAGTAGTATCTGCCATTTTAACCTGTGCTGAGAGTCCAGGATGGCCCAAGCAGCCCTCACTGGCTGGCAGAGGGAGCCACTAGAGCTTTCAGGGAGGTTGATTCCTGTCTGAGCTGGGGAAAGGCAGAAGTCATAGCAGGGATGTGTGGGGCAGTGGACCACAGGGTACCCTGGGGACATCCCCAGGAGAAGAAGCAACCCTGCAATGGCCAGAGCATCTTGTCCTTGGAAGCCTCTTTACCTGAAAGAGTCGAGAGAGTGGAGCCAAATGCCTTCACCCTCATCCATCAGTGGGGATGGAGAAGCCCATGGCCTCCCTCCTCCTTCTTCCACTGGCATTTGATTCAGACACGCACTAAAAAAGGAGCTGTCGGTTAAAATAAGAGCTGCTTTTCCAGCTCCCAGAGGACCCCCCTGATGTGACCTGCAAGGTGTTGCTCTCTGCCACTGCCCTGCCTGTTTTTTGTCACACAAGCACACACCTTCCTCCCCCTTCCACAGTGCTTATCACAAGTGTTTTGGTAGAACTGCCCTTGTCATATAAATCTAAACATAATTCTCTCTTTCCTGTTAAGCTAAAGAAAATAAACGTGTAGGGCTGTTACTGGAAGCCAAGCTGTAGGACTGCCCTAAATTCTCTTCTTATTGAGTCTGGGCTGAAAATCACTCAATTCTGCTGAGGACACACATCTATGCTTGCACACACAGGGAGGGAAGGTGGGAGGGGGGAGGGCAAAAGAGAGGGAAAGAGAGAGAGAGAGAGTAAGAGAGAGAGAGAGAGAGAGAGGACACGGTGTGTATAAATATCTCCAGCTCTCTAGATAGTCGGCAGATTTATTCCGCTGCCAAGCCTGCAGAAAATTGACTTGTTTCATGGAGGCAGGCTATTGACACATTACCGCAAGGAGGGTTAGGAGAGAAAGCGGTGCGGCTGGCGCCCCTCTATTATACGATAATGTAATCAGCATTGTGGGAAATGACTGTGGGTAAAATGGCATCGCTGACATTTATATTAGAGGATATTGATGGCAGGAACTGTGACCACATCTATCGTACCTCCCGTTTGCCAGGATTGACACAGACGGCTCTTGTTGGCTGGATTTCCTCTCTCTTTCTCTCTCTCTCTCCTTCCTCTTAGCTCCGTTGCTCGCTGCTGTCACTGCAGATAGATAATTGAAAAATGGATCTCACCTTTCCAGCAAACAGGAGTGGTTCAGGCAATTACTGCAGAGGTTATCTACTCAATCTCAAGGCCTCTTCTCTGAGAGAGATTCAGAGGAAATTGGATTTTACATGGATGTTTTATTCTGCAAGGGCTTTAGTATAAAGAGAGGCAAGGAGACGCCAGCAGACTGTATGGGTGAGAATCACATGCAGAGGGGTAGAGTGGGGTTTTGACAGGGGGGCTTGGTTGTATATGTGGTGGCAATACAATGCAGTGGTCCTCTACAGAATTTCTGATCTCAATTTGTTTTGAGGTTTGTTTGGGTTTTATTCCATGCTTTGATGGGAATTTTTTAAGGTGGAGGCTGAGAGAGGCTACCCCCACCCACAGCTACCTGGCTACATTTTGCCCCTGGAATCTTAAAATAAAAGAGAGTTATTCCCAAAGGAAAGAAAGGCAAAAAGATAGAAAAATGATCTGAAGATGAGAGGGCAGACGGGAGCAAGATGCATTAAAAGAGCTCTGTAAACTGTCCTGCTCTTAAAGGAGAGAAATTGCTCCTGGGGAGGGAATATTACCCAAAGGCCTACTCCTCGTAAGCATCTTTGAACAGCATTAGGCATTGAAGTGTGGGGCTATATGAGAGGCAAAATGTACCCATGGTCCTTTAGGATGCACTGCAATGCCAGGCTTTGGGCTGTGCTTGGTGGCAATCCAGCCCTTGAAAGCAATTTGCAGCTGGTATTCTTGCCCTCAGAAACTGCTGAGCCAGGGAGGCCAGAAAAGGACTTTGAGGGTCTTGATGACCTTGACAATTTGGTGTGACAGGAGCACTGTGCAGTCTGGAGCACCTGTGTAGATGCACATATGTGTGGTGTGCATTTGGTCTCTGCTTGGAAACCTTAATGGGAATTCTCTTGCTGAAACTTTGGCCTTGCAAAAAACAGGACGTTATTGTAACTGCTGTAGTACCCTTATAGCTCAAGATATGTCACTGTCCATGGCTGTCAGTACATCACCTTTCATCAGCTGAATTAACTTTTAAATGAAATTTTAAAGAGAAAAAAATGGAAAGGGTTTCTCTCAGTGGCTTGGCAAGCTTGGTGGCTGAGACAGTTTTTCTCTAGAGGAGTCTGGGTCATGTATCATGATCCTACTGCTGTTCAGTGAGCACACAGGAAGGCTGTGGGGTGGCCCTTGGAAAGGTTCAGCGGACGTGCCTGATCACGGACCACTTTCTTAAGAAAGAGAGACTAAAGTAGGGTCTGCTAGGAAGAGTTTGGGAAAAGCTTTCCCCACTTAGGGATTTCACCCATCTTTTTGTGTTTTATATTACCTTTTCATAGGTAATATGTAACATGTGGGGTGTTTGCACACGTGGGTAAATACTCGAGCATCTGGATCAGAGCAAACTGCCCTTGCACCATCCAACTGGTTTTAGTTCCAGCCCATGCAGGGTGCATAGGGGCACACCTTTGCACTAGTAACTCTCTTAAACTGTTATCCCAGATGGAAACAGCAGGGCTGGTTTTGCAGGAGAAGAAATTCAGCACAGCGTTAGGCAGTTCTTCAGCCCCTCTGCTGTCCTCCGGAGAGATCCATGCCCACTCTTCGGGTGCTCCTCTGCAGTCCCGGGTCTCCACACCCTGCCATGTGCTGCAGTCCTGCTGTCCATCACCAGCTTTTTCGCACTCTCCTCTGTCTGTCCCCTGATGTCAGTGCTAGAGGTGCTCATCTCTCTCACTGATCAAATCACTCCTGACGTGCAGAGTGGCAGACTCTTCCTTGCTGAAAGTCTGTCTCCAGGGTCCTAGGTAAGGTCCTGCTCTCTCTTCCCCACTCAGTGAGAAAGCAGAGATGGGGGAGGGCAGTGAGGAGGGCTAGGACAGGTTCCCCCACCCCTCACACCTCTTCTCCTTGTGATACTGGAAGCCAAGGGGCCCCCACAGCTTATTGCCTATTCTGGCAGTGAATGCAAGGCTGGAGATGAAGCCAGATGGCTTTGAATGAGCAACAAAATCCGCATTTTCAAGTGAAAGAAGAGATGAGCTGCTGGAGCCCAAACCTAAAGCAGGGGTGGCTGTCATGTTCCTCAAGATCCCTGAATCTGGGAGGGATGTTTTCTGGAAAGCCAAGCACAAGTGATGTGGCTGAGTTTTAGCTGAAATATCCCAGCACTAGGCTGGCAGGTTGTGGGGGGAGAGGAGGCCCAGGTCAAGTAAGGCTTTGTGTTTGCCTTCCTCCTGCATCAGCTCTGGGTTTCCACTGGTGGCTAAGAGAAAAGGTATGGCCTCCTGCAATGGGACCCCAAAGCATAGTCATCCAGGTTCAATAGAAAGAGATGGTCAAGCTCTCTGGAAATGGTTCATTTTTAAAAAAAAAAAAAAAGGCATGAACAGAATTGAGCCTGTGGGTAAGATTTTCGTCTTTTCAAGTAAAGGAAATACTGAGCGATGTGACCCAAAACTGCATCCTTTGAAGAATGACAAAAATCTGCGTTTTGTGCTGCAAATGATAGACTGAAAGAAGGTGAGAAGTCCAGGCAAGAGGAAGAAGTTTTAAAAAGAACAGCAGCACAAAATTTCAAATCCCAGTGAAATAACACATTGGCTTCCTTTCCTTCTGAATTTTTTCATTTAAAGAAAAAGGCAATGAAATGCTGCTGAAATGACATTTTTGACAAAGTGCCATTTTTCAGCATGACCTCTTGGACCCACCTACACCAGTGCTGCTAACTAGTTCTGCATTCATCAAATCCTGCGGGAGTGGGGAGTAGCACACCGTGTGCTGATGAGCAAAAATGCCTCACATTTTTCTCTGCTAACACCTTGTGGGGCTAGTGGTGTCTGTGACTTCAAGGACACAGAAGAAAAGGTGGTGGCTTCAAGAAGCTTCATAATCATCAAGAACTTGCTCTTGTCGGCGTGAATTACTCCTGGGAATTGCTGGTTTCTGACAGGCTGGTACACAGCTCTGGAAGAGGAACATGGCTTTAAAAAGCCAATGAGCTTTCCATCTCCAAGCTGCCGGCCTTAGTGGACAATCCCAAGTTAGCACATAAAGAAATGCTTCCAGTGGAGTGCCAGAGTGGGGCTGTGTTGAGTCACACAGAGGAGCCAGCAAGGCTTTCCAAATCAGGAGCATAAGGGTGCCCAGGGCAGGGTGAGAGACCACACTGCTGCTGAAGGTCTTTGTGATTGACTACAGTAGATTCTGAACACCACAAAAAGTCCCCTAATACATCTAAAAGCCTAGTGGTTGAGCTGAGTGTCCTGATACATTGTCTCCTCTATAACCCTTCTAATTGTTCTGAATATGGTATTTGCTTTCATTACTTGGCCTAGATTGCTGTGGACTGTTATTGCATACTCATAATAGCTGCTGTGTTCCACCTTGGAGGAGACTACATGCCACAGAAGTGGGTAGAAGGGTTTGCCGCTGTCTAAATAAGCTTTCCTAAAGTGGGATGCCATGAGACTTAATCTCCTTTAAAAGCTTTGAGCTCCTTGGATGGAGGAGTCCAATATTATTTTATTAACATTACCACAATTGTTAGCGGTATTACTAATATCAGTCTTATTATAAATATAATATCTGGTCAGGATGAAAAATTATGAAGCTTGACTAGCTGACTGAAATGCTGGGTCTCAGGCCACATTTCCTTCGTGGGCACAGAGTGATTGTCCACCAACAAGCCCAGCCTCACTTTAGGGGAGGAAATAAGATCTTGTACAGTAAGAAATAAGGAAATAAGATCTTGTACAATGCAAGACACAAGCATGTTGTTCCTTTAGAATTAGTTTTCCCTGGTATTATACTACTGTGCTGGGACCTCCACCCTGAATCAGGGTTCCACCTGTCTCTCCAGCCCCAGGGCACAAAGAACTGTCTCCAAATTGCTTCCAGCCCTCATTTGGAAATCTTTAAAAGGTCCTGTGCTTTGCTCAGATGATGTTTAACCTTTCCCCATGTCTTTGCCCTGGCCATGCCACCCTTCACTCCTAAACAGAGCATCTTTTGAGCTTTGCTTTCCTTTCCTTCTCACTTCTCTTGGTATGTACCCGTGGGCAGGAGGAAGGTGGGAAGGATTCATGGCATTGATCAATAACTCTTTCCTGTCCAGCCAGGAACCCAACCCGCTCAACTTTATTGCTGCAACCAGATCCTGGCTCGAGGGATGTTACGACAGCCCGCCTAGGCCGCGGGGGCCAGAAGAACAAATACCTCCCTAACAGGCATGACTCCAGCTAGCACATGCCCCACTGCCCGGATAGCTCCTCTGACAGAGGAAGCCCCTGTGAGGATTTACAAGTCCCAACCACTTCCTGAAATCACCACTCCAGCTTGTTATCTCACCCTCCCATCACCTGCACAGTCCGGATACCATTTGAAGGGAAAGGAGAGCCCTGAGAAGGAAGAGGAGGAGGTGTGCGAGTCCTGGTGATCTGGTCGTTAGGCTGGGGGATGGCAAGGGACCCCGACGATGAAATATCTGAGCACTCTGGTCGAGTCTTTTTATTACCTGCGATGGAAAATGAGTGCCAGCTGCAAATCAGGGATTTCAACAGCCTCTCTGAAGGCATGTCAAGCATTTTATGGCTGGAAATACATTCAGGGTTTATTATGGGCTGCCCACTGATCTTTCCTGCATGCATGCAGTGGCTGGACCCTGTTCCCACCCTGCCTTTGGATGGGAAGGGGTCCCCACAAATCGATCAGTTTTCAGATAGCAAATTGATTGGTTCCATCTGCTGCTTCTCTACTTTCTTGCTCCTGAGCAAAGATTTAACCTCACACTGAGAAAGGCTGGAAGCTGATTTGGAGGGCAGCTTCAGCCTGCAGTGGGATGCAACATATGTTGCAGACCTGTCAAATGTCACACAGAGCAACACTCACCCCATGGCTCCCATCCCATCAGGAACAGGCTCTCCCCTTCCCAGCACTGTGCCATTATCTCCTCATACTCTAGCAGTAGACATTTGTGAACTCCACACCTTCATGAGAGGAGCACCCCAATCATCCAGTTCCATGCTGGGGTCTTGGGACAGTGGGCAAAGTAATGGGAACTGGACTTCCTGGAGGTGGGAAGCTGGGGCAAACAGGATGCAGTTAACGCGGCTTTGCAAACGAGCACACTAGCTTTACAGGATACTGTGCACACTGGCTGTTGGAGTAAACATCTCTTGGTTTCAGTTCTAGATGTGCTACAGCCATGTCTTCATCACAGCACATCCTCCCCCAGATAAACCAGGGCTTAACTTTGCAGCAGAGTAGACAAATTGTCTGCTCCAGGGATGACAAGCTACACTGAGCAGTGCAAAGAAAGGTAGAAAAGGGATAATTGTCTTCTTTCACAGCTTGAGCTCTTTCTCTCAGTGAAGGTGTTAGTTTGGGTCTTTCCTCTTCCCAAGCACTTACCTTCCTAAAGCCTACCAGGACTTCACATTTTGATGTCTTCCTCCTTTTGTCAAAATTACTTGAAACTGTCCAACAGTTTCAAAAGTGATTGAGGAGGAGACAGGCAGGTATAGATGCAAACAGGGGGTCTAAAGCTTGCTTCCATAGGAAACCTCAAGCTAAACCCCTAAACTATAGCCCTTTGGGGAACAACCATAAATCACAGATACCAGGGCTGAAGACAAAGGCACTGGCCTTGGAGGAATGAAACTTCTGACAGTCAGTGGGACAGACCTCTTACCAAACCCTCTGGCAGATGGCTACACCTCTCTGTATGTACTATATATATAAGACTACAGGCCTGCAATTCTCTGCAAGGCTTCTTGAAGAAACTCTCTACATGTGCTTGCCAAAATGGTAAAGTATTCCTCTTATATTGCAGTGAAATTAAAGTTTCCCTTAGAAAAGCAGATGCAGTTGGTGCTCTTGCTGTTGATATACCCTCCTTGTTTCACCCCTGCTTGCCCCACTGTGACACAGTGGGGTTGTGGACACCATGGTGTGCTAGCCTGGGTGCTAAGAGGTTTGCTGGGCAAGCATGTCCAATCCAACCCTGATCATTAGTGCACCCAGCTGACATTGCTGGTATTCACTCTGCTCCACTGCCAACCACATCCTTTAGTATTGGTAGCTCCCTGCCTGTCCTCCTGTTCACCCTCCTGGTGGGTCTTCCCACTTTGCTCTCATCTCAGGTTGTGTAAAGAATCTTTTTTGTCCACGCTTGAGAAACAGATCAAGGTACCACATATATCTCAACCATCCAGGTCCTTATGTTCAACTGCATGTTTAAGGGTTCCTTTAAATTTCTATTGACTGGTCTCTGCTCTTCTCCTTGCAGTCATATCACATTTTCAAACTTTCTCTATCAAAAAAAATAAAGAAGAGAAATTTTGCTGCAGTGTCCTGATATTAAGAATTTGGAATTTGAAGGCCTGCAGAAAGTCATCATGACTGGCAATAAATCAGGAGATCTGGGGATGTATGTGGGGGAGGAGGAAAAATGAAGGAAGGAAATGGGAAGAGCAACCGGAGTAAACCTGAGGAGCTGTGGGAAGGGACGAGACATGCCATCATGTCATCCCTGAGAGAAGAGGGTTGTAAGGTCTGAGAGGGATGAATCACAGTCCAAATGCAAGCTGGGAACAAGGAGGCTGTAAATCAGTTTCTGCCCAGTGCTGTGACAGTTGTCTTGATCCGAGCCATGGCTGCCATCCTGCCCGGTGCCATGGCCACCATCTTGACCTGTGCCATGGCTGTCATCGTGGCTAACCCCCCAACCGGCTGCAAAGTCTACAAGCACATCCTTCTGCCATTCTGAAACTGAATTCATGTGGGAATGGTGAGTCCTTCATTAAAATCATGCTGCCCATGGCCTGGTCAATAAGGAAGGGCTGCAGCACCCCATGGCACCTTGGCTCTGGGGTGCTGTTTGCTTGGCAGCCAGTCTCCCTGGGTGTGAGGAGCACCATTGCAGTGTCCAGCTGGGGGGCCCAACGTGGATGCCCATCCCCTTGTATACTCCTGCTACCATCTGGTGGAAGGAATCGGCCTGTGCGCTTGCCTGCCACATGGAGACTGTGGGGAGCCATAACAGGGATGGTACAAGGACGAGGGCAGCGCTGGGGTGAATCTGCTGCTCTCTGCCTTCCCGCTCTGTGCTCGGAGGGACTGGGACACCCATGTCTCTCTCCTAGTGTAGTTTAAAAACTGCAATTACTGAGTGTTGCCTTGACTCTGACGCCATTCTGCTCCACAACCTGGCATAAGGCACTGGTTTGGTCTGTACCTCAATTTTCCTGC
This sequence comes from Chiroxiphia lanceolata, assembly GCF_009829145.1. Lineage (NCBI taxonomy): Eukaryota > Metazoa > Chordata > Aves > Passeriformes > Pipridae > Chiroxiphia > Chiroxiphia lanceolata. The sequence continues at coordinate 13,879,730 of NC_045644.1, forward strand.
TGCTTTCTAACACACTAGCCCTTGGTGTGAGTCAGTCCCCTCCATTTGACTTACTGTGACTGTAAACATTTTCTCTTCCTAGACAGATGCCATTAGATTCACCATGCTCCCATCCCTGCTCCTCCCCAAACAATTCCCATTGAGCAGCACTCCCTTGTCACAGAAACACAGCCATGCCTTGAATGGGCCATGTGAGCTGCTCATCTCTGACTGTTGGGGAAAAGAAAAACTCCAATGCTGAAAGCCAAAATACCCACTCAACACACTCTCCTGTGCAAGCTGGGCCAGGGACCAAAGACAGTTGTTACCAGGCTGGAAGCTTCTGCATTTTTGTTAAGGGTTGTTGAAGAAACCACACAGTTTTACCCCAGAGGGTATCATAAATAAGCAATGAAAAAGCAGAGAAGTGAAAAGGCAAAGTATTTGCCTACAAAAATACGCTGCAAGGCAAATGAGTCAGAAGGACATGGAGTAAACTGTGCAAGGCCTGCTATGTCTGAAAACAAAGCTTTTATAAGGTAGAGAAAGTGATTTAAGAGTCTGCAGGTAAACATGGGCTGCCACGTATTGTTCTGGGGAAAAGTGGCAGAATAAATATGCAAATCCTTCTTATGTGACAGCCAGAATGGTGGAAATGATTATGAAATAGACCTGAAGAAGTCTGATTAATAATTTATCCTCAAATGGTAGTTGGTTCTTGGCTGAACAGTGAGGATAATAAGGCTGAGGAATCAATAAGAGCATTTACAACTCTGTAAAATGCATTTACAAGTACAAAAAGATGGGTTGCTTTGTGGCCATGCCTTGCATGAGCTAGAAGAGAGGGAAATAAGAGCATGCAACAGTGACTGTGAAGCATCGGCCACACAGACAAGTCTGGAGAGGGAGCTGGGCATCAGCAGATGCTGATGGAGCTGAGCATTCTCTCTGAATTGCTGCTCCAACCTGAATGATCCTTCACCATTAACACATGTCCTGACAGCCCATGGAGGACACATTAATTAAGCTCAGTCACTTATGAAGATTCACATAATGAATGCAGTGTTGACAGAGAGCACTTCAGTGGTACCTTCAGCCAAAGTGTGACTGTTCACAGGGACTGCCTGGAACACAGTGCTCTTGGGTGGCCCGTGCACATTTGGCCCAGCTAATGCATCTCTTTACCACATCTCTATCACAGCATACATGGGTAGGCAACTTACCCTGCTCTCACAGAGAAAGAAGCAACCATCACAGACTCCTTTGGTGTAAACTCTTAAAAATACGTGCCTCAGATTTCAAATAATGTCCTCAGGAACACCCAATAGGCAGTTGGAGGTTCACTGCTTGTCCACCCCATCTTTCCCTCGATGCCTTAACAGCAGCAATGCTCTGGTAAGCAGCAAAACTGGAGGCATTTTTACATGGCCTGGCTCACAGCTAGGAGCAAGCACCTCTGCCCCAATGCAGATAAGAAGGATAGGGGTCTCTCAGCTTGGCTCCAGATACTGCGACCCTCGGAGGGACATGAAGCCATGACACGTAATTGTCACCAACATCTTCCAGCCTGTGGTCCATGGGTTTCCAAAACAGACCTGAAAAGTGAGAAAGAAGAGCCAGTGGGGCAGCAAATGACCAAAATCCACATTGCCCCTGGCAAGTTTTTCTTCTTGATATCCTCTGTAATTAGAGCAGTCGCATTTTGGGGGAGGAGAGGGAGGTGAGAAGGCAGTTCCCACTGGTGATGTGGCTGATACGGAGACCCTCCCGGCCTTCAGCAGAGAGTACAGATAATAGATTTGCACAGATTTCCTCTTAGTGCTGCTCATCCCCTCAGGGCCTTTGGCAGAGTGTCTTCAGCCCCCGGATGGCACGGTCTGTCCTAGCCGAGTGGTTTGACAGTGGGAACATGAAGGGAGAAATGTGAGGCTGGAGGGACCCTGATAGATAGTCTTGCAAGACAGCTCTCCCCAAACCCTCCCAACAGATGGGTGTCCAACCTGCTTGTAAATACTGCCAGTGAAAGAGGCTCCATTCCTTCCTGACAGCTTGTTCCAGGGTTTGTGTGTGCTCAGAGCTGAAGAAGTTTCTTAACATCTGACCTAAATCATCTCTGCTGCAAATAGAGCCTTGCTCTCCTTATCTTGTCCCCATGCTGAATATGAAGAGCAACCCATCCTTATCCTTGCACAGAAACCTTACATATAGAAATATATTTTACTTGCTACCTTCTGGTCCTTCCCTTTTTTTGGACAAAATAGGTCCGGTTCCTTCAATTTTCCTTCCAAGGTCAGATTTTCCAAAGCATTTATCTTCGTTACAGTGTGATGCAAAGAACGGCGCACAGCACTCTGGATGTTCCACTTGCTGTGAGCAAAGAGGAATAGTCAGCTCCAGAGTGTACTTCTGGTCTTTCCCCTCAGCAGGCATCAGCAGGACTTCATGAAAAACAGAGAAGGGCTGCAAGGATGGTCAGAGGACTGTCATTACCAAGTGTGAGGTGGGACTCTTCAGCTGATGAAAGGCTAGAGGCAGGCTAGGTGACAGAGGTGAATGTTATCGAACGGGTAAATAAGGAATGAATGCTCACTGTTTGTTTCAATACAAGAACCAGGACTGCCAAGTGAAAGCAATAAGAGAACAAATGGAAAGAAAATTTCTTTGTGCTGTGTACAACTAATCTGAGAGACTCCTTGCCTTGGGATACATGGATGCTACCAGTTAAAAGGAATTCAAGAAGGACCTAAAAAAATTAATGGGAAAAAATCCACAACAGCTGCTGTTAAATACAAAGCCACAATGTCTGGCTGAGGAAGTCCCCCATCAAAGATCACTGAAGACTGGGAAACTATTTTGAAGAAACATAACAGCATATGGACCCCCTTCTTGACATTAGATATCCTCTCAGACGTGGTGCAAGGCTGCATGGACCTTAGATACGACCCGACCAGACCTTCTCTTATTCTAGCTCATACTATGCCTCTGTTGAGTATCCCAGAACACTGTTCACTTTAGTGAACAACATGCCTTGCTAAAAAATGGGTTCAACATCAGCTGTCAGAAAGGCACTCAATCATCTAGAGTCTCTCGATAGCTGAAGAGAGAAGACCTGAGAAAGACGAAAGAGAGAAAAAGAAGGCATCAGTGAGTCTTGCAGAAACTCATACAGAGAAAGACCAATATTGATCCTATTGAGGACTATTTAGGTTTGTTCTCTAGCATAATACATTGTAAACTTAAAAACTCAGCTAAAAGTGCATGTTGAGTTCATATGGGACGCTGTGTGTGGGGGGGTGGTGACGTGCCTTGCAGCCCTGTGTGGCCACAGCTTCCTTTATGTCTCTGCCCCTGAACTTAAGGCAGTTTATAGTAAGATTTCACACATCCCGTCTCAGCCAGATGTGAGATCAATTTACAGTCTGGAGCAAAGGTCAAGCAAGCATCCCAGAAAGGCAAGGTCCAAAGCAAAGCAGTGTCTTGGCCCATCTGCATTGGGCTGAAGCTGTTAGCAACCATGGCTTTTGTGTGTGTGATTTAAGCCTGAATACACAGAAAGACCTAGCATTGTGAGGGAACTCTCATCCTTTCTCACTACTACCAAGTTTGGGGCTGGAGTACTCAAGAGCAGGAGACGCCTCTTAATATTACTAAAGTCCCTCTGGCATGGTTTGGAAGATGCCTGCTGCAGGTAGAGGACACTCAAGGCTTTAGAGGGCCCTGGTTTGTAAATGGTTTACTTCTACAGCAGCTCTTTCCACGGAACAGTGCGGACTGATTCATCACACAGCTCAGGTGGTGTGAGCAGCAGCTGGTGGGACCCAGAGCAGGGCAGCTGAGCAGAACATGAGTTTTTGCTCTGCCCTCCAGTCCCACATGTGCCCTGTGGTCTATCTGGTTTCTTCCTTAGTAGAGATCATGGATAACCGTGTCCAGTGCTGAGGCACAGGCTGTCTCCAGTTCCTCCATCTACATACATCTCCACTTCCATGGTGCTCAAAAAAAATTGGGAGTGATGTTTCCTGCATGAGAAAGTGCATAGCTGCTCTCATGGAGGCTGATGGCACTAGTGGAGAGTAGAGGGCCATTCCTTAGATTACCAAGGCCCCAACACATGGGCTGAGAGGAAGGGTAGGCACAGACGTGGGTTTTCAACACTTTATTTATTTTTACAATCCTTCCATTTCCCACCTCCCCCTCCAAGGCGTCTTGGAAGTCAAGACTGACACCTGCCAGGATATGAGATGTCCAGACAAAATCAGAATGATCCTCTCCAAAGCTGGAGCAGAGGGGAACTGGTTTCAGCCCCCACAGAGATCAAAGGGCGAGCTGGGTCTGGGGTTGCAGGGCTGGGCAATTCCCAGGTGCGGGGGACTGGCAAGGTGTCAGTCATGTCCCGCTGCACATGCTCCTGCAGACGATCAGCATATGACTTTGGGGCAGCTGGTGGCAGCTAAACCTTGGCCCGCACACCCCCTTCCTTGAGAAGCATGACGGAAGGGATTAAGTGGCTTGTAAGGTGACACGAGGTTGATCAGCTCTCAGTGGTATGGTGGGAGGGAGATGCTGAAGTGGCTTTCCGTCTCTGTCCTTGGTCTCCTGTCCAGTTACTATCCAAGCCCAGAAACTTGTCCTCATGCTGGAGGAATAGCAGCTGCTATACCTGCCACCCACCTTTCAGGTCTTACCTCTTGTCTTTCTAGAAGGGCAGGATTTGTCCCTCCAACCTCTTCTCTGTGTCCTAAGCAGAGACACTCCCAGTGAGATGTTTCCAGGAGTTGGAGCAGGGCATGCTGGGAGCAGGAAGATTGTTCAAGCACAGATGTGACAATTTGATGGGAGTGGACTCTGCAGACCCCTATCTCCTTTCTGTCCTTGCACCCTGGGGTAAGGCTTCAGCATTGCTCAAAAGCGGAGGAATGATTTGCACCACAAACAGCTCCACTTCAGGGACACAGGAGCCAGTCTTACCCCAAACAGCTAAGTTCCCACAAGCAGATTAACCACTGCACACCCCAGCAGAGGGGACAGAGCTTGAGGGTGCTTGAGGATAGGTGTTGCCTGGCCGTTAGGAAGGGAAATCTCTGAATGCAGCCCTATGCTGAAGGTGTGAGCATCACTGATTTTGATCATCTCTTCCTCACTGTGGGTCAGTTCTACCACGGTCATTTTTCCCCCACAAGGCACACAGAAACATGGTGGGACCCTACCACTATCTCTAGACACCAAAGAAAGAACTGTGCCGCAATGGAAAGCTTTTTCTCCATACACAGGAGTCTCCAACATCTCCCTGTAATCACTCCACCCTGCCCTCCTTCTTCCTGCTCCCAGCCAACTCTCTTGGCAGGCATTTCTGGATGACTCCTGTGCTCCACACTGGGTCAATGTTTGTAACCCCCACTGCTGTTGCCAGACATAGGATGTCCACATACGGGTCTTGTTGGTAGGGTCCTAACAGCCATAGGGAGTAGGATAGCAGCTCCTGTGGTATTCCTGCATTATCACATGCTCTGTCAGCCCTGTTATTCCTCTGTAGCTTTCCCACCCTCCAGCAACATCCAGACATTCTGTAACACAGATTCCCCTCATAGGGAGGCACCAGAGAGCAGGGAATAAATTTATGAGATTATTTTGTGTGACTAGTCAGGGCTGAAGCTGGTCAGATTTTTTCCATCTAAATAGTTCACATCCCTGCAGCACCTATGGACCCCACTGAGGTCAGGTACCCTGCACCTAATCAGTGAATCTTGACTAGTCTTGCAGAGTTTTACAGGCAGAAGAAACACTTTTGACTGTCTGGTCTTCTCTTTTGGTTCAGGGGCAGCTGCTGAACTTTTCCTTCCCAGGGGAGAAGACAGCATACAACAAGATGCAGGTGATATCAGATCAGATGATGGAGCATGGAGCAAGGCACGAGGCTGCTGCTGGCATGGACACCATCTCCTATGGTCTCCATGAGTTTTGTTGCCCTGCTGTATGCCCCCAGTCTTCCTCCTGATCCAGGATGCTGCATGTTAGGCATAGCTGCAAAAGCAGTAGGGGTCAAAAAGCAGGGGAGACACTTGGTGCTGTGAACAAGTGATATTCAGACTGGCTGCAGAGCAGGAGACAAGGCTGTACACTTAATCCTTGAGGCATGACAGCTTGGCACTGCCCTATAAGAGAGATTTCCCTTTATTGTGAGAGCCCACTGGTGAACGCTTAAACCAAAAGAGGGTGAAAAGGTTTGTAACTGGCATTGGTAGTGGAAAAAAACATCCCTAAGTGGCATCTCTAGTGGAAAATCTGGCATCTCTAGAGCAGAAAAATCCAGGCCAGGTTCCTCTGGAAAAGAAAGCTCAGAGAGTACTGCTCTGTCTAAATATATATCTCTTTCCGTGAAGGTCCCACAGCAGTCGCAATGCTGTCCTGAGGTGATGGAAGAGCAGAAGGGAGAGGGTGCAATACAAACCTGGCAACATTAGAGGGAGCTTTGGGAAGGGGTCTGGGAAAGTCGGAAACATAAATAGATGTAAATTACATTTTGTGAGTTTGTTTAAATAAGGGATCCAGTTTAATCCCATCGACTGTTTGCTTGGTGTACAGCTGAAAATTAGCATCACAATTTTATGCACACTAAGAAATTTAAGCCATTACTCTCTCCATCTGCAGCTTCATTCATATAGTTTAAGAATCAAAGCGATTTCCCTGGAAATATCTAAGGCTCGGTATTTACCTCCAAGAATATAGATAGAAAGCGCCTGAAGGCCCAGAGAGACGGTCTATAAGCTCTCCCTCCCTTTTCTCCTCTTCTCACTCATCTTAGGTGAAGGTGATGGGAGATGTCCAGTTCAGTGAGAGAACGTGGATACTGGGTTGTGGTCCCTGACTGCCCACTGGTGTTATCCTGTGGCTGGACAAGGCACACATCAGCTAAGAAAGGGAGCCCTGCACACTGGGATGCTTGGCATGGGTACAGCACTGAGCTCCAAGGCGGCTGCGAGGAAATCAATCATCTTTTATTGTTCTTTGCTCCTCCGGTCGGGGTGGAACATTCCTCCTAAAGAGAAACTTGTTATCCTCCCCGGCAGCGTCCCTGTCGAATTCCTGGCATCAGTGGCTATAAATAACCCCCTGTAGATGAGAACAGCATGTGGGCAAGGCTCCCAGGACTGCAGGCAGCATGAGATCCATCCTACACACACACTGGGCCCTGCCATCAAACCCCTGGGAGAGCTTTCTGGCCGGCTGGGGAGGTTGTTTGCCCATTCTTAGCTTAAAAGCCAAGGCAAAAGAGGCAAAAGATTGCAAGGAAACCAGCTGGCTGGGTCTTCTCACTCCAGGGTTTTAGGTTGGTCCAGCTGGGGTAGGGGCAAAGTTGGGATAAAAATCTATATCTTTATGAGTTTTACAGTCTGAGGCCTTGAAACATGGTTCAAATTAAGATTAGAAAGTCTTGGTTTTTTTCTGAGAATTGCAGAAGTGTCCCATCTGCAAGTCAAGACAAAATCCACCAACAGTCACAGCAGTCAGCTTTCCATGCCCAGAACCATGTGGTCAGAAGTCTGTATGAATATTTTTGTATGTGCCACTTTTGAACTATTGGGTTTCAGTTTTCAACATTTCTTCAAATCACTTTACAATTTAAATGTAAAAGCTCATTTTAAGCAGAAAACAGCTACTTTTTTCATTGTAGAGTCTGTAAAGTGTTTCAAAATGTCTAATTTTTTTTAAATAAAATAGGAAACATGTCTAAATCAGGCAATTGAATAGTTTAGTTTCAGCAAATCAAGGGATAAAAATAATAAACGACTATTCTGCTTATGCAAGGTATCTCGATTTTACAGGCAAGGAATTGGTGGATTATCCAAGAGGTCTAGGACAGATCAGGGGGTGTTTGGAGGAAACTAGGGGGGTGACAGACTAAAGTGCAATGGATGCCACACAAAGATATAGCAAGAAGAACAACTTTCTAGGAGAAAATCCATGTTTATAAATGAAAAACATTTGGTTACATAAGAACTGAAGCTTTGGAATTTGGACTGACATTTTAAATGTTTTGGGGCTACCATTTTTTAAATGCTCATATAGCATCGAGCACAATAAAGAGCTGGCCAGAGCTCTGCAAGTGCAGAAGTTTGCAAAATCCAGAGGGAAAAAGGAAATGCTGAGAGTTCCAGATGTTTAACACTTAATTAGAAATGTCCATCTCTCCTTTCACTGATCTCAAAATTATCTGAAAAGGAAAGTCCTAAAGGAACACTCTTTTCAGATCAGATTATTATTTCATTTTAATGTCAAGGTTTAAAGCATCATACCTTTAAAATGTTAAAATAAAACAGTCATTAAAACAAAAGTCTAAATCAAGCATAGTAATTTTTGAAAATACAGAAGTGAGGTCTTTAACATTGACTGAACTTTTCCTTTGTATTTTCTTTCAAACGAAAATCCTGGTAAAATCAGGCCCCACTCTGCCTTTCTCCTTGAAGTTCGGGGGACCAAGGTGTCAGAGTAGGAGGAAGGAGCCTTCTTTCAGCAGTCATAGAAATTGTGGGGTTTTAAGCATTATTTATTACTCTTGTAAAGTTTACTTTAGTAATATAAAAAAATAATCTTATGCAGTAGAAAATAATGTTATTTATAAGGAGAAATAAACCATAACAGCCAGATAATTGCCCCAAAGAATTAACCAAGAAGTCTTTCAGTAATGGAAAACATGAAAAAACAGTTGAGATGAAACACATTGATTGACTCATTTGACCTCTTTCAGGGTGTTGCCTGGGTCTCTTCGAAAAGCTAAGGTGAGGAACAGGGAAGGTATGAAAGGGAAGGACCTCAAGAAGCCCCTCCACAAAGCTAGAAAAGAGACCCTCCTCACATGTGTTGGGTGGATAGACACTAGCTTGTCCAATTATTCCCTATTTCCCTACTAAGCATCTCCAAGAGTAAGCAAGGCTTTAGACTGTCCTTAGAGAAGACCGTGGAAGTGCCTGTCTTGCTTAGGGTGACTCCTGGACATACATCTCTGTTCTGGAAGGGACAGGTGAAGCACAGCATTTATCCCCACTCCTATTGAGGCTATGGCAGCAAGTGAGGCATGGGGGCTGGGGTGGTATGAATATGGCCCAGATGCGCTCCCACCTGGCTGCAGAAGCAAAGCAGCTGCATACCTCAGTGCATGATGGCCTTATCATTTCTGGAAAGAGGAGGCTGAACGAGCTCGGCTTGTTTAGCCCAGCATGACACCCGCTGAGAGGGGATCTGATTGCTGTCCATAAATACGTCAACAGGGCTAACAGCAGGGAAGAGCCACTGAAGCTAAAAGAGGACACTGGCACTGGAGCAAACAGGGCTAAAGCAGAAGGAAAAGAAATGTAGACTGGAAATTAGCAACAGATTTGTAACCATCAGGGCAAAGAGAGGCTGGAATAGGCATCCCACAGGGCCAGAGTGGGCCGAAGTCAATGCCTGTGTAAGACAGAGCCTACTCAGTCCATGAAGGGGCTGCTGTGCTGGATGCACACAAAGCAGTACTCCCCAGCCCCAGCAATGTTTTATGTGCAAGTCAAGAGTCACCTTTCTCTAGCTTGTGTCTCTCAGTGAAGATGCTGGCACTGGGAGTCCCCCTTTCTCAACCAGGTGGACCAGCTTCTCTACTGAGATGTGCTCCATCTTCCAGGCTCCAAAGGGCAGAGGAATGTTCAGTTTTCTATACCGGGTCCAACCCATCCAAGACATAACTTAAGCTGTACCCCTTTTCTGTGCTAGCAGGAACACATTGAGGTATCATTTAGTACAGATAAACTTGGGTGAGCTGAGCCACAGCAATGCTATCCCTGCCGCCCTCCCTATCTCTGCTGGAGAGACCACCCCTGGAGTGGTCAGCAGAAGGCACTAACAGCATAACCTGCTGCTGAATATGGATCTGCAGACTCATGATTGGGATGTATCAGTGAAGGCCCTTTTGGCTCCAAGAGTGGCAATGTCCATCAGAAGGGCAGGGCAGCCAGCAAGGGAGAGCAAGGGACAACCCCAGTGCTTCAGGCCAAGGTCAGACATGCCGTACCCCTCACCCTCTGACTGGCCTCAGCCCCAAAGCTGCCTTTGCACTGCAGCATCTGAGTAGCTGTATATTTGCTCCCAAAGTGCCACAGCCTAAAACCTGTCATCAACACTGTCTGCTGATTTCCCTCTGTGCTGATGCAGTGGTGTCTAGAAGCTTGTGGTGGATCAGAATGGCTCTGGGCTGGATGCATGATGTGTTCAGCTGTCCAGGCTGCAAAGGGCAGCAACATCTGGGGGAGCATGAGGGAATGGCTGCAAATTGATGTACCACACATGCCTCCCATTTGTGTTGGGAGCTCGAATGCACCATGCTGACAGAGCCTGACAGGTTCGGGCTGCAGCCAGCCAGCTGGAGCCCAGGGATAGCAAACTGACAGGTTTCAGCCATCAGCTGGGCACAAGGAACCTGGATCTGGTCCAGTTTTTGTCCAGTCCCAGAGCTGGGATAACTGACAGCTCTGCTGGAGGCCCCGTGACGTGAGCGACTCAGGCAGTGTTTGGGTCTCATGGGGATTTGAAATGGGCAGTGCACACTCAGCAGGTTTGTGCTGGGTGACCTACTTTGCCCCAGGCTAGATGTGACTGTCCATGGAGCTCCCCCAGTTCCTGCTAATGGCTTGGGCCAGACGTCCCTTTTCTCCTTTACGCCCAGTGCAGCTCATGTTTTATGAGGAATTGAATTCAGTTATGTGATTCATTGACTCTGTGCCCTGGAATTCCCTCACCCCAAGTGCCTCTTCTGTTCACCATGTGCTGGGAATCTGCTCTGAAGCAAATCCCCTCTGATATCCACTAATCCTTTCTTGTCTCACTCCACCCCATCCTACCCTGATACCGCTATCCCTTCCTGGGAGCAGACCCTTCCCCAGCAACCTGCTTAACAGAAGCTGCTGCAGCCTCCTGCAGTCACACTCTCAGCAATGTGCTGTCCTCTCTTGACCGGACCCTGGTACTGGTTTTGGCTGGTGGCAGCTGTAACTGTAATGGGCATCCATAACACTCCTCTCCCAAAAAGTTCCCAGGCAGCAAACCTTGAAAGCTGAGAGAGGTGCTTCCCCAGAGCTTGATGACTGCTGTGAAGTTCAGATCCTTGTGCAAACATCTCCTGAAGTGAAAGCCATCCCTACACCTGCAGCAGCAGCATCACCTTCCCAGCCACCTTGCCTGATGACAAATCACTGTTTCACTCAGGCACATGACTAAGAGACCAACACCCAGTAGTAGTCTTTTCCCCAGCAAATGCTGTGACAGTGGCTCTGGGGCAGGCAAGGGAGGGACACAGCCCCAGCCCCTCTCCTGGTCTGCTCTTCTGATGACGGTGTCGTGTAAATGTTGAAATATTGCTCTTTTGTACTTCCAGTTATGAGAGGTGGGTATCCTGCTTCGATCTGTCTCTCTCATACACATTCATAACATTCAAATTTATAATGTAATCTTACTTGCCGTTCCATATTTATGAGAAGTTTTGATGGGTGTTTCTTTATGTGATAATATCAAGCAGAATGCTAACCCATTGCCTCAAACCACTGTAAAGTCGTTTTCTTACATAATTGACACCAGCATATTCTTTCATTATACAAGATTTAGCATGCATCTGCTCCACCATTGCACGGCAATAGATGACTTTTTCCAGAGTCTCCTATTATCAATTCAAATTAGCCCCATTTCCCGAAGCTACTGTATGGATTTTACAGTTGACAGTAAGGGAAAAACACAGGAGCATAATGACTCTATTAAATTATTCAGGCCTAGTTAAACCCAGTTCGGTCTGAACTGGAGAGCAAGGAAACAGAGAAGAGGGGGGAGAAAGGGAAAAAAACACCCTAAACTCCACGCAACTCATTGGTTATAAAATGCAGCCATCTTTACAATGAGTTATAGAGTGCATCACCTGCAAAAGGCCTGGAAGTCTTTAATCAAAGACAAAAGTCTGTCATACTACAGCACATTCATTTTAGTTAGGGTAATTGGGTTCAGCAAGAGGCTAAGAAGAAAAGTTTGGTGAAGAGACAGACATTTATCACCTTTTATCTTGCTCAAATTTTGTTCCTGCTCTCTTTTCTTTCCAAACTGTCTCATCGGGCTTCTTGCCCCAATGTCACTGCTTTTCCTTTTGTAAGAATAGGCAACTGAACAGAGTGCCAATGGGTTTTGCCATCTCATGCCAACTTAACTGAACACGTTGTCCTTTGTTTCCTTGTTGGAGAGATAGACAGGTAGATAAGGATGGATTTGTGGCTTTGGAGAGGGAGACACTGTGTGAGGATGGACAGTTGGCTACTCATGGATGGATTACTGGAAAGAGAGAGAAATGGGACTAGGTGTTTTGGCAGGAACACATTTAAAAATGGAGGACAGGTGTATTGGGTTACCTGAGACATAGAAAAATAAGGGTCAGAGTCTACCAAAAACACAGATAGATGCTGAGTTCCTGAATAGTTTTCTAGGATCTCACACTAAAATGAATATATTGGGCATGATCAGCAGTAAACATTAGACAAACAAGCCCTTTAATATACAATGTGGCCAGTCAGCCAGCACCTGATCTTGTCGGTCAGTTGCACCTCCAAGTTTGGCTTTGTGCTCCATAAACTTTGAGCTCAGTGCAGACAAACTGAAAACAATGGCCTCAGGTGTAGTGATGCTCCTGCCACGTTGCCTGGATTATAAAAGAGCCCCAATGCTTGTCCGTTCCATGTCCTGTAGAGTCAGCAAAGTGAGATAGTAACAATTTGTAGCTTGCCTAGCTATGCCTTTTAACAAACAACACTAAGCCTACAGCACTCTATTCCCAAGCAGGCCCTGCCATAACATCAAGACTCATGTCCATGAGCAAAACTTTGCTCTAACCCACGGTTGTGAAAACGTGGGTGTGCAGTGGAGGAAAATCCCCTTCCCTACACTTTTTTTGAAGGAAGAGTGATTCACAGATTGTGGTGGGGGTTTTTTTTTCATTTTTTTGGGGGAAGACAGAGGCAGAAAAACAGCAGGAAAAAAAGACAAAGGTCAGAAGGAGCTTTCCCGGAGACATTCGGCATCCCTGGCTTTGCAAGAGGCACAAATGAGCTTCTCACATCTGCCTTCTCCAGCTTGGATGTATTTGCCCAGGTTGAAAGCAGGGAGTCCAGTACAGCGTAAACTTGTTGCCTGACAGATTGGTATAATGCAGTGTGTTCTCTCACTGCTGGTGGGTTTATCCCACACATCAGCTGCTGGGTCTTTTACAGACTAAAGATTGTCCTTCAGAGCTGAGGGCCCTGGGTTGACTATCCCCAAGGAGTGACACAGGGAAGCGGTACTTCCTTCCTGCAGAGAAAATCCCTTTCTCCATTTTGTTGAGAACAATTTTGGCAGCTCTGAAGTTACCCATCCCTGGAAAACCTAGCAGAGATTTTCCGTGAAGCACAACATGCTAGCATCAAACACCATGGGATGTGCTTGGCCCAGTGCTCTGTCCAGTGCCCCCCCAGCACCTTGCTCGCAGTCGAGCCACAATGGATTGATTCCAGACTTGCAACGCCTTGAAATGTCTGGTGTGTGTAGGAGCAAGATGGAAGCCAGCATCACCTTGGGAATCCTGGCCAACCCAAATTGCTCTTTATTAGCAGAAATGAGCCTCTGGGATCTGGAGGAAAATGCTGATGGAAAGCAAGAGTAGCCCTTCTCCTCGTGGTGGGCTCCAAGCAGCTTGTAGACTTGCTTCATTTGGGGCTTCCTCTCAAATTGGGTCTTTCTCCCCTTTTCCTCTTTCTGTTCAATCTGTACTCAGCCTTTTCTCACTCTGCCTTTTTCATTCATTGTTACCTGCACCAGAAGCTGTTTCTTGCTGTGTCTATGACAGCGAGTCACTGGGGTCCCATTGGCTGCTGGGGGTTTCTTTTGCTCATGTTTCATAGCAGCAGGTGATAAAGCCCAAACAGAGTATACCCTGGGGAACTGTGCCCAGTAAATTGCTGGTTGAATTGGAGAGGATCATTTAACAAAGGAGGGAAGTGAGTGAACGGCTGAAATCACAGGATTTGAGGAGCAGCCAATGGAGTCAGATTGAGGACCTGTGCCCCAGGTTCCTGCTGTTCCCATCCTCAGCAGGTCCCAAAATGTTTTTAGAACCAATTCTGATGTTGCTGTCTGTTTTAACAGAGTCAGGAGATCAGAGATCCAATAGCAGGGCTAGGGGTATAACCTCTCCAGCTACATGACTGCTTTAGCTGTTGGATGGCTTGGTGCTCTTAGAGGAATGGCTAGACTGGGCTTCCCATGCTGCAAGTGGCACAGTGCTCAGTCCAGCTGGTTGGATGCATGGGGCCACAAGTCCTGTTCTCCAGCTGCCCTTTAGTCAGTGGGGTTGCAGGGTGGGCTGCCCTGACTATCCCTAGTCTGGCATCAGGGTGTGCAGGAGCCCAGCTTCAAATTCCCCCAGCCCAGATCGTGGCTGATCCTTTCAGAAAATTTGCATCGAAGGGCAAAGTCTCTGCATAGTTTAGCAGCAGCTGTTTTGCCTGATTTATTGGCTGTTGCAAAGGCCTGTGCAAATGTAGCAAAGAGGTCTATTATCGCAAGATATATCCAGTGCCCCCTGCCTTGCCGATGACTGATGCCCTGATCCAGCAGCTTATTTAACACCTGTTCAGTTTTAAGCACGTGAGCCCGACCCTTTGAAGTCCTCTGGGAGCAGTGGCAGATCTCATGTGTTCATGGTATGAGTGTGTGCTCCAATATTTGTATGAGTTGGGGTCCCAGTGGGGCTTAGCTTTGAAAACAGCAAGAGGCAGGACATAAACCAATATCTGTGAAGACTTTTACCCACTTACAGGGTGCAGAGAGTTGGGTAGGATTAGGTTTCATGTGGACAGAGGCTCATCTCTTCATGTCAGTGGGGACAGTGACATGACTGCTTTCACAGACTGCAAAATCCTAGAAAAATGAAGAATGAAAATCTGCAAAGGGGGGGTAGCACAGAGCAGGAAAGGTGCAGCAACCAGGTAAACCCCAAAATATCTTGCATAGGCCCCGTCAGAAATTTTTGTTCCTAATGAATGAAAATGTACGCATTGATTATTCTCACCTCCCTTCTGGGTGGGCAGTTTTCTGAATGTAGGGTTACCATGAGATGGGTCTTTTGGTATCCAAATAGCCTTGGTCAAGAGTAAAGCATGCTTTGAGCCCTTTCTTTACAAAAGATCCAGAACTTTCTGGCCTGGCTGTGCTTGGCATTGCTGGCTGACTGCCAAGTCTAAGGAAGTTTATTCATGGCTATTGGGAAACCACTTCATCCCTTCCCCAAACCCTCTAATGGGAATATCACTTTAAAAGTCAAAAATATCTCACCATGGTAACTTGTCCAGAGGAGATAGGGATGGGACTGAAACAACCTGAAACATTTTGTTTTGCCAGTCTTGCATTCTTCATTTCAAAGGGGCATTTTCCTTTTAAAAATTGGTCAGAACTTCAAGAAAGGCAGAAAAGGTTGCAGGAAGGACAAGTTGACAAAATAAGTTGGAGCCACCAGGAGTCCCGGAGTCAGTGATAAAGAAAGCATGTACTCGACCGGGAAATGACAACAGCATGACCCTGTCACCCAGCTGCAAAGTGGGCTACCATTTTCCAGCAATGATGCCTGGTGTTGTGACAGCTTTTAATTAAGCTCCCTGTTAATGATCTGGGAAGAGGCTGCTTTATTCCTGAAGCCTGTAGGTGGTAGTAAAGGCAGGAACAGATAGTGAAATGACACCGAAACATTTAGCACCCAGTTTCATTCCCAGTGGGAGCTGGATGGAGCCCATGGGAATGCTGACCTGGGGTTTGAAATAGCAGACAAAGGTCAGCTTGGGAAAACACAGCTGATCTGCAAAGGGAAAAGTAACAGATGGGCCCCATCAGCTTAATTCCAGATCCAAACCCAAAATACCCATTGATGGCTTGGCTTCTCATTGGGGGAAACAATCCTGGTCCTTTTTCACCTGCTCCAATTTTCATGTGAGTTCCCTTGTGAGCTTTAAGTCTGGCTTTTTTTCAAATGGAATAAGCAGAATGGAATTTTATTCTTTTTTTCCCCAGTCTACATTGGTTCAGCTGGTGTTGGAACACTTGGGCAGCCAGTAAAGAGGAGATTGCCGTGGGAAAGATACTGATATGACGTGGGACTGATCGCAGATGCACAGAGGGAAGGATCAGGCTGGAAAACCCCTGAGCAACTTTGCCTTTGGCCCAAGTAGAGTTACAAGGGTCATTTCCAGGCCTATGACCCTAAGGCCACTGGTATGATTGGAAGACAGTCGGGAAAAAGCTATGAAAACAAGCAGAGGTGTAAAGGGAAAGATTTACAAGGAACGATTAAAGGAGCTAACTGCAAGAGCTTAGCCTAATGATGACTCACTGAGGACATGATGATAGCTTGCAAATATCTGAGGGGTATTAGCACTAGGAGTCAGTCCTGGGGGAATGATAGGGTATAATTTAGGACAGGCAGCAGGGAAGGGAGGCAAAGAAGGAGCTTTAAGACAGCTTCCAAAGATCCAGGAGCTTTAAGAAATGAGATGTGCTCTTTCAGGCAATGGTTGGAAGGAGCCTGGGACCCATAAACAGCCTGAACAAGGAGCTGGAATGTGTGCTGTGAAGCACACCTGGCATGAGAGGCAAGAGAAGGGCAAGCTCATGGGCTTTTCACATTGCTGGCCCATGTGATCCCTGGTGTGATGGGGTGGCACACTGCTGGGGAGCAATAAAACACCAGGCACAAGAGGCAAGCATTTGTGGAAGTTCTGGAAGCCAACACCAGCTGGCCATGGCTGGAAGCCAGTTGAATCTGTGCCGTAGCCACACTCACATATCAGCTGGGGTATACAGTCCAGGCCTTTGATGTCCAACCCTGCTTGCTTTGCTGGTGCCCTCCATGCCTTCTGTATCTCTTTTAGAGCATCCCAGTGCCAGCTCTGCCATTGCTGCTCAGGCTCAGGCACCCTTTGCTCTCTCTGTATTCTCGGGCTCCCCCTGCACCCTTGGTCTCCCCCAGCATCCCACCTTTCCTCCCTGTCCCTGCTCAGGGACCTCTGCACATCCTCCATGCCATGGCAGGCCTGACCTTTCCCACCTCTGTTATTTCAGCCCTCTGTCTTTCCAAGACAAGGATTCCCAACCATCCGAAGTAGCACACTGAGGGATCTTTCCATTTTTTGTGATACTGAATATCCACTGGCAGCAGGCTCCAGGGAGCATGAGCACACTCAGCCACCTCCCCACATGTCTCCATGTATCCTAGCAGTGTCAGATACAAGGTCACCTCTGGAGATGGGGTGCCATGTGGCACAGAGATGTGCCAGCCCTGTCAGCTGATGCAAACACTGCTCCTGCTCTGAGGGAGCAGTGCCAGGCATAGAGAAGGGAGGGGATGGGAGAACAGGGGAAGACTGATTGCAGGGCCTGACCTTACATTTGGACCTCCCAGAAGCTCTGCCAGTGTTGCCCCCCATATGGTTTCCCAAGGAGGGAATCCAGCTCTTCCCTCAGTATCCCTCCCAGGCAGGGACGAGGCTCTGGAGACAGGAGCCCTTCAATCATGTCTTTCTCCCATCTACATACGGCTGGGCTGACAGGTCCTGCTTCTTGAAAAAGCCCCTCAGCATCTTTCTGAACAGAGAGACCCTTCCAGCCCTGCTGGAGAGGGAACCCCTTGGAGGCAGGGATGGGGTGGGCCACGCCCAGGGGAGCAGAGCTGCGAATGACATGTCCCAGAGGTGGCACAGGGAGTGTAACAAATCACCCAGTGTCTCTGCTGCTGGACAATCAAAGAATTCCTCCAACTGGTTGGATTTATCCAAAAGTGACATGCATCTGGGCTGAGGGTGGGGAGAGGGGGCTGGCAAAGGACTCTCCTCATGGTAACAGCTGGGACCAGGCCTAAACATGATTAATTAACATCGTGAAAAAAAGAAAGATCAAGACAGAAAGAGAGCAAGAGAGAAGGGAAATGAAAATCCAAGTCACAGACAAAATTAAGATTTATGGACCCAGAAGGACGAGGAGACTGGGGATGAAGGAGAACAAGGAGGGAAGGAAAAAGAGTGCCAAGGAGGTGGATTACAATTTAATGCTTCTTCATGCTCAAAAATTACAAGGAGGGGCTGTGTTGTTCCCTAGGGTGGGGGCTGCTGGAGCTTGGCTGAGCAGGAGTGGGGAGGTGGTGGAGGGGTGCAGGCTTGCTGTACTTTTGGGGGGGGGAATGTGTCTGAAGTGAGACGCCACTGGAGGAATGTGCAGGCATGATTTACAGCCCTCAGGACAGCCTGCCAGGCTGCACCGTGCCAGTGCTTGTTTGGTTCACAAGGAGTCAATGCCGTGGGATCCTGAGCAATGTGGGGCAAGCGGGGCAGCTGTCTTCATCTCCCTGGCTGTACCCACCCCACAAATGGGTCCTGAGGAGGAAGGGCTCAGAAAAGCAAGGGGGAGAGCTCAAAACTGGTTTTGGGCAGGACCAAAGGGCCACAGTTATGTGCCCACCACCACCAAAAGACTTTTGCTAGAGGATGCCAACTCTGAAATCAAGACGGAACAGGAGCAGAGGCAGGTGACCCACTTTGGATGAAATAGAAACCATCTGGGACCTCTTCCCAAAACCGTTGACCAGCCCAGCATTGCTCTACCCCCCTCTACTCAGCTGTAATTTATGGAATGGAAGGTACATGATCCCAAACAGCCCTTTCACATCTCTGTTTAAGAGCTGTCTTGTACCAGCTAGAGTTGTGACATAGCACTGACATTTTCCTTCTGCCTCTCCGAGTTTGTATTCAACTGCCAATGGCTTCACTTTTTCTCCTTTTTTTTTTCTTTCCTTATGGATGAGTGGCTGAAAGCAACCCATCCTCCCTCTCTTCCAAAATCGGTTTTCAAAGCCAGATTTTATAAAATATGCTGGGCTTTCCGAAAATCAGAACAAACCCCTGGTTGTCTTTTTTGTTGTTGTTGTTGTTTATTTTGCCTTGTGGAGACTCAAATTGGACACAAGGGCTTTGCAGAATTATGAACAAATAAATGAGAAGGGCACTTCTACTGAAGCGAAAAGTTTCTCCAGGGGGCATGGTCTGCCTTAAGAAATGTTTTGTCCAAAATTTCACCTAGTTCCATCATCATTTGCTGCAGACGTGCAGAGCTCAGGAGCAGCATTATCCTTTGACCTTCCCTGCTAAGTCATTAGTGTCACCAGCTATGTTGCCTCTCATCTCACAAGGAAATAAGGCTATGACTCCACCGACTTTGTCCAAATAACACCTTGTTCCTTGCCCCAAAACCACTCACAGAATGCAAAACACCACCCTTCCAGGATCTCTGCGTGCCCTCTAACCAGCTTGGCTCCCACAGCAAGCAGCAGAGATGTAGAGAGCCAAGGGGTTGAAACCTAGTAAAGAGGGAGACTGTTGCTGTCTTGTGCCCATGATCTGTGTCCCTGGGACACAGCTGTGCTGCTGACCAGTACAGAAAAATTATCTTCACACCACAGAAGTCTACAGACTTTTCTGATAGTGTGCAAATTACACGGTGTTTGGGGGAGACAGGGACTCCAACAGTCTTCTCTGTTTCCCCAAGTCCTTATTGTTCATACCTGTTTCATAGAACCATGGAATGACTTGGGTTGGAAGGGATCTTAAAGGTCATCTAGTTCCTGTTCCTGTGCCAAGGGCATGGATGCCACCCACTAGACCAGGTTGCTCAAGGCCTCATCCAACCTATCCTTGAACAAGGATAGGGGTGTAATTCTGGGGTGCAGATGATCAGTGCAGAGGTCTCAATGGCTGATCAGACTACATGGTGACACAGGTGAGACAGGGGAAAATACAGACGCAGGAGTATCCTGCTTCTGGCCTTGAGGGGACAATGCACTTGTGGGAAGGATGCTGATCCTGGCTACTTCACTACAGCGATCCATGCCATAGAGAAAGGGATTGGCAAGCAAAGCACCAACAGAATGGCATCAAATTGATGTCAGAAAGTGGGAAAACTGTGGAATAAGGAAAAGTTTGGGGTGTTTGATTTCACTACAGCAGATGGGAAAGTAAATTAATAATATAAGGAATTTGGGAATTTAGACCGGAACCTTGACTGGACCCACCACCCATCTGGGCTGTCCTTCATCCACCCCTCCATCCGTAGATCTTCCGTGAACCACCCATTCATCCGTTTATCTTCCTCTTCCTGTCTGCAGTAATTGTTGGCACAAGGCACTGCACAGAGGAAACCAGCTGCAGAGCGCAATGTCAATTTGTATCGGTACTAATTCCCCAGGAATGATGCTCCATGGTTTTACAGGCTTTCTGGTTGCCCTTTCTGCATTAGTTGTTTGTGTGTAGCAGAACAGCCACCTCAGCATTTTCATAGTGTGGGACCTGCTTGAAGAGGAGCATTGCACCCAGTCTGGTCCCCATTAAATTAGGACACGGTGACACAGGAGACTGGTGGTGAGGCCAGCAAGAACTGGAGCAAGCAGAGCAGAGAGGGGAGCAGAGAGGCAGGGGTTGTATGCAGGTTGATAGAAGATAACCAGTGGGGAGAGGTGAGGATAGGAGAAATAAGGGCTCTTTGCAGGGAAATAAGCAAGAGGGAGAGGAGCGAAGAGTCGGCAGCTGCAGTGCTTGGAGCAGATGGGCTCATGCTGTGCACGGGTGTCTTGAAAGGTCCTCCAGGGAAAGATGGAGAGGGGAGAAGTAATAAGAGAGGCAGCAAGACCCAGCGTCCACAGCCCTTGGAAGTGCGGAGCACTGCTATCTCCCCAGCCTGGCAGGCTGCTCTGTCCCACGCTGTTCCTCAGCCTCACAGTGTTTTTCCAGCTGTCTCCCCTTTCCAGGGCAAACCCTGGTTTCAGCAGGAAAATGACAAGGGAGCACACCCCAGAGTGGTGTGTCCATACTAAGTCCCCCTTCACACCCCTGGAGCCACTGTGGGCAATAGTGGCTGACATGCTGAAGACAAGCCACATGTCACTCCCATCAGGAATGAGCCAGACAGTATCCTGAACCAGGAGGGGTCCCTGTCCCACTGGGAGGCTGCCCTGATGCTGTGCCCAGTTAGGGAGGGTGGTGGAGGAGCTAGGTAGGGTCTGGTGGCAGAGACCCTGGCAGGGACCATGGCAGGGACCAGTGAGAACACAGCAGATCAGTCCTGTGCTCTGAGAGGTTTTTACTGCATTACCCAAGTGCGTCTCTGTGTTTCTGCACCCTGGATCAGCCTTGCAAGAAACCCGAGTTGTTATTTATTTGAGACAAATGTCCTTTTCCTCTGGGATCTGTCCTCAGACACCTCTTGATGCATCTTAAACCTGACCCAAAATGCTTCACAATGATGAGATTGGAACAGGGACCAGGTGCCCTGCTCTGAGCTCATGATTTGCTCTGTTTGGGCAAGTCACCAACAGACTTTTTTCTAGTGCTTTAGATCAAGGCGCCTTTCCCTTCGACTTTCCCTTGCAGCACTGGTCACGTTGGAGCCAGCCTGACTGCTCCTGGTTGATAGGCTACATAAGCCAGGGGAGTCCTCTGGAAGCCAACCCCCCCCCAGGATCCAGGGAACACGTGCTTAGAGAAGCTAGAGGGTGGCCTACTTGCTGGAGCCTGTGGAGCAAAGTTTCCCCTTCAGAAACATGCAGGCTGGTTATGTTATCTTCTGGTCCCACCATCATCACCTGGCAGTAAGGTATAGAGTCAAGCTTCTTGTGTGCACCCCCACGTACTCTGCTGTTTGGCTCCCCTGGAAGCCCCTTGAATTTTTTGTGGCAGAGCTGGGAGAAGACATAGCAACTCCCTCTGGTATTTTGTACAGTTTTCTCCTCTCCCTTCACATTCATCCCTTCCCTCTTCTCTGCTGCTCTCCTACAAAGAAAGCCTTTCCAATCTCCTCGTCAAAGGCTCAACCAGACATACCTAGGCAGGAAAAGCTGCAGTTTCCGGATCCTTGCAGGGAAAAGAAATGGCTTAATGCTTAAATACCCTCCCTGCCATGTTGACACCTTCCTCCCCCCGACCTGGTGCGTGTTGAGCGAGCAGCAGGGTACCCCAGGGAGCTCTGCTCCAGCTGCACACTCATCAGCCATACGGGGAGCACGCAGCAGTGCTTTGCTACTAACGCTTGCCGTGTTTAATCACACATCTGTGGGTTCAAACAGATTTAGCCAGCGTGGGAAGGGACATACCAGGTAGCAGCAGGTGACAGAAGTTGCTGATTCTGGTTAAACTGTGAAAAACAGATAAGATAGGGAGAGAAGAGAGGCAGTGCCATGGGAAGCAGGGAGCCACGGGTGTCCTTGCCCAGGCAGCTGTGGTAACAAAACATCTGTCTGTGTGTGTGCACATCCATGTGCATATGGGAATATCCAGACATTTATAACTCTTTGGTCACTGCTGAGTGCACAGCCTGGGTCTGCCAGGCTCCCACTACCTGTTCACACATGGGTTGGGAGCACCTGAGTGCTTGGGTGATATCTCTGTACACAGAGCAAACCCCACATAGGTTTGGGCTGAAATGTTTGTGTAGCAGTGGGCACAGGCTGCAGTGATCCCACGTGGGTGTGTTGGGATGACAGTGTAGTCCTGTGTGTGACAGAGCCCTGTGTGTGTGTGTGTTTGGTGGGAGGAGACTTTGAGTTTCGTGTAGGTGTTTGCTGATGTCTGTGTCTGTGAGATGTCATTTTATTTGCTTGCACGCACCAGCAACAGTGATGAGTAGGGATGCCTTGTCTTAAGTGCTGGCAAATGACATTTTTGGAGCTTAGGATCCTGCTTCTTGCATGCATGTGTGTGTGCCTGTTCTCCCTGCTGACAAGTGCATGCGTGCAGGGAACATGTTTGCCCCACATGTGTTCACCCAAATGCCTGCACACAGGCTCCTGAGGAAGGAGATGGGTGGTCTGTGGTCTCTGGCTGTTGGCCATGGCAGAGCCTGCATGGCACAAAGGCAACTCAAAGCAGTCCCTCTCCCCTTGTGCCCCTTGCACAGCCTCTCCTGCAGCTGGGAAGTGGGAGAGAGGTCAGCCTGGAGCCAGCCCCAGGCACGGCTGGCGCTGCCATGCCCAGGGATGGGGAGATGGGACATGGGGACCTGATGCTGCAGCTCATGAGCAGCTATTTAGGCAGCTCCCACTAGCTGTCAGCACGGGCAATCATGAGGTATCCCAGGCTGCATTTTCTCCCAGGGATGCTCCCCAGCTGCCTGTGCTCATGGCCTGACCTTCACTCTGCTTCTGCTGTCTCTGTCCCCAGTTCCACGGTGCCCTGCAGCCACCTCTCCTCCTGCCTTCAAGCCCAGCCAGCAGCCTTTAGGCTCTCCCATTTCTGAGTGTATCCAGGCAGCCCCTTGCTGCCTCCTACCCGTCCCAGCTTAGTGTTCTTTGGTCCCAGCCTACCCTGTGTCTGATACACAGGGCGTCCTGGCTGGCAGCCACACTGTGACGGCTGGTGGAGGGGACAGGTGGGGTCACAGGCAGTTTCTGCTCTGCAGCATGGCACATTTTGGAGCCACATTTGACTCCCTCAGTGGGAGGGAGGCGGGCGAGGTAATGGCTGCTCTTTCGGGAACACGAGTATCCATCTGGTGCGCTGAGGGCACGGGGGGTTTGGCACCCAGGAGCTGGCTCTGCCACCACTTGTCATGGAAGGGCCAGGTCTGAGCTCTGCCTGGAGTGGAAAACTTGTCCTTCCCTCTGACCTTGGGCTGAGCAGTCCCTGTGGAGCAACCTCATCCCTCAGTCTCTCTACTCTGCAGCAGTTCTCTACATAGGCTGGGTACAATCTAGCCTTTGCCTGTCTCTTCCCAGGCTGTGCCTTGCTCCAACTGTGACAGCAGATCTGGGGGACACTGCTTGAGGCCCTGAACCTTGTGCCATTTGCATCAATGCAAAATGTGGGTGGAAGAGCATTTCATACACCTGAGGTATGTTTACAAACAACTGTATAGCACGGGAAAGGGTGAGGAGTCAGGAGAGGCACAAGAAATTCCCATCACAGTGCTGCAGGTCCTCATGGGGAGTTGAAAGGGAAATGCAACAGCAAGCTGGAAGGCACATGACTGAGCTGACTAAGGAGAAGGCTCTCCAGGGGGAATGGAGCACATTTAGTGGCTTGCTATAAAGCCTATTGAAAGCAAACAAATAAAGAGCAGGATTTAGCCTCTGCTCTTCTGACTTCTCAAATATCTGCCTCACTTTCCCTCTGCAACATTGGCTATTTTTATTTCCCTCTTCTCTGGTTTAATAACTCACCCTCTGTTTTCCTCAAACTTTGATTTTTATTATTCTCTCAAACTGTACCCAGAAACAGAAGGTAAATGCACCCCTTGGATGCCAACATATCTCTGCAGATGCAAGAGCCTGCTGAAAGGTATGTCCTTGGAAGGAGACAGCATGGACACCGGGATGCCAGTATAACTTCAGCGTTACTGCTGACAGATGCACAGTTCATGGTCTGTCTTTTTAATGTGTGTCACTTTGGGATGTAAAAACATGAACTGGTGAGTGGAAGTCCCCTTGTGCTGCAGCATCAGGGCACTTGCTTGAGTCCCAAGCAGAGCAGCAGCTTTCCACCTGTGGATCTCCTCTGTGTGACTGCCTGGGGGAGCCAGTGACTGTGGCATGTCCTCATCCCACAGGAAGTATCCCAAGTGCTGGTATATGAAACATAGCAGCTCCTGGATTGGAGCCTACTTGTGGGCTTACAGGTTCTCTGGGATGCCTGGGGCAGGGTGCAGGACAGGACCTTCAGCAGCCAGACATGAGTGCCAGGGCTGGTAGAAAAAGAGTGAGGTTGGAAGTTTAAGAGTTCCTTAAGCATTAGCCTTTACTGTGGGTGGATTTATTTTGAAGGGATTCACCTACATTTCCCACCACCTGCTGCTGCCTAGAAACCCAGCACCATCCCAGTCTTAGCAGCTAAAGCTGGAGTTTGGAGCAGGAAGGTCCAAGGTTGCGCCTTCCCTCAAGAACTTTGGGGGCTGAGGGGGAAAGTTGGCTAATGGATGAGACAGAGTCCATAGGTTGTCACATTCCATCTAACAGAAAATACCAGCAGACATCAATAACTCACACACCCAAAGTCCTTGCAGTCTGCAAACAGCACTGCAACATTTACACTGATCCCCTCCTCTTGCTGCTCTGTGCCCTCCATCATGTTATATCCTCAAAACTGGAACTGTGGCCCAGTTTCCCCTAGCATCACCAGCAACCAGGGCTGTGAGACTGACTCACATGCAAACACACCCAGGCGCTCACATCCACTGCCCCCATCCCACTCACACCCACTGCCCCCACCCCACTCCCAGCCCAGCAGCCCATGCTGTGCTGGGAGTCAGGTGGGCAGCACAACCCATCCCTGCCCAAGGCCCCGCACTACAGGAGCCCCCATGCCTACTCAGAAGCCCCGGCTGCTCTTAGTTTCTCCCTACTGAAGAATTATGTAGCATGAAGAAGCAGGCTCCACCATCTTGAACTGGCAGTGAACTTTGCTTTCTACATATAAATACAGATAGCAATCACACCCCAATCAGCACACAAGCTTCAGGGCATCATCACGGCAACTCTAACTTTCCCATTACGATAATGTGATTTTCACTCAGTCTATAATATCACCAGCCATGAATAAAACAACTGGCTTTTTCTCTCTTTCTCTCTCCCTTCCCTCTCTCCCCCCTCCCTCCCTCCCTCCCTCTCCCTTTCTCTCTCCCCCTTTCTCGGATCACAGTCTTTGCATACTAATGATGGCTGAATATGGCTTCCAGGGTGCGATCTCTGATGGAGAAGGAGGTCAGCCTCTGGGTGGATCCCCGCTGCTCTCCAGTCCTCACACATACACTTTCATCTCTCTTTGACCCTCCTGGATATCTTGAACCTGACTGGACTGACAGACCTGGCTGAATAGACAGGCAGTAGCTGGCTCCTTGTCCCATCTGCATCATGCACCTGGAGCAGGGCAGGGACACACTGCAGTTTGTGTGGCTGGGTAGAGGGGGAGTCTTGGTCCCTGAAGCCTACCAGCCCTTGCTCGGCTCCCTGGAGCATCCCCATCTCAGCTCAAATGCTCTGGTGTGTGGGAAATGTGTCAAGCTGGGATTAATCCTGCCCCAGGGCACCCTCACCCCCCGCTGCTCAGCCAAGCTGTTTGTCTAACCCCGTTCAGGTCTGCTGTCCCTGAGGATGTATGGAGGCCAGATCAGGGAAGCAATCTGGCTGAAAACAACCCTATCACCAAAAAACCCGAGCAATTCCCATAGGGATCAGGTACCTGATCCAAACTGCTACACGAAGCAGCACTGTCGCAGGGAATTGACTGGATTTTCCTTCTGATAAGCAACTTGCAGGATTAGACCCATCCTCTTTTGAGTCCCAGCACTGCCAGTGTCATTTACAGCTACTGCAGAGGAGAAACCCCTTTTGCAGGCTCTTAGGGAATAACCCCGGCCAGAGGTTCCTGCTCATTTCGGCAGCTCCAGAGTTGCCGCCTGATGAGTTTAAACCAGCCAGAAAGGGTTCATGACTGATTTTGGTGATTCCTGGCAGACTGAGCATCACTGTGCATGTTTTGGTGTAAATGGGGCTCCACTGTGCTCTGTACTACATGCCCTGCTCTGCATCCAACCCCAGCAAACATGCCGTGCCTGCTCTGCATGCCTCTGGCTGAAGCTGGCACCCAACTGGCATAGGGATGACATGGAGGGGAGCACTCCCATATGCAGGGACTCAAACAAGATATATCAGTTTGCTTTTGTTTCCCATTTTCATTTCAGAAACTGCCATGCCAAGGCACAGAAAACCAGGAACAATTTTGCCCTTTCCAGACCATGCTGATCCGACATGCAAAGCCAAAGTTCAATTCCCTCACATCTTCCCCACATTTGTTCTCTGCCTCCAAAGTTTTCAGACCTCTCTTGCTTGGCAGCAGAGGTGACTTGGAGTACTGTGAGGTTCTCTAACCCCAGGCTCCATACCAGAGACAAGCACTGTTCCTTTAACTCCTCTCAACCGAGTGCTTTGGTTTGGGTTATTATCTCGGGTGGATAATTAATTCTCTTGAATATCAGCAGCTGGCCCTGGGTGGGAGCTCTGCTGGAGAGAGTGGCAGAGCACAGGACTGGGTTGTAAGATGCAAGAACACCTGTTTGTGCTTCTTGTTTTCTCCCTTAAATCTATAAAGAAAGGGACAGAAGGAGACAGGATCTGTGCCTGCTCTGCCCCAGAAAGGGGCCTGTGGGCAAGCAGCAGTGTGGAAGGGACTGGCTCTTTTTGTAAGATAAAGAGATGCATTGAATACTAATTGCTCCAGAGGCTGTTGAAATGACAGTGTTCCTGACCAGCACTCCTTGCTGCGTCAGGAGAGCTGCAGGGTGAGTGTTGAGTTACTGGGGTCCTCCAAAGGCTGTCTGAAGCAGCAATAAAAGGCATTAGGAACAAAAATGGGACAGGATGGTGCCTAGACTTTGCAGCAACTGAAATTGTGGATATGTGGATATGTGTTGTCTTGTGTGCTTGCAAGTTCTGAGTGCTCAAAGGGGAAAAGCAGGCAAGAAAACAAAGGTTCAGCAACATCCTAATTTGTGCTACAGGTTTCTTGCTGTGCAGAAGGGGTGACAGACTGCACAGGGCAAATCACGTTGCTGCTAACCTGTGACAATTCCTCAATGGGCCATCACTGAACCGGTGGTGCCAGGATGGTGCACGAAAAACCAGCTCTGAGCCTGAAAGCACACGGCCAGGGGCTGCTACGTTAAACGGTACTGCTGTGCAGCATTGCCACAGCTCCCGACTGCTTTGCTGGAGAGCCACACAGGGAGATGGAAGACTCGGTCCTTGCAGCCTGTCTCTGGGACAGGATAAGCAGGGCAGCTGCATATTACAGACACTTGCATCCTGGTTAATATGCACTTTGGGGTGGCAGACAGGGCATCTCTCAAAATGAAAGGCTGGGGCAGGATGCCTGTTCACTCCTGCCCAGGAGCACTCACAGCTTGTAAGCATCCTTATATAAATCAAGCCTCTTTCCCAGCTGGTGGTTGTCCCTGCAGTATTGGTGGCTTTGGAGGTGGCTCTGTCCCTGCCATCTCTCAGATGTGATATAAGGTGACTGAGAAACTGCAGTGAGTCCTGCTGCAAGCAGCCTGGAAGGCGCCCTCTGCAAATGAGAGAAGTATGCTGGGCTGGTGTACCCCAGAAACCCATGCTGGGATCCACTGCATGCCCTTTCCCCACCTCCCGTAGTGGTCTTGGATACAGGATGCTTTGGGATTTCAGAACCAGGCAGCAATGAGTCCTCAGCATTGCAGCTGCTTTGCTGGCCTCTCCAGCTGGAAAAAGCTCCCTTGCCTACCCTGACATAAAGAGAAGAGCAGAGGTGCTCCAAAAGCTAGTAGAAACCTGTGCCCACTGATCCCCCCACAGGGCTCACCTCACACAGTGGGGGACATGTCCCCTGGTGGGTGACAGAGCTGGCTGAAATGGATGGGGCTGTAATGGAGGTACCTGCCGGCAGGGCTACCTGGGAGACGCTCTTATCTGTCATCTGATTTATCCAGGTTAAAAGGCTGCAATCAGTCACCAAGGTAGATTCATTCCCCAGTAAATAGTGCCCGAGGGCTTCCAGGACCTATTTTACTGCTAAGCACTCTCTTTCCAATGCTTGAATACCTTTGTTCCCAATGGAGCTGTTGCTGGCTGATATATATATGATATGGAGAGTCCCAGTGACTTTTTTATTTTTGCTCTGTACAGCTTCTGGCCTTGTCTCTGCTGCAGTGGGCTGCACAATGAATTATCTGTCCGAGGTTTCCTTGCGTCTGGGGCAAATCCAGTCGAGACTGCTCTTGGTTGCTGGGAGAGCTGTGTATGAAACAGCTCTGCCTAAAGCCTGGGCAATTGGCACAGTGAAAGAGGAGAGGTTTGAAGGGGAGGGAAGTGATGCTCAGAGTGCTAGTGGGGCTGGTCCAGGTTTTGGGCTGGGGGCTGGATGTGACCCAGCTCTCCTGCCCTTGCTGCTGTCACTGGGGCACTTTGTGAGCCGGTGACAGAGCTGGGCTGAGGGACAGTCATGTGCTATGGTGCCCAAAGAGTTTCTTTCTCCAGTGATTTATTCCTGCTGGACCTAATTAGAGCCTGTCCCCTATCACAGCTGAGTTTCTTCCAGGTTTGAGTACCTCCAGGTTCAGAGAGGACTCCCAAGCTGTGAAGAACAGTGACTGGCATTGCTCTGACAGTGGTACTCCAGTGATCTCCAGAAAAAGGGCCCCCTCTGCCCTCTGAGGTTCAAGTGCCACCTCTCGTGGCATGCCACAAAGCCATTGTGATTTCCTCTGGCCACTGAGCTCCCCTGCCTTGGCCCTGCTCTTTGTGGGCATGTTTGTATTTGACTTGGTGATAGAGAAGAGGAAGTCTCTGTCAAGAAGGCTATGGACACAATATCAGAATCTATCCTCATTTTAATCTTTTACTTTTTTTCATCCCAATTGAACCAACAACACAAACCCACGGAACTGCTGGCAGTAGGGTGCCATCCCCATCCAAGCTCTGGGTACTGCCTGCCTCCACATCCCAAATGCCAGGGGAAAGGCTGCATCCTGTCCCCTTCTTTGGGGAGAGCTAGGGACCCTTTTCTACTAGACCTTGTTCCTATGTACCTTCAGGCACTTGTCCTGCAAATATTTGAGGTTTGACTGCTCTTGTTCTTTTTCCCATCTTTGACAAATCTCTTGTGTAGTTCATCATCCCAAATCGGTGTGTTAACTTCCTCCTGCTCTTCCCCATCCCCTCCCACTCCTTCTCCCACTAATTAGAGTGAAGGCCTAATGGAGTATTACTGTGAGGGACTAAGCAAGCTTCCCAAAGTGCTTACCTAAGAGGACAGCACTTTGACTAATAGATGTACATTAAAGCTGTGCATCCTCTCATCCTCTTGTCCTGAGAGAGGGAGGAGGGGACCAAGAGTATGGAGCAGAACTACACGTATCAGTATCACCAGAATCACTGGCTCTCTCCACATACCCAGATTGTGCTACACAGTTGGACCATTACTACTCTCAGACTCACCCTTATGGATGAGTTTTAGATCTAAGCTGGCCTTTGGTAACACCCCAGCCAGGTGGATTTGACTTCCAGTAAATGCAACGTGCTCCTTTGCCAGTTACAGATACCAGTTTTCCTGCTTAGGGAAAAGTGTTTTTTTTCCTCATGCCATGTTTGTACAGCACCCAGCCCAGGAGGGCTCCTTCAGTCCCCCAGGGGATGTTCTGAAGTTCCTGCATCAGTCCTTTGAAAACTGGATCACCCAAAGCTGCCCCGAGATGAGACACTGGGACAGCCAGAAGGAAAGCAGGAGGGGTGGGGTCTGTCTGGTAGCACAGAGCACTGGAATGTCATTAGAGCTTTATTTTCCTACTGGTTCTTTGGCTTTGAAGCCTCCTCTGCAATTTCCAGAGGCTGCACTCACCACTGGAGGAGAGTTTGAGGCTGGAACTGTGCAGAACCACACAATTTGAACTTCAGGGATGCACTGGGATGATTGGCAGTGATGATCAACTTGTTTCTCTGTCCATCTTCCCACAATTTGGTTTCTGAACCTGTACTGGGTTGCAGAACCAATTGGATCAGCCTGACAACCATCAGCGTCATCTGCAACCTTCAAGTGTTTTGCAGCTCAATCCTCTGGACCCCTGGAGGGCATCACACTGATATTTAAACCTTGTAAATGGCAGCAGTGCTCAGAGGTACAAGGAGAAAAGTCAAGTGCTTCAGTAAGATGTGGGCAGGCATGGGTCTGCAAGTGGGTGTTTGCTGGTTTGCTCCCATCTAATCTTGGGAGAGAGGTAGCAAGGTAGCACAGGTTGATGCAAAACAGGGGTGGGCAGAGTGGATGGGAGAGGACAGAAAAATGGAGAAGAGTGAGCTGAGGCTATCATGGGTCTTTCTGAGGAGGGAGAAAGGATTTCCAGAAGCTAGTTTGGAGAAGTAAAGCCATGCTGTCTATGAAATGTGGGTGCTGAGGTTCAGGGAACTCCTGATGGCTGGGCCTGGGGGTGGCATCAGGGGACAGCTTATGGCATGCTTCTGAGATTGTTTCACTGGGGAAAGTATAACTTGCTAAGTGGATACAGCATGTGCATGAGGCCAGCCTTACCTTTGTTTCACGTGGGCTCTCCAGGTTCCCAGATTTCTTTCTGCCACTTCTTACTAGGAGCCACCCTTTTGGTGTCTGACCTTTTAGCAACATCACCTAGGTAAGTGCTGGCTGTTTGGAGATGGTTTTTTGTGTTTCCTGGCTTTGCTCCCTGATTAGTAGCAGCTCTACAACAGGAGAGACGTAGGGATAGACACAGGATGGGTTCAAGTTGTCCAGATTCACTCCCTAAAGTCAGCAGCTGCTGAGTCACCCATGCTGCTGATATTCTTCATGAGGATGCTTGGCTAAACTGAGCCTGAGCATCAGGACCCTAAGGGCAGTGATGGAAATGGCTCTGTGCATCTCATTCATCTCCTCTTATGCTGGGCAAGGCCATGAAACCTAAAAGTGCAGACACTGATACAAGACCTGAGCTTGGCCCAGCTGCAGCATAGATCACAGCCTGTCCCTGGTACTCAGGCTCCAGGCTTTCGAGTGCTGGTACCTGACATGTGAGTGCTGGGAGAATGAGGAATCCACCATAGCAAGAACAACATCCTCAGGACAACTGCCCATGTGCATGTAAAGTTGAGGGGGAGGGATACAACGCTTTCCTCTTACAGGGAGGAGGGTTATCACCATCCTGGCCACCCACCTGTGCAAGGGGATCCTTCAATCTCATTTATGTGAGCACTGGGGTGGAGGGATATCAGAGCTCCCCATGGGCTGGACACCACTCCCTCCCTGCCGCAGTGAAGGCACAATGAGTGGCCACAGAGCGGGGTCACTCGGTAGTGCTCCCATCAGGGAGGAAGCCTTCCTGCGCCCTGGCAAACCCCTAGTGAAAGACAATCAGGCTCGCTGTCACTGAGCTAATTCCGACGGCATAAAAGCAGTAATGAAATTCACGGCAGGATTAGCCTCTCCATCCAATGGGCCGGCGCCACAGTGACATATCGTGCTTCTTGCCCGAATGTAACACACCATCTAATTTACGTCGTGTAGCGAGCGGGAATGAAATGTTCATAAAGAATTGCTGAATCTTGTCACCTTAACTGCGGCCCCGGGCTCTGAGGCATCTGTCAGGGAGAGGAGAGCGGAGAAGGAGGCTCCTGCCTTGCAAAGCTGCGACCAGGGCTTTGGGAAAGGGGAGATGGCTGCATTAATCTTCTGGGTCTGTGCAATGGAGATGTAGCATGTGGGGATGAGGACTCTAGGCTGGAGGAGGGGGGCTGTAGAGCTCCCTTGCATGTGCACACTGTACTAAGTGGTGACAGTGACGAGGAAGGGGTTGTTAGATCTTCCCCGCCCCCAGAACTGCATGCCTGGGATGCATGAGAAGGGACTTGTAGTGGTGTGAAAATAAAGGGGAAGCATCCTTGGAGATCTGTGTGCTCACAGCAGAACATAAGTTCCGAAATTCCATATTGGGTCCCACATGCAGGTGCACACCAGTCAGCAACTGCAGGTGTTGCCTGCCTTGGGAAGCGTGTGCATAACCCTTCTGCTGTCGTTCAGCAGCTCCGTTACCTCCCTCCCCTCCCTAAATGTTTATTTGCAGTTAATTTTCATGGATCCTAATGGCTTGGATCCTGCTAGGGGGGATCATGCTTGCCTCTTCAGTCAGAAAGTTTGCAGAAAAAAATAGCCCTTTCCTGTTGTGTTTGGAGTAATAGCGTCTTAGTGTCCGGAGGGGAGTTGGCAAGGAAACAGGGAAGTTTATTAAGAGTAAGAGATTGAATTCCATTGGGTTTAATTGGAAGTGCTTGAGCAAACAGGGGAGGGAGCTGTCCAGTCTAGCTCTCTGGAAATGGCAGTGCTGGCCCCAGGCTCCACGACTATGGAGCTGACTGGTCGCAGGGCCACCTTATCCCCTTGACTGCTGGGGAAGCTTCAGAGTCTGGCTTGTTTGCTTCCTTAGGGTCATTTGTGCACCTCAACCCTGGCTTCCTACTCCATCAGTAGGATCCTACATGGGTTCCGGAAATGCTGGATCAGGAGGGATGCAGCTCAGAAGCGTCTGGGGAAAGGCAGTATTTGGGTCCATATTTTACTTTGGAAGCTGGTTGAGGGCAGAAAGTGTGTAAGTGAGGTGTGACTCCTGTCTCTCCTGTGCTACCCAGTCCCCTCCATGAAAATCTGAATTTTCTCCCTCGGCAGGGGCAGCACAGCTCCAGGCTGGGACTCAGCAGCAGCTGGCTGGGGCGCAGGTATTGGGTATGTAATTTGCAATTGGGATATGAAAACTTGAAAGGCCTGCTCTGCTTTCCCATTTTAAAGTAAATGTGAAGCAAAACCACTTTTGTTTCCTAAGCCCCACACTGTCCTTCGGGGCACAGAAAAGTCTCCAAGTTAGATTCCCATGGATGAAAACATCTGCCCACCTTGGGCTGGCCTGGACACTGCCTGCAGTATGAGCTGCAGCACCTTTGTGCCTCTCCTGCACTGATACTCACAGGCATGAAAAGCAGTATGGAAATGTACCTTTGTGGCTGCAAAAGTAGCTGAGTGCCAGAAGTCTGATTCCCTCCTAGAAAAGCCTCTCCTCCAAGACCTTCTCCTGTCCCACACAGCTGAAAGACGCATCAAATATTCTCCTTGCAGATGAAGGTAAATGGGGGCTCAGACATTTCTTTTGCTTTGAATTCAGCTGATCGCTCTGCTGAAAAATTCAAAATTAAAGAACAATAAATAATTTATTACTTTATTTACTTTAATTCAATAAATTGCTTCCCCACAAATTAAGATATATTGCTTCAAATTAAATGTTTCATTAAATCTGAGATTAAACTTTTGGGGGCTGGGGAAAGTACGACTTTTTAATTTGGCTGAAAACATGAAAACTGCCATTTTCCATTGCTTTAATTGCAAACTCTGGAACAAAAGTGACACAAATTTTACAAAGCGCCCTTGTGCTGTTTTGGTTTCTGCTCCCACTCCTCTGGGAGATCAGTGGGTTTCTCATTCTGAGTCTCCCAGGGTGATATGTGGCTGCAGACTTTCAGCTGCAAATTCAAAGGGAGCACATCTCTAATCCCAACCAAGCCTCACAGGAACAAGCTTTAACCATCACCACTTGTGATGGTATCTGCTGCTGAGACACTTTGTGTCTCAGAGTTTGCAGGGTCTTGTTTCTCCACAACCTTGCTTCATGGATGAAACTGCTATAGTGGCTGTGTTCCAGCTCTGTGTATGCTCTTTGTTTTATATATATATTTAACTTCCTCTTGGTTGATGCCCTGTCCTGGGACTTCTGAAGGTGGGATTTCAGCCATATGCTATATCCCAGTCTCCAAATGTGGTCTTCACCTCTGATGAATACAAGATATAATCTCATGTCTCTGTTTTCTGGTGGTCTCATACATGCAGAAGTCTTCTACAGGTTCTCACTAGTATGATGGCCAAGAGACAGAGATGAATGGGACAGACAGACTTTCACAGGCGGAAATATATGTAGATTGAAGTGAATGAGTTTGCTAGTTCTCTGAGCAGTGATCTGCTGTGTACTGCACCTAGCATGAGAGAGAACTACATGGTGGGATCTCTGGGACCTGTCTGGCTGTGGCATGTCAGTACCAGCTTTTGTAATTTATCAGGGACTGCCGGAGGGGCTTCCAGTTAGCATGTGCCTCCCTAGGTACTCAGGCACCTATGTGCCAATACACCCACTGCAGAGCACCTCAGTGCCCTGTGACAAAGTCTGTGCTGCTCCACCTAGGAATGACCTGCACAAACAGTTGCAGGAGCAAATAATTGCTAAAGGGCTCCTATTTTTTCCCCTTGGACTCTGCAAGCAGAAGAACTGTAGGTGCTATGAAATGGTGCTGAAGGAATACTCCCTCTCTTGTTCAAACCTTGGTTGGCAGGCTTTGCACGACAGAAATGCTGAAAGTAGTTGGTTGTGACCATACCCTTTTTAGTGCCCTCTTCTCCCATGGCTGCAGGCTCACCACTCTGTGTCCTTCACTTTTGATGGTATCTGCTGCAGGTTTGCAAAACTGGGACCATGGTTGTCTTTAACAAGAGGGTTAGAGCAGCAAAAGAAGTGTTTGGGATATTGGGTAGTGTCTGATGGAGGGAGAAGATCTTGTGATGCCTACTCTGGGCTGCTCTGAACAGGGCTGGTAGGATCCTGGGCAGAGACAAGGCTGTGCTTCTTTTCTCTTTGGGTTTAAAAGCTTTCCCTATAAGGGAAATCTTTCCTTCCGAGGGCCTTTTTGCTTTCAGGAGAGGTTTCCCTCTAGGGAATCTTTTAAAGGGCTGGGAAAATTTCCTTTTCTGAGTTGTCCTTCAGGCACCAAATGGCAGGGAAATGCCCCATGAGGAATGGGGTGCACATAGGGTATGGGAGTTAGCTCTGCAGGCAGGATCCCAAACTCCATCCCTGAGCAGTGAATGATGCTGGAGAAGCAACCTCTGAACCGCCTGTGTGTCAGCTCCTGGAACTCAGGTTGGGGCTTCTGGACTCTCTGGGTCTCTGGCAGAGGGCAATTCCTTTCAGATCTACGAATCGTAACATCCCTCCACGATATGGGGAAAGCCATAGTCGCTGCAGCAAGTGGGCTTTTGCCAGGCAAAGTCTCTTATGTACTTACTATGTAAGTCAAGAGTATTTACAGGAGATCTTGCTGCCTGTAACTTAAAGCTTTAGCGAAACAAATTGGAATTGCCTTCTGGAGGCCATTGCTATAAATTACAGCCCCAACATCTGTCCACATCTGCAACGTCTAGACAACCCGTCTCGGCTAGAAGAGGGAGGGTGGGGGAGGCTGTGATCACAGTGGGGAGGGGAAGCAAAGACCCTGTGCTAGGGCTTGTGCCAAGCACCCTGGCCCATGCTGCCCCTCTGCTTTTGAGCATGATGCTCCAGCCCAGTCAGGAGGGACTTCCAGGGGCATCCGAGGCAGGAGGAGACACATCTGCCTTCCCCCATTGCAGATTGATACCAGCAACAAATTTGGCCCTTGGAAGTGTTGACTGCTGCTGCCTCCTTTATTGTGTGTTGGAGGATGTGAGGGAAGGCAGCGCCTTCAGGCAGGCTTGTTCCCGGCTTTCCATGGCCCCTGTGCAGTGCTTGCGATAAAGAGGCCTGGCCGTCAGCTGAATGATTGTATTTTTTTTACAGTTCCTAGCGCAAACCTTCTCATTTATATGTAAAGTAGCCATTAGTCATAGCTCTGTTCCCTCACACTGCCTGATGTACAATCACATTTTGCAGTGGATGAATCTTTCCACACAGCTGCTCTGCTATGAATAATCCGTTGCCGGGCCCATAAATCAGAAAAAAATCATGCACCTCCTTTGCCTGATCCTTACACAAAGTCATATATTTTACATGAGGACAAGCTAAATATTCATGAGGCTTTAAAAGGCTGTTCTGACTACAAGGTACTTGTTGGGGTTGTTTTTGTTCTATCGGGTCGGGTTTGGTGGTTTGGGTTTGGTTTTCATCCTTGTAAGAAGAAATCTTACTTTCCCCTTTGCCACCCTTCAGACAGCAACACTGAGCTCTTGGCAATGATCCTCTGGACTCGTGTTTGCTGAAGGACTGATGAATTTGTCATTGCCGCTGTCTCAAGGACAGGCTGATGAAAAGTGCTGCAAACACCAGAGGATGCATCCCAGGGAGGTGGCCAGGCCTCAGAGAGTGAAGGAGCTGCTTGTAGGGTAAAGAGGTGCTTCCAGATCTGTGCTGGGGCACCTGGCTGGCTGGGAGTCGGGGTGCATGTTTCTGTATGTTCCTCAGATGGGTGTTCAACACCAGAGCCTCTGGCAAGTCTGTGGGTGAAACTGGGAAGGCTGCTGACAATGGCTGTAGTCCCTGTTCAAGAAGGTTGTTGTCACCCTGACTCCTTTTAATCCATATTTTAGATAAAGCACTGCATAGTCTATGGAAAGGACTAGGACCAGGGCTTCAGCATCTCCTCCTTCCACGTGGCCAAGTGGATCTGGCGGGAGAACAGCACTATGCAGCCACAGTGGTAAGATGGGAAACTGGGAAATGAGCTCAGGTTTACCTGCTCAGAATTCCTGTGAGGATGCCCAGCTCTCAGGATCTGACCTTTCTGAGACTTTCCCCCACTCTGCCTTGGCCATACAGAGCCTCCAGCGGCAGTGATGATGCTGTTCCTGCAGGGAGGGCCCTCAGGCCCCACAAGAGACCCTGACAAGTGTGAAGACAAGGTTTTTCACCCAGTATCCACTGAATTAGCAGCTCCCCATAACTGAATGGACCAGTCTCATCCTTCCCTGCCCTGGAGCACAATTCCCACCTACCCTTGCAGTAACTCTGCCATTTGTCTGATGGCAAAAAAGGTCACTTTGACTGGCCAGTAAAGAAGTATTTTTTTATATTTCCTTAGTATCGTTTTCCTGACACTACAGTGAATGAAAACAGCTCACCGTGCTAGCAAACAAGTTTGGGAGCAGGCAGAAGATGAGAGGAGGAAGCACATGGCTGGCAGAGACAGGAGAGGGGATGTAGCTCCCCTTTTCAGCAGCACAAGGGGTACAATCAGCTCAGCCTGTAATGTCAATCCACAGCCTGACCGCTGTGGTTTCTCTGCAGAGAAGCCTTTCTTTCTGGTCATCTCCTCCATTTGTGCTGCCTTGCACTTCTCCTTATACCAGGTAATGGGTACTGTCCTGTTCAGTGAATGTAGTTCATACCACATGGGCTTGGACTCTCTCCTTTCGCTCTTGCGTGACTGAGTAGCCAAGTCCCTTTGTCCTAAAAAAGCCCTTTTCCCCCATCCTGCCCCCAGTTTCCCCAGGCCACTGCACACCAAGCCCCTTTGGCTGAGACGCCAGTGCCCTGTGTGAAACATGCCACCATCATGAATGAGCTGGGATGGAGAGGCTGAGCTGGGATATTTCTGGGTGCAGAGGGCCCTGTTGCTTTCTCCACAACCTTGCTTCATGGATGAAACTGCTATAGTGGCTGTGTTCCAGC
Source organism: Chiroxiphia lanceolata (assembly GCF_009829145.1). Lineage (NCBI taxonomy): Eukaryota > Metazoa > Chordata > Aves > Passeriformes > Pipridae > Chiroxiphia > Chiroxiphia lanceolata. Next base: position 13,917,815 of record NC_045644.1, read on the forward strand.
TCTGTGTATGCTCTTATGCTATCAGACATTGCCTGTGTGCTCACCACTGAAACACACCCTCAATAACAGCTGCTGTTGCTGCCAAGTTCTTGCAGGACAAAGGGAATAACAAAAGGTTCTTCCACTGGAGTGGTCTCTTCTTTTTACTTCCCTTCCTTTTTGCTCCAACTTGGAAAGAACGAAGTCAAGGCACTGCCAAAGCAGAGGAAAACAAGGCCAAGCACACACAGATGGTGACTTCACAAATTTAATTTAAAATCATCCTTTATTATTCAAAATATTAAAATTCAAGCAATAATGCCCAAAGGAGCTGCACTGATTAAAGCTCCCTAATGTTTCATGGCCAAATCTTGCTGCTTCCACCAAAGGTCACAGGGACAAGAAGTGAAACCCCTCTGGACTGCAGAGAAAAGTAGGGCTGTACCTGCTGTAGATCACTTAACCAGTTACTTACTGACCCAATCAGCTTCACTTGAAGCAAAGCACCAGCTGTTCCTTACCCAATTAATGATTGCCACAGCAAATTAACATGGCGTTACACCAGGCGTGGATGTGGTCCGCAGAGTCCGGAATGCACAGAGCAATATGCTATTGCAAAAATAATCACAGTAATATCTTTACCGTTAGGTAGCATCCTTCATCTGGAAGGATGCTGAGGTCCCTGAGCGCTATGTGGCTCACTTCATGCAACGTGCTCTGCAGTGAGGGGGTGGAGGGCAGGGAGGGAGTGTATGGTTGCTGTTTCAGGGGAAAGTAAAGAGGAGCTGGTCAGGGCAGCTCTACTGTGGCAGAGACAGCATTGACCACACGTCTGGTTCCTGCAATCCAAACAAATCATTGCTTAATTGGTTGTAAATCTGCTGAACTCGAAGTGTGCCTTCCCCCTGCCTTATGCATCACAGTCCTCTCCAATGCCTCTCCTCCTGGTGTGTGATGTGACATCCTGATGGCACAGGGCTGCACCACAGATCCAGTGGGTGTCATGGCTTGATGTGCTGGCCATTCTCTTCCTGGTTACAGTGGACACAGCAAGCTTCCGGGTGCAGAGCTGGCCATCCAGCTGCAGTGAGCATCCTGCAGTGGGAAGGAACCACAAGGTTGGGCTGCAGATGCAGGAAAGTTCACATGGCAAGGTGTTATTCCATGCTCAGTGCTGCTGGGCCAAGTGCTGCATCTCCGAGTCCTTCCTCGGTTTCTCTACTATGGTGGAGGCTCTTGCCCTGTCTCTCTGCAGTCATCCTGCATTGTGGGATCCTGCTGCCAGTATGGAAGAATAACCCAGCCACTATCTTCTTCCACCAAGTTTTCAGTCCAGCACCTAAATACTAATTAGTTTTGGCTCCACATAGTTCATGCTTTTATGACCCTCAGACATTAATCCCCTATAAATTACAGTCCAGACAGATCAATCAGCCTGGAGGGCTTTGGGACACTGGTGTCTAGTGCTGAAGCATTACATTTTTCAATTTTCCTACAATTAGGCCAGCAACAGATATTATTGACAAATAAACCATGCAATCAAAGCCTTCATCCTGTCATGCTGCTGCGAAGAGGATCCATTTACATCCCAGCCAACTGCAGGATGCCCAGAGGGAGAAGACATGGGAGAGCCATGCCTCAAGCACCAGCAACCCCTCGTACGGTTACAGGAGCCACCCCTTTGTAATTATAGGACTCCCTCATTATAATTACTGTTATTTATATAATTGTGGTGAGTGTTTTCAGTGCTGTCAGCAGTCTGGAAAATGCCCAGCCTCACTACAGCCAAGCATTTCAGGCGTTTCACTGCTAAGAGTCTGGGCTTAAATTATGATGGCCAAGAGCATGGCTGGGCCCAGGAATAGCAGCCTATGTCCTGGTGACTTGAAAGCTTTATTTGGAAGATTCCTATGCCTTGGGATTGTAGAGGAGGACATAAGGTTATCCCTGCCTCCTTCTCTCAGGCCACTGCTCTGGAAGCATCACACCCTGCATGGGCTGACATTCCCTGTCACCTTGCTGTCATTGGCTGCAGGAGACACTCCTGGATCATGAGGCACCATGTGGATCACATGTCCCTGCAAGGAATCCAGTAATGGGCACATTCTCTGTGTCCTTTGTTTTCTCTCTGATCATCTTGTCTAAAAAGCTGGAGGAGATGAGGTGTTTAGAGAAAGTGAGGGAAGGGGCTGGTACTCAGGAGGTGCTGGTTTTGTACCTGCAGCTGGAAGCTTCACTTTTGTTCCTGTGTCAAACACCGAAATCAAAAGAATGGGTTTAAGCTGTATGTGGGCAAGCAAGTTCTGATGTTTGTGGCTGGCTTCTTTGCATCTGAATAGGAAGAAATTCAGGGTATCTCACTTAAGATGCAGAGTCAAATATATATAAATGCAGTAAGGAAAGGAACCTGTTTTACTGGATGACAAACTGCCTATAAATCAGTGTCGTGTCTGCTGTAGAGAAGTAAAAACTTATCAGGGTCTTACAGTTAGTGCTAAAGACACAAGAAGTAATTCCTCTCTGTTGCTACATGGGAGGTGGTTTCAGCTTTTGGGCACACTGTGAAAAACTCAGGAAAACCGAAAAGAGATGAGGCAAATTTAATAAATCCAAGAGAACTAGAAGTGAGGACTGCCATAGAGTGAGCTGGTCTTTTAGAGTGTGCAACAGAAAGAAAACCCTCCAGTCTATGTGTAGTTGATATTCAAGGGATGCCGATCAATAATTTTTTTATTTTGCTGCTTGGTACAGCAAAGGGAGCTTGGCCCAATTTTCAGGGAAAATTGATTTAGAAACACTATTAGAAAAAAAGCAAAGTGTAAGGGCACCAAAGCACCACAGGAGGATGTTTATGTGAGGAGTTTACAGGATGGCTTTGAACAAACATCCCTCAAGAACATCAGCCTACTTGACCCATTCCAGTGATGCAAGTTTTCCTGTTTCACATCCCCTGCAGACCTTCAGAGCAACTTTCTCTCCGGATGGAAGTCACCTATTACGGTACCCCCACATGCAGGAGTAGGAGGTTCATTTTAGGTTTATGAGCAACAGTCGAGATGAACACTGACGGCGCGCGAGCATGGAGCGCACCTGGAGCAAAAGGTGGGAGCAGCAGAGCCCTCCTGGGGAAGCAGAGGGGCAGGCGCCGACCTCTTCACTCTCGTGGCCAGTGACAGGACGCGAAGAAAAGGCATGAAGCTGAGTAAGGGGAGGTTTAGTTTGAGTATCAGGAATAGGTTCTTCACCCAGACGGTGGTTGGGCACTGGAACAGGCTCCCCAGGGAAGTGGTCACAGCACCAAGCCCGGCAGAGTTCAAGTGTTTGGACAATGCTTTCAGGGATTCTTGGGGATGGTCCTGTGCTGGGCCAAGAGCTGGACTCGATGATTCTAATGGGTCTCTCCCAACTCAGCATATTCTGTGATTTTGTGATTCTCTGATTTGAGGTGCTAACTGCAGAGAGCGGGGGCTGTGACCCGAGATTCAGCCGTACACCCCACGGGTAAGGTCTGGGGCTGTGGACGACCCTCCTTCCGTCACTCGGTTCGTCCCCCGCGCACCCCTACCCGTCCCTCACACTGTCACGGTCCCACAGTACTACATCTCCCGTCGGCCCCCTCTATGGCGGGCGACGCATGCGCCAGCCACCTCCCGACGTGCCCACGCCCCCGAGGCTTGCCGGGATTTGTAGTTCCAGTCTGCGGTACGGGCCCTTGCCGGCCCCACGGCCGGGGACTCCATTTCCCGTGGGCCTGAAGGGCGGCGCATGCGCCGCGCGGGCAGCGGGGCGCGGTGGGGGGGCGCGGGGCAGCGCAGGTTCCCGTCTGCGCTGGCTGCGGCCTTCACCGAGCGGGGGGGCGGCCCCGGCCCGGCCCCGCGGGACCATGGACCCGGCCGAGGCCGTCCTGCAGGAGAAGGCGCTCAAGTTCATGGTGAGGGGCCGCGGCGGCGGCGGATGTGGGCACCTGTGCGTGTGGAGGGGCTGGGGGGGATGGGCGTGGGGTGGTGGAGGGTGGCGAGATGGAGCGGGGGGCAATGAGGAAGGGGACCCGGGAGGAGACCGGGCCTCGGGGCTGGGCTGGGCCGGGCCGGGCCGGACCGGGGGGCGCCGGGCTGGCGGGCGGAGGAGGGTGGTGAGCGGGGCCCGGGGTGGGGGGGTGTCCTGCCTGCCGGGGAGGGGCTGCGTGCCGGGAGCGGGGTCCCCAAATCCATGGAAAAGGAGCACTGGGAGGAGGGGGAGGGAGCTCCAGCTGCCACCTGGGAGAGAAAGAAGTGAAACTGGAAAGAGGCAGGACCTTGCAGAGGGGCCCAGAGGCACCGGGAGGGTTTGCGCATGTAATTCTTGTTTTTTTCCTCTTTATCTGTACACCTCAGACTGTCCTTCCATACGGCACACCATCCCTCTGTAATTTTGTTTTTCCTCCCATTTTCTACCGCGAGAGCTGTAAATACTGACGCTTAAGCGTTTCACCTGCTGCCGCAGCAGCGTATCAGTTCTAGTGACTGCGAAGAGCACGTACATTGTTTAGATCTGTGAGTTGGCCTCTGGCATGGAAAACAGCCTTGGGGGTACTTGCATCCAAGGTACTCTTCAGATGCGGCTAATTTACGTAGATGCGAGGCATTGTGCACTTAAACTGTAGTTTCATTCTCTTTCTTCATCAGTTGATATTTCTAAGTGTTTTGGCCAGAAATGTAAGATTTTAGAAATGAAAACAAACTGCTGCCAACCAAACTGCGTGTAAGTTTCACATGCTCCAAACTGTTCTTTCCCTAAGGATATAATTTAAATGACTGGCAACGCTTGCTAAAAGTTTGTTTTGAATTAGTGCTTCCAGTGGCACAGAATTAAATTTAGGCTCATCAGGAAGAAGGAATTCTATTAAACCTTCAAAACATATGCCCAAAATGAAATTGAGGAAACACTATTTGCAAATTTTAATTTTTAATTGAGCTTTGAAACCACTTGTTTGGCTTTTGTTTTTTGATCTGGAAGAACTTGTTTCTCCTGAGACTTTTTGACCCTTTTGCTAGTAGTCTCCAGGTTTCTCAGATTTATGGAGTCTCAGCTCAGTGAAGTGGGAAAATGCCGTGGACACCTAAATAGACAAGGTAGCAATTAGTAATAATGAATGGCCCTCTTTGGTGCGGGGAAGGCCAAAGGAGTGTCCCAGATCCTGCTGCACTTGTGTTTGGCCAAGCTTGGTAATTACAACCTGCCTCTAGATAGTGAGTTTCACATCCCAAAAAGTTTCTTGTGAAACATTGTTGTCTGCTACCAGGCAGGACTGTGTACGTGCTGCCCTCTCTTCTCATATGCTGCCTTTTTTGCCTGCTGTATTGAGGTTCCCTTCCAAGGACTTAGTCCAGGCCTTTCGAGATTATCTGTAAGATCAGGCCTGGAGGCTGAGGGAATCCCCATCCATCTTGCAGCTGGGCTGTGTCCCACTCGAACAATAGAGCAAACAATAGAGCTCCTTGGCATTGGGAAGAGGCTGGAGCCTGAGAGAGCTGATCTTATGGGAGAGGTGTCTGTTAAGAGCACCAGATAAAGGGAGGAATTACCAAGATCAGGCTGTACTGAGAGCTAAAAGCTAACCTAAGTTCTTCCATGTTTTATTAGAATGCCTCTTGTATGCAAAATGCTTGTAAAATGTGCAATGAAAGATGTGGCTTTCCTCTGTCCACTCTGAACTTTTTGGGGTGTTTTTGCTTACAGGTTGAGAGGAGAGTGAGAAAAGCTTTTGTTTAACACGTCTCAGGCTTTTGCTTTAGTGCATTTCTGTCTAGGATGTCGCTCTTACTTTAATTATGCTGATGTAGTAAAGTTTTGTCAGAGTAGGGGTCTTCTGGTGTTCCTGGAGGGGTGGCACAGGTAGGTTGTTTAGATACGTGAGGTATAAGTTGCAGGTATCATCTTGGCCCTCCTAGGAAAAGTCTTCTTGTTTCTGCCTTTTAGCCCTCAGGAAGTGCTTGGGCACTGCAGTAATGGCACTGGTGCAGTTATCTGCACAGAGGTACCTTGTGCATCCTCTCAGCTAATGCTGAATCATTCACAGTGTATTACCTTGTCCATCCGAGTGTGGGACACGCTTCATGTTCGTCTTCCTTGTTTGGTGGCTCACAGTTTGGATTGAGGCAGGCTTTGCTATTAATTATTGATTTTTCTCAGAGCTTCCCAGGCAGCATTGTAGGTAAATACTCAAATATGTTTTGGAGACACGAGGCCTATTATCAGAAACTGGAGGGATAGTTTTGGTTTTGATGTGTGTTTGGGGTAGGTTTCATTTCATATTGAAAAGCAACCCTGTAGGGGGTAGTATTTTTGTGCTTCTCTAGAAGATAACACTTTTTTCCACTTAAATATGTCAGTACCTAGTTTTTGACATTGACTTTGAGCAGCTCTCTTGAGTCACAAGGTATCAGGCAAGATGGACCTGGTGATTTGTTTTTCATTTTAATATCCAACTCTAATAGAAAAATGTCATGTGGAAACTTCATCCAGTGCTAATATTATGAATGAAACTATTTTGCTTTGAGGCATCTATATTTAATGCTTTGAAAGGCAGATTGTACTCTGTTGTTTTGCTGTATGCTTATGTCTGTGCAACAGGAGTAGAAGGCAGCTGCCTTCTCAGTGGCTGATACTGGCTTGATTACTTGCCAATGAAGCAGTATTACATTTAACTAATAGCTGCTACCAGATTGCTAGTTATCCATGGTCAGTTACAATACGTATAATCTAATAGTTTAAAGTTTAAATCATTTATTTAACTTTGTTTCCTTACTCTACATTTTAATAAGGCCCAATTTATTTCTCGTATAAAATTGCTGTGTATTAACACTATGCAATACAAAGCAGCTGCTCACCAGGGAAGACTTTTTGCTGGTGAATGAGTGTTTTCTATCATGTGTTCTACATGTCATCAGGTTGTTCGTTCATTTGTTTGTTTGTTTCAAATGAAAGGTTCATAGATTAAAAATATGGTCTTTTAAATTATATATTTTCTGCAGCTACAGCAAGGATTTTACCAGAGTGGAACCTGTCTTAGTTCACTTCAGCCCTTTTTCATGTTTGTACAATGCTACAGATAGAAGTACACTCTTTATAAAGTACGGTGTGTAAGAGACTGATGCACAAGCTGAACATGCCCATTAACTTAAAAAAATGCACACAAAAGCCCCGCCCCAACCCCCTTGCCTTACAGAGCTCTGCTTTTATGCCTTCAAGAAATGGAATTTCCATTGTCATAACTGTTTACAAAAGAACAAGAAATTGAGGTGCTGGATAAGTAACTGTCATGTTTGAATAAGTGTTTGAAACTGTAGATACAGTATTTAAAGTATGAGTGTGATAGGCTCAACTGAGACTTTGATTAAATGTCATATAAAGTAAACTACATAAGCCTGCATAGAATAGTAGATATTTTTTCAAAGTAGCTTCAAATGGTTCTGTTAAGTATACGAATGTTCTGATGATTATCTTTTTAATTAAAATGAGAAATCTTTGTTTAAAGTGGCATTCTTTTTTACGGCCTGTTACAGTCTCTGTAACAATCATTTCTTAAGTCTGAACGTTTTTAATTCCAGGAATCCATTTATATAAAACTATGTTTAGACTTAATTAAGGAACAATTCTTACAAAGCTTGTAAATAGCCAGGAAAAAAGGGACAGAAAATAAAACTGACATTCACACTTAACAGAATGATTGTTACAAGGTATGTAATATGCTATAAAAATACAATAAAGCCCTTTTTATAAGAGTTCATATTTTTTGTTCCTCATTTTGAAAGGTATTTAAGAAAAATATCAAAGCTCTATGAAGCGACATCTGTTTTCTTGAATGGACTAGTGACAACTTCAGTTGTATTTAATTAGCAGTGCTGGGAACAGTACCTGACCAGTTTGGGATCCCATATAGGATGGTTGGAGAGGCAAAAGCTTGATATTTAATGAAGTTTCACTTTCTCAGTTTTTACGAATTAATCAATTTGCAATAATTTATTTAATTTCTTGGCCCGTGAATAGAAAGATGTCAATCCTAGCATTCTCCATGAGTGTCTTTTTTTCTGTATTATTCCTAAATTACCATTTTCCTTTTCTTTTTGGATATGATTCTAGGAGGTGCTGATGGACTTTCCAGTTTCACAGGAGTAGCAGAACCTTTTGATTGTCTTTTAAGATACATCTATGCATTGGTTTTGGGGGTTTTTTTGGTCATTGCCAGTTTTTTAAGGGTTTTGTGTGTGTTTTTGTTTTGGTTCAGGTTTTTTTTAATTAGGAAAAAGTCTGAAGTTGATTAATTTTTATACTCTCATGTTTGTAGGAGTTTCCACACAACTGCCAGGTAATACACTGAAGAATAGTCAGTGTTACTGCAGGCTGAAGGGTAATAAAGTTGGAATTTTTTTTCCTGTTTGTGTGTGTATATATATGGAACAGATCGACAAAGGCTTATACTTTAAAAGACATTCTGTTTGCAGTGAATGATTTATGGTGTCAGTAGGACTGGGATTTTTAAGACCTATGATTTGTTAGCTTTGTTTTAAGAAAGCCTTCTTGGAGAACCTTGCGGTCTTCCTAAGAACGTATTTATGTTGTGGACATTGTGGCAGAGAATCCTGAGTATCCAAAGCAAGGGTGTCATGAAAGCAGTGAGAACAATTCTGTGAGCTGGGAGAGCAAGAATGTTGCCTCCTAAATGTGGGCTTGCAAGTCCTGTTTGAGTATTAAATGAGTGCTTAGCTGAAATAGCTCCCTCTTAGTTGGAAATCTGTTGAGACTAGTGTATTGCAAAGAAAATGTTGATTTATTTTCTTCTATCCCAAACTTTGCACTGTAGATTTTTCTGCACTTGGTGCAGGCCTCTGGTACTTCAGGAACTTCACCCTCACTTCTCTGGTAATGTTTCATTTCAGCCACTTTGCTCCATTAAATGTATGCAATTAGAAAAGCAAATGGCAAATTTGCTATCGCATCACTGAAGTATTTAGTTTCATAGACTTAAAAACCCAAATTTGTTGCACCATGCTCTCCACTCTGTAATATATACTATAAACATCAGAGAGAATAGGCTGACCTTAATATTTGCTTCTCAGACTAAATCGCCGCCTTGCAGCAGTTATTTCCCACTGAATAAAAAGTTTAATTTCACGCCCTGATTAGTGCTAGTATGTGCAGGTGGATATTTATTTTATGCAGCTAAACTAATCTGCCTTGGCAAATTATTTGCCAGTCAGCAGAGCTGTAATTCCTCATGAGTATTTGGTACTAAATTATCATTCTCATTAGTAAGATAAAGCAGACTGTTCTAACCACAAAGTTTGGTTTGGCAAAGGGTTTCCTAAATAATCCTTAGAAGATAGAAGGTGTGCGTTGGCCTCAACATTCTCAATATCCTGTAGTGGTTTGTGATACAGAAAAAGGTAATGAGGATTTTAGAGGAAGAAAATAAAATTCTTCCATACCTGTGTGTCATCTCTAGAGGTAAGGTAGGAATGTGCAGTGTTCAGAGATTGTCCCTCTAAGAGGTATCTAATGAAGAAAAAAATAAATGGTCATCTTTGGAGTATTTCTGGTGGCCAACCAAGCTCTGATCTCTGGGCCATAAATGGGATGAAAATATAAACTCCCATTGTTTTACTATTTATTTTTAGTGCTAGCAGCTACAGAGGTAGCAGAAAGAATGGCTTCAGACAAAGTTAAATGGCAAAGGAAACTTTATGGTCTGGTCTCATTTAAAATTCACACTAAAAATATTTGAAGTGGGGATCAGAAGGTATTTCCTGACATACAGATATTGAGTGGATATGCTTGTCAAGTGAATGTGTTCATCCATTATTTTGCTTTCTCTGGATTTTACTGTAATGGTAGTTTGTTTGTATCATAAAACATGTTCATGAAAAGTATTTATTTTCTTTTACAAAGAGCATCATCTATACCTGGAAATTGGGAATTTTCACTGAGACTTGAGTGAAGGGATTCCACGGACCTTTTTTCATCTGCATAATTGTCATATATTCTTGTCATATTCATTTTCCTAGTGATTGCTGCAACAGTATTTAGGGTATAAATGATCAGATCACGTATAAGACCAGTAAAACCAGCAAGCTGAGCAACTTGATTTTGTTGTATGAAAATTTTCATACTAAATTCATCAATGCAGACGGAATAAGCCGTTTCCTCACTTCCTTGTCTGCTTACATTGTGTCATTTCAAACTCCACGTATGCTGGTGAGATTTGTGTAATATTTAACTATTCTCAGTGGCAAGCTTAACTAGTGTTTCAAATACTGAATATTTTCTTCAGTCTTCCTCATTTCCTCCTTACCATTCAGGAGATGCTCAGCAAGCCATATTCTTTATATATTTTAAGTGATTTTGCACATAAGGGCTGAATCCACTGTGTGTTCAGCTGTGGAAACTGAAAATGAGTTGTAGCATAGCAGAGTCCAGTGGCTGCAGCTAAAGAGAAAGTGCTCAGAATACAATGAATAAGCAGTCCAACATGAAGCTGCTTCATTGCCAAGATGCTGATCAGTGCGAGAAGAACTTCTCGATACCACAGAAATGGTTGACAGTAAGCGTCCTGGGAATTTCACTGATTTTTCCTGCTTATTCTCTTTTTCTGAGGTCCTGAGGAACTCTGGTCTTGGACAAATACTACTGCTGCTTGCAGAAAGAGAAAGCTGAAGCTCAGAAATTTGCCAGGGGTCATGGACTGGAGGAATTTGTGTAGGGTCTTATGGTACACTGATGAAAGAAAGCAGAATACAAAGAAACCAGTTCTTCTAATAGCTAGCCTTGTGCTTCTGACCATGTTTTGGTTAATTTTACAATTGGCTAGCCACCTGTTAAAATAACACATTTTATCATTAAACAAAATTAATTTTAAAAATGGCTTGAAACTGTCTGACTTTAATGGGATCTGAATATTCTTAGTTTTAATCTGCCTCATGAGGCTTGTCTTTCTTCTGGGAAGTACATTGTTACATCATTAAAATATCATCCCCTACTGAGAGAGAAATCGGTCCCATTCACTAAATGGCAATGCTGAAACAGTGACAAGTATTTCTAAAAACTGCATTAAAATTCATTTTTTTCTCTTTCATGTGCAAGTTCCTTGGTTCCATTAACCAATGGGTGCTCAGCCTACTTGCAGCCGTGTGTGCACAGCCAGATTTGTTATCCGGGATGGCAGAAGGGTTCAGAAGTGGCAATGATGACTTTTAGTTTTAAATTATTTCACTTTTCTTCAGTGATTTTTCTTGGAAACAAATGATTGATCGTTATTTTGCAATCTCTAGCTGCTTCTGTTCCTCCTCTGTATTAAAAATTGAGAAACATCTGATTTAATTTCCCTCCCCCCACTGCTGAAACAGGGTCTTGTGCATTCATCTTGATGAGAGCAACAGAAAGGAGAGAATAAGGAAGAATGGGAAAGCTCGGCAAGGGGTCTTTCCAGTCTTCGTGAGGGAAGGACAGAAGTATTTACAGTCTGTGAGCAGGAACCATGCAACCTCTTGGCAGAATCCACTGGAGTAACCAGTTTGGACTAGAAGCAGCAAGAAGTCTAGTGCTGGTTTAATTTCCTTCATCCCATGGTAAGAAGGGAAAGGTTATGGGCACATACTATGAAGGAGTGAAGTTCTTAAGTGCAGTTGTATGTTAGCAGAGCAATAATAAGTGTACTTCTGACTTTAGTCTACATGGGCCCATCTTCTTCAGAAGCATGTGGAGCAAAACAGATCTGCAGAAGATGGTAGAGAGGGAATTTGGATGATACCAGTCAGTGCAGAACTCTGGTGTGGTTTTTGTCAGCTGACTGTGTGCCTACATGGGATTTTTCTGTTTGTAGTAGTCTCTCATGATATTTCCAGCTTAGGTCATAGTTATTCTTACAGATTTGAGGGGGTTTCTTTTTCCTCCAAATGTAAGAGGATGGATTAAACACTGTGGAAAAAGGTGATGGCAGTTTTTGCTTGGCTACTAATCAAGGCAGGACTATATTCTGACTAGAAAAGAAAGTCAGAATGTTTCTATGCTTGCTCGTACAGCAACTAGAACAGTCTCTGGTTGTTTCAGAGAAAAATGGTCTAGCATGAAAGTCTGTCATACAATGTAGTCACTCTCCCTCTCTACACACATCGTTTGTAATTTATTGTGAGAGCGATGCAGAATGGAGCAGTGTTTATGTGGGAGTTGCTCTTAGTTTATGGATAGTTGGCCTTGAATTCTGTCTGTTAAGAAGAGGTTGGCAGTTCTCCAGGGGGGTTGTTCATTGGGTCTGCTAAATGCCCTTCCTTCTTATATGCCAAAACTCTCAGCGTGATTGAGAAATGCAGCCAGCTATCATTCACCTCCTGCAAATTAGAACAATGAGAAGTGGGTGTAGTCTCAAGAAATGAATTGATCTTGTTTAGAAGATGGGTCTTGGAAGCATCTCAACAGTTTTCTGAAGAAGTCCAAACAATGTTAACACTTCCTTCAAATGTGAAGGTGTTTTCTGTTGCTAATATGTTCAAAAGGGAAAAAAAAAATCTTTATTCCCTGTTCTTTTTGTATTTTTTTTCCTTTTAATTTTTTTCTTCTCTTGACTGGTATGACTCCAGTGAATTGTGTTGCTCTAGTACTTTGTTACAGCTGTTGTTTATAAGCAAGCATAAATGTCCTGCAAGGTTTTTGCTGACAAGAAGGTATTTCTGGATATCTATAATCTCACTCACCTAAAAATAAGACTTTCTGCAGACACTATAGAGAGCCCATCAGTGAGAAGGCACATCTCTGTGTGGGATTGGAACAGGTCTGGTGTTGCATGGGTTCAAGTCTGATACTGGCAGACAGTGTACTCTAGAGCTTTTCCAAACTACTCCAAGCAGCTCCTAAGTGGAATTCTCTTTGCTATGCCATTGTAGAGCTATTCCAAACTTGACTACTTTGAAAGTTAGAATCCTTGTTCTTATTTTCCAGCTTAACTCCATTCATGGCTAATTAATTTCCATTTGTTCTTGTGCCAGTGTCGTCCTTGAGCTTAAACAGCTTTCCTTGTTCCCCTGTGTTGATGTTTGTGGAGAGCAATCGTATTCTTCTGAGCTGGATCTGATCAGGCTAAACCAACATTTTTTAATTTATTTTTCTTTCTGTCATAGGAAATTTCCTGTAACTTTTGATCATCTTAGCAGACCTTTTTAAACAGCTGTGGAATGTGGTTAGTCTCCCTGAAACTTGAATGACCAGAACTATGTAGAACATTCCAGGAAATATTTTATTGATTCCTTGTACAAAAGCAGTAATCCTAATATCTCTCTTCTGGGAGTGTTTCCCTTTATACAATATCCTACAGTAGTATTTGCCACCATTGTGGCCGCATTGTATTGGTGAACCATCATTATCTAATGAGTAACATATCCCAGGACCTCTTTCCCCTCTTCTCAGTTACTGAGTTCCTAATTTATAATGGAAATAATGTAACATTCTGATTTATGTGCATCTAGTGTTTGTTCTGTTACCCAAATCTTCAAGATGCTGTGTCCTATATGTTTGACATCTCTTTAATTTCATTAGCACATTAGTAATTCTTGGGGTTTTTTTAGCCATTAGTAAGGATATTTAACATTAATTTCAAGATTAATATTAAATTTCAATAAGGATCAATCTCTGTACAGCTTGATGGTTCCTTTTTCAAAATAACCTGTGATCCTCTACTCTTTCAGTTTCTTATCCTCCTTACAATTGTTGTATTAATTGTAATCCTCTCCATTTTAACTAGTAACTTCCTACATGTCATCTATCAAGTGCTTAACTACTTCTCATTTGTCTGGACTTCAGTGATCTTCTTAAAGAAGAAGATTGGGTTAGTCTAACACTAATTCTCATTTGTTCTAAATTGGGAATAGATTTACTTAGCCTCCCATGGTGACTGTTTCATTTTGGCAATAGTTATCAGTACTCAGTCTCAGTAGACTTTCTTTTTTTGGGAGAGAGGACATAACTGTTTGTCTGTTTGTGTTTTGTGTGGGTTTTTTTTTTTTTTTTTTGCCAGTTAGTTATTTTTGCAATGTTTTAGACTCATTCTGGCTAGTCTTCTGCATGAGGGGGCTACCAGGGGCTGCCCATTAGGTGTCTTCAGCTGCTTCTGTTGCCCCCACTTCATCATAGTCCTCAAAGACAACAGGCTTTGGTACTTGGCTGAAGGAGGAGTTTCCTCTAGCTAAGCCAAGGAAAGGAGCATTTTACAACCTGTGCCAGTCCCAAGGACTTGAAAACTGTCATAGAGCTGAACTCAGTACAGGGCATTTAGATGAGGAAAGGAAATTTAATATATTTTGCTAAGTTCTTGAGGCAATTAGTTATGAATTCCAAGTTACTTATGATGGGTGAAAAGGTCCTGCACTGTAACTGTAGCACAGTGCTTTGTGAGAGAAATGTATTGGGACAGAATGTCCGTTCCTGCAAAAAGGAAGTGTTTTGGTTACTTTAGTGAATAGGAAAGTGTTTGGCTTGAGTGCTGGAGTCTGCTCAGAAGGCAAGAGTTTAGTAGCTAAGCAGAAAATGTGGTTGACTGCTGGAGTCTGCTCTTGAAAGTGTTTCCTTCTCTTTAGAAAAAAAATGGTATTCCTCATACAAATTTGTCTACTTAATGTGTGAACTGCAGACTTCCTTTTAGGATAGTTGGCACAGACCTGTAACCCATCTCTTCTGCATAATTTTTTGTCTGCTACCTAAAATTTAGCAGGAGATCGGGAAGGTGAAAGTTAACACTGTAGGTCCTTTTGCTGATTATGGAGATTGTCGTTTTTCAGACTTAATTTTGTTTACCTTGGCTGTATTTTTTTTTAAGTACAGAATTTTCTATTCCTGGCACTCTAAATCTCAGTGAAAAATTAGAATCCAGGTGAGCTTTATGACTTTTCTATGGACTTAAAAAAAAGAGACAAGATAGTTGAAAGGCAGCAGCTTCATTTTATTGATCTCTAGACAGGCTTCCAGCTGCTTGTTTTATACGTAATGCTTGCACTGTGAATGCCACTGTTCTTGTTGGATACTTACCTGGCACGAGTTCAGACAGTAGCATGAGAAATGGAGCTTCTCTTTTCTTTACCACAGATCTTGCAGTCTTAAAAGAGATTGGATACAGGACTCAAATTTCATACTTAAAATGTCAAATGGTTGTGAAATCAAGCATGTTTTTACTTATGGACATGAAGGGAATCTCTACACTGCTAGAGTAAGCATGTTTGGAGAGCTTGCTGTTACTTTGTCCAAAGATTAATGGAGTGCTGTCATGGGTCTCCATTTGGTTTTCAATACTGTGGCTTAATATTCTTGTGAGCCCTAAAGAAGGTATCCAGGTGTTTCATGTTACAAAAGTAGTTTTCCTGGTTGCTGCTGCTCTTACAGGATATAAAAAACCTTTGTGTCTATTTATCTGTCAAGGAATATAAATAGACATCCTCCAGTGGGAGTTGGTTTTGAGCAGATCTCAGTCGACGTACTCAACCAGATTCATTAAAGAGCTGGAGTAGCCATGCTCACCACGTGCGGGGAACTCATTAAGTTTGCAGGCAGTCAGAGCCTACTGTTCGAGAGCACTGTGTCCTTCTGAAGGAGTTTGTGTCAAACTGTGAGACGTGACAGTCAGCTGACTTAGCGTTCGTTCATTCCTTCTCCAAAATCTCACAAAGGACACACTTAAATATTGGCAACTCATAGTCATAGGAGTAGAGAGCTCTTGTTTTTTTCTCCTAATAACAGTGAAAGATTTTGAAATCCTGTATTTGGTTTTGTTGAATTGGAGTCCACAGATCTAACAGTGCCTTATTTTGAGTATTGCTTTGGGCAGTGGAGTATGGGATCTGTTTGGGCCATGAAGTTGTATATTCTGTAATAGGAATTCAGTTTATTGCTGTAATGGATGCAAACTCATTACAAGTTCTAGGCCACAGGGGATACTTTCCTTTGCTGTGGAAGTCATCTCAACCGGACAATCTTCAGTGCAACTGGCCATGCCCTTCCCTGTCAGTGACTGACAGATCTAATTCTGCCTTTGTAGCCGAGAGCCTGTTAGTTAATGGAGTCGTGAATATTGTTACTCAGAGGCAACCTTCAGAGTATTAAAATACATTATTCCTGTTGTTCTCTTGATATTTATCAAAGAAGGTGTTGTATCTAATGAATGCAATATTATTGTCAAATAAATACTGTGTGTAGATCATGAGTTAAAGGAATGGTAATATAAGTAGCTTCACTGTTGCTTTGCAGTGACAGAAGAGAGATGGGTTTAGCTTGCCTGTTTAAAACCTATGTGATGGAAACCCAGAGTGAATGTCCTCTCTGAGGGAAAAGAAAGCATTATGAGTTATATGATCAGATTAATAAAATCCTTGGTACATATGTATTTCATACAGGTCTCAACTTTTTTCCCCCCTCATTTCTTCTTACATGAAATGGAGAAGCAGCAGTACTGCCTTGGAAGTACCGTAGTAGGTTTCCTTTTATAATTATCATTCTTGACATATTTATCCTTTCTTATGGAAGTGAAGATGCAGATATTTAAGAACCCTTCTTGCACAAAAAAGCCCAATTTCCGCTCAGTACTTAATTAGTACTTGTTTATGACACAGCATCTGATTTGATTTTCGAAACAAATTGCACAGTAAAGAGGCTGATATTTAAACTGTATAGTAACCACAGCTCCAGCTGTGACTCAAATCTTGTAAGCCTTCAGGGGTTGTGTTTAGGCTTAGAAAATAGGAACTCAGGCCTGTAATTAAATGTCCTCTGAAAATCAGCCTTTGTAGAGAAGTGAAGAGGGTACCACTGAATTTTAAATTACTGACTTGTTCTCAAAAATCATTCTGTTGTTCTGGGCCTTGCTAGGGACTGCAGAAATCAAATGGATTAAAAATGGAAGAGTAGATTACTAAAGGAAAAAAAAGTCAGGAGTTGCAGACAAAAAGATGTGCAAAGTAAGCTCTTCTTGGCTCACTGGTTTATAGACAACTGCAATATATGTAATATTTTTAATATATGGCTAATGTAGAGATGACAAGTTCTGTGGCCACCAAAAAGACTAAAGAGAGAGTAGACGCTTCTTCCAGAGTAAAATTGCTTTTTGGAACTGTGAATAAGTTGCTGATGATTGTGGAATAAGCCATCTGTGGTGATGGAGGGCTCATTTTTAAAGCAAGTCCTCAATAATAAACGTGGTTGTCTTGGAAAAGGAAGTAGACAGGGTTATATTACGAGTTAGTTGCTCACCTAGATCAAAATGTGAAATATTCACAAAATAGCATGATAAAAATTAGCAGTTAGAGTGCTTTCAGAGTTACTTTTTGAGGAAAGCAAACATTGTCATGGCTACTGAAAAAGAGGACAATTACCCTAGCAGCCTGACTTCTAATCATGGAATGTGCTGGAACGGATGCTATGAGAAAATACTATGCTTATGAATTATATTGAACCATGAGCATGAATGATGTGTGCTCATGAAAATACAAAAATGAGTAGGTTTTGCCAGGCAATTAATTGTATTGCTGATAGAACTGGCCTTGAATGGATCATAATCGTGGAAGATTTTAGTGTTGATTGATAAAATAATACAACTTTCAAACAAGGCAGTTTACTGTGTCCCACACCTTTTTAAAGCTGGGGGAAGAGGGGCTATTTTATTTTATTTTTTAAATTGTCAGGCATATAAGGGCTCCTCTTATAGTGTGTCTGCTGTCATTCAGATGCTGCAATTCAGAACATTTTAACCAGATGTACTACTTTAACTGCCTCTCTGCCTCTCTGCATTCCTAGGGGTCACTCACAGTGTGCCTTAGAGAACTACAGATATTCAGAATTTAGGAAATTGGTTGTAAAAGTTTACCCAATGGTCAATCTGTGAGGTTTTAATTAAATTATACTTTTCTATCCATGCTTGTTTTGACATGAACCGGGGCTCACTTGTGCAAATATCCCACTTAAATGGCATAAGCAGCAGTATGTGGGTAGTGACATACCTCATACTGGTAAAATTTCCTTCTCTTCTCTTTAGTCTAATTTCTTCTTAGATGAGGGCAGGTTTATCAAACATAGAGGAGACATACCTCATTGAGAGGATTTTGCAAATATGGTGTTGAGAGATGAGTGATGGGTCTTAGTTTCTCCTATTTTTTTCAGTGCTGACAAGTTAAATACAAATAAATTGAGTTTACAGTAGCTGCTAATCTGCCGGAAGTCCTGATAGCTTTTATTACTAGTACTTAAGCAAACTTACTTTCAAGTCACAAAAAACTTGTTTATTTAAATAGAAATACAGTGTTATCTTTGATATTAGAAATACTTCTGCATGAGAGTAATCCTGTTGATGGCAACAGATCTGTTAATACACTTAAATATTTGCAGGACCGGGGGCTTCAAATTAATGGTTTAAATCACCGTCTTAAATCAGTTATTCAGACTACTCTGGAATGATGGGCTAACAAACGTTAAGCAGCCTGCTGGTCTGAAGAGAAAGCTTGACTGTTATCCTTTAATTTGTAGGTTAGGTGACAGAAACAGGAAGAAATTAAGTCATTTTTCACAATTTGTTGTGGGAACTTGGGCACATCCAAGACGGGTGTTCAGGTCTCTACTCCTGACACTGTGATTTCAAAAGATTGTTACTTCTGCTTGTTTATGAAGGCTTTTTTCTTTTTTCTTGGTGGATATATACTGTGCTGTGCTACTTTGAAAAAGCAACTGAAGCACTTGAGCCAGAAGTTAATTGTGGGTTTCTGTAGTGTTCTTGCTAGATAAGTAGTACTTTGTGTAGTTTCTTCCATTTTCAAAGCAGGTAGAAATGTCAACAGTTCCTCTCAGCAAAGCTGTGAGGTGGGTTAAATGAATGTTGTCCTCATTTTACAGTAGTAAAGAGACTAACCACCCATGAAGTTAGTGCTGAAGTAAGGATTAGGTCTTGGAGGATGATGCTTCTAGCTGTGTGAGAAGTCCCCTAAAACATTGTTCATGTGCTAAGCATTGCAAGTCCAAACTCAGTAGGTGAATGCAGTAACGAGATATACTTGACTTTAATTTATCAGCACAATGGTGATTATTAAAATTCATGTTTAACTGAGATCACTGGCTAGTTCACCAGGGCATAATCTTACTGCTACTTTGAAAGATTTAGGAGGATTTAAATTCAAACTGTAGAGAAGCAAAAATAACTAATGTTCAAAGTATATTGTAAAATCCTGTACATGTACTTCTCTTTAGAGGCAAGGTTTTAGTCTGTTCAAGTTCTTATTTAATTTCAAATTCCAAGGCTCGATTACCTCTCCACCATAGGTGGGAAGGTTCGTCATTCAGCGGTGACATGTTTTTTCTCTCCAACCAGTTGTATTTTTTAGAGTACCAAGGTGGACACAGTTTGTACAAACTTAATATTGTGTTGACTCAAGAATGAACAAAGGTAAACTCACCTTGAATACAGCCATTCTGAAACTGAGAAAGCTTCTTCCAACCTTCTGGGAGGAGTTGTAGGGGCCCACATCTGCTGGTTTGGAGGGGAAGTATTGTGAATTAAGAAAGGGATTGTGAAGTAGTTTCTAGGAGTAAGAAAGATGCCTGGATTTGGTATCTGTGGATGTCCTGTCTGGTCATGTTGCTTAGATGTGATTTTGATTTTAATATCTAAGCATCTCTTTTTTTGGGAGAATAGGAACAGTTGAATCCACTTGAATGTGAGAATGTCTTCAAACTACAAATGAATGTCATACCAGGCAGTGTTTCATTTTTTGGTGCATACTTTTTCTTAGCTGTAAGCTATGTGTTCATTCAGAGCAATTGGATGTCTTGCCTTTTCCCCAACTCAATAAAGCATGAAAACAATAAATGGGAAGGAGATTATATTTGTGTGTCAGTTTGAGGCATAATTTATGGCTGTGTGTGAGTATAGTTTCCTGTTACCCCAATATTAAGGCTGCACCTCTTCAGGGATTTTCCATAATCTCTTCATGTTGTCCAGTGTCTGGTCTGACTGTGTTGAGGATGGTGACTGTGAAAACACTCATAGCTTGATTACTGCTGTTTTGACACCGTTTGCTTTATTTAGTGTCAAAAGCATTAATGACCATTAGTCTTTTCTACTGCACCCACCACAGAGGCTGTGCTTATCCAGGTGCATTTGTGTGGAAATTTTAAAGAAATACCTATATATACTGAATTGAAATATAAAATGGTGGAAATCATAAAAATTATTGTGACTATTAAAAAAGTGTTCTTAAAGCAGCTGATATCAGAAGAGTAAACAAGAACTAATCTGGGTACTAAACCTTCATATGTGGCTTAAAAAAATCTGCATTGTTTAAAGTGCTCCAGAATTTAGACTTAGGTTAGCTAGGTCCCAGTGTAAAAGGAGGTCTCTCTTTATGTCTATTCTCTCCTAGCCCCGAATACACATGCCAAAAGATGGATTCCAACTTATATCTTCTGGATACCAAGCATGGCTAAAGCAGGTTGGACTGTATTATTGTTATTCATCTCATGTGAGGGACCGTGTTGGACACCTGTGCTTGTCTCATTAGTGAAGTACATAAATGAGGGTGTAATGAAGTTACAGTGCCATGTTAGCTGATACCCCTCATAGCCATCACTGTTTTGTGTTTATGCATGCTGTGTTTGTATAACATTTTCTCACCAGTCTGATGAATGTGCACTTCCTGTAAATAAAAGTTCAAAATGCAGTCACCTGAAAGCAAAGAGGGTCAGCGTCTGAAAACAAATCTGCAACAACAGCTTGAATTACAGAATTAAAATGGGCCTTCAAATACAAAGCTGCATGGTGGTGGTGCTGGTAATAATGGGGAGGCCACTGGGTTAAAACTCAAGAGAATTACATCTAACATCTAATTCAGATCTGCCTGGGTGAATCAAGTATGGACACTTACTCACATCACATAACAATTGTGCAGTTTGACACAGTCTGACACTGTGGGGAGTCCCCACTCGGAAGTGGCCTAGTGCTATATTACTCTGGCTATTATTAAAGGCCAGGCTTTAGATGTCTCAGCAGTCTGCCTCTAGCAATTGCTGTCAGCTTTTCACTTTTGTGAGTGAAAAATCCCCCTTCAGAAAAAACAGCTTAATTTATAAATGGCGTGTACAGATCTCTTCTCTCATGAAGATTATGTATATGATGAATCCTGTGTCCTTGAGAATACATGGCTTAAAGTTGCTGTTTTTGTAGAAAGCCAGAATGATTGTGTTGTTATGGCAACAAAAACTGGAATTATGAAAACAGCACAGATAAGCTGCATCCCGTTGTCACGGCAACTGCAGTTGTGAAATGACGAAACATGGTGGGGAAGGGATCTATGGTACTGCGAGCCCATCAGAAACAAAGAGCCAAGTCACTTGAGCAGAATGTGAGAGAATGAAAAACTTCGGCAGCAAAACCCCTTAAACCATTAGAGTTTCACTGCAGGTGCTAACAGGAAGGTGTTGATCCTCTCCACTCTTGTGTGGGTACCTTACAAGCAGTAGTAAGGAGTAACTTGCTTGTGCAAGTTGCTTACTGCTGTTAACTTCTGTTGACTTCTGTGAAACTGAGCAGAGCTTGAACACCTATAAGAAGATGGGCATTGAGTCCTATATTGCATTTGCAAACCATTTCTTTGAATGAGTGATGTGCTGCAAAGGTGAAACATGCTTTGGAGCGTCATTCTGAGAGGCCATTTCTCTCTCTTTCCAAGTCCTCACTAGTGAAGGTCTGCTGGGACACTGAAGCTTATGTTTTCTTGATTTAAACTTTGCTGAGCTGGAGGCAAGGTGTCTCAGAGGAATCTCAACTCTGCAATTATTGTCTCACAGAGCTCAAGTTTGTTGACCTATGGGGCATGGCATCAGTTTCTCTTTCTTATGTGGTGGGTTGGGAGAACAATAGGAAGAGGATTGTGTGGCTGTTCTGTTTTTCTTTTACTTCTGAGGCAAACAGACCAGCATTATATTACCAGTGCTCTGATGCAGGTGGAATATGTGCTTTTTTGGCTCTGAAAAATATTGAAAAATGCTCAGTAAAGTTTCACAGGAGGCTTTCACATCAGGCAACCTCAAATAATAGAACAACTTGCACTTTGAAAAAAATATTTTTTGTAAGTGTGCTTTCCTTTTGATTTTTAGTTTATTGTTATTTGTTCTAAAGTCTATCTTAAATTAACTCCTTACTCCTCCTTGATACAAGTAAAAGTTATAAACCTGTGCCTGTGTCAATCAGCAGATGCTGTCATGGAAATAGCTTTGCTATTCCAATTTCAGTGCTGTGATTTCACCACAGGAAGTATAAGGGTAAGGGGGTTGATACAAAGGGTGGGAACTTGATCAAAAGGAAGAGCTTTCATGAGAAGCAGAGAAGTAAAATTTTTTTTGAGGTGAGAGACTGATTTGGTGTAGGATATCTATCAAAGGTACTACCTGTAGGCTTCTTTAAAGCTATGTATTGAAAAGAAAGCCACTTTTGATGTATGTAAAAGCAGTAATCTGCATATGCATCCAGATAGAATGGGGTCTGTGCATCAGGTTTATTCTCCTGGTGGTTGTGTTTTTAACAGGATCCTAACTTAATGATTTTTTTTTTTCCCCTCAGCATGGCTGAGTATTGATCTGCTGCCTGACTTACACAGAATGTGAGAAGTATCCCAGTAACACACTGTCTTAATGCGGACTAAAAGCAGTTTATATTACAGATGAAGCGGAGGAAGATGGAGTTCTGCAAGACTGGACACATACTATAAATATCCATAAAACTGACAATTTTATCTAAAAACAGTGCTGGCTGGATTTGCGTATTTTCAGCCTACTTAAACTGGAGATAATAGTTGAACACTACCTGAGCATAGGTCGCCCACACTGATGCCATTACCCTCTGCCCTTTAATGGCAGGTTTTATATTTAACGTTGCTGTGCTGCAGTGCAGAGCAGTATCGTGTTCTTATGTGGGCTTGAGGAAATACAATACCAATGGTACATGTTGCTTTAAGACTAGCATTTTAAGTAACCTGTAATGTTCTCTTTACTCCAGCTGTTCTCTTTAAGTTCATCTTTTACAAAACAGCAAACACCTACATTTGGTTTATTCAGCCTTGATCTTCATGTAAGCCTTTGTGCTGCCAGCAGTCTGGAACATCCCATCACCTAGATGCTGACCCTTTGGAGACGAGCCACAATTGACTTCTGAGGGAGGAAGGGGGAAAACGTTTGTGTGTAAATACGATCAACAGATGTGACATTCCAATTCCTGTATCATGTGGACACCTCCTATAAATTAAGCTAAACTGTGAAATTGGGCGAGTTAAGCTAATTAGCTGAAACACTTACAAAACATTATTTTGATTATATAAACTGGGAAGTAAAAGTATCATTTATGTGGCTTGTGAAGCATGCTAAAGCTAATCCCTCCCCTTTTCATAGCATTGTGAGCAAGTATGCATCACATAGGATATGTAATATAATGCACTCATCTGAGCCTTTCTGCCTCCCACTGTCTTTTGTAGTAGAATTTTTAAAGCCAAGTTATAAACCTGTAGATGTGTTTTATGCTGGAAATTCTTGGTGATACCTTAACTAGATGGGTACCAGCAAAGGCCAGTATAATCAAAACAAGGCACTTCAGATATTAATGGTCTGCATTTCAGTCAAGTCAGCTGGAAAAGAGAGTGTAAAAACCAGGACTGTGGTGAAAATGGGATTCTTCCACTAAAATTGCACTTTTGTGAGAGAAAAATGCAATGATTCTGGAAATATTTTGGTTTTGTAATTTCGTCATCTAGCATCTCCTCCTTAACTTCTAAAACATATATTCTATTTTCAGTGGACCCATATGCTTTTTAAAATTTAGATACTAACTCCTTGGGTGGAAAGTAGAAATAAGATTTCTTTCTGCAGTTCATGTATTAATACTTGGCACTCATATAGTACTTTACGTGCTCAAAGTGCTCTGCGGACATATCAGTTATCCTTGAGACACTTTTGTGTGGTAGGTGCATAACAATAATTCTGAGAGATTTTATGGAATTAAATAAAACTGGAGATGAGGGAAAAATCTAATGAAACCTCCATTTCATCTCTCTACCAGTGTAGGTTTGTTCTCTGCAGTTTGTGTCATGAAAATCAAGACTGGAGTTTTAGAAGTGTCCCCAGGTGAAGGGGTTTCAACAGACTTGTTAGGATCCCGTGTTACTCTGCCCAAACTCATGTGGAATGCCTACATCAAAGAATTAGATTTATCTCTTATGGCATAATAAGATTTGAAATTGGTTGGAATTGATCAGGCTTTGGACATAGAATCAGAAAGGTTGGGAAAGACCTCTAAGATCATCGACTCTATATCATGTCCATCAAACATGATGGAGCTTAATGGCAGCTGTGTTTTCTTGCTTACCAAGGAGCTTAGTGTGGTTGGTCTTGTAAGATCTCCACTTAAAGCCTTCAAGTAGTTTCATGCTTTAGACCTTGGTGAGATTGCTCTTAGTAAGTTTGTGTAGTGCTTTTTTAAGGGCTTGCCAAACACCATCTTTGGTGTTGCTTAAAGAAGCACACACAAGTCTCTGCATGTTGTACTGTTTAAAGAAGAGTATGGCACCTGAATCTTAAAGCTCTACAGCTGCACTGGTTTAGGTTTATCAGCTCTATGCATTAAAGAGCTATAATTATGAAAACATTAGTATTGTCAAGTTCAGATATGATCTACACAAGTTCCCTCAAGCACTTGGCAATTGAGGATCTTGTACATCTTATAGATGCTGGAAGTTGGCCCCTTTCTGGGGCATGTAATTCCTGTTGACTTGGAATCACAGAGGTTGAACTCCAGTAATCACTCTTTGGGGAAAATATTCCTTCACAAACATTTACCTAAAAGCTGTGATCTGATCCTCCCGGATCCCATTCAGGTAAGTAATTATTTGGATAATCTGAATATGTAAACCTTTTTCCATATGTCTTATCTTTGATATTTAAGAGTAGTCAGTGAACTGGAATCTCTCGTAAAAAGTTACTGTTGGCTAGGGATTTACCAGAGGATTAGAGAAGAGTTTGCGTAATACGTATGTTAAGGAAAATTTACTGAGCAATTACATGCAAAGTGGGAGGCTGAAGGAAAAGGAACCCTTTGCAGCACTTGGAGCTCTGTGTGCACAGCAAAGCTGGCAGAATGTAGTAACACCCTGAGGGTGAAGGGGAAAACCACTGCACTGAAGTCAGTGATCTGTACCAGGGTAAGAAGTCCAGTATTTCCTCCATTTGGAATTTAGGAAGTGTTGTAATTGAATCCTAGCAGCATATTCCAGCCTCCGATTTGTTTTGAAGTCATATCCTACAGCTGTCCCAGAAACATATGCTTGGCTTTCCCAAAGCGAGGTGTTGGATTGCTTGATTTGCAGTTTGTGAAAAATGCTCCAAGAGTCTTTAATAAGGTAGCTCAATTACTTTTATTATGGCAAACAAAAGCACAAACCACTTTTAATCATCTCCATACATGCCTGTGGAAATGTGACCAGGATGTCTGAATATAATAGAAGCTGAGAAATTGTGCAAAGCACTGATTATGACAGCAACCACATCCCGCTCTTCACAATTCTGGTCCAGTATGTGCAGCTAGAAGAGCTGAGAGTTTGTGGGCTAGTTGAACTGTGGGAGATCCTTCTCATGATCACACACTAAGGATTACTGCAGTTGCCTCTTTATTGTTATAAATTAATTTTCTTCCTTTCAAGAAAAACTGCCAAAGTCAGAATTACTTGGTATTAAGTGTGGGAAAGTTGTCTGGGGTGCAAGGAGATGTAAATTTTAACTGTATGGGGTTTGACTATTGTTTTTTGGTTTAATTAAGACATACAGCTTTTAATGTTTTTTCTTATTTTCAAATGAAGGCAAGCAAAAAACTTTCTCCAAAAGTTATAAAAGTATTAATTTGCTCTGAGCCATGCTGGTCTCTTTGGTAAGTTCATAATTGGGCAGGATTTTTTTTTTAAATGGGTATTCTTGTCTCTCAGGTATATAACTGCTCCATAACTGGTAAATCTATATTCATATGTTAGGCTTTGTAAAGGGATATTATTTACACAATTCACTTGAATGGCTCCTTTGAAAGCTGTGTGGCTCTCTCATGTAATTACGTATTTAGTATGCCTTGTATCCAGTGTTGGGATAGGGGGGAAAAGAAAAAAATGAAGCCCCACAAAAACTACTAAAATAAATAATAAAAGAATATTCTCGTTCCATTTTGAAGGGGTTTTTTAAGTTAAGTATTGTATGCTTTTTTTTCCTCAGATAAGAATCCTGTTTGATCAAGAGCTACCAAAGCTAAAAAATGAAATATGTATGGCAGGTTTTTTAATTGTGAAAGTATATAAGATGCAATGGGAATTTATTTTTTTTATACTTGTGTCATATATATTTAATTAGACAATGCCTCTCAGAACAGAAGAGGGAAAAATAAGAGATACCTTTTCATATTTATGTATATATGAAAGGTTAAAAGGGTGAAAAGTGGACCAAAGAAATGAACCAAAATCACTTTTTAGCCAGAAGTAGTTTTCTGGAATTGTTAAGTTTAATGAGACCAACATTCGTAATGTAAATAGCAGCTGCTTTATCTGATACATTTTGTGCAATGTATTGCATTCTGTGGTGACAGGAGTAGTGACATTGGACACAATGTGAAAGTGATGTTTGTTATATTTTTGGCATTGGCTTAGTAAAGTATGTGGCCAAAAAAAGTATAAGAGGAACTAAGCGAGATTGAAAGGTATTGGGGTTTGTTCTCCTGTTTTTTTGTGGTATATGGTAAAAATAATTCTGAATATGAGGAATCCCAGTAACATCTGAGCACGTTTGATAAAGGATCAAAATTCCTGAGTCACGCTTCCTGCAAATTAGATTTTATAGAGCATGCACAAAACAATAGTGTGAAAGAGACTTTCAGGGAGAATTGTATTTGCCAGCCATCCCATATTCACTTTCTAAAGTGATGAAAAAAAGAGGTGGGAAAAGACCTGTCTCCTTGTATCAAGCTCAGGTCTGGTTTATATAGTTTTAATACTCTTCAGAGCATCCCTTATGTTTTATCTGCTCCAGTTTGTGTGGTAGAATTTTTAGCACCTCTTTTCGCCTCTTGTCCTTGTTTTTGTAGTAGTTAGAACTCGTGTTGCTGTTTTTCTTTGTACAGCTTTATCCAGTTCCCTGGCTTATGATAAGCTGGACCAAGCAAAAAAAGTCCCATTTGTCTCAGTTTTTAAACTCTTCAGCTCTTGTCAGCATGTCACATTCTCTTTCTGCTCCTTAATGAAAATATTGAGTGAACAGGATCTAAATTCCCATCTCCCAAAAGAAGTAGAAATTGTTATTGGTTTATCTTTAGAGTTCAGCTACATAAGGCACTGGACACAGTACTAGAAGGGAAATAATTCTGAACTAGGAAAGGATTGAAATAGATGTGGTTAGCAGCTGAAATTAGTACTTTATACAGTAGGCCAAATACTAGCCCTTGGGGGAAAAAATTGGTTTCCTTTTGGCTTTATCTCTAACTTGTGAAGATGTGAAAAAATATAGTAGGTTGCCTTGAAATCGAAGGTGTTTTAGGTGTCATAAAGTTGAGTGAAGGGTTCAGACAGGGATAGTACGTTATTATACTTTATTATGTTAAAATGCACCACAAAGACAGTCATTCTTGTACTATCATCTCATTAATTTCTCTGAAGTGATTATAATGAAAATATCTTTAAACTGTTGTTTGATTTTCTTTTGGTCATTCTTGTTTTACAGTGAGCTCAATACAGTAAGTTTGTTTTCCCATCTGTGCACTATAATTGTGAATTGTAGTAGGCCAAGAACTTTTGTTTTTTCCCCATGTAGAACCACTTAGTTTTACAGGACAAGGTGATATATTTCTGACCTGTAACACAATTTACTAAAACTGTGTTAGTTACCCCTAGTATATTGTATTTGCTGAAGGACTAGAAGAGAACAAATTTGATAAAAAACCCCCAGTCTGAAATGGTAATATATAATCTTGTAATGCAATAGCAAATAAAGTAAATAACCAATTTTTAGCACTGGCAAAAATTTAGCCATTGAGTGTATGTTGAGATTTGTCTTTAGAACATCAGATAATTGGAAGAGAGGGTAGGCTATTAGAGGCAGAACATCTGATGTAGTAAAAAAATGTTCCTGCAATATAGTTACAAGAATAATTGAATAGGTTAAAATAAGTCTTCCCTTCAGCTCATGGTTACTGCCCGCTCAGCTCAGCCAGTGGCTGTCAATACTTCTAGCCTATTTTAATTCAAAATAAGGAAACCCCATTTTAATCACCAGTGGAGCAGCTGGTACCAGCCTCTGTCAGAAGGAGGATGCTGGTCTTGCTTGAAAGTGTACTCCCTGTATTTATTTTGTGGGAAAATACATTTTAGAGTTCAGGGAATGGGACTTTAAAATCAATTGGAAAAAGAAATCGTTTTTTTGGTCAAATAATTCCCTATTTTATGCCACTCAGTGTGTTCTAAAGATGCTTAGCTTTTCTAAATAAAAAGCTTTGTGTCTCTGGGTCTGAAAGTTGTGCAGACATCTGAAGTATTAATGCAACTGGGAGTTAGGAAAGTAGAGAGGCTACTGCATCCTGGCCCAGTACTTAGCAAGCAATATCAGCATTCCCATTTGGCTGTAGTCCAAGCACTGTGCCTCTGTATCTTTGTTTTGAAGAGTCGATGTAGATTGACTTGAGTTCAGGAGAAGATTTTGTCAGTCAGCTTTCAAGTCATGAACACTGAGCCAGTCCCTTGTTTGTGGAGCTGACACTACAAAAGTGAGTGTTTGACACGTGGCTTGCTCAGTGGATGGGGATAGAGGCTGTTGAGATTTTTCAGAGATCAGTCTCTAAATGAAGTTGTTCTGTTGGGTCACTCATCTGATTTACACACAAGCTGTTTCTATTGAAGCACCTGGGGCCTTTTGTTCAGGCTTGTGAATAAGCCTTTTTCAGTCACCAACAGTAATTTAGAGTCTCTGCTTCCTTCAATAGGTAAAAGGCAAGTTCAGGAAGGACATTTTCTTCCACACGATGTGCAACTTCACACTCATTTTTTTAAGATAGGTAACAGAACTGCATCACTCTTTTAAATTTTGTTATATACTGGAGCAGCTTCAGAAGTCATCTAAGGTGTTGGTAATTTTTTACTTCATACTTCCTAATTTTAGAACAATACTAAGTGTCAGGAATGCACGGGTGAGTAATGATATCCTCTGTAGGTACAGAGAGCTCTGCAGAATAGCCCTTCAGTGTTTTCCTTTGTTATTGTGGCACTTTTAGAGGAAGACATTTCATTGCTTTGTAAGTGCCCTGGCACAATGGAGAGTGCCCTACCTGCAGCTTGTAGTGACTGACGAGCCATAATCTCACATAAACCTTGAGTCAACATAAACCTGCCTTTCTGCTGACAGCGTGCTCCTCATTTTTCCTGCCTCTGTACAAATATTTAAAGTAACTACTTTTTTCTTGTCAATCAGTTTTAATGGCAATCAGTTCTTTGAGTTTGTTGTCACAGCATGAAAACTTGGGCCAGCTCAAGGGATGGGAAAGTTTGAAAATATGGAATAAAGGATTTCTGCAAGTCTTGGATAAGTCTGTATGCAAAAAACCAAACATACAAAAAAGCCCAAACAACAAAAAACCCACCCCATTATGTTATGAATCCTAGGCTGGGTAATGGCAAGCAGCTGATGCTTTCCTCGTGAATTTGCGCTGCATCATCAGAGGCACCATGTAATGAATCTCCCTTGTTACTGTGATGTTCTTGGAGAGTAATAAACAAGTTTGATTTGAGTAAATATATTATTAAAATGGTGAAATGCTTAACCATAGATGTCCATTTCATATGTAAATATTTTAAAAAAAGATTATCATAACAGCTTTCAAGCTGCAGTGATACATATTACATTGCAAAGAAAAGATTGCTGGAATTTCGAAGGTTTTTTTGTGGGGGAGTGTTTGGGAAGTTAAGACGTCAGACAAGGAAGTATGGCTCATTTTTGTAGCTTGTTATAATACTATGGCTGTAATTTTTTTGGCTTCAGGAGGGGCATTATGTACAAATTCATTTGATATGTAATACTATGAAGTACTCAAATTTTTGAGTTTCGGTATCTTTGTAAAGTGAAGAGTTGTTTTTTGGGGGTTTTTTTCAATGAAAATGAGGTGAAGAATTTATTTTAAGGTATCATAAACTTCTAATAAGCACATTTCTGTAGGTTATGTTCCCCAGCAGACTTTTAATACTATTTCTGGAACAGCAGTGTAAATTGCAACAAAGTACAGCAAAGAATGTGGTGACAGACAAGGTTAATCTCGCTGTGTCTGTCTGCACAGGACCAGATTATGGATGTTGGTGATAACCTTTCTGCTCATTCAAAGATGGGTTATGTTGCTCTTACATACTTGTTTAGTGCAAGATTGTGCAAGGTTGTCTAGCCCTCTTAAGAGCAGCAAGAAATGGTGGCTCAGGAGGCAGCTGTCATTTCATACCCATTCCAGCTGCCCTTTCTGCTCAGATTTCCTCCCATCCCCCCGTTTCAAAAAAAAAAAAGGGGGGTGGAGGGGAGAGGATTGCAAAAAAGAAGTGTATGAGGGTGTAAAATCTCTAGCAGCTAATCTATCACATCCTTCAGTTTTCATGGCTGTCTGCCAATTTAAAATACACTTGTTTTTTCCTGCCTTGCCAGTAATTAGACAAATGCAGTAGTGCTTATGGCATCAAAAACTCTGTGGCTGGTAAAAGCAATTGCTATCATAATGCATCCCTAAATTTAATAGTAGTGGTGTAAAATGAATAAGCAGCTCTCTATTTCAAGGGGTAATGGCTTTAACTATCAACGTGGCTAGTATTTTTCTTGATTGGCTGCTTCGGCTCCTTTTTTGTACTTGTGTTTGTAGGAACTGAATCAATTTATTGTAACAATTGTATTTTATTTAACAAACAACAAGGCAAGCAGAAACATGAAACTCCTGTGAAGTGTCACCAACTTCCTGTTCACTTTGGATCGCAGGTTTTACTTTTTGTCCCCTTTAGAGACAAACCCTAAACCTTTTCTTTTCCTGCAAGTATTACACCTAAAGTTGTTTCTTTTCTACTTTCCTTACAAAATTTCTTGCCTTTTGTTGTGCCTGGCGTGTTGCTGTGCATGGAGAAAAGGTCCAGTTAATTGGAAAGAAACTTTTATTACTGGAAAAACTCGACACGTTAGTGTAGAAAATTGATCAAAAATTAGTTTCTTGATCTGTTGTGCTTTTTTCTTGCTACTATGACATCTGTAAAGCTTCTCTCGAGGAAAAGATGCATCAGCAGTTTGTGTTCTCTTTAAGAGGTCTCAGTCTTTAAGGCCAGGTGCAGTTGTGTTGATGCCATTTGGCTAAGCCTTAAAAGTTCCTGTAATCTGTGCCATCCTGTCTCATACAGTCCCATCTCATAGTTGTCCTTTCTCTGCAGTGCTCTATGCCCAGATCTCTGTGGCTGGGCTGCTCCAGCCTGGCGGACAGCATGCCCTCGCTGCGATGCCTGTATAACCCAGGGACTGGCGCACTCCCAGCTTTCCAGGTACTTTCTGTCTTTCCCCGCTCCTTTTCTCTCCATCTGTGTACGTGTGCATCTCCTTCTTTACTTGCTTGCTTTACCTCCATTTATTCTGGTTCATACTCAATGCCTCTCCTGTGTCATTCATATCTTTGGTATTTAAATCCCTCTTGTGTAGATTCAGGGCAGCTCAGTGCTGGGGCATTTCCATTTACCTTGATGTAATTTAATTATTTTATCTAAATTGGCTTGATACCATCATCTTTTCCATTGGCTTTCAATTGTGTCAAAAAATACCACTTAATTATATCTGGCAAACAGTATCCATCACACAGTCTCCAATCTGGCTATTCATGCAGTGATTCCTTTCCTATCTAAATGTTTTGTGTGCCACTTAGAGGAGACTGAGGGGGTGGGTTCATTGCTATTGTGATAATTGATGCCAGCAATTGTTTACTTTGTCTTTGTTAGCAGTAGTCTGGACATTTTGACTACAGAAAATTATTGTACAAGTAAGCTGTCCATCAAAAGGCAAATAAAGGAAACCACTGGGGTTTTTTTCCTTTGGTCTCTGAATTTGTTAAATTCAGGCTTTTCTCTGTCATGAGACAGCTTTCTGCCAAACGAGTTTGTTCAGACCCTTTGGGTGACCAGTGAATCTTAAAAATGCAGACACTGTCCTGTGGGTAGTGAATGAGACAGGTATTGGGTGATCATCTAGAAACCTTCAGACAAGGCTCTCAAGATCATTGTAAGCATTTTTGATGACATGTGAACATAAACAGCAGAGACTGGGCAGCGGTGGTGTTACATTCACGCTGGATACTGTGAGATATTTTGTGAACTGCAGTGACTGAGGGACTTAGGAATATCTCTGTGGAGAGCAAGTTTATTGGAGCTCATGGTAGCATGAACATTTACTTGAAGGTTTTTGCAGCTGGATTATACTACTGCTGACCTAACCTGTGGCAGAGTTTTATTCACCGGCATCTCACAAAACCAAGTGTAACGAATAAGCTAGAATCTTTCTGAAATTTTCAGTTGTTTTGGGGAAAGTTAATTATGTGCCTCTAAAGGAAAGCATGCAAAGATTATTTTGAATTTGACTTCTTGCTGGAAGGGCTAGGATAGTACTGTGGAGATAATCCTCTCAGTCTCAGGGGAGGCTTAAGTGTCTTGCGTCATTTTGCTGCAACTCTTTTTGCTGACCCAGCAGTAGCACTGATGGACTCTGGAAGGTGTCCTGCCAGGCCTCCTTTGCTGAAGCAAGCTTTTAGTAGAGCTTTCTGGGGGCAAGGGGGAAGATGACTTTTTATTAGTCTAAGAGGACTCTGGAGGCAACAGAGAGAGTTTAGACTCCTAATCCTGATTTGCATAATTTGACTAAATCGGATGGGCCCAATATTTGAGCTTTTGGCTTTTGAATAAATCTCAGATCTCTTTAAGCTCGGGTTTTAGAGAACCTTAGCAGTATATGGAATGTACTTTATAAACTCAAATTGAGACTTCTTTCTTTCTACTTAAGTTAGTTTTGGTTATTCAGAATAAGCATATATCACAAAGAGGAAGGGAAATTAACTTCTAGCTGAAGATGTTCTTGCTAATGATAGATATGAACAATGACTTTTCTGCTAATGCAGTGCATTGATATTTGGGGTCAAGTGAGTCAGCTGCACAACCATTCATCGTGTTCTGCCTTCTTGGGATAATAGTAGGATTTTGACAGTTGCATTTCTGCAGATTTTGAGAGACATTTCCATATGTATTTACTAACTGTGGGAATTGGGAAGTATCCCATTTGCCATCTGAAATGGTACGCTGGTACTCTTCACTGAGCTCTGACTGCTGTGTTGAGGAACACATTTGTTGCCAGTTGAGAGAGAAAACAAATTGCCAGCAACAGCTTCTGCAGCAATGAGTCATCCACATTTCAGTCCATTTTTTTCAATGGACTTTGACTGATCCCCATTAGCTTGCATGATTTGGAGAAAACTCCCTTCTGAGGCATGGCTTTTGCATTTTCCAGTGCAGAAAGGGAGTGGTTTTGAGCCTGCTTGAAACTGTGATGTTGCATTATTTCATCATTCTTTAATGGTTTTTTTTTTGTGTTGAATCTTCAGGAAAGCAGGAAAGACTGTCTTGTAGCCCAGCGAATTTTCTCATATTAAGTTACTTTCTTTTTTCTATAGCAAGCTTGAAGTAACTGGAGAAGCATATCAATGTTCTTTGCTTGTGGCAAAAGAGAAGATGCCATCTGGAAGGCTACTTAGTCACTGCTGAATTTGTCTAGTTATTTACATGCCTACCTTCAGATGCTCAGACAGAAATGTGGAAAGAGGCTCTTTTTGAATAGCTCAGTTAAAGTCTTGCTGACTCCTCATGGGAAGCATTGGCAGGTAGTTGATTTAGAGATGATTCTGTTAATATGTCAGGTAACTTCATTTTTCCTCTTTGTGTATTTTTATTATTGGAGTCACTTATGTGAAAACAGGATCTTCTGGTTCCTCAGCTCTGTTTGGCAATCAGCCTGCAGTGGGAAAGGCTAAACCCATGAATAGAGGGATAAGGAGCTAGAAACAGTTCTTTTTTATGTCTTTTATCTAAAAGGGCTTTGTAATTGATTGTCTATTGTGTAATGGAATTTCATAGCAATCAAGGTAGAAGATGGCAGCAAACTGGAACATGAACTCCTATAAGGCACTGTGGGAAGGGGTCAAAGAAAATATTTTAACAAGAGAAAAAGGCCAGCCATTCCATTTTTAGTGTCTTGGATGCCAAATATTACTGTACTGTTATTCTGCAAAGCAACCAAAACCTAGGATGCATGTATATTCTCTTAATAATTAGAAATAAATTTATGCAGGATATATACTCTTTTTTCTTAGAAATTTGTGCCTTGGAAGTTTCCAGATGTGCCAACAGGTGTCTGTTTTCATGACATTTTTCGTTTGAACATAATTAGTTTCCCTGTTAAAATATTTTTCCATGCATGCTCACAAGGCTCTGTTTATGTTGTCTCAGCTCTTTGAAAATTCAAATTTACATTTACACTCATCAAGTATGCCAAGGAAATGATTGTATTAATCCTTCCAAGTTTGCAGAAGGCCATAATACTTCCTTCTGTAGTTTCTTGCATAAATGAGGAGATTTGAAGAAGAACTAAAAAGTCGTACCAAAGGTTATGTATAAGAATAAGCGCAAAGAACAGTCCAGCTCTTCCTTTTTACATAATTTACAGCCAACACAAATACCAGCTCCTGTTTTGATCGTAAACTTTTTTGGGTCAAGAGTAATGCTTTTAAAACTACCTTTGTCTGAAGCCTAGGCACTGGTAGAAAAGAGCTGTCTTATCAGCTTTATTTTGCCAGATCTGAAGCTCTTGTTTCTGTAACAGGCTCTAGCAGTCAAAGAGGAGGACTAACTGTCATGGCAGAGGTAGCAGCATCTTGTTGAATATGGAGGTGTCTCTGGAATGCCAGAAATTCACATTTTTTTTTTACCTGAAGATATTAATCATAAAGAACTGCACATCAGGGTTTGTCAGATGAAGGAGACAACCTTCTGCTTGGTTTTGCAGAAGTGAGGGTGTGTGTGACTTCCTCAGTCTTGGCTAAAAGCTCTGTCCTGGTTGAGGAAAGCATGGGTGTGCTGTGCTTGGCAAACTGAGGTAAATGGAAGCACACTTGAAGTTGTGCAGCGTGGACAGGATCTCTTTGGACTGAGATCACTTTTGGAGAAAGGTGAGAATACAAATTATGTGACAGGTATGTAGTGATGGAAGTGATGAAGACGTGAACTTACTTTTAAAATTATTTTTACATTTTTTTTCCTAATATTTATATTTTTCGTGTTAGGAAGTGAAATATTTGTTAAAGAAGCATCGTCAGTGAATTGTTATAAACAATTGTATCTGTAAATTTCCTTCAGCCTGTTCATCCATTTTTGCCTTAGAAGTTGACATTTTATTGCTGGGGAAATCCAGTGTAAATATGAGTAGCAGTATATTATTCCTGGTTATACAGGAGGTTAAAGCTGAAGTCTCGGGGTGGGCAAACTGCATGCTCCGAAATGTGTTTGTGAGAAATACATTTGGAGGAGATTGTTTGGCTTTGGAGCCGGTGTTTGCTGGTGTGCATAGTTGTGTCTCCAATTGGGAGAGATATGGAGTGTCCAGTCAATAGCCTCCATCAGCATGGAGACGTGACTGCCCTTGGCCAAGCCTGCTTTGTATTCCCCCCTCACGCTCTCCCAGCGGCTGTGTGAAACCTGCCCCTGGGCTGTTTACAGTGCACCTCTAAAATGGAATCATAATTTTGGTGACTAATAGCCAGAGCGTGTGGCTCCAGCACCCCCCGTCTGGCGGCAGGCTCTCCCCTGGTTGTGAATGTAGTTAGGTGGCCCCCAACTGTTTACAAGACAGCAGAGGTGAGATCTTTGATTGACAAGTCAGAAATGCATTAGATCATTCCCTCTGCCAGTCTCTGGTTCATGCTGTTAAAAATGTCAGCCTCTCCAAGTTTGAATGGCAGCCCGAGGGCCTCAGAAGCTTTTTGTTTTCTGAGATGGAAACACAAATTGGATGTGTGCCTGAGCGCTTCATCCTGGGCTGTAATTTCATCTTTTAGCTAAGAACCACAAGGTACATGAGCAAAGCACCCTGTAAACAATAATACTGGGGAAAAAAATAAACAAGGTCGTGTTTCTGGTACGTTGATCCACTGGTGTCCTGACCTCTATCACGTTGAACATCTCCACTCTGATTGCTGTTCCCTTTGGCATTACAATGAGAGGAGAGAGACTGACACAGGAGGCAAAGATTTAAAGTTGCAGTGCTGTTGCACATTCCTTGTATTGGCTATGAAATATTGAACTGCCACAATGTGACACCTGGTTTTTTAAGCAAAGTTTCTTGTTGGACCTGTTCAGCAGCAGTTTCTCCTGTTTTTCCGCATTTTACCGCTGGGCAAGAGCAATTACAAAGGCCTGAGAGGTGATACAAGAAGGAGAAGAAATGAAGCCAAATTGCGTAATTTTTGCATTTGACTCTAGCCCCCATCTGTAGGTCAGACTTTGGGGAGCTTCACTGTAGGAAGACCAAGAGGGTTAGGCTGGCTGGGGATTTCTTAAAGTAAAAGAAGTGCCCAGTGACTACAGAACAGCTTTCTTAAACATATTTAGAATTCATCCCTCTAAATCTAATGGTCTTTTCTGGCTGGTGGCATAACCTGGGTGATGCAGAGGAGCCCACCAAACTCAGAGAGCTACCGGGGTGTGCTGCCAGATCTTAGCTCTTTGGTAGCAGCGGGGAGAAGACGTTTTCCTCGTTTCAGGTGGCAAAGAAATGAAGGGTACTCAAAGAAATCTTTCTTTGTGGATCAGTGGGAATGGTTTTAGGGTTTTTTTGGAAGTACATCACTAATTTCTAATTACATTTAGTAATTACTTTTAGTAATTAGAAATCTGCATTTATTCTGCACTCATATCAATTGTCAGAAGTTGCATGTGCTCTCATTAGTTCTCAGTCTGAGTACTAAGAAGTGTGGCAGTATCTGTCACTGAGAAATACCACCCTTGTGTGCCCAGCGCGGTGATTAATTTAAACTACATCGTAGCTACAAGGCCTCCCCTCTTCAGCCTCGGCAGTGATGTTCTGGTTACTACGTAATGCGATAAGGTGAGGGCAAGGTCTCCAGCACACCGGCATCAGTTTGGCTGATCAGTTTAAAAAATGAAACAAAACTCAACCGAGTTTTCCTTCCTCCCTCGTTAGGAGTCAGGAAGGTGTGCAAAGCCGTAGTGACAAACGGCATATGCAGCGCTGCGTTGGCGGCGTACAGGTATCTTTAAA
Organism: Chiroxiphia lanceolata; assembly: GCF_009829145.1. Lineage (NCBI taxonomy): Eukaryota > Metazoa > Chordata > Aves > Passeriformes > Pipridae > Chiroxiphia > Chiroxiphia lanceolata. The sequence continues at coordinate 13,955,225 of NC_045644.1, forward strand.
GCTAGCTCCGGTTCCTCAGGATTGCGAACATCTGCTTGGAGGTATTGTGGAGCTCCACAATGCACTAATTGAATTACTCTTTTCTGGAGTTGCAGGCTGCGCTAATTGAATTAGAATGGGGCTGTGCGTGTGCGCGCTCCCGCGGCCGCGCGTGCGCGGCGCGGGGCGGGGGCCCGGCCATGGCGCGGACTGTGCTGCGCCCGCCCGGCCGCGCCCGGAACTGCAGCCCCGGGGGGGCCGCGGTCCCTCAGAGCCGCGGCCTCCGGCTTATTAGCCAAGTAACATGTTAGCGACTTCTCCGTGCTGGTCCGACGGCTGAATCTCCCTCGCTTTCTGTGCAGGAGGGAGGCACTGAGGGGGCACCAGTCGCAGACGGTCCAGTGCGCTTAGGTCCAGCCTGGTCCCTGTGACCTGCTCGGCTCTGTTACCACTTTGGATTTAATGGCGCCACGGGCAGTAGGTGCTTCAGAGGGAGGCAGTGGCACAAGATCAAGTTGTACCTATTTCTGCACAACTGGCGAAGAGCTAATAGCACGTTAAGCGATAATTTTAATTTAGAAATGCAAATATGGAATTTCACCACAAATTTGGAGAAGTCGTGAAGTAGTTTCTCACCCATCGTTTAAATTTAAGCCAGCGTTAGCCAGAATTCAGTCACTGTCTGGTAATACGCAGAGGTAGTTCTGAATAATTTGAAAGGTATATATGATAGGGAGAACAAAAATGAACTATTTCTTCTTTGAAACTAGGTATTTATGTGGCCCCATACAAATTTCAAGGGGATGAACCTAAACATTCCCGGTAGAAATGCACTTGCTAAATCCTAAAATTCACAACTTGAAGAGATACTTTGCTACACTCTGTCGGGTGGGTTTCTTTTTATTTATTCTGCTTTCTGTTGGCTGCTACTTACATGGTGTGTAGAAATAGTCAGATATTCTCTTTCCTGTATTCTTTCTTCTGTTGATAACCAGATGACTCAGTTTTCCATAAAATTTCAGCCATTTTCACTCAGTTTTGTCTGTGTTTGGTAGATCATTCTCATAAACCATATCAGAGACAAGATGGTATTTGTTTTACTTTAATGGTTGTTCCTTGTATTTTTGAAATACTTTTGAAATAGACAAAAATAATTTGCTAAGATGCTCTGCAAACTAAGTAAAATTAAACTGTCCTTGTCAAAATACATAACCAATACTCTTTGATGTGCATGATTCTTTTTTATTATGGTTGCATACTTGTCCTGTGTCTAGTGATGTTAAACAGGGCTTCTAATTACCACCGAGAATTAGCAAAATTGCTGCTATACATGGAACTTGGGAATTTTCAGATACATTGAAATTTATTTAACAGCCAGCTGCCCCCCAAAATGAAAAGCAGATTTTTGTTAAACGTTTGAAACAGTTTTTTGTTGCTTTTGGAGGAGAATTGCCAAAGAACTTTATGCATTGATTTGGTTTTGATTTATTTACATTTATAGTTGTTTCTCTCTAGCATTTTATGTATTTTTATATATATGTGTGTGTGTGTTTGTGTGTATATGAATATAAAAAAAATTAGGTTGTAAGCCTTCTTGGCTACTTTTCTAAGTAATCAGGTAGACTGCATGTAGTAGCCACTGTGAGTGAAATATCCACGTAACTCATTGATCATGCCCAAGTATTTATTTAGGGTTCACATCTAGTTTTTAAGTGATTGCCAGTATAATTTGATACCATTGTGAAATTTTCTAAATTGTGGCTGTATATAACAAGATCAGCCATTGCCTCTTGCTTACCTTCTACAAAAATCCTTGTAATTTATTCTCTCAAAACAAAGAAAGGAACTGTTCATTCAGCCAATAAAGCTGCATACATTTTTACTCTTTCAGGAATATACCTTGCTCCTCTATCACGTTTTCAGAGTAATAAACTGTGCAGCAACCCTCTGATGTAGGTAATAACATTTGACCTTGCAACAGAGTACGTTCCCTTGTGCAAATGAAGACAAACTAACACATTGATGTCGTGGTGGTTTTTCATTTAAAAAAAACACATACAAAAAATTGGTGTGTAGGATAACACACCTACATACCATGTCTTCTTTTGGTAGAAGTCAGAAATGAGGATGGTTGTGTTGGGGGGATTGGGGTTGTCACCTTCGAAATAATATGGGAGTGAATTTGGTGCTGCCTTAAGAAGCTGTAAGTGGGAAAGAATCCATTCCATTCAGTGTATAAAGTGCTTTTAAAATCAATCTATTTCTAGAACCTAAATTGTCCTGGGACCAGCTCTTGATATAAAAATTCATAGAAACCTGTTTTTCTGAGTGTGGTAACTTCTTGCCATAGTGCTGTAGTGTTAGAATTCGCATTGGCCAGGTTGTTCTGTAAATTAAACAGTGACAGCTTCCCTCGGGGGAACAGCCAATGTATTTATGATGATGTGCTGATTACACAAAATACACTGCAAGCAGAAAACAGCTGCAGAGAACAAACCTCTTAAAAGAATACAATTACAAATAGCACCCTCAGTATTTCTAGTGGTGAGAGCAAAATACAGCATGCTAATGCAGCCTTGTAGTTTGCTTCCAAAGAAGAAAAGAGATCTACAAAGAAGAGGCTGAAGTATAGATGAATGGACACATAGTGCCAATGTGGAGCAGCATGTAATCCCCTTCTGAAGGTGAAGGACAAGAACACACCTCAGGCCTGGTTTTTGGCTGTCCTTGTTTCTTAAAATTATTGTGACTGCAACTCCAGCAGCACTTGCTGGTGAGGCATTGGGGCTCTCCGTCTTGTCGGCATTTCGACTGCTGGGGTTCATACCCTCTGTCCTGGTTAAAAGCTGAGATGTGGTGAGATGACTAATAAATAGTTTGTGCTACTAGTATGCCCATTGTGAGAGAGATTGTAGGAGATGCTATAGAAGGAAAAAAATTCCCTGTTTTAAAGCTGGCCTTTCTTCTGCTGCTAGTTAGTGCTTTGAGGGAACTTCTGGAAATTAATTTCAGTTGTTGTTTTGCATTAGACTGCAGTGCAAAACAACAGTTTTTAAAAGGTCCCTGTTTTGTATGTGGAGGGCAAAGGCTTGTTACAGTGCAGTTCAGGATCCAGTTAAGGATATGATAAAACTTGAAACAAAATAGTACTGGAAGATAGTGGAGGTGGAACCGTGATCATAAACTCAGGACACAGATAGATTTCAGAAAAGAAAGAGGTCTTTTCTTTGCCTGGAAGCAAAAAATGAGAAGTAACTGGAATTGCTTTGTGTAGTGTGGCTGTATGCAAGACATAAGTTGTGATAAGGACTGCTGTGGTGGGATTTTCTATGAAGGCTTATTGAAAATGAGGAAAATGTGGCAGTGGCAGCTCGCTCAGCTGCTAATGTCTCACTTTGGAGGGTTGCAAAAGAAAAAAAACTCTCCAGAACTCCAGAGCACATTCTTTTTATGCCTGAGATAATCTGTCACACTTAAATCTTTACAATTCAACATTCTACTTATGGCTATGCCATGTATGTATGTGGGAGAGTGCAAATACTGAGAATGCCCTTTCCATCCACTTTTTTAGAGCCATTATTAGATATGTATAATGCCTTTTAAAAGTCTGGAATTTCTTGTGTTTGGTGTCTTTATGTTCCAGGACCGTATCAATAAACATCTTTCAAAATACTGGCAAAAAGTCTTCTACTTAAAGAAATGTCGCTTTTCAACATACAGATCTGATTTTAAAACAGATGAAGTAACAGCATTGGCACTCTAATTTGAAAGGACTTTATTCACTTGCTTAAAAAGAAGTATTAGGCTTTCCACCTCTAGGTTGCTAGCATTTACTAATAGACTGTTATTCATCTGTCTGTATTTTCTTTAAATCGTTTTTGAGCCTCCCTGTGTTGTCCTGCTCTGCTGACATGTATCCCATGTGGCAAGAGGGAGTTTTGTATAATCACCCTGCTTTAATCAATAGAATAATTGATAAACCAGATAAGATTTAAACTGATTACCTCCCCGAGTAGAACTCCCCGAGGGCCTTGGACTCTCTTAATTTTGACATGTATGTTGTGTACCCCGTGGATGAAGTGCAGTTTGAATTATCTGTTTTTATTTGCTTAATGACGGGGAGGGTGTTAAAGTCAAATGTTTAATTAACCCAGCAATGGGCTGCGCTGTCACTTACACACACATCCAGCTGATTGAGATATCTCACCGAGAATACTGAATAGGAATTGATAATGTGGCACCTGAGACGGAAGATTGCTTTTTCAATCCATTTGCTGGGTCACTGCTTTGAATGTCTTACTGGATGAAAGGCATTCAGCCTGGAAAAAAAAATTCAGCATTTAAGTACATTTTATTTTCCTGGCCCCTTTCCACCAAGAAGTTAACTAAAACAGATATGCTCTCTGTTTAATAAGCCATTTGTGTTGTAGCAAAAAAAGCTGTGACTACTGGATCTCAATAGGCAGTGATCTAGAGCTGTATAATTTCCTATAGGAACAAAATGTTTGCTAGCCCCAGGTATCTGAAGGCAAGAATCTGTGTACATCTTTCTTTTCTTTCTTTGATTGCTTGACTACCCACCCATTGATGGTCTCCATAGCAGGTCCAACTTTCTTCCTTACCCAGCACAGTGAAATTTATGACAATATTTTGTAACTCCTTGCTCTAGTTCAAGAAATGGTTGTTTCAGAGTTAGAATTATTTTATAATAGTAGAACCTAACAGTGAGCTGTTAAATTTAAATGTTGCATGAGGGGCTGTTTTGTTACCACATTTAAATTTGGTCTAGCCAAATCAGGAGGACCAGGGGTTTGTTTCTTGGGTGGCAGCTGTTAAAAGGCTGTGATGCTTGCTAGCTAAATGTTATAATGTGTAGTGCCTATATAGTAACTTTCCATTCTTTTGTTACAAGATTATAACATTTTTTTTGCTTGATGTGATTGAGGATTGGGACATGTTTAGACTCCCACCTTTTTTTTCTTTTTGTATCAACAGTGAGGTTTTTCAACACCCCTGTATGGAAGCAAACACACTCTGTATTGGAAGTTAACTAAATTTGCCTCATAGTCAGTGTGTGAATGATCCTTCCTGTAAATAAATGGAGCTTTGGAAGCTGGAAAAAGCACCAAAGCCTGCCTGTGTGGACTAATTACTACTTTGAGGCGCGTTGGGAGGTGGAGCTGTGTCACCCAAACTGCTCCATGGGACTCTATAGGTACTTTTGAACCTGTTCCAATTGAAAACCAAGTAGTTTGGGCTACAGGGTCATCTGGCTGACATTGTCTAAGACATAAAAAATCTGTGTGCCTCCACATACAGTGGCATAGACAATATGATGTGAATTCACATCAGTCTAACACTTCAGTGAGATCAACGAGTAGCCATTTTTTTAAACTAGTGAGCTGCTTTCATTCACTGTTTTGGGGAGAAACTGTACCTGAAAAGTTACCAGGATGTGGGACACAAAATTTAGGGTTGGTTCCCCCACGCTGTAATTTTTACTTTGGACAGACAACTTCTGCTTCATACCTTTGTTTTGTATCTCATTTTCCCTGTTCCTGCAATGAAAAATAGGAAGGAAAAACCAACAAGAAAAGCATAAACAGTACAGTGAGATGAGCACAGTCTGGTTGATTTAGGTGTTTGGGAGTGAGAACGCCACAGGCTCTAAGGAAGGGATGTGATGAGAAGTGGAGGTCTTTTTGTCTGCTTGACAGGAAAGCTCAGAATGAGAGCTTTTGAAAAAAAGAGAGTTATGATAAGTGTAGGTGATGACCAGGGAGGAGAAGGGAAGGGATTTTATAGTCAGACCAGTGAGATGGCATTGGTTCTTTGAGGGAAGTACTTATAAAAAGTTAGAAAATAATGCTTGAAGAAGGACATGAAATCTAAAGCAAAACTAGACACTTTTACAACCCGTTTCTAGAAGCACTTGCAGCTCCTGTGCAGGTGAAGCCGTAATAAATATTGTACAAAGAAAGTTAAACTGTATCTAGAGAATTTTAATAAATAAAAAGTTTTAAAAAACTCTCGCTGGATCTGTTGGCTCTTGCTAACTCTCGTTAGTACTAGAAATACGTATTTGACATCTATTTTGAATGTTGGCTTATATTCCAAGCCTGTAAAAGCTGACTTTGTGCTTTCCCCCTACCTTACATGTAGGGGAAAGAAATCAAGAAAACGTCTTATTCCAGCATACAAAAGCACTGATAAAAGCCTACAGTTCATGGGCAGGGGAGGGAAGAATCCTGTGAACTGAGAATGAGAGTGTATGATTTCAAACTTTAGTACTTTAACACCCTGGGATGAGTGTTGAAAATGAATTTTTGTGGAAGGAATGTAACAAAATGAAAGCAACAAAGAAGTGAAAGCCAAGCCTTGATTGTTTCTCTAAAAGGCTTCTGTTGCATGCAAAATCCTTCTTTCTGAAGTATGTGTGGCACAATTTTGCAATCTGGCAGAGAAATTTAACCCCAGCTGAAACTGTTTAAAGATGAATTTGAGCATGAATTTAAAAGATTGGAGAAATTGTAAATGTTGTCCTGAAGAATAAAAATGGAAGAATACTGTTTTGTTCAATGTGGGGAGCAGATATGCAAGGGTAAGTCACTAGAAGAGACAAGCCAAAGCACAGAGATAATAAGATTCAGAACAAGTCCTGACACCAGTCTTACATAAGTGGTCTAGTTGAATATTTGGAAGTATACCCATATTATGTGTATTATAAGGTTAATTGGATGTTTTCATCCATGCTTTTTCTGGAATATGTGCTTTCTGTTCCTTAAAAAGAGTATAGCTTTGAACTACTATAAAATCTTGGTGTACAAGATGTACTCTATAAAATCATGCACAGAAAGTGTTAGCTATAAAAGCATATGTATACCTGTGAAGGTGCTGATCAATTTGTGCTATTTAGGAAAGAAAATTCTGAAACAGACCCAGCTGTGAGAAAATGCAAGTAATAAAATTCAGCTAGGGGTCCTTGAGGCTTCTTAAGCTCTAACCTTGTTATGAGGAATGGGGAAGTCGAACTGCCTAATGCAGATGTCTGTGAGTTACAAAAATAACCAGATGTCCTGATTAGCAGAAGCAAATGTTCTTCCCTTAATCCACATGAAATTATATTCAAAGGCTCTCCGGATGTAATGCGTGTGTAAATAAGGCACCAACAAACATTGGAATAGAAAGGGCCATTGGCCAACTAGCTTGCAAGGCTTGAAAGCTTGAATATTAAAAACAAATTTGCCACTGCCGACTGTCTTAAATTCACAGAACAGAAATGTTAAGCAGGGCTGCTTCCCGGAAAACATGGAAAGGCTGTTCTCATTAGCCATATTTTCTCTCTTTCTCTATCTCTCTTGCTCTCATTTGAGAAATGTCTATGCAGTGAAGCCAGCTTTTTGAAATTCCCCTAAATGACCTGTTCCCAGCATCTGTATTTCTGTTTGTTTTTTTTTTTAACTACAACTAGATTTGTGCTGTTTGAAATGCATCTGTTCAACAGATCTTTGATGTTTGTGCTGGCTTTTGGTGTTTTAACATTAAACTGAATTTACTGTTCTAATAATGCTGACTTCCCACACCATTACATTACTCTTTATAACCAACCAATAATTAATAAGTCAAATAACTTCATAAGAAGCTCTTCTTGATGTTATGGAGGTCCATTTTCAAGTCTTAGTGCTTTGAAAATGTGTATTTTTCCAATCATTGATTTGAATGAAAAATAAAGAAAAATATGAAGGATCCGTTCTACAGATGTGAAAACCAGAATCTTGTCCTGGTTTTGAACTGCAGAAAAGGTTGTTTAAACTTTTGTTACTGTCGGCAGCGTTAACATTGAGACAGACCGAATTAGGACTTGTGTGAACATGTATGTGTCTGGTTGGAGTGTTGTATTTTTCCATTTTCAGTGCTGTCAGAACTCCAGTTTTAAGAATTTAGGTTATAGTAGGTATCTGAGCTGCTTGGGCATGAATTTGAACTTCATTTATTTAGGCACCATGTAAATGTTCTGGGTGGGGATGAAATCCCTCTCATAGGGTGTTTATAAATGTATTGGAGGGGAAAAAAAGCCCGGATTCTGTGCAGCTAACAAGGTAATAGATACATAAACAGGACAGACATCTCATGCCAGTCTGCAAAGCAGGCACTGAACTGGAAAGTCAGTTTAACTTACTCCCTTTCCTTTTTTGCTACCAGTCAGTGCAAGGCAGGCTGCAGTTTCTTTGCCCTCTCCTTCCATCATTCTAATGCTCAGCCTTAAACCCCTTGCAAAAGTACCATTTAACTTTAAACTTGTAAGAGCTGGGAAACTTGTCTGTGCCTTCATTCCAGGCTGAAGTCACCCCCTTGTGCCTACACGTTGCAATTTATGGTGTTCTCTAAAAGGATCTAATCTTGGTGAATGTTCAGAGCAGCAAATGCCGAGGAGGAATGGGGTCTGATACTTATCTCTGCATTTTCATTGCTGTGGATCTCCCTGTGTGTTACAGCTGTCATTTTTGTTTTATCTACCGAACAGCAGAGAATTGCCTTCAAACTTGCAGCTTTCATACTTGTTCTTCTCAAGGAGCATTAGCAGTGTTAAGGACTGCTTTTATATATTATAGTGACTAGCCAAATAAGCATGAATTTGAATGTTTTGGGTCTCGTGATAGGAGAAAAAAGAGATGCTATCCTTAAATGTTTTTCGTGGATCTTAGACACTTATTTTTTAAACAGTAATACTGCTTCAGGCTGACACTGGCTATGCCAGGATTCATCCTTGCACTGTTTGAAATGGCTGAGATATTTATAAACTGACAGACAGCATTTATAAAATGAGGATGCTGACAGTCCCTTAACGATAACAATGGGCTCGGACTCATCTATCACTTACAAAGGTTATTGGAAAGGGAACATAAGGCTTCTATGTGCCTCTAGTCTTAGACTGGCACTTATTTCCACACATCTCTCTTTCTCTCTCTCTCTCTCTCTCTCTCTTTCTCTTTCTCTTTCTCTCTTGCCTCTGCGCCCCTCCACTTTTCAGTCCACTCTGGCTGACATGGACATCAGGCAATTACAGCTAATTTCTCCATAGCTTTACCCAGTGATTCTTTGTCCTGTTTTCTGCAAGAAATTGGTGCGAATTAGAAGACAGCTAACTTTGCAGCATCTTGGGGCAACACCCCCTTTCTCTCAAATTCCCCCTCCTAAACAAAAGGAACACCCTGACTTCTGGCAAACTGCTGGCTTGAATTGGGAGAGAAGAGCAGTGTGACAGACTTAACCTGGGGCTGGATAGGGGTTAAACAGGCCTTCTGCTTCCTTTTTCTTTCATATAGCACCAGTCTGCAGGCAGAATGCTGATGTACCTACTTTATTCAGTGGCTCCCTCTTGACTGAGACAGTACCCTTCTGTCCTTGGTGAGGAGGAGCAAGTGCAGCGTGGGGACACTTCCAGGAACATGAAAAAGGATGTCTATTATTTTCAAGCTCTGATAAAATGCTGCATTCATTCAATGCACCTAGGAGCTTGAGGGTCAGGTTGTATCAACAGTTTGCACTGGAAAAGGGGAAGTGCACTATTTCACTGGTGTGTGCTAAAGCATCTATTTTAATGTGGCAGCAGAAGTACTGAGACAGCTACGTGTGGCATCCAGTTTGCCCTTGAAACATTTACTCTACTGTAACTGTTTGCACACTGTGTTCCCACTGTATTATTTGCTTAGAGACCTAAAATACCCAAGTAGATTTCCTACATGAGGTTGGATCTGCTGATACCAGTAAAAGCACACCCTGCCCAGGCTTCTGTTTGAACTGATGTATATGCACGCAATGGCTGGAGCGAGACTTGATTGGCTTGAGGGGGTCTATTTATCAGGGAACTCGATTAAAATACAGACTGCACATGACATCAAATTTGTAATCATTTTTCCACAGCAAGCAAGCAAGCATTTTCTATATTGGATGCAGGTGTTTAAAGCAATAGTGTGTTTTAAGGGCCAGTGCAGCACAAATTCTGGCCTTTGGGATAAAGACAAGTGTTTTGCCTGCATAAACAATATATTATTTTTTTCCCCCCCTCGAGGTCCACACACCTAGTTTCCCTCAAGCTCATCATCTCTGTCAGGTTAATCAATAGGCACCGTATGGCAGAGGGTCAGTAATCAGTGTCATCGTGCCTTTAAATCGTGTTGAAAATTTGCTTAAAGCCTGGGCCAATTAACATCGAGATGATGAATGGATGGGTAGATGGGAAGAGCCTGGCGCTCAGGGGCTTTGTGAGAAGGAGATGCTCAGCTGTTGAGCAGCAGACACCAGCGAATAAAATCAGCCATTCATGTGAGCTCAGTCCACCCACTCTTAATGATAATGTCAATCTAGCAAAATATATACACATTGGAGTTGTCATGAGTTCATAAATCAAAGGAGTTTGTCAAAGGCATTCAGATTAACGAGGCAGCAGCAATAACAAGTCAAATTTGCATAGAGAATTGCCCGAATCTCAGTAAATTATGATCCTGTTTTTCATTTGATTATTTGCTAATGTCTCAAGAGGGAGAATGATTATATTAGCATGCAAAATCTACTCCAGAAGTAGAAATCCGAGGTATAGCAGACCAGCACACGATGACAATTAATCAGTTTCTGCATACTAGCATAAATGCACAAGGCCCAGAAATGAACTCCTTTTTTATTATTATTTCTCCTTGCTACTGATCCAAATGGTTCAGCTTGACAGAGACTTTATATTGCTTTAACAGTGTTCTGAATTGTGCCTGCAGGCAAGACATAGTTATGCAGCTATAACCAACCTATCCATCTGCCAACCAGATTGGAATTCTCCTATCCAAGGCTTCCATTAACCCCCACTGACAGCTCCAAACAGGATTAAGAATTTGAAAGCATAAAAAATAGTTGTGCTCTTCACATAGGCACACGCTTCTCCCCCACCCCCACCTCCACACACTTGGAAAAAAGGCTGCGTCTGTACTCTTTTATAATTAGTGCAGGGCAGAACAGCATCAAAGAAAGCCTCCCCCAGTTGGCAGGGGTTTGATTTCCACCACGACGAGCGAGGCGGTACTAAAGGTAGCTCTGCCCAATTGGTAGTCCCTGGGAGTGCATTTCTCTGTGTATTATATCTCATTCCCAGCAGTGTTTTGCTGGGCTGTGTACACAAAATACTGCATGTCATCTCCCATCAAATGCTTCAGTCTGGGGATTTTGTATGCATTGTAGCATGTTGTGTTTAGTGGTGGAGGAGGCTTCATGGGGAGAGTTAAATAGTAATAATTTTGTAGTGGTCTTTAAGACAACCTGCCATGGAGTTATATTCTGTTAATTACAGGCTGAAGTTTTAAATGCAAATCAGATTTAAAAGGATCTCATTACAGGCAGTAGCCATTTTAGGAAAAATGAGCAATGGAAGGCAGAGCCCCTTTGCAGGAATCTCCTGCTAGAAAGAAATTTTGAAGACTGCGAGAACTATGAGCTTGAGTTTCCTGGCTTCTCTTCCCAGTGCTTCCACTGTCATTGTGTGACCTTGGGCAAATAAAATAAAATTATTTTACCTGTCTGTGGAAAGAGGGGATGCTTTGGAGACTTCAGCATCTTATCTTGCCTGTATTTGTTCAAAAGGAGAGACCCCTGCATGTAAGCACACTTTTGACCAGCCTGGCTTTAGTCTATGGAGGAAGGCTTGCCTGCGGGATTTAAAAATCTTCCCTGATGGGAGTTTGAATGGCTTTTCAGCTTTCCATATGCACTGGTTTTCTTCACTTCTTTCATCCTAACAAATTCCGTCACTCACCTGCTACGTATCAAGTACAGTCGCCGCAGATCTTTAATATTCCCAGTGAGTACACCCAACTTACCGTCTGGATACCAAACGCTTCTTTCCAGGTCTGTGCCCGGGACATGCGTTTCAGTAACCACGAGAGGGTGCTCAGAGCGGTTCCTCCCTTTGTCTGCCTCTCCTGTGGCCAAGAGCATCGCTGAAGTCCTGCTGAAGCAAACCTTATTCTGACCTCACACATGTTTATCCCTCCTCCCACCTTGTTCAGCGAGGAGAAATATATAGATGTACCGTTTCAGTCGATTACGTTATGCTCTTCCCATGGCCATGGCTAAGTGTTGCCCTGTCAAGTGAAATTCACTTCCATACAGCTACAGTTAGTCCTGAAATATGCAGGGTCCTGTACCTGCACCTGGATTGATAGGTTTCCTATTCCTGAGAAATGAGCGGGAGTTATAAACATCTGTGCTTTTTCTTAAGTGTAATGCTTTCCAGTCATTCTGTCTTCACCAAGCGTAACTTACTTGCCGACAAAAGTGCATGAGCAGCGCTCCTCTTTAATAGTCTGCTATCGGAGCTGCTGTGTTGGTGCTGTAGAATGGTGAGACGCCAAGCTGTGAACCACCATATGCACTTGGCAGTCTTTGTCTGGTCTTTGTTCAGCCAACCTCTTAGCCTTGCCACCTATAAAGATAATGAATGCAAAATGGTCCTCTGCTTGCTCTTAAAATTAGATGCTCAGCTTAAAGAAAAAGTAGGTAACTTGATGCTTTGCAGTAACTAGGAATTTCAAAATAAGGGCTGACAGTTCACCAGCAGTTCCTGCTTTTTGATGTTTTCTGAGGGAGGATCCTTAGTGGTTTTGAAAGGCAAGATTTCACTGTCGTAGAGAGATTATTTGGAAGCGGAAATTGTTCTGGCAGTTTTTGTAGGGAAGCGGGTGAGTGTTGAAAACACATCCAGGCGTAGTAAACAGCCCCTTCAGCTCCCCAACACAACAAAATACATTTCCTGGAAATGTATAGTAACTCACCTCAGGTTCTCATGTTTTCCACTCTTGATCTTTTCTTTCCAAAGTGCAAAAATTAAAATACTAACTTCAATTAACCACTTATGAAACTGAATTTCATGAGCAGAAAAGAACAGCTTTAATGTCTACCTTCCTTTTCTTAATGTATGTGATTCTAACTTCTATGGTTTTACAATCACAGTCCTTTCTAAGCTAGATTTAATGTAATAGCTTGGTCCTGACTGAGATCTCATACAAAAACTTTTAAAAGCTGACCTCTTACAGCAATTTGTCAGGCCCGTTTAGGATTGATTTCCATTATAAAACCCTGGTTACAGCATCCCGCATGACATGGTGCCTTGTGAGTTCTATATCTTGTTTTTAAAAAAAAAAAAAAAAAATTCGAAATCACTAGTAGGTCTGCAAACCTTGATTTACTCCTGACCAGTTTATGACATCCCAAGTGGGGTTTTATTGTTGTGTTCCTCTCCCCCCACCCCTTATCTGCCATTTCTCAGCAAACAGCTTTTACTCCTGCCCTGTCTCCTGGCTGCACCTTTCCTCCCCCTTCCCCAGACCAGTGGCCTGTGCTGCCCAGAGGGTGCCTGATCACGCAGCCCTGCAGTGGGCACGCTGTGCTCTGCTCTGCTGATGGCTTCCCGCAGCCTGTGTGCTCGCTGCTGGCCCTGCACTGCCACGCTGGCTGTTCGCAGGGCCCAGCTCCTCCTTTGCCAACAGATGCCACTTCTGTCTCCTGAGGTGCTGGGCTGGAAGCTGTCTCTGTGAGAAGCCAGGCAGAGCCGTGCTCAGCGAAGGACAGGTTATTTGGGGGACAGGTACAGAATGCAAACTTCTGCCATAATAAGCACGCTCCTGAGCTTGTCTGCAAGTAACTGGAAAACCACCCTTTTCCTGGCAGAGCTTTCCCTAGGCAGTTTTTCTGTATCTCTTTAAAACGTTTAGTTGCTCACTGCTGAATGCATGGGAATGTGGCCTGAGGCTATGAATACTGTGGTGATCAAACTGATTTTAGATGTGTGTGTGGGATTCCCCCAAAGCTGGCTGTCATTACTCTGTCAATGCAGTGGCTGAACCTGTGCAAAGGAATGTTGTCTTCCAGAGTAGCTGACTTTGGCGATGAGGTCAGGATTCTCCCCACCTATCCAGCAGTTTCTAACCAAACCTTTGCTACCGACTGTGCACATCCTAAAATAACTATAGCTTGTCTTTAAACCAAGTGATAATTGGTTTTAATCATGATGTTAGCAGGGCATAAGTTTCCTGGCTACGTTTCTTACTCGTGCTGGAAAAACCCTTGTATTTCTTGTCCACTGTCTCCTGTCTTACTGATGTTCTTTTTTTGGAGGTGGCAGCTTACATTTTGGAGCATCAATATTTCTAGAAGTTGTAAATATATGTAGAGTCAGAGGGCAGGAGTGAAAACCATAGCTGTATTATCATACACTACCTACACAATATTTGGGGTTTTTTTGGAAGGATCTCCTGACAACCTCTTTTACAATAATTTAGCTCTATCATGATTTCTCTATGATTTTTGGCAGCCAGGCAGACTCACTGCAATTAATAATGGTTGGGCAGATTAAAAACATAGGGGCACAGAGAACAACAACTGCACCCACTAACAACCTTTTGCTTTCAACAGGTTCCACTGTTTTAAGTCATTATTCTGGGGTGTTGAGGAGCACTGGTGTTGCCATGCTGATTCAGCCGTCGTTTCAGCTTTTCAAAGTAGCTGTTATTAGAAGTTTAAGAGTAAATCCCTAAAGCACAGACTTCTTCAACAGATACCTGCACAGTGGTGTGTTTCTGTATTGAGGAGAAATTCTTTCTCTGCCATAAAAAGCTGTTTGACATAAAAGTACAAGTTAGCCTCCGGTATGCGAATGTGTAAAATACTACAGCCTGTGTAGTAAAAATATTTTGTTTCTTTTCTCCTCGCAGAGTAATATTAGGGATAAGAACTGAATTAAAGCTTACTTTCTTTCGCAGAATTCCTCTGAGAGAGAAGACTGTAATAATGATGAGCCCCCTAGGAAGATCATTCCTGAGAAGAATTCACTTAGACAGGTATGTGATCAGTCTCTTTAAAAATGCGATAAAACTTTCTAGGTATTTGAATCCTTAAATGCTCCTGGAAGCTGAAGTCTGGCTTGTGCTCATGGAAATCCTTTTTTTTCTTCTTCAAAGTCTAAACAAGTGACATTGTACCCAGGAAAATCAGGCACAGAGATTTAGCTTTCAGGGGAGTTTGATGACTTTTTACAAAGAAATATATACTACAGTGTAGTTCAGTCAGCTGTGACTCTCTGTTTGGTGTTCATCAAGACCTCTTCAGCCTTTCTTCTGTAATCATTCCTGTCTTGTTTATAGTATATTTTGCCTTGCCTCAGATTAAAAGCCTCAAAATGTTCTACAACAATTAAGCTTTTTATTGCCCTTGAAGGTAAATTTTCTTGGAGGTGATATCCAGGTTAATAACCTGAAAAATGACCTATTCTTGTTTCTTTTACTTTCATATAAATGACTAATAGGTAAAAAGGAGAAAGGATGGTCTAATAAAACATCTCTTTGCATGTTATATATGGTAAAGAAAATTCCTTACCAATTCAAAAGAAACCCTTTTTTAATCCCCATGGCTAACAAAGGGAGTCTGGTGTATGCTTTCTGAGGAATTTAAGTTGGATTTAGTGATTTCTGATCCATTTTCACCTTGCTCTTTCTCCCCACTGCAAACTTCAGGCAGCAGAAACAAAATCATGTCCATGCCTTAGCTGCCTGAGGTTCCTGCCTGGTGTATCAAAATGAAATCATTGGTGAATGTGACTTAAATGAATACCCCAGGCCACACATTCCAACAGCTGAGGAATTGTCACATTTTCTTCTGCATCTCAGCCACAGGAGCAGCAGTCTCAGGCAGAGGAGTAGGGTGGTACTGTACTGTCCCACATCTGCTATTTCAAAGAGAAGTTGTGGGTCAGAACCATAGTAAAGGAAGAAGTATCCTTTTGATATAGCATGCTCATGCTCAGAGTTGTTGGGTTTGGATGGGTTTGTTTTGTTTTGTTTTTTAATAATGTATTGTGTTAGGAGTGTTTGATTTTGTGGGAGTAGGTGCCATGGACTACATGTAGCTACGACAGGTCCATCTAACAGATGTAGACCATGTAAGTCTTTCAGACAAGAGGCAATATGCTGGCATAATAACTGAGGTCCCATATATAATGAGAAAGATTACCTTACCAGAGTAAAACTTAAAATATTTATGGCATTCAACAACAAATGACAGCTGGAGGAAGAGGGGAGAGCTCTAGGTCCTTATTTTATTCCCAGGATAACCAACAAGGTCCCCAGCATAACAGAAAATCATGGGTTTTTTCATCTTTGAGTTATATTATGATGGCAAATCCTCAGTTTCAGCAGGAAAAGATTCATAGTAAGAGGTGTTAATTCAAAAGGAACCTGAGTTATTTGTTTTGTGTGTCTTCTTATTGCACTGAGTCCTTCCTCATGATTATTGATTGAGGAGACAGATATTCACAAGCTGTATTATACGGATGAGAAAGGTACAGTTTCTTGAGTTGGATTTCCCTTCCATTATTTTGCAATCTACAGAAGTTTTCTTGGTGTCTGGGGAAAGTTGTCTTTGCCCACAGGACCACAATTCATCGTAACCAGGGTGACTAGATATCAGGAATACACCTAAAAACTACTTGTAGTGTCCCAGTATTTCATATTGGAACTAATTTATGTGGACATGTTTTATGTTAAAGATGGTTAGCTGTGTTTCACATTATTGAGATGTTGTATCAGTCTCCATCTTTGTTTCCAGTCTTTACAGTAACAGATGCAGGACAAAATCCTTGGGTCTTCTGATTGTTATCTGGGACCTTTTGTGTTGAGAACAGTCTTTGTAGATAAGTTCAAGATGTAGTCTTAGTCTTAAAGCAGGTGCCCTCTTGTCTATATTATAGGAGGTGATTGTCCACAATTTTGTACCTGTTGGAGAAGAAATTTTTGGTTCTTTACATAGCATAAATAAAGCTGTCTGAGCATTTTGAAAGCTCAGATTGTTCCTCTTCTCTATTAGCAAAGGACAGAAGCAGTGGGGAGCTTTCTAACTCTTGCTCTAGAAATCAGACACATATGAAGCCGTGTGCCCAAATTCTCATAATCAATGAGTGATTCCTACAGGAAGGTATGCATGGTGACTACTCTGCTTTAGATCTATCTCTACTTTGTAGAACCAAAAAGATCTGACCTGCAAATGCTGTCAAAGCAGTAATACAAAAAACATGCTTTCCACCTTAGTGGAAAAATGCTAACTTGGTAAATATTGAGTGTAGTTTCATCTTTTCTGTTCCTCCTTTAAGACTCCCTTAGTATTTCATTATTGAGGAACATGGACCTACATGCACAAAGGAATTGAGTGTATGTGGGTAGAAGAGAAGTCTGTTTACTTAAATGGTCTTTCCAGAGAAAGTATCCACATATTTAGTACTTTTTGATTAGTCTTAGAAAATGAATGAGATGCATTAGACCATTTCAGGGGAAGTATGATGTCTTGACATGTTCCACTGATAACAAGTTTAAGTAAAGGTGCATTTCCTTTTCTTACCTTGTCTGCAGTGGTGTTATGCAGCCTTAGCCATAAATGTTTTCTCCAGTGGGTTTGTGGAACAGACAAATCAGAAGGCGGAGATAATGAGGTGTAGTGGTTCCTTAAGCATCTGAAGTTGTAGGCAGGGGCTGAAGACACCCATTGCTCAGTGCTATGGAACTCTTACTATGAGAAATATAATTTTGCTGTTGATCAAAATGTTTTTTAGAGAAGATGTCTTCAGAAGTCTCAACAAGTGGAGTGTGTCCTTGGATTGCTGAAAGTGGAAGGCACAGCCACTGTTGGATGCATGAGGGGGCAGCAAGGCAGAAGAGACGTGGATATTAGCACTGGGAAACAGAAAAGGGCAATGAACTTGACACTGTTATCTGGAACAGTGAAAAGATCTAAGTTACAACAGACTTTGGAATATGGATGCAAATGTTCAGTTCTTGCTGAGTGCTTGATCTGACAAATTTAAATTTTGAAGGGGTAAACTGAAAATCATAGTATGAAAACACGCTAGAAAAAAACAATGACAAGTGGCAAAAGTTTTTGGCAACTTTATTTAAGCTAACAAACGAATTTTCACACTGCAAAGTTATAAATTAATTTTAATAGGCTGATCCAGATGGTCCATTTGGAAAATGGATAGCTTGATCTGTTGAAAATTAAACTAAATTTATCTCTCTCATACTTCAAACTGAAGTAAGCGTGAGAAGAGTGCCCATTAAGTCCAGCTCATACAGATGGACCGGCAGGTCACACATGGGACTAATCTGATTCATTTTAAAAATAAATGCATGAGTTATTGAATCAGGTTCCTGTTTCAAGCCCTGCGTGTGAGCGCGCGCGCGCGTGTGTGTGTGTGTGTGCCGCCCTTTCAAAGGGACTCGCAAATGCTTCAGTGCCTTTTTAACCTGTGTGTTTCCATTTTAATTCAACTTCCTTGCCAGAAAACATAATTAGTTTTCAGTGCCTATCATTTAGCGTTAGACCCAAACACTAGATTGATTAGGTCAGACATTTGTTATTTTAGGGGCTATGTCTCCATCCTTCATTTATGAAGAACATGAGCTCAATAGTCTTGGGTAGAGAGACGGGCTTTAGAAACTGAGAAGGGGAAGCTCTCTGGGGGCCCCTCCAGCCTTTTAGCTTCTGGGTGTTTTTAACAGAGCCATGAATGCAGATTTGTAAATTTATTGCAGTGCCATCTGGTTTTTTTTTTTGTTGGTTTTTTTTTCAGGCACTGTATTATTGTTGGCTCGTATGTGTCTATTGTGGTGGTCACTCCCCGGGAGCTTGCCCTCACAGTCCTAAGGAAAGTGATGAATAGTGGGGGTCAACATGAATAGGTCACAGGGCAGCTGTCCGGGGCTGCCCTGAACTTGATTACCCCACTGCTTTTTAAAGAAGATGGGCACAATGCAGGTTGTTTAAAACTCTCCCTCCCTTCTCTTCATTGCAGCGATAATGAAGTGCTTTTTGCTGCTGTGGTTCATCTGTGGGCAAAGGTGCCTTGTGGGGAAAAGCTGGCAGCAGCAAGGCTGCTGCACTGTACCTCCTGCAAACCTCACATTGGACTCTGCTATCTTTCTGCAAGCTTCCAGATGGAAGTCTGGGGGAAAAATACCCTGTCTGTTACCCCATTCAGACAAGCCCCTTAGCGTTTTCAAGAATGTTCCCTCTTACTGTTTTGGCACAAAATATTACCTCAATTCACTCGTACAGATTTGAGATAATTTTCTAAAATTACATGTAGTACCTAAAACATGCTGTAGGCACTATTTCAGAGTTAAAATGGGCACAGTCTGATCTTAAGATTTTTAAGCCAATACTCAAGAAAACCGTGAGAAGCAGAGTGGATGAAGAAGGTAGAGCAAAGGAAAAACAAAAAGTAGCAATTGTCAACCTTTTACTTTGAGCTGGCAGCCTCATTCGACTGCTTAGGGCTCCTGACCAGGCATACCTCTCCTCTGCAAAAGTATTTCTGATGTGCAAAGTTGAGGCCCTTTTTTTTAACGGGTGAGAAGGCTGCATGGTGTGGAGGGAGAGAGGGTCCCTCCCTCCCTCAGGGGAAGATGCTGCAGTTCAAATTTACCTTCTGTTGGAGAATTGACCAAGGCAGGGCAGACCTGGTCTACAAAGCTGTCCTGGTTACCTCACGTTTTACGTGAGTAACACTTGCTAGTAAGGAGTTGCTGGTTGAAAAGCCCCCTGAAATTGCTAGAAGTACACCCTTAGTCCTACTTGCAAGATTCTTTTTCTTTTGACCTTTTTTTCTCTTTATTCTCAAAACAACCACCAAAAAATAATTTTCAGCCCTTTGTGACACTTAATGCATGTTAAAAAGCTGGCCAAAGCAGGATGTGCCAGAGTCTAAGTTACAATGGGAATGCTGCCTTGTGGTGGAAAGGCCACTGGGCTCTTTCAGCATTAGTGCTAACAGGAATCTGTCACCCTGCCGCATTGCTGCATTCCTCTGTAATTGAGTAAATTGCAAGTGTTGTCTGCTCCCCTCTGCCCTTTGTGTCCATGTCCACTTACCATCCGAAGAACGTGGGCAGTGATAAATAAAGTGCTGAACAGGGCTCTCAGCTCTTTGAAAGCAGCGTGTTGCCAGCCCCCTAGTTATATTTCTTTAAGTGTTTATGTTTTTCTGTATTCTTTCTCTTGTGTGGCTGGAACCCTGGGGATCGAAAGCCATGAGAGAGGCCAAGAAGCTAACAAAAGTAGCTGTCCCCTTGTTAGCGTGTTCCTTTCTTCTTTAAAAAACAAGATGAAAACCATCTGGCTCAGGGCATTACATTTTCCTCCCCCATGCACCTCTATAGATGAAGAGTTTCACCTGCAGTGAGGGTTTACATTGATTAGGGAGGGAGCAGTAATTCAAGCCTCCATCCACTTCAGTGGTACTTTGCAGTCTTTAAAGGTGCTGACCCATTGAGTTAAACTGTCAAGGGAGGATAAAAAAGGATCTTCATCCCAGGAGGTAACAGCTGCCAGGTTTTCAACACCTTGCACGCTGCTGGAAAAATGTCACAAATTGTCAATGGAAAGAAAAATCACTTGGCTGCCATCTTCCCTTAATGATGTGCCTTATAAAATGAAAGATTTAAGGGTTTAAAAATCAGCAAGTAGCTGTCAGGAAAAAGAAAAAATCCCGAGGGATTTTGAACAATGGGTCCAATAAGATGTATCCTGAAAGACTGCGAATAATGCATCCAAGTTGGATAACTGGATCTGATTGGGATGACCATGGTTGTGTCTGCACAGTGGGACAAGAGGGAAGTGAAAGCAGTAGCACAGAAGTCTAATATTACCATGCCTATATTTAAAAAAAAAAAAAAAAAGAAAAAAAGGTAGAAAAAGAAGCCTGATTCATAAGCCAATGAACTGGGAGAAGACATACTGTATTTCTGCTCTTTTGAGGACAATTTGTTTTCAAGCAGCTACCAGATGGCTAAATACCACGACATTTCCTTTTTCTTTTTTTTTTCCTTCTTTTCTTTAACAAGAGATCTAGTTCTCTTTGCTCTTTGTTTTTGTTTGTTTTAATGCTTTACATCGCTGAACAACCCCGTGGTGTTGGGCATTGTGACATGCTCCTTTTTGTGTTTCTCCCCCTTGTGCATTGATGGATGAGGAAAAAAAGATCTTCAGCTTTAATGTAATTTCAGATAACAAGCAGACTGGAGTAAGGCTTTTTGTTTGTATTGTCTTAGGTTTTTCGTTTTAGGGGCCTTTTTCCCCCCCTGTTTGTTTTAGGTAAGTCATTTTAATTGTACTGGGTAATTAGAAGGTACACATAGCCAAGGGAGCTTTGTTATGGTAATTGCTCAAGAAAACCCACTCCCCAACTACCATTGCCATGTGTTGAGACACGTCTTCCCTCTAGTGGCAATATTAAGGTCTCTGGCTTTCACAGTCGGCAAGGTGTAATTGCAATATGACAAATTGTGCTTTAGGGAAAATCCTGTAAATGATTTAGTTTTTTGTTTGGCTGGTCTTTATTTTGCCTTACGACTTTCTGTGGAGACTGTCCTTCCCAAGGCTGGGCTAGGGATAAAAAAAATTTCATCTTAGGAAAATAGTCAAGGCGAATCCTGGGTAATGTCTTACAGCTTGACTTAATTCTACTCTACTTTTTAATTACCTGTTTATAAAAACGTTTTTAAATTTGTTGAGATTACTTAATTCTTTCAGAAGAAGCACCTCATTTGAAATAAATAAATAAATTGCATTTATTTTAAATAGTCCATGTGAAAGACCTTTAAAGGGTAATTAATGCAAGTCTCTTAAGACTCTAAGTAAGATGAAAGCGATCTTTCCAAATCTGCTGGAGTGATTTGTTTATATAACTTCCCACTTCTGCTGAATTCTTCTGAGTCTAATAACTTTTTTTCTAACCGTTTGGCAATTTGTGCTTAGCTACAAAAGCCCTTGTTCAAAAAGAACAGTTTAATAATCTTTTCCCTGAAAATGACTTGAAGGGAGGGTATGGGTTTTGTCTTTTTGCTGTGTTTTTATTAGTGTTATCTTTCTCTGATAAATCATGTAATTACTAACTATTGGGGGGGGAATCTTATTGAACTCCTGGGTTGCAGCTTCTATTAAAAAGTGGAGCTTTGTTCAGGGACTGGGGATTCTCAGAATGAATGGCCAAGGAAATGGATTTCAGTTGGCAGAAAAGCTGCACACACACAGAGTTCTGCCTGGGGTTCGAGTCTTCTGGTTGGCACTCAGTGTTCATCCAGAGCTGCGCAGACGAGAGTGGAAATGTTTATGTGTTTGTGTCAAAGAGCAGGATCATACTTTCTTTAAAAAGAAAAATGTAACCAAAGACACTTACAGAATGAGATCAGATACAGCTCTATCTTTAGTGAACCATAGTCTAGCGCCTCTGTGGCATTTTAAGCCTTTGGCTGAGAGTGAATACAGCTTTGTGGTTCCCCTGCTTCTGACATGATTTGGTGCTCCCATATATTTAGGTTTCTTTTTTTTTTTCATTAGAGCTTGTTTGGCTATAGGGCTGCTTAACACTGTTCTCAAACGGCTTTTGCAAGGTTAAAGGAATGCAGCTTGGTAACAAGTTTGTGTCATTTTAAATATATACCTCCCAGTAAATAAGGAGGAGTCTTGCAATCAATCCCTTTTAGTGTGTTATATGTTTCACCTGACAACTAAACCCTCTATTGATTAACCATTACTTTGTTAGATAATCTCGTGTCATTGAAGCCACTGTAAAAATTAAACTCTTTAAAATGTTTTACCCTAGCAGCAGTGTGAAAATTGAAAACTTGTTCAGAATTACAGCCAGCTTCCACAAAGAGGGTAGTTTTCAACAAACTGGTTTATGTTTGCATGCTTTATATGCAATATAAAAACATATTAAAGCACTCCAACGCAAAGCTATCTGCCTGTGGTGTTGAACCAGGCTACCATTTCAGACTACTTTTCCTTGATGAAGAAACCTCTTATTTTGAAAGGTGAGGAGAAACTTGAACAGTTTTGGTGCGGATTAGATGAGATATGTAAAAGGGTCAAGCTTTAAAGGTGATCTGCAGAATTTTACTTTTCTGAGACTTAGTTCTGGCTTTGATTTTCCTGCTTTTCTTCCAGGTTGATCAATGTTCCTATGGGCATTGGAACAAATGAAAGGAGGTACTCTGATGTTGCAGTGTAGCATGAGACACCATCAAATGTTTCACCTAACATGAAGGGCTCTGCATTATTACTTGATGATATGACATTTATTCTGCTATCAGAATTCACTATTCTATTCACTAGGTCTATTCACTGCTAACTATTAGTGTGCAAACACAAGTATGACAATATCAGACCAAATCTCCACGTCCAGCTGTTTTTTGTCTTGCAGTAGCCAGTAACTGCTGCCTACAGAGAAACATTAGGAGACTATCATACAGTACTGCCTTCACAATATTCTACCAGCTTCTTATGACTTGGCTTCATGAACCAGATGCAGTTTCTTCGTAACACTGTCAATACATTTCCATTGAGACCTATTAAATAGAGTGACATTACCTCTTTTTCCCCTGGACTTCAAGGGAGAACTAGGTTTTGTTCTGCATTTTGCTTTCAACCCTTTAAAACATATTGTAGAACATGTGCGTGAATCTTCTTTACCCTCTTTATTCATCCCACAAGGCTAATAATGCATTCTTCTGTGAGAATGTGAAAATAACAACAGAAGAACTTGGTAACTTTGCAGAGATAGTAATTTATGTTGAACTGTAGATCACTTTATGTTTTATTCTCAAATCTGCATCCTTATGTGTTGAATCCATGATAAATACTCCCTTTAATGTTCTCTTTTTCCCCATAACTTCTATTGAGAAGCTAAGAGCTGCTGGAGGACTTAATGATTATTTGGCCCGTGCATAGATCCTTATGTAATAAACTGTGTAAAGTTGGTTCTCAAGGAAAAGCACATTCTTCTCTCCTTCTGTGGCTGAAAAGGGTGGTAAGGAGGAACTGAAGTATCATTGGCATCTTGTCAAGGGCAGAGGGATATTGTTAGCATGGGAATGCCCGGGTCAGTCAGACTCATCCACTGCCAACTCCAGCACTGTCAGTGGAAGGTGCTGTTGAAGGAGAGCAAACAAGTCTGGTCTCTTTTGGTATTCTACTGCCCTCCTGCTCCTGCAGCATCTAGCACTGTTGCTCTTGGGATGACTGATATCTGTGCTGAGTACTCTGTGGTCCTGCTGTCCATGAGTTTGTTTAGTCTCTTTTTCCACTTGCTGATGATGTTTCTCTGCACAGTGTCCTGGAGCAGCAAGCCTCCTGTGTGAAGAAATGTTTCATTTTATCTGCTTTAAATTTGTACTATACTAATTCCATCAAATATCACTAGTCCTGGTGGTGTGGGATTTAATGAAGAAGTTACACTGGAAGTTCAGTTGTTTCTCACTGAGATGTAATGTGTGGATGAAAGTAATAAAAATTAAGCAATACACTGGAATAATTATTTGTGTCTGCATCCTGACATGCACATAACTTTTGAATAGTGCATAGTGAGCTTCCTTCATTCTCAGAAAGTGCTAGCGTCTTTAAATTTAGCAATTTAGTTTTTCACAATGTGTATTTGCATTGTCTACTCTTTCCCATTTGTAAGTGTGAGAGAAAGCCTGTCGTAAGCCCAGCTTTTAAAAAGCTGGCCTGCTACCAAGGTTTGTGCATACCTGTCTTGAGAGGAAAAAGGCTGACAAGATCTGAGTTCATGATTCAGTTCACGGAGCTACGGGCTTCCTTGTTGCTTTCAGTAAATGCTTTTGTGGCTGAGCTTTTGATCTGCAAAGTGGAGTTATAGTAACTTTATTCAAGTCAGGGCTCCTCATAAAATTTACAGTATGTAGCAGATGTGTTGTGCATAAATACTGTGACTGGAATTTTAGGAGTTAAACTGCAAATGAAAAAAATCACAGACTGATGATAAATGGGTTAAATTACACAAATATAAATACTGAGCAAAGAATCTTATCAACTCTTCATGGTTTTTCTTCTTCACAATCTCGTTGAATTTAACTAGTACCATGCCTGTAAAATGAAGTTTGCATGGTATTGTCTGAATGTCAATGCAAAGCAGATGGTGTCAACTTTTTATTTACCAGTTGGGCTGCTACATCTAAGCCCCCATTTATAATAGTTTATGCCTTTCTGGTCTTTCTTCTGAGGAGAAAGTTCTGTGCATACCAGAGCAATGGTTTTATGATGTTGGCAAATATTTGTAAGAGGCTAAGTTGAGTCCGTCAGACTTCTGTTTGCTTGTAGCCTAATCCAGTTTGAATCTGAACCTCCCCTGCTGAAAGATGCACTCTGTTCATCTGCACGGCGCCTTGAAAGAATTCATGTGTTTGAATTTTTCAGTTTCTCTTTCTGGATCCAGAGAGAAATTGCTCGCTTGCTGCTAGTCACAGCAGATATCAATGTTGTGACATGTAAAGAGATCTCATGAGCCAGGATATTCTGCATTCCTCTCTGTCACCAGCTAGAGAGCTCACTGAGAAGTAAAATATGAACTTCTAAAGGAATGGAGAAGATAGGGCTTCTGGGTTCCTTTTTGTTTCTATTTCATGGTGAACTTTAAAGGGGCTCTGTAAATAGGTAAGGTGGCAAGGACTGTGATTTCCTGAATTTCCCCAAGAGTGTCTGTACCGTGCTGGATCAGTACAGATCCACCAGAACTAGTACACAGAGTTCCCATGGTGGGCAGTAAGGAGTGTTTCATGAGGATCATAAGAACTTAGGTGAATGTTATAAACTTGATTGTGAACACTCAGTTCCCATCGGTTGGTGCTTACCATCCCCCCAGGCTGGGCACTGCTGGGAACACTGGCTTTGTGGACATATCTCCTATCACTCAGCATAATCCCCTTTGCATTCTTGCCTTTGAGATCTTTTGCCATGTGTTCTTCTGCCATTTTTCTGCTGCTGCTGTCTGCATCTTCCACAGAGTCAGGCCTCTGGCAGAGGGGCAAAAGGATGAGGTCGTTTGTTGTTCTTGGTGCTGAGGGAATCTGGCTCTGGTGATGTAGCTTTGGAGAAGAGAGAGAGGTTTAGGAGTCCTTAACATGGCAGTGTTGTCCACAGGTTTTGTAACCTGTAGCAGATTTGGTGTTGAATTAGTTTTAAATCGAACAACTAGAAATCTGTAGCGAGCCCTGAAAGAAAGATCTTGAGAGGTTGCTAGTGACTGTTACAGGGAGAGAACTGACAGGCAGTTCACTACAAATCTTTGTGTGTCTTCCCCTTAAGGCAATCTTAAAAATATAATGAGTGTTAGTATGTTTTACTTAGTGCTCTTGGAAATGTCGTTGTAACAAGTTTAATTTCATTTTTTTCAGCATGTTTCTTGGGTTTTCCCCACACAACTCTTTGAGGTAGCAATGTCATCTCTGTGGTCCACTTACTACTCTTGCAACAAAGCAAGTTTGTGCTTGCTTTTGAGCTGCCACTTTTACATGGGAGCATTTTTCTCTAAGTGGTGGCACATGCTGGAGGGTTAATCCCATACTGAAGCTCTTAGGTGTTACTGTATTCCTCCTCCTACTAAAAAATGTGAACTTAATCAAGTAGTAATTAAAAAGGTGTTGAAGGGAGGGGGAAGAGAGAACCTCCATTAGAAATTCCTAAGTTCTTCAGGCATATTGGTTTAAATGGCCAAATCAAAATATAATTTTAAACCCACTTCCTAAGTATTGTTCATACACTTCCCTTTGAAATGGGAGAGACTATGAATAAAGTGTTCTGCAAAGACTCTGAAGTCTGCAGCTAGAACTGAGGACCCCCTGGGCAGGACAGTGTTAAAGAAAAAAGACATTGTACTTTAAAAATGAAAAAAGCTTTCCAAAATTGGGAAGATTAAATACAAGTGAGATGTGGTCTGTGTTTGCTCCCTTCTGATTATAACTTTCATACTGTCCCCATTTATTTTACCTGATAGAGTCAGGAGATATTTATTAACATTTGACATACGCTGTGCTAACTAATGTGTAGGAATCAGCTTGCTTTAGTTTTTCAGTTATGCAGCATTTTGTGAAAGAATGAACAAATGAGATCAGATACTTTTTCCTTTTTCAAAGGAACAGAGGAGAAAAATCTTTTTCTTTGTATATCAGAACTATAAAATTGTACATAGCTCAGAGGACATGCATGCCCTGAATATAGGCTTTTGCTGTAAACTAGTTTATTTTAATTTGAAACATTTACACCTTAGGAAAAAGGAAATGTAGTAGAGTTGTGGGTTCCTGTGCCAAAAATATGGTGCCTGAAAGAAAATCGTGTTCTTCTATTCATAACCATTTTAATCTTTCTGCAGACCTACAACAGCTGTGCCAGACTGTGCTTAAACCAGGAAACAGTGTGTCTAGGAAGCACTGCTATGAAGACTGAAAATTGTGTGGCCAAAGTAAGTAAGAGAACGGCTTTGGTATTGAGAGGTTTTCAGCAAATTGTTCATTGGTAGTCAGAGAAAAGTTCTTGTTAAAAATTACAGTTAGGAAAAAATATTTAAACAGAAAGTAAGTATTTTGGGTAGGTTTTTCTGTTCTTCAGTGTAGAGATTTCAGACTTGCTGTTTTTCTCTGCTGGAAATGAATACTTGAGTCCTCAGCTATCTAGGATTGAAGGGTTCATTCTGCTATACAATAGGCTTTTCCAGTGGGATGACCTATGCCTGCCATGTAATTAGCTGTGGCAACTTCAAATGATAAATGTCCAGATACTAAAAATACTCCATGTGAGCTCTTTGTATCGTGGTTCCTTTCTTAGCTGCCAGAAGGAAGGTGCAAAAAGAAAGACCTTTCGATTAAAATACAGTGAATGCTGTATTTAAAGAAAAGGGAGGAGGGAGATACCACAGTCATAATGGTAAGAAAATGGATTTATTAGCCTATCACAGAAAAATAATTTCTTGAGAATTGGGGTAGATGTGGTTGAAAAAGGTGAGGTGCCATTAGCCACCCTCTTTTCTTAAAATTCAGCATAACCACAGTAAAACAATGTACATCTAGGGCTGTTTGTGAATGGAGAACATTTGAACCATGATGCAGTATGTCTAGAAAGCCTGTGCAAAGGATGCATTTAGCCTTGTGCAAGCTTTGTATTTCCACTGAAAGGAAGTTTAGAATGGGCATGCAGGGCAGATCAGTGCATGCAGCCATCTGTTACTAAAACCAGCTGGCATTTTGTTACTCCTCTGTCACCACAAACCTGACCACTCAAAAGCCCGTTTTCTCTTTTGGTTATTTTATTCCTTGATCTTCTTGAAGTCCATTTTTTTCATACTTGGAATGGTTGTTAAAGGTGCCTTGTCCCTTCAGGGGCCACTTTTGTATTGACCTTTAAGATAATTTCCCAGCTAAATCTTCTCTGGGATTTTGCTGGTGAAATTTGGATGTCCTATTTCTTTTGATTCTTGTCAGGGAACTGGCTATCATAAAAGTTTGTCATGGTGCTTGCAGGTGGCTTAGCACTCATAAACTGTGCTTGCCTGCCAGTTGCCTCCCACTGCAGAAGCACTTCTGAGAGCAGCTACCAGTCTTGGTACAAAGAGCTGATATTTAATACCAGCACTTCCATTCTTGAGATGACTGGTATTGCACACTTCTTCCTAAGGTGCTTTATGATACAGAGTAGGTGAAACTCTCTCAGCAGAGCAGCTCTGGCTGAGTTGTCTCATCGTGCAGCATCATTCTGATGCCATAAAGCAACTCACAGCAAGCTAACTGGAGTAAGTCCATTCAACCCCATCTGCTCTGTAGTGTCTTGTTTGACCTAATCGCTTCACTAAGGAGCAAGGAGGTACAAGACGTACAGCCAGTTTAAGTGGTGCCTCTTTTAAATGAAATTACATACTTTAACATCTTAATGCCCTAAAAAGTAAACTCTCCTAAAGTTATGTTTATGGTGGGTGAGAGGTGTGGTTCGGGCTGAAGGCAAGAGCAGCAAGACTTGTTTCATGCTACTGAGAATGAATGTGAAGCGTCACCCTGGAGATGAAAAAGTGTATGTTTTTAAGTATCTTGTCTCTGTATGCTGTCGGACAGTATATGTGTATGTATGCTCTAGGGCAATCTGCCATCAACATATATCAGAAAACATATATATACATATATGCGTTATATACACGTTTGTATACACACACACACACACACACATATATATATGAAAAAACATAAAGACTTTTCTGGAGATACAGTTCCTCTAGTACTAGCTTGCCTGGCTGTTGTACTCCTTTCCTTTGCTTTCTTAGCTACAAACCAAATGAAATAGGTTCTAAGAAAGCTTGCCTTTCAAATTCCAGAAGTGTTGAAGCATTTATAAACCCAGCTATCTAAATGCAGATGGCTCAGCGATGGCATAGGCAAATGGCACAACTGTTAAATGTTCCCCAGGTGAAGGGCTTAAGTGGGATTTAAAGAGTTCAGAGGCCTTCTCCTAGGCTGCATGCACGTGACGAGTTTTATCCTCCATGATTGATGTGTTTTACAGCCTTGGACTTTAAAATGTTTTGTCAGGAAGGTGAATACTGGAAAGTATAACCGCAGGTTTCATTATCTGCAGCACTTCTCCGAATGTATTTTGAGGGTTTCAATTTTCTTTTTAAACTTGCAGTGAAACACAAAAAGGCTTACCTTCTCTGATTCTGCAGTGCAGTATCAGCCCTGACTGGGAGCCGTAGTGTGCATTATCACATGCTTGTCAGATGTGTCAGTCAGTCTGATGATGATGGTTTTTCTAAAAACAAAATTTCGGATTCTGCATCTACTTTCAGAAAAGAAAACTGTGCTCTGTTAACACTGTATAAATGGCACCTACTGATTTTGTATTTGATGTTTGTAAAAGTTTGTTCAAAGAATGAAATGTGGTTTCCCTTGAGGCCACACACATCAACATTGAGGTACCTTTTCTCAGACTGAAGCACTGTCTGTCCATTAAACTCTCTTGTGAATGAGAGCTTCTGTACAGGATATCCAGATATAAATTACCAACCTAACAGGTGGCATTCTTCCTAAAATGGAGGGGGGGAAAGTTTGCAATAAATAGATATGCATATTCAGATATGGAAAGTAGCATAGGGCCACAGTCTTTTTGACAGCTCAAGGAAGTTCATGTTTGTTAGGAAACTTTGTTTGGTTTTGTTTGCGAAGTCATGCCGCCTGTGCAGCCATGTGCTCAGTCACTTTTGCAAACCTATGAATTATTTAGTTTTATTCAGACATTTAAAAATAAAACTAGAATATCATGTTCTGATGAATCTTTGTATCTTATTCGTAGCCTTGCTTTTCTGGTATTTGTCCTCTGAAACTCCACTGGTAGGACTTGGGGATGCTTGAGTAGAAGCCAGAAAGGAGCAATGGAAATTGTTTAAAGTGTGCACATGTTTTAATTGAAGAGGTGGGATCTTAAATTAAAAATCATATATTGTGATGCACAGATGCCACATGTGTCAGCAGCTAACATCGTTTCTCTCCCATGTGTAGGAGTTTCTCTGTTACTCTTTTAGCATCTTTTTGCCCATTGCTTGTGAGCGATCAACAAGTCTGATGTATATCCAATATAATGTCATTGAAAAGGAAATGCAGTCTCTATTTGTATTTTTATATGTGTGTGTACACACACAAAGATATATATCGAAACTCCTCCTGTTTGTCTCTTTAGAAACCAAAAAAATGTCTGTGAGAGGATTTCTTTTTATGATACTACTTGTGTGCAACCACAAGTGGACAGCTTTCTCAGGAATTGGTGCTAGGTGCTTAAATAAGGTAGAAATGTAGCATGAACCTGAGCTCCAAGGACAGGGTGTTTGATTTTAATGAGGCTTATTGAAATCCAGCCAAATGAGCATCTGTTCCTATTGTTTGTTCCATATTTGTAAGCCAGTATCTTCAGGCCAGATAATGGTGTTGGTGTGTGCTTCATCCTCAATTAGAGACGGACACAGTTAAAAGTCCCTTGGCATCTGGTATGTCACTAGGATTCTTGTGATGCTCCTGGGTGTGCAAACAAGTTTCAATTCTGTTCTGTACCCAGGGCCACTTACTTTCTCTGGTGACCTTCACACTTTATATTTGATATGTGGTGAGGGGTGCTCTGATGTGTTTCCAGTCTCCTTGGCTGAGTCTTTGCATGGATGGGTTATATGTAGTCCTGTTTTCAAACAGAAGTCTTTCATAAAGCCCAGTCTTTCATAATGTGGGCTGTGTAAGGTTTGAGTTTTGCTCTTTGCTTGGAGTCTGTTAGATTTTGCATTTCCCTGGATCGTGGAAATATCTTTTTGATTCAAAGGGCTCTTTTATTTCTCAACAAGAGACTGGTGTACAACTCATATCAGAGCTCTACAGTCAATACCCATTTCCTGCATTTGTTTGATAGGTCTTTTCTGTTTGTTAACTCCTACGGTCAGTTCCAGTTCATCTGTATCTGCTACACAAAGGAGTGTTCTCAGTTTTTATTTTGGATATTGAATTCTTTCCTGCTTGTGCCAGAGATAGGCACCCTGTGGAATACCTGCCACAGACAGCACTGAGACACCTTCGAAATGGCATACAGCATCCCCAGGTTTCTACTTAGTTCTGAACTCAGCAGCAGCTGGGAGAGGTTTTCTGCCTCTATTTTTATCTAAGGGAAATTGGAGGAAGAAAAATGTAATCATGCACACCACCCTTGAAAAATTAGACTTCTGTTTCAGGCCACTCCTTGCTATTCACGTGTGGTAACTAGTCCTGCTTTTTAAGGTCCGGGCAAACCAAGGGACTTCTCAGGCTCTTTTAAGCATCTTGAGTCTTCTAGGGAATCTTTGATTGCTGCTCATTGTAATGATAAATGTGCAGTGGTTAATGTATTGAACTGGTAATCTAGAAAGGGTTTATGTATACCCTTTATCTTCAGCACTGTGATTTTATTCTCTGTGGCCATGATGGCTTTTCTTGCTTCTCTTCAAAAAGGGAACTGAATAATACTCTTCTTGGAGAAATGTTGTGAAATGTAACTCTATGATACTTTTTTGATGCTTGGATGAAAAGTCCTGCTTAAGTATGTAGAGATGTTCTACCTACTCGGCAAGCTGCGTGTACAGGGGGAGAGAGCTCTGTTCTGCTCAATTCTGGAAACACAGAACAGGCCTTGGCACTTACAGTATGCCATGTGAAATTTCCTTTCAAAGATGCATCTTATTATTTAGCTATTGCTACACGTTTTACACTCAAGGATGATTCAGCTAAAGCAAGGAGTGGTGGAAGTAGCTGGTAATTGAAATCTTCCTTCCTTTGTCAGTTCTTTCTGCATTGCTACTTCCAAATTTTTAGAACAAACGTAGTCAGCACAATAATAACACTGAGCCAAGAATTTTTATATAAATTCAAAGGAGAAACCACAAGTACTCTTTAATAAAGAAGCATTTAGGGTTCCAGGCTGGATGTTCCAGTTGGCAGTAGGACAAATTGATCTGAAGAGTGTCCCTCTTGTACTCTCAAGTCCCTTTATGTCACAGATTGATGGCTCTTTTTTCCAGAGAGTGTCCCTGCATTTACTTTGTGTGAATAGCACAACCAGCTCAGAGTTCTGCTGTGATATACCACTGAGTCAGTATATCTTCAGAGAATGCATAGTTTTATAGTGCTTTTGAAGCCTTTCCAGTACTTGAGACTGAAATTAGAGCAATTCGATCATGAACAATATTATTGACTAGCAACATTCAGTTTCCTGATACTTGTTCCACTGTTTTAATGAGAAATTATGTTCCTTCATAGCTTAATTTTTAGTATTAAGCTTCTGTGTTGTGATGCAGAGGGGCTGTCAGTAGACATGCTTTCAGTTCCAAACCCCTCAGTAAGAGTGTCCCCTCTTGTGTCTTGCATATACCTTTCTCTGGGAGGGACAGCAGTTTTTGAGGCTGTTGCAAACTGGATAAATGCTACCTTAGCTACTGGCTAATAGAGGTGTAAGCATATCATTTTACCCTTCTGTTGTAGGTATGTAGGTATTCTTTCTGTAATGAGAGGGTTGTGTGGATGGCATGCATTGCAGGGACATTGCTGGGATTACTTGATGTACAAAAGGTGCTTTGAAACTGAATTCTCAGTGGAAGGTTTATCCAAAACCTTGTATGTCTACTTTTATCTTAATTGTTTCTTTTTTTTGTTGTTTGTTTTTTTGTTTTTTTTTTGGTCAAGACAGTCTTTATGCTTTATCTTCCCCTTGGTCTAATAACCTCTTTGCAAATGACCGAGAAAGAAATGTGATATTCCTGCTCCCCCCACTCTACCCCACCACAGACATTCTCCAGATTTTGATAGACTTGTTTTATTTATTTCCAAAATTATATCCGCAGGAAACAAGCTGTTTAAATTCAGATTATGCTGAAGCAAAATGGTCCTGGTATGAGAAGCAACGTGCTGTTTTATGAGCGCAGAGTCCCTTTTCTCATAACTGATTGATAGTAAATATTTTCCTGAAGAATTATTGCCAACCATGAACAGTGCAACTGTTTCACTTTTTTTTCCGTGCTACTTGCTATACCAGCCATTGTCTGTAATTAAGATCTACAATTCACAATGCAGACGTTTGCACTTCCTCTGGGTCTGAGCTATTTATAAGGCATTTCAGCTGTTCAGAGTTTCTTTTGAGTGTTAAACTACGTGTAAACAGGCTTCTTTAGTCTTCAGTTATGCAAACATTGTGGAGTGCTTGTCATTTCTGCTTCTCTTACCACCCAAAATGACTTTGCATGTCAGTGAAACCACAAATTAAAAAAGAATTACACTTGAGGGTTTTTTAAATGCAACAGAGGCTTTGAAGAAATATTACTATAAAAGCTAACTCATACATTGCTTTATAGCTGAGGGTCTCTAAGTGTATTCTGGAGATCAGTTCTCAAAGCTCTGCCTGACCAAAGGATGGTCAGGCAGGTGGTATGCAAAATCTTGATATGAAGAATAATTTTCAAAGTTTGGTCAACTCGATGGAGATGTTTCTACTTTTTGGAGCCCTTAGTTTGGAATCTCAATCAAGCAAATTGCATTACCTGTGAAATTGAGTTCAGTACATACTGGAAGGTCTCCCACACAGATGTTAGAATCTCCATCTCAGGTTTGACTGGTTATAAGGAAGAGCTTTTTCGTGGTGGTGACAGTCAACTGGAGTAGGTTGCTTGTGGATGCTCTGTAGCCTTCATCCTTTGAGGTTTTCAAGACCAGGCTGAATGAAGCCCTGAGCTACCTGATCTGACCTCATAATGCACCCTGCTTTGAGCAGGAGGAGGCAGGGCTGGAGAACTCTGGAGCTCCCTTCTAAATTGAATCATCATGGAATCCCCTCATTGTCTAGAACTTGACTTGGCGTCCTTAATCAAAACTCCCCCACAACTATTATGTGTGGTGTCACATGCTGTAGTTCCAGCCCATGTGTTTGCTATTTAAAGAATTACAGCCTTGAGGTCTTCATTCAAGATGTGTCACATTAAGGTTATAAGAAGTGTTCACCATGATAAGTGTTACGAACCAAACTCGACTTGCATATCCGAAGTACTTTGGGATCCTTTATGCTAGAAATGTGAAACTGTTTGGAATCCAAGTCATCAGTGTCTTTAGTGATAAATGGGGGCAAACATGAAAAGAAGCATTGCTTCTTAAATAGTCACCTGCAGTGACAGCATCCTCAGATGGTACAGAATACATGACATTAACTAGATCTGTCTTCAGTGTTTTTCAAATACAAGAACAGAAAAAGTTGTTTGAAAAATACGTCGAATTCTTATGCTAAAGCTTGTGGTACAAAACGCTGGAATAATAATTTCCTAGTGTACCCCACTGCAGGGAAGCCATTGGTGTGGCCGAGTGTCGCATTTCTGAAGGCAGAGCGAGTTCTGAGCTCAGCCTAGCAAACGAGCGCCTAAAAATGAGGCTGCTTTTGTAGACTGATGGGGGCTAACGTGGGGTGGGCTCCAGCGTCTTTGCTGTTGGGAGTGGACAGGGAGGGGAAGTAGTGTGGAGCGAGTTCATGGTGAGGCGTGCGTGCGCTGCAGCACTGCCCACTGATGCATGCCGGATCACCCGCACGCAGAGATCACATGGCTCCTCCAAAAGTCAAACGATCAATTCGCCTCGTTTTGGCTCTGTACTTAATGCACAAACAGTGCGATCTGCAGGGCTGTAATTGCATTGTTAGGGCCAAGGAACAAGCCTGTGCCTTTTCAGCAGACAGCTGGCAGGGAAAGAGGCATGTTGTTAGGAAAGAGAGAGGCAAGGCAAATAAAATTACTGCTAACGCTCAGAGATCGGCAGGAGTCCTACTTGCCTAATCTTACCGGTGGGAGCAAGCGGCTGTTGTAATCCAATTATAGCAGCATAAGCAATTTGTTAGACACTCCGCATAATGTAACAATTTCCCAATAAACTCTGACTTGTAATAACGTCGGCAAGAGCCCACATAAATCTGCCCGAATGGTGGGGGCTGGAGTGTTCGGCTGGGGGCTTGTAATTTGTGCCATCAGCACGTTTTGTGGAGTGTGGTGTGGTGCAGTCTTTCAGTGCAGGAATTTTAAGAGGAAAAGCGTGGCATGCCCCTCCAAGAGAAAACCATTAGCAAGGGTCAAAAGAAATACCAAACAAAGCTATGAGGTGGCTTTTCTAGGAGGGAGTAAAAATCGACCCCCAAAAGCAAGGCGCTAGCTGATGAAGATTTAAAATATTAAAAAGCAGTAATGAAAATTGTATCATTTTAAATTACAGCAGGAGGAGGAGGGGTAATTAGAATTACATCTGGTTTGGAGGGGGAGGGAGGAGAATATCCTTCCTTACATTTAAGCCGTTTAAATATTAAAAAAGAAGCTCAAGTATTGAAAGGGATGCTCTGTGCTTACTAGACAGAAGCCACATGTCCTGTCCCAAGCAATTCATAATCTACAAAGGGAAAAATTAGACCTTTTCTGGTATCCAGTTACTCTCTCGTCTTTCTTGCAGCTCCTAGCTGGCTTCATGTGTATTGGCACAGCATCCTGATGATGTGTGTGAGAGATAAAACGTAGGTCTAGAACCATTCACTTTGAGCGTACCCCAGTGAATTTAACTTTTTGGCACAATGATGAATGTCCCCTCTGGTTCATGCAGATCTACACAAAGAACTAATCTAATTTAGATATTATTTAAAAGTAAAATCAGTCTGCTGCACTCTGGCTGTCACTCTTAGAGCACATTGCGAGTTACAGCATTGTAGACACCAGTTTAAGGTTTATGTTTAGCAAGATTTAAGGTATCATATTTCTGTTAATCCCTCTATTTAGCATTTCCCTTTGCTAAGATGCAGATAGGCAGCAGGCAGAATAAAGTAGGTCCCTTTATACAGCATAGGGACAGTCAGAGGTCCAGGATTTTCAATGTAGTTCTTAACACTGCTGCGGTGTAAAAATGCCTGACTTCATACCAGAAACAATACTTTATTCATTTCTTAGCTCTGGGGTCTTGTGAGACTTCAGTGTGGATTGACATTTCTGCTCTCGTTTCTCAAGTTGTGGCAGCATAATGCCTCTATGCGGGGGGAAAATAGTTCCCACCCATACAAAACAGTTACCCTTGTCATTTGGAGCTCCTGCTCTCAGTCTCTGTGTTTTGATGCTGTGCTATGCCGGTTCTTCGGCTTAGCAAATAAAACCAAATAAAAAACAAACCCCCAAACCTAAACTGTCAGCCTTGTACATACAGCTCATACAATTACACCTGCACCATGTTTGTCTTTATGGTGGTACCATATTTTGTGCAATTTTGGAGTGTGTTTACATATTCACCTGTCATACTAGTCCTGAGACGATTTTTTTAAACTGTAAAATAGTAGCTGAGACATGCAGGCAAGCTGCCATGAGGATAATGCTGCATATTTTGCCCTTCATTCTGTGGAAGTCAAGCTTCCATTGTTCTTAATCTTTATTTCTGCCAGCATCTTAAGATAACAGGCTGAGACAGTGAGCGTTTCCAAAAGTATCCTAATACATATTTTCTTGCAACATAAATACACCTAAAGAAGTGTATTTAAAGAGGACAGGTATTATCTTAGTTTACCGAAGCTGAATCAATAAACTGCAGTGCTTCTAATAAAGCCACTCAGTGTCTGGGTTTAACTAATGGCTGATTTTCACGGCTTTGACAGTGAGCTGTGTGCGTTATTTTCTCCTGATATTGTAAAAATAATGAGAGCAAATTAGAACAATCAGTTTACCCCGATAGCTGCTGATTGGAGGTGATGGGCAATATGGCAGCGGGTAATCCATCTTCGGGCTCCTGTCACATTAACTTCAGCAGTGTGGAAAAGATCAGGCGGAGCGAGCGGGAATCCTGCCCAATCAGAAAGCCGAAATTAATGAGAAGAGCATTGTTCTGTGATCAACCTTTTAATTAGCAAGAGTGGAGATGGAGGGAGTGATGAAGCTGGCAGCACAGCTGCACAATACTGGGCATGTTTTCGGTGAGGGGGAGGAAAAACATGGGTTTTAAATTACCCCTTCTGTGCTCCCTGTACACTGGCAGTGTGTCTTCATTCTAAACCCCTTAAAAGATCTTAATAAACAGCCACATCCAGGTTAATATTGCAAACGTGGCTGTTACTAATGAGTAGTTTCAAAGTAGGTCGTTTTGAGGGTCATTTAGGAAAATGTTGATCACTGTTTACAAAAATAAGAGAGAGAGACAGGGTTTGGTGTTAAAGTTTCACTACAACAAGGAAAGAAGAGGAGGGAGATGGATAAAATTAGAGTAAGGGACTGCCTTTTTTAATACTCCTCTCCTTATTTAGTATATGTTTGAAATAAGATTCCTCAGCATATATTTGTAACAAGACTCCTCAGTTAAAAATACTATATGTGCCATGTGGCTTTCAGCAGCAAAAAAAGAGGAGAGATCAAATACTGCATTGATTTCCTAATGCTCCTTTTTGTGTTATTTTTCTGTGGATGGGTTTTTTTTGCCCCGGTATATTTCAGTTTATTCTCTTACCAACAGGAAATTATAATTTAAAAGATTTGACTGCTCTAATTGCTAAGGTTGACTTGATTTTTTTTTCCTAATGATTTGAGAAAATCACAGTCTTCTCAAGTACACTCTAAAAACAGACACTGGAATTAAGGACTGTCAGATCTGAATACCAGTCTTAGGAAAATCTTTATTTTTGTGAAGGGGAAAAATAATGTGGGGGGAAAAGTGATATTAGGGAGCAATTTCTGGGAAGTATTATGAAATAATGTTTGCATTGGGAACCCAGCTACTTCCAGTTACCACAGTTCCTGTTCTTACTTTTTTACTCTCTGCATTGTGTTTTTTCAGGCAATTCTCCTTCCCCATAATTTCCAAAGAAGTTGTCATGGTAGAAGAGTGAAGCTCTGTCACTGTGCACAGTGTCCTTTCTTTCAGTTTTCTAATTGGTACACAGGCTCCTTCACTTTTAGGTATTCCACTTTCTGATACTGAAAAGCAAGTGAAATCTTGTCAGTTTGCAAGAAAAGGCAAAAATCAGCGCTCTGCATCCAGCAAACTGTACAGGCTGTTTGTGTGAGTTGTAAGCTCACACCCACTGTCAACTTTGCATTGCTTACTTTAGGTAGGTAGCAGTAAACAGATGTGCTAGAAAGGAAAGCTGCTGTGGATGAGGTTGGTTCCTTTGGGGTTTAGTTCTAGGCAGATCTCACCATCTTTGTTTCTTACAGAGGAAAATATTAGACAACCTTTACAGGCAGAACTGCAAGCCCCACTCATAATTATATTAGAAATATGGACTGGTTTAGATAGTACAAAAGGTCTGTGATTTAGAAAGCTAACCTCTTTCAGGCTGTAAAAAGCTATGTAGATATCATCTAACTCATCCAAAGCCCCTGATTTTTAAAGAGGAGTCAGGGGGAAAGAGGATACATCATTCCTACAAAATACGAAAGTTCAAAATACTACAGTAAGCAGTTTCAATTTTTTATAACTTTGCCACTGTTTAACCCTTGGAAGTAAAATTTTGTTTTGGCCTCAGTCTGATTGCCCTCCACTCCCTGCAGCCTGAGGCGGGAATAAAAGTTGGTATGTGGGAGGAAAAGTATTCACTTAGCAAACAGCTGTTCAATATTTTATTTTATTTGTATTTCTTGTTCTGTGCCCCAGGCTGTATTTATTGCATGCCTTTCAAGTCCTGGTCAGAATATGGAAATACAGACTTCCTCCTGGGGGTTTCCCCTGCAGTTTGAATGCTTCACAAACATTAATTAATCCTTCCAGTGTTTCTTGAGGCAAGCATCCCTTTTTTTGTAGAGAAGTTCAAAAGTTACTTTACCAACTGAGATCTAAAGAGGAAGTAGTTTATTTATAGTAAGCAACGAGGCCTCGCAGGAGGAATATCAGATTAGGAATTATGAATCTAGATTTTGAGATGTCTTTTGTCTTTGTCATATTCTGTTTTTTCATCTCAGTTCTTTGATCTGTAAAAGGATAATGCTGCTTAACATTTCCTCATTAGAGGTTTGGGAATCTGGAAACATGGTGTCAGTAGAAGCATGTTATGTACTTAAGCAGTATTTTTGTTTATATACACTTAATGTTGACTTGGGCTCTGTTGCTGTGGCATCTCTCTCCCCAGGTCCATCTACATTTTCAAAAAGCTGTATTAGACATGCATCTTGGGAAAGATGCACTTGCCAATGGCTGCAGTCAAATTGCAGTCAAATACAATCCTTATGGGAGGCAAGAGGAAAAGTGTAAGAAAAAGTGGACACTTATTAAGCCAAACATTCTTCGTGGTTTTTATAAAACACTGAAAGCTCTCAAAGCCTTTCGTTCTACTTTAATAAAACTCAAGACCCAGTAAATCATTTCACAGCTGCTTAAATCCGTTTGTCAGCTCCCAAAGACATTCCCTTGTGGGTGGAAACGAGGTGGTAAATTCTTGCCCAAAAGTAATCATACTGCAGGAGAATGACTGGAAAGATGCAATGTGTTGCAGAATCCAGTTTAAGTATGGAGCTACTACCGTGACTCTGTAATGGGATGTCCCAACATGGGGTATAATATCATAAATAGTGTAAATATGCCACTTGTGAATTAATAGGCAGCCTTGGGATTGTAAATCTTTACATATATGTTAAAATGAACATAGAGCTAATCTTAATTCTTTTTTTAACCTAATACAGTAATTTCATTCTAGCTCCTGGTTGGATTTTGCAACTCGATGTTTTTATCAGTGCTAGAATTTCTGGGTTATGGGTTGACTTTTTTTTTATCCTATTTTCAATTAATTTAATTTAAAACATTTCACATGTCTTTCCCATTCCATTGCCTATATTCTGCATTTTCTCTGTGCAGATTTCCTGCCTCTCTGTTTTCACCCCGACGCATGGTTCTCCCTGTTTTGGGGCCTTCATTTGAGAGCTGCTTTGAAACTGGAGGACAGCACACTGAGGGAAAGGTCATCCTCTGAGGTGTTTTTCTTCACCTTTTTTTATCTCCTTGAAGTTTTTCTCTGCCATCTTTCAGTATCAGGAGAGCTGTGTGTAGAGTGTTTCTACTTAGTGCCTTCTTCCTGAGGCTCAGTCAGCCTGGGGAACTGGGGCATAACTCTGCAACACCTGCGAGGCAGCTGCATAGGATCTCAGGAGAAAAGGGGCATCTTACCCACTCCGATGGGAACCTGCAGAGAGCCAGGAGTAAAAGTTTCCTGTAGCTCTACTGACAGTGCAGTCATCTGCTTTATGTAGGTACATGCTCACTTGCTGGACTCCCACCAGTTTTAATCACGAGTTCAATAACCGTCGCCTCTTCATCAAAATCCCTTTGAAATTCTTCTTGTATGAATGTAACTTTCTGAACTTCAGGACTGACATGAAAGGGAACCCCATAGAGCAGTATATCTACTTCTGTCTTGCTAGTGATGACCTGAGGCCGCCACAAAGGCTTTGATGCACAACCGGGTTCTCAGACAATGTTAGGTGTGCTCTGAGGAGGTTACAGCATGTTGGGTGTGATCTAAAGAGATTCTTACCCAGCTAAGACTCCTCTCTGGAGAGTGGTAGCTTTCATCTTTGAGGAAGCTACCCAGAATCCCTGTGCTGCAGGACATGCTGCTGCAGGGCATGGTGTATAAACAAGCCAGCCTAGATAAAGAAAATAGTTAAGTAACTAGAACCTATACAGAAAGAAATTTTCCTAGAACGCCTCCCTCTCTTTTACCCTACTCTGTAGCTTTCAAAGAGCCCCCAGTAAACACATTTTTAGAAACAAGCTCTCAAGAAATGAAGCGCACACCAGGCTGTGTTTAAGTAACAAAGTTCCCAGTGGTCCCAGCAGAGTGCTGGACTTGGTCCTATACCTGTACCCTTCCTAGAATACATATGCATTGTCCAGCACACTGAAAGCCTTCCTGAATACTGTTAGTGAAGCCAAAACCAATCCTCTTTGCATTACATGTTAGAAAGTTCTTATCTCTAGGTAAACTATCTATATTTTACTCAATCCAAGTATACATTTCTTTCTTTTCTCTGTGAGGGCTAGCAAACTGTCTACTAGCTGTTGAAACAACACCAACAACATTTTCTTTACAATTTCTCTCACTCTTTTTTTATTTTCTAAGCAAAACTTTGTTAAACTGGGCTGTAATTTGCAGACTCAATTTAATTTGATTTTTGTGTGTTTGAAAAGTAATAGCAAATCTCATATCTAAAGGTTTTTTAAGTTTTTTCTAGATGTATAATCAGTATTACTCTTCCCCAGAAATCCTTCTCTGCTTAATGCAGTAGTATTTATTATAGGTGAAACACTTTAAAGTTTGGAACATTCAGAGCTTTCACTTGAATTTAACTGCCCCCTTCTCATATGCACACTATGAGTCAACATGTGATATGTAATTTTGTTTCTTGGATAATGAAACGTGGTATCTGATCTGTAAAATGTAAGTACATTAACTTCTTTTGTTAATAATATTAAAACACAAGGAGGAAGTTTATTTAAAACAATAATTTTGTAAGTTCACCTTAAGGGTTTAATGCTAAACAGTTACTTATAAACTGTTACAGAATGTAATTCGTCTTTAAAGAGATTATAAAATCTTAGCTGTACTAATGAAATTAATACATACATTGAAGTACTAGTTCCTACAATATATCTTGTAGTTCCCATGAAGGTGTGGTAAGAGAAATGTGAATTTATACATTGCATAGATAAGTTATCAGTTGGAAAATGGGAGCAGTACTGTTGAGTTGGCAGTCTCATATCCTACAAAAATGTTTATTAGAATAAAACAGTTCTCATTGGAGAACTTGATGTCTTGCCCTCAATTTACTTCCAAATACGTAATTACCTTTATTTCTGAACATTTATCACCCTAGTAACCTCTTTGGATCAAGTGCTGGCATGTAGAATCCCTTCTAAGATGAAAAACCAGATCAACAGGCTTCAGATCCTGTCCTCGGGTGGAAACACATTTTCCTTCAGAGTTTTCTGATACTGAGCTAAAAATCTCTTCATCTTATGTGGGACCTCAGGTGACTCAAATTGTCTGGGGGTGAGACACTTGTCTCCATCTTCTTTCTCTCAAACTAAATTAGTGTTGACTGGCAGGACAGGTTTTGATCCTGATGGTCATAAGAGTTGATTTGGAGTGATACCAGGCTCCAGCTGGCACCTGTCTGACTTTTCCCTCTTTGCAGTCCCAAGAATGGCAGATACCCATTGCAATCTGTAATCAGATGACTGGTCAGTTAAAGACACAAGATACAAGCAACCATGTTGAAATCAGCCATGTAACTTTTTCTTATTGTGAAAACAGTAGACAATTGTCCCTGGAGACAATGGAGTTCATTGTTAAAACAGCTTGCTGCCCAGCAGATCACAGCCTGATCTTCCCAATCAGTGGTAAATGACTTGAAAGTAACTCCTCCAGCAAAAAGTGCAGGGACTCTAAGGTCATTTGTGTTACTCACATCTGGATCACATCTTCTTCTAACATCAAAACATCACATGAATGAAGAGCTTAAAGATTTGCCACAGATACTGTGAGGGTTTACCTGGAGACAGTGAAGGTATGAAAAGAGATATTCTCTATTCCCGGGTAATACATTTATTGGTGGAGACCGCGAGGCATATCCTGTGAAAACCAGCTACAGACATAACGAATATGGCCTCGTGGGCAGTCTGAAGTTACCTGTGAGTCTCCTGGAGGTGAGACCAATGGATAAAACCACACCAGAAATACTAGTGGTTCCTGTATGTCATGTGCAAACTTGGCTCTTTAGCACGTAGTGGAAAGCTGTAGGTTGTACATTTCATAAATCTCAGGTATGCTCAAGCTCAGTGGGACCTACCAACTGAAAATTGAACAGCTCTTCCAGTCATTCATGAGAGAGGAATGAAGCCTCCACATTTGTATATTTAACAGAGTGAAGTCCACAGTCCCATCAATGTTT
The DNA here is from genome assembly GCF_009829145.1 of Chiroxiphia lanceolata. NCBI lineage: Eukaryota > Metazoa > Chordata > Aves > Passeriformes > Pipridae > Chiroxiphia > Chiroxiphia lanceolata. The sequence continues at coordinate 13,998,555 of NC_045644.1, forward strand.
CTCTACTCATTGAAAGTCAGTTGCTCAGTTTGCCATCACAAGTTACATCTGTGCCTTCTAAAAAGTATACTCTGAGCTATAAGAGGTTGAATTGTCCTCTTGCAGAACAAGACATTTTCCTGTTTGTTATACAAGAAAGGCTGGAAGGAGGATCCAGGGAACCACAGGCCTGTCAATCTGACCTTGGTGCCAGGGAAGGGTCATGGTGCAGATTGTCTTGAGTGCTATCATGGGTGGACACATACAGGACAACCAAGTGATCAGGCCCAGTCCGCATGGGTTTATGAAAGGCAAGTCTTGCTTGACCAACGTGATCCTCTGTGATGAGGGAAAGGCTGTGGGTTGGTCTACTAGACTTTAGTGAAGCCTTTGACAACCACTGCCCACAGCAGTCTCCTGGAGAAACTGGCTATGCCCAAAGAGTGGCTGGTGAATGGAATTGAATTCAGCTGGTGGCCAGTTACTGGTGGTGTTCCGCAGGGCTCAATATTGGGACCAGTTCTGTTTAGTATCTTTTATCGATGATCTGGATGAGGGACTGGAGTGCACCCTCAGAAAGTTCACAGACAACACTAACTTGGGTGTAGTGCTGATCTGCTGCAGGGTAGGAAGGCTCGGCGAGGGGTGGGGACAGGTGGGATTGATGGGCCGAGGCCAGTGTATGAGGTTCAATAAAGTGAAGTGCCAGGTCCTGCACTTGGGTCACAGCAACCCCCTGCAGCACCACAGGCTGGGGGAAAAGTGGCTGGAAAAGTGGCCCAGCAAAAAAAGGACCTGGGGGTACTGGTTGACACTGACTGAATTGACCCAGTGTGTGCCCAGGTGGGCAAGGAGGCCAATGGCGTCCTGACTTGTATTAGAAATGGTTAAGCCAACAGGACCAGGGCAGTGATTGTCCCCGTGTACCTGGCACTGGTGAGGCTGCACTTCACATCCCATGTTCATTTTCGGGCCCCTCCGTACAAGAAGGACATTGAGGTGCTGGAGCAAGTCCAGAGAAGGGCAGCAAAGCTGATGAAGGATCTGGAGCACAAGTCATACATATATGAGGAGCATCTGAGGGAGCTGGGGGTGTTTAGCCTGGAGGAGGTTCAAGGGGAGACTTTATTGCTCTCTACAACTACCTGAAATGAGGTTGTAGTGAGGTGGGTGTCAGCCTCTTCTCCAAGTAACAAGCGATAGGACAAGAGGAAGTAACATCAAGTTGTGCCAGGGAAGGTTTACATTGGTTATTAGGAGAATTTCTTTCGCCAAAGGGTTAGGGAGCATTGGGACAGGCTGCCCAGGAAAGTTGAGTACAGACCTGGGAGGTATTTAAAAGGTGTGTACATGTCGCATTTAGGGACATGGTTTAGTGTGGACTTGGGCAATGTTAGGTTAACAGTAGGACTGGATGATCTTGGAGGGCTTTTCTAATCTTAATGATTCTACCGGTCTGGGACTTCACAGGTTCCTCAGAGGTTCCAGTCTCTTGTCTTGCAGATACTATTTGTCCCTTTAGTGAGCTTATGGATGTTTCATCTTACAACCAGTTAGGGGCTGATCTGCAGTCTTTTTTTCCACTCTATTTCCATTAGCAGATGTTTCCAGAACCAAATTATTCTAATGACTGGAAATCCTCTCCCCAGTTTCCAAGCTAGTTTATTCATAGAGAGATTATACCACTGGTTCTTGAGTTGTTTATTCCTTTTGTTTCAGTAGTTCTTGTTCCCTTTTTGATGTTTATCCCCATATATTTTAGAGAGCTGTCATATCCTCTTTGTTTTATTAGGACAAATTAAATTGTCCTTGAGGAGTGGCATAATTTAAGAAATAGAAGAAAAACTGTGAAGATGTTTGAGCATTTGTGGTTGAGGAGTTTGTTTTCTAGGAGGATTTATTCATGTTACTTTTCTGATCACTCTCTCTTAGACGGAAATTGTCAAATATTGCCTTAAACTGTACTTCAGCTACTGACAGTCTTACATACATGTAAAGATCTAATTCTTCTGACTGATGCAAAGCTTATGGTTTAATTGTTATTTAAAGTAGTGACACAACCTGCATTTTTTCTGAAAAGAAGAGGAAGCTTGGGCAAATCACTGCATCCTCCAACTTGTTATGGTCAGGTATCATGGTCCCTTAGTTCTCCTGGAACATTGTTCTGCCCTTTACAGTACTCAGCAATACTACTGTTTGACTGGAATACGGAATCACCAGTAGTCACTGCCACTAATTGGCAGATTATAGAATTTATAGTTTTCTCGGAGGGAACCTGGAATAGGAAATAACTCATGTTGTGCAGTAAAAGCAACTGTTCCATATTTTCCTTCATGTATATTTAACACAATCTGTAATTTACAAAATAGATTTGAATTAGTCCTGCCTGTGGAAGCTCATACCTAAGATACTTCAGCAAGGCAGGCAGGCAGTCCCTTGTTGCTTGTAACCGATGGCTTAGTTAAGGCGGCAGCTTGGTGGGAGACAGCAGTACTCACTGTAGACGGTGCTGAGCCTTACTGTTGAGGAAAATTAAAATGAGCAACCAAGTAGTTGCTCTCACGGTCCTGAAAGTAGTATTCAAAGTAGCAGCAATTACTTATTTTACTATAATGGTGAATCTTGACAGGCCAGTAGTCCTTATCTGTTCAGCTCAGGTAGCCAGGCTGTATGGGTCCTATGTCCAACAGGCAAACTTGCCTTTATAGTGCCCTGAATTGTGAAATATGATAGGTCTGTCCTATACAGTGTGCACAGGTTCAGATTTAACTGTCTTCTCATAGCCTTAAAGTGTGAGAAACTCCTGTTGCTCTCAGCACAAAATGAAACCCTTATAACAGTGACAACAAACTGAGAATTAGTTAAAATACATGATGATTAAAATATTTCAACGGCGTTTATTCTGACCCCCTTCTATCAACATTAAAGAATAGCTTTTGTGTTTAGACTAACATTCATTTAGAAGAAAATAAAAGTGAAAAACACTTAACTATACTACAAAAAATTAGATTGTTAATTAACTAAGACTTGTAATTTCTCAGCAAAGAGAACTCTGACAAGTAAACCTTCCTTATAGGTATTGATTGTAGGTCATAAAAATGTTGCTTAATTATGCCGATTATGTGCATTTGTTGTTTTCTTTCAAGTCACCTCGATTTACAAAATTGTGTGAACTACAGAGCTGAATCAGGTTGTTCTCCTGCCATGTTATTTAGATCTGTCAGCCCTGTTCAGTGGCATAATTTGTAATCTCAAACAGTTCGGAGGTGGGTTGTAATGGGGGTATTTCAAGATTTGATTAGGAGATTACAGATGATTGGACTTCACAGTCAATTAATTCATTGTTTGAGACCTGAGTTTTGAGACTGGTTCAGTCACAAGTGAAGATAAGTTTGGAATTTAATGATTTGTGGAGAGAATCAGATGAAGTTCTTAAAAACACATGCATCATAACAATATTGACAGTTTTGAAAAAATTTTGAATATGTGAGTGAAGATTGGATATCTGAACAGGTCCCTTGAATACTGCAACGCTCTCAAATTGTCAAGCCAGAGCAGTTCTATCTGCAGTACTTGAAGAACCTGGTATTTGGTTGCTGCAACAAGTGATACAATAGCAAAGGTTTGTGAACCCTAGAGTTGGAAAGTCTTATAAAAAATTCTCTATACAGCATCTTTTAAAAATAGTTTCAGATTTTGCTTATGATAAATGAACTGCATCAACATCAGATAACTATAACGTGGCTTAAGTTATAGTTATTCAGAAAAAGTTATAGTTATTCAGAAAAATCTGAATGACCTTTTCTTTCCAAAAGCTTGGCAAGTTATATATGAGCTTTGACATGATTTGGAAACACTTAGGTTGGAAAAGACCTCAGGAGGTTCAACTTCTGCTCAGAACAGGGTCAGTATTGAATTCATTAGTTCCAGTAAGCTCCACTGCTAGACTACCTGCTTTGGCCGGAGTTTTACATATACAGAACATCTACCTTACAATTTTAGGTCTCCGAATACACCCAGAAACTAAGCCACCACTTAGAGTATGTAATCTTTGCATGAGAAGGGCTACATTTCGCCTAGCTGATGCCTTCCTTTCTCTCCTAAGATAACACCAAGGACCTCATCAAGTTACACAGTGTGGAAGTAACAAAGACACAAAAACAAGGCTGCAAGGCTGTTTCCCTAAAAGAGGATGGGAGATATATTGCTTCTAATATACAAAAGTGATCAGAGATCTCAAAAGTTTACTATTTGGGCATGCGTGGGGGGGAAACTGCTGATGACGTCTTACTGCAGTTCGGTCAGCACAACTTCTTACCTCTCTCTCACTGGATCCAAGCCACAGCTATGTGGAGGTGTGGGGAGAACAGGTGGACTGCAGTGTCAGCCTGAGAGGCACGCAACTGAAGGCTGCCAGCATCACTAACAATCTGCAACTGCAGAGGTGTTGCTTTCTCTTCAGATGTCCTTTCATTGCTGCTGGACAGGTCAATACCAGACTGTAATCCTCTTACACCACATGCGAGAGAGTGTGGAAGAGGGAAGTTGTTGCCAGCACTTTTCCTCCACGTCCCTCTTAAGGGGATAAGAGGAATGGCCTTGGATGCCATCTATATGGCAGGAGGAGGGTCTGTGTGTCAGGATTTGGGTGCAGCAGCAGGACTGTGTACAGAGTTCGGGCCCAAAATGGCAAGGACAGCTGTCAGATGGACTGAGGGACATCGGCGAGCGATGTTGGGAAGTTTGGTCAGGTGCTTCTGTCATCTACTCGGGTCTGGTTACTTCTAGTCTTTCTTACTGGACTTGTGAGAGCCATAAAACGTAGCTGTGGATAGCCTAGCACATCCTATTGTATTTCCTCATCTCTGTCACATGCTAATATTAAAATCACAACTTCTGAAGTCAGGCAGTGTTCAGAAGTCCCCTGGTGGTTACACACGTCAAAATTGCTGTGATGAGTAAAGGAACTTGAAATAAAGCACAACCCTCCCTAGGGTGCTTATCTTCGGGAGGGAGCGATGTTACTGACATGTCTTATAGATTTGGAGTGATATCTGGGTCCTATGTCTCAGTGTGAGAAGACTTCAGGTGAAATTTTTTCTTAACAACATTCAACTTTTGATTCAGCTTTGGAAAGCTGTGGAAACACTTAGTACAGCTGTATTTTTTCTAATTGGCTAAGTCGAGACCATGCCTTTAGTAACAAGTCTGGTTTGTTTTGGTTTTAAGTGACAGATTTGTTTGCTGGTGCTTGAGGTGAAGTTTACACTTATGTGATGTGGTGTCACCTTGTGACATTGCCCTACTCAAGCACTTTGGTGCAGAGGCCTCCAAAGCCATTCCCAGCATCAAGCAGTGCTTTGTCTCTGTGTGAAGTGTGTTAGGATACATCTATTAACTGATAGGCTTGTGAAATGGAGTGGACTTGCCTATGGCAGCACAGGAAGGCAGAGAGTTAGGAGTAAAACTTGAAAGACTTGGCTCCCATCTTCCTTTCTCATTTTTGCATTGTACTTCCAGCTTTCAGTTTATCAAGAATTAATAAGTAATAACCTATGATTAAAAAGAGCTGACACTTTTTCTGGCATGAGATGTTTCTCTGTCTTCAGTGTTGTGCAGAACTCAGCAGAGTTACACCTTTTCAGTTCTACTAAGCGGCGTTACTCAATATTTAATGCTTAAATAGAAACACGTAATTCACAACTGCAGTCAAATGTTGTTGGGATGTTTGTCAGCTGAAAGGCGGGGGTGAAGTAGCAAGACTTCTTTATACCATGAAAATTGAAAATTTTCAACAACTTTTTCATTTAATTTCTTGCTACATCTCACATTGTACGCACAGCTGACATGATAATGCTTCAGCTTGTCCTAAATTACATTTTAAAATAGAATCAGTTAATTATAGCAATCTCAGTATTTTAATCGGTTATACAGGGAATTTCTCATGACACTTGGTTCTCTTGAATTTCAGATAAACTAGTGGATGTGTTCTTAATTCCTCATGTGACTACAAAACGTAAATTAAATAAAAGTTACTAACAACACCGTTCAGTACTGCCTTGGGTGAGGTCAGGTAGTCACAGCTTGGCATCTATGGCTCTTCTGTTTGGAGAGTGCTAGAGGGAGCTCTAACCCCTCGATCGGAGAAACAGGCTGTCAGTGGTGCATCTGAGAGTTTGGTCTGTGGTAGGAAGCGTTTGACTTCTCTTGACGTTTAATTTTGTTTTGTTGCAGAAGGTTACATATAGTTTTTCCAGGTGTGATCCCAATTGCTCTTACTAGATGAGAAAATGCAAGTAATGTGTTTGCAAGTATACTATTATTAGATTTAATACAGGCTATTGTGAGCTACCTGAAAATACAGAAAACAAGTGAGAAGTATCACAGAGGTGTTCAACAAATAGCATTCAATGATAAGTTGAATAGTCCTTTCCTTTCTCGAAGGAGGACAATTCTCACAATAGAAGACCTAATGATATTTGAAAGGGAATACATTTAAAACTGTTGGAAGGAGAAGCTGCTTTACTCACCACGTAATTGGTTCTTATGTTTAGCCAATTATTATAGTGGAAGTTATAGAAAGGTTTGGTGATTATTAGATAAATTTACAATGAGATGCATCAGTGCATGAGGAGGGAGAAATTTCTCATATCATGTCCTCCACATTGATTACATTCTTGATATGATGGGAAAGTAACTCTCAGAAATGGGATGAAAAGAAAGAAAAGAAAACTTGGCTTGTATTTGTAGAAAGGGAAATGTGGGTGAGTTGATACTATTTGCACTGTTTATTAATAAACTCACTAAAAGGAATAGCAGAATCATGCCTTTGAGTGAAAGAACAATATTTGGAAAATACAGCATGTTGAAGGACCAAGTGAGTTTAGCAGTCCTGTTTTGCCCCAGTTTACTGGGGGTTTTATATTGCTTATATGCTATATTCAAACAATTCCACTTTTATTGAGTCTACTATAGAAAGAGGAATACTGGAAAGCTCCCTCCCTTATGTAGTTTGAGGGATTTTTTTGAAATATTATTGGCAGTGTAACACTGAACCAAGGAGGAATACCCGGTGCGGTAGTCTGTGACTTGGGCTTCCAAATTGTGCAGTTTGAGTGTCAGCTGATAGGGACAAAGTCTGCTCAGCTGTCAATCTGAATATGCCTTCCTGAAGCACTGTTATGGTTAGAGCTGGTCACTTGTTGCAGAGGATACTATTTTCTGCCTTACCTCTGTTATGTACTTTCACATTATCAACAGTGTTTGGCCTATCCCAACATAATGCAATTTCTGAAGATAGAGAATTCATTAAAGAATGTCCTTACCTTGTACTTTTGGAATCTGTTCCTCAGGTCATGAATCTCTTGCCAGACACCAATGAAAGAATGGACCAACACAATCTTAAGATATAAAGTCATCGAAACTTTAGGTAGCACGGACTTCTGGAGGTCTTCAGTCCTCCTGCCTACTCAGTGGAGGATTACCTTCACAACCATTCCATTTTGCTCAGAATCTTGCCCACTCGTATTTTGAAAGTCTTCCTTTTAATGTCCAGAGTTTGCTTACTATAGCTTGTTCCTGTTGCCCCTGTTCCTGTTGTTACACACTTTTCTGAAAAAATTCTGTCTCACTTTCCTCTGTAACCTCCCTTAGGCTAGTAGATAGCCCCCAGTCTTCTCCAGGCCAAACACATCCAACTTCTTTAGCAATCTTAGGGGTCTTCAATGGGAAGCAACCCAGTTTGCCAGTAATGTAACATTTGACTGAAAGGTTGGCAGAACAACTCATCTTGACAAGACAATGCTCATTAGTGAGTGAGGGTTATTGGATAATCTTGTAGGTGTTACAGGAGGCTACAGGGTGAACTCTGTCAAAGATTTTGTATGCAGCCCACTGACCAGCTTTGACTTAACACTGTACAAGAATATTTAATGGATTTGTCCTATTTCAGCTATCTCTGTGGTGGCTGCTAACAGCAGTAATATTGGTATCAGCCAGTGTGAGCTGATGAGATGTCCTCTTACTAGATCTAGCTGTACTGGTGGAAAAGAATACCACTCAGCCTTTGCCTGGCTGCTGCAGGTTGCTGCCCTCCAGGATCTGTCAGCAAAACTGCAAACCTGCTTTCAGTTAAGATGAGATGTTTTAGAGTAGACAGTTTAAATAGCAGGTCTTTGCTAACAAGCTTATTTTGACTGAAATAGGTTAGGGAGTGCTCATGTAGCCAACTCTGCTGGCAGATCCAAGGAGTACATTTGCAATGAGAGCAAGCCACATACATGAATCTTGAGGTTCTTCAGAATGCTGCTGGGTTTTGTTTGTTGCATCTCTCCAGTATCCCTGGAATATGTAATACTCCTGTAGCTGGGAAATGGTGTATGATATCCAGCATATATATTCACAACTTCCAGTTCTGAATCACTCATGTTGCCTTAGCCAGGTAGTTTGATGTGCTTGTGCCCTCTGTTGTTGGTAGCAAAATGCATCTCCAAGGAAAAAACTCATAGAAAATAATACTGGGTAAACTGTCTTGGAGGGCTTGTATTTCCTGATGACAAAAGCTTTACACAGGCAGAACCAAGTGATTTGAAAATCTCAATAGTGTTATTGAGAGCATATAACAGGTCTTTTCGGTCATTCTTTCCATCTATTTGTGTGTTGTTCCCAGTGGTACTAGTCTTCACTGTTCAGCCATGTTTTGAATCACTTGAGTCCACTACCTGTTCCTGGCTGCTTTTCTCTCTGAATTAAGGGAACACTTGAAGCAAGAAGAAAATCAACAGTAAGACCCATAAAGAGTAACTTCACTCAGGCAGTAGATCATGCTTGAATGTTTTAAAAGCAGAAGCAACTGTTCCAGAAAACTATGAAACTGCTGCTTAGAGCATAGCTTACTTACACCTTTCCCTGCCGTAAATGAGCCCTTTGCTGCTACTGGCCATTACCTGATGATTTTAGTAGACTGGTTCTCCAAGTTATAATGTGCATATTCCTTCCCTCCATTAACAGCAATAACACATAATCGTCCCAGCAGTTCAACTCTGGTTCTGGTAGCCATTCCGAGGAAGAAGGCATTTCCCTTAGTGGTTTCCACTGGAAGTGATTTGTTGTTACTGGAGGATCTGCTTTGAAATTTGTATATGATCATTTCACAGCCAGTAAAAGGTATGCTCTGAAATGTAGCTCTTTAAGAGTGATGGTGTTTGCCCTACCCCCCCCCCCATATGTCTAGATATGCATTTGGTCAGGGATCGTAGTTTGGGGAAGTAACATATGCCAGTGCTGTGCTGATGCAAGCAGATTTCTCATCAGTGCTTGTTATTTGCAAAGACAACGTGGAGATAAGGGAGGAGGAGGAGAGGGACTCCCAATTCACATCCATTGCTGACATCAGAGAAATTTTATTTTGGAGCTTTTTGTCAACACTTAAAATCTAGGTGGGAGACCTATATCAAAGGAAAGTTTACAGTAAGAGCTATGAGATTCCAGACAATTAAACTTTATTAGTTTGTCTGAAACATTAAGTATTAGCTTAAAAGAATAGTTTTTTAATCTCCTCTCCCTGTTGCTGTTTACTGTGTAGCAGTGTGGGAGAGCAGCAGCTTCTCCAGCAAGGTATTATTGCTGCTCTTTGAATAGCCCATGTGCAAGTGCCCATAGCTCAGTCCTCTCTCCCCAGTGCCTAGAGAGACTCAGCATGTTACTTCTCTGGTCTCTGCAGCTTTTTCTGGCCCTAAACAAAGCCAGCTTTCTCCCTTTCTTCTGTATCTGAGGTAATATCTATCCTTAGCCAGGTGCCCTCCAGGCTGACACCGTATCATAGGTACTTAGATGGTACCTCTGAAAACTATTGCCCTCCCAGGATTTCAGGAAGTGCAGCAGGTTGGCCTGCTGTGTCCAGCACAATTCCAGTGATCTTTTATCTAGATGTATCCTTTCTTATCAAAGTTTTTCTACAGTGTGATTAGAAACCACATGTGGACAAGCAACCTAAAGCCCCAGACAGGCGAAATGGCTAGTTCTTTGGGCACTGTTAATTTTAGTATGTGTATTTTGAATTTTCTCTTGGAAACAAACAGTAAAGATGCTGTGGTTTCTTTCATGGTTCTTTCTTTTTGACTCTCAGATGTGATTGATGATCATCTACTTCTGGGTTATGTTCGTTTTGCAATGTTTCAGTGAGCTTTGCAGCGTGGAAAGTAATTCAGTACTGAGCGAGTAAGTCCAAATATGTGCTAAACCCATGGTTAACCTCACAGAGGCTGTTATGTGGGATGAAGGCGGGCAGAAATGGGTAGATTCTAAACTGAGCTTTTAAAATAAAAGTAAATGGAGTGAGTTGTTTAATGACTTAGCATAGTAGCCTTGCTGTCAACTCAAACACTGGAAAAACAGATTCATCCTGCAAAGGAGAAGAATGAGGAGCTGGCTGCCCTATTCATGTCTCAGGTGCTACAACTCATGAGATCCTGCTCTTCATGGTGAGACAACCCCTCACCACCCCCAGTTCTCAAAGCAAAGGAGTTCTTTTATAGGAAGCTGCCAGTGAGGAGCTGCAAAGAACTTCTTTCCTCTTTGCTTAGTCTTGGCAGTCTGGGAACCAGTTCTGCAGCATTTGGTAATTACAAGCCTAAAAAAGAAGGAGCCAACCATATAAATTGAATCCGTATCCTCTTAATTATGCTCTTACTGCCTTTAGGCCATGCAAACAACACCCTTCCAACAGGATTTTCAAATAACTAGCTCTGCCCTTTAGCATGGAAGCCTGGCATACATTCTCAGCTCCGTTTCACCATTTTTGTTATGTTGCTAAGTCAGTGGTATTGAGTAGTAATTCATCATGGGCAGTAGCAAGCAGTCCCATGGCCATGCAGTAACTTTGAAAAAACCAACCAAGCTGAGGTTCTCTGGCTAAGAGCAGCTTTATGGGCTGCTCTGCAGGCTTTTACGGGCATCAAACCGAATCATCTCATGGCCGCACTGGTACTTTTAAATCCCTCTGCTTTTCCCACGTGCTTCTAACATGCTCCAGAATTCCCAAGCTTTTGCTGCTGGTGAAACTAGTTTCATGTTTGAATGTGTTGTGGGCATTTTTTATGTGGTCCATCTTGAAGAATATTGAGGATATAGAGACAAGTGTGGCTTTGCTTTCGTTGTGAAGTTTCCATCTTCCCCCCTTGCCCCAGACCCTGGACATACATACACCTCCATGGTTCCTTTCTTTGTCATCCCATTGCTTGGGTTTTTTCCCCAGTGTCTTTTATCTTTTGAGTAAAGTTTGAACAGTACGCAGAAAGTTAACTGCCTGGAGTCTTTTAAATATAAGTAACACGCACCCAGTAATAAGCTGTCGGTTGTTTTTTTGCTGCCTGCAAAGAAACATAAACACAGCGCTCATTTCTGGCAGGTTTTTACTGTCAGAGTTTCTCCTATTATATTTATCTTACAATTTGCCAGGGGGTGAAGTTATTAAGTTTTAGCAGCAGCCATCGATCAAGTTCACAAGTTAACACGATAAAGGCTCTGTGCCGCTCCGATCCGGGAAAATGATGATCCTCACTCGGTAATTAACTAAATGAGAAAGTTAAATCTTACTTGAGAGCTGGGAGAGATGAAAGAGAGGTGTTTGTCAGTTTCTCAGTGGAAATTAGAAGCAGTTTTCTGCAATTCCCTAAGCTGCTGCTCTGTCATATTTTACATAAGCACTGGGAAAACGTCTTGTAATTAGTGCTGTCATGGAGGATTTTTTTTGCTGAAGGATGTTGGAATAATTCATTAGATTATCAAGAAAGGCTTGTGTCCTGAAATGATTAGCACAGTGAAATTTAAACCATTAACGATAACAAGTTTAGAGCTTGCTGCAGTGCAGAGGCACCCGGGGTATGTCTGTGCCTATTTCAATCATTTCTTATAATTAAACATTATGTCCTCTTTTTTCCTCCCCTTCACTAAGACCCATCCAAATTCCTGTTAAGGTGGCTCTGTCTAGATCAGTGACTTAACCACAATGGGTGGTGCAAACAGTTGGAGGTAAAATGCTGCAGTTGCAGAGCAGTAGTGGAGGACATCTCTCTGTGTCAGAGCCTGTAGTCCCAGTGAGTCCCGGAAGGAGGGGAGAAGCACACTATGGCCTTTCGGTACTGGAACGTGGAAGGGAGGATCCTTCCTTTTGTCTAGGGAGAAATTGAAATTTGCAGTAGTGTCTAATCTCTCAGTCTTTTCAGAGCTTCAGCATGAAGATGTCTTGAAGGTTCAGAAGATCCCAAACTGTACAGTGGTCATTTAAGCCATTCTTGATATTCTAGGAGACAACTTCTCTCTCTTTTTTTTTTTTTTTTTTAAGGGTTGTCTTCTTACCTTAAGAAACATGTAACCTAAATTCATCTACCCTTTGGAAAGTGCCTGAACAAAGTCCTCTTCTATGATTAGAGGATACGATGGAGTTTTTTAAAAAATATATAAAAGTTGTGACCACTCATATGGGTGGGTAAACACTATTGCTATACTACAATCAGAGAACTGTGCTTGTGTTTGTTTTTCTGTGCTTTAGGAGGCTCCTTCGTCCCCTCTACTGAACAAAAACAAAAGTAACCTTTGTTGTCATATATGGGTTACAGCTGAGATATACCATAAGCTGTTTCATTTTATATGCATAACACTAGATTTTTCCGGTCTTTATGTATCTGTGTTGAAATATTACACCTTCCTATAGTTGCAAGCCATTATTTAGATTAAAGTCCTTTCATATATTAGTCCTCTTCTACTTCACTGGGCATACAAATGTGCTTTGTGTTAAATGTAGCCATTTGGAGAAACGGTCTTGTAATTACGGACTGCAGTGGAGCATAGTACGTAGATCCCTGAGCTAGTACCAACCTGAGGCACTCAATCCCCTGGGTTTCCTGGCACAGCTTATGAGCTCAGGATCACGGTTGTAGGAGGACATCTCTACTGTTGCTGCAGATGAGTCATGGTGTCCAGAGCCAGCTGGGGTACCTCTCAACCCTCACGTACAGGGCTTTGTGAAAAGGGAGTCAGTAAAGCTTAATCTGTTCCAAATTAGTAGTTTGCTCTGCTATACACAAATTTCCTCCCAGATGATGGACTACCAGTGGTTATTCTTCTTTGCCACATTTGGAAGTGAAGCTTATAAAAATCATGACTGTATATAGTGCATTTGGATGGATATTTACCCTAGCAGTATGGATGGCACATGGAACAGGTTTTTGTTTTTCAGGTGAGGCCTGATTATTGTACCAGGAGAGGCTGTAGACAATTTAATAATACAGATGCTTGATGTCATTGTTTTTGTTGATGCTTTTTTTTTTGCTAACAGGCCTTTTTCACTGAACTGCCAGTGGATTTTCAGGAATCTTCAAATTGAAATTCTGGAATTTTGTTCTAAATTGTAGTTTGAGTGATTTGGGAGCCCTGTCAGTTTATCTGTCTCTACTCTGCGGAACTGGTGTGTTTCATGGCATGCCCTGTCCTCTTGGTCCCATGCTTGCATAGACCACAGGACCTGCTGGGCATACTGTGGCTGCCTCTGAGCTCGTCCTCACTCCTTTAGGTGAGAAGCCAGAGCAGGCAAGGATGCAGGTCTCAAGTTGCATTGTAATAATGCATCTAAAGTATCAACCTAAAACATACAGTGTTCCCATGTCTACCAGTTCGGACATAAACACTGTATTAATGTGTTCTTCTCAGCAGAACCACATTATAAACCTGGAGTTTCACTTCCAGAGCTGTTAAAAAAGTGTTGGTCAATGGACTCCTCCTGTTACTCATTATTCCTATCAAAGAAGCCTGAGTTCACTTGGGATCCATCTATCTGTACACACATAAGCCATCACTTGTTTCTGCAGATGTTCCAACTTCTGTTTGATACTCCAAACCAGTGTTTTAGAGGTGTAACTGGGAAGCTGAAGGCTGCTGGGAGAGAGGAGCTCAGAAGGCAAGGAAAGGCCAGAACGTGGTGCCACCCTAGGAAAGGAGGTGCACCTCTGTGGCCTTTGCACATCAGTTGTCTACTCTGCTCAGGCTCAGCGTGTTAGTCAGACTTCACAGTCTCTCAAATTAAAAGGCAGACGTATATAGGTCTGACGTATATAGCACTGATGATGTGATCACAATGTTCTGTGTTCTCAAAGAAACTTAAATCATAATCCAGAAACTGAAAAAAATCCTTGCTAAAAATCACAGCTAATTACTGTCTTTTTCTATCAGAGAAGGGTCTGTCCAGCTCTGCTGGAAATGTCAAAAAGATTATTTAGGTGCATTTTCTCTAGAAAATGAAATATATATGGTTGAGTAGATTTTCAAATTATGAGGTTTTCGGTGTTCCAAAGTCAGGATTGCAGTTGGGCTTGAGAAGTGTTGAAGTTCAGGAGTTGTTTACTCCCGAGAAATGAGAAATTCCTGCGTTCCCAACCCAGTACTGGTAGCTAGATTTTGTGGTCTCTAAATAGCCTGCTGCTTTGGCACTTACTGAAAAGAGGCTTTTTTTGTTGTTTTTTTCTTTTCCTGTAAAATCAGTTAATCCTTGCATTTCATTTAATTCATTAGATATCTTTGCAGAGAGATTTAGGGACTCATTTTTCCTTTAAATTTAATGAAGTCTCCTGGTGAGGTTGATGCTTGGAATTATCATTGTAGAACAGAAACATAGCATCCCTACATCAGTGTTTTATATGTTCTGATATCTGCAATTTATTTTTAATTATTTGATAATTAATAAAGAACCTCTAAATTTATTTTGTCAATAAAAATGATGTAATATTATTGACTGTTTTTATAATGCTGTCTGGTGTTAAACTGTTGCAATGAAAGAGAAAAAAATCTCATGTTTTCAGCATTTAATAAAAACTATTTGACCGATATAGCAAAAATTCATTTCCCAGCAAACAGTTAATCTTACTTGGACAAAAGATATCCTTGCAATGCAAAATGTGCACTTTTCTTCCAGTTAAATCATTTAGAAAGCAGAATTATGTCTTGCTATCAAGTTGTAAATTGAAACGTCAGTGTTTTGTTTTGTCCCTGAAACTCTTCTTTGAGCTGACTCCTTCTGACAAGATATTAACAGTGCTCAGAAAGCTGAAAATATTTTATTCTATGAAAGAAGTATATACCAAATAACAGGGTGTATTTTTGATGGCTTTGCTCTCGAGGTGTAATTCAATTTTTTTCTCATCCATTTCACACATTCCCTATGAATTTTAGCAGCAATCCATTCTTTAGGGGAAAAAAAACCAAACCAGAATACAAATACAGTTTTCTGTTGGTGCTTTGAAGTAACACTAAATGTAGATTAGGAATCCAAATATGTTTTACTGTCTACATGATAAATAAAATTGTGTTTATGTTAAGCTGCCGCTCGGGGTTTCCCATCTAACCAGAGTCCTTTGTGTGCAGCTCTGGCATGAGCCGGTGCATTGTCCTGCGGGGGCCTCGGCTCACCACGGCTGCGCTCCAGCTGACAGCACCAAATGGGAAACGTGGTCCTGGCCAGCTTTGTGTATCAGAGTGCTTTTTTCCTTCTGTTGTCTTCCCCCTGAAATACTGTAAAACTGCTTGAGTTTCTTTTCATATATGTGATTTGGGTTGTTTCTCTCCTCCCTGTTTACAGACTAAACTTGCCAATGGCACTTCCAGTATGATTGTGCCCAAGCAAAGAAAGTTGTCTGCAAGCTATGAGAAGGAGAAGGAACTCTGCGTGAAGTATTTTGAACAGTGGTCCGAGTCTGACCAGGTGGAGTTTGTGGAGCACCTCATCTCCCAGATGTGTCACTACCAGCATGGACATATAAACTCATACCTCAAACCCATGTTACAGCGGGACTTCATCACTGCACTGCCAGGTATTTCTGCAGGCACAGGGAACTTGCTCTTTGTCTTTCAAAAAACTATTCCACTCTGGCCTACCCTGCTGGAGAGGTCTCCACTAGGGTCAGTTTGCAAAATAAATGATAACTTTTGAATGAAAGGCTCCATACCAGTATGGAATTTAGCAATATTTTAATTTGTATTCCTGCTGTCTCTCAAGGCACAGTCCACCATGGTTTGGCTAGGAGCAAGGGATAGCTCATCTACATATCGTTACAATAGTTATCACAAGCCACAGGGCAGGTACTTGTACTCATAATGCCCATAACGATGCATGAATAACGAAAATTTTTAAAATTAAAACTACTACTCTTCCTGGTTGCTCAACTAAGGTTTTCCCCGTTCATATTTAGATTTTTTTTGTCTCTCTTTCCTTGTAAAATAATTTCCTGAATCCATTGCTTTGATTATGAGTTTATTGCTAATAGAAAATGGAGGACATAAGATCAAAAGATTGGAATGTTCTATTTTTTACATCTCTGTAGTGCTTTCCATTGAAAATATTATCCCAGCTGTTCTCAGATGTGGCATTGGGCATATCTCACAGAATGCACACATAAAGCAGGATACATGCAGTTTTATATTGGCCCCATTTTACAGATGGGAAAACTGAGGTGATGGGAGATCAAACATATACAGCGATAGAGTTTCAGAACCAGACAGAAATTCCTGGATCTTTGGCTGTTTTTTTTCAAACTATTAGATCATACCTCTCTAGATGATAAATAGATAGATAGGTAATAGATTAGCATTCCCATGCTATAGGTCCTCAGCAGAATGGACCTGAGCAAGAAGTGCTATAAGTGTTGTCTCTAAATAGCTAATTGAAGAGAGGAGTTTCTTGCCAAGAGCTTCTTCTATGAATACCTTTGAAGAAGTGCTGAACTGTTGGCAATTTGTTCAATCCAGTCATTGATTATTCTTCAGAAGGCAGTTCTCAACGTAAAATTTAAATTTTAGGGTTAAAAGATGGAAAAAACCTGTGTTTAACTGAGAATTCTACAAAGCATAAAGGCACTGCAAGAGTTTTTGCCATCAAGTTAAATAGGTAGACTCATTGGATTTTAAGCTCATTGTGCCCAGTAATCAAATGGCTGTTGTAGCATTAAAAAAAAAATCTTAGTTATGCTAAGTACCTGCTTTATGTTAGTTTTTAGTAGTCCAATGGCCATAATCTCATGTACTTAGAGCAGCATTATAACTTGTGGAGCTGTTCTTTTTCAGAAAAATAGAAAGTGTTTTGAAAGTGCATTGGTTTCTCCACTTTTAAAGCAGAAGTAGACATACACAATTTTTCCAGGACTTTCTCCATGAAACTCCGTAAAAGCAAGCCAACACATCTCATTGCATTTGCTAATTTCTACGTACAGGCTTTTTTCTGAAAATTTTGGGCAAATGTTATAAATATTTCCAGAGACATTCAAAATTTACTGTCCATATGTACCATATTTGTTAGTGGTCTATTCACAGTTACCCAGAAAGCAGCTAATTTTACTATATCAGAATGTAGAATAAATAGTAATCAGGCAGCTAATTTGTGAGTATTTTAATAGTTGTGGGAAGTGTGTGTGTAAATAATATTTGTGCATCAATTTCCATATTTGCAAATGCAGATGTCCTAGTGAATATAGCTGTAAGGGAGAAAATTAATGGCTAGGAATTACACTGGCACAGATCCTGCAGTCTGTGCAGGATGTCCTGAGTATAGGCAGGTTTCTAATGAAGAGAATGGGAAGGGGCAAAGGTAAGAAACTGCCTAGGAAGGAGTGATGAACCTAAAATTCTACATTAAGTCATATAATAAAAAACATATATACTCTATAAGTATATTTTAGCTTTCTGAAATTCCCAAGCGTTCGGTATTGTGGTTTCATTTTTACTCCTTCATTCTCCTGCTCTCCCACTTGAGTGAATAAAACAATAAAGCTGCTTCAAAATCATGAGGCATCTTATCTCTGTCCTCCTAGCACTGTCCCAAAGAATGACCAGAATTAATGGTAGTTTTAGATTATGAGCATGTTTTACTAATATAAAGTTGGCTAAGATTATTTTCCCAGTGCTTTGAACAGAATTAAGGTTGTTTGAAAAATACGGCTTAACTGTGTACTTAACAAAGTTTGTTCGTTTTCTGAAAAATAAGACCTCTGCTTAGCATTTTCAAGCTGTTTAACATTTTTTATGAGGAAAGTCATTTTGATAAGGATTTCATGTGTGAAATAACTGGAACATTCTTGATGGTGTGGAGGTCTGAAGGGCTAATCGTGTTTCACATTCATTTAGCAAAAACTTCTTTGAGCAGAGTTTTGTCTTTTTAAGGAAGCAGTGCTTTGTTAGATATACGTCTCAGTGAGTTGTGCTGTTCCTAAGAAACAAAATAATAAAATTGAGTTTGCAGCCAGGCCAAAATAGCTCTGCTCATCCACTTATCATAAATGTGAGGAGGAGAGGCCAAAACATTAGTGTTCCTTCGCTGTGAAGGGTCTAATATCAATGGCAAAGGATGACTAACAGACATGGAAATAGTTACAGCACCTCGTTGCAGCAAGATCTAAAGTGCAACTACTAATGAACCAGGAAGGGCACATGAGTGAAGATTACTGTGCCCGGTTTGTACAGTGTAGCCCTGCTTCCTAAAGCCACCAGTTGTTCTCCACATAGAATAAATTCCTGCTGTGACACTGCTGACTTAAAGGCACGAGTATGGATGCTACACAGGCATGCATTTGTAAACGTTCTGGTGGGTCTGTGGGCCCACTGGAAGCAACACAGACTGTGAAATAAGCCATTTCCACCCAATGGAGAGAGCTCAGAGCTGCAGGTGTCAGGCTGCAGAAGCAGGGCAACATGATTTCCACGTCTACCCTCCCAAATTGTGGAATTTTTGCAAGTTCAAGTTCAATGTTGTATCTCTCTTTCCACAGTTTGCTGTAGAGTCAGTCTAAATTTACAAATACTCATTTTTTTTCAGAATTTTAAATAGTGGTTGTACATATCTTTCCATATTGTATACATAATAAAGGCTGCTGAAGCTCTTATTTTGCAGGTTGACATCTAATTTTGCATCTGTAAAGATAAGAAATGTCAGGCCTCTTTCTGCACTCCCTGGTTGTGCATGATATCATTCATATGCTTTTTCTACGTACAGATTGAAGCATAAAATGATGGACAGAATGTCACACTCGAAGTGTATTCTGAATTTGGATTCTTTGAAAACAGCAGGAGGAGGCATGCTGAATTTTCTCATTTTCGTGCACTGGGAGATAGTTTTGAGATCCTTTGGTTAAGGAAAACAAAGGTTTGGCCGTTTGTGTGTCATGAACTCTAATCAGAATCAGCTGGTCACACCCAATTTGGGTTTACAGAAATACAGGCATGTGACTATTAAAATGCACTGACTGCTTTTTCTTTCACTGTCACAAGCAGGGCCTGGTCTTTGAGGCTGTTCTTTTAAAAGCAAGAAAACATGTATTTAACTTTGTCTCAAATGTGAATCAGAGGGAAAATGCATGTAATACCAATCTGCCATGCTTCCTTTTTGGTTGGACTGGACATTATGCCTGAGGGACAATGTGACCTAAACTACAACTTCCACAAAGCCTCTGAAAATCGACCTGTGAAGTGAGATAATCTCTTGGTGGCATGTCTCACTCGTGAATTAAACAGCCTCCAAGAGAAGCTGTGTTTATGCAACTTCTCATTTAAAAGGCATCTTATTTTCCTGAAGTCTTGCTGGTGATTAAATTTGAGTTGGTAAGGGCACATTTTTACTAATTACATCCATCCAGTTAAGAAATACAGCATAACCTTTCCTGGCCCCAGCTACATTGAGCTGCTTGGTGCTCACCAGGCAATTGCTTTACATTTCACTCCAGCCATGTTGAAGTAGAGCCAGTCTTGGTAGTCACACTGGAAAATATTTGCAAATTATATTATTTTGGTGCATATTTTTCCTTCACCCTCTAAAATAAATGAAACTAGCAAACCTGCTTCACTTTCTCCTTACACAGCCTCTTGTTCCCTCTTGACATCCCTGTGCATCTGCATATCCTTCCCTCCCCCATGTCTAAAGGTACCACTACCCTTCAGGGCACACATTGGGAATATATATTTTTTTCTTCATTACGTTTAAAAGCTACTGCTTTAGCAAAAACAGCTTTTGAGCCGTTGCAACATGAGAACAGCTGTAGCAGTGAGATGAGAAATGGTCCTAATATAGAGAGATTTTGGGGGCTGCGTTGCTGAGTTGGAAATGCCATCCATAGAATATCCCCCTAGTGCTAAAACCCATCGAAATAGATTGGAATGACTTCTTGGATTCTTTATTATTTTTAATGACTTGTTGTGCTATATCCAAAGGAAGTTGGAGAACACTGCTTACTCCTGAACTTAGCCTCAAATGCTCTTCTGTGCATTTGGTCCAGCTCTGCATGCAGAAGAGGAGATGGAAGGAGAACATATCTTTGTACTAGCAAGGGGAATTCTTTTAAACTCCATGTCTGCCCAGCAAATAATCTTTTGTTGTTGTTGTTGTTGTTGTTGTTGTTGTTGTTCTCCCCCAGCTCGGGGATTGGATCACATTGCTGAGAACATTCTGTCATACCTGGATGCCAAATCGTTGTGTGCTGCTGAGCTGGTGTGCAAGGAGTGGTACCGGGTGACGTCGGACGGCATGCTGTGGAAGAAGCTCATCGAGAGAATGGTCAGGACAGACTCCCTGTGGAGAGGGTTGTCAGAGAGGAGAGGATGGTGAGGAAACTGCATTTTCACCTCTTTTGGCCCCATTCAGGAGAGTAGATGCTGTGCGTTTCAAACCATCTTTGAAGACGGTTATTTAGCACACTGAAACATCATGTTGGTTCCAAACCTGACAGTTCCTTGAATCAGAAATCAGGGGTTGGGGAGTTAGGGCATTATTTGGCTATGCAGGCAATGTGAGGGATTTTTCCCTCACCTTCCTCATCTGATCATGCTCTTATCCCACTGTGAGAAGGGAGATATACAGACTGAGATTTTTACACCCAGCTGTCATTCAGTTCAAATTAAGAAGCTGTGTATGCCTCAGGGGAACCCTAAAGTGGTCAGCAGTTCAGAGCAGAAGAGCTTTTTTAGGGGTGGCAGTGGGGCAGCATGTGCTATGAATTAGTTGACTCCTGATAGGTCGGTTTGTTTTCCTCAGCAGATTTTCTCTATTAGATATCTGTTTAATTTTCAAACTGGAAGCTGAGGGTATGTACCACGGAGAATAGGGGACTTAAGAAATGCAGATAGATTAGTTAATAATCATCTGGAATAGCCTTACTACAGTGTAGGTCTCACTCAAGTTTGAAGCTGCTCTGCTAACATTTCATTAGAACTTTCTCTCTCAGGGGTATGTCCTTTAATACATAATTTTCTTTTCCAAGGGTGTCCCTAGGATGTTGGCAGAAAGGAAACTGGGTATGAATATTTCATAAACAAGATAAAAGTGACAGCTCAGGCATTTTGGTTGCTATTAAAAAGAAAAAGATACAGAGTTGCAAACAAAGACTCCTGATCTATAGTTAATTTTGTTATACTGTTTATCTCAGGAAGTAAAGGCAAGTAAATCAGGATTATGAGACATTCTTTAAAAATAAATGCTATTTTGATCTGCTTCCAATAGTGTAATGTTTATAAAGAGTGTAAAATAAACACAAGCACAGCAGTGGTAACTTTTGCATTCCTTTTAGTGCCTTATTCTCCCTAGGACTTCCGTTTTTTCTTTGTATTGTTGAGGTCACAGTAAGTCCTAAGAGGACCTTGAGAGGTCATTTAGTCCCTCCTGTTTCCCATAGGGAGAGCCAGGTTTCTCTTTAGTCATCTCAGATGTTTGTCTTAACTTGTTCTTAAAAACCTTCACTTATGAAGATTCCCGAGCCATTGCTTGGAAAAGGAATTACACAGTATTTATTATTGTTGGGTATTTCTCCATTTTGTCTGGAATATTATGAATTTAATCTTGGCCTTCAAAGTGCCTGTAGCTTCTCCCAACTTTGTCATTGACCAGGTAAATGCATTCCCTGTTCCATTCTTTGTCATTAATGAAAATGCTCAATAATGACACATCCAGGACAGACTCCATGCAAGATCCTACTTGCCATCCTGTTTGACAGTGCACCATCGGGAAACTCTGCTTTCTAGCCATCTGTGTCTACCCTTGAGCTCTTCCAAGATGATACTTCTCTTGCTCAGTCTTAAGAGTAGCCTGTAAAAAGAAATTAGGTCAATTTGACATGGTATATTCTGGATTAATCAGCGTTGCCTGCTCTTTGTCACGTTGTCATCATCTAGGCACTCATCTGACTGAGTATGTGCTCTAGAACAGCTAAACGGTCAAAGTTATTTGTGTCAGACAATCCACCATTTCCTTGGTGGACCTTATTCCCTTTTTTAAAATACAAGAGCTACATTTGTCTTTTTCTTGTTATGTGGAGCTTTACCTATTCTCTACATCTTGTCATAGATCATAGCTGATAGTTCTCAAGTTGCTCCCTCCACGCTCCACACTTTATGCTTGTGTTTATTTTACACTCCATTAGCACCAAGTGCTAATCATACAGACACAACATTTCTAAAAAACAATTGCAAAATTTTGCTTCTCCTCTCAAGGACAGTCTCCCCATTACTGCATCTCTTCTTCAAGTTTACACTGGATTCTGGAGGTTGCTTTGATGCAACAGGAGCAAGTTGTGCTCAAGTCTTTCCTCTGGTTAGCTTTAGAAAATAGAACTGCGTGGTTAAGAGAGGCAGACAAGAAATATTCAGTGCAATTGTATCTCTGCCATGTAGAGCTTTATAGCTTGTAATCAGTGCTAATGCTGTGCATGGCACAAGGAGATGACAAACTGGACAGTTCAGAAAGATAAATGACTGATGTTATTTGGTTACAGGTCCTCAATTTGCACATGGGCTGCCTGATTTCAGCATTTGCAGCTCATGGTTTACAACAGAAACCCCCCGTTCTGCAGCATGGCATCCTTCACTGACAGCTTGTCAGGGAGCAGGAAGGGTTACACAGATTTAGAGAAATATAAAACAGAAGCCCAAAATCTGGGCACAGTTGTGTCCATCTGATTGAATTGGCTGGTCATCAAAACCTGTAAACAATAGTTCCTTTTATCCCAGAGCTACAGCAAAACAGCTACTGGGATGCCGTGGAAATTCCAAACAGTCCTTTAGCTGAACAGTAAACAACTGACTCTACATGCAGCAAGGCAGGACTTTGTGTTACATTAGCTAGTAAAGTTAGAAACTGTAGACAGGGTTTTAGGCATATAGGCTTGTACACAGATTCTTGTAGACCTGCCCCAAGTGTTCCAGGATGTGTCCTGGATATTCTGTGTACCTCCAAAGCGTTTTTCCTCTCCCTGAACCACTTCCAGACTGGATCACAGTAAATAGACAACCATCTATAGTTGGTGCTTTGTCTGCATCTATGTATTTGTTCCCATGTAAGTGTTTGCTGGTGGCTGTATTTGAAGAATTAGATGATTGCTCTGTCCAAAGTAGAAAGCACCTTTCTCTCAAGTTGTACATAGAGTACTTTATTTAAAATAGTATCAAAAGTTCTTTTTTTGAGCATTTGTCATTTGGTTTGTTCAGTCCTATAGTTTGCTACTGCTTTACAGAGTAAAAATTTAGTTCATTGTTGTGATCTCCCTAGGTCAAGTACATCAGGGCAGCTAATGTACAGTCTCTCAAATTAGTTTTGAGGTGTACGGTATGGAAAGGACAGGAAAGGAGTGTGAAAGGAAGTATTGAACAATTAATTATGCCGTAATGGAGTAAGGGAGGGAGAAGTGGAGAGCTCGCCCAGTGTAAACTCTGTGCCTCTGATGCCAGGATTACACTCAGAGGCATTTGTGCCTCTCTCCATTTTGTGAGGCATGTTGCCAGGCAGAACAGCAGTTAGTACGCCCATGGTGGGATTTACAAGCTTCCACACCGTGTTTGGTGGCTTCCTAACTTCAGGATGAGGAATTAAAGTTTTTTACACAGCAGGTAGTGATTGCCATTTACAGATTTTTTTGGTAGCAAAACTCTAGCTTGGGATATGAGTATTCCAAATCAGTGTTGAAATGAGGGAGGCACCACGGATGAAGTGTTGCTTACCAAAATACATTAGTAGCAGTAAAATGTCCAGGTACCCAAAGTGATACTGTTCTTGCTAATGCAGATAAAAGCTAACCTTGAATGCATAGTGAGTTTGAGTGTTCCTTGGCTTCTTTCATTTACTTTCTATGCTTTATTTCAAAGGTAACTTCTGATATGTGTATGTGTATTGCAGGCACGAGCCATTCTCAACTCTTACTGAGCTGAATGGGCCCATGTCCATAATAGAGAATGTATTTCCCTTACCTGAGTGACCAGACACAGATGTTTTTGCAGTATTTCAATGTTAAAATGCAACACTGACATGTTGCAGGGCAAACAAAAAAGGAACCAGCCCATCTTATTGAGTAAATTAAGTTTAAATATGAATCTGTGCTTTCCAACAGTTGTTACCCATTTGTAAAATGCCTTTCTCCAAAATGCTGAAACATGATTTGTGTTCAATGGAAGTGTTCTTTGTCTTTCAGGGGGCAATATCTATTTAAAAACAAACCTCCTGATGGAACTGCTCCACCCAACTCCTTCTACAGAGCACTTTATCCCAAAATTATACAGGACATAGAGGTAAGAAACAGCTTCCAGATGTGGTGGTGGTTTGCTGTTGTCTTTTTGGTTTTGTTTTTTTTTCAAATGTCCCTGATTCATTCATGATGCTGAAATTCTGAGAATATTCCATTCTAATGAAATATGTCTTTAAATCTGATGTGTCTTTGTTTATCTGGAGTTTGTAGATCTGGGATAATTATATGAGGTCCCAGGCTTTGCTGCTCCTTTAGACAGAGGATGAGTTGGATTGTTCAGTGAGCTCTTGCAGGTGGAGTCTCTACACCTTGCACATCAGATGTCACAGCAGCACCATGTCTTAGTTTTCTCTGTTCCATGGTACTTTGCTCCACCCAGTGTAAGCTGTTATGGAGAGATATCAAGAACTGAGCCAAGGAGAAAGTGCGTTGCCTAAGACTGCAATCCTAAGAGTCAGGGAAACAGGAAGCAACTGAGTATTACTTTTAGTATGAGCAAAATGGCATGTTCTAGTTGTTTCCTAATGGCAAAAGCAGTGCTCAGGCACTGTTGTGACAAGTTTGTACAAGCACTTACAGCTCAACTGAGACATTCTCTTCAGTTGTTTAGCTGTTGAGTCACAGGGGGTTAAAGACTGGAGATAGAAAAAAGCATTTAAGTTCCATTTTCCTCACCATTCCAGATAACATAGAGCAGGTTAGCCACAAGATGTTTTCCAGATATTTATTTGTTTAATTGGTTTTATTACATGTGTTGCTTCTTCTAGAAAGTAGTTATGTCATTGTATGGGCCTGGTTGCAGGAAAAAGAGTGAAGAAAAGTGTCTACTGTCTTCTCTACCAAACAAAAAAAAGGGGAAATAGTTCTGTGCTTTTTTTTTACATCTCATTTGTCTCCTGTCTCTCCTCAAGACAATAGAGTCAAACTGGCGGTGTGGAAGGCACAGTTTACAGAGGATCCACTGCCGAAGCGAGACAAGCAAAGGGGTTTATTGTTTACAGTATGATGATCAGAAGATAGTGAGTGGCCTACGAGACAATACTATCAAGGTGAGAATGCTCCATAATGGCATACTAGTGTTATGTGGTACCTATGCCATAAATAAGAGTGTCCTAATTTCAGTGACACCTACCCAATCTCTTGTTAGTAATGTAGCCTTCCTCTTCCCCCACCTCACACATGCACAGCACGTATGCCTTTTTTATCTGGCTAGAGAGACCCTGTTTGCAGACAGACAGACTTTCTAGCAGAGTTTTTGTCGATCAGTAATTACAGGCTATGTAATTACTAGGCCCTGTAGCCTGATGAGAATGGTCAAACTAATATTCATAGTAAAGCCAGTAATATCAAAGATATTAATCTGTTGCACCAAAGAGCCTGTAGAAGACTCTGCAGGTGCCACTAAAGGTGTTCTAACTGCGCTATCGATGGTGTGTTGTAGTAAAAAACAGATTAGTTAAACCAGTAAGTGCTGAAAGATGAAAACCTTACTGAGCTGTGTGGTTTTGAATGTTTACTGTCTTAGATCTGGGATAAGAATACATTGGAATGCAAGCGAATTCTCACCGGACACACGGGTTCTGTCCTGTGCCTCCAGTATGATGAACGAGTGATCATTACTGGATCTTCAGACTCAACAGTCAGGTGTGTGCTTGTGATTTGGAGCTTTCTGTTTGCCTCTAAGATTTTAGCTTTGCAAAATGCTGAAATGATCTCTTCTTAAATGTGTGCTGTTCAATTAGTTCCATGAAGTAGTTCAACATATTTGTTGAGCAGTGTGCTGTCCTTGTTTATCAGATGTCCCTGCAAATCGCTGTCAAGGAGAAATGAGAATCTAAGCAAAGACCAGTCAAGGTCAAGCTGACTTAGGAAGGCCATCTGGCATTTCACCAAGGTTTTGCATGTTTTGACACTCCCTGAGAATGTTATAAATTCTCCTTGAGAATAGCTTTTTAAGAGATGAAGTTTTCAAAACAAGTATGAAGGTTTCATCATCCATTCCCACTTAATTTTAACAAAATATATATGCCTAGATCTCCTATGACTTTAATTATATTTCAGCATGATGTTTCTTTTCATTCAGTCTTTCTAACCTTGCTTTCCTTCCAGTCTCCAGCAAAAGGCTGGACACCTCAGGGTAGCACTTGTAGTGCATGTCGCGCAGATTTGAAGTCCACTAGTCATATGACAGAATCCCAGAGAATGTAAGACCTGTCATATAAATACAGGCACATATGAGTTAGTGAATTGCGATATGAACTTGGATGTGAAGGGGTAGGTCTGTGTTCTCCGTGTTGTTATATATTCCCTCTTTGTCAGAGTGCAAACAACACCCATGCAGTGAACTTGGAAACCAGAAAGCTGTGTTGGTGGCCTTTTCTGAAGCTATTAGCATGCGTTCCCTATGGCTGCAAGCTCCTCATGGTTATCACTGCGCTTGTGTGTACACTACTGCTGTTAATCTAATAATTTAATTACTGATGTGCTGCATGCAGTGTTGTGGTGCTGCTAAGTTTTGGGGTCCTGTCGTTAGTAGGGATCCAGAATTTCGGCAGCATTGCCAAAAGGGACACCTGGAGATGGTGTAGGACGGTGTGGGAACTGCACCGGGCTAAACAGATCGCAAAAGGAGAGGCTGATTTCTGTAACAAGCACTATCATCTTCCCTATCAGGCCGGGCAGGCCAAATTGCAGACTGGCTACTTGCCCAGAAATATTTTGTTTCCCTTTGGATGTATAAATGTTAGTGCGGACCCCAGAGGCACATAGGATGCATCGCTTTTATCCTTGTGTCTCCTCAGGAAGAGGGGCTTCATCCAATAGACAGTACAGATGGGCTCTTAATGCTTCTGGGATCTCAGGGATGCACTTGTCCAAAGAAGTCAGTGGGTCTCCAGCTCCTGTTCAGTTTGGCAACCCTGTCTGCAAACTGTTCGTATGTTAATGGCTCAGGTCTTTAGTTTTTTCTCCTTTGCATTTTGTAATTGGAATGTAGTTTTCTTTCTCATTTATAGTCCATAAGTTGATGCACTTCAGTCTCTCTAAGTTAGAAAATAAGACATTAGAAGTCTTTCCCATATCTTACCTTTTCTTACTGCTTACCTTATTGGCAGAGGAAAGTTTTAACTTCTGCAGTGTCTGATGTGCCTTATGATACAGCCATTTTCTGCTCTCCTATAGTGTATTTGGGATACAGGTGTGATAGTGCCAAATGACATCTCTTTATGGAGAGTAGAAGTTTGCCAACAGAATAGCCCAAAAGAAACGTTTTAAGGGCTTAAAATTGCATTTCAAATCCTAGAAGTTCTGTATGAAGATTTTATCTAACGTGCATCTTAAATTATCATTCAGTTGAAACAGTTGGTTCCAATAACATTAAGTTGACATAAATGCTGTGTCTTAATTTGGGTATTCAGCACATTCCTGGAATGTTGCTGTGTACCAGATGCACCTTAGGATAAATGCAATTCATGGCGCAACTTGTGGCAATTACTCCTATTTGTTTGAAAAGAATTGTCTTTTCTGCTTCTGTATAAATTATCCCTTGAGCTGGTAATCCTGTGAGAGTGGTCAAAAATTAAACCTGTCACTGAACTTGCTTCTCCACATTGTGTGGAAATGGGGCGTGTGATAGGCTGACATAACCAGGAAACATCAGCCTTTAAGACCATCAGTCTTCTACCTTTCCTCAGCTCTAAATTCCCTTAATTAAAGAATGCTCTTTTCCTGAGTGGGTTATTTTTATGGTGTTAACTTCATTGCAGGGGTTTTGGCTTCTGGACTTCCTCAATGTACACATAATCAACAGGTTTATATAATACATTTTTTAATGAACTATTTAATAGATGTAGGTATAACCTGTGATGTTTGCTTCTCTAATATCACTAGAGAGACAATTACCTCTCCCCGTCCCTCTCTTGCCCTGCAGAAAATGCACTGTGCAGGTTTTTAACTCTCTTTTCTCTGGTTTGAAATCTGAAACTGCAGAGTGTGGGACGTGAATGCAGGTGAGATGCTGAACACACTGATCCACCACTGCGAGGCCGTGCTGCACCTGCGCTTCAATAACGGCATGATGGTGACATGTTCCAAAGACCGTTCCATCGCCGTGTGGGACATGGCTTCACCAACGGACATCACCCTGAGGAGGGTGCTAGTAGGGCACCGAGCTGCTGTCAACGTAGTGGACTTTGATGACAAGTACATTGTATCAGCATCAGGTGACAGAACTATAAAGGTGAGGTGTTTCAGAGGCTTTTTATTTGCAGCACTGGGGTATTTATTAATGAAGAACAGTGACCAGACAGGGAAGATGGTCCTTGGCCATTATTACCCAGATCTTCCTTTAGAAGCAGTATTCTTCCTGCTACTTATTTCCACTTGTCCCTCCTCTCTTGAGCTTGCACAACTTGTTTACAGAGCTGTATGGCAAATCAGATCCAGGTACAGAGGCAGTTGAAAAAGAAATTCTTTTCTGTGTTCTTTTTCGACTTGACCACTTTCATAATCTGTTTCAGCATCAGTCATTCAATAGTTGTCAGAGGGCAGCATGGGCGCAAAAGTGAAGGTGAGTGGATAGGAGTCACTTAAGCATTACTGCTGTGATCCCAATCTGCAGTATTAAATGTCAAGAAAATGAAGATCATGTGTAGACTAAATCATAGCCAAAGAGTGCTAATTCTGGTGTGGCAAAAATCTTCTGTGTACAGTGACCCAAGCTGCTAACAATTGCAGACTATAGTCACAAGTCATCGGAGGGGTGATTTTCCCAGTCTTAATGGTAGCCTCTTCAATTAAGAACATTCTGGATGCGTCTATAAATCATACAGACACCATCTTTTGTTAGTCTCTTCTTAATAATTTTGTCTCTGTGTGGTTCCCTCCTCCCTTCCTGTCACAGGTATGGAACACTAGTACCTGCGAATTTGTGCGCACCTTAAATGGCCACAAACGAGGCATTGCATGTCTGCAGTACAGAGACAGGCTAGTAGTGAGCGGCTCTTCAGATAATACTATCAGGTGAGAGACACACTCCCCATCGCAGAGTTATGTGCAAGCACGTTGTCTCTGATTCACTGGGATGTGCAGAGGTTAGGCAACTGAAGTGCTCTGTACCCTTGTCAACTTTGAAATATGCTTTCTTTGGTATAGAACATTGGGAACTACTGGAAAGAGATATTAGAAGCCTGTTTTACTGTGTTGTCTTTCATCCTCAGCATCTCAAGAGTCCCATACTAATCAACAAGTTGCATTGCTCTGACAATTCTGGTGTATGAAAGAGCTGGCAAGTACCACTTTCTGTGATGTCCTCTTGTGATATTTTAATTGGGCTATGTGTCTAGTTAAAGGGGTCAGATTTGCAGTAAGAGGCATTTAATCCTCTGCAGAAATCCTCCTGGGCTCTCGCCAAACTCTTCTTATGGTACTTGGCACCTGGTTAAGTTTGGAACAGCTGGTTTAGAGCATGAAGTTCAGTTTGCTGCCTTTTGCACTTCTCCAGCTGCCCTGGTTGCAATCTGAGATTTAACTCTTTCTGGTATCATGAGCCAGGATTTCTCCCTACATCCTACAGCTGCTGGCAGAGGGATGTCCCATGAATTTTGGGGTACATGGAACAAGCTTGAATAATAGTTTACGTGATGTAGGAAAATGCCTCTGTCATGGAAATGGGACGAAGAGCAACCTCCCTTTTGTCCTTGTCATCTCTTTAAATAATTGTCTGCCTTCTGATAAAACTTGAAAGCTGGACAGTATGAGCAAAAACCCTTCATATGTCAGTAATAATTTCTCCTCGATGAGAATGATTTATGCTATTGCTATTACAAACCTGTGGACTTGCCTCTCCCTGCTTTACATTCTGTAGGAAAATGGTGGTCCTTTGGTTGACATCACAGGTCATTGTGCCAGATTTTAGTATAGGGCTGTCTGAGAGCATGACCAGAAGAGCTGGAACTTCCATCTCTTAATCATGGGAAAAAGGTATTACAGGCATTGTTTAAGAGTAACACCACTTACACATGGTGAGAACTGCTCTTCAAATAGAAAAAATAACCCTCTGCAGTTGTACTGTGAAACTTGGTCTCAGAAGTAGAGTAAGAAATAGTTAAATACTGCAGCAGTTAGGGAAGGATCTAAAATATGACTTGCAATGCTAATAAAAATAAATGTCAAGATAGTGATAATGCTAAAGAGGAATACTGTTACTTTTATGCTTACATTGGACAAAATCCCTAGTTGACAGATAAATTGTGCTAGAATTTCAGGAATGTCGGCAGTGAATCTTAATGGAAGTCAAGTTTAGCAGCAGTGTGGGCAAGGCAAAGGACTTACCTGGTCACACACTTTTCTCCCAGCCATTAGCAAAGGGCACAAGTCAGTGGAAGGGTGATAAAAAAAGGGCAGGTTTCTGAGTCATCGTTGTGGGTGGCTTGGTGATTTCTATGTTTGATTTGAATTCACTGTGAAATGCCAGATGTGTGTTGGCCTTTAGGAGAGGCTGATACAGAACTTAAAAGTTCATCATTCCTCAGTTGCAGGGAAACTTTTTTTCCAAAAGATGCCTGTGATTTCTAGTTTTGCAACTGCAAACATAACAACTTGTGAAGTAGTTGAGAAATCAGTGTCTTTCTTCTGTCGGGAGACTCCAAATAAAAAAATGATTTGGGTTTTGTTTTAGACCAGAAATTTCACCAGTGTAAGAGGACACAGCTACATAGACATCACTATCATTGTGCTGATTTCCACCTGCTAGGAAGTGGTCCATCAAGTTTAATCCAAACATCTAGGGCCGAAGTTCCTAATTGCTACAGGCAAACATTGTGTAGGAAAAAAAGGAACCAGAGAATTTAGGGCAAGAAAATAGAATCAGACTTTTAACATCCTGTGTTAATTTTTAAATGAGTGGTTGGTTTGCATGTGTGTATTCTAGTTCCACTGTGTGCACACATGGGGATGTGCTACTGATCTGTTTAGACTACAGCATTCTCTTTAAGAGATGGGGATTCAGGCTCACCTGCCTTCTGTACATCTTTCAGCTCTGCCAGGACTTCAAGCGAATTAAAGGCTGGGATAATT
Organism: Chiroxiphia lanceolata; assembly: GCF_009829145.1. Taxonomy (NCBI): domain Eukaryota; kingdom Metazoa; phylum Chordata; class Aves; order Passeriformes; family Pipridae; genus Chiroxiphia; species Chiroxiphia lanceolata. Next base: position 14,030,144 of record NC_045644.1, read on the forward strand.
GAAGACCTCGCTCTACTTCTAGAAATTCTCCCAAAATTGTAGGAAGGAAGAGTGCATAAAATTTTTTTAGTTAGTTCTCAAGCCTTAAGATTAGTTCTTTTACTATTTGTTCCTTTGACTATTTAAAGAAGTAGACATTTGAGAAGCTTATCAAATCTGGGAGTTACCTTTGGCACCAACTGTGATAGGAAACTCTGCTCTTAATAGCAGTTATCCCCTTTGTACATGAAGGCCCATTCCCCATGTGACTGGGGACATGATCACCTCTTCTAATCCCATTCAGATTCAGGTAAAACCTCAAACTGGGACCTGAAAAAGGCCTGAATTATTGTGATGCAGCCTCCCAGAGTTGCTGGCAATCTCAGGATTGATGGCAAGGAATGGAAACACATGGCGCAAAAGTCCCTGGCACAAGATTGCTCTTCAAACCTTTCTGCACCAGTTAATCTCTGGCATTGTCCATCCTTGAGAGACTTAATGCTTTCTGACCAGCCAGAGTGCCTTTGGCTGACCTTTGCCATGAAGTTGCTTGCTCTGACCTTGACTGGTGTGCTGTACTCATGTGAAACCATTGAGGTCTTCACAGATTCCTGAGAGATCAGCTTTACAGAATCACTTTGTGCTCCTTGTTGGCTTCAAACATGTGCATAGACAAATCCTTTCCCAGTTCTACAGTTACAAAAGAGTTCTGTTCATTCCTCTGTTGTCCAAAGTTGAGAGCAGCTTGTTGTAGGAAGACAGGTGCAATCATTGTCCACCAACCTTGGGCACATATCACCTGGATCTGGATTATTCCCTGGGGGACCGCAGAAGTAAAATATGTGGGGGTGGTTTATCTTTATCTCTCAAGCGAAGTGACCTGACCCCTCAGCAGCTGTGCTGCTTCAGGACGTGTCACCCAGAGAAATTCTGCAAACCCCCTGTATTTCTCACTTCTGTGGAGAACATGTCAGTCTAAAGGCTTATGAATGAGCATTTAAAAACATTTGTGGCTGCTTACTTTCCCCTAAGTGTCTGGGAGCTGCAGCAGATACTGCTATTAAAAGAGTACTGTATGAACAACTCTATAGAATACATGCCAAAGAATTTCAGTTCTTGTAGGCAAATAGTCTTTCTTGATCCATGATAGTTGGGAGTCATGTCAAAGAGCTGACAAAAGCATGGAAAAAAATAGACTTACTTCATAACTGTTTGTAGCATTTCTTAACTGTTTTTTAAGGTAGTGTGTAAGTGTAAAAATTAATATATTTTAATTTGTTCTCCATGCTCAAAATCCATCACAAAGGTCAAAACTCTGGCATATTTAGAGTTGAGAGAATAATGTGTTTTTGGGTCTCTTACTGGGATACTGTATGCTGGTTTGGGTGACAGAACTTTTCTAAAATTTTATTATTAGAAACAGTTCACAGAGAGCCACAGAAATTATCTGAGAGCAAGAAGAAAATGCATTACAAAAGAATAAACATAGATTGTCCATTTTAGCTTATGCATAAGGTGACCAGATTACAGAGTAAACATACCTTCAGTGGGAAAAACGACAAATTAAAAGGGCTTGTTTATTCTTGTACCTTTCACCACTGTATTGATGACTTCATTTGTCCGATGGTAGTCTCCAAATCAGAAATAGGCATGTAGGGGAGCAGAAAGGGACACATGCCCTGTGAAGGTGATATTATCAGTTGAAACAAGATGCCAGGGGGATTGGTAAATCTCCTTCTCTTAACATCTTAAAATCATGGCAGGACACTGTCATGAAAAATGAACCCCAGTAAAATAAAGTGAGGCTCGCTGTGAAGATAACTGGGAGATACCTTATGTACCTTACTACAGCACTAGATAATAGACGCAACTGGTCTCTGACTCACTTCCCATGTGATACTGTAACATCACAGGGTCATGTTGAAAAGCATGCATCCACTTAACAGGAAAAGGAGTTATGAATGTAGTTTGTTTCTTCTATGTTGTTTCTTCTTTGTCGTTTCATCATAATCTTTATTTCCAAGTTTCCATTAACTACAAGCAAAGACCGAATGTTTAGTTACAATGATAAGGTATTAAAAAATTCTAATTGCTTCTTTGTGCTCTCTTCCAGGCTGTGGGATATCGAGTGTGGGGCATGTTTACGAGTACTGGAAGGCCATGAAGAGTTGGTGAGATGCATACGCTTTGATAACAAGAGGATAGTCAGTGGGGCATATGATGGGTGAGGTTATCAGTTCAGTCAGTGCTTTGCATCTTCCTGTCTGTCTCAGTGTCTCCCATCCCACTTTGCTGCATCTTCCCTATAAATATTAGATTCTCTGTCTGCCATACTAAGAAGACCTTTTCATGGCCAGTAAATCAGGACCATGCTACAAAGCATAGCTTTTGTTCTTCTTTTGAAACAAGTCCATGTGATTTGATGTATGTCGTCCAGTTCTTTTGGTTGTAAGAATATCTGACCGTCTCAACCTGAAAGCTCTTCTAGCTCAACCACTCATAAGAACCATCTTTCCCATCTGTGATTATGTCTGCTGGACCATTTGCTGTTACAGACTAGTTGTCTGCACGCCCATGTTTCTGTTAGTTATTACCACCTGCTTTTTATGTTTTACTTTGTTGACAGCTTATTTTTTTCTCCCATTAAGCTCTATAAGCTTTACAAAGGGGAAATTCAAGAACCAAGTCTCAAGAGCAGAAAGATTGCTATACTTTTCCATAAACTGGTGTATTAGCTGAGTTGTACTAACAGTTACATTTTTTTTGTGTGTGAGTACTTGCTCTTTTCTCTTTAACAGAGCTGTGATGTTTGTCTCTTTTTTCACTACTAGGAAAATTAAAGTATGGGATCTTGTGGCTGCTTTGGACCCCCGTGCTCCAGCAGGGACCCTCTGCTTGCGAACCCTTGTGGTAAGAGCTTTTGGTAGGGGTGTTGGAAAAAGTGTCCTTGATCAGGGCTGTCTTGAGCCATGAAAACTCAAGTAATTTAGCCCCAGTCTGCAGGATCTAGAAATATTTCCTAAGGGTCTGGCTTTTTTTGGGCGTCCAGCTTTTTTTAATGTTGCAAGCTATAAAGCATTAAAAGTTAGAACTTCTGGAGTTTTCACTCACTTTTTAGCAGTTTTATTCCGTGATTTGAAGTTTATAACTAAATCCATTTTTGAGAATGTCTTTCTTGGAATCCATGTGCCAGTGGGTTTTACTTTACCCTGTGTGTACCTGATGAGGTAGTAGTAAGTTGTCTGGAATTGTTAACGTGAAGTTTCTTGAAGAAAAGTACTACATTCCAAATCTGAAGAGCAGGAACAAAGACGCCCTTGTGATTGATTTTAACTGGCTTTTGGGTGTTACAGGAAAAAGCAGGTAAGGACTGGAACAAACAGTGAAATTGCCTTAGCCTTAAACAGCAACTACTATTTTCGTGCCATCCACTAGTTTTTAGTACAGGTCTGATGATGGTGTCGTTGAAATGCCATTGTGTGAGTGTTAACAGCATTCACAGTCGTGCTTAACAGTGGCTCTGCACTGGTCTTACAGTAATGTGGGAAAGGTGTGAAAAAATGACAGTACAGTCAAGGCCATGGGATGGTTCCTGTAAGCGTTCCTCCACCGCATTTAACCCAAAAAACAGGCACTGTTGCTGGGGATGAAGGAAGATTTCAACCAGTACCAAATTCTCCTTGAAAAAGAAGTACTAAATGTTTCTATTTCTTAACTAGAAAATGTTTTTTCGGCAGTGCTTGGGTTGGTATGTTAGACCTTTTCCTGCTGTGGCACGTGAGTGTAGTCTGCTCTAAACCAGGATCGTACCAAGACTGTCTGATTCTCTAAAAGTGTTTCTCACCCACTGAGCTGTGCTGGCTGACCTTCTGCACACTCATCCACCACCTGAATTGCTACTGTTGCTATAGATTTTGCTGAAATATTTACTTCACATTTGATGCAGGCTGTGAGGGTTACTGGGACTCAGCTGACAGGCAGTAGATCATTAAGCCATGCTAACTCTTTTCCAGTCATGTATTTGGACCTCAGCTGCAGAGTAAGAGTCCTTGAGTGCCTTGGATGCCTGCAGGTACAATGTTGAAACACCTTCATGTTAGCCAAATAGAACTACAAATAGTATCATGGCTGAAATCCAGAAAACCCCTTTGTCATTGGCCACCCAGTTCCAAACTATGGAAGAACTCAGTGCCCGTGAGCACATATCCTGAGAGTCTAAGACTTCAGCTTGGTATTAGTAGTGTTCCTGCTCCAACCTGAGACAAATGTGTGCCAACTAATCTGTGGACTTAATTTAACTGGTGTGATTTCCCCTGCATTTTCCAGCAGTGGACAGCCGAAGTGCCCCAGCTAATTATATTATAAATCAGAAGTGGTGGGATGGAAACACTGCAGGAATCTCAGCACATGGATACTCATAAATCCCTGTTTGATAGCAATGGAGGGGACCAAAAGAGGAGTGGGGAGCAAAGGAAGCTGTTGTGGTGGTTTTAGACTTTTATGACTACAGGGTGTCCTTATACCCGCTTGCCCGTGGTTTGTTTTTTTTTTTTCCTCTCTCCTCGTCCTCCAAAATTAAACCTGGCTGCACAGTGAACATCATGAGTCTCCTGCTGCTTGTGTTCAATTTTCAAACAGTAGGAGGAAAGTGCACAGATAACAAATGTTCGCTGCATGCCAGGTCCCTTCCAGTTTTGTCTTCCCTTAGCTGGAATGGTGGCCACATGAATTTGACAGACGCTTTCCATGCACAGAATAAACACACAGTTCAGCTTTCCTTACGACCTAGACAGTCCAGGTAGGGCAGCCCTACTTAGCCCACAGTGACAGGGATCACAAAGGGACTTTTGGAAACGGGTTTTGAAAGTCTCTCTCTCACTGTCTCTATAAGCAATCCATCAGTGGATCTGACTGTTGTAGTGATACTTTTTAGCAAGAACTTCTTTACTGCTACAACACAAACTCTGGAAAAACACTTCTTTTTAGAGTAGCTGGGAAGATAGAAATTCATAAGGTATGAGTTTATAAGACAAATTTGAGTTATAGTTAGAAGATCAGAAAGATTCCATTGATTAGAAATGTTTAAAAATTTATCTTAAAACTAGAATCACACTGTGTGTGATTATTTTCAGATAATTTCAATTTAAATATTTAGAAATTCACTTTTAAGCAGCTGTTGCACTTTACAAACCGAGCTGTATTTTTGTAGTCCTGTTATATAAGACAAAGGTTTCCCATTTAGTAACTAACAATTCTCTTTCACCTAAATGTTTGAGAAACCTGTGGGTTTAGTATTAAAGTATTTTAAGACAAGTTTTTTTCCTGACCCTCAGCCCCTTTCAATGAGTAAGCATTAAAGAGAAGTGTGTATTGATGGAAGAGATAGGGCTCACCCTGGTTGCACAGTTCCTGTTCCCTGCTGACCGAGGAGGAGGCCACTAGTCTTGCAGCAGTGTAAGCACCAAGAGAAAATAAGTAACACAAAATGGAAAGCACAGTGGATTTGCTGTGTGATATCCAAGATCTTGCCATTGCCTCCTGTTAATTATGATCTGAACTCTTGCCAAATCGTCGTGCTATTTCCACTCAGCCTTGGAGCAGAATGCAAACTGCCTATAAAGAATGCCCTTTCTAGTTCATATTTTTAGAACTGCTTAAGAGGAATTATTACTGTGTCACTGGACTTTACAACAGGCTCCTTAGTGTCCTCCAGTGTTAAGCTCTTTCCTCTTCAGCAGTGGCAGTGGTGCCAAGTTGTGAATACAAAGTTGTCATCTCTTCCTCTGTAAGCTAGTGCATCTGGGAATGCTGTAATTTCAGGAATGAGTTTTGCCATGGAAAAAGGAAGACAGTGCACCTGTCAGTCCTGCCAGACAGAATTGTGTGGTGGAGAGAGTTTGGTTTGTTTTGCACAGTGTGTATCCAGTATTGGGATTTAAGGAGTAGCAGGACAACTGTAATATAAACTTCCTGCAAGCCAAGTACTCAGATATGGCAAACACTTTTCACTGAGAGAGTGTAATTTATGCTCTGTGATCATGATGCACAGTGTGTTATGTGGGGTTTACTGAGAAATTAATGTAATACTAGAATCAAGCCCGAGTTCATATTCCCTCCTTCATCCCAGGTGCCAGCTAGTTTGCAAGGTAACATGCTGTGTCTCCCACTTGCATTTAGGAGCATTCTGGAAGAGTCTTTCGACTTCAGTTTGACGAGTTCCAGATTGTCAGCAGCTCACATGATGACACCATCCTCATCTGGGATTTTCTGAATGACCCAGCTGCCCAAGCAGAATCCACTCGTTCCCCGTCCAGAACATACACCTACATCTCCAGATAAATAACACTACACTGTACCTCACACTCACACAGGTAAAAAAAAAATTAAAAAATAAAAGGAGGCTCAAAGGAGACACTGGATGTAGCACGAGCATGCTGCTTGAATAATTATCTGGGTCTATCAGTATTTCTTATCTTGGTTGTACAGTAATTACAGTGTCCTGTAAAAGGACAGGAGTGGTTTCGATACCTTAGAATAGGAACTTTATTTTAAGATTTGTGGCATTTGGCACCTATGACTTCCCCCAGAGAACTCCTCCTCCTCTGTCCATCATCATCAATAATTAAATCAGCTATCACTGCTGTCCAGAAGGAAGAAGGGTTTCTGCAGAGCGAGTAGAGCAGCTGCTGCCTAACAAGGGGATGCAGATGGCCTGACCCTGGGCAGTTGTCACCAAGCAGGAGGGTTTTGCCAAGAAGCGTCAGCTTTATTCCCTCCCTCGGAAGTGGTGACCATTCTCCTCACACTGCAGCAAGCTGATTCAAGATTACAGTTTGGCTAGGGGAGGAGACAGTGAGGAACAAGCCCAGGCAAATTTAATCAAGATGCATCAACATGCAAAATAATTTACTGATAGGGCCTAGCCCTCGTTCTCTCTCACACAGCAGAGCTGTTAAATTGTTCATATCAGAGCCTGGCTGGTTTGCTCATCACCTTACCCTTTTGTCTTGGTGAGCACAATGTGGGGAGGACATAATGTTTCGTAGGTCCGGGTCAGTTGTAGAGTGAATTTGATATATATGAGTGAAGTGGGATAGCATGATTGCTTGCTTGGGTGGGTACATGCACAATTACTGTTAATAGCTTGAGAAAGATGGCAGAAGAACTAACAGGCTTCTGCAAAGGTGTTTCCACAGTGACATTTTCCCATGAAAATGCTCTGTCATGGGGCACATCCTGGATCCTGTTTGACTGGTAACTGTACGGTGGTGCTCCAGACCTGTCAGATCAGCTTTCTTGATTTTCTCAAACACTCTGGTCAATCAGATGTTCTTTTAAATCATTAAAAGATTTAGTACGAATGGGGTTTGTTTGGTTTGTTCTGTTTTTTGTTCCCAGGACTCATTTAAGCTGCAGTATTTAAATGCCAGGACAAAAGAACTATCCACGTAACCAATACTTGCTGAAGAGAGAGGCTCTCAGACTTGTTTCTGGAACAAAGTTGGCATGCGGTTGATCTCAGACAGGGTCTACTCAGCGTGGCTGACTGCTAAAGTGCTGCTATATCAGAAGATGACTTTTATCTTTCATGAACAGTTAACATTTTTAAACCTTCCCATCCCTCTCCTCCCTGATCCCCCTCTTCATGTTCACTCCGCTTCCCTTTACCCTGTTTGGTTCCCCTCCAAACCCAGTCACAGATGTCCTATGAATATATTTAAGATGTTGCCAGAATGTGTTGCTTTGCTGTTAAGCAGAAGACTTATAGCCACAGCGCATCCTGCTGAGAGTCACTTCAGGGTGGGTGGGAGGGTGGGGGGGGAGGAGGCTGCTACTCTCGGACTGAAATCAATATCCATTGCTAGGTCTTTGAAAAAGCATTCAGCTCTGAAGAGCAACAGAAACAAAGCAGCCAGACTATCACCCTCCCCCCCCAAACCCAGCTTCCCTGTGGCTTTTGGCTGTTATGACTGCAGACTTATTTTTTTGTGGAGAGAGGACCCTTGAAATTTGACTATTATGAGCCAAACCAATCTCTTTCCTCTCCTGCCTGCTATGCTAACCCTTTGGAAGCTGGATGTGTATTGTAGTCTCCCTTAACATCTGCTCGTTTGGGGAATGCTAATCAATGAAAAGTTAAGCTCTATTCTGCCAAAGTCCCAAGCACGATGGGCTGGGGCTGAGATCCTGTCCACCCCTGCCCCAGGTGAAATGTTGGCCCAGGACAGTATTTCACTAGCAAAGAGATTGTGTGTACCATCTTCCTCCTGCTATTCTCCCTGAAGACAGTATGTTGCTGATGACTTATGAATTATTCTGTAAATTGGACAAAGTTTGAGGCTGTGGTGAGAAGGAAAACTGAACATTGCTCTTTTCTTTCCATTCCTTCTCCCCTCAGAAAGGCTGTAGCTGGGTGCTGGAAGAGGGAGCTGCTAAAAACCTTGTGAAGCTCTCCAGAGCCATCCTAGAGTGGAGACACTACACAAGCACTCTGGCCATTACGATAAGACTTTGCCTCACTTGAATGAGCAAATGCACAGTCCTCTGGAGATGGCAGATCAGTAAAATGAGTGTGGCCATGAGGACAATCATTGCATTTAGCAGTGACTCAAGGCCGGTTCTGCAGCATTTCTGGGGCTAGCCTTGCTAGAAGGCATTTGGAAGGAGAGCCTGTGGTGTGCTTGTCTAACCTGCATGCATGCTGCACTGTGATTTAGGGACGTGGGCTGATTAGTCCTTTTGCTGATAGCTGTGATGAATCTTTGCTTTCTAGCTGAGACTTTTGCAAAATCTGATTGTTTAGAAGATAAAAATAGCCCTGAAGAGAAGGGACATGAGAAACAATTCTGCATGTCTCTGAACTAGACAGAGGTCCAAGGGAAAACAGCTGTCTTCACAGAGCTGGAAGGAATTGCAGCAGGCCTGCATTTAGATCAGGAAAGACAGTGTAAATCAGCCCCTGACCATTCCAGTTTTGTGCCCAGATCTCCTGTACGTCTGAAATAACCTCCACTGCCTTAGTAGGGAGTTGCTCCAATCCTACAGTAGGAAATTGATGCCCTTTATCTTTAGCTGAAGGGGTTTAAACAGGCTTTGTTAACACTCTCTGAACTTGGGAGATGGGATTTTTTTTAAGCTATTCTCATCAGCTTCACTTAGCTGGGGAAGCAGTTGCATTGTCTCTAATTGCTTGGGATGCGCATTTTCCACCAATGAAATTTAGCAAGGAGCTGGACCAGGAGTCCCCAAAGAGCAGTCCAGAGAACTTGAATAATTTTGGTGACAGCTAAGACAGACAAGAAGGTGATGGAGTTACGAAGGAAGGAAAAGCTGGTGCTTGGGGAATACCTAGAGCAGTTTCTAAGGCATGTGGGCAGCAGTGTTGAGCACTCAGTTCCCTGTATTTTCATTGAGCCTAGAGACTACATCAGCTCTAAAGAGCATCTCAAAGCCTGTGATGACACTCCTGTTTTTGAACTACTGCTGTGAGAGTAAAACAGGTTAACAAGTCTGTTCAGGTAACAGTGGCAGAGTGACTTACCTCTGCAGAGTCATAAAAGTTCTGAGTCACAATGATAAGTTCATCCACAACTAATTTTTAAGCCCAGGAAGGCTATTTGGGCTTTCAGATAGCTCCACATATCATGAATACTGCAGTCCTAAAGCCAAAATGGCAAGGGAGCAGAGAGAATCAAAGTTTACATCCCATACTTAGCTGAGTTCAAGTTCTGAGTCTTAATGCTATTTGAACACTATCTCTCTAAGTTCAGGTATTACCAGGTCTGCAGCATGGTTGCATGTCAGCAGGGCTTTATGTGACCTTGACTGTAGATTTAATAGTTATTTTCCTCAGTTTGGTTATCCTCTGTCTTTTACATTTAGGTTATTGTAGAAAACAATGATCTGTTCCTCCAGCCACTGAAAGCTGCAGAACTTTTTAATATTTTAATTGTGTCTTTGTGGCCAGCATGTACAAGGATGCATTTTATTTTGCTAGTTGAGAGAATTTGGGAGAACTGGAAGACTGGCTGACCAAACAGAGACAACACCATTGCAGATTGTCCTTGGTTGTCATAGCCCTGCTGCTCCATGCTGCTATTCTCTTGGGTCTTCAAGTGGTACCGTAGTTTGTACTCTGCTGTATAGAGCTTTTTAAGGTACATTTAGCAAGCAACTGCTGAAATCCATTTTTGGCACATGGTAAGAAAGGTGTTTTACCCTCAAGAAGGGACTGTGTGGGAGTACTTCATACAGAACCCCAGAGGGGCGAGGATTCCCACCCCACTCCCTGAGTTGTAAAAATTTTCTCATGGCTTAAGAAGGAAACTGAAGTTAACTGATCTAACTTGAACTTGAAACTGCCACAGCCTGACATTTGGTGGTGTTTATTGTGCACCCCGGGAGGAGCAATTTGGTAAGTAGATCTTCCGATGTCAGAAGAATGTGGCTTTTTCAAACTTCCTCCCCTTCCCTTAGGATACGTGTGCATGTGTGTGTGAGTGTGCAAGAGTACATGTGAGAGAGAGGTTTCAGCATGAACTGGATGGATAATCCCTCAGCCAGATTGGAGTAATTGCAGAGTTTATAATGAAAATAACTAGAATATGCCTGCTGAAAGGAGATTAAAAAGGGCTGGAAGTGTCTGTGGGCTTTAAGTGTTGCACATCGCTTTGAAATGAAATACCTCTGCTGCGTAGAGATCGGCACTTCTCCCACTAGTTGGAAGCTCACATGAGCCTTCCACCTTGAACCATGGGATGGAAAGTACTGGAGGTGTGGGACATTCAGAGCAGGACAATCTGTTATGGCCACACCATCTCCTGCTTGTGAATCCTTTGCAGTAGGGCTCAGTTTTGCTGCGAATATTTCTCGTCCTAGGAGGAATACAGCTTGCTTTCAAATATGCAAATAGAAAATGGCATGAAGGAATTTGCAGTGAGATAACTCCTACAGCTGTCTCCTCTGGAGCAGCTCCCTCTGCTCCCTGTTAACATTCAAGGACAGACACATCCGCTGTTGGAATGGAAGAATTCAGATGACAAGTTGAGAAGTCTGTGTTCATCAGAAACATTGAAATGCTTTACACTTGTTTCTAAACTGGAAGCTGACTTGGACCACCATGCTCTACCTACCCACCACCTGCTCCTGCTCCAAAGGATCCTTTTTTCTTTTTCTTCGTTTTTTTTGAACACTGAAAAAGCTGGAGAGTATCATGTGCATTTCTCCACTCCCAGGTATGTGTATCTGCCCCTTCCACATGTTCCTTCCTCAGTCTGAGCAGAGCTCCAGGCTTGGTTCTGAGTTTTCTGGCATCCTGGCTCCAATGGGAAGCACATATCCAGGTTGGGCTCTTGCCTGACTTCCTTTAACACCATTTTAGATCTGCCTTTTATGGCTGATTATTCCTAAATTCACTGGGGAGGAGCAATATTTGCATTTGATAAATTGCAAATACTAGCAGCTCTTCGTAGCTAGAGAAGGGGATAAGAAGGAACAGCCAGCTGCCTTACTGCAGGCTTGCTCTTAGTTGTGGGAGAAAAAGGAGATGAAAAGTGGTGGAAAACTAGGGGCAACGTGGGGATAGATGGATCTCTACGAAAGTGGGGACAGTGCTGAAAATAGATCTTCTAGCTTGTGCAGTTGAAAGACTTGGAAGAATAGAGGTTTTCTATGAGAACATCAGAAGTCATCAGGAGGTGATCAAGTAAGACCTCCTATTGTTGAACTTGTCGGTTGATGCCTCTTTTAGGATGCATTGGAGGCATGAGGAGAAAGGAATGGACTAACCTGCACTTGCCAAGAGAAGAATGAGCTTTGCCAGGGTCTCCAAGTGGCATGCATGATGCATCTGACATGCTGAGCTTTGCCCTACTGTTCCCCCCAAAATGATAAGCATCAGCTTCCCAGAAGGAGGGGGGAAACAGCAAGTGACCCAGCTGTCCTCAGAGGTGGTCTCCATATGAAATCTTTCTATCCTGCTGGCAAATCCCTACTGGATTGATTGGCATGAGGGAGTCACAGTCTTTCTGCCTTCACTTTTAATTCAGAGACTCACAGAAGCAGCGGGTCCCTTGGGTGTGTTCGTTCTCCACACCCCAGCAGTGGGTTGAGAGGTACAGCTGCCTGCTGAGGCTGAGCGTTTGGCTTCCCCTCCTTTGCCCCCTTGCCCCCTTTTTTTTTTTTTTTTTAATGAGGTATAGCCAAACTACTGGCAAATCCCCAATGCATCTCTCTCAGGTGGAGCCTTGGCACCACTGCCAGAAACTTTTCCCATTACTTAGTGCTTGTTCCCAAAGACCATTGGGATTCCACATTTCTTGTCCAGCAGATATCCCATGGGAGCTGGCAACACTGGTTAATCCTTAGTGATATTAAACCAATACTTTCAAAATCAGAGGGATACTGATGTACATGGATGTGCAACAAGCCCTTTAGATATTATAGCCAGCTCCTAAATAAGTTCCTTTTGTTAATAGCCTATCACCCTAGAAGATATCCTGATTTCTGCTCAAGCAGGAGCCAAGTGCAGCTGTGGCCAGAAAATCAGCATGAAATACCAGTCTTTGTCACAGAGCAGCTCTGCTCATACCTGCACAATGAATTTGTTGCCTTCACAGGCAAAGTGTTTTAACCTGCTGGCACTTAAGCACTGGTTTACATCTGAGTAAAACTCCACATGCAGGGGGCAGGGCAGCCTGTCCCGGGCTGCTTGCAGTGGCTTTTACAAGGAGCTAGCTGTGAGAATTTTTGGGCAATTCAGTGTGAAAATATGGAGCTGCTTTTGAGTGTAGAACTTTGCTTTCAGCTACTTTGTCTATACCACGTGAGACATTGCAGGGCTCAGCCTAGTCACAGTTTTAGCATGGCAGAAAAATAATGTGACCTCAGCAAAATGTATTGTCCCCTTTCTCCCCATCATCTTACATCACTGTGTTTAGGAGAGTTGCCTGCCTGCTGGGCCAGCCTGTGCTGCATCATTCCTGCCTGCTCAGGCTGAGGTGGGTGTGGAAGTGGGAGAGGTGAGAAAGAACGTGGTTTCTCCAGAGTTTTCTGTTTGTTACTCTGCTATATTTGTTATCTGGATTCTTAAGTAATGAGTGCTTTGAATTTTGTGATTATGTTACGGTGATGTGTAGTTAATGTACTAATGTTCACTTGAGCTAGGATCATGGTAACAGTGTGGTTTGTTTTTTTTTTTTTTAACTGTTCAGAAAATAACTTAAATACAACTACAAAGATTAAGCTGTGAATCTCTCCTGTTTTCCTTTGGGGGGGAAGGAAACCATCGAAATATCAATCCTGTATCTTTCTCAAGCCCCATGTGTGTGAGTCACACTTCTGCTACGCGTGCACTATACACAGCATTTGCATTGTGAACCCCTGGAAGTGCTGGGGCCAAAGGGTGGACAGCTTTGCCCCGAGGCTGGGGTAGATGCAGCTTCACAGGCACACGGAGTCTGCAGTAACCAGTCCCACCTCAGAGCTGCTGCTCGTGGATGAGTGCAGCATAAAAGACTGCTCTGGCAGTCAGGAAAAAAAACACTTATTCCTAAAACCACAGCATACTTTTTAATTAACAAACTCTCCATTCATAGCTAATGGCCTCTGGCTGGGACAAATGAGTCCACCCTGTAAGCCAGAGAGTGGATGTGACTGATAGAGAAGAGCTGGAGCCATCCTGTCCATTAAAAAAGTGGGGGGGGAAGCTATAAAGACTTTGTGTTTTTCTGGGTACTGTTGCAAGATCCTGGTAGGAGAAGCACAAATTTGTTTTATAAGCTAATCAGAATCCTGCTGTTCAATAATGAGTGAGTAATTGACATATCGCAGCACTGCCACACAGTTCCATGGCTGGGGATGCTGTCATGCTTACAGCTCGCTGGAATCCCAGCGCAAACACCCTTGCCCTCATAATACCTTTCTCTTAAAAATGCTCCTTGGATAGCAGCCTTGGATCTTTCTGTTTTACTTAACAGCCCCTTTTAAAACAAAGGCCACCGTGGTTTTAAGATCCTGACTCCAGGGGTGGTCAGAAAACAAACAAACCCCTGCACTCCCGACATCTCTCTCCCTGCTGGCTCCATTCTTGGGAGCCAGCAGGGGACTGGAGATTGTGAAGGCTCCTGCTTTTCTGAAGCGCTGGGAGCAGGATTCCTGTCACTTCCAATCGCAGTCTCTCCTTGTGACAGGGTTTCCCAGCAGCCCCATTCTTTGTTTGGCAAGGGTTGCGGGTTTTATGCATGTGTGTACATATATACATATATATATATATATATGTGCATATTTACACCACTTTAACCTTTTCTGTTCCCTCTCTGCTCTTTCCTCACATCCAATAATAGATTTGGAAGAGGAGTTGCAGTGACAGGCTTCGGATCGGTCTGTAACACAGAATGCAGCTTGATTTAAACAACCTGTGACTGCCAGCATGCACAAATGAGACCCCTTACCTTCTGTACTCGCAGTCCCCGGTGTCTGTGTGTACCCAAACAACACTACCCAGCCCTACGAGAAACAGGTTCTCCTTGTGGGTTATGTCTAGCTGTTCCTTGTATAGTCCTTCCCCTTTTTCTCACTGATGTTTAAAGAGGAGGATCAGAGTCTTTATTCCAGACTTCTAGTACTGGGACAGTGCTGTGCTGCAGGGCACAAGGTGGAAAACTTCTCACAGGAATTCTGGATTCGCATCCAAAAACTCAAGTACTAAAGAGAGTCTTTGAGAAGGAAAAGCAATCTCAATTGTAAATTTCCACTGGAGAAGAATGAGCACCACACAGATTATCTTAAATAGATTCAGTGGTTAATTACCCTTTCTGTTTAAAAATGTCTGCCTTATTTCCACTTCAAATGAAAGAAGAAAGTAATGTTTGCCATAGCTTCAAATTAACAGCATTTGATCAACCTACAGCTTTAAAATGAAATCTTCTCTTGTTTGGTGTTTTTTTATTGTTATATACATGCTTTCAAGAGTGTAGTAAGATACTTTCTTGAAACGAGGAATTGGCCAGTTTAGATTAGCTAGGCTAGAATGAACATAATTCTTACAATAATGTTTGGGGTGAGTTCAGCAGTTGGTGGTTCAAAGAGGGCTAGGATGTCAAACTCTCAGCAGAGGAGGCAGCATAGCCGGGGAAACAAAAACCCTGAGCTCTAGTGCTGCCATGGATTTCTGTCCGGCTGTCCTGTCCTGACAGCCCTGCAGGGGCAAGGGCTGCACCTGGTTCCAGCAGTGTCCTGGCCCCTTTTGTTCAAAGGCTTTGTGTGGTGGACCCCCCTGTGCAATGGCACACCTGTCAGTGCCCAGGAGAATGTGGGTATGATTCAGTGTTTTGTGGAAATAAGATGCTGCTTCTCGGCTTGAGAGCCTGCTGCTCTGTATAGCTCTGCTTTTCCAAGTGCTCAGGTTACTCCACAGCCAATATACAGACTTCCCAGGCCTCTGTTCCAGGAGGGGCTGATGGGGGAGAAGATGAGAGGAAAAATAAGATGCTGCTTGCACTAACTATCCCATTACGGGATAGCCCTTGGAGGTCTCAGCCTGTCCCCTTTGCCAGTTGATCCTTCCTTAATGGCTGAAGACATCTGATGGACAGGGATGTTTTGCCCTTCTAGCAAGCTTCCAGGAGTGCATGTGAGTACCAGCCACTTTGCTTTACCCTAAGGGAGCTCAGGCACACATTCATTATATCCTCAATGGATACTCTTTGCTTCTGATCCGTGTTACCTTCCCAGCTTGAGCTTTCTCTCCAAAATGCTTTGCTGACATGCATCTGGCTGCCAGGAGCAGATCGAAATCTCCAAACCAGCAGGGAGGTTGCTGAGCTGTAGGGGTGGTAAGCCAGGGACCACTGAAGTTGGATAAGGAATATGACCAGGAAAACCTGGGCTTGAAAAGGTCTCATCTCTACAGGTAAATAGCCTTCCTACAGATGGAGAATGGTCAGATGGGCTTTCCAGTGCAACAAGGCAGAAATAGCAGCCTGAGTAGTGCTTTCACTGGGGACACGACTGACTTCCTTCCAGAGGCCACTGTGGTTTGAAGGAACTCAAGCCCCTGGCTAATGTCACGCAGCTGATGTGTTCAAAACTCCCTGTCCCGTGCCCAAAGCATCCTTCTGGCATTTACAAAGGCAGATCAGGGAAGGCTTTTCGAAGGGGCAGTGAGGCAGGGAGGCTGCCAGACCATCTCCATTTCTGCAGTGTCAACTCTGAATGGGCAGTGCTGGCAAACTGCTCTGACCTTCAGAGCTGTGGAGATGTCCATGAGCAGCTCTGCCTGCTGGGCCTGTGCTACCAAGTTTCCTCTCCTCTGGTGTGGGGAAAGGGGTCAGTGGCTGCTAAGAAATGCAGCTTTTTGCCTTCATATGAGCTGCTTATTGATTCCTTGTGGAATTTACCTAGTTTGAACTTGATAGTGGTGGGCAAACACCGAGAGGCAGCACTGAAGACCATGTCCTCTCTGAGGGATTTCTATTTCATCTTGGGAAAGGGGACAGACTCTCCCAGTGTGTCTTCCTCTGCGTTCCCAAGTCCTTCATAAATCACCATACCATTTTTTTTGTGGTTTATGTCTTTGGTGTAGAGTCCTGCATGGCTGGCTCGTGGCTGTCAGTACTTGTCCTTGGGGAGCTGGGAAAGGAGGCAGAAGGCACGAGATTCTGACATTGCAGCAGGGCTAGCTCTGTCATTCCGCACCACACGAGCTCCTTGGAGCAGGATGAATCCTGCCTCTGCCCACACCATGAACAGCTGGACTATGGGGAAGCCTTCAGGGCTCCCAACAGCATCTCCATCCTCCTGGACATCGCTCTGTGCGGGATGCATGCTGGGACCGGCTCCTGCTGTTCTGCCTCTTCCAGTTCTCCTGGGTTTCTTTGCATGCCCAGACACTATGTGTCCAGTGCCTTGAGGAGAGGAGGTGGGGACAGCCTCTGGAGACCAAGGCAGCAGTGAGGCAAGAGTGGGATAGGAGCTCTGGGAGTGACAGTGGGAGGGGATGAGGGCGGTTTATGGGCTCACAGTTTTTTTCCCAGCTGTGAGGGGTGTTTTAGCCAGGGACTCCCTGCATGGAGCCAGGAGAGGAATGCCTGTAAAATGTGGAGACGAGCTCCCTTGCGGCACAGAGCAGCGGGTGTTTCTCACCAGCACTTGTCTCATCGTGTGCCACCATCACCGGGTCAGGTCACAGGAGTGTCTCCAATTAACCCAGCTCCCTGATGACCCTCAATTGTCACTCCAGGCTTTCCTCCTCCCCCTTCCTGCCCCAGCACGTGTTTCTTACCTCTACATCTGCTGCTAAACCTCTGCTCCTAGCATCCCAGCAACTGCTGGGAACTGGTGGCAGCAACCCAGATTTACTCCCTAAATCAAGGCAGTGGCCACCCCCTGGCTTGGAGCTGTGTCCTGAGGATGTCCCTGCTTCAGGATGCCCCAGCACCACCGAGCTGTGTGGTGGGAGGGAGGGCTGTTGCTGCAGGGATGAGCACAGGGCTTGTGGATGGGTATGGGTTTCAGTGGAGAGGAGCTGGGAAGCTCCAGGAGGATTTTTAGGTGATATTTGCTGGGAGAATACAAGAATGGGGGAGAGATGGCTGCTGCTGTTTCCTCCTCTAGCTGTGGCAGAGACCACTGGACTGGGCACATTTAATCCTCCAGGTGCTGGTCCCAGAGATGAGCCATGTACCTGGATGACTGGAGTCAGAGCATGGCTGCAGGACACAGCATGGCCTGGCTTAAAATCCTGTCCCAGGTTTGCTGCTTTGCCTTGTCTTAGCACAGGGCTTGGGGTGAATCCTGGGGGTGTTTAGGGCTGCCCTGCAGCACTGCAAGTGCTTTGGGCATGGCTGGAACCCATAGGCTGCACGTCCTGCTCCTGCTGGGTCATCTCACCCCTGAGCATGTCCGATAAATGGATCTTCCTACTGCTCTGGGAATGAACTAGGACAATCTCCAGAAGAACTGTGGCTCCCTACAGGTCTCCCTTACTGTGACCCTGTCACTGAGGTTTCTGCAGCCCAGCACTACTGCACAAAGGTAAAGGTGATGCCCCAATCAAGACCTGGAGAAACTGAATCTGGGCAAGACACAGGAGCTCTTGAATGGGTGCCTGCCCTGGGAAAAGCTGAACACTAGGAAGCTGGGAAGGGCTGGTGGCTGAGGGGGAGGGCCCGGTGCTTTTAGGAAAAGGTAAAGGCTCACACAGAGGGAGGAGACAGGAGCTGAAACATCCTGTGTGGGTGGAGTCGTGCCCGGGCTCTCCCTCACCTCAGACAGCCCGTTTGGGGCTGGGCATGGCCCACGACCTTGGGTGCCTGTGAGGCTCTCCCAGCTCTGCTCTGCTTTCCCAGCCCAGCAGGACCGTCCTGAGTGGAGCCAGCCTGTCGGGACCTGTCCCTTTTAAGCCCTTGGAGCTGTTGCCAGCCGTGGCTTAGTGGGGTCCCCATCCCTTCAACTGGCTGTTCGGCAAATTAAGAGCTTGCTATTAGGCTGCTAATTAAAGGCACTTCATTAGCAGCAGGGGAAGCAGCTCCTGGCCGCAGCAAAATTGGATTCCTCTGAGCTGCTATGAGCCGAGTCTCTCCTCTCTGGGGCTGGGGGCTGTGTCCCTCCATGTCCAGTGAATGCACCTGCCCCGAGCCATGGCCGTGTGGCTACCAGGCTCCTCCCGAACCGCAGGGACTGGGGCACATCAGCCCCACGGTGGCAGAGGGACCGGAGGTGATCGGGATCTTGGGTGATGTGGGGCCGCCGCTTCGTGCCCAGCCTCGGGGGTGGTGCAGTGATGTTGCCCTGCTTACGGTCCCCGAGGCCACCCCCGTTTGGAGGGGGCATGCGGGAGCTCTCGACGGTGGCAGAGCATCACATCGGTCGTCCCACTGTCCCCAGGCTTGGCCGTGACCCCTCAGCGGGCTGGGCAGCCCGGAGGTGCTGCCCCTGCCCTCGGCGAGGGAGGAGGCCCCCGGACTCCTCCTCCGGCCGCTCAGGCGCCTCCAATGAGCCCCGGGGCACACGGGCTGCCTGCCCTGCCCTGCCTTCCCTTCCCTCACCCCCTCCTTCCTCCATCTAAAAATGGGAGAGACCAGCCAGGCCGCCGGACCGGGGTTGCCTTCCTCCCCCTCTCCTTCTCCTCCCTCCCCGCGCTCCGCCTGCAGCTCCCCGACGGTCGGGAAAGGGACCCCGCGGCCCGGCGGGGACATCACTGGGGTGAGCTGTCCCTGCGGGCCGGGGGGGGCTGCGCCATCCCTGTTCCCCCAGGACCCTGGCCTGACGCCCCCATGGCCGGACACCACCCTCCCTTTTTTCCCAGCTCGGGATTCCTGATGGGATTAGGGGGGATTTGCCGTGCGTGAGCCGGGAGCTGCTAGGTGCTACGGATCCGGCTACCGTGCGGGGGGTGTTGCGAGGAGGGCCGGGCTCTGGGTGCTTCGGAGCGTGGCTGCTCCCGTGGGATGCAGAATCACTCCGCATCCGCCCCGTCCCAGTCCTGCCGCTGCAGGGATGGGAGACGCTCATTGCTCAGGGGGAGATAGCCGGGCGCAGCACCCAGGGGTGCTCCTGCAGCTGGAAGAGCTCTGAACGCTCCTGGGCACCCAGATCCTGGGGTGCGCTGGGTCAGGGCACGGGCTCTGTTCCCCCGCGGCCGTGGGCTCTCTGCAGTGAGGAGCCCCAGCAGCCGGGGCAGGAGACAGAGGTGTTGGTGGGGGCGAGGGTTTAGGAGGTGGGTGCATGTGGTGTTTGGGGAGGGGGGACTGAGACCTTCCCTGGGGACCTGCACCTTTCAATGGTGCTGGGCCGCTCTCCCTCCCCTTCCTGCCCCTTTCTATCTGCTGCCCACTCCCAGCTGGGGACAGGGTTGCCCAGGTTACTCAGGCTGGGCCCCCACCAGGGTAAAAAAAGCCTCACACCACAGCCACAACACCAACCATGGGGAAGCTGGATTGTCTGGGCTGGGTGCTGGGCACTAGCCAGAAGTGGTGCTCAGCTCAGGGCTCCGTCACACTGGGATCTTTGCTCTGGGCCAGGGTCATCCCTACTGGAAAAGGGACAGTGACCCAATTCAGTTCATGACACATGATCTTGGCCCCTGGCTCTTCTGATCAGTGCCATGCTCATCCTTCCTCTTCTCTCCCAGCATCTCACTTTCCCCCTGCTGTCGGTCACCCTTCTGGTGTCTTTTGGCTCCTCCATGCTCTATGGCTACAACCTTGCCGTGGTGAACTCACCAGCAGTGGTAAGGGACAGGCAGCCTCTCTGGGAGCAGGGGAAAGGGCTCTGTATCCCTCCCTAGGAGGGTGGAGGGATTGCTACCCAGCATCCCCACATCAAAATGCTGACATTTTCCTTGGGCAGTCACTCATGGAAAGCAGCCCAGGGAGAGGAAGGGCATGGGAGGGACACGGGAGGCTGTGTTCACGTACTCCAAACTGGTCCCCCTGGGAAGGCAGAGGCTGGAGAAAGCTGACCACAACCTCTTTGCTCTAGCTCAAGCTCTGTCTGGCATCTTTAAGCTGCCGTTAAGCCTCTTTGATGCTGACACAGGCTGAGCAACCCAACCAGCACATCACAGTCATCCTCTGTCATGTCTTGCCTAACATCTCCTGCAGTGCTGTTAAAGTCATGGCATTGTTTCTATAGAGCTTGTCTTCCCCTTTCTCCCAGTACATTTGGTGCCCATGTGTGTCTCTGCCCTGCAGCACATAAAGGCTTTCTACAATGCCACGTGGTCCCAGCGGTACGGACATGAGCTGACCCCTGGCCCCTTGACCCTACTCTACTCCCTGACTGTCTCCATCTTTGCCCTGGGAGGGCTGGTGGGCTCCCTGCTGGTTGGGATGCTGGTGGAGCGATATGGCAGGTAAGGGTGTCATACGATGGGACAGGGTGATTGAGGGATGGGGTGGGACTGGAGGAGCTGCCCTTCTGCTTGTGCCTGCCAGGAATGGTGCTCTGAGCCGCAGTGCTCTCCTCGTCCTCCTGGCCGGCGGCTTCATGGGCTTCAGCCGGGAGCTGGGGTCCCCTGAGATGGTGATCATCGGTCGCTCCATCACAGGGCTCCACTCAGGTACGAGTGCACAAACCCTTCCTCACAGCTCAGTCCCCTTACAGCCCCTTCAACAGGGGGCTGGAGAAAACTTCATACTCCCCCCAGGCTCTGTGGATGGGTCTCTGGTATGGACAGGGCACCTCCCTAGCCATGGGGTCCCTACTGTGGCTGACGCTGGGCATGGAGGGAGATGCACCGAGTCTCTAGCCAGGCACCTTTCTCCCCACTGCCTCTCCCATCCCAGCTGTTCCTGTCCCTGCCAGGTATCTGTCTCAGCGTGGTGCCCCTCTACCTGGGAGAAATCGCCCCCAAGAACCTGCGGGGTTTCCTGGGCCTCATGCCCAGTATCTTCATCTGCCTGGGGATTTTTGCTGCACAGGTCCTGAGCCTCCCGGAGCTGCTGGGTGAGGTGAGCACAATATGCCAGCCCACACGTGCTGGACCCTGCTTTGCCCTTCCCATGACTTGTCCTATTTCAACTCCTCTCAGGACAGATTCTGGCCCCTTTTGCTGTCAGTGGTGGTTGTTCCTGCCTCCCTCCAGCTCCTGCTGCTGCACTGCTTCCCCGAAAGCCCACGATACCTGCTGATAGAGAGAAACGATGTCTGTGGAGCCACCAAGGGTGAGGGGATATCTTGGGGGAGACTGACTCCAGGAGATGCTGGGCGCTTCTCCAAGGTCTCCCAAGACCAAGATGCATCCTTGTGGCACCCTTCCACACCCAGACCTCACAGCCCACCACAATCCTTACGGTTCAGTCCTTCCGTCCCATGCAGTTGTGCCACAGCATTTCCATAGTGCCCATCACTGTGGATGAGGCTTTTCCCAAGTTCCTATGGATACTGAGCCCCATGGGTCAGGGAGGTCTCCTGAGGAGGCTGAGCCAGAGCACAGCCAAGCCCCTGCCCTGTGCCATACCAACGAGCATCTACCCTGAGATGGGGAGACATGTGTCCGTGACCCCTACTCTCCCCACAGCACTGCACCAGTTCCTGGGGACCCCTGATGTACAGGATGTGATCGAGGAGATGAAGGAGGAGCAGCAATCACTCTCCTCCATGGAGATGGTCTCTGTGTGGCAGCTGCTGCGGGACCGCTCTGTGCACTGGCAGACCCTCTCGGTGGCGGTGGTGAATGCCGGCATGCAGCTCTCAGGGATTGATGCCGTAAGCTCTGCAGGGTCCTTGCTCCAGGAGCTGGCTCTGCAGAGGCTGAGCTGAGACCTGGCAGCTAGTTTCATCAAGTGCCCTATGGCTCCAACCCCCGCTCATGCTATGTCCCCTCCTCGGCAGATTTGGTTTTACACCAATGTCATCTTCGAGAACGTTGGGATCCCTGTGTCTCAGATCCCCTACACCACCGTGGGCACCGGTGCCATTGAAATCATTGCTGGGCTGATTGGGGTGAGTGACAGATGGACAGACGGACACAGCCCCTCCATGCCTAAGCCTTGTTGCCAGCTCCCAGCACCATCAAACAGGGGGGCTGAATGGATCCCCAAATGTCATCTGTGCCACAGCATAGATGTCCCTTTTCTGGTGAGACAGAGAGTTTGGCAGGGAAATGGGGATGGGAGATGGGATGAGACAGACTCAATTTGGGGGTCACGTCTAGAAGGGGTGGGAGAATTTTGGGGTAGCAGGGAGACTGGGGAGAGATGCCAGGCAAGGAGCAGGTTGGAGATGATGGAGAGGGCTAGAGGTTCCTTCTGGCTCCCACTTTCATTGTCACTCTGTTAGCGGAGCCACATGTCCCAGTCTGCCCCCCCAGCCAAGCACTGGTCTGGTCCCAGACTAGCAGCTCTGCCCCCCCCGCCAGCCCTCATTTAGCTGGAGAGTTAGCACTGGGCCGGGCAGATTTATGTCCCTTGTCCCATCTGCAAGTGTCACCCAGGGCCATCCCAAGCCACCTAGCACTAAATCCACGCCCTGACAATTAGAGAGATGGATGGCAGTGGCTTTTCCCAGAAAACCGGGAATGAGTGAGGGGCTCTTCCCTCTCCCCATAGCTCAACCCACTGCAGAGCGGGCCCCCTGCCTCTCTGAAGGGTGCCTCCTTCTCCCCTCCCCTGGCTGTGGGGCTGCCCCAGCCCCCCGGCAGCCTCCCAGCATAGAGCCAGATTGCTCAGGAGCAGCCCCTCAAATGGCCCCCGATGGACACGCCAAGATTGGTTATAAAATTACAGGCATTTGTTCTGCTGTCAATACCCTGCCTGCTCCAGCCGCTGTGCTGCCTGCCCGCACCCTGCCTCTGCCCACTGCCCCACAAACACCCCGTGCCCAGCCCAGCACCTCCGCCTGGCACTGGTGGGAATGCAGCCATAGGGTCACCCTAGTCAGCCCCGACCCTGCAGCCTAGTGGGACTCTGTGGGACCCCTCTCCTGCCCCATGTGTGCTCACCCCTTGCACTTTACTTTACATGCCCCAGCCCCAGCCCTGGAGCTCTGAGCTGGGGCTGCCCAGGAGCATCCTCCCACCTTCAGCCGGATCTGGGGTTCAGGGGTGCTCCTGTCCACCTCAGAGCTCCCCACCACCCCTCTGCTCTCCCCTGGCAGTGCTTCACCATCGAGAAGGTGGGTCGGCGGCCTCTCATCATCGTTGGCTTCTGTGCCATGGGCATCTGCTCGGCTGGCATCACTGTCTCCCTGCTGCTACAGGTTGGTCTGGCCACTGCCTCCCCCAGGGCCACTGCCACTCCCTGGGCTGGGGCTGGGGCATTAATGGGGGCTGGGTGATGCAAGGCTGGGTGTCACATCGGAGGAGGGAGCATGCATGGAAATGAGAGGTGCACTGGCTCTTCCAAGTAATATGTTCCCTTCAAAGTTGAAGAGAAGGAAATTTTAGTGCAAAGAACAAAAAAAGAAAACACAAATTCAAATGAGAAAAGTCCTGCTGTTTCTAGTAGCTTTTCTGCAGAAATTGTTGTTATCAGACGGGTAGCTGTGAAATGCTGGGGGAGGTGGAGAGGTTTGCAGGGTCCTCCTTCTGCTGTCTGCTCCCAGGGGATGTTCCCATGACTCTGGGGACATCAACATCATGAGCTGCAGATCTCGGCCAAGGCTGAACCTCACTGGCTTTGCCCCAAACCACCCATTGCTTGCCTGCATCTCATTGATGTGTCCTGCATGGCCACTGTCTCCAAGGGCCACCACCAAGCCAAGCAGCTTCAGCCCAGTGTCCCCTCACAGGCTGCCCTGCCCTGGATGCACTACGTCAGCGTCGCCTGCGTGGTCGGCATCATCGCTGGCTTCTGCATGGGACCAGGTGGGGCTGGGACTGGGGGAACGGGGGGCGATGGAGTGGGAATGGGGCTCCCAGGGGACCACCAGGATTTGCAGGCAGGTGACAGAACCTGAGCCTTGGCCCCGTCCCTGTGGCCAGGCCCTGGTTTACTGTGCTGCACCCCACAGGTGAAACCCCCCACAAACCCCTCCAGCCCCATACATCCCCAGGGCACACTCTACCTCCTCCTCCTTGTCCCTGCTCCAGGGCCAAGCAGAATGAAAGCCCTGGCAGCCTTCCTCAGACCTCTCTGGAGGTGCCTCCCATCACAGTGCGGCTGATGAGCATCACCCTGTCCCTAACCAAGTGCGGGCTCAAACAGCCAGGAGTGAAACCTGGACTGGTTTACCCAGTTGATGTATTAGCAGAGCTGCTAACAGATCTGTAATTCATCCTCAACCTAGACTTTATTCACTGTAATTACATCTTTAATTAGGATTTTAATGGCTCATTGTTCACAAACAATGATGAATAGGAGTTTTAAAACAAACAAAAAAATATATATATCTGTGTTCTGGGCGAGCTGTGAGTAAAAGTCCATCAGGGGCTCCACTCCTCCCTTACTTCTTAGCACTTGTTTTTTGGTTTATCTTTTCCCTTGGAGCATCCTTTATAAAGAGGTCCCAGCCAGCCCTGCGCCAGGCAATGGGGCTCCAGTCACGTCAAATACATATCAAATACAGTCCCTTGCCAGATTCCCATGTGTCTTGGGGTGTCTTCTGGACCTTGGATTCTGCCCTCCAGCACAGGGACAGTCCTGGGACCCATGGCTGCTAGCTCAGTGACACATGGCAGGAGAGGCTGAACCCTTCCAGGAGAAGTAGTCACAACCCATGTCCAGTTTTCAGTCCAGTAACAAGTTGGCTTGGAAAATCACTTCCACACACATGGGAAAAACCGTTGGAAAATAACATTTCTGTGTCCTGTGGGAAATTCTGATGCTCAGAAATGTAGTTGCTTCTTTCCTGCCTAAATCAACCACAGTGGGATAGAAGCTAATTGATAGAAGGAAATTTTCTGAACTGTTTTGATCAAGGGAGGCTGGAAAGGGCATTATGGAGGGTACCAGGAAGATTTTTCTCCATGCCCATGATCTCTAGGAGATTTAATGTATCAGCATTTAGAAAAATTATTGGAAAATGAGGATCCAGGTGAAATATTCCACCCTTATTTTGACTCAGCCTGAAACTTTCAGTCACGCGGCTTGTGAAACTGGCCTCAGCACCCAGCAGTGTGCAAGTGTGGTATGTCAGGGGGATCATCACCTACCCACCAAGACATATCCCAAAGGGAGGCCAAAGGCAGGACACTGGTCCCCAACACTCCCCATCTCCTCCAGCTGTCCCAGCACCAGCAGTTTGAACTGTGAGTCTTGCTGGGCTGCAACCCTTTGGCCACAGGACTGAGATGGACAGGACCTGTTGACCCCAGGGGAGCTCAAGGCAGCCTGTCCCCCATATCCTTGATCTGTCCCTTCTCTCTGCAGCTGGTGTCCCCTTCCTGATGACAGCCGAGCTCTTCACGCAGTCGCACCGCCCAGCTGCCTACATTGTGGGGGGGTCCCTCAACTGGCTCTGCAACTTCACCATTGGCTTCATCTTCCCCTTCTTGCAGGTACCAGTCCAGAGGGGCCGTGGAAGAAGGAGGGGATGGACACAGCCCTGCTGCTCTCCCACAGTGGGGTGCCAAGTCGGGCTTAGCCTGAGAGATGCTCATGCTCCAAGCTCAGCTCAGTGCTGGCTGGAGCCAGCCTAGGAGGGGGTGATGAGAGGGGACGCTGCCTTGTGCCATGCCCAGTTTGGGGGTGCCTGACTCTCTGCCCCATCCTGCTCTTATTGTCCCCAGATGTCAGCTGGTGCCTTTTGCTACCTGGTTTTCTGTGGTATCTGCCTGCTGGTGGCCCTGTACGTCTACTTCTTCATCCCTGAGACCAAGAACAAAACCTTCATGGAGATCAGTCACATCTTTGCCACCCGCCGCTCCGTCCTCTCCATCCCAACCCATCTCAGAATGATGAGGCTCAATGGCTATGGGACCTTGGAGAACAGCTCACTGGAGGGCTCAGGCTCCAGCCTGCCCTGATCTGGCTGGGCTGGAGGGGATTGGGATGGTGGACGAGGCTCGGGGCTGGAGAATAAAGTGGGGGCCAATTTGCTCTGACCTGGTCAGCTCTGGGTCTCCCAGGACATGTCACTGTGCTGCAGCCTGTAGCCAGGATGATGCACCAGGGTGGCACTGACCACTGTGCATGACCCCCATGCTGGAAGAGATGCCCCCAGAGAGACAAGGGCACCTCCTGTGACTCTCATCACTCCTGGGTATGGAGCCTGGCCAAGAGCTGCCCACATGAGCTGTTTAATAAAGACCATTGCCACCAGAACCATCGTTTGGCAAGTTCAGCCTGGAATGGCAGCAAGCTGTAGTGTGCTGGAATGGGTGGGTGCTTTCCCAGTGCCAGGGAAGAGCAGAATGGGTTGAGGGATTTCTCCTCCTCCCCAGGGAGGCTGGAAAGGTCAAAGAGAGGGTGATCAGGATGTCTCCTAGGCTCTTGCATCTTACCCGGGTTGGTCATGCAAAACCAGAGGCTATTGCAGAAGGGACGTAGAGTGGCTCTGAGCTGAGGGAGACTGTCCAGCCACTGTGCCCCTCTACAGCCTGCTGGAAGCCTCTTGGTGCCTGGCCTCGTGTGCTGGCCCCAAAGAGTGCTCCCATGGGACCCCTGCATTCTTTGCCCTTGAGGACAAAAGGATCCAGGATACACCCACATTCCTTTTCTGCACCCCATTAATTGCTGTGACCCCAAGGTGCTCTCCAAGCACGATGTCTCCCACGTCTCTGCCCTGAATCCTGAGACCTGTGTTGCAGAGGGAGGGGCTGCCCTGTGTCCCAGGACTGCTGTGAGTATGGCAGTTGTGTGACCGAGGACCCCCACAGCAGCTCTCACAAACACCATGGGGTTGGGAACTCCCACGCCAGCAGACCCTCCAGGAGCTATGGTTTGCAGGAGAACTACAATATTTTGTTCTGGTAAGAGGTAAACCCCAGGCAGCGGGGAGGGCTGTGTGGTCAAACCCTTCTTGTGCTAATGCAAACATCATTTATTTTGTTGCAAATAATTTAGCCCTCTTTTTCCCCAGTTTCCCACCCTGTGATTGGCCCACAGCTTGCGTGTTTGGTGCCTGTGGTCACTTGGTGAGGAGTCCACCCTTCCTGCATCCCTTGGCAAAGCCTCAGGGTGCCTCTGGGGGTGGGTGGGTGCTGGACCCATGGGGACTGGGCCATACCGGGTCCCCAGTGCCTGGTCCCATCACCTCCATCCTAAGCCACTAGCTTGGGACTCTCCTGCATCTTGAGCCATTTAAAGGACATCAGTCAAAGCAGGGGTCATGGCTCCACAGCATCAACCACTTCCCACTCTGCCTCCCTCCCGACTCCGCTGCTCTCGGCAGCAGAACAGAGCGGTAAATATGTGCAGCATTACATATGTATAATGGAGTGTAAATAACCCCAAAAAGTGCATTGTAAATAGACTCCAAGTTTATCCTTTATTAATGAGGCACTGAGTGCCCTGCTGTTTTAGAGCAGCGAGACTTTGATAATATCAAAACCTAAATTACACTTGTGTCTCTCATTCCCAGCAAACGACAGCATCATTTCAGGCCTCTTTGCCACTTGTATTTATTTATTCTGGTATTTATCTATCTCTCCCACCCAGCATGTGGGGCAGCTTGGAAGATGACCCCTGCCCTCCGTGTAGGAGGCAATGGCCCCCCTGGGACCAGCCCCCCCATTCTGGGGTCCTGGAACAGCCAAGGAGCTGGGGTGTTGCCTTATAGCCAAGGACTGCTCTGTTCTGGCTGGTGAGATGGGGCAGACCTGCGAAATGTGGGGTCAAGACCCATTTTTGCCAGAGCGTCAGACACCACCAGCAGTCCCCTCTTCCCAAGGACTGGAGGTCACTGGCCAAATTCTATGGTGTCTTTTGGATGCAATTGCTCCTGGGGACCCTTTTGAGGATATTGCGCCAAAGGATGTGTCCATCCTCTTTCCATCAGGACCTGGGGGTGAGGAAACCCTGTGCTCATGGAACACTAGCAACTCATAATCTATTTTATTGAAGCTGTTGGGGCAGAATCTCTGTTTTGGGGCTGTCAGTCCAAGCTGCCCCTCGCCACTGCTCTGGCACTCCTGCAAAAACTGTATTTGGATTACCCTCTCTTTGCCTTGTCCAGGGAGGCATTCCCAGCCTCTCTGCTGCAGGCATCTCATGAAGGATACGGCTGGATGAGCTTTGAGTTGCTTCTCCATGTCCAAAGCTGCTTCCCCATGTCCAAAGCCGCTCTCTGGATTCAGGCCTCCAAAAGCACTGGTTCTACTTGGTGAGGGTAAGGCTGTATTCTCTAGCAGTGTCCAAGCAGACCTTGAAAGACTGGAGAAGGTGCAAAGAAGAGCCTGAGAAATTAATTGGATGCCTGGAAATGCTCCTGATCCTCTTAAGGTTTGCAGAAATGAAGATGAAGGTGGCTTTCTCCAAATGTGTAAGTGCCTTCTCCTGATGTGCCCAGTGCTAGAGGGTGGGTGAGTTTAAGCATTGAGGTATTCACATACCTCCAACATGGAGGGCTGGGGCTCACCCCAGACAAACTGGAATGGAAAAGAAGGCCCTGGCTCAAACTCTTCAGATGCTTTGAAAGAGGCTTCTCAAGGAAATGGTTATGGGCCGTCGGTGGATATCTCCAGATCCTTCATGTAAGCTCTCCTGGAGGGTGCCTGGCTCGTGGTGAATGGTCACATCCCAGCTGGGAAGCTGATAAAGGCTTGCTGGACACATCTTGGTGTCCCTGTGCCATCACTGGGGCTTGATGGGGCAGCAAGTGGCCCTGGGCCATGGTCAGACAAGACAAGGAGAATTCATACTCTGCCAGTGCCCTCAGTCCCTATGGCTCCAGCAAGGATGGACTCCTGGAAGATGGATCCCAGGACCCACCAAGCCCCTGAGGCTGAAACATTCTTGCACTGGTTTCCCCAGGCGTCCTAACAGTGAACTGTCCCTGTCACCTCAATGGGGATGCCTTCACTCCCCTCAAATCTCACCTGACTGCAGAGGCTCCATCATGGACCAGTTTTGATTGGGGTGAGGTTCCTGTGCAATCTGCCTCCTACCATGCCTTCTTCCATGTGGAGAAAGCAGAGCTGGGGCAGTGCCCCATTGCCCCACAGAGCTGTCTCCTGTCTCACTAAGATCATCCCTGCTTCCAGTGCAGCAGCCATGGGAGAAGGATGCTAGAGATAGGGAGCATTGCCTGGGGTCATGTCAGTTTGCAAATAGACCCTATGTCTGCAGCCTCAGCCCTGGATGAATTTGAGGGGTTTTAGGGGCTGATTCTGGAACCTGGAGGTGGACAAGAGGCTTAGCATGACCCTGAAATGCAAACCTACATATCCTTGAAGCCAATTGTGTCCTGGGCTGCATCACAAGAGGCATGACCAAGAGATTGAGGGATTCTGTCCCTCTGGTACACCCTTGTGAGACCCCATCTGGAGTATTGCATCCAGCTCTGGGGCCCTCAGCACAGGAAGGACATGGATCTGCTGGAGCAAGTCCAGAGGAGGCCACAAATATGCTCAGAGAGCTGGAGCGCCTCTCCTGTGAAGACAGGCTGAGATAATTGAGGTTTAGCCTGGAGAAGATAAGGCTCTTGGGAGACCTTAGAGCACCTTCCAGTAGATAAAGAGGTTGTAAGAGAGCTGGGGAGGGACTTGTTACAAGGGCATGTAGTGACAGGACAAGGGAGAATGGCTTTAAACTGACAGAGAGTAGGTTTAGATTAGATGTTAGGAAGAAATTCTTTACTGTGAGGGTTGGGAGGCACAGGAACAGGTTGCCAGGAGAACCTGTCGATGCCCCACCCCTGGAAGTGTTCCAAGCCAAGCTGGATGGGACACTGAGTAATCTGGTCTAGTGGAAGGTGTCCCTGCCCATGGCAGAGGAGGTTGGAATAAGATGATCTTTAAGGTCCCTTCCAACCCAAACCATTCTGTGATTTACAAACACATCTGCAGACCTCAGCTACTCAGGGCTGTTCAAAGCAGGGTAAAGCTGGCAGAGGAGCCAGCATGGTGTGGGGGTCCATCACCAGGCCTCTCCAGTTTCTTCTCTGGAGTAGTGGGACTGACTGTGGGGCTGCAGTAGCAAGGACATGGCACATCTGACACAGCTCATCATGGGGAGAAGCCCAGGCTGATGGGCAGCCAAGCTCCCGCCAAAGCTTAACATCAGTGCTCATGGAGGGTCTGAGACTGCAGGATGGGACCTCCCGCTGGTCTCCCAATGTCCATACTTGGTGACTCCACATCCCACCGGTCACAGCCTTGTGTGCAAACACACCTTTGGTAGAATCATGAAGGGGGCAAAAGCAGGGGAAGACTACTTCCCTTTGGATACAGGGTTTGTCCTGCCTGTCTGCCCTCCCCAGTGCCCAGGGGCAGGAATTAAAGAGGCCCTGGCTGCCCTTTGGGGTTGGCAAAGCTTCAGACAATGGCTTGAAGCTGCCCTCAGGCACCCTGGGATGTGAACATAATAGGGGAGAGGAAAAGGTGACAAAGGAATAGGACATAGTGAATGTGGCTGCCCGGGACCCATGTACACTGCTCATGATAATAACTGCCAGGACACAAGTCACCTGGAGAGAAAAGGTTGCAGTCCCAAAATTAGGAACCCCCCAGACAGTGAAACACCGTCCAGCTTCAGCATAGCAGATGAGTCTTTCAGCACTGTCACAGGGAATCCTCTGCCTGGGAAGGGTGATTTCAGACAGGATGAGTCCTCTTGGCACCTTCTTTTGGTTTTGCTTTGCCCAGTGGTGGCAGAAATCCCCAGAGAAGGGAACGAGGACATAACAGTAGTGTACATATGTGCTTGCTCCAGGTGTCCCAGCCTCATGGACACGTTTGTGCTATGGTAAACCTGTTTCCCTCCTGGCTGAAAGTCATCCTCCAGTGGGGCCTCACTGGGCTGAGACCACAACTCTTATCTCCTAAAGTGTAGAGCCAGCTCCAGCCCAGCCTGCAGTTCACACAGGCTGTGGTCAACAGTCTCTTTGCAGGTAAAAATCTAAAATGAATGATTTTTTTATTGTGTTCTGGATAAGAGGCACTCATCTGAAACTCAGCATCTCGGAGGGGTGGAGAACAGAGATTTGTTTCTTTTAAAAGCCTAAAATATTTCCTCAGCATCAACCCCACCCCCTCAACCTCTTAAAAAAAAAAAAAAGATGGACAATTTGAACAATTTGAGGGCACATTTGGGGTAGGAAAAAAGTGTTTGTTACCCTACCAAAAAAAAAAAATAAACCTCTGTATGAGTGCCTGCAGGTCCGTGGCCGGGGTTCTGCTGGAGCAGGTCTCTGCAGAGGTTGCAGGGTGCCGGGGCTGGTCTGGGTGCGGGTGGCCGAGGCGAGGGTGCCCGGCAAAGGGTGCACACCAGCAGATGGCACTCCTAGAATTTATTGCTACAGCAAGCTGCCTTTCGGAGAGCAGTCATGTAGGAGATGTCCTATTATATGGGCAGTTGACTTTAATAGTCATTGTGTGCTTAAAGCACAGCAAAAACAACAGTGGGAAAAAAAAAAAATCCCCACTCCACTTGGATGGCCCTTTTCCCCCCAGCCCTGCTAGTCTATTTGTACAGTAAATTAAAAATATGAATCACTTCTCTCTACTGCCTCCCCAAACACTCATCCTGTCAGGCTCTGTGTTGTCTTCATTTGTATTACCTTAATTTAATGTTAATTATGTTCTTCATTTACAAAGAACAAGCATTTACACTCCCTGTCTGGGGATTTTCCACACTCGCGGTCTCCACAGACGGGGAGGCGAAGGGGAGCGGTGGAGGCAGCGGTGCCGGGGAGGAGGCTGTTAGCACAGCCGTGGGAATGGGGGGAGCAGGGATCCCACCCCCCGAATGAACTGGATACGATGAGCACTATTGCCTTTCGATTTATGAAACCGTATCACTGCCTGTGCTTAAATCCCCCCTAATAAATCCTTTTTAAAAGGTCCTCGGCCAATGGAGGGCAGTGATTTATGGTGGAGAGCTGGAGTGGACAGAGGTTTGGTGGCAGGGTTTGATGCCGGGGGGTTGGGGACCCATCCAAGGACGTCACAGGGCTGGGAGCCCGGCCACTGCTGGGTAGTCCTGAGAAAATCTCCCAAGCACCTTTTCCCTGACATCTGCAGGCTTGTCGGATGCTGTCGGTGATGGGATGACCTGTAACCACAGCATGGATGAGGACTGCAAGTCCCTGCTCCGTGCTTCAGTTTCCCCATCAGCACCTGGAGACAACTACCCCTCTCCCAGATCTACCCACCCTCACTTCTTGCTGGAGAGCAAAATATTGGGCTGCACTAACAGAAATTACTTGGGGGGAGTGTGTGTGTGTGTATGTGTGTGTGTGTGTTCATGAGCACACACATAAAGGACCCAGGTCTCTAGAAAAAAAGCCCTTCACCTCACCCCAAATCTGACTCTCCCATGCACAGAGCCTGTGACTGGAAGAAGGAAGGACAGAAAACAAAAATAAGAAATGCAATGAAAGAAAGCTCTGTGAGCTTTCCTGGACCATCTGACACGTGTCCTTCTTCACAGCCTGCCCCTGCCCATCCCTGAGATGGGGGACGTGGGGCTGAAGGCTCTGTGCACAGCCACATTTTCAAACCTTGAGTCCCCCATCTGCACCCTACAATTGCCTGATCTTCTCGTACCATGCCCAGCTACAGGTTGGGAACATCAGTGGCTTCTCCCAGAGGTCCTGAGGATTGGTGTTTGAGCAGAGGAAGAAGCATCATTGTCCCCATTTGGTCCCAGAGCTCCTGGAGTCATATTTTGCTGTGCAAGTTGGGGTTGTACCAGTACATTGTGGGAGCTGAGGGGGTAGTGGGTAGATCTAGCTGAGACACCCACCCCTAAACTCTCCCAAACACCCTGTAAAGCTAATTAAAAAAACAAACAAACTAAAAAAAGGCAGCCCAACAAACCTGCCTGTTCTGTAGGCCCACAGGAACTCCAGGAAAGCACAGAAAACAGACTCCCACTGCCATGAAAACCCAAGGTGCCACACACCCTCTGCTGACCAACACTCCTCCCCTCACCATCACCTGTTTCCATGGCAACAGCCACACATTCTGGGGTGAGAACCTGAGCCCTCTTGCCACCGAACCGGTCTCAGGGCCTGGGGCAGGTCTCCTTGCTAGTTGCTTATGGGGAAGGTCACAGGTTTAACCCTCCAGACTTCTCCTGCCTCGAGTCCAGCTTGCAACTGCAGAGCACTGTCCCAAAGCCCTGTTTGTGGGGTGTGCAGCCCCACATCGCACCCCCACACCCTACTCCCGCCCTTGGCCAGCCATGGAGCAACCCCGCTGCAGGGTCACCTTCTCTCACCCATCCTGCTGCCACGCAGGGCTGAGGCCACTCACTTCATGACAGAAGTGGCTCAACTACACCCCATGGGACAAACACTCCTCCGCTCCAGGGGGGTGATAATTTCCTCCATCCTCCATCGGCCATGCTTGCGCCCTCCCCGTGTGCTCCCGTGCGCTCTCCCTTATTAACAATGACCTTTCCACCATGCTCACCACTGATTCCCCAGTCCCAAATATCTTTTAAATGGGTTTCAGGAGCTGATGCGCGCTCTGTTAAAAGGCCACCGCGTTGCACCCGCACCGCCCCGCGTCCTCCCGCGCCACAGCCCCCCCCCCCGTCCCCACGCAGTGCCACCCGCGCACACGCTCACACTAACATTTTAATTAATGACAACCACTTTTCCCCCCCCCCTCCCCTCATAAGCACTTTAATGTGTGTTCGCAGCCCGGCTGATCCCCACAGCCATGGAAATATTAGGTTGACGGATGTGGTCTGTCGCCAGTGCTCCCTCAACGGGTCTGCCTGTCAGCTCGCCGATGATGACATTAACACGGGAAGAAAGTGATGACAAATGCCCGTTATCAGGGAACGAGGCCTGTGACAAATCGCACGGCGCCTCGCGAGCAGCCCCATTACGCTGTAATAAAAAAAGATGGATGGCTCAGCGCACCGGGGCCCCACGCTAATGCGATTTCGCCTGGTCTCTCCGGGTTCTAATTAAGGCAGAAAACGGAGAATGAACAGGAGTCCCTGGTGCCCGGCCCCCACCTAATCCCCCCCACAAAC
Source organism: Chiroxiphia lanceolata (assembly GCF_009829145.1). Taxonomy (NCBI): domain Eukaryota; kingdom Metazoa; phylum Chordata; class Aves; order Passeriformes; family Pipridae; genus Chiroxiphia; species Chiroxiphia lanceolata. The sequence continues at coordinate 14,064,655 of NC_045644.1, forward strand.
ACCCTGTGGTGATGGGCGCTCACCCTCAGGGACGATGCCCCCCAGCTGCCCCAGACCCTTGGGAGGGGTGTTAGGTGGGGACACAGATGGACAAGCAGTGCAGATGTCTGTGGGGTGTGCGGTGGAGGTGGGAGGGCTGGGAGGGACACCCCAGCTTGTGCCTGCCCATCTTGCCTCTGCCAGGTGGGCTCAAGGTTCCTCCATCCAGGGCGAAGGGAGGAGGGGGGACACAGCCACCATCAAATGCGTCACTCTGAGACAAATGTCACCTCCACCATCTGCTGCAGTGTGCAAAGTGGCGAGGGGGGGGGAGCGCTGCGTGGCAGAGAGGGGCTGGGACAGAGTCACCCTGGGAAGAGGCTCAGCTGCTGTGGAAGGGGGACACCAATACTGACCACTGGGTCTGGTGAGGACAGAGAGGGCGTGGCCATTAGGGGGACTGAGCAGTGCATGAGGGGTCCGTGGGATGCTCGTGGGAAGCAGCGACATGCTTTGGGACAGGAACAGGAGGAAGCATCTGGGGCGGGGGGGGGGGGGGGGGGGCGCGGCAAAGGGGAGTACACGGTGCCAGCCCCCCTCCAGGAGTTATGGCTGCCTGTACCCACCGATGGCTGTGCCCTTGGTGGCAAGGACATGGCCACAGCTGCCAGCAAGGGCGGGGGGAAAGGAACTGTGAGCCCCCTGCCACGGGGGGTGTCCAGACTGTGCATGCAGGCACTTCACCCGACTGACCCTGCACCTCCCCACTGCCACTCACCCAGTGCACCCAGGTGTCCCCACACCGACACAGCTGCCTGCACATCCCTTGCCCTCTCCCAGCACTCTGGGAAGGAGGTAAGTCCAGTCTCCCTCTCCACCTCTGCCCACCCACATCCCAGCCCCCCTTGGGTGTTTTCACTGGAGTGCAGGAGGAGATGTGCAAGAAACTACTTGGTTCCCATCCTCTCCCCAGAGACCTGAAGAGCACTCACAGATGTGGTCAAACTTGCAGGATGTCTCAGGGGACTGTGGATACACCCAACCACTTCAGTCCAGATGTTGAGAGAGGAGCAGTGGCACTGCCACCAGGGACCCTCTGCATGGACAAATGTGTCCCTGCTGTCACCTTGCAGATGTGCCAAGAGGTCACACCAGTGGGTTTTTTCCATCTTCTCTATATGCAGGAAAAGCCTGGGCAGCCCCCAGCCCTTGCCAGACGTGACAGGGGTGCTGCCAGGGGTAAGCAGCCCCACACACTGCACCCCACAGGACAGCACAGAGCAATTGTCTCCTGCTGTGGGTTCCAGCTGGAGCCAAGCAGTCTGTAGGCTCAAGATCTTCATTTATTTGGCTTTGTGGCTTACATCTCAATAATTTCAGGCGGGACACAGCAAGATGTGGGGAGTGAGTGGCACAGGGAGCTGCCAGGGGATGTCACTGTCCTTGGGTGATGAAGGAGGCTCGGATATGAGCTGTTCCCTGTCTGGGCACCACAGTCTGCTGCTCTGAACATGTTTTTGAAAGTACTTTTTCTTTTCAGTGGAGAGCTGGTTTCTTCAGGAGGGATCCATAAATGATTCCTGTCATGTCCTGGGGGATTTATTGGTCATTTCAGGGAGTTTTTTTAAAGCTCCCATTTATTTACAGTTCTCCATGCTCCTTCCACCTGCCCAGGCCTTCAAAAGGGGTTTGACAAGCTTGAAATATTTCTGGAGCAAAACTGATCCCAAATGGCAATCATTTTCAGTGGGAGCATCCCAGCTCTGTAGTAAAAACTGCTAATCTGAAGTCAGACTCACCTATCATCAGTTTTTGCATCTCAGATATAATTTTAGACCTGTTCAAAGTGAGAGCTGAGCAAAGTCTTCCAACAGCTTCTTCTGGATGAAGCTCAGCCTCTGGTGCTGTCTAGCAGCATAGATTTAACCTGTTCTCCTGAAGTGAGTAGCCAAAATAAGTGCAGAGGCCACAGAAATTCTTTCAAACAAATCACCTTTGCTGAGAGCCAGCTGGGAATGCATTGAGTTCCAGGTTCAACCAGAGGACTTGTCTTCCCAGCTGGACTAAGCTTTGGATGCTGCACCCAGACCTGCCAGTGGGCAGTGCTCCAGGGTGACGCTTGAGCGCTGGCCACAAGCTGTTGCTGCCCGAACCCAGCTTAGCCCTAAGAAGGATCCTAAAAAAGAGAAGAAATCAATGCCACAATGTTGCCAAATGACCTGCAATGGGGTCATGTGAAAGACTTGACAAACTTGTTGAGAAGGCATTGCTGGGGTGGATGGGAGCTCTCACCACAGCCTTGCAAAGTTAACACTCCTTGGCTGATAAACAGGAGCAGAAATGTGTGTAGCCAGTTGGAAAGCACAAGTGTCAGTCTGGACTTCAGCACACCCCTCAGCCTACAAACAGCAACAGGAGCCTGGTAGGACTGTGACAGACCCATTGCATCTGTGGGATGGCCAGGCAGTGCCAGGAGAGGCTCTCAGAGTCTGGCCAGGGGTTGGCAGCCTGCACACCTGAGCCCTTGGCAATACTATACACCAAATATGCATAGTATCCCTGGGAAAGTCCTCATGCCTCACTCAGATATGGTTTGCTACCTTCTCCCCCTTCCCTATCCAAGAGCAAAGGCAGACTGTCAGCAAAGCTGTGTCGCACAGCAGCATCAACCTGAAATCAAGGCAAGACCACTGGCATTTAACTCCTGTCACAACAATACATAGATTTGCCAAAAACCCAGCCCCAGCCCTGTCTCAGAGACAATCTTAAGAGAGAAGTTTGTGCAAAGATCTGCAGAGATGCAGTTTTCAGTCCCAGGTCTTCCTCTCAGCTTCAGAACCCTGCTCTGCTGCTGGGATCACTGTGTAGAGAGTGGTCCGCCTGGAAAATAAAGCCAAATCAGGAGACTGGGCAATCAGGGAGCTCCTGCAGTGCAGCCAAGGGGTGGGAGCCCTCCAAGCCATGGGGCCATGGTCAGCTTTGTTCCCAGTTTCCCCCTAACAGCTGGGTATAGCTGGACTCCTGTTGGGACAAGGAAATCCCAGTCCGGGGCACACCAATGACATTAGCCATGGTAGTGCCACCCTTGGGGGACATATGGGTCCTGTCCAAGCACAAGGCAGTGAGGGAATCTCACTGTGCAAACTCTCCCAAGAGCTTCAGGAATTAGCAACCTTGTTCTTCTTCTGCTCTTGCCATTTTTAAAAATGTTCTCTCTTACTGCCGGACAGAGGGGAGCTCAGTGTGTGGCCAGGAGTGGGGGTAGATGTTTTTTATAGCACCCCTGAGGGCTCCCCTCCCACTCAGACCACCTAGGCTGGCAGATCAGGCTGGTGTCATCCCAGGATGGGGGGCAGATGCTCGATGGGTACATGAGTATCCAGGTTTACAGCTGCGCTGAGGGTCCCACTTCAGCAGTTGCTGCAGGCAGGGACTGGGGTGGCAGCTGATATAACTGTCCCTAAAGCTCAGCTCCCATAGTCTGGCTGCATGCTGGGCTGGTTATCCAGTCCAGCTGGGAAAACAAACAGAGCTTATTGCTGAAACACACGGAGAGTGTGCTGTGATGGGGCTGAGTGACACAGGGCCCATGTGCACTGGGGGTCTGGGACCTGGGGGTAAACCTGTGTCACGGGGAGGCAGGAGGAGTGTAATCCCCACAGATTTCTGCACCCCAAGGCTCATGGATCAAGCAGGAGGTGAGAGCAACAGATGAAGGGGGGATGCTTCAGGCCACCGACTGTGGCATCACACTCTGCTCTACCTGTGTCAGGTCCTCCTGGTTTCTCATGCCAGCGAGTCCTAGGCAGGGGCTGGGCTCAGATACCTGGTTCTGATACTGGCTCTGCTGTCAATGATGATGATGCTCATGAAGCCATCAGTCCACTAGTGACTCAGTTTCCCCACAACAAGGAGCCACCTCTCCAGGCTTGATACTGCTGACTCAGGACACCCTGTGGTTAAAGGAGGAGAGAAGGGTCAGAAAGAGATCTCATCAGGGTACAGGGTAGAAGGGGGGAGGCTAGGAGAGCTACATCTGCTCCATCCCTGCTGTCCTTTGCTCTGGGTAGCTGTGCCTTTGAAACTGGGATCCCCAGCAGCCCCTGTCCTGCACTCCCCCTCCCTGACCCATACCAGCCACTTCACTTTTGCTGTAGCTTCGTTGACCTGCCATTAGTTATAATGCCTGAGCCCACGCAAGAGGTCAGCCAGTAGCTGGCCCAGACATAAATCAGTTCTCTATGCCAAGGAGGCTGGGGGACAGCAGTGACAGATGCCCACCACGTGCTGCAGGACCCCCCACCTTGGCTCTGGGATGCTTCCCAGTAACGTAGGCCTTATCAACCCTCGTCACATCCAGTCAGGTTCCCCAGGGACTCTGCTGTGCCTCCGATAGGTCCTCAGCGTGATGAGAAGCACCGTGCCATCGGTTGTGGGGAGGGCACAAGGGACTGTGCCACTGGTCACAGGTGGGGTCCAGACACATGGCTCCTCAGACAGAAACAAGGGGGCTGAACCCCTAAAAGCCCAGAGAGGAGACAGAGTGCCAACTCAGGAGGTGCCCTCAACAGGGCTGGGTGCCCACAGGAGTGACACGTCTGAGGGGTGACACTGCGGGGCTGAGAGGACAGTCCACTCTGAGAGGGCAGCGGCTGCGGGCACCTCCTGCTGCCCCGCTGGGGGAGGATCTGGGTGAAGTGGGGTCTCTCTACCGCCATGGGGCTGGTTGAGATGCCCAGCCCAACTTCCTGCTGCCTGCCCGTGCTGCCATCCCCGGTCCTCCAGCTCCCTCTGCTGCCGGCGAAGTTGGCGGCTGCCCGAACCGGCCAGGAGCAGCTCCTCAGCCGCTCTGGGTCCTCAGCAAGGTCTTCACGCAAGGACGACAGTGTATCTCTCACACATCTCCACGATCCGATGCCCAGGAGAAGGGGTGCGGGCAGGGGGTACTCCCGGCACACTGTGGTGGCCGTGAGGCACCCAGCCCCAAGCAGCCCCTGGTGCAGGTGGGCAGCCTTGCCAGAACCAGTGGGTGGCTGCAGACCCTAGAGACCCCAAGGAGGGACAGACCGTGGTGAGAGCTCAGCCTCAGTACTAGACACCGGGGATTCCACGCAGGGGCTGCAGACCCAAAGTGTAGGCGTTTGCAAACCGCTTCTTTCAGCTCAGGTGATTTTTTTTCTCTGGGTAGACACATGAGTCCATGCACACAAGCTGCAAGTGTCAGGAGCTACAGAGCAGCCAGTCTATTTCTTTTTAAAACTTGACATAAGCAGGTAAATTATCCCCAAGTAACGCATTTACCACGAGAGAAGAAATGTCGGCACTGCTGCTGCCACCAAGGCAGGAGCTCCTGCCTCCCATTCCCCACGGTGACGGGGAGCCTGAGTTATGGCCCTGTTGGAGAGACAGCGGGTTTGTAAATGCCTCTGTTTGTGCTGTTTTCCAGCCCAACCAGAGCCCATTGATCACCGGGACAGGAGTGAAGCCAGTGAAGAGAAGCAGGAGTTGGAATGGTGGAGGCACGCAGCCAGAGCTGTGCCAGGAGCTGGGAACATGCAGGGATGCTCGGACCTGGTCCTCTGTGTCTTTTGCCTCTGTGAGATCCCTGGTCTGAGCACATAGCCTACATCTTTCACCCCTCAAATAAGCTCCTTCTCTTGGCCAGCAACAGCAAAAGTATTTAAGTCAGGACCCCATGGCACTATGGGGGAAGGTCCCTGTGCCAGGGTGGCGCAAACAGGGAGCCTTATGGCACATATATTCACTGTGAAACAAGGCTGGTTTGGGGGTGAGGACTGAGCCTTTATTTGGCTGCGTCTCACAGCCACTAAATGCTACCAAGGTTCCTTGGTAACAGGGATGCTGTTTGCACCCAGTGAAAACCAGACCCTGCCCAAAGAACAAACAGCCTCAGGAAATGCAAGAAGGAGGGAAACTGAGGCACAGAGTGACAGTTGCGCATTTGGACATGTCCTGGGTTTAAGCCAGGAATCCTTTTACAATGTCAGCCACTCGCTGTAGCATAGCTAGTGTTGAGAGACTTACCTGAGCAACTACAAACTGCTCGGAGTGAACTTCCCGCTGAGGCAGGTGAAGGAAGGGCTGCCTGCCCAGTGTCTGACATGAACCTGAGCAGCCTGGGGGCTCACACTGCAGCAGGTCTGCAGGACCATCCCAGCTGCTCACACCTGCAGTGAGTGAGCATGGAGGAGTCATCACAGCACCACGGGACAGGGTAGACATGGGGATTATGTTGGAGACAGCCCCCCCGCATAAGATGTTCCCTGGGAGGGAGTGAAACGGCACAGTCACTCCAGGCACATAAGAGCTGGTGTGATTTAGGCACATGGTTGCTGCCCCCATGGCAAAACCAACCACTGGGTCCTAGAGCTCTGCAGAGTTGGGCTGCTTCACACATAGGTTAGGGATGGCCAAGTGGCTGTGTCAAATCAGGAACTCTGCTCATGAGATTCTACCAGTCAGGTTGTTTCCTATAGCACAGTCAGGAAAACTGAGGCAGAGAGGGCTGCTGGGACTCAGGGAGCAGGGGAAGGTGGCAGTAGGCCAATCCTGGCTGTACAATCACTGCTAAGCTACAGGGAAAGTCCCTTGTCTCTCAGTTATGAAGCCCCTGTGCAGATCACTCCCACGGGACTGCAGCCAGCGTCCCTTCACCAGCTGGGGGACGATCTCAAGAGAGCACTGACTCCTGGCTTTGCTCCTGCAGCCTGTGTCTGCAGGACACACAAGACACTGCTGTGGCATCCACCACAGGACATGGCACAGCATCCTTCCATGTATCAATGTCACATTCCCATCAGGGCAGCTCTGCCGTCACCCAGCTGGATCTTACTCAAGCCAGAGGAAACAGTGCTGGAAACAGGGACTGATACAGAGCATGACACTGGGACCTGGTGCATCCCCTGCTGCATTCCTTGCTCCTGCTGCACCCTGGATGCCCAGACAGGGTTCTCTCTCTGCATCCACTGGCCCTGAGGAGGCCCTGCATGCTGCTCTGCCCCCAACCAGGCCCCCGCAGCTGCACCCCAGCAGCCCTTCCCTCACGCTCCACACTGTGCCGACGTCACCTCGATCATCAATAGCGCTTGGTTAATTAATTTGATGGGAACAGCAGGGACCACACTTTGCATTTAGTGAACTTCCGAGAACTTCCAACCTCATCTTCATAATTGGCCTCATAAATTCTAGGAAAGAGAGAAATCAGCAAAGCCAGAGGAGCGCGGGAGGCAGGAGAGGCCCTGCACGCGGGAGGGCGGGCGAGTGCGTGAGAAGTGACTCTATTTGGTGTCCTTATTTAATTTTATTGCACAGATCCATCTTCGCCCACCCCCTCCCTGCCTAGCCCTCTCTCTCCCGCTCTCCCTGCTGGGTTCACCTAATCATGATAAATTCATATTCATTTCCCTGCCTGCTCCGGCGGGGGGAGCAGCAGCTCCCCTACAATCGCCTGGCCGTGCTGCCATTAGCAAATATTTACTCATGAATACAAAGTGCCAGTGTTAGAGGCCAAACTACCCCCTCTGCACCCCTTTCCCCCAGCCCGCTCCCACCCCTGCACCAGGACAAGCATGATGGCTAAGTATGGGTGTCCTCCCCATAGGGTAGGGAGCGATGTGGGAAGAGCTGCCTAATGCTCAGAGCTTTTTCTTGGCCCAGGCTTTTTCTTCCTTTTACCCTGAGAGGCAGAGAGATGTTTGGTGAAAGGACAGGAATTGCCTGAGCCCCTGATTTGGGCTCACCTTGGGGGTGCAGGGATGCCAGGGTGGGAGCAAGGGGCTCTGCAGGAGAAGCTGAGTGCCTGCCCCAGCTCCCTGACTTTCCACTCAGTCTCTAAGTGCTGCTGCATTTTGGTTTATTTTTAATTTTCAGGATGATCAGACTCACAGCCAGGGAGAGCGGGAAGGGGGTGTGCTGGGGAGGGGGATTAGCTGAAGCCCCTACCTGGGAAGCAGAAAGAGGCTGACACCTCATTAGAGATGCCTAAAACCATGTTTGCTCACCCTGCCTGCACCCATCCTGGGAACTCAGCACCCACCTCCTCCCAGGCACCCCAGGAGCCCCATCCCTTGTATCTTCTTCCCAAGTGTGGCATGTGTTGGTTTAGAAGAGGCAGGAGGTGTGCTGGGAGTGGCCATCCTGCCCCGCTGCAAGGGCAGGGATTAGGGGCATAAGGAGGAGTATGTGTAGGGCAGCTCTGCCCCCTCTGCCCAGGGCAGGGCTGGCTCACAGTGGGCAGCACAGTTCAGCCTCTCATGTTTCTTCCCTGGGCCTGCACCAGGATGAGGGAGAAGCAGGAGCCTTCAGCATCCAGAAATGTCACCCACAGCTGCTCTGGAAAAGCTCCTGGTTGTGCTCCTTCACCTCCTACCCCCACCGCTACACTCAGTCCCTATCCATCCTGGCCCAGCTGGCTGCAGCTAGCCACAGGAGGGCCCTCTGCACCCTCCTAAGCTCCAGGGCAGGGATTTGTGGGTTGGGAGGGGACAGACAGACATCAGGCTCATTTCCTCGCAGAGCAGGGGGCTGGCAGGATTTCTGCTCCGGTAGCATCTACATGACATGAATGTGTTTGGGCCACCTTCACTGCCCTTTGCCAAGGGGTTGGGCACAAAGTCCTCCTCCTGAGGAGCCCTGGCCCTGCACATCCCTGTGTCTGGCCTCCCCACAAGTAAAAGCAGGATGAACAGAAGGGTCTTTGGCGCCCTGCTGCAGCACCCCTTTAGCAGCTTGGTGTGACCTGTGGCCCTGCAGAAGGGGGGTGACCAAGGGGAAGGAGTTGGGGGCCAGCAGTGCCACATCTTCCATGCCACTACTAATGTCCTCAGGATGTGGCCCCACTGAGAGAGGCAGCCCCAGACCTCCAGAACAGCTCACCCTGGCATCCGGAGTTGAAGGTAAACCTGTGCTCATCAAGGGACAAAGGTGAGCAGCCCTATACTCTGCTCCCTGCCCCACACCAGGCAGTAACAAGCCCTTGGCCTGTCAGTCATAAGACAGCCTCCAGGATGCTCCCAGGAGCACTGGTGGGAAAAGGAGCCTCCATTCAATCTCCCTGTGGGGCAGGAGTACTCCCAGCCCTGGACAAGGCCAGCTGTGGCCCTGCCCAACCTAACTTGGCTGATCCTAAGGACGAGGACCCTTTCACCTCTGGGGTGGTCCCTGGGCCACACAGCCCTCCTGGGGAGAAAGTGCTCACTCTGGACCTCACAAGCCGCTGGTCTGAGGCTGACTCTCCTTTGCTCCTGCATAATCCAGCCCAGTCCTCACTGGCTCTGCTTCAGCAGGCCCTGTCCCTCTCCAGCTTCTCCATCTGTCTTTTGAGCCAATTGTTACTGCTGCTTATCTCCATGTGCTCCCTTGGCATCCAGGTTGCTCACACTCCCCTTGGACAACTAAAGCATTTCCATGCTCAGGAGACTGAGCTCTGTTCCAGGCACAGGAGACAGAGCAGCAGCCAACTCCCACATGCCCTACTGTTTGATGAATATGGAAAAGCTGACAGCAATCCCTTCCTGATTCCACACCTGAAGGAAGAGCTCAGCCCAAGGCTCAGAGCTCAGTGACGTGGCCAGCTGGATGCCAGGACAGAGCCAGGTCCTGCTCTGCCATGGAAGGATGGTGGCCAGCAACTCCCTGCTTGGAGAGCCAGAAGTGCTGACCCAATGGCCTAAAGGTCTCCATTGCCTTCTCCCTGCCTCCACTGAAACCAAGGAAATGGGCCAGCACAGGAGGAGCGCCTGGTCAGCCCCAGGGGGAAGGACCCAACAGTTGCAGTGCAGTGCAGAGAGCAGTAAGACAGATGGCAAGGGAAAAGAGAGAAGGGATTTATTACACTTCAAATGTAAATGCACCAAGACTTGCCAAAAGACATTCATTTCCCTTGGGTGTCCAGCAGAAAGGCTGAGCTGACAAATGCCACTCCTGGGCTTGGGGCCCCCCCAGCAAAGCCCCAGCCCCACTGCTGGTGCTCAGCAGCCACGACTGACAGTGCAGAGGAACTGTGCAAACCACCAGGTTTAGTGTCCTTGTGCCTGCCCCAGCAGCAAATAGGTAGCTTGTCACTGTGTGTGACAAAGACGAGGCAAAGTGCAGAGTGGGGATGGCTGGGTCTCCCACAAGACAAGGGAGCAGGAGCCCCGGGGTCCTGGCACAGAAATGCCCACCATGGCACCTCTGGCAGCCAATGCCGCAGAGCAGCACCTCTGCCAGGAGGAACCACTGCAATACCCATAATGGAGACACAGCACTGAACGTCTCTGGGAAATTCATCTCCAGAATATAAAACAGTTGAGGCTTCCTGAGAAATAAAATTCACTCCCATGGAACTGGCAGGGTCAGCCACATGCACATGCATACACAAACACACACACGCACACTTTCCCTGATCAAAGACCAGATGACTCCATGGTTTCTACAGAAAAAAGGGGAAAGCTAATTAAGTTCTAATTTGCCCAAATTAGAACTTAACTATCTCCTTGTGTTTCTCTCTGTCTCCATGCCTCCTACACACAGACACACAGCCCTGCTGGGTTACATTCAGTGCCATTACATTCACACCCTTCCTGAGCACAGTCCCCCAAGCTGTGAGGTCTGCTCCTCTCCTGCACTGAGAGGAAAGGAGAGGGCCAGACCAGGGCTCTCTGTGGATCTGGAGGATCCCCAGCACACGACAAGCTGAGAGCAAGCAGGCACAGCACCTCAGTGGCAGTCTGCTGCTGGTGGCAGAGCAGTCTGGCCCTGTGCAGTGAGACCCATCAGTGGACACATGTCAGCTCAGACAGAACAACAAAACAGCAGCATAGGGGAACTCTTCATGATTCCTTCAGTAGCAGCTGCCAGCAGTAGTGAGAAGTGGGAAGGCCTATTCCACAGCCAAGCTAGACCTCTGCTGCCTTCATTCATAGCTCAGGACAGAAATTTTGGTGTCAGTGCTCAGACACAGAAGATGCATACCACTTCTATTCCCAAGCACTGCCAGGGGCTGGATCACAAGGCTCTGCAGTCCAGCCTTCTGAAACTGGGAAAAGCAGGACCAGGGTAGCTGACGGGCTGGGAGCCCTTTTGGTAGCCAGAGGCTGCCTTGATGTGCTTCCAGCGTGGTTCCAGCCCACAGCCTCTGCTGGGGGACACACAGCCCTGTCACAGCAGGGTCTCTCACTTGAAAGGAGCCCCAGTTTGCTGGAATACATTCCTCAGTCTGCAACCACCGCAAAGCAGTGCTGGGGAAACCAGCACCCCTTGAAACAGCAGCACAGCAGCAGGCCCAGGGTGCTGGGTGACAAACGGGCATCACCAGTCCCGTTCCGAGGGCTCCCGGTACGGCAGCCCCAGCTGAACAAAGACATCTCTCTCAGTGGGAGTGGGCAGAGTGTGACCAGCTGACACCTTGACCCCTCCACGGCCTCGCACCACGGCGGAGCTGAGGGCGTGCTCTGACAGGCTCATGCCTTTGGTCTTGGCCAGGGCCCGCATGGAGCGGTTGAAGTGAGCGGAGCCGGTGAAGTACAGCAGGGCGCAGGCGAACTCGCTGTACGGCATCACGATGATGTCGAGCCGGCGGTGCCGCTGGGCCGGCCCAGGGAGCCGGCACACCCCCAGGTACTTCTTCTGCTCACCATTGTCCTCCTGACTCACCAGGTCATCTGTCAGGAAGCCTGAGGAGAGAGAACAGGCAAAGGGAGCTGAATGGTAGAGACTGACACATCTATGCCCCACTCCCCACTGTCCAGAGAGCAGCTGTCTCATAACATGCTGTGGAACCCAAAGGATAATCCACAGTCAGCCCCACCAGCCTCACCCAGACAGGACAAGCCATGCTGAGCTGCAGCAACACTTCCTCTTTAACACTGCAGTGGGGCCAGGACCAGGGGCAGTACTTTTAAGGACTAACAAGATGTCCTGTCCCTGGAAAAAGCAATCATCTGTCCCTCAATGAATGTCATTCACCTCATTGCCTCCTCAGCTTGGCCATGCTAAGAACAGGTCCAACCACAATGTGCCCGCCCCCAGCCCTCTTACCGCTCCTGTGGAGGCTGTCGAGGAGCTTGTTGAACACCCCACGGTGAGACTGCCCATCTGGGTGAGTGACCAGCACATCCACATCTCCACAGGTGGGCTTCCCCCGACGGTAGGAGCCACAGGCCACACACACAAGCCCTGGCTTCAGGGCCAGGGCAGCTTGTCTGACCTCCAAGAAGAGAAAGAAGGATGAGGAGTCAGAGACCAGTCTCTTTATGCTCTTTCCATCAAGACAGCAAAGGATCTTGTGCCTTCTTTGAGGCCTGTCCTGCATCTCCAGAGTCTCCATATAGAGCAGACACTTGGCAGGCTGCCCCCACAAGAAGGCTGGCCTGCTGTCAGGAGACAGGAGAGCCAGGGTGGCCTTCATCCAGTCCTGCACCACCACATCCTACAATGATCAGCCCTTGGGGACACTGGGCTGGAGCTAGGTTAGGACAAGCAGGAAGATGTAGCCCTGATGAAGGGGCAAAGTACAGCACAAGCTTTCAGAGCCTTTCGTTTCTAAGACAGCAGGAGAGGTTTTTCAGCTACCTGGCAGGCCAGGAGCACAAAGCTCACCAGTTCTGCCCACAAAGAGAAATCAGTTCAACAGGAGAAAGTCACAGGTCCTGTTTCAGAAGCACAGATGGTCTTATGGAGTCTCCCAAGTAGGACCCAACAGCAGAAAATCTGGAGTAACCCTTGGAGTTCACTCCTGCAAAGAGCTCTGCCTCTGCAGGAGAGCTGGGCTTCCTGACCCAGAAAAAGCACCACTGTCCCAGCATTTTAGACCAAATGGATGCCAACATGCTGCTGCCAGCAATCAGACACATATAATCAAAACCTTCCCTAATGCAGTCCAGTCTCCAGGCTGGACCCCAGCTCCTGTTTTTCGCAGACAGCGCTAATTCTGATGGCTTCATTCATTAAAAGCCTAAGAAAGGCTCCCAAGTCCCTGGACAGGACTAAAGTATTCTTGGTCTGATTGTGCCAATCACCCTGCTGGCAGCAAATAATGAGGGGCTCAGCAACTCCCAGTGATGAGGCCATCACAGTGGCTGGGGTTCAGCAAGGCAGTGTCCATGCCCACAGCCCCTTGTCACTCTTGGGGATCATCCTTCATTAGCAAAAGATAAACCCATTAACCTTTGCCCCAAAGGTGCTCCAAGAAGCCACAAGCCTTTCTCATGCGGAGCAAGCCCTCCTCTGGTGTCCTTGCCCCCCTTCTAGCTTTAAATGAAGATTTCTAGAAAATTCCCAGCCCCACCCAAGAGCCTAAAAGCTCCTCAGATCTCACTGTGACAGGCAGCACAGACAGTGACTAATCCCTCATTCTCTCTCCTGGGCCTGGATCAGAGGTGTGTGTGAGTGTATGGAGGGGAGCACAGTAATCCCATCAAGATAACAATAGACCCACCCCCAAGAGCCAGCTCCTCAGCCCAGCCTGCCTGGGAAAGGGACCACTCACCACCAAAATGGCTAATCCGGCACACGGGACTGACACCCCAGCAGGAGCCTGGCAGGGGTTTATTCTTCGTGGCCAGGCCCTGTGGCCGAGTGACAGGGTCACGCTGGCTGCTGCTTCCATGGTGATCCGAGAGCACAGGGGTAGCAATGACAGTGTGTCCTCCAGGTTCTTTGCTCACATTAGGGTACACTGACTTAGCAGCCCATAATCCTGGAGTGCCACAGCATCGTAGAGCAAGCAGCACCCATTTGCAACCTGGATTCCCCCTTTGCTTCCAGCAAGGATATCCACCCTCTATCCTCCCCCTGACAATCAGATCACAGGGTGCTCACAGACTCCTTAGGAGAAGCAGCACCAGGGAAACCTCAGCTGAAAGCAGACATCTCAGACATGAGAAGAGGCAGGAAAGAGGAGTTGAGAACCTGCTCATCCCACCATGCCACATGCAGCCTTTTTCAAAGCAGTGTGTAGAACTGACATCTGTGAAGTATCCTCCTTCTTGCCAGGCACTCATACTGAACCTTCTGATGGGGCAAAGTAGGTGCCTTGTGTGCCCATACCCATAAAGGATCCTCCAAGCACTGACCCCACTCAGAGGAGAAGCTAAAGAGCTCAGCTACAACAGTGAGGGACATTTTCACAGTGTACCTTTCACAGCAGGTACTCCACTCTGAGGGCCTGGGGCTAAGCTACTCACAGTCTGCTCTATTTGTGCAGCTTCCTCCCGAGGCATGCGCTCCAGGAAATCCGTGTAGTGCTTCAGTCCCACAGCTTGTTGGCTGGTGAGGGTCGCCTTGGTGCGGATATCATCCAGTGTCCGGAAACCCTAGTGCAGATCATGTGATGATATTCAAACGTCTTCCAACACTTTCCACCAAGATTTGGAGAGACTGTATTTAAGCTATCTCAAGTCCAGGCCAGTCACAGCTTCTGAGATCCCATGTAGAGAACGATTAGGGCCTGGCTCCTAAAACAAGGGATTCAGGCAATCCCACTACTACAGACATCTCTAATCTCCACCCCACAATGACTCTGAATCTTAACTAAACCTGACAGAAGGCTACTGCTCTTAAGGCAAGGTGTTCCTACAGCCTGAAGGAAAACAAGCAATGCAGGTAAAGGAACAACACCCATAACACCCCAGTGAAGGAAATCCTACAGCATGAACACAACCATATTTTTAAGACAGCAAAGAACCCAGTCACAAACCAAACACTACAGGAAGCAAGGCTTCATTAGCCCTGTGCTTGGGAGACAAACTGTTTTTAAAGAAGGAACCCACCCAGTGGGCTGGGTTGTTCCTGTTGGCACAATTACTTCAACCTCATTTTTACAACTTCCAGATAAGGCGGATGACTGCTGACAGGTACAGGAGCCAGCCAGGCCAACAGCCCAGCAACTAGACCAGGAGCCATAAACAGTGTGAGATGAGCTCCAAGAAGTGACACTACAGAAAAGGCAGCATGTCCCCCACTCCTCTCCCCCACATCTTTGTCCTCTACCCCCACCCAAATTCAAGTCTTAGCTGGGTGCATTCCATTCTCCCCAAACACACACACAAGGGGACCCAGGCTTGTAATTTTCTCCCAAAAGAAGAAAATTCAAATCTCATCTGTGGATACTGGCAATTAAAAAATATTTGTGAAAGTAATTCTGCTTTAGCAGCAGTCTTCAGACCATAGTCTGAGAGCCCCTCATGTAAGGCACTGAACTTACCTGCTGGTACCACGTCTGAGCTGTCTTGACCCCTGCTCCCCAGATGTTGGAAAACAACTCCAGCACAGGCACACTCTCACTGATGTGATCCAGCTTGCGCAGGTGCCCACTCTCCAAGATCTCCAGGATCTTCTCTGCCATCCGCTTCCCAATCCCAGGGATTTTACAGGCTTCCTAGAAAGAAACTAGAGCTGCCACTGGAAAAGCAAAGATCACACACAAGCTGGGGAGCTGCTACCCACCCATAGCCTGGTTAGTCATTTCATCAGTAATTGGTAAGTGGCGGGATTAGTTCTGCCTAACAGTTTGCTCTCTAGCCCAGACCTACAGAGGCTCATCAATTCAAGGGAAAAAGGAGAAGCATGAAGAATAGGACAGAAAAACTAACATACTGAACAGGTGGACTGTCACAGTGCACAAGGTTCAGATCCAGTTAGTTTTATATATTATCTCGAATGATGGCCAGTTGCTGATGATGAAGACGAAGGTGAGAATGTCCCTGCATTGTGCCCAAGGAAGGCATTTATCGTGAGTGCTCAGATCCAGCCCTAAAAGGCTCAGATTCCACTTTCCTGCTGTTCTGAAAACACTGCAGGTGATCAATGAATCCAAACTTGCACTTGCTACACAACTTCCATCCAAGGTCTATCTCCCTGTTCCACCACCCTGGGAAGGTGTTTTACCTGGTAGGAGGTGACCGGTTTGTGGTAGCTCTTGAGCGCATTGATGGCTTTGGTGTAGCCCAGAGCTCTCCACTTGTCCCCCTGAACAGAGTAAGCCTTTGCCAGCACTTCCAGCTTCTCTGTGATACATTGGTTGTGATTCTCCTTCTTGCTGTTGGAAGACTGGGCACAAACCCACTTGCTGGGAGGCTGGGCCACTGTGGAAGAGCTGTCACTGGTCTCCTCTGATGATTTCACAGGGTAGCGGCCAGAAATCAATGCTTCCAGATCTCCCTGGGTGACACTAGCATCTTCTCCTTCACTGTCTTCATCATCAGAGTATTTCTTTAGGGAGAGATAGAAAAGCAGCCATGTGAGAATAAGTGCATGCCTCACATATGTCCCCTTGGCACAGGCTACTTCTGAGACAGAAGTCAGAGCAATAACCAACCTCCCGGGCACACAGTGCTCCAACTGCCACCATTAGAAGTGGTTGGTTATACACACACCACAGCTCTTCACATCTCAAGCTACACATGCACCCCTTGAAGCTACATGCACATCTCACATAGCACAGGAGACCAGACTGCTGTCCCTGTATGATCCAAGCACACACACACCTCCTGCAGCCAAGCCCCTGACACCTGAGATATGACATTGACTAAGTGAGCAACTGCTGCCAGCAGCAAGGTATGGTAATGCCAAATCCCTGGCTGACAGAGATCCTGACTCTCTACTCCCACCGGGAAACCTTTCGCTGGTCTGGTGGCTGCATAAGCACATCTCTCACATTCAGATCCTGCACTTTCCACCCCATGATGCAGATGACAGGAGACAGGCACTGAACTCTGTTTTCAGTTTACAGACACAAAATCTTAACAGAGTAGCAAATTAAAACCCCCGCATTTTCCCCATGGCTATCTGCAAGAGAAAAGGGGGAGGAAGGAATGACACAAAGGACTCCACATTCCTCAGTGACAGAAGAAAGAACCAATGTATGCATTTGCTGATACCCTCAGCATTAGGATGCCTCTGTGTAGACTTAAGAAACAATGAGCCTTGGTTTCAGGTAATGAACAAAAGGGATAGAAGAGGGAAGTTGCATAGAGGCTTTGTAGACTGCTTTGCTCACAGGGGTCCCCCTCTCTCCTGATGTATAAACACAGGAGCCCATGAAGGTCCAAGAGGTTCTGTGTTGTGCAAGTAACCTTGAATGACACAGGGCTGTTTGGGATCAGTCTAGCAATTACATGCAGCACAATAAGTCCAGCTATGAGTTTTTGCAGAGCATCAGCCTAACTAAGTCAGAGCCAGATCTTGCAACCTCTGGTTCTGCTGGCTAAGGAGGCAGGAGGTCTGGAGACACTTCAGTTCTATATCTTGCAGGAATTGTATTTAGGAAGAAGAGGCGGGATGTTTCCCCTTTGTAATCTTGTTTTATAACCCTGAAAACTGGGTCAGACTGAGGATTTGACAGACCAAAGCAGTTTTATTTGCCTTGAAACGCAACTGGCTTAAGATGCTGTTCTGTCTAATGGCAGAAAAGCCTTAGAGTGCTAGAATAGGTTAGCAAGCCCCTCAAAAGCATTTAAGGAGCATGTTATCCAACCACAGAGCAAAGAACTCTGCAGCTGGAGCTGGATGCAATTGCCATCCTCTCGGCCATCAGTGTCACACAGGTGAAACAGCACTTACAGCCCTGACTGTCTACACTTGGCTAACAAAGCTGATGGACCTTTTACAACCACACATGCAAAAACAACTAGTCCCATTAGCTTCTAAGATGCTCCAGGATCCTAGAGCACCTGACTTGCTAGAGCTAGTGGGTGAGACTGGGATGCACATGGTTTGTCTGGAGCACAGCAGAGGCGCCAGGAGAGCAGTTGAAGCTGAGGCAACAGGCTACCTGAGATGGAGGCAGGCAGCCTGGGGTAACAGCCTCAGGTTCACACAGAGAGTAACTGGCACTGCTGGCAGAGGCAGAGAACAACAGCAGCTGGATGCCAGTCACAAAACGATTGCTACAGTCTGACTGGTAACAGGATTTCTTCACAGGAGTTAACATCCAAAGGTAGAATTTCCAAAGCAGTCCCTGTTTAGTACGAAACACTGTCACACTCTTCATCTCCTAAAGAAAAAACATCCACCCAAGCTGAAACAGACTCTGCTTGAATGGAAGCTACTTCTAAACTAAGTTTCAGCTTTACTGTCATAGCTGGGTTTCAGAAGTGGTTGGTACTGTCTTTAAAGTATATCCCATGGGTTCTCCTCCCCGGACTCACATAATCCTAAGCTTGAGACAAGAGATTTCACTGAAATATCTACAGATACAGCTTTTGTGCACTGACTAACAGGAAGCATCATTGCTTGAGGGGATTTAAATAAAAAAAGGCAATAAGGTTTCAGATTCTAGCAATAGACCATCCAAAGTAAACATGAGCAGACAGCAGGCAGATACCACAGGATCCATAACAGTACAAAAGATTCTTTCTCCCATTAAGCGCTAATAACGATTGCCACTGAGCTAGTGTTACAACAGCAAAAATGGGATAACTGCAAAGGTGATGCAGTTATGAAGCAGCCAACTCTACCTAGAACACACTAGTCTGGGAGAAAAAGACCCCCTCTGCACATATTCAAGAGAAAGCCTAAACCAAAAGACCCCCCTGTGAGCAGAGAGTAACTACAGGATTTTGTGAAACAAAATTTGGGACTGTGTTGGAAAACAGATACAGCAATACAAGGCAGCTGCTGCTCTAAGATGTCTAGGGTAACTTTGCTACAGATAGATTTGCATTATGCCAATGGCCAAAAAGAATTTATCTAACTTGATCAAAAATACAGAGAAAGGAAGGAAAGCTAATAGCAGGCCAGAGAAGCTGACTTGCAGCAGAGGTCACTAATAACTCAATGCAGATATTTTAAGGACACCACCACAATCGTTCCGGTAGCAACTCAATCCACTGCACATGTGCCTGAAAAGGGTGTTTGCCAAGGAGTGGAGAACGGGTCAGTATGGCTCAGGCAGGAACACGGGATGAAATATCAGAGACAGCTTCCTGAAAGGGAATATTCCTCAAAAAGATGTAGAGGAAATATGATCACCAAAGTGAGCCTTGGCCTCATCAGAGCACCAGGACTGCTTCAGTTGGAAATATTCTGATGATAACAGCAATTTAAGGGGTGGTGTTTCTATTCTTAACACCTAAAAAGGACAACGAGAAGCAGAAACTGTCCACAGCCCAAGTCTGTCAGCATCAACTCACTGAAACATCCAAATGCCTTCCCTTTGCTGAGAAAATCTCACATTGTATGCCTGCAGGGATGTTCTTAGCCAGCAAAAGCAGCATGCAGGATCTGCTCACAAGGAGATGAGCCTGTGCAGGAAAGCCTTACCTCAGCCAGTTTGTGCTGTCCAAGGGTGCTCAGGCCCCGCTGTGAGGAATCCACCACCTGTGATTCAGTATCTCGTTTCACTGTTCCCTCCTCTGCCGGGGGCTGGATTTCTTCACTGATCTGCTGCTGTTCTTTCTGGAGTTCTGCCTCCTCCAGGTACCTACCATGGATCAGATGCCTTAGCACAGGAGAAGGAGGACTTCTCAGTCCCCAGAATTTTGACTGAGAAATCCTTCTGCATGTTTTGGGATGGAGCAAACAACCCATGTGAATTGTACTTTCTCCGATCACAGATTAATTACTCTGGTTTTAGCTCAACTCCTCAATTACAGTCTACTTTACTGACCTGAATCTTCCACTCCTATCTACCTCACCCTTGGACTCTCTCTGCAAAACTTTACCAAAACATTTTGATCATAACCTGTGCCTGTTGCTCCGTTCCTTTTTTCCTCTTGTGTGTAGTTGTCAATTCTCTCTCTACCTTTCATCTGCAATAAGTAAGAAACATCATTTAATCCTCAGCATGTTAAAAAGAAATCTTTTTATCACTGAAGGATTATGAAGAGGTGCTTTTAGCACGTGTAGGAAGCAACAGGACTCCTGTTAGCACTTCTGGGCTCTATTCCATGTTTTGCTACCCCACAGAACTTTGAGTCACGCCCACAAGAGCTGCAAGGAGTTACAGTCCAAGATTTTGAGCAGAGGTCAAAATTTAGTTCAGTTTAGGGTAGAAGAACTGTAGGGAGGAATGACAGTGTGGCATTTGCATACCTGTGAGGGATGAAGACACCATAGCCAGTAGTACTCAGCAGCTTCTGGTCTCTGATGCAAGCACTTAGCCAGGACGCCTTCACCAGCTGCAGCCCCGGGGGCAGCTTGGTTAGTTTGAGGAGCCGAAAGGCCCGGTCACAGTCCATGTCTTCAGCCACAATGACGTGTGTCACCTCCGGGGAGAGCTGGCTCTGTACGACACCCCCATTGTGGACAATCTGCTTGTGGAAGATCTCTGCCCTGGCCTGGCCAAGGCCAGCTTGCAGCACATAGGCAGTGACGGGTTTCAGCCACTCTGCTGAGGGAAGCACAGGGGCAGGGGCTCAGTGACAAGAGAATGTGCCCCAAGCCAATAGGGCTACATCTCACACAGGATTTGACGGCACTGGCAGGCAGTCTTTGGGGGGCTCCAGCTGGACATACCAAAGCAAGCTGACCATGACCTCTACAGAAAACACACTCAGGGCTGGAAAAAGACTCTGGGGAACAGCACTTCCAGTTAACAAGCTGGGTAGGAATATTATATTCCACGTCATAGGGACACAGGACTTACCCTCAGGTACCTCTGTTCCTTCATCTTTTGGGATCTTTGGAGGGACACTTTTCCCTGAGTCATCCCTCACCTTCTTCCTCTTGGGAAAGGCTTTGACAATCCCTCGTGGCTCCATAGGCCTGGTGAGAAGGTTAGCAGCAATTGCTGAAGACAAATAAGAAAGATCAAGGTTGCTTAGAACAGTGTTACCCAATCACAACAACTTAGAGATTTACTCATTTTTCTGACTTTGTTGGTCTGAACTTCTTTTTTTGTTGTTGCCTTCCAAAAACGCTCACCCTGAGGGAGGCACCCAGAAACAAGAATTGCAGCTGACAAGGTCACAAAAATCAAAAAGTGACTTAATTCAGCCCTGCTTGAATGCCTTAAAAATCCCTAAGGCTGAGTTCTTGTAACGGAAAGCATTCAACTACTTTAACATTTTGGAGCTCCTTCCTGCCCAGCCAAAAGAAGCAACTGCATTTCCTAGATACTTCTTAAGCACATTCCCAAGAGGGAAACACCTCTCCTGCCAGGGCTGAAATCCAGTCACTAACAAGAAGAGATAAAACAGTTGATTGACACCAGGTGTTTCCCAGAGCCATAAGAAGAAAACTTCCAACTCAGCTTCAGCTGAAAACAGCAAATTAGTAAATATTAACTAGCCAAGTTTAATATGGGTACAGCTGTAGTTTTACCAAAAAAGCAAACTTCAGAGCTTTAACTACCAGGATAGTAGGAAGCTCAGTTTTCTGTAGCCCAAATGAGCCCCTGAATCACTGTATATCCCAACAGTCCCTTCCATCAAGTCAACACCAACTTGGTTTCCTCTCTGTGGAGCACTCTGTATTTCACTTAAGAGGTTTCTCACACACAGGCCAGCACAAACCTATCCTATTACACCTGGAGAGCTGAAAATGGTCCCACCTGGCTGTGTCTTCTTCCTATCTTCTCATCTGAGCATTAAACACAATCCTCTAAAGACCAACCCAGAGCTCAACTCAAGTCCTTGCTCCTGCGAGGAAGAGTTCAGCTCCGGGGGGAACAGAAACCCTGCTGCATTCCTAAAACTCACCTTCGCTGAAATGTTTCTGTTTTCTGGTCGTTTTGACCAAAAGGAGCCCCTCTGGAAACAGTAATCCTTTATGTTAGACAAAGGGAAAAAACCCACGCCGAAGCCCCGCCAAGCCTGTGGGCGACCAAGTCCATTTCAAGAACTTGGCAGTGTGTTTCTCCAGGCCGGATTTTAACTCGCCTGAGCCACAACCCGCGCGCTGGGTGCAAAGCTTGCCTTGCCCAGCCTCCTCAAGCCGCGAAGGTCAAGGACACCGACCCGGGGCTGGCAGCACCCGCAACGCCGGGGGCAGCAAGAACGACCCCCCAAACCTGTAGCCGGGCCGCGGGGGGACGAGGGAAGGCGGGGGCGTATGGGGCGGCGATCCGACCGTTCCCTCCCGGCGGGACGCACCGCAGGGGGGGAGCCGTGCCCGGGCCGGGTCGGGGCTGCGCCCCGCGGGGTCGGGGCTGTGCCCGGACAGGGCTCCGCTCCCCTCGGCCCGACCGGGAATCGCTTCCGGTGGCGGGCGGAAGTTTCAGCGTTGCCGCGGTGACGCCGCGGCCGCCATGGCGGTGCCGGGCTGGCTGGAGCGGCTGCGGGCGGCCCGCAAGACCGCGCTGGTGCAGGACGGTAACGACGGGGCGAGGGACGGGACGGCCTCCGCCGGCCCCCGCCGCGGGGTTTGGGGTGACCCTGCGGCGAGCGGGCGGAGAGGGGAGCGCTGCCGGGCACAGCCTCGCAGCCCGGGCAGGACCCCATGGAAGGACACAAGGCCGTCAATGCAGGGACACTGGGCAGTGCCCCTCTGCATCTCCTGGCAGTGGGATGGGGTCCCGGACAATGGGATAGTGCCCCAGACAGCGAGACAGAGGGCCACACCCAGGGGTGGGTGTATCCCTGTTTGCTCTCACCACCTGCTTTGCCTCTAGGGAAGCGAAAGATCCACTACCTGTTCGAGGATGGGAAGGAGATGGCTGAAGAGTACGACATCAAGACCGGCCAGCTGATGAGTAAGTGTTGCTTTCAGCTGTCCCGTGGGTCGGGACAGAACCGCAGGGCCATGGGTCTGCACGCTCAGAGCTGGGGTGTGGAGAGAGACCGCCTGGTCAGAAACAAATTGCCCGTACATATCCTGGGAGATAGGCATGGCTGTAGCGGGATTTTATAGGTACATAAGCACAGTTCCATTTGCAGCCAGGGCTCTCTGACTTCTGTGGCACAGCCAATCTTGCTTTAGCCCAGGATCTTCCCCAAACACCTCCTTTCTCACAACAGACTTGGATGGACTAAATGGGATTGCCATTGTGGTTTCCTGGCACTGAGTCTGTACCACATACAGGGCTGAAATATGCTTTTTGGTGGCTTCTGCAACCGCAAAAAAGTACGGTGTCAATTATGGCTCTTGTCCAAAACCACATCACCTGCAGCATGGCACCTGTTGCAACCCTGCCATGGTTTCAGCTCCCAGTAGCAAAAAAGAGAGGCATTCAGTACAGAACTTCCAACTTTAGGAACAAGCCGGTTAGCAGATCCACTCACACCAGAGTGGAAATTACTGGAATTAAGATACACATCTTAATTAATTAATACTGGAATTAAGATCTCATCTCGGTGTGCTGGGCAGCTTTGGCAGTTATTTGCTGGAGTTGTTATAGAGCAGGATAATGAAAACCCTTCTTGTCTCTTCCACAGGTAGAAAATGGCGAGAGAAGAACACCCTCGGGGGCTCTGGCAAGTGGCAGGTAGAAGTGGGAGAGCCGACCTCGCCACTCCTGGGAGCACTGGAGTCAGAGCTCATAATGGAGAGCAGCTCAAATGTATGTAAGGATCTGCAGGCACCACTGCGTCTAAAATTACCTAGTCTTGTGCTTACAGCAGTAGTTGGTAGATCACTCACAGCCCACGAGACAGCCTTAACGTGCCCAGCACTCAGCTGTGCATCATCCCAAAGCTGTAGGGCTGGGTAGAAAGAAGGTACCACCTAGTTTTTTTGGGGGGTCTTCAAGAGATTTGTCATTTCCCTAAGTAAAGAAACTGTATTGCTGTGTTGGGCAACTACTGTCCTGGCTTCCGAAAATGCAGGCTGACAGGGAAGCCAGTGCCAGGACAAGTCAAGGGATGGAAAACAGAGGCAACAGAAATGAAAGGCCAACACAGGCAGTGCACAGCAGGTTGCTCCTTAATAGAGTACAGCCTGTTTCATCTTCACACCCCTCTAGCTTAGAGGGAAGACATTTTTGTCTCTCACCATCTTTTCTACAGACCTAAAACGCAAGCACAGATCTGCACAGTAAACTGGGGCAGAGCCAGGACTGAATCCAGCAGGTCCCTAGAACAGGCAGAGCACAGTATTCAGTTGCCTGTGAGGAAGAGGCCCAGTTTCACTGTAACCCTCAGCAAGACTCCCTTGCTGAAGTTTCAGCCTCCTGCAAGCAGAGCAGGCAGTGTCCTGGGCAAAGATAAAGCACTAGCTCTAGGAAAGTGGTGCTCAGGCAGCTTCTTGAGTTACTCCCTAATGTTCCAGTGTGAAAGAAGAGCTACTCCCATGTGGAGTCTCACAAGGTAGTACAGGAAGAAAGGGACAGGGAGGAGAGAAGGCAGCTGGAGGTGCCTTGCTAAAGGTACATGTTTGCTGTAGCCTGTCTTCATGAGGAAGGATACCCTGAGCAGCTTCCAGTGGCGGATCCGTAACCTGCCCTACCCCAAGGAGGTCTACAGCGTCTCCGTGGAGGAGGAGCAGCGCTGCTGTGTCATCCGGACCACCAACAAGAAGTCAGTAAGGACAGAACTGCCAGTACTGGCAGTCTCTCGGGGTGGGCTGGCACAGAGAGCAGACTAGTGACTGCACAGGGGAGTTATCCCCTCTTGCCTTCTGTCCCTTGTGTGCAAGGGCTGAAGGGCCCCACCTTGCAGTGATGTCTCCTGCTGCCCAATTTCCACTCCCAACTGCACCAGACACATTTACAGTAGAGCTCCTCAAGCTCTGCACTGGCCTTAGCAAATTCATCTCTTGGTTCCAGTAGTGTGGTGTTTACTCTGTCCTTTCCCTGTCAGATGTTACTGCCTTAGAAAAATAAAGTAAGAGCCTTGCAGACCTTTGGAAGGTAGAGCATTCCATCATCTCCCTCTGACACGACACTTTGATCTAGTCACTGCATCTCAGAATGCTGCAGGATTCAGCAGATACAGCAAAGTCGTGGGCACTCAGACAGACAGATCTCCCTGTGTAAACCTGTCCTGTAGTCACAATGCCAGTGACATGATCTGTAAGTAGCAAGAAAAAAAGACAGACTGAATCTGGAAAGGAAGCACTATGGTGTTCCACCAAAAGAGATTTGAGATTGGAGGGAAAAGAAAAGGGAAATGCTTTTAAGCATCATCTTTTAGTGTGTCAGTACATGGTATCTCTCATGGAATGACACATGCACTGTGCCCCAAAGCATGTAGATGCTCAGATAAGCCAGGATGAGCAGTAGTATTGGGAAGGAGGGCACGGAGCGAGCCGCGGGAGCAGAAGGGAAGATGTTGGAAGTGGCTGTAGGTGGTGCTGTCGGCACAGAACTGCGGCCCCTCGGCTGCTTCACGTCGCGGCACAATGCGAGTCTCCCGGTGAGCGGCTGTTCGAGCACTTCACGTCAGCACACCTGGAGGCTCAAAAGCAGGAGGCTGGGAAGGGAGAGCCTACCCGATGAAAACAGCAAGCAGTTCCAGCTGTAATGCAGAAAGATGTTGGCGTAAATGCACGCAGAAGAATTCACAGAAGAGTGGCGCTTTAGTAGGGAGGGCTTTGTAGGAAAAGATGAATGAGATTCCCATCAGCCACATGTGGATACACATGGAGCTAGAACAGGAATGGAGTATGTGATCCTAAATCCAACTACGTACCATCACAACGAGGCTTATCTACCTCCAGGCCTACTGGAGTAGTAGTAGTGTGTATGTGGGAACTTCCTTGCCTGCGTAGGTGCAGTAAGGATATAATGTAGCACTGAGGTTTTACCCACGCCCTACTTGACTTCAAACTTTTTTTGTACCGCTGTCAGGAAATCAGCTGACTCCCCCACAGGCAGCAGACAGTTACAGTCTATAGACTAGCGTCAGAAAGAGTCGAGGGACTTAACAGCAACTCACGGTCTGCATATGACTGTTAAGGACTTTTGGAATTAAAGCTGAAAGTCACCTCATTGGGGACAAGAATGACGTTGCTGTCGGTAGAGAGCAGGGACAGACTCCAGCACTGGAACACTTAGTACAGGCTCCGGGATGTCTTAGATCATTTCTCCTGGGTCTCAGCCAGGGCAAGGCAGCACTCAGCAACTAATTCCAAGATAGCAACAAAGGCATGGAGTCCACAGAGAGAGCACACATCACTACGGGAGAGAAAGGAAGCCTCGGAGCCTCTCCAGCACTTGGAAGTCAGCCACGCTGCTTCTGAGCAGCAGAGCTGTGCTGACTGCCAGCCAGAGGCACAAGTAACAGGATGGGCTGCCAAGTCACTACTGAATAGCTCAGCTCTAAATTCTCAGCATACCAGTAGCAGTTTTCCCTACAGGCTGACAAAAAGTGGGTTTCCAGTAGGAAAATAATAGAGGTGATTTCACATACGTACTTTGGATCTCAGGCCAGGACTCATGCTCAGAGTGTAATACTGCCCTTGGCCATGGGGTGAGAGGCGAGGGCAGAGAATCAGCCTGCATTAGCAGGGATAACCACCCATCAGCTACCTCCCCAGCCCAGACAGGAGCTCTTCACTTCCACCAGTCACTCCCATTCCCTCTGGCCACGGCAAGGGCTGCTCAAGTGGGATTTGCTTAAAACCTCTTGCTGTAAAATAAATCCATTAAACTAAACTCTAAAAACAAACCCAGAAAGCCACCTCCCCAAACGCCAAACCTGATTCAATTATTGTAGCGAGAGGCAGTGGTAACGTTAGGAGGAGGAGGGGGTGGCAAGGCAGATCTGGTTTCCTTTGATCTTGTCACAGATTTTAGTTTGAGGCCAGCCAAAGCCATTCTTCTCCCCTTCTCCTTAGTCCTGGGGCAGCAGAATGCTGCTGTTTCATTGATGACTTCCAAGGCCCTTTGAAACAGTGGGTTTTTTCTGTGTACTGCTTTTTTTTTGTCTAATCGGTAAGAAGTTAACACTTCCTTAACATGTCTTTGTGTTCATCTAATCTCTGCTGTTTAACCTTTGACATCTCCCTTATTATCCATGTCTGCCACCTTTTCCAAATACCGACAGCAGTGACAACACAGAATGGTTTGAGCCCTGCGGTAACAAGCCGTGTACATTCCTCCCACTGCACCGGGAGAGCCATTTGCTCTTTGTAGCTGTTTTCACCGTGACTTGGAAAATAAACTGCAATTTGGGCAGAGGTAGCTAAAGAGGCCAAGCCTCACACACAGCCAGCTGAATGGAGGACCACCTCTCATGGCATGACAGCAGCCACTGCCTCTTCCCATTCTGCTCCAGGCACCTCAGTACCGGCCACAGGCCAATTCCTTGGAGAGGACTGCCCACAAGAGTGTTGGAAGAGATTAAGAATCCAACCATGCCTCTGGGTGGGCACAGGACCACCAGCTAGTGGTAGAGAAGCAGTAGATGCAGGGCGAGCCATGGCAAGCAAGAAAGATCTCAGGCAAACACAGACACAAGTCTACAGAGTTCTGGCCCCAAAGTCTTAGGAAATCTCTTTGCTGCCTAGAGAGCTTTTAACCTCTCCAGTTCTGAGACATATCACCTTTCCTTCATACTGAGCAAAGCCCAAGGTTTGGTTGGTGGAGAGACACAGGCTGGACAGGGAGCTGCCAAAAACCTCCCTGTCCTCTGCTTGGATGTGAGAGGTTATCGGAAGACTGGGATAGAAACCAGGAAAAGAACAACTAGGAGAGCTGTAAGTGCAGGTGAGCATCACAGCCACCATGTGGGCTGCATGGAGACACTGCAGGGCAGAGGCTTGAGTGACTGTGGGCAGCTCAGGGCTATGCCTGAGCACCACCGTGCCACCAAAGCAAGAAGTTTATCTAGGAAGCACAGCAAGAAGTCAAAAAGATGGGTTTAGGAAGGATTGCAAAACAAAATGGTGCATCACTCAGAAAAGTAAGTCATATGGCACAAGAGCTTTTTTGACAAAAGCTAAATGGAACTATACTTAGAGGGAATGAGAGGCCACGAGCAGGGACAAAGATAAGGGACACCTCTTGGTAGGGCTGAGTAGTCTATGCCTAACCATGTCTGTTATTACTTAAGGGCAAGCTGGAGAGACCAAGCCTGCTCTCACACACCAAAACACTTCAGGACTTTGCCAGCTCTGATTTCCAGTTTGGAGGTTTGTTTCTAGTGCTCCTGCCAGCCTGGGGGCACCAGCAGGCAAACAACATGGTACAGGGGCTTCCTGCCAACCCTGAGAGACCTATGGAGCTCATCTACACCTTGTAAAACAGCAGTCTGTGTCTCAGCACTGCTAGCAGAGAAATAGAAACACCACCTTCCTTAATTCTGTCTCCTCTCTCATTTGTAGGTACTATAAAAAGTTCTCTATTCCTGATCTGGACCGATACCACCTCCCCTTGGATGCAGCTGCCCTGAGCTTTGCCCATGCCAACAACACCCTGATCATCACGGTGAGGTTTTAGCCGCACAGAACAGCACTTTGCCGTTCTCTTTATGCCCACAAAGAAGTTAAAATTCTTACACGTGGGGAAATGAGGCAGAGCAGGAAGATCTGCTGAGGGTCACTGATGACCCCCCTTCTCTGTCACACAGTCAGTGGGAGTTTCAGATTACACTGGGCATGCTGACACTAGCCAGGAGAGCCCAGACTGCAGGAGGGGCCCTGCCTACTTCTAAAGGTGACTCGCAGGTGGAAGAGTGTCTGTCATGCCCTATTTTCCACATATCCTCTCTGTCAGGCCTGAGCAAGCCTCTACTCTCAGTGACAATAAGTTTCTCTTGGCTCTAAACATAAGAGTCCAAGGACCTGATGCACTTAGAGGTCTCTCAATCTTAAAAAAAAAATCACCTGCTGCTTTGTGTCAGAGAGGGAATACTCCCACGCACATGGTGGTAGCAAGAGACACGCTCCTTATTGCAAGGAGCAGACAGATGCTTTTGAGCAGCAGGTGCTTGTCTTCTTCAATGCAGAAGTCAGCTACCCGAGGGCATGCCCTCTGCAGGAAACCTCACAGCAGAGCTGGGGTGCACATGCAGAGGAGATGGGCCAAGGGGAGCACCATTGAGTGCTCCTGAGCTTCTGTTTGCTATGGGCCAAAAAGCACCTGCATCCACCACTAAACTGCAGCTGGACGAGGGGCCTCTGAGGGGTGAACAGAGGAACTGTAACTCTTACTTCTCTCTGCATTTAAAAAAAAAGAATTTTATATATATATATATATATATATATATATATATAAAAATAACACTTGTGAACATACAGTTAGTGAGCACAGCAAGGATTTGCTTGCCAGGATATCCCAGAGGGGTTGGTGGGGACCAATTGGAAAGTTCTATTTGCACTGTAAAAGACACTCTGGATCCTGGCAAATGTCCTTAGCTTGATGGCACCACCTCTCCAAATGGGCTTCGGAGGCAGCTGATATCAGCAAGGCCTCCCTTGGCAGGAGGGCCCTGCTGGGCTGATAGCACCCAGCCCCAGTTGGTCTGCTTGGAGAAGAGACTGACCAGGAGTGCTTAGGGAATGTCTCTCTGTCCTACAGTACCAGAAGCCAAAGGAGATCCTGGCCGCAGAAGAACAGCTGCAGAAGGAGCTGAAGAAGATAAAGGCAGCTAACAGTGGGGATGGAGACTGTAAGACCCAGTAGGCAGTGGCTGCTCAGAGGTCGAGGTGAGGGGCAGCTCTCTGGCACAGCTTCACGGTATTTATTTTGCCTTATCTAATAAAAATTAGTTCTGTTGTTAATTGCACCATTTGGAGGAATCTTTGTAGGCCCAGGGAGATGGCAGGGCAGTTGATCTGTCTGCTGCCTGGTCTGCTGATTTATGCAGACATTTTATAGAACCATAGAATGGTTTGGGTTGGAAGAGACCTTAAAGATCATCTCATTCCAACCCTGCTGCCATGGGCAGGGACACCTTCCACTAGACCAGGTTGCTCAAAGCTCCATCCAACTCGGCTTTGAACACTTCTGGGGATGATCCTTCTATGAGCTGTGGAAAGCTGCAGCACACAAAGGAAGCACACCACATCCACAGCCAGCAGCCCTGTCCCCATCCTCCATGAGCAACATGACACCTGGCTAGTTCCTCTTGGGAATTCCCTCTGTCTGCCACCATCACCAAAGGCAGTAATGTTTGGAAAACAAGAACACCCTCCTCACACCCTTTACCTGCCTGGGATATGCTTGGAAGCAACTCCCTCCTGTGCGGTTGTGCAGGTCCTCCCTGCAGTGAGAAGGATGCTCTGGTGACCCTGGTATCTCTGCAAACAGCACCAGTGCTTAGACCTGAGTGGGCACAGCCTATGAAACAGCTGCTCCCTCACCGTGCACAACGCAACGTGGCTGTGCAGGAACCGAAAGGCAGCTGCCTTCATTTGCATGGCAGAAGGGGAAGCAGTGGCCAGGCCACTGACCAGCTCAGGAGCAGCAGTAGCCCACCCTTCTGTGAAGGCACAAATATGGCCATTGCAAACCTCACTGCACAGGAACAAGCCAAACAATGCTGCTCCTTTCCAACTCCCCTCCAACAGCCACCCCTGTGCTTAGATTTCTGAATGTTGTTCCATCCCAGTCCATACTTGAACAGTTCCTATCCAAACAAACCCTACCTTCAAGTGAGCTGCTCATGGGCTCCTAGCATAGCTCCCCTGAGTGGGGTTGCTTTCAAACCACAAAAACTCCTTAGAGCACAGGGCTTCAGCAAACATTCTCTTCCAATTCTTGTGCATCACGAGGGAAGATCAGCCTCTTGACAGTGGAAATCAACCTATTGAGTTCTAACAAAGCACCATGCTGAGTGCCTCACCATAGAAATGCTCCCAGTTTGTGATACAAACCTCTCCTTTACCTAGCCAGGACACCCAAACTCAGAGCCAAGTAGGGTTCATGCACCTCCTTCCCCAAGGAGGGCCAGATCTCAGACACCACTGTATTCACCCACAGCACATTCATCCACACCCATGCAGACAGCACAGAGCACACTGAAAGCTATGGTTGTTCAGAGACCCAGGTTGGGTTCAAAAGGATGACACAAAAAGGAGCAGAGCCCACTTGAATGTGTTTACAGGATCCCAGTAAATCACATCCAGGTGTTTGCACTAGTCTGTTTTGCTGCTTCATTATGCAGGCAGCAAATGAGTCACAGATCCTACTTTTTGAATTCTTGTTTGAAAAGTGACAGGTAATCCAAAATCCCAGGAATACCTTCAATGCAGCAGTGTCACAGGGTCTAGCCGGGGAGAGAGCTCTATCAGACAGCTTCTAATCTACCTTAACCCAACCTCCCCTACACAGCCAGGCCCCTGCAATCAGCAGGTAATGTTGCAGCCCCTTTGGAACTTGAAACAAAATATACATCTCTTTTGTTTCCCTTCAGTTTTATTTAGCAAAACATGACCATTTCAGCCTTGCCAAGTGCACAGCCTGACCTTACAGCCAGCTTGGGGAGGCACACACTGAAAGCAGGGCTGGCTCTGCCTTTTAGCTCAGTTGTTACTCTTGGCTGTGAAGGACAACACAAGCAGCTGTCAGGAGAGAAAGTTCACGAGAAAGGTGGGCCCCAGTCCAGGGACCTTTCCCTTCCACCAAATCAGTCCACCCCACACATAGCCTAGACTTGCTTCAAATGGCTCAGAGCTTAGCTGATCTCAGCCTGACCAGCACACACAGCTGATAGGGCATTCTGGCTCAACTTGCCCTCCAAAGACTGTATCCACAGGAAAAGTAAGAGGGCAAAAAAAAGAAAAAAAGTAACACAGTTAATAAAACAAACCCTAACTTGCACAAAATAAAAAGAGTAGAGGACAGTTGGCCATTTATTTCCACTAACAGGCAGGTGAGGTTAAGAAAGTTTGGCCCTCTTGTGCAGTCTTCATTGTAGCTTTCTGGTAGGCAAAAAAGTCCCTTCAGAAGCCTTGTGGGCCATTCTCACCTTTCCTGCCCTGCAATTCCCTGAGCCAAGTGTCAGCTCTGCTGAGTTGGGGTGACCAGAAGCAGCTGTGGTGCCCCTCAGGGGGACGTGAAGTCCAGGACGTGCAGTGCTGATGCCAGGGCAGCATATAGGTGGGTGGTACTGAAACGGAGGCAGTATACTGGGCTGCTGGTGGGTGAAGACAGGTGAAAGCTCTGCAAGAAAACAGGAGAATCAACCTGTCAGAGAAGAGGTCAGCCTAAAGACCCCAGCAGGTGTTACAGATCCGAGGCTGAGATGCCTGAGGGAAGCAGGTTTTCCCTGCATATATAGGTTAGGTTCCCCACAGTGGGCTCATCCCAAGGACAGCCCAGCAGCCCCTCTCTCTTTTTGCAAAGACACATGGGCATTGGGCTGCCAGAGAACAGCTCTGCTGCTGCCCAGCCTCCAGCCAGCACTCACCTGCAGGCACTGAGTCTGTCGCTTGTCCCAGAGGCGCACCACGCCGTAGTAAGAAGAGCCACTGGCAATCATATGGTTCTTATCACTCCTTATGCAGTACAGGGCACTGTCATGGGGCTCTTCCCACTCCTGGACGCACTTCCTGCAAAGGCAACACAAACCAGAGTGGGACTGAGCCTCTAGTCCTCCACCCCATTTGCCTGAAAGAGCTAATTTGGCAACAGTCGAGTTCCCAGACACTGCACAAGGGAAGTCCAGGAGCCTCACGAGGGCCTCAGGTGGCAGCAGGCTGGCTCACCTGGTGCTGGTCCGTATGTCCCAGTAGCGGATGTAGGTGTCATACCCACAGGAAAGGAGAAGGGAGGGTGTTTCATAGAAGACATCAAGGACTCCAGCTCCATGGTGGAAGTCGGTCCCTAAACAGGTCAACAGCTGACCACTGCAATGAAACACAGCCGGGAAAGAGTCATTCAGAGCAAAGAGCCCTTCCAATTCAGCTAGCCAGAGCACAAATGGTACCACAGAAGTCTTCTAGATCTCATCTCTGTGATTCAACAGAATACAAAAGCCTGCACAGTTTTCCTCTCCTACCACCAGCTTCTGCTACCGGTTGGGCCACTAACTGTCATGAAGGGTGACCAGTTGGAGTCATAGCTCTAAGAGAAAAAGGCAAGGAACAGGCACAGCTGACCCCCAGCAGAATGGGATCATTTTCCTTGGGAGAAGTGACCAGTATTCTGAATTATGGGGCTCTGTTTCTATAGAAGACAGTTCTTAACTTAGTCAAACTACAGATAATCTGCAAGAGCCACTTACCTGGTCAATCCCGTCCCATACTCTATCCTTCAAAATACTGCTCACTGAGGTATTTCCCTGTATCTTTGACACACAGCTCAGATCCACAAGCAAATTAGACTTTCCCAACCCAGTCTGCCATGGCTGCTCTCCTCAACCCCCTCTAGTTACATTTCATTCTGCAAACATAATATCTGGGACTGAATGTGACAGGTGAAGAGCAACTACCCCAAAGTGGCTCTGGAGATGACCTTCCAAAGGCTAGATGTTTGGGGTTTTTTGACCCTTTCCTCCTTTTAAATTCCTTGCTTGCAGTGAAAGAGCAAAAGCAAGACCTCCATGAAGCTCTGTGCTGGGTGCTTTGTGGAGGTATCACTCTGCTGCTTGTTCATGTGCAGAACCAGCAGCTCACCATGTGGATGGTGCCTGGTGAGGGCCCACCCCACCAGGCTGCAAGAAAAAGCTTGAGCCCCTTCCCTGGACCATATGAAATTGCATCAGGCACATGTCACAGCCCATTCCCAGTATCACTGCACCTGCCCCAGCAGGCAGCAACACCCAGCCATGACAGACTCTTGGGAATGAAGGGGGCAATCTACCCAGCTGCTTGAAATGGCCACCTATTGCAAGACCTCCTTTTCTTCCTCCTCCTCCTCCTCACACCCTCTGCATCAAAAATGCTGGACACAATAAACCTTGAAGCACCTGCTTTTCAAACCCTGCCACACAGCCACCCCTCTCCAACAGGCTCTTGGTTCTCAGGACAATGAAGCAATCCTGAAAGCCGACAGCACGGATCCCGCAGTGGGGTCACTCCCAGCATCTCCCTCCATTATTTTGTTACTTTCTGCTCCTTGATCCAGCATCACACAGCTCTGAGGCACATCGCCAAATGCCTTAATTCTGTCTGTAATCTGGGCTAAAGCCCTCGTCGGGGGATAAAGACCACACAAAAGGAGAAATAGAGTCCTGGGAGATGTTAAAACAAGTAAACACCTTTGTGTCAGGAGAGAGAAATCGCTGATAAAGCAGATTAGCGCCTCGAGCCCTGGTGTCCCCAGATCAGAAGGCGAGCCCTGGCCGATCTTTGCAGCCAGCACGCTTCTATGATCACAGAGCTGGCGGCATGCTGGGGCCAGCCTGTTTCCCCACAGTCACTCTCCAAAGAGCAGATTATGTAGAATAACAATTTCTTTGTGGCTGTGTAATTCCCTCCGTGACCGTGGCTGTGGGCAGCTACATTGGCCCTTGATGCCAGGGCCCTAGCAACCATTTAGAGAGGCCAACCAGCCCTAGCAATGGCCCCCCCTGCAAACCTCTCGGACAAGCTTTAACATCAAGTGCATGAATTAATTCCCCCCAACACGAATCCAGGGGTGCTGGCTTATTGGACTTTGTGTTTCTCCAGGCAAGGGATCGAGGGGATTCCAGGCTTCAGCTCTTTGCAACCTTCTCACAATACATTAACCCTTGGAATGTTACTTGCAAACTAACCCAGCAGCAACTCTGCACCTGTCTGTGGGCTGAGAGGTTGAAGCACTTGTGGTGCCAACATCGGGAGCAAGAGCTGTGGAGCTTGGTTGGCACAGATAGGTCCTCAGATCCACCATGGAGTGAGACACGGATACGTATCTCTGAGCTCTGGCACACCCCTGCCCCTCCAAGCACACAAATCCCCTCCATCTGCAGTTCTGCAAAGCCAGCAGGACAGGTGGACATGCACACAGCCCCTCTCAAGTCTTCTGCAAAACCTTCTTCTTTCTACAAGTTATATGTGTGGCCCAGAGTTGCAAGACAATGCAGCAGAGGAGGAGTCAGCTGTTCTCCCAGACAAGAATCCTTGGACTACCTGTGAGTTGCATAAGGGGCCAGACTGCTCAACTGGCAGAGCCCTCTACCAGTTGCTCACGCAGGAGCAAAGAGTCACAGGAGATGAGCTACCCCAGCAAACCCTAGGCAGCACCAGCAGCTTGGACCCCTCTCTCCCCACTTTGGCATTCTGCTGCCTTTTTTTGGGGGTTTTGCAGGGTAGCCCCTGGACTGGTGTTCTGAGCACGTGGCACTTCAGGAGAGGAAATCAGGACAGGCAGCTGCACATGGGCCACACAGTACAGCAGCACATCTGGTGAATATTCTGCTAGCTGACATCTACCTCTGTCCACCATTTTCCCTTCTAATACACCTTTAATATGTAAAGGACTAAGTGAGCTCAGGGAGAGAGTACTGTGCTAAGGAAAAGTAGCAGGATACAAAGCATGTCCAGGGATATTTTACTCACTGGGACCACCCCTCTTCCTCTTCTCTTGAAATGGGTCACAGCAGATCTCCTCAAAACCTCCCACCTCTAAACAAGCACTCATCACACCCAGGGCAAACCTGGCCACGCTAAAGCAAGTCTTCCATTCCCCAGACCTGATTTCAGTCTGCAGCACTGCAAGATGGTAGCAATTTTTAATGGAGGCCTGGTAATGTCTCCAAGTGAAAAATTTCAGCATCACAGGGACAGGAGAAACCAGAGAGTCTGGATTCCTGCTTTCAGAGCTTCCTGTGCAGCACTAAACACCACCCAGGTGCCTCACTCCAAGTGTTCCTCCGTGCCTCCACACCTCACTGCAGTGGTACCCTAAGCATCCCAGCAGAGTCACACCAGTTTTCCTCCCTCCACTCCACTTCCCTTTCCATCCCAGGCAACAAAAATGAAAGAAAAGGTGGGAAAAAAAGGAGGGAAAAAAAACTATTAGCTTTTCTCTGTAGGCAGGGAAGGAGCACAGATACTCTCATGTTACTGCAGCAAATTAAACGTTACATTGCTGGTTTGTTGATTTGTGCACTTCTCCTGTCCCAAGAACAAGTCAGCCAAAGCCCCTCTCAGCTGCGAGGTGGAGCCCTTGGATGCAGCAGCCCTCAGCAGTTCACAGAAACAAGGTATTATTTGCTGCAGTGAAGCACTTACCATCTGACAGCAGGGAAAAATCCTGCTGGGCTGTACACTGGGCACACAAACCAAAACACCCAAGTGTTCTAGCAGGGACATACTTAAGGTGATAAAGAAGCAGAACATGACTAGTTTTTCCCCCTTTTTTCAGCAGACTAAGGTGTCTCTGGACCAGCTACCACCATGCCCGACTAGCTCTATGAGCCAGCAGCACACACAGACACGCTAAGCCCATGCTGAGAAGCGAACTCCCTGCCACCACAACTCTTCCAGCCTTGGGATCACAAGTTAGTGCCCACAAATTGTCCAATCTTTGTTATCCCAAATACTCCCTGCCTTCAAACCCCAGACCTCAACAGTTTTCACTTCCTAGGGAGCAAAATCCACAGCTAATCCTTAATAACCCATAAAGGATCAAGATAACCCATGAATGGGCAACTGAAAAACAGCAGCACATTGCCAGTGTTGCTTAACAGCTTAAATGGACAGAAGACACCTACTCCATGAGGGACAGAAAGAGATGTCACCACTATCTTGAACCTCATTTATCAGCTCACAGAGATCAACAGCACTGGCCAAACACAGCAGGGAACAGCCTTCTCCTTTCCTTTGTGGTCCCTTTTTCTCCCAAACACCTTTCAAAACCCAGGTGGCTGATCCTCAGCCCTTCAGAAGCCCCCTCCTTGTTAGGGGCCATGAAGGTTAGTCAGGAAACATCTGTGAAGACCGAGCATGGAAGGTTCACACCACCTCCGCACCATGCTATGGCCCTCCAGCAGTATCAAGTAGAGGCTGTTTCACTCCCAGGCCTTTTCCAGGCAAGCCAGGTAGTTGCCTGTGCATATGGTAGGAGCTTTGTTTGTTTTCTGTACTGAACAACCTCAGCCAGATAGTGCCCAGGTTCAGTCCCAGCGCTGGGTGACACCAACAGAAACACCTCGGCGCCAGTGGAGCTCTGTGAGGCAGAATCACAAACGTGACAGTGTAGGTTTCCCAGAGAGACCAGTCTAGAGCCAGAGCTCTGTTTCAGCACTTTAACCACAAACCACCTGGGCCAACGCAGTGTCTACAGGTAGGCCTCCAGCACTGAGGAGTCTCACAGATATTCCTAATTCTTCCTACTTCCTGTTAAGCATCTATACACACCAAAATAATATTGGCAATACTCTGGTACCAGCTTACAAGGATCAGAGCCAGAGGAAATCCAGCAGCCCACTTTGTCCCTACCACAGGAAAGCTGTTGGCACCAGGCTCTGGACTCCTCGCTGATAGAATAAAATGTTAAAGTCCGTGTGCCAGGGAAATGTATCAAACTGAGGAGTCCAAAAATGAAAGCCATTTTGTTCAGACACTATAGAGAATTCTTTGACTCATCATCAATTTCCATGTTCTTCAGAAAACAAGACTTTATGAAATGACTTTTAAAAAAAGCTATTTTTTCAGGATTTCCACATTTCATTCTTTTCTTTCCATGCTGGAAATCTAGCCATTAGCATTGCTATTCTGATACCTCCAGAAGACAGGAGCCTTCTTGCCTGGAAGCAAAGTGAACTACTAATGAAGGGAAGAAGCAGGGGCTGGTTTCTTTAAGTTCTTGTTCTTCTTTTTAAAAACAGCTTAAAGTTCTATTCCTTCTCAGTCCACTAATATGGAGACAAAATAGGATCAGTCATGGCAGAGCTCAGATGGTTAGTTTCCAGATAATCCATGGAATGTTGCTGTCACAAAGTTAAAAGTCATATACAGCCTCCTGAGCCACCACGATCATCTGTGTGACTGTAAAAGCTCAGGATTTTCCTGATGGTTGGAAGTCCAAAAGAAGTCTACACCTGCCTCCCTGTACACCCTGCCCATTTGCTGCAGGTCTTGTCCAGATGTCCCCAATACACAAGAACAACACTCCAAAAGCTGGGATAAAACAATAAACACTTTTCTCCCTACCCTCCCTTTCTGGTGACTCTGATTCACTAGAATTGATATTATACAAATACGCAAATTATAGGAAACTGCTGAATTCAGAACATCTGGTGAAAACTGATGTGCAAAATTTAGGACATAGTCATTTGCTCTGGAAACCTCATCTGTGAACCATGATCATCCATCAAAGAGGATAATCCATTGCATATAAGCAGATGACTATTCAGAAACCAAACGGAGCTCTAAACCAATATTTTAGCCCCAATAACTACTTGCAACAAGAAAGGTGGGAATCACATACTTTTAAAAAGAAGTGTAAAAAGTTCTAAACACTAGGATATTTGATCTGAGTATCCACCAGAGAAAAGAAAACAAATCAAATCTATTTAAAAATAATTATCTGGGGAACGGCATTTGCACAATTTCTGTCAACCAATTTGGAGAGTGTACCAAAACCAAAGGGAAGAGCTGAGCTCTCGTCTCTTCCAGGTGCTTTGTAACAGCAGCTGAGGCAGTGAAGGGATGCACAACAACTTATGCTAAGAAGGGAAAGGCATGATCAAACAACATCTGTAATGTACAGAGGAAGAAGCATAGATCCTTGGCAAAGTCATTCTTCATAGAGTTATCCTACCCCTGCATTTAGACCAGGCTACTAATTCCTGCAGGGAGGTGTGGGATTGGCTTGGGGAATTTTGAGGGAGCACCTCAAAAATGGCTCAGAGATGCTGTTATAAGTGATTTTCAGGACAAATGCCTCTCTCTAATTCTTCAGTGCAACTGGAGGAACTCGAGGCAGTAGGGGGTAATGACACCAACGACGGTCTGAGACTGTGTTGGGGGAGAGACAGAAGAGGGAGTTTTGCCTTCTTTTCTTCTGCTTTCTCTGAATTGGCCCACACACGTTTTAAATGGTCCAATAAAAAGATACAATTTCTTTACCTTTCCAGCTCTGGGACCCTGTGAGTTTTTGTTGTTCGGGTTCCCGTAAGGTTAAGTTCAGAGGATAAACTGACACGCTGGGCTATGGGAAAAAGCCAGTTTCTTCAAATAAAGCCACAACGGTGCAAAAGAGACCCTGCTGGGGCTTTTATTTGGGAAAACAAACAGAAATGGCACCAAGCCCTTCTGCTTTACGAACCAATTTAACTATAAAACCAATGTTCTCCCTCTCGGGGGTGAGGAGGGGAGAGAGACAGGACATGACAATAGTCCAAAACCTTGTGTGGAAAAAAAAAGAAGATAGGACAAAAAAGGTTGTCTATCCCCTTTTCTTTCTTGTCCATGGCTCCTTTTCTTAGCACACGTGTGTTCTTGTAAAAACGATTAGATTGCAATTTGTATAACATGGTGACCCCCAAATTCAGACATTTAACCCCTTTTCTCTGCAAAGAATTTCAAGAATGTCTTCTCTGTCTTTCTTTCCAACGGGAGGAGTAGGGAGGAATTCTCTCAAACTGTGATTTCTTGGAGGAAGAGAAAAAGAGGGAGGCGAGGAAAAGAAGCAGGGAATTCTCAAAGCCTTTCGTCCCACTTGTGTGGGAACAGGCGGCTGTATTGCTCCCTTTCTGGACAGAGCTCTGCAGGTCTCCTTTAGTGGGGAGACAAAAAAAATGGAGAGTCCAAATCAAAACAAAGCCACCTCTTTAAATGAGCTACCACTAGCCAGTGGCAGAGGGGGTTCCTCATTCACTCCTTCCCATTCTTCTCTCTTGTCTCTGTTGATTCTCTCTCAACCCAGGGAAAAATAAAGATTACTTTTGCTTTGGCTCAGAGGGATGAAACTGATTGATGCGCTTGGAGTGTCCAGCCCCCACCCACGCTCTCTGATTGTTCAGGGCCTTGTAAAGTTGTCATAAATACACCTCAACAAGAGTGCAAAGGCCACAGCATGCCCTGGACTGCACACATCCAAAGGGCAGGAGCTGGCCTTGTGCTTCTCTGTAGTGAAACAGGGCCAAGACTGCCACGGGGAGATAAGGTAAACACCTGTATGTTCTTCCTCTTACAATGGTCTTACATTTATGCTAAGAAGCACCAGAGTCCTCTTAACAAAAGGAAGGCAGAAGATGCCCAGCTTATGTGAGAGAGTTCAGAAACACAGTGTCAAAAAACAAACCCCAAACAGAAATCAGTAAAGAACCACAAGGCCCAAACAGGTTCTGAGAACATATGCATACCGTGGAAATATATTGCACAGGCAAGACTGAGCTCTGAACACAGCATCTTCTAAAAGGGACAGTCATCCAAGAGACCACTACTTAAGAGGCTCCCTGCAGCAGCAAACTTTCTCCAGAAGTGGCTCAGGCCATAGGCCTGGTATCCTGCCTCCAATGACATCCAAGGTCTCAGAGAGCAAGTGAATCAAAACCTACATTTCAAAGCTGCTGAAGTGGGGTAGAAAATTCCTTCTGCCTTATCAAATGATTAATTTATTCCCAAAGACAGGAGACTTGTCTGCATTAGTCTTGCTGGTCAAGTCGCAAGTGGGATTGCCAGCTTGAAGAAGGACCCGCTTTTCCCTTTCCACAGATCTACATCCAGACTCTCCATTCTACCTACCTCACTGCAGAGGGAATGGTTCCCATGGACCAGATTAGAAATCCAAAGACAGTTGTTGTTCCTGATTTAATACGAACAGGCCAAGAAAGGGTTTGCCTGAAGACAAAAATTCCCTTATGACAGACCCCAGTCTGTCAATTCACCAACCTTTTTTCCTTTGAACTTCAGGAAGAAATATAAGTGGGAATATCACTTATACGATGCTTTAAAAAGAGTAACCAAAGAAATCTGTGGATAGGCTGAGGAAACAGCACAACAAGAAAAAAGGAAGAGAGCCTCAAGGAAAAGAGAATGAGCAGCCACTTGAGGAAGGGCACTACCTGTGGATCACCCTACTGCAGCGAGTGGAAGCAGTAGAAGGCACACATTTGCATTTTGCACTCACCTGATGTAAGCACATCCCAGAAAGCCATTTAGCTCACTGTTGGACAAGGTTTGGACTGGTTGTTGTGATTTAAAACTGTGTTCAGCCAAGGCAGAGATGCTGAGAAAGAAACCCAAGCCTGAAAGGAGTAGGGAACCTCTTTCCCACAAAACCTGGAAGAGTTTCCTTGGCAAAAAAAGATGCTTGGCATATGAATCTATAGAAACGCAGGGCATGAGAGAGTATTCCACATCTACAGCATGCTATTATTAATCTTCTGCTCCCCAAATCCTGTGAAACTGTTATCAGAACCAGGATAATATTTGCTATTGGTTGTCTCTCTTGTTACCAGACATATGCGACCACTTCTCTGTGACTGGACAAATCCATTTTAAATGCCTGGGTGAAACAGACTCCTCACACTTCTTGGAGTCAGTTACCTTTCCTTTCAATCTAGCAACTCCAGTTCTGAACCCATTTGCTCTCTTCACCCAACAGCTCCTTTTGTTATGTAGAGGGTGTCAAACCTGTATAAACCTTGGAGTTCAAGGCTGTGGAGAGAAAGCTCT
Source organism: Chiroxiphia lanceolata (assembly GCF_009829145.1). Taxonomy (NCBI): domain Eukaryota; kingdom Metazoa; phylum Chordata; class Aves; order Passeriformes; family Pipridae; genus Chiroxiphia; species Chiroxiphia lanceolata. The sequence goes on from NC_045644.1 coordinate 14,105,947, forward strand.
TCTACAGAATTTATTTTAGAACATGATGCTAACAAGTCTGCTTGTGTATCTTCGGTCAAGCTTCTACATTAAAAGCTTTTATTGAAAACATTTAGCAAGGTTTATAATCAAGAACTACACCTGCAGATTCTCATTTTACTTGTCTACTTCCACATAATCAAAAAATCTCAGCATGACAGGATGCAAAGTCAAGAAGGACTGGATTTTAACATGAAAGCATCAGCAGTGATCAGCTGACCAGGGTGTTCAGTGCTATATACTGCCACTGTCAAATTACACTTGCTGTTTAAGAACAGTACAGGGAGCCCAAGTTTTCAAGCTCTCCCTCTCTGTTGAAAATTGCTCACATTAACTCAGCAGGCTCTGAAGAGCCCCAAAATGGATGCAGATCAACATACGCTGAAATTTGAAAGACAATAACCAATTCCTGTCCCCCCCATGGCATAGACAGATGTGACTCATCAAAGGGCCCATGGAAGCATATACTAGAGATCAAGCAGCAGCATGTTAGCAAACTTCAGCCAGCTGCTTATGATGGTAACGCTCATGCTGGCTCTTGGAGAGAAAGAGGACAACGCAATAGCACTACAGGCAAAACAGATTACTAACATGCTCAGCAGCTGCCTGGCTACCCTGAGACTCTTCCCCAGCCCTCTGCTGAGGGCACCAGCCATACACCTGAATCTCCCTTCTCATCCACTCCCAAGCCACTCTCATGAATCCTCTACCTCCCACCTCCCCAAAACTTGTAGACATCAAAGCACCTGCTTTGAACACCTGAAAAGCAAGGGGCCTGACAGTCAAGAAATGCAACTCTGTATCTTCCCCTTCCATGCACTCTCTATTTTTTTTTCCACCATCTCTTTGAAAAAGGTGGCAGAGATAAATGGAGAACAAAGAAACAAGAAAAAGACACAGCTTTGGCCCACACCCTGCCTATTACTTAAGGGGGAAGGAACTCTTCCGAAAGAGGAGGAAAAAAATGTGCTCAGACACAATGGCTCAAAAGGCCAGGCAGCAAACCGGGCCACTTTGTACTGCTAACAAGGGAAACCTAATTACAGGAAGAGGGCAAAGAGGGACAGATAAAAGGGATACAAAATTTCAACATCTGTTGCCATAAAGGGATAAGAAGTGGGGAAACGCAAAGTGTCAGTTTGGTGTCAGTGACGGCATAAAGCCACTTTCAAAGGGCTCAGGAGAGGGAGAAAAACCGAACAAGAAATTAGAGGGTTCTTAAAAAAAAAAAAAAAAAAAAAAAAAAAAGAAGTAAAAAACCACTCTGCCAAAAATGCTTTCAAAAGGGGGGAGGAGTTGGACAAAGACTGGATATTTAAAAGGTAGAGGATCTGGGTGGCTTGCAGGGCACAGCTAACTTTGGTTCAGTTTTCACAACAGCTCTCATGCCCTGCATCTGTCATGTCATGTCGCAGGAAAGAACATTGTGGGATTTGTGCATTCAAAATGCTCACAGCATGAGCACTACCATACCAGACAGATCACTGGTCCACCTCAAATATCAGGCTTGACAGAATAGCTCCAAGAGATGCTGCAAAGAGACCTCTGGAGTATCCTACCTTATGGAGAAGGATCCTTGAGGCAGGGGCATTTGTCACCTAATGACATGCAGACCACCCCAGTAAGAGGGGAAGCAACAGTTCTCCACAGGCAAACAACAAATGTTGGCCTTGGAGCTGTCCCCAGTGGTGCATCACCCTCCTCTTCCAAGGAGTTTAAACTCCCAAAGGTGATAGGAAGAGAAAGAAGAGGAGGATCTGAATAAAATTTCCTTTTCTCTTGCATGCGATTAAGTGGCTATTCTGCTGAGCCACACACTCACACTGGCAAATGAGATAGGAAAGTCAGAATAGAGAAAGGCAAAGGGGAGCAAAGAAAGGTACCTGACCTGTAAGAGGGGCAGCTGCCATCATGTCCCTCACTGACAGAGAGGCAATGGGACTTGAAAGAGGCCAAGGAGTCAGCAAGGCCCGATACTTCATGAAAGGACACAGGTTAGTATCCAGTAGCCCACACTGTTCATTGCTCTCCTTTTCCATGCAGGCCTCTAATCAGTGAAGTTACTCACAGCTGCCTTCCACACACACACCTTGATCCTGAGTGGGAATAAGTGCACAGCAACTTCCCCACATCTAGAAGCAATCAGATGGCACAATGCAGCATCTGTGGGATGAGAGATGTCCTCCAGAGGTGCAGCTAGCCAGCTTCAAAAGCATAAGAAAAAAACCTAAATCCTCCTTCATTACAGGAGAAAGGGCCAGGTGTAGCAGCATCTGGAATTCCAGCCATCAGAGACAGTGTCTTGGCATTACGCAGTCATCCCCCTGCTTTAGACTCCCCTTGACAATTGCTTGTTGCTGCCTGTTGTGGCTTTGATCCAACGCCATCATCTCAGCAGAGTCAGAAATGAAAGACAGTTGTGGGGGTGGGATGCAGCAAGAGGCATTTCCTTTCCCCACTAAAAATTTCCTCGATGTCAAACCCAACCAAGCCCTTTTCAAAGCACAAGACATATTTACAGGTGAAGATATTATCGCCCCTTCCTACTGGAGGGATGAGAATGGCTGCCCTGGGGTCAGGGAACAGCGAAGGTCATAAAAACGAAACATACCATGACCAACAGCTACAAACACCAGCCAAGGACTTATCTGGCATGGAACTAAGATGATCAGTACACAAAAGGTTATTTAAGCTTTAAATCCTTTTGTAGTATGTTCCAGCTCTCAGCTGTTGGGGAAAAGAGACCACCTATCTCAAGAGAAGAGAATGGCACTGAAACTGCTGCACTGTTACTTACACATCCCCTGATGCAGAGAAAACCCAGCTAACTGAACTAACTGATTGTGGACAGTACTAAACATCTCAGTGGTGCTAAGGATCCTGTGGTTTTAAAGAACACATCTTAAGCATCATTCTACCTTGCATAATTTTTTTGACAGAAGTTACCCACATTCTGCACTTAAAGATCATGTCCTTGCCATGTTCAGCCTCTGTGGGTCAACCTCCGGGCCTTTGTGACCACAAGGAAGGGGTAAGCAGCAAACTCAGAGAGCTTGGCTCTGTCTGCCAGATGTTATTAGGACACATCGGGCACAGAAGGAGTTTTTAAGTCCTGAGTGCCTCTAAGATTTCAAGTTTTCATGCCACACTCTCACTTCTGGAGTCTGACCAGGTAGACAACATGCAAAAGCCTCAAAGGAAGAGATAGCATTTCCTATGAGATTGCTTCTGGCAGCCACCGGAGCCTTTGAAGATGGATCAAAAGCTCTGCTGGGAAGAAGAACAGTTTATGGAGAGGCAAGACTCGGAAGGATAGCTCTGTACTCCCTCACTATGAATGATCACATCAAGCTTCACGTGATAGTTTCCCAGCCATGCTCCCTATTCAGTCTCCTGCCCTGCACATGCTGATGAGTCCACCGGCTCACAGAGGTCCCTGGAGAGGAAAAGACCCAGTGGCATGGTGCATTCCAGCTGTGACAGGTGAAGAGGGAAAAATAAGTTTGACGCTCCAGCCATTGCAACAGAGGCCCAGTGGCCTAGGTTGCCTTGGCTTTTTTATTTGCCTGTCACTCAGGCTTTTATGTTATTGAAAGATCAAACTCCGTTGTGCTTGTTCATTACCTTAATCCTATTTTCTACACAGCTTTATTATCTCTTCAGGCTTCCCTGGGAATGGCTGTCAGAACAGCTGGGGCAGGAGGGAGAGGGTTGCCCATCTCCTCACTGCTGGCAGATGCCTCTATTCAAGAACAGCCAGAAGACTTGAAGGGCAGGGGTATCACAGCACAGCCTCCATCTTTCTGGGGTACTCCAAAGCACTGTTGGACTGGGTCACTAAGAATCACGCACCATTAGCTCAATGCACTGGCGCTCTCTTCCCTGCTCCATCTTATCCTTTGTAGGATGCATTGTTTGCAAGGTAATTTTGTTACTTCAGAGAAAAAACAACTGGTTTAAATTTGTATTTGATACAGCTGACTTAGATAATCTAATCTATTTAAACTATAGATTAGAAGGCATTTGGTCTCAGACTTGCCCTGAGACCTGCACCAATCCTCCTCCACCTCCTTTCCCCAAATACAGCTCTGCTCACACCCCTCAGGCCCTTTCTGCCATTGCTCACCTCAATCCTCACGGCACTCCTTTGGATAATCTGTGCTGTGCCACTCCTACCCAGAGCATACCAGTCCCGGAAAGCTGAGCTGCCGTTCCAATAATCCTGCCAAATATTTGCTACCTGTCCATCACCACACAAAGACCCCCAGGCTGAGAGTTTCAAATTTGTCAGCAGTTGAGTCTCACGTCAAGATTTGAGATCAACATTTCCCCAGTTGTTAAGGTCAGCACCTTCCCCAAAAAGGAACTACTCAAAGGCCCCAAATCCGAGGCCACAGCAATTAACCTCCTCAGTGCTTATTACGACAGAGAGAAGACAACATGCCTAAGTCACTTCCACAGATAACCTGCCCACACTTCACCTCTCTGAGCTACCAGAATTGCCAGCCAAGACAAGATGACTGTAGAGCCTGTGTTTGCCTCTGGCTTCTGAGCACGACAGAGAAGGGGGTGATGGGAGAATAGGTATCACCTTCCTCACCCCTCTGGCTCAGGCTGAGGTATCAGAGACAGATTGAAAGGAAGGTGTAATGGGTATATTCTGACTGTACAGGGGTAATGGGAAGAAATCATGATGGCTGTGCCATCAACTGGAAAAGCTGGGAAGAAAAGTCAAGTTGCTCCCTACTGAACCAGAACCATATACACCTTTCCATACCAGTTTGTTCTGTCCCCCACTCTGTCACAAATCTCCAGTTTAAACATCCCTTGCCTACATGAACTAAAGGAATGATTTTGCAGCATTTCCAGTATCGCATTTCTCAATGTTATTCACTTTTCTCCTGAAGTCCCTTCCTGTAACCTGGAAGCTCACTCACCTTTCAAGGTCCCAGATTCTCAGAGGTGAGGTGTGTCCACAGCAGGCTGTCCCCGTCACAAATGAGCTGTTTAAAAAAAACAAGCAAACAAAAACCACTTACTAATCCTCATGTTCTGAAGAAACAGTACATGAGCAAGACAGAAAACAGGTTACAAGACAGACTTCGAATTCTGGTTCGAGACTATCTCAGCGTGTCCCACAACATTTCACAAGGGACAGGCAGCAGCAAAGGCAGAGGTGCTCCAGAGCTCTTAGTAGCTGAGCTTCCCAGATGCAGCAGGTCACAACTGCAGAGAATTGGCAGGACACAAAGATGCATTTGTGGGAAAACCTGACAGTAACAGCCGTAAATTGCAATGACATCTTCAAACAAGTCAGTACAGTACTCAGCATGTTTCATACACTATTAGTGCTGTAAGCTGCAGAAAGACCCCATGGAAAATTCCCTGTTACTTCCTACTTCACACCTTTCTTCTGTTTGTTGACAACTTTCAAGCACAATCATGAATTGGCTGCAGCATTACAGGCCTAAAGAATCACAGAATAGAGGTCTTTGGTCCAGCCTGGTCAAAGCAGGGCCAATTTCAAAGCTGGATCAGGTTGCCATCCCCAGTGCTCAAGCACTCTCTGTTGACGCGGCACAGCTCTCCTGCAGCAATATCTGGCTCAGTTCACACTCTCCAGCAGTGTCCATTCCAAAGTCCTCTAGGCGATGCTATGTCCCTGCTGCGTACGCTGGCTCCAGAGGTCACTTAACAGCCACTGGCTTCAAACTAGTTCACAAGACAGGAACAAATCCTTAAAATCAAGCATCAGGAATGTGGGTGCTATGGCTCTCCAAACCACACTGCTTGTTCTGTGCCAACTTCCTATCCTCAGTCCAAATAAGAGAAAGCAGCTCTTACAAGGATTTCTAGGTAAGCTATAAATGACCTCTCCCAAAGCCACATTTATTGCAGCTCCCAAGAATAAACTGCCAAAACTATGTTTAAGTCAATAAAACAAGGATAGCACAAATGCAGGAAATGGAACTTGCTTTAAACAAAAGCCATCTCTATGTTTTGCCTAAACATCTTTTGCTCTATGACACAGGGCTGGCAGCTGAAAGATGAAAGCAAAATAAGAAAACAGTATCATGTCTGTAAAAATAGCAGTTACAGCAGTTTTGAAACATTTCTTTGATCCTCTACAGCATTCCTTTGGAAGTCAAGGTGTCTCCAAGCCTCTACTGCACCAGGAATGGATTTTTGCAGCATCTTTGACTTCTGTGAGAAGCACCACTGCTGGTGTAACAAGGCACTCAGCAGCCAAAGGGTAAACACGGGCTCAACTCTATCAAAGCCAGAGAAGGAAGCAAGACCAAAACTCAGAACCCCTTCTACTCCTATCTCCGTGATTTAGCTGAGCAATTAGTTCCTCCAAATCATAAGGACAAAGCAGCACTGCCAAAACACTCTGCAAAAGAGGCAGGCAGATAACATCAAATCATTTCAAAGAGTTACAGGAACCTAGGAAGGGCTTCAGCTACCGAGGCTCACTTTTGTGCTGGCTCTATACTTCCTACCCAAACTCACATACCTGGAGGTGTCCACAAGTCCTGTGACCCTGAGCTGCCCTTTAGGGCTAGGAAAGTCCTGCAGCACCAGAGCTGTTTCAAAGTGTCTCCAACCACACTGTCTTACATGCAAAATCCCAGGTTCATTGGCAGTGCACATGCAATCAGCCAATGCACCTGTAGCACCGAGCACTCCCTACAGGTGCTGCAGGGTGCACACATTATTCTTCCCCACAGAAGTCCCTGACCAAAGCCTAAATCCAAGGAAAAGCCAATCCCTGCTGTTGTGCAGCAGCCACTAGGATAAATTAAGAAAGTATGCAGCATTTCATCTTTGGAAACAGGGTTTCTCCTCAACGCCTGCCTTCTCTCCACCATAGTGCAGGACAAGAAGGAACACTTCCCTTTTTGCCAATGTCTCCTATCTCAGAGGAAAACTAGCAAAAGACCCCCATTTTGACAGCTCGTCAGTCAAACTGCATGTCTGGAAAGCAGCTCTTTGGTCAGGGAGTCCCTCAGCTACAAAGATAGGTGTTGGGTTCTGTCCCCCCTCCCCAAACATAATCCATTAATAACTACTAAAGCAAATTACCATGGTTAGAAACATAATAGCAGTCAGGGAGTCAGTCAAGCAGGCAATTGGGTGCTTAAGACTTTTTTTCCTGGGGGACAAACTGACTCTGTACCAGAAGTGAACACGCTCATGTGGGAGACAGGCCCCTTTGTGCAGAAGGTATGCACAAGGCTTTGATGGTTGCCACAGGCCTAAATTAGCATGGAGGCACACCAACAGGGAGAAAAAGGTGGGAGGAACAGCAAGGTCTAATCCCCGCTCATGCTGTCAGTTCTGGACTTCAGCTTTCTCTCCTCGGTCCTTACCCCCCACCCCTCAAAAAGAAAAAAAGAGAAAAAAGAGGAAAAAAAGCATTAGATAAAGAGATTTCTCTCCACCATGGAATACAGGCCTCAGGGCCACAAAGAAGTCTCTTCTGGGTAAAGCTGACTCCATTCAGTCAACAGGAATTTTGTCTCCTACTTCAGCAGGATCAGGTTTGCAGGCCTTATCTTTAACAGCCTGAGCCCATTAGCAAGCACAGATAAGACTTCTCCCAGAAGAGCAGGCCACCTTCACTGCCAGCATTAAAACACAGCATTCACAAGACAACATGCACAAGAAGTGGTGCCAATAAGAAATTCTCAAAGTCTGAGAGTGATCTAATCTTAAAGTCTGGATTCCAGGAGATGATACAGGGCCCCTCACCTTCAGTCTGATCTGCAGACATATACCTTTAAGCCCCAGGCCTCTCATAATTTGGGAACCTGGCAGAGGTGACAGTTTTACTCCAAGCAAAAGGGCAACACAAGTCAGCCTTGGCAGGTCTAAAACAACATGCAGATTAGAAGTAAGCACGTATAGGATGGCTACAAAACTTCTGAAATTTCAGTCAGCAGAGCTGAAGCTTTCTATCAGTGGCTTGCTTCTTTCAGTGCATCTCGAACAAGGCTCTTATGTCTTAGAAAGCACAGAGCACACACAAGAAAACTTCTGACTCAGAGAAGCACAGCTTCTTCACAACTGTTGCTGCAGGCTGCCCAAGAGAAACAACTCAAGTTGAGTTACTAGCATAGAGAGTGCCGTTTATATTGCCTACGATGCTTTCTGGAGTCAGAGAGAGTGAGGAGAGACTAGATTGGGAAGAGGGGAGCCCAGGATACCTTATATATATTAATGCAGGCATGACCCATCCATCTGAAGTATATACAATAATATTAATATACACTGACACTGATCAGATGCATCTACGTCCAACATAAAACTGCTATGCCCAAGCTTCAGATGGCCTTGGAGATGCAAAGCCCCTTCTCCTAAGCTTTCCTCTGTCCTGTGAAAGCTGCTGGGTACCATGACTACAATCTCCCTCTAAAACGCCCTCCTAATGGGAAAATAAGCACCATTGCAGGACTTCCATAACAGGACATGTTGTCTTCACAGGGATACCCTAGCAGCTAAAACCAAACCAACATAACATTTCCATTTCTGCTATACCAGAAAGGCAAGGATTTTGCAGAGCATGAGACACACATACTTCATACACAACATGTTTTTGCTGTCCAAAGCAAGGAATTTTCTAACTCATCTGATACTTCAGTGTTCTCTTTCTTATTTGAAACTCCCTACTGAGGAGAGTTAAAAATGAGAGAAAAAAAAAAAAAACAACCAAGAATCTGCTTCTCCAAAAGCCAGAACTTTTCTGTGCTACAGAAGAGACATTTCATTAGAGATCATTCCCCCACAGCAGAAGCTGGGCCAGGGGATGAGAGAGAACATACAGCCTGGCAGTGTTGTTGGAAGAAACACAAGAACTCTCCATCTGACTGACTTGTGGTTGTTGAAGATCCCATGGCATTTCTGGCAACATCAGTAGTGCTCTGGCTACAGTCCAGCTGCAATAATTCCATGCCCACTCCCAAGGTGCCAACTAGAGTTTCACCCGTGTAGCATCCCTCTTTATCCCATCCTGGACAGAACATTGCCAGATGTGAATGAACCAGAGGGACAGAGATAGATGCCCATCAGTCCTTTTGGAAAGATGCTGTTTGTCATGAGGCTTGGAAACTGTCTCAGCTCCAGATATACAAATTCCATTGTACAACACATACTTCCCCCACTGTCAACCCGGGCTCCAGAGCAGGCCCTGCCTGAGCTGGGAATTCAGCAGTGTAAAGTCATTGAAGGAACCTGGGTGAAACAGGTCCTTTCCCACCTCTTCTCTCTAAACTTCTCCCATTCCCCAGGCTTGTGCCCTTCTCCTGTACTGTAAACAGATTGCTTCCCAAGTCCCATTCTGCTCTTCGGGGATTTCAAATCCAGAATCTGCTTGACACGTGCAAGAGTCTGTTCCTTCCTCCTGGCGCGCTCCCCCGCCCCCTGGAATTGGACATCGTTGTTCCATTTTGGAAACTATTATATATGGAGACTCACTGGACTGGGAAACAAAGAAGTTATTACTTGACAGAGCCCTGCAGCTGGGAATGTGGAAGGTGGGGGGGAGAGAAGGGGGAGAACCGAGGGGAGACAGGCTGGGGGGGCTGGTAGCAGTGTTATGAAAGCGATCAACAGAAGGGACAGCTCAAAGATGGGAAACATCTATTTTAAAAAGTCTCAAGTGAGATGAGAAAAGAAGGAGAAGAGAGAGCAACTCCAAAACGGAGATAGGAGAAGAGAGAGAGCAGTTGGTGCCGACGGTGCCGCGGGTTAAACACACGGGTCTGTGCGTTTGTGTAGCCTTTGATTCAGCACTGACACGCTTTGGCAAGGGAGGCCACCGGAGCTGTCAAATCCTTCACCAACGTGCCCATCAATTGTATTCAGCTCTCCCCGACCCGCACTGGCATTTTAATTACTGTTGGGTAAACTAATTTGTACAAATGAAGGCAACTCTGCCTAATAGAATATGCAAGCTCTCTGACCTCTGACAGGCGATGACACAAGATACAAAGGAGGCAGAGGAAGGCTTTTTATCAGAGCCTTATTACTCTCTATTACTCCAATTAGTTAAGCTCCAGTGCTCCTAATTGGGGGAAAAAATTGCAATTAAATCAATTTTTGATGGGCTGAAAGTGGGTTACCGAACCGCCCTGCCTGTGAAACACTGATATTATAGCAGCAAAGGTCAAAGTCTTTGTCGGCACCTGTGGGGCCCCCACCTCCCCTCTCTAAGCCCCTCTGTGCCCCCCCAACACACACACGCAGCTCGCTAAGGCGAATCATTAGAACATGTCATGTCTTATCGCGGCCGCCACCATCCTGCCAACCTCATCAGTTGACATCATTACAGAAGGTAACTCCTCCAGCATGAATACAGTGCTAAGGTCACACAAACTTGATGGAGCCCCTGCTGAAGAGCAGATGCAACAGTAACAACATTGTGAAGGGGAGAGGAGGGGGTCGGAAACCCAGCGCAATGAGTTTTGCCACCTCCAGCATGAGGCTTCTACAACAGACCAGATACACACAAAGGGAGAGAGACAGAGAGCGGGGAAGCAAGTGCTCCATCCCCAGGGCCATTTAATTTGCAGGGAAAAAAAACCAGCACAGCATCAGTTTAGCATTTTCTTCTTCATGAGAAAGCAGGCACCACAAGCACCCAAGAAGTCCCACCTGCCTTTGATTCAGGCAACGCTGGACAAACCCAGGTTTGGGTGGTCATGCAAGACTGGTGTTGCCCCTTCACTGCCCCAGACCAAACTCTTTAGCCCTACTTTGTGCTTCTTGGAGGACAACCACAGAATTGAACTGATCACCTCCAGTATCTCAGAAGTAAGTCAGGACATCCAAGTTATATGTTAACACTCTGTAACCACAAATTGAACAAAAATCAGCAGGTAAAGCAGTTGTACCTAAAGCTCACCTGAGCAAGCCAAAGATCCCCACTGCAGCACAGCCTCATCTTTGTTCAGCAGTGCCAAAAAGACTCAGCAGCTGGAGGCAAATGGCCAAGCTTGTTCCACAAACAGACTGGAAAGTGCTGGCAGGTTTGCTGCTACTTCCTTGAGCTCCGAGTGCATGCCACAGCATCCCTCAAGACATCAGTCAACTCAGGGTTGAACTGTGCTCCTGATACGCATCATAAATGCTGCAGAAGAGAACTACAAAAGCTACAGAAGAGCTCTGCAACACCCCACCATGACTTGTCAGAGAGAAAGCAAAATGGGTAGAGAAGACAGCATGAACCCTGCAACATTTACAACAACTATGGCTCCAAGAGGAAATGCTGTGCTCTTGCAAGGAGCACCAGTGACACAGGCATGAACAGACAAACAACTCATTCACATGCCGCCTCGAGCCTCAAGTGGATGACTAGAAAGTGGTCCCCAGAAAGAAGGTATTTGCATTTTATACTGAAGGGCACTGTGGAGATGCTGGGTTGAAACAGCGAAGTCACATATGGGACAAAACTCAGCTCCTTAGATAGAATAAATGCTCATATCATTGTCTCCCAGGTCATTCACTGCATGCCTCAGGGTAGAAGGAATATCAGCTTCACCTCTCCAACCCTCCTCCTTGGCCTCTAACTTCATGTCTTCCTCCAGACTTCAGAGACACACAGGCTGGAGAACAGAACAAGCCTTTAATATATCCAGGGGCCAAATTCCCAGCACGGCAGATAGATCATCCCTACTCTAGCAAGCTGCTTAGCAGGTACATAACCCAGACACCTCCATCTTGCCTTCACTGCTTTGAAGTTTCACCCCATACTGTTTGCCCAAGTCACCTGTAACTTTGCTCACTGTCCCTTCACCAGCCCTGTAGCAGATAAGTTTTGTGAAACCAGGCAACCAGCTACAGAACATAATCCCCACTTTGGGAGAAAAACTGAGCTCAATGACATCAAGACAAAGATTCCAGACAGGACAAACAAGTGCACATAGACCTCTTCCACACTGCTGCATTGAACAGGAAAATATCCTTTATTAGAAACTAGTGAGTTTACCCACAGAACAATCCTGATGTTCTTAGGGCCGTCACATCTAAGTATCACTGCTTTTCCCAATACTCCACATGACACATGCTTTTAGGAAGAAGCAATTGTCCAGGACAGGATAACATTCTGATTAGCTCTATAAAAGTTGATTGAGGGTCCTGAGTGTTCCTGTATGAGATGAATATTCAAACAGTGCTTTTCACAGTGCTGCTGTCATTTTTCAGAACATTGAACAGAATTGCCTTTTGGCTACACAAGTATTTCTACTGAGTTGATATCAGCCCTGCTCTTTATGAAAGGGAAAGGCTTGATAATCTATATTTAACAGTGTAAAATACATATTTACATAGTATGCCCAAGAATCTTCATCCTTCCTTGCTCCCCAACCTCTGGGCTTGCCAGGCATGGAGTAGTTGTTTAAGACAGAAGTCTTTGTATGAGAACTCTTTAGCGCTCTCCAGATCAAATTTAAACCCCAAATGATGCACAAGTTATTATCGTTATTATAGGAAAAAAAGAGACTCCTTAACCATAAAAGAAATTTAATCCAGAACATAACTCAGGCACTGATCTGAAGAACTTGTACCAAAAATCAAGTGCAGCAGAAAGCCCACGAGGAGGTAAAAAAAAAGAAAAAAATAAAATCTAGGGACTTCCAGGTCAGTTCAAGACTAGGTGGTTAAACACCACTATAGTAGGGTTATTTCAGCTTATCAGTAACCAGAACAAAACCTCAAAGGACATTATTAATGCTCAGAAGCTATAAAATTAGAAAGGCAAAGTGGCTACTGAGGTTACATTTGTGTTTTGAGGAGTTTAAGGTTTATTTGATTTTTTTTGTTTCTTTTTCACGTGCAGGTGAAATAACCACAGCTAGTGTCTGGACTTCTTTAGTGACGCAATGCATTCTCCCTTCCAACATCACTATGGAGATCTCAGCCATCTGCAGCAACTTCATCCTATGCTCTACTCTTGCTCTACTCCCCAGAGCAGCTTTTCAAATACCTATGGGCAAAGCTCCTGCGAGGTACCCACCAGACAGCACACTCCACCTCCAACTGCTGCATGTGCCATCTGCAATACAGTACAAAGGAATTGCAAGGTGACTCCATAAAATCTCTGTCTTGAGCAAATTTCCTGTTTTTTTGGTACAAACTGAAAGGAAGAAACAGGTGAAGCTGCTGGCTGAGCAGCAGAAAAACATGGTCCCTGGATCAGATACATGCAAAGTATTAGACACTGGACACTATTTGCTCCTTGGATAAGGCAGGCCACCTACAGACTATGACACATCTTAGGCAGATCTTTGAGGGCCTGCACACCCACTTCTAACCTTCACATCCAGCATCTATCCCCTCCCTACTGGGCTCCACACCATTAGCCTTCCCCCTTGCCCTGACGGCAGAGACACCCTGAGCCTGATCTTCACCCACTTCTCCAGATCCAGCAGCCCCCTCAAGCTCGGTGCTCTGGGCCCACACACAGCCTTACAAGGAACTCTGAACTCCAGCCCTCGCTTTCTCAGAGCCTGCCCAGGTGTAAAGCTCCAGCGATTCCTTTTTCTTTGCCATTTTCTCTCCCTCCTCCTCTCCCCCTAGCCCCACCAACACTTTCAGGCCACACAGTGAGCCGGGAGGTTGGAGTACACGAGGACCACTGCAGCACTCGTGCTGTTTCAGGGCCCCCCCAACTCAAGACAATTTCTAAGAGCCATTTCTTATCCTCCCCTCCGTGAAATGATTTCTGTTAATTGCCTGGTGGGAATCAGTTATAGGTGGGGGAGACTCTCCCCGCATACACACCCTGGCCCCTAATTGGCTTATTGAAGTTTTAACTGGGCTTTCACCTGGAGAAGCTGGTAATTATTCCCTTCATTCCCCTCTTGCTTGTACCTGTAGCTTCACACTTGGGGCCTGCCTGGCTCCACAGGGGGGACTTTGTTCCCTCTAACTACAGGCCCCACACAAATGGGCCCAGCAGCAGGAGAACGCAGCAAAGTGGTAATTTTCAGCCCGGCGTAATTAGCCAAGGTTCTTTCAGCCCAAACTGCTGAATGGAGAAAGGGCTGCTGGGGAGGGTGCACCATGTGGGAATGGTGGAATGGGGGCTGCTCTCAACAGGCGGACAAAGGCCTCTTGGGGGCTCTGATCTGGGACAAGCAAGAGGAGGGGGTTGGAGCGGGACAGTCTGCCTGGCAGAGCTGGGAGACGATCAGCAGTGGACACACACTGAGGAAGTCAGCTCATGACAAGCATCTTTCCCCAGCCTGTGGAACAAGGCAGTGCAGGATGCCAAAAAAGGGGTAAAGGAGAAAAGAGATCCAGTGATGCACAATAGGAACATGTGAAGGAGTGCAATGCATGACAGATTCTTGAAGGCCTGGTGTAGCCTATCTTCCCAGGACAGGATTTCTAGTCTAGTTAGTACCTTTGCACTGAGATTAAGAAACACAACAGACTTGGGGAGAATAAGCTGGACAGTGCATGTCCCAGACAGGATAGCAAGAACTGTGCCAGTGAGAACTCTTATTGCTGAGAAAAATCAGGGAAAAATAATTCAACTCCTGCAAAAGTCGGGCAATAAGCAGAACTAGGAGGACAGCAATAAAGGCTCCAGGTTCTCTTTTTGCTGAGTCATCTCTCATTAGCAAACTAAAACTGTTTTTCATAGCGGGACCTTACTTGTTCTGCCTCCCTTTCTGCTACAAGACTTCGGTTCTGCAAAACTAACAGGAAACCTGCTGCATGTGGGTTGACCAAAAAACTTGGCTACCAGTGTATTGCTCCTGTGTCAAATCAGACTGGTGTCAGTTGTTCCACAAGCCACAAACTGTCATTCTGTGGCACACTGCCTCTGCTGATCTCAGGACTTGTTAGCATCTATGCCTTCTTTCAATTTATCACCATTGCCTTCAGGATAGAAATGCTTGGCCTGGCTGGTCAGGTCTTGCAGACAAGTTAGAGCTGCTCAGCTGAATTGATGCTCACAGCTTCAGTGCAATGGGGTCTGGGTTTTGCTTTCTTTTTTTGATGTTAAATCACAGTTTGAAAAAACTCATCTTGTGTCCCTTATAATTGCAATATCCTACTGGAAAGCAAGAATTGTCATAATCTAAAAGCTTGGTCCTGATTCTGCAATGGAGACCAAATGGTAAGCAGGCAAGTGAAAAGATGCCACTAGTTTTATCAAAGGACCAGGTACACCGTAGTGCTGATCAAGCCCTAGGAGATGATGCAGTCCCAACAATGCCAACAAAAAGGAAAGGAGATCCTCAGGGACTCCAGCTGTAGCAAGGGGACAGGCAGGCAGCACAACCCTCAGGGCACAGACTTGTAATTTCTGATCTGCCTAAAATACAACTGTGACACAATGCTGCAGCAGGTTGCAAACTGGAGAAGCAAGTTGCTTGATTCCACCTCGTGACTCTGGTTTCTTTTCAGGTCATATATATATATATATATATATCTGTCACATTTTACTAAAGACTCTCACAGAAAGGACCATTTTTCAATTTCAATCCAGTTTTTTTGCAGCCTCACTCAAGCTGCCTTAAGTACTTGTCACAGAGATGAGTTCAGCCAAATACCGTGTACCTTTGGCTCATCAATGCTTAAGACTTCTCCTTAAAAGCAAACTTTGATACTTCTGGACAAAATATGTTTGCTGTGAAATCCATGCCAGCATCTGAGAAGCAGACACTAAGAATAAATATAAACAGACCCATGTTGATCAGGCCAGTTTCAAGCCTGCACAGAGAAATATAGTAAACATTCCTTGCACTAGTGGGAAAAGATATGTAATGTCGCCTGTGCTCATACCTTATCATAAACCTTACATTGTCCAGGACTTTTTCTTCTTACAATCCCACAGCCTACAAGAGGACATGTAGAATTGATTTAAGTAAATACTCCAGCTGTCACTGCCTTGGACAAAAGTCTAAATACATGCTCATGTGTAGAAAATGCTTAAAGAATCATGATGCAAAAGAAGAAAACCTCTCCCACTTATAAAATATCTCCTTTATATTTTTTAAGCTTCAGGACTGCCAAGACCAATCCCAATATATTTTCAGATGTGACGGGCAGACTTTTCAGTTAAAAAGTATTGTTTTAAAAATGCACATATATATATATATATAATGACATTTTATATAAACTTTTCCATTAGAACATATGACAGAAAATGACTTTTCAATAAGCAGCAATCCGTGCATGCCAGTGAGGTCAGGGGGAGGGGAGAATCCTTTTAGGTTTGCCAGAACAACTAAAACCCAAGAATGTTTCAGTTTAAGAGTAGAGGTGGGAAGGAATCTCTTTTCCTGGTGCCACAAGAATTATTTTTGTCTTATTCCTTTTGCCATACACACACACACGTATACCAAATTCAAACTTCCATATTTGGGAGAATTTTAAAAGAAGTGATCAGGATGGTGAGGAAGAGGATTTCTCAAGAAACACATACTTTCATTATCTTACCACAAAGGGCAGCAGTTCTTTCAGCATGCAGAGGCAGGAGCTGTAGTTGTTCATGTTTATAGCAAAAAGAAGCCCAATCACACAAAAACAGAGCGCTTGATCTTCCTGCTCTGCCTTCTGATATTCAAACAATTTACAAATTAGGTCTAAATGAGGTCTTCATCAGGGGAGAGGGAAATAGTGCTCAGAGGGTTTTAAGAAGTCAAAGACCAGGAAAGGTGAAAGGGGGAAAGTGTATATATGTAGCACATGCTACACACAGAGAGGCCGAGGACGCTGAGGCATGGAGACACAGGTGCTCCGTGGAGGAGGCGAGCAAAGCCTCATCTGCGTTTAACTCAGCCATGAAATGACTCCTAGAGCTTTCCTGCTCCAATCATTCCAGTCCTAACACAGACACGCTTGCAACAACTTTAATTCATTTGCCCTTAAAGCTCTGGGCAGCTTCCACTTCCCCAGCTCTTCACTCCATGCAATATGATTTGCTTTAGGGTTTTCATATTAAGTGTTTGGAGCATGTCAACTGTTTGCCCCTAAGCAACCAAGATCCTGAATAAAGCCCCTACTCTCCATCTGCAGGTTCAGGGCATGCTTGGTTGTGAGCAAGCACCAGAGTGAGAAATCAAAGCTGCGAATCGCGCCACAAAGCCCCAGCCCTGTGTGCAGAGAAAGGCACACAAGGTTTCATCAAACAGACAGCACACGTCTGAGGCACAAGGAGGTTTAGTGGCCACCTCTCACACAGATCCTGAACCACCCAAAAACTTGCTGGGAAAGTTTTGCAGAAGCCAGACTCTGAACCATCCTGACCATCAATATACAATAAGAGACAGCTTCACAGCACAAGTTATCACCTTCAGTATCTGTAATCAGGCTGGGCTGCAAGGCAGGCCAAGAACTATTGAATAACTGATAACTGAGATTAGCCAGATGAAGACAGGAAGGAGATCAGGCAAAATAGAAGGTGTAGAGACAGGGAAAGGACAGGAAAGACAAGAAGGTGAGTAATAATTTATTATCATACTTGATGTCAGTATATTGGGAAAAAATTTACACATAAAATTGTGGAGGAGGGAAAGGGTTGTACTGGAAAGGACTGGGTAAAGGCCTCTTCAGGCACACAACTCTGCAATGGAACAGAGGATTCCCTAACAAACATTGCCCTTTGGCAACAAGAAATATCTGAAAAAGGGATAAGAAGTACCACACTGCCTCCTGCCCTTCAGTAAGCTGCTGTCGAAGTGGAGCAAGACAACCTGCTGGCAGTCACTCCTCCAACGCTTCAAGGAACAGAAGTCTGGAAGCTTTAGATGCATAGGCAGTTTTGTGGGCAGGAGCGTGAAACCACAGTTTCCTCTTTTCCTTTCCACGGCCTGCCCTATTCCCATGTACTCTGAGAATTTAGGAAGTCACATCCAAAAACACAGTTATTAAAAGAACAATTTTCATTTGGCAAGCCAAACACCCGTACAAAGAAATGCCAGAACCAGGCTCACTGACATGTCCTACACTGAAATGAGCACATTACTCAAGCATAACTATTTGATTCTGCAGCAAGTTACAAGTGTCCCAGTTGAAGATGTTATTGATCTTTACCATGTCAATACAGAAGATCCAATTACATGGCCATCAATTCACGTTAGGCTGCATCTCTGTGGACTCCAGTCAGAGGCTGCATTGGGAGGAACTGATGAGTTTACCACAGCTCAGAGACGCCTACACTGAAGTCCACTCTAAATAACAACTGGCCAGCAAGTACCTGCAACGCTCATGGGTTGCTAGAGCTTCACACAAGGCCATTGATACTGGAGTTGGGGTGGCTTGAGAAAAATATTAAAACTTTAAACATAGCAGAGGGTATCCAGAGGGAGGAATCATTCACTGTATAATTCTGCAAGACAATCAGGCAAAAGGTTTAAAAGTAGAACAAAGTGTTTCTTCCTTAGGACACAACACTGGATTGGAAATGAGGCTATAAAGCCCAGAACACTAACGGGTTCAGAAAGAAGAAATGAGCTGCTCACAGAGCTAGCCTCTGCGAATATGAAGGAAATACTGGTCCAGATGCAAACTCTAGCCAGGGAAACCCTGACCTCCCCATCACCGGAAGCTGGGAAAGAACAGGCATGAAAGGATCTTTTTGCTCGTCTTGTTTCTTACCTTCTCCACAGACAACTACTACTGACCGCTGCTGAACACCAAACGCTGGGGTAGGTGGATGCTGGACTGACCCACCATGGCCAGAAGAACAAGAGAAATGTCTGCCTTCGTCAAGCCATGGCCCATCCAGCTCACCATTTTGTCTCCAACATCTGAACCAGATGCTGTTCAGAAAGAACATGTAAGCTTGGCAACCTTTTGTGGTCATTCTCTTTGTACTACCCCAGCATCCACAACTGATGTATTAAGGATTTTGAAGAGTGTATCCCCACCTAGTTCTCCATTATGAATCTGCTATCTATGAATTTGCCAAATCACTTTCAAAACTAGTGGCATCTTCTACCTTCATAACTTTCTGGAGTAGTAAGTAAATGTGTGAAGAAATACTATCACTGATTTTTAAGCAATCTCCTAGTAAATTCAAATGTCTAATTCTACTGTTGTAGGATTTGGTGAATAACACTTCCATATTCAGGCTTACCCACCATCGTCTTACTCTCCATATTTTTTTAGACTGCTTTTATCAGGACTGTCTAACAGAGGCAACCAAATATCAGCACATCATTAATTTCTGCAGAGTGTTTGACTTGGGACCAAATATGGGGAAAGGCCACAAAAACAGATACAAACTAGTAATGCAGCCATTTCTTTGGCACAGAGGAGTGTGCCTGTGCTGTATCTTGCCTTCAAACCCTGTTGTTCATTGCTCCTTCTGAGGCAGGTTAAACTTAACTGGTTGCTCCAAGCTTTGAGACTTCAACCAGATTGATCACTCCTAGACTGGCAGGGAGCCATATCACTGTCTCTGCTGTGAGAGCTGGAGAGCCAACACAGGTCTGAGGACCATTAGGGTCTCACAAACCATAATTTGGGAAGCAGACGACTGAGACATTGCACAGTGGCAACAGTACTGTTCACCTGCACTCAATATTACTAAAGTACCTCGTATTTTCCACCACATACCAGGAACATGAAGCCTTTGCTTTGCCAGGCTCCAGACTTATCTGAAGTGGTCTGCACACTGTCCATGTTCCCAGATTGCCCTGAGACCATCAGAACACAGATGCTAGAGAAACATTATTGCTTTTCTAATATCTGCAGCAGGCTCCCTTGCTTCTCCACTGTCAAAGAGGAGAAAATCCAGAGGAAGTATATGGAAAAGGAAAACAGGCTCTAGGCCAAGACAGAAAATAGGATGCAAGAGAAAATGTCTTCCATCAGACAGTCCTGCTCCATCTCCATCCCTTATTAAATCAGCTGGAACAGCTGAAGCAGGTCACTGAACAAAGCACAGGCGAAAAGCTCAAGACAGCTGTACCAGGAGGAAGAGACCAAGCACAACAATAGTAGCAGTTGCTGCTTGGCCCAGCTTGGTCTTCAACTGCTTCTTCTGGAGAGTTCACTTCTTTTAGTTGTGGGGTAGAGGTACACACACAGATGACCACCAGACTTCTTTTTTAATCCTGAAAAAACCCAAAGCTGTTGGGTTACAGCTTGCAAGCCTCTAACCAGCCCCCACACTAATAAATCTCTGGGACTATCCATCACCTTGGTACAGGTCTCTCTTCTCAAAGGAAATGGGGTCTTTCTTGTCATTAGCTGCCTGTGTCTACCAACCATAGCAGGGGCTCATTCAAGTCCTCTTTGATGGACAGTCAAGACTTAAAGGAATATGTACCTCCATCTCAGAGGACAGAGAACAAGGATTTACCCATTAGACAAGACAATGCACGTTAAAAGCTGTCTTTAGTACCTGGTCCCAAATTAGTCCTGCATTTGTGAAGTGTCAGGAGGCTTACAAAACAGTAAGAGTACATCCCCTATGCCTGCATGAGGGATAGTGAATGGAGCATCACAAACCCACAATACCTCTTTAGAGCAAGAAAGTGGCTGCAGCCGTTGTGCTTTATGCAGGTGGGAAGGAAGGTAGAGAAGACCTGACAAATCCTAAATAATGAACCAATGAACACATTACAGGCAACACTACACAGAAAGAACAGACTTTCCATGCTGTTTTCCAGTCTGGAGCAGTCTCACACTGCTCTGAAAAGAAACCAGAGGCAACAGAGCCAAGGAGAGAGTCAGAGCTGCACAATTCCATCTATGTTTCCAGTGTCCAATTCCACTCACAACAGAGATGCAGAATGCCAGCAACCCAGGGAAACTGAAGCTTAGCTACAGGCAAGAGGCACTCTGGTATGCTCCATTTTGAAGCATATTAGCACACAAGCCAAATGCACAACTGCACATATTGCGGAAAAATTCCCATTCTTCAGAGGAACTTGTCTCCCTTCAAGCCTGACTATCTCCTCTTAGTCATTTCCACCTCTCCAAACTCCAGCCTCTCTGGTCCTGCTCCCATCTTCTTTCTACCTTCTCCAACATTTCAAAAGCAGCTTGCTTTACTAATCTAGAACCAGACTGATGCATTTGCTCATTTTGAACAGTCTACCAAGCATCTTTTGTGAGAATCAAAGTGACCACAGAAGGCTGGAATGGGAGACATCAACAGCCTGATGTGTGCCAAACCTAATATGGGAGAAACCCATCTCTGAGACATGCTTTCATTTTTAATAATATTTTCTCTAGGCCTGAAGATATTTCTGTGGGCAGTGTTTTGCTCTGTGTCAAAATGCCAAAATTAAGCAGCAAGTGTTAAGTCAGAGATTTACATTTATGACTTTTGTAAATTCGTATCATCTTCAGCCTCATCCCAAGCACAGGGATGACAGAGCCTATCCAGGATTAAGGCAGTGCTGCTGTAAACATCCTCCCACACTGCTAGGAGCCACCTTCTGTGCAGAACCCATATTTCTACACTTATATATTCCCTCTCCTGAGCTGGAACAGAAAAGTTTGTAACTGTAGATTGGCAGAGCAACATACATTGCATACCACACACCTGAAGAAAGCCTGCTTTTCTCTTCCTCTTCCTCTTCTCCCTCTTCCATTCCTCCCTCCCAGCCTTTCCTGAGAGCACTGACTGATAAATAATTTAATCCCTGCTTGTAAAAAAGAAACTCTCTCCCCTACTCCTAATCCAGAGATGCAATGCTAAACCTTGCCCCTTGATTTCCTTCTAAGTTATTCTTTGCACCCATTTATACATACAGATGCACGTATAAAGCCACATCCATGCATGTCTATTTCTTGAGTTGGTACAAGTTATTTGGACCATCAAGCTGTGTACAAGACTCAGTGCAGCCACCAGACATTCTGTGCTGGAAGTTGGCCATTGCCTTCCCAGGGATATATGCAAATTCCTGTTGGATACAACAGGTCTAGTTAGAGGTAGCATTAGACAAACATGCCTTAAATAAGTGCTTTGCACAGCATAGACTTGATATGCAGCGTAAAGCAGACTTGAATTGATTCCACTGATCTTAGTCATAAAACATATCCTAATGCTCCAAACAAACTAATGCATTTTGGATAGCCTACAAATTTGATTCAGCAAGTACTTGCATCAGAAAGTTACCATTACCTGCAGTCTCCTGTACACTTTTTAGTTTCCTTCATGGAAACTAGGACTAACACCTGCCTTCGTGTGCACATAATCATCACTTTCTTGTCTTAATAAATAAAGAACTGGTGCTTATCTATCATTCTTCTTCCTGCAGCAGTCTGAAACCTTCACTCTGATAAATTCAGTCCTTTCTCAGTTCTTTTCCAAATATATTTTTATTCCTGGAAGAACCAAGGGCAGGGGGGAATCCCCCAAAGAGGCCCAGTGCTTCCCTCCTTGTAATGAAACCCTGTAATGGAATGCCCTGCACTCCAATTAGGAAGAAATGCTAATTTTCTCCAGTTGAGCACCCCCTCTAGATGTATCTAATTTGTTTCACTGCTTTCATCTCTCCCCTCCATCACATTTTCATTTAAAGGTTATGATCTGTTTGTGCCCTCCATGCGGCGCCCTGACAAGACACCCCTATGAGAGGTTGCAGGGGCCATGTCGCCCTTGCTAACCTCCTTCCCAAACAAAAACCAAAGCTTTTTTCCCTCCACTGCCTCTTTAAGAAATGCAGAAAGATGAAGGGGAGGAGCAGGGAATTGGGAAGACAATAATTAAGAATAAGCAGTAAGCCCTCTTACAAGTTGGGTTGTTGGTTGTTTCCAACGAAAGGTTAGAGACCTTTGCACCATGACCAACATCAGTATGACCAGCGCAGGCCAGCTGGCAGCAACAGCATTACAGAGCTTTGCCACTTCTGCAGATCATTTTTGGAACAGCTGCCATGAAAGAAGCTGCAAAAGGTGTTGAGATATTAGATTGTTTAGCTCCTTGCAGGGCTGGGGAATACATTTTCTCTCACCTGTCACAGAAAGAGTCTGGTCAGAAAGGACATGAAAAGTTGGCTCAGCTGAAGAGAAGTCTCAGTAAAGCTTTCCCACTACTCTCTAAATGGCTTATATCTTGTTCTGGGAGCCTGTGTTTTGATAAATTCCTTCAGCAGAGCAGAGACTTTAGATGGGTAGTGTAGGCCTTGGAATAGCTCTTCATGGCATCCATAGATTTGTGCTGCCATGGCTGTGGGCAGACTTGTAACTCCTCAGGGCTGAATGCATCTGAACAGGATGCCTGCCCAAAGAGCTTTCTACAAAGGCTGTGTGTATACTACATAGGACAAAGGCATCCAGATCACCATGCTGGTTCCACACCATTTCCCACAGAAATTTCAAAGGGCATTCTCACCAAAGGCCAATTAATAAAAAAAATAATAAAAATGCAGCCACCAGCCTACTTCCAAACCAGGTCTCTTTGCAGCCTGCCCCAGTATTCTCAAATAAAACAGTATCCCTGGAGCTGAACTCATGGTCTTCTCTATGTACAAACCCTACTCCCAAGCCAAGCCATTCGTTATTTGTGTTCAGCCTCTCCCTCCCTTCACTTCAAATTTCTCCTTCAATTCTTGTCCGTTAGAAAGGAAATCACTGATCTACATTCTCTAGATAGAAGTTTCACCACACACCTGTTGTTCAACACAGTTGAAAGAGCCTGAAGAACCTCTTTGGAGGCAAGGCAGCTAAGCGGACTCTGACTGAAAAGGAATGAAAACTGCTGGGTTCCACCTGTGGCACAGCCTGGAATAATCCTGGAATACCCTCTTGGAAAAAGGGGAAGAATAGCTGGACAGACTGCCCAGACTGAGCATTGAGCAGGCTGTTCTTGACAATAAGATGAAGCTGGAAAAGTACTGCAAGAGTGTTTTCTGTTATTAATAGGCACTTTGCTAATACTGCTCAAGATACCAGCTCCCTCTCAGTCATTTCCTGCTGCAGCCACTGAATCCCATTGGTCAGAGCACTGTATGCTCCATTACAAGCTATTTCCCCTCTACGTTTTCAAGGCCTCCAAAAGCTTTTGCAGAAAGTCCTGATGATCTCCCTTCCTGTCCCCCTCCACAGCCACAATTCCCTCATAATTTGACTTTCTGGGACCATAAACGGGGAGCGGATAGGAGGCACACAAAGATTTACTCTTCATAGATAGAACCCTTGCCCCTTCCTCCCCCTCCAGGCCCCCTCTCTATCTGGTCCATGCAAACAAACCCCGAGTGGGAAAGAGTGTTTGGAAGGGGCCTGTGTCTGGGCCAGCCGCCTTTCATCCAGAAGATGCCTCTTCCCGTTGGAAAATACAAGCATTGTGTGAAAACATTTTAATATATTCATGCACATTCCTATAGCTCGCAGGAGCGAGTGGGTCTCAGCACCCTCCCCTCCGTGCCTTCCAAATGATTTTCATAGGCAGCGTTGCACTGGGAATGCCACTTGTTTTCTCGAATGCCCGCAAGTATGTAAATTGTGGGAATATGCGGGCCAAGGGCTGCGGTTTTATTGTGCTGCAGAAAAGATTTTACTAATTACTCGCCTAAACTCCAAAGCAGTACGCCTGCTTTTTTACAAAGCGGGAGAGCGGGGAAGGTGGGGGTGGTGGGAAGAGGAGGAGGGGGACTAAAAAAAAAAAAAAAAAAAAAAGAGGGGGGAGAAGAGAGAGTAAAGGGAAAGAGGGAGAAGGAAAGGGAGTGCAAGGGATGCATTTCAAAGTTTCTCCAGCAATTGGATGGGGGGGAGCT
This sequence comes from Chiroxiphia lanceolata, assembly GCF_009829145.1. NCBI lineage: Eukaryota > Metazoa > Chordata > Aves > Passeriformes > Pipridae > Chiroxiphia > Chiroxiphia lanceolata. Next base: position 14,130,657 of record NC_045644.1, read on the forward strand.
GGGCCCAATGTGAAATCATAGAGGTCAAAGGTGGGTCTCCCTCCCTTGTGAGAAAGTGGTGAATCAGGACGGTTTATCAAACGATCATTTTCTTTTGAAACTGGGAGGCAGCGGCTGGGACAATTCTGCAGATGTGCTTGATGAGTTCGGGACAAAAATGGGCCGCCTCCTCCCCCCTACCCCCCTTTAAGGTCTCCCATCAGGGGTTGCTTCTCCCTCCACTGCTTCCAGGACCCTCCCCTCCCTTCTTCAGTGGTCAGCTGAGACCCCCACCCACTGACCGCCTTTGTATTCCTGGCCTTTGGACACAGTGACAGGGCCCTTTATGAGACCCCAATCAAGACCCCCATGTCACAGGTACCTAGTAGAGATACCAGACCCTTTTCAAATGAGGAACAACAAGGAAAATATGCTGGCCCATTGTCCCAGCACGGCACCAAGGGAGATGAAAGGGACAGGCTGCTCCCTCTCCACAGACCGCCTGCCAATCAACCCTGGTTATTAAGGTCACGATGTGGAAATTCTTTTGACCTACACCTAATCAAAGATGCACCAGGGACTTTTGAGACAACATGGGGGAAGGTGGGAGGGCAGGCATCCACCCGCCCTCTCCACCCATAAATACAGTGCAGCTTCCAAAGAGAATTAGTAGGAGTTACTCCAGTTAGTGCTGCAGCACACTTGCCCCAAGTACCATTGGGGCAGCCAAGCTGAGCTCCACGCTGGCATCCAGCCTCAGGAGAGCTTAAATTAAAAGCATTCCTCAGTTGCAGACTGAACAACACTGGAGGTGGCCAGAAGTCACAATCGAGGACATTGTGTGACAAGTACTAACCATCCTCTTTCCCATTCCTGATAGCTTTGGTTTACACAGGCTGTGGGCTTCAAGAAACATGCCCAGCACCATCCAACACCGGGCCCTGAAGAAGAAAAAAAATCAGTGGGTGTGAACCTATGAATCTCCAAAACCTGAAGCACCTGGAAGAGTGGATGGATGCCAGCAGTGCAGAGCAGATATTCTGAATCCCCCTTGCATGATACAGGATGAAGATACTAAGATGATATTGACGGTGGCAGTTCTTAAGACTAGGTACAGAGAGGAGTTAGGACCCACCTGCTGTGACAGAAAGATCAGATGGGCACAAAACTGTTGGAGTCAGATGGGATCAAAGAAGCACATCCCACCAGATAGCTCCAGAGCACTTGGAATATGGGCAAGATCAATTGCCCCTGAAAGGTTGTTCTGCATCACTCAGTGTCTGAGCCATCATCACAAACTTAGAACAGTCAAACACAATACTTCAAGCTGACAACAGTGACACAAGAAATTACAGACTACAGTCTGTGATAGTTCACACAAAAGGGAAAAAAAATCCAAACTGCAAACGTTTTTCAGCATATATAGGACACTTCTGCAAGTGCATGACTTTGAATTACATTCTCAGAAAAGCTACATGGTATAAATCATGGCCACCACTGGCACACTTAAGATCAGTCTTGAGAAACAAAAATTTCTGGCACCTGTCTATATGCACCGTATCTACCACGATGTAGAGAATACCCCTCCTGATCCTACTGCCAGCTTGCTGCTCTCATCATGTTGGCATCCTTCAAAGCCCACCTGGGTCAAGGTCCTAGTGAAAGGAAAACAAATTTGGGGTGGTAGCAGAGTGAAGTCATAAAAAGTGTGACAGTCACAGCAACCAAGTTGCAGGTTTCATTATGCTAAACACTGCTCATGTGTTGGTTTATTTTCCTATGTCTTTTAGCTAGAAGACACCAGTTCAGTGCTACTTGGAGCCCCTCAACTCTTGTCAGAGAGCCTGCAGAACATCCCATCAGTGGTTACCAACTGGGTAAGAGATAAAAAGTGGAAGATTCCAAAAGAGCTTTGGGACAAAGACTCGTGTCCTTACACAAATCCTACTATACTGCTTCTCCACTCCACTGCAAGTCATTGCCATTCCTAAAACTGTCCCCTTCTTCCTTGGCTTACACAAGTGTTGAAGCAGGTGGAAAAGAGCTTTTTCTTCTTGATGTTGAACCAACTAGCTCTTACACCAGAAATTGCTTAGCTACAGCAAGGCATGGCCTGGTTTAGGTTGTTGAAAGCCAAGATCCAAACAAACACTTCTCACCAGCTCTCTCCTCCAGTTGCAGTAAGCTGCAATGCTCAAAGCAGATGTGAATTAAGTCCTGCAGCACAAAAGACAGATATTGCCTTTACTTCAGGGCAATATCCTGCACTATCACCCTCCTTTCAAATGCCAATGGTAGGCTGAGGACCAATCTCCTGCTGTCCTCAGAGTGAATCAACACTCCTTTAGAGATGCTAGGCTGCTATCTTAGGACACTACGGGGCTTCACTCCCCACCTCAGGGTACGAGCTTGCATCCTCTGAGTGACACCTCTGGTCTCATCTGGGAGGAGTAATGGTGGAAGCTGAGCCTGGTTAGAGGCATCTGCACCTGGGGCTCTCACCATGCAAGAAAGGTCCATCCCTCTGTGTCCCTTCCCGCCCCCAAAAACAGTCCTTTGAAAGGCAGGGGAGGGAACAGACACCACTCTAATTGCAGGAGTGAAACCTGGCATCCTCCTGCTCATCTACCTTTGCACTCCGTTTCTCTTTCTCTTTGAACCTCTGGTACAGCTTCTCAGGTCGCTGCCTTCCTGAGAGACCAGAAAAAAAAAAATACAGCAGTGATTACTATTGTACACCGATATGCAAGCTGGAAAAAGAGAGAAAAAGAGAGAGAGAACAGCCTCCATGTGTCAGACTATGAAAGGGCTGCGACTGAAGCCGCCTGAAAAACAAACCCTTAATTTAAATGTTAATGAAAGTGCTGAAGAGACATCAGAGGCTTTCATTTCTCTACAAGGAACAGAATCACTAGGTCTAGAATTTATGGCCCCCTTCACCTCCCCTCTCCTCTTCTCTGCTTCATCAGCCACAGAAGTTAGGAAAGGAAAAAAACCCTAATTTTAACATTAACTCCACACTTCCACCCAAGGATGCAATTGCTAAATTATCTGTTGGCAGGACACTGATCAAAGGTGGAAAAACAAAGGCACACTGCACAACCGAGAAAAGGTAAACAGCAGCCAAGGTCTGGTGAAGTTACCTTCTCCCCCTGCGAATTTAAAAAGCAAAGAGAAAACGATCGCAAACTGGAAATGGAAACCTCAAACCATAAGGCTGCCAGCCCCCTCAACTAAGTTTCTCCTGTCACATCGATTAAACAGATTCTCCTGTGCAAACCAAGCAGCACAAGAAAGATGCTTCCTCCAAGCTTTCGGAGACAGACTTTCCCCTCAAGCAAGGGGAAGGATGATAAAAAACTGCAGGGGGAGAAAAAAAAATTCAATATATAACACAGCTCAACACGATTAGAAACAGATGTCTGGGTTCTAACTCAGCTACTGCCTCCCAAAACCCGCTCACCTGCCCACAACCACTAGTGAGCCAATTCACACAGTCACAGAAAATATATACATTAGAGTATTGGCCAAAAGTGACAAAAAGGGAGGAAGTCATCAATCATGTGAGCTTTAGAGGGCAAAGGAAAGAAATTGAAGCGAAGAAAGGTAAGCTGCAGTTTCTCAGCCTATAGAAGTGTGTGCATATGTGTTTGTTTCTAGACAAAAGCGACAAGAGACATGTGTGTACATGTGTTCACCCATGTGAAGAAGACCAAATAGAGTCATTATCACACAATTACAGATGGTAAAACAAAGTCTTCTTCCTCCCAACATCAAGGGAACAGTCAGGGCAAAGGGATAAGACACAGGTGTCATTTTAGCTCCAGAGGGGAGAAACTGATACTCATTTCCTGCTCTTCAGCTTTAGGGTGAAAGAGCACCAAGTCAGTTATGACTATTGCATATATCCAGAAACCCACATCCAGATCACTCTCCGAGGTCAGTAAGCGATGGTAGTTAATGCCACCACTAACTCTGCACGTTCACCCTGGGATCTCACAGTTGAGCAGGTTCTTCCTGCCCCGCTTAAGAAACAGCTGCAGGTCAAAGTCCCCTCTCAATTATTCAAACCGACCAGGCACTACAAAGATCCCCAAGGACGGCAGAGCTATTGCTGCTGGCTATTTTGCTGGCAATGCACAAACCAGAATAAAATCCAGTTACTTGTCCTAAGTCCTAGCAGACTCTGAGAGGTTAACTGCATAAAGCTAGGTCAAAACAGAGTACCACTACAGCCAGCAGCTCATCTTGATATGTGATAGGGGAAATCTGCTGATAAAATGAGAGTGGGGGGAACATTATCAAACCTTTTAACTGCAGCACGTTAGGCCTTCAATTGCACAGTTAAAACCACTGCTAAGTTGCTCTGATTCAAAGGGGTTGGTTTGCTCTAATGCAAACTTCAAATCAGATTGTTACAATTCCACAAAAGGTTTCTAGATAACCATTAAAAAGAAGCCCTCAAAATTAATAATTTTGATTGTCCCTAATGTCAATTGCCCCATTCAGTCAAGTTTCCTGTCAGTAACCTTCCTCTTCCTTCTTTTACCCAACAAGTTTGGGGTACGTTTTAAAATTTGTCTGAGGTTGTCCCCAGAAGCAGAGATCTCACCAGATATTATTTCTCCATAATAGTCCATGGGAGAGGCAATTAACAGAGATTCAAATTAGCATGTTCAAATACAGGAGTTGGGTCTCAACTACAACACTGCAAAAATAGAAGAGAGAATCAGCTTGGCTTTTTTAATTCAACTGCTCACAGAACTACTTATTTGCCTTTAAATTAAACATTCAGTGAAGATAGCTAGTCTTTAGTAAAACTTTCCTCCTCTCTGGAGTAAACCTGCACTTTGCCAAGGCAACATCTGTGAGGAGAGGTCATGTAGTGCAGCAGACTAATGGCACAGTTAGGAAAGGAGAGACTGTCTCTTCAGCTTACACACCCAAAGCATGTCTCTGCCACAATAGGGCACTTGATGGTTGCCTGATGTTGCCCCAAATGGTACCAATGGTTTCCTAGCTCTCTATCTACACTTGGTAACCATTTTTGTGCCTCCATCTTCTCTTTTCTTGGTTTAAAATCTGACACACTTCAAGGACAACATGAGAAGACCTGCTCTCACGATAAATATTTTAAAATTAAAATAGCAAATGTCAGTGGCCAGACCCAGCTGGAGAAGCCAGCTTGGATCTGAATACTTTTTTTAATCCAACACCAAAAAATTTCTGAATCCAAGATTAATAATGAATTTAACATCAAGGTCCAATTTTTCTTTCCCCTTCAGTTTATGGCGTACAGTGGTCCCTTACTCTTTCCTGGCTACTGCCACTTCGTGGAACCACAAAGCATGAAGGTGCCACTACTCTACCAGAAACCCCTGGGATTGCCTCACTTTGCACATTCAAATTGGTCCACTGCACTCAGGCTTGCCCTGGTCCCTGAGCACACATAAGTCACTGCAGTAAGCACCAGTAAATGAAAGTTTAACATCTGCACGATGCAGAGTTCAAAAGGCAAATGAACTTGGGGGAAGGGGATTACAAGCAACTAAGAGACATGGCTTAGGGTATGCAGCCTCTCTGTTAGTACAGCATTTTACAAATCCATGGAGAAGGGCAGCTCTGGAGACCAATTAATTGCTGTTGAAGCAAGCTGAGGCATACCTATTTTAAGCGTCCAAATTTAAGGATACTCTCAGACTCTTCTCTAGTCCCTATGTCACATGCAATGTAGGATCTGCTCTCCCAAGCACACCAACCAGCATAGCTTTGGAGAAAACTTACTGAAAACCCAGAAGGAACAGAACGCCCTCCCCATCCCCACTACACTGTCGGGCACTGTTAGGGGTCCCTAAAGGAATGAAGCTCCAACACCACACATGGATGTCAAGGCACTTCCATGGTTGAAAAGATTATACAGAGGACTAAGCACAGTTCTCCCCCTCACAGAATGAACAGAAGATCCAATACTCTTGATACACTTTTACTATCTTTTACTCTACTTAATCTCCCTTATGGGAATCATTCTGTTTGCAGACCCTAAAAACATCCAGTCCAGCATCACTACACAAAGAGCAGGAAGCCTCCTCCCCAGCTCAGCACAACTGCAGGATGATCTTTATAGTGACACAGAGAAACTGTGGACAAATCAAAGCAGAACACCTAAGAAAGATTCCTGAAGCCAGAGAAGCTGTGCTTTAAGAGCACAAGTCTCTGACACATTTGGGTGTACAGACACTGTCCATTACAGCAGCAGTCCAGCAGTGCAGGACTATAGCAGACACAGCAGAAAACCCAGCTGTGGGTCAGGAGCACATAGGATACTTTGTAAGGAAGCTTCACACAGAGGAAGATATCACTGGAAAGCAAGAAAAGTTTCAGTCCTGCCCATTAACAGCTGGGGCTCAGTAAGGATACAACCCTGACTACTCTAGAGAGTCCTAGTCCCAGCAAACTTCCAGGTCAGGCAACTGCAGCCTCTCCAAAGCCATTTCGAATGGCTAGAGTTGGAGGAGCCTTCCCTGCTCCTACCCCACTGCATACAACTACTTTGAGCTGTTTCTGGTCTCTGTGTGTCCATAGTAGAGAAAGCTGGTGGGTTCTCAGCAGCAAAGGGCCAAAATACTTGGAGACTGATTCTACAGCAGTTCTACACCAGCAGAACTACCTGTCCTGATGGAGGAGATCTCAGTTTACATCAGGACAAGCGTGAAGGGAGAATCAGGAGAGCATGTCAAATGTTTAGGAGGAAATGGAGGTTATAGGCCATGTTCAGCCCCACTGAGGAACAAATGCATCCAAACTCTGGCAAGAAGGATGCAGATTGTAAGGGAAGAAAAGCTTCAGACTCAAGTGCATAGGGAATGCATATGGGTGAAATATGGGCTCTTGCAAATAAAACAAATTACAGAGCTCCCCAAAGCAGACCTTGCTAGAAACCAGATATTATCTTTTTGATATTCACCCTCATTAGACAGCAAGTAATAAAACCTATTAGTGAAAAATTCATCTCCCCTGCCCCTTGCCCTGGCCCTCCCCCACCACATGCCCTCCTGCTCTGATCCTCTCTCTCTTCTAGGATGGCTGTGATTTGTTCTGAGAAGCGACAGGTTTATAGGTTAGCCGACACCTTCTCTCTGTGGAATTTTAATTAACTTCTCCCATCGTCAATATGTTAAGGAGCAGGGTTCCCATTATACGAGGTCAGCAGCGTGTTTCGGACCTTGCTATATCAGCCGTCAAATTGAAGAATTAATGACGTGGCTAATTGGCTCTAATTCTCCACACCTCCCTCCCTAAAATATGGAGGGGTAAGCGGGGGTGCAGTAGGACGGCCTAGTGGGAGAGGCTGGTACAGTGCACGGTCTCATAAAAAAATGAGAGTGCACAATTTAAGCCCACTTGTTCATGGGGTAGCTGTTCCACCACCTCCAATTTATCACCCTGCAGGGAGGAAGGGGGGTGGGGGTGGGAGACTGAGGGTAAATATTGTGACAGAGGGTGTGCACAAGCATGCACACCAGGGAGAGGAACACTGTCCTGACAAGAGGCCACGGCAGTAGGTCATCACTTAGGAGTAGGAAGCAGCATGCCACTGGGCTCTAACCAGCCCAGTGGCCTGAGCCACAACCTGTCTGCTAGAAAAGAGGCCCTTGCAGCACAGAAGACAGAAGAGGGCTTCTATCTCACATCTTGCAGATCCACAAATGCACATGGCACTTCTTCAAAAACACTATCTGTCTCAAACACTCAGAGCAAAGGAACAAAGGAAGAGCAAAATCATAGCAAGGCTGGAGTGTCATTTCCCTGATAATGCCATCAGCTCTGTACCACTATGTTTCTGCTGCCTGCAAAACAAGCTTGGAAATCTAATAAGAACAGCAGTTGTGGGAAGTATTTTGGTTTTGCACAAGCCTAAAATTCAGTAGTTGCAGATGTCACATGGGCAGCAACAACAGCTCTTCTTCCCCTCTTCCTCAAGCTACGCCAAGGAAGAATCTCTCTTGCATGCAGAAGACCAGCTAAACCAGGGAACCAAAGAAATACATCGTTGCTGGTCAGTGTGAGATTTTAAAAGTGAGAGTTTAAGTTTCTCAGATTCTCTTCCTCAAGAACAGGAGCACTTTGAAAAACATCCTGGAAGATACTGCTGTATGTACTGTCCTTGCCTCCCATGCTGAAGTTGTAGTTGTAGAATTACACCTGCACTAGAAGCACAGAGATACAGACAATAGAGACTGGAAAACCTCATCCCTGAACTCCACTTCATCTTTCCCAGTTCAGCATGTTCAAAGAAAACTGAGCTTTAAGCAATGCATACAGCTCTTAAACAGGGACCTTTTCGCTCAGCACCTCTTCTGCCAGAGAATGAGAATACAAATTGTCATTTTTTCAGCATGGAAAAACTCAAGAGGATCCAAGTCACTGCTTGCAATTAGCAAGTCAGAGCTCGTTCAGCAAGAAAGAATGAACAGGTCCCACCTGAAGTGCTAAGAGGAACACAGAGCAATCTTCACGGCCTCTTTATGAGTGGATCACTCCACTGTTATAAGAAAAAAAGACCATATGCTCCTCCCTGAGCACCTGCTGCAGGCAGAAGCACTTCACCCAAACCAAGTCCCTGATCTGTCACATTGGTGTCTCAGAAAGATTTGTGGATGCACAGCCTATCCAACTCCTTTACTTCTCTCTGTTGGAAATTGGGAATAAAGAGATCTCAGTTACCTTAATAATGGGCTGATAGCAATGGACCACACTCGATCCTCTGTCTGCACTGTATGTAGACACTGACCAACTCTGCCCGCGGACAGGGACCAAACCTAAAGAGAGAGATGCATGTTATGCCACATCATCCAAAACTGCAGAAGGTAGGATGCACGCTGCTAATGTTGTGCTGGAAGAGCTGCCAAAATTGCCATGTTTACCTTCCCCAAGTTCCTCTCCCTGAATTCCCATTACTTATTTTTGAGGAGCAGAGCCTTCGATCACTGGCAGAAACATCTCAGCTTATGAGTATGATGTTCCACCCAATTGGTTAGGGAGAGAGCACCCCCATCACCACTTGCTCTCTAGGGGCAGCACTCAACACAAAGTTATCACCTGCTGTAGTTAAATAAACAAGAGGTGGGATTTGTTCAAATACGTTCTCTTGAACAGTGTGGAAAGACTTTGTAGCACCCCTGAAAAATTTTCATTAATATTATCTATAAAATTAATTGTTCACCAGTTTTCTTTTATAAATCCACCCCCTTCAGACCAAGTTTAAGTGTACCCCAGGCTGTTTTCAAATAGGTCCCCCTTGCTCACTGACAATGTGAGAAAATCTCTTCCCTCCCCCATCAGTGCAAACATGCACATCCCCTTCCACCAGTTCACCCCTTTGTTTCTGGGTCCTAATAAAGGCCCCAAAATTCTTGCTGGGGCCTCTGCCTGTGGCCCTCATTTTCTCCACCTTGCCATCATTCTTGGCCCATGGGAGGCAAGCCCCCCCTTCTCTGTAACCAACCCCCAATGTTTCACTTCAAGACTTCAAAGCAGGGAGTGCCCTATTTGTTTGTTTGTTGATAATGCCTAGGATTGCAGGCTATTCTTGTCAGCGGGGAATTTAGCACCTAGTGTCAGCAAAAGCAGCAGAAAAGCTTAACTCCTTTAAGGCATCCCTATCTCCTACAGGTTAAAAATATTGCTCAGAGCACACTATCTGCTGCCTATCACACAGGAATGTACATTAGCAGCTCTTCGGGGCTTAGTCCTAATCAACACTCGGCAGAGCCCTCAATAGCTTAGACACTTAGAGCCCCTTTAAAAGGCTGGTAGGGATTCCCTTCCACCCTCCAAGAGTCTCATTCGTGCAAACAAGACAGCCTACAAAAGAGATGATAAAAAATAAGAGGTGAACATCTCCAGAACGTATGCTGCGGGGAGCACTGGGTGGGCAAGATCTCACACTAGCTCCAAGGAAAACAGCCTTAAATTCCCCTCTGGCCTTCAGGAATTTGTTCTCAAGGTCGGGGATGTCTGTCCTCCAGCTGTCAGAGAAGTAGCAAAAAGGAATTTCCCAGAAGAGAGGCTCCACAGACCGGAGAGGAGCAACCCTGTTAAAGTGTGAGACAAAGCAGCATCAAGGCCTTGCTCCCAGGAGGCAAACGGCATTCCCAGTAGTGCCTTTTGCATCTGAACACTGCTTTACTTGGGAGTGATTTTATCCAGGAGTACATCTGTACAGAAGGACAACAAAAATAAATAGGGTCATGCTGCTTAGCAGCCTGTCAGGTAGTTACCCATTTCCACATGCTTCCTACAAAACCTTGAAAGAGACATTTAAGTCTTCCTTTGCTCCAACTTCCCCTCTTGCAAAACAGGAATAGCTGTTTTTCCTCTAACCTCCGTCAATGCTCTATGAGATGAACTAGGGACCAAGAGTATTCATCAGCCTACCCTGAGCAAAAGCCAAAGTTTTCAACATACAGCAAACCAAGAACCATTAAAAAAAAAAAAAAAAAAAAAAAAACACCACAAATAAATGAACATCATCTAGGAACATAGGAAAAGACATCATACCATCCTTTACAGAGACTGAATAGGTATCAGACAGCATGTTAAACACTGTACCACAAAGCAAGGATGGGTTTGAGATACATAGAGCAAATTTCACATTAAATGGCACAGATCTCCACTACAGTGTAGACAGATATACAGTGAAAGAAGCAAAATATCAGCTTCTGCCTTCTGCACGTCCTAGTTTAAGCCAGTAGCTGATGTTGTAAACCTCTGCCAAATTTTTTCCTTAAAAGCCTGGCACAGCAAGCATCTTTTCAGAGACATGAGCCTAAACCAAGATAACCAGTGCTCCTCCTGCAAGGAGTACAGGGTCACAACAGTTCTGCTGACACTTAAATATTCACGGCACAAGACCTCCGAAGTCACCTCTGCAGCAGCACCTGCAGCTGCTGAAACATCACTGCTCACCTTCGCTGTTCGGTCCCGGGAGCCACTGACAATGAGGCCACCTTGGAAATCCACACAGTTCACCTCCTGTTCATGCGCAGAGAATTTGACACTGTAGGAGCCATGGATCTTGTGAAGGACAATACTTCCATCCCTGAAAAACAAATCACCAAACAGGGAGTTTGTATCAGCTGCATCTCCCCTGGACGTGCACTTTTCACTAGCGCTTAAGAGTGTCACAAAAAGACCAGGACTGGTCTCTCACAGAAGCTGAAATCATGTAGCATTATTTACCCTCCACCCTTCACACATCACCTGTTCTCTTGTGATCCCACATCTGGCCAGTCAAAGCCTGATCTGATGCACGTGCAAATTTTCCTGGCAATCTTTCCACCTTCCACTTTGTGTTAAGCTGCAGAAACTAGCAGAGCAATCATTCCTCCTACTACTACTTTGAGCTTGCCAGAATACTGTCTCTATGCTGAATGGCTGGAGTATGGGAACAAGTTAGAGGACATTCTCACCCACATCCAAGTCTCGGCTTTTCATTCATTTCAGAGCAGCCATGTAGGGTGCTGTACTTTGAATTGACTACACAGACGTTTAGACTTTTTTCAAACAATACCGTTACTGGAATTTTAAATGCATGCCTTCATTTTCACCTGAATTTTGGGCTACAGTTCATGGGGAAGAGTCTCACCATATCCAGGGCAGACAGCCATGCTTGTCTCTCCCAGCTCCGTGTTTAACTGCTGTGTATTTTAGTGGCTATAACTTTATAAGCAACACGTCTGTCATTTGCTGAAAAAGGCCAGTCAGATGCAAAATTAATTGGAGAAGTGTGTGTATGCTGGAACGCTTGGCAGTTTTCCCCCTCTCCACAATTATATCAGTGGATCTAATAAATATATACTTGTCCCCAGAAAGCTTTCTGCACCACTGCAGTCCCAGCTAACCAGCAGTACTGATTATTAGAACAGTCTAGATACCCCGACTCTAACAGGGAAAGAAATGAAACTTGCACATCAGTCAGGTGTGCAATCAGTCAATCCCTATTCAACATCCTGTGGATGCTTACACAAGTTTAAAAGAGAAAAGGACACTTTATAAGGTCAACAGCATGAGACTCAGCTCTTTCACTGCTGTAGTAGAAGCTTTTCCAGGACAGAATCAAATTATAAGAGAGGAAGCAGCAGCAGTTGACCACAGCCAAGCATGAGGACACTGTGTAACAAGACTGGCCCCTCTGCTCTGGGCTGGAGTTACACAAAATCTTTCCAACTTCAGTGCCACAATCCTTGGGCTCCTTCATTCACGCAACTTACCCTCCTCCACTGACGATGTGGGAGTTGACAAGAACGAAGCGACAAACGTCCTCCTGGTGGCCAGAGAAGATGGCTTGAGGGTGACGCTGCAAACCTGTACCCTCTGGACAGATGGGGTAGGCCTGGATGGTCTCTGCTTGAGACAGGTAGAGATACTCGCCATCCAGCTCCATCCATGGCATCAAACTGCAAACAGAGAGCAGGTTGAGGACATGCAGGAGTGGGGAGAAGAAAACAAAACAAAACAATCTCACACACAAAATAAAAATAAAAGACTGCATATGTAAATATATGAAGAAAAACAAATGCCCACTCAAGAAAACTGAAGTTGGAGTTGCAGGTCACATACAAAAGCAGACCTTCTCCAGCAACATAGGAAGCAGGTTACATTGCAGGCATTTTTCTAACCAAGAGTTGAGAAAAAGGAAGCACGGAATCTCTGAAGGAGAAGGTGGCCAAAAGTCTAGTGAGGTTAGACAGGAAATACTTAAGGGTCCCTGAGCTTGCACAGGAGCCCTGTACTTTTTAAGAAACTAGACTCTCAGGCATTGGTGAGCTATGCTGAGTACTTCTGACAGAGCCTTCAATATGAGGCTGTTGGAGCAAACAGTAAGTTTTGATCCTGCACACTATTTCCTGATGCCCAGCAGAGACCATAAAGCTGCCAGTGTTCCATATGCATCTGAGCAGGAGAGCAGGTCACATCAAATACCACAGGTCTTCCTACAACCAGAAAGTCATCCACCTCCTGCAGTCTGAGGCTACTCAAGAACTTTATGCCCATCGTGTAGAAGAGGTATTTTTCTACATGCACACCTCTTCCACTGCTGACCCAAAAGCAATTGTGGAGCAAGCCCTTGATTTCTATTACCTGTCTTTCAGAAGAGTACATACACCCTTTCTGCCCCCTGCTTTCTGTGAGACATTGGCAGGTTCCTAGAGACAGGTTCCAGGCCATGAGCAGTGGACTGCCAAAAGAACTATTCCAAAGTATTTAAGATTGGTGTTACAAGTGGAAAATATGCTTTACTTCCTGGGAGACCAAGAAGAGGAGAAGACACTCAATGTCTGAATCAAGTCTGTTATCATGAGGATTATTTATTCCTGAAACAAAACCAAAATATAGAAGAAAACAGGCTACGATGCACACTTAGGCAGTGAGACCTTTGCTCAAGATCTTGTTTTTGTGTAGCTGTCAGAGAATCAGCAAATAAGATTTCTGGATATAGCAAGGCCAGATACAAAGAGACCTGGGGCTCATGTCCTATGGGGCATGGATGCATGGAATTGTCTGTACTCTGAAGCCACTGCTGAGTGCACCAACACCCACGGAAACATTGAGCAAAATCAGCTTTCAGACTATTCAGGAACAAACTGTTTTGAAAGCAGGAGGGCTCCTCATGAAAACCTATCTCCCTCTTTTTTTAGATCATTCATCCTCAGAGGTCATGCTTTTCTGTGTCATCAGAGCCACTACATGCAGCCGTACCTCACAACATCACAATGAGACAAGCAAGAGGACAAGACTGCTCATTAGATAGAAGGTTCCTGCTTGCCTTCAATCTCCAATTGAGAGATTCATCTCCAATAACAGGCTTTAGTCACACGGACAAAGTAGTTGAGTTTATAGCGTTCATCTGGGACTTGATCATATGCATGGAAAAAAGAGGCATATCTTTAGAGCAGCAGCTTTGGTTTTAGGTGGTCTTTGATTTCCTCTTCCTTCCTCCACTCCTACACATCCTCTAAAAGCAAGTGAATATCCAGCTTACCTAGACTACAGCCAGTTTCTGTGGCTCTCCTTTTGCTGCAGTTTAGCTTTTTACCTTTTTCTATGGCTTTTTCATAAGGAGAAGTAACAAATATGAAGCAGGATAAATGAAAATTAGAGGATGCCATTTGGATGGTGGCCTCATTAAATCAGTCCTTGCCTTTTCACTTGGGAAGCTGGTTTAGTAATGATCTCTAACATCCACAGAGCCTGTCTTCACAGATGGTTGCAAGCACTTCAAAGGCAGGTATACAACCTGCACCAAAACCCACTCTGCTCATTACAGCTGTTCCCAGGACTTTAGAAAAGAAGTGGCACATTATCCATCACTTCAATCTACACAGTACAAAAAGGCATGAAAGCTCAGTAGAAGGTCCCTGTTCTTCAGCAGCTAACAAACCATAGTCTTTCTCATTTTTCCTTCAGTCTGATGATGAGAAGGCTGAGAATTTACATGTGCTGTTCAGACAAGAGACCTATCTTATGCTTTGCTTTGAAAGCCGAGTATACCTTTGCAAACAAGAATTTAACAATGATCCCCTCTCATTAATGTCAAATATACTTTTTTTTTTTTAAGTGAAGGGGAGAAGCCTAAGGTATCAGAATGAAGAGGCGTAAGGCCAAAGAATGTCAATTAGCATTTTAGATTGTACGTCCAAATCAGGGCCAGGAAAAACCACAGGAAACAAACCAAGTATTTTGAGGGGATACCTAAGTCCACATCTGGGATCAAGGTATGCTCATTGTCAGAGCAGGACAGAAAACTGCTCATGGAATACAGCAGTAGATATGAACACAACAGTTCAAAGTCTGTAGTAAAGATTGGTAAATCCAAGTAAAACTCTACAGATCAGATCAAAGACAATTTCAAATTACTCAGCATGAATCCTTAGGTCAAGGCAGCAACTCTAGTTACCCCTCATCCAGCTGGCCAGCAACAGCAAAAATAGGCCAGCAACCCTATGTATCACAAGGAGCAGGAAACACCTCATTTCAGGGCACGGGCGCAAACCCAAGGCCCCACAGCAGCGGTCACAGAACAAAGATGAGGAGAAAGAAGCCACTTGCTTGCATTTCCATTTCAGGACCGTCTCCCTCCGGCAGCGTCCGTGCCTCCAGTTCTGAGATACTTTCACCCTCTCCTTCACTGGAATGCCAGCAGCTCTGCAGACAGAGGAAGAGAGATGAGATTAGCAACCAGGAGTGATGCTATCTGGACAACAAATGCACTCAAGCTGGTCACAGGTAAGCTCTCACTCTGGTTCCACAAACGATGAACTGGTAAATGCTGATGGTACCAGAGCCACACCACGGTAAGCACATTCATGAAAGCTGAGAAGAAAGGAACACTTAGCAGAGTGGGGGGTTATTAGCACAGAAAGTCACATCTGATGATCACTAGTGTACAAGCCTTAAGTCTGATCAAGACTTGATCAACTATACTGAATGCAACACAGGTTCAGACAAAATGTAATCCAAACAAGATGACACAGAAAGGAACTACCAGAAGAACCAAAGAAACAGCACATCACTCTTTTAATAGAGACTAAAAAGAGCCAATTAAGGACAACACCACACAAGAACAGATGGAGGAAACACTAGTCAGGAGAACACTGAAACTGGAAGCCAGAGGAGTGTGTCTATCTAGAAGGACTAGCAAAGAAACTGCTCCAGAGTCTCACCTGTCTGACAATCACATAACCAGATACAATAATCAGAAATCAAGATGTGTTCAGACTAAAGATAAAATACATTTGTCTGTATAAACCACCCAATGCAGACACACACCAAGACAAGCTATCTTTTGCAGCTGCTCACCAAAGGATAGAGAATTCCAGCACATCACTGGAAAATTCTCTACTTACAGTCAGACAAAACTACTAAAAGAGAGACTACGGCTCATAAGCCGTTGCTGGGATACAAATCAAAGTTATTGGGGTGAGCTGAAACAAACCAAAAATAACACAGTTCAAGAGGTGACAAAAAGTAGGTACCATAGAGACCTGGGACGAAGGTCTCTTTAGAGTCTACATGAACATACCCAGTTCAAGCAGCTGTTCAATACCCGGTTTGCTTCAATGTTTCATGGTTGATGAAAGATGGGGAAATAGACAGCTTTAGCTCCCACTTTTCTCATATCAAAATTTAATTATTCCATATCCTTGGTGGAACTGCTTAGTTAAAAAAAAAATCAGAAAACTACAAACAAGAAGAAACTCTTGAAGTTATCCTTCTTAACTAGGAGCTGTGAACCACTTCCTAGACTGTAAGAGTTTATCCCCCTTTCATGCATTTCTCAACAGTCAGTGTTCCCAGATGTATAGGATGAAGGGAAGATCCTTAAGAGATGGGAATTGGTGCCTGATCAGAACCAGTTTCCTCCTCCCTTCCCTGCAGTCCCCTCAGTCCACTTCCCAAAAGTGGCATTTTTGGGTACTCTGTCATTTTTAAAACAAAGATTAGCTCCCTGTAAATAAACATCTCCTGTGGTTGTTAATGGGTGTAGGAATCTCTAACCTGGCCCTGGGGTCTGGCCAGACTCTTATTTTCCCAGCCTTCCTTCCATAGCCTCAGGCTTCTTTTTCTCTGCTCACCCTTCCCTCCTCTTTTCTATGCTTTCCGGCACTTAGTCACCATTATAATTTGACTGCATTCCTGGGCATGTGACCCATTTTAAACAAAAACAGAAACCACACACAGAAAAGCTTTTCATACCCTAGAAAGCCATGCAACTTTAACTTTATGATCAGTAGAGCCACACCAATTAAAACTGAATTTAGAAAGCTACAAGCTCTTTATTTCTCATAGCCATTGAAAAACAAACAAACAAACAAACAAAAAAACAAATAGAGAGTCAGCCTAGGCTGCAAGAAGAGGAATTCCTTTTTTAAAGGGAGCACTTGCAGGAGCTCATGGGGCCAGATAGTGTCTGAGATGAGGAATGTGCAGCACTGAAAAGTCAGGTCAAGTCCACTCTCCTCATTGCTTATTACTCTCCCAGACAGAGTTCAGGCTCTCCGCCTACATCCAGTTCCATTCATTACTCCAAAACACTTCTCCTCCCCACACTCAACCCTCAGTTAAGTTCTCCCCACGTACAGATTTTAAGTCACCAGCTTACACAGTGATGGAAAATGCACTCGCGCCACAACCCCCTTCCAACACGTGCTAGCCCAACCAGACATCCTGAGCTCAATGTACAAACCCTACTAAGACTAGATGGAATTTCCAAGGCTCTGAAAAAGGTGAATCCAAGGTCAAAAAAGCAGCCTCCATCTTACACTGCTGGTCACTTTTCTGGCTGGGAGGCAGACCTTGGTCCTCCTGCTGCTGAAAGTGGAATTTCAGAAGAGTCACACGTTGGCTTGGCTCAGAGTACCAGTTCACTACCACGCTTACTCCTGCAACAGACACCTCATTCTTCCACAGAAATCAATATCCTCAATCTGGAAGGGCTGAGGGCTGTGCGGGGAGGACTATTTGGGGGGAGGTCTGGTGGGGTTTTGGGAGCGTTTGGTTTGGTTTTTTGTTTGTTTTACTGTTAATAGATATAGATTATTCATCCAGCCTGCTTCCACCATATCGCAGCTCTGGATCCAACTAATTTAAACATGTCTTAAAAGTATCCACCTTTTATTTTCCAGGCATTTTATTCAATCAAAATAGAGGCAAGAAAAGGGACATACGGAGAAAGTTGACGTAAAAATTGGACGGATACATCCCTCCCCTTTGGCAATGCCAAGGCAGCAGAGACTGAACTGCAACGATTTTCAAGTGCTGGTCAGAGACATTCAATCCCCTATACCAGAAGAGAAGTTAAATGAAGCCCAGTGACGGAATCAAGTATTGAGATATAATTTGATATTTGTTAATAATTTTATATTTTATTTGATTCCTCAACAGCACCTCCCACAGCAATTCCCAGGATACAAAAAAAATGTGATGAGAATCACTGCAATGCATGAGAACAGTTCTCAAATCTTAGAAAGTTAAAAAAGGCACCACCATATAAACTTAATAATTTGATTGGAAATTTCCTTTTCTCCCCTACAAGAGACTATTTTGCTTCAATCATGATCAACACACTTCCTACATGTAAAAACTTTTAAGAATTGTTCCATGATAGGTAATCAACAGACATTACACATCTAAACACAGTGGTTGACTTAACTGTACCTCTCACTTCAGCAACTGTGCTGAACAAAGATTCAGGAGACTAAACCACCTCATGAAGCCAAATACTACGCAAAATGCTGGGGAGGGACCACTATCCACTGGCCAGTGAATACTTTGACCTTTCTTAGTTTGCAATCCAGCAAAATACTAAGCCACATTCCTAAAATTCAGTACACGCATAAGCGCTCTGTGAAATCAAGATCTTGGCATTCATGTTCCCAGAGAAGCCACCCAACAGTGAACTTCAAGACTGCTGAAGGCTGACTCACCGAGGAAGGACTGCTATTTTTAGCAGGACCTACGCAGCCCTGCATTAGAAAGCAACTGAAGTACAGTCCCACATCCTAGAAACATAGGATGAAGGAATCAGTGAACACTGAATGTGAAAACTCAATAAAATTCAAGAAAAATGTTCTTAAAACACACCAGTGTGCATCATCTTACGCCTTTGCTAGGGTATCACAGTATCAACAGCTGATAGAGTTACATGGCAAAGAACATACAAGGGTACCTTTGTTATTAACTAATTAACCCAAAAAGCACTCTGTCGGGATCCCAAACCATACAGTGCAATATTTGACCTGACCTAACATGTGTTTCCAGTTGCACGCACTCCTGATGGAAGTTCCCCTTACAAAGACTCCCTTACGTTAAGAAAGAATATTTCTCACAACCTGAGAGGGAGTTCCAGGAGAAAAATCATCCTAAGCAACCCATTACAAAGGATTTTTCATTTCCCCCTCCCTACCTCACCCCACCATACAAAAAAAAAAAAGCTAAATGTATTTTGCTCAAATTATGAATTTCCTCTCTTTCTTGGCAGAGTTGCCAAAAGAAATGTAATATTCCTTCTGGAGTCCATTTCCCAGCTGCTGAAGTGAGAGACTGGGACTGTCCCCACACAGCACCACTGACCCAGGTGACTTCAGCCACCATGGCAGTTGTTGGCCTAGGCCTCAAAAGAAAGCAATGAAAGAATCACTCAGCCAGAGTCCAAGCACATCACCTCCTAAAGCTTCATATCCAACAGATTTTGCCTTCATTTATCCCCTCCTCACACAAAGTCCTTTGCCATCAGAAATGGTATTTCTGCAATAGCGAGAGCTTCCGCGCTTCACTGCGTCCCAGGGAGATTTCTACCGGTCATCTACAATTTCAGCATATGCCAAAACAGTGGTGCCTGCAACAACATATACTGTGTTACAGAAGGTAACACCGACATGTCATACTGTGTATTTTCCCAGCTGCATGGGGCATCCTAACCCGGCAAAATCCTTCACGTTTTGCTACATTTTAACTACCAAAAAGCTCATCTGGAAATGCAAGTCTGCAGAGACCTGCTGAGACTGAATCTCTTCCATGGACAAAATCTGTTGTCTACATAAAGGCTGTCACCAGCCTGCCTCAGGCCTGACTGGAAGGGTCATACAGAGAACAAACAGGTCACAGTGGCTAAGCCTCACTTTCAACCTTGGCCCTGTGGCAAGGGTGGCTAACACAAGGACCAACTGTGCTTATTTGTGTAATTGGGACACACCTGTTCAGTGGCAGGGTCTCAGTGCAGCCACAAGTCACAGGCCACCAACAGACAGCCGAGAGGGAAAAGCTATTTATGTCAGAAGCTCCTGTTGCTGTCCTCAACAGGTCGGCTGGCTTTCAAAATGCCTCTTCCAGGACAAAAATTCCAACTGAATTCCTTTAGCACATGACCCTTATTTAGCTTACTGCCATGTTCAGCCTGTCTTCTGTGCTCCCCCCCTCCCTACGTGACACAGGCTCGAATAACTCCAAGACAGAAGAAAGTTCTACTGACTGTTCTCTTGCTGTTCCTTCCCTTCTCTGGTGTGTCTATGCCATCTCAGTTAGACAGCACCAGGCTGTGCAGGTCAACTGCTCCACCAAAAGCTCTCACGAACAAGTCGTCTCATGAAAAAGAGACTCTAACAATACCTAGGGGTGCAGACAAATTTCTGTACGCACAGTAAGGACACACACCTTCACACAGGCTTCCAAAAAAACCACCATCACCAGGATTGAGCCCAACCACTCCGCCATCAGATGCCCTCTCCCTTACAAGTGATTGCAATGGGAACATGGCTAGAAACTCCAGGCAGGGTTTGGACACTCTCAGGGACCTATGTTGGCTTTTTAGAGAATGAAATTTGGGCTGCTTCAAAAAATGCATGGCCCTGGAAAGATCTGAGAAAACCTGCGGCTGCTCAATAGCTGTCATGTGTATTCTGATCTGAAAGAGTAGACTGTTAGGGTAGCATTTGGATAGAATGAAATAACCTATGGCTAGTTTAACAGAGATAATAGTGACAAGCACAGCACACATATTTTAACTACATAACTATTCTGAACTACATAAAATTCTTCCACTTTGAAATTGTGAATATTTTAAGGGAAAGGTAAGCAGGCCTCAAAGAACTCTTACAAACTTCACCTTCCTAGAACAAAAAGAAGTTCCAATGCTGTGGAGTTGTCCTGGAAGATCTGTCCTGCTTGGCATTAAGAGTTTAGAGCAAGAACAAAAGTAAGCACAGTTTATAAAAGCCACTGACTTTTCCAGCACAAAGCAATAGCTGCATGCCCTCTTCCAGGCTTTTGCCATTACTGCAATATCCTCCCCAGAGTACTCCCTTCTGCATCATCTACAGCAGTTCATTGCCTACTTCATTTCTGTCTTAATGTAATGAAATTTTGGTAAAACAAAAAAAGATGAAGGAAACTGAAGCAGCTTTACAAGCATTCCCACTCCCTCCCCTTCCAGTGGTGAAGGCAGAGGTCTTCTATGATTGCTGCAGTTTGCATTTGGATTTGACTTGCACAGATTGGCCATTTCCTGCTCCTGTAGGTGTATACATTTTTCCGAGATCTGGAAAAAACACAGCTCTTATTAACTCACAGAAATGCTTACACAAGCTCTTAAATACTCAGAGATGATAAATTCGTCCATTAATGGATCTGTTTTTCTGAACTGGAGAATATACCATGATCCTAGCAGGCAAGGCAGAACAGGGGATGGGGGGAGAGAAAATATACAGTGGAACATTTCTATATTTTGACAACATCTATTAATACATTACAAAGAGCAAATTGTCAAGCTATTTAGGTTGCAACTTTTAACTTGCCCTCTAAAATTCCTTTGTAACAAAGAGGAAATAAGTTTAGCCCAGCTGCAACTTTATTCCTTTCTTCCATGCTTTAAATAAAGAGCCACCTTGCAATGAGCTCTTTGCCTCTCCAATTTCTCCAGTCCAAGGTGGTCCAGCAGGCAGGCACTGGATAAAGGCTTAAAGCACCCTCTGCTATTCCTGGCTCTGACACTGACCTGCTGCACAGAGGGCAGCTTGGTTGACATCTCTCTGCCTCTGCTTCACCTCCCAGCCCTTGTTTACCCTGGCTATTTAGGCAGCAAGCCCATCAGGGCAGAGACTGCTCTTGCTGGGCCTGTACAACAGCTGGCAAAACAGACACAGGCTACAGGACACAACTGTAATATCACTATACTCACCAAAACCCCAAAGGCTTTGTGCTACTGCTCAGCTACAGTTTAGCTCCAGAAAGTGTTGTAAAGTCTTAACTTTACTGTGATATGCTGCCATGTGTTTTTGAAACAAAAACTGCACCTTTCACCTTCCATCTTGAAGATGGAGCTCAACTTTTGCTTCAGCTGCTCCTATGACAGAGTGAAGTAAAAATCTTCAGCATAGGGACTATCTTTTTACCATCCTCATAACAAGGTCTCTTAGCAGTACAGGTCTTATACATAAAATTAACACCACCATACAGAAAAAGTGGTAGCCTGATATAGAGAGACGCATAAGACAGGTGCCAAGAAGCACATCCATCTAGAACCACTCTGTGCTTCCGTAACAGTGAAACAATATTCTCTTGAACATTTATTTACTGCTGATTCAAAGAAGAAAGAACACCTTTTTAACACCAAGAGTGTGCTTTAAGAACCCTTGCAAGTCAGCTCCTGTTGTTCCTAACATACAGTGACTCCTGCTGATGCAAACCTAGTGATACCCCTCAGCCCGCCAAAGAAATTAAGTGTACAGATACATCTCTCAAAGTAAACTTTGTTCTTCTCCTGCAAGTGCACAATTGAATCAATACCTTAAATACTTAATTTGGCTTACATCTGTGTCTCCCAATCAGCTGAATGTACTAGAAACGGCAAATATGAGAGATGGTCAATGTTGTGAATATGCCTTTGACAATAACAGTTAGTGTCTGGGATTAAATGCATATCTTCCTTTGGCATCATTACAACTCAATTTAACATTGTTTAAGCCTAAGCAAGTGTCCAGAGATAACCATAGCTGGCAATTTTTAAAAGTATGTAGCCAGGATGACAAATAGTTTAATAATATAAAAGTTAAATAAAATCAAATTGTTTCACATATACTACTATTTTTCTTTTTCCTGCTGCTAACAGCTAGAGGTTTGCATCCAGTTTCTTATCAATCTTCTCTCTTCCCTGTTTTGCCATAAAGAAGTTCTATAAGCAAGCTGACTGCAAAACCAGTTTTTTCACATATAAGATAAAGCCCTTTCCTTCTGATCTTCTTGTTACAATTATCAGAAGATATACCAAACAGAAACAACATTTTAAAGAAACAGTGTCATTTTCAACTTAATCACCCTTTTAAAAATGGGTAAGTGGGGGTAGGGGATAAGTTTCACAGCTATCTCACTCTAGGCTCAAATTTATTGCTATTTACAAAGCATTAACAGATGGCTTATCAAAAGCCATTTAACAGAAGAAATGATCAAACTATTCTGAGATGGGTTTTTGTTTTAAACTGTAAATACTCCCTAGACTAGTTTTTAACTTATGCCAGCCTCCAAGGGACCATCAGTTTAAAATCTAATGTTAGAACCATGCACGTTATTTTATTAAGTACATTAACCCTAAACAGTTCCAGCCTTCGCTTTCTCAATTGCTCACAGTATTGCACAAAAACCTGTTAAAAATAAAACCCAGTGTTCAGCTCATGCAATATTAGCCAGAACATGCAACAGAAGTTTCAGCTCCTGAGTCAAAACCAAGTTTGACAAACTCAAGTGTTACCCCATATCACTAAGAAAGCACAGTTATCAAGAAGGTCCAGCTATCCATCATCTTCATCACCATCCTATTTACACAGTGATATTTTAGCTTAAATACCTACTCAGCTCAAATTTAACCTTCTGTGAGCAATCTACCGGGTTCCTACTTGGAATTACTATCAAGAAAGGCCGTGTGCCCAGAAGCTTACCTCAACTCCCACCCCAATTTGTACTTGTGTGTTAAATAAAATACAGTATCTCTCGGCAAATCTTACTCCCTCAATTGTAAGAGCACCAATCTCAGAGATTGTTCCTGATCTTGGAGACATGCATGAGGAGCAAGTGCTATGGAAGAGACATGGCTAGTTAAAACCCTCAAGCTGCCACAGAGACTATCAAACTCTTCTTCAGCTAACTGCAAATTTTACAGCTGTACAACTCAACACATGCACTCACACTGGTTCTTCTGCAGATGTTCAGATATCCAGACCCCCTCGTACTGCTATATTGCCAAAACTGTCTACCCTACTGGGGCAAAACTCATGCAGCTGCCCACAGATGCTGGATCTCCATACAGGGAAAACAAGTGTTTGCTTTGGGGCATTCTCTGTAAGATCTGGCACACCATTTCAAAGAACTGGAGAATGCCTAAGCCTTCCATGAAGCTAAAAGTAATTAAAGGATTCATCCTCCGGATATACCTCAAGGTTCCTTCATAACCACTTGTAATGTCACTTCAGTGTGTTATCCATGACTGAACTCCCCAGGACCACAGCAGTGCTGATCAGTGCTAAAAGCAGCTCTCAGTACTAGAGTTGTTTAAGGAAAACTTGAAAATAGAACTCAGCACAAGAGCATATCCTAGAATTACTAAAAAAACCCTGTACATAGCAAATCTAACAGCACTGAAATCCCTGGGAGTTCATGATACTCAAGCAGCCTTCCCTTCTCTGAAACCCTCTGACCTAGCAAACCTCTTCTGTAGCTGTTTATAGACCTGCATTCCTCTGCAGGGGGAAGTGGTGGTCCTTACACACACCGCACCTGGTCTGCCGTACACCTGATCCCTCCTGCAACTGAAGGAGCACAGTATCACCTTATTCTTAATGAAAAATACAGAACTTCATTTCCTTGGGAGACAAAATCATATATCACAGTAGACAAGAGTCCAATACACAGCCATTCTGCAGTGCTTATTCCTGCTGACTTCCAAGGGAACTCCGCTTAACTTTCAAGCTGTGAAGACTGAGCAGGTTGAAGTGCTGGCCTGAAAACCCAACACGAGAATTTTCACCACCACCAAAGTTCTGCTCCTGCGAGGAGGAGCTATAATTGTTTCTCTGAAGTCTGTGTTATTGATGAATAGCAATATGAGACAGTAAAATAGGGTTCAAAACCTGACATCCCTTCTTTTGAGTCATGTCAACACAGTGTTTACAGTACCAAGTCACTGGATGACAAACAAAATCCATGCCGGCAGCTACAGGAAAACCGTAGCAAGGGATTTATAGACCCTAACACTCTAAACTTCCTCTTGGCATCCTTTAAGTAGCAAGGAAAGCCCATACTGTGGGGCTGCCTCTGAGTGGCATTTGGTACATAAACAGATTTGAGAGAGAAAAGGCAGACTCTAGGTCCTTACCAACCAAGGCCTAAGCCCCAAAGGCACTTCATCTAGAAAGACGCTGGTGTCATACACAGCAAAGCCAAGAGGGCTCACACCTCTTCCTAACTTACGTTGTGCTGTTGAACTGGAGGAAAAATAAAAATAGACACCAGGAAAAGAAAATCAATAATCCCTACTCACAAAACTTTAAAACCCAGAAGCCATGAAGGTCCAAGAGTCACTTTCTCTGTGACAGATATCACCACCTATACCAGCAACTTGCTCTGTGAGGAGAGCCTAAGATACATGTTTCTGAGGGCCCATGCCCACTCTGAAGCCTTTTCTCAGGACACCATCCCAGGCCTTGCTACCTTGCAGCTTCTTCTCTGAGGTGTCTTTGAGACCATGGCAGGGGCTGCTGCTCAGAAGCGGTGAAGGCGCATGGGCACACAGGAGCCACCCCAGCTGCACACAACAGCTCCCTCCATCTCCTTGTTTTCCCACCTCCCCTAGGGTGATGCCCCTGAGCCTCTGCGTTTTTGTTTGGAGCAGTCTGGGGACCAAGCTGATCACAGAGCCACAGAATTGTTAGGGTTGGAAGGGACCTCTGAAGATCATCTAGTCCAACCCCCCTACTAAGGCAGAGTCACCTAAAGCAGGTGACACAGGAATGTGTCCAGGTGGGTTTGGAATGTCTCCAGAGAGGGAGACTCCACACCCTCCCTGGGCAGCCTGTCCCATTGCTCCGCCACCCTCAGTGTACTTAAGTTCTTCCTCATGTAGAGGGGAAACTTCTTGTAGTTTAATTTATGGCCATTGCTTCCTGTCCTGTTGCTGGGCACCACCGAAACAGCCTGGCACCAACCCCCTGGCACCCTTTGAGATATTTATATGCATTAAAGAGATGCCCTCTCAGTCGTCTCTAAACTGAACAGGCCGGCTCCCGCAGTCTCTCCTCACACGAAAGATGCTCCAGATCCCTCATCATCTTCGTGGTCTCCGCTGGACCCTCTCCAGCAATTCCTGTCTTTCTTGTATTGAGGAACCCTGAGTTGTACACAGTTCTCCAGGTCTGGAGAGGGCCTCACGCTGCAGCATTCCCGCTGGGCCTGGCGCTGAGGCATCCCGGGAAGCCCCCGCCATCCTCGCCCGCTCCCGCGCGGGGACAAGAGGCACCTCCCCCAGCCCTGCTGGGCAGCGCCGGGGCCGAACCCGGCCCCGCCACGCCGGGGTGCCACAGCGGCCGCTCCCTCCCGGGGAGGCCCTTCCTGTGCCCTCGCCGCCTCCCCTGGCGCGGGGACAGGGCGGCGCAGCCGCGCTTCGGGAATGGACTCGCGTCCCCCGCCCCCCGCGGCCCCGCGGCGGCCACGCCGGGAGCGCAGCCCGCCCCTGGCAACCGGCTGGGCCGCAGCATCCCCGGCCTTTCCCGGCCGCCGCCCCCCCGCCCTTCCGCCGGGAAGGCCGCGCTTACAGGTCGGTGCCGAGCTGGGTGAAGCCGGAGTTGAGGCAGCCGCGGGCTATGCGCCTCCAGAGGAGATCGCGGCCGCTGAGGAAGCGCAGGCGGCGGCAGACCTGGGCCAGGCGGCCCAAGGCCTGCGCGTCCAGGTAGGAGCAGATGAGGAGCAGCAGCTCCTCGGGTAAGGCCCAGAGCGGGGATGGGGGGGAGGCGGCCCGGGATCCCCCCTCCGCCTGGGGGGACCGGGGGCTGCCCTTCCTCCCCATGGAGCAGCAGCTCCCGCCCCTCCTCCCCGGGAGCCGGAGCTGCTGCTGCCCGGGGGAGGCCAAGCCATGGACGGGGCAGCCGCTCCCCAGTCACATGGGGCAGGAGCCGCTGCCTGTCACTGCCCCCTCCGGGGGAGGAGGCGGCTGCCGGGACCGGAGGGGGCACGGGCCGCCGAGCCCACCCTCGTTAGCGGATTAATTCATTAATGGGAGCCACTGGGACTCTCCTTGTGCAGCTGCCCCCTTCCGCCCCCCCCCCGACCGGCTCACGGATCTGTCTTCCGATCTCAGATTAGCAGTGTCACCTGATCTGAGTATTCATTAATAACGTGAGCAATTAATGGTGGGGACAGTGATCCCAGGTAACCAGAACATCTGCTCCACCTGGAGCAACCCTAGCTAGGCACTGCACCCCTGCAAAGGAAGGTGAACAGCAAGGTGGTTAATGCTCATTAATTATTCTTGACCAGGGTCAGGAGCCCATGTCACGCACAAAGTGACAGCAGAGGTCATCTGGTGCTGCACAGCAGTTTTCAACACTCTCAGATTCCTGGGACAGGTAACATAAGGGTCTTCCCCATGTAACAGCAGGCCCTGCTACAATGGATTTCGCCAGCACCCTTCCATGCAGTCCATTCCTCCTTCCAGGGCTCCACAGAGTGAAGGCAGAAAAGTGCTCGCAGTTCACACGTGTGTGTACACATACACCAGCACACCACCACAAAAGAACAGTTCATAATAACTGAGTCATTGTTGCCATCCACAGGAGCCTGGAGTACTGACAACGCAGAAGGATTCTGGTCCAAAATGGCAAAGTAGTCCTCCGCAGACAGTGGAGCAGGAAAATATGAGTCTAGTGTTGTGTTTTTCTTTCTTATAGTACTTTCCACTCCACAGAAGCCTGAAATGCTGAGGAAATTTCTCCCTCAAAATTAAAAAATAGATAAATTATAAGAAGTTCATCATCTGCCTAGAATGCTTTGAACAGGTGTCACTTAGCCACCACAGTCTACATCTCCTTTTGCAGGGTGGAGTAGGATAATAAATTTCAGCATATAATGAGGTTACCATAGCATACAGGCCTTGAGACAGTACTTGCATCCTGTTCCAGAAGGTCATCTTGTCTCTGTAATCTCAAGCACTCAAATATTCGTACAACTGAATCACCAACTCTGGAAGCCTCATATTTAAGAGTTTCAAAACTGGTCCATTTACACTGAGTTTTAATACACCCTGGAAGTCAGGGAAGTTCCAAAAGGCAGCAAATTTTTTATCAGCATTTATAAGAAGTGATGTCCAAAGTAATTAAAAATTTCTCAAGCTGAGTTTGAGAAATTTTCGCTCAAGTGAAATAACAGCACATCTGATAGAGGACTTGAGTAGCCAACTGAAAGAGGGGGTAATACAACAGATTTAGGTTAACATAAGATTATGGAACTTCGTGTGAATACAGTTTTATATTGACTTTGTTTATATGAAACTTAGTTATTTTTGTAATAGACTTCAGCAATGTTTGAAGCATTAAATGTATTAAAAGCTGAGTGCCTTCTCCATCTTAAATTGTTATTGTAAAGATATACTTATTATCAAGTTTGTCTTTTTCCAGTAGCATCACATGGAGACAGCTTCTGCACCCTCTACTATTTAATATTTTTATTAGCAACTTGAACAAAATCTGAAATCATTCATAGCAAAGCTTTCTAGGAGGCACAAAGCATGAGGCAAGAGGCAAAGGGTGGCTTATGGCTGCATAACCCTATGCTAAGTTTAGGCATAATCACATCATATGTATTTCAATTGAGCCAAATGTAAAGTCTCACATCTAGGAACAAAGAAGGTAGGTCACACTGAAAGGATGTAACTCTATCCTGCAAAGCTGCAATTCCGTAAAGACTTCATTAAGATGAATAATCAGCTGAACGTGAGCTCCTTCTGCAGTGCAGTGACCAAAGGGCTAGTGCTGTCCTGGGAAAAAAACAAGAGCTGGGAGTGCTTTTACCTCTGATTTTGACTCTGTTGTGACTACTTTGGAAATAATTTGTCCAGACAACATTTCAAGAAGGATGTTTAAAAACTAGATGGGTTTCAAAGAAGATTGAATGCAAAAATGATTACAGTACTGTCAAACATGTTTTATAGTAAGACCCAAAGTGCTCAGTCTATTTAGCTTTCTAAAGAGAAGGTTAAGGTGTGAGGTGATCATACCTTATGAGCACTGAAACAGGAAGAAAAATCTGGCAATATAAGGATGTTGTGTTTAACAGACAGAGAGAAGATCTCTTGACAAAAGGTGATGGGAAACAAATTCGTAAGTAAAGCATCCTTCTGTAGTGAATAAAATTAACTGTTGAAACAGCTTACCAAGATTATGTTAGCTTCACCATTACTGGATTTTTATAAAACAATACCAGTTGGTTTTGGTTTGAGGTTTTTTTTCCTTAGAAAGAGAGACTGGCTAGAGCACAACTACTAAAACTTAACCAGGAACTGACCTGGTTAGTCCTAACTCAGGATATCAGACTGAGACAGTCCAAAGGGTCCCTTCTGGTATTAGGCTCTGTTACTCTACAGAGGCAGCTTCTGCATAGTGCAGTCTCCCTGCACTGTGTGGCATCCAAACTCTTGTGTACACATTCTGTGACCATGCCCCTTTACAAAGGAAAACTACTTGGTGCAGACCAGAAGGAGCCTGGGGGCAAAGTAACACATGCAGTGTGACCCTCTGGGATACCAGGACCAAGTATGGACAAGGGTATCTGAAGAAGGGGGGCCTTGGTGCTCTCCAGTTTGTGACCCAGGGTATAAACAACTATGAAATATTTGGCTAAAATGAAACATGTTTGCACAGAGTAATAGTGCAGAGGGTCAACTATGCTCCAAAGAGGATACATATACATACAATATGAAGAATGAAATTATGATATGTTTCTCTTAAATGTAGCATTGTTTTCTAGTATGGATAACTGCCTTACAACATAGTAACAATAGTTATTCTTTGCCCAAAACATAGATATCATACATTACTTGGGGTTTTAAGAGAAATGGACCTGCAACACTTGCTCTCAGGCATGGTTTCAGCTACTGTGCCTCCTATGGAGCTGTCAAAGCTCTGCATCATGGGCTAAGAACCCAAAGGCACTGATCTTCCCAACAATGCAAAAGTTAGTGCTTATATAGATGTCTGCAGGAGCAAGAACCAAGGAAGGTTCTGAACCATTACTAAAACTGTTTGTGTAGCATGATTATTTCCATTACATTATTCATACTATAATAGAGGACTCGGAGCAGGTGCTCAGTGCAGTGTAATCATAATAATGTATCCTTTCCAAATCCTGCAGTCAAAGATCCCAGTCCTTTTGTGGCTCATGACCACTCTGAACCTCTAGAAAAGGTACAGAATTCTGTGCTCAAGTGGCAGACCATTCCAACATCATGGCTGGCAGAGTTTGTAAACTAAAAATCAGAGGGCTTATATCTGTAAAGCTTTAACAGCACAAGTCAATGAAACTCAGCTTGGAAGAAACACCATTTGAATACCTGCCTGTCAATTTTATTTTTTTTCTGTCTTCAAGGGGTTTCATTATTTGCAGTGCCCTCAAATACACCTTTCCAGCTAAAGACACATTCATGTGGACAGCTCTTTGTTTTGTTTTTCCTTCCAACCAATGCTTTTGTGTATTTCTGAAACTTAAGACACCTCCTCTGCTACTACAGTACTTATCTGTAACACCATCGCTTTGAGGGATTAAAGCAGGTTACTTGTTACACACTTAGATCAAGAGTTATCTGAGTAGAAAGTCTATCCCGTTAGGGTTGGCGGAATCTGGTTTTGATCTTGAGTTGTTTTGATTTTCTGTGAGAGCAAGTAACATGTTATTTTAACTTCTGAATAAGGTGTGCTACCTGACTGTGTCTCTTCTGTTTGGCAGAAAGGATTAGAAACCTCCATGGAACTTGCACTCTATTAAAGCAGAGTGCTCACCATTGAGAACCGAGGGGCTGAATTGTTTTCAGATTATATGTGTGTGTGTGTCTTTCCCACATCAAAGACTTTGATGGAAGCTGTTCACGCTATTGTCAGGAATGCAGGGATTGGCACAAAGGTGATTAGTAGAATTGCTTTTCTGCAGGAGAAGCACAAAAATTACCAAAGGATTAAAGAGGATGAAATTAAAAGGTTATGCTGAATTTGGGGGTAAATTTTCTCCTTTTAAATTTTCTCCCAAATTACACATATTGATTTGATTTTACCTATAAAAGGTCTGCCAGAAAAAAACAGGATTAGAAGCTGTTTGGTATTGGTTCTGTTAAAAGGAGATAAAAAATCTTCCCTTAAAAATATTCTCAACAGATCCTATTCCAAACCCCATCCACAAGGAGTTTTAATGAGTACTAGCCATCCATACAGGGTTCTCAGCAGCCACAGGATTGGGACCTTTAGTCATGATTGTGCTGAAAATCAGAAAACCAAGCAATTCCATAAATCACTTTGTCATCAGTGATGCTGTTTGTTTACTTTTCTCACTGCACTCTTCTGACAAAGATACTAAACTGAGGAGATCGCTTTCATTATCCACTTGCTAGGCACATGCAATGCTTTTGTATTTTGATCAGCAGCTGAGCTGCTTGAATGGTTTGGAAAAAAAGGCAATAAAAAGGGATTCTCAAATATTTCAGTGTATCAAAATGAACAGCCAAGCCTTCCAGAAGATTTCTTGCTTGGCAGAACTGCAGTGCAATTAAAAAAGCGTATCACCTCCCATAGCCAGCAGAATTGTCTCATCTTGCTGGTTTAGACTCTCTTTATTTTGCATTTTATTTTGAACAATCTTCTATTATTTGCTAAGTACAAGCCATATACCTATTTCTTGTTTTCGCATTTTGAGTTTTGTTTGTTTGTTTTACTAATCTGTTCTTCCCTGGAAGTCACACGGAATATTTTGTTTTAAACCTCATTTATCAAAGTATTATCTAAAGCATCTGTTCAGAAAATGTTCATTTTAACTGTTTTCCCAACAATGACCTTCTTCCTCCCCCCCAGGCCACATCAAGTTGTCACTCACCAGACAGCTGTGGAATTTGGAATCATTCCTTTTAAACGCTTTACAATTCCAAATGGTAGATTTCTAATGGCACAATATGATTGCCACAAAGATCTTTAAATTTCCCAATCCTCCAGGCTTCAAAGGCTGGACCGTCCTTGATCTCCTGAAGGAATGCTTTTGAATCTTGTTCTTTTATAGGGGCTACCTATGAAGATATTTTAGGGGCTTTTTCCTTTCGTACTGAGGAAATAAAGGTTCAAATACCCACTGGCTTCTTTGGGAGTAAGACTGAGACTTAGAAAGTTATTTCTAGGGATTCTCAGCTCAGTTTTCATTAATTTCACAAGCAGTTCCAAAACTTTCTGGTGTGTTTATAAAGCAATAAAGTATCCTTGGTGTAGCAGTGATTAAAGTACTGTTTCATCCTGCGTCTTCCTTCCATCCACATGGCTACTTCATGCAGCTCCTCACCTGTCTGACAGTGCCCTGACCCATCCTGTGCCCTTGGGTACAGAGGGGTCCCTTGCTCTTGGAGGATTCTCCGTTGTCATATCACTTACAAGGTAATAATTTGTTCAAGGAAAGTGAGCAAACCTAATCCTACAAGCAGTTTTGGGTCTGCCTTGACCAGGCAGCAAAGACAAAGCCTAATTACTTGCAACAACTACAAATTTGCAGGATTATTAGGGTCCTAGGCTTCCTTCTCTCTTTCTCTACAGTGAGAGGAAACATTTCACTATTAGTCCTTTCTTACACAGTCGGATTTCTGAACCAGGAAGCTGTTTTTAATTTCTTGCTGGTTAATTCTTTTTGTCATCACTGAAACACAGAATTCATCAATTTGAAGTTAAGAGATTGATAATGCAGCAACAAGAATCTGACTGATGCTAAAAAACAGCCTTTATTTCTATTCAGTTCAGCTTATGCCAACCCATAAGGCAAGTTCTACCCTCTGTCTTCTTATAAACAAAGCACACATATGTATAAAAAAAATAAAGGAAGGTATCCTCCTGTCCACACACCGTAGGTCCTAATCCTGCAGTGGAGCACCACACTAGTGCAAGGTCTCACGTAGCAGATTCATCATAGGTTTGGGGCCTTCAACCCCCTTGGAGAAAGCACTGTCCTTCCTATGCTGCTACAGCACCTCACATGACATGACCTCTGCTGTGACTGAGCCTCTCAGATATTATTATAAGGAGCAGATAATGCTTTGTCACTGCAGTAAGTGTATGTTTAGATATCTCGTATTGCTAATGCATGTAATTTTAAAATAGTCCTCAGCCTAACCTCAGGTTTTGTGACGACAATAACAAACTGCATGGACAACTGATTACTAACCCAGTTTATGGGTCAAGGAACAGGCCTTAGATCCTCATTTACACAGTTTCTTATGATCATGTAAGCCCTCCCTCTACAAGACTATTTTTATTTGTTTGTTTAGATCAGTTAAAAAAAGAAATCCCAGATCCCAAAATAGAGAATGTTTTCCTTTGGAACTGGAAGCAAACACACTTGATGGCTTTAACATCTGCTGGACAATGCGTGGATGGGTGGTGGGCACCTCACACAGTTTTGTGACAAACACATGTGCGTACAGCGTGTCAGATTATAAATCCAAGAATAAAGAGTCATTAAAACCTCCCTTCTCTAGCCCACCTGCCATGAAAATAGGCTTTTCACTCTATCTATTTAAACTGAAAATGAGTATTGGGAAGAAAAATGCCGACATTCCAGGGATTCAAGTCAAAATCTCCCCCTCCAGTAAAGGGGGTCTGTCAATTGAACATAGATTGATCCATTGTCTGTCTCCCATCAGGACCCACAAGCCACCTCATGCACATATGCTTCTATTCTGGCTAGAAACTGAGACCTCACAGTCTCAGACCATCACAAGTGACATTTACATCTGTCATGGCTTGATCTGAAACTCTGCAGAATTCTCAAATACCTTTTCTGCTTTTGCAGCCTATTAGTGCCTGCTTCAATTTTTGGGTGCAAATTCCAGTGAGATTAGCTTGCTACCCAGCAGAGCACAAGCTCTCTCAGCTCCACCATGAACACAAAGCTTCCTGCTCTTGGAAGGGAGGAAAGGAGAAAGAGACACTTGCACACTGGATCAACTCTTACCAGAATTCACTTGAGTGCTGCGAGTGCTAATTTTTTTCCTATCCTTTCTTTTTTCCTCCAGTCTGCAGTGGATTTATCATTGTTAGTATATCTGAATTATTAGTAGCATTAAATTGAAATGCATCTCAAGAAAAAAAACAGCCAGGTTGGGCAAGGTGCCCATGCCCCTGCAGAAGAGAAAAGTGTTCTGACTTACAGACGTCAGTTGGAATTCTTGAAACTGAATTTACTAGTATGTAATGACATACAAATCACAATGCTTCTGATAGATTATTCTCACCTGTAACTGTGCTTCTTTGTCTGTTTAGACATTGTGAGCCTTGTAACACACTCTGAGCCTGATAACTGCATTAGTAATGCCAGGAAGAAAATAGCTTTTTAAAGCGGGTAAAGCCCACAGCACTTTTTCCCTATTGCTTACATTTCTTTCCATGCACACACCTACAGATTTTTCCAGCATGAACCTCTGTACACGGCACCAGGAAGCCATCTCCTTGCTTATTTTCTCTTGCGTTCTGAAGTGTGAGGCCTGTTTGCTGTGTAGGTGCCCTAGCAGGTGTTTAGATGTGCAGGTGTGTGCACAGGCAAAGTCCAAGCACAAACAAGATTCAAATACCAGGGCCTTTCAGCCTGAACCTGACACTGCCACTTTAAAACCAGAGATGTGGACATCAAAGTTTTCCACTCCCCAGAAGGAATGGACTATTTTACACCCTTCCAAATTACGTCTCTCATCTCTCTGCCTTTCCTACAGCCTTCTCTCTCTCTCTCACACACACACTTTTTCTAATACCATCCCTCCCTCTCCACTTCAAACCATGGGAAAAACCTAGGAAAAGAAGCTTGCCGAATAAGGGACCGTTTCACTGCATTGTGTTTTCCAGCTAGACCTGAACAGACTGAAATCAATTCAGCTCTCTCTCACTCGCTCTTTCCCTCCCTCTCCCATGTCTCTTTTTGTTTCTCTTAGATCGTGCTCTCTGCCTTAAGAAAGCCCGGTTTAGTTATATCCATCCCCATAGCAATGAAGTGACCAGTGTTTTTTTTATTGCTTGTAAAAACACAGTATCTTTTTCATGGGAGTCAGGTTCTCCTTTGGTTTGAAATGCCCAGTGAGCAGTGGCAACAACCTGCAGAATCTTTGATCAATTCTCACATATCCATTTGAAGTATCTTTAGTAGACCCGTCAAAAGAAAGGGGCTTGGTAATTAATATTTTAATAGAGTGTACCAGCCTCTCATTGTGTTAGTGGCAAAAGGCCTGATTTATCAGGAGCACACAGAAATACCTCTGTCTGATCTGAATTGCTATGTGCTCTAAAAAAAATATACATTATTAAAGCTGAAGTCCAGCTGTTGCTATATTAAAATCCTCTGTTTTTTATTTGCTCCTACCTTTTGGAAGGTTTCAGTTTTCATTCTGAAATTTTCCAGGCTTGCTCCCAATACTGAGGTTATAACTGCAGGGCAAGAACTAGAGGAGAATGCAAGAAGGTTCACTGGAAACTTGAACAGGTGAGATTCAGCACAGCAGAGCCAGCAGCCCAAAGAAGGGAGAAGTGTCACTTAAATTTTGATTGTACAACCTGTTGACAAAGGGACAGAATTAAGATGTGTGTGCAAGCTGGCTCTTATGCCTTGCAGTCTTTGGAATAGTTAATTCCACAGTTAGTGTTCCCTTAACATAATTTTTTCTTTCCCTGAGTTGTCCAGGGTCTCAGAACCAGATGTGAGGCTGCTGTAAACAACAGTTTTTCTGTTTTAACAGAATTATGCTGCTTTATGTTGAAACAGGGTATCACCCAGAGACAAAACAAAAATTATCCACCTATCCAGCACTTTCATAATAAAGAAAACCCAGCAACCAAGACTAACCAAAAACCAGAAATGTCCAAAGAAAGCCAAGCATCACAATTTGAAAAGAGTTAAAGTAAGAAAAATAAAGGCGATGTGAAGTTGCAGGTTATCAGCAACACCCATTGGACTTGAGCCCCAGTCCTTTAGGACAATCTTAACACTCTCCCAGGCAAATTGGACTTGCAAGGTCCAGCCAGCAGGTAATGGCATGCCAAGAGCTTCTTCTCACATATCCCCAGTTGACCACAAAATGGTGAGGTCTTGATATGCTTTAATGAGAACTAAATTAAAACCAGCTTTGCAGAAACCCTCTCACCACCTACCAGGCGTTCAGTCCAGTTCAGGTCATCAGCTGGTCCCAGGGCAGTTCATCCCCTTTGAGAACTGAATTGTCACCTTCTGTGCTCCCTGTGGTTTCCAGCTGGAGGCTGGAACAACCATAAACACAAGCTATTGCACTAAAACCTGCCTTTAAGATTGACAAACTCAAAATCGTTTGTCTGTCTGTCTGTCACTGCCTGCTGAGTATCTCTGAAAATCGTGCAGAACTGTTGGGTGCTCAACACTGCTGAAAACACCACTTTATATAGGCACCTAACTGCCTTTTGCACAGTTTCTGACTCCTAATAGTACATGTGCTGTGACTCACCTACCTTTTGCGCTGTGCTTTGCTGTGGTACAAACTTTAATACTACAATTCCCCATTAGTTCCCAAATAGCACAACACAGCATGGGCTGCATTTCCTCTACCACCTCAAATACGCTGGTGGTATCAGTCCTGCAACTTAACCTACCCAAGATTTGTAACCAGTGTCTCCTAAGTATCCTAATTTTTCCAGCACTCAGAATGTGGCCTAATTATTTTCAGCCAGCTGCACAGCTTTTCAGATCTGTTTTTCAGAAGGAGAGGTGATTAATTATAACCCTGATTTTATGCAATACAAACTTTCAGGTAAAGGACTTGAAGAGCTCAGCCTTTCAGTTCAGCATCCATTTCATTTGGTTTACACATCTGTATTGTCTGTGTTTGTAAATATTCTCTGTATTTAATAAACAGTATATTGTGTAAATACAGTTTACCTAGTATTTTTCTTAAAAATTAACATATGCTGAGCAACATGCAGTATAACAGATTCTATACAAAATTGCAGAAAGGGCAAGTAACATATTGTACAATGAGGAAATCCTAAATGATAATAGATATTTGCCTTGGAGCATAAAAAAAAGTGCATGGAGTTACCTTTACTGCAAGGTACCTTCTGTTTAGTGTGCTTAATCATACAAACATAGTGATCTCCTGGAAACTTTAGAATGTTTGGGTTTTGGTTTTTTTTTGAGGTTGTTTCTCCTTAGGGAAAATGCTGTGATAAAAAGAGAAAAAAGTGAAGGAAAAAAAAAAGGAACTTTAACACAGGGGAAAGCTTTGGTGTGTAGTTCTTGTGAGTGTATTTTCAGGAGCAGTTTCCCAAGAGCTCAGTCTTTTACATGCTATGATTTCTTCTGACTGTTCTGACTTCTTTTTTTATATAATACAGGATTAAAATCTGAATGTAAGCTTTTTCAAACACTTTTGGTGCTGAAGCTGCCTGGCAGCTCTAGTTGCCACTTCCAGGACTGCTGAACTTTTCTGGCTTGCAAATAATTGTAATGATTGTGTGTTAAATGCCATCTCTTGGGACTCCTGTGATAGATACTATTGGAATGCAGCTCCTCTGGAAGTAGCCAAGAGGGATCCACTTCCCTGCACATCTTAAAACATTCTTTGGGGAAAAGCTCTTTCTTTCCATCCAGAATCTCAATTATGTCCCTGAAAATCCTGCAAAGAGGGTTAAAAACAGGGTACACGCTTCAAGAAACAAAAAATATTAAAGTTAACAGGGCAATAGGGGAGAATAAAGACATTTTCCCGTTCACACGAACAGATGGACAAGAATAGCCTTCTGAGGAATCTGAACTTTGTATAGGAGCATAAAGACAGCAGACGAACGTTGTATTAGAAAGGCAGAGGAGCGAACTACAGTGAGAAAGGAGAGAGATGGTGTTGAGACATTTTTGGGGCGGGGGGGGGGGAAATGATTCGTTGGGCCAAGTGACCTTTTCCCATCCAGCAATTTCTTCTGTCCCAGTGCAGAATGACAATGGGAACCCAATGGCAGCGCAATCTGACATCCACGTCCATACTGAAAGAGATTCAACTCGACCGTGCTGCACTGCTGCAGCCATGGGATGCTGTGAAACAAGCCAGACCTAAGTTTCCAACTTGCCCTCTTTTCTGTTGTTGTTGTTATTGCTGTTTGTTTCCATTCACCCCCTTTTATTCTCCATTTTTTTCTGTCTTGACTCTGATGGGGGCTCTTTTTGTGCAAAACAAGCCCTTCTGATCTCTTTGAAAGGCCAGCTCTTGTCATTCTTCCAGATCATCATTGTATGACATGTTTTTATATCAGACTGACAAAGGAGCTATTTGATCAGGGGGTATGGTGTGTGATTGTAAGAAATTCAGCTAGCCAGTGGCAACCATTGTTCCCCAAAGCGGCTCCCTGACCCCATTCTATTCAAGGAAAAACTCCCTTGGAGTGGCCTCTATTCATTGAGTAACACCAGTCCGCAGTCTCACTCCAGGAGTATGCTCAATTCAGAGGTGTGTCACCGATATTGCCCATCAACCAGCCTTTAACTCTTTCATCAGCATTAGGTTTCCAACACAACAGCTGTTATCATAGGATGAGCTGGGGAGTGGGGGTCGTGATGCATTCCAGTGAGCTGGAGCACTCCTTATCTTGGAGAAATTTAACCTTCCTTTCAAAAGTTGCCTTGGAAAATATCTGTCCGCTGCTTTCTGCAAAGTGCAGCTGGAGTCATTTGCCTTCCCATCCCTGCATCCTAAAACATCCCAGCATCCCAGTTTGTTACTCAGTTTCTAAAACAAGTATCTCTATTCTTGTTCAGGCTAATGAGGGGCTTTACATTGATATTAATGGGGTTTGGATTTGCCTAAAATTATCTGTGACTCCCTTGCACCTCGATCACAAAACCTTCCCTCTCCCAGATAATCTTGCACCATGTGTGCATCCATGGCATCAGTGCAGCTGCTGGCTGTAAAAAAGAACACACAGCCAGGAATCATCTGACTCCCTAGGAGACATTTCATCTCACATTATCAGCAGAGAAAACTTAAGGCATTCCCACAAGCTCCAAGAAGGCACTTCACTAAAACTGCTCCTGCTTTCTTCAACTAAACCCTCTATGCGCTAACACAGAGCCTCCAAAACCAAGGGAAACCAGTGCGAAAGCTCGTATTAAGAGGCTCAAGCCCGCTGTCCTGTGCTTGCAGAGGTTATAGAGCATTGCCATGCAGCCAGAATGGGATCAGACTCAGGCATGAGGTGCCAAGCAGCTATGCATTTGGCACTGCAGTGATCGATGACTTTGAACACTGTTGTGAGAACCGTCCAGACGACAGGATTAAAACTGGCCATCCCATTACAAGTGCGGGTACACAGGTCACTGGCTGGGTTGGAGAAGTCTCTGAAATAAATTAAACTCAGTTCATCCATCTTACTATGGATCTGCTGCATCTATTGGTGTAAAATATTTTCCCCATGCAATGAGATGTCTGCTGGCTGTTGCAGGCCATCCATCTCTTGACATGGTTGTAGTGTTCCAGGAGCAGAGCTCCTTGCAGGGCCTCCTGGCTAGCTATTCGCTTGTTTCCCTGGTTGGAAACACAGTCCTGCTTTCAACATCACTGCTAGATCCCCTCCTCCTGCTGCCTTCCTCCAGCAACCAGCATCCTGCCCAGGCTTTGGTACCACCTTGATAGCAGCTATCTCCGGGATCGGGATTTGTTAATAAACTCGGGCTCCCTCTGCTGGGACAGAGCACAAAATACGGGGTGGGGTCTGTCTGTCTGTCTGGTGAAGGGTGACTTCACTGCTGGGCTGTTGGCTTTATTTTCCCCATGACATTTCAGTAGATGTCACGTTGAACCTAGCATTTTTCTCCACTGGGTGATAACGATGGAATAAATAGCAATGCTTTGCGTTGCAACGTCCTTCACTGCATGCTCCAAAACTTCTGGAAAACTTGTATTAAACATCCAGTGACCTGTGGAGTAATTTGGCACCATCTCTGTTTTACACAGGGAGCAGGAAGAGCTCAGGTGGTTGGCCACTTGTTCCATGTCACGAGCTGAAACGTGTGGCCCTCTCCATTGTCCATTGAGACACAGGTCTTCCCGCAGCACAATGCTGAATTTTACCCCCCTGTGAACAGCCCTTTAAAACACTTATGTCACAGACCTGCTCTCTGCCACAGGAGACTTTGAATCCACTTTAGATGACCACAAAAGTTGCAGCAATGGGAAAACTCACTCCTGCCCTCTCCCAGGAGCTTGCTCTGCAGCAGGACCCAGCTGTGCACACAGAAAGCTTCGTCTTGGGGGGCTGTGTCTGTGCCGCCATCTCTGCAACCCAAGCAGAAGGCACTTCCCTGCTCCACCTGCACCATGCTAAGCAGCCACCCCATGATTTAAAGCATGGGGGAAAGATTCAGGTGCAGCCCTGCTAGCCAAACTATTCCCAGTGTGCAGAAGTGTAACATGCCCCAGCAAAAACTCTTAGCATGGCAAAGAACTGCATTAACTGGGGCTGCTAGGATAAGTCAAAAAAAGGGGCATGTGGGTTAGATTTCAGGAAAAAGGTCCAGGCAAGAGTGAAACCTGCTACAAAGGAGAAGCAAACACAGTTCTTGAGCAGAAAAGACAAAGCTGCAGAGAAGACTTCAGGGAGACTTTCCCAGTGGGTCTAGGACTCTTCCCATCTGCTGCCTGTGAATTCAGCACACTACATTATCTCTATGACCTTTAATCCACCCCTACTTACTGTGCAGAATGTTACTGCATCAACCTTTTTTCCAACAAGAACTGCAGTGTAGATCGAATTAAATGCATTTCCTCAGCAAAACTGCTGCCTTCATCGCTCACATCTCTGCTTCCTGCCCAGAGATCACTGCTGAGGGTAAGCAGGCTGCTCTGCATGCTCTAGTTTCAAGGAAGGTCAATAATTTCCTAGCAGCTCAATACAGGCCAATAACTCCAGAAACCTGTTGCCTTCCATGACAGCTCTCACTAGTGACTGGTTCACCCAGCTTGCAGCTAAGTCCATGTCACTGTCCTGCAGATCCTGATGTTCACCTGCTGCCTCAGGTCTTGTCTAGGGCTGAGCCTTTTCTGTGTAGGCTGCTAGCAGAGCTATGGATTCACTGCTTTGGTGGGGAACGATTTGCTTCCCCGGAATGTATGTCCCTGAAACAAAACACAAGCAAATAGCTTCAGAGTTCCTACCTCCATAGGGACCAGCTGTATGTTTAAATCAGAGCAAGTAGCAACACAGAAAGATTTCTGGGGACGAGGACTGTACTATGTTGACAACTCTTCTCTTCCCCATCCCAAGTTCTCCACTGGCACCCAACCTAACTTTTTTCTGGCTGACTACTTTTTGGGCTGCTCGTGGCTTTTTGTATTGTGGCCACTTGCCATATGGCCAATTCAAATAGCAGCTCCAAATCTGCTCCAGACAACAGCAATGTCAGTATGTATGCATCCCATGCATAAAACACAGCAAGGTGGCAAACTCAGAGCTTTCCCACATGGACAGCAACAGGGAAGGCCAGACCCATAAGTCCCAATCCTTTCAGTGTACAGTACCTGTGATGCTGTCTAGACAATGGAGCAGAGTCTGATCTCAGTGTCCAACGTCTCCCCCAAGAACTCAGTGGAACTCCTCTGGACCATTCATTAGGACAGAATATGGGCAGGTTAGCCCAGCTCACTGTGCCACGGGGTGCACCCGGCTCTGGGGTGGAGCAGACAGCGAAGGAGCAGTGAGCAGTGAGTGCTGCCCAGCAAACCAGCCATGAAATAGCTGCCTGTGTCACTGCGGTTTTGCCTTGCTGGCGTTTCTCTAAGTGAGGGTCCTCTGAAGCAGCCCATTAGGGGTACACTTGGACTCAATAGCAAAGGCTGCACGTTTGTCACCTCTGCATGCCCTCAGGATGACAGGAGGACTAAAAGCCTATGGGCTTCACTGATTGGCTTCAGCTTCCCTTTCCTTTCCACAGATATTCATTCCCTGAAAATGTACTTTAAGGAGCACGGAACGGGGATCCACAGCCCCTCCTCCCCTCTCCACTGGCCAGCCGGGCTACCCAGCAGGCAGAGGGCTCCTCTGCCTTCTTCTGCCTTTCTAGGTGAGACCCATCCAAGCTCCTACCTGCTTTGTCCCCTTTGCTGTTCATCCCTTTGGTCACATCACCAGGAGAGCCTTCCACACCACAGGTAGCAAATACACAAAAGAAATGCCCCATCCTCACCACACGTAATGTGATCTCATGTCACAGCCCTGAGGGCTTGTCTGAAATCCCAGCTCACAGAGCATTGCCATCAGGACAAAAATCTCAGCTGTGATTTTCTCTTCCCTGTAGGGAAGTTTATAATCCTTACGGATGCTGAAGGCAAACTGGCTCCCCCCACGGAGCCCCAGACTTGATTTGGGAAGCCCTGGCTGATGTCTGAAGTGTGTGGGACCACAGTGGCCTGGCTGCTGTCACATCCCTACTGCACCAACTGGCAGCATGGCCCATGGGAACACCACCTTCCATGTCACACCACACCACACTAGAGTTCAGCCTCTTGCTGGGAATGGTACAACTCTTTCTTGCAAGGCAGTTGGAGGGAAGCGTTGGTGGAGGACAGGCGGCTGCTGTGGTGGGCACAGTTGTCAGGCTCAAGCCATCCCCTTGCGCCAGTGTCAAGTGCACTGCGAACCCACAGGTCTGCAGGGGGAGGTGGTGAAACTTGCAGCTCCTCGCAATGATCACTCTGAGAGGGAGTGAAGTGCGGGCACTTCTCCAGGCTCCACAATGGAGGCTGCAAAGGTTCATCATATGTCAGCAACCACTGCTCTCCCTTCTCAATCCCACCAGCCCTTTAGGGGCCAGGGATGCCCCTTTACCAGCCAGCCGCAATTAGTAAGAAAGAGATTTTCTTATAATTAACCAGCTTGTGATAGTGGTGGGATTTGGGTCATTGCAGCAGGTGCTGCGTACACTGCCACAAGCCACAGCCATAGCCTTGGGAATTTGCAGTTTCCTCAGCACTTCTTCTCCCTGCCCTATTGTGCCCCCTCCATCTTGGTCACTCCTTGACAAGTGCTGTGGGACAACATCTGGAGTCAGCAACCAGCTACTGAAATACAGATTCTGCCAAAACCTTTGGGTATATGAAAAATTCCACGCTCACTGCTGTCTCCATGCTGGTTTAGTGTGCAAGAACTGCAGATATGGACATGGAGGATAATTAGGTCAAACCACCTTCTGCTCACATCTGAACTTATCCAGAGTGATTCTAATGAAGTTGGAGGAATGTCTGTCACTTTACCCATCACAACTGAGACCAGCACAACCGAGAGCAAAAATAGCTCAGACTTCAATACTTAAATGACAAGAGATGAAGTCATCCTGGGGAAGCACAGGATCCAGCATTTCAGATTTCATTACAAAATAAATGCTGTCTTTGCCTTAGACATGTGCTGTGGCAATTGCAGTTGGAAAGAAGAGACAGGAGACTGTAACTGCCCTAGCTGCACCTCCTGTGAGGACCATTCATGTCTATCTTCTTCAAAACAGAACTGGAGTTATAGGGGTCCCAGCCAAATAAGAGTTACAGCTCCATGGTTGGTTTCAATTGCCCTGCAAGCCCCTGCAAGAACCTCTTGGAAAACACCAGCCTTGAGCAGAGAGACATCACCCCAGTGGGTGGTCACCGCATCATTTCTACTCCCAAAGTCCTGGACGCAAGCAAGCCAATACCAGACTGTACTGCCAGATGCTGAGGCCAAAACACTTGGCTGCACTTCACAGGAGATGTTGACAGATGGGAATCAGCTTAAAAAATCCCTACAAGAGCTTGGAGAGACCTGAAAAATCCACTTGCTGTGCCTGCAGAAGCTTGGTCAGGTGGGATGACACTATAAGCTGGAAGAGTGCAAGATCAAGTGCTGTGAGTTGAAGCTAGTCAATTTTAAGCCAAAAATACCAATGAATATTGAAATATGTGGTCCCTGCAGGATATCCTTCCTTCCTTTTCTTTAAACAAGGACTACAACTTTCACTCAGAAGGCACTGAGCAGGATCCCCTTATCCAAGTATGGTTGAAGACTGGGATGGACATTCAGAGTAATC
Organism: Chiroxiphia lanceolata; assembly: GCF_009829145.1. Lineage (NCBI taxonomy): Eukaryota > Metazoa > Chordata > Aves > Passeriformes > Pipridae > Chiroxiphia > Chiroxiphia lanceolata. The sequence goes on from NC_045644.1 coordinate 14,174,517, forward strand.
CTCATGACCTTGAAATCTGCTGACATACAAATGCAGGCTTCTTCCAGTCAGCATATGGGATAGAGTCCAATCTTCAGTCAAAGCTGGGGAATCGGACATGAGGTTTAGAAAAAAATCAGGTTTGTGGTTTTGTACCTCATTTATAGCTCAGGTTATTGCATATATGCCTTGCTTCTCCCGTTGGACAACTGCCATACCTTTTCTTGGCCTCTTGCAGATTGATTCAGCTAATTTGTGGCTTTGCCAGAGTTTCTTTCAGGTCTTAATCTTTCTGTGCACTGATTTCCCCCACACCTTCTCTAAAATGGGGCTATGCCACTTGCTTTCAGCTCCAGCTGGGAGCTCCTCTGGGCTCACCCTGAGTCAGTGCAGAGCCCAGAACAGCATCAACCACTGCGGCACCAAGTACAAGGAGGAATGAGGATGCGATACTTTGGCAAAAAAGCTCTGGAGAGTCTGTGCCGCTTCTCTTGCTAAATTCTCTGCTGAGGGTTTGGCTCTGTTTGTGTTGGCTGCTGAAAGCTAAGCCAGCCTGGTGATGATGGAGCATTTCTGATGTCTAAAAAGAGCCCCCAACAAAACCAGTCGTTTCTGTTTATAACTGACCTTCTCTGTTATACAAAGATCTGAGCAGGCAAAGCGAACACCCAGAAGATGCACAGACTGGAATTGCTGTGTTCAGCCCAGTTAAATACACAAGCTGCAAATAGAACATTTGCTCACAGACCCAACGAGTGAGAAAACTGGGTTATCTGCTTACCCTAAACTTTTCCTTTTATGAGAACTAGTTTCTCCTTGTATGGACTGGAGGGAAAAACCTTGACTGATCCTTGGGATGCAGGAACTCACTGCACATGGACTGCCTAAAATGGGGGGGGATTCCCAGCTGCAACCCAGCCTCCTCGATATGTGGGTGGTAAGGTAATCCCAATGTGGGAGAGAGTAGAGCTTCCTTTAGTAGGTATTTGATGAAATAAGCAATTTTGTCCTGTTTGCACAAGGAATATCTAATACAGCTGATTACAGAAAACATGCACCATAATGGGATTTATACTGTTGGGAATCTGGGATGACCATGCTTTCTGTGAAAGGACAGCAAAAGCATGGCACCGGGGGAACCAGGTCTGCACTTGGAGGAAGCCCAAGGGAAGATCTTTGAAACATCTACATGGGTTTCAAGAGCACATGTCCTGTTGAAAGATACCAGGACCCAGTTTCAGAAACAGAGCTCAGGATTCAGTGCTGAGGCCCTGGCAGTACCCTCAAAAGCATGAGTCAAATAGTGTTGTTCATCAAGGTTCTCACTCCTCACCCCGCACCACTCTGCTACTCAGCACCATCGGAGTTTACATTTCAGAAGGTCAATCTCTGCAGCACGTCCTCTGCATTTTCAAAGTCTTTCCCTAACAGGTGGCTATTTTTCTCTCCTCCCCTTACACGCTGCAGCTTGAATCAGACACTTTGATCAGGGGGAAAATATCCCGGGGGGAAAAGCTCTTGATGTGTTTGAACCAGCCTGCCAGTGCACAGCAGAGAACCAGGGCCTGAAGCAGCAGAGGGAAATGGATGAAGACCTGACCAGTAGTCTTAAACAAAACTCTGCCTGAACCCTGCAATCAAAGAGTATTTTATAGTTTTCATAGAGATTCTCACACCTGCAGAGGAGTCTACACTACCTTCCATCAAGGACAGCATCCCAGGCTGCTGTGGAGATATCTCTAAGCTTCCATATGCTGATAGAAACTCCTGTCCCTGGACAAGCTCCCAGCTTGTTGTGCAGAAGGAAATGGGCCGCTGGGTCATTTGTAGAAATACCTGAACATCCAAACTAGGTAAACTAATCTGTGCAGGTTTTCTGGCTGGAACAGTAACTATGGAAGAGAGCTGGACAATGAGCAGTTCCCATCCATGGAGGCCTTGAATGCCATGATGCTCCACAAGTATCAGCGGTTGCCCGACAAAGAGTAGTGGCTACATTCCTGGAGTGTAGTGCATTGGCAGCACTGTCCTGCTGGCTGCCAGTTCATCTTAACACAACGCAACAGCCTCTATTTTAATCAAAATGGATAGAAATTCTGGTCATCCCCTTGCCTGTTCTACTGGTGTGGGGCAACTCAAATGTTTGTCCGAGCTAGATGCATTCACAAAGTCTTGGCTTTAATGGCATTTTGTGACACAGGTTGGCTCCTTCACTGCAGCCCCAACTGCTAAGAAATCAATCATTAGCAGCAGTTAGTTGTTTGATGGTTAACAGCCTGAACCAAAGCCAAACTGGTTGTTAATTTGGCTAACAACTGATTTCAAGGGGTTGTTTTGCAGGGCCCAACACCCCCAGCAATTGACTTGAAGTTGTAACTAGCAACCAGGCGGCAATTAACAGAGCCCAGGGAAATTCGCAGGCCATTACCAAAGGGTTGGCTCCCAGCTGGGCATCTGCTTCTCACGGGGCATGGGGAGCACAGCCACATCCCAGCACCTGAGCAGGCACAGCCAGCACCCAAGGTCCTGCTTCATATCTCAACAGTCAAAATTCTCCTATTGATGCACAGCCTGGGTCTCATCATCCTGCACTTCAGCTACTCTAGCAGCCTCTTTTGGGGGTTTTTTGAATGTTGTGATGGGAGTTTTTCTAATGTTTGCTATGAACTTCCACGGGGACACCTTCTAGCCCTCCTTCAAATCTCTTCCCAGGACTCTCTTTTCCTGGAATAGCAACTAGACCTGTGGTTAGGTCTGTCTTGCCAGCTGATGGCACGTGCCTCAGCCAACCATACAAAACATTATGTCTTTGGGATGAAAGCAGCTGCTTACTCTGGGAGCAGCTCATAAAAGAGGAGAATCCAGCCATCAAGATGTTCTACTACAGCAGAAATAGTTGGCAAAATAATCACAGCAAGAGCGAGGTTGAATTTTTCCTTCTCCTCCTGCTATAAATTTTCAAGAGAAAAAAAAATTAGAAAACGCTATTGGCCATATTGGCTGGAGAGGCCAGCCCAGGAAGCAAGAACCCTTTGCAGTGCCATGATCATAGTCAAAAGGGGCTGTCCATGGCTGAACAGAGGGCTTGAACGGTAGCAGGGACACAGATGGGGCACTCACCAAACCGAGGAGGCTCTGCCAACTGTCACCATCCCATTTCCACTCCACAACGATGAACAGCATAAGCTTAGCAAAGTGGTAATACCTCAGCACGGCTGGAGTGGTTCTTCCCAACACAGCCAAGCCTCTCCCAGCTTCTGATCTAGGACTTTGTAGCCATAGATTATATCTTGGACACCATACAGCCTGGAAAGACATCCTGATGATACAGTTACTGTGAACATAGGAGAGGTGCTGTAAGTCACATGAAGCTCGAGAATATCCACTCTGCTCCCAGTAGAGCAAATCTGAAGTGCATTTCATTGCAGAGCATCCTGGGCCATTAGTCAAGCAATCTGGAGTAACAGCTGTAATCTTCAACCAATCCACACATGAGCCCTTTCTCATCCTCCTGCTGATGTGGCACAGGGTCAGCAAGTGGACAAGAAGCTTTGCTGAAGCCTGGCACCAATTTCATGCTGACTTTGACCCAGAAAGGCTACAGGTTCCCATTAACCAAGTTCCAAATATCCCTCCAACATCTCCCAAGAGCTCCTCTGGTGACCCAAGCAGCTGCCATGTCTTCCCAGGCCCCTGGCTTGTCAACAGCAGAGGTCACAACATATTCTTGTCTAGGAAGAAGGCAAACAGCAACCTTAGCCAAAGGTCTTTTGCTGCAAAGCCACAGTAGTTGGGGGATGGTCCCATTTCTAGGGGAGAACTGATAATGCTATAGGCATTCATGGGGAGGCAGCAGAAACGCTGCAAATGGGAAGCAAGAGTGGTAATGAGGAGCATATGTGTAGGTGCTTGGAGCAACCCAGGTGCTACAGAAGTGCTAAGTGTTATTATCATGGCCAGGAAATTGGCCGTGAAAACCCACTGTACTCCACATTCCCTTGCTCTGTGCCTTCTCCAGGATCTGGTCCTGACACTCCCCATCAGACTTGGGAAAACAGGAACCAGCCTGGAGGTGCCTTTGGCTGCAGCCATGCTGGGGACACTGTGGTCAAAGGGGTTGTGGGGAAAGGAGAGGAAGAGAGAGAGACCAAGGCTCAACAGGAACATTGGTTCTGGTCCACCTGTGGTCAAGATTTTGTGCCCTGTCACAGCACAGTGGTGTCCCACAACATATGCAAGTCTGTTGCAGTGTGCAAGAAGGTTTCCCTATCTGAGATTCATTTTGTGGCCACCCTCCCCAAAATAATACATCTCATGAGCTTCTGGCCCACGAGGATCATTCCCTTGGGACAACACCATGCTAATTTCTGCTCCATCTTGTGTCTCCCTCTAGGATGCTCCTGTGGCACTCTGTTCCACAGCCAGGGCTTGCTGGTACCAAGCAGGGCACGGGGCAGTGCTGAGCTCTCCACACTGGCAGGATGCAGCCCACCAACAAACCAGTTTGACTTGGAATGGTCGTGTGAGAGCAGAAATATGAGATCCCCCACTGAGTCCCTGAGCATCCCCATTTCTGGCTATAAACCCCCCTTCCAAGGAGGAGTCTTTAGAGAGTGGGGCTGAGATGATCCACAAGCCACAGCCATTCCCCGCCCCCTCCCCAAGAAGAATTGCTCTCACACAAATGAAATGTGTGTAATTAATGGGCAAGGGGCTGGACAGGTCTGAGATGAAAGCGTTTCCTGGACTTGTCCTTCATTTGCATGGTATCAGAAGCTGTTCAGAAGGTGTGACTTTTCCCACAGGGAGCCCTCAGTTCGGTGGCACAATAAAGCCAGAACTTCTTACCCAGAATTAATTAAAGGAGGGGGAGGGGATGGCAGGGAAATGCTTGAAAGCTGAGCCTGATGCAATAAACAAACACCCCAGTCATCCTTTCCAAGCTAGAGTATGCCCAAGGGAGCCTGGGCAATCCCCAGCCCTACCACAGTATCCCACAGCCCACCCCACTCAGTGGGCATCCCCAGGCAGGCCTCATGGAAAAGCCGTAAAGCGAGAGAAGGGCTGGAAGCCGAGACAGATGTGCCAAAAGGTTTGGAGCTTGGTGGATCAAGCCCTGGTGCAGTCCCTGCTTGGACAGCACAGGCCTCTTTTCTTGCCACTTCAGTTTATTCCTGCCCGTCTACTGTTTCTCAGCTATAGAATCATATAAAGTTTTGGATTGGAAGGGACCTTAAAGATCATCTAGTTCCAACTCCTCTGCCATGGGCAGGGATACCTTTCATTAGATCAAGTTGCTCAAAGTCCCATCAAACCTGGCCTTAAACACTTTGAGGGGTTGAGCATCCACAACTTCTCTAGGCAACCAAAGCAGGACTTGACCTAAAAATAGCTCTTTATCCTGCCTGACGTTGAGCTGGTGTATTCACCCCACATTTACTTCTTACCCTGCATTGGTTGGCTGAACCAGAGGGGCTTCTCAGTGATCTCATGAGGCAGACTTTCCCAAATGTTGCCCAGCTTCAGCCTTGTCACTGTGTCCAGATAGTGAAGCCCTGTATGGGCAGGGACATGCATGCAACTCTGCCTGGAGCTTGGGAAGGCACAGTCATCCTTTCACTGACAGTCAGGGCAGCAAGGCTCCTCTCCTGCTTCATCTGCCACCTCCCTCCAGCCAGCTGGTGGAACAGCATTAGGAACAGGAACATGCTCACCACAAGGACTTTGCTAGCTCAGAGCAGGGGTTTTTGCCCAGAACACCCACACTAACAGCATGAGTTAACAGAAGTTAACGCCCACCTTCAAAGCCTCCCATCCCCAGCGCTCTCCTGCATCCAGTCCTGCCTCAGTGTCCTGCAGTCTCCAGAGCCTTTGGATGGCTGTGATTCCCAAGCTTGATCCACACATCTGCTGATGATGAAGGAGGAGGGAAAAGTCCCACATTCCTGGGCTGATGATTGACCCTATGCATTCTACCAGCAGACAGGGTTTCTGCAACCTGAGAGGAACAGCACGTACCACCAGGGACTGTCCCCACCTCCCTACACGGGTAGTGGGATCTACCATCCCTGAGGACCATGTGCTTAGGACCCCGCAGGGCCCAGGTCTCCAGGAAGAGCATGAGCTCCTCCAGCCGTACCAGGGACTAAGTGGTATCAGTGCAGAGACAGGGTATGAGGAACCTTAATTAATTCACTTACTCATTAACTAACTAGTAGTGGTCTCTTTAATCTTCCAAGCAATAGTGAAACAACCTTTGCTGGCTGAAAGCTGAAGCTGGACAAATTCAGGCAATAAACAAAGTCCCAAGCTGTAGTGCTCCTAGGCAGCATGGCTGCCCAAAAGCTCTTTAATGAATGTTGCCTAATTAACCACAGACTAAGTGAGCTGGAAAAGCAGGGGCTCCCCTCCCAGGAGGCAGCCTAGGTGCCTTTCAGTGTGGCAGAGTAGATACAGGAGTTAGGGGTGGTGTGTGGTACAGAGCTGTGCAGGTTCACGGGAGTGTTCATATCAGCTCAAACCCCAGGGTGCTGGGTGCTCCCTGCACCAGCCCTTGGCTGCATCTAAAGATGACAGGGTTGGAGGAAAGCCACCTTACTGGAGGCTGAGCACCCATGCCCTGCCCTTCCCTGGCACCACTGGGGGACACATAACAAGGCAGGAGACATGGAGCCTCAGATTCACAAAGCCATTAGGAAAAGCAACTAGACAAACCAATGAAAGAAAAGCACCTGTTAAGGACTATCAAACACCAATCTCTGCCTGGGGAAAGGCCAGGAGTTATTCACTTTTAGTTCCTTTAGTCTGTAAACTGCAACACAGGCTTGCCTCAGCTCAGTCATCTTCAGGCTTCTGCAGTCCTTGGGTCCCTCCTGAGACAGCTGGACAAACACAATCTGTGCTGTCCTGTGGCCCAGCCCATAATCTCTGTGATGCAGCGGCGATGCTCAGGTGTAGAGCATGGCCAAGCACTCAGCCCCCCGTAGGTTTCCCTCCTTGAAATCACTGACGTGTGTTGCCACCTCAGCTCAGGCCACTGTGTCAGCCAGAGGAAGGATCATCCTCACACCCACGGACAGGGTTCAGCCTGAGCAGCAGCCACATCACTGGTAGCCCTTGGGATGGTAACACCACCCGGGCTGGCACCAGCAATGGCGAGACTTACCTTGCAAGACTACTGCATTTAAGCAATTTTAACATATTTCACAATTATATTCTTGCTTGTTTCCATATATGAGACCACTCTATATCTGAATCCCTGTTCAGCTCCTGTAAGCAAGACCCAGTACCACAGCAGGGTCAAGTATGCACTGAAGGAGGGGACCCGCCAGCCCATTTTGCAGACACCAAGCTCTCCCAGCCTGGAGAGAAGCAAGTACCAGCTTTCTCTCTTGAAAAGCTTCATGTCATGCTTGAAAACATGCTCTGCACATACTCCAGTGGTCAAGGCTCCATTGCACTATATCCACATTCAGCCTGCAATGGGCCTTGATCCCACATGGCAAAGAGGTGGCATCTGTACATTAAACCTGAAATTTGTTGCAAATAAAACCATGATTTCTGCAAGACTCACCTGGGTCCAAGATCTTGGGGTAGCCTCCCACTTCCCATAGTTCTTCCCTTGGGAAAGAAATTATGCCAACTGGTAGCCTCAGCCCCATCCTGCACCTCACTATCACATTCTTTCGTCCCTTTACAACTTGCATCTCCAGCCCCAACCCCTCCCTGGAAAGCATCAGGCTCAGTTAGACTAATACAAACTTTTAATGCACATATTAAATAAATATTTCAATCATTTCATATTCAATTTGTACACAACCGAAACAGAACAAAAATCCTAAAGGAAACAGAAAAAACCCAAACAATCCAAAAAGATTGGATGAAAAGTCACCCCTGGTTCTGGCTCCTATCCAGTGTCTTTGTTTTCCCTCCCTGTGAAAAATAGTTGCTTTAACCCTTTGGAGAGAGTCACAGTCCCAGGGCAGCATGTGCAGAGTGGGGCTGGCTGGGGATGTTCACTCAAGAGATTTAATGTTCCCTTTGGGGTTGGTTTCCTTTTTTTTCTAAATAGACAATTGGGCTTCTGTCAACACAGAAATTTTGAAAGAAACCCCCTCCTTTCATAGAGGGACAAGAACATCAGTATTTCTTATCAAAGAGCAAACCTGGAAGAGACAGCTGGCAACGGAAGCACCAACCATTACGACAAAAATATTTAACATTATGACAAAACAGCCCAAAATGGCTCCATAATAATTTGTAAACTTTTTTTAATTTTATGGATGAAAACTTCTATCTGATAAAAAAATATAGACAGAAAAAAATGTCAATTTTTGGTGAGAAGTTCACATTTTCCACATGGGAAAAAAATAATACCAGTTACCAGACTGCTCTATGGCAAGTCATACTTTAGTACTTTAAAACAAACCAAATGCCAAAGACGCTCCTGTGGGTAAGAGGTACCAAGTCAGTTCAGGACTTTCTCTGGGGCATCCATCACCCCTGTCCTCTCCTGAGAAAAAAAAAAGTAAGTGAGGAGTTGTGAAGCCAGCAGTGTTCTCAGAGGGATGCAAGTGGCTTCCAGCAACCCCTTGCTCAGCCGGAGAAATAGGCACATCCGAGGAAAGAAAGCATCCAGGGTCCTCACCCCAGGTGTCACAGTCAGCTCCCACAGGCAGTGCCCACACAACACCCAGGCTGCAAAAACCACCCAGGAGGCCTCCAGCCACCTCCAAAATAAATCCCCTCCCCTTAGTTGTTTTCCAGCCTCTCCATCTTCTCCAGTAAGCATTAGTTCAGTTCATTTAAGTAGCACATCATTTCCAGATTTGGATTTCCATGGTTTTTCACTTGTTTGTTTTAAACATGATTTTTAAACTCCTTTTCCCCTAGAGCTATCAAAAAAAAAATAATTACAAAATAAAGGACGACCCCAAACAGACTAGAACATTTCTAAGTGAAGGGCTCTTCCCCCTTCACCAGTCTTTGAATGTTTCATTACTTTTAAAGCTGGAGTACAAAAATAGAGCCTCTCTCATTTTTTCTTTTCTTTTTTTTTTTTTTTTTGTAAAAACCAAACACCCCCCCAAAAGTATCAACAACTAGAGCAGGTAATTTTTTTTTTTTATCCTCCCCCTCCCTTTTTTTTTTTTTGCGTTTTGTTTAATACCCAAATGGGAAAGTCTCTACATATAGTCCACCAAGCTCAAAGGAGCATCCTCCAGGAGAGATGCAGGCAGGGGGGCAGGGGCAGGTGCATCAAGGGCCTGCCTTGGAGCTGGAGTTTCTAGTCCTTTTACTTCTCCGGTTGAAGGGATAGTTGAGGAACTCAAAGCGTCTGTGGGGCTCGGTAGTCTGGTGGCCCTTGGGAAGCCTCTTCATGAAATGCACCTCCCGCTGGTGCTGCCGGGTCTTGGAGCCCTTGCGCGGGCGGCCCTTGCGGGTGAAGGCCATGTACCAGCCCTCATACTTGGCATTCTGCAGCGCTGTGTAGTTGTTCTCCAGGACAATCTCCGTGAAGACGCAGTCCTTGCCTTTGCCATTGCTCTGAGAAGGGAACCGGAAGGGAGATTCAAGCAACAGGCACTCACTCAGAGGGCTGCTTCCCACTGCCCCGCACTGGATTGGCTGGTGTGGCGGCAGGGTTGCACTGCTTGTGGGCAACCAAGAGTTCACTTTTTCCCACTTCTTCTCCCACAGGTCAGAGTTGCCTAAAATCTGCTTTTCCTTAAAAAGCTGCAGGGAGCAGGCACTGTGGCACAGACAAACACTGCTCATTGCAGCTTGTGACCTTAGTGTGATGCCAGCTGCAAGTCCCAGTGCAGCTGGTCTCTGCCTTAACTTCCGCCACACCCATAAGGGAATTTTTGCCTCCATTTGTGCCATGGGCTGAACATGACCATAAGCAGACTCTCCAACTCAATTTGCCTGTCCCCCTGAGGTCTTTAATAGAGGAGAGGCATTGAGTGGCAGGAGAAGCGATGTGGGGTTGTTGGTGACAGTGCCCACAGATGCAAGTGGCAGAGGGAGCACAGGGCAGCCAGGGACTGAGCTCCCCCCATTATGGGCAGTAGTGGGACTAGGGAGGGACCCACATCGGGCAGCCCCAGCAAGGAGCTGCCATGGAAAATCCTTGTGGAAAATCCTTGCAGAAAATCACTGTCCTGGTGGGATTTTGCACACCCAGTCCCCCGCCCCCAGGAAGGGGCATTGAGGTACTGAAGGAGCATGACAAACCAGCAGGCAGTGGGGCCTGGCCTTGGGGCCAGCCCCATGGAGCATCTTAACATTCCTGGCACTTGTACCATGTAATCGTGGAGAATAGAGCAGCAATCCGCCTATTTGTTCGGGCAGATAGAAGGAATGTGCCCCACGCGACACCTGCCTGCCTTCCTTGCTCCCCTCCTTCCCTCCGGGCTGCAGGATGGCTTGTCTCCCTGCCCCTAAAAGGGGAGTGCTGACTGAGCCTTGGGACTCCGGTCTCACCTCCCCACCCACACAGGTGAGCTCTGTATCAGGTCAGAGCTCCTCTCCTAGCAGCCCCAGCTCCATATTCCCAGCAGTTCCCTGCCTTGCCCATGCCCTTGCATCCTACCTTGCCAATCAGCTTCCCCTTCTTGTTCATGCAGATGTAGAAACCTGTGGCTGCCCCTTTGATGCGCACACGGCTCCCAAAGGTGTCTGTCTCCACGATGAGCTTGGCTGGAGAAAGTAGAGAGAGGGAGGGATGTCAGAGGGGCTCTGGGATAGGGCAGGCACAGGCATGGAGACCTCAACAATGCACCCTGATGCTGGGCACTGGGGGCACATGCTCTCTGGCAACTGGCCAGAGAGAGCCCTAAAATCAGGACACAAGGTTAAGATACAGCCTTAACCCCCCCCTTACCCTGCCACCGTGTCCCAGCAGGACCTCGGTCACGTCCCTTTGCCACCCTGAGCTGCGCTGGATGGGGAGTAGCTCTGCTTTACCCGGCTCCACGGGCCTCAGTGGTGCAGGTGCCACAGAGGTGTCCCAGATGGGGGCAGGGCAGCAAGCAGGGCACGCACTGGTTGGCAGAGAATAAGCCAGCTGCCCTGCGAACTGAGGCAGGTCTGGGTGGGCCTGCAGGCAGGCACCTTCTGTAAGTGCACAGTGTGCTGCCAGCTGTCCCCAGCCCAGGGGACACTGCTCCATGTCTCTCTGCCAGGCCAGGACTGCAGGAGGAGCAGTGACTTTGCAGCTGGCAGGGGAGGCGTGAAGGGTACGGCCATCCTTTTAATGCCTTTCACCTTTGCACGAGTCGAGAGGGCGTATTGATTTGGTCTCAGTTTTTTAATGGAGGCATCGATCGACTTCCGAAGGAGCTATGCAAATTGCCGGGTCGATGGGCCGCCTATAAATAGACCTGTCACCTTCTCTCCCTGCCTTCACCCTGGGAACCCATGCCCCGAAGCCAATCCATCCCCAGGGAAGGGGGAGGATGGGAACAGGACATCCTTCTCCCCAGTCCTGCAGCTGCTATCCCCAGAGCAAGCCCCAGTGGAGGCAGTAGTTACCTGTTTGCACCTCAAAAGGTCTGCACTGTGCCAAGCACCAAAGAATTCCCCATGGTGCTGAAAAGCCACCTGGGACTGTCCCATCTCAACATCATCACCTCTTGCCCAGCATCAGCTCCTAGTGCCACAAACACTATTTGACAAGGTAATCAGAGTGCAGGCCACAAAGCTTCCAAGTTTTGGAAACATTACAGGTTTGAGTCCGCTGATGCCTTATTTATCCTCTCTGATCTCTGCGCAAGGGCTGCTCAGTTCCTCAGGACTGTGGTGCACCACAGCTTGCACATCTCTACCCCAGGATGCTCAGCCTCCAGCAAGCCCCAGCGAGGGCAGCGATTTGGCTCTGGAGTGGGAGGCTCTGCATGAGGATGCTTTGAGTGGCAGAAGGAGGATGTGGGTACACACACAAGCTAAAGCAAGCCTAAATCACTCTCTGGGCTAGGAGTAAATTTCCTCTCTGTCTCTGTAATGCCTTCATCCTGCATCTCTCACATCATGGACACTGTTGAGGTCAATGGTACTGAGGGGGGGAAGAGCAAACAGTCAGTGCTGCCCACAGTTGAGTTGACCAAGGAAAAGATTTGCTGGGGTCAACTGATTTGGTGCTATCAGGCGGGCCAGACTTGATATGCACACAGGTACCCCCTCCATGCATTCTCTCCTGTCAACATTACCCTGTAGCATCTCTTGTCCCCAAACTACCCTGCGCCCATATCCCCCTACTCCCAGGCACTCACAGACTGAACTCGGAGCCTGGAGGAGTGAACTCCAGGCTGTGCCACCACAAGCGCCCAGGGCCTGGCAAGCACCTAGCATCCCCAAAACCAGCCATGGGAGCCATGGCACTCTGCAAACAAAGCACTGAAACAGTGACCCCCTATTTATCTATATTGGGGAAAGGGGGGGGATTGATCTCAGAGGCAGTAAAAGGTTTGAGGAGAATTGATTTTTCTCTCTCAGAGATAGAAAGAGGTGGGAGGGAGGGGGGGGGGACGAAGAGGGGAGGGAGGGAGTGGGGAGGCCTTGGCCCCAGTGAGCACAAAACCCTGCTTTAAAGATGCATATTGGTTCTCTTTTGGACTTTTTCCTTTTTTCTTTTTGTTTGGTTTTTTTTTCCCCAAAGGGCAGCTGTGATTTACAGCCACCAGACGGGTTTGCTGCCCTGCCAGTGTGTCACTCTGGCCCCATCATCCATGGAGGATGAAGACAACCTGGCCCCAGGGCCATGCAGCCCTAGACCCTTGTAGGCAACTCATGAACACTGAAAACTCCAGCCCCAGCCAGCAGAAAACCCTGGGCACAGACAAAAAACAGCAAGTGGGCAGGGAGCTGTGCTGGTATCCCCAGCTGCTCAAGGGGTCGAGTCCAGGCTGCAGCTGGCAGCAGTTTTCTTGGTGGCAGGCATGGCCCAGGAGGGATGAGCCGGGCTGCACCGGCTGCCTGCCTTCCCTTAGAATTAAAAAAAGTCAATCAAATATTGACAATTAAGACAAATAACTGAAAACGCCGGACTCGATGTTAAGTCGGCTGTAAAAATGTCAGCATGGGGAAAGGGGTCATCTGCAAAAATAAATCAACCCCCTTTACACGCCCACCCCCAAAAATGAGACAAAAAAAAGCAGAAGGAAGGGCTTGGGGAAGGAGGAACTTTGCTGCAAAAGTGGATTTCTAAATAACATTTGGGGGTAGTCCTTTTTTTCCCCCCTTTTTTTGAGGTGGTGGTGGGGGAAGCTTAATGTTTTCAACTCTATTCTTTCATTTAAGTGACAGATTTATCCCAGTAAAATTATGTTTCATGCTCAAACTTTGAAGGGAAAGTGGCTACGTAAATGCTGAAAAAATGCAGCGAGACACACTTGATCCCCCAACTGGACTGCGAAGAGGAGAAAGTATTCAGGAAATGTTAAAAAAGGTGAAAGTAAGAAGCGTTTTAATAGTTCTTCCAGACATGGGGGCCTCCCTAGAGATTCATACAGAACAATCCTGAACCTCTATTTTAACATTTACAGACTTGCAACTCTTTTAAAACTTTACATCTGAAAAACTGCTTGTTCTCTTTCTGGTTTAGATCAGTCTTCATTTTCCTCCTTAGCTCTTCAAATGCTTAACCTTTTTTTATTACATTTTAATAGAGTTTTTCAAGCCACCACAAGTCCCCTCCTTCTGGCCTTATTTAAACCTGGTCGTTATTTAAATATGCACTAACTGTTTTTTAAAATCCAGGCATTAGAGGTCTAAAACAAGATGGGATTTTTTTTTACTTGGGAAATTAACTACTGCCCTTTCAAGCTAGAGCTGCTCTGGGGTGGGAATAATTCATTTGGAAGATTAATGCTGGATGTATGGAATATCATACAGATGGACTCTGCACTGCGCTTGCACTGCTAACATCCAGCATGAAATTTTCAGCCAAAGCAAAATGAAGAAAAACCAAAAAGGAACAAAATACAAATCAGAAGTGTAAGAAGAAAATTATTTCTACTAATGTCCTGAAGCAAGAAAAGGAAACTGCAGCTAATACCAAAGAAAAACACTTGTGATCCCTACATACAGCACACAGGAACACGGGCACTTCCCTGACCCAGGCGCAGGATCAGGTCTCCCGCAGACGGCCCCGCGGAGCGCCGGGGCTCGCTGGCCCCACTGACCCCTGCGTTTGACTGTCCTAATGTGTCATTAGCACACACCATCAAAGTATTTGGGCTTTGAGTGTCCTCAGCAGAGCGATCGGTCCCCCTGCCCTGGAGAAGGTGGAGGATTTGGGGAGAGGGTGCCAGGGCAATGGCAGAGGGGCTGTGGCAGAGCGCAGGTTCTCACACTTGTGGAGTCCCTGCTTTGTTTCTGGAGATACCACAGCATCTTCACCTGCAGCTGACTGCCTCCCTGACCCTCTGTTTGGGATTTGTTTTGAGAAGGGAGGGATGGGGCTACAGTGGGAAAATGCCACTTCAGGCAGTCCTAGTTTAAGGAAGGCTTCCACAGCAGCCATCCCCACTTTCTCCTTCCTGTCTCTTCTTTTTCAACTTTACTTCTGATTTCTGTTTCAAAAGGAAGTCTCAGGGATTCCCATCCCTGCTAAGAGCTGGGATGAAATGACTGATGACACTCAGGATGTTGCAGCACTGAGCCCTCTGAGTCAGGTGCAAACCAAGAATAAAAAGGAAAGGAGCAGAGCCCATCCTGCCAGCACCATTCGCCTCCCTCAGCACAGGGAACCTGCCCTCACCTTGAATCACGCAGCTGCTGATCGCTGACCCCTATGTTCTCCCTTTACAAGCCCCCACAAGCCGAATGATTTTAATGATTTCTGGCTAACAAACTGGACGGAAATCATCAATCGCCACGCTGGGCTGCAAACACCTCCCCAGCTCCCCCCCCGCCTGCCCACATCGTGTGTCCTTACCGTGCACATCCCCATCCTCTGCCATCGCATTGATTTTCTTGTTGTCCAAGATCTGCACATGTTTCCCACTGGTCCGGCTGTACAGCTGGTAGGTACGGACGAGCCGCCGGCTGAGCTGATCCGTCACCAGGCTCTGCTCCCTCACATGCTGTGTAAAATTAGGTGGGGACTGAACAGTTACCTTTAGGAAATTAAAAAATATACAACAAACCATTATAATCTCTACTCCTCAGCGGGGCAAATGGGCTGAGCTGAGATCACCGGCCTCCAGCTGAGCTTTACAGGGAGGCAGGGAGCCGGGACCACGGTGGTGCCTCCTGTGCCATGAAAGCCTCTCTAGGAAAAGGAACGTTAAGCTCTGGGACACAACAACCAGAGCCCTTTACAGAGCTGTGCCCACTCCAGACGTGCCCTAAGGTGACTCAGGAGTACGACAGAGCTTGGTGACCCCAGAGGCCCCCCCCAAGTCTCAGTGGGACCCTGGAGTACCCAAGATGGGCATCAAGGCTTAGAGCTGAGGGAGCTGGGGGGGCATGGAGGATGGCACAACCCCAAGGGGCTGATGCTTGCATCCCACATCTCTCTCACCTCTGCAGGAGCATACTACTGCTCCAGCTGCCCCAGGCACATACCCCAGCCACTGCCCCATCAGTTTCAACAG
The DNA here is from genome assembly GCF_009829145.1 of Chiroxiphia lanceolata. NCBI lineage: Eukaryota > Metazoa > Chordata > Aves > Passeriformes > Pipridae > Chiroxiphia > Chiroxiphia lanceolata. The sequence goes on from NC_045644.1 coordinate 14,190,095, forward strand.
CTGCCTTTCCTCTGGATCCCAGGCTCTTTATTTGCTCCCAAACACCACACTTATTAAGCTCTTCAAATACAAAATCAGCAAAGAAGGTAGAGTTTTGAGATGTAAGAATTATAAGAAAACCATACCCCAGCTCAGGTATTCCGTGATATAACATGCTACTCATGCAAACACATCCCTCATCCACAGTCAGCTGTTTGGTGCCAGCAGCGGGGATGTCTCCAGCCCCAGTACACCAAACCCGTTAGCCCTGGAGCCGCAGCTGAGCCCATCCCCTCCAGACCCGACGCTGCTGCTCCTGGGCTTTAAATGATTTTCATGAGCAGCCAAACTTGCTCCCCCCTCAGCTCTGGATCATGAGCTGGCACAGAATTCTTTTTCCCCCCTCGTCTCAAATCCCTCTTTTAAGTCTGGAAAGTTTCGCTGCTCTCTGACATTTATAAAGATGTATTCTGAGCAAATGTTAGGAGATAGCTCCTTTCAACATCAGAAGGCTGGGACTACCCCCCACCACCCCCACGTCAAATGGGAAGATTTCCTCCTGTCTTAAACAACAGAAAAACACAATAAAAGCAAAAGCTGCTGCTCTCCCAAAGCTGGCTTTATAGAGATATCTCCCCTTGACAATGTCATCTCTCTCCCTCTGCTTCTGCCTGTGCATGTGTGTTTCCTATAGACGGGTTTTGGATAATGCAGCAGGATTCTCTCCCCGGCTCTGATGAGGGTACCATGTGGAGGAGAGGTCATTAGCCATGCTGCTATTTGGTCTCCATCTCATACTTCAAAATATTACAGCTATGTTTTTATACAACTGCACACTCCCAGTGCTTCATTCTCTTCACTTTTCAGCTGGAAACTCGATTTTTTCCCCCCCAAGCTTCCAGGAAAATAATAATAATAAAAAAGTAGCTTAAAGGGCATTTTAAACAAAGCTTCTGCACCTGTGATCTCAGGGGGAAGGAGGGCTTCACCCCAGTTTGGAGGTGCACCGCTCCCAGCGATGTGTGCCTGCTGGTATGCGGGTGTTGCACAGGCTCTGCCTCGGATGTTTAATCAATTCGTGTCACTTCTGTCTCTGGCAATACAAACCAGCGATGTTAAAGTCTGACAATTTTAAGCTGAACCAAAACCTGTGCTTTTTACTAAGGTTTTGGTGGGGTTTCTTTTCTCTCTTTTATCTCTGTTTTAATTTTTGGATAAAGCAGCGTAGGGGAAAAAAAAGGAGAAGAGGAATGGGAGTATCCACGGTGTAATTTAGAGGTCGGGGGGACGGGATTTAAAGCTACCTAAAGATAACCCTGTGCATTTCCTTGAAATCCCGGTACTCCCTGCCTCGCAGCCCGAGTCCTCGGCACCTTATTTTGCGGCCCGGGCAAGGGGCTGTTCCCCCTCAACCACGGCTTTTTACAGCCAGGCGACTTTTGTCTCCTGGGTTCTAAACTGTTCCTCTTTCCTGTCTCCCTCCCTGCCGAGCCGCTCGGCGGCGGCGGGGCACCCCCCATCCCCGCGGGGTGAACAAAGCCGGGCAGCCCAGCGGGCACTTACCTGAGCTTGCAGGCAGAGGACGAACAAGTGCATTAACCTGGGAGGGGGAAAAGCGGGAGAGAGGTGTGAGCCGCGGGGGCTGCTGGCGTGGAGCGGTAGGGCTGGGGCTGCCGGTACTCACACGTAGCTGAAGAGCGAGGAGCAGGGGTCCATCGCGGCGCCGATGCGGAGCCGGGGGCCCGGGGCCCGGTGGCGGCGGGGAGAGCCCGCGGGGGCGCGGCGCTGCCTCAGCTCCTCGGTTCCACTCGCCCTGCCGGCACGTCCTCGCCCCGAGGAAAGGAGGGCACAAGCGGCTACAGAGGGGAAAGGCCCCGCCGGCCCGCCCGCACGCCCAACCCCCGGGACGCTCGGCCGGCGACCGCTGCCGCGGGGCGCCCCCCGCCCGCTCCGCTCCGCGGCCCCGGGAGCCGGCGAGGCCGGCCCGCAGCCCCGACGGCGGGGGCGGGCGCGTCCGGGGGGCGGCAGCCGCGGCGGGGAAAGCCCGGCGGGACCCCCGCTCCCTTCCCCGGCCCGGCGGTACCTGCCGAGGCGGTACCCACGGGCGGCGGGCCAGGTGTCTCCGGGGCTGGCTCGGGGCTGCCACTAAGGGCCGGGCTCCGCGGTCAGTCGCCGGCGGGACTCCCTCCCCACTCCGTGCCTCAGTTTCCCCATCCGTAAAACGGAGTTTAAGGGCTGGAAGGGTGGGTCGGGGACGCGGTTGCCCCCGCTGGGGGTTCGCCGCTCCGCGAGCGCATTGTGGATTGGGAGCGGGCGAGCGAGCCCTCCCGGGACGTGCCAGACATTAAAAGGATTACCGGGGGAGGGGGATGGAGGGGGTCGGAGTTTCGAGAAGGAGTGAGGCTGAGCAAATACCGCAGCCGGGGTGGGAAGAGAGGAGCGGGACACCCCCTGTTTCTTCCCGAGCATCCCCGCCGGGTGCTTACCTTTGGAGCGGGCGGGCGCCCTCAGGGCCGGCGGCGCGGGGCCATGGGGCCAGGCGGCGGCGGGACGGGGCTCAGCCCCGCAGCCCGGGCAGGGCCGCCGAGGGCTGCATTGTTCCGGCGAGCCCCTGCCCTCCCTGCCCCGCCACCTGTTGAGCACCGGGGCGGGGGCTGCAGCGGGGCTGCGGCGGGCGGCCCCCGGGGCCGGTACCTGGCCGGGGCCGGCGCCGCCTGCTCGGCGCTGAGTGACAGCTGCTAATTTGCCGGCCGTGCCCCGCTGCCGGTCCCCGCGCTCCCCGCGCCCTCCTTTATCTTATCAGAGCCCATAATTACAATTGCTATTTTGCTTCCTCGAATCAGCAATCAGCGCTATCTGCCGCCGTTGGAGAGGCAGCTCCTGTCAGCCGCCCCTGAGTGACAGCGCGGCGGCTGCCCCGCCGCACAAGCACACACACCGTGCATGGCCCGCCTGCACACGCACACAGTCCTGCACACGCACACAGTCCCGCACACGCACACAGTCCCGCACACGCCTGTGCAGCCCTCCTGCACACGCACACACATGCACACACACACACTCCCACACACACACATTCTCCACAGTCCCTTTCACACACGCACACCTCACACACGCATGCAGCCTTTCCCATGAGGACCCCTCCTTCTCACACCCCTCACACACCGCACACCCCCCAGCACAGAAACACACGCGATCCTCTTTGCTTACCCCTACTCCCAAAATACACCCCTCCACCTCACACACACACACACACACACACACACACACGCACCAGCTGCAGCCATGGAACATTTCTCTCTCTCACGTGCAGACACTGGCATCCAACTTGTGCACTTTACCCCTTGCTCAGGCACCCAGAAACCCTAGACAGAAGTGCACCGCCAGCTCTCCCCACCACACACTTAGTGTGTTACCCCAAAACACTGCCTACTGCCACCTTTGGGAAGGGATCGCCCAGGGGTCTCACCTGATCTTGTCCAGTATCCCCGCTGCTGAGGGGTGCAGAAGGCAAGCAGGGGAGCCTGGGCAGTGCCCCATCCCTGGGCTGACCCCACAGGGCTCAAGGAGAAAAACAGCCCCTACATCAATATCATCAGACCCAGCAGAGCACAGGGCGAGCAACTGCCTTGTGCTGGCCAAAATTCCCACAAAATCAAAATCGGCCCCTTGTTCATTTTCCTTACCTTTTTTTTTTTTTTTTTTTTAATGCAAAAGGTCATAAGGATGTTTCGGGGGGGTCTCCTATGTGGAGAAAAAAGTCTTAGGCAAAGTCTGTGTTTAACTGGAAACATTTAGGGGCACCACAGGAATGAGCAAGATGGGCACTGAAGGCTGAAGCAGGAGGTGGTTTTCAAGGGCAGCACACACAGATTGTCAGTCCAGCACACAGTCAGAAAAAAAACCCTCTGTGTTGAGCTGTGTGAATAGTTGATGTACCACAGCACAGTGGTACACATCCACCTGTCCAGGCTGCCTAAGGAAAACCAGGCAAAACCAGAGCAGGAAGCACTAGATACTCCTGATGCTCTAAATCTCTAAATTCAGACAATCCTAATTTTTTAATATACAAAAAATTCAAGAGATTTAGGAGCTGTCTGTTTTGCAGATGACATTCTTCCTCACCAGTGGCCACCTCTGCTTTACCCTGGTGGGCACAGGTTCAAGCCATACATTACCCTGCACACCACACTCTACTCAATAGCACCGTGTCCAGAACAGCCCAGGCTGCCTTAAATCGGGAGATTTATGGTGTCCTGTACGGGGTCAGAGGCAGCCATGAGCTGACAGTCCCGCATGCCCCCTGCCCTCAGCAAACAGGCTCAAGTGCCAGTCATGGCTGTAAAATCAAGCCGGTGTGGGATCACCCAGGGGTGGCCACACTTCGCCTGACAGCGGATGACTGACGACACTCCTGCCAGCCATCCTTGGGTCCACAGCCAAAGCCTCCACAGCCCCCATCCTACCCTACCTTTGGGAACAGAAAAGACAAGCAGGTTGGTGACAGCAGCCAGGGACAGGCAGCGTCACAGCTGCTGGGCTCATCCTACTTCTCCTGCTGTCTCAGCTCGTGGCCACAATCTGCTCCTTACAGAGAAGTTGAATGCCTTCGTAGAGGCATTTGCCTTCTTCCCTTGGTGCTTCACAGCCCACCCATGTTTGCGTCAAGAGTGACACACACCTCTGCTTTTGTTTTTTAAGAGAAAACAAACCTTTTTAGATAGGCTCTCCTGTGCCAGGCAGCATAAGGGAAATCAGTCTGCCTGTCAGCTCCTTCACAGGCCATCTGAGATAAGACCCCTGGTCCACAGGGTGAGGGTCCCCTCCATTTCCAGGCACTGAGGCTAAATGGCTTGTCTGGCTCTCCTGTGGAGAAGAGAAACTATGCCCTATGCTCCTGAGACCAGCTGGGCCTCAGGTCAAACTGCTGTGGAGCTGGTGGAAGAAAGCCCTTCTTTGTCTCCAAGAAAGACTTGGGGACCTGCTGTGCCCCCAGGTGCTCCAGCAGCCAGTGGGCTGTGGCCCCTGTGGGAGGCTACTAGCATGGTCCCATCAGATCCCATCCTGCTGCCCCACTGCTCCATTGCCCTGATCTGCAGAACTGGGACTGTGTTTAGGTTGGTCAGGCACAGGGGTGATATCCTTTCAGAGAAAGCTCACGTACTTTATGTTATTCAGGGATGGCAAATGCTGCAGATGAAGCATCAGACAACAGAGACGTTAGCTGCAGCCCTCCCAACCCTTTTCCCACAAATCTGAGCGTACCAAGGTGCAGCTGTAGGGCTACAACGCCAAGAAGGAGCAGAGAGAGGAACTAGGACATGGAGATGTCTGTCCCAGCCCGGCTGGGGTCCAGGCTTGCTCTCAAACTTTTCCCGCCTCTCTCTCTCCTTTGTATCCCACACAGAGCCTCCTGGCAGTTGGGAAGTGTGAAGGCAGCTCCTGGAGTAGCCTAGACTGCAGTAAGGCAGTAAGCAGACCAGGAGAGGACTTGGGATGGAAGGGGCAGCAAGTGAGTGACTGTGAGACTCTGGGAGTAGTCTGTGCCACTGTACAGCAGAGACTGAAGAGAGCACAGGGGGTGTTGCGGGAGGCTCTTCCCATTCCCCTAGTGACGCTCAGCACTGAGCCCCCTCACCCAGGGCCACCCCAGCACCATCCCTGCTCTATCCCAGGATGTCCCTTTGTACATCTGTAGGATACAACTGTGTTCCAACTCCACCTTCCAGCCTACTTCTTCGTCATCTTCATATGGCCCAGTCCAGGTCAGAAGCAGTCCACAGACACTCTTCTCCTCGTGCAGAGTGAGAGATGGCAGCATAAGATCCTGTTCCCCACAGGATATCAAAGCCAGCAAGGTGTAACTGTTATCAGCTCTTCCGTGAGCTTCAGTCTGAAACCTCCCCACAAGCATCCCTTATTTCAGAAAGGCAGAGCCAAGAAAAGAAACACTAACCACAGTTTTAGGGGCAACCAGTCCAAACTGGGCTGAGTGGAGACAAGGGCTCCTGGCAAACTGGGAGTTCACATCCTAAGAGGAGGCTGGGAGAATTTGGGGTGAGTGGAAGCCAGCAAAACACCCACATGAGTTTTGCCTTGAACACCTCTTTTGGGGGGAAACTATCAGCAGACAGTTTCAGGTAAAACTATCTGTCGGAGAAGGAACTGGGACATTGCTGTCAGTCCCAGAAAAGGGCCAACAAGCACAGTTCCCTGCTCCTGCAAGACCACGGACATAGACATGGCCAGACCATGGACACAGCACTAATCTTGACTGATGTAGGAGAGCAGCACCTGCAGCAGCACACTGCAAGGCTGAGCTGGCTGGAGGGCGAGGAGAGCTCCTCTCTACAGGTGCGGAGGGCTTGGACAGCCTGCACAGAAGTTGCCTTTGAAAGAGGACAGACAGTGTAGGCAGTGGGGTGGTTGGCATGGGGCTGAGGGTTAGCCAAAGGCTGGGGCACACCAAGGTGAGGACATTGAAGTGTGGGCAGCACTGCACCCGAGCACCTCCCTCTGTTCCAACACCATAGGAAGGAGAGCCAAAATGCACAGGATCCTGTAATGCTTTACAGCCATTCCTGGAGGATGCTTAGCCATAAACCAGCTTTTTCCACCCCAAAATAAACACATGGAGGCTTCCCAGCAAAGCCAGAGGGATGCTAGCCTGTTCCACTCTCACCCTTCCCAGCCCTGCGGCCCAGTGCCCCCAGCCCTGCCTGCTGATCCTTCACCACAGCTTTAATGGGGCGTTTCAGAGGCAACAGCAGCTCCTCCATGGCTGAGCAGCACAGAGCAGCCTGGGGCGATCCCACTGCTCGCCATTAACCTGCCCCCACCCCTCAAAGGGAAGGAACTTGGCCAAACCCCACTGGGATGTGTTACATGGGAATGACCTTGTCTTCACTACCCACAGCACCAAGACAGCCCCAGGGCAAATGAGGAGTGGGAAGGGGAGACACAGCCCACTCACAATTAATTCTCTCTATTCAATTACTAGCAGCAGGGCTGAGGCATGTTTCGTGGGCGGTGGGAACACCAGGCTGGGAGACTACCTCTGTGTTCTGGTCACAGTCCCCTGGAGCTGTGCCTGCTCCTGTGCAGGACCAAGCTTGGTGACATGACCCTGTCAGGTCACTCTTCAGCAGTCTGCTCTCACAGCTTTGTTTCGGGGAACTGGGCTGACTCCTCTTCCTTTTGTCACTTCCAGTCCCTCCTGCCCAACAGCTTCCTAGAAATGCGACCTTTGTTTCCATAATTTCAGGCTAGGCTTCTGGAAGTACTGGTGTCAATATTGGCTTCATCATCCTCCTGTGGCAGCAATGCTCCTGCAGGTCAGAGGAGACAAAGCTAGGCTCTGCTTTCCATCCAGGCTAGTTGATAAGGAGGAGAGCTCACCACTCACAACAGCAGGGCTGCCAGCGTGGCAGGGGTAGCCTTGGGTGGGTCAGCACGTGGCAGCTTCACTCCTGGTCCCCAGGTAGAGCAGAAGCTTATTCAGGTCAGTCCATGGATGCACAGATGGATTTTACAATGGTGTTAAGCATCCCCTGCATGGCTACATTTGGCTCTGATGAGACCAGTGCTATTCTCATATCTGGCATTCCCACCTAGGGTATGGTGGGGGCTCAGAGGTGAGCCAGGCACACAGGTTGAGTGGCAGAGCTGAGTGAGGGCACTTGTGGGAGGGCACTGAAGGGGAGATACACACCCAGGCCACATCCATCTACAAGGAGAGAGAACTGGGATGGCTCTGCAGCTACCCAGCTCAGGAAGGCATCCATACAGAGCCCCAGAGCTCAGCTTGAGCTAGGCAGGCCAGAAAAAAGACCAAAGGCTCCCAGCAAGGACAGTTAATGTGGAATCAGCTCAGGGAGAAGGTGGCATATCCAGCCCTATATGATTTAAACCCAAGGTTGAGCATTTTTGTGCAATTCTGCTCTGCATCAAACAAGGGATCAGCAAACAAGCAGCCTGACCAGGAGTGGCCATGATGCATGTGCGTGGGGAAGGGGTGACACACATGGACACGTGTATGACGATGTGTGTGCTCATGGCATTTAGGCAGCTCCACTCCATTCTGACCCCATTGCACAGACCAAACAGCACCTCCAGGACCTGGTCTCAAGAGATTCCTGGCTGGCACAACTTCCCCAGCATCGCAGCCCCAGCCCAAGCAGCACCACCGTACTTGGGGTCTCCAGCCACGCACCATCAGGCAGGCCTGGGAAGGGGGGGGTCAAAGCCAGGCTGGGTGGGAAGGGGCTCCATTGGCCGCCCAGGAGGGTGGAAGCCATCACTCAATGCTGAGGATCACACTGTCCTCTCTGTGGGACAGGCTCAGAGACTCCTTCAGGGCCACGAGTAGCTGAGACAGAGATGCAAAATGCTGTTCCTTTCCTGCCTCGCTTCCCAGCCAGCTAGGTCAGGCAATTCAGCTTTCATTTAGATTCTCTTAGGAAGAGGACTTCTGCGCCCAGCCCACGGGGGGGTTAAACCTAAAACCAACAGCAGTGGCCCAGGGGGGTTGTACGTTGGCTGTAACTCTACCTTCATTTGTTTGCTTACAGCATCCACCCAAAATGCCCGTGTGTGTCTCTGGGCTCCTGTGTTAGTGGCAGCTGAACTGCTGACCCCAGGAGTTTGCAAAACACCAGGGTTATGGCCCCTTTGACATCCCAGCCCGGCAGAGCCAAAGCTCATCCTGACCCTGGCCCTGGGGAGCCAGGCCCCAGGGCACCCTGCAAGGGCTGGGGCTATGGGGGGAGGCAGTGGGGCCAACAAGACTGAACCCCAAAGAAGCATCAAGGTGGACACACATCCCCTGGCACCTGCTCCTCCCCAGTCTTGGTTGCAGCCCCCCACCTCATTGTGGACCACCAGCCCCATGGACCTGACCCAAACCCCCTGCTAGTCTTTATCCAAGCCCAGCCCTTCATCTTCTGTCAGCCCTACAGTACCCACCCCATGCTGGCACGGGGACCAGCACAGCAACTGTGCCCCTCTCCAGATCCCATGCCCAGGGCCATGTGTGGTCTCTGTGCCACCCTGCAGACCTCTGTTTTGGGAAGGTAGGAAATACATGGTCACAGATAAAGCAACAGTCAGAGCCTGAAGACAGCCTATGACTGGTTTCTCCCCAACATGAGCTGTGGTAGGGGACTTTTGCCTAGGTAGGTGGGGGACATGCTGTCCTAGAGTGTGGCCATGGCATGAACAAGGTACCCAAGCTCCCATCAAGGTGCAGACACCATCTCCAAGCTGTGCAGGGATGGCTGAGGGCTGTAGGGACCTGGCCTAGGCAAAGGAGCAAAAAACCAGCAAAAAACCAGGGAGTTCAGATGGAGTTTGAGAGCTCTCCAAATATTCTACTTCGACTTTTTTCCCAGGAGCCAAAATCCTACCTCCAAAAGGCTAAGCCCCACTGCTAGACCATGCTGCCTTCCCCTGTGAGCTGAGCACCAGGAGGTGCAGGGCAGACCTGCCACAGACAAGATCCCTGTCCCCTCTGCTCTCCTCATCCTTTGCTCTGCCCATCAGCAATAACCCTTCCTATCCAGCCCCAAAAACCTCATGCACTGCAGCTCAGGGGTCTCCACCTGCCTAAGAGCCCACTGGGGTAGTAGGGATTGGAGGCATGAAGTGGTACTGGATGTCCTACAGGCCCTATGCAGTGCCATCACCAGCAAGGATACCATAGTAGGCAAATCCTGACCATCCGACCTAGGGCTCTGCCACTGATGGGGCTGGGAGCAGCAGACTGCAAGGTCCCTGCACTCCCTGCAGTGAAGTATGACCCTGGGAGGATACCTCTGAGAGATCCTAAATCCCCTTGGGACTCAGCCCAGATGCTCTGGGCAGGCCCTCTTCCCCCAGATGCCACCAGCCCTGGCAGGGGCATGTGGCCAGTAGTGACAGCTCTGCCAGCATCAGGGACAGCCCAGTCCAGAGCGATTAGATTTGCGCCTCAGAGAGGTCAAAGGGCAGGGCACCTGTGACCTCTGTGTATCTGGGCTGCGGGTGCTGAGCACAGAGCTGCCAACACTGCCCTGTTGTGAGGCGGCTGCACTGGGGATGCAGGAGGGGACAGCGTGGGACAGCTGTGCTGGAGCCTCACCCCGAGGTGCTGTCTTGCAGAGGGCTCTCTACCACAGCCCAGCCATATTCACTTTTAGCACCTGCTTTATGTGACTGAGTTTAAATCCACACAACCCCCGCTCCAACGTTACCCAATGCTTCTCCAGCTGTGCCCCCACTGCAAAACATAAAGCCACAGCTGCCGGAGCAGCACCTTCATGGAAACAGTCCCCTCTTGTATTCTGGGCAGCACTATGGGACTGGAGACGTGAATCCACACTGCGAGCAGGCACACTGGGCAGCTATCACAGTCCGTGAATGCTCAAAGCAGAGCCTGGCCATGGACAAACTCCTGTGTCAGGATGTGCAGCCAAGCATTCGCTGTAGAACTGGGAGCTGGAGGAGCCTCTTCTACCACAGAGTAGTTAGTGGGTGAACACGCACACATACAAGCTCCCAACAAACTTGAGGCTCCCTGGAAAGGATCCAGCACACAGCTGAGCACCAGCACATGACCTCAGACCTGAGTTTCAGCTTCTCCATCAGACAGGACCAGTCCCACACAGTCCATCAGCACCATTTCCCTTTGCAAGGCATATTGACGGGAAAAGGATGGGAATTACTGGCAGCCTGGCCTTTCCAGATCCTGCTGCTGTCTCTCTTGGTTGCAATCTGTCTGCCCTGCCCCAGTGGCTCCCTGAAGCAATAGCAGAGGTTCTTGTGCCCACTGCCCAGCAGGATGGAACAGGGATAGATAGCACAGTCAGCTAACACTACAGAGAACAGGACACTTGTCACACCCACCATCAGGGTTGTCCCAGTTAAGGGTGGTTCTGCTGGTGCTTTTCCTGTCACCTGCTGCCATCGAGGTGCCACATGCCACACAGCTCTCTGTCCCACCTCACAGAGTTGTTGAACCCTGGGATTAGGGGGATGCTGTGTCTCCCGGGGTGTCCCCTCACTTCCACCAAAGCCCAGGAAGCCAAGACTCAGAGAACAACAGCTTTACCCCAGATCAGCGTGGGAACCAGCAAGAGAGAGCTCATGGAGCAGGAGACCAGCCCCACCTACAGCACGGTCACAGCTGTGCTTCTCAGCCGCCCTGGGGACGAGGTCTAAGCCACAAAGAGTTGAAATCCAGCCAGAACTCTGTTGGGGCAGAACCGACTGGGACATCACAAGGAAAACCACTGCCTGCCCATGCTCAGCAGAGCAGCTCCCCATCCTGCTCCTCCATCCCTGAAAAAGCAACTCAAATGTGACCTCGGAAACCAGAGCATCCTCTGGGAGCTGCTGGCCTGGCCCAGCCACTGGGCTGGAGAATGCAGTCAAGCTATCCAGCCCAGTGAGGCTACACCTGAGCCACACCCTGCAATGAGCAGCCCAAGCCTTTCACTGTGTGCAGCAGGCTGGTTTGGAAGGGGTATGGAGCATGCAGCAGCGTAGGTGCATGGCCGTGGTGCTCATGCATGGCAATCCCCGCACCACATTTCTCTGCTGCATGGCTCAGCCAGGGTCAGTGTTTCCTGCTGCTGCCAGGGCAGGGAGGGATCCATTGCCAGTCATATCAGCCCACAGAGCGCTGAAGCAGCAGTAAGGAGAGATGTTCAGAGCAAATCAATTCCCAGAGCAACTCCAGAGTCATCACCTGGACTGGGGCATCATTTGGTTCTCTAGGTATTAGCACCTCCACCACCCCTTGGGAGAGTGATGGGCTCCACACCCTTAAATGGCTCTCCAGTATGGGAAGCTCACATATGTACCTAGAAACACAACAACTCAATTGCACCCTCACCCTGTGCCAAACAAGGCAGCCCTCACACCAGGAGCACCACGCTTCACTCCCTGTGCACAGAGAGCCTCCTGCCCCCACCACTGAGTACCCCCCAGCCCAGCCATGCCCGAGCTCACCTGCTCTTAGACAGCCCTGTTTGTTTGCCCAAGGTATTTGCAGCCGGGGGCACCTGCTTTGATACCATCAGCTCCACGAAGGAAGCTGCTCACCTAGCGTGACCCCTGTAATCCCATCCTTCCCCATTAAGTGCTGTGTGTGAGCGCATCCCCCTCCCAGCCTCCTGCCATCTCAGCATTTATCTCCCCCTCCCCAAGTTGAGCATATCAAGGCTGTGACATTGCTAGGGAGTACAGAGCAAACCTCCCCAAGTCACTCAGAAAGGGGCTTGGCAGTGCCAACATCCCCTAACCCCTCCGTTGCCTCCCCTTGGTTTGGAGCATCTCCTGTCCCTGGGCATTGCCCTGCAGCAGCATTGGGGACCAGGCAGCACTCATAATAAGGTATTGAGTTGGGCTGGTCCTACAGTGAAGTGGACAAGCTTGGTCTCCTCAAGCCTCCTGCCACCTTCACCATGTCTCCCATGGTGCCACCTTTGTCCTCTGCCAGGACCATCCCAGCTGCCCAGATACCCCTAAGGAAACCAGTACCCTGAAACTATTTCCTTCTACCACTGAAGAGGCCAAATGCTCCTTCTTATTAGCCAGCACTGCCTGTCCCACCCCGTGGGAAGAAACTGTACCACCCTACTAGGTCCAAGCTGTGCCCACTCCCTCCACTCATCGCTCCCCACTGGGTTCTGAGCCAGCTGCCTCCCCTAGCCTTCCCTTCCAAAAACACCTAATTAGAAAGGATCTACTGGCTCTTGTCTCCCTGGAGCCAAGCTGAAATTCCGGGGAAGCACAAGCAGGATCAGGGTCTGGCAGATAGATTATTGCTGACCCCTTCTAGGTGCACACAGCCAGGGATATCTGCGAGGTGCTGGGTGTGCCAGCCCTGGCATCCCTGCCTACACCATCAGCACACCAGTGCCCTGTGCCCACCAACAGCTCTCAAACATCTCGCAGGGAGGATGCTCCTGCATCCCTTCATCCGGCTCAGCTGCAGGAGTGCCCTGCTTCCCACAAACTTCTTCGGGCAAAGGGATTTGTCAGGGGGTCTAACAGCACCCGTGGGTACAGCCACTGAGCGCCAGCCCCAAACACACAGGACAGCGGGAAGAACCACACTCGGAGACAGGACCTCTGGCAGCCGGCCCCTGCCCTCCCGCAGGAGGAGGAGCAGAGCGGGATGCTCTTTGCAGCCGGGGCGGGAGCGGCCGGGGCGGGCGGCTCCCGGTGCCCCGGGCGGGCCGGGAGCGGGGCCGCAGAGCCCGCCTGCCCCCTGGCGGTGCCGCGCCGGCCCCCGGTACCGGGGTAGTGCCGCTGCCTCTCCAGCCCCGTCGGCATCCTCTCCCATCACAGCTGCGGGGCCGTGCACCAAACAGGGGCTTCATCTCCCCCGGATCGGCTTTGTCCACTGGTGTCCCCCAGGCAGGTGCAGTCACGTCCTCAGGGGTTGGGATGCCAGCAGTCTTAGAGACATAGAGAGAAACATAATCTAGAATGGAGCCTGAGCTGAGGATCCACCCTGGATTTCTTACATAAGTCCAGGCAATTGAGAAACTTGCTGTTCCACGGCATCAACAGAGCCAGCATGGCAGAAAAGTCCATGGTGCTTCTCAGAGACAACAGCCACTGTCTCAAACAAGAAGGGCTGGGACAGTCATCGACACATAGGCCAAGGATGCAAGATTCGCTGCAGGGAAACCACCAGAGAAACATTTAAGGGCAGAACCAGCATGTGTGGGTGAGAAGTGCCACCTGACTGAAGCACAGAAAGGATCAAACCCTCTCCACATACGCAGGTGTGGAGGGACGTGACTCCGCAGCAAAGATCAGAGCTCAAACTTGCCCCACTGCAGCGTGCATGGGAGGAACCTGCCAGCCAGCAGTGACCCCTCTCCAGACCTGATGCCTGAGAGACCTTTATTCAGAGTGTAAGAACAATTCTTTACAAAACAGATTGATCCAGAACCTCCCTCCAAATCACAGACAGGCTGTGAGCTCCCACCTCACCATAATTGCAGTCAAGGACAGAGCCTAGAACCCAGTTTCTTATTTCCAAGTGTATAAAAACCATCAAATTGTGAGTAAATAAAAGCAAACACACTAGAATCAGTGAAAGTGCCTGTCCCACACCTGACATCCTTATGCTGGGGAAGGGGCCAGGACTGGGTGTTTCACAGCTAGGGAAAGGGGGTGCACAAAGTATAGGTCCAAGACAGTAAGAAGGCACAGGGCAAGGATCACTTCCTCCATCCCCAGCTCCCAGAACAGAGATGGGGGACAGGGAATATACCAGCAGCATCCATCCAGTTTTAGGATCAATCTCCCAGGGCTATGTGAAAGGAGACACCCCAGTGCTGGGAGCAGCCCCTGCTCCCCAGAAAGTTACAACAGAATAAAAATAAAAACAAAGCAGCAAACGTTGAGGTCCTGGCAAGGTGTCCGAGGTAAAAGCCGTCCAGGGAGAGAAGTCCCAGCGAGTACCTAAGAGGAAGAACCAGACTGAGACCAGCAGCCTCCAGTAGCACCCCCTACCCATACTTGCCACTTCAGTATCACAGCCACCCGGATCCTTCCTCTGGCGATGCCTGGCCCCTCACCTTGCCTGGAGACAAGTTACTGCTTCCTCCTCTACTTCTTGGCTGGCATAATAGGAGGAAGCTCCTCCTCATCCTCATCAGACAGGTCATCGTCCACCTCAAAGGAGGCATCTTCCCTGTGCACTGGGACACACAAAGAACTGTTGCTCACCAGCTTATGTCTGTGCAAATACAGCTGGCCCCCAAGACACCCCAAGAGTAGAGCAGCCCAAAGAGCATTGAAGCAGTTTCAACAGCAGCTTGTGGGCAATAAGCTGTACCCCACCTGGAGGGATGTCTCAGTGGGGAATGGTGACAGGCAGCCATGGGAAAAAAGGACAGTGTGGGACATCTAGACCCTTTTCCCATGCAAGGCTTTATGGCAGGGAAGGAATCCCTGCATAGAGAGAGATCCTGGGGAACCAACACAAAGGAGGCACCGAGCACACATGCCGGGCAGCACCCCGTACATCTCCCACAGGTTCTCTGACCAGTGTTCACACTCGTGGGAACCCTCCATACCCCTTACTTCCCACAAGCCCTTCCCCATCCTCAAGTGCTTACTGATCCTGTGCCAGCCACTGAGGTGTACTGGGCCAGAGCCTGCTGTCAGGCGGAAGGTCACCGGAGGCTGCAGCTTGAAGTTGTCCAGACTCAGCTACAAAGAGCAGAGTGGAGCTGAGTTAGAGGCAGAGGCAAAAAACAGAATATCCTGCAGTCCCCAGCACAGCACCTGGCCCAGTTAAACATGTCCCTCTGAGGGCACCTGCAGCCAGGCCAAGGCTACCCAGGGCATTCTCTCGTGAGCTGCAGATCCTAGGTGAGGATCCACAAACATCCAGCGATGTCCAGTTCCCTGCAGCCATCCCCCCTGAATCTTCAAAACAGCCTCTTACCAAGGGCTGGCATGACAACTTCAGATTTGCCACAGGCACAGCAATCTCCTGGTTCTCATGGTTTCGCCCAACAACTTCCACCACATTGCACTCGTCCTTGGCACCATCTGAGAGGCAGACCTGGGGGGGAGAGGAGACTGTAAACTACTGCTCTCCCAGGGGATATGTTGGGGACAGCCAGGGCTCTCCATGGAAATGGGAAAAAAAGCTCTCCCACAGCAATGCCACAAGCCCAGATGTCAAGCAAAGTATGAGGATGCTGACCCACAAAGCAGGGAGTGGTTCGGTGCCTTTCCCAGCTGGGACAGCTGTTATTGCAACTATCTCAAGGGACAGCACCTGGGCTGCATTTTCTGCTGATCTGATCCATGCTGGCAGGTCCTGTCCTCCCAGGACAGAAAACATCCCGAGAGAGAGCCAGGAACAAAGCCCTACATCTACCTGGGCTTGAAGAGCAACAAGCCAGAGACCCAGCTGGTGTGGATCTAGTGTGGGGCTCCAGCAAGGTCAAATACAAGGAATAAATACCTTCCTTCACCTCATGCCTGGAGTATTTCTCTGCTGAGCAGTCTCTGGCTCTGCACAAGCACCTCTGTGCAATGGATAAACATGACACCCCCATGAAGCCCTGCCATGAGAGCAGCCAGAGTCAGGACCTCAGCCAAGGGAGTTCACTTTTCTGGCCCAGCCAAGAATGGGGAGTGAGCCTGGAAATGGGGGCTAAGGGCATGGGTGAGGAGAGAAGAGGACAAGCACAGTTAACTCGCATTTCTCTTACCACAGACAGTGCCAAAATGTGGTCAGAGTCATCTTCCTCATCCACCTGAAATGTGTAGGATTTGGTACTGGCAGTCAGCTCACAGCCTGGAAGGAGGAGATCAAAAAAGCTGTAGCAGGCATTACACAGCACAAGGCACCACAGGCAAAGGGTTCCCAGGGCAAGCCCTGGCCAGGCATGCACATGACATCCCTAAAACTCCTCATTTTCTCATGTTCAGGAGCCCCACTCAGCCTCAGGCCAGGGCTGCGTGCTCCCAAGAGCTGTGCACTTGCCTCAGCACCATGCAGGGACAAAACCTGGTGTCCCTACAACAAGCTGCCCTGAATCAATGCCTAGGGGCACCCAAGGTCCTCAAACACTGGCAGGGCAAGTCTCTTCCCCTCCAGTGAGCAGAAGAGCCAGGGTGTACCACTGTGGAAAACAGGGGAGGGAGCAGACAGAAGAGTGACTCTGCTCTTGCCATCACCAGTAGAACTTTTTCTTGGGTGAGAGTCTGAAAGCAGAGACAGACACAGAGTGCAAGACCTGAGTGATGAGGCACAACCCAACGGGAGGATGCTGGGCCAGGCTGCAGGGAGCTGGAGTCCTTCAAGAGAAGTTTTGAGACATATTTTATTACATACTTCTTAGACAGTTACAAAAACAAGGGAGACGCACAATTACGTCCTTAGCTCTTACGATCAGGATTCGGCCAACCAAAGGGAGGGAGGAAAGTGCCTTGGGTGTATTTGCTTCTTGCAGGATGATTCACCAATATGAGACCGATCGGAAAAACGCGGAGCTGAGTCCTGCATACCAGAGCCGGCACTTGCAAAGGCAGCCCAGGACAGGACCTCTTCCTGCCCATGCTTCTGTACTCAGCTCGCTGGGGCAAGGACCAAACCCCAGGTTCATAAAAAGCCCGGGGGGCTGCTCCGCTGCCCTGCCCAGCGCAGCCGTGCGCTGAGCCGCGCTGCTCAGGCCGCGCCATGGACTGGGCGCAGCCCGCACACACGTTTGCGAGCAGCGCAGGGCCACGTGTGCGGGGAATTCCACGGCCCGGCCGAAATCCCTCCCAGAGAGGAGGGACAAGGCTCCTCCGCCCCGCGACAGGAGCCCACGAAACGCTGACGTAGGAGGAGCGGGGGATTAACCGGAGGAGCGGGAGCCGGGCCTGCCAACCCCTTGCCCCATTACTCCCAACCCTCTATACTCGCTAGAACACCAAGACCCCACGCGGTTTCTCCCCCAAACCACCTCGGGACCCCCACCACGTGCCCGTTCCCTCCCAAGCCCGGCCATACACGTGTCTCTCCCCACTCTCCTCCCCACCGGCACGTTAATGCCCTCCACGTGTCTCTTCAGACTCACGTGTCTCTCTTGCCCTCTTCCCCTCACTTCAGTGTGTCTATGCTGCCCCCAGGTCCCTCTTCGGTCGCCCCCCGTCCCTACTGCCCCCCACGTGTTTCCCTCCCCCCCCGCTCTATTCCCCACCCAAGTGTCTTTCCAGCCTCCAACGCCGTCCCCACTACTCACCAAAGTCTCTCTCTGCCCCGTCTCTCTCCTGCCCCCCGTTCATTGCTCCAACGCGTCTTTCCTGCTCCCCAAGTTCTCTTACCCACCCGCGTCTCTCTTGCCGTCCCCCCCCCAACTCCTGCCCATGGTTTATTACCCCGCGCCGTGTCTCACCTCCCCTACCATCTACGATCCCCCCCGTGTCTCTCTTCCCCCCTCGCCCTGTTCCCACTGCCCTCCCGGCCCCCGGTGCCGCTCACCGAAGAGGACGCTGCCGGGGCAGGCGGGACCGTGCGGCTCCATGAGGTGGCGGCGCTGGGAGCGGGTCTGGGCGCGGGCCGCGCCGTGCCGTGCCGTGCCGTGCCGAGCCGCCCCGCCCCGTGCCCGCCCCCGTGCCCAAACCAAAAGGCCCCGCAGCATCGCCTCGCATCCTTCAGCTCGGGGATCTCCCGCCCATCCTGGGCCTTCGGCATTTACTGATGCCACGGCCAGCTGTGGAAACGCCATGCCGGAAAAATGGCCCTTACTACCGGCTGCCCACCTACCGCCCTTCTCCCGGGCACTGTCCTGGCCCGCATTACGAGCCTTCCCAGCACTCGGGAGAAGATACAGGGCACGCACAGAGCCGGGAGGCTGAAGGCATAAAGAGAGGTAGCGGTGGACAGGAGAGTGACAAGAACTCAGGTAGGGGCAGAGAGAGAGGGACCTGCTCACCTCTATCCCTTTAAGCAGGGGCGAGAGCAGCATGATCTGACACTGGCGACTGTGGCACCAGAGCCCTTGAGCACAGAAGGCAAAATCCTATTTCAAAATCTGTAGCAGGGAGCAGAGGGCCGGACTGGCCTTTCAAACCAGAAAGGGAAGTAGCCTGGCTGGTGCTGCAGGGGTGGAGGGGAGCAGCTAAATTGAAACAAACTTCGCTAATGATTAGCTCACACCACGTTCTGGGACAGAACCTGGCTCTGCTCCCACCGCAGAGACCTCTGCCAGCCCACCACTTGCTCTGCTCCAGCTGGACTGGGTTCAAGAAAAACATGACTGAAGAGGTTTGAAAAGTGGAACCTGGTCCCAGAAAGAGGCAAGCACTCGCTCAGCAATGGTTACACAAGCACACCCATGTGCTTCTCAGCTGCTGCTCTCCACAGCCACCTGACCCTACATGACCCATCTGCAGCCACCACCCTGGAGCAATGGGAGGCAGGAGCATCCATTTCTGAGTTATGCTCCCTAAAAGGAAAACAGTCTGGTGCAACATCAGAGCCCAAACTTGTCTCCCATGCCCAGATGTACTGCAGAGAGGCAACTCTGTCCTAACTTCATGAAACAGGCTTCAAGAAAATAAAGTTGCCCATATGTAACACATTACAACTTGGTGAAGAAAAACTATCATTTTTACGTGGAACATTTACTGGGCCAGGAGAAAACTGCTAACTTCCTTGCATAGTTTGTGTGTTATCCTGTTCTCCACACTAAACAGCTTCTGAACTGCACCATCAGTGCACTTGTACAGCAGGTGGATGAACTCTTGCTAAGTGACTTTAGGAAAAACCTGCTTTTCATACCCGTGGCCCATCCCTTTGCTTCACTGCCATTCTAAGCAGGAAGTGACTTGCTTTAGCTATCTCAGTGTTTAGCTTCCCAAGTTAAACTTTGCGGATGTACAACTCTGGCCAGGCTGTGGAACTGTGATGTTCGCCCACTGCACACAGTGTAACGCCCAAGTTACTTCATCTCACACCTTGTCTGTGCTGGCAGCTCACTGGGGTTTCAGCAACCTCTACACTGAGCAGCCAGCAAGGAAAAAAACAGTGTCTGAGAGGGTGAAGGAATGAATCCTCCTGCAACACAGCTCATCTTGGCTTTGCCAGGCACTGGTGACCACCTGTGAAAGAACTGGGGTTTTTTTTACAGAATGGGTAAATTTCAACAGGCACAACTCACAGACAGGCCAACAAGAAAGGCACTGCCACTCCAAAACTCTTCAGGGTGACCCCCAAAGGGTCACAGAATACCTGCTTCTGACAGGCATCAACACAGTAAGTGTCTAGCAGGCAACACACTGCTGCCACCAAAACCAGAGACAAGACTGACATCTGATTCCACGGGCATCCAACACTTATGGTGTGATGTAACACATGCTGCTGAACCATTTCCGGTTCTGGAACCTCACACAAAACCCACACATTTATCTACATTCACTTCTCAATTTTTATTCTATTTCTCGCATGGTCTTCAAATACAGTTTTACAGGTCTTCTGCTACAGATACTGTTGATCTAAAACAGATTAATGAAAGTGGCATTCCAACCTTAATGAAAATTCATAACCATGAAAGATATGTCAACATATCACTTTACAATTCTAGAATGATGGTATTGGCCTGACATTCCATAGGCTTAGACAATTAACTTCTATAATAATAACAAATTCATAGGAAGAGAAAATGTGGCAACTCCTTAAAAGCCAAGAAATAAGGCCACAAGCATCCTATACTGTAATGTTATGCATCCAGATAAAATAAGTTGACTCTGGTATCCATGAAGAAACAAAATTCTCCCATCTGGTAAATCAAGGTATCAGCTACTCAACATGCACTCAAAGCTGTATAAAAACTAGTGGCATTCAGCTCTGACTTACATGAAATCCCACAGCACAACCCCGTACCTCTCTCTAAAAATGAAATGACCTTGTTTCAACTTAAATACTTCACTACCGCATTAAAAATCATTCACATTCTGCAAAGGAAAAAAAAAAAAAAAAAAAAAAAAAAAAAAAAAAAAGAGACATCCTGCACGTGACTGCACCAGAAGGCCAAATGCAGCATCTCCCTACAGGTCACAGACAGCATCACTGCAGTCTTAATGCCATTCATTACAGGTTGCATAACAACTTCTATGCAGCTGGAGGCTTTTAAGAGGAACTGAATTTCCTTTGTGCACCACTGAAAAAAACCCAGGAAAATTTTAACAGAAGATATAGACGGCTGATGGCAGCAGGTGAAAGCAAGGTACTGCAAGGTGCATACCACTGGCCAATCACCTGTCTTGGGACACTGGGACTTCTGTGAAATACCATTTTCATAAATGATGCAACTACCTGACTACCGGGTCCCATACTACACGGGTTCCATCCCATAACCAAGTATGTCCACCCTGGGTAAAAACGTTAAACTTCTGGAACATTTAAAAGTAGGTAACCATTTAAATAATGTGTAAAAATGTGCTTATTGTGGCATTTCTTGTAGAAAAGTTATTTGATACAAATGTGCAGGACTTGAAGACCCTGATTCAATCAAACTAGTATGAACAGGCTTTGAAACATGGTGAGTGTTTCAAGGACAAATCCCAGTTGTGGGCCAGCTCTCTCCCTCTCACCATCTTTCATCCACAATCCCTTGTGAACATTACCAAAATTAACAGGTTCAGCAGAGCACCCTGTGAATTGCTGTTTCAGTCCCAGGAGAATGATACACTCAAGTAGCGACAAACTGCTATCTGAAGGAAGGGTTGGTTGGGATCTGCTCCCCTTTCCCAAGATGGTCAGTTCCTAGCCCTGGATATGAGGCACAATAAGAAAGGTCAGTGCTGAGGACAGACTTGTTCTCGATTGTGGTTTTAGGTTATTCAAAAGTGCCATCTTGGACCTATACCATTTCACTTTTCGAAAGAAAAAGTTACAAAAACTGGTAAACAAAAAGTTAGTCAGCATACAGCTAAGTTTATATACACTGAAATTTACAAGTTTGTCATTAAGTGACTTCTGCCACAGACCACTGCACATTTGTCCCTAACAAAACACAAAGCTTGAACCAATGGTCATTAGAAGTGACAACGGGTCATTGCTTTATCAACAAGCGCAAAGGTAGTAAAAAATAGAACTGTAACTACTTATCTTTAAAATTGCTGATTGACACAAGCAATCCCTCTCATTTCTGCAACTTCCAGTTGCACATCCTGCTCTATGACAGAGAAAAAACCCCACATCTTTATAGGTACTTCTGCCAGAGACCACTTTTCTGTTGACACATGAATGCAGAGAACTGTAGTCAACCACAGCACCGATTGAGAGGGATTCCTCCAAGGAGCTAGAGCCCATGCAAGATTCCTTGGCACTTCACACAGGACCAGGAGAGGACAAGGTTTCTCTTTGTTAAAACAGTGTTTTCAGCAGCATTATCCCCTTCCAACAAATGACAGTCTGAATGTGTGATGGGTGATTTTCGCACAGCCCTTTCTACCAAGCTGGCTTATTGCTGGCTTTGTGCAGCTAGACCATAGGAAGATCCCCACCACTACCCGCCCAGCTGTTATGGGTCTACAGTACTGGAACAGTTCGCTGTCAAGCACGTCACAGGCTTCTTCCAAGGATAACAACATCCTTTGGAAATCCTTCCATTTTAGCAATTTCAAAACAACCCAGCTTGCTGTAAAATTCCAGGATTCTTTTATCATCTGGTCTCACTTCACAAAAAGCCCCACGGGAGCCTGAAGAAGGAAGAAAGAAACAAAACGCTGTAGGAGAAGAGTTGCCGTAAAAAGCACAGACATCAAATATTACTAGAGTTCCCATCTGTTTTAACATTTAAATGAGTGATCCAACTCCACATGGAGCATAGTGGCTAAGAGTCCAGATCTATGGCAACATAGCTGACCATCCCCTAAAGGGACTGTGCACTGCAGACATCAGTCTGAACAAACCCTCTGCACACCTTCCATTGCACATGCAAACACCCTGAAACGCCAACACTGGCTCCAAAATACAGCATTACAAGAGGGCACCAAGCGGCGCAAAGGAACTGCGAATGCTGGGTGTGCAGTAAGGCAGGCAGCCAAGCACTTCCCACACTGAAGGGTTTGGTAATGACCCACCAGTGCACACTGCTGCATGTGGAAAAAAGCATCATTACCAATGCCAGCAGGGAAAATATAAACGTTCAAGATGTAAAAATGCATGCTCTCATCGCCAAATTGCTCCCTCAGTTCTGCCTATTTTCTAATTTGCAGGGTAATGACTGAAGTGAAAAGCTACCTTTTACCAAGACAGCAGCAAAAGTCAGCTATCTAAATGCTTTTGTGATTATTTACCCAAATCTAGTGTCAGCTATGCCAGGAATCAAACATCTCAGGCTGACATGCAAATACAGTATGTTCACATAACCCTCCCAAGTTTGCCTTGCATCCTAGAACTGACATGTAGTTAGGAAACAAGGAATTCTGAGTGCAAGAAACTTACCATTAGCCTTTAGAGAAGAGAGCAGGCAGGCCATCATACTTTTGGCCACACTTGGATCGGTCACTTTTTTGTGGATATCAATCTTTATCAATGATGGGAAGTTGGCAAGGAACGATTCTGGCAATACCTCTTGTTCTTCATGGAAGCTCAGCATTATTTTCTGAAAGGAGTATGGAAAATAGGTATTTACTCATTATTCAGCTTTTAATTTTTATTCATCTTTATCAGGGAGACTGCTTTCCTCATGGAGCATACCTCCAAACCAGCAGGCTTTCCTGCCTACACCTCTGATGGCCACTTAGTTCTTTACCTGCTCAACTGCTGTCTGTACTCCAGATAAAAAGTCAGGTTAGAAAAGTTTCTCAGAGTGTCAAAAGAGGCATGCAAAGCTCCTTCTCAGTGACCCACACTTCAAGTGAAAAAAATACCAGCCAACCCATAACCAACAGTTTGTGCACAGACATTCCTTTTTGTTTCTTTTATTTTTCCACAGGCAGTCACAGATTTTCACACTAAAAGCAAGTGCTCTTGAATTTGTTTTCCAAACTTAAACTGATGTGACTACTAGTGCCCTACCTGTAGCATGGAGAAATTAATACTGCATTTAGTAGTGGAACAGATCAAAAGCAATCCTTTATTTTCAAAATGTAATTTTCTCTAGATTAAGTTCCCTTATATTTACTGCATTGATTACTACTAAAGTACAGTTCACGGGTGTATTAGAAAACACAGTTGTATCTGACTGGCAACGAACAATTTTACTGTTATCTTCTAACACATCAGATACCATGGTCAAAGTCTTCAGAAAGGTACAAAAACTGAGCTTCATTGTGAGCTCAAAATGTAAGACAAAAAGACCCACTTTAGAAAGACTTCAGCAAACAGTTCTGATCTCATGGGTTATACCAACCTCTGCCTCAGACAGCTCCTTGTCACTATTTGGTTTCGTGTATTTTTCTTGCATGAAAGGGATCCAAGACATTTTGCATTTTTTAATGAAGGGAGTCACGTCAACTGTCCCCAAAGCATAGCCACATATGCCATCCTCATCTTCTAAGACGAAGCAGTAATCCAGGCTGAGGGTGAGCAGACCTCCTACTAACCTGCAGGAAAAAAAAGTGTCCAAATTCAGTCAAAAGGTCACTTTGATAAAGCATGCCCTTCAGGTACGCTGGAGAAGACTCTAGGGTCAACCAAAGAAGTGACAGAGTCCTCCACTCATGGAATTACTTCCTACAAAGCATTAATTGACCAATCAGCTGCCAAAACTCAGCTACAAGCAACATCTGCACCTCAGGATCCCACAATTTAATTCCATATACACTGCTCTTATCCTTTTGCCCTCAGTTGCTCTGCTGCCATTACTTCCTTGTTCTTCCACATTCTCCTCTGAGTATTTTTTGATACCAGTTACACACCCTTTCTTAACTGCCTTCCTGTCACTCAGAGCAGACTCTATAAAATTCTATTAAACAATCAAGACAAAAAAAAAAAAATCCCTAAAGTAGCTCACTTTACAGTTCAGATTTAATGCCTTTTTTTTTTAATTAATCTGTCACTGCCTATCCTTTTTAAAAGTTTGTACATGTACTTCAGAAAAACTGGAGGTACTCGGCTGGGAGACTGGTCCTCAAAAACCCCTCAATTATCTTCAGAACTACAAAAGATTGGAAAAAATACCAGAGGGTAACTACAGACTATGGACACTCCCATGATATACTTTCACAATATCTGAAATAAGGTACTATGATGCACAGGTTTCATAATACAGAGGCTTCAGCTAAGTCTATTTTCTAGCACCTCACAACAGGTGACCAGCACAAGAACTGAGACGCAACTGTCAACGGTATCTTTAGGAAACCCAAACCCCAATGTCCTGAGGGTAAATTTTATTTGTTTTATATATATATCAAATGTTGTTTGCATTCCTCCCACACACACTTTTAAAAATTCAAATTAAATACAGTGTCAGAACTTTATCCTTCAGAACCACCTGTGTAGGTCATTTGCTCCTAATACGTACTTGTCTCCAATTAAATCTGGTAAACTATGGAAGGGTTGATCAGCTCCATCAGCATACATTTCTCTGCAGATCTTATATACAGACGCCTAAGAGGAGAGAAGATTTCAACTCATCAATCACATTCAAAAGCTAACAACTTTGTTTCAGAGCATTGTCCTTAACAGCCACACTGTAACCTAGTACTGAGAGACCTTTAAGTCAGCACAGATCAAAAGTATCCATCTATGAGAAAGAATCTATCTTCCCCCCCCACCTCCTCCCCAAAAATAACTCAAAAGTTGCCTTCAAAACATTGTGGTTAAGTTGAATGGCTGGGAAGGAAAGGCTGGAGGTCAACCTCCTGCAGTTTTAACAGCACAAGATTAATAGAGAGGGTAAAGATCAACATCCTTGATACAGAGTCCCTTTACAAAACCTCCAATGTCCCAGCACAGCAATATAACCCCGGGGAAAGGACAGACACACCCTGCATGTTAAAAGACTTTCAGCAGAATCTCAGAGTAAACTTGTATCAGTCACACTTTAAATAAGAAACTTTACACACCCTCTTTTTTTTTTTTTTTTTTTAACAAAAAGGCTTCTCATTTGACACTTCTCTGTCCTTTCATTAAAAAGGAACCCCTCAGAAGAAATATTGTTTATGACTGCATGCTTAGCTGCATCTCCAATTGCTAAGGTGGCTTAGAAATATTGATTCCATTGTCTACAAAGGAACAAATCAGTTTAGCTACAGTCCTGCACTAAGATATGGAAAAGGCTGGTTCACTGTTCTGAGAACAGCACAGGACAGAGCGCTACCCTAAAAGTGGCAGGTAAAAGAGTCTTCATGTGCCAGCCCTGCCTGACTGGCTTCAGTCAGGACTCATTTGAACTACTGCTAACGACCTAAATACTCATGTTTCATCTCAATGTACCTACAAATGCAAGAGTTCAAGCTGCATTAATCCTGACATTGTATAAATTGCATCCATGAAGAGTGTTAGCTAACTATTGGTTGGTACATCAGTTTCAAGTATTCTCTTTGCTAAGCCAATGGAAATGAAACTACACTACAGATTTGTTCAGAGAAAAAAGAACAAGAAAAGGAAAAAAGTGCTAATCAATAAGGCGTAATAAAAAAATTCCTGATTTTAAAGTATCAAACACTCCAAAGAAGATTTGACAACAATTCTTTCAAAATCAGACCAAAAAGTTTACAACTGTACCTAAAATTGTAAGAACAGCTGAACCATGATCACATTTTGCAGCTCAATTTTGAGTTAACAGTATCAACGTTCTGCCTATACAGCTCTGTGAGTACCAGCAAGTGCCACAATAATTACTGAGTGAACAGGCATACATACCCACCCTCTAAGTTTAATCCACTGCATGTCTCCCTGCTGCAAGAATTCCTCTACCAGCCGTGAAAAAATTTCACTTGCCCTTCATAAGTAGGGAAGGCACTCACAGATTTAAAAAGATGGGAGAGGCTGGGAATCAGGATGTGGGTGTACACTGACTGTTGCACAGTATGTTGCTGAACCACGGGCAAGTCACTTAGTTTTCCTGTGAGCTTGCATTTGTGCCTCACGCAAGATATCAGGACATCTGCTTCACTAGGGGAAGAAGGGACTCAGCAGTAACCTCTGTTGCCACAAAAGGAAGTGCATCACTACCAACAGCGATGACAAGCATCAAAAGCAGTTACCTCATCTTTAGGAAAGTAGGGTCGTATGGTGTACACTTTGGAAGTGGGTGTTAATGGAGGTGGTTGAAAAAAGAGGTCATTTGCTCCATCAATAGGCAGCAAGCGCTGTGAAAACAAAATACTTAATATGATTGTATGAACAACAAAACCCATCACTCTTGGGTGTGCACTGCAGACTCCCAAATTAACAATTGCTACTTGCAGGCACCCCAGAAGAAGGTGGGGTTGGTATGCTTTACAAATGCAAAGACCTTATTTGAATAGAAAATATCCAATTGGTGTTCTAAAATATGCAATTGAAACAGCACATTAAGAGTCTGTTAATCTTAACTGCTTTAAAATACTTTTTACCAATCATATCTACACTGTCTCTGTATAAGAACATAGAATGTCAGGAGGAAAGGTTTGGTCTGAAGAGGGTTAACTGGCCAGAGGAGACGCTTTATCCCAAAAGCAATGCGCTGATTCAATTTGCTGCGCGCAGAGCACCTGTGAGGGGGGAAAAGTATAGCGCCAGAAAAATCCATGAACAAATCTGAACATGGTATAAACAGCGATTTAAGAACATTTGCCAATTGAATTCCTCGCAACAAAGCGCGTTACAGCGTTATTTACAGAGGAACCAAAATTTGGACGACTCTCCCTTTTTGCTCATGGAATTCCCATCGGCAGACAAGCATGCGCGCATTGTGCAATTGCGGGCGCAGATAAAAATGCTGTGCGACCTGCAAAGAAACAATGTGAAATGTACAACTAAAGCCGCTGCGCTTCGCATGCGCGTGGGACAGGCAGCATCTCCTTGAGAAATTACTGTAGAAAGGGGAGGAAAATTATTTTAAACCAAGCTGTAAGGCTAATGGGCTTTGGACCAGAAAGCCTTCGGCAGACCAATCCTTCCAGACCTCTGATGTGCAACAAAAGGTTTCTCATAAAACAAAGAAAATGTCATTCAGTTGTGAAGTCATATTGATACCTGGAACTCTCCTGCTAGACCACCTCTAAAGGCCCAGGGTTCTTGGTCTCCACTTAAGAACTGTGCTGAAGATTGACTACGACACCCTGTTGAGATCAGATCCAAGCGGAGAATGTTACGAGAAGGGGGATTTCCTGGGTGTCTTACATGTCCAAAAAGCTAACATACACTTGTGAAAAAAGCTCTCTAACTGAGCTAGAAACCGGGGCTTGGGGGAGGGCTGTAATAATGTATGACTTACAAAGATTTTGTGCTTGCGCACTAGCTGCAGTATTTCAAATTTTTGGTTACCTATAACAGCCAGGTCTAAGAACAGGTGAGGCGATTCAGTTACGCGCTTCATTCTAGACCAGGAGGCACAAGAATGGTGCCATGCACAACTGTGTAAACTTCCCAGACGTTCTGTACCTTTCTTTTTTTTGCATGTTTGTGCATTTATTTAATCTATGAAAAGATGACATCTTGGAAGCTATGTGGCTCAATAGGTACTACCATAAATTTTAGATCAAACAAATGCCATTATCACAGCCCCTTGAAAAAAAAAAAAAACGGACCTTTCTGAAGTCACATTTTAGTACTTATTGTTTCTAATCTTGTCAGAAAACTAGGACTGGCAATATATGCAAACAGTCTGGAACAGTTCAGGCAGCCAGGACAGTTGTACGAAACTGCACTCTTGCAAGAGACTACGCAGATTTATATAATCCAGGCCGTATTGTCACAGTGCTGCTGGCATGTTAAAAAGCTAAGTAGTGTTAACTGGAATAAACTCACAATTTAACTAGTACACTCTGTTGGTCACTACTAGCTTTGCTTTTTAGTATCTTGATTTTTTACCTCCACAAGCGTATCGGATGCAACAGGGACCTTGCTGCTCAACCAGCCACAGCAGGCCCACTGCAGTGCTCAGCTTTAGTTTGCGCTTGCTTTAGAAAAGGATTTTCCATTGGTTGTTTGAATTTTAATATTGTTCCGCCAAGCACAGCACTGCAGCCTTCACCAACTAACACAAACGACAACTCTGGAGAGAGAAGAAAAGCAAGTGGTATCTGGAGATCTCAATTACCCGCCTAGTTTTCTGACAAGATGAGCAGCGCAAACACTCTTTTCCTTTTGTGGACAGCAATCTACCTCCTGTTCAAGTAACAGTCTCAGATCAGTACACACAAGTATGTTGTGCTAGTCAGAGAGTCCCAAAGTGTGCCAAGTTTGACATTTATGAGAGTTTAGGAAAATAGGTTAAATAAAAACTACCCTAAGTATGGTAAATTTCAGAAACAATCCAAGCACCAGAATTCAAATTTGGTTTACTCCCACATTTTAGAATTCTCACATAAGAAAATATCCTTCACAAGGAGATTTAGTCAATAACTTGGAAGACAGCATCTGTCTCTCCTTTGAGACTACAACTTAACTAGCACTTCCAATTATTACAGTAAAGAGCTGCGTGAATGAAGAGCTGTATAAATGAAAAACATAGTTAATGCCTTAGTCGCTGCGCAAATGTGACTTCAGTTCATGCCTGTTGCACATCTAATCTATCTGAGCTGCCTCACAGACAAAACCTTTCCATTTTAATTAATTAATGACGACGCGCTGTGAACATCTGGCGCTGTCCATCCAATAGCAGTAGAAACTTGTGCTGAGGATTCTCCCATCTGTACACAATGGGGAAGA
Organism: Chiroxiphia lanceolata; assembly: GCF_009829145.1. Classification (NCBI taxonomy): domain Eukaryota; kingdom Metazoa; phylum Chordata; class Aves; order Passeriformes; family Pipridae; genus Chiroxiphia; species Chiroxiphia lanceolata. The sequence continues at coordinate 14,219,391 of NC_045644.1, forward strand.
AGACAATAGAAGTCATTAGTAATCCATAGTACTGTACAGCCACACTAATTTAAGGGACTGAATGCTAGCTGGACTTGAGAGGAGTGGTGAAGAAAGTGAACATCCAGTGGACCATTGAGCACACCGTTGTGAAAACTAGCTTGTTTCTATTTGTAGTGTACTTGACTTTATATAATGACCTATTTTATCACAGACCTTTGCTCTGTATGTATTTACATTAGTGATAAAAACATAAGCTGAAGACAAAAATGGCCTCTCACAGAAGCACTGCTAGCATAAGAGTATTAATCTGTACGTGTGAAAAATCCTGAATTTTTCAACTATCTAATAACAGTGTGAGTACTGGAACAGAACAGTGCCAAAGCTAACAGAGCTTGTATTAGAGTTGGTTTCTACTGCAAACTATTCCAAATATTTGATCCATTTAGAGACTTGAACCCAACTTTACATGGACATTGAAGACAACTTCAGATGAAATCAGTAGGTAGTCTGATACTTCTGAAATGCAGTCTTAACTTGGGTCCTAAACATTCAGAGATTACAAGAATCACTGTTCCCGTTATAGAGCTTTGGCCTGGAGTTTTAAGCTGATTAAGCTATCAAGAAGAGAGCATTCTGTCTAGCTAAAGGTCAACACACAGCAAGAATAGTAAAGTTGGGGGAGTTGTGTTACACTTAAAATTCACAAACTAAAGTTTTTAAACAGCATGAGGTTGTTAGAGAAATGTTAACATACTACAATGCTGCTGAGTTCTCCACCCACGCTAGTCTTCTTCTCTGTACTTTGCAGAAGGTAGTCTTTAAAGCTCTCTTCTTAACTTCTTCTTTTTCAACTATACATATTGGGACCAGATATTTAATAAGCACAAAACACAGTAAGTTGTTGGGCATGGACTGACTTGATGATTTAACAGGTCTTCTCTGTCCCTGCTTAAACCTGCCAGTGTTTAAGAATATAATTTAAAGACAATCCAAACACTAGGACCAGACCAAGGTTGTGTAATGGTCAACCACTGTGAGCTTTGTGACAGTTACAGAAAGTGTGACTTAAGACCATCAGCTTTGCTGTCTGCTGTGTATGTCAAGAAACTCCACAGCATATTCCTTACAGTTGTATTGAAACCTGAAAGTGAAATGAGGTCACTAGAATTACCCAGGCCATGCTGGTGCTATCTGCCAACTTAGGATCCCCCAAAAATCTTTCAGGAAAAAAAACCAAAACAAACAAACAAGAAAGAGCCACACATGAGAAAAAAAAAATAAAGAAAAAAGAAAAGGAAAACCTGTTTCAAGATCATTTTAAGTCTCAGACTAAATCTGTCTAGAGAGCTCCACAATTTCCACCCATTACTAAAAAAAAAAATTTAAAAAAAAAAATCAGTAATTTGGAAAGTGTTTACAAGAACTTATTTTGCACCAGAATAGCCTTATGCTAAAGCTCGCATGCGCACAGGGCTGGGAGGATCAGCTTCCTCATGGCCAAGCCCACCAAGGTCTGTTGAAGACAGCAATAATGTTATCAGGACAGAGCAAACAGCAGATGGCTGATGTGGTCACATTTCGTAGTGTCATTTCCAATCATACAGCGGGGTATCCGAGGAGTTAATGGCATAGTCCAGTGTGCATTCAGTCAAGAGTAAGTTAAAGTCAACACTTACGTGTCAGATGAGATTCAAGTTTCATTAGCCCAAGAAGAAAATCAAGGTCTCCAATCTTAACCATCCAGCAGACTTCGCTTATAATAGCAAAGCAAACTCACTGCAAGCATTGCTTCAAATATCAAGACAGGAAAACCTTTAAAACAGGGTCAAACCAGACCCCCATCCAAGAAAGCACATTTGCCTAATACTTCAGTTTTCCCCGTGGGCTAATTAAAAACACACATAAAAAAATATGCTATCTGGGATTTATAATGGCTCCCAATGCACCTACCTAACCACTGCACAAAAGATTTCACCATTGACATAATACTCTTGATATCCCAGACGTAGGAGTACATGTCATAAAGGATTGTCCTGTTGGCACAATTGGAGAGGCGAGTGAACATCCCCATCACCAAGCTGCACATCTCTTCAAACTTGGCTGCTCGGTTACGCCATTCTTCTATCTATGAAAAAGATCCACAGGATCAAACACAGGCTTCTAGGGAGGAGTGGTACTCTAAATATGGAGGAAGACTACATAATTCATTACTTCATTTTACTAGCATTGACTACCACACCACCCGTGACTCACAGATATCCTCTATGGTTGTTAAAATGAGGCCAGTACAGGGAACATTGGTCAAATGCAGACACCAGACTGCCTTCACAGCAACATGGCACTACAGGCTTAAAACAGTAGATTCCACTGGAGGAATGAAAATTACTGTGACCTGTGGTTAGTTATACACTACCCTTCAGGTCCTAGGAATTAGAACATCAGTCTCTATTACAGACAACAAATAAAACTGCTCAAGATTTTCATTTAGAAGGACAGAAACAGGATTCACACTTACTTTTTCAGCATCCTTTCCTTTGCAATTAACACTGACAACACTGCTATTTGCTCTGAGCCACTGGAATTCCCTCAGCATCTGTGCGCCTTTGGGCCCATGTTCATAAGGAAGGTAAAACAAGTCAGCAAGAAGCTGCAAGTCCTCTAAAGTCACTGGTTCTACTGTGTAAAGAGGCTTTTCATTCGGCCCAGGCACAAAATGTTCTTTGTTAATTTGCTCATCAGTCTGCATAGGTGCAATGTCACTACCAGAGTCTTCCTGCATAGACATCTCTGGAGACTTTGACTCAACTATACTCTCCTTATCAGTATCCATTGGCTTCAGCTCCTCTGCCATCTTGGCTTCAGCAATATCTGTCAGTATCTGGTTAGCATTCTTGTCTGAGTCATCTTGTTTTTCCACCACCATGTCCATTGGTTCCTCATCAGATTGCTTCTTCTCCTCCTCCTTGACCAAGGCCGGTGACTCGCTGCTCAGCGCTGCGCCCTGACTCATGATGGGTTCTTGGTACACCGTGGTAACCACTGTTGCTGCATTTAAAGAGGACGGTGCCACCAGTGGCCCTACATCCCCTACAGAGGTTTTAGCACCACTGTGGGCCACTTGCCTACCTGAGAATAAGAAGAAATAAGTTTAGAGTTCTCAATCTGTCAACTAACATTCAAATCAGCAACTTCTACAAACCACAGGTGATTTTATTACTGCAGCATCCAATCAGCACAGCTTCCTGTTGGTATTTTGCCTGTTCACTTCTGTCACTGTAATTCTAACTACTGGTTTTGGTTTTTGCAAGTTTCCCTTGCACATAACTGGTAAGCAAAGATAGGATGGGGGGAAGTTAGGAAAATTAATTAATATTTCATTTATGCGCTACCAGCAGCATTTCTGACTATGCCACCAGAATAAAAAGCTCTTAAAGTCAATACTTTTCCCTCTGCATCAACTGACTTGTTAAAGTTGCCTTTGGATATAAAGAACACTTCAAAATAAAAGGACTATGCTTAAACATTTTAAAAAATGTTTTTAACGTAGGGAAAGCTGAATTCAAAACCTGACTGGACAGTCTTGAACAACCTGTTCTAACTCGCCCTGCTTGAGCAAGGTGGTTAGACTCAAGATATATCTCAAGATTAGATTTCAAGAGGTCCCTTCCAACTTAAACTGTTCTGTGAAAATGGAGGAAGATGACATCTTAATTACTATTCCTCAGTCAATGTTTCTGCTACAATTGAGTTTTAGAAAGACACAAAACTCTACAGCAGTTGAAAAGTATAAATGCCCTAGAGCAGAGTTGGGAGACAGGCTCTTCCATTCCACTCTGACCAGCTGAAACCCACATTTGAGAAAAACAGATTTTATCTCAGGTCCCAAGCTCCCATTGCTACAAGAAAGGTGTGCAATGCTGGAAGGAACCCAGCTGGTTTCTGTAGACAGAAACACAGAAAAATAGAACTATCTTAAAACAACTGGAAAAACATGAACTATTCAGGACCAGAACTAGTGTTGATAAAAATCTAACACTAACTCCAAAAAAACCACTATACTTCCTATTCTCTCAGATTCCATGGAAGTGTAGTAACAAGCAGGACTAGCAAGATCCAGACTCTTTCCTGTCTTTCATCAGAAGTGCCAAGGGATCATGCATCAAGGTTGCTTCTGTTGATCAGTCAGAGCGCTACAGGTGCTGAACATCAATCATTCTTACTTTTTTATTAAGGTTTCCCCAGTTACTAAGGTAGAAAATATTTCCAGCTGAAAAGTATGTGAATTGCCTGGATCTATAAAATATTTTTAATTTAAATGCAAGTACTGAACATCTAACCCCATTTTTTTATCAACCCCAGAATGATACCAAATCATACTCACTGCTGTATTGCTGAGGTACCCCAAATTCCTGCAACCATTCTGTTAAGGCCAATTTCAGGGCCATTTGTGGGCTGTAGAGAACATCCGTTTCAATATCTTCATCGCTCCCCTCGTTTTCCAACTTAATCTGGATTGAAACGGTACTGTCTTCAGTATCAGCTAGAGACAAATTTTAAAAAGTTATCATGCAAGTTTAATTTAAAATAATAAAAATAAAGTTGTGTTAGACAAGGCATTCAATAACTCTGACAGGCCTTCTTCGCAAAGAAGCACAAAGGATTAGTCAAAATGGAAAATTATGGTGACTGTCAATGTTGACACAGAAACAGTGTGCAGAAACCAGACACTCTGGCATTCAAGGTTTCTTTTGATCTGAACTGCTTCTACTCCAATGACATCATATCCATGGACACACGTCAAATGTGGGCATCAAAACTCCTTGCTGAGAGTGTTAATTATACAACCATACATACCTCTCAAGGCTAAGAAATTCTCTGATAATATGTGCTACAGATATGTGCCAGGAAGTCAATAAAGGAAGCTCAATGCTCATTACCTTGCAGGCAACTGACATTTACTTATGGGACAGAAAAGGCTAGGTGATCATAAGAAGAAAATGTTGGTGAAGAAAGGATAGAATCATTAGAAGCACCAAAACCCAGTATGATTCACATGGTTAAGCACAGATCCAGCAAACATTTATGCATACTTACTCATCACCACATCTTTTCTCACTCCATTCATGTTAGACTTGTACCAGGTCGCAAGTGTGTGGATGGCAACATAATTGGCTTCAAATTCACAGTTTGGATTGGTCAGAACTCCCTTTAGTCGAGGGATGAGCTCAGTTGACCGACCCTTGTAAGGCCCAAGAAAAAGCCTCTTTTGATCATAATCATTAGCATGAATGTTATCCCAGATAACTGGTGCTCTCCTGATGATCTTAGAAACTTCTTCTATGGACTCTACTGGAATGTCTTTGGATACAACTTTTGGACCTAAGAGGGAAACAGGATAATCAGCGGGCTTTGCATCTACTCGAAGATTCAATCCACAAGTAGCTGGAAAGTTTATTTTATTAAATACTTACGAGAAAATTTTTTAACAACAACAGTGAATTAAGAGAAACAAGCCACCAAACCAAACAATTTTTACCTGTCCATAACACCTCAATGCCAGGGAGCAGCTTTTCTCCTACAGTCCGTAAATAAGGTGATTGGGCAACATTTGGATAACAGAAAGTTCCACAGTACTCTGCACAGGAAAAGAGAATGTCACTGTTGTTAGAAGGATGCACACGTGTGACAACATACCCAACTGTCCCACAAACACATTGAGTGAATACCATTTGAAATGAGAAACATCCATAAAATTAATCAGGAAAGGCCCAAAAGTCTAAAGTATAAATAAAAAGGACATTATAAATGATACTTCACATAAAGACCAGAAACAAAAGGTAGAGAATTTATTTAAAATTGCCCAAATGTCAAAATTAGGAAAAAACTAATAAAGTCCATAAACAGAAGGCCAGGATACAGCAGACAATATGCAAGAGAACTGGAAAACCCTGAGACTGTTTATGAAATGCAAATATCTAAAAATATTAACACTGGAACACGTCTCTTTAAAGTTAAACTGAAGGTCTGCAACAGGACCAAACTACTACAGTGTAAGGGGATAAACTAATTAACAATAACAACGTTGCTACTGAATTGAATCTTCCTTGCAACCATCCACACTTCTGAACATAGCAATTTTCACCCCAGTACCTCAAAGGTATTACAGGAAGTTTGCAATTCAAAAAGCAATGACTGGACCCAAGTGCAAGTCATCTTATTTTTTAACAAATAAAGCAAGTCAGTGACTACTGAAGTGGGTAATGTTATTAAAAACAGGAACCAGTGACAGCAGTGAGCACAGACTGTACCTCTACTTTAAGAAAATTCTAAGAAACTAACAGCCAGCCAATTCAAGAGGCAAAAAGATTTTGGTTTAAGTAAAAAAAAAACAAAAAACTTCCCTTAACCATTCTATCAAGCTGCCTTCTTTGCTTGGCATTAAGCCTTTCAAAGCTGTGTAGATTTGGCAAAAACTTTGCATATATTTGAATAATCGAACCTTTCTTTATAAGTCAATTTCTTCAATCAACCCCAAAATACTCCTCAAGGCAGTTATTAAATGCTAAACCAGCTTTCCAACCAATAAGACTGAGGCTGAACCAAATGATTCCTCTCATTTTACCTGTAGGACAGAAAAGGAATGTGTCTGGTTCTCCCAGATATTGATAAATTTCATTTGTGATCGAGACTTGAGCATGAGCAAAAGAACTGAAAACTTCTTTGTCTGCTGCACACATGTTATGATCGATATCATCAAACAGCAGTGCAAAAGATCTGCAGCCAAACTGGGAAACCTAATACAAGAGACAAGAGAAAAAGGTTTAATTTGTTAAATTACTTTCATTTTCTTTTTAAAATCAAACTAAAATTTTTAAATCTAATCTTAATCTTAAAGGGAAAGCTATAGGAATGGAGGAGAGAAGGTAGTGGAGGCAAGACAGACTTTGGTTTCTATTCACAGTGAATGCCTATCTCTGGCCCATAGCTCTGCTTCTCTCAAAGATTAGACCTCTAAAGACCTGCAATCTGTTCCAGTTTTAACAACCCAAAGCTGATCTCGCAGAACAGACAGCTGGGAAAAAAGCTAATTCTGTAATAGCTCTTGGACAAAGGAGAGGAGTCAATTAAGAGAACAAAGAAGATGTGCATGTCAGGGCTGCCTGCAAAGGCGTTTGTTGCAGGCAAGAGTTCTTGCTTTAGCAGTGCATCTTGGCTTCAAGATTCCAAAATACTCTGAAGACAAAAATAGCCTTCAGAATCCCACACAAGATGAGACTTTTTAAAAAATCTAGGTGATCGCTGGCCGCTTCTGCAATGCAACCCAAACACGTCCATCGGAATTGTTCAGAGGCACCAAAAGTAACACTAGTGCTGAAAAGGTTCAAGAACGTGCTGAGAAGCTGCAAGAGTAAGCAAGGTATTGGAGTTTCCAAACCAAGCAGTGCTGCAACTGTGCTGTTTGTGTCACACTTACCTGGTCCAGCTTACGTTTCAATGTGGACACCTCTTTAGGATTGGAGAAAGTGATGTCAAGTCCAGGTGAAATTGCATAGATGAACTCTATTTCGTGTTCTTGTGCAGCTGATATCAGAGTCATTAGCTGCTCTGGAAATCGAAATATTTTAGAGGGACTCAACAATTAAAAAAATTCTTGGGCATCATTTTAAGTAAATTATGAAGTTCAGAAGCCTCTTCTATCAGAATTTTTTAAAAATTGCTGGAATTTCTTGAAATTAACACAGCAAGGAGCACCAAATTATTTGCAAGAGTTCTCAGAAATTACGCCAAAAGGAATGCAACAATTGTCCTTGTATTCTTACTTTCCATGTTAAAGTTTTACAAATATTTTTAAAATTCTCTTTATCTCGGTACCATGAGACAAATACAGGTATAGTCTGTTTCCACAGTATGCACACCAACAGTTCTAGAATTATTACTCACTTTGCCCACACATACTAACAGACAATTCAGTGCAGCAGTATAACCCTCTGTGACAGGGGTTCATGTACCACTCATATCACTGGAACTTAGGGCACATGGAAAACATGGGGTTTAACACCACTGTGCACAAGTAGTTGCTTTAAGAAGCAAACTTGAAATTTCATCTTCCATGCAATGAATAATAAGAATTATTTTTAGAATATTTAACAATCTTTGCTGCTATTGGCAATTACCTTGCAGTAACCTTTAGATTATATTTCTGCACTGATTCAAAGTGGCCTCCAAGAAGGATTATTTCATTTCAAGAGTATAATTTTTCCCCCCACCCAAGGAAAACTACAATCCCTTCAGTCTAATAAAACACCAAAGATCCCAAAAATGCCAGAGGTGGATAAAAAGCCTCACATCAGCATGAACAGGTCTTATGTTCTAACTAACTAGTCAAGAGTTGTTTTTCTAATAGGTACTTTCTTCATTGAGACAAGGGCTTAATGAATCACACAAAGGGACACGCTATTTGCTCAATCTTTTTTCTCTTTTCTGAAGCAAATAATTTCTACTTCAAATACGGTGCAGATGTTCAAGAGCCAGAGGAATAATTTCCCTTGAAAAAAAAAGTAAATCTTGTAAGACAAAGCCTTAAAGCAATTTCAGACATCATCTGCAGTTATAGTTAAAAGTAAATCCATGCTTGTTCCAAAGCTGCAAAAAATACACCTGCAGACTATTAAGAAAGAGGTCTCCAGTCACTTTTGGGAATGGCTACTGTGATTATACACACATAAGTATACATAGCAATAACCAATTAATTCTAAAGTCTCTTTATAGAAAACACAGAGGAGAAATAAAGGCAATTACCTGCTTCCTCCACAGAGTACATTTCTCGCCAAAACATCCTGTGCTTGTAGTCATCCTTTGGAGCATACAGGTATGTATTCAGTCCCCACTTCTGAAGTCTACAAACATAGGAAAAAAGCCTTCAAATAGCCTACAAATTCAGGAATTCTAAGTTTCTCTTCATCTTATTCTTTTACTTGATCTAATTTTTTTCTTCATTGAACATTGTGTTATACTGTTAAGACACAATAACTTTAAGCACAAATTATAGTGGACAAATTCGGTTCGTGCAAGATAAAAAGGTGAATATGAGTCCCTAAGAATACAGATATTAGGCAAAAAGTTTCTCTAGGTTAGAACAATAATTCTTTCCAGGCTTAAGTGGAAGATTATGATTTCATTGCGATGGAATGCGCTGCAGTAAGGGGAAGCATGACTTGCCTTCTAAAAAGTTCTTTCCTCTGCTCCATCACCCAAGGTCTTCCATAAAATCCTATGGGAAACAAGATTAAAATTATCCAGTTAGATTATGCCTGCTCCATGAAACTCTTCTGCTACATTCATCAAAAAGCTTCCCAAAGCAGAAAGGAAAAAAAATTAGTTAGCATCAGGGAAGTGTAATAACCTAAACTGATCTAAATTTAAAATGCAATTATAACTTGTTTCATTTCTTATGATCTAAGGTCTCACAGTTTTGGCCACTGAAGCAATTAGTTTTCAGAATACAACCTGTGTTCCTGAGCATATGCCCTTGACAAGTCAAGTCAGCATTATTATAGCAGGAGACCAAACAGTCATAACCTAATTAAACTATCACTCCAGACACCTACAAAATAGATTTAATTGTAAGGTGAATACTGAAGACACTTGAAAATATTTAGTATCTCGAAAATGCTTAACTGGTGGCACAGATTAGAATTCATATACACAGTATATAAACACATAGTGGGGGAGATGATGTGTAATTAAAAAAAAATATGTGCAAGTGACTCAACAAAATGCTTAGGATTTCATTCCTTTTGTTCAGTTTATAGGTTCCTTGTCAAAATTAACTTGCAAGCTGGTATCTTACTTTAAAGTTCCCACATTTTACAAGCTAATACTATGTCTGTGAATAATCACATATAAAAGCCTCTACACAAGTGATTTTAGAACAGATTGTACTGAAAGTCTTGGAATTCCATAGAAATTGTAACTGCTTCTGGTTTTAAATCTAATTCTCCCATTCTAGAAACAATTAAAAAAGCACCCTCAATGCACTCTTAGTCAAGCCAATTCACTTAGACCCATGTGCAAACAGTTCAACCACAAGTGGGCACTTGAAAACAAAGCTTCAGCTTGGCAGCCCTTGCAAAGACCAGAGACTAAAATAACATGAAATTTAATAAGCTCTTATTTTCAAACAGCATGGCCACTCCACAGTGAATGATGGTCCTAATACACAAGGCTCACAAGTTCCCACAGAACACCAGTTCAAAAGGCAGACAGTATCTTCATTTCCAGAGCTACTCAATGCTCTAAATCTGTAAATATTTGGTCTCACTGAGGCCAAAAACACGCTCCTATCACCTTTCAAAACTCCAAACTGATGCAACCGAAGCATTTTCTACATATTAACAGGTATCTCAATTACATGTTAAGTGTGCAATGCTCTTTTAAGCAGCTTAAAGCAGGCTCAAGTTTAAGAATTAGTCTGTCAAAGAGCCATCTCGGACTGCCTGGCACCACAACGTGGCAAAGCTGAGCAACTACTGCTCCTCACAACTGCCCAGTGGCAAACGGAGGAGTTAAACAGGGGAACAACAAGAGAGTGGTTGTGAGGCCTGAAAACCTCCAGGTTTATTTAACCCAGAATGAATTTCTCATTCTCACCACAGTTTAGTCATTTTGACTGATGCTGCCCTGCAGAAGCTCAAGAACCCACAAAAGGAACAAAAACTTGTGGGACCCAATGAATACCACCTACATCTCATAACTCATTCAGAACAGTTTTGCTTTACATATACTTCTCTTTCAGACCCACAAGCCTGAAGCAGAGCAGAGCCTACTATAACAAAAGGAAATTCAGCTAACAAAAACTAATTAAATAAGGCTGAAGAGAACAGGCTAATCTGAAGTGATACTTTTCCATCTGTCTCCACATTTCTTAGGTTACTACTGTCACCAGCTGGTGATGACTCTTGGATCTTTCTGTCCAACAGAAAATCGACCTGGTTTTGTATTACTCCATCAGGACTGTGTGTCAGGTTGATACAAAGTCAACAGATCATGCCAAATACCTCGTCCCAGTTACCACATTCTCCATCACTAAAAGCCAGGACATCCTAGAGGCAGAGCATGAAAGCTTTGCACTCAGTAATCTTAGATCTTATTACTCTGCAAAACAGTGAATTTGATATCTGTCATAAACTCTTCACATTCTCAGAGTGTACAACCAGTATCTGGCCAATTCTCCTCTGCCTTTTCTACAAAAGATCCAAATTCTCCACCTCAGTGCTTTAATCTCACCATCCCTCTAGTCTGTGTTAACCACTGCCCTATGTTTTAAGTATTTACCTATACTTCTGAAGTTAATTGCTGTTTTACTCTTAACCTTATAATTCCCTGAGTCACTAAGGAGACAGATGTTTTCACTCACTACCATTAACCTCATTCACCACAGGTTTGTTTTTCTGTCGGTGGTGGTTTTTTGTTTGCCTGCCCTTTTTTTTTTAAACACTCCCCTATGCCTTTTTTTCCTGTACACTTATTATCGTTAGACTGGCAGCTCCTAACCACTGTTTGATGGCTTCATTGAGCAGAGGCCATTTTCTTGCTTTGTTTTATGCGTAGCAAACTCAAGAACACCTGCAACAAAATATATGCAGAGGTGACCAACCACATAACTAGCACCACCAGAAAAATGATTATGGTATACTCAGTAGTTCCAATATAAACCTGGATGAACAGGTGATCCACGGTCCACATGTATCAGCAGGAATATGAGAAAACATGCTGTTACAACCTGTGTTTCTCTTCACTGATATCTATCTCCAAAGCTTTCAATTTAGCCTCTATCTTCACAGAATTTTAAGCTATTAGCAAAGTAAAGAGATCTTTCTCCACGCTGACTGTATCTAAGCCCTAGTAAAAAATACTTTACTGGGCCTAATGCACCTCACACAGAGACATTTGCAGAAGCCAAACAGTCTTTTCTTTTTAAGATATAAACAAAAGACATTCTGTAAAACAATGCAGATACTGAGTTTGATAAACTGCCTGTTTCCCTCTCCATTTCATCTGTTAATCACTTTGTTCTTCTACTGGAAAGTCATTATAGGTACAAAAATAGTAACAGATCACAGGAATCAGAACGATTTCAAACCAACTATTATGCTGGGAATAAACCATTTTTATTGCTGGCTTTCAACCACCTACCTTAACCGACCTGCCAGAAATGCAGACAAATTCTGTCAATAGTGAGAAATGCAAGAAAAGTCACTTTATTGTGCAGCTTCAGCAACAATTTAAACCTTTTAATGATACCAACTATGTCAAAAGACAGAGGACTGTCCCACAGCCGAATTAAAATGATAAGCTAGAACACTTTGGAGAAAAAGGGGCATTTAATATTAATTACAGAGCACACGCCTGTGGAATCACATATTCCCTACTCAGGAAACTGAATCTGAGCTTCTGACGCGCAGAAGGAGCACGTACAACCGGGATAATCGCGCGGTAGCTCTGCTCTCTCGATCCTATCTCCTTTACTCACGTACCACCAGGCGAGACACAGCACTGCCTCAGCCTCTCTGAGGAATCATGGGCGCGCTCGGGAGCCGGGCCTGCGCTCGCCCCGCCGCATAGCTGCCGTCGAAGGGCGCTCCCCGCTCCAGTCCAAGCCCCGGGGGCAGAAGCCCCGCCCGGGAGCTGCGGCTCCTCCCCGCCCTGGCGGAGCCCCGGCCAAGAACGGTGCGGCACCTCCCCGCCGAGCGGGCTCCTCCGGGCGGGGGAGGAGACGGGGACGGCAGCGCCAGCTGGGACCAGCCCATCCCCGGTCTCTTGCGGATACCGAACCCCCCCCCCCCATCCTCCCACAGCCCCCGTGCCCCAGGGGACACCCCCTCCCAGAGCTCCCACCTTCGACGACGCCACAGAGGAAGCGGCGGGAGCCCAGCGCTGTCTCCGTCTCGGTGTCGGTTTCCTCGCCCCCCGGGACGGGCCCCGCGGCGGCGCCCGGCGGCTCTAAAGAGGCGCCGGGCACCCCGGCCGGGTTGGGGCTGCCCTGCGGCTCCTCCAGCGCCGCCTGCCCCTCCTTCTGCACCATCCTGCCGCCCGCCGCCAGCGTCGCCGCTCGCCGGGCCGGGCCGAGCCGACCGGGTCCCGTCCGTACCGCTCCGCAGCCCCTTTGTCTGCGCCGCTCCGGGGCCGCCGCTTCCTGTTTACGGGGCGCTGCGCCTGCGCGGGGAACCGGCCCCAACCGGTCCGCGCCGCTTCGCCCGCAGCCGCCGCGCTCCGAGGGGCCGCCGCGAGGGCCCGGGGGAGCGCCCGACTCGGCGGGAAGGGAGGGAAAGGGCGCGAGCGGCCGGGACGGCGACGGCGGAGCGGGAACAACAGGCTGGAGCGCAGGAGGCTCCTCAGGGAACGGGGCGGGCGTCGCACGTACTCTGCGCAGGCGCGGGAGGGCGCGCACCGCGCGTGCTCGGCGGGGCCGGCGGCGGGAGGGGCGAGGCCGCGGAGGCCCAAGGGCGCCTGCGCGGGGAGGCCGCGCGCGCCCGCAGCGCACGCGCGAGGGGCCGCGGGGACCGAAGAGGGAGGTGGTGGCGAGGGTGATGCGCATGCGCATTGCTGTTTGTGTAGGGAAGCGGCGCCGAGTGGGGGAGGGAGGATGGGGAGTGGAGTGTTTACTTCGGTTTTGCGCATGCGCCTGGTGGCGCGCGGGTGGGTCTGCGCGTGCGCAGGACCGAAGGGTGCGCGGGTTCCCGTGAGACGTGACCTACTTGCGGCGGTGCCCCGCAAGCTAAGCAGGATCCGCCGGGGCTGTGGCGCGGATGGGAGACCGAGCTGCTGCCGAGGGGAGAGCCCCTACGGCCGCACCTTCCCTCCTCCCACAGCACGGCCGATGTTACGGTCGGAGGTGTTTCCATGCCTGGAAGAGGCTTACGAGGATGCTGAAAGATGGGATACAAAGCTGAGGTGGGTCTCAGTAAATCAGAGGAGGGGTCTAACGTCAGGTGGCATTTCTCCTGAGAGAACTTCCAGCTGTATTGGGAGCACGAGTCAGAGACCCCAGAGCCGAGTGGATGACCTCCCATGTGGCTGTGGAGAGAGGCCAGCGAGGTCATCCTTCCAGCCCTGCCAGCACTGGGGAGCTGCAGCAGGTACCAGCCAACAAGTAACCAGTGAGCAAAGAGCTGCTGAACGACCTGGCTGGGGAGGAGGGGCTGGAGGAAGCCCGCACATATCTCGGCAGACACATCACATTTCAACCACGTTTGAGCTTATCCCCGCTGATGACATTCTGGCGTGACAAGAAACCCAAGACGGCTGCATTTCCAGCTCCATCTGTACCTGCTCTGGAAGCTGCAGCAGAGCCCCTTGTGAAGGAGCATCTCTGGTTACCACCAGGTTCAAGCTAAAGCTTTCAAAGAGCAAAAATATAAACTGTACTGCTGCCCTAAACAGTAACTAGCTGAATTGTATTGATGCACAAGACTTTATAGAGGGATTAGAGAGGAGAAATACACAGAATTTGGGTGGAAAATAAACAGGACTCTCATACCACCCTATAGAGAGTTGGGCACTGACTGGACCCTGAAGCTGGCGTTGTGCTCATAGCTTTGGTCATGCCAAACTAATCTTGCAGTAACAGTTCTCCCAGTGTTGGGATCTCATCCTTTTACAAAATGCCTGTGTTTCTAGGCAGTATTCAGGATGCTGGAGTGAATCACTGTGCCGGGCTGCATCAGCTGCCTCATCCAGTTGCTCAGCTGTTTTCCCACATAGATTCTGTTAATTTTTTCCTCTGAAAGCTGGAAAAAAGATGGCTGGAAACAACACAAGGCTGCCCTTTTCCAAGGACTCATCAGCTCTTATCTCTGTTCTTGTCATAAACCCACTGATTTTGCTGTTACCCTTAAATGCCACCTCCTCCTGACAAGGGACTTCCAAGCCCTGGCTCAGCCATGGTCACCTCAGCCCCTTTTCTGCCCTTCACCCTGGGGAGAGGGACCCAAGGGATCCCATCAGAGGCTCACAGCATCCCTGTGCCATGAGAGGGCACACCCTTGGATATCATTGCCCAAAATAGCAACCAGCCAAACAGAGCTCAGGGGATAGGATATACTGGGAAAAGTGGGTTAGAGGGGAAGATGCGCCCAGGCCCATTCATGCTGCCATACACAGACCTGGGTGATGGCCAGCAGCTCAGAAAGATCCCTGGAGAGTGAGAGGCTTTAGAAAGAGCAGACTTGTCACTTTCCCAGTGCCACAGTGGTAATTCCCCCCCATAGCCAGAGCCCATCCTTGGTCTCCAGGCAGCTCTTTGCGTTGAGTTCCAGTTCCTGGACCACAGACTATAAAAAGCTGGAGCATTTCGCTGTCCCACATGAGGTCCATGACCTTGTTGTTCTGCTGTTTTCTCTCTTCCATGTTTGTTTTTTCTTTGCTTTGCTTCATTTTTTCCCAGTTCTCAAGGCTGCACTTTTCCAACGACCAGTGATTGCCCATGAGTTCATGTCCCTAAGGTAAAGCCCTCCCCAGTCCATACCTACCTCTTCAAGGTGGGAGGTGACCATCTTCCTGTTAGCTCAGCCTTAAATGCCACATCGTAACAAGGGCCACCTGGTCCCAAGCTCAGGTTCACCCAATAGCATCTCACATACCTGACAGCCCCACTCCTGGGACCTGACATACTTGATGTAAGAGCTTTTTGGCCTAAATGCCTATGGGCTCTTAGCAGGGGAAAGTCTGTATTTACAGGACCATCAGTGGCATGGCCAGGCTCAGCACACACCTTATCCCCTGTGCAACCTCTGCAGAAGCACCCTGCAGCCACAGCCCCCCAAAAAGGCTGCCACCCTCTGCAGAGACTCTCAGTCCCACATTTCCCCTTCACCCCCACCCCAGACAGCTGACAGATGCAAAAACATAACGGTGGTGTGCATAGCGACTGTGGTTAGATTTTATTGGTTTGTTTGTTTGTTTTTTGGGGGTTTTTTACCCATATAATTGTTATAATACAAAATATACAGACTGGAGATGCCAAGCGGGTTGTGGGTCACCATGCCCCGGGGCAGGGGGTCACTCCATGCGACCTACAGCGTGAGGGAGAAGGCGGCATCTGCTCCGTGTGGGAGGGGGATTGTGGGCACCCCAGAGAGCCTGGGAGGAGGGAGAACAGGGAGAAAGGGACGCAAGGGGTAAGGTTTGGGATACCTGCCCTCCCACCCTTGAGAGAATGCAAGTGGGAGCTCAGCCCCACAACAAACCTGGGAACAGGTCTGGAAGATGAAGGGTGTGTTGAATGAACCTAAAAAAACACGTCGTTTCTGCAAGGTGAATAATGTGTTGAATGAACCTAAAAAACACATCATATCTACAAGGGATGGGATAAGGATGGTCCCGCTGGGGAGTGGCCCTGTAGCTTTGGCTCAGAGCCCCAGGAGGGAATTCTAATGTCTCCAACACCAGGGGCTCTGCCTGGGTCTGGGGCCCAGCCTGACGTGGGTGCTGGCCTTGCACTCCTTCCCAGTTGATCCCAGACACTACAGTTTAGGCCAGCCCAAATCACCCTTGGCTGCTAAGCATGCAAATGCTAGAGCCACAGTCAGGGACTGCCAAGGCTGGGTACATTCCCAATGCCTGTGGAGGGCCTCTGGCATTGGCATGGGATCATTAGCACATGGGCATCACTCAGCTACAACTTGAAGTGGTATGTGGGCAGGACAGGCTTGCCTGCACACACCCAGCTCCAAGGAGCTGGTGGTGACAAGGATGTGGGGAGCACCAGGGTCCCCAAGCAGGCTCTCATCTGGCCATGCTGGGAGATGGGGATGAGCCCCTCCTGCCCCAAGGTGACCCTCCAGCCTGCCAGCAGCATGGCAATCTGGCTGTCCCCAGCCTCAGCTATCTCTCCCAGGAGTTGCCAGCTCAACCACATCCCCAGCACAGGGCTTTGCCTGTGGGGACACCTCTCTGTCCCATTGCTCATTCCCCAGCCCCTGGGCAGCAGGTGGGCTGGGATGAGCCTGGGCCTGGGAGCAGCAAACGATGCCAAGAGCATGGCTGTGAGCTCTAAGGGCCAGGACAGCCACCAGAGCCCAGCACATCTCCTTCTTTTATGTGTCCTCATACCCTGGCTTCCATGTCCTCAGGAAGGGTTGGAAAGGGTACCTCTTGATTGGAGCCTCCAAGTGGTTCCCTGAGGTCCCTGTGTGCCAGCACCCTGAAGTCAAGGGACAGGGGCTGAGGTTGCAGCCCTTTCAGCCTTGCATCCTTCATTCTGGGGGACCTGTGCCACAAGAAGTCACCTCGGGGTTCCTTTAGTCTCCCCTCTCCCCTTGTCAGGATGAGCCTCCTAGGTCTAACCAGAACCCTTGGGATCAGGGGATGCTCCCCACAGTTCATGCAGCAATGAGCCCCAGGTGCCCATGCAGCTGCCTTCTCCAGGCATGGTCCCTCCGCCCACCCACTGGCCCAATGTCTGGACAGGGAGGGTGGCTGGCACGCTGGACATGCTCCCCATGGCAGGACACGGCCAGGGCAGGGGAGGAAGCCAAGGCACTGGGGCCCTTTGCAAGACTTCAATGGTTTCTAGACAGCATCACTGGAGGGTTTGGGCTGGAGCCAGGACTGAGGGCTCCTGGGGCTGGGGCGGATCAGGATTAGGGGAGCTGCACGGGGTGGTGTGCGTGGGGAAAACACTCTATTGCAGCCCAAGGCTGCAGCTTCTGCACCAGGAATGGGTGCAGGGAGGTCCATCCAGGTGAAATGCTCATCCTGTGCCAGCCATGCCCATGCTCCGATGTCTGGGAGCACCTGCTTGGGATCCCCCGAGGAAAGCAGAGCCGGCTCAGGGGAAAGGGAAGATCTCAGCGCTGACTGCATCTCCGGAAAGGGAGGTCCCTTCCTGCAGGGGTGTCTGTGCAGCCAGTGGAGGGGAGGCTCGAAGGAAAAGTCAAGAGAGAGAAGCAGGTTCTGGGCCCAGTGTCAGGAGCGCTCAGCTGGAGGCAGGTCCGGGAGCTAAATCACACTGTCGAAGAGCTGCATGGACCGCATGATGTTCTCGTCCTGTCGGGAGCAGGTGGGAAGTGGGCAAGTTGGGCACAGAACAGGAATCTGAGCAGCTCCCCCAAACTTGGCTTTACCCTTATGGCAGCTCTGGCACATGAGTCAAGAGCCCCAGGGATTACAGGCAGTTTCCAAGCCCTGCTGGGATGCATGGCTCTTGTCATCTGTACAGGGATGACAGCATGGGTACAGTTCCCAAAGCAGAGCTCCATCCTTGCCCCTGGGAGCCCTGGCGTCATCCCCTCTCTGCCAGGAGGGAAGTGTGGGGGACAAAGGTCTCCAACAGACAGGGTGGTGACCCAGCCCAGAGAAGAGCTGCTGGTGGCTTTACCTTCTGGCAGGATTCCAGGAACTCCTCAATTGTCACCACACCGTCCTTGTTCCGGTCCATTTTCTGCAGATAAGCACATCACAGAGGTAATAGCATGGACAGCCCCAGCCCAGGGAGAACCCAGTACCCCCTGCCCAGGGTGGACACAGCACACCTCTGTGGCAGCCATCCCCAAGCACCCAGCAGGACCAGCAGAGCTCTGCTTCATCCCCGGTGTGGGGTGTTTTCTGCTGCACCCACTGCAGTCACTGGCTCAGCGCTGGAGCTCTGCTTTCCCAGGATATGCTCAGCTCACCTGGAAGAAGTTCTCCACATGCTCCCGGGGTGCTTCCTCCCGCATGGCCGGGTAGGTATATTTGCCCATCATGTCGTAGATGGACTTCATGATGTCCAGCATTTCCTGATGAGAAGGGAAGCAGGATTGCAGGGTCAACACAGGGCTCTGTCTCCACCCAATTCCCAACCCACATCTTTTTCATGATGCTTCCAAAAGACCTGTGGGGTGCTCAGATGTGTTTCTGCTGGTTCTGTGCACAGTGTGGGCCATGTGTGTGCCTGCATGTGTGATAGAGCCCCAAAGCAGCACACCCCTCATCTACCCTCCATCCCAGAGACACACCAGTGCCAAGGAGCCAGGAGGGACGTGTTTGCAAAGCTAAGCTCAGTTAAATATTGACCCTCTGAGCTCTCCTCCGGAGCTCAGCCAACACTGCCGAGTCCTGCCCTTGTCCCTGACAGGTGCAAACCTGTGCTGGTCCTGGGGACCTGTCTGGACCCCCCATCCCACCTCTTTGGTGATGCAGCCATCTTTGTTCAGGTCATAGAGGTTGAAGGCCCAGTTCAGGCGATCGTCAATGGTGCCTCGCAGGATGGTGGACAGCCCAGACACAAAGTCCTGCAAGGATAGACAAGGCAAGCAAATGGGAGTTACAGCCACAAAAGGCCTCATAGGCACAAAGGCTGCTTGTCCCACCAGCAAAGGGGAACTCAACCCTAAAGCAGATGTGGCCTCGGGCTGGGCTGAGAAGGGAAATATTGATATCAAATAGAGCCCGGGGAGAAACAATTGCTTGACCCCATATATGTCCCGCACTAGTCCCTTGAGTCACAGCACCCAAGAGGACAGTGTGCATCAGGACCTGCTCTTCAGCCAAAGCCCAAACAAGACCCAGCCATGGTTGTTTCTGCCAGTCTAGATATCATACAAGACACTAGCCAGAAAATACAGAAAGCCATTTTTTGTTGCTTTTCACTGTTTTTCTACTGCCTCTGGGAATTTAGTAAACTCCACCAGCTCCTGCAAAGCTCTTCATCCATCTGCAACAGCAATGCTGCTGATCCCAGCCCTCAGCACCTGAAGAGATGCACTTTTCCTGCCCCACTGCCATCCCATCGCCCCCTCCTTGGCCACAGCTCACCTCAAAGCTGACAGACCCATCGTGGTCGGTGTCAAAGGCATTGAAGAGGAAGCTGGCGTACGTGCTGGAGTCTGCAGGGAGAAGGGAAGTATGAGGGGCTGCTGTGTGACCCCCTGCCTCACAGAGGCACCCATACAGGGCATGGGGACGGGGATGGGCACTCACCTCCCTGAGGGAAGAACTGTGAATAGATCTGCTTGAAGTTTTCTTCGTTGACAATGCCGCTCGGGCACTCCTGCCAGGGCCAAGCCACAGCGTCACTTCCACATTGCAGGAGGGGGTGAGCACCCTCCTAAATCCCTATGACTCCCTTGCTTTGCCTTGCTCCCTGCCCTGCCCACCTGGTGGGGTGGCTGGTAAGGCTGATTGGAGCATCTCCCTGATTTTGTGGGCTGCACCCCTCACTGGAGGGGCTCTGCATCCCAGGCACCCAGGAAGGGGGCTCTCTGCATCCAAGGAAATGGAGCACAGGATCAGGTCTCCCCACTGAGCTCCCTGGAGACAGGATTAGGCTGTAGCCTTATATAAACATCAACCTCAAGGTCCCAACAGCCTTCACAAACACTGGGCACTGCCAGGTGCAAAACAACCCTGAGGTGGACATGGCAGCAGAGGTGGGGCTATCAAAGCTGGTCAAGGGGTACTCACATTTTTGAAGCCTCGGTACAGGACCTGCAGCTCTTTTCGGGTGAACTTGGTCTGCTCCTGAAGCTGATCCAGCCCCTCGGGGCGGTGGCAGACGGTGGAGAGCTCAAACTCATCCTCAACACTGTCTGCAAGGAACCCAGGGGAAGAGAGGGCGGCTGAGGCCAGCACTGTCCTACTCTACCCTGTCATGCCAGGGGGCAGGAGAGCACATCCCATACTCTCACACCTGCCAAGGGTGACATATTTTTGGGGTGCTCTGCTCAGCCAGAGTTATGTCTATGCCAGCAGGGGACACTCAGAGAGACTCTAGGGGCAGACCAGGGATGGACACTGGGCAACAGCCCCCCCAGCCTCCAGTACAGCCCAGGCTGAGCAGAAAAGGGGTGTGAAACCCCTCCAGTGCTGAAACCCTCCCTGCCTGCCCTTGTCCTCCCACCAGTACAAGTGTCTGCCCTGTGGAGCTGAGGCCCTTGATGTCCTGCAGGTCTGTGCTGCACCAGGGTTCATGTGCAGCAGGAGAGTTGCCCCTCCAGAACTCCCAGCCCCAAATGCCCCCCAGCCTTTCTAGATTCCATCCTGCCCACTGTGCCTCCACCTTCATCAATGGCTTCTCCCCACCCATCTGCCAAGCTGCACAACCCCTGCCTGCAGCAGCCAGCACGCCCAGACCCCACTTCAGCCAAGGAGGGATGTGGTCCCATAGCAGATACCCCCTCTCCGTGGGATGGTTCAGCCCCTGCCCCTCCATACTCACCTTTTCCCAGGGGCGATTGGCTTGCACCGGTGGGCAGAAAGAGACCCTGGGCAGGGGCTTGGACTCACCAAGGAGCCAAGCACACCCAGTGCAGGGGGTTAAGTGGCTCTGCGCTCACTCCCTGCTCAGCCTTTTTCATCCCCCCATCACACCTCCATCTCCAAACCGACATTGAACTTTGAGCAACAACCCCCCACCCCTTAAACCAGCGCCAGGAGGGTCCGGCTGCCCTGAGCCGGCTCCCAAGCGGGTCTTGCCGCTGGGAGCTGCTCCGGGGAGCTGGAGAGGAAGAAAACCAGCCCGTCGGCAGGTGAGGACAGAGGCTGGTGCAGAGCCCACGGGATCGGACCCCTCCAAGGCAGGATTGATCCTTATAGCCCCAAACCCACAGCAGGGGAGAGGCGAAGGCGTCCCCTTCCCGCAGGCAGGGCCAGGGCGGAGAGCAGGCAGCAGCACCGCCGGGGACACACACACACAAAGGCAAGAAGAAGCACTTGCTTTCGCTGAGCGAGGGGATGGATTTGGGCCGGCAGCAGGGCAGCAGTTTGAGGAATCGCTGCTTCAGCGCTTTTTTAGTTTGGACTGGCGGATTGCCTGGAAGAAAGAAGGAGTCACCAAGCAGAAGAAGAGTTAACAGAGCATCGGCCCCGGTCCCGGCGGGCAGCAGGGTTGGGCACCCGGCGCAGGGTGAGTGGGGCCGGAGGCAGCACATGCAGCGTGAGGCTGGAGGAGCAGGAAGGCAAAGCCCAGCCGAGGCTCTGCTCAGCCTTCCTGCTTCATCCCAGGACAAACCCGGCACGCAAATTTCCCTCCTTGGGAAGGATGGGGGTGGCAAAGGGGCAACCCTGCTGAGCTACCCACACTCAGCACCTCTGCACCCTCACATCGGAGCATGTCAGGGAGCACTGGAGACAATCAGGTAACCAGAAAACCAGGAGATGGCAGAGCTGGACTCTGCCCTTTAGCCTTGAGGACAAATATCTGCTCCCTGGGGATCCTCCCCATAGGGCTGTGCAGGGAGACAGGGTAGGATGAAGGCCAAGAAATAGCCTTTGGCTGCCAGGGCATTGCATCCTCCCCGAGCTCAGGCTGGGTTTGATCCTGTCGGCACCTGAAGGCTGAAGGCAAAGCATGCACTGAACCCTGCCATGCAGTCCAGACTGCAGCATGCACCCCCACCCCAGCACAACACTGGGACCTGAGTCCAGGGACCTGCTTGAGACAGCCAGAAGGGGAACAAGGCTCAGGGCTTTGCCTTGGCCAGGCTATGGGGCAGGGTGAGAGGCTCCTCACACCAGCCTGGCCCATGGCCATCACATTCAAATGGCCCTGCATAAATAGTAGGTCCCCTCAGTGCACTGACCCACCTGCCACACCCTATTCCCCCATTTGGACCCCAATGGCTTTGCTAAGCCCTATCTCTCCCACTTGGTATTCCCTCATGGCTGCAGACCCACTCCCTCCCTTCCCGCAGTGCCTCAAGCCAGCAAACTCAGCACAGGACTAATGCTGCAGGTGGGGAAGGGAGGAAGAGGAGGGGATGAAGGCCATGCTGGGCTCCAGCCTCCAAAGGGAGGCAGACAGCAGCATGGGGCACAAATGATACGAAAGGTGCAAAGTCCCTTTGGGGCTCTGGTGAAACCGCATTTGGTCCAAGCATCCCGGACATCTGCAAGCAGCAGGTCACAATGCCTGTGCATCCCAAACCCTGGTTGTGGAGTTGTTTCTCTAGGGGGCCAGCAGATGGGGCTTCTCTAGCAGCTTTCTTAGCCTTGGGGGGCTAAGACGAGCCCCAGATGACAGAGAAATGGTGTTGCATGGTACCCAGCACGAGGATAGGGATGTGGGTCTGCATCCAGCAGCTGCAGGTGGGCTTCTGAGTGCCCACAGGCAGGACCTGGGACCCTTTGAGATTACACCAATGCAGCAGGCTGGGATAGGGAGATCCATCATTCTGGGGGATGGAGAACAGCTCCAGGAGGTCATCGTCCTAGCAGGACATCACACAAAGCCACTCAGACAGGGAGAACTCTCCCCAAGGAAGTGGCATCCACAGCAGGGTGCCAGGGATGTGCAAACACATAGGAATGAACAAATGCACCCCCTGGCATTCGTCAGGGGGTGAGAGGCAAGAGTGAGGACTAGGATTATGGCACTGGCATAAAAGCACAACCTGGCTCCTGTCTGCTCCAGGGTTTGCAGGCAGGAGAGGAAAGAGGATTTTTCCTTCCTAGAAGTGGGCATCAGCTATACATAAACCATGATTTTGTCCCAGATATGTTTCCAGGGCCTTATTTTGCAGAGAGAAAGGGAAATTGCACCTTTCAGCTTTCCAAGGATGCTTTGCTGCCAGGTCCCTCCAACAGAGTGGAGCTGTGGGAACAGACCTGGTAGGCAGGAATGTCCTCTTTGCCCAGGAGGAGAAGGAGAAGGGACAGGATGGGCAGAGCAACACCCAATGCCAGGGTCATGGACTAGGGAGGGAGCAGGGCAGGAGGGAAACCACACAGCGAGAGAGATGCAACAGAGAGTAAACTGTGGTTGGACTCACAGGGGCAGCAGGTATAGGCACGTGCAGTAGGTCAGGTCGGGTGCAAGTTACACTTTAGTTTGTTATAAAGAAGGAAAAAGAAAAAAAAATAAAGAACATGGGCATTTGCTTAAGGAGGAAACCAAAGGGGGCCCAATTCCTGGGCCCCCAGGACAGGGGAGGGAACATGTTGAGCACATGCAGCTTAAAAATAGGAGAGGGGTGACCCGGGCTGGGGCTTTGCTGTCCTGGCTTTGGTGTATCCAAGGGCTCTGCTGGGTAGGACATACCACCCCCTTTTTGTCCCCAGTATCCAAATCACAAGCAAATCTGGCGGTTCCCCCTTACTGGGAAACAGCTCTACCCAAAGACCAGGAGTGGAGCACAACCATGAGCTGCCACTGGGCACAAGGGACATCTGCAGCACCAAGTTCTGTCCGTGTCAGGAACAGCTCCTTTTCCAGATACCGCTCTGCTCTCCACCCTTCTGCAAGGACCATCCAGCAGCTGGCACAGAACACGCCAACGGAAAGGGCTGGCGGTGTTTTATCTGCGGTGGGAGGTCTGCCAGGTTAAGTGGCTTGTCACTTCCCATGCATCACTCCACAGCCTGGCAACTTCAAAATACACACACAAACTGAGCCTCCATCCTTGGGCAGCACAAGAAGGGGAAGGAATTTCCCATTCCCACCTCCACATGCTGTTGAAACGAATCTCAGAGGCTGCTGCACACTGGCTTTGAAGTAACCTATAACAGTGGATCCCTGGTCCCAGCAGTGATCACCAGCAGGACAGCCATGGACCACTTTGTACTGAGCCACGAACAGCTGATGTGTCCTTGGGGGCTGGATCCAGCCAATGCCACCATGCTGGGGGGTTACACAGTGCTGTACATGGCTGATGCCCCTTTCCCAGAGAGAACTCAAGCTTGGGCTGCTCCGTAGTCTCTCCAGATGAAAAGCAGGAGCCAGGGTCAGCCTGATGCATAATGATGTCCCTGTCCTCCCCAGAGCCACAGCCACCAGTGCCCTCCGAGGGACAGCTGGCTGAGAAGACTAACAGCAGATCCCTTCCACAGCATTCTCCTGCTAGAAAAGACCCTACAATAACAAACCAACAGGCAGTGCCAAAACTCCCCCATCACTCTCAGTAACCTGTCAATAAATGCATCGCCATGATGGGTGGAAAATGTGCATCCCACAGCACGAAGACCCCTTGCAGTGTCCCCAGCTCAGGTCCCAGGCATGCACCATTCCAGGAAGGGAGCAGAGCACCAGCAGCTCACCAGTCATGTAGCTCTCACAAACCCTGCTTGGCTCCATGTGGCAACACTGGGTCAGTCAGCAGATCAGGAGGAGCTGGTACCCCAAGGCTGATCTGTCACAGCACTCTGCCCTAGGAGCAGTGCTGGGGCGGCACAAGGCTGCTGGGCGAGAGGACCCTCTGCCTTTTCAGACAGCCTGGCAGCATAGGGAAGAGGTCAACAGTTCCCAGAATGCATTCTTTTCTGTAAAAGAGCCTCTATCCCCTTCCAGAGCATCGCCTTCTCCTTGAAGGCCAGAGGCAAGTCCCCAGGCTCTCCCTGCCAGGCTATGGCACTGGGTCCATCTGGGCAGCAGTGTTGAACATAGCTGCCCCTAAAATCTGTGGCTGATGATCATCCCTGTGCAAGGCTCAGCTCCAAGCAGGATACCTCAACCCCCAGCTCTGCCCACCCCTGGCAGCGCCCAGCCTCAGGCAGTGCCACCAACCACAGCTCTCTGGGGTCTGCAATGAAGGCTGGCAGAAGAAAGAGAGAGCGAGTTCCCCCAGCCACCCTGGGGGATGTCAAGATGGGTCCCACCAGCAGCAGCTCTGCAAATGACCCTCATCAGTCAGCAATGACAGAGCCAAGTATAACCAAGGTGCCTTGCAGCAGCCACTGTGGCTGACATCAGCCGAATGACATCAGAGCTGGCAGGGGCCAGAGAGAGAGTCCCTGTCCTGGGGGTGGGACAGGGGCAGCCTCAGCCTGGACACTCAGAGCTGGGAGGAGTAAAGCTGCCAAGTTAAACCTATGGTTCATGGGACAACAGAGGCTCAGGGGCAGATATTCCCCAGTGCCAGAGGGAGGAGCAGCTGCACGACCCTTGTGCTGAGCAGATCCCGAAAGGATAAGATAGGGCCGTGGGCCAGAAGGTGCTGCAGAGCAGAGCAGGGCTTACAGCAGTGCTGTCCCCGTTCCCACCCCCAGCCCGTGACAGTGCTCCCAGACAGCCTGGATGCACCCAGAGGAGATGTTGGCAGAATAATAATTTCTTCAGGCCACACCATCTACAAAATTTTGTACAGGGAATGGGTCAGGATAGAGGTGCCAAGGGACTGTGGAGCACAGGCATTCTCCAAATGGAGCAGGTAAGGCTGCAGGACTGGAACATCACCCTCCTGCAAAACCCACACACAGGGACACATCCTGCCTCCATCCCATCACAGGAACCTCTCTAGCAGCAGGAACCGGCGGCACATCCAGGGTGCCAGAGGAGCTACCCAAAAAAATGCCCCAGCAGAGCAGTAGCTCCTCTTGGCTGCAAACACCATATTTCGTAAGAGAACTGGTGCTCTGCATACCCATTACACAGATGCCATCCATACCTTCCCCAGTAAGGCACAGGGACAAAACCTGGACATGCCCAGCCACAGCCCAGCCAGATCCCAGGCAGCTCAAGGACATCCTCCATGACAAGGGGGTTGAAAGCACCTCACAGGCAAAGTGCCTTCCTCTCCTCCTGTCCCTCTGCTCAGCCTCTGATCACTCCTATCCACAATCCTCCTATCACAGCTCCTATCCAAGATCTGGCTACCCAAGGGGATAGAATCTGTAGTCCATTCACCTCACAGCATCCCCAGCGCCAGCAAGGAGGTAGAGGGGATGGAGGCAAAGAAACCCCAAATCACACTCACACAAAGTCTGTTTGCAGCCCTTGTCTGAGCCTGGATTGTCTGTGGCACAGTTGAGGAAGGCAGCCAAAGGAAACAAGGCAGCAGCCCTGTGTAGCTCCCTGCACTCCCACCCTCACCCAGCACAACCAACAGGTCGTTGGTTTATTGCTATTGGTTTATTTATATTGCTCTAACATATTTTGAGTCCTCTTCTTTGGCCACATCCAGCCCTGTCCTCAACACCCACCTGGCAATCCAGGAAGCTCAACACCCACAGCATCCTCTTCCCTCTGTAGTCCTAGCACAGCCCCACAGGGAGGGCAAAGGGGCTCTAGCTTCTTTTACCATGTTCCCCCCACAGCCACTAATTCCTGTAGCAGTGGGAAAGCTTTGCCCTACGTGGTGCTGCACCCCACATCCATTGCTCCTTTCTCCCAGCTCCCACTCTTCTCCCCAGTTACCTGCAACCTTTTTCCCATCATCTGACAGAGACCAGCCCTCTGCAACCCATTGCCCCCAGACGCCAATAGTCCAAACAGTCCCCATCCCCCAGCAGCCCACACATCACTCCATCACAGTGCCTCCAGACCCAGAATTCCCCCACCCTATCTCTCCCCAGACATCCTAACTTTCTAGAATCCTGCACCGAACACCACGCATTCCAGTGTCCCCAAATCCTAACACCCAACATCCTAACACTGTAATGCTGCCAGACACCTTAGATACCCTAATGCCCCCCCAAATACCCCAAACCACACTAATCCTTCCAAACCTCCCCCAAGCACCCCGCAGCCCTCGGGACAGGAGGAGCACTTCCACCACAGTATCCTCATCTCATCAAAACCCCATCCCCATCCCTGTCCCCATCCCATCTTCCCTGGTCAGGTCAATGATGCCCAGGGCATGGAGTAGCTTGAGGCTGGAGCAGCGCAGCAGGATGATGCCCATCGTTTGTAGCCCCTGCAGGTCCCAGGGAGCCTCAGCAGCCAACACCACCTCAATGTAAAGCCCCAGCAGGCAGCTGGTCTGGCAGCAACAGACCCAGCAAGGGAAGAGAGGGGAGGACAGGGGAGGACAGACCTGCCTTGGCCCTCCCTCCTTTTGCCCCGGCACCCTCAGAAGTCCTTGGGGCACCCAGGTCACAGGGGAGGAGAGAGCCCATGGAACTGCCCAAGAGGCTGAGAAGTCAGCTCTCACCCTGGGCATCCCTGCACTACACAGCATGGCATAGGCACCCCACAGCACAGGAACCCACAAAGAGGTGCAGAACTGGCACAAATGGCTATGTGTAGGAGGCTCAGCTGCACCTGACTCCCACCCTAACAGCAGCTTCTGGTGGCACTGAAGTGTTCCAGGCACCCTCAAGCTCATCACTCACTCCTGGGATAGTGCTGCCACCCAGCCCAGGGACCAGCCCTGCCTACGACAACCCCTCTGCCCCATTGCAAACCACCAAACTTTCCCCCCAACAGTGCCCCTTTCATGGACCCACAGCATGGCACGAGTTCTGTGCCATGGAGCTCAGCCTTGTCTGCTGATAACCTCCATGGACACCTGCCACCCTCATCTCTTCCCTTATCACGTCCTGGGGGGGAACACCTGCATCTGGGCACCAGCAAGTCAGTCACAGCCACAGCTGGGGGCTGCCAGCCCTGGATATCTTGCTTGCTGCTGGAAGGAAACGTGACCCTCTGAGCTCTCCTCCGGAGCTCAGCCAACACTGCCGAGTCCTGCCCTTGTCCCTGACAGGTGCAAACCTGTGCTAGTCCTGGGGACCTGTCTGGACCCCCCATCCCACCTCTTTGGTGATGCAGCCATCTTTGTTCAGGTCATAGAGGTTGAAGGCCCAGTTCAGGCGATCGTCAAGGGTGCTGCCTGGAGGAAGGGAAGCAGGTCAGGGCAGACAGCTAGGATGGGGGCTCCCTGCAGCCCACCCAAAACCCTGCCTTGTGGGCAGCAGGACAGAGACCCCAGCCTGGCAACAAGGGTAATTAGAAAGTCCTTTTTAGCTGGATGTCTACGCATCTCTCCCAAAAAGCTGCTTCTGATCTGTCCACAGCCTGCTCTAGCAATACAAGCCCCAGGGCAGGCATCCATGGGGAATGAGACATTATCCTGCATCCCTGGGGGGCGATGCTGCAGCCAAGCATGGATGGCACATCAGATCTCCTGCTACCTGCACTCCAGGGACCACAACTTCATACATCCCAGTCCAGTGCACCTCTATTCCCACCTGTGCTCTGTTGGGGGGTCTAGTCTTACCCTTCACAGATAAGAGGTGAAGGAGACCCCATTGAGCTCCCACAACACTCAATACAACCCAGCATCTCCCATTAGACCAACAAGCAGGGCTCCAGAGAAGGGTTGTCCCAATAGACTCCTTTGCTCTCTAGATTTATTGCTTTTTCTCCAGCCTGTGATTTTCTCACCTCCCTGTGGCTGAGTGATCTCCTTACCCCTCTGTCTGCTGGCTCAGAGCCCATCTCTGAGGCAGGACACAGCAGAGTGGGGGCCCTGCTCTATGTCCAGCTGGGTCCCCTTGCTCCCCTCTCCAGGCACATCAGCAATAGCAAGAGCAAGCCAGGCCAGAGGGAATTCAGAGGGAAGCAATGTGAAAAGTGATTAACACAAGGCCGGAGGGAGAAGAGATTCAACAAGCTAATTAGGTCTGGCTGGGCTGAGCAGGACATGTCACCATGCAGCAGCAGAAGCACAGGGTGCACCGTGGGTGCTTGGGGACCTTGGTGAGCTCAGGGCTGGGAAAGCTGCCCTGCCCTGGCAGTCACAGCCAAGGAGACCTAGGACCAAGTCCCTTTCTCGCCCCCTCTCTAGGGAGGGTGAGACAGTGCATCCCATCCTGTGTTCACAGGGATGACCAGGTATGATGTCCCTCAGTGTGGAGCATATGGAAGAGGCTCCACAGAGGGGAGATCTTCTTCTCCAGGATCCCAGTGCCGGCAGGATGCAGCCCAGCTACAGCCTGACTCAGAGTGTAAGGCTATGCTGGGATCCAAGCTCAGGGCCTGATCACAGGTACCATACATCCCTGCTGCTTCTCCTTTGCAAGCCCTCACCATGAGCCCGCTCTATCTTGATTCAGCCACCAGACCCTGTCCAGCCCAGCTGAAAAACCTGTTAGCCCTTGGAAAAGGAAAAGCAAGGGTTAAATCCACTGCACATGGGGAAATCTCTGGTGCACCCTCAGGAACCCAGAACTTCCACCTGGAGCACCTGCAGTTGTCCCAGGCTAGATTTCAAAGATCTATGGCTCTGCAGCCAGCCTGCCTTGACCTCTGGGGTCTGTCAAACCGACCAGGCTGGATGATGCCCTGAGCCCAGGGACCCCAGCATCACATCCCTAAAGGCCAGTCTCTCCTTCAGCCAAGACACAACACTCCTATTCAGGGTTCTTGGAAAGCAGGAGTAAAGCAGGGCTTGGCATGGGGCTTTGCTCTCACCAGCACCTCAGGGATGCTCACTTTCTCCCCTCTCTGGAGGAACCCTCACCCTGAGCCAGCCATCAGGAGGTGTTCATACTGCTCACTGCCACCACCCTCCTGCCTGGCATCTTTTGGGGTGCTGGTGGCACCCAGGCAGGCTGCCCCCCCCTCCAGTTTCTCCCCAGACTCTAGGGGAGTTTGGCACCATCCCCAGCCCTGCTTCCCCTTCCAGATCCTCAGCTCTGGGACAGCAGCAGCACCCCCCCCCGAAGGAAGACAGAGGCCAGCACACCCCGTGTTGGGGGCTCTCCAAGACACCCCCAATCCTGCCTCCCCCTGCACAGACCCTGACCAGCTGAGGCAGGAACAACCCTGGGCAGGCACTGATTATCCTGCCAACAGCAATCTGCAGCTTCATCTAATATTAATCTGAGGCTGTGTGGCTCTCCCGCCTTTTCCCTCCCGCCATCCCCCCTCCCAGCCAGGACCAATTGCTCTGCTCTGAATTATTGATGCTGCACTTCAGAGGCCCAAACTGATAGTGTTTCTCTCCCCATCCTCTCTCTGCCCCATCCCAAGTGCTTGGCCAAAGCAGGCTCTTGGCAGAGGGCTGGGACCCCCCTGCATGGCTCTGCCAGGAGATGCCTGGGGCTGCGGACAGGCACAGTGGCACAGGGCAGAGATGGAGTGACACAGTCCATCATTGATTATCCAGCTGGTAAACAACATCAGTTCCAGCATCGATAGCCCTGGAGATCCTGGAGCACAGTGCACTCAGAGGAGATGTTCCATTGCTGCTGCCAGAAATGGCTGTACCTGTGCCACCAAGGCTGTGCAGGGTCCAAGAGGACAGGGTGCCAAGCAGACAGGGCAAGGGGGTGCAGACAGTCAGTGCTTCTGTCCAAGCCCTTGCTCAGAGAAGAGCCAGCTCCAAATGGAGGATAGTCTGCTCAGGGCCTCATCCAGCTGAGTTTGGGAAACCTCTAACCCTGAAGTTCCCCCAAGGGCAGATAGAATCTGTCTGCAAGATGCTCCCACTTAACCCATCTCCAGGGCTTGGGTATTTTTCCAGTCCCGTCTGGAGGTGCTCCATTCCCAGCCCATCACTGTGGTGGCAGGACACCTCCCAGCACAATCTGTCCGCGGGACAAAACCAGCACGACCTGGGCAGAGAGACAACCGCAGGCAGAGGACCAGCCAGAGCAGGGGAAGCGCGGCAGGCAGCATCAATGGCTCCGGAGCAGGTGGTGGAGCCCTGCGTCCATTAGCAGACCTGAGCCATTAGTGTTTGGTTTCAGGCTCTTTGTGGTCTCTGGGCTGTCACTGTCGACCCAGCCGTGGCTTGTAAACAATCCCTGAAGTGGACACAGCATTTCCCAGCCCCGAACACTGCCTAGGACCTTCCACAGGGAGCAAAATCTCCTACCTCCTGCGTCTCAAGTCGAGGTGGGGAAGTGACCCATGCAACAGGATCTCACTTGCATCCCAAAACACTGCCATTCACACACAGAACTCCTCGTAGAGTGCCCAGGGCTCAGCTCAACATCAGCCAATTTTTGCCCCTCGAGCAATATGCTTCCCTCTCCTCTGGACACTTTTAGGCAATGGGAGCAGCTGCTGGCAATCCAGGGCACCTGAGTCCCATTCTCACTGCCACAGCTGGGGTGTATCTCGAGCCAGGCCAGAGGGAGCTGCAGCTTCCCACCATGGGAATGTAGGTGACTGGGGACAGGCATGCCACTGCCCCCCTGGAGGGGTGACAGCTGATGGGGACAAGGCTGGACACAGGGCACCCCATCTCCATTCTCCTGCCCTGTCCCAGGCCAGCGAAAAGTCACTTGCAGGTGGATAAGAAGTGCACCCCAGGGAACAGAGGAGCCACACCAGCCAAGGAGTGGCCCCTGCCTTGTCCTGAGCCCCTCAGCAGGGTTGCTGCAGAAAATGGGAGGCTCTATGTCTCCGTGCTTTCCATCACACCTGAGAGATGCAGAGCAGCTGCAGTCAATGCCAACTTTAGTCCAAAGCTTCGAGCAGCTACACGGGGGAAAAAAAAGCACTGGGAAGGGGGAAATCAGGATCTGGGGAAGGCACCCCCTAAATCACCAGAAGAACTTGGGAGGTGGTCCAAGCTGGGCACAATCAGCATGCCCTCTGCTGGGGTTCACAAGGCAGGATGCTTGCCAGGTCAGCTCCTGACGCAGTTTCCTTCCTGGTATGATCCACCTAGGAGTACTGCTGCTGGAGCTCAGGGACATAGCAAGCAGTTAAGCAGTAATGAAAACTTTCACCCACCGTGCTTTCCTGTCCTGCGAGCAGGTTTGCAAGATCAGAAGAAGACCCCTCATTTGCCCCTTCACTCCCCACCCCCAGGTACAGCCAACCCACAAGTACAGCCCAAGAGTGGTGCCAGGGAGTGCCCTGGCACTGTTTGTGGAGGGGAGCCAGCATTCACCACTACACCCAGCCCGTGTGAGAGTTAGCACTGGAGAACCAGAGCAGAGCATTCCAGGGTACCAGTGGACCAGGGAAACTGTCTGTCACCCCCTCACCCAGTGCACCCAGCCCTGATCCCAGGGGCTGGGCAGGCTGCAGCATCCTTCAGGTGGGTGTGTGCAGGCATGGGCAGAGGCTGGGCAGGGTTGGGGGACCCTTCACACAAACATCACCCTGGGAACCCAGGGAGCACCTAGCCAAACAGTCCTGACCTCCCTCCCACCATGCATAGAATCCCCCAAACGGATCCAGATTCCAACAAGTGCGTCCTGTGCACACTGCTCAGCACCTTGTACTGCCCATCCCCAGCTGGACAGCCCCCTCTGTGTCCCTCCATCCTGCCCAAGGGCCACAGGGGGCCCTGGGGAGAGCCAGGAGCAGGGAGCCAAGCAGAGACCCATCCCTCCTGAGCCTGGCTGCTCTGCAAGCTGGTGCTAAGTCTGACACCCCATGCGCAGAGTGAGGTGACCATGGTCTCTGGTAACATCTGGGTCCTGTAGAGGCGCTGGAAAACACCCTCGTGCCCAAATGCACACTTACACACAGTCTCAGCTCACAACACCCCAGCACACATCAAAGTCACCACCATACAGCAGACACCCTGCCAGCCTTGTCCCCTCCCCACATCCTCAGCCACTGGGACAGGCAGGACACCCCACTCCTTGCATCCTATGCCTCTACAAGCAGCAGACGAACACCACGTCGCAGGACTCTCTCACTCTCTCATGGATGCAGCACTCTTGGAGCATCCTTAGAGGCAGCTCTGGACACCCACTGCCTGCCCCTCGTGTTCCTGGAGGCACCAGCACCACCCACACCCGTTACCTTCCAAGGACACAGGCTCGAAGAGGCCAAATTGCTCCAGCACCTTGACGAAGAGGACCAAGACCACCAGCACTGCGATCATCTCAAGGCCTTCCAGGTTCATGGTGGGGGTGTCTCATGGCCCTTCACTCCCCCACTCCTCCCCACCACAGTCCTGGAGCCCCGTCACCCCAGCACCACAGCCGCCAGGCCACACATCCCCAGGGACACCTGCCCCTGTCCCTGGTGGGGGATCGGCTGTCACCCCTCTACTCTGGGGCACCCACCATCGGCTGTGGGCAAGCAGGGGGTCAGCGTGAGGCTGTGGCGGGCGGCTCAAGGAGCCACGGCCGAGAGCCCAGGCAAAGCAGGGTTGTGCCTGTGAGTAAGGGTGGAGAGAGGCCAAGTGGAGGGAGGCGTGCGGGGGGGTGGCAAGGATGGGGGGGCTGAGGGGGGAAGGAGGCATGCCCTCCCATTCCAATGACACCACCTCCATCGATTTGCTTAATGCAGTTGCTAAGGAAACGGGCCACAGATATTAAAAGGCACTTGGTTCCCAGGGGGGGACATGGGGAGGGGCAGGACAATGGGCACTGGCTAAACATCCAGGATGGGAATGACTCAGATTTGTCCTCTGTGCCCCAGACACGTCTACCCCATGGGGACCAACATGGCTGAGCATCATGGGAGGATGTGGGGCAACAATTCTCTCTGCCCCATTTCCAAGCAGGCAGATGGGTCCAGCTGTTTTGCTGGGAGCACCAAGGGGAGATGGGAAGCAGGGTTGTGAGAACGAGTGGGAGCAGAGGCTGTGATGCAGGATACCCAAGACACTGCCAGACCCACAGACAGTGCAGCAATTAGAAGAAGAGGAGTAGATTCAAGGGCTGGGGATGCAGTGGGACTAAGGGACCCAGCCAAGGTCACAGAGCAGCTGGAAACAGAGGGTGAACCCAGACATCAGTGTGCCTCGAGCACACATTCACACACAGCCAACAGGGCTAAATTTAGTTCCTCTGTTTTTTTTTTAACACAATTCCAGCTCTTGCCTGGCTGCTCAATTACAAGCCACAGGGACCACAAGAGACAGGTGTCCGCTGGTCCCTGCCTATCACCAGGGCTCAGAACCCTTGGGGTGCACAGCTTCCTGCAGGGACACCACTGGCGCTGCCCATCTCCAGGTGGACAATTCCCACATGGCGCACAAAACAAGATCAGTTTTAACTCCAGCACCAGTGTGGCAGGCAGGGAGCAGGGCTGCCCCCATGCTACCACTGCTCCCCACCCTGCACAGTTCCCCCCAGGTACAAGGCCGGCTGCCCCAGGCAGAGGTGGGGTGGCCTTGCCCAGGCTATAGGGCACACCCCTTGCCCAGCTCTAAGGCCCTACTGCCTCCACAAAGGGCCCTGCAAACAGGACTGCGGCAGAAATCCCCTTTTCTCCCTGTTGTCTTTGTGCTGGGTGGGAAATATGTCACCGGGGAAGAAACGTCGCCCTGGGACACCGGCGGGGAGAAGGGGATGGCAGAGGTGTTGGCTGTTACTGACAAGAGCTCCCAGCAGGGCTGTCCCACACCAATCCCCCAAGAACCCCCATTTCCAGCCCAGAAGGCTGCAGACTTGTCCCTTGGCATGGGACAGAGAGGGCTGGTGCCTCAGTCCCAGGTCACGGCACGGCCAGGCTATCTAGTGGCTCCGTGCCACGAGGCTCAGCATCTCCTGCCCACGTGGGATGCGCTCCCAAGGCTCTAACGCCAGCAGAAGATGCCAGTGATGCATCAGAGGCGCCTTGAGGAGAAAGCTGAAAGTTTTCCCTGGGGAAACATCCCTCAGGCTGGAATTTTTCAGACCTGACATTTCCTTTTCTTGGAAAGAGGCAAGTTTCCAGGCACTGAGCCTGAATTTCACGTGGCTGCCTCCCAGTTTTGCCCCAACTCAGTCCCTCCAGGCCAGGGTGGCACAGACCTGTTGCACTCTCAGAGGAAGTTTCCCACTGATGCCAACTGCATTTTTAAAGCCATTTTTCTTGCTAAACCCCAGTTACAACCCATTATCTCCTCAAACCTCCAGCTGCTCCCAGTGCCAATGCCTGTCCTGCACACTGTAGGTCTATTTTTGCAACCTAGTTTAGGTCAGACACAGAGTGAGAGGAGTCCTTCCAGCCTGAGACAGGGCTTGTCCCAGCAAAGAGGGTTTGGGGCAGTTCCTCTGTAAAGCAAACCTGCTGAGCCCCTGAATGGACCGTCATTGGTAACAGGTAACAGCTTCCCCTCCTGCCCTTGTGCCTGTCCCATGCCAGCCATCCTCCACAGCAGAGTAGTGATAAATCTCCGACTCACCACGTCAGGATTCCACATTTCCATGCTGGAGCCATTGATAAAAACCCTCCACTGTTTGCTGCCAGCATGACTGCAAGATCCCACCAGGACTGGCACAGGCACCTGGTGCTGGCCTCGTGTCCCAGTGCCACACACCATGTCAGAGCCCAGCTCCCAACACCCCCAAACTCCCCAGAGTTTCTTGCCCAGAACACATTCCCTCCAACTGAGGGCAGATCCAGATGGGCTGGGCTCCCAAGGATGCTACTCTGTCTGGAGCTGCCCCCAGCATGGAGGAGACACATGGGACAACATGTAGGACTTCACCAATGGAGCCAGACCCTCGGCTGCCTGCAAAGGGATGTTTGAAAGCATACACACCCCACCAGAAGTGGGACAGGGATTTTCCCCCCATCCCACCAAGAGGCATCACTCCCAGAGATGTTTCCTTGCCCCTGCAGCCAGCCAGCATTTGGCCATGCCATAGGAAGAGCCTTAAGGCCATGGCTGAGTTTTGCAGAGAGAGGTCACACGGATGGATGGAGCAATGCACGCCCCAGGCAAGAGAGGCTCTGCACGTCCTCAGACACGTGAGTGCCACCCCTCCTGCCCTGCTCCTTACCCTGGGGTCTCACCTTGCAAAATCTCTGGCACTCACATCCTACTGCAGCAGGGCTTGGAGAGACCCTTCACCAGGAAAACTGGGACCCCTACCACATCCCAGAGCTCCCAAACACACCAGCTAAGGACCAAAGATGTAGGTCATCCCCAAAGGGACCCAGAGCCCCAAAATGCAGGTTGAGGCTCCGGCATCAGCACTGGGCACCCTACAAGAGCAGGAGGCTCCAGGGAGTCCATCTGTGTCCCCATCTTGCAGTGAGGGGTAGCAGTACCTGGACACCAGCAGCATGGTGGACCCTGAAACAGCCCTGGATACTGCCATGGCTCAGCCTGGTGGCTGCCACCAGTGGAGCAGGACCAGGGCCAGGAGGAACAAATTAAGAGACTGAGGAGGAGATGGAGGTGCCCCAGAGAGGCAGAGAGAGGGTCCCCAATCCACCTCTCCCACACCAAGCATCTGGCTTGCCTCACTACTTGGTTTGTGGAAGCAGATGGGATGGGCCAGCGTCACCCTGTCCCCCAAAGTCCCCAACCCCGTACCTTCAATGCCGCTGATGATTTTGAAGCAGCGAGTGGTGAACCAATAGGAGATGAGGAGGAGGATGGCAATCAGGGAGGTATAGAGCAGGCTGTCGTTGTGCAGGGATGTCTTCTCCATGGCTCCATCCCCTGTGCCCACTTGTGCCCCCCACCCAGCCCCGCTGTGCTATCTGGGGCAGCCCTGTCCCGACAGTCCCCCTGCCAGAGGAGCCGGCCACGGCGGGCAGGGAGGCGGGGGGCTGCACGGGCAGGCAGGCAGGTAATTGGGAGCGTTGTGTGAGAGCCAGGCTCCCAAACCAATTACCTTAATTGTGCTCAGGCAGCACATGGCAAACAGTTAAAAATAACCCTCCTGGCCCGGGGGGAGAGTGGCACCATCAGCCAGGAGAAGGAAGCAGGGGGCAGAGAACAGGGAGGGCTCATTACCCATGTGGGTGCAAGTCAGTGCCACGGGGCCGGCAAGGCATCACCACAGCTCAAGGGATACTCCAGGTTTCCTGCTGACCTTGGGATCCTCAGGGCTCGACTCCTTGTTGCCACCCCACAGGAGGAGCTGGGAGTCCTGGGAACGGGGCTCCCTAGGGAATGATGCTGCAGCCTGGGATCGGTGAACACCAGCATCTCTGCTGAGATGCTTGTGTCCGCCCTTGCTCCAGACATGGGGCCTTGAAGGAAGGTGTCTCTGCAGTTCTGTCATCCCAGAGAGCTGGGTCTGGCAGAGAGGCTTTGGTATCTTGTCCCCTGTGTACCAGCACAGCACCTCCCCAGGGATGTCTGGGATCATCATCTGCTTTTCTCAGCCTGGAGTCAGAGCCAACTAGCCTGTTTCCCACTCTGTGATGCTGGGTGCACTTGGACAGTGCCACCATGGGCCTGGGCACACTCACAGATCCAAAACCATGTGGGATTAGCTGTACCCATGCCTGAGACACCTCTGATCCCGGGACTGCGCTTGGCCCCATCAGCTGCCCCATGGGATACAGATACATGGCTGAGAAAGACAGACCCAAGTGTTTCACCCCAAAATCTCTTTGCATACAAGATGTTCCATACCCACCCTACAGCTACAGCCAAGGGATGTGGCCACCCAGGTGTGGGATCAGGAGTACAGAATTGCTCCAGCTGTGCCCGTTTCAGAGAGCAGAATCCAAGCATCCAGATCTGCCACTCCCTCCCTTCTCTCTCCCCCGAGACCAACTGCTCTGAGCATCCACAGGTGACAGTGGACAGGCTGGCAAAGTGGTTCTGGCATATACCCATGGTTCAGCCCCGGGGAGAATGGCAGACCCTGTAAAACTTCCCCAGGCACAGCTATGCCAGGACAGGCAGCACAGGCTGGCACCAAGTGCCTCCTGTCCCACTTCGGGCTGTGATAATAACAGCCATGAAGCATCCCCCCTCCAGCCACCCCCACCCTGGCTGTCTGGTGTTGCTGGCACTGCAGCCCTGCCACCCAGCTAAATTTAACCACCCTACCAGCCACCCGCTGTGTGTAGATAGAAGTGCCTGGGAGCGGGGTTTCTTGCCCAGAAAGGAGCTCCGCGCACACAGCGTGTCACAAGCACACGTGGGGCAACACCCAGAGCCATCAGGTAGCCAGGTGGCTGGTCCCCATCTCCATCCTCCCAGCACCACCAGCAGCGGGGAATAGGGAACTGTGCCTTGCTGCAGAATGGGAGCAGATGGGGGACAGAACAGAGGAATCATCCATCATCAAGGGACCTGTCTCTTCAGGAGGGGACCATGCACCTTGACCATGGCCAGGCTCAGCCCTGCTTGAGAGCCATGCCTGTGATTACCCCTAAAATGCTCTTCACCCAGTGCTGCAGGGTGTTAGGACACTACCTCCACAAAATGTGTCATAGGACTTGCTGGACCAGAGTGAGGTGATGGTCCCCAGGCACAGCTGGGCAGCAGCTGCTCAGGTACCTTGAGTGATGCTGACCCACTGGGGGGCCAGCCTGATGGATAAGAGTTTCTCCTTTTTTTTGTTCTCGGGGCCATCATCCATTAGGGAGAGTTAAATTTAGGTTAAAGCTGATCCCTTATTACCTTGCTGCTAATCAGAGCGCGAGCAGATTATTAATAAGCACATTAAAATATTGGTGAAATGCTATTTTTGGGAGGTGAAGTCACAGTTTTAATCTGGTTAATTGATTGAGTCATTTCTCTTTCTCCTCTCTGGCGACCCGTCCTTGGTTAGCTCCCTAGGGCACCCAGCCGGGGGCCCCCCACCCCGGGGCACGTCTGGTCGGGCACCCAGTGCCTTCTGTAGTGAGCTCCATGGGACCTCCTTCACCTATGCAGGGAGAACAGAGGGGATCATTGTCCCCCAAAAGGGGACCATAGGGTAAGATAGCAGTTGGACAGGGGGCAACATCCTGGTCACCCATGGACCAGAGCAGCGGCTGGGGAAGAGTGGATGCTGTGGAGTGGAGAAGGTTCTGCAAGCCCCATATCCCACTTCCAACCCTGAGTTAGAGGAACACAGAGCTGCCTGGCTTTGGGTTTCACCCAACCTTGGCTTGTCCGAGAATTTGGGAGGACATTGAGAAGAGGGTTCGCAGTGCTGGTCAGTGCCCCATGGCCAGCCATGCCCTCTGTGCCCATCCCAACCCCGTGCACACCCAGCAGGGCTGTAGGGACAGCCCTTGATGCTGCTCAGTACCACGCATGCCCAGTCCAGAGACCCAGTCGTGGGGGACACCCGCTACAGCCCCAGTGCCATAGTGCCCAGCTGCAAAGCCCAGGACACTGGGATAAAGATCTGCAGGATGTCCTTGCAGGTGGTGGGGGTGGAAGCATACGAAAGTCCCATCCCCACTTCGCTCCATCACCTGCAGCTCAGCCCTTCATGCCCAGGGCAGAACTCGGCTGACTCATCCACTTCCCCCTTCACTCTGGACTAGTTGGCTGGTGCCCGGTGGAGCCAACAAGCGGGGATGGACCTGGCACTGCCTGCGGCACACCCAGGCTCCAGAGCCTGGCACACTGCTGGGTCTGGGGGACTGTCCCCTGATGCAGGGGGACCCTCCATCCCAGAGCTCAGGTCCCTGCGGGCAGGAAGATAGCATGCCAGCTGGGCATGGCTCACAGGGTGGATACTGCTCCCATGTCCCAACCCCCAGTGCTGTGCCAAGTGCATCTCCATGCTATCCCCACCTTTTCCTGGCCCCAGGGATGGGCAAAGGCTGGGAAGACACAGGGGTTTCCCAAGGTGAGGAGGGGCCAGAACTTGCAAGGGGTTTTCAGGCAGGCTGGGTCCTGGCAAAGGCAGTGCAAGTCCCAGCCCTGCTCCAAGGCGTGACACTGCCAATAAGGCCTTCCCCGCACTCATGGAAGGAAGTGCATCCCCCCCCAGCACTGTTGTTGCTCAGAGGGGCAGCCCAGTGGTCCTCAGCAGGGCAAGGCCATGGGGGTGGCAGCTTGCCCCCTGCACAGAGGCACAGGGACAGGGGCAGGAGTAACACAACAGGAGTCACAGCACACACAGGCACACAATGACCTCCCCAAGATGTGCCCATTAGGTTTAGGAGGTGGTTCTGGGCTCACACTCAGAAGAGAGGGTCCTGGCCAACTGGCTGGTCTGTGCAGGGGCTGGCATGGGGATGAGGGTCCTGCCACAGCTGTGACAGCAAACCAGGAGCACACAGCATGCAGCTCTGTCCCCAGGACCAAGCATCACAGGACACTAACAGATGCAGGCATCAGGGTGTGTCCCTGCCTTGGCTTGTGGGGCACACCCAGGGCTTTCCTGGCCAGATGGATGGAGGGCACAGCTGTGGCCCCAGAGGAGTCATATTCCTTGATATGGCAGGGAAGAGTCCGACCAGCTGCCATTTATGTGCACAGCAGTTCTTTCACGCTCCACTCTGCACCAGTCCCCTCCCCAAATAAAACATTCCCATTACCCCAAGTCCACAGGGGGCCTTTAGGGGCTCTCATTGCCTCCTGGAACGATCTTCAGCTTTGCTCCACACGGAGCTCAGTGTAACCCCTCTGCCAGGAGCTGAAGCATTCAGCGCCTAAACAGGATTTCCCCCCTCCCCAAATAACCTCGCAGAACTCATCAGACAGAAACCCCTCCCTCAGAACAGAGACTCCGTGTCCTCCAGGGCGGCACCTACCTTGGGAGAGAGTGCCGGTGACAAATTGATAGAAGAAGCGGATCACCCGGCCCAGCTGCCTCTTGCAGCGCTGCTGGCAGTGGCTCATGGCTCCAGCTCCCAGCGCTGGGGAGGGACCCAGCCGCACCCCCTCCCGTCCTCCAAACAGACCCCCCGCTCCTCCGAGCAGCGGGCGATGCCCGGGGGAGGACAGAGCCTTCCTGCCCGGAGCGAGCCCGCGGGCATGGGCGGCCGGTGCAGCCCGGCGGGGCGGGCAGCGACAGCGCCCGGCAGCGCGGCAGCCGCCGGCCCCGAAACCCGGCGGCGGGCAGCGGCAACTTTTGCGCGGGGATGCTCTGGTTCAGGGGGACGGCGGGACAGAGGGGCTGGCGGCGATACCCCTCCTGGGGGTTGGGCTCACGAAAGCTGACCGCCGAGAGGGAGTGAGGTGCCCGGGCGGGTTCCCCCGTGCCGTGCCCGCCGCCGGCCCCCTCCGTGCCGCGAAGTTGCGGGGAGAGGTGGGGAGCAGAGTCAGGGTGATGCGGGGAGCCGGGGAGGCCGGCAGTGCCAGCCAGCTCTCCGGCAGAGGCAGATGGACGCTTCCCTGGTTGGCAGAGCCTCGGGTTGCCCCTGGCTCCCGGTCCGCCCCTTGGCACCAGACCGACCCGGCACTTCACGCCCCGGCTGGCTGGGAACCAGAGGAAGGTTGATATGGCAACCGGCAGACTCCACAGGTCCCGCTGACCAATAAGGCCC
Source organism: Chiroxiphia lanceolata (assembly GCF_009829145.1). Lineage (NCBI taxonomy): Eukaryota > Metazoa > Chordata > Aves > Passeriformes > Pipridae > Chiroxiphia > Chiroxiphia lanceolata. The sequence continues at coordinate 14,261,098 of NC_045644.1, forward strand.
TGCTGCATCCCAGAGCCACCTCTCTCCAAGGGATGCTCCTTCCGGAGGGGAGCCGGCACCAAGAGCATCCTGCATCCTTGAGCATCAGCCATCCGTTCCCACTAAGTGCTGTGAGCATCCTGTATCCTCTGACATCAACTATCTTCTCCAGCCAGATGGTACTGCAAGTATCCTGCATCCCCACATATCAACCATCCGGTGCTGCAAATGTCCTGCATCCCTGTTGCCACAGCAATCCAGCACTACAAGCATCCTGCATCCCTGGGCATCAACCCCCCAGCACTGCAAGTGTTCTGCATCTCCAGGCATCCACTTTTGCTGTCTCCACACAGGGGAGGAGACAAGGATGGGTGCCAGAATGGGAGGAAAAGAAGTCAGGCTAAGAGCTGCTCACTCCAAAGCTCAGCCTGGCAGCGAACTACTACCTTGCACAGTATGTCAGAGCCAGAAGGGCGTCTGACATGTGGTGGCAATGGGATTTCCCTGCTCCCAGAGCCAGCCTGAGATGCTCTGTGCAGACTCAAGACAACATCTCTTCCTCAAGTTCCTTTTTCCCAGCTGTAGTTCCATCTCTACGCTGCATTCACACCCCACACAAGCAGTATCTATCAGTTCTGAATCCATCCAGGCTCTATTATCTCATAAGCTTCATCTCTTATTAATAGGGAAGGAAGTGAACAAAAAGGGACCTGATGGAAATTACAGCTTCTTCTCCCTCAGGGATGGAAAAGGAGGTGGAGCCATGATCCAGCAAGGAACAGCCCAGTCCCTACTAATACCTCAAGAAGGAACCCCAAGGGAAGGTGCAGAAGCACCACCACCTCCCACCAATCCCATACCAGGGTTGGTATAGGGTAACCTCACCTCCTGCTCCCCAAAAGAAAGGCCATCCCCTTCAAACCAAGCTCTACCTGTCTCTTATTCAGGTCATGCTCCTGCAAAAGACAGGTAGCCCCCCAACAGAGTGTCTCCACACCATGGCAGGACAGTGTCCCAGGGTGGGGGGACCTGGACCAGGGGATGCTGCACTGGTCACCGCATAGCTGAGCCAAGTTTGGGTAGATCCTAAAAGGGCACAACACACAGCACAGCAGTGACTGGCAACCCTACAACAGTACATCCACAAAGCCCTGGGCTGGGGAAGAGCTGCAAGGGACATCGACCTCACAAGGGGAAGGGGACAGCCAAGGCAGAGAGGACAGCTCAGCAGACAGACACAGCTGCAGGGAGAGTCTGTGAATGCAAAGCCCTGACTGAACCTACCTCTGTGAACCACCCTCCCCCACCTGAAAGCTCAGAAATTTGGGCTGCCAGCAGTGCCCAGTCCCCTTCTGCCACATTCTGGGGACAGATCTGGGGTTTAGGTCCCTCGTTCTTATCTACAGTATCCAGCAGCCCTGCTCCCGGCTTAACCCCACAACACAAATACACTGGGACAGTTTCTTGCAACAATCAGATCCCATGAGCTGTGTGATACAAGGCCAGATCCTGACAATGCATAGCTCCTCCCTACTCTGAGGGAGAGGGGCAGTTCCCAGGACCACCATGGGGACCAGCCAGCACGACTCAGACCAAGGCAGCTGCAGCATCCCAAAAGCCCACGGGATACAGGAGAGGTGGCAGAACAGCCACAGGAGGGTGCCAGAGCCCACAGGACGTAACAGCAAACGAAGTTTGCAGATCGATCCCAAAAACCACCATCTAGCTCCTTGGAAGCCAGTTTCCATTTGACAGAGAAAGTTGCTCCATCTCAGCATGTCCTGGGCAAGTGAGAGATGCAAGTGCCATCCTGCACACCCTGGTCATGATGGCCATGTGGAACAAGGGACCTCTTGTCCCCCCCCCCAGGGTAGCAGATACAGACCACCCCACACCAGCCTGCAGGGACACGGCAGCAGAGAAGAGCCCAGCACCAATGTCACCCATCCCACCTCCAGGCTTGGCTGCCCACCAGCATCTCTGGGTGCTACAACCAGTCCAGAAGTGTAAAGTGATTTCCAAAGGAGCATCACCCCTCTGGGCTGGCCCTCGGCTCTCCAGAAAGGCCCTTATGCACTGACACTGAGATGGAAGTTCATGGGAACCACGTGAGCTGAGCCAGGGGACTGTCCTCTCCCTCTGCACCCAGCAACCCACAGCAGGTAGTTTGCAACGATGGTGCATTGCAGACATGAGCCAGCTTGCTCCCATCCCAGGACTCCCTTTGAGCACACACTCTCCAGGCTGGCACCAGGGACTGTGTGTCTTGCCCTTGCAGAAGGGCAGCAAAGCTGCTTGGTCACTGACCCTGCTCCTCCCTGACAAGATGAGCGGGCATTTAGCGCAAATCAAAAGCAAGACACAAGGCAGGGCAGGCAGCCCACCTTTACAGACTCTTTCTTGCTGAAGACATCACCTGGGACACAGTCACCAGGGGTGTCCCTGCAGGGTGCATCCTGCCTGCTCCTGCCTCGTAACCCAGCCTGTGGTTCTCCCAGACCTGCTCCCCCCATCAGGAGGCCAGTTGTTCCTCAGCCCCTGCCCCAGCCCCAGGGGAACCCCATTCCCCAGAGTGCCTCACAGGGCAAAGGACATAATTCCCTAAAAGACATTTAGAGCCAGCCCCTGTCCCCAGAGCATCTGCTGGGCTCCCAGAGGGGACATGTCATTGCTGGAGCTGCAGCAACAGGAAGGAGGAAGACTATGGCTGCAGGCTTTGTGTACACCTCTGCTCCCCCACGTGCTTTGGCTCTGACAAGGAGAGACACTGCCTTGAATCTTCCAGTGCCGAGCCTGCATTGGGGACCAGCCCAGCTCCCCGCTGTAGGGGATAAAGGGTAAATTCAGGGAGACTGGAGACCAACATTGTCTCCTGCTTCCCTAACCCTAACCCTGAGGACTGTACCGGGACACCTCGAGCTTGAAAGCACAGAAGCCCGGGGCAGGACGTACAGGCCACGGGGCGCACCTGTGGTGTCACGGGTGCCTGCCCACGCTCCATGCCCCCGTTTCGCGCTCCCCGCTCTGCGCCCCCGCCCCGTGCCCCATTCTCGGTGCCGCCGCGGTGTCACTGCCGCCGCCTGACGCTGAGAGGAGCCCCGGTACAGCGCAGCAGAGCGGCAGGGCGGCAGGAGGTGAGCCGGGGACACGGCTCGTTCAGACGGCTGTGGCGGCTGATGGCACACGGGGGACAGGAGGGGACACGTGCTGTTGTGTCGGAGCGTGGCCCTGCACGCGTGGGAGAGGGGGCAAGGGAGCCGTGAAGGCCATCCCTGCACGGACACGTGGCCACCGCGGTCCGCTGGCAGTTCCTTGCAGGTTGAAAGGGCAGTGACAGCACCGCCGGGGATGGGGACACCCAGAGCCATTGCGTCCTTCCCTACCCAAGCCCTCTCCTCCCGAGATGGCTTCTTAGCAGACCCATGCTTCCTAAGACACCGACATCTGGATTGGTACCTGTCACAGGAGTGCAGGGAGCTGCCGGGGGAATTCGCTCTGGTTCCTGGCCATGAAATATTCATTAGCACAGCCGCCGAGAGAAGGGGGGAAATAAAAGACAAACAGAACAGGGGAAGCAGACAGAATGCTTCCAGGCAGCTCAGCATGGCACAGACAAGCCCATGGGGTGGCTAAATCAAGGTCTTCATATGAGTCATCACACTAGTATGTGGGTCCCCTGGTGTCCATGCAAAGCCTGTTTCTCTGTCACGGGTGTCGTGGGCACATGAGCATCCCTAGAAAATGCAATCAGGAGACAGTGGTCCTTGCAGGACATACAGCATGGATAGGGATGCCCTGGGACATGAACATCACCAAGGGGCACCATGAGCTGGTGCCCAGGGGCCATTCCTGCCAGCCCTGGATGGTGCCTCAGCTTCAAAGTGTTTCAGCTTGGGCTGCACACCCCAGGGACAGTACCAGATCAGTGCTCCAGCCCAGGGCCACCTTGGCCAGGACATCTATGGGCTCTCTGGAGTCATCCCATGGCTGGCAGATACCTGTGACATCATCTGCCAAACTTTCTCTGAAGGAGGAAGAGCAGTCAGGGTGGGAGGCACATTTCCAGTAATGAGGAAGGACAATCAGGATGAGAAGGAGGCAAATTTCCATTACCAAGGAAGGGCAGTCAGGGTGGAAGGAGTGCAGGACACCCTGCAGCCCTGTGCCAAGCCTCAAGACACCATTCAGGCCCACAGAGACTGGGCAAATGCTCTGTTCTCTTTCTGCCTAAACCCAGCACTCACCTCTTTCGGGGATGGAGGGCATATGCATCCCAGCAATGCCAGACCCACAGCTGCTTGGCGGGGACAGAGCAGTTCCTGGCCAGAGGGAGAGCTCAGCAAGACTCATCCCAGAGCCAGGATATGATGAAGGAGGAGAAGGAGGTGGACATCCCGGCAGAAGGGGTTCCAGACCCACGGCATCGGGGTGGGTGGCTCTGTGGGATCCCAACACCACTGCCACCAGCAGAAGAAAGCTCAGCCAAGCCAGCCCTGTGTGCTGCTGCTCTGCTCCTGCCTCTTCCCAGCCCGGGGAAACCACAGCCTCCGGGACTGGGGGAAGTGCTGAAAACGTGATGCCAGAGAAAATAAATAAGGCAACTAATGAGGTAATTTGCATAGCTATTAGCAGGCAGGATTTGCAGCGGGTCTGACATGGGATGTGCTGTCACAGCAAAGCACAGCCCGCGGGCTTTGCTGGTGCTTGCAGAGGGAAACACACAGCACGGCCGTGCTGCATGGGCACACTGCAGGCACCCACCGCCAGCACCCACCACCCCACGCTTGAGGAGGCAAGAGGGGCAGAAGCAAACCCAGGAAGGAGGTGGGAGGAAGGCTCAGAGAGGACAGACAGTCTGGAAGGGGCTGAGTGCTCTAAGGTGAGCTCAAACTGCCCTTGGCCACACACCCCGGGGCTTGGCCCTGTGATGTGCAGAGCATGGGGCAGCACACAGCTCATACCTTGCCAAGGCACAGAGAGCATCCTTGAACGGACGAGCTTACAAAGGCCAAGGGAAAGCTGCCAGCAGCCCAGCCTGCCTTGCGGGGCAGCCCTGCCATGTCAGAGCCAGCTGGCTCCACGTGCTTTCCCATCCAGAGCTGGCCGCAGCTCCCTGCATCCCTTACCTCTGCTTGCTCCCTTGTGAACTTAGCCTAAAACACATCCAGGACAAGCACAAACCCTTTCCAACCCCAGTCTTTGCTGCCAGCAAACCCAGCTCCCCCTGACTCCCAGCAGAAGGTGCAATTTTGGGATGTAGGACTGTGCATGAAGCCTGATGGCAGCACCAGCTTTGCGTCATGGCTGCCCCCATCCTTAGATGTTTGGGTCAGGAATCATTGTTCCACAGCAGGAAGGAGAGCACTGGCCATCCTGGTGCCTTCAGGGATGCAGGGCAACACACCTGCAACCTGTGACACGGCTGGATCCCCAACCTGCTGGGCCCTGTAAATCAGCCTGTGATGGAGAGGAGTGGCACACAAGGCCATCCTTCCCCGGGCTGCCAGGGCATGTCTGGCTTTGATCACAAACGTGCGACGACAGCTCAGCTCGTTCTCAGCTGGTGGATCCTGTTAAAAAATGCATGTGACGTGATCTGTCTGCTCAGGAAGGCACTGCCAGGGAAAGAGCCCAGCCCAACACCATGCACTGGTCCCGCAGCACCAACCTGTCAGCAGCTGGCACACAGCGGGTGGTGGGGCAGGAGCCTGGCTCTCTGGCACCAGGGACCAAGACATGCCAAAGCACCCCCACAATGCAGGGAAAGGATGGGGGCACCCCCACCATCTGATAACAGAGACAAGCAGAAAGATCTAATGGATGTGTGCTTGGACAGACAAAGAGACATAAACTCCACGAGCAACTTGGGTGGTGGGTGACAGGCCAAGATCAGGGGCAGAGCCCCACAGGTACCACCCTGGTGTGTCCATCCCCCCCAGCACCTCCATGACAGCCCATCATCCTCCAGGTTACACTGAGGCACTGACTGCTCCCAAGCTGAATTTTTTTTGTCAGTTCTGCTAAATATTTTAGGGATTTACACAGAAAAGCTCTCTGTGCTCCGTGGCATGCAGGCTCCACTGGCATCATGCAGGCAGTCACAGACACACCCCTGCCTGCCAGGCCATGAATAATTCATTGCCCCCATGAACAGGGTACAAGCAGCAGGAAGAAGGTGACAAAACTGGGGGAACAGATTTCATCACCCCCCACCCAGGTTCCTGGGGTATACCCCAAGACTCTCCATATCCTGCAATGGGAGGGCAAAGAACTGCACCAACAGCTGCAGGGAAACAGAGGCACAGGGAAGGGAAAAGAGCCAGAACCTGAACCCAGCCCTGGTTATAGGGCTGACACATCAAGGCTGCAGCAGTAAGCAAGGACACCACAGCCTGCCTGGACCATCTGGGGCCATTTCAGAGCTTGCTGGGCTTGAAAAGCACAGCAATGTTTGGGGTACCCAGGTTACATCAGGCAATGAGGCAGTGAGCACAGTCCCCAGGACCTCCAAAGAGCATGGCCTTCACAAGTAGGCACATCACTGGGTGGGGGTGCATGGCTCACACTGGGGCACAACACAGCCACAGAATCTCCTTATCCTGAACTGGCATCGTTTTGCCCCTCAGATGCCCACCTTGCTCCATGCACATGGTATCTGACAAGGACCAGCAGGGGTTTCCATCCCCAGCCCTATCCCCACTCCCACTCTAAGCCTCAGCAGGGCCTCCTGAACTGCGAGGCTGGGAAAAATCTCAGCCTGGCCACAAGTGATGCCAGCCCTGCTCCCAAATCTGCTCCAGGGGAGGACACGGCCCTCAGCATCCCTCCAGACTCTCCACCCTCACCACCACACAACAAACCATGGTGATGGTGACAAATTAACGAGTTCCATGCAGTCACACACAGGTTGGGCTCCAATAAATGGGACATGGCACCAGGCTCATTTCCTTGCAATCAGCACTTGCTTGGCTGCCGACAGATCCAGCTCGGTGGGGTGATGGTGACAGTCAGGAGGAAGTGCAGTGGGGACAGGCTAGGACATGACCTCGGTTTCCACGTGTGCAGGCAGCCTGGGGTTGCCTGTGGGCCAGGCAGCAGGACACCCTCCGTCACCCAGGCAGATGCTGCTGGGCTGAGTGACACGGGCTATTAGCACCACCGCTTATCCAGGGCCTCTGGCACACGCTGGCTGCACAGCTGAGAGAGGGAGATAAGATGCCAGAGGGATCCCAGGGAGGGGAAGCATATTTCAAATGGTAGGAATCTCCCCCAAAACGGACTTGTCTTGAAGGCACTGAGAGTGTTTGCTGCTATTAATAACTCCAGGCACGTGCCCTCTCTCAGGGAGACAGCAACAAGGCAGGTAGAGAGAGCAAAGGGGTGCTGGAGATGGGGCTGAGGTCCTGACCCATGGCTTCTCACCTGTCCTCATGCCAACAGCACCCCAGCATTGGTCTGAAAACCCTGGATTTGTGGCTGGGTAGACCTGGGTGTCTATGGGCAGGGGAGACACACAAGTACTATCCTTCCAACAGCCCACAGTTCACCTGCACTTTTCTCCAGCCTCAAGGCAAGACACTGCACAGCCCTATGGCTGGGCTGATGGCCCCCGACACCAGCACTCTCCCTCTCCCCATCTGTACACTGAGAGATGGCTCAGCCCTCCAGCCTCTTGCACTCTCTGCCCCAAGGGGCAGCAGGGCCACCCACTTGGCATCTCCAGGGCACCCGCTCAGCCCACTGCCAGCCCAGGGGGGCCCCCAGAGACTGCCTTTTAAAAACTGACATTTTGGGGACAGGAAAGCTATTTTCAGTTGTTTCAGAGACAGTGTTTCCGTCGCAGTTTTCCTGCCTCCACTGGAGGGAGGGATGATCCCCCTGGGGGTGCCATGGCAGGCAGCTTTGTGATGGGCTGCTCAGCACCAGCTCCATGCCACCCCCTCATCTGCCTATCCAGTTCCTGGAGCCACTGTGCCCAGAAGCAGGCAGGAAAAGACATCCCTGGTTTCTCACCCGGTCATGAGGGTCAGGAGCACCCCATCTGAGAGAGAAGCTAGTGGGAAGCACAGAACCTGGGAGCTTTGCTCCTGCCCAAGACCTTGCCAGCATCAGCAAGTTATCGTCCACACACCTTGATGAGACAACCCCAAAAATGAGCACACAGAGCAGAAGAAGCCCCCCTCCCTCTGGAGCCCCCAAGCACTCTTGATATGAATAAATGTGCCTAGAAGTGATGGGGTGGGGGGGAATACAGCCTCCCAGTGCAAGACCTGCTGAGAGGCTCAGAAATAAATATGTTAATAATCAAATATCCATCCTGTGCCTGAGCTCATGGGAGGACTTTCAAGTCTAATTAGCAGAAGATTTGTACCATTGCTGCCAGGGCTCGAGGGACAATTCACCGTGGTTCCCACGAAGCGAGAGGTTCTGCTATAATTAGTCAGCAGCATCCCATCTGCAAGGATTACCTCCAAACCTCCCCTGCTTTCGGGGCTTGGGGCAGGCAGGACCCGGGTAAGCCAAGATGAGAGATGGCCCCAGGCTTTGATCTGTGCAAATTGACTCTGGAACTGCAAATCCAGGGCAGACGGGAGGACAGGCAGCAAGGAAGGCAACACACTAGGAGGAGAGGTACCCTGAGCCTGCAGGTAACCCCATACTCCCCTGCCTGTACACAACCCCTACACAGCTCCTCCTCCCACAACATCTTGCCACAAAGACCCAGAATACTCCCAAAACCTCTCCATACCCCAACTCATCATTTTCAAGCCGGGCCCCTGACACCAAGGGCTGTCCACACTTAGTGGGGGCATTTCCCAGACTACCCCCATTACTCATGTTGTGCATCTCATCACCAACCCAAAGACCTTTCCCCACTCCATCACAGCGGGACAGGCAGTGCCCAGGGGAGCACTCCTACCACCCCTGCCCATGTGTTTTTAAAGAGGGACACATTCTGCTCCTGAGGATGCCATAACAGACACTGTTCCCACTGCTACAGCACTTTGTGGGGTGGCTGTGATGGGGAGAAATGGGCACCCAGAGGAGCAAGACACAGGGGCAGCTCCTGGGGCTACACTACTGGCAGTGCCCAAACTGGGACCAGCTTCCTGGCAAAGGTACAAAGGCAGACAGAGCAGAGGGAGCCATGTACGCATTGATGACCAACTGCACAAGTGAGGATGCTCTGCTGAGCAAGAAGTGGGACCCATGCATCTGGTCCCACAGGGAGAGAGCCTGGCAGACACTCAACCAGAGCTCACTGACCCAGCAGCAGCTGCCAGGGATACTCATTAGCACCAATTAATTGCGGGCAGAGGTGGCTGGCCTGGCAGCGGACACCCTGCCCACACACCCTGTCCCCAGCCTGGCAGCGGGCAAGGCTCCAAGCTGAGGGGAGAATTACAGACAGGGTGACAGTGGTCACATTCAGGGCACTTTCTGAGGATTGGCCTGGAAACATTTGTGCCAGACATGCTGTACACATGAACAAAAAAGTCAGCACCTCATCCCTCTCAAGGGCATGGAGGTACCCCATGTTCAGCTATGTTTCCCAGGCGAGGGCACAGCCATCCCCATCCAAATCCTGTGCCATCCCCAAGAGACCTCCCCAGCACCACTGGGTTGTTCATGCTGGCAAACAAGGGGTTACCAGCCCCTCACTTCCCCACAGTTATTTAATTAAGCAGTGATAAAAGGAGAGACCTATTATCTGGAGAGTGGCAGCAGGTTGTAATTACAGCAGGGCAGGCTGAGAAAACAAACAGTGCTGAGGGAAGCACAGGGTGGTGCACCGCACAGGAGAGACACTGCATCCCCTGGGGACTCATGCTCCTGTCCTGGAAATGTAGTCCAGGGCAGAGGTGGGACCCTTGAGTCTTCGAGAAACAGAGGAGGGAAAAGGCTCCTTTGCTCTGACGGATGTGGTCTCAAAAGAACCTCCCTCTGCAGTTCACATTGGGCTGGGGTGTGATCCTGGCCTCTTTCCAGGGATGCTGGGCCTGGACCAGCCCCAGGGAACAGCAGGTTTTCAGTGAGTCACTTTGAAATATCAAACGCCATCTCCTTTCTCCAGCTACTGCCTCAGGGCAGCCCCCTGCACCGAGGGGACGCACTGCCCAGCTGAGAAAAAGGGACAAAGTCGGTGCTGGGACGTGGCACCCCAGAGAGGCTCTGCCTGCCCCTCTCTGAGCTGGGCATGATGCCCTTCTGCTGGGTTACCCCAGGCTGGAGTTTAAAACTTCTATCTCATGTCCCACACACAGCAAGGAGCAGAGGTGGAACATGGGGCATGGCCATGCTGCAGTTAAGCAGTTTACAGCCCCCTCCTTGCCCAGCCACCCAGCAGCAGTGCTCTCCCTGAGGAGGGGGAAAGCTTCACCCCCATGTTCCCTTCCAGGGGTTGGAGGGTACCACTGGGTAACATCACAGTTGCAGCTGGGACACATCGGTGTGGCTTGGGCTTGAGGAGTGCACAGCCACCTCCTGCCCATCCCGCACCATTGGATGCCATTGTCCCCTGTGCAGCTCCCAACCACTTCCCTTCCCTTCCTTAAATGCTCTTGCCCTCAGCCCAATCCTCTTATGCTCTCCCTCTCCCATTACAGCATCTTTAAATTAATGCCTGGCCGAGCGTGGGATAGAAGGAAATTAATCCTGGGCAGTGGGGCAGCCTCCACAATGACTCTTATCTCCTCAAGCACTATTCCCTGCCCTTCTCCCCCTCGACATGCAAGGAAGAGACTGGATCTGCCATAACCGCAGCAAGTATCACTCAAGCATGGGATCTCAGCACCCACAGTCCTTAGCTGAGGTGACAAGTGTCCCCTCCAGCCAGCCCCCTGCCTGGGAGGCTGCAAGGTCCCTGGGAGAGACCCCCAGCCATGTTTGGGTTTTCACCAGCAACAGCTGGCTGGAAACTCACTGGGAATAGTTCCAGAGCTGCCTGCAGCCGTGCTGGGGCACCTCTGGGTCGCCAGCTCTGAAGCAATAAGCTGGGAGGTATTTGGCTGCTGGTGGGAAGCATTTGTGACCCCATGGCTTGGGGAGCTCATAGGAGCTGGAATGGGTGGGAGGCAGGGACACAGCCAGGACAAAGGGTGCCTCAACACACACACCCTGATCGATGCAGGGGACACTTCTTGCCCATGTCACGGTGGGGCAGTCAGAACATGCCCCTTTCAGAGGATCTCTGCGAGGGTGAGCAGACACTAAGGCCACAACAAACAGGTCCATCCTACTCAGCTGGGGTCCAGGCAGGACTTGATGGTTTTTGGAAAAATGCCTCAGGAAGCCGACACCATTGCTGAGAGCATGATGTAGCTGTGGGATCAGCAAGACCTGGAATGCTCCCATCAAGCTGCCCTCTCCCAGGGTGGTGGTGGCCAGGGCCAGGAATCACTTGCCGGAGCAGCGCTCCCACTGATCCTCTCCGTTATGCAACAAATTATTCCACTCGCATTAATGACTTTGCGGCAAAGGGGGAAATGACATGAATGATTCCCGGTGCCTGGGAGTGACTCACTTCGTACGATGGAGGGGAGGCGAGCAGGGAGGGCGGGCTCCAGGGGAAATTTGTTTGGGTCAGCATGGGTAGCACAGGACTGGGGCTGGGCTCGGAAGATGTGACTTCTAGAAGCAGAATAAGGGGGAAAGAAAGAGGTACTTAAGGGCAGATTCCACCACACAGGAGACGGCTGAGATGTCTCCATGGGATGCTGGCATCAGTCATAACCACAGCATATTATAGCAACCCTCACTGTGCTGCCCAAGCCCCACACCCATTTGCCAACCTGTTCTGTGACCCCAAAACCTCCCACCAGCTGCTATCCCTCCCTGCTCTGGGGTCACACAAGACCCCATGTAGGTACAACCAGAGCTGGGGGTGCTGTGCCCCACCACTCAACCCCCCAACTCCAACATGCCCCTAGGAGTGCAGCAGGATGGGCTGGTGGCAGCTGCCCACCATGGCCCTCAGGACAGCAGTGGGGGACAAAGGGAATCTGCCACATGTACTGCAGCACAGAGCCTGGCATCTGACCTGCGCTCTTCTCCATCACCTCTAGAGGCTTTGCTAAATCACACCATTAAAAATTAATGCGTATTCCCTCTTGGAATAAATCAAGAACTGTCAAGGGCCAGCCCTGTCAGCCACCTCCTGGGGACACCAGAGACATGTGGAGACACACTGGGGACTTCAACAACCTACTGTCAAGTAGCCCCAGGAGGACCCTTGCAGTGATGGAGGGCTGGGTGGATTATTGCCTTTAAACCCATTCAGGGGCTTTCTGTAAGCAATGCAATTTTAAAAAATTCAATCTAGGAAGAAGCGATTAACCAAAGGGGCCAGGAGCAATGGCTTGCCTGTCTAATCTCGTTAGTGAGCAGGCCAGCTCTCATTTCACCCCAACACAGCTGGATGGGCTGCAGAAACCGATGAAAGCAGCTGGATGGCTCTTCCCTGGCTCCCGACCCCATGGCTGTGCAAGTTTTCCAGCACCTCCCTGCATCCCACAGCTTCCCCAGCTGGGCCAAGGGAAAAAAAAACCAGAACCCCCTCTTCCCTGTGACTCAGATCCTGGCCAGACCATCACCAAGGCTCCATCCCGAAAAAGCACTTTTTTTGATATCTAAATGCGTCCTTGGTGATGGGAAGAGGGCAGGTAAGGGAGCTGGAGCATCCCAGCTCTGCTGCTCAGGTCAGTGCCTGAAGCCAGGAGCAAGGTTCCACTTTATGCCCCACAGAGGCTCAGTGACAGGGTCCTGCCAGTCTCTCACAGTAGTATCTTGCCAAGAAAACTTCCTCTGCTTCAGACGGTGTAGCCCCTTCCCTGCAGGAATGTCACTGCCATGGGACAGGACATGTCTCACAGGCACAGCATGACAGCCCAGGGATGGTTCTATCTTACCCAGTCAGTCCCTAAGCCTTTGCATGAGAGCTGTGGCAGCAGATTTGTGCCACCACCCCACCTGCTGAGTTAGTCTCTCCATCATTGTCCCCGATCTGCTCTGTGGAGAGGGGCCAGAGGTGAAGTCATCCATCTCCACTGCCAGCCTGGCACCATCCCTCAGGGCTCTGAGTATCCCCTGTCTACCTACAGGCACCGCTGCTACTGCAGTGTGGTCCTTGACAGACCTCTCCACAGATGTCACAAGACAAAGCCACCTGCTTGTCCCAGGTACAACCCAGGGCTCTCTAAGAGGAGCATGGATCAGGTTTGTCTACATGCAGGGGTATGCAGTACCCTTGCCTTGAGCAGGACACAGCCTCCAAAACACTCACTGCAGATGGAGCTGGTGCAGGAATCAGATGAGCACCAGTGCTTGGAGCTGGGGCACCTGCTTGTATGTCCTGCAGATCTCAGCATCCCCAGGCCCCCACGTCCCCAGGTGGAGTAAGCAGGAGCAGCATGGATGGGACGCTGACCCTCTTGCCGCACCCAGAGTCCCCAGCAGCAATGCCAACACTGGCCCAGGGTTGGGAGGGGTGCCAGCTGCCTGAACAGGAGGAGACTCCAACCCAGCAGGTTCAAAAGCAGAGTGCCTCCAGCCAAAATGGGGCTGGAATCACCTAGAACCAGAAGGAGCTGAGCCTTAGGGGCAGGAGAGGCATGTGAGGCATGGACACATACATGCATGCCAACAGCACCCCTGCCCACAAGTTTCTGTAGGTGACTTGCCCTGTCTGGACCAGAGGGGAAACGTTCAAGAAAGCCCAGATTCAGAAGCCCTGAAGGTGACACCCTCCTGCATCCCACATGCCCATCAGCTCCTGTTGAAGGCGACAATATCCTGCTCCCAGCTCCCTTCCTGCAGGGTTCCCTCTCCAAACAAGCTAATTACTCTCACTGCTCCCCGGGGACTGCACCACCCGTTTTCATTTGAAGCGGAAGACAAATTTACTTGAAAGCCAGAAGCAGCTAGAGCCATAGCAGCTTGGGGACCCCAATAAGAGCCTCCCACCCAGCACAGCCCAACTGCCACGTACCATTTGCAAAGCACTCAGTGGGGTATCACTAGGAGCAGGGACATTCATCCTCTGTATCCTGCCACTCACCACCATGGCATGGTACCCACTCAGCCCCGGCACTCTGGCATGGATGGTGGGTTGAACAGGACCCCTGCACCCACCCACAGCCCCTGCCCCTTGGAAAGGGGTTTCTCTCCCCCTTTGCTCCCAGGGAAGCCACTTGCAACAGCCTCAGCATTTCACTTGCTCAGCAATAACCACCCTCAGGGCTCTGCAACCTTAGTGAAGGTTTTTGATTCTCTACCCCAAGCCAGAGCTCCTCACCATGGCATCAGCCCACCCAGTTCAGCCCCCCTGGCAAGGGACAGCAGGGAGATTTGTTTCACTAGAGGCTCATTCATCTGCGGCATGATTAAAGCCTAGGGCTGGGATCCATTCCGGTAGCAGGAGAGTGATTTGCCAGCAGATGGATTTATCATCTCCCAAGCACAGCAATTTGGCTTAAACAAAACCAAACCACTTCTCCTAATGAAAACATCACTAATGAGTAGAGCCAGCAAACGAGCTGGGGGCAACTCCACTAATGGGGTCTCCTGTCCTTCAGGACTGGGGTAACCCACTGATGCCCTGGTGGTGAGGAGTGCAGCTCAGCTCCAGCTGGGACGTATAAACCCAATATAGTCCAGAGGGAAACAGAGTTTGCTCCAGAAACCAAACCTCCTCCTGTCTGGGCTCCCAAAGCTCTAGGGGCAACTGGTTCTAGCACAGCACACAGTACAAGAGCAGCACCACCGAGTCTGGGCACCTCCAGCTGCAACGTGGCCAACGGTGGGGAAAAACTCTGCCTGTGGTGAAAGAGCCCATGCATGGCCAGCCCCGTGCAGCAGGAGCTGTACCCTTTGGACAAAATTGCAACAGCCTGTGAATTTTGCTTCAGCATCTGCAGAAATCAGTTGTATAACTGCCCCACCCAAACCCACAAACTTCTTGTCAATTAATCCTGTGCCACCAATTCCCTGTGGACTCCGACCTGCCTTTGCTTGCAGGGATGCAGCAGTGGCTGCCAAAACCTCAGCTCCAGCCTTTCCAACTGCAAAATCCAACCTGTCCATGGGCAGTGGTACCCAGCAGTATGACCCACATGCTCCTTGCCCCACGTGAGGCTTTTCCCTGGCGCAGGTTTGGAGCAGCATCCCCTCCATCAGGGACCCCCAGGATCTCAGCCTCTGGTCAGGGAGGGCCGCAACACCCTGTCAGAGGGGATTCATCAGCATCAAAGAGCTGCAGACAAGCCAGGACAGCAAAGAGGGAAGAGAAAGAGGGTACAGATGCCAGAAGGAGGAAGACAGCAGACAGAGACGAGGAAGAGTTAGGCAACAGTCTCATCACCCCAGGAAGGTGCAGCAGTCAATGAGGGCAAGGCACTTTGGCACGAAGAGGACCCATGGGAGCCCTCTGCCCTGGCACACAAGTGGAAGACCCTAACCCCACAGTACCCCACTCTGACAGAGGACTTCCTGGGAGCTTGGGGATCTGGCTTGAGGGTCAGCCCAGCTTCCAGCCCAGCCTCACCACCAGGTTGCAGGATAAGAAGTGGTAAGTGGAAAGGGGGTCGTGTGGGGCAACAGCAGCAGTGCAGAGGAGGCAGATTAACAGGGGAGCAGGGGGATGGGCAACACCCTCGGTTCCCATGGGCTGGAACCCCAGGGGAAGGACACCAGTGTGTGCCATCCCTCCTGGGGGCTGCTTCTAGGAGGAGGGGACAACTGGTGCCTGACGCTGAGCAGAGGGATGCAGGCAGCTGTCTCTGGTAGACCCATGAGGGCAGGGCTGTGCAGCCAGTGGTGTTCCTGTGCTTCTCCAGGAAGCAAGTGGGCAAGAGAAGGAGCTTTATTCTGGGCATGGGTGAAGTGGTCTTGGGCACAGTCCTCATTCCAGTCCCTCTCCCTGGGATCCACGCCAGCACACAGGCACACCACACAACCTGCCATACACACTTGAAGATGGGCTCCTGGCCAGCCCCTGCCTGCCTTATGCCCTTGCTCCCACCCAATGGCCTTGTCACTCCATCCTCCAGTTGCAGATCCCAGTGCTTCCCCCTACACACATTATTATTTGGGACAGGCTAGCACTGACACCTCCTCCACACCCTGGGAAATAAATTATCCCCCTCACAGATGGAAGTCCTACGCTATGGCAAGCTGGTGGAGATGTTCCCCCCACCCAGCTGATCACAGGCTGTGAGCAGCCATGATGGAGCTGCTGGATTTGCCGGCAGCAGAACAAGTCCCTGACGCAGCCCTAGATCTGCCCATCACCTGGGACCTGCCTGCGGCAGATGCGTTGCCAGGGCGCGGCTCCTCAGCTTTATCCCATGGCAGGGACCAGAACCCTACTCCCACTGTGCTCCCAACAACCCGACTGGCCCGTCCTCCCTTTGGTGTGTCTATGGGAGACAGCTCGGCCCCATCTCTCCTTTCTTACTGGCATGTGGAGAAATGCCTCTGAAACACTCTCCCTCCAGGTAGGGAGGAGAGCTCAGTCAGATGCTGTGCTGCCACTACACTGGTACCTAAGGCTTTCATCTCCCAGAGTGGGTTGATAAAAGTGCTAAGAGGTGGGGAGTCCCCATCCATCAGCCGTGCTTCCAGAAACAGAAGGATCCCAAAGCTCTGCAGATGATCACTATAGCAATTGCTCAACCCTGCAAATGCTGCGGCTGCCTTTGAGGTGGAGCAAAGTGGTTGTTCAGGTCCCCACATCATGACAACAGAAGGGAGAAAGCAGGGGTGAGAAAGCAGGGGAGAAAAGAGATCCTGCTAACCCTTTTCTGGGAACCCAACAGCCCTGGAGGTGAATCCCTTATCTTTCTGAAAGGCAGTTAGGGGGTTTGCCCCAGCCCAAAGAGCCCAGGTATTGACCCCATGCTGACATATTTCATCCCACTCACAGGACACAGCACGGCTGGGATGAGCTTGTCTCGTGGGGTATGATGGGGTCCCAGGGCATCCACCCCTGCTCCCCATCTAAGCCTGGGGCAGCCTTGCTGTCCACGCATCCCTGCAGTGTCAGGCAGGAGCAAAACCCTTCTCCAAGCCCACTCACCTCTCACACTGCCAGCATTTGGGGCCAGGGATGCAGTACCCATGCTTCTTGGGACAAAACGGCACTGGACTCCCATTTCTTCTGCACGGAGGGCCATGGCCAGAGCAGTCCTGAGACACTGGCTCTGGGCTCTGCTTGCACACTAATCACTCATGTCATTAGAGGTTGAAGGAATAATGTCATTTATGGATGGCTTTTATTTCTCACTAGCGTCATCTAAATATCCCAGAAATGGACCAGCTTAATTTCCTAGTGGCGTAACCTAAACATTTCTCTCCTTAATATACCCAGGTGGGAGCCCAGCTACAGACTCAGCAGCCAAGCATGGCTGCTGCCTGCCTTTGCCCCACACCACCACACCTGGGCCAGCACAGGCAAGGCCCTTTCCAGCTCACAGCCAGCCCGTGTTCCCCTGGCACAGGAAGCAGTGCTGTTCTCACTGCTGCTCACACACAGGCAGTTCTCATTCACTCGGGCCTCTCACACACACATCCACGTGCCCGCACAGCCAGGGCAGCTGGGCACTGCTGGAGATGTCGCAGGGAGGGGGGGCTGTCACTGCACCCTCATTTTCAACAGTTTTTTAAATTTAAAAATGAGTGTGCTGTTGGGTACAGTGTGGAGGGTTTCTCTCCTGAGGGTGGCTGGGGGTCCTGCTTCCCATTAGCCCCTCTCCTTCTTTTGGAAGCAAGTGTTGCAAACCCTTCTATGCACTGGGCATGCACAGATGGGAATTACGTTGCCTTCACTCCTGTTTTTGGACAGTGATGGGAGGGAGCAGGACTGACTGCTGTCCCTATGCACAGCAGCAATTGCTGGAGCTGCTGTAGGGCTGTCACATCGCCTGACACCAAATCATCTCTCAGTTAACAGCTCTTGCATGGAAGATGTCCTCTAGACCCAGACACACCCTGATGGATGGGGGTCTCCAAAGCTGCAGGAACACACCAAACTGCTTATACTTGTCCCCAAGCAGAGCTGTGCTACCAAACAGCAGGTGCCAGCAGGGACACTCCCATCTGCAGGGAGAGATTAAGGCTACACCGGCACTGCCAGTTTCAAGCCAGAGTTTCACTACAGCCCCGTGGTGGTCCAGACTCCTCACAGCATCCACAGGGTATCAGGAGAGCCTAGGCCAGATAGAAGGCAGGGGCTCAAGCTACTAAACCCTCCCTCTCCTGCCTGTATCACTTCCACACTTTCTGTGAAAAAGATAACTTTCTCTCCACTGGGAAGAATGGCTCCAGCACGTTCAGCCAATGCAGAGGAAATCAGTACCACTGGGACCAGCTCCCTCTCCTCCCTGGTGTTACTGTAGGCTCTACCCTGGCAGGTCATGACCTGACAGCAATGGCAAATGAGTGACATGCCCTACTGGGGCCTGTTTCCCGCTCTGGGAAATGGGGCAGATATTTCCAGCCTTGTTCCCCAGAGACTTCCCTGCAGCCCCATTCCTGTGGACAGGGGCTTGTGCAGTGGCACAGCTCCCCTCCACCCAGGCTCCTGCTGCACAACTGGTTCAGAGGTAAGTCCAGGCGTAAAAGGTCTCAGTCTCTCTGAGACTGAAATTTATTTTTAACTTTGATTTAATTTAAATCCATATGGACATTTAAAGTTACTGGAGAAACCAAAAGTTGTGTGTGGGTTCCAATTTCCTACACAGCTCAAAAATATCTTCTTTGAAGCACGTTTGGGCAGACAGTAAGCAGTGTTTCCCATGTGTGGGGCTGCTCAGGAAAGCAGAGCAGGGGTCCTGCCCTGCTACCACCACCTATTCAAAATTCCAGAGCAAAGCCTGAAATTCGCTCCAGACTGTGGCAGGAAAAGCATCACCAGGAGTCAGAGTAGCTGCCTGTGCATACATCACAGTGCCTGCGGCATGAGGGCACCCAACCCCACTGGTTATGGACAGGTTCAGCTCCATGATGGGTCCTGGGAGGCAGGTGGGAACTGCTGCCCCATTGCACAGCTGCTGCAATAGGGGCCCTGACAGGGGACAGGATTTGGCCTGATCTGTGGAGAGCACATGGGGAAGGAGGGATGTTGCCAGCTCCAGCCCAGCTGCTTCACTATCGGACAGTGGGGGATAAAGTGTGATGAGTGGACAGATGTGGTGGGATGTGGGATGCCCAGCAACTCCTTGGGACAGAGGATAGAGGGGAATGCAATAGCATCACAGACAGGTCATCTTTGTCCTCCCCATCCTGCAGCCAACCCCATCCAGGGGTGGAATATCTCTGGAGATACTCTAGGGAACACCAGGTGATGGGTGAGGACACCAGGCTCTGTGGTGCCGCTGGGGTTTTCTGAGCAGAGTGAGTCTCTCCAGTCTTGGGGAACCTACTGCTGGGGTGCTGCTGTGCCACCTCAGAGAGGGTGGCCCAAGACATGGCGGAGAGAGCCAAACGCCAGACACTGGTGTCCCGAGGGGCTTGGGAGTAACAGTGATAGTGAGGGAGCGAGAGCTTGGGGGCAGCCAAAAGCGATCCAGGCACCCCACCCCCCGGCCGGGGCCTTTTCCTTGCCTCGGGACAACCGCTGACCGGCTGGGATCAACCCTACCGTCCCCGGAGCATCCCCCTGCGAGGCCGGGACTGTCACCCTGCTCCAGCGCGGGGTCGCGGCCATTCCCCTTCTCCCCGAGCAAGGCGTGAGGCGAAGCGGAGCGGGCAGGGACCGGGGCTCAGCGGGGCTGGAAGCAGGTGCCCGGGGCCGCCCCGCGCCGTGGTCCCAGTGGCTGCTGCACCTTCCCCGGCGGCGGCACTCACCCGTCAGCTGGTCGTAGGAGCCGTCCAGGTCGCGAGAGTCGGACAGGCTCTCCTTCCCGCCCTTGCTCCGCATCTTCCCGCCCCGCCGAGCGGCGGGGGGAACGGCGACGGGGCGCACGGGCTGCGCCGGCGGGCAGGGGCTGCCCGCGGCCGCCGCCTCCCCCCGCCCCGCCGCCCGCGCCGCTCAGCGCGGCCGCGGCAAGGGGCCGGCGGTGCCGGGGAGCTCGGCGCGGCTCGGCGCGGCTCGGCACGGCAGCAGGAGCGCGCAGCCGCCCCGGTCCCCGCCGCCGCCGGGGCTGGGCACGGCCGCCCCCTCCCTCCTGTCCTTCCCCGCCTCCTCCCGGGAGCCGTCAGCCCGGCACTGCCGCCTCGGGGAAACTGAGGCACGGACGGGGGGCGGAGAGCGGGAGCGCTCCCGTGAGGAGGCAGGGAGAGAGCTGCTCCGGGCTGCACCGAGGTGTGGGCTCCGGCGGTTCGGGAGAGCCCCGGCAGTCAGGGACCGCGCAGGGACAGAAAAGGAGGCAGAGATGAAGAAGGCGTGGGGCAAGAGGGGCGCAGACCCCCACAGCCCACTGCGGGGGATTAAGGGACCCCTGAGCCCTGCGTATCGGTGTCCATGTACCACGGCTGCGCCCTGGGACCCACAGGAAGGGGAGACCCCAGTCCCACCCAGCTGCTGCAGCCCCGCCTCGGGGGAGAAGATGAATGTAAAATCAGTCCGAGACAGAGGGAGTGGAAAGGGGTCAAGAGATGCATAAGAGGCTTGAGGAGTGCGGCCAGGTCCCCCTCTCTGCAGCCAAGCGCAGAAGCAGGTCCCACTGCTACCCCCACGCCAAGCATGGCTTTCCATGCGGGTTAGAGTCTTTAGCAGGATTTTACCCCGTCTCCTGCAGCCCTAGGGAAAGGGTGAAGCAGCAACACACTTGAAGAGGCTTCCAGAGGCACGGTGCTGCCAAGAGAGGAGCTCACAGCCCACCGGTACATCTGGCACTGGGAACTTGATGTCCCGCTGCTGCCCCTGGTTATTTGTTGCCATCTGTGCAGGATGCCATCCCGGGGGATGCAGACTGCTGGAGAGTCTCTGCCATGGACAAAGCCAGGGGCTTTTGTTATGCCACTGCCTGAGCACTGACTGCACCTGTGACATTGGTCCTGGGCACATTTCAGGGGCTGCCCAGCTTCCAGTGCTTCCCAGCACTTCCTCCCTTCATTCTTTGATCCATGCAGAGAGACGGGGGGGAACAGGAGCTGCGGGAGGAGGCAAAGCATCCCGTCCTGATCCCTGCATCCAGCCCAGCCCACAGGAGCTGCAGGGCAGAAGGGAATCCGGAGCAGCAAGGAGGGAGGGCCATGCTCACGAGGCAGCATGTTGTCAACGTGCTTTGGTGTCAAGCCATGAAAGAAGCCGCCTTAGCAAGGCAGCGATGCTTAGCAACTGCCTGGATCTAAAAATAAGAGCCATTTAGCGAGGAAAACGCAGTGGAGAAATGCTTGGAGAACTAAACACATTCCCCCAGCCCTCCCTGTGGCCCGGCCACTGCACAGAGCCTGCATGCACTGACTGGCTGAAGAAAAACTCCTGGGATAGCTCTAGCGGTGCCTGCTCTGCTGAGCCTGACAAGCAAAGCTGGAGCCTGGCCAGCCCTCGATTCACCTGTGCTTCTGGGCTTGTCCATCCTGCTGCTCCTTGGCCTCCTCAACCTCCTTCCTTCAGCCTCTCCACCACATCCTCAGCCACATCTTTGTGGTGGCTCTTGGGGACCAGAAGTGTCCCAGGGAAGTAGCGAAGGGGCAAAGGGGGGGGGGTGGGCTGTGTGACTCGTGCCCAAGCTCATCCATCCTGTCTTCTGCTTTCTGCAGGTCTATCCTGCTGTGGATGTGGCAAGCCCAGCAGAGCTGCACGGGGAAGTTTTCACCTTCTGCCATCCCTGGTCCATTGGGAGGCAAACATGGCTATTTTTATCCCAGCTAAGTGCTCCTGTTCCTGCAGGCAAGCAAAAGATGCTTTGCCAGGCTGGGGAGAGGGGGAAAGTTGGGCGGTTTGGTGGGTACCACAGGGTAGGATGGGGAAGCCCCAGGGCCAAGCTGACACAGACTTCCTCCCCACAGTGTAGAAAAAGGGGGACACAACTCACTTGCTCACTGGTTACGGCTCCTTTCCTTAGCAAACACGAGAGCTGGGCATTCTGCCAGGATTCATAGCCTTTGAGCCTTTCTCTTCTTGAGGAAAACACAACATCCTCCCCTAAATGTTCCTCTGGGCACTGGAAGCTGGGGGTCTGCAGGATGCCAGGGTAGGAGAAGCCCTTTCTGCTGCAGGTATGGGTCTGGTCTCTACCCTCCTGTCAAGACCCAGACAAGGGTCCTGCTGTGGGTGCACTGTGTGAAGAGACACCTTGGTAAACATGTCTGGCCAGGGATGGGCACGGCGACAAAGTCAGCCTGGAGTGCCAAGCATCTTTTGCAGCACATCTCACTGTGACATGCAGCAGATACAAAAAGGCTGGGTCAGGCTGAGGAAAATCACCTAAGTAGCATCCAAGGCTTTAATCAAAGTGTGCCTTGCACAGTCCTGCTGCTGCCGGCCTCATCCACCACAAAAGCAGTCAGCAGGTCCAGGGCAGGCAGGAGCCATCTGAAGGCAGGGCTGGTGGTCTGCGCTGCTGCAGATGACGCTGGATTAACAGTTTCCAGAGGATGGGAAGAGCTCTGCTGGCTTCCAAGAGCCCAGATCCCAGTTACAAGGGGTAACCAGGAGGGAGGGCCATGCCCTAGATGGCCAAGACACAGCACAGGCTCCACGGGCACAGCTAACCATGAAACCCACATTCTGATGCCCAGGGCAGGGAAGTGTGGAGGGCTGGAAGGTGGATGGATCCAGCCTGCTGGGGCAGACAGGGGTCCTGTAGAAACACCCTGGCCTCAAACTCATCTCTGGGACAGCAGCAGAGAGACATGAGAGAAACACGGCCATGTAAACCATCCCCAGAGCTTGGCACGGCCAGCAGTGGGGTGCAATGGGGATGGAGAACAGGGGGACAGGTGGGAAATGCAAGGAGGGAGGCAAGGTAGGGGCACAAATGGTGCTGCCCCCTGAGGTGCACCCCAGGCTATCTGCCTCTCAGAGGCAGGGTGTCACCAGGACTGCCCATGCACCCTCATCATGATGGAATTCACCCATTTGCATCAGCTGGGGCATGAGGCATGTTTCCTAAGTGGCCTATCTGTCACCCTGTTCGTAGCAGTGCTTTGGTAAGGGACATCTGCATGGGATTAATGCTGCTCACTGGGCAGCAGAGCTGCAGCCAGGAATGGCTCTGAGTCAGGGCGAGAGGGGCAGGGCAATTTTGTCCGGGGGCCTTGCTTGTCCTCAGCTAAGTGTGCAGCCTTGTCACGAGTAACTGGGGAAGGGGACAGGTTTGGGGATGCTCCAGTGTTGTCTGGGACACTGGATGCAGAGCCTGGCTGCAGGCAGAGCAGTGCCAGCCTGCCACCAGCCTCGTCCAGACCCAGGCTGGACTGAGCTGAGCCCACCCACAACCAGCCCTGCTCCTCTCGAGGACACTCACCTGCAATTACAGGGCTGATCCCTTCAGCTCATCCATGCCTCCAGCTCCCTGTTGGGATTCCCTGGCTTTGGGGACATATGCCCCCACACACCCCGCAGAGCCCTGCTGAAAACTCCAGGCTCAACACAAAACCCAAGACAGTCCCAAACTACTCCCATCCACAGAAGCATGACCCTGGAGAGGAAGCAGGAGTGCTGGGGTCTGCACCCTACCGGGCTGGGGTACAGGAATGTAGGGACCTCTCCCCCAGGTCCTCTGCTCCTTGCAAATAGCCTGCTGCGGGTGTTATAGAGGGACGGGGAGAAGGAAGGACGTAATTTAACACTTCATTAGGTAACCACAAGGCATTGATCTGCCCTACCAGCCCGCGCGTTCTCTAATTGCATATCTCCATTCTTATTAGTTCTATCGGAAAAGCAGAGAGCAGGACTCGGGAGTCTGATCCTATCTTTAGGAAATTTCAAACAGAGATGTAATTGCTGAGTGCTTTAAATCATGGTGCTTTATCCACTGTTAACAGTATTTTAAAGCCACGGTCATCAATAGCAGTCCTCAGGATGTGCTCCCAGCAGATGCCATTAATCCTATTTTGGCTGCGGTGCCTCTGGGCTCAGATTTACACTCAGAGGCAAGGGACAGCTCTGCTTCCCCAGCAGAGAGAGCTCCCAGGCAGCTCCTGGGCTGGGACATGGGGCTCAGCACCCAGGCACTGGTTCTAGGGGCAGAGGGCAGAAACAGGAGCCCCTTAAACCAGCTCCACCCCTTGCAAACATGCTAGCAAACAGCCACCTTAGATGGAGATGAGCAACTTGACACCAGGGGCTACTCCTCTGCCAGGGCCCACACAGCCCCCCCAGTCTGGAGCAGGGATGTTCATGGCCACGCAAGTGTCTGGGGAGGGCTCCAGGCAGGGCAAATAGCCTCACTCAGGAATAAACCACAATATTTACTACATCTGCAAAGGAAATGGATCTGGGTGGCACGAGACCAAGACAAGCCCCTTGGCCTCTGCGGAGAGACAAGTCTGGGGTCTCTGGTGTCCTGGGGACTGGGGGAGCAGCTACGGCAGAGCAGCAGGTCCTGGGGAGGCGATGCCTGAGGGAGACATCACCCAGGACATACACAGGGCAAAGCTGCTTCCATCTCCATTAACCCACCCTTGCAGAGATACAAGGCCAGATGGGACCCACTGTGAGATTCAAACCTGTGGGGAATTTCAGGTGCTGGAAATCTTGTGAGGCTGGAGGAGGAACAGATTATGCTGCAAGCTGCTGGGAGAGCCTTGCAAGCAGGAATGCTGCAGGAGGAAGGGAACCTCCTCTGTCAAATGCAAACCAGCAGGTGCGAGAAATCTGGCTGTGCAGGAGGGAGAAAAAACTTTGCATCGCACTCTGTATCCTCGAAAGGCAGTCACCTGCCTCTGCCAATGCCTCCAGCAAGGAGGGATTCCCCAGCACGGCCCCACTGCTGGGTGGGCGGTGTGGGGCTCTGTGCCCACCCAGAATGTTTCTTTGCCACTTCCGCATAACAGATGCAAAATCTGTGCGAAGAAAAAACTTGGTTTAGGGAGCTGAGACTGAATTGGAGCATTCCTCGGCTCAGGATGTACCTCTAGTCTCATGAGCCCTCTCAGCATTACAAAACATGTCATGTTTGTGTGCTCAGTGCCTGTGGGCTCAGCTTTAATTTAAAGAGGAACCAGATACTATTTCCAACCTTCACTTGTGCAGTGCTGGATGCCACACCAGGGGCTCTTTCAGCATCTCAGGTCTGCTATGAAAACAGGTGTGCATCTCTGTCTTGAGCCCACACTGTGGACACACGTCCTGCTCTGCCGGGGCCCTGTGCCCGAGCTCACCTTCATGTGAGGGGATGTCCCTGCTGTGACTGTGGTCTCAGCACTCTGCTGCCCATCCCATTCCATTCCATCCTATCCCATCCCACCAGCCTGGCAATGGTTGCAGCAGAGGGGTCAAAAGTGGGGCATGGGGCCAGGGTGACACAGATGGATTCTGCTGGAGCATCACTTGCTGTAGGGCTGGGAGAACAACCAGATCAGAGCTGCTGAACAGCCACAGGTCATAAAAGCATCCTTGCCCCTGGACACTGCCAGGAGGGCCCAGGTTGAACTCTGGAGCAGGGGAGCTCCAGCTAATTAGTCATTAGTTGCTTCAGAGGGGAAACGAGCCAACCTAACCTCTGTATGCCTGTAGCAGAGTGACCTGTGGGCCTTGGGACACAGCCAGGCTGCACATCACTGAGAAATGACTGAGGGTTCATCTCCCACAGCAGAGCTGTAGAAGCAGCCCAGCACAGCGGGTATCCACCTCCCCAGCCCCTTCCTGCCCCCACGGGACTCCTGGGAGCTCCCAGCCTCTGGCAGCAGCCTGGCAAGCCTCTGAGCTGCCCTGCAGTGAGCAGCAAGCCCGACTCATTTAATCTATTCAATTGGATTCAATTTCCAGCCACATGATTCAATTAGCCCTGGAGGGACAGCACGGAGAGCAGAGGCTGCAGAGCACGGCCCAGTCTATGCTCCAGCAGCTACCGAGCTGGGAAAGGGCAGCACAGTGTGGAGCCACAGCAGCAGGACCTTGTACTTGTCCTGGCCCTCTGGGGTGTGCTGGGGTGATGGGGGCTGCAGGGGAACCCTCTTCTGTCCAGGAGAGGCAGGGGCTCATCTGGGCACAAGCTGCTGGTCCTGAGTGATGTGTGAGCAGCGTTAGGGCAGAGTCTGGTGAAGTCCCGTCCTGAGCATTTACCTTTGCAGTCAGTCAAAACCCAGAGAGGTGACAGCCACTCTGGATCAGATCTGAGGTCTGCATCCCTGAGCACCTGGCAGGGTGGCCTAAAGAAGCTTTAGAAAGACAACAGGAGCATTCAGTGATGCTCCCCCAAGGGTGCTGCCTGTCAGATATATTTGGGATCACCCCTCTGCTTGATCAGTGTTGCACTGAGCTCAATCACACTGTACTCAGATGGGGGAGAACCAGGTCTCTGACCAGCAGAAGGACTCTCAGCAGCCCCAGGGCCCTCCAGGTCCCACAGACATTGCAGCAGCCCTTCTCCAGACTTCTGGCCTAGACTTCCATTCATCACTTACTTCTCTGTCTGAAAGCATCAGCAAAGGCATTAGTAAGTTCCCACCAGGGGAAAAACACATCTTATCCCGGTCCCTTCGGATTTCTACACCTCCCAAAGCTGGGCTTTACTTCTTTCCTTTCAGGTTACTGCAATAGTTCATCTCCCAAAAAAACCTATCACCTCCACAGGGACACACTCCCATCCAGCACAACTCTGCTAATCCCAACAAGTAACAGAGACCAGGAGATAAGAACAGATATCCATAAGGCATTGGTGCTGACACCAAGACGGAGAGCTGCTTTCCAGTGCCAAGAGCCAGCTGTAAATCTTACCACAGACTGCTGGCCACACACCAGTCCCAACACACATGATGGCACTTGTGACTTGGCAGGGGTAATAGCAACCCCCCCTGCCTGCCCTGTACTGAGCTGGGAAAGACAGCAGCTCCACCCTGGGAGGGAAGTGTGGGGAAGCAAGTGGAGCACACTGCGGCTGATGCCCTGTGTAAGTGCTGTCTAGGCAATAGCTCTCTCCAGGAATTCTCCTCCTGATACCAACCATGTAACAGCCTGGCAGGACCCCAGAGCAGGGAGCATCCAATTCTTCAAACAGGGAGAGAAAAGCACCCCAACAGGCACCAGGACTCACATGGATGGCAGCTCAGTCCTGCAGAGGCATGGTCCCTGTGCCATGCAAAGGAAGACAAAGAGGTTTGCAAACCAAACAGAGCAGGTGGGTGAAGTTGCACCTCTGTGTACAACAGAGGGTGTACAACACCCTCTGGCTGTTGTACACGATCATGGGTTTGGTACTACCTGCTCCTGGCACTCCCAAGGAGCAAACGAAACATAACATGAAGCCGACAGCCCATTCAGGGAAGACTCAGCTCCTGAGGAGCTGCCTCTCTCGAGTCTGCATGAAAAGTGGGACCTGTAAGAGCAAAGGAAGAGACCAAAAATCACAGTGGCACTTACAAACCAATTTTTAGTAACTCCCTCCAAAATTTAGCTCAAATTCAATTCTTCTCTTCTAGAATTTGGTAATTATTTTGTGGAGTATTTGTCTCCCTGCAGCAGCTGCCTAATTTAAAGGCTGCAATCTGATATCTCCCAACACTTCCCAAGCCTCAGACACAGATCTTCCAATAACAGTTTGAGTTATGAATTAGATGTAACAAAATACACTCGTCTGCTCAGCTCAGATACAGGAAAGTTTGAGGCCATCAGCCACATCCTGATGCTGAACGTTAGAGTTAAATGACTCTCTGCTCAGCTCAAGCTGGCCTCAAAACACAAGTAGCAGCAGGGTGTTTAACAAAGCAGGCAAATGTGCGGCAGAATCTGTGAGCAGGAGTTTGCTGACACCAGCAGCAGAGAGCATCACACTGTGCACAGACAGGTCCCTGCATCCCTTGCTCACAGGCTCTCAGCCTTGCTCATGTTTTCCTTACTGGCAGCCCCAGGCACACATAAGAGGAATAGGGATGCTGACTACTGCCTAGTACCTGCAGCCAGGACCAAGGATGCAGCACAGCCATGTGGCACCACAACCTCCCCCTGCACAGGCAGGAAGAGCCCAAAGGCAGGTGACAGCTCTGCTGCAGCCAGTGTGCCACCAAATGGTGACAGGGCCACCCCCACAACTACCCCACTCTCCCCCCTGAGAAGGACAAACATTGCACACTCTGGACAGTCAGGGCTCTGCTATTTATTGAGCTCTAGGTTTGTATGTACATCCATTTACAGTGCTTGGTTTCGTGACAGCATGGCAAGAGGATGTGTGTCACAGTCTTCCCCAGCTTAGAGACTTGGATGAGGGCTGAGCTCAGGAGCAGATCTCAGTCACAGCCTGGGCTTCTATAATCATCCCAACAAGGAAGCGTCCTGAGGGAGACAAGACTTTTAATAGCTGAGCCCAGACTGAGAAGCTAAAAATTCCAGAGGTTGCCGAGGGAAAAGCAGACTCATCCCAAACTCTCTCAAGCATCTGACTAGGCTCAGCCTAACTGGGATCAGAGAACAGGAGGCATGTAGACAGCTAGATGACTCAATGCTCTGACAGTCGCGATGCTGGGGCTGCACCTCCAGTCCCCTTGAGAAGGAACTCCCACCCTCAGAGGTGAGATCCCCCACACGCAGACAGATAAGCATCATGTGCTGCAAACAACTGTTACTCATTTTTCACTGGAGAAGCTGCCTCCTCTACATGCCCTGGCCTGTTCTCAAGCAGTGATTTTATGGAGCCTGCTTGCTCTCCCAAGCAATGTCCCTCTGACACGTACACATTTCCACACACTCGCACGGCAGAAAGCAAATAAGTGTCTGGCTTAGCTGTTAAAAGCCAGACAATTCCCTGCTGAGGCATAGTATCTTCTGCCGAGAGAAGCCAGTGCTCCCAAGAAAAATATAGGGACTTCATAGGGTGTCATGCCCAGTGGGTGGCCAAGGACACAGCTTTCAGTTACCCATACTCATAGCAGGTAAAGATGAAACATTAACACAATTAACGCACATTAGTGTGAATAAGCCTTGCCTAAAAATGGTAGTAAATGAGCATGACATCCACATTACTCACACTAACCTACAAGGCTAAGAGCAGGACTAGGCACTTTTTTAAAAAAAACCTGTTTTCTAGAGGGAGAAAAAAAAAAAGTGGATCTGGGACATAAATAACTTCTCTGCTTCAGTCCACCAAGTCAGGTCAGATCCTAACAGCACTGCCGGGAGCAGAAAACACACGAGCAAGGAACAGGTGTATGTGCTGTGTATTCCTGAGCTAGAAGCCTGACACAGCACTCTAAACAGGCTCTGCCAGGCCTAAGCACCTCTGAAACACCGGCTCTGGAGCAGAAAGGTCTGGTGTGCCCCACAGGATCATCCCAGAGCTCTTCCTTAGGAAGTCCTCAGCAGACCGTGGCTGTAAGTTGCTTGGTGAAGACAGGAGGGCAAGTGAGAAAGCGAAGTTACTACTTCTCCAGCTGCATTTTAACTGTGTGCTACACACAAGGGAAAAAATGGGGACTTCTTCGTTCATGAAGGTCACCAGGTACCTGCAAACATGTGCAAGGCAAACGTTCCTGTGAGGGAGAGGAGGATTGTCGCAATGCGGTCTCTGATGGGCAATAAGGTGAGTGGGGAGAAGGAGTCAGCCTGTCCTCTGCCCCATGAAAACCAAGTATCTAAAAATGTCCCTCAACCTTGGAAACAGCAGATGAGCTGGGACTACTGGAAGTAATGGTGACCCCAAGCAGAGCTGGTTCCAGTAACAAAGTGCTCTGTTTGATGATCCATGTTCTTGCATATTGGCTCAGCCTGGACCGTGTAAGCCAACAGCCTTAGAGGCAAACTTTCTCCTGTTCCAGTAATCCGATGGCTTGGTTGAAGTGACACCTTCTGACATCAGCAGTCAGCAGTGAGCAGGGCCTGCTCCTTGGGGAAATTTTTATACTCCAAAGCCATTGCCAATGGGATGGCAGAGGATTTGACTTACATTACAGGAGGGCAGTTGATTACATCATTACAGCTGATTCAGGCTGATGGAAAAGAACAGCCCACACCTGGGATCAGAGAGCTTTCCCCATAGAGCAGGTGAGCGATCTCAACCCAGAACAGTTTCACACAGCTAGGCTGGTTTTATTATTTTGGTTGTGAGCTCTCCCCAGCTCTGCTACAAAGGTTTCCAGTGCATCTTCCCTGAGCCTGTGGAGGGAATCTCCCATTGCTATGTCACAGGAACGGCTCCCCACTCCCATGTCACCTTAAAAAATTGCTTCCTCCTCAACATGCCAATCACCACTCCTCAGCCCAAGTTCTGTTGAAACACATTCCATTGGGATCAAACACACAGCAGCAAGGCTTTCTCCTAAAAGAAACACAATCCCTTCTGCAGGTGGAAGGCAGGGGGGGACTGGCTGCAGAGCTGTAGTGTCCCTGCCCACACAGGCCCATCTCTGCCCGGCGCAGCGGCAGCATCCCCGCCTCAGGAGATTGTAGAGAATTCCTTCAGCAGCAGTTCCTGGCTCAGCGTGTTGAAAGCAAGGTTCTTCCTCACATTGATGCTGATGGACCGAACCTGACAGAAACAAAACAAGATGTTTTAGCCAAGGGACTCCTCCTGGCTCCTCATGAGCCTGGCAGTTTTGATACCAGTGACCTCCATGCTCAGCATGAAACTGTTCTGCACAGTTACAGCTCCACAGAACTTGCTGCAGTAAGCTCTCGCTGAGACTCCAGGTTAGCAAGAAAACACTGAGATTCAGCAGTTTCCTGGAATAATAGGAATGTCTACAGTGACATCCCAGAAAGAAGAGTAAATTCCCAGTGAGACAGGGGTGGGAGAGGATGCTCTGTTTGGATGCATGAGCTATGATGTGTTTCTTGGTCTGGGGCAGAGATGAGGAAAGTAAGCACTTCCACGTTGCAGCTGGAAGATCATATTGTATCAGTGCCCACTGGAATGCCAGTCAGCATTTTCCTGGATTAATGCAGTGCCATGGCCTCTTTCCTGCTCCAGAACCCAGAGCCAAAGATACAGACTCAAGGAAAGTTCAGAGGCCATGCCACTAAGCTGAATACACAGATTATCACCCAAGCTGGTAGAAAACCCTGGGTTCAGAGCCAGCTGTGTGCACTCTGAGTGAGTGCCTTACACTTGCAGCTGGCTCACTGACTGTCTCTGAAGAAGAGACACCTTTATCCCTCAATGACACCCAGACTTCTGGTCATCCACAGAGCACAAAGAAGAGCTGGGCAGCCCTGTTGCGCAGCCGCTTCCCTTCCCCCTTCGTGCCTGCAGACTCGTTGGCCGAGCACACAGGCCCCAGACTGGGCTCAGTCTCAGCTGCACTTGGCAACGAGAAAACAAAGTCAAACATCATCTGTGTCAGCGACTGTGCAGCAGTGACAGAAAACAAAACTGACACAAGCTCATCCAAACAACGGGATTACAGTTCCCAGAGACTCGGAGCCTGTGATAATAAGGTTGTTGCTGACCTGGTTAGTGTTTTGTGCTTTTTAAAAGCACTGGGGGAAGAATTACAGAGAAGCAGAATGAGGAATCCAACACATAAATATACATATATACACACACACACACACAAATATATATATACTGCTGAGGGTCCCACTTGCTGCCCTGGTGAGAAAAAAAGAAGGGAAGGGCAGAAAGCTCCCCAAAAGGCAAACGTGTAAGACAGGGAAGGAAATCAAAACATGGAAGGTTAACAAGGAAAGCTATAAAATGAATGCCAGTGAGCCCCATTGCATAGATCCTAACAACCTGAGCATGGTAGCAAAGAGGTCTATGCTTAAAGACAGAGTATTTAAGTTTCATGTCATCTGCAGAAGCCCCAAACTCTCCTTCATCAGGATGCTTGGCACAGACCCCATGTGTTTGTTCCTTGGAGCATCCCCTTCTCATCTCTCTTCTCTAGGTGCCTTTTGACTTACTCCATCCTGAAACAGTTTGGGATCATGTCTTTCAAGATAACCACAGGTTACGGCCTATGTTAACCACTGCAAGTGGTCTCCAGAACACTGTTTTGCACTGGGCTGTCTTGCTGCCAGGAGACAGGAGTCTCACTGACAGGATTTGGTCCCAGTCCTACCAAGTGCTCCCACCTCAGGGATTCAGTCAGTTCTCACCAGAGGGAAAGAACATGGCTAACCAGATTCAGAGAGTCCTCTGCCCTGGGGATCATGACCACCTGCAGAAAAAGGGTAGGTGCTACATGTAGCGTAAGCCTTATTCTGACCAGAAACATTTCTACGGGTCCCAGCAACATAAAGAACAAGCAGGAATGTGACCCTGGCCTCAGGAACTGCTGCCAGGGGCAGGTACCAGCAGCAGAAGATTCCCAGGTTGTATACACATCAAGTTCTCCAAGAAGGATGTGCAGAAGTCTCTGCAAGCCCAGGAAGGGAGGTTGGAGTGGCACGATGAGAACACAGGTCTTAGCAGAAATTGCAGCTATGGAGTGGAGCACAAGAAATTAATTAGCCTGATTAGTTTGCAAAGAGAAGGAGGAATAGAGCAAACACTCTCCAATATGTAAAATGAGGTCAGAAAGAGAACAGTGAGTAATATTTATCTGGCTCCCTGAGGATGGGGCAAGAAATACTTAGCCTAATTTAAGACAAAGAAGATTTACACAGGAAAAGAGGAAATACTTCCAAACCTATAGTTTGTGAAGGAGTGGAATAGCTCACCTGTGGCTACTGTGAAGCTGTTTTCACTTAAAGACAGCTTTGGGTTTCAAGAGGAGTTTTAGACATAGACTTTGGTCAAGAGCAGTCTAGCTGGACTTAGATCTGCTTTTACACAAGCTGGGGAGAAAAGTGGCCATGATAAGAACATACAAGACTGATGTTTCTACAAATCTCTGTCCAGCATTTCGTCTGCTGTGAGAAATCAGGCAGCCCTGAGCCAACCCACTTAAACAGTAAGAATAGCTCAAATCAGAGTTAAATCAAGTTATCTCCACCACCAGGACTCAGCACAGGGAGCCAGAGCTCATTTCCCTTTTGGGGTTGGAAGACCAGACAGTGACACAGGGAGGTATCAGCCTGTAACAAGGATAAACTTTAGAAGCTTCCTGTAGTCTAGCTGAGCTGTTTCATTCACGAGGCTACACTCTAGGACTCCTCCTAGCCCACTGGTGCAGCAGGCAGTCTAGGCCTGGCTGCCAGACTGGAAGCTACCAGATCTCTCCAGGGTAACTTACACAAGTGCCCCAAAACCACAGAAAGTAAGGTCAGAGCTTTAACATTCATTCTGCAGGGAAGTAAAAGCAGATTACATGTCCTCTCTCGCTTCTGTATGGAGTACTAGGGCCAGAAGAGCTTTTAAAATTGTTTTCTCCCTATTAGCCCACAACCTTTGAAGAAATGGGAAATGCATGAAATGCTGATATCATTTGGAAGATGATGAGGGAATGAAGGAATGGATGAAGTGATGGCATTAACCATGTGAGGAAAACAGGATTCAGTTCTAGTTTTGTGTCATTATAGCTGGATGTGTGCAAAGCAGCACAGACACTCCTATTTCACAGCAAGTCTCATCAATTAAACCTGTTTCTAATCAACAAGCAGCTCTTAAGATATTTGTACAATGGGAGGAAGGTTTACACTGACTGCTACATCTAATTAAAAGTCAAATTAATGTAATTTCCCCAGCAGAAATCAATCCCTAATCAGATTATACTGAAGTGACAATGAGACTCTACTGAAATCTATCCAACTGCAAAGACAGGGAACTGCAAAGACAGGGAACTGCAAAGACAGGGAACTGCAAAGACAGGGAACTGCAAAGACAGGGAACTGCAAAGACGGGGAACTGCAAAGACGGGGAAAGACGCTCTTTGCACACATTTCTCCAGCTGCAATGCAAGGGTCCAAAGGCTCACATCCAAACCATTCATTCTATCAAAGCATCACAGACCTCAAATGACATCCCTGAGGCTTCAAAGGAAAAAGATATAAAAAGTGTTAGAAAACTTCCTAACTTCCTTCCTTTAGCCCCTCAAAGGCAGCACAACAGGCCATAAAACCCAGTTGATAAAACAATCTGCACATCACCTTCCACCACAATGTGGTTGCAGTATCGCAGCCTTTGAAAGCTTCTTTGTAAAGGGAATGGGAGAAGAAAGCAGATTTTTCTTTGGGATTAGCAAGAAAGAGCAGCACTGAGGCAAAGCCAGAGAAGCGAAGCAGTGCATTAGCAAAGCAGGTCAAAGGAGCGAGAACGAGATTTCTAAGCACAAAGGAGCCCAGAGAATGGCATGGGGAAGCTTCTGCTCACTCACTTAATGGGAGCACAGAGAGATGAAAAGGCAGTTGAAAAGGAAAATGACTCCTGCATGTCATTCCCCACCCAAGAAGGGTTTGCTTTAATGCAATCACATAGATAAGGATAAGAAAACCAGGTAGAATCTGGAAGGAATTATTTGCAAACAGATCCTGTTCAGGAAGACCTGATGGGACAAGCATGACCTTGGAAACCATAATGGAAATCTTTAGTTCACTATAAGCCCTGCTTATTTGGTGCAGTCCACAAAGAGAACTACAGCAACTTCCCTCTGCCCCCTCCACGAAATCTCTCAAACCTCAGTAGTTAAACACAAAGCATTGCATAGCAGGGC
The DNA here is from genome assembly GCF_009829145.1 of Chiroxiphia lanceolata. Taxonomy (NCBI): domain Eukaryota; kingdom Metazoa; phylum Chordata; class Aves; order Passeriformes; family Pipridae; genus Chiroxiphia; species Chiroxiphia lanceolata. Next base: position 14,295,709 of record NC_045644.1, read on the forward strand.
ATTATCCAACATCAGACCAGGAACAGAAGCCAAGGTAAAGACTCCAAAGCTTCACAAAAAGGAAGCAAAGTACCTGGTTTGAAGAGGCTGTGGGGAGGACATGGCAAATTAGGACCTTTCTGATGAGTTATTTGAACAATTAATAAAGCCATCGGTTATTGTGCACCTAGAGAAAAACAGAGCAAGAAGGCCAGGAGGCCAGCTGGGTTTGCTGAAGACAAATCATAACATATCAGGTTGATTTCCTGCTGTGTTGAGGGAATGGCTTAATGGAATGCAGGGGATTTTCTGTAGCTGTGAGTAAAGAACATTTAATAGGGTCCCAATTCTCAGGGCATCTAGAGATGTGGATTAAACAGATTCACAACTGGGTCAAATCAGCACATTTATACAGTAATTATTCAGGCTTTAATATGCTCTTGAGGAGATGGTCCCAGGGGTACCTGGACGAGTAATTTCAGAAGGGAGTTGACAGGCTGGTTACGCTAAACCTATTCTTAAATGATACAAAATTGGGATTTCGAGAAAAAAAAAATATCAGTCTAGGAAGAAAATAATTTTAGCTGAAGTGTTTTGTGGCTGTGATGATCATAGGACTGAGAATGTCATTTTAATCAATTGGCATGATCATCCTGAGCTTCTGCCAGGCCAAGTGGAAAGTGGGGCATGCAGGAAGCAGAGCAGTCATGTGGCCAAGAGGCTGGGGAAGGAGATGCTGGCTGAGGATGGGAGCCCTTGGGACAGAACAGATGACAACAGAAACAGGAATGTGCCTTATTTCCACAGTACAGTAACAGAGGAAGCCTGTGTCACAATAAGGCTATGGCCAAATTTCTTTGCATGTGTTCCAGAAAAGGTATTAAACAGCAAGCTAGAGAGACAAAAACAGGCACAAAAGAACACAGAAGAATGGCATGGAAGTGATTGCAAGTGGTTTTGCCCATATACTACCCAATGTCTGGAATGGCCCCAAAAGCATTCCATACAAGGAAACAAAACCAATTCAGGTGCTTGCTCTGGAGCAGAGTAGACAGAGGGATGCACAATATTCCCAAACTAATGCAGACTCGTGATGGAGTGGGCAGGCATCAATTACTCATCAATCAGGAAGGACAGAACTGGGAGAGAGAATCAGCTCTCAAACTGGTGGAGAAAGCTGCCACAGTTAGAGATCTCTCCCTTCGCTGAAGCTGTAATGATTCCAGAGTGAGGAAAACCAGGCTCCCCTCAGATACCAGACATTACAAAAACTTTGCCTCCCTGCTGATGTGGCTCTTGGACAAGAAAAGTTGCATCAGGGCTCTCCGGAGCAGGGGAAGCAAGCCAACCTGCTAAAGAATATAACTACTAACTCAAATTATTTGGACTCAGTTTTGTCTTTGCTCTATTACTTTTGTGGGATTTCCTACCATCAGTGTTCTCCTCTTGCAGAAGGAGACATTTTTAGGGAATTTCTTTACTATCTTTGCTTGGGAACCCTATTTTGTGAGTGATGGAGGAAAGCAATGAGCAGGAACATGTTTCACCAGCATCACATAGTCTGCTAAGTCCCATACTTTGTGTTCCCCTGAACAACAGCAAAAAAGCGAAGTTGCTCTGTGTGATAAACCCAAAGTGGGAGCAGTCAGCTTCTCCTCATGCAAATTTACCACTACAAAACACAGAGGATTGCCATGGCAAAAGGGACAGACACTGAACCAACCAGTGCTGGCCTAAGCAGCCTGGAGGTTCCTCTTCAGCCACACAGGGAGCTCCAGGAAGCTCTCAGATCTGTGAGATACACAGTGTCTGTCCAGATCCTACTCCTGCCCTATCTTTTGAGGTAGCCCAATGAAGTGACAAGGCTGTTCAGCTATACCCCAAATGCCATTGCCCAGGCCATAAGCAAAGGGTCTGAAAGAAGGTTGTTGATTCTGCAGAGTCAAGTCAGCTTACCAGCTCTTTGAAGAAAGCAGCCTCTTTATGCTGCTCTGAGTAGCGCTCATACTGGTCCAGTCCGTCCTGCAGTTTCAGGGTCAGCGTGTCGTAGTTGGACCGCACCACTTCCAAAACCTGCCAAAGACAGCCAAATACAACAGAAGAGTCAACATCCACAGATACCTCACCACAGGAGGAGCAAGGCTGACACAGATCACAGCTCTGGCACCTATGTTGGTTTTGCACCATAGATGGCTTTCACAGCCAACATTTGGCTCGTAACTGACAACACAGAGATGAGCACCGAATGTTTCCTAATGCCAGTAAGGAAGAGTCCTCAAATTCATGGAATTTCTTCATTCATGAGCATAGTGCATGGAGCCTATATGTATGACAGCAGCAGTTTTCTGTCACCAGAAGTAGACATGATCTCAATAAATTATGCAGCTAATTACCCCGTTAACACACAAATATACAACACAGTAGTCACTATACACACACAGATTCGTCCGACCCCATGGTCCTTCCAGGGCTTGGGAATCACCATTCACCACCTGTTAAACTACCAGCTTCTACGGCTGCTCAGGTCAGCTTCCATACAGAACACTGCACTTCTCTCCTGATGGGAACAAGCTTCTGATAGGCACTAAGAGAAGACCAACCCTGGTACAGACTCTGGTTTTAGAAAGAGATGAAGACACAAATCCAGGTCTTCCTACCCAGGAGATACTTTACTATCTGCCTTCACTGCAACAGAAGCACTATAGTTTTTATTACTGCCCTACTCTGCTCCCAGCACTAGGCTATACTTGCAAATTCATAGCTACACATCTCTGTCCTATTGAACTATTCATTTTCCTAGCTAGGGAACACCAAGAGGGATTCCCATGATGATTTTTAGCTTCAAAGCATTGCATGGACTAACATATTCCTCAAAGCATTTGTGAGATGGTTAGTAACAATAACGTTCCTAGAAGGAACCATAGAGCTCAGCACTCCTGGGCAAACATGCTTGAAACAATTTTCTTAAAGACATGAACTTCTTTCTAGGCTGTTACTATTTGCTCTGAGAGCTAAACAGAATATCAGCATCTGAGGCCTGCAATACAGTAGCCCCCACTTATGACAAGGCTCAGCCAGCAGGACACATATGATAAGGTGCAAAGGAAAAGGACTCTGCTCCAAGGCATCACAACTAAGAATAGATCCTAAGAAAAGCATTGCAGAGGATTTAAGACAGCAGTGACTAGAACAATGAAGAGCCCTTGTACTTCTTTTGTCCTCTCAACAATGTAAACACTACCCTCAACTGTCCCTTTAGGCAGCTGGCAGCTCCTGCCCCTTTACAGGACTGAATCCCTCCTTACACCCCTTATGCCAGGAAACTTGGACTTGCTTAGGGTTCCTTCAAAAGCTTGTTTCCTCCAAACTCTGCGTGTGGCAGTGGTCCACAGAGACATTCATGCTAGAGCTTGAGGTGACAGAAGCCACAGGGCATCACCTAATCAAGGATTAGGGGCAAAGAAAGGGTCCCAAAAGTGGTTCCCAGGTGAGATAGTCATACAGTCACTCGGCAGCTCAGCTGTCCTCCAGCACTGCACAGACAAAGTGGGGTAGGAATAAGCATTTGGACTCAGTCTCAGAGGTCTTTTCCAACCTAATTGATTTTAATTCTGATTCTAATTCTGCAATGTTACTTAAGAACAGCCTGTAAGTGTCCTGCTGTTGTGAAAGCACACAGCCTCCTCTCCAGGACTCATTTTCTAATGCTGTTTGTCAGCTCCACTGGCTGAAAGAGAAAGAACCCTCTGCAATGACAGCCACCTCCAAATTCAGCCTGCCCTTCTTGTCCCTGTGTGCCAGAGCTGCAAGAAGTATCACAGAGCCAAAAGCAGTGATGAAAGAAAGCCACCAGGGCACAGGAATAACTATCCACTAGGGACAGAGCACGGTAGTATAATGCACCTTCTTCCGAGCAATAAAGAATCCAGCATCTTGCTCCTGTCAATCGGAGGAAGCCAAATTGACCAAGATTAATAAGCTGCAGGGGAAAAACCTTGTTTGAAAGGTGAGGAGTCAAACAGGCTTCTCCAGCAGTAACTCAGGGTGAAGGCATTTTACTCAGGGCTACCCCACTTCCCAGGAACCTTCCCCTGAGCTCCTCTTCACTCTCCTTGTGTCCCCTTATGCAGAGCCATGCACAGTGCCATACAGGTGTGCCCAGACAATGGATGGACATGCTTCTCCACAAAGAATGAGGATTCCTCCTTGCTAGCTCTGAGCAGAAATCTCTTCAGATATTCAGAGGTATCCTCAACCCATGGTAAAGAGAAGTAAACTCTGAGGGCAGCAGTGAGCTCTGTAACCAGTATCCTTTAAATCAGCCCTCCTACATCCCCTTTGAAAGGCAGCTAAGAACTCAGTTTGATACCTTAAGAGGAAGACAGGAAAGGAACAAGAGGCTCTGAAATCTCTACTGTGTTACCCACTACTTACTGTAGTCTCTGCAGTGAACTTGAGATCAGCTTATCCCTTTAGCTACGTATTTCATTGGCTTCCACTCCTTAACTCCTTTAATTATGAGATAGAACTTAAAAAGAAAGAGTAAGTTAAAAATAAACAGCTTCTCCCCACTGCCTGATAATTTCCCTTTCTTGCTGCTGCTGAGAAAAAATGCTACGTGGGATCTGAGATAAACCCACTCACAGATAATTTCACTTCATACCTTGTAATGGATAGAAACTGTTACTGAGATTAGGATCTGCCATCCTTGAGACGATTTCAGCTGCTCTTTAAGATGCAACTGCTAGTCAGAGGACGGGTTAAAGAGCAGCAGAAGATACTAAGAGCATCTAATATGAAGGTTTAAAAGCTTTCAGCACAGATGACAAGGAACTCAAATTCTCTGTGTAACAGAAGACTGTATGTTAGCATCCTTCGCTCTCCTTACATGCTGCTTTGACTTTTGCTCAGGAAAACTATTCAGGAAGAACAGCACTTTTCGTTAAACACACGAGATCTTTATCTGCACCTTTCCATCAAACAAAAAGAACTAGAGGAATTTAATTTTGAGATTAAAGCATTTCTCCTTCAAGGTCATGTCCAACCTGTTCTTCCTAGAAGTCTCTAAACCAGAAAACATGAATTCCAAGACGGTGAAGTATGAATGACTTAAAAGAAGGGACTTTTAGTTGGACTCTTTCAAACAGATTTTAAATAGTCATTCAGATTTTTACAATCTCACGGGCATCTGGAAAAACACCAGTTCTAGTGTCAGGCAAGGACAGAGGAATTTGGACTGTAGATTATTTCAAAGGAGCTTGAAGTGACTCCTCAGACTGCAAGGGTGAACATGCAGGGCAATCTATTTTTCTTTAAAATGTTTTACTGGATCTTTGCAGTGGAAAAAAACCCTAATGGAGTCACAATCTAAAACTCTTTTTGTTGGTTACCTTAGGGAGATTGGAGTCTTAAAAAAGCAATATGACGAAGTGAGCAACTCAGACAGTCAATACAAGAAGAGTGAAGGCTGCTAAATTCCCTTCCTGCAGTTACCTGTATCAGCCCCAGAGGCTACATTCGCTCATTTACTCCACTGCAACCAACCTGAAGTCAGTGGAGCTGCACCACTGTAATTTAAAGATAATTTGCCATCAAATTAACCCCCTGCCCCATCACTCACTCACTGACTGCTTTCCAAAAATTCCAGGAAAACATTAGTTATTCAGGTCCCTGCATTTGTGTCCCCAAACCAACCTTTCAGGAGCTGCTCTCTGATCAAGTGCTTTCTGTGGCACTCAGATTTCAGCTTCCTCCTGCAGCTACAACTGACCATGCCCCTGAACTCTCCTTCCCCAGTAACATCGACAACTTGTGAGCAGAGGCATCCCCTGAGCAACACAGCAGGAGGGCTGGCTTCTGACAGAAGGGCTGATGTGGGGCTCAGCTCTCCACAGCATCCCATCCATGCCCTGCCCTGCCCTGCCATGCCATGCCATTGCACCTAGAGAAACAACATTATTTTGCAGAGTTTTTGCCTCCTTACTTTGCTCCATCCACCAGCTTATCGCTACCTTGCAAACTGGCCGGACAACTTCCATTGTTTGGGTCAGTGGTCTCTTGAGGACACAAGCTCTTAAACCAGTTCTCCCAGAACCAATTGCCCCTGCCCTGCAATTTTCAGCATTGGAAATGGACCACGATTTTGCTGTAACACTCACTACACACAGGCTCCTTCCTTACTGCACCAGAGCTGTTCCCTCTGACCGATCCTCAACAAGAGCCAACATACTACACTCTCCCAGGAGAGACAGGAACTTCTGGAAGAGTCTGTCCTGGGGAAACATGGGGATTACACACGGCAGTTTCCTATCCCTATCCTACCCAGCACACAGTCACTATTAGCAGCAAAGCCAGAGAAGAAGCTGAACTGGCAATGAAATCTAACAGGCAACACGCAACACTAGGGCCCATCTGTCTGAAAGACACCATTTGCTTCATTACTTAACTTTTTAACCTGCAGAATCTTTCATCATCTGCAACTGCAGTCTCTCTGCTTTACTGGAACATAAAATTAGAGAACACCAGCAATTCACAGCACCCAGCAAAGGACCTGGTGCTGGGTGATTCTGGGAAGCATGCACAGGTAATGACAGAAAAATAACAGGAAAAACAGAAGCAAGAAGAAATCAAGGTCTCTACACTGTCTTTTAAATCAGCACAGGAAAGGACAAGAATGCAATCAGTCAGCATCACCAGTACCTCGCTAAAGCCTCTCCAAGCCCTTAAGACAGTAATTAGCTACCACGACAGAGCAGTTGGAACAGCACTGATTGAGTGATCTCAAATCAAGTAAAAGGCAAAAAAACACCCCAGCAACCCCCAGGTTAAAATGCACTTGCTTCACACACCAGCTCCATGCCACTCACATGGCTAGGATGGGGGGAGGCTCTCCAGATCAAGCCTAGCAAGCCCTCACAGGACAGAAAAGTTAGGTGCTCCATCCCAGCTGTCCCATGCCAGAGGATGGAGCAGCCAGTCTATGGGGCATGTAATGCTGACCTCTCATCGGCGCTACTGCACAGACATGGCACAGGGGCACAGGGCAGCCAGGGACAGACAAACAATCCTCCCTGCAGAGGTGCTGGAGTGCCTGTCACTGCCTGTGTATCACACACAGAGGGAATTCTGGCAGTTCCACCTCCCAAACCCAGGCAAAGCCCAAAACACCACAAGCAAACTCAGCAGTCTGTCCCCTCAGTTCAGACCATGGAGGCTGTAGGACATTACGGTTTTCCTATTCCGGTAGAATGCCCAATGTACATTTTACACTGCAGTTCTCAAATTGGCTTGTTTATTCCAGGTTTAGTACAAATGTTCCCCTTTTTCTCCCTCACTAATCTCCACAACTCCTAGTCCCTGAACATTTCTCTTTATGAATTCAGCTGAAGAGCAACATTTCTCATCGTAATGAAAAGGCTGCTGACATCTGGACTAGGAAGAGGCTATTGCCTCTCCATAATAATGTGTCAGGTAATTGACATCAATTTTCCAGTACTATCTTCTAATTAATATGGAAAATGATTTTTTTTTTCCAAGTGCCATCACACTTCTCACAGAGCAACTTTAAAGTTGCTGATGCAGGCTGGAGTCTTTGCTGAAATTAATCCCCAGAAGCACCACAGACAAAGAACATAACTAAATAATTAGAAGTTAAATAAAAACACACACAGACAGCTGCCACAATTCCCAAAAGACTCTGCCCAAACCCCGTCTGCATGCGTCTCCTTCTCCCTTTTCTCTTCACAGTCTACAGGAGCCAAGTTCAGAGACACTAAGGCTGCCAGTGCTATGCACATGTGCTGGAAGCAGCTGCCATTCATACTGGCTTCCAGGAAAGCACCCAACCCAGGACCAGCAGCAGCACAGAGCTTTTGTCTGACCCAACACTACCTTACCTTTGCAGCTGTTCCGGAGCTAATGCAGTGCTGATGCTTTAACATCATTCCTCACCCCATAGTGATCAACCCATGACTATTAATTCCATGTTCATGAATGCTAAGAGGAAAAGGAGGAGGATGTCCCTAGGATAGTTTAACAACTCAGATTCCCAAGACATGCTTCATGTACTGCACATATCTATGGATCCAGAGGATGTGTAGTGGGTCTGGTGGGAAAGACAAAGATCTGGGCTGGAGATGCAAATGTAGTCAGGCCACATATGTGTCTTTCAAGACATGCAGCACATTGCCATTCCTCTTCTGGTGCCCCAGATCTCCTGCATCCAGCAGTTTGCACTATATGTAGTGAAGGACCTATGGCTCTTTCTTTCTGTCGGATGAGAGCATGAGGCTGCTCAGACAGCCCCCACTGTCTCACACATCTGTCACTTCCAGAGTAGGAAGCATCATCTTGTCTGCCCTGAGTACAAGAAAAAATCCTGGTAGGAAGGTTTTTTCCCAGTAGTAAAAAGTTCAGCCAGCCTAAAGGATTAAGCGAAAGTAAACAAGGGCAAATTTCTCCTCTGAGGTATGAAACAGGACACCACCGATGCAGGATGCACCAGCACTGCTGGGCAGCAAGGCACAGGAGGTCTGTGCAGGTCACTGGGGGGCAGAATGGCCTGCAGAGGTGGGCACAGCTGCCTTGTCACGAGCCCCAGGGCAGAACTGGGCCATGAGTACATGCTCCAGTCCTGACTGTGGAGAACCAAAAGCTGATGGGACTCATGGGAGTCTTGTTCAGTGCCTGGAATTGGACACATGGACAAGGCTGAGCAGCATATAGCAAAGACAAGTTAGCCAGGAGATAGGGAGAGGAGGTGCCCCATCTTGCTTTCCACTGCTAAGGTTGGTGCAAGGCCCCTTTGCATAGAGTTCCCATCAGGTTTACTCTGACAGTTGCTAGTTTGTGTTTGCCAGTCTCCCTCTGCTCAACTCACTGTGCATTAGCCAGGACTGGGAGTGAACAGTCTTTGCCCATTAGTTCGTCCTTTGTCCCTGCCAGTCACTCCTGGTAGTCCTGCTGTGCTCAGTGAATTACCCTGTGCCTAGCCAAACATGAGGTAAGTCTAACTCTCCATGTCCCAAATCCTTCCTGAGGACTGCTTTTATATATTTGTACTTGAGTGGTATTGAAATCCAGGCCTTGCCAGTTCTCTACACAAGGCAAAAGGTTTTGATCGTACATGAAAGATTATCATTATTATTATTTTACTTAGCAACATCAAGGAGGGACATTTCACACCCCCTTTTCCTCAGCTCAGCATAGAGCCATTCTGTCAGGCTCAGACGATATACAGTAGCTCAGATGTTTGTTCAATGATCTCACAGGGATCTGTGATCTTTAAAGGAACAAGCCTACAAAGGCGACAGTTTCTATCCATGGAGTGGGAGGTTTGGTTACAGTCTTTCTACTCTGCCCACAGGTGCCTCTTCTAAAAATAAATAATTTATGAGCTCACTCAGAAAATGACTGTTGTTCTCCGAACTCTGCTAGCAGAGATGGCATCCTGTTTTGAGACAAGAGTTATCTGCTCCAGAAATGTTTTAAACCCATAATCCATTAGAAGCCTCGGGTGTTCGACTCTAATGTTGGGAAAAGACTCATTGATCCAACCAATCTAGAACTCACACAGCTTACAGAACATCCCAAAGCCAAAAGTGTTATCCAGCTCCACCGAGAAGCTGTAAATGCATAAAAACAGTGCCTATTCCAAGCTCTCATTGGAGAGGCATTTGCAAGAATCAGCAGTTACTTTAAGAAACAGAAAGGCTGCAAATAAGGACAAAGGCAAAAACTAAGAGAGACTTATGGTCTCTCTGTGCACAGCTTTCAGGGGACTTAATTTGTAAGAGATATAGACAAACAGAAGAGATGAATGTGGTTGATAACCAGGACAACTCTGTAGCCATCACTAGGGCTAGGTAGTCTTGTGCAATGACACCCTCTGAGCTCCAGCATTCAGGCAGGTGAAAGCCTGCCCACCTCACCAGAGCGCCTATGCCGTGAACACTTTTGCTACATAGTAATTACAAGAAGTCACATCTACAGACACATGACAGCTCCCACACACGTTAAATACACTTTGCTCAACCCATTCGGGTTTTGGAGCACAAGGAGCAAAAATGCATGTAGCCCCACACTGTTTTTCTCAAGACCAATTCACTTTTCCAGTTTCAAGGACTGTCAGTGGGTTTAATACTGATCTACGTATCCCACTCGGCACAAAGAACCTGGCACTCACTGTGGGACCCTGGGCAACCTTTCCCAGACTGCAGGGACAGGCTCTCCAGAGGAAATACAGGAGGCAATTCTGCATCATTCAAGTAGGAAAACAGGTTCAGTGGGTTTCTGCCAAGGGAACAAACATCCATGTACTGCACAACACTGGCACTTTCAAAACCCAGGCAGGGAAAAAGAAGTCAAAGATCTTGAAATGAATAATCTTAAAAATTATCAATTCATAAAATAAGCAGCCTCCAGAGCAGATATTTAGATCTGGAAGGGGAGATATGCCAGAAACTAAATGAGGTCCACTAAGCTTGCCTGATTTTAGAAATTTTGTGAGGAAGGCAGGCAGCAAAAGGAAGACCTGGATGACGGCAGGAGCATAAAACCCTGAGATAGATAGATTTGCTATTTTGGAGTTACAGCCCATTTTGGAATTGTGAACCCTTATCTCCAGCTGGTGGCATTTATGAAAACATTTCTCACCGCTAGGTACATAAGAGCACTTGCAATTCTGCCAAGGCTTGAAATGCACTGCAGATAGCTACGGACTGGACTGTTAATTTTTTTATTTCCCCATTGTGCTTACAATTAACTTAAGTGCTGAAATGTGATGGGCTGTTCCAGGAGAAGCTTTTTATCTACCAGCTGCATTCTAGCAGAGCAGTAAATCAACCGCTGTCACCAAAGTGTCAGACAAGAGGACGAGAGCATCCTTATGCTCACTGTTATCACTCATATTACCCGTTCAGCCTAAGTGGCTAAACCAGCATTCAGCAAATGAATGCTGTGATTTGTGTGCAACCTTTGGTGCAGTTCTCTATTTACAGCAGACCTTGTCCTCCCGAACACAAAGGAAAAAAAATAAGCAGGAGCAGCTCTTTAGCACCATTTAACCGACCAAAGCAAGACCAGTAACCTTGATGTCCACAAACAAGATAGAAGAGTTTCAAGTCATGAACTGCTGCTCCAGCTGAACTGAGAAACCAGGACATACAAAACTATTACAGAAATCAAAGACAGCTACAAGAACCTTAAAAAAAAGGAGCTGAAGATTTTAAGAAAAGGTTTGAAATAAAATTCTTCCAGGGCCAGTAGTCAGAAAGCATCCTGACAAATGTTGGAACTCAAATACACCGCTTTCAGTTTAGATTGCCTGGATGAAGTGACAACAAGATACCTGATGTACACCAGAGGAAACTCATTCCTAGCAAAGAAATTCAAATTTTCCCAGAAGACAGTTGGCTCAGGAATAAGGCTGTCTAAAAAACAGATTAAGACAGGATATGCAACAAAATCCTTTCTATTCAATCAAACCTGGACAGAAGTGCACTGTTCCAGTTCGAAGAAACCAAAACCTAATTGTGCTCATGGGAAAAACAATGGGGAGGTTTATTCTGGTTACGGTCTAATCAAACACCTGCAGTCACAGGAAGCTTCTGGAACTACATCACCTGGTCAGGTTCATAGAAATCAGTACAGGATCCAAGAGAGCTTGTGCCCCCCACACAGCCACCATGAACTTCTACAAGACATAATGATTACAGACTGACTCAGAAATAAAACCAAACCACAACTCACCAGGACTCTGACTTGAAGATAAAGAAAAATGAAAGGAGAACACAGACACTCCAAAAAGCTAGAGAGCTCGCCATGCATTTTGATTTTATTTTTTGATCTTTTACAGCAACTAGCAAGCAAATGGTCTCTATGAATGTACAACCCTGGGTCTGATGCTTGCTGAGAAAAAGTAGATGCCAATCTACCTCATGACTTTTTTTTTTAATGATCAGAAATATTTTTAAACTTGGTTTGCACAGCATGAATAAATTTAATTAAAGGAAGCAGCAGAACTAAATACCAAGATTCTAAAAAACTGGCTACAAACCAAGTGGATGCTGTGTATTTGAAGTAATTCAAAACAATACAGGACATGCTAGAGAAACAACCAGCTAGGACTGAGGAAGGAAGGTACGCGTTCAGAGGGGTAAAGGTTAGAAAGATCAGTTCCATAACTTCTACTTACATTTCAGCAATTAGTGGAAGTGATAAAAAGCAGTAATTCAGTGGTCTGAGGAAATGCAATGAAACCAAGAAAGAGGAAATGCAGAGACCATCTGACTAACTGACCACATGTGGAAAATGAACTCAAGTCTGTTCTAAGATAGGAAAAACAAGAACTTTTGAATACAAGCAAGAAGTCTGGATAGCCAAGAAACTCAATGAGCAAATAGCTGTTTGATTATTGCACAGTTTTGCAGTTCTACAGTATCTTCTATGAAATAAGGGCATTGGAATCAATATACAAGATTTAATACATGGATTATCAGAGAATTTACAGAGACAACACAGTACTCCTCCTTTATTTTTGTGTTCTCTCTAATAATTTCTAATTCTCTATTTGCTTTTATGACCACTGTTGAGCCTTGAGACAACATTTCCAGGCTTATCACAATGACTCTGAGAGTCCTTTCCTGTACGGCAATATCTAGTAGACTTTTCTACAGCTTAATGATTCTAAGAGACTTATAAATTCAATCTGCAAAAATGCCTTCTAAAGATAGAGCCCAAAAGAAATAGAAGATCTATAGTCACTTGGTTAGCTACAAATAGCTGTAGCTACAAATAGCTAGAAAGACTGTAGTAGCAGTATGCTAAGGTAGGTAGCTAATAAGGAAAGGTGGGCAGTGCTTAGAAGTTTATGTGACTCAACCCATATAAAAGTTCTAGCTCTTAAGGCTTTTGCAAATCTGGAGTGGGAAACAACAGCTATAAGCTGCTGGATGATCTTACAAACAGAAAATCCTGCAGTGAAAAGGGAACTTCAGCTGCAAAATACTGCTCTAAGGCTGCAGTGCCAAGTGTGGTTTAAGTCAATCTAAGTGCAGGTCATCTGAACTGCAAACCAAAGTCTGGAGTTCCTCCTTCAAAGGTACTTACAGCAGAATAAGACACTCTACTGTGCAACTGTGAAGTCTCTTCATTCTATACACAAGCACTGAGGGTGCTGATGACCAGGCAGTATTGACATCAGGAGGGACTGAGAAGGTAAAGAAGGAGCAGAGATGACTGAGATATTGAGAATAAAGTTTGTAAGAATTATGACAGTGATTAAATTCCTCGCAAGACAATGGGATCAAATCAAATCTCCCCAAACTAAGTGACTCCTCACAAACCCCAGACACACTTTTGGATCCTACAGTAATCTTCATGGCACAGCTGGAAGAAAAGGAAAGGACAAAGTCTGTAATGAGGGCAGAAATAAAGGAACCAAATAATTTCTGCTACAACATGCTGAAGGAGTGAAGCTTGTTAACATTTTAATTTGTTGAATTATCCCCTTTTGTGCTGTTGGGATGTGTCATTCTTTTGGAACTTCATCTGGGCAATGACCAGAACTGAAACAGGACGAGACCATTTATGCTTGGAAGCGTTCATGGCCAGCATAGAAAACATTTTCTGCCTGCAAAATCAGAACTGCTTAAACTTGACTGCTAAGTTAATTTAAAAGGAACATTTAAATGGCTATCAGGACAGATGGAAACACAGAGGCTACTATCCAAGATAATCACTAACAAGACCAGGCCTGACGAGATGCTAAACATTGTGGGCTGAGACACTTTTTGACTGAAATAGAGATGTGCAGGATAGCTGGTCAGCAGACAGCCAACAACTTGAAGCTGAGTGGGAGCAGAGACTTGGGTATGGACCACACACAGAAAACAGCTCAGATGTTTCTGAGAAATCAAATTGTCTGCTGCTTATCACAGCCCTTCTCAGGGAAAGATGTCCATGTGCGTTCTCTGAAATAAATACAGAGACACCAAAGGTTGCTGACATTCAGTTGTTTTTAGTCGTTTCTTCTTACACATAACAGAAACTATCAAGGCCTAAGATAATAGTTATGCCCCTAAAGAAGGATTCCTGGCATGGTTAAATGGCATCTTACTATCAAAACATATTTGGAGAACAAAAAGGGCTTGTGTGCCTTGGAATGTAGTGTTTATCTCTGCAATATTTCTTCCACTTACATCCTTAAAATATTAGACCTACCACCTCTTCAACACCAGTATTCTCATGATTCAGATGTTCCCAGCAACAATCACAGAACACCAGAGGAGAGAAGTTCCTTAAGAATATATGGCTGAGAGAGACTGAAAAGAGGCATCTGTGACAGTGACACTTATCTCCACCGAGGTTCAGATGCTGGATGGGCAGGAAGGACGTGACACAAAGGGGAGGTTTATTGCTAACAGGTCAGATAAGATTACAGTGTTGGTTGTATGCCCACCACTGACAATCAAGGAAAAGGTGACTTGTGCTGGCCCCTGTTCTCTCCAAAGGATGAGGAGAACAGAAGAACAAAACTTATGCTTCCTTTCCAAAGCACCATTACCTGTTGAATCCTCAAGTTGAGCTGATCAGTACTCAGAACAGCAAGCTGAAGAACTACTTGCCCACAATGCCTGCCCTCTGAATCACAAACATGCACCCTTTGCTGTCACAGCTCTAAACAGAACCTGTTGGCTATAGAGATGGGATATATTAAAGACTCAGGCAAAGATGATGCCGCTCTCCTGAGGATATGGAGCTGATCATCAAGGCTTCCACTTTACCTCTATATTTCTCTTTTGCCATATTCCTGGATAAGTACCTGCAGGATCTGTAATGGAAATATCATCTCCACGGTAATTTCTGCAGTGCTTGGAGGACACCATTGTTCCACAACCTAAAAATCCATCTGAGGATTTAGTGCTCCCAAGTGCCTCTTGGACATCAAACGTTTTCATAACTATTAGCTCTGATGGGTTTTTGAATGAGCTCAGTGAAGTCACTCAGTATTTCTCATGAGAAAAAGGTAGTTCTGACCCAGTAGAATAAAAATTACTGAAAAGAACGAGGAGGAGGGAGAAAGTCCACACAGCCCACACTGTCTGCAAGCAAGGAAATGAGATTTGATTTACTCCGTGATTCTGAGATGTGTTCAATTTCAGCTTGAATTTTCACTGCATAAATTCAGCTTGGCCGAGCAACGTCCCCATTAGAGACTGTCCAAAGCAATATGAGGTAATCCACAAATGATCTTTGAAGCTGAAGGTTCAAAGCCTTGGTGAGGTGGGGGTTTTAGCATATTTTTGCATGTGCAACCCACAAACCCGTGTCTTCCAAGAAGTTTGAGGACGACAATATAAAGAAAGCAATTAGATACAGTGCATACACAGCTCCTTATGGGTGCCAGTTAATCAATTTATTTATTTAGCTCACTGGTTAAATTTCCTCTTCCTGCACCACAGAGAACAACTCCAGGTCTGTTTTCTATGATTCAAAGGGATTAGATGACAAGTAGAAGTCACTCACTAAAAGGACTTAAGGGCTTCAGTTCAGGGATTAATAACTCAGCAGCTTTTCCTCCAGATTTTAAAACCACTAATTTGTACTGCATTGGCTGGTAGTTTTATGTGCACAACTATTTTTGTTTAAATGGGAATCTTAAACTCTTCCCAAAATGCTACTGCATTGCCCTCTTGGTATTGCTCTCACATCTGAATTTCTGACTATCTTGAAAGAGGATTTCATGCTTGCTTAGCTAATTTCTTAAGAAACTGCACCTTGTACTAATACACACAAGTTCAATTTCTACTTGGCTTTTCCTAACTAACCAGGCATATCAGCTCAGCAGCCCCCTCAGGAATTCAACAGCACTAGAAGGCAGCTTGGGTGGAAGCTTTGGACCAGGTCTCTCTGCATCAACTCAAGTCTCACATTTCGGAGAAGCTCTACAAAATATTTGTCTGCATTTGACACATAGTAACACACCTTTAAGGTAGGATAAACCACAGGGGTCCACTCTCACCTGGGGTTAACACAAATTGCTACCACACTTATCCTGCTGAGAAACCCAGTGGCAGAAGCTGAAGTGGGATACGCTTCTGCTTACTCTGTAGAGACTCTGATCTTACAGTTCCGAGAATCATTCACATAAGGGAGTTTCAGTGAAATGGTGCTACAATTTAACCCAAACACTTCTACCACTTTGGACTGTATGAATAAAATCCAGAAACAAGTCTGCAGATTGAAAAATTCACGTACTTTAAAGGTTTGTTGTAGCCTGAACTGGCCTGAGTCAGAAAAGACTAAATTTCTTCCATATGCCTTTTTAAGGACTGACTTGTGACTGTGCCTAGAGCTTTTATTTGGTGTATTTTCACAAATTGCAATAAGTAGAGCTGTTCACTTGGTTTACTGCTTCTAGACAACAACTGCCAGCTATAATCAACTCAGAAAGGACAGTAGGGAAGGAAGGGCTGCAGCCATAGGATGCATCACAGCAGCAAGCAATGGTTGTGCATTAGGAAAGGTTCATCTTTCTTCCTTCTCACCTCTCTAAAACATGTCAAGGGCACTAATTAACAGGCTACCCAAGGCACAAAAAGGCTACAAAGAAAGATGTCCCTAGTGTCCTGTTAAGGCACAATCCCAAGATGACTACCAAGATTTTAGAAGCCTACTGAACTCTTCCAGTCATGAGTCTCCAAAACTGATACCAGAAAGAATGCAAATATCACAAGAACTCCAGAACTAAGAAAAGCAGAAAAGAAGTAAAGTGACCTACTTTATATTCTGTTATCACATATTGAAAGAGACAGAATTGTAAAATGCCAGAAGAGGCACATGTAAAGGAATCCTCTCAAATGCGCGTGCTGTCAGCAGCATGATGGCACACAGCCACCCACAGAAAAAAACAAGGGCAGGGAAAAAACTCAAGTCAAATACTGTGCCAGATCAACAATTCAGTATCCAGAGAGAAGGGAACACACAGCGGGAGCCATACAGAACAAGAGAGGTCTGTGACCTGAGATGCCACTTGACCCTACCCTAGCAGGCATTAAAGCCTCTGCCAGGGAGGGGCACCCTAGCATCAGAACCATCTGATTGCCTCTTCCAAGAGCACATGACAGAGGAGAGCTCTCTTAAATATTCTGTACATATTTCTTGAGCATCTGTTCTTGACTTAGTAACAAGCAGCAGGGCAGAAGATGCTGCAGTGGTCTGAGAGCACCCAGGTACAACTATGTAAGATGACCAGAAATAGGTTTAACAGTCCAGAGTCTGGATTCACCTTTTAAACCACATCCCTATTGAGCACTGGAAAGTAAGGGGGTTTGGGAGAGCACCGGTAGGGGATTTTTTTCACCCCCTTTTTAAAGAGGAATTCTATCAAAATAAAAACCTCCAGATCTGACTTCTGAGATTTTTGCATCATTCTTTTCTAAAATGAAGATCAGGCTCAAACCAATTGTCCATTTTTCTTCAAGCATCTTAACCTAACCTTTTCCAGGCTCATCTCAGAAAAAGCTCTCCCTGACGTACATAAACTGAGGTTACATTGAGTTATGATCTCATGTATGGAAAGCATGGTAGCTTCAATCCATGTCTCACAACAGAACAGTTACCTCCGTCTTCAAATTATGCTTCACTCAACTGAAGGGTTGCTGGGTGAGGATGAGGGACCAGGCTATGCCTTAAGCTAATAATGCAGCTGACAAGATCACAAGTTAACAACTGACTTCCTGATGAGTAATTGGGACAGGAGTGGTCAGTGACCAACTTCTTTGTGCTAAAACGTTTGGTCCAACATTAATTGCCCAGCCCGAGTACCACTTTGTCCTAGTTCAGAAGCATCAACATACTAAATAGCAACAGAAGCACTTCAGAACTCAAGCAGTCCTGGAATATTATCCCTCTGGGCACTAGTGAGGGTGGAAAGCTCAGCAAAAACTGGATGATGTGGGAAACTGTCATCAGCCAGAGAAATTAAGTTCAGATCATGTTAATATTCTCCCCTGCAAAAAGTGTGTCATGCTCAGGTGTCTGCAAAGAGGCTGAGATGAGGCATTACAGCAGCTTTCCTTTTATTCTTCTGAGGAGTTTAGCCCAGCAACAGATCTAACTTTCCTTTCTATGCCTATAAAGCGACTTGTAGGTGGTACTGTAATTAAATAGGTCCATCACTTAAAATAGAAAATCAAATCTATATAGCTGAGGTGAGAATTAAGACTCTGTAGTGAAACGCATCCATCAAGTCACTGGCTTTCAGGAGCATTAACAACAGGGTAGAAAATTCCCAGTAAACAGACCGGATGCAAAGAAAACAAAGGAGATAATCAGAAAGTCTAAGTTCCAGCATGCCTATCCTCACAAATCCATTTCTGTTTTCATCAGCTGGAATATTGTTCCTGTTCTAGTGTTTCAAGATGTTCAACAAAGAGAGCACTTATTGCCAACAAAACACAGCCTTAAAAAGTCTATACTGTAGCTCACAGCTACCTTTTTGAAGAACTGAAAGGGACGAAAATAACTGCAGATACAGTCATGTGAAGCTCCATCTAGATCCTTGTTCTGTATTACTCGCTGTTGTACAAAATCACTGATAAACCTTGGGGTGACAGGAGCAGCTAATGTTTCCTGCAAGATGGATGGACAGATGCCTGACTCCAGCAAATCACCAATATGACACAGCTGAGCAAAGGCTAGTATCTAGGTTTGGAGAAGGGTGTATGTATTTCTAGTGCAGAAGAGTACTGGAAAGGAAGATGCAGTCATTAGCCAGCTAAGCAAACTCTTCTTTTATACATTTGGAAAGAGAACTGCTGACAAAATGAGAGACATCTCAGGGCAGGCTCTGTTTGACCTCTGGATTCACATATGGATTGATTCATCCTGGGTTTGGAACATTAATTATCACTGAACTAGGAGAAGGCTGCAAAGGACAATGCAATACTTAAATGAAAAGATTGGTGTCTTACTTGCAGGAAGAGTGATGGTTTGATTCATAATGTGCTGAAGAAATATAACCATGGGGGAGTTGATAGCAATGCCCAGAGAAACAAATTTTCACAGTATCACCATAATACTGTTATTTCCAGCTTTCCATTGTGTTAAACACACTCATGGAGCTCCAGGGCAGCCAGTTTGCTCTGCAAAAGATATCAGAGACCTCCCTAAAGCCAAAGCACTCCAAGAAGAGTTAGCTAGTCAGATGCCTGATGTTAGCATCTTGTTGCCAGAATGACACCTTGTCTCTCCCCATCATTACATTTCACTGCAAGCAGCTGTCACTGTCTCAGAGTGACATCAGAATGTCATCAATCTATTAATGGACAGGAGCTTTGTCATGCCATTGCAAGTGGGAGAAGCACTCCTAAGAACTTCACTTCTATACAGCTTTTACATAGGACCTCAACCCAGTATTTTCTGGGAAGTCAGGAAGCCTTACAGTAAGATTTTAATTGCATTCTGTGTGTGCTTTTACATCCAACTCAAAACCAAATGCAATCTGCTGAATTATGGCTGCTGAGGGAAATAGACTTGGGAAACCACGATGGGGTTTGTACACAAATAAGCCTTCGGCGCAATATTTCATTAGCAGGGTTCTGCACACAGTGACACTTATTGGCAAAGTTTCCAACTAGGAGGCTAAAGCATATGGCAGGGGTCACTGGAAACAATGTTATTAGGTGACAGTCTGCAAGAAATCACCCCGTACTCCAAATGTTCAGGATATACCAGCAGATTTTCCATATACATCCTCTTACTGCCAGAGGTTATCCTAACGAACATCTGTTTTCATGGAAAAGAAAAGCTTCTAAGTTTAACACTGATACGACTGTGACACACCATTTAACACTGATGCAAGCGATGGTTTCTGGGTCCCATCAGCTTTTTCCAGAAATCCTAGGTACTGTCAGACAATGCTCCAGGACAATTTACCATTTTCTTGTTTGGGAGGTCAGAAAACACTTTCCCTGTCAGAAATTCCTGCTGTGAAGTACTTATTGGTGGAAAACATAAATCCATGAATTGGAAAAAATTAAATAGGAACTCCTCCAAACAGGTATTCAGGTGAAAGCAAACACAGGGCTATGAACTAATATCCTTCTGCAGGCCTACACTTCTGCCAGATATGAAGCAGATGCTGCTGCTCAAACAGCATGTGCTGCTAGCAATATTTAGCTCCCCAGGAGCTTATTTGTGCCTTAACTGAGCCATGGGGGAACCCAAGCACCCTCTGACTGAGGCAGTGGAATTGATTTACAGCCTCTGGCACTTGGCTGATGCAGAACCACCTTCTCCAGTTCCATCTCTCTGGGCATCCATTCTCCAAGCTTGCTGTCCTTGAGTGACAGCTCCCTGAGCAATCCCACTGCCTGCCTCAGATCTCCCATGAAGACAGAAAGAGGATTAAGAAGACACATCAGGGATGCTGCCTTCTCCACTGTTAAAAGGTTTGCCTTTGAGGTCCCTACTGTGGACAATAAATTTGAACTTAATGTCTTAACATACAAATGCCAAATGTCAGAGAGCCAGAAAAACTAATCTTCCAGCTGAGTGGAGCTCTGCTCAGGTGTGGCACCTTTTGGCTCAGCAGCATTTACTCCCCTGCTCTGGGAGGGATGGAGACCACAAAGCTCCATTTGTTTCCCACTTAGAAATCAGAGCAGTGACCCAATTCGTCACTTTTGAGAAACAGCTGCAGCTCCAGTTAGAGGATCCAGAGAACGAAGGTAGAAAAATATCATCTGTTACAGCAGGATACTACTAGAGAGAAGGAAGAGTAGCAGTCTCTGAAGGCAGAAGTTTTAGCCTAAAGAAGCCCCGGAATGAGCAGGGCTGACAGTCACTGCAAAGCCTGTCCCCTTTTTGTTATAGGAGAATGTAACTCCAGGAGTGGTTTCTCACAGCCACATCACTGTCTGTAGCTGGCACAGCAGGCTGCAGCCTGTCTGCCTTTAGGACTCCCGAGCAGAGAGATGCCTGAGTGTAAGGAAGTTCAGGGTGGAGCTCAGGCCTAGATCAACAAAGTGTAGTGCTATAAATCCAGCTTTACAGAGAATGACCAAAGAAGTTTGCACGGTACCTATATGCATTATGGCAACAGCCAGCGTCTGTTCCTGTTTCACAAGGGATTAAAAAACCTTCTCAATCTGAAGTTTTACAAAATGCAAATTGAATTGTGTGTTCACACAAGCCAGCCATTGACAGCTCCTGCTTTAATAGCAGATGTGCAAAGTTGTAATTTAATCTTTATAAATGCAGACTGTTTCGATCATCCTGTTGCAATCCTCTGAGGAGCTTTCCCTGCCCTACACAAGTGCTTAGCAGTGACAGGAATCTGTAACACTGCTTTGCACTTCCACAGGAGCCTTCTCCAGCAGATCACACAGCACTTCAAATGCTGCCTGGCTCCCCAAGGGCTCCTCGCTGGCTGCCCTCTCACTCAGGAGGATACAGGGCTCAAGGTTTGCTCAAGGCAGCACAGTGACAGCCAGTTCAGATCCCAGCCTTTAGCCCCTTCCTCTTGCTACCCACAGCCTCTTTTCTAGGATTAGTCAAGTACCACATAAAAAGCAAACCTGCGAGGCATCTCAGAAGTGTTTTCTGAAACACACTCACTGGGGAGGAGGACGAACACTAGGAAATAGAGCAACATCAGCACGTTTCCACAGTATGGACTGGGAGCTCATTACAAAGTTAAACCTATGGCTCTTGCTCAGCACACTTCCAGCTGTGAATCAGGCTAGGGTCATAACTCACACCCCGAGCGTTGCTTCTGCAGCCCCAGCATAGAAACTTATCTTGCTCCAGGAGACTTTACCCAGTTGCAGCCAGCAGCCAGTAGCAGCTCTAGAAGGCAGCTCTTCCAAACCAAGTCCCCAGCATTCAGTGGTCACCTGCACTACAGCAGTCTTCAGGCCTTCATCAGTCCTTGTGATACTGGCAACAGCCAGGTAAGGATGTGAAAACGGCCGTAGGAACTGAAGTTGAAATTTAATGGACTTATTTTGTTACCAGTTTGTACTTCGAGGCAGTCCCTAATCTGCCCAAGAGTACAGCTCACAGAAGGGGTGGAAGCAAGACATGCCTCAGCATTTGCATTGCACAAAGGGTGGAAAGACTCCTCTGCTCTGGGAGCAACTGAGGTGTTTCAGGGTAACTTTGCCTCCAAGAGGCACAGAGCAGCTAAGTGCAACCTGGGGTAACGGGCAGGATGCTGGGGAACCTTTGTGTCAAGCCTGAAGGAAGGGAACTGAAGGGTTTCTCCCATTTCTTATTGGAGTTTCTGGGATTGAAACAGGAATAAAGTTGTATCTCTCCAGCAGTAGCTGTTTTTAAAATCAAAGTCCTTCTTTTGTCCCTCTAAGGGCCTGCCACAGTTGTTCCCCCTCCTCCAGTGACGCACAGTTTATTGTATTCTGCATGTTAATAAAAGGCACTACACAGCACAAAGTCACTGCTCCAAAGCTCACCTCCAGCTTCAAATCTCCTTGCTGCAAAGCTGATCAAACCTTGAAGCCTGCTCAGACCCATTCAGTCTGGCACACTGCATAATGCAGTCTGAGGCATTTAGTAAATTGCAGGGATATTTCTCTGATAAAAAGAAAAAAAAAAAGAGGAAGATATCTAAACCAGAGAAAACCCCCATAAGCTAAGCAAACCAGCAATTTGCCAACTTCAGAAGACTTTTTATATAGATCCTTTCCAGTTTCACCTGGTGCAGCTCAGCTCTTTCTATTTAAGCAATAAAATCTGTTTCAAGCCATTAGTCATGAGTAGGTGTCTGTAATGAGACCATGAAAGCCAACATCCCTGCCTCATTTGCAAAGATGCGCTGAGTTTAAATTAAGGCCTTGCCTTGGTGATCCCTTTGCTTGAGTTTCACATTCCCACTACTTTGTGCAACAGGGCACTAGCAGGCTTGAGACTTTCTACCCCAAAGATCACTGCATTTCAGAAGTGAGGTAGCCAAAACCATTTTAAAGTATTTCTGGAGCCCTCACAACATGTTATTCTAATGTAAGAGATTAGGGGGATTCATTGTAGTAGTACCTAGCACTGATGGTACTCGGTATTTTAGAAATATCGAACGTGCACATGCCAAGAGGCTTTTAACTCTTAACACCACTGCCAGCAGTGCTAAGAAAAGATAAAGCATTTGGTATCTGCCAGTGGTTTTGTTGCTAGTTATGGAAACTAGAAGAAGTTGAATAAACTGTGACATCAATGGCTCAGAATTAAAACACATGAGGACATCGAAACCAACTACATCCTTTTGTGTCTTTCTGTGCAAGTCACTTGTGGACAGTCCCTGAGCTGCACTTCAGGTTAGTCCAGGTAACAGAAGGCCATGAGGATTGGGGCAGCATGGAGACCATTCAACAGTTGAGGTATGACCAACGAAAGGGAAATGGCTTTGTGAGATTGCCTGACCAAACTGGATTGCAGCTACTGGCAATGCTGGGTTAATGATTGGACTTGATGATTTTAAAGGTCTTTTCTGACCTAAAACAATTCTATGATTCTACCTGAGTTATAAAGGTGTCACAGTGTGAAACAACCTAAGTATTACATTCATTTGTCACAATTTCAAAAGTGATTCAGTTGTCCTGTTTTTTCCATCACAATTTGTTCTGGTTCCCAGCATTTTCCATCTGCAGTTATCAGACAGAAAATCACAAGTGTCTCTCACAGTGAACTTTACCTCTGTTTTAGAGGTGGTATAATGTCCCCACTGTAGCTGGGAAGAAAGAGGGGCTTCTATTAGAAAAAAGCACATAAATGTTATTGACTAGCAAGCATCATCAGTCCCACATGTCTGCCATCTCAATTTTAAGACCCTTAGAGAGGAAATCATTGAGAGAAAAAGTGCCAACAAGAAAATGAGACCTTAGTGAGCAATTTTCTAACTGGTAAAACACTTGCTTGGCATGCAAGGCACCACAAGACATTCCTGCTCAGAGTGATTTCAACAAAACTCTCACTTTACCCTCTCTTGAAAATTGTACTACATTGCCATCAGGCAGAGAGCTGCCTTCTTACAAACAGCTGCTCTTTCACATCCAGAAAAGGCAGACGTGAGACCCCATCCAGATCATTCATGCTATGTTTTTATCCTTTCTGTTTGTCTGCATTTGCCCTCTCATGTTGCTGTTTCCTCACTGCTTTGACCCTGTTCTCTACAACTGCTTCTGCTAGAAAGCATGTTGGGAGCTTCTCAGATCAGATATGGCACAGAGAAAGTCTACTGCCTCCAATGCATTAAGTAGAAGGCAGTCCAGTCATCTAGAAAGTACAGATAAGCCCATGAATTCATTTCATAAAAGGCTCTTCTGCCGTTTGATACAAGAAGGGACCAAAATCTCTTTGAAGACATGGTAATAATCACTTTCATAGAAGAGCCAAAACTACACTGGCAAATGTAATGGCCAAGCCTACCTTTCTGACTATGCAGCATCCTTTGATCCCTTAGAAGATGGGCAGGCAGGAGCCAAATGTGTTGAGAGGGAGAATACCACAAAACCGCAAATTAACACTGAAGTCAGGTTTAACAGAGCAAGTGAGGGAAAGTGCCAATAACTGGCTAAGATAATTCCCTGTTTCATGGTGAGGAACTACAGCAAGGTCTGTAAAACTGCTAATGACTAAGAAGGATTCCGAGTTAGCCTTGGCAAGTAGATGCTTTGCAGAACTGCACTGACAAGGATGCCATGGTGTTGATAGACTGAAGTGGCTCATCATCAAATCCCTGGCATTTGCTTGCCTCTGGGAATCTCCCACTCTTCATTCAAGAGAATATGAAACAAAAAACATCCCTTCCCAGTATTTCTGATCTGAATATTGGATAAACCCCACAACAGCCAGCAAAGCAGTACCATGAAGTCTTACAAATATACCTGTCTAGAACAGAGATCTGTATATTCAAACTATGGTTCCTGGAGATCTTTAGTGCTGAGGAGATACTGTGGTATTAACAGTCTATGCTTAAAACAATCCCATGTCTATCATTTTCAAGGACCTACAAATCCCCTTAGCACGTAATATTGTTAAAATTAATACCTGTAAATAAAAAAAGGAGAAAGGACTGAAATGACAGACTTAGAATGGTAATAAATGGACATTAGTGATTAACAAGGTAATAAAGGCTTCAGTAGGATTAGGAAAAGAAAAGACAGAGTAAAATCTCTTTCAGCTAATTACTCAGCTTTTTTTAAGGATATTAAAAATACAAAAATAAATAAATAAATAAATAATCTAACTCATATGAACAGGGCGTCAGAACTTGGGTTCAAGTGAATCGGACACAAATCAGAGCAGCTGGAAATTCCCCTCCAGAGAGAGCTATGTCAAAGCCACACCTTCCCAATTAACAGGATATTCTCAGATACCACGGAGGAGCATAAGTAGCCATATGAGAATCTGGCCAAAGACTAGTATCTGAGAAGGAAATCCTCATTAAAAGAAAAGTTTGATCTTGAAAATTGTAAAAACAAATGTTTCCAATAAAGAAATACAAGTCTCCTGAAACTATTGGAATAACTCAAAGGAAAGAATAACCAGTTACAAATGGCTATATACAAATAGTATCTATGTGTGGACACACAAGCTAAACGTCAGCATTAAATATTTCAATGTGGTACACTTCAAAAAACAGGGCTATAAAGGATGGTGGATTCTGTGTAGAAAATATTTACGGACAGCAGAGAGATGGTGAATTAAGTGAATACGCGAGAAAAAGCGAAAGATATAGCTGGAAGAAAAAACAAAAAAGCAAAGAGACTGCAGCAGCCAAAAGGCAAGCTTGATCCCCCGCAAATCCCCCTCCACACACCCCGAACAGCCAACACAACAAAACCAACAAATTCTATTACTCCACAAAATCCAGACCCTGGGCTTGATCTGGGCCATCTACCATTAACATACCAGGTGGGATGGCTACTGACAGAGGCAAAACCACAGTCCAGCACACAGATCTGAGCTCACTGGCATAATTAAAAGTAGAAGCAAGAAGTCTCCATCCCTCTCCTCCTTGTGCAGTGAATTGCAGAGCACTGATTAAACACTCTCACTGAGACCACACAGTCCCTCACCACAGTGACATCTCCCTTATTTCTCTGCAGTTCACCAGGGCCTATTATTGCTTTACTTTGTTTGATGTTTTCCCTATGTTGAGAGAAAGCATGGAGGGAGAAAAGAAAAAAGAAAAATCTGTCTGTCTTTCAACTTCCTAATCATCTTCCTCAAAATGCTCTATGCATCAGCACTGATTTCATTATCTGCCTGCTGGTAGAGATTTCATTTAAAGAATAACACACAAGGAAGAAAGGATTTAACCTGACCTCCCTGAACTGCTGGGGGATGAATACTACACAGAGCTGACAGTGAAAAGCTCATTTCCTTTCTCAGACTAACTCAAAGACTATGCAAAATTCCCCTCTACCCAAGCCTCCAGTTTTAAACTCGGCTATCAAAGGCTTTTCTTTTTTAAGGGGCCTGGGTTGATGCAATCAGTGTATCATCAATGAATGAGGATTGATAACATGAACCATCACAAAGCATAGCTGTGGATACAGTGACTCTCAGAGGCAGAACAATAAGGAAAATTGAGTAAATTAAAACCAGTGTTCTTCTATACAGCTATACCAGGAAGAGAATAAAAAGCAGTAAAGTCCACCTTTTTTCCCCCACTGCACCAGGACAGTATTCAGCCCAAGTTTTTGGGGTGTTGCATACTACAGATCAAGTAGGTTAATAAATGAAAAGATTAGTGGGAGTAATCAAGAAATAGTAAAAATATCACAGACAGAAAGAGAAATTAATTGCAGAGCAGGTTACAGTCAAGATCTTTTAACAAGCACAAGTATGGGATCCAGTAGAAGGAGCAATCCAAGGTGACTCCAATGAAGCCTGTCCTAGACTGCCTACACAATTTCTTCTCCAGAAAGTCCAGAGGTGTTGAAGCAGCTGCGTCTGGAATGATTCCCCCAGCTCACGTGGCAGCTCTGCATTTTGTCCACCACCTGCTCCTGCAGAGTCATTTACCTCTCCAAGAATGATTAATGCATAATCCCAATATTTTATTTTGGGAAATAGGCCAGCTCTTCCCTTCCTAAGTCCATACACAGTACCTATTTTCAAAAAGCCACATTTATACATTAATGCAATACAAGCAGGACATTAAGAGACCAAACCAGGCCAAATTAAGGAAGGGAAAAGGGAAACCTAACCCTACCACCCTTTTAATGAAAAGCCTTCTCTTTTCAAAATCTAAACCAACTGAACACAATTACCCTAGAAAATTTCCACCAACTGTTGCCAGAGCTCCGTGATATCACCAAAAAAAAAAAAAAAAAAAAAAAAAATCAAGCTATGCCCAACAGTTCCCCAATGACTAAATTTCTAAATTTGCTGCTAAAAATTTCCTGTCCCATTCTAAATGTCAGCATTCTCAGTCTCCAACCACACTTGCTGTAAATGCTGCATATTTTCCTTCTGCATTTGCAGGACCAAAATCTCTGCATCTGATGGTAAAACTGGCTAAAGCAAGCCTTGCTTTTCTTTCGTCCACATCTGAACAAGGAACATGAGAGTTCCACTTCCACCCCTCATACTGCTGCCACATCATCAATCCCAGCGAGCACAAGGTAGTCCTAAAAACCCATATTCCTTCCAGAGGTCAACATGACCAAAGGTCATCACACGCCTGGCTTACCTGATCCTCGGAGAGCTGTGATATGTGATTCACTGCAGCGTAAGACTCGATCTTCGGGTTGAAGTGATTGATGATGGCTCTGAAACAAAGGAGGGAAATTTTCAGAGGCCTCAGGAACAGCTTAGGGATGCAGCAGAAATTCCCTGCCAGTCTGAGTAGGTGCACGTGGAACCACAGTCCTGCAAGAAGTGGTTCCTCCCTCACTACACAGTGTTGCTTGCTCTGCTGAAGGCACACTCCCTGCCAAGGCCAGTGCAGATTCAGACACAGGCTGGCTGGAAATCACAAGCACAGGCACTGCCCTACACGTGGATGCATCTGTCCCAGCAGATGCTGGGCTGTCCTTGCTGCTCTGAAAGAGGGAATGGCTGCCTTGCTGGGAACAGGATGCAAATTGTGCTGTCTCTCCACTGGAACATGGGAAACATGGCTATCACTGCCCCATCCTGCTCAGGAACTGCAGCTCCTCATCCCTTCCAAAATCAGCATTGCTCGACATTTTGCTCTGTGGAACTTTGTTGCCTGATATGATGAAGCCGATGGTTTATTGCTTTGGATTTCCACTATGTTTAAAATGCTGTAGCTGACTCTTACTTGGAGTCATCCATCACTAAAGCCACTACACTTTGACTTCTTACTGTAATGACTTTAGTGCTCAGCCCCAGTTTAGATTGTTAGAGATAACTTATGTCAGTATCCCAAACATGGCAGCAAATGCTGGTCACTTCTGCTTCTTTGCCTCATTTCTCTCAATACCTGCACCAACATACTCTCTTCCCTTCTAGGTAGATCTAGAGGCAGACATAAGAAATCTAAAACTGAAAGTAAAATAACAATAGGGGAAAAAAAATCCAGTTGCAGTTTGGTGGTTATATCCTCAGCCTCCCCTCTGCTCGGCAGGTTCAGCTGAGCAGACAAATGGCAAGACAGAAAAGACTCCCTGGGATAGAGTTTGCAACTGCTCTAGTTGGGATATTACTCATGAGACCCACTGCTGAGGTAAATGCTCATCATGGGAACAGGCCATGTCAGTGCTCGGCACAGATGTGTGCTGACTGTGCCTGGAGAACACTTGCTCAGACAGATTACACTGCAGCAGTAGTCAGGCTTCCACTCATATTCATCAGCATGAAAATTCACTCCAGTTCTCTCTTTTATAGTCTCTAATGGATTCCCTCCTCCCCATACCTCCCCCTGCAGAAGGGCTTTCAGCTGCTGTCTCCAGACCTCATCACAGCTAAGAGCTTGTGCACCAGTCTAGGAATAAGTGGTATTCAGAGGTGCCAATCAGAGCCCATGGATAGCAAACCTGCCTGGAAGCATCCTTACTTCTTTAAGTACACAGATAAAGAAAAACAGTGTGGAAGGGGCAGGGAGTGGTAGCAAAAAAAGAAAAAACAACTAAACTCCCATCCTCCAAAACAGAATTTGAAGATTGTAGACATATTATAGCATGGGTTAAGTTGTAGAGGGACCTTTAAAGGCCACCTAGTCCAACCCCCCTGCAACAAGCAGAGACATGTTCAACAAGATCAGACTGATCAGGGCCCTGTCCAACCCCACCTTCAATGTCTCCAGAGATGGTGCATCCACCACCTCTCTAGGCAATCTATTGCAATGCCTCACCACCCTCACTGTTTAAAATTTCTTCCTCATATATATAATCTAAATCAACCCTGTTAGTTTAAAACAATCATCCCTTGTCCTGTCCCAACAAACTCTGCTAAAAAGTTTTCCCTCAGCTTTCTTATAAATTATAGAATTATACAAGTCCCCTTTAAGTACAGAAAGGCTACACTAAGGTCTCCCCAGAGCCTACTCTTCAGCTGAATGACTCCCGCTCTCCCAATCTGTCTTCAGAGAAGTGTTCATCCCTCTGATCACCTTCATGGCTTCCCCTGCACTTGCTCCAATAAGTCTATGTCTTTCTTGTGCTGAGGACCCCAGGCTGGACGCAATATTCCAGGTGGGGCCTCACGAGAGTGGAGCAGAGGGGCAGAATCACCTTCCTCGACCTGTTGGCCACCCTAGATTAACTAAACGTTCCCAGTCACACACCTTTCCAACACACCAGGTGCAGTCCTTGCACAGGGTCACTCCAGCAGCTTCTCCTGTAGCATCAGTACACACTTAGCACAGAGGGGCTTCTGCAGTCTCACCAACCTTGACAGTTACATCCATAAAACAAATTCAGCGGGGCACCTATCAGGCTTCCCATAACACTCTTCCCTCTGAGAAGGGCAAGCAGGCAGATAGAGACAGGCCCAGACTCTTCCCATTGCAATCCGATCAGAGAAGCAGCTCCTGTGAGTCATGATCACACTCTCCATTACCCAGCCTCTCCAACACTGTGGCTTTCAAGTTGCATGTTTCATGCCTGGTTGGAGTCATACTTATAATCCTGCAGGACACACTACAAGTTATTGAAAGAAAAGGGAGCACAGGCTTACAACAACTTAAATACTGGCTTGACAGAAGGTTTGGCAGCTCAGAGGGGTTCAGTGCACTCACATGGTTCCAACATTTACCAGGGAACAGATTTAGCATTCATTTGTACCCACTGCTGTGAAGCATTTCAACATGGGCCGCCTGCTCACAAGTCCCTGCTCGGATCTGAGCTAGTGGAGCGGCACCTGCAATCACAGCTGGGATTCACCCAGAGAAAGCAAAACCACCAACCAGCTGCCACTGCAGTAAGAATCAACAGATATTAAGGAAGGGAAAGAATTCAAGTCTCCTTCCTCATTTCACTAAAGGTGAATGGAGAGCTCCTCAGTTACTAGAGGAAGAAGTTTGCTGTTTAATTTGTTTTAACTACAAAGAATTCCTTCCCAACCCGATCTTCTGCAGAGCTGTTTTCCTGAACTCTCAGGCAGCCTGGGGCAGAGGAGCATGAAGAGGTTGGATTCAACCCTGGCTCTGTGTAGCCAGGTTCTTACTGTCCAGCATACCCACCAAGGCCAGGTTTTGCACATGGTACAGCTCTTCCTCACACATCTGCTATGAAAAATTCCACTGCTACTCAGTCCAACCCGCTGTGCGATAGCAGTGCCTTTCTGCATCAGCTACTCTGATATGCCTCTGCTATCCTTCCATCTCTCAAAATCTGTCTTGTCCCTGAGGCATACTTTTAGGCAACTGGCCCCCTGGGCTACTCAACTGAGTAACAGCCAGAATTTCCCTTACCAAAGCTGACACTTCACTGGCACTTGATCCTGGAGACAACAGGAGACCAGCACTTTTAAGCACAGTCTCCCCCCTACGGACAACAGGCCAGCGTTTTTGCCACCATTTGTTCACACACCCGCACGTAACAGCTGAGCCTTGGCAATGGTTTCTCTTTACACTGTGATTGCCTCATCGGCCAGTATCTTTGGGGAGGGAGAAGAGAACAGTTAAAGTGCTTAGAAAAGATCTGTGATGTACTGTTCTCTACTGAGATCTTCATATCGATCATGGGGGGGGGGAATAAAAGCCTTGTGTTTGGTATTCATGAAGCATGAGCATCTTCAATGCATTCGTAAAGCAAGGAAATGGTGAAGTGTCAACTGAAAGACTAAACGCTGCAGTTCCTCACCTTACTCAGCCTTCCACAGTGTGTGCATTTAGACATTTCCGCACTGCCAAGTCCCTCAGTAGGGCTGGCTGCCATTTGTCATATAAATTTCAGAGCACTTTTGGGACACAATTCTCCAGGGACTGAGAGATGTCTGGAGACACACCACTTCAGCAACACTGCCTTCTCTGACAGACCCACAGTTCAGCAGTGAACTGGCAAGAAGAGACTGTCGCTGGACAAAGAAAGGATTCTGCTGAATAGGTAGAGGGTTCAGGAACTAAAAAATTGGCTCCTCAAATCTCTCTTTTTGAGGTTAATGCTTCGTCCTCTAAGGCAGATCACAGGCCATCTCCACATTCTTTATTCCTCAGTTTCCCAGTGAGAGATGTTGATCTCCCAGTAAATACACACCAGCCATACCAGTGGTCTCTGAAAAACACACATCTCGCATTACTTCTTCACCCAGCTCTTCAGAAAGCAAGCTACCTATTCTTATAAGTATTATCACAGAATATTCTGAGTGGGAAGGGATCTACCAGGATCATCAAGTCAAACTCTTAAGTGAATGGCCCATGCAGGGATTAAACCACAATCTTGGTGTTACTACCACCATGCTCTAACCAACTGAGCTAATTTCTACCTAGACACCATGATGCCAGAAGCCATTTAGACACACATATAAATGAACCTGCATATTGCTCAGGATGAACAACCTTTATGTAAGTTTGCATTTATTGCATATTTATTACATTTATTTAATTCTTTGTGAAGAAGGGAATGATTGCAGGGAAAAAGTGTGTCACCCTGATTTAAGAACCTAAAAGTGCCAATGAATCATTTATTTGTACAAGCTCTATTAATCATGTTCTTAGACAGTAAAAGTGGGTCCCACTGTAACAGGTACTGTACCAATCCAGAAGGGTACAAAGCTTCTGTCACAGGGGCTAAGGATCTCAAATGCAAGAGAACAGGGAAAGCACAGAAAAGTGCATCAACAACAGAGAACAGTGCTGCTACTTACTAAGCATCATGAAAGACTTCAGTCAGAGATAAACCAGGATAGAAAAAGACACTGATAAAGAACACTGAAGGAAGAAGTAGAGAGATAGGAAAAAGGAGACAGAAGGGCAGACAGGATCAAGAAAAACAGAGGTGAAAAACTACAGAACAGAGAAGATCAGAGAAACAGCAAATCGATCCCAGGGCAGTCTGTCCTCTACAAACTGAAAGCTGTGACTGGTGGAAAGTTTCTACTTTGGCTGTTCTTGAGGCTGCAACAACTGGCCAATCCTGAAGTGACTGTTACTAGTCCTTTGTCCATCAAATGCACATACACTGGAAGGTGAGAAGCAGACGATTATCCATTTGGGCTCTGTTAGTGTTTTTTATTCCCCAAATGGGTACAATCCCACTGTGGTTCTCACCTAGAGCTAAGATCAGAGAAGGAATACCTCCAGGTCAGTTGTATTATGCTCCCCTCACTGTGTTCACTGCAACAGGGCTTGCTTCTGCAGTGGCTGTAGTAGCTCTGCAGACAGTAACATTTAAAAACTTGTTTTTATAGTGTTTAAAAACTGCCTAGAGTTCCTCCTTGATAAACAGAAACAAGTGCTACCCTGCAGAGAGGCCCAGAGTAAAAGAAATTCTGAAGACTCAGAGTCTGCTGACAGGGAAGGGCTCCTGTGAAAATTGATATGTCATGAATGGAAAGATTTAAGTAATTCCTCAATTTAATTTGCCAATAATTGTAATATCAGATGTGAGAAATGCACCAGCAACATGAAGATACCCATCCCTTAATTCCTAGCATCTTTTAGCCCAGGTGTATCTACTGTGGCAAGGAATGCACCTTGCTCTCCTTAACCTCACAATAAGCTGGTCTGGGTCCAATGTGCAGGGAAAGCAAAATCACTATGCTTAGGCAGGCAGCACTTCTTCAGCACGTTTTCTCTGACCTCCAGACTCTCCCCATCAAGTTATCGCAGATGAGCTGTCTAATACCCACTCTTGCCTGACAACAGCTACATTTCCAGAGTCCCATAAGACAACACTGTCCTCTTGTCCTGAGCAGTGAAATGAAGCACTGTGGAGATGCTGAAAGTAGGCTAAGGAAAGAACAGAAAGGCTGCAAAGTTTGTTGTAGAGATGGTAATGCTGAGCCATCATTCTCTGCATGAACCTGGCCTTTGCACCTACTTCACAGGTCCAGTATGCAGTGCCTGGCATAAAACATTCTTGTGGATACTCAAACATTTCTTGTACAATAAAAGCAGCACCACATGTTCACTTCTTCCTACATCCTGTTACAGTGGAACAGAGAAGCAGCAAAACCTGGCTGGTATTTACCCCTTCACAGGAAATCAAGGGTGACTTTATACTTACTACAGACGTTCATGCTGTCATCTGCTCATGCCAGCACAGTGCACAGGGCATCAGTGAATGCATCTCAGCTTTCACTGAATAAAGCCAAACACACGGCAAAGGCAGCCAAGTTCACTTTCCCTCTTCAATAAAAACTGACACTATCTGAGATGGACAAATACTTCAGCATGCACTAAACTTGTAGTACCATGATGAAGGCTAAGAACAGACAAGCAGGAAAGGGCATAGTTGTCTTTCATCACACTCCATAAAGCTGCTTTACTACAAAAAGGAGACCTGAGATAAAGTGGTTACTGTTCAGGAATGGGAATCAATAAGTGACCAATTTCTCCCTGATTTGCTACAGCAGTTCGCTCTTCCTCTCACACACCTTAGCTTCTCCCTCTATGAAATCGAAATAAGAGCAATCACCTCCACAAAGTGTTTTAACTCAACAAGGTGATAGGAGATCAGAGTGTTTTACTATGTAATGTGTTGGAAAATGCTCAAGCACAAGGGAGCAAGTAAATTATACATAACGCAGAGACTCAAATGAACACAAATCCCCTGTCCTCTTCCCTTGTACATGCCATCACAATCATGGTTGCTGGAGACCTGTGTAAAACTTCCTGCCACAAGCCAGCCTTCCTGCAGCATGCTGTGTCTCAGCAAGTGCTGCTTGGGGCAAGGAACCTGCTGACATGGCTCTCATAGGCACTCCCAGCACTCCAGACAATAAAACCCCATCTGTTCCATGCCTGCAACAATTAGATTGAGTTACTCCATATGTACAGCCCCGCCTGGCAGGAGGTGAGAGAGTTTAGGTTATTTTAACACACCTCCAGGTAGCTTTGCTACAAAGTATATATATCTACCATACCTAAGCTCTGTGCATCAATTAAAAGCAAGCAAACTCCCTGAAATGGTGCACTAAATTCTTTCTTCTGTTGTGGTTTAACTCCAGTCTGTTAAATTTCTTCTGCTCCTACAATTTAATGAGTACTGACATTAAGCTGAAAGTCCACAACTCACAGCGGGAGGCATCTTCCAGACACAATAATAAACTGCAGGGAAGAATCCAAGACAAAAGGATATTTTAGTCAAAAGCACTCGCTTTACAGCTCACAGAAAATATCCGAGTCAGCACTGCAGCAATTTCACAGAAGAAATACACCCGCCACACCTGTTCAATTCTGCCATACTGAAACCTATTGATCGCGATGACAGGCTCCATGGCAGAGGGAGATAGATACACGGTCTATTTATTTAATAAGGAGGGGACAAAAGAGTGCGCAGACAGCAACTGAGCTTCTCGCAATTCTCGGCATGGTCTTACCAAGCCCCACTCTGCAAGGGCAGAGGCGGAGGATGAGCTTTCTGAACCACCATGAAGCTTTGCAGTGCATCTTGCCACCTCGCTATTTGCTGGATACTAACCTGGTATCATGACAGCTTGCAGGATATGCTGATTTTCTTTTCGTACAGATCATGTCCACATATTTAAGTCAAGCAAACCAAATACCTCCATCCTCACACTTATACAACTTCTATTTGGCTTCTTAACTAGGGAAATCCTCCTGCGTGAGCAGTTAACTCTTTTGGGACAGCTGCACAACCACCTCACTGGAGGCTACAACTCAGGCTATTTGTCCACTCACCTATTTTCATGCATCCAGTGCATTACTGGAAACTAAACTAGATCTATTTTTGCTCCCTTTTCTCAATAAGTAGGCATCAAAATTCTTAAGTCCCAGTGGCACTGATAATTTAACTGATATGAATGACAAAGTAGAAAATACTGCCTAGGCATTGGGAGCGAAAATATCCATTGAAGCACAGGGCACCAGCCTGATCTATGTTTCAGCTCTTCTGCCAATCTGTAATTGACTGTTGTACAACAAAGCTATCACTTGATAACAAATACATTTCTCATCTCAAACATGTAATTTATGAGACATCAAATGACATTTTATGGCACATTTCATTGCTCTGAAACAGCTAGTTAGTACTGGTGAGGGTGTGGTAAGAGTTTACTTTTACCAAAGTAAAAACATTAAAAAGCCAGCCCTCCATTACACCTCGATTCCAGAGAGCAGCAGTTAACTACACCTGCTCCCCTCTAACTACAAACAGAGCTGGTCCTGTGTGACAGAATACAGAAACACCACAGATAGGAAGTCTGCCCTCTGGGCTTGGGCTGTCAGGCATCAAAACCTGCAACCCAGTCTAGCATGTTCAAGATGTGAGTGCTGACCATGATACACCAGCATGTGGGATTTTAGGCACAATGTCTACGGTTCTTCCACAGCCACATTACCAGTTTTGATTCAGACAACTTTTAAAACGAGAAGCCTTTCTTGGAAAGTTCCTTAATATATACTTTTAGTAAGTACTGTCCTAGGGTTGTGGCCCTGGCTCAGTATCTGCACAGAGCCATAACAAATAATATTAATATGAAAGTATCTTTTTCAGAGCCTCACCAACCTTTTCTGCAGCACATATTTCCCAGTCCTCTTACCTCATATACATTCCTTTGTCCAAAGTTCTTCAGATGTATGGAACAAACAGAAAACACAGGGGCCAGTTCTTTTAGTATCTAAGCACCCTGTGATGCAAACACACAATATTCTCTAGTAGCCAGGTGATTTAGAGCAGTGAAATGGGTTATAGAACACTGTCTAACACCAACTACAGCCCTTCACTACAACTGCTTTTAACTCCCACGTACAAGGCAACCTGCTCTCTAAAGCAAACAGCAACGTACGAAGAAACAACTAATCCAGAAGGTGAGGGGGAAAAAAAAAAACTAAGAAGGAAAAAAAAGGGGGGAAAAGTGCATTTGACAGTGGTTTACCATATAGGTTTGTATGACCACCCTCCCTGGCTAGGACCTGAAGTAAAGAATTTTTCAAATATTTATTCTCTGCAAGTGCTATAAGTGGGTCAGCATCTACCCTTCACTAATAATTCACGTTACAGGCTGTTATCCAAGCTTCCTGAAACACAAGACACATTGCAAAACCTCAAAGAGGATCAAAACCAGAAGTATTTTAAATTACTTTCAGTATCTTCATTAGTATTTAATCACAGGATGTTTAAGGAAAGCAGAAAGCCGAGGTTACTGGATGCCACATCTAGTGCAGAACACTGCACGGACTGTGTACACCAGCTTCCAAACATATCAAGCTAATAGTGAAACTTAAAAAGTTTATAAACCATCCCACTGGGACCTTTTAAATCTCTCTGAGAAAGGCAATGAGTAGGCTGTTAGTCTAATTAACTTAGTGAAAACTTGCCATCAGCCCGATATTATCTAGAGTGCACTGGAAATGACTCTTACTACCTCATTTTGTCAGGTGTGAGTTGGCAGGTGTTGCATGAGGCCCTGAACACTCTGTTTGTAGACTGTGGCAGCAAGACAGAAACCTCTCTCTTTAGGTCATGTAACACAACCTTATTCTACCAACCCACAATAAACCCTGTACCACAAACAGAAGTCCCAGAGGGAAAGGAAAGCACTGAAGCATCAGCATTTGTCTGTACTGAGTGAGTAAAGGATTAGAATAATGCAATCTAGTCGTGAAGTAGCTGGATATTAAATGTCACAGAGAGAGGGGGGAAGGAAAACTGTCTAAGCAAGAATCAGCTACAGTTAAACTTATTTTGCAAAAGAAATTAAGATGAGTCCCACAGTGATATTTAATTAACTTACACCAATATTCAGCTATGGCTCAATTGCACAGCCACGTAAATCTGAAAGAATTCACAATATCAACCTTTCAGACACTTACCAGCTACCATACTGACCAAAGCCCATTACTCACAGTCTAATCCTCTGAAAATACAAGATGTTGCAAACCTCACAATATTTTCTTGTCAGACAGGTGCAAATGAGAATCACATTTGTTGAAAAGTGCCTGATGGAAGTCAGGTCCTTCCAAAACCCAGGACCAAGACTGAAGCATGGACTCTGATGACACCCCCACATACCCTGAGTGAATACCACATCCTCAATTCAGATGTCATCACACATCACTTGGGACAAGGTGAAGTTGGTTTTCAATGCCAAGGAGAGGTAGAGCCAAACAGCATTGCAGCTGAATGAATGGTACTTTTTCATGATATTTATTTCACATCTGAAATGCAGGAGGATCTGTAGTTGATTAAGATTCTGTTTTCCTGAGACAGGGTGCCTGGTTTATGGACCAGTGGAGAGCTTCATCTCATCTCCTTTGCTGTATTTCATGTGTACCCATCTTCCCCATTTAACTCCCTTAATCTGACCTGTCTCCCTGAAAGCCAAGCTCCCTCCACCTCGATATCTGCACATCTCACAAACATCTACTCTACTGAGATCTCTGCTCTTATGATCTAAGGGGCGATGATGAGAAGGAAGTGATTTACTGAAGTTGATCAAGTTATCAGCTGAGTTACTGATATGGTTTGAAGCTGGCTCCCTGCCAAGTCTCCAAACCTTACCACCAGAAGTGTCCCCCCCCCCCCAAACCTCAGGGAAAAGAGAGAAAAAACAACCAACTAAGAAAACCCGAAACAAGAGAGACAGCTAAAGTGATATATATAAATATATTTACACTTATGTTACAATTGAAATATATATACAATTTAAAAATATATAGAATTTCATAAGGGAAGGGGAAGGGGGAAGGGAAAGGGAACAAAACCAAAATAAAATATATGTATATATATATATCCCAATCAGTAGCCCGAGATCTAGTAACTAAGAGTTAGCAAAGAAAATATCCCACCACTCTCCTAGGGACAACCGAGAGTCGCTCCGGCACAATCGCTGGCAACCTCTGCCTCCCAAGGTCGACAAGGCCTTACCAGGCCTCGCTCCCCAACCCGACAGACTCAACAGCAGGGAACCTGCACCTCCAAGCCGCCGGAAGGAAAGAGAGCGAAGGCCTCCCCTCCTCTCTTCTTATAATCTGGCTTACGTAAAAATCGTAGGGAATACTGGGTAAATCTGGACCCTTCCTTGGTTACAAACTGGTCACCAAGGAAGGCCTAGCCCAAACCACCACAGTTACCCACAACAAGCACACAGTAGATGCATTGTGACTGCAGAGTAAAATGCCATACACAAGCTGGCTCATGCCCGTACACTCACAGTTCACCAGACAGAAGGAGGATTGGGGTCAACTCATCACAGCCCAACCGACAAGTGGTAACTTTTTTCAATCATCTGCCTCACTGAGGGCTTCCAGAATCCCTTCAATGGTGTTGGGGTTTTTTGAGTTTTGCTTTTATTTTGCACATCCTTATCCTGCCCCAAATTTCAGGCAGATGTTGACAAAACCCATTCAGCTGAACCGGCCACTGAAGCGCAAATCTCTGGGAACAGACTTTCTCATGCCATGGAAGAGGAGAAATTTATTTTCTTTTCAAATACCCACATTCCCCTCTCACCCACCCATCATCCCTGACATACAAGCCCACGCTCACCTCTCCCTCAAAGGTTTGGTTTTGTAATTTAGACATACACTTTTTTCTGCTCTGTTCTTTGTATGGGTGTCAGTGAAAGCAAGGCCAGTAAAGTGTATTTTTCTATTTCAAAAGTGAAGTATGGTTCTCCAGTATTAGAAACAGCACTGCACCAAACATTTCAAAGTCAACTGCTGATATTTTCCTACCTATCAAGTCAAACAAAAAGCCCAACTCCTACAGTGTTCTGCTACTGATATGTCTTTCATGCTTTAGAAGCTTTTGAAGTGTTTTTCAAGGCTCTTAAAACATAATGCAAAAAAAGCCATGTTTTTTAATCAGTTACATGTAATACAACACAGGCAGCAGAGGATCTGCAAGCAGTAAAGAAGGAGCCCACACTTTTCTCTGTGGAAAGAAAGCTAAAGTTTGCCTCTGCTTTTTCCTTTTAATAGCTAATACACAACTACACATCAGAGACATACACCAGTTCTAAACAGGGCAGTATCTTTAGACAGCTCAAGCTAGTTTCTTTGCAAAGCTTAAGCTGCACAATTCTTACACCAAGTTATAATTCAACATTTCAGACCTTGGGCCAACCTCTGAGTTGTGCAACACAAGACTGTGTTTTTTCCCCTCCCTTTCTTTTCTTTTTGAAACACAAAGCAATCATATTCAGTTGTTGTTGACAAGGTTTGTAGACACTCAGCAGATGGGGAAGACCACACAACTTCCCAATTAAGCAACCACAACTGTGGTCACATTAATAAATGTTACCCATAATTAAATTAAAATAAAGGAAAAAAGCAAACTTGAGGAAAAGAGACAAATGTGTTGTAGTTAGTTATTTGCAAAATAATTTAATATCAGAAAGGCAGTCACCACACTTGGTTGCATTCATTTCTCTAAGCAGTATTTCATTCAGAATTGCTCTATTGAACACCAAAACAATCTAAGCCTGTTGAAACCTTGACTTGTCATTTTGCATTGGCAAAAATTGCACATGTATTCAGCTATTTGATTTTTCCTCAGTTCTTTCTAGCTCTTCCATTCAAAGACTGAAGGCAACACTTCTTTCATGGTCCACTCACTGTAGCAGGTTGATTTCTACTCCTGCACCATCTCACCACTCTTCCATCCACACACAAGGGGTCAGGATCTTCTTTCCTGGTGTTGCTTGTGAACCGGCATGAGCAATATCAGCTCAGCACTAGAAACATCTGAGATAAGTGTGCTGCCATAAGCTATAAAGGGAAAGCTGCCCAACTTAAGCACAGAGGAACAGGTATATCTTATAAAAAAGGTATTTACCATATATACAGGTCACTATTACAAAGTTTTAAACTGTCAGTGGTTACTGCATATTTCTGTGATAGTGCAGACTCCACCACATTTAAAGAGTAAAAAAAAAAATTGCGTGGTTTCTTTTCCCTTGGCTAGCATTCCTTCTGAGCATATGCATAATTACTTACTATTGATAGGCACACACTTAGAACTTTCTGACAACTTAACCCAGATCTAACACCGCTCTAGTCTGACTGATACAGTATTTACTGCCTGGTAAAACAGTGTAAAAATCTTGCTCCAAAAACACTACTCAAACTTGCAGCAAAAAATGTGTTAGTGCAACAGAAAGCAATCAGGCTGCTCACTGTTCACCTATCAAATCCTGTTTTCCCTTCACCCACAGTGCTCTTGCTTAAGACATCATTTTCCTGAGTGCATTTAAAAAGCATTCTTTGCCAGCAGCTCTCCAGCACTGTGTAAGTTAGCTTGCATGGCAAAATTTCCTCATCTGCTGCAAGACTCCTAAAGGAATTAAATCATGCAAGTCATTACAGAACTTTGATTATTATATTAAGTAATAGGTCAGATGATTAAAGAACCCATTCAGTATCAAAGGAATTAATTGCTGCTTTAACTGCTTGGGTGGGTTATCCCTGGCTGATTGCCAGGTGCCCACCAAAACTGCTCTATCATCCCCCTTCTCAGCTGGACAGGGAAGAGAAAACATAATCAAAGGCTTGTGGGTTGAGATAAGGACAGGGAGAGATTACTCAACAGTTACCAACATTGGCAAAACAGGCTCAACTTGAGGGAATTAGTTTAATTCATTACTAATCAAATCAGAGAATGGTACTGAGACGACTCATACTCTTCCCCTGCTCCAGCATGGGGTCCCTCCCATGAGAGACAGTTCTCCACAAACTTCTCCAACATGAGTCCTTCCTATGGGGCTGCAGTTCTTCACAAACTGCACCACTATGGCTCCCTTCCACAGGGTTCAGTCCTTCAGGAACAGACTGCTCCATTTTGGGTCCCTTCCACAGGGTCATGATTCCTGCCAGCAAACCTTCTCCAGCATGGGCTACTCTCTCCATGGGGCCATATGTACTGCCAGGAATCTGCTTCACAGCAGGCTTCCCATGGGGTCACAGCCTTCCTTGGGGTTCCACTGCTCTGGTGTTGGGTCCTCCACAGGCTGCAGGTGGATCTCTGCTCCACTGTGGACTTCCATAGGTTAAAGGAGCACAGCCTGCCTCTTCATGGGCTGCAGTGGAATCTCTACTCTGGTTCCCGGAGCACCTCCTTCCCCTCTGGCTCCGGTGTCTGCAGAGTTGTTCCTCTCACACATTCTCTCTTCTCTCTCCAGCTGCTGTTGGTGTTGTGCAGCAACTTTTTCCCTTCTTAAGTTATCTCAGAGGCACTACCACTGTCACTGATGGGCTCAGCCTTGGCCAGCAGTGGATCTGTCTTGGAGCTGGCTGGCATTGGCTCCATTGGACACAGGAGAAGCTTCTGGTAGCTTCTCACAGAAGCCACCCCTGTAGACCTGCACTACCAAACACTTGTCACTCAAATCTAATACAGAAGCTAACACGTGCTAGCTAAGCAACACAACAAAAATAATTCAGACTGTGGCATTTGATGCTAATGAGCACCAGCACTATCCAGTTTGCAAGAGCCAAGGCTTGGCAGCATACTTATTTGAGAAAGTTAAAACTGCATAAACCTCTTTCTGGAAAAAAAAATAAAATGTGAAAAGCGAAAAAGGATAAAAACTCAAACAAATGAAACAAAAACCTGAATACTATCTTAAGAGCAGAAGCGTATTTGGATTCACAGACAAGTCACACAGTGATAACAAGAAAGTTGACCAAAATTTAGAAGACTTCCCCCCACCCCCCCATATTTGTTCTTAATTTGAGTTGATCAAAAACTGTCTGGAGAAAATTCAAGATTTCCGTTCAACTTTGAGATACAAGGTTTGTGATAAAAATCGTTACAAACTTACATGTTGAAAGCATCCAGCTACCAAAGAAAATGAGGTAATGATATTTCAAAATAAGAATTGGCAAATATCGAAAAGTGTTCTGATTTCAGCCTTCCACTGGAAAATGATTACATCCAAGTTCTTTCCAAGTTCTCTCTAAAATAAACTCACTGGGTCCAGCGCAGAGTATTTCCTCGCACAGTACACATATACACACAACAGACCCATCAGGACTAATGGTTTGCCTCCTGCTTCTGGCCGGGCTCCTCTTGCCATGGAGTAGGAAGCCCACCTCAAGATCTATGAATCTCCAAGCCTTCAGATACAACATCCCACAACTCCTCTATACAAGTCACTTCAAGGCCCCTGGCAGGACGCCAGAGGTGCTGGCAGCAGAACTAAGTTTGGGGAGTATTATCCTGGGCTGGGATGCCTGTTCATTGCTCAGCACATTCACCATTCTGTGTTAATAGGAGCCAATATACTTTCCCCGACCTCTACTTCCCACAATTCTCAGAAAGCCTGAAAAATTAATATTCAGGTGACTTCTAAGGTTTCATTCTGCATAATGATGAACAGGGAGAGACAGCAGAGAAACAAAGAACCTGCTTCAATGCAGGTGGCACAGGACAGCAAGAGTAAGCAGAGTGCTCAACCTCCTGAACTGCAATGGCAAACCTGAGTGTCAACAAACCATAATGACTTAGTGCCCCAAAACACCTCTGCCATTATTCAGCAAGCAGAATTAGGAGATGGCATGAAAAGACAGACCAGTAGACCTTGCAGATTCTCTGCAGTTACGCGTTGGGACAGTTAATGAAAGCTCCAAAGCAGGCTGTCCGGGGCTTTTTTAGATTCTCCTTCAGACCAGCTCTTCATGACACAGCAATAGATCTGCACCAAGTATTGACTGCCTTTCCTGTTTTCTTAAATGGTTTTTAACACATTATCAATCAGACCATCACTTTTAACTGTTTTCAACCATTCCAGAAAAATTACAGTCAGACAGCTGCTAAAGATCGAGTTCACTTCCAACTCTAACAGGAGTTGGGATTCACCACAATTCACTGCGGCACAGTTTGGCACAGCTGACTTTTCCCTGATGGTTGGGTATCAGGAGATTCAGTTCCTGCCCTATCTTTACACATAAAGCATTGCTATAAGAAGTGCCAGTCATGTTCAAATCAGAGTGTCTGGATGCATGGAGATGGAGGTCTGAGTGTCAGGCTGCAGATCCTGAAGCTGATAAGTGGGTCCTCTTGTGTCAAAGGCTATCTTGACATCCTGACCTAAAGACACCAGCATCCTCAAGATCAGATCTTCTAAGAACATCAACACTACACTAAAGCTTACTCTAATGTATGCACTTTAAAAAAGAGAAAAAGAAAAAGAAAAAGAAAAAGAAAAAGAAAAAGAAAAAGAAAAAGAAAAAGAAAAAGAAAAAGAAAAAGAAAAAGAAAAAGAAAAAGAAAAAGAAAAAGAAAAAGAAAAAGAAAAAGAAAAAGAAAAAGAAAAAGAAAAAGAAAAAGAAAAAGAAAAAGAAAAAGAAAAAGAAAAAGAAAAAGAAAAAGAAAAAGAAAAAGAAAAAGAAAAGAAAAAGAGAAAGAAAAAGAAAAAGAAAAAGAAAAGAAAAAGAGAAAGAAAAAGAAAAAGAAAAAGAAAAAGAAAAAGAAAAAGAAAAAGAAAAAGAAAAAGAAAAAGAAAAACAAAAAGAAAAGAAAAAGAAAAAGAAAAAGAAAAAGAAAAAGAAAAAGAAAAAGAAAAAGAAAAAGAAAAAGAAAAAGAAAAAGAAAAAGAAAAAGAAAAAGAAAAGAAAAAGAAAAAGAAAAAGAAAAAGAAAAAGAAAAAGAAAAAGAAAAAGAAAAAGAAAAAGAAAAAGAAAAAGAAAAAGAAAAAGAAAAAAGAAAAAGAAAAAGAAAAAGAAAAAGAAAAAGAAAAAGAAAAAGAAAAAGAAAAAGAAAAAGAAAAAGAAAAAGAAAAAGAAAAAGAAAAAGAAAAAGAAAAAGAAAAAGAAAAAGAAAAAGAAAAAGAAAAAGAAAAAGAAAAAGAAAAAGAAAAAGAAAAAGAGACTTTGCTGAATAATCAGCAAACTTAACCCTTCCAATTCCCAGCATGATTTACTGGTTGTGTCCATTAATTCTGCAACTAAACATGGAAGATTGAGCAAAACTCATTCAGTAAAATCTTACTTTTAAAATATGAAACAGGCTCTGCAATCTCTGAAGCATTCTAGCTGTCTTTTGTTTTTACAGCTGAGTACAAAACTCTTGCTATTCTGAAACACAATGGGCAAAATCCTCGCTCCCATAAAAAACCTGAAAAATATATAGCTGAAAATACAAATTATAGACACGATATTTTTACCCAGAGGTTAAGCTAGTGAATAATTTCTCCACACTTCCTTGTAACACAAGTCCTCCATCCTGGCCCACACTCACTGAGCACAGCAGTCATGGTGACTTGCAAACTGCAGAAGAACAAAAAG
This sequence comes from Chiroxiphia lanceolata, assembly GCF_009829145.1. Taxonomy (NCBI): domain Eukaryota; kingdom Metazoa; phylum Chordata; class Aves; order Passeriformes; family Pipridae; genus Chiroxiphia; species Chiroxiphia lanceolata. The sequence continues at coordinate 14,340,527 of NC_045644.1, forward strand.
CTTGTTGTCCACTGACATCTTCTTGAATCTAACCCCTGTCTTGAGGTCTTAAGAGCAACAATGCCTCAAAATAATTCTCAGGGCAGCCTTTCTGTTTAATTGCTCCATGGATAAATTTCAGTATATCTAAGGCTGATGCACAGGAGAATTCTCTCAATGCAAAAATAAAAGCCCAAAGCACAGGAGTCCAGAGAGAATTTGTTAAGTTTTAAATGCTCAGTGAGATCTTTGGTCCAGTCTGCCTGATTCATGATACTACAAGCCAGTAGATCAGCTTATCTGAACTTCGGCATATCACAGGTTGTTGCATTTTTCAGTATTACCCTTGCACTATGTAGTCTCATGTCAGTAGTTTGCTAGAGCACATCTCACCAAGGTATTCTGTTTAGATAGGAACAAGAGAAGAAAACCCATTCCTTCAGTCATTTACTACAGTGGTTAACTACCTATTAAAAAATGGGTACTAATTTGTAGTTTCAATTTGGTTTCAGTGTCTAGCCTTACATTCATTTTCTGCTTTGGTATTTTATCTTCTCAAAGATGTTTGAACACTCTAAAGAGCATACCTCGGGTTTTGTTTTAAAGAGGTTAAAATCTTGAAAGTCTTCTTATGGCCTCTCATAACTGAGACTTCTCTGTCCTTTCTCCAACTTCTTAATATACTTTTTGAAACAGATACCAGAAAAAGTTGCAAAATATATACTATCATAAAATCACTTTCCGTCTCCTGCTAATATTTCAAGGGTTAAATAAACCTTTTTAGCTGAACATTTCACAAAAGACCTAAAGTTGCCAGTCTATGCTTTTTGAGTCACTGCTTTTCAAGACACAGTCCCTTCTTGCAAACTGGCACTTGCTTTTTCATCAAATGCACTGCCTGAGAGGTTAAAAAGCAACTCAGATCACACCGCCTCATCTACTTCATGATTTAACCTTCTGCCAGTCTTCCAGTAACTTGCAGCATCCATCAGAAATTCTTTATGTCCTTTCCAATCACTGAAAAACTTATCATGTAGCCCTGTTTTCATGCTCATCACCTGAGAAGGGCACCCTCAACGTCCTTTTGGGGATGCTCTATGACAAGGGATTTGTTACATCACTTACTCTTAGAATCTCCAGCATTGTTATTGATGCCCATTGCTAAATCCAAAAGCAACACCAAGAGTTTCACCTGTCCCTAGAGCTTCAATAATCTCTGCTATGACACAGATGTACAAAAGTTCTTAAATACTTCTCTGTCACAAGTTTTCCGTTGTGCAGATGAGGTACAACGTACACACGTCAGCAAACAATACTTGGAGAGCCAATGTCAAGCCAAGTCTGACCAGCAGCAATCTCAATGACTTCTGAAGCCTCGCCCTGTGCTGACATTCAAGAGCTCTCCAAGTTCCTTTAGGCACGTGGTGTTCCTTTGGTGATGAATGCTGACATTCGAACCCAAATTCCTAAAAACTCTCAGCCAACGGACAACTATTTGTATGGTTTGTCTGCTTTAGCCAAGACAAAGTGCTTGATGCCAAACAATCTGAAGCAGAATTAGCAAGTCCTGATCTTGCCTTATCCCTGTTGTCTGCAATGTGCTATTTGATCACATCAGCAGTTTTGGGGCCATCAAGTGCAGAAAAGTGACAGGAAGACAAGTGTCAGCTCTGACAATAGGCTGCATCCACGTTTCCTCTCAATTAACAATGCTAACAGCACATAGAGGCATTCTTCATCTTGCAACTGTGGTAACTGCCAGGGAAACATTGATTAGAATGAATTTATTAGCATACAAATACATTCTCTCTCCTCCACAGGAACTCCTGTCCATAAGTTGATCTCTCCAGTGCAGAGAAGAACTCAAGCTGCCATTACCACAGACCATTTTGAAGAAAAATCAGCCTTGATATGATGAATATTTCCAACAGAACAATCTAACAAATACCACATCCCTCCACCTTTTTGCTTTCTTTACACAGAACTGCACAGAACAAAAATCCAATTAAATTTCTCAAATGAGGTCACCTCTCAAACTCGCATACACTTTCTACAAGACTGCCAAGGAGTTCTCATACAGATCTGGACCTAGTCCAACCTGAAATACATTTTGGTGCCCTAAAGCCCATGGAATTTCAAAAGGACAAATTATTCATCAATGTCCTCTGCGTACTAAAATGCATTCTGTGATGTTGCTAGCACAAAATGGCTGTTTGCTATGAGTAGGCAAAATGATTTATTTGTTATATATACATATAGCCTCTGAAGCACTGCAGTCCTTGTGACAAAGAGGCATACAAATGTGAGGATTATGCAGATAAATCACAGGCGCAGGACTGGACTCTACTGTACTTCCACTGTATGTGTATATATATGATCTACAAACACTTTCAGATGAAGTTTTGTAACATTTTAACATTGAAAACTCTTGTTTTTATAAAAGTTGATTACCGCTTCCAAATACCCATCTTCCTGCCCCTGTGTATTGACTAATACATTAAGCTAGAATAAGACAATACAGTTTTTGCTTCACGGCTATTGAGAAGCTCCTAAGCATGATTAGATTATCTCAGTTCAACCCAGACCAAAATCATTTCTGGGATGTTCCCACAGCACATTTCATCTAGTACATCTGCATTATTTATGGCATTCACACAAGGTGAATTGAAGGCTTTTATAAACGAAGACACAAATCAATACAAGCTCTTAGCAGATGGGGCCTTAGTAGGGTTCTAAGGCAGCATCGTTCCACACTGAGCAAACTCTTTCAACTGAGCAACTGGTAACACAGAAGAAAGGTTTGCTTAGGAAGTCAGGAATTAGAGACACCTTCAGGACCCATCCTTTCCAGAACTGCACCTCCCTCATTCAGAGCCTGAAAAGGCAGGGTTAGGTTTGCATGCAGTAGTGCTTGAAGTGCTTCGCAACATCAGTCTGCAAGCATCATGATGGCTCCGTTTCATCTCCCTCCCCAAGCTAAGATAAAAAGGCTGTAACACAGATGGCTTTCCCTGTCAGAGGTACCATGGGCTGGGGAAGAAACTGATAGGAGGCAAATTCAGTTTGGCACTCAGTCATGTCAGCAGTGTGCTCCAAAGGAGACCCTCCTCAGCTTCCACTGTGTTGGTGCTTGTTGTAGCAGCACAGGTGGAGGTGCAGAACTGGCCTGAGAGATCAGCACTGGGCAGGAGAACCAGCTGGAGCCACAAAGCCTTAGTTCCTCAGAGAGGGAAAAACCCTCCCCACCTCCATACAGATATGGCCAGCTGGGCCAATGTGGGACAGCAGATGACAGTAAGATATATATGGCTTCACAAGTGCCTGTTTTTCAGATAATGTTCATTTAATTGGCTGGTCTTCATTGACAAATGCTCATCACAAAGAACAGATCATTATTTGATGCACTTAGTGCAGCGATCAGATCACCCTGATCCTTCTGCTTTCCTAATGTATCTACTTGTACACTGAAAATTCATAAGAGTTTTTTTTCTTTGAATTTAGTGAAATTGAGAGTTGTCTTCAGAGATTTTGGCAAAAGAACCTTTTAACCATCTATTTATAGAGCAGTGCATTGGGATCTGCAGTAGCCAGAAGGAAAAAGGAATGAATGATAAATTATCCAACACAAACTTCCTTTATAACAGTAACCTGCAACAGAAAAAAACTGATTTATGTTCCTGTTCAATTCCTTGCTCTACAAATGCTCAGTAAAGGGATTTGCCCCCTTAACCGAATTTAAAAACCTTAAGGCCTTTAATTTTCTTTTTTTTAAATCAAAGAAGTCTCAAAAGGTCCCAGCAACTCAATCTTCAGCTGAAAAACAATAGGCTACTGAACTTATGAAGAGTTTTTATTTTTGTTGGGGCTGAAAAAATCCTGTTAAGTCTTAATTAAAATCATGCCTTGCTCAGCTGGCACGGGTTTTACTTTCATGAGATTTATGAGTACATGATCCTGACAGCTCTCCATGAGGTCCTTCTGGAGAAAAAAGGAACACTGAAGATAATGACTGAAATTCTCAAGTAAAATCACATGGGGAGAAAAATCATCCATGGTTAATCATTCTACTCTTCTCTTCACCAGTGCTCCAGAAAATCACACACTTCTCTACTACTCCCAGAAAAGAGTAAAAGGTTGCTAGACAGGAGACCAGCTCGTCATATTCTTCCTCAGACATCCCTCTTCTAAATTACCACAGGCGGTATTTCCTGTGCACACGCAAGCAGCAGCAGAAAGCCACAGAAAGGCTTGGAGGCCCTCTCTTCTGTATACAATAACGGTGTGGGTCAAAATGAAGTTGAGACTCCATATAACAATGAACCTTACAAACACTCAACATGGGAATTCAGCCTTCTCAACTTGAAAGCAGTGACAGATTGAACAAATCACATGTATAATCTAGATGGGTAAGTAAACTGCAATCCTTCCATCCTGAAAGCAGTGGGATGGGAATGCTTGGCATGTTGCCTTACCCTTGGGTAAAGGCTTTGTAGCACATAAGTTATTCCTGAGAAACTGCTGACAGATAAAATTTATGTAAACATTAAAAACTGCCATACTGAGTCAGGTAGCAAAGGCCAGCTCTATGTCCCTACTTCAAAACTGTCCAGAAATGGGAGCTCTGGTAACAGCATAAAAGTAGACAAGAATAAAACGATACTGCCCCAGAAACAACTCTTAATTCCAGCCACATGCAGTTCAAGATAATACAAGAAGCAGAGGTGACTTCTGCATGATTCAGTAACCCCTGATGAAATTCTCTTCGATTAATTTGTATAATCCTTGCTTTAAATTCACATAACCTTTTAGGTATTCCACAGCTTAAAAAAGTATTGCGTGAAGCAGTATCTCTTTGGTTTGAGCTTATCTGATACGCCCTCTTCTTATAGTTCCTCTTCATATTCTCTGACATTTGATATTTTTTACTAAGTCTTTTACATATTCTCTGCCATCTCTTCCAGCCTGAAGACTTGCCATGTATATAAATGTTCCTCACAACACATCTGGTTCCATACCTTCAGTCATTCTTGCTGCCCTTTTTGAAACTTTCGTAGTTCTGCTACACTCTTTTGAATTTTCTAAGCTATGGATACACATGAAAGACTAGGCTAATCGATACAAAAATTTGCCTTGCCTTTGGGAATCAATTCTAATAAAAGATACACTATTTTCTGAGGGAGAGGGGTTAAATTGAGAAGTAGATTTGAAAAAAAAGTTATTATAGCCAGGTAAGAGAGAAGCTCCATTTTAGCCCCAGAGATCTGAATGATTTTAAACACCACAGCTAACAGTTTAGTTAATGCATATTAAATATTTTATCTAGAGTGGTATAGCAAAATAAACAGTAAACAAAGTAAAACAAATAAAGAAAACCAATAGCTTTTCAACAGAGCCACTGTACGTTGCTGTGGGAACATGAGGTTATGTGCAAATTCCAGGCTTAGCACTACAAAAGGATAGGGGTTATTTTCTGTGTGTCTGTGTGTGTGGCAGGTAGTTCCACATACAATCAGGACCCTGACTGATGAAGGGAGCATGAATCAATATCCTAAAGGCTGGGGCAAGTGTTGTACTGAGAACTTAAAATTGTTTTTTCTTAAATTTTCCCTAATTTTTTTACTGATGGCCTCCTTCAGTAATTGTAGGCTGTTATCACAATCCCATGCTGTTCAGCTTCTTACGTTTCCATTTTGTAGGTTTTCAGAAAAAAAAGTGTCTTGAGTATAGTCACTGAGTACAGAGAACTCCTTCAAGAGCAAGGAAAGCACATATTGTTCTTCTATATAATCTATAAAAATTTTTTAAAAAAATAAAAAAACCCTGAGGTATCACCTCCAAATTTGCCCCAAAACATCAACAGCATAGAGAATACCGAACTGCTCTGGCAATGATTTTCCAGGTAAGACAAAAAGCAAACATCCTGATCACTCAGTGAGCTTTACACTTCTTAGTAGAAGCACAAAGTTAAACTTCAGTGCCCAGATGCTAAAACTTCAGTGCTGTTTGGGTGGCAACTCTGGAAATATGCCTCCACAGCTTCAGTTCAGATGTTCCTCATTCCTCACCCTAGATTGTCACAGATGAACCTCTGCAAGGTTAGCACCACTTCTGTGTTTCAGCAGCATAACAAAAAAAAAAAAAAAATCACAGAAAAATCTCAGAATGCATCCTTTACAGTGTGTGATACTTCTCTAAAGGAAACACAGAATACTTCCGGAAAAAGGGCAGTGTGATTATAAAACAGTGGTCAAGAGAAAAATACAGACATCTTTCCTGAGGCTAGAGAAAGCATGCTGTGCTAAACAATTTAATAATTAAATTGAAGAAGAAAACACCACTGTAATTAACATACAAAGAATCAGCATGGCCTAGCTAATCTCATCGTGACGAGATCGAATAAAGTAGCATGCGTTTTATGGAGCAATTTAATGTGGCAAGCAATTAATCGTAAGAGCACTAAGTCAAACGAACAGATTTCCCTTTAAGGAGATCACATTCATCATCTGTAATGTATTCTAAAGTGCAATTTGTTAGCCAGCCCCTGAATTTTACCGAAGACATTTACTGTCTTCCTTTAGCGGAAAAGTGATTCCTGCCTGACAGGAGGGAGTGGCATCAGTCTTTTTGAACTGGCTACCCTATTAGCACTAACATGTTCTCAATCATTGACGTGGGAAGCAAATAACTTACAAAAAGCAGCTACAAGTTTTTACAAGCCTTATATTGTAGAAAACACTACACACTATTTGAATTATGTCCTAAGCCACAGAGCAGCATGATCTGCCCCATGTCTGTAACACCCTGGAACTGATAACATTACTGATGCAGGCAGGAGGAAACAAAAAAAAAACCCACCCAAAACAAACAATCAAACCCACAAAAAACACCCCACACGTTCCTTGCTCATTGAGAACATCAGTAGGCATCCTTCACCTGGGCTCCTCCTGGGACACATCTGGCATTCTGGCTCTCCCCATCCTCTGATATTCTCAGCTACAAAATATCCTTCCCTGCTTAGATTGCATCATTTTAACTGATTACAAGACTGCCCCAGACTCTCAGTGCTTTGAATGTTAGAAAACCTTTCACTTCCAACTTTTATTTATTTATGATACTCCCTGTCCATTTGTTCCCATTACAAACTACCCTTCAGCTCCAGAAGCTGCTCTACATCACTTCTGTTTCCCACCGCATTAGCAGTATCCACTAGTTTTCACTTTGCTGGATTGGGCAAAGCATGAGCCATGTGTCCTTGGGAAGGAAATTATGACTCTTGATGCTTGTCTGAACCTGTCCCCATTCAAGTTTATCCTTCTACAAGATGAATTTGAAGGCCCTCTTCTCTTCCTAGGAAAGACTTTCTGTTGACTATTTTCCTATCTTGCTTTGTAGATGGCATTATTTTAGTTCTGCCCGAATGCACAGTTCGGATCATGAAGATTAGTAGGCTGAAAGCAATCAAAGCTCACGTCCTCTAAGTGTCCTTGGGCCCAAACTGATTCCACTTGGAACACAGAAAATGCTTTAAAAATTAAAAACGTATTAGCAGACAAAAAAAAAAGGGCCCTAAGAACCATTCAGTAAAGCTAAGTCTTAACAGGGACCACTAAACTTTACCGAAAAATATGTGGCAACATTTCATCTAGAAAGCACACAAAATTCACTCAAATGAGGCTATTGGCCATGTGAGAACAAAAGCTTGCAAGAGACATACAGCTTCTGCCAGTGCCTTCCTGCCCCACTGTCACTCCGAATCAATTCAAAAGACAGATTTCTTCACAGTAATGACAGGATGAGACCTATGCCTGGCTGCTTTCAGTCCTCTTCCAGCCTGATAATTCCCCTTATGCTCCACTCAGACTGAAGGCATGAATATAAAGTAGCCCCATGCCAAATCAAAGTTAAATAAGTAGTACTGGAGATAGAGTACAATAAAAAAAATGAAATAAAAATCCCCAAGCTATGCTCAGACCAAGTTCAGTTAGTATCATCTAATTCCAGAAACAGTTAAAACAAAGCTCATATTAAACTGATTATGAGAAAATACTCCTTTACTGCACTGTCAAAGCAGCATGGGGAAAAAAACTTATAAAATAATCAAAATAAAGATTTTTGTATTCTCAGAAGGGAAGAAAAAAACCCCACACTGCAAAAAGATCGCTACACTAAAGAAAAACTCTAGTTTAAAGGCTAAGTCTTTAAACTCCTCTGACCTGAACTTAAGTGCTCAGTATTGTTTCTTGATGCCTTCCTGCTACATAACATCATACTTAGACCGATACCACATTAAAATGACAGCAAGTGCAGGCACAATTCATTTAACAATTAATCTACCCTAGCTATCATTTTCACTTGTCATTAACTGCCTCTTAAATGCCCTCAATCTCATATAACCATAGACTCTTCCTTTAAACACACACACGGGGGAATATGCCATTATAGGCATTATTCAAAGCAGTGCTTTCTATCCCTGTCATCAACCACAGCATTAATCATACTCAGAATAGTTTCTCCTCACAAATGACTGAGTTGCGTAGTTGGATCTCACTGGCAGGATCCAATTTAATGGTAAGATCACAGACAGTAGACAATACTGGGCATCTGCAACAACGTGCACTGTAAGTTCCTCAGATTTTATCCTTTACTGATCTTCCAGGGAAAGAAACTAGATGCCAACCACTACAAGCTCTTCTCATTTAAATAAGTGCTCTACTCTGCATCTCTAGCAGATGGGCCCAGAGTTAACATATAGCACAACACACTCCAGGAAAACAAGCTTTCTTGCTTGTTTTACTATCTTGACCATGCAGTGAAGAGACTGTTCCCTAAAATCAAATGGATTAGGTTGGAAAGGACTTTGGGAGGTTACGTGGTCCAGCTCTGCACTCAGCATTGGGCCGTTTCACTCACAGTTGTCTTCAGGCAAGGTAGGAATAACTCCAAGGAGAGATTGCACTGAGCTATTTGTTCCAGTATGGAATCACTTATGTTGAGAAGAACCTCCCTCACTGCAATCCGACTTACTTTATTTCCCAGCCAAACTTCAGATCCTGGACAGTCTTGTTTTGTGACTCTTCATTTCTGACATTACTTTATGCTTAGAGTGAAAGTCGCCAAACAAGGAAGAAAAATACATGCTACTCAGTGAAAATTGCAGTCTGGTCCTCCAGCATGGCTCAAGATATCACACATGGACTAATTCGATAAAGAATCAAGAACATAAGGCAGACCTATTGCTTTCTAAGTTTACAAAGGACGTCTGTCTCAGACAAGCTCATCTCAAATGTCCATAAAAAGTTAACTCAGATTCCAAAGTAAACAAACAGAATTGCAAAATTGTAAGAAGGACATTAAATAATTACAAAAAAGTATAAGTAGAAGCAGTCAGCCTTTGTTCACGTACCCTGCCCTGCTTAACAATCTCCCTGTAAAGTCCTTTCAAATACCCCATGAAGGACATTATATAAAGTACATCATATTCATACCCTGCTGTCAGCAGCAAGAGCTTTACATTAATTAACACAACATACAACCTTCTGGAAGAAGGATCCAGTTTAAAATTCCTCATCCAAAATGTGGGAAACATCCCAAGTTTGTTTAGAATAAAAGGCATTTATCCTGCCCTCAAAGCACTTACCAGCCACATTTTCTATATTGGGTAAAAGCAATTTTTTTACAGTACCCAAAGCCATCTTTGAAATTCAGTGTTATAAAGTTTGAAATCATCCTTCCCTTGGCCACAGAGGTTGCATTACTTCCCATCCCACACACACACTCAAAAACCTTCCATAATCCAACTAATGAGAAGAAAAATGTCACTGTAATTAACACAAAAAGTGATGACCTAATTAATCACTAAAGCAGCAACATGAAAAAGCTTTAGGCTTTCAAAGTCTTCTAGAAAAGTGAGGCAAAACGATTGCCAGGGAGCTTTTAAGGTCATTCCAGTTTTGGTCATCCTCAAAATAAGACACGTTTGAGACCATGCTTTTATATCCTATCAAACAGGACTCCACTGCAGTGAGATGTCTTCAATGTGTCAGAGGTCTCCTACTTCAGACTCCCAGCTGGGTAACACTCAAGTTCTCATTTTTTGTGCTCATAGTAGTATTGTCTCAAGCCCAGTACCTAAGGCAAAGCTTTAGGCAATGGTTATATTGATACTAACAGCAAGAACAGTTTCCAAAAACCACCCTACACTATACATCAGCACAGGAAAGAGAACATGTGCTCAGATCCCTGCAAAGAGTCACACCGGTGACCACTGATGATGCTGGACATAACCAGGAAAACACTTAGCAGCATTTTAGTTTAAAACTGGTTTAACAAGTCAATGCTGCTAAGAGAGACTGTCCTGTTGTCCCTAACACTGAGCTGTTTGTGCTCACATCCTCTACAGGCTCACACAACCAGTCACATATCTGTATGCAACAAAGGCTTGAGAACTGACTAACACTAAAAACACATTGCTTTGTTCTTTTTTTTTCCTGCCTAGAGAGTTTTATCCTGGGTCAAGTCCCCAGTTTCCTCCTTTACATGCAAGCTGCTCCCCACAGAGGAGACATCAGGAATATAAGGCAGGTGAACCATCCTGCTCAGCCACACTCAGTTTATACCTGCTCCAAGTGATCACAGCACAAGCTGAGGAAGCACACTGGGGCAGTTTTGCCAGAGGAACATCCTTTAACTAAACCCTTTCCAGCATGAGATATCAGAACCTGGTACCCATCAGATTTGAATTCTTCATAAAATCACTGTTACCTTAACATGGTTGGCTTTGATTGCTGAGAAGCAGGTAAGCACATGGGCATCTGCAACTGCCAAACCTTCACAGCTAGCATCCCTTGAGACAGGCAACAGAAATCTGACCTCAAAGCTAAGGGAGAAATTGCTACTTCTGGAGTATTATGCCATCATTTTCTGAATTTTCATCTAGTTACAAGGGTCAGAGAAAAAATTTAAAGACTAAGTAGGGTAACAACAAAAGGTTGCATTCTGGGATTCTGAAACAGTCAGTTTAATTCAGGCCATCTGAAACTCTGATGTATCTTATGGCCTCTGTCTGGACTCAAGAGATATTAGAGTCCAAAATACTTTAGCATTTTGGAAGGGGGAAAGAAAAAAAAAAAAAAAATTCACACTCACTCAAGCTCTCTTCCCCCCACCCCCCCAGCTCCAAGCAGCATTTTACTTTCACCTTAGCTTTGGCTATACCAACTGGCAGTTGCAAAGTTAGCCCCTGTGCAGGTAGGGTGAGACAACCTTCTCTGCTTTGGTGGGTAGAGCCCCTAAGAAAAAGCATCTTAACTTTAAAAGCTAGGATGCATGGTTTTTTAATGAACAAAGTCTTACGAACAAGTGTCTTCCTCTCACAGTTCCCTAGGAACTGAGCTACAGATTCTGCTGCAATCTTCAGACTGCAGTTCTGCAGTCATGTTAACAATGTATTATCCTTGCTTTCAATTCAAAATAAGGTAGGTACTTCATTACCTTAATGAGCAGATGTACTTAATGAGTGGGTACTTTGTCAATTTAGTCCTAAAGGAAGAATTAGGAGAACAGGGCATTTACATTTCTAGAGCAAAACCAAATTTTAGGCTCCCCACTATTATAAGATAATAAGAAATACATTTTACTGACTTTTGAAAAGCTTTTTTTTCCAAGTACACATCCCACAGCCCAGATTTTCAGAGGGAATAATAATTCTGGCTGCTGCTGTGAGCAACAGATTTCTTTTAAACAGAAAGAGCAAAACAGCTCTATATTACATCATTTTTCAAGGGAAAAAGGTGCTATTTAAGTTCACAATGATTTTTACATTGTTTGGGTTATGAAGAAAGTTGCTTAATGTTCTTTCTCCATTAAAGCAAATCTTGAAAGCTATATTTGAGACCAGTGGAGATCAGCATCCCTTATATTTACCCAAAGAATAAAACCAGCATGGGCAAAGTTTCGACAAGCTATAAACAGCTGTTTCAAACTGTGCTTCGGTCATGTTCCAGTAGAGCCAGTTCTTGGGGCCAAGAGAATCTGGTTGCTTCCTGGCTGCATTAGAGCTACCAACAAAGACACTGACTGTAAGGTTGAAATCTATCAATTAGGAACTGAACTCATGCCAGCCACAGTACCAGAATAATTAAGATTGTTCTCGTAAATAGGATGAAACAATACAACCACTGAAATCCAGAAACAGCAGACCTCTCTGAATTTTGAGCTGTAACAAAAAACCCAAGATGTTTACAAGTCTGCATTCTAGCTTTGCAGTACATGCTTTAATGTATTACTGAGCTCATCCACAACTTGCCTGTTTCCAGCAACAGGACTCAAGACCAAAATATCTGCAAATGAGATAGAAAAATAACTTCTAACCAATAAATTTTTTATCCACTTCTGAAACAAACCACAACTACTCCCCATGCAGACATATATTCTTCAGTATTTTTATGTTTCTACGGAGAAAAGTATTTGGCAAGCAAAACAAGAAAGAATTTCTTGCCCGGTGCCACACTTCTTCAGACCAGGCGGTGCACAGTCACTCACATAAATCAAACACAACTACACCGACAAGTCTCTCACCTTTCTACTGTCTCTTCTCACAAAGCTCCAGACCCCAAATTCACTAGCACAAAAGCTGAAATATTGTGCCAACATTACACTTCCAAAGCTGAATACACAGCTTTCAGAAAAAAACTGCTTGCAGCTTAACTAAGTCCATGTTGTAAGCCCACAATCTGCACCCATGAATCCAGTAAACAAGATCCACAGACGCGAATTCCCTATTCACAAGGCAGTTGCATTTGACACAAAGCATACGAAATCTGGGTTGCCATACCTCGGTAATGGAAGTAATATTTCTCAGCAAACTTTACTAAGCAGCCTACAGATATCAGCAAACTGTCCAAAACTTTCAGATCTCAAGGAAGAAATGTTTCCAACAAAACATCCACAAAGATAAAATTTCACAAGTGGGCAAACTGCAGTGCGATGTTCACCTTACAGGAATCACATGAACTAAGATACTTGCTGAACTTCAGAAGAGACTGCCAAGCAGTGGCTGTGCTGCAGAAAAGTTTCCTTTTGGCCCAGCAAACAATCTTCTCTTATACAGACACCTCACCTCCATAGCAAACCCTACAGAGCACCTGAAATACACAGGGAGATCCTGCTGCCCTCTTAAGAGGCCAGCCTGTTGCCTTTGTGACTCAAGGAAAGGAAATTAAAGTGGTTGATAAAATTGTAGACATTGAAAAGAAGCAAAGAAAGTCAGTTAAGTGAGGCTGCCATCCCAGGAATAAATCACTTCAAGATTGTCCTCACCCCAATCCAAAAAAGCCTTGCTTACTTTGAGGATGAAATTTAGAGCAAAAGTGATCCCTGCAGAATGACATTCAAGTGTACAGAAGAAAGCAAGCTGTGGCTATGGCATCTCAGATAGAGGCATTTCTTTGCCATACAAACAGCTTTGCTCAAAATCAGCATCAGCTCTAGAAACCTTAAGTCACCACAAAAAAAAAAAAAAAAGAAGCAAAGAAATCAATCCTTCCAAAAACCTACTGGAAAAAAAAAAAAGTCTATTAAAGAGAAAACAGGCTTGACATTGTCAGAGTCCCTTCCCAGGCAGTAATGACTGAAATGAAAGTAAATGGCAGAAAGAAGGAAGGTGACCAGGGACGTGCCTGACTTGCTGAACCATGCTGCTGTGTTCATGGAACTAGTCCATACAACGCCACTCAACCAACAGATCTGCTATCTGGATTTAGGCCAGTGGTAGAGACGACATTTAATTAAGCCACTGCATGAATGAGAAAGAATGAAAGAAAATTATAGCAGAATGAAATCGGCTATGGTTCTGTAAGAGAAACACACCGAGATGAATCAGCTTGTAAATAAAGAGCAATAACTGAAAACAACACTGTCTCATGAAGAAATCAGTTAATGTACAAGAAATGAAATGCTGAAGTTACAGGACTAGACTAAATGCTAATAAAAATAATGGAAACACGGGTAGACTGCCACGAAAAGACAAAACATTGCAACCAGAGATAGGAGTGCTTCTTTCATTCTTTTTGATTCTTCTGTTAATATGTTGCTGGTCATTAGGTTTTTCCCTTTCAATCCACCTGCTTCCTCTGTTTAGGTGCCAGCTAATGCCAGAATCTGTTCACATCAAGATCTGTTGCTCCTAGCAAAGGAACCTTCCTTACCAGAATACTGCAAGGTCAACTGAAAAACAACCAGAGTTAGCAGGTGAACTCTGAGTAACCCAGCTCTGTTATAACCACTGTTGCATTTCAGAACTGTTCTGCTGTGCCAGAATCCCTGTGCAACCAGAAAAGCATGCAATAAGAAACACATGAAATGACAAGAAGAGTCTATTACTTTTGCTCGTGCAATGAGGATTGATCACAGATCACTAAAAAAGAACAAATCCAGAATCCTCATCTAGAATCCACTTTCAGTTTTTCAGCATCATCATTTTTTCAGCCTACCACCCAAAAACTGCAATGAACTAATTCTTCAAATAGCTTGGATACAGAAAGCTCAGAAGTTTTCTTACAGCATTTAGCAATAATTTGATCCTTATCTTACCAAACTTATTTTAGACTTTAAAAGTACCAATAAAATACATTTCTGCCTTTTTCTTTGGGTTTTGTTGCTTTCTTCTTATTAAGAAAAGTAATTGTTGACTGCCTTGTGCTATCCTGTGATCTGAGCTCAATCAGGCTGATTAGCAGTGACAGCATGTCAGAGGTCATTATCATTAAGCACACCTCAGTGAACAATTCAATGGAGTTGTTATTCCACCAGTGGCAGCCCTCACAAGTGGGTTTAAGAATCCCAGGGAATGAACTCCAGATCACTCTGGGCTAACCTGCATGCCTGAGCACCCTCTGCTGCTCAGCACTGGCTGGCCCAGACCAGCACTTCCACACAGTCCCCCAAGTCCCGGGGGATCACGGTACACACCCAGTGCAATCGTGCTGCTGGAAGGAGCAACACCTGAGCATCCTTAGCCCATACTTGTGGTTCATCTTGGAGAATATGGAAACAAGTAGGTGCTTGGTATTTTCAACTTGGAGATTACGGCTTCAGCTTAGCGCATTGCCAAAGGCAGCATGTTTTTGTGTGTGTTCTACATATAAATATATATATATTTGTAAGTGTATACATGTGAATACATCAGTATATGTTTTTATATATACACAGATATCCATAATACATATATGGATATACACATTCATATATGTGCATATATCTATAATGTACACACAGATATCCATATTTTAGATATGTACATATATTTTCTTTAGATATATATGCACATAGATTTTCTTGACCATTTCTTTTCATAAACAGGCTTTAAGCTTGCCCTCCCCTTTTCACTCTCTTACTCATTTTGGCAAGAAATGTGTGTGTCCATTACGCCTGTACAGAGAGGGAAGGAAGAAAGTGTGTGTGTGAGTATATATATAAATACATATCTTATACAGTTTCAGCTCACTGTAATCCACAGGTCATCACTCCATACTGAAGCCCTTCTCTACCAGCAGGTCCCCATTCACATATCCTGCATAAATGCTAGAGCCATCCATTGCAACATGACTAGGTTAGCAGCATTTGGTTCTTCTCTCCCCATAAATAGATGCTAAATTCCTTGCAGTTTGGTGGAACAATGCTGAAGGTGCTACATGGACTGCCTGCTCACTTTCTAACAAATATCTGCAATGGAGCCTCCTCCCCTGTCAAGGTTTTCAAAAAAGGCAGTTCTGTGGAGTGCTGGTAATTTATCATGAGCCATAGCTTCAGGGCCAGGATGTCTGTTGTCCTACAAGAAACAACCACAGCCTGATTTGGCTTTCTTTCACCTAGGTAAAACTGCAAGGGCTCCATCAGAATGCTCCTGCCTAGACTGGCAGCAAGCATAACCATTTTATACATATCCATGTGATGTTTTAAGTGCTCCTCCCAAATCTCCAGTCTCTCCTTTACAACCCCAAAAGCAGCCCTGGGAGAAGCAGCACCTCCTGTTCAAAGAAAGAGCATCACACGGTGTCTCAAGTGGAATAAAAGTAGCTGCAAGATGGAAGAGTGAATGAAGCACTCAAGCAAGGATTGCAGCATATGCTAAAACAGCACATAAAACACCTTAAAAAAAAATAACTCTATCTAGTTCCATACTACAAACTTACTCTCTGCTTATTAAAAATGTTTCAGTGAGAAAAATAAAATTACTTTAAAAATTATGATGGGATTGAATTTCAGACAATGAAGAAATTCAGTCAAGTAATCATTGAGTTAATCTATTTATTCACCTTGGAAAAATCCTATCAAGAGAACACAGGGATTCAGCTGCTACCCTTCTCACTGAATAGACAATCACAAGATGCCCCTTTGAACCTCGCGTTAATAAAATTCTCATTAAATGCAAACCTGCACAATGTTATCTTGAAGAGGCTCATTAGCTTAATAAAAAATAACTTGTCTCAAAATGTGTTTATTTCCTCATAGGTGAGAAGGTGAGTTTTCAAACCATCAACTGCTGCACCTTCCTATTTCAACCCCACCAGTGCTGCAGCTACATCTTGCAGTCTATCACATCTCAATTATCTATGAAAACTCCAGAGACAAATCCACAGACAGAAGTTATAATGACTATTATGAGATAGGACAGCAATTGAAATCACTCATTCCAGTGTGGTATGTAAGATTTTCAGATAGATAAGGCTATTATTATTCTGTCTTCTTCAAATTTCATTTTCTTTAGGTTGGACAGAAATTATGAATTATCTATAAAAAAAGAGAAGGCAGGAATAGTCTCCCCATCTCTCAATACTAAAAAAGAATATTCGTGACTGCTCTTTTCACTGGAGAAATCAAAGAACATAAGGACAAGAAAAATCAAATAATCAGCAACAACAAAACTCAATCAGACTGCCTAGTGAAGAATAAGGTCCAAGTCAAAAGTAGTGCTCATACCATAATAGGATACACAAAGAGAGATCTCTCTCTGTGGCTGAGTTTAAACAAGAACACGTCAAAGATTCTCTAAGTATTACTCATCCTGACTCTCTATTACAGCAATTAATCAGCCAAGCTCACCAGCTCAGCACTGTGGGTGCAAGCAGGACTGTTTTATGTGTCTCCTCAAGAGTTACTCCTGTAACACAAATGCATTGCAGGCACTCACCACTCCTCTCCTGGCAGAAACGCACATAAAATTGTACACTAGGATTTAAGGCACTTGTTAAAGCCCACCACATGCATGCATAGGCAGATGCTTTTACACTTATAAAACCTACTAAAAGCCTTAAGATAAGGAAATGACAAGGTTTATTTCTTTTTAAATAGCTTGTATAATGAGATGGAGATATAAACCAAAGCATGACTTTGCACTGTAGAGTTACAGCAACAAGCAGGTATTCATTGCTCATAAAAACCTTCCAGAACAACGGAACAAGGTGAAGGAAAAATCCAATGTGAAGTGGATTTCTCTAAATTCATTCTCTTCATGGCAAAGGCATCCAAATAAGACACAGCGTGCTAAGACCACTCTAAGGGGAAACAAAGGGGCATGAACAAACAGAAAATCCAGATAACAAGGAGCTAAACCAGGTTCTAGTCCCTTTGAAACATCACACTGTCAATCACCTGGATTTTTCTGGCCGCTCTGAAATCTATTTAGTTAAAGAACCCATCAAATGTAGTATTTTTACCATCAGAAGAAAACAAATCAGAAGACAAAATTCTCCCCCACCCCCTCCTTTTTTTTTTTTTTTTGAGAGCAAGGAAATGGGATAAATCAGACTGACTTCCCTGAATTCTAATTCTTCCCTAGGCCTTGAATCATCTCTAATTTAGACCTTTCAAATTTCAGTGAATGAAAAGCAGTCATTCACGAAATTTCAATATAGATGAGCAGTTGGGTGGAGCAAGGGAAATCTACCAAAAGTCCATCAGAGAAACATGTTAGAGACTTCACTGGTTCCAGACAAAACCGTAATCTGGACATGTCTGATATAGGCTGTCCAGGGAGGGGTATCACAGTGACAATTTTTTGGTTTTTCTTATCTCAGTTGCAAGCTGATCTTCATAAAAGCAGTTGTTAAGCCAAAAGGAAATAAGCCCACACAAAATCTTAGTTTCACAAACCAGGGGTGAGTGCAAACCCTCTGTGATCACTTGTTTTTTAATCTCTTCCCAGTTTAGACTTCTCTCCCTGGGTATACAGAGAATTCCCAGGGCAGACATTTTGTGTCACATTAAGTGACATTAATTTGCCAACAGCTACCTGTTCTGCTGCTTTACTTCAAGTGCATTATCTACCCACAAGAGTTCATTTACATCTGTTTAAAAAAAAAAAAAACAAACAAAAAAAACAAAAACAAAAACAAAAACAAGGATAGGACTAAAATAAATCTGGAATCATACGTGATGTTACCAAGCTTACAGGCTTAATAAGGGAACCTTTAAGGTGATTTACAGACAGGTAAGATGTCCTACACCATGTCTTTTGTAGTGAGGGAAATGACAAGCACTAGCAATGCAACAGTACTGAGCTGCTTGGTGTGCAGACACCAAGTGTCTGAGATGACCAGGGAAGTGATGGACAGACATTTTTTCAGTATAAATACTCACACCTTTTATGATTTGTTTACAAGCCAGAGTTAAGCAGTAAATACTCTCTCTCAACATTCTTTCATTTTCCAATCAATCAGATCCATGATCCTCTTGCCCAATACTCAGCTTGGTCAGTACTAGCTGCTTCAGGTGCCAGGAAAATAAATTATTGCCATTGTGAAAGAGTACACACCTAGATTTACACTCTTTAGCCTTACAAGTAAAGCATAACTTCTGCCCTTGAACAGGACAAAGAGGTTTAAGAGAACACTGAAATGTCCTTAAATAATCACTTTTAAACACACATAAAATCCTGCAATGTTAACAGGCCTCGAATCTGCTTGTTAGAGCTGGCTTATAGTCCCCTCCATAGCTTCACGGAATTGCAATAGAATCACGCTACAGAAATCCATTAGGTCAACAACTGCTCTTTCAGCACAGCATTGTTCCCTACTGTAAAATTTCTCACAAAAATGCTGTGAGGATTAATTCATTACAGTTTGTGCCATGCGTTGAGAGCGCTCAGTCAACAGAACAGCCGAGAGAATTATTAGAGAGGACAATCAAACCCTGGTGATACTCTCTTTATCTCAGGAGGCCCTGTTTAGAGGAGCAATTTAGCCCAACAAAGAGAATAAATTCAACCCCAAACTTATTAAAACAAATGTGAAAGAATCACGATAAAAATGTAGTTGCACAGGACACAATCTTCAAAATGGTTACTAACTTGTACTCCTTACCTAATATTGACTAATGCATGGGTCACCTTGCTTGCAGGCTCTTTCCACTGACCAGCATTGGTAGACAGCCTTAGAACTGAAAGGAGAAGACAGTTAACAGTGCTGGCACAGGACTGGCAATTTTCTAATCTAAAACAGGAAAAAAAAAATCTGCTTTGGTGAGATGGAAGTCCAGGAACCACATCAAAACAAGGTCTTCTTCAAGACGACCTGTGATCCAGGGCAGATATTCCCTTCAAAGCCCATCTAAGCAACATAAGGAACACGGAAGAGGTCAACAGAACAAAATAATGACTCCGAGACAGGAAGCAGAGGGGACAGAAGAACCCAGGTCCTGCTTTCATCACCACATATACAGTTCATTTCCCCCAGAAACAGGGCAGTGACCCATGTCTGAATAACTATTATTCCACATTCTGTTGTCCTCCGGCTGCCATTTATGCAAGATTCCACTGGAGCTAGACTACATCCTGAAGATTGAACTCTCTCCAGCAATGATGGATTCTTCACATTTCAATTTATCCAGAACTGCAAAGCGGAATTACACACCAGCCTAGGACAAAACACTCCCTGTAGGAACAAGGGTGGTGTTCTGTTGCACAGATGGCCTCTGACAGACTTAAGAGCAGATCTGAAAACATTCTGCAACAGGAAGAACTTCTAGGGAATCCAATTCTTTTCTGCCAGAGTACAAAAAATATTTATTTAGGTCAAAATACGCAGTGTTTCTACAGTGGTAGTTACCTGCACATCTCTTGGTATGCATCAAAACAATAACAGATCTTGTAACAGATGTTCAGATTAATTTCCATATTGCCTGAATAAAAGGGAATTTTCTATGAATTTGTACATACAGAGTTTTCTAGAAATTAGATTCCACAAGAATGGTTCACCATCAACTCAGAAGTGAAGGAACAGCTCATCATCTGAATTTAGGATCATCTAGAAACATGGATGCTACAAGTGAATCCATAAGCACAGTGGCTGCATACTCATGCCTATAATTGCAGTACAGAAGCTTCCAGTCCTGCAGATCTGGATAAAGTTCAGTTTCAAAACAAGAAAAAAAACTCAAGTCAATTAGATTCCACCTCCACTCCCAAAATAGAAAGTTTCAACCACATTAACAGAAAACCAAAGGACAGAGTAGCTTTCTCATCTGTGCCAACAAATGCCCCAAGATCAAGGGACAGAAGGGTCACTGTAGTCTCAGAGACAGGCCGACAAGCAAAAGGAAGCTGTCAGGACACCTAGTGGTTTTCATCAGCTGGAGACAGTGCTACCTTCTCACTTCCTAGTCTACCATTACACCTCATCTGCAGAAAAAAGATGTCAGCTCCAAATAACATTATTTTGTCAGACAGTAGGTACTGTTTTTGAATATCTGAAGTAATGTATTCAGAGAGGGTTTCCATTCAGGTATCTCCAACAGTAATTCAAAAGGGTTTGCTCTAGGTAGCAGGATGAAAACATTCATGTGACAAACTGTTTCAACAAGTTAGGTGTGCCTTCTGCAACCCAACTGAGGAACTATATGAGTGTGTTATTCTCCTATCGACTTGCCTTCAGCTTCCACAGGGGATGGGTTTGAAAACATCTTAACAGCTACAATTCTTGGGAGTAAGAAATGGGTTAACAAAAAACCTTATGCACTCAGAGGGCATAACAACGGCCAAGTGATCTCTTATGTAATGGTTGAAAACTGTAGGAAATTTACATAAAAGAGCAGTTCATTTCTGCTTGCAGTAACAGGGGGTATTCAGCTACTTTTATACGGGTGAGCATGGTTCTCCCCCGTGTCAGAAGAGTGTTGTGGCCAATTGTCTGTCCCCTAACTCCCCTTTTTTGCTTATATTAACTCCTGTTTTTCATTGGGTGATCACACTGAGAAGGAAGCAGGGGGTGAATGGAAAAAAGGTCTTTCTAGAATAAAGCAAACAAAGAACACAGCTATATTCCTTTCCTTCATAGCTTCAAGGATGCAGACACTACACCAGTGCTGCTGCAGCTCCCCTGGGCCGCAGGCTCCTGTGTATATGCTGCCTGGTTATGCTCCATGCATCCCTTGCTCTTCTTTGTTCGTCTTTTCCCTGCTGGGTGTCACTTGGTAGCATTCCAGCATGTCTGCCTCTCCTTGAAGGATGGCAGTTTCTCCCTGTTTTGCCATTGGGCACATTCTTCAGTCCACTGATTCACTTGTCACTGCAAGCAGGTTTGTGAGGGCTGTTTTCTTGGTTGTTTTGGCAATGAGTGCAGTAGATGTGATTTGCTTAGCACTGCAAGCTTTTTGCTATAAGTTTCTCGAATTCTTTTCAAATTCTTATTTGCATTGCGTGTTTCTCTGTATTGGCTGGTTTGGCAGCATGACTGGAAATTGTTGAATACAGTAGAGGCAAACTACACGAAAATGCATGACACACCACATACTCTGTTTTGACAACAAATTTATATCTCCAACCATGGTGAGTGACTGATACAGAGGCAAGGAGTCTGTTTCTATTTTTTTCTGACTTAAAAAAAAAACCACAAACTTATCCCTTTAACTAGTTTATCCTTCTCTCAGTTCCTCAATTCTTAATTTACTAAACATGTCCTACTACACAAAACATGTGCAGTCAGTAAGGCACACATCAGAAGCAGGTGGACTGAAAACACCAGACACAAATGTCCCTCCTCCACCACCCTCACTTCCAGTCAGCAGCAGTCCTGACAAGTCAGGAGGTACTCACCCATGGAATAAAGGTTGTCAAAATTCTGATGCATCCGAATGATTTCATAATACAGCTCATCATAGCTGCTGGGAGTGGGGAGGAAGGTGTCTCCGTAAGTGATGAACATGTTGAATAGGTTCACAACCTAGACAAGTGAAAAGAAGTTACAAGAATATTTAGCCCAAATCTATTCTGCAACAGAAACAATACAAACTATGTCCCAAACCTTCAAAGAAATAGCTCACAATTGCAGTAGACAGTATTACACTACTTCATTGCTTTATCTATAATTTTCCTTGTAGTACAGAAGAGACAGACAAGACGCTTAAATACTATTTTATCTGGGGCTAGAAAAACATGTTTCTATTTTGCATACAGAGGGACACAGAAGAAGAAACAGTATTGTCAAATCTGGAAAATTAAATTAGGCCCTTCCTCACATAGACTTCTTTATTTCAGTGAGCAGACCCTACAGTGAGTCCAAGCACTGCCCTTTCCAAACACCTAGCAAAACCAAACAATAATATCCCTCTGCTTTGTGGCCATCTTCTCATATCTCCTTAACAGGCCAGAAATCCTTTCTGGAATCCTTTCAGCATTATAATTCTTTCTTAAAATTCATTCACTGTTAAGTTGTTAAAAATAAGAGGATTTGTGTGTACTCACCATAAGAGCAAGGGTGAAGATGTTGTGCTTGGCCAGCAACACAGTCTCATTAGACATGAGGAACTTTAACAAGTTGATCAAGGCTAGGAGAAAATAAGTAGTTTTAAAATAATATAAAAAACAAAGCCATTTTCAACAAGTCACTTAAATACAGATGCATGTACATTATCAGGTGTAAACTAGCCTAAACACCAGCTGCAGAAATTATCCTCAGAATTTATCGGAAGTTATCAATTTACTTGTAGGGGTTGGCGGTGGTTTTTGTGGCTAAAATACTCTGCTGGACAGGTAAGTGACAGCTATTTTACCACTCCACCTTTATTCTATTTCACTGACTTCCCAATCAAATCCGCTCAGGCTCAAGCAAAGTCTCTTGTTAGCTTAGTTCATGGAGCTTTTTCTGTCTGCTAGATCCTGGAGTGAGTTTTCAGGTTGGAGAATCTGACTGTCTCGTTTCTGTTTCATATATCGCCACCATGATGTATGCATAGTCAGCCCCAAACTGTCACTCTTGTTGATACATAGAGTTTTTAAAAAAAGTAACAAAAACCCCACAGCACAGCTTTTCTGTAGCTCTGTGTCAATGCTGCTGCACCGGTAAAAGGAAGAATGTAGTACTTTACTGTGTCAGTTATCTGGGGCTGTGCGGTAGAGACTACAGATCTGGTTCACACTATCTTAAATAATGAAACAACAAAAGCTCCTGCTGTAACCGCCCAAAAGCAGTTAGTAAGAGTGGCAATTAACAAAAAGGTTCACTAAAAATGCTTTAATCAAGCCGACTTTACAATAAACAATCGCATTCCACGTGCTTGAATAAAATGCAAAGTTCTTTATCTTCTTTTTTCTAGCTGAAATTTTTAGAAGAGAAAACTATTTTCTTCTGCATTATAGCTGCTCAGGACTGAAAGCTGATGCCTGCCTAGAACAGGTTCTTAATGTACTCTCTGCTCTGAAGTTAACAGATTTCAAGACTTGAAATATCTGACTTTAGATGTCCTGCAAAGTCAAGATAGAGCGCTATACACACTTTTTTTAAAAAGTTCTTTATTATCTACTAATTGGTAACTGCATCTAGCAGAACAACACCAGGTATTACTCCAATTTCTTACAGGCATGAGTAGAATTTGTTAATCTGTTTTTTCCCCCACCATTACACAAGTGTCACACACTACCCAGTAACTTGTGAGAAAATCAGTTCTGGTTTGGGAGCACTCCACAGCAAATGCAGAACAGACCATTCCTTTCAGCCCAAAGGTACAGGCTATGTAAGAGAAGGAAAACACACACAGGGAACAGGAATGAGATAAGAGCAAATTTTAGATACCCACCCCCTTCAGGATTAGAAAGTATTCACAAAAGGTAAAACCAAAAAACCAACAGTATAAAGACAGATGTGAAGAGAGTGGTCAGATCTTGAATCAAACAAAATTGTCAGATTCTGAATGCAGTCCTGCAACCTCTATTTTCCAATATTAGAAGTTTACCACGAGTATCAAAAGCTTATACATGCCCCCCAAAACAGAAGCCTACAGGTCCAGGGTGGCTATTTACTCATCACAGACAGAATCACCTCAGTTTAATCTACCAGCGGGTGGCTGATGCTGAACTGCAAACCAGAATGAACAAAGTTCTCTGCAAACTCCAGACATGCAAGTGATTTCTCTTTCAGAGCTCTTCCAGGATTTAACCATCAGCAATAACATCTCTCCCTTCCACAACAGCAGCCCACCACGAAGCAGATATATTAACACCTATTCAATCCAGCCACAGAACTTCCCATACCGTTATCACCCCATCATCAGACAAACTCCTGAGACCAAAAGCAGAAACCAGATTCCACAATACACTAGCTCTGGAAATAACTCCTGTCAGTTATTTTTCTGTAAAATAGCTATTTCAAAACAAAGAAGTAGCAGGTACAGATGGGCTCTCCACCGGAGCAGAGATCCAGCTAAAAACAGGTTGCCAAGGTAACCAAGCCTCCACAGCAAAAAAGTAAGAGTCTCCTGCAGTCAGTGCCTTGGACTGCAGACAGCTGCCCTGCATCTCTGTCACAGCAGCTCGTCGGTTGTCTCCCCATTTCAGTTACAAGCATGACTTTACCTCTCTCCCAGCCCTGCAAGTCCACACGGCCACAGCTTGTGACCAGATGGTGCTGTTTAACAAACAGCACCTTGGGCTTCTGGAAGCAGAGTAGCAGAGCTCTGGATTTCCTGTAACAAGTGGTGTGAAGTCTTTTGTTCATTTCTTTGGCTCTTGCTCTCCCAACAGAGCCCTGCTGAACGGCCTTTGTAGCAGGTGATTGCACAGCGTGAAGAGAAGCCGCTGAACATCCAAACACAGTCAACATGAAAGATGCCCCCGATAGGGAAACACTATTTTTAAAAGAACAAGTGTATTTGTCTAGAGCACAAGCACTCACCAAATGACAAGGAAAAGCACCCTACAGCTGCCTATTGCAGTATTTCTGAAGTACTTGCACTGCTCTATATTGGCAACAACAATAAAAGGAGAACTTGTTCTGTTCTACCCCAAAACCAGCTCCTACATTTGTCCCAGCTGTTGTGAAGAATTTTCCTGCTCCGGTTAGAAAGAAGACAAGTGATTACCACAGCTTGAAATAAATCTTTATACCTGAACTGCACTGCATCACAGCCCACTACTCACAGCTGATCTGTGCTGATCTCCTTCCCTAAGAACTAGGAAGGAGAGGGTCGTGCCATCACATGAAGAGGAAACTCAGTGCTGCACACAGAGCCTGGTGAGAAGAACTAACCCACCAGGTTTACAGACACTGTGTGCACTATACAGATAAATTTATCCAACTGTTTGGAAACCACACATTCCTAAAAAAGGTGCAGTGTTCCTAATTAGGATATGCACTATATCAATACTAAAAGAGCAACCAATCTTTTTCCACACCAGCACATTCTGCAGCAGCCTGTGCTGAAGTGGCTCTAAGGAACAGGATCACTGTGGAACATGAACCCTTAAATCTCTTTCCTGTGTCTCTGTAGTTTGCTTCTAAGGCAGACTCTGTACTGAAAATGAGGACAGCTATGCCCTGGAGTTTTCAGGATCAACAACTTTTAGATCCAGCTTCATGTGCCCACTGCGTTTCAGCAACAATTACACACACAAAATGAACTTTTAGAGGAAATGTCCAACTGGCTGAAAACCCCTCTGCCCTTGAGCTCCAACAGGGATGCTACTATTCCTGATGCTACTATTCCTGAGCAACCTGAAGCCAAACCAGATGTGTCACTTTTTCTCTGCTGCAATCAACTGTTTGCCTCTCGTAGACCATCTGCAGGCTACCCTCTCACACCAGCCAGGAAATTATCCTTTTTCTTTTTCCACAACAGAGGAGCCGTTCAGTCTCAGCTGCACAGCAGCTGACAGCACTGTGACCCTTGCTTGGGCTCAGCCACCCTATCCCAAATCCAAGATTTAACAGTGATGGATAGTTTGGGCATGACATCTATTTCAACATGAACTGGAAAACAGCACCATTTTTGCAATAGCCTCTAGAGCCTTTTTTTTTTTCCCCCTCATAGATACCTGTCTTTGGCATCTCTTGGCAGGACCCAATACACCCACTATGGCGAGTCTCGAAACATCCATAATTTCACAATACAACACTGTCACTAGAACTTCTTTGGCAACAAAAGCAGGAGGCTGTATCTAAACTAAACAAGCAGCAACCAGTATTTTCACGCAAGCTCCTCATTTTGAGTACACTGACTATGCTTCTTAAATCAATAAGAAGAGAACACAGTTTTGAAAACCTACATTTATAGCCTCAAAACCAAGTAGAAAAGCATGGTGAGTGGACACACGGTCATGTGATTGGCTGTCTGTGAAAGTGGTGTAAAGCATACAGGTTGGTTTTTAGGCAATTTTCTCTCCAAAGGATTATTATAGCCAAAGGATGAAAAGCAACATCACCAGCTTTTACAGATACTCTCCTTGCTTTTTAAATTGGAGTGACTGCAAAGAAAGAGGCTCTTAGCTCCTCCACTGCACAGCTGCTTTTGAAGACAGACACTTTCCCTTATCAGCTCTTGTGGCCAGTCTGTCTGCCAAGGAGCAGCAGTACTTCTGCTCAGTTATTTGCTGCCCTTCTTCAAGCCAATCCTCTGTGAGAAGACTGTGGGTAGCCAGAATCTCCTCTTCTACCAGAAAGGAGGTAATTCCAGTTAAGGACAGATGCCCTTCACTCACTCCTTCCCCTATTCCTATTCCTATAGCAGACTTACCTTCACTCCCTGTAAACCTTGTTTCAAACAGAAGTATATTCAGCCCCAGCCAAACTGGGATTAATGCAAAGTTTTTGTTTAATTTAGTGTCTCAGTATTCACTCTTTGGATCATGTGTAATGCAACAGGACTGTGGAGGTAGATTAAGAATAAAAAAGAAGTAGTAGTACCATCCCTTGGGCAAGTCAGAATGTAGCACAGATTCTGCCAGGAGCATCAGAAGGCTCTGATGTGTTATTGCACAACAGAGCAGAAGAGAACAGCCCTGAGACACACATCAATGAGAGCCTGGATGGGTTCAGCACAGCACGGAGGCCTCTGTCACCGCATCTGCTGTGCTTACAGGTCAAAAATCTTCTAATGGTGCATATAATGGCTCTCAACAAAGGAGCAAGAGAGATGCGAGGGTTCCTCAGCTGCAGTATAACATCCATTAGCAGGATCCTGCGTTCTACTAAAATCCTCCAGTTTTCTACCCTTCAACTTGCAGGGTACACTGGGAAGAACAGTGATTTTCCCATTCTCTCTGGAAATTACCATTGTACCAACAGTATATTCAGTGTCCTCCTCTACATGTCTCAACACCTTTAGGAGGCTCTCCACCCACATGTCACTAAAAGGCAGTTGATAATGACGTCTGGGCAACACTTCCATGCCACAAAGAAATCATGTGCCTATGAGCACCCCAGCAGCACAGCAACCACCCTGAACCTCCCATAGCCAGCCTGTTCACATGTACATACTCTGAAGGTAAGGTCCATTCCACTCATTGTAGCACATGGCAAGCCAGATCTGCTAAGGCTTAGTGCACTAGACTAGAACTGAGAAGAAAGTGGATTTAATTCTTCAGGAAGCAGCACTGGACTTTCTGTACTTCAATTCCTCCAACATAAAAGAGAAAACCGGACTACTCTACCTGCAACAGCACTGGAAACATCAATAGAGCAACAAGAAGAGCCCTGGCTGTACCTGGTCAGATGAAAGGCCCACTTATGCACAGTGCTCTGTCTCTAACTGGTCAATATCAAATGCCTGTTGAGAAGTAATAGGCCAAACAATTCTTTCTCATAATGCTCTTCCAGATTCCAAAATACAGCATGATTTCCTTGCATGAGGGAGACTACAGCACAGAATATGGAAATAACAAATTCTCACAACAGACCAGTCCACTCTCTTGTTCCACACTGGAAGTCACAAGGGCTAAGCTAGGATAACCATATAGCCCAGTGTGCGGCTATGAGGAGAAGAAACCCCAGCACAGACTAATCACCTGTAGTAAATGCTGTAATTGAAAGGCAATTCAGAATTAGGGCAGCAAAAGGCTCAAATACAACATTCTGAGATGACCAGAGCGTTAAAAGGTGCAGATCTGGCCACATTCAGCACTGGCAGGCACTCAGCAGAACAGTGATCAAAACAAATTCAGCGGGAGATGAGTATCTACAGATTGGGTTTGACAGGAAAGAACCAACAGAGGTAATTTCCAGATAGAGCTGTAGGAATAGGAAGCGTGTCCAAGAAATAGTTACATTGCTGTTACAAACTAATGCACCAGAACTCCCTGAGGCACAAACTATCCCAGCATTCTTGGACAACTGAACCAATTACTCACTGACAGCACTTGCAGCTTCCTGTCAATCAGCCAAAGCGCTAGAAAACAAGACTGTTGCACCAATGCTGCAGTCCCGGCTCAGGGGAGCAGGGGAAGCAATGAAAGCTCTGACAACATCACCAGTCAACATGCTTCAGCTCCTTCCCTCTGCTCTGATCAGGAGGGAGCACCCAGCTCCCCCCTGTAACAATTACCTGGCTGGACACTCCTCTAACCACAGCCATGCTGCCCCCCTGCTTGCTGCCACAGGCACTGCCCCAGGTTCCTCCTCCAGGCCACCACAGCTCTGTGGCAGAAAGCAGCTGGCTACTGGCAGGCTCCCCATCAACAGCACCAGCACTCTGCAGCTGTTCCCTCTTCTCTCCATGACTCTCAGGGTACAAGCATGGAAGCAGCCTGTTTTCTTAATGAGAATCAACAGCTTGCCAGAGGGCTGGAGCACATGCTGGCATAACCCACCACTCCCAGGATCAGTCGAGCAGGCCACTTCACTTCCAACCCTTTACTTTCTTTCTATAGCCCCCATCCCTGGTACTCACTGTTCCCACCTAAATGGAGCCAACAGTGTGAAAATTGCAAGCTTAATGGAAATGCTGATTGCTGATGCCAGAGCAATGCTGCTTGATGGCAATCCAGCTAGCAATAAGAAAGAATGCAAATTTTCCAACTTAAGCTAAAGCTCAGATGAACAATATGCTTTTTTTATTAAAAATAAAAAATAACACCTACAAACTTCATTCCTCTTTAGAGGAAAGGGGAAGTATTGAGCTCAGTTCTGTTTTGCCTGACAGTGCAGGTTCACACTGTTAGTTAAACAGTAGTCTTGGGAGTTAAGGTTGCACATTTTTGCACAGGGTTTTAAAACAGAAAAGGAGGACAATCTGGAGACAAAGCAGAAACATTGTGTGAGAACATGGAAAGATAGCAAGGTAAGGAAGCCAGGAGTGCTTCTGTTTGAACACAAAAAGGGGGCAGGGATAAATCACTGCATTCTGAATGCTGCAACCCCTCCATGCATACAAAGAAAGGGCTGGGAACAGCTGACTGTAACACTTTATCATCAATGGGATCGTTTCCCAGGAGAAATTTTCACACTATCTCCTACGATCTGCAAACTGTTAGGGATTCACAATCAAATTCTCCAGCGTTTGCTAACTTTATTTAAAAAGTAATTTGCAGGACAGAGCAATATATCTGGATGAGACCTGCCAGGCTGAGGCAGGATGACCAAAAGCTTGCTAGACTTCTGTCCACGCAAATGACTAAATTCCCTTTGTGCTCATCTGAGCAAGCCTCTGTGGATGAATTCCCATCCTCACTCTTGCCAGGTGGCCAATAACAGCCACAAATTCTTGTATTATTCTTTTTCTGTCCACCAGCTACCAGGGTAAAGCTCTTTATCATCAGTATT
Organism: Chiroxiphia lanceolata; assembly: GCF_009829145.1. NCBI lineage: Eukaryota > Metazoa > Chordata > Aves > Passeriformes > Pipridae > Chiroxiphia > Chiroxiphia lanceolata. The sequence goes on from NC_045644.1 coordinate 14,370,526, forward strand.
AAAATATGTTAACATTACTAAAGGTAACTAGAATTAAGTAACAGAACACTAAGATTTAAGTAAAAACAGATGCTTCCCAAAAATGACCCATGCAGGGAATTTAGAATATCCTCTTTTACAAGAAATTCACTGAAGTTTTGCATTTCTTACACAATCTTCTTTAAGAGATTTATACTGGGACATTTCACCAAATGGCTGTGTGCTCTTACCACAGAAATATTCTAGCTTTGGCCGAAGAAGGTAATGTGGAAAGGTTAACATGAAATTGGCCCATCGGGTGAGAATGGCAGCAGAAGACTACAAGCAGATGTTTGCAGTCTTCCTTCTGACCTTCACATATGCTTCTGCCTGCAAGTGGGCTTTGTAAGGTGGGACTGGGGTTTTCTGGGGCAACATGGGAGTGCTGCCAGGAGCACAAATTAAATAAATCGATGAATATCAACCCACACCACAACTATAAACAAAAATTATTTTATAAAACTATCTTTCAGTGTCATTCCTTTCCTAAATTCATTGAAATAGGTAACAGGAATAACAGTTGCACCAACCTTGAACCAACCTTGTGCTAACACAGTACCACATGTTCCAAGCATCAGCACTCCTACAAGTAAAGAAAAAAGGACCCTCTAAGGACTGCTAATTCCCACTACATATTCCATTGTACATAACAGTTACAGCCTTTAGTTTATGTGAGAAATTATATTCTTTCCAACAGGTTTTCAGAATTAATCCACATCCTCAGAAACCTCACTAAAGTCAACAAGCACAAGCATTTGTAAACCTGTTGGGCTTCCTATTAAATAGCTGGTCAACATTATCTATTTTCTTTCAGTTCCAAAGACAAGGAAGAGGATATAAAGTTTGCTGGTCACCTATCTACAAGTAAAGGGGAGGTAAGTTGCCGCAGGCAAGGACATTGCATAAAATGCTACTTAATCACAAATTTTATACTGATCTACTGAGGCACTTAAAAAACAAACACTAATTCAAAAACTTCAACTTAATGATCCAGTTCATCAGAATACTAAAAGACCTCGCTGTTTTTTGCAATCCTAGAAGTAAACATCTCTGCCCTCAGGGTGCTACTGAGACCTGTGAAGTCTGGTCTAGTCCTTCTTGACACAGAAAGAAGCCATAAGCACATCTGAAACTGTCAAAACATCGTTCTGAGAAGAAAAGATTCTTTCCTCTTTCAAGCATACCATAGATTATAGATACCTAGGATATACAACTAAGCTAGATGCTAGCTCACATTCCTCAGTTTCCTCAACCAAAGAATGGTCCTAGCAAGTCATTCAAATAAGAGAATAGAAAAAGGATATTAGTTCCATCCCTGAAAGTTAAAAGTGATGAATAACTCCCTCTTTGTATCATGTAATGATTTCTAACACTGAGTTTCTACCCAGTAACACCTGCCAGCCTCCCTAATGCTCTAATCCCAGATCTCACCCTACCCAGTCCCTCCTGTACTCAGGGTCTCCTATTCCTCCTAAGCCACTATAACCTCCCTTTCACCTTAGACTCACCATCCTCCCAGGTTGAGAACCTTTCCACCTCTAAAGACCTCCCCTTTCCATTAACTCAGGACTCCCATTCCCCTTGCATCTTTAACCAGCCTGAACACTATTCTTGCTTCTTCCTTCCTCAGTTCCTGGTGCTGCCACTACCACTGGGAACAGCAGAGAGAGCCCATCCTTCCCACTTCCAGCCCCATCCCTCAGTCAGGTGGCACTCTAAAAAGCCAGCATCACCTTGTACTCAAAGGGCTCAAGAGATCCCAAATCTCCAGCATGGCATATGGCACATGGCTGGGAGCTCTCAGTCACACAGAGATTCTGATGTGCCACTCTGAAAAGATGGGCCAGCCTCTCACTTCAAAAGACATGGAGAAATGAGAGGGTGAGCACCAGGTAAAGCCTGAATTAGGTAGAATGTATGGATCTACAAAGACATTCAAACTCTAGCATTTGTTCCATAATTCTCTTTACAGTTTACAAGCAGTGCAGTGAAGTCAGAATGCATTTCTGCTGGAAGGTATTTGAAAGGTCAAGTCTCACATTTACTTCTTTCTCTTCCCAAAGTAGAGAGAGTTCTACTCTTCAAGTAGAACCATTTAACAAACAGATGTTCTTTGTACTCACCCCAGATTTCATTTTACGAAAGCATTTTACACTTAACACAAAAGCATCCTATTTCTTCTACACTATTCCTATACACGATCTTTATTAGTTGCCTTTGAAGATGCTGTGCTGAAGAGACCATTCTCTTATGCTTCAACATCCTTCAAAGCTTAAGGACATTTCTTTCTTTGTTAGAACATTAGAGAGTTCCTCATTTTGCAGCCTTATCTATACCATCAGCTGAGTCATGACTGCTTCCTCTGAACCGCAAAGACTTCACAAGCATGCACAAGACAGGACTGTTGAATCCTGAACCTTGGCAGCATTTTTTAAAGCCATGAAAGACATTCTGCAAGTTTGCAAGAAGGTCAAATTTTATGTTTTTAAGTCTTTTCCCTAAAATCTTTTAAGTCATTTGCTAATGATCAAGCTCTATGATCTTGCAAACTCTCACAGCATCTAGTGATCAGGCACTTTACTAGTGAACTAGACTGTCTGGTACATCAGTATATGAATCCTGCCTCCACAAGAGCTGCAAGACAAGCTTCCCTTGCCAGGTAGCTGCTGCAGAATGTGACAGTGACAGCGGTATTAGAGATGAACAGGAGACACATCACCTGATTTCCAGTTCAGCAACATAAATGAAGCAGACCTGATCAACAGTTTAGAATCAGAAATGGCACAGATAACAATTACTATCAGTAATCAATATTGCTTTATTATTTCTGTGACTGAAAAGTGACTAAGCAATACCACTTTAAATATGCACTGCATAAGGGTAAGAGAGTTATATACACTTCAAGTGTGTGTGGGGGTGAGGTTCTACTCCCCCCAAAAAATTGCTTATTTTAAAATGTTCCACAGAGGAACCTTTTACCTCTTTAGTATTCACCCAAAAAGATTTTGAAAGCAATATTACCCTCATGTTATAAACACAGAACCTGACAGAAAGATCTGAAGAGTTTACAAAAAGGAAAAAAAAAAGTAATTTTGTATAGTAGCATTGTAAAAGTCTACTTTGATAATTCTAAACTGAAAAAGAAAAATTAACTTCTTGATAGTGCTACATATTTGAAGCACCTTTACTAATAGTGCATTCTGCATCTATCAAATTAACTAAGCTAGAAGATAAGGAACAATAACATGTTAAAATAATTTGGATATTCATCTTCAATACTTACTAATGGCAAGCCCACTTTTAATCCTACTTAGCTATTTATTAGGGCAATTGAATGCAATTTCACTATTATTCATCATTATGGCTTAAGATTTTTTTATGCTCTAGTCTTGCTATTATAAGTCTATATTAGAATTGCTTTTCTGTTTCTTTAAACATGGGTTTTGCTTAAAGTGAACCATAGCAACTGCAAAGAAGTTACCTGCACCCCCTAAGCTCAGAGTGAATTGCTGAAGCATTGCTAATTTTGAGGTGGGAGGAGTTGTAGAAATGAGGTCTTTTTATATAAAAAGCTTAAATGACTCATGAAAACTCTTTTGGCATAGCTTATACATGCTTGACAACAACAACAACATATATATAGCACCATCCATCACTCAAGTGCTGTACAAACTAGCCCAAAAACATTGGGCATAACAGACTATTTCTGAGAGCAGGGAACTGGCTGTTACCAAGTCAAGTTTCTTTATCAGCTACATAAAGTACCTTATACTTGACATGCAGTAAATCAGTGTTTAAAAAGTATAAGGTACCTGGCATAACTGTCCAGAAGATTTCCAATTGGCCAAAATGTCTGCAAGGGAATGGGTCAACACAAAACATACCCCCTTAAAGTTTCTGACCTTGGTCAAATTTCCAGGCTAGTCACCAGCAATGGTGCACTGTCACAGATGAAAAACCTGAATGTTTTCTACAGTGCTCATACAGCTGCATACTAATCACAGATGGTGGAACTGAAGTGAATAATCTGCTGAAAAGGGCTATTAAAGAAGAATCAAGATCAACAGACATGTCTGGATCTAAATGTCTGGTCTACCTATCAGTAAATGCACTTGCCAATCAGTTTCATAGGCTAATCAAAGTACAACTGCTTTTCACTCTCCAGTATTCCTTTTAAGATATTCTGGAATTTAGCTCCACTAGTGATCTGGTATTTATTTTCACACTACTTATAGCTAAAGTCAGCTTATACACACAACTTCTGCCACCCACAGATTTTCCTTTCTGTCAGTCCTGCTTCCAGCTCTCAAATTCCTGCATCTTTCTCTGTCAGCTAAACATTCTTGGTCATCTGGTCTGCACAGCTAGAGATTTACACTGCTTTAAGTGCCATAGTCCTGGCCCCTTGACTTAATATGAAAAAATTATTCTAATAAAGGAGCTAAGGCTGGATCACATCCAAAGACTAACAATATTGTTCCTCTTTAAGCTCAGATGCTGCAAAAGGAAGTTCAACAGAAATTAGATCATATGTAAACAATATGCCACATAGTAGCATATCCAAAAAGGTATAAAGTATTACAGACTACATAAAAAGCCTTATATGTGTCCTGAGAGATGCCAAATACCTGGCTCTACTGCTTTTCTCTGCCATCACTGCAACTTAATATCAGAAAAGTAAATGCAGAAACTTTCTCGAAGTGCTGCTGGCCTTCCATACTGAAGACAAAGCACTCACAAAGGAAGAGCATCAATCAATCAGATGACATACGAGTGGTTTTCCTTAATTAGAAACTAGCTAACATTAGAATTGGCAAGTGAACAGAAGGCTCCATACACTGCTACCGCTTCCACCTACAACCTTTATCTCAGTTCCTCCGCACCTTATACTGACTACCTACCCCACACTAGTCTCTTTGTCTTCTTCTCCCACTCAATTTTCTGCTTGAAAAAACTCTCCTTTTACGTGCCAGGTAGAACTCCCTCCCTTTCTTTCAATACTTCCTTACACCAATTCCCTCCAGCTTCTGTGTTCCACTCAGTCCTGTTCGATGGGCCTCCATTGCTATTATCCAAACTGCACCACAGCGACATTGCTTCAGTCATCACACACCTTGTCATTCTATAAGACAAGTGTAGGCTTGAAGACCTGTAAAGCACACCTGATGGGGCAACATGAGATCTTAGACCTTACAGTGAACAGCTGTTCTCTTTTAGTTGTTCATCCAGCCATAACTAATTCCTCAATCCAAAATAAAAACCCAATGGTCATACGAAGGATAGAAATTAATTCACAAGTCCCTGTGCTCTGGTTTGAAATTTTCTGTCACTTAGATCAAGACCAAAGAAATAGCCATTCTTTCACATCAAAGGCAGCAGCATTCTGGGTAACCAAAGAGCAACCCTGACAAGGATAAGAGTTAATTATGAAATAGATCTCAAGATAGGGCTGGTAATTAAGTGTTTACTCTGCAACATACAGCACTCTAGAAGCATATCTGGAGCAGCCACGATGTGCCCTTTTACAGATGTATGTACCATTCCATCCAGGGCCTTCCAGCCTGTATAAACCACCTGGCAGCTACTGAAGAATCTCTCTGTTCACCTCAACTTCCTATAAAATTTTTTTTTTAAATATTCTTATGGTAGTTTACTCCCACATGAGAGCATCTCCCTAAAACACACAGAAGTCCATAGTACACACGAAGCTCTTCAGTTACATCAGGTGTGCAGACATTCCAGGTCCTTCACAGAAACCTGATCAACCTGAGTGGTTTTTACATTACTGCTTTGCTTTCAAAGCGTGTGCAGTACTCAACACTTCTGAGGCCCTTTATGTTTCCAAAGCACTATACAAACACCATTTAATTAGAGACAGCTAACAAGAATATCCCAAGATACTGAATCTCAGCATGCAGCAAGGATTTTTATTTTTTTCCCCCCATAAATAGGTAAAATTAAGGACTGAAAGATGCCTAAAAGTGTGCTGAACTGTGGAACAATACCTTCAAGCAAAAAGGTGTTATATTTGAAACTTCCATACTGCCAGCGTGTAGGAAAGATCTAGCCCAGCCTGGCCAAACAGAAATGGCTCTGGTTCACTGGTAACTATCGAGAGGATATCACACATGCTGTCAGATGCAGTTTCTATTCACAAAAGACATCCACATTGTACACACACTTCTCCTTACTGGCACTACACTGCAGCCATGCCTCTAGGGGCTCTGCTCTGATGAAAACAACTGAAAAGAAATCGGTAATCCCTTAATTAGTGGCACTCGTTTCACCTTCTGCAGGAATAATTTAGACAGTCTGAATGGGCCACATGTCACACAAAGTGAAAATTTAATAACTGAAAGTGACTCAGGTTGTCCGTTCATTTCTCTGTACCTACAACCCAGCTGGGGAAGGCTACTGAAGGTAAGTACGCAGTGTTAACTTAGAACAGCTTCACAAACCACTCATCACTGCCTTTTTCAAAAGCCTCCTCTCCAAATTTCTGATGGGAGTTGCATTACACCAGGCAAGTCACGGATCCTAGGTCCCAAGCACAGCTCCAGGAATACACAATTAGGGCCATGTTCCCTTGAATTTTCATAAAGCTCTTGTTTAAGCCACAACAGCAAGGGGATTAACTGTACTTTCCTAGCTGAGCTACTTCACTGCTTGCTAGATAAGAACAGAAGCACACACCCTAACCACCAAAAACAACTGTTAGGTCTCATCATCCATTCTGCTACTCCCTTCCTCAGACCTCCAACGCAATAATCGCATCATGTCAGAGTCCTACAAAGCTATGTCCAGTAGATTATGTCAAACCCCGTAATATTTATCTGTCTCTGGATACAAGTGGCATGAAACAGACTTACCTACCATCAACTCAAAGGTCAGAGTTAAAAGCCTCTCTTCCCTCACAGTGACATTTCTAAGCTGCTCTCTTTAGAAGGGGCTGCACACACTACTCTATGTGTATGCAGCTCTGACAGTAAAAAGGAAAAGTAAGGTCCATCTCCCTTTACCCAAGAGCCTGTTTTCCTTCTACTCACAACTACCTGAGAGAAACACTACTCCATAAAACATTACTCCTTTTCTCTAATCAGGTGAACAGGGACTCAGGTAATGAAACAGAAAAACAAAGACATTTGGATACCATGGTGATCATGGCCAGACAAGAAAGTAAATTAGCTACCATTATGATAATGAACTGGCTTTCCAAAAGAGGCAATTTGCATGTAGCAACTGAGAAGCAAAATAAAGATGCTTTAACAGAACTGCTGCTTGCTGTTTCACCCTGTAGCAATGGAACAAGCAGTCACAGCCACCAAACAGCCACTGCTCTGGGCTTTTCCTATTTGACTGTCACTGCAGATGCAAAGTACCTGACCAGAGCTCCCTCCAGGTGTAATGAAGTCTCACTCTGCATTTCTTCTGGTAGCACAGCAGCTTGTGCACAATCTGAATGCACCGTCTGGAAAAGAGAGGGCAAAGGATTAACGACATTGCATTTTCCAGGAATTCTACATCGAACCTGGAAATGTCTCCGAAATCAGTAGCAGAGAAACTCAAAGACTATCAGAGGAGGATGGGACTCATGGCTTTGAGCTCCTAAAAGGAATGAAAAAAGAATCAGATGAAATGAAAGAAAGGGGCCTGTATGTCAGTTTAAGCTCAACTGGATTGAACTGAACACAAATGCATATTCATTGTTTAATTAGCACTTTCCACTCTTTGCTACCCTTACCTGAGAGTCTCATAAGTTCTACAAAATGAGTTACTTTTAGGCTCCATATGTATGAGATACTGCATGTTATTGTAAAATCTGGACACAGTGGAGTTTCTCAGTTTCTTTGGCCCAAATGATGAGGCTAAAGGAAGTAAGAGTGTCAGAAAAACTACAGGATTTTTAGTTTGACTGAGGTGTGTGGTTTAACTACATTTTTTAAAAAAAAAAGATAGACATTTGTATTCATTTTTCCAGTCTCCTTAAAAAGTAATTTAGGTGGAGCTTTGGAATGATCAAGCACTACACATACAAGCTCTGGAATCCCCCAGCACAGCCAGTGTACTTGTCAAGTCTCCAAATAATCCTGTAGGTCTCTATAGCATCTAGCACTCATACAAACTCTCAGGTGCACAAACATTCTCCACAAATAATATCAGAACTAAATATACAGTATAATGAGTAAATTCTCTATCACTAGCTATCATTACGGACAAGACAAAAAATTTATAAAATTTCAATTTCTTAGGTCAGGCTATTTTTAGTTATTAACATTTAGAAAAAATAGAAGGAAGGTTTCAAAAAAGCAGAATTCCTTTTTCCCCAAATCCTTATTTGTCAAAAACATATCTCATTAATGTGAACATCTTTCTGAAAAGACACTGATGAAAGACACTACACATCAGATAAACATAGAGAAATCAAATCCTAGAAATTTGCAAGGAATTTATTTAAAATGGTGTGAAGAGTTCAACAGCAGGCTTTAAAAATAAGGCTGTAGAAAAAAATGTGCAGGTGTATCTTATTCTTTTCAGACCTTTAGATGATCCCAAAAATACCACAATGAGGTAAGAACTAAAACTAACTTTGAATGAACAAAAGTAACCCCATCTATAACCGCTGAGCATCACAGTAAGTGCTCCATTTCAAATAGCATTCTCATAAATTCAAACAAGAAAAGGAAGTAAACCAGCTAGGATAGACAGCTGTCTTTAGACCAGGAACAGTAATCACTCTGGGAAGAGACCTCCTATTTCTGATGTTACTGGTACCAGACAATGCCCAGCACCTTTTCACCTACATATTTGCTTGGTTGTAAGTCTAAAATTGGCCTCTACAAGAAAAAAAAAAGCCAAACTCTATTTAAGACGCTGACCAGAGAGAATTTGCTAATGGCTAAAACGTTTCTTTATAATAACAATAGCTGTTAATGCAAAATAACCTGCATACACATCTCATCACTGAAACCTTGCGATTGTACACATTAGCATACAGCTACTGTGAAATCAAGGCACGGACAGAAAGGGATTAGCAGGGGCATAACAGTCCTAGTACCCCTGCCTAGACTCCCAAACTACACTGCTTTAGTTGTGAAACTGCTTTAGTTATGAAGACATCCATCCCGGTGGGGTATTTCTGTTTTTGAGTTTTATGCTGAGGATTCATAATACATATAATGGACAAAAGGCACCCTTACTCTAAGCAATCTGGATGTCTCTTTTAAATATTAATATGCCCGCCCTTGAGCAGCTTTATGTTGTCACCTTTTAAATGTACTGCAGAGAAGTATGACACTACTTGTGCATTCAGAACACCCACTTTGTCTGCAATAACTGCGTCTGCTATGCAATGGTTTCAGACAGGAGCATAGTGAAAGGACTGCACAAACATGCCAAAATGAATGGATACAGATGTCCACTGGTGGTTGCTACTACTCATTGTTTTTAGTCTCATGGAGTTTCTGGATGTGATGTTACTTCTGAGCCCAAGCAGTTCACACCTTTCTTGTGAAACTCCAGTGCATTATACCCATCTACAACTAATTCTGCAACTGTCATTAAAAAAAACATTTCTCACAAACTCAACTGAACTATACAACCTTTGAAAAGGCACTGTAATTGCAGGGTTATGTGGGCAAAATCAGAACATGCTGAAAAGTTACCTTAAGGGAAAACATCCTATGTGTCTTTATCTCTTCTACAGAATATAGTGCTGTTCACGCCTTGGGGAAATTCAGCACTGTACAAACAGTCAGAGCAAAGCCAACAATCTGCCTAAATCCTACTTCTGCCCTCCAGGCTAAAGCAGCACAAAAGCATTTGAAGGGCCCCCATGGGACACATGGAATGCTCATGAGTAGCTCTGTCCTCTTGTCTCCTTTTGCCCATTGCTCATTTTTACCCCTTGCAAGCTATTTCAGGCTTAAACCTCTCTTCCTCTCCACATTGCCTTCCAGGCCTCTCATCAGTCATCCTTGGGTTTTTAAAACTGTCTTTTCTGTTTCTAGACCAAGATTCATCTTCTGGGAAGTGGGGATTCTTGCAATGACTTTGTGTTATGAAACTTCTTTTAGACTGAAAAGCTCTTTGTGTTAGATCAAGTAGATTAGGAAAACAGTCTGAAAGGTAGAAATTCATTTCACTTTCAATTTTCTAGCACACAGAGGATTTTAGAAAAAGAAAAAGTTACTGGAAGAGTTCATGAAATGCCATCCTGCTCCCCACCAGCCACAGCGTTATTTCAGCAGGAAGATCACTCTGTGAGCAGAATTCCACCCGAATTCAAACTTCAAATGAAATCATCACAGTGAGTTACCCCACAACACTTACACGTAGAGATCCATAGGAAATTCTTTCATCATGTGTGTTACAATGAATTCCACCATCAAATCTGACAAAAAAGAAAATGATTAAGTAAGTATTGAGCTGGCTACTGGTAACATCTTGTAGACTATGAGGAAATCAAACTGCCCCACCTACCTACCTCTACCAGACAACAGTCCTGCTTAGATGAGAGGAATTTCACTTTTTTGTTTTGTTTGTTTTAAAGAGCATTGGACATCCTCTAGAATTAGAAAAGAAACTACTGCAAACTGACGGTACATACCGTATCCTTTTGCTTTGAGGCCCTGCTTCCCCATATACTTTCCCCCACTAAGAGTCAAATAAAGACTATACAATGAATTCTGATGTTTAGAATTGCTCTCGTATTTCAAGCCTTGTCACTAATGGAAAACACCATTAAGAAGCAAATTTTAGAAAATTATTCTTGCAAGAAACAATGCACAACCTAGAAGTTTACTTAAAGAGACATTGTAGATAACACCTATTCTTCCCTAAAACAAATTCGGAAGTAAAGCTAGTTTGATCTCAACATAGGTTAGGCTTCTGCTTAATATTAATTCAAGGGGGAAAAAAAAAGAAAAAAGGAGAGTGGGCTGCCCATTTAAGGGCTCCCAGTGTGAGGATAAGAGGCAAAGAATATAGAAATACAATTGAAAGAGATAAATTATGATGGTTCAGCTAATAAATGATAATCGAATGTGTGTGTGCTCAACACAACTTCACCAAAAAATGCTTATCCCATGCCAGTGGTAACAATTGTGAGCTGTAACCTCCCAGGGCACTTATAGCCCAGCAGTATGACTCAATACTGACTAAAAACAGTCTAGGGAAAAAGTGCATTAAATCTGATAAGTCTAGAAATGCTCTTCATGCAGCTGTTGTGTCTTGGTTTGAACAAGCACATGTTTGAAAATGCTGGAAGACTGCTTCCATACCATCCTGCTTAAGAGTCATTCAGGGATCCAGGCTTCATCCATTTCTGAACCAATTTATTCTTTTGGCCTCCACAGTAATAAGAGCCACAATTTAATCATGTGTTGTATGAAAAGCTTTTAACCATGCCTCCATATCCACAGGCAAAACCAATCCAAGCTACTGACATTCCTATTGGTTTTTTACCCAGAAAAGGCTAAATACCCAGCAAACACATTCACAAACATGTCCTTTCCATAGGTTTGCCATCCTCATATCACCTACAAAGTACTTAGGGCTAATTGTTACCACACTCACCTAAAACTGAATTTATTAATCAACTGTCCTCCCTGTTGTTACTAGCTCATATCAAAGGGGCCAACCAGCTTCTGTAAAGCTTACTGTAAATATATATAGGATTTCTTGCTACAGAGCTGCAATCTTGGATTTAAATTGTCTGCGAAGCAGCCATGTATGGTATGGAGATGGACATTCCATTGTTGGAAACATCTTCAGTATGTTACTGTCCTCCTTTTAAGTCCATCCACCCCTCCACTTAAGCCACAAACCTCATATTTCTACTGCACAACAAGAGGTGCCTTGGGAACCACAAGCACACAGGTACTGTGACAATACTCACCGAGCACTGCACACACCAGCGGGCGGCAGGGCAGGTTCTTGTCTGCTGCTTTCTTACGATGTCTCATCGGCTTCAAACACACAAAGATGAAAAGAAATCAGCAGAAGCCTGAAGTGACAGTCTGTGTATTACTGTATTTTTCAAGCAAGTAGTATTATCAGCACAGGTTTCCCTTTGTCCTTTTCTCCAACTGCTGTCTTACCTATATTAATCCTAAAGGCCGTAGCTGGAGCAAAATTGTGCCTGCCTTTCCATACTGGGGTTTTGTTTCTCTAGCTGTGTAACTGGAGGGCACTGTTATACTGGGGAGGGGGGGGTGAACACCACAAGACAAAAACAAATCATACAGCAATTCCTCCCCCTTGGTTAACATACTGATTTGTTCCTGACCCAGAAGTCTGACTGGCATTCTTAACAGTGTGTGCATTATTCAGTGGCTTTGGTGTTTATTGTAATAGACCAGAAAGGCTAACTAGATGGCAAGTTTGTTGTTAAGTGGTAAGGACTGGCATCCTTGGAGTATGCTCGCTATAAAGTGTTTGTTTCTGTCCTGGATTAGTGACACTTTTAAGTGCTGCTTCACTGTCAGATAAGGTGGAATTCGCCAGTATCACAAAGACAGAATGCATCAAGTTAGCATAACCACTCAAGTTACTTGTTACTACAGAGCTACATGAGCCACATAATGACACTCCCCCCACAGATATCTATAGGAAAAAGCTCTGGAAAAAATACTTTCCTCCCTGAAGGTGAATCACTCTACCCAGGATGAAGCATAAGCCAAATGAGAGCACTCAGTGTAATTCCAGCTGGCTATTATATATCACATGAAGGCTCATGCTTGCTGAAGATTAAGGCAGAACATTCCCTCTGCCACTGATTTCCTCAGAGATCTCATAATACGCAGCTCCTCCCCAGCTACACAGGCCTCTTAATTCACTGACAGGGCAACCAGCTCTTTGTTCTTTAAAGACATTCTAAAAGCGATTTCAAAATCATTCCCCAATTACTGCATTTCTCACAGTATTTCTACATGCCTTACCAATCTAGGTTAGATGTCTGTGACACAGTTTTCAACATACAGGGTCTCAAATCCTCTCAGTTTGCATCCCAAAGAGAAAACAATCTAGAGGAAAAGACTCACCATTCTATGTAGGTTTACACGAAAATTCATGTTGTCATCATGAAGAAAAGCATTAGCATACTGATCCTATTGGAAAGGGCAAGAAGAGGGAGGAAATGTGAACAGTCCAACATCTTACAGTTGCCTCTCGAATCACACATGTTTCAGTGTAATACTCCCAACATATAACTATAAAGTTAAAAAGACATCTGTGACTTCTTGCCCCCTCCTATGTTTCCAGTCACACAAAAGTAAACCTCTCCTGATCCCAATTCCATTTTAACTAAAGCCTGAACTACTGCTTGTTTGGTTAGCAATTTATTTTCCATCCTCCTCTTCTGCTCATTCAAACTCTGGACTGCACACACCACTATGCCAAGAGTTCAACAAGCGCTCCAGATGTATAATATATGAAGGTGGTTCTCCAGCACACCAGTTTCTGTGATTATGTGGATGAAGGTTTAAATTGGCATTTTGATGGACCCATCATGCCAGAAGTTACTGCAGTACTAGCAGCTGTTCCACCCCTCAGGCAAAGCTCATTCCAAGACCATCTCTAAATTAAAGAGACTTCTCCAGATAATGCACAGCCAAGATGGGTAATAAATATAACCTGCCTTAATACCAGAACCAAAGTATGCCCTTGTCGTGGAGAAACAGAGTTTCTTATCTTGTGTTATCTATGCATCCACCTGAAGAAAAAGTGCCAAACCCATTTAATTAGAAAAATTTAAAATGTAGATGATTAGCTTTCAGGTTGTACCCTGAAGAAACATTACTTCAGAATCCTTACACCTGCTATCAACATCATGCCTTTTTATTCTTTGTTAAGAAGGAAAGGTCTTTATTTGCAAGCAAGCAAAATGCAAATGCCATGCAAACACAATCACCATTCAGGAATCAGTCAGACCATGAGTATATACTTCCCATGAGACAGGACCACATTCTGCCAGGACTGCTGACCTAGCTCTGTGACGCTGCTTTCTCACCCTACTATCACATCTGCTACTTGTTTTCCTTGTAGGGACCTACAGCCATGTGACTTTCTTTCAGACTTCTATCCTTCTTTAGCAGAAGGGATATGGCATAGCCTGTGTTTACCATGAACAGCACAGCGCTGAAAGCCATTAGCACATTACTCATCTAAAAGCCACATCACAAGGTCACTTGACAACTAAGAGAGAAAAGGCTTAGGTTCACTCTTTTTTCTCTTCATTCTTGGGAGTTGGATAATCTTATTTCGGTTAGCCAATTTTCAAGTTTCAAGTCAACTTTAACAGTACTGTACCAGGTTTATTAGCAAAACATTAAGTGCCTGAGGTCCTAACCACTCAGTTCCACTGTGGATATTAAACTCCTGCTCCACCAGAGGCAGGTAGATAGAGCCCTGTAACACACCATCTGCTGAGCAGATTCACACAAGAAACTTACCTCTGCTATGCATGTCAGGATGATGAGGCACAGCTTGCCACTGTGCAGCCGGTGCTCATCTGCAAAGAAGAAAAACAAGTCCTCTATGAGCCACGGAAGCCTAGCAAGGCTAAAGAGAGAGATAGCTGTTGCAGTAAAAGAAAAGCCCAGCTTGGAGATTATTCATACTCCTACTTCCTCTGTGATATTTAATAGTCTATTCCCATTAGGCGTTCACCCTCCAGCCTGTCCACTAAATCCCACCCCACAGTCTGCACCAAGAGCAAAAGTTTCAGATTTGAACCTCCAACAGCACTGTAACTATCCGCTGGGCTTCCAATCTCATTCAGTTTTACTTCCACAGATACTCTAAATACTGGGGTTAGTCCCTGTCTTTCTGTCACAGTAGAGACACATTGTTCCCTCTCTTTGACAAGATGGAAAGAAAAACATCACCTTTGCTGTAGGTTATGAAACAAGCGGCAAAGCTTTGTCAGACGCACAGCACGGTGTAGCAGAATGACTCCCCATGTTATGCTCAAAGTTCCAAGTTTTAACCCCAATACTGAGAGACATGACCTACTTTGCTCTGTGTAAAACTATGAAAGAAGGAAGTCTGCAAAGACTTAGCATTTCAAGCCAAAAGAGTTTCACACTGATCATGTTCCACAACTTCTTATTCATCTTACACTGTCAAGCAGCTTTGGCCCTGAATGACAATTGGAGGGTTGAAAGCCACTAATAGAGAGGGACTAAGGCAGAAGAATGCAATTTTCACTTGGATTATTTAAAACTCTCCTCTCTCAATTTTAACCTTGAATATAAAAAAACCTCAAGATACATATAGTCATAGAGGACCACAGGATGGAACAAGCCTCTGGTTCAATCTTTTCTCAAAACAGGGTCAGGTAAAACCAGGTTGCTGAAGGCACTGTCCAATCAAGCTTATTTTAAAATCTTTGTTCTAAAACCCAAACTGCTCACACTACACACCCCCAAACCCACAAAAACAAACAAACAAAACCCAGCAACAACAACATACCTATAACTAAATCCTGAGGAAGCTTAAAATTGCACATTCCTGAGACCTCCAACAGCTTTTCTAAAGCACAAGACTACTAAACATCCCAGGTATCTGCCTTAAACTTGGAGAAGATGGAAATATGAGACCCACTTTCATATAAACCAGGAGACAGCCAAACTCCTTGCATCTTTGCAGATGACTTCTACAAACACTTTGCTAGCTGGTGTGTATATGGTAATCTATAAAAATAGATAAAATGAGCTTAGCTAGCTGCTCTGTCTAGTTTGATGCCTCGTTTTCTTTACTACGCTGCTGAGGGACAGCTATTTACAACAAGATATGCCCTGAAGTATGCTGATTTCATCTTGCTGCACTAAGTAAGATGAAGAGGAATTTTGGAATGGGAAAGTTAAATGTCTCTCCTATTTTCTTACCTCAGCTAAAGTGTTATAAAGTCTTGTACTCCAGCAAAGCAGGAGAAATGGCCTCAAATAACACTGATACACAAGAGTCTTATTATATTCATATTGTAAGGCCTCCCTGTATATTTCTGTAGGTGCTGCTACCACTTCTCTCTCTGGGGATCATGCTGTAAAGGCTCATTTCACACCAAGTACTCTGCCTTCCACTGACGCTCTGTGAACATCACGCCATTTTCGGCAGCAATGGGGCAACTGTGCAAGCAGTTACTTGCACAGACACTTTGTATTTCACAGCATCCTTCACTAAAGGAACAAAGCAAGTCACTTTCTAAGGGGAGGTGTATCACTATAAACCCTGCTTCACCAATGGGAAAAAATGACACAGAGGTTTTGTTTCTCCCAAGGCAGTTGCCTCTGACTGACACAAGAGAGGAAAACAAGAGGATCTAGGAAAAACAATCTATTAAATTATGCTCTCCAGGACAGGACCAAAACAACTGTCTAGTCCTGGATGTGGAACAAACCAGTCTCCCCTCTAAGTGTTCCCAGTTGTCTCAAGACACCTGAAGTAAACTGGAATTATTCAGCCTTTTTGCTATATTGGTGTCACATTGAATCATAGAATCGCTTAGGTTAGAGAAGACCTTTTAGATCATGGAGTCCAATTGTCATCTCAGCACTGCCAATCTACCAGTAAACCATGTCCCAAAGTGCCTACATGTCCTTTAAATACCTTCAGGGATTGTGACTCGAGCACTTCCCTGGGCAGTCTGTTCCATGCTTGATCTTATACAAGAAAAAATTAGGCAGGGCTCCATCTAGAATCAAAATATAAGGACTGGAATATACCCGCTAGAACTAATAAGTTCAGGTTTGGAGGGCACACTTTAAACGATCGATCAGTGGAGCTCATTGCCACACACTACCATGGTGGGAGGGAGATTAGGTCTATCAGCCAGAACAATTTCAAACGTTACAGAAGCTAAAACCAAAGCAAAGAGAGAAACATCAACTCCTGTCTCATAACATAATAAACTCATCTCTTACTGGCTTGTTTAGTAAGGAATTCCCTCTATCACATTTCACTCCATCTGAAACTAATCCAGTTTGGCAGTTCCTGAATCCCTGCGCAGACTTTTCATGTTACGGTGACTAATAAGTGCAGAAGTTAAATAGAAAAACACAAAATTGTTGCATCAGAGATCTGGATCAGCAAGACAGACCCTGAGAAAAGCAAATGAGAATGATTAGAGAGCTGGTAAGCCCTCCTCATGTATACAATCTATTGGAAATGACTGAGCAAAGACTGATGTGGTTTAGTTCAAAAGACAAAAGCTAGAGGAAACATGAAAGCAGACTTCAAATACATAAAGGCTGACACAAAGAAAAAAGAAACAATCCATTCTCAATATCTATCTTGGAGAAGATAGACAGTAATTCAAATCATAGCAAAGAATTTAGGAAGCACATGAAGTTTTCTCATAATAAGGATGGTTAAACACTGGAATGGACAGTCTGAAAATGGTGCTCCACTATCACAGTGTCTTCATCCAACCTGTTAGCAACACCTCTGAGAAAAGATTCAGGTAAACCTGATTCTGCCTTGGTTTTGAGGAGCTGTCAAGGTTTAAACCCAGACAGTAACTAAATACCATGCACCTGCTTACTCACTTCCAATGCTTCTCCTCTTCCCCCCGTGTGAAGGAGAATCAGAAAAAAAAGGTAAACCATGTGGGTTGAGGTAAGAACAATTTAATAATTAAAACATCGTCATAATAATAACCATAATAATCATCATCAGAGTGAGAGAAGGTAACAGAACCCAAGAGAAACAAGTGATGCACAGTACAATTCACGATACAATTGATCACCACCTGCTGACCAATACCCAGCCCATCCCTGAACAGCAAATGGCCCCTTTTGGGTAACTCCCCCAGTTTATCCATCAGGTGTGACATTCTATGGTGTGGAATATCCCCTTGGACAGTTCAGGTCAGCTATCCCAGTCATGCTCCCTCCTTGCCTTTTGTGCACTTGCTCACTGGCAGAGCATGAGAACTGAAAATTTCTTGATTTAGGGTAAGCACTTCTTAGCCAGGGCCAAAATATCAGTGTGGTATCAATACCATTCACATATTGAATCCAAAATAACAGCACTGTATCAGATACTAAGAAGAAAATGAACTGTGTCCCAGCCGAAATCAGGACAGGGGTGCACTAGACATTTTCATAAAGTCCCTTTCAGTCCTAATTTAATTTATTCACTTTTTCCCCAACTAGCTTGCTTGCAGAACAAGGCAGCCAAGAGTAACTTCACTGTAATCCAGTAGGTAAAAGGAAACTCTCCTGCCTGCTCTCCTATTCAATGCCAAGCAATCACAAAGTTCAATAATTGATGTATCGTAACTCTGCAGCTGTCATCCTATTTTCATTCAGTTGTTACATCTAACTTCACAGCAGAAGTCAGTAATAGGCTGAAACACGGTGCAAAGATCACTTGTTATGTTCACACTATGGTCCTGCCCACAGAGCCACTGGGCAAAACAGCACCCTTGGGTACCCTGAGCAGGAGATGAACCAATACTTCAACTCCAGCAAGCTGAAATTAACCACCACAGTACTACAGCAGAAACAAAGAGCACACCATGGAAAGACACTTTCTCAAGCAAATTACTGCCAGTGCAGTGTAAGTTACTGCTGTTCTCTTTACAATTACATAGTTACATGTTTAACCACTAAATATTAAAGGACAAAGGAAATATTTCCTCCTAATGCTGAGCTTTACCTCCTGTGCCAGTTTCTAAGTGTTCTTTAAAGCACAGTTCTCTGGTCCCTGAGACTTCCTCTCTCTGACAGTTGGGAATCATGTGCTCACACCTGCTGCATCTGGACAGGCTTGGTTATTAGGTACTATAATCTATTATTAGATTCTTTCCATACTTGACATCTTTCCTGCCAGCATTAGGTCTCTCCTAGCCTCGTAACTCTTATCTCGCAATAAGAAATTGCTTAATTTTCCCAAAAGGTGGAATTCCTTTAAAGGGACTCCAGTTCACTTCTATTTCTGGGGTCACTAGACACGTTCTTGTGACCTCCTCACTTCAAGAAGCACTGTTTGCTGCAACCACAGAATTCATTTACCTTTTG
The DNA here is from genome assembly GCF_009829145.1 of Chiroxiphia lanceolata. NCBI lineage: Eukaryota > Metazoa > Chordata > Aves > Passeriformes > Pipridae > Chiroxiphia > Chiroxiphia lanceolata. Next base: position 14,389,566 of record NC_045644.1, read on the forward strand.
TGTCCTGCATCACAATCGAGCTGTACTTCAAGAAGGTTATCAGCAGGTTGCTGGTTTGCACATCAGCATCCAAAGGTAGCTCTGCAGAGCTTATAACTGGAACAAAGCAGATAAGACACATTTATCCTATACAAATACAAGAAATAACTATACAGACAACCAAAACACAGACTCGCAGACCTGGGGTAGGATCAGCTTACTTGCAGGGCCATCTGACCTCCTCCTCCCTCATGACCACCCAGGAAAGATTTTGTTGTCAAGACTGGTACCACTCCCTCAGAGACCATTTTCCTGCTCTAAGCACAGGCTGTGATACCTGGTAAAGTGATATCCTTCTCTGTCCTGCCCCTGCTCCTCCCCCCAGGGAGCTCAGCCTGCTGTTTCAGCACTCATCGACATCCCCAGCCTAGGGAGCTCAAGATATTTGCACTGATATCCAATTAATTCTTACGACCAACACAGACAACATTCACACCATTCTCAATCTGGAAAGAGATGTGCCCAGCAAAGGCCATTCTGTTTCAGCCATTTTAGAATTTCAGTTCCAAAAGATCCACGCCAATTCCATTCTTCCCTCCCAACAAGAGTCTGTCTTGCAGAAGCAACGCACAAGATAAAATGTAACAATCACTGACCAGAATTGGTCAGTAGAAAAGGGATGCAGAAAGATCAGCTTTATAAAAATCAAGAAGCAAAAGCAGTCACAGCTTGTGCTAGATACATCACAACCAGCAGGGAGCAGAAATGTACTTTCCATACCTGCAGCAGTTCACTGGCATTTCTCTGGGACACCAGCTGTACTTCTGACATCTTAACAGTGGACATCATCTGCCTTAGACTTCACAAGAAGCCATCTCAATTCCTCAGCTAATTGCACAATGTGCCTCCTGCTCACTCCCCATGCACACCATCTGAAGCACAGAGTTTACGAGCTGTCAAACCCCTATCACGTGACTGAGCCACATTTTTACTGATGACTGTGCCTGAGCTGTCCTAAAGGGCCGTTCTCTGCCTTCCCATTCAGAAAGCTTTATGAGAAATACTGAAAGGGAGGAGCCAAAAGGTAAGTGGTAAAAATGCAGCATGCATTTACCTGCAGATCCTGCCAGTCTGATACCATTTAAGGTAAATTAGCTCAGACAAAAGAACCCCTAAACTGATGGAGGTAGTCTAGGAAGACTTCAGTAAAGTACTTAATACAGTTCTGTATGAAAAATTAAGAGTGAAGCAGATAAGTGGGAAGCAATACTTAAATTTAATGTACATCAAAGATCTGGTAAAGGAGAAGCAATTGGAGAAATTATTAGTCTGAGAAGAAACTACTGCTTGAATTCCTTAGGTGTCACTTTAGATAATAGTTCTCGTTTTTGTGAGTAACCTGGGCACAAGAAACAGTTGCTTGCTAATGAATCTAGAGCATGGTGCTAAAAGCATCAAGGTTGTGAAGTTCAGTCCCCATATGGGCCATTCACTCAATGATCCTTGTGGGTCCCTTCCAACTCAGAATATTCTGTGAAATCTGCTAATTGCAAGAAGTTGGGACGTGTAAACACAGAGGAGTATCAGACTGTGCACAAAGAATAAAAGCAAGAACAGATAATAAATACAACATGAAATTCAACGATGTAAGCCATAGGGTCAGGAATTCAGGGATTTATTTCCATGGCAAACCAAGAGCTCATCAGCTGCCAACAAACTACCATGATACACTATCAGATCGTGAGATGACACGCTACCAACACAAAGGGCTCACAAGTGGTTCTACAACATATCCAGAAATGCACTTCCAGCAGAGACAGGAACACTGTAATGCCTGGCACAAGGTGCTGGTGAGACCTTGTCTCAAACATTTTCCATAACTATGCAGAACCCACATTCAAAGAGGATGAGCTTAAACTTGAAGAATATTAGAGAAAGGTTAGTAGGTGGAACATAGGAAAAGAGTACCCTTCTTGTGAGACAGCAAAATACATAGGTGACTAGCCAATGTATGAAAAAGAGCTGTGTTTCAAAGGGAGGTTAATAGCAAGAGAAATGGGTATGAACTGACAAGAAATGCAGGTTGCAAAGCTGAAGATTTCTAACCAAAGCTGAAACTCCCCCAATAGAAATTACTGGGAAACAAATTAAGTCAGAGTTCAATAAATCTAAGGGATGGATATGCCTGCGAGCACAGGGCACTAATAGTCTAGGGGATCTTTTCCAGCTCTACACACATGACAATAACATGGCTGTTCTGGCTGCTTAGGAGCTCATACTCACAGGTTTTCACATGCAGGAGGTCACAGGTGGTTTGAATTACAATTGTCAGAAGGCTCTCTCTCTTCTCAAGCTATAGAGATAGCCTGAGATAGGGCTCCTTTTGCACTGGAAACAGATCTACAGACCACTAGGCCGCATCTTAAGAACTATATTATCTCTTTTCCATCTATCCCCAGGAACACCCAAGGCTTTTCTCACTCTTGAGGAAAGAAAAAGGTATTTATGATGAGATTGGACATTGCAAGAAGTGAGGAATTACTTATAACTGATTGTTGGATGTCTAGGTTGGGAGCTCTGAAGGGAAGTACTTTTATTCTATACACAACTGTGTTTTGGTTCAGAGAAAACTCAGCTTTAACATGCAACGCCTTTCACAATTCAAGGTTTGTATCTCATAACCCTGTAATGAGGCAAGTGAGGCTTATTTACCCCCCTGGAACTGGGGCAAGGACAGGCACAGAAGGATGAAGGAGACGAACCAACAGTAAAATGCAGTATTCTTTAAACTGAGCACAGAGAGGCCCAGAACACAGCAGAGGTTCTCATGGAGCTTAGGATTACACAATCACCTTGAATACAAAATTGTAGCCCTTGGAAACAATAGGTCAAATAGATCAATGTAACTCCACTGTTTGAACCACATTAAAAAAATCATAATGGGGCTTTCAGCTTCTAAAGGTTGCACATCCCCAAGTGTGAGCTGGTTTAGTCCATTCAAGCTTGATGCCCTGGGGCTCCTGACACGTTGCAAACATGCCAGGTCTGTTGGCAAAGTCTGTGCAATAAGACTGGAAGCTTTTTCATTCCCAATATTATGAACAGCTCAAAGATTCAACTAAAAGTCTGAAAAATGTATTTATATCCCCAGTGGGTCCTTCTTGAGCTGTTACAATGAACATAGTGAATGAATATTTAACAACAGTAAGCAAACTGACATTTAGATAACTATGGTGACAGCCACACTTGATTTACATATTATGGATCAACAGTTTCTAGCAAGTCTCATTTTTTGGGGGAAAAAAAAAAAAAAGAAGAAATCACTCTGAAGAACACATCCCTGCTTATCCTGGTTCATGCTACAGACCTTGGTGGGTTTTTTTAAACACACGTTTTGAAACTTTACAAGGTCTTAATTCACACTATAGGCTAACAGCGAGAGAAATTTCAAACCAGAATATGAACCCATTTTTAATCCCAGTCAGCATAAAAGAAAAGTGCCTGAAACCCATAGAGGGATTTCTACATGTTATTGTAACTTGAAAACAGTTCAACTACACATTTTTTTAACGCAGGAAAAAGAAAGCAATCTTTTCATTCCAAAGCCAAAAAGCCTCTTGCTAACTTTCAGCCATGGGCAAATTTTACATCCTAGTTGCAAGACCTTAGAAAATAAGGAAAATTCTGACATATTTTTAAAATAACAGTAATACTGAAGCATCACCAAACTAAACCAAGCTGAGGGTCGTAAAAAAAAATTATCACTGAGAGCAGAGATGAGTAAGGTGACAGTAAACAGAAATACAGAATGCCTCCCGATGTAGTTGCTGCACATGAAGATCAGATCCTCTTCTTAAATTTAGTAGCCTTGTAAGCCACAAGAAGCATTGAACTTTACAAGATCACTGCCTCTGCTTAAAGCAGGATGGAGTTTTTGTTTTGATTTTGGTTTGTCTTTCAGTAAATGAAAAAAAAGGAAAAAAAAAAGAGTGCAAGCAAGCCGTAGATGTAGGTAAGTACAAATTCTGTCAGTTGTGTAATACGGTGTGTGGGCGGATACATTTGCAATGAACACGTTGAACACAAGCCCACAAAATGCCCGTCCCTCCACATTTCATGTTACATGCACACAGAGACTTGAGACATAGGGGACTCTTTATCTGAAGCTTTTGTTATCCATGGTAACCAGACAGAATTCATCCCGAGGAGGATCATCCTTAACTAGGGTATCAAATGACCTGAATAGCTGATGTAACTGAGTAACCCAGGCTGCTTTTCCCCAGAAATATTTCCAAACTGTGCTCTATTCAAATTGACTCTGTTCCTTCATTAAACACTTTCTTCAGCTCTAGAGGATGCCATTAAAGTACATGACAACAGCCATTTAATTTCTTCTCTTAAACTAGGCTCTATCTATTCATACCTTAAATTGCAAGGGTTTTATTTTAGGAGATTGCAATACATATTTATGTGGACTTGTAACTCTCATTTCAAAGAAAGATCTTGGGGTAAGCAGTCTTTTACAATGCCTATCAGAGAAAAGGCAGTAAGAGGGAGGAATACTTCCACACCCAAACAGAATTCAAATCCCAATTAATTCAAAGCTGAGGATAACTGCATTAATGACAAGCAGGAATCCACTGCAATTCTCTGTAAATCTGTTCCAATGACAAATAATCCCAAGCAAAGGACCTGACACTAGAAATATTCATAAGTAAAAGTCCACATAGAATAACTAATGGGCTGGCTGTATCTTCATGCAGATATTGGGAGAGTACTGTTTTCAGAAGGAATATCAGCATAATTTCATTGAGCAATATACAATGAAACAGAAATAAATTTGAGTCAAAGAATCTTGCCCATGTTCAGTAAGGCAAGTCGTTTCAGGAGGAGACCATCAGGTTACATCTGCTCCAGACAGATCTCATTAGTTGCCATCTTGAGAAAATACTTTGCTAGTTATTTTATAGTTTTAAATAATTTTTCCCCAGGAGATCATTACATTTCTTACCATCTGAAGAAGGCGGGGTGGTTCCAAGTGGAGTGACGGGTGTCATTGGAATTGGGCTTGTTGGTGTTGTCATCAGGCCCATTTCAGGATGGCTCTAACAGGAAACACACATGCACAGGTCAATAGCTTCCCCAGCCCTTGGAAACACAGATCACTACTTGTACTGTTCCACAGTCTCACACAGACATGACTAATGAAGTCTCAACAAACTTCAACCTCTCTTCCAAAATGCGAGGCCATGCTTCCTGACCTTGGACATCTAACAGTTAAACAGTACATCAATTTCTTTATTCCCTAAAACATGAAAATATATCAGAAAGTGGTGGTTCTCCCCAGCAGACAGAAAATACTCCCGTGTAGAATGGGAAAAGGTTTGCAGAAGCCTACACTGCTTATAGCTTCTGATTCCCCCCAAAACAACCCAAGGATGTGCATTTCAAGTCTTCCTCCAAGATCCTGTAATTTCTCTTTCTAAAAGCAAATTCTCCTCACTCCTGCCCCCCCCCCCACCTGTTCATATTCAAAGATGATGGCAATATATTACTTTCCTGTCTCACTATAAAGCCCAGGCACTGCAGGACAGGAGTGGATAACATAAATAACACTATCATTATTGATGCTCTCAGCTTCCATCAGTCAGTTACTCTCCCCATTTCATCTTTGCTAATAGTTGCCTGCCCAACTGCTTTGACTTTACTCTTTGCAGGCTTCCGGATTTATCCACACACTGGTGAGAGCATAGGCAATCTGCTATTTTTGAGTCTGGCTGCCAAGCAAAGTGTCCATTTCACAGGGTAAGTTTTACATAAATGTATCATCTGCTTTAATATATCACCACAATTTCAAAATAAAAGAAAGATATAGAACTGCTGATTTGACATTCGTTCCATAGAATTTTTCACAAGTGGATATCCTGCCACTGGATATCCTGCCACTGGATATCCTGCCACTGGATATCCTGCCACTGGATATCCTGCCACTGGATATCCTGCCACTGGATATCCTGCCACTGGATATCTCATTTATGAGCAACTATAAATGCATGTAATTTATGGGAAGCATGGACACACATACTACAACTCAAAGACAATTTTACATCCCTATAGGTCTTAACTTAAACTTTAAAACACAATTTTTCTCTGTAAGTCTTACATAAGCCAGGTTTGCTTCCACAGATTTTGGGAGTTTTCCTTCTTTATCCCGAACAGTAACCGGTAGTTGAGAGACAAGAGTGCCACCCAGCAGCAAACCCGAGCACCCACGGCTGGTGAGCACAGGGAAACCTTATTGCTCCATACATCCACACAACTGAATCCCTGCTCTTCCCATGTGTCACACAGCAGCAGGGAGCCATTCACGCAGTGCCAAGCAATGGGCACCAACTTAGGAAAGAGCATTCATCAGCTTTTATGAGGTTTTTCCAACATGACATGACCTACCTTGCCCTCTCTTAAATGAAGGATTACAGACAATCCACCCAAGATCATCAGGCCTCCACATCAATTAAACCCACTGATCAGTGGCTGCTTCAGCTATTACTTTCACAAATAACTAGTCTATCCTTTTATTTTTAAGAGCTTTTACTCTATGTGATCTTTTTCTGCCCTACTCTTTTCCCTGCCAAAGGTCTCTCTTCCCTCAGGAATATCTTGACCACAGAAAGGCCCGAGTTGGTACTATACAGAACTGAAAGAGCAGAAATCTCTCACAAGTGGTAGGAATGAATAACCTGGGAAAAGACAAGCAGGGAACCTCAGCAAATTAACCATCCATGAAACAGAAGCTTTCTTCAGAGGCTGCAGATCTGCTTATCAGACCTCTTCCATCACCACTACTGTCAGGAGTCCTCAAAGGTCTCCTCCATCATGCCAAGTGTCTAGCCTGTGATGTATGGCTGCTCTTTGAGGACCTGAAATAACTGGGGAAAGGTGCTAACTGTTTTGCTGATGCTTTGCTAACTGTTTTGCTGATGTTTTTCGCACAGATTAATACCAATACCTAGAAACCAAAATTAAAAGCCTAAACCTGAAGGTTTACCTCAACAGATCACACCACTTTTGCAGTCAGCCACAGCCCGATCACCAGATCAGACGGGCTCATTTTCTGCCTTCCAGCAACAACCACCTCTGCAAACTCACACAGTGTTTAGGAAAGCATCCCGAGCTTTGTGATCAGAGGTATGGAGCAGCCCACTGCTGCTCAGAAGGCTGCCATAGCTGTTTCTCCACCATAAACAGCACAAGGACAAGTGCTATGCTCCGGCAACAGGTTCCCAAGCAAAACGGGTTGGGCAAAACAGACAACATCACACAGTCTGTGCACACCCATACAGGACAACTCATCCAAGCTTGGAGCTGAATCAGTCTCTTTCTCTCAATACTAACTTAACAAAAGTGTGATTTGCTCTAAGAGCTGCAGCTATCTTATCCCTACTAGTTCACTCACTCCATCTTCCCCCTAAGTCTACTCAATAGAGTACAGAAGGGACTCCATGCAGCCCTTCCCATTTAGTGAGAAAAACAAATAATTCCAACATGAACTGTGACCTCAAAACTCTACTGATTTTCTGTCAAGGAAAGAAGCATTTCCTAAAATGCTTCTCAGGCCCTGGCCTGAGTCTGATCTTTCATGCTGATCCTATGGCAAGTATGCAGGGGCGTACATCTTTTCACCGATTCCATTTCTGACTCTCTAATTTCAAACACGTGCACTACAAAGAAATGGGAAAACATTCCACTGAAACTCACCTGTGCCAGAACTGTGATGAAATTCCGGTTTAAGTGAACAGCTTCATAGAGGGCCAGAAGGATTGCTTCATTCGTTCTGTGGGAAGGATACAGACAAAGGCACAGTTAGTGATCAGAATACCAGAAGCCAAGTTGTTCAGAAGCAGGGTCTATCTGAAAAAAGAAAATTTTTTTTTTTAACTACAGAAAACTCTGCCTCTGCAATCCAGCTGTATTGTATTCTGATTATTAGTAGTATCCAACAATGCATAAAAATAGCTATTTTTAGAGCTCAACTACAGACTTTGTTCCCTTCCTGCTGAAGGTGTCCCTCGTTTCTCAAACAGTGCTTTCCCTTAGAAGTCCTTTGTTTTAAGGCCAGAGGGTCCTGCAGACACCAAAACCCCTCATATTTATCACCTGCCCCCTTGATTTAGAAAATATTTTGGTGGGGACAAGAGTATGTGAATTATCACTTCCCATGTGCCACCTCCAACATGCCTATTATATGTTATAAATGCCCCATAAAAACCACTGCATTTTTTTTTATAGACTTCATTACAAGCAATTGAGCTGTGGTTCCTCCTGCTGCACCCTTCCCACTGAAGGGAGAATCCAGTTTGCAGTGGTGTGGTACTATTTTAGTGACAAGAGAACCTGTCTAATGTCACACAGCCCCTGTTGTTTGCTGTGTGACATTAGAACAGCTCCATGACAGAGTGGATCACGCCGACCAGCCTATTGTGTAACTAACATTTGTGCACTTACTGGACCGAGATCTTCTCATCAGCATCTGCTATGAACATGCTGCCCACCTATGGAAAGAGAGAGCATTGCACAGCAGGAATTCGGGAAAGCTATTAGACAACAAGAGAGAATACATGGATACAAACAGATTTGATTTTGCAGTCCTGTCACTGACCAATTCTTCACCTGTCAAATCACAAAAAAAGGAAAAAAAAGGACTGGACCTTGGATCCCAGCCTAGATTAGTCTGCCATTCTGTAAGAGGACAACAGAGATCCTTTCCTATCTGCTTGCCCCAGAGTGGTAGCAGTTTCACCCAAGTCACTCCTGACAGACAGCTGTTAACAGTGAACTATTCTTACTTAAAGGAAATTTTCCTGTCAGTTAGATCTCAGACTACAATTAAATGTCAGATGAAAGCAAGGCCAAATTGAACAAGGGTAACAGAAAATACTCTTCACAAGGAAGAAATTCACAATTGTCTTTGAAGGGTACCCCTCCAAAAATGCAGACAGTGCCCACTGTGGAATCCAAGCTTACCCCATGGTCACTCAGTACACCCAGACTTGAGAAACAAGACCGTAAAGGAACAGAACCTCTAAAGCTATTGACAGCACAGACTGTGCCACTCTGTTCTAGGCCACATCAGCAGAGCAGCAACTTTTTTTAAAAAACAAGTAGCTGTTTAAAAGTGATTAAGAAGTTTAAAAAACTGATTAAAAGGGGTTTTTAAGTGATTTTTAAACTCAACTAGAATGACAACAATGCAGGAAAACGATTTCAATTATCAACACCAGAATAGAGATCTTGTCCTTTGAAAGAGCTTTCCCAGCCAGACAACAACACAGTCCTCAGAATACAGCCATTTCAGTTGTATTTGGTTTGGATACGTTCAATCCATGCCTGCAGAACCCACATTCCAAACTCACAGTTTACAGAAATGCCCTCCTGCTGAACTTGCATGAAGACACCTATTTTAAGAGTAGAAAAAACACTGCTTCCTTGCTTACCATATTAGTTAGGGCTGAGAAGAAACCAGTCTGATGTTCCTCTTCCTTATCTTTGTATTGCCTGAACAAAAAGAAATAAGGATGAAGTTTCAGCGTTATACATGAAACTAGGGTTATTTTACCTATATCACTGTAAGACAGTCTTATCTAATAAGTATACAGGATGGAAGAAGCTTCAACATTCACAAGCCTTTTTCAAGAACTCACAAAAGATGCAAAGGGTATTAAAATATTTGTAAATTGTGTAGAGTTGAAGTGGGGTTGCTGAAAGACGTGAGAGTTAAACAATGCTTGTGCTGTTACAGAGGACATGGGCGGCCTGGGCTAACACTGAAGGAAAGGACTCAAGTGACTTAGGAAATTTTGTCCTGCACTGGAAAAACAGTAATAAACCACATGAAGCAACAGAGTCAGTAACCACAGAACAGTTTCATTTCAATCATCTGCTACAGACCAAATCAGAGTTGGCCACCCTAGGGCCAGCAGAAACCATACAGACCATTATAGTTCATGGCCTGGTCTTGCCTGATCCCACATTCCTGGAGCAAGTGAAGAGACTGGAACTGAAGTCAAGGTATAGGTTGGGTACCTCAGATTTAAGCTACGTTGCTACATTTGGCATTCAAATGCACTAGAAAAGCTCACATGGCCATTTATTGTGTCTGTCATACAGGAATCTCATCATACACAATGTAATACGCAAAGTAAGCAATTCTAAATATTTGGAAAAGGGGGAAAGAAAGCACTGAGCTAAGCAAAACAGGCCATGGTCTGAGACAGCTTTTGTCACAATGAAGGAAGTTGGGTGAGTGAGCTTTTTCTGCTTTACTCTGATAATTTACTCTGTTACATACATGATTTGCTGATCTTGCAAGTCACTTGCATAACTACAACAGCAGACTTCCAAAGGAATTAAAACATTTTTCTGGATACTTTGAGAATCCTACTCCACAAAAAAATGTCATGTATTCCTCCGGTAAAATTGCTGTAAGTTCTAAATTCTTCTGAAGCACTTTCCTCTTGGGAAAATGTACACATTTTGAGCTGCTGCATATGAAGCTGAGAACATGCTACCCTGTTGCTGACTTTCTGGCTCTTTCTTCAACAGCAGTTACTGCTTTCCACCATTTGGAAGCACATGCATGCCCTAATCACCTCTGATCTGGCATGTGGACAGGCCTGGATACATTTGTTTGTTTTAGATAGTGTTTCAGTTAAATCCATTTTCTAACAGAGAAGTTCTCAGCAAATCATTGATCTTTTCCTTTGGGACTAAGATTTTACACAAGGTTCATAGAGAGGTAAAATCCATCACAATAAAAACATACAACACATCTTCCCCTAGAGCAAGATCCCTCCTGAAGCACATCAGCCCAGCTGGCAGAGATGGATTCACTCTTGCAATGACAGCAACAACTGAGCCAAAGTATCCTAAAGCATAGGACTATTCCCTGCCTCTCTGGGTGCATCAAGCCTATTAACTGATAAACAAGTGCTTCAACACACAAAAAAATGTTTGTGAAAATGTACAGCAACTATCCTGTACTGAAAAACAAGACACAATTAGGTTTTACCTGTTATATTCCGATAAAGCCTGGGCAATTACAAGTCCCATTCCCTGAAAAAAAGTGTTAAAAAAAACTTCACATTACAAATCTCAAGGGAGGAAATCACACACTGAACACACGTAGCAATGCTGCCCCCCCAGATAACCTAGCATGCTATGAAGAACTTCCTCAGAATCACCTTCCTCAGAAGAATTAACTCAGAATCACCCTTTAGTTAGCATGGAGCTTGCTTTTGACTTCATGCCTAAAGAACAGCTTCCAAGTCCAGACCTCCCATAGCTCAGTGTGCTGTCACTTTTTATCCAGGCCAGGCTACAAAACTTAAGACTGCGGCTACAACCCAAAATACGTGCAGGACTTTTGACTCAAGTACAAGCTTCCACTGAGCTACAAGAATTGACTTGTGGACTTGTAAAATCGGGTGACATAGCACTGGAAATGAGATCTCTGGCATATGCCATCATGTGCCTCTTTGGCATGTGACAGCAAATAGTGTATAGACACTTCATAAATGCATAGCAGATCAACTTTAAGCATGTTTCTTGCTACCTAGCTTTTTAACCACCCCCACCATTTACTGGTGATCAAACTGTCCAAATCATGAGCGCCCTAACCCATTGCAAGAGTACAGTTAGGGCTGAACAACCCCTGTACTGGTGTTTCTCAGAGTAGCACTGTTCCTCGACCTGATTTCTACAATACACTGTGCTTGCATTCATTCCACTAACACCACACATGAAAGAGCATCCCCAGCAGCACAGAGGAATCAAGTCAAGTACTCACATTGAGCGTGGCCTCATCATCCACGATGGAGAGCTTCACAATGTAGGGATTCACTGACTGCTCAGCATGGGGGGGGGAAGGAAGAAAGAAAATTGCTCGTAAGTTCAGCCTTCAGGAAAAAAACCACTATTATCTTTTCAAGTTTACCCAACGACCTGGGAAGAATCTCTCTCCTGTCCCGTAAAGTAGAATACACACAAAGAAACAGGAGTTGCAGCACATGTTAAGGCTGCTGTGCCTGGGACACCTTCTCCTACTGGCTCAGCCAGGCAGTCTCCCGACTTCATTGAGAACGGGAATTTCTGCTCCTCTGCGAGCTCATCTGTCAGTCTTGAAAGTGGAGCAGCTGTCCTGCAAGCCTGTTATCTGTGACACACACACTGTTATGCAGCAGGAACAGGCAGTGAAGCTGTGATGGAACTTCAGCGTTCTGCTATCTCCCTTCTGCAACACCTTGCAAAGATTGCTTAAAAGGAGGACCCAGGAAGGCAATGTTAGAGACTCATCTGCTGCTGGGTTAGAGATCAACACTTTGTTTACACCACTGAGAGCTGGAAGTCTCTGGAGAAAAAAAATTCCTTGAACTTAGCTGAACAAAGCCTGCAGACTCCATCCATAAAGATAAATGCTAATAATTTAGGAAGCATTTTAGATTAGCAACGCACATTTGTTTTTCCTGGTTTATATGTGTCAGTGCAAAACTAGAAAAAGTTGATTTCAAACCAAGACACGGAAGAAAAGTCTCAATCTGTGTAGTAAGCCCAAAGTGATGGGAAGAATAAAACACAAAACACGCATCAGTTGCTTGACAGCAAGTTAAAAATAAGGTTGATCAGAAAACATCACTCTCAGCTATCTGGTGCTTTGGGAGGATCAGTCTTTCTCTTTGGATCAGAAAAGAAATTGATCAGAACAGTTCAAAGCTCAGCCAGCCTCTGAGCTGCCTCCAGCAGCACCCAGCCCTGCTGCTGCCTCAGGAAAAGACAAAACTCACACAGAACCCAGTCGTGCATGAACCATGCAAAGACATTTCCTTGAGGCTGGAGTAAAGGCTCCTATGGAGTAACAATATGGGGTCCTCTCTGTACAACCATGCTCCCCTTCAGAAATTAAATTTAGTCAGCATTTGTGGAGCAGAAGCAAACATCACAAAGTTATAATTAAATATGGATTAAAATCCATCCTTGTAAATATACCTTAGTTTTGCCGATTTCAGTCATTCAACAGGGAGAAACTTCCCACACAACAGCTCGTGCACAGAAGAGGCCAGCCTGTGAGGCTGCAGGGTTACCCAAATTCCCAGATGTGGGAATAAGCGAACAGGGAGATGCTACACTGACCAACACCATCAGGCTGACCTGACACCTAGTCATACACTCAGTCCCATCAACAGAGAGGGAGGGAGAGTGGGTTGTTCCTTGTCATCTCCAGCCTGTGAACAATTCTTCACACTCCCACTGTCCTTGATTTTCCAAGATGCATGCTCCATGTCTCCTGCCTCTTGACAGCAAGATGCCAGCAGTGCACAGCTGAGAGGGTCATGAAGCTGGCCCAGCTTGCTACGGATCTCTGCCCTCTGTCTTTTCAGTTGTCACTTCCACACCTGCAGAAGTCTTTTTAACAATTCCTCTCTGAAGTATTCCATTCCCCTGACACATTCCATGTCTCCTTCTAGGCTTCCGTAACTCCTCAAGCAGCAGGCAGATTTCAGTGTATTTCACACACCGTATGGGGTGTGTGGGACAAGGCAGTCTCTACTGCACTGGTATGCAAGTCTGTACCAGTGTGATGGGAATCTTTCCAATGCTGCCCACAGGACATGCAGTTTGCTTGTGCTCCTCCTCGAGAAGCCACAGTTCCAGGTACTGCCCATGAGCACTGGTCTGCACATCTATGATTAGCGTCAGCAACCTGCAAGTTGTACAAGCACCACAACCAAACCCACCCCATACTCCCTGCCTGCTTTCCTGTTCTAATCCTGCTGTTTCAGAGTTCAGTTCCCCTCTCACCAGGAATCAGCAGAAATGTGAAAAGTCAAAATTACACCTGCCACTCCACAACATGCACAGACATGCAACAGCCTTGGAAAGCAGTTAATACGCATTTTGAAAGCTTCAAATTGTCAGTGAAGCAGTTACAATTTTAGAAATAGTTTCTGCCTCTACCTGCAGACAGAAAGAACTCAAAAATATGATTTTGAGCTCTTCAGACAGCACAGGTCTTTTCCTATCACTGCCATCAGGTAACAAACAAAAAATAGCATTGAGATCTTCTTGTCAGTCATGACATACAGACACAAACTCCTGGAATCTGGGAATACTTGAGATGTCCTCCATGAACTACCCATCACTAGATGCCAACAATCTCATAGAAATAAAGTTGCAGAGGGATCATTACCAGGTCATTTTTAAAGTAATCCTCAGGTGAGACATGCCATACAAAGTGAGTATTATATGGGAAAGTACACAAGTCTGGCAGAGAGAGAGATATCTCCTCCATGCCCCCAAACACATTTCTGAGACCTTCAACACAAATCTATGAGAAGTAAATTTTAGGTAGTAAAGAAAGCAGAAAAAACCCAAGATAATCATGTATAATCCCTACTTAGGTGCTTAACTTATCTTCACATCTGTAACAGAAACAAAGGCCAGAGTCCACCCAATCACTCCTCATATGAGCTTTCACTGAACAATCATTAGAGATGATTCAGTAGGTCATTCTGCAGGGAACTGAAGCTTGAGTAATTACTCTTTTTGTTAAAGAGATTTGTTTAAAATAATTTCAAGATCTTTTTTCTTAATAAAAACAAAAAACCCCATGAACTTTCCAACTCTCCAGTGTTGTGTCTCTTCAGCACCTGCAGTTGCCTATACCAAGGAGAGGCAAGTGCACATAACCAGACACAAAGAGCTGTTGGATACACTCCATGCTGCTAGACAATTTGAGAGAAGACTACAAAATTCACATCCCAAAAATATGAAAGAACATTCTGATGCAAAACACACTGGTATTCACACTAAAGACACACGAAATCAGTTGGCTAATTAGCAACCAATGGAGTTCAGACAAAAAGAGAACCTATCAGCTGCAGCACAGTTAGTTAAAAAGAAAATTTCAAAGCATTTGAGGCATAAAAGTGTGCTACAATACATTGACAACCAGGCAACCACCAGAATGATTCTAAAGGCCAAAGAACAGCAAATGAAAGCAGCTACTGTACTTAAGGAGAAAGAGTCTGACTGCATTACTACAGGCTTTGCTTGTAGCACTGCTACAAAGGGCAGTGTTGGGCAATTGTCACATAAAACCTTTCTGGGAGTTGCTTTCAACCTTGCCAGATAAACTGCTCAAGCTGAAGTTTCCCTTGCCACACATCTGCTTCAGCTGAATTGTACCTTTTAAGGATCACAATTTCCTTTGAGTGCCAAGTTTCAAGACATCTAGGACAGTGTTCTCCAAAGCACTCAACTCCAACTCAATACTCCACAGAAAGCTACGGCAAAGAGCAGAGGACAAGTGTCATGTACTCACTGCATTCTACCTTACGAAGGACATAAGCTGTATTCCACAGGGATCCATACCTCAGGGATGGGACTACACAGCTCTCCACCTTTTGGTCTGAACTTTGCAAAGACACCTCTGGTCTTTCCAGTATGCCCTCATCAGTACCCTTAGTCATGTTATTGCCAACAGTTTTCCCTCATAGCCATAAAATGAAATCAAACTCCATGCTCCTGTTCCATGCTACCACGGCACAGATTGCTGAACAGAACCTGTAATTCACGATTCTGACAACATTGACAGGAATGAGGAATTGACAGGCATTACTTTGACACTAAGTATAGCTCCTGTCTTTGCATATTCTCTAGATCTATTCATAATTCAAAACAAGATCCATTATAAAAACAGATAGGTTTTGAAGCCTGTCCCTCCTAGTAATTCAGTTCAAGAAGGGGCATTCCAGAACTTTCCCATTTGTATATTAACGTATTCCTGCTTGCGAAAACAAAAAACAACTGACCATTAAAGCATCATGCCTCATGCAAAGAAAAGCCAACAGCAGGTGTTTTTCCAACAGTCAAAATGTTTCTTTTTCAAGGTGACGAATAGCAGGAAAAAATGGGAATACACCACAAAGCAGTACAACTGATTTAGAAAAAGGAAGACGAATAAAGTTCCTCAAAGAGGAATCCATCAAAGAGACAGAGAGAGACTTCTCTTGGAAATACTAGCTGTGATGTTTCAGTTCATTCTTTGGTCACAGCTTCACCATCTCTTCTGGGAATCTGTGCTCTTTCAGTCTGCTAGTCAGGTTCTGAATCACAAATTCAGTCTGAAGCCCAAGATGACTGACAGCCCGTTTAACTTTGGAGAATATGTATAACTGCACACTCACACACGGAGGCAAACACGCTGGTTTGGCACAACAGTAACTCTTCCAAAAGGACCTTCCTCAGAATGTTTCTACGAAGGAAATGCAAATTCCCTAGGTATTTTCTTTCATGCTGGTGCATAATGAGCTGTAGGAATATCGTACACATTTGATTATAGATGTACATCAGAGACAAACACAGCATAACAGGACCGCCTAGCAAAGCTTCTGCAGCTCCGCGCTGATGTCCTGATAAATGTTACAGCGTGCAGTGCTAAAAACTGTACTGTGTGCTGCCTTAATAATAATCCAGCCTAAATTAATAAAGTTGAGAGAAGTAATGTTTCTGTTATCCAGAAGAACACCTACCTCATACTTTCTGTAGTTGACCAGCAAGGCCAGAAGGACAACAGCATCATAGCCATGTTCCCTGCGACTCAGTGGGCTGGACAGGATCTGGAATAAACAATCACACTGGTCTGTTCAGGTCTGCTTCAGGAAGCTTGCAGTGACTCTCAGAAAGTGCATGCCCATGAAATGTATGTGTAAGAGCAAATTATGTCCTATCTGAAAAAGGGTACTTAAGGTCAAGGGATTGTCAGCATCTCCAGGAAGTTATGCACACAGAGAAGCTTATTTATCACAGAAAGAATGAACATAGGCTTTCAGGACATAAAGGGCAAATATATTTCTCAACAGCACTGGACAGTATCTCACTGAATCACCAACATTACTTGTGCAAGTTTTCTGGATTTCCCCGAGCTCAGTTCCACTTCTAAAAACTATAATTTATCAAAGAGCAGAAAAAACCTTGATATATTCCCACTGCCTTTTGAAAGAAAGTTTCTCTGATACAGAAATTCTCTGCTAAATTAGCCCAGAAATCTGTTCAGTTTCTATCTGTGCAGAAATGTCTCAAGTGAAAATAAATACTCAGTAGTGACTAAAAACAGCAGACTAGAGTACAGAGGAGACAACATTAAAAGAAATATATATGACTGAGTTATGAATGGAAGTAACAACAGTGCCAGTGAGCTGTGCTGCTTAAAGCTGAAAAGCAAATACATCACTGAAAGCTCTCACTATGGAATAAGAGCCCCCTGCAGTGAAGGAAGAATGCTTACCTGTAAAATAGCTTCAAATATGCTGTTAATCATCACATACTCCAGGATGGTGTTCTGACTAATGTTATCCGTCACCTGAGAACAAACACAAGGTTTAAAATCCCACATGAAGCCTCCCACTGATGCTGCAGCTGCCTCTGGCACACACCAGGAGCACAAGACTTCTACTCCCAGATGGACACATTTATCCAGAATCTCACACTTAGTCAGCAAGTCAAGGTGTGACCATCAGTAGAGCTAGACATGAAATAAAAGAAATATGTCCTGCCTCCCACCCCTCCCTCTGGCAAGAAGCACGACCCACGTTCTAAGAGCTCCCCCTTTCCTCCACACACTGGTATCTTACACAGCTGCACGACAACAGCCATCAGCTGTTGCACGTTCTGCACAGGAGGCAGAAAATGAAAAACAGGTCACATATGTTCCACTGAGAACTCTCCCCATCACGAAGAGGGCAGTGAAGACCTCCTCCACACTCAATTATCTCTTATCACAGTCAAAATAGTTCACATTTGACCATGTCCAAGAGCTGATGAGTGGCCATTTACTACAACTTCCTCATTCTTCACATTCTCACCATTCTTGCCTACTCCACACTTTCTGTCTTTCCTCAACCCCTCTCCCATTTTTTCCATTTATCTGCAACTTCTTAAATATCTTTTTCCCTAAAAAAACCCCACACCTGTGAATCCAGTTGACGCTTCCTCCTGCCCCTCCCCTTTTGCCCCAGGCACCTATCTTACAGGATTCTAGTCTGCACTGGCATTGTGGTTAGAGCCATGATGCATATTCTGGACTAACCCTTGTTCTCATTCACAATTTCTTTGCCCTTCTTAAGCTTCACACTGCAGCCTTCTGCTCAAGTTTTGAGACAGTTTCACCCCTCAAGATGTGGCTCATATAACCCCTGAAGTTATTATACAGTTGGTATTTACTCACAGTCACCAAGCAGAGAAGTAGCTTCAGACACAAGCTTTTGAGACTTTCAGAACCTTCAGCACAAAGGAGTGAGTCCAAGCTCTCCATCAGATTCTGAAGAACAACGGTCACATTATTTAAAAGCAGTATTTTAAATTATTTGAAATATTTTTTATAAACAACTTTTTGAAAGATTCAAATACAAGAGCACCAATATAAAGCCATGTTATTCCACAATCAGTAATTGAGCCATTATTACTGCTACACAGGCCATATTCACACTATTGTTTCTCAACACTGTTTTGTGTTAACTACATTTTAATGACTACAAGCATAACATCGTGATCATTTTCCAAGAGTTTTCTCTAGTTACATGAGATTTTTGTACACATAGAACAAATTATTTTATTCACAACGTAATTCTGAGCTCTACAAAATACGATTTTCCTTTTTGTTTGCAAGACAGTAATATCACTGTTTTGTTTTTTCTATATTCCATTTTTCTTATAGGAATAAAGACTTTTTTTGTAAGCAGCACACCTCCAATTAACAGTACATATATAAGTTATGATTAAAAATAGATCCTATAGAACTGTTTTACAGATATTCATCAACACTGTTTTTCAAATACTAAGTTACAGGTAATACAGTTTTCTTAATGGAAAAATGTATTTCTGATAGGTAAATTACTACTTAATATTTTCCGCAATGTACTGCAATTTGTATAGAGCAGAAAAACTGCCACTGTTGTAGAGAGATGAAAGACACAAAAAGGATTCAGCTTCATCACTGATTACTTCATCAGGTCCCAAACTCAACATCTTTACAGTGAAGAGCATCAAATAATTTTAAAGCAGTACACGTGCTGATGGAATGTGAGAACACAGGATATGACTATCAGATAAAAACTAAGTACAAGGTATGAGGTTCAATACTAGGTACTAATGGCTTGTGGCAGCCTTTTCTGGCTTTAAGATTTCTTAACTTCTGTGTGACTGCACAGCGTAGAACTAAAGGAAAAGAATATTTATTCTATTACTAACAAACCGAGGGAGCCCAAGTGTCTTTGTGCCACTAGCAGGTAAAGAACTTCAGGACAGCTGGTTTTAGTAAATGGCTGGAATATCTCCCCCCAAAGCTGCACCTTGGTAGGCACATGTGTCTACAAATCACTGCCCCTGCAACACAGCTGCTGTGCAAACTGTTCCTCTACATTGCCAGGGCCTCACCTTCATACATAGCTCTGCCTTATCAAAACCCACAAGCATGTTGATGATGTCAAAGCCAGAAGTGGATTTGTTCTTCTGATGGACACCCCGAATTAATGCACACAAAGTCTGCAAAGGGAAAAAACAGAATGTAAGATGTAAGGCAACAGGTCCAACTCAGTAGCAAAACCTGCAGCATGATGCTCTCCTAGCACTGGCAAAGCACAGATATTGAAATTAATACCAGCAGCCTGGAAGCCATACATTTTGTCTGACCTCTCCTTCACCTCTATTGCTTCTAAGGAAGATCTTGGATGCTGAAGACTCAAAAAAATTGGAGAAGAATGTATTTGATCATAGTTTTTCTCTTTGAGTATAAATTTCTGTTTGGTTACCACAGTGCTATAACCAAGCCTGACCAGTAAACTGTCTCTTTGTCAACAGCAACAAAAAAGCAAACAAACACACCAAAAGAAATGTCTCCAAGGCCATTAGGCAGCTTAAGCTTTCCTAACTCCCTCCTTCATGTTTCTTGTTGCAGGCACCGGATTACTGCGTCGTACCAAGTTCTTGGAGATCACTGGCAACACAAAGGTATCAGCACACCATGCTTCCAACAGACACCCTGGAAAATTCATGGACATGACTAATTTGCCCCAAGAGAGGGAAATGTCTGTGGTGACTTTTGTCATCAGGCACCTCTCAGGCCTGCAAAGAGAGGAATGAGCAGCAATATAGCCACTGCAGTTTTAGATCCCAGCTTAAATTCACCTGTGAGAAGTAATTAGTTTCAGAAGATGTAAAGCTGGAGACAAGCAGACCTGAAGGAATTAGCACACGTCTGGAACTATACAGAAGAAAAAGGATAAGGCAGACATCCCTTTTTTTGTTACTGTGAGAGACAAGATATTGGGCTAAACAAACCCTTGGCCATCAAAATCATTCTCAAAAAATGATTGCTTAAATAAGTTTTGGCTTCAGGATCACTTTCCAGATCAAAGTCTGATTAAGGGAACACTCTCCTAACTCAAGCTCAGGACATGTTGCCTCATTCCAGTTTACACACACACAGCAGTATTCTAGACTTAGCCCTGCCCTAACTTTTTCCAAGAGTCTGGATAAAAGTTGGGGAATTCAAGGCTGGGCTAAGCTGTCTGTGTAGCTATAACCACAATATTTAGCAGCATCCTTTCAAACTAATTCTGAAAATAATAATAAAACAATACAAGACTGTATGTCAGAGGTGTAAATATTGTATTTACACCAATTTTTCCCAGCTCACTGTCTGTCCAATGTCTACTACAGATAACTTCTTCAAACCTGACATTCATATCCTGTACTCCTATAGCTGAGAGAAGCAAATGCATTCATCAAACTGTAAGAATCAGCTTTTGAACTAGTAACATCAAACATCAAGACTGAGGAGGGGAGTCTCCCATATGAGACATGGGACAGCAGAACTTTGGTAAGGAAAAACCTGCAGGAAAATGGCTGTTAATTCTGGGTGACAATTCTTCACAGTTTCCAATTAGGAAGTGTCCAGCTGGGACAGTTTCCTGTATAAATTTCACACTAACTTCTCCAGAGGTTTATTTACTTTTCGACCCATATGGAAATTCAAAAATGCAGCTGAAATGAGTGAAAGTAGAATAACAAAGCTACACAGAGTAAGCACTCTTGAGATCTCAAACTGACAGCCCGCAGTGTGCACAAGCCCCCTTGTCTCTTCACTGCCAGAAGCTTCATCCTCTCTCGCCAGATCCTCCTGAATTCTGAAACAAGCTATTGCTCTGCAAGAGTAAAGAGACTGTGAATGTTTGTAACCTCCACAGGCAGTAAGTAGCAACTGTTCTGTAGACATCACTTCTCCTCAGAAGCAAAGAAATGAGCAGCAAATATATTGCCTCATCAGAAGGAAAAGACAGCATTGCCTATCTCCCAGCAGTACCTGTAATGCATTGACCACTCTGATTGGGTGCTCCTCACCCAGGGCCTGGATGCAGTGCTGAAACAAGCAGTTGATGTTATCTTTTATCTTCATTAACTCTTCCCCATCCAAAGCCTCCAGCTTGCCTTCCAGATACTCCAGGTTGACCTGTCAGGTTAAGAAGCAGTTCATGCATGTTACACCCTCGCTGACACCTTAGAAACACAAGTCCTTGCACTGACAGTCTGTGTCATGGTTTGAGATAGCCCAAAAATCCAATTCTCTAGTTCTATTCCCCCTCCCACATCTCAACCCAATGTGAGATGGGTTCTTCCCTTTCCCCCACTTTGAGTCTGGTTGTGTTTTGTGTGGAAGAACCCATCTCACATTGGGTTGAGATGTGGGAGGGGGAATAGAACTAGAGAATTGGATTTTTGGGCTGTCTCAAACCATGACAGTCTGCCACTGGCAGAACAGCAGCAGTAAATCAGAGGATGTTCAAATTTGGTTACCTTCATGAGAAATAGCTCCTCCCAAAACCGAGGGTTGCATTTACTGGGGTCCTCTGTCTGAAAGGAAAAGGAACAGCCATGAGGGCAAATAAGAAAAAAAATCATTCAGACAGAATTTAAAGAAAATCATTATCATGGGTAGCTCAGAGACAACATCACCCCACTGGATGACCAAGCAGTCACACAGTGCAGAATTCTGGCTACAGGGATTCCCAGAAACAGAAGGACCAACGGAAGTAGCTCTCAATTGGGATGCCTCTGTTTATTTACTGAGATGTTTTTTGAGAAATACTGGAAAAGCCATGGCTTCCCACAGATCACAAATGGTTCTGGTAAACAACAGGACAAGATGACATTAAGAGAGCAGAAAACAGAGCTCTGCATGACAGCAGGAGAGCCTGAAGCGTGTCCCTACACTGTGCAGGCCTTACCCTGGGAAACAAATCCCATGTAAAGAATCCTCAGCACAAACTAAACCAAGAAAACTTAACACAGCACTTTAGAAGAAGAGATGCTCAACTCCTTACCGTAAAAATCTCATCATACATCAACACAACTTTCTCTTTCAATGGCTTCTTGGAGGCTGAAGATTTCCGGAGCAGTCCACCTTTCTTCTCTGTTTGGGCCATGCTGTATACCCTGAAGGTAAGAACAGACAAAAAGGGCTCAGAAAACTTGAACTTTTCTTCAAGGCATATCTGGCCTGCCTTAACCATGAGACTTTCTGACAAGCTGCAAGTAGGGGCTTTATAACTATACCAGATAAGAAATCAGATCAAAGGACCCATCTAGTCCTATATCCCATTTCAAAGACATATGCAAAAGTCCAGACACAGGCAGAAACAGAATAAGCTCCTTATGGATAAATTTTCTTAATTCTTCTCTGCTAGAAACTGATTCATGATCCAGAGCAATGCAGTTTACATCTAAAAAATTACATATTTTTTTAATCTCTTTGGAGGAATTGTGATACTTGATATCAAATGGATACCCAGTCCTTTTTGATGCTGTTCAAGCCTCAAGGGCATCTGGTGACTAAAAACGAAAAAGTCTTCTCTTACCTGTTTAATTTGCTTCCTACCAAAGCACTTCAAATTCGGCTTTTGCACTCTGAGGTGGCATCCAACACTAGGAAAGCCTCCCTAAAGCACTCCTGCCACCCTTATTCATCCCTACCTCTGCATCTTGGCAACTCTTATCTGCGGCAGCTGCTCTGCAAATCAAGCCAGAGAGGAACCCCAGCCTCTAAAGCATCCCATGTGGTTCAGTTTTCAGAAGAGAATGGAAGAACACTGGGGACAAGCTTCACAGGGATTTATTTTTTTTAAACCAGATTAATTTCACGATTCATTTGACAGTAAAGGGTTTTCTAAAAACAGAAGTAGGTTTGACTGTCATTAATTGGTGTCTTACAGATTATACTATTAAAAAAAAAAGAAAAAAGGAAGTACCATTATTACAAAATGAGCCGTTACACAAAATAACACCCATAGCTGTGGTCCTCAGCCTTCTATGACAGACAACCCTCTCCAGGGGCTGAGAGTCAGAACACATGACTTGCCATGTATTCTCAATCTTGTGTCTGATGTTACAAAGCACAGCACCCACTCTGACCTTGCAAATGCATATTTATCTGCAATCACAGATTTTCCTGGCAAGCACCACGCCTCTGGCACAGTCCTAACCTCCTCTATCACTGCAGGATGTCAGAGGTACTTAGCAGAAAGGGAATGACATCCCTTCTCATATCCCCGAGCTCCCAACCTTTCTCCCATCCCTCCAAAGGTAATTACACACATGGCAGCAGCATACCACACACTTGACTTCAGTCATGCTCCTGAAAAACATGGGCAGGGTCTCGTGGCAGTTGCACTCAGCCATGATAAATTATGCATAGCGAGGTAAGTTCACTGCTGTTGAATCTAAGACCCCAGAGCTGGCAGTCATGGAGACAGTTTGGGATGTAGCCTCAATCCCAGACTGCCTGAACCCCTTCCACAACCACAGCGGGTTTAGATCTGTCTTTCCCTCAAAGACCAAGTTCCGGCAACTACTGAATACCAGTTCCAGATCTCATTCGTGTTCTTTCCACTGCAGACAGCTTTTATTTGACTTAAGCTACAACTATGTTCTCAACTAGGTCTCTCAGGCTCCCCGAGTCAGTTATTCAAACATCCATCCTTTGAGGCATAAATCTTGGCTCTAAATGGCAGAAAAACACTTTTAGGAGAAACAATGCTGCTGCAAAAGACACTACCTCAGGTGTGAAGGGAAGGAGCTTTGCCTGGATGGGAAAGGGTAAGACAGAACAGCAGACCTCACACCTGAAAAGCCAAAATTTACACAGAAAGGCAGAGAGGTGTTCTGTCTTCTCACTAGAAAGGGAATATGCACAGCTGGTTGGTTACAGGATGGTGTGTGTGCTGGGGTGAGAATGGAAACAGCCCCGAGACACACTGACAGAAGAAAGCAACTACTGCACCATAACATCCTGTAAACACCAAAATTACTCCTGTAGCCTGGTAGGTCTGTGTATCCAATTAAGATGGAATAAGGTTTCCGACCAACAAACGAAAAGGAAAACATTTTTCAATCATCTTGATAGCTTCTCTTTCACAGACTTTGCATTATTTTTAAACTGTCATGGGAAATAAGACATTATTCTAATTAGAAACATAATTGGAAACAGAGAGAAACCTATTAAAAACCAAATCAAGTGCGATGTCACTTTTAGCCTAGCAATACGAATCCTACCCAAGATTGCACAAAACAATTTTCCTACTAGAATTCTAAGTTTCTGAACCTAGAGCAGCTGCCAGCCCCAGCATACAAACACATCCATCAGTGTGCTTCTAATTGAATTACAGCTAACGAATCCCAATGTCAAAACTAATAAACTAACTCTCAGTGCTTCTAGGTCAGCGTTCTCACATGAAATGTGTACGTGAATGGGAGGGGATCAATATGCTCTGCTTAGTCCCTGGACTTTCAGAGCTGTGTTTTAACCCTTCTCCTACATTTCCAGAAAGACAGAAAAATCTAAGCCCCTCAGGACACAAAGGCTTGATGCTGGGTGAGCATCAGAGGAATCACATGATCATGTGAAAATTCTAGTCTGTCAGCACAGGACTTGGGATTCACATTCTCTCAACCAAAGGTGCACAGACTACATATAAAGACAATGCTAGAGGCACGGATTAAATAATATTCTTGCTTTTAATTTGCTATTCTACAAATGAGCATATGAAGGAGCAAGGAGAGAAAAGTAAAAGTCGCCTTCCATGCCAATGCTTTATTAGGTTGTGCTTGTTTCATGACCTATGATGATCAGGCCATACAAATGGCTTTTTCTTTTCACTTTATGCAATTACATTTTCTAGATGTCATAAAGACAAACAGAAAACTGCATTTCGCTAATGGAGACCTTCCAGGCAGCTGTAGAAAACAACAGTGAAATGCACAAAACATTTATAAATATGTTGTAGAGGTGTCAAATTATCCGGATGCTGCAATGCTTATAAAAACGTTATGACACTGAATATAGTTAACAATTTTCCTTTAAACATCACATTTAAAAAGCATCAGTGCGTTTTCCACATTTTAGGTTCAAACATAATTTATTCTGTCAATAGGTCATTCCCATTAACACATGCTGCTAAGTGAATCCTGCTGTATTCACTGACTACACGGGAGAACTACCCCTCAGGGCCAAGAAAAGCACACACATGGGGATTTTTAGAACAACAAGGACTTTGCTGTGCAGCAGAAGATACAAGATGCTTCATCTGAACTAAAAGAAAACTCAACAGAGCACGAGTCTTGGCAGCTCAAAAGGCAGGAAGATAAAAGCCATGGCAGACAGAAGTTCAGGCAGACTCTTGCTTTATCTCTCATCAACCCTGAGATCAGCTGATGAAGGCAGGAAGGGATGAGCACGTCCAACCATCCACCTCCTTTCTGTTTCATTCCAGAACTCGTAACAGAGATTCCAACCAAACATATGACATTCCAGTGAACACAACTGTGTTAGCTTTTCGTTAGAGTAGCCACAGGAAAAATGAAGCTGACATTTTGAGTCTGAGATATACTCAGACTTATGTACATTGAAGGTTGTGGATGCTCCACAGTTTTTTTCATTCAGCTCCTGTACAGACTTATTAGTATTCCATAGACCACCTTTTAATAGCAAAAGATACCATAGAAAGGATAGCACTAATGCACATCTACACCATAATGACATCAGGTTCCAAAACTTGTAAATTGTGTAATCTTGCATGCAGCCCATCAAGCACAGCACTTTGCATTTAATTGCCTTGGTTAACAAACCTATAAGTTTTCAAGATTAGAGATGCACATACACAACATCCACATACAATCAAACGTGAATAAGTTTTTTTTTCAGTGTGACTCCTCAAAAAATATATTGTAACACTTCTTGGCTAGGCAAAAAGAATACAGATGACAGAAAATGGTACTTTCACACACTGACTTACTTGGCAAATCCTATCTGAAAAAGGCTGTGCAAATGATGTGATCTGTATTAGTCTGTCACTGTCAAAGCCCCAAACCTCAGTCAATATTTATAAAGACTCTGAATAAGAACTGAGATATTTTTCCTTTTAGAATCCAATATATCTTGACTTGTCAAAGCTACTAAGATTGGACTCATTTTTTCAAATATTTCAAGGCTAGTAATTGCCTCCTCCCTCCCTGAGTGTATGCTCTTGGGACTCAGTGTGATGATGCTTTGCCTTTCAAGGTGTTCTGCAGGTACATCACTCAAGTCTAAAGTTGTTGTTCAAAAAATATCTCAATCATGCAAGAGGCTGGGATAAATCCCTGTCTCAAAGTTAACGTACAGTTTTCAAAGCAATGTGTTATAAGCCATATACTCAATAATTAATTCTTCACTGAAGTACCAGGAAAAGCTTGCACTTAATCCACATGATGAATCTGCAGAGTAAATACCAGACATGAGCAATAGGCAGTTAAAACACAGGTTCCAGCACTCGTTCATCCCTGGAAGCAATAGACAACCTGTACCCAGCGCAAAAGTTCACGAATCCTGATTCACAGAGAGTGCCTGGACCCAGTTCAAGTTCCTGTATTAAAACCCTCAGGAGCACCCAGCAGCAGCCTGGAAGACCACAAGTGAAAACAGAGATAAGAAGAACACATTGGATTAGATTTCATCAAGGCTTTAGCAACCATCATGGTCAAATTTCTGCTATAAGCCTTTTTGCAGCTTATTCTCCACCAATTCTTCAACTCTTGCGTTGGCGGTTACGGTTTGTGCTAGTACATCCACACTGCTTTTGTACTGCATCCATTCTTTACAACTTCATCTGTATATTGTTCACTGCAATGAAAACTGCTTTGACTGTGCTTTCCTTTACAACTGAAAGGTGCTCAACCCACCAACAAGGGAAACAATAACATTCACAGCATACAAGCCTTGGATCCATGTGGCAAAATTCCCAGGTGCCTTCAGGCAGCATGTAATGAGAAATATATTCTGAGGGTGTGCTGATGACAAAAGCCCACATAGATCCTACTTCTTTTTCTGCAGTACCGAGCAACAACCTCCAGCACAGTCACATACATTTTTACTGGAAACTCCTTCCATCCCGATTAGAGCAGAGCAGTGTATGTGCTTCTACATAGTACACACTGAAGTTATACCACGACTGACCTATTTTTGCCCCCTTGAAAAACAGGAAAAGCAGCTTCCTAATGCAGATACGGCCACAGACTACCTACCATTACACCTGCTTTAGCAGCAATGTAAAAGAATAACATTTCATCCATAATTGCATCTCATTTCTATCTGTCCAGTTAAAATAACACCCAATCCATCAACTTCACACCACCAACTAGTTACGTTTCTTCCTGTGAAGTCCATCCAGATAAGCGTTGCATGCTTCCACCAGCATTTATTCACACCATTTTTTCTAATTCATTTTCTCATTTCACCACTCTTTCTCTCTATATACCTGGCTACAACACCCAGTTTTCCCATGTCAGAAAGCCTCTCTGGGTTTTCACTTTTTGAGCCCTTTAGAATCCATCCCACATAGTTTAGCCTGAAATATTCCGCACTGCCCTTGCACTCCCACCTAAATGCTTGCAGGCCTTTTCAGATGCCTTCCTTCTGAAGAAAAACACTCTCCCTGTAACCTTCCCCTGCCCTTTTTCCATGGATTTAGCCAGCGGTGTGGGTCCAAGGCCCATGCTGAACACAGTGCAGCTACATGACCTTGCCTCCAACTTCTGAGGTAGCTGCTATGTTCTAAGAAGCTGCACAGTAAAGTCATGCCAAGATAAGAAAGGTAGAGTTGAAGAGTGGGTAACATTTTTGAGATATGGACCATTAGCAGCACAAGTACTCAGAAGTTAAAATACAAACATAATAAGGTCTCAGTTCTAAAAAAAAAAAAAAAACAATCAAAAAAGTCAACCAAACAACAACAACAAAAAACCACACCAGGAAGCCAGAACATAACAACTCAGCAACTCTGAGCAGCAGAGGCTGACCCTTCCCCTTCTGAGGGATGGCTGCATGGCTGCTTGGTGTGTTAGCAGGGGGGGGTGAGTAGGTGAATGCTTAGCCTAGCAGCTCATTAAAGCCTCGCTGTTGTTTTTATGCATGCCTGCCAATAACTGTTAAACATTTCTACACTGTATATACTACCCTACCCACAGCCTCCCTTTGCACACAGCAAAAAGTACCCCAAATGACACAGAGGAACAGCTATTACTATTATTGGAAAACCAAACTGATGTCCTTTTCCCCACTCAAAATTCCTCTTGAACGTTTTTGTCACACTTCCTGCTAGAGCTCAAACAGCTGATGAACTGCAATCACCGCGCATCAGTTGCAATGATCCAAATTACCTCACTGCTTTGCATATTCCACCCACCTGCTCACCCTAATTGGTTCTCATCATATATTCAGATTACGGTCTCTGCTAAAGAGCAAACTTTCCTACAGTGATATATGCAACAGGGTTTGACCGCAGCTTGCTCATGTAGCAAGTACCTCTGCCTTCTGCAGAGTAAACATTGGAAGCTCCCACTGCTTTGCCACTGTTTACCACTTCCTTTTGCTCTGCCCATGCAAGTGCTTGTAGGACCGTGAGGCAAACCGGATAACTGGAATGATCAGCGAACGCTTATTGTTTTCCTAGAAAGAGTTACCCTGAGCCCAAAGTCTCCCGCAGCCGGGGGACAGCGCGGCCCGCAGGCAGCTCCAGGGCTGCGCTGCCGCAGGCCCCGCGGCCTCCTCAGGGCCGGCACCCGGGGCACGCACCGGGGCACCGCGGCGGCACCGGCGGGAGCGGAGCGGCACCTCCCGCTGCACGGGCTGCGCGCGGCCGCTCCCGGAGCTGCCCGGGGCCGGCAGCGCAGCGGCCCTGCCACCGGCTGCCGGTGCCCGGCGAGGCCCCCGGCGGCGGGGAGCGCGCCCGCCCCGCGGAGCCCCCGGCGCGGTGGAGCCCCCGGTGCCGGAGGGGCGGCGGGGCGGGGGCGCGCCCGGCCCCGCGGGTGGGGGAGCCCCGCGTCCCCCCCGCCGCTCCCGCACTCACCTGCGGGCAGCCGCTCCCCGCACACCGCGCACGCGCCGCGCGTGCGCCCGCCGGTCCCGCCGCGCGGCCGCGGCTCCCGTGGGCGGGGGTGGCGGCGGGGAGGCTCCTCCCCGGGCCGGCCGGGGCCCTCGGCTCGCCCCGCGGGGACTGGCGAGCCCGCCCCGCGGCAACAAATGACCCCTCAGCCCACGGGACAGCCCCGGGACGTGACCCCGCCGCCCTCCCCGTACCGGCGGCGGAAGTAGGCGAGGGGCGGCCCGGGGCGGCGCGGCCCCACCCGGAAACCCGCGGCCCCGTGACTGCGCAGCGCCGAGCGGAGCCGCCGCCAGCCCGGCCCCGGCCAGGGGCACCCCGGCCCCGGTAGGCAGCCGCCGCCGCGGCAGGTGGGTCCCGGCGGGAGGGGGTCCCCCGGGAGATCGGTGGGTGTTCGGAGAGCTGGGGGTGCGGCCGGTCCCCGGGGGGTTGGTGCCCGCGGAACCGGTTCACCGCGGGGGGAAGGCGCCCGAGGGGTCCCTGGGAGCCTGCAGGGAGCCTGGAGTGTGGAGCTGCGGGTGGGCTCCGTGCGGGGACCGGGCGGCAGCAGGGGCTCCGTGCCCCGGCTCACCCTGGTGCACGCTCTCGGTGACAGGGCGGGCGCCCCAGGATGAAGCGCGCCGGGACGCTGCGGCAGGTCTCCGACTTGAGCGACTTCAGCCGAGGCCACTGGCTGCGGGAGCTGCTGTGCCGCGGAGAAGAGCCTTGCCATGTCCAGCCCAGCCCCGACGGGCAGCACCTCCTGGTCCTGGAGAAAAGCGGGCCGCCCCCCACGCCCCGGGTGGTGGCCTTCCAGCGCCACAGCATCGCTGGAACCGACCTGGAGAGGAACTGGCAGCCGCCCCAGCCAGCCCTTGTGGGACTGCTCTTCCTGCAGAGCCCTGTGGTACTGGACTCCTGGGTACTGGCCATGGTGTGGGAACACGGCCGGACCGAGGTCTGGCACTTTGTGGTGGCCGTGGGCTGGCAGCTGCTGCAGACACTGGAGCTCTGCCAGGGTGCCCGGGCACGAATTGTCTCCGTGTGCAGCCAGGGAGCCAGCTTGGTGTGGTGTGAGGAGAGGCCGCCCCTGGGTGCCCACTCGGACATGAGCAAGTGTGCCTTCAGATTCTGTGTCTGTGCCCGTGCTCTGGAGGTGGGGGAACAAGGTGTGAGGCTGGGCACCGTGAGGATGGTCCTGCACAACAGCCCTGAGTACCAGGTCCTGGCCTCCCCTCAGCACATCTTCCTGGTGCCTTCTGCTGCCAGCTTTGCCACCACTTCCAAATTCCTCCTCATCTGGCATCCTGAGACAGCAAAGCTCACCATCACAGCCCCCTCTGCAGGCTTCATCCACAGCAAGGTGCTGCACTCCAGCAGCGAGTCAGACTTCAGAAAACTCTTGCTGGGTTCCGTGGGCCTTCTCTCAGGTTTTACACCCCTGGACATTCACACATCTGCTGTGTCTAACAGTGGGGGTCTGCTGCTGGTGAGCACAAAGGGTGCTGTGAACATGGTGGAGCCAGATGGGACACAGAGGCATGTCTTTGACCTGGAGGTGGGCTCCCTGGCCCAGGGGAGTCCTGTCCGGCTAAAGACCTTTGGCAGCATCCTGGCCTGTGTGCTGGCTGGAGTCCTCTACCTTGTCGACCAGAACAGTGGAAGGCTCATAGAAAAAGAAGTACTGAGCATGAAAGAGGTGCATTTCCTGGAGTCCCCAGGAGAGGAGGACGGTATCCAGCTCCTCACTCAAGCTGGCATCTATAGCTTTTGTTTCTCCAAACGTGAAGATAGCAGCAGACCTGAACCATGCCTGGTGGAGATGGTGTTTGAGGAGGCCTGCAGATACTACCAGAGGAGAAGCCTCAGCAGCTCCAAGCTGACAGTGGAGAAGTTGAAGAAAGGTGGTGCATTCCAGGCTCCTGTGGCCCTGGCTGCCATCCTGCAGCACAGCCTCCACCAGAAACAGAAGCCAGCTCAAGGCCTACAAGACACTTATGCCAAGCTGCTGAGCACAATGAGCCTGGAGCTGCAGAGCTACATGAGCCTGGAGCTCCTCAAGACCTGTGTGGTGTGTGCCCCAGAGAGTGAGGTGGAAAGCTACTGCAAGGAACTGGTGGAGCAGGAGGTCAGCCGCATTCTGCACTCTGACATGGACAAGGACAATTTGGCCTACCTCAACTCTGTCTTTGCCTCTTTCCCCAAGGCTGCCTGGAAGGCCACAAGGAGCTGCCTGCAGCTGCAGCAGAATGGAGAGGGCCTCTTGGTAGCCAGGGCCACCCCAGAGGTGTGGAAGAAGGTTCTGGGAGGGCCACAGCTGGACGACGTGGGTCAGAATGGGATGGTCCCACTCTTTGAGCTCATCTGCGCTTCCTTCCTGAGGTTCAAACCCAAGTGGTTGCCCAGTTTTGTGGAGCTGACCCAGCAGTACCTTAGCATGTCTTGGGCATACAGCAGCAAGGAGGGCCCAGAGGGCCGGGTGCCGCTGTACAAGAGAGCACTGGGAGTACTGGCCCGGAAGAACAAACACAGTGAGGGAGACAATGAGATGGAGCTGGAACTGCTGCTCTGCAGCAAGAGGCCTAAGGCTGTGCTACAAGCTCTACACCTTCTTATCCGTCTGAAGCGGTGGCAGCGGGTGGTGGAGGTGGCAGAGAAGTTCTCCAAACTCAGTCCCTTGCTTAACAAGGAGATATTCACCACACTGCTGGCTGAGTTTGCCCAGCACCGGGAGCTGGACCCATATCTGGACAGGCTGTGGCCACTGTGCCCTGCTGAGCTCACTGCCTCAGACATCCTCACCGTGGTCCTGCAGCACCTCCCTCACTCCCAGGAGGACCCAGTGCCTTTTTCCAGCGAGGGGAACCAGCTGACTGTGGGCTTGCTTAAGCCACTGCTGCAAAGGGTTGCGCAGCGTCCCAGTGTCCACGAGATGTACTTGGATGCCTTGCAGAGTCCCACCTTCCCCCCTCCTACCCCACCCCGAGAGCACAAAGTCCCCTCAGCAGCCGATGATGTCCCTCAGCCACCGATAGCAAGGACTTCCTCACCCTCGGCACTGATACGGGATGACAGTGTGTGACGGAGGGAAGGACACGTGATCCCAAGCCTTGGGTGCACGAGGAAGGGAAAGCCACATGCACCCCAGGAAATCCTACCCTGTGTGGCAGTATGGAAGCCTGCTCCTTTCTGAAGCCTCCCTGTAGCAGCATCTCAAAGAGCCTGTTGGGTGGCTGGGGTTGAGGGATCTCCTCTGAGCCAGGGCAGGCTTTCTGGCTATTCCTATCAAGTGCAATTGTGTGTGCCCAGTGGAGGAGCAAATGCCAGGTGCATTTGCAGATGAAAATGCTGGTTGCACTACAGGACTACAGAACTGCTCCCTGCCCAAAGCACTTTGTTTTCAGTTTGCTTGGCTCCTTTATATATCCACTTCTACTTCCCTGATCCTGTAGGACTAGTGGTGGAGTGATGGGCAGGGACACACACAGTCTTCCCATTCTCTGCTCAGTGAGTTGGGTGGTGCCTCTAAGTTCTGCCTGTGAGAAACGGGCCATGTTTCTTGCAGTGGGGTCACCAAGTCCTGCTTCTTTGGGCTCAGTCAGATGCTAAATGCCAGTGTGGCACTGGAGGTCCCAGCACACGTGCTGGCAGCTGCAGCACTCTGCATGCTGTCTCACCACAGTTCCTCTGGGATCAATCCTGTAGCTGTGACTGATTGCAGCTACTTAGCTGAAGAGAGCAGCCTAATTCCCTTATCTCTCTATCCCAGACAGTACCCAAACTCTCTTCTGAGCTGAGAAGCTGGCAGCAGCCTGTGTGAGCTTGGGGCTGGCCCTGCCTCTCCCTTTCCTTTGTGGAAGCTTAGATTATGCTG
This sequence comes from Chiroxiphia lanceolata, assembly GCF_009829145.1. Classification (NCBI taxonomy): domain Eukaryota; kingdom Metazoa; phylum Chordata; class Aves; order Passeriformes; family Pipridae; genus Chiroxiphia; species Chiroxiphia lanceolata. The sequence goes on from NC_045644.1 coordinate 14,422,920, forward strand.
CAGGACACCCAGGCCCTCTGTTCCCATCTCCTCTACCTTTGCCCTTTGCACACAAAGGGGCTTTGTCAGGGTTGTCTGGCTCATATTGTGCCTCTGTTTGCAAAGTCGGTGTAACTTGAGAGCAGTTGTGCAGGAAGATCCAGGTTCCAGCCTCACTCTGATACCCTCTGCCTGGCCCCCTCCACCAGGAGGGAGACCCTAACTATGGCTTTGCCCCTGCATTTTGGGCTGTGGTGTAAAGGAGCTGTCTCTTGCCTTGTTGGGCTGGGGGAGATTCACCTGCATTAGTCCTCTTGAGAGTGGTCTGAAGTGTGGAAGACAGACTCCTTTTAAAAATAAAGGTTCCTAAAGCAGTGCTGAGGTGGTGGTGGATGTTGTGAGGGTGCACACCCTCGGGAGGAGGGCGGTTGTGTTTTGCTTCTGGTGAAAAGTGGACAACCTCACTGGTACTGCCCAGCATGGCTCACTGCTGGTACAGCTGCGTTCAGAGAGCGTGCCCAGACAGCCCATTCCCTCAGCTACTTACCATGGCTATGAAGCCATGGAGGCAGGAGTCTGCACAGGCAGGCAGAAGTGTGTATGCTGCAGAGAAGGCCCATCCATGCAGTGCACAGCTGTGGCTGGGCCCAAGACAGAGTTGAGGAAGGGGGGGATCTTTTCCTCAAGAGCTGCAACTTGTACATTTTTTTTAAAAACTAGCAATGGGAAGTACTTTTCTGGCCCAGCAGGAGCCTGCTGCCAGGCACTCAGTGTCAGAGCTGCTGTTGGAGAGATCCTGGTTTGTGAAACCACTGTAAAGATGCGGCAGGGCCTCCCCCAGACAAGGGCTTGGCTGCAGAAAGTCCCTGTGGTGGAAAAAGGTCTGGCAAAGAGGAAGAGGAACTGCTGCAACGGTTGCCTAGAGGCTGGCTGGCTATTGATGAGACCTTTCTTGTTAGGAAGGGGGTGCTGTGGCCATGGGATGCTGCCAGTTTCCTTCCCACACAAGGAAGCCACCTGATTCTGGCAGCTGCTGCTCACATGAGCAAGGGAGCCTGGCCTGAAAGGAGAGCTGGCAGCAGCCACTGTGGGCTGTCCCTGGCTCCTCTCCAAGCAGCTGCTGGCTCTGCCTGACGCTGCTCTCACCCACCTCCCAGGGCTGCTCAGGAGGAGGACGATGGACGGACCTAGAGCCCTTTCGGAGCCATTGCTCCAAGGACAAGGATGCTGCCCTGGGGCAGCACTGAATGGAGAGCTGCTGAGAGCAAGCCCCACACCTTGGCAAAGGCTGTGCAGTAACTGGGGGGGAGATCTTCATTGCCAAGGCTGGGTTTGGATGCAGGTGGTCATAGTAGCACAGCTGCCTTCCAGCACTAGGTCTGCAGAGAAGAAAAGGCAGATCAGGGAAGGAGCAATGCCTGTAAACCCAGCAAGAGGAAACTGAAGCCAGCAGCCATCCTGTGTGGGCTGATGTCCCCGAGGCACAGCAAGGGAAGAGGAAGCGGGGAACGCTGTGTGGTAGGGACACCCTGAGGCTTGGGGAAAGAGACCTTCACATGCAGGCCCTAGACAGGCAGGAAGCAGTCAGAATTTGGGAGCCTGAGGGTTCAGGGTAGGGGAGAGCAAGAGACAAAACTGAGCTGAATGCTTTCCAAGAAATGCTGGAAATCCTCAAGGACCAGAAAGGGTAGACATCCCTATGGGGAGCAGTGACCAAACCACTCCAAAGAACAAGATTTAGCTGAGTAATAGGCAAGCACAGGGCTCTCTCTGCGGTCAGATGGGTGCGGGGGGGAGATAGCAGGAGGTAAGGCCCGTGCAGCTTCAGATAACACCCAAAGGAAAAAACAGCGATTAGGAGATCTGAAGGCAAATAGAAAAAGCAATAAAGCAGATGCATGTAGCAGAGGGTGAGCTGGCCAGCCTGGCCCTCTCACTCTGCTCCAGAGAAACTTAGACTTTACAACAAAGGAAATGAGTCAAGCTGTTCACGCATATTCCCTGTGCCTGACATGGCTTTCGGGATGGTCCCTGTGCTTGCACGAAGGAGCAGCACAAAGCAACACCTGCACTCACCCCAAAGCTGCAGACCAAGTCACTCTTGGCTTATCTGTGCATGCAGCTCTCGCCGTGCAGAGCATGGGATGTGCAGGAGTGGACACGGGAAGTCCCCATGCCCCAATACCTAACGGAAGGACATGTGGGCTGCAGGCACCCCGTAAACTAACTGGAAACGCACAGATTATACATACCAGGGTTGCCAGAGGGAAGTGCTTCATGTCTTGGGAACAGCTTGGGGTGGCACCTCATGGACAGGAGGCTCTTGGTGTGGCTTTTCCCAGGAAAGGACCTGACACCCAGCCAGCCCCAAGTGAAAAGGGCTGCCCGGGGAGGGGAATGTCATCCAGCCCTGGTGATGCTGAGCAATGGTCCTGTATCAGCCCATGGGCTGGCTGTGGGCAGAGCACGCTTGGGAACCCCAGAAAGAGGCCTCTGGTCCCAAGCACAGCCCCAGCTTGTGCCAGCAGTGGAGAACCCTCCCTGTCCCTACCCCTGTGTCCTTCACAGCCAGACCTGAGGAGTGCAGCCACATCCTGCAGTGCACACAAACATCCCATTTATTGTTTGACACCAAAAATCACAGCCTTGAAAAGAAGCAGGCTCCCTGTAAAAATAAATAGTCACATTTTTCAAGTCAGGGGTCCTTTCCATTTCTTCCTCCATCTGTGGGCGACAGGGGCTAATGCCTTGTGGATGGCCTGGGGATTATGTAGTAGTTGAATGCAGGTGGCCTGCAAAACCAAGGTCACTTACATCACCCCCAGCCACAGAAGGGAACAAGGGACAGCCCAGGATGCACTAGGATGGCCAAATATCATCCCACTCCTATCACCCAGTCCCACAGGAAAGAGGCTATGGGGACAGCCTCCCCAAACCCACCAGCCTGGGAGACTGGGAGCAGCAGCACCTCCAAACTTAGGAGTGTGGGAAGATGATGGGGGAACCCCAGAACTGTGTGCACTGCAAAGGTCCCACCCTCAAAGCTTTCCCCTGGTACCAGCACCCTCCTTGGCCTGCACTCACTCACCCTGTTCCCCACCTCACCCACCTCTCTTTGTGCCCTGTCCCCCTTCATACCACAGGATCTGCCCCCCATCCCACACAGGACCTGGCAGTGCAAATAGCTTACATCTCAAATTCTTCGTTCCTGAGGGGAGAAAAAAGAGAGGACAGTGTCAGTGGAGCAAGACTCTTGGGACAACCCAGCATCTCCTGGTGGGACAACGTCTCCCCCAGGTCACAGAAGAACATGGAGAGTTCAGGGTGCTCTGGTCCCCTCCATCCTGGATGCCTGACCTGAACACAGAGCATGGGCTCCTACAGCCCCCCTGAATGTTGCTGCCCCTAGAGCCTCCCTGCTCCTTCCCTGGGCAGGCAGAGTGGGCCCCACACTCACCAGTTCAGCAGCACACAGTTCCCCCGTGCCAGAATTTCAGTTCCCCCAAGTTTCCCAGGCAGCTGAGCCTGTGTCTCCAGCCAGCTCAGTGCAGAACGGGGGCTGGGGAGCCCCAAGCACACTGGCTGCACTGCAGGGCCAAGATGTAGCCCTCAGGAGTTGGAAAGCCAACTGGAAACTGCTCACTACCCTCAGGGGTCAGCAGTGGAGTGGCAGTGGAGCTGCTGGTCAGAGGGTCCCAGAGGGCTGGGGGGCAGCCCTGGGACACGGGTGGCCACAGGTGTGTGAGCAAGCACTGCACCCTCGTGGCAAGGACACCATCCATGCAGCACATTGCATTCTGCACAGCATGAAGCTGAGCTCCTGTTTGGGGGCCCCAGCACAAAAATGGTGCAAAACAGAGCCAGGCAGGTGATGGACCCTCAAGCCAGGCTGGGGCTGCAGCCCTGCCAGCTCCTTCCTCCAAGGGGAGCTGGATGCACTTTCATCTGCCCAAAGAAGAGGTTCAGAGCTGGCAGGGCCAGGCTCTTTTCCAGAACATCTCCACCCTCAGAGGCTGAGGGTCCCAAGCCAGCCCATGTTACTTTAGGATCAACCCCACAGGCTACCATGAGGCACATGAAGGGACAGCTGGCAGTGCACGAGGGGACCCCAGACCCAGTTTGGCCATAGGGGGTGGGGCTGCTCCTCACCTGTACACATCAGCAATGTCCATGCGGCGGTAAAACTTGGCGAGTCTGACAGCCAGGATGATGCTGGGCAGCAGGAACAATGTGCACCAGCCCAGGCTGAACCAGAAGGCATTCTGGGGGGTTGGGAGGAGAGTCATTAGGGCTAGACAGCAGCTGGGAGAATATGTTTTGCTCTCAGAGCTCCCCGATGACCACCCACTCCTTCTCACAGCTTGCTCTTAGCCACAGCAATCCGCTGGGGAGAAGCTGAGCCCTGCTTCCTGTGCATCCCTCATCCTTCCCTGCATCCCTCATCCTGTGCATGATGAAAACAAGGGGACCTCACAGCCACCCCACACACACGTTTCACTCCACACGCCGCTGCCCCACTCACCACAGAGTCCATGATGTAGTCGCAGCCAATGACCTCCACATTATCCAGGGTCTGAGCTATGGGTTTGCAGCGTGCCACATCTTCTGTCAGCTGGACACATGGGTGGGGACAGGACATGTCAGCACCCTGCAGCTCATCCTCCCCTTCCCTCCACCCCACCAAGGAAGGCTCAACTCACCCTGCTCTTGGCCCATGAGATGTAGGTCTCAAAGAAATGCAACAGCTGCTCCAGGAAGGCCCACGTCTCCTGGTGGGGGGAAGCACAGAGTGGAGATGCTGGACCACCATCCCTCTCCATGGCCCATGTCCCCTCCATGTCGGATGAGGCTCTCAGACCACTTCAACCCAGCAGCAATGGGACTGCATGCTTCACCCCACCCCAGCCCCTTGCTGGGGGTGCCATAAGGGGCAGGGGCAACCCAGGGTGCAGGAAACCCCAGGGAAGACAACAGGGCAGGACAAGCAGCCAGACATTGCTTGGCATCCCTGTGCAGAGGGAGGTCTTGGCGTGGGGGTGCAATCACATCCCCACGGTGTGGCCCAGGAGCAGGACAAGGCAAGCTCACATTCTTGATGATGTTAGGAGTCTCCGTTTCCAGGAACTTCTGGGTTGTGTTGGCTTTGTCCAGCGCAGTTCTTGTCTCTCCCTGGGGCGAAAGGTGCTCTCAGCAGTGTGATGGAAGTGGGGTCCCTACCCTGCACAGCACTCCCTGGGGCACAGCCTCTCTGAGCTGTGGTGTTCCCAGCAGTCACACACTGGTAGTGCCCGAGTACTTCAGGTGAAGAGAGCCTGTGCCTGGCAGGGTCCATGACATGGGCCCCCTCCCTCTGCCCCATGAGCAGCCCCTGCAGCGCATGCCTGGGGAGTCCCACAGCAGCCACCAGCCCCCTAGACTGCAGGTTACCCCCACCATCTCTGCTGTGGGACCTCAAGGGCGCTTTGCAGGGTGCCCTGGACTGGGGTGCACTCAGGAGGTCCCCTTGTGCAGCTTACCTCGAGCTGGGCAGCCCCACTCTGCACTGAGTGGATGTTCTTCTTCAGGCTTTGCTGGGGACCAAGAGAGGGAGGTCAGAGGTGTGGACCTCACAACTCAGACAAGACCATGCCAGCAGGCTCCAAGCTCTAGGGAAGCCCACACCAGCACCCCCAGGACCTCCCTCAGCATCGCTCACCAGTGGTCCAGAGAAGTTCGCCTGCATCTCCTTGTCCATCTCCCTCAGTTTACGAGCCTCATCTTCCAGGTCCGTTTTCACATCTACGTCCTGGAGAAGCTACAGTCAGCAGTGCCCCCGGCACAAGGTCCGGGCCCCACCATAGCCAGCTGATGGGCCTGGCTGGGGAGCTGGACGAGGGTGAAGGGCATCACCTCCTCTCAACACCCAGGCAGGGACAGAGAGCCCCACAGCCAGTGGCTTTGAGGACAGGGTGGCCATGGCCCTGGAGTGCCATGGTCTCTCACCGTTTTTTCTGCCAGCTGCTCCAACTCTGTGGCCAGATCCAGGAGACTTCCCTGGGTTATGTTCTGATCCAGCTGGAAAAGACAGAGACAAAGCCATGAGAATGGGGCTCCTGTACACCATCCTTGTGGGGCAGAGTGGAGTCAGGGCCTTCCGGGTAGAGGATGTGCTTGGTTGCCAAATGGGGTGACATCGATGAGAGCCTGCAGTAGGATTACCACAGCGGCAAAGGGTAGGTGACAGTGGACATCCTCAACCCACATCCAAACCCCCCCCATCCCAACACCAGGCTGCCCTCAGCCCACCTGCTCCAGGGTGAGGGTGAAGTCAGGGGGCTGCCCAGCCTGAATGGCATGCAGCAGCATGTCTTCCTGTGTCTGGTTGAGCAGGGAGATGGGGCTCAGGGTGATGTTCATCTCCTTGAAAGCCATGGAGATCTCTCCTGTGTACTGCCAGAGCAAAGGGGGCCATATGGAGCATGTGCTGGCCCCTCACTGTCCCCTCAGCTCTGTGCCCCCATCCCTGCCTTCCAGACCTGGCACCCCCAGGCTCACCTGGCTGATATTCAAGAGCTCATCCAGGGACACACGCTGGTCCAAGTGCAGAGTTTTCCACAGAGAAGCATCTTGCTGGCATTGCCTGCAGGATGGGGGCGTGGGCTGAAAACAGGGCAGGCAAAGGCTACCCCCTCCCAGGAGTATGTCCTCACCTGTGCAGGTAGGTCACACCTTGGTCCTTCCCTGGCATCAGTGCCTGCCCACAGCCACAGCAGGTAGGGCAAACTGCCTCCCTCCTGGAGAGCATCTGAGGGCATTGAGTAGCTATACCCTTCCCCAAAGACACTGTGCCAGGACTGGGACCCACCTGTATATCTCTGAGAAGTTTGTTGTGTCACCCTCCTGGCCCAGCAGCTCTGAGAGGTTGAAGCCAGGGATCAGGCCAGGAGTGTCCAGGAGCTAAGAGCAAGAGAAGAGATGGAAAAACTAGACACAGTGCAAGGCAGAACACCTCAGAAGGATATCCCAAATGGCCAGTGCTGCCACAGCTCCACCAGCAGCCCTCGGAAAGGCAGCAGTAGCTCTGGGCAGGAGTGTCTCCCCACAGGGAGCTCACCTGGAAGAGCTGCTGGTTGCGCCAGGACTCGCAGAATAACATGTAGACATTCCCCCCCACCACGAAGATGATCATCACCAGCAGCATCAGCAGCCAGGAGAAGATGAAGCTGAAGCCGACCCCTCTGCCGGGACAGAAATGCTGTCAAAACCTGTGGCCCTGTGCCCCAGTGCTGATGCTGGCATTGCCCCCAGCTCACAAAGCCCAGGGGCTGCACAACCCTTGCCCCCCACAATTCCAGGAATGCCGTCATTCCTCCAAGCACGTCTCCATTCTGCCTTCAGCCCCCAGAGTACAACCTGGAGCTTGGATTCCAGAATAGCTTCCCACAGCTTTGCAAGCCAGCACTCCCCTGCAGAGCCGCAGGACCACACACACACTGCCAGCCCCCACCAGCACGGTGCAAACAGGCTCCCCTCGAACGCCTCTCACCAACACCATGTTTTACCTTCACATTTACCGCTGCATGGGGAGTTGCCATGGGGTGGGCCATTAATATAATGGGACTGCAGTAACATGATGATTTAGGAGCTTGAGCATTCCCAGACCAGCCCTGCCCACCCAACCCACCGCTCCCACACACATCCTCAGCAACAAAGGGAGTCTCACGCCATGAAGAAGTTCCCGCCAGCATTGGAGAGGCCACTGCGCTTTGTGGGCAGCACGCCTTCCTTCAGCCCCAGGGGCCCCAGTAGCAGCCCAAAAATGTTGCAGAGGACCACCAGCAGCACTGTGCAGCATAGGAGGGCACACACAATCAACCTGGGGCAAGACAAAGAGCATGAGTTAGACAGAAGGATCTGGGACCTTGAACAGCACCCAACAGTCCACTGGCTGCTTTCCTGGGGATGAAAAAGGCCCCAGGCACTCCAGCAGTGAAGGGGCACAGGCGGCTGCAAGGTACAGCTCTGACTACCCTGCACCCTCAGCTCCACCACCCAGTGAGCTTCCACCTCCAGGAGATCAGGATCAGGAACCTGAGCCTCTCTGGACAACAGAGCTGGGGATGCAGCAGCCCCTCACCTACCTGAGCCCATCCCAGGTGATGATCGGCCCCCTGTACTCCTCCAGCACCAACGTGGCATTGCCCACAAAGGCCCCAACTTTCTCCTCCACATCCGGGAATGGCAACTGTTCCTGCAAGCTTCTGATCTCCTGCCTGATGAAGCCCAGCTGGTCCTGTGTTTCTGCAGGGGACAGGGACAGGTTGGCACTGCAAGCTGCTACCCAGGTCCTGCAGGGCAGTGGAGACCAGGAGAGGATGGGATAGGGACAATCATGGCCAAAGATGGCATTGGCACAATGGAACCTGGGGACAGCCAGGGTTGCAAGCAGTAGGTTGGCAGCAGGTAAAGTCCACCAGGCAGGGGTGGGTTGAAAAGGGAGGAGGGAGTCTTGGGAGAGGAGAAGTTGGCACACTGCACACAAAGCCCTGCTTACTTGCCACCACATCCTGGGCCTGCTCTTGCACCTTCTCAGAGATCGTGTTCAGCGTTCTGTTAACCTGCAGCAAGGGAGCACAGCATACAGTTCACACCCTTGCCCTCAACCCAGGGCTGAGCAGCACATCCTCTTGGCCTCAGATCCCAGTGCACAGGATAGCCAGGACCCCCAGAGCACCCAGTCCACCCCACCAGTGCACAGGGGTGGTAGGGATAGTGAACAGACCTCTAGCCAGCCCTTCCCTCCATGTCACAGCAATGAACTCCCCACGGGGCTTTTCCCAAGCCACTTCTGTCAGCACAGCCCCAGCAGTGCTGCGAGCACCCAGCCCAGAGCTGTCTCTAAGGGACACCTCTTACCTTCTCTAAATCAGTCGCTATGCTGGAGCGAGAGACATCACGCAGTGCCTCCAGCTGCTGCTGCACACTGGGGATCTGCAGGGAAGAGCCTGGGGTGAGAGGGCCACAGGGAGGCTGGAGAAGGGGCTACGGGGCCCCCTCACACCCGCACCTCGCCCCTCCTCACCGTGCCTGTAGTTGGCAGTGAAGGCGAGGCCATTGAGAGACACGCTGTTGCAGGGGGAGCCACAGCGCTGCACGGGTCTGGTGAGGCTGTCCCGCAGGCTGTCCAGCCGCTGCCCGAATTTGGCTCTGGCAGCTCCTCAAGGTCTGAGCGACTGGTGGGTGATGTCGTAGAAGGTGGCCTCCAGCTTCTCCATCCCTGGGGAGACAGCAGAGGACTCAGGGCCTATCCTGCCAGTATGGCAGGGACTTATTCTCACCAAGCTGAACCTCAGGGACCCATAAAAAATGCAACATAGGGGCACCCCCAAAGTCCCAGCACTTGCCCCGGGTGAGACTGGGAGTCAGATGGATCCTGCTCCCTGGGAGCCTTACCCAAACATGCCTGCCCCTAACCCCAGCCTCGTCAGCCCCAGCATCCCCAACTCCCCTGTCAGCCTCCGAGGGTTGTGCCATTACCTTGCAAGAGGCTCTGAGAGAGATCCCAGAGCCCCGTCCGTGCTGTCCTGATGCTGATGTTGATCATGCTGCCCAGGTTTGGGCCCAATGTCTGCAGAGATGGGAAGAGGTGGTGTCACTCACAGGACCTCCCATGTGCAAGAAAGCTGGTGAAAAACACTGATCCCTTCCCAGCACCTCAGCCCTCACCCACCCCTCAGGTGGGTGTCAGAGGGGACACCCCCACCCTGCCACCACCTGCATCCCTTCCCAGAGAGGAGCCTGAACGGGGAAAAAGGCAGCGGCTGGAGCAGAGGCTGAAGCCTGAGGAGCCCCCAGGACCTTTAATCCCTTTGGACACCCCCTAAGAACCAGCCCAGTGACCCCCAGGGTCAGCAACCATCCATAGGACGCAAGGCAAACCCACACAATACCCCCCACTGGCCCAAGAACCCCCAGCCATGGATCACGCTCACCACAGGGGCACCCCCAGCCCCGCCCACCACACACACTCAACCTGGAGGCTGCTGTTGACATGGCCCAGGCGGCGCATCACTGCTGTCGATGTATAAAAATCAACTTGCTGTAGGGATAGAGATTTGGTGTCAGTGTGGGTGGGGACCCTTCCCTCCCTCCAGCCCTATGCTGCCCTTCCCCAGGGGGCTATTTAGGCTGCTCCCTACACCTGGCCCCTTGCACACCCATCAGGCACCCCCAGCCGTGGCGGGGGGGCCCAGGCATGCCTGGGGAATGGAGGCCACGTAGGTGCGGATGTTGTCCAGCGTGTTGTTCACATTAGGGAAGGTGCTGTTCACGGCCTGGGAGAAGCGGGCGTTGCTGATGAAGGCACAGACACCACCAGCCCTAAAAGGGAAGGGCGGCAGGGTCAGTGCACGGGGAAACTTAATCCTGATGCTCTCCTCCCAGTACCTTCCAAATCCACCCACACCGACCCCAGCCTGCAGGGTCTGGAGCACGCCAGTGAACCCCCCCTTCCAGTGCATCCCAGCAAGTGCCCTGCACAGAGCTAAGGGACCAGAGAAGAGGGACTCAGGAAACTGAGGCACGGGGGAGCCCAGTACCCAGTGCACCTCCAGTTCCCCGTGGCGAAGCTGTCTGGAAAGGTTTGTGCCCTGCCAATGAGCAGCCCCCCGGGGCCAGCTTCCCACCACTGCCGCTTCCTCTCCTTTGTCCCGCCGTGCCAGGATCTACTCGTGTGAACAATGGCAGTTTCCTGGCACGGCTGCTGAGCGCCGGCGTTTCCACCCACCCCTGGGTCCCATCCGGAGCTTCCCGGCCAGAGTACTCACAGGAGGAAAGCGGTGACCAGCAGGACGGAGACCCAGAGCGCCCAGCGCCGGCAGCCCATCCCTGGCTTCTGCTTCTGGTACATGCGGCCCCCGCAGTTCCCGCAGCAGCGGCAGCAGCAGAAGCAGCATCCCACCAGTGGCACGAAGATGATGAAGAGGACTCCAATGCCACACAGACCAGAAACCCAGCTCGTACAGCAGCAGCTGGGATAAGAAGAATGAGAGGCAGCATAACACTGGTGCTCCTGAAGACTCCTCAGCTCTGAGGGTCCTGTCCAAACCCCACAGGGCAGAATGGGTCCCCTCAGGGGGCTGCATATCTCCCCTTGGCTGTATGGCATCCAGGGCTCAGCCTCAGAGCAGCACCTATTAGCATCCCCCAGTCCATGGTGGTCTGGGGCTGCCAGACATCTGCCCTGGCTGCCTGCTCACCTCCTTGATATCCTCCTGGTTGAATTCGCTCTGAGACTGCCCAAAATCAATCATTTCTGGGAATAAGAAACAGAGAGGGCTGTGAGCAGGTGCTAGGCCCTGGGGGGCTCTCCAGGCAGGCCCCACACCTCTGCTCATCTCAGAGATGGACTCCCAGACCAGGCATCACCTGTGGCTCAGACCAGCTGTGAGTACCTGCATGTTTCTCCTTTCCAGTTGCCATCCCCAGCCCACATGCTGAACAGCATTTCTGCATCTGGGAAAAGTGCTGCCAGCCCCCCAAACTCTCAGGTTTCCACAGAACAAGGGGTCCTCAGCCCACTGGGCATCAGGGGCACTGCCCTGGGCTGTCCTCCTGCAACCCAGCCCCAGGGGAAATGCCCGAGGGCACTGCCTGCGTGGGATAGGTGCAGGGGCCAGTCCCCCTGACGTGCTGTCTCTTTCATTCCCCGGGGCTTGCCCTGCCCATGGCCCATGGCCTCATTACAAGCCATGATGACAGCAGGGTGCCATTTATTGTACCCTGGTATCTGTGTGACATGAACAAGGCCACAAGGCCATTGAGGAGTTTGCCAGCCGCACCTTTGCCTGCAAGTTGATAGTGGCAAGTTCAGGGCAGAGCTGTGCCAGCGACACTCCCTGTCCCCTCAGATGTGGAGGAGCAAGAGCAAGCTCTGGCAAGCTGGGCAGTGCGCAGGGAGTGCCCGCAGAGCTGCTGTGCGGGCACTGGCCTGGGACACACTGCTTTTGGTGGCCAGCAAGCACAGAGAACTGCAAGTCAGAACAAGGACTCTGCAGGCAGAGTGGGCCTTTTCCTCTGCACTTTTGTTGGGGCCCTAGGATTAAAAATACCTGTAGTGAGGATAGGCAGGAGTCTGCAGGTGAGACTACCACCAATGCCTGTCTTGAGGTCCAGCTGAGAAAGTCCCAGTGACAGTCATGATGGGATATGGGCAGGACACAGATAGCAATCCTTGGGGACCCCACTCTGATTCCCCCAGCCATACCCCTCCTTACCCAGTACCCCAGTGTTAAAATGCTGGATGGACAGTCACCAGTGCAGGAAGGCTCAGGCTCAACTGGGACTGGGAAGCTCAAAGCGGCCCCTCACCCCCTTGCCAGCCCCCCGCTTTCGTGCACCCACCTACGGGCAGGGGATTGGGCTGCACCAGCCTCAGGAAGCCGTGTGCCATTGTCAGCAGCCCCGGTGTGTTGCTCCTTGGTGCCTCAAGGCCAGGGCCGTAAGTAGGCTGTGGGATGTTCCCCAGCTCCATTGCAGCAGCTCCGGTGGACGCCTGGGCACAGAGAGGAGCTGTCGGTGTCGTCGGGGCACAGGACCACCCAGCCTGCCCTGCCTCCAACCAGGAAATACAGAGAGAAAAATCAGGCACCTGCCAGCTCCTGCCCGGAAGGAACAAGCTGTGGGAGAGCACCAAGTAGTGATGGGGAGTCCTGGGAACAGGGGGGTGGGAAGCCAGGCAGGAGGTGCCCGCGAGGGACCAGGGGGGCTGTGGGGGATGAAGAGGAGCACTCACCCCGTCCTCTGGCACCACTGTGCGTCCACAGCTGCTGCAGGGCCCAGCCACACAGTGCCAGCGCCCAGGTTTGTGGTTTGTTTAAGTATCAGCGGTGATTGCTGACAAGGTGTTTGCCGGGAAAGGCGGCGATACCGGGATCGCCCCACCCTGCCCACTATACCTCTTGGCACCCGGCCACCTCGGGCGCCTCTCCGTAGCGGGTCACCACCGACGCGTCCCGACCCAGGCACCAGAGAGAGCCCGTCTCCTCACCCTGCGCAGAGCTCCCATGCTCTTGCTGGTTTCCTGCTGCCCCGACCCATGAGCTAGGTGGCCCGGGGTGATCCATCCCATACCATGCCCACACCACCTGCATCCCTTCGGGATGGGGTGCATTGAGCCGGCCACGGTTTCGGCACAAACCAGCTCTAGCCACAGAACCAGGTTTTGCATCTAAAAACCTTCCGAAGCGGGGCACTGCGGCAAACCTGGCGTTCTCCAAACGCGCCCCGGTCCCCCTAAGTGGGGGACAAGTCTCAGAGGCCCCCTGACGGGGTTCGTCCTCCAAGGCTGGGAGCCTGCCTGGCTCCATCCACGCTCCCCGCAGAGCTTTTCCACGCCGCGGGGGCCACGGGTGACTCTACCCCTGCCCCCGCCCCGTGGTTCTCAACCCCCGCTCCGCCGCCGGGACTCTGGGAGCCGCAAATGGGGTCAGGAGCGGGGAGGGGCCGGGGGTCGCTCCCGGTTGTGCCGCGGACGCACCAGGCGGGCGCGGGGCAGGTGCCCCGGAGGTCGCGTCCCTGCGGGGGGCGGCGGCGGGCGGAGGTGCCCGCTCGGCACAGCTCGGCACAGTCCGCACCGAGCCCGCAGCGCGGGCGGCCCCGGCACGGGCGAGCAGGGCTGGACAGAGCCGCCCCTTCCGCCCCGGCCCCCCGGGGTCTGTCCGGGGCGTGCGGCCGCCTCGGCCCCCACCTCTGCCGGGGAGGGGCCCCCCCCCCCCGCCTCGCCCCGCCCCGTCGCGCGGCACCTTGGTACCCCTCCTGAACCCCGCTCCTGGCCCCATTCCACCCTGACATCCTGCATCTGCCCTGGAGACCCCCGTCCCTGTCCCATCTGGGAGAGCCCGCCACCGCCAGGCCCTATGCCCGTGCCCAGGTGATGCTCCCTCCTTGCCCAAGAGACCCAGCGCTCGCCCCACACTGTCAGACCCAGTGCTGGCCCCTCTGGCAGCCCACCCCGCCACAGCCCCCTTGACCAGAGCTGCTCTTCCTGCTGCCCAGCTTTTTCCTATGCCAGCCCTCAGCCGTGCCTGTACCCCCCTCCCCTCACCTCCCACCCCCGGGCAGCTGGAGCCCCCAGCATGGTCTTTGGCCCCTGCTCCGTGTCCCTGCATGGGGCACCATGAGCTTTTGGACAGGCACCAGTGGGGAGTCAGGGTGAACTGTGCCCGAACGTCCTTTGCATAGTGGGCTTCCCGGCGCCTCAAGCACCCACGGCTTGCTCACTGTCATCTCCTAGTTACTGCTTAACTTTCCTTGGCACGAGCAGGCATCACTGCACTCTGAGACCTGGGGCAAAAGTGTCACGGGGAGGAGGGCAGCCTTGCTTCAGGGTTTCTTCCTGGTCTGGCCCATACGGGGTGCTGGGGTGCCATTTGGAACCCTCTGGCTCAGTACTGGCACAGGGGCAGGGCAGCAGAGGACATAGATGCATCCCGCCAAAGAAGATAAAAAGCAGGAGCTAACAAGTTTCTCACAGCGTCTGATGTGGGGAGGGAGGTTTGGGGGCTTCATAGGTAGACTTGGGCTCTCCAGCTCAGACTTCAACCCTGAAGTGTTGTCTTGGGGCCCTCTACCAGTTCCTGGGTGCACGTGCAGGATCTAACCAGGTTAGATCTGCAGGATCCTTCACAGATGGCAGGATCTGCTTCTGTAGAGCATTGCTCCCTTCCAGCCCAGGGCATCCCACTGAGGCTGCCAGAGCTCAATGCACATCAGGAGCAAGGGTGTTGACATCTCAGCTCTGGGTGCCACCGCATCATGGGCTCATTGGGGCCACCCTGCAAACACCTGCCTGGCCACAAGCTCCCACCACAGCACCTGTATCCTGCAGCCCCGCTGACCTCAGTCCCTCAGGGGTAAGGATGGCAAGGTAGTATCCCTCACTGCAGGTGTAAATCCAAGCCCTGTCCCTGCTCTGAAGACATGGGCCCATCCTGCCCTCACCCTCCACTGCATCAGCCCTGTTTTAAGAGCCCGTTTTCCCCCACATAGCTTTTTCCCACACATCCCTTTTTTCCCTCCCCATTACTGCCAGATCTGCCCACTAATCACAGCCACAGGCTCCTTGCCCTACACTTCTGGCCACAGTGGGGTGTGTGCGTTGGATGAGGCACCCACAGTTTAAGCCTACAGTGTCCACATGGCTGGAGGCTGGACCCAGCTACCCTCAGACATCTCCCCCAGTGGGGACAGCAAGATGCCATCTCTGGGGACAGCTATCTGCCCTGGTCTGGGGGAACCGGTGGCCTGCATCTTGCCTGTAGTGCTGGCATAGGGCACCCCAGCTTCTGGAAGGAGACTGGGGTAGTCCCCATACAGGCTGGCACTCTGGGGGTCCCTTGTCCCTCCTTTGTCCCCCTTCTGTCCCTCCAGGACACCTCCATGCTACTCAGCTGCTGCTGCCCTGTTCCCACAGCAGGACTGCACTGCCCCCACTGCTCCCCAGGGAATATGCCCATCACCTTGGTGTCCAGACAGGCCCTGAGCTGCCTGTTTGCTCTGGCTTGGGGACAGGGCCATTTCCCAGTTGCCCCTGTACCTTGTGCTTGCTGAGATTTCTACTTTCCATGGTGTGGCAAGGAGCTGGCCATGCTCTGGCTGGGAACCAGCAGCCTGAGGCCAGCCAGCATCATCCTGGGAGCACAGCAAGCCCTGTGCATTCACCCCCTGCCAGGGCACCAGGGACATGAGGAGACCCCTCTCTGTCTTGCCCACATCAGCCTGGTCCCATGCTCAGAAATAAGTGCTCAGGACAGCCTCAAAACGAAAATTCATTTTATTGGTACCATACATGACTCATAAATGGCACAAACTATGGAGGGGAGGAAGAAAAAAAAACCCAAAAAAACAAAAGCAAAAAAAAAACCCCAAAACCCAACCAACCAACCAACCAAAAAAAACAAAAACAAACAAACAAAAAAAAAGAAACAAAAAGGCATTACAGTGTGCCTGGGGCAGCGAGGGCTCCACATCCTCCACGGCATGGCGCGGAAATCGTACCTTAATTGCAACTCATTCAGAGCCCCGCTCCCTTCCTCCCACACCAGGCTCCCACCCTGGGATCCTACCCCCACCTGCAAAGGGGCTGTGGGGACCCCTGTGCCTGCAGCTGTGGGTCTGATCGGCCAAGCCCTCTGCCTCCGGTCTGCCCATGGAAGGGCCCAGGAGCTGACACAGGCATCTCTCCAGATATTTTCAGCTTGACCAGGGCTGACTCAAAGGACTCCCATCTCCCTGCCCAGCCCCAGGGACACACAGGTTGGCCCCCATCCTGTCTCAGCGACCCCCTGCACTCTCAGCTGTGAGCGGGCAAGGCATGGGTCCCGCAGCACCCCAGCTGCAGCCAGAGCCCCCAGGCAGGGACAGCCCCTCAGCGACACCTGCCAACCCCCCGCCCCACGGGGCAGTGGGACATGGACTGTGGGATCCCTGGCAGGGAGCTGGGGGGGGCCAGTGGAGACAATGGGGTGCACCACCCTATCCCTCAAACTTCAGGACTGCTCTGCCTGCCCTGGGCTTCCTTACACATGCAGACAGACACACAAACCTCTCGCACACACACTCTCACACACACATACCCCCCCCCACTAGGGCAGTCCCCCCACTAGGGCAGTCCCCCCACCCTGGCCACCCCCATGGCAGCACTTGCTGCAACCCCACCTTGGGACATGCCAGGGGGCCCCAAGGGCAGCCCAGACTCCCATCTCACCCCAAAACCTCCCTCCAAGGCTGCTGGGGTGAACTGGTTAGCACAAACACCCTCCCCCGGCACCTCCCATCTTCTCCTTGGAAGAAGCCTTGGAAGGGTTTATTTTTTTTCTTTTTTCTTTTTTTAAACCAAAAAAAACCCCAAAATTATTATTTTTCTCATCGTTTCCCCTAACATCAATGGAGGCACCTGCTCTAGTGATAACACATTGAAAGAACAGTATCGTACACACTGTCTACAGCGCGGAAATGTACAAGCACGAGGTACACGAACCCGAGGGGGGGAGTGGGGACAACAGCACACAAGATTTACATTGAGGAGGGATGCGGGGGGCTGATCCCCCGACCCCTGGAGGGATTAGAAAGGAAGTCTGCAAAGTCTCTCCTTGGTTGAGCTCTCTGAACTGGATATAAAATGAGACTTCCAAGAGAAGAAGCCTGTACAAAAGTCAGGACAGGGTGAGAGGGCTCAGGACAGGGAGGGGGGAAACGGCAAGGGGGGCTGAGGGGGGCTTTTCCCCATTTTTTTTTTCTTTTTTTTTAAACTTACAATTTTAATAATATTATTTTTTTTCTTAAAAAAAGACAAAAGTAGGAGTACCAGGAGCCAGGGTTTGCAAAGGGGCCCAGGCGGACTCACGCAGGGTGGAGGGAAACACAGGGGCTGCAGTGCAGGGAGCAAGGGCAACCGGCTGCTCCAGCAGAGCTGCAGGTCCTCTGTGTCCCCCTAGGCCCCCACCACACATTTCCTATATACAGAGTCCCCCTATGGCCACACTGCGCTTTCGCTCCGGGGAGCAAGGGGAAGGGAGGGTGCAGGAGGACGGGGAAATAGATGGGGTCCTATCCTCAACACCACCCAGCGCTGCAGGATCTGACCCCAGCCGGAGGAGGCTCTGTGCAGAACCCGAGGTATGAGGACAGCTTTCCATCGCTGCCTCCCCCACCCAGCCCCAGTTTGGACTGGGGATATGCAACCCGCTGCAGGTGGCTGTTCGTGAAACACCAGCCACAGGACCAGGGAGAAGGAGGGTCTCGGGGCTGTACCAAACCCCAACACGTGGCATCTGGTAACGCCAGCTGCTGCCAACACCTCCCTCCTAATTCCCCCCACTCAGCAGGGAGGGGTTGGGCACATCGGGGCAGGGATGAGAAGCTCTCTGGGCAAGAAGCAGGGAGGAAGAGAGAAGGGGAAATAACGAAGCTATGGCCCCGGAATCCCACCCCTGCCCTGGGGTCCACTGCAGAGGCAGGCATGGGGGTGTGGGGAGGTGGCGGGGGGAGAGGGCTGGGGGCTGCCTGCCTGGCATGCGCCCCAGGCCATGCACCCCATCATCCTCGCGACGCCGGTGTGCCCCCGGGACCTCGCCGCTTCCCAGTCACTCTCCGTTGCAAATGTACAGGTAGATTGGTTGGGACTGAGTCCACGGGGCGGCGGGGGGGCCATTACTGCGACGCCTGTGACGTGGGGTTCTCTGACTTGCTCTCCTGGCTGGAGGGCGGTTTGCTGTTCCAGGGGCTGTTGGCCCCCAGCGCCGGTGAGTTGTTGAAGCTGTCCTCGTCGTCGATGCCGTTGGCGGCGTCAAACTGTGTGTTCTCCAGCCGGGTGATGAGCCGCTCGTCCTCGTCCCCAAACTCCCCCCCCATCAGCGTGGGCTCGCCTACCACCATCACATCCTGAAAGGGGAGACGGTCCCGAAACATAATCGAGGTGGGGGGAGCCTGGGCCGCCAATCTCACCCTCAACACTGCAGCCCCTTTCCCCAGCTGCAGGGCCACTTCCTCGTCTCCACCACAGGTCCCAAGCTCGGGCACTGTGTGGAATAACACATCCTCACTCCCTTGCAGGAGCACAAAGGAGCTAAGGAAGGCTGCTGGGACACCCACTGTTTCTTCTTCCCATCACATGGAAAGAGCCGGGGGTGCTTGGACAGGCAGTCCCTGGGGGTCTCCCCTTAGCAACTCCCAGGGGCTGGGGCAGAGAACCCTCCCCTCCATCCCCGGGGGGGAAGAGAGAATGGAAACGGGATGCTTACAGGTACCTGACTGGACAGGGCAAAGGTGCTGGCTGGGCTCTTCTTTTTGCTGTTGCTGTTGTTGGTGTTTCCCCCGCCGGAGCTCATGGTGCTGCCCCCTGACATCTTCCTTTTCCGGCGCTTGCTGGGCTGCTGCCGTGCTGGCTCCGCTGGTGGAGGATGGAGACATACATGGTCAGTACCAAACCCTTTTCTGCAAACCCCACCTCTGCAAGGACCACATTACCCCCCAGGCAGCATCACCACCCTACTCGCCTCCACAGCTCTGCTGTCCCCCTGGTGCAGGGGACAGGAGAGGCAACAGGAAAATTTCCATCCCTTCTTTGCTTTCCACAAACAGCTGGCAGCCCCCAGGCAGGAAGCACTGGCTGCCCGCAGCCCTGCTCTGCCCCAGTGGGAAGGCAGGGCCAACTAAGAAGGGAAGCCAGCTGCCTGCTTACCACCCCCAGCCTCACAAAATGAGGCCAAGAACAGCTCTGGGGCTGGGAGAAGTCTGTGCCAAGGGCAGGGCCTGAGCAGGAAGCCCCAGAGACCCAAAGGCAGCACAGCAGGCAGTGTGAGACTCACCAGGTGGAGCGACCATCCGCTGCCACTTCTGGAAGAGGCAAGTCTTGAGGCAGTCCCGGGGACTGAGGCTGTAGGTCTTGTGCCGTGACATGAGCTCCTGCATTGGTTCTAGGATTACACAGAGCTGCAGGGAGTAGACAGACATGGGGTTAGATCGCAATGCTCTGAGCCCCAGCAAAAACCCCTCTGTTAGGCAGCCATCCGCACTGCACCAACCCAAGCCACGCTGGGAGCTTGTGGGATCCGGTAGACCCACTGCCCCACAATTCTCTGCAGCCCCCCTGCAAGACCCCTTTTTCAAAGTCTGCCTTGCTGTCTCCCCATACCCCAGGGCAGCCAAGAGCTGCATTCCCTCCTCTTTTGGCATACTTACTCGGAGGTAGTTGAGTGTGGAGTTTGAGAGCCCACAGCGTGTGATGTTCTTGGATAACTGGTCCAGCATCTGGGGATCCTGTGCCTAGGAGTGAGAGAGACAGATGGCTGAGCTGCATCCAGACTGGGAAGGGCCCTCATGTGCCCTGATCTGCAATGAGGGGACTGGGTTGAGGTCCCTCCAACCTGCACAGCACCCTGAGTAGCTCAGTAGCCCTGCGTCACTTGTGCCTGGGGGAGCTCCTGGAGCTGTACTCACATGCATGGCAAGGATGCTGCGGGGGATGAGCTCTCGATGCTGGCGGATGCTGAAATGCCACGTCTTTATCCTCATCATGTCATCAAACATGAACTCCAGGTAGAGCCGCCCCTCCACACACACCTGGACAGGGCACAGGGTCAGGCACAGGCTGCTCCAGCATCCCCCAGCCCAGATCCCCTGGGCGCCCATTGCTGCATACTGGACACCCTCCCAGTGGCTTGCCTCTGCCTCCCAGGAGATTCAGCACAAGCCAAACCCATGAGCCCACAACGCATGGCCCTGTGGGACCACGGCCACCAAGAGGGCACACAAAAGCAAGTTGAGAGGGGCAGCAGAAGCTGTAGGCACAGCCAGTACCTGGGTGAACATGGGCTTGCCGTGCTGAGTGACCATGGTGCACTGGTCACAGTCCAGTGAAACAAAGTTGTTGTGGAAGGACTCCTTGGGGTGCTTGAGCACGTAGTAGAGCTCTGTGGCCCCCCCTTCAAAGATGCTGCGGAAGTAACGGGGAATCAAAGTCCGGCCGATCGCTGGAGCAGAAGGAAAATAAGGTCAGTAAACCTGACTCACCCAGATGTGCCTTGGGACATACATGAAGAGGTTCCTCTCGTCCCTGCTGGCTGAAGACCACCAACCTCCAACACCCTGCCCACATCCCCCTGAGCACACAACTCTCTCCTGCCAGAGGGCAATGACCTGAGGAAAGAGGGCTCAAGCTGTTACTCACTGTATCTCTTTGGTCCATCCTCCAAGCAGAAAGTGATTGTTAACATGGCGTCATCCTCAAAGAACTCCGTGGTGAAGGCGTCCCACCACAGATTGTCACATTCCTGAGGATAGTGGAGAGACACTTAGTTTATGGGGAGGAGAGATAGATAGACAGACAGCCAGCCATTGGCTGCCAGGCACAGCAGCCACGCACTCAGCCTGTGGAGGGCTGCGCTCCGATCTGAGTGCTTGGAGATGGGGTTAATAAGTCCTTATGGGACAAGGTGCTTGGGGACCTCCACAGTGGGACAGGACCCTGCGGCCAAGGGGATTCCTCCTAGTGCCAAGGCAGCTCATGAGGGCAGGCAGCACAGAGGACCCCACCTCAAAACACACCTAGAAGCATCCTCCAACCCCTGTCTGCCCCTTGCTGCCCCAGTTCTCTACCTCTGTCCAGTTCTGCAGCCGCTTGTTGAGCTCAAATATCCTGTAGTCGGTCTGGTTCCCGTACGGCGTGTGCCTCCTGCCCAGAGAGCACAGGAAGCCATCAGAGGGGAAGGCAGCCACAGGGTGGGGAGGGGTCCCGAGCCATGGTGGGGGTACACACAGCCTCTCCAGGGCTGGCAGAGTCTGAGCAATCCCCCCACAAGTCCCAGTCAGCAGCATGCTGGCCCTGCTCAGGCACACCCACCATGGGCACAAGTTCCCCTCCCAGCTGGCTCCCCATCAGCTCCCCATGCTTACCCGATTCCAGGCTCCAGGTACGTCGGTGGGTACATAGGAGTAGGTCTAGGGGTAGAAAGAGATGCAGGCAGGTCAGTCCTAGTGGGGATCTCCCACCACAGCTCCCTCTTCCCTGGCTACAGCAGCAGGTGGTCAGGCTCGCTGGAGGCGAGACCCCACACACAGTGCAGGCTGCACCCTGGCTACCACATGTGACAACCCCATGGGGCATCCCGTACCCCAAAACTGGGCTCTGATCTCACATCACTAGCTGCTTCACCCCTGGGACCTGGCCCACTGCTCCCTGGGGATGTGCCCAACTCCTCTGCAACTGGGACTGGTGCCAGGCAGGAGAAATTGGAGAAGAGGTTGCTGTGGGAGGAGTTGGGAGTGCTCCCTGTCCAGAGTCGCCCCAGGGGCTTGGCCTGGAAAAGGGCTTGGAGAGCCCAGAGCTCAGGACCTAGGGGCTTCCTTCATTCCAAATATCACTCTTTTACAACCCAGTACCACCTGTGCCTGCTCCGACCCCTTCTCTGCCCCTGTGCTAACTGAACTCCAGCACTCCACTTTCTGCATGCTGCTGGGAAGCATAACAGAGACCCTGGGGTGCAGACTGCAGAGCATCCCTAACCTTACAGACCCCTCCCAGGGCCCCAGCTCACCCCACATCTCGATCCAGCATGGTGCCCGGGTGGAAAGGGGGGAAGGCGTTGCCGTTCGGGGGCTCCTTTGGCGAGTACAGCTTGAATGACTTAGAGGAGCAGCCTGTAAAGAGAGGGGACACGAGTCAGTCAGAGGCACCCTGTGAGGAGAGACACCATGCTGCTGCTGTGAGGAGGAAGAAGGATGCAGGACCAGCCAAGACCCCGTTACCACAGTCCCATCCCTCCACTGCTCCCCCCAATGTCAGCCCAGCACCTTCACTCCACACACAGCTCCAGGCCTCCCCTGTGCAGGATGTGACTCACAGGGTCAGGGCTGAACTCAGGATCAGCAGCCAGAAGGGCCCGACCCCATGCAAGGGGTTTGCCACTGGTGCCCAGAATTTGTCAGTTCTCAGCTGGCCAGGCTCTGGGGATGTGCCCAAGGGGGACAATCCAGCCGGTAAGCCAGAGGAGGGGCTAGCTGGACCCTATCCTCCCCATAGCCCTCCCTCGCACGCTGCTCCTAATCCCACCAACCGACCCGGGAATCACACGGGATCTTTTCGCTGACCTTTCTATCGTCATGGTGACGGGTGAATAATCACCCGGAGGCATGGATGGCAGGTCCCCAGGCAGCCACCATCTGCCGCTCAGGCAGACCAGTGGCCACCCAGCTCTAGGCGGACAGAGAGATTCCACACGCCGGCCCCCAGCTGTGATCAAAACACCCCAGAGCCTCATGCCCACTGCAACACCAGGGCGAAGGACAAGGAGCCCATGGAGGGCCATGGGGTGTGATGGGGTCTGCAATGGAGCACACAACGTGTGCAAACCAGCACACATCCCTGAAAGCAACCTGCAGACACCTCTCCCCCAGCCTGCCAATGGGAGACAGGGATGCCTGTTGAATCCAGCCATGCTGGGCACAGCCAGACCCATCCAGGCTCCCAAGAGGCAGCAGGGAGCTCCCACAGTCACTAGCCCCCTCCCACTGCAGGGGCAGGTTCCTGGGAGCTGCAGCTGCCAGCACCCCTCCCGAGGCCCGCGGGAGCCCCGGCACACCCCACGGCTGGCAGGACCCAGCACGCTGTGCCCAGGCGCTGCCGAGGCACGCGGCTCCCTCCCGGCAGGCAGGCGGGCAGACAGGCTGACCTGGATGGGGCGCAGCAGTGGGCAAGCTGCCAGGCAGCTCCGGCTCCACCGGCTCAGCCGGCCCCGCTGCACACGGGCACATCTCCCCCCGCCCCGCTGCAGGCAGGGGCCCTGAAGCCAGCCACATCAGGGCCAAGGCGGGATCCCCATCGGTGCCCGCCCGCACACAGCCCTGGGACCGGCACTTCCCAACGCCCACAAACTGCCAGGATTACCAGCCGGTACTGCAGAAAGCAAGCCCAGCAGTGGAGAGAAGTGTCCTGGAGGCACCAGGCACGCTGCTGCCCATCTGGGCTCTGACGTACAGCTAGGCTGTGGGGAACAGTGCAGGGACAGGGTTGGAGCAGCAGTTCAATTGTGATGGATACAGGAGGGGAGCAAAAAGCACCAAGGTCAAGGAAAGTGATGCCATCAGCACCAGAACCCAAGATGTCCACCTTGTTGCAATCCATTAGCCAACACAGAAGAATGACCAGGGCATCACCTTCACCCCCGTAAGCCTCCTGGGACCCCAAGTCAGCAGTCACAGGGATTGCACACACTGCTGAGCAAGCAAGGGCTGGTCAAAAATAGAGGGGGTCACCTCCTCGGCATTAAATTCAACTTGCAACAGGGGAAAGCTGCGTTTTACTCCTCGATTCTTGTTTTCTTGGGGCCTTTTCACCATGTTTCCCCGTGGCAGCTGAATCCAGCCTCTCTCCAGCACCCACCAGGATGCACCAGTCCCACGGGGCTGGAGCCAGCCCAGCCGCTCAGACACGGCTCACAGCTCCAGCTCCTGCCCGCCTGCAGTGAGGATAACTGGGGCACGGCACAATTTCTCATACAGCTGCTAACAATGTCGGCCCCTTGCTCTTACCTAATGTTTTCATAGATATAAAAATTTTTAGAAGGGAGGTCAGTGCTGGTTGGTCAGTGCTGTGAGAAAATTTTTACTTTCTGCTTTAGCCACATCAACTTGTACCTAATGGAAATGATAATTCAACCCAAACTGCACTAGAAACAGAGCATTTCCATTTCCTCCACATTTTTGTTAAACAACACGACATCAGAGTTACTTGATGCTTAGGAAACTACCCAAAAGTGTGTCTTCTGCTGAAAATGAACCAATTCATTAGGCAGAGACAGCAGTGGCTGGAGAACTGTTTGTTTCTGGTCGCCCTGTCCTTGGGGAGGAGAAAAAAATTGGACCCAGCAGGTCTCATCCTTCAATTCTTTGTTTTTATTCACCGATGAGAGATGGGAGGATTAAGTCCCTGAGGCTTCTTGCTGTCCTCAGTCCCCACCTTTTTTCTCAGGGTGCAGGAAGGTCTCCTGGGGTGGGGAGACTAGGGAGACACATCTCCATTTGTTCTGCTTCTCCTGCTCTTCCCTAGCTCCCTGCTCCTGCAGTGGGACAGTAGATAAGCCAGGCCACCACTCCTACCCAAGCATCCATTTCCATCCTGGGCCTTCCTCAGCAGGTTAATACGGACATGACCTGCTTTTGAAACTCCACTGAGTGACCTGTCTCAGGATCTAGAGGAATGGAAAGGAGTCTGTGACCTCAGCACCACTGGCATCTTGACCAAGTGTTATTTTTAATGCAGTGTAAAATATGTCTCTGGATTCGGTGGTTTAAAACAATGCTAACAATAGCTTTAGGATTTGATACAGGCTGTCCAAATTCTACATTTACTGTAGACACACTATACATTTTACATGAATAACATAATTACTTTAAAGCAGCAGCAAAACAACTTTTACTCACACAAGGGTCATGCCGCCTGGTCTGGGAGATCCCTCCATCACCACCTCTCCCCTTTATGCTGCTCCAGCTGCCTGTAAGCCCTGTCCAGCTGGATGAAATGACCCAGAGCTCCACGATGTGGCCCTTCCCAAGTCAAGCCCAGTGTTTGACCCCAGCTGGCGCTTCTGCATGACCCTGCTCTGCCTCCTACTTTGAGCACAGAGGATTTGGGCAGGCTTGATGCAAACAGGGATGCTGCCCAGTGGCTGAGAATGCAATGCCCCTGTGGACTCTGAACCAACAGCAGATGCTTCCCATGGCTATCCCTCAGTGCTAGCCCAGCACTGCAAAAACATTCAACAAGGGGAAAAATCAGGCTGATGGTGAGCTACTGGCCCAGGCAGGTCTGGGCAAACAGCACAGTGCCTGTGGCCAGGTGGGCGGCCTCACGGCTCCTCCTCAGTGTGGAGGTGCGGGAGAAGGGAACCCCGTGAAGGGATGTCCCGCCTCAGCATCCTCTGATAAGGCCAGGGCCACGGCCATGGGCAGGATGGACCTGCCACAAAAGCCTGGGCAAGTAAACAGCTCCAGGCAGGCGGGCGCCCAGGGAAGGGAAGGCAGGTGCTCTACCCATGACTCACATACAGCCCAGCACTGCCCAACCCTCCACATGCCTTCTCCTCTGTGTTCCCTGCCTGTGAGCTATCAGCCCCACGGGGAAAGCTCTTCTAGTGCACTGTCTGGTTTGCTGGAGCAGGAATGACTGAAACCCTAACCAAGCTCCCAGAGCTGGGGAACATCAGGATTCCCAAAGCACCAGAAGCACAGTGGGCACCTTGCAGAACCAACATAGACAGGAGACAGTAGGACACGATAAGCCGAGACCAGTGCCAGCTACCTGCCTGGGCAGGGGACATGCAGAGCAAGAAGAAAAGCCCTTGCTTGGACACTCCTCACTTCAGCTCGCTTGTAAAGAGCAAAGAACTGCTGAGGACAAAGGCAAAGCAGCATCAACATCTCACTCCTACACCTGTGGCCATTGGTAGGAATCAGTGCGCCCCATCCCAGAGAGGAGCCATCCCCAGCCCGGCAGCCAGTGCTGCTCTGTGCAAGCAGCAAAGCTCAGCAACAAGGCAGAGGCTAAAAACGTAAATGATAAAAATAAATGAAGAAGCAGGGCTTGAAAGGGGCCACAGGGTTACAGCTCAGCCAGGGAGCATCCTGCTCCTCCCAGCAGTCCGGGAAGAAGAGAGGCCAGCCTTCCCTAAAGGCAGCCAGTGCTTCCCAGCATGCTCTGTGCCTGCTTCCTGGCTGCCTAACGAGGCTTTAAAGTGTAAATAGCGGCATTGTTTCACAGGGCTGCCTCGCTGGGGTGTGGGAGCTGTGATATCGGCAAGAAACATCTTCCCAGCCCAGTCCCGCTGGCATGGCTGGTGGGAGGGTGCTATCCAGGAAGCTGCTATCTGGGGCTGGGTGCAGGGTAGCGACTCAAATAATTCACATGGTTCACCCGGTGACAGTGCCTGGTGTCCAGGAAGTTGGCAAGGCTGGGAGGCAAACACGGAGAAGTATTCAGAGTGACTGGGACAGGCAGGCAGAGGCACATGGTGCAGTTCCTGGTCTGCCCCCACAAGCCTGCCTTCACCTCTTCTTTCTCCTCTTCTCTGGAGCAGAGGGAATGGAGCAAAGCCAATTGCAAATCCCAGTGTTGTTATTAAACACACAGGAACCCAGGCAGCACACACAGAGGCATGACCTGAGACATTATCAGCGACAATCTCAACTTGCAGCAACCCCATTTGCTTTGAAAATGCAGGACTGATGCAGCTGAAGCTCCCAGGAGGCCGGGCTGCATAGGGAAGAGGAGATGCCACTTTTGGAGAAGACCATGTGCCATGGACTCAGCGGCATCCAGAGTTTGAACTCGGCCAGCACATCGCCTGGCTCTGACCCGTACAGAGGCAAAACCTGCATCGCCACCTGCCCTGCTGTGTGCAGGGATTACCCTCTCACTTTTCCCAAGCTACATATCTGAGTCAGCCATGGAGCTTATCTGGACCACAAGCTGCCTCCCCGCCCGTACCACATGGCCGTGCACAGTGTCCTAGCTCCAGGTCACATCCTACAGTGTTAGTGCAAAAGTCCCCCACGGCAGCACACAAAGCACCTGGACTCAATGGTGTTCCTCTCTGTAGGCTGCCTCACAAACTCGGGGGGACAGCCAGAGAAGGGATAATTACCTGCAGCTAGTTATTACAAAGTGGCAATCTGGATGCACACTGCGAGGCAGAACTGTCTGAAAAGCACCAGTTGAGAAGAACCTGGCCAGGATGTGGATTTATAGGTCAAAGCTCAGAGTAGTCCCACAGCCCCAGCTCTGCTGGAGTCCAGGGTCTCCCAGGAAGGCATCCTGCAGATCTGGTACTCAGCCAGGGCCCTGGAGGACTGCACTGCCCTGCAGCACACTAGGGATGGCAGGAGTCTCCCCTTTTCCATTTTGTCCCTCAGATGATTCAGACATGCAGACGGGGAATTCTCCAGGAGGGAAAAAGGGAGAAGAGCACGCCCTGCCAATTGCAAAACAGCCAGAAAATTGAATCACGTCCAAGGCTGCAAGCCCCAGATGCAATCCCACAGATAACCCAGTTTCAGCTCCTCTACTATCAACTTACCACGAGGCAGTCATTTCCTGCAACTCTCAGGGAAATATCCCACTGTCCCTAATTACTCCTTTCTGTTCACTGTCTCAAAGACGATCCATAATCAAACGCTGCCGGTTTCAGCCTCAGGAACGCACCTTTCACATTTTCGGCCACTTTCCCTCTCACCCAGACCCCTGCACCCTGGGGCCCTGCCATCATGCAGTGACGGGGCTCCCATCCCTCACCGTCCATCGGCACACAAACGAACAACATGGTGTGGGAACTGTGGGGCTGGAAAAAAATCCTATTGGCATCCCATGAATAAAAGCCTCCAGACAAACTAGGGTTTTCATCATCCAAGGTTTTCCAGGCTCTGCAGCAGCACAGAAAAATTCAGAGTCATAGGTAACCATGTCAGTGGCCTCACAGAACACCTCTGCTCCCAGCTCCTTGCCCACCGTGCACACGGTGGAGCAAAACTACACAGTTCTACATGGGATTCTGGGCTTGCTGCTCGGGGCAGCCCTCTACAGGGACAGAATCTGCCCAGGAGAGCTGGAGCCAAGAGCCACCGTGTGGGGAAGTGGCAGCAAGAGGCTGAGGTCTGCCCTATGCCGACAGAGGGGGCTCCATACTGATCCCCCAGACAGGCAAGACTGCCAAGTGCCGCTGCCTCGGAGCGCAGGAGGCTGTCAGCCCCCACGTGGCACATGGAGATTTGCGATCCCGGGATGCAACACTCCACCTCTCTCCCCGCCGCTGCCATCGGCGCCGAACGCTGCACGCTGGACGCGTAGTCTCCGGAGACAGCAGCCCCGCCGCCGACAGCCGCCTTGCTCCTGTTGCCTCCTAGGTGGAGCCCCGCAGCCCTGGCAGCCGGCCAGGAGCCCGCTCCGGAGGGGGTAAAAAAGCTGGATAACTCCTGCCGCGAGGATCCAGCTGGCCACGCTGGGGTGGCGTGAGCCCGGGGGCAAACCACGACGCTGGGGTTGCAGTGGCTGCCCCAAGGTCTATATCACTCACAGATGCCCAGGGAGGGAAGGCACAGTGAGAGTACGGTGGGAACCTGCCCAGTGCAGCTCCCAAGGCACCTCCATTGGCCTCTTCGAGCTGCCAGGGTAAGCCTCTGCCCCCTGCTGAGGCTGAACTTCTCCCTCCTCAGGAGCAATGTGGGAGCGGCTGAGCAAGGGACTGGCCGGCTGCTGGCAGCGCTGGGGACAGAGCAAATGCTCTGGACTTGCACCGCACCGCTGCACTGGCAGCACGTGCTGCCACTGGCATCAGGGCTTTGGACAACCAGTGCAGGATGGGGCCAAAACCCCAGGGAGCGAAAGGACAGGGTTTGGCCAAGCACACCTTCTTGGTGCTCCTGAGGCACGATCAACCCAGGCCCAGCACCACAATGCTGTAGAAACAATCTTTACCACTGCAGCACAGCCCCGGGGAAACCCTCTCACCCAAGCAACCTGGTTACAACTCCACCCGAAACAACAACCCACAGGGCAGCAAACCTCATCACAGCAAGCATCACAACCCACAAACACACATGCACACGGAGCAAACAACAGCAGGAGCATTCTGTCCCCAGGTCACTCAGAAGACAGGAGATTTCCAAGACAGAGGACCAGGAGAAGTGCTGTCCTGCTCTGCCACCGCACAGGACCTGGAGTTCATATTGTTTATGCAGACCTCAAGCTCACACGAGTGCAGAGCTGCAAGCATGCAGAAGACTGGCACACTGAGAGAGACCACAAGGGTTGCTGCCACCCTGACAGCCATGGGACAGGGAAGGAGCCATGGGCCTGGGCTGGTCCACATCACCCTCTGTTGCTGCATACCAAGGGGCTGGGCAAGCTCGAGGATGCCAGCTATCACTCCTCTCTGAAAAACAGCTGAAAGAGGCTCCAGGTTCCCAGCCCAGAGCACCTTTGCTCCAAGTGAACTTCTGGGGCTTTTCACTGTCTTTTTTCTATCTCACATGGTTTGTGACCTGCTGCTGGTGAGTGGAAAAGTCCCCATCAAAAGATACCAAAACCTTTGTATCACCAAACTTTCCAGCACCAGCCTGTCCCCCTTGGATCACAACTTTTTCTCTATGAAGTAACAAAACCTGCATGTTGTTCTGCTCAGCACTTCTCAGTCTTTAAGGGTTGTTCAGATCACAGACCTGGGATTTCTACAAAATCAGGAGCAGAAAGACCACATTCTGTTCTACTTCAGTGAAAACTATGATTCCCCAACAACGAAAACACTCCAAAACCTGAGGCTTTAAAGAAGGAACAAGGACACTGACGTTTACTCATACTTAAAACAGAAACAGTAAGAGCCGATACCCGACCAGCACTGGAGGAGTCGCTGCAAAACTGCTTGGACAAGGTGCTACTGAAAGCACGCAGAGAAAAACTGGGAAGACCCTGGGAAGGGGTGTTTGCTCCCACACCTACCTGGCCCACTGGGCACCCTCAAGCAGGCTCAGACTCTCCTGGTGAGAAGGAAGCAGGTGAAGGTTTGCAGCGTGGGATGGGTGCATGCTCCATGCCCCAGAAGGTGACTCCCAGTGAGACACCACTGCCTTGGAACTTTTTGCTCACACCTCACCCCAGGACCGGCTGACACCTCCAGTTTGGGCTCCTGCTGCAGCGCTGGCTTTGGCAGAGGCAGGTTCCTGCCATGGTGCCTGGCCTCTGCCAGCCAGGGCTGCAGCAAGGTGATCGGGGGCTGCCCAAGCCAAGGGAGCCCCAGCAGTGCCACCCCTGGGTGCTTATCACCCATCTCAGGGGGGCTGGCAGGGACCACTGGAGGTCAGTGCCTGGGCAGCCACCAGAGATCAGGGTAGCCTACCACAGCAACTCTGCCGAGGGGGCTCCAGGGAAACACCCTGCTGGTGAAGACACCCCTCCACAGCGCTGGCATGCATGCTGATTCCTAAGCTGGAGCTGCTGAGTTTTCCCCATTCCCAAAGATGCTGCTCCCACCCCTAGCCTGGCCCTGGCCTCCAGCTCTGGCTGCCCGGGGCTGAGCCAATGCTTTGTCTGCCAGGGGGATGAGCCCCTGTGCCCATGGCCCCCTGAGTCTGGACTGCCCAGGAGGGCAGCTCCTGCGAGAAGGTGTGTGGCCCACAGGCATTTGCACCCCTTGGACCTTTTATTCCCTTTGAGGCACCCATGGGAGGTTGGCGGGACCCTCTGAGCTGCAAGCAAGGATGAAGTTGCAGCAGGCAATGAGGTGCAGCGGGTGAGCAGCCCGTGGAGCCAGGCACCCTACCCGCAGCCGCCGTGACAGCTCACGCAGGGGGACGCGGGAGGACGTGGGGCAGCTGTCAAGGGGCTCGGGCAGGGGAAGGAGCCGAGGGAAGAACAAAGGGAGCTGCAGGCTGGGATGGAGCAGGGCACGGCGGGGCACGGGGCTGCCAGCAGCACCCCACTGGCTGGGGGTGCTGCTCCGAAAGCCAAGACCTGGTGGATGGAGAGGGGAGCCGGGCGGGGAGGGCACAGGCAGGCGGGGGGGCACAGGTAGGGGAGCTGGTGGGGAGGGAACGAGCTGGGGAGGGCCAAAGATGCACAGAGCAGCTGGGGAGGGGTGAGAGACCGGAGAGCTGGGTAAGGATGGAGAGGGGAGCCGAGGAGGGAGAGGGAAACCGGGGACAGGGAGAGCCGGGCGGGGGGGAGCAGAGGGCGGGCAAGGGGCTGCCGCGGGGACCCGGGGCCGTACGGGGCCGGGCGGAGAGCGGCGGCGCGGTGCGGCCGCGCACAACTTCGCAGGCGCGGGGACGGCGCGGGCGGGACCCCGGCCCTCACCTCCGCCGCCCGAGCGGGGCCGCCACCCGGGGGGGGGGAACCGGGAAACTTCCGCGGGGGGGAAGGGGGGCGCGGGGGGGCGGGGTGACTCACGGCGCGGCGGCGGGCGGGGGTCCGGCGGCGGCGCGGCGGCGGCGGGCGGGCGGCGCGGGGCCGCCGCGGGGCGGGGCGGGCGGGGCGCGGGGCGGGGCGGGGGCGCTTCCTTTGTCTGCGCCGCGGCCGGGACCACAATGGCTGCGGCGGCGGCGGGGCCCGCTCCCCCCGCGCCGCGCCGCCCCGGGGCCCAAGGGTGACGCCCGAAAGGGGGTCCCCCGAGAGCTGCCCCCCGCCCGCCCAGCGCCGGTACTGGCGGTCCCCGGAACGGGGGGATGCGGGAGCCGCGTCCCGCTGAGGAGCTCGGTACCAGCCGGGGCAAGGATTCCTTCCCCACCGCGAAAGTTTCAATAAAAAAATAGACCTTCTCCCTAGCTTAGTTTGGGGGTGTCTGAAGTTTCTCGGGATTTTCTTTCTTTCCGAAACTTGATCTCCTTTTCCCCAGTTTCGGGAGAGAAAAAAAAAATACAACTGGTTTATTTGGGGGGGAAATGAAAAATAAAATGTGCCGGTTTGCAATTGCCTTCAGACTCCACGGATCTCCTTTCCTTAACAAAACTCCAAGCTCTTCCAATTAGGAATTTTTACCAAAATTTCCATTTTTGTAAAAAATTTTCATAATGAAAATCTCCATTATGAAAAATCACATTTTTCCCATTTCCTTCCTGCCTCACATCTGTCCCTTGCACCTCCTGCCCTGGCAAGTCATACTGCCACAGACTTCTGCTGCCAGCCCAGCTGGCAAGCTCATGGGCAGCAGGGACATGAACTGGGACCCTCGAGCCCAGCTTGCGTCCCCCAAAGCCCCAAGAGCCCCCAGCTCCAGGCCACAGAGCAGGCTCAGCGCACACAAACGCACATGCCGGTGCATCTCGCCCTGCACACGTGGGTTGGTGTGCACCCCAATGGGCTGGCATGCACTTGCACGTCTTCCCAAATGCCTCCCGGCACAGCCCTGGCCAGGTGTGCACCCATGCCTGGGGCACACACACCTTCCCACACCCCCTTGCTTGCAGGGCCAGGCCCACACCTCATCCCCTCCCCAACAGCAGCCTTGGGGTAATGCAGGCACAACCGGTCGGGTCCTGCCAAGCATGTTTGCCCCCCTGACAGAGCAGACATGGCGGGTGCAAAACCTCAGCCATGAAGTTTTGGGGGTGTCCTCCCCTCTGTGCTTGTGTACCCCCAGAGCCCTGCACCTGAGGACTGCGGGGAGCCCCCTGCCCCACAACCACGTTTGCTGGCTGGGACCAGCACCGAAGATGGACAGGCAACATCCCCCAACTCCTGACCCCCACACCCCCTCAGCCAAGTGAGGATCCATTCCCATGCTGGTGCCCATCATACCATCTTGATTTCCCCTCGCAGGCTACCCTGCAGTGAGCTAAATAGAGCAAAAGTCATTCTAAACCCCAGATAAACAGAGAGAAAAGCTCATCCTAAACCCAAAAAACTCTGTGACACGCTGCTCTGTGAAAGGTAAGTGCAGCTGGAGGTGCCCATGCTGTTGGTGCCCTGAGAACTGGGCATGGGGATGCTGCAAGTGCCCCAGCATGCTGCCTCTCCACTGCCTGGCCCCCTGCCAGCCCAAATCTATGTGGCACCAGGTGAGATGGGGCTGCTACACGCTGACCCCGCCATTGTTAGGCCAAAAAATTGCTCTGGTTGCAATGCCAGTGACAGGTACAGGATGTCACATCCCTCCTGGTCAAGACAGGCCAGTAAATACAGTCTGCCTGTACCCCGTTCCCACTCCAGGGCTCAAGGATGCACAAGTCACAGCCAGCCACCAGCACTCAACACCACACCACTACTGCAAAATACTGAAAAACAGTGAAAAAACAGGCATTTTGTCCCTGTACTAGAGATTCCTGGCACCAGTTCCATGGCCAGGGGGATCAGAGAGGAGCCCCCACTGCCCGTCCTGTAGCATCCACAGCAAACATGCCCTGAGCAATTTATCCCGGGGCTCAGCAGCCCTTCGGGACTGCTCACGTGTCCCTGCTCGGCTCTGACGACAGCGCTGGACTGGTCCACGTGGCTGCAGCAGCCCCAGCTGTTTATGGTTATAGCCGAGTTAATAATTAAATAGATGCTGGATGGAGAGCAGAAGGGCTGGGATGCAGCTGGGAAGCGTGTGTGGCAGTGACTGTGTGTGGGGAGCCCCTTCCTCATGATGTGCTCACACCCGCAGTGCGGGGGGAGCAGAGGGTGACACAGGTTTTTGCAACAGGGCACTGCATCCCCCAGATCCCAGCTTCCCCTCTCCCCTTAGCAAGGGCCCCACGCCTGCCTTGTCTCCCCAAAGTCCAGCCCTGATCCAACACCTGGTGCAGGTCTCAGGCAGGGAACGAGCAGCAGCTCAGGAGTAGGAGTGAGTACAGGGATACATCCCAGACAGGCAGATGGGAAGAGCCTGGCAGGCACTCCAGTAGCCACAGGATGCCCAGGTCTCTCTGATCCCTGTGGCTGCAGCTTGGTGTGCCTGCAGAGCATGCATGAGGGATCCCGGGCAAGCAGGGCAGGAGGCAGGGCATGCTCACACCAACACCTGGCCGGGGCCCCGGCAAGCGCAGGCGTAGAAGAGGGATACGGATGCACGCTTACATAAAAAATAATAATAAAAATCTGCTAGCTCTGCAAAGAGCACAGCCTGTACTGGGGGACGGACTGGCCTGGCACTTCCAAACCTCACGGACTTGCCCAAATAGCAGCCAGACCTGGGCGCCATCGCACACACGCAGATGCAGCCTGCAGCAGTGCAGCATGGCACACACCCCAGAGCCCCCCCTTTCAGGAACACAACAGCCATCCCCCCAAATCCTACCACCTTTCAAGCAGAAATATGCTTTGCTTCCCTGTTTCTCAAGAAGGGGCTTCTCTCCCCCCTAAAGCTATGCATGCCCAGATCGAGGGGGAGTTCTGGGGCAGGAGGGGCCCCCTTTTTTGGCTAAAGAAGGCACAGCTCTCTCTCTCCAGAGAGGAGGTTTGGGGGAGGCTGGAAACTACACAGTGAGTCATGTCGGGCAGGCAGCAGATCCTGGGGACTCCTGGGATTAACCCTTCAAAACCAGAACCACTTCCAGACACCCAGAGGCAGGAGGAAAGCCCAGGGGCTGGGCGGAAAGTTGGCTGCCAGGGCAGGGTGGGAAGTTACAGGGTCACATCTTGAGCATCCCACAGGGGACGGGGAAAATAACCTGAGCATGTGAGCCCTGGACAAGTAGCAACCAAGTGCATGCATCACTGCCCACCCCCTCCAGAACAAGAGGAGGTAGAGAAAGATTGCAGCAGGGTGCAGGACCCCAAAGCACATGTGGTCCAAAGCATATGGGATGTCCACCCTCACATCACACCTTGCTCTGGTGTGGTGGGTTGGCCACATCACCGCTGGGCTGGCCACAGGCTCCAAGGGGAAGGTGCAGTAAGCTCTGGCAGGTCCTTCCAGCAAGAGGTTTCCCCACGGCACCAGCACCACAGAAATGCCCCACAGTGTTCCTATGCTGTCCCTGAGACATCACAACATGTGTCCTGCAAGAGCTCGGCCCCAGCACGGCCACCTGCAGCAGTGAGCCCCAGCCCCTCTGGCAGCAGCCTGGGGCCAGCCTGCCAGAGCCACAGGGTTTTAAGGCTCCTCGGGAGGCTCCAGGTGGATTCTCTCATGTTACAAGAATGGTTCATTTTACAGCCCCTTTCCTGGCCTGGGATCTCACAGCGGGGAGGGGGTGACACACAGCATGGCTGCACAGCCCCAGCATCCTGCGCCTGCCCTCTGTCCTGCAAGAAGACCATCACCCCTCCAAGGGGCAGGCAATGCTGCTTCCAAGGGAAATCACAACACAGTCCTCAACACCTAGTACTGCAACTCCAGGGACTCCTGGTACCCACATGTCACTATGCTCTCCCATGTTGGAAGCCCCTCTGGGAGAAGGTAGGGGACATCTCCTGGGGCCAGGGCTGCACATGGTTGACTCGAAGCAGGTAACTCTCCACCAGCAGAGCCCACCCCCCTGCCACCCCAAACATGGTGCTGCTGAACGCTCTGGAGCAGCTCTCTGAATATAGCAGCATCAAATAGCTCCATCAATAATGCATTGCTTCTGCTTCCTCTCGCTGCTGTGTTTTTGTTGCTAACATGCGTGTCCTTCCTGTTAGTGGCTGCCTCCTCCCCACGAGCTAGGCCAAGCAGGGACACGGCCACCATGGGATGGGGATGGCAGCTCCCACATCTCCAGGTCCAATTCCTGTCGAGACCGACATACAGCCCCATCCACTCCACTCGGGGGCAGCCTGGGATTTTGAGGAGGAGACTTTTCCATGGTCCAAGCCTCCTGCTGTGCACGCGCTGGCAGCAGGCAGGGCGCCTCGGCATGCCGTGGCTGCCCAGAGGATTTGGCAGGGGCACTGAGTTGGGAGGAGCATCAACAACATCTCCCCAGCCTCCCCAGCCTCGGTGGGGAAATGCCCCTCTGCAAGGACTTTTGGCAGCCTGGCACTCCCCATGCCCGAATGGCACGCCCATTCCTGACTCCGTGCACTGTTGCCCCATGCCAGGCTCCTCCAGCAGCTCTGCACTGCTCTCCCTGTGGGGAGAGAGCTCCCACTGCCATGCTCCTGCCTGCTCCTGCCCACAGCTGCCCCAGGCTCATCCTGGGCCGGTTTGAGCAGGCAGGTCGGGGCGCCTGGACCTGCCCCATGCCCGGCAGAGTTGCGTGCCTGCAATGCCATGAGCTGCCTTGGGCTCTCACCAACGGGGAGGCAGGAGCTGGGGTGGGCAAGAGCTGGCACCCACTACCCTGCAGCTGCCCACAGTAGGCAGAGGCAACCCCTGCCCTCGAGGGTAGCCCCCCAGGCTGCACAGGACCCCAGCTGGAGGAGGATGCAAGTAGCAGAGCAGAGGTTGGAGCAACTGGCTGCTGCAGAAAAGGGTGGTGGGAGATGCTGCTCCTCTAGGCTCGTCAAGCAGTATCCAAGCACTGCCAATGTCCCAGCCTGGCTTGGGCTGCAAGCGCTATGTCCCATATGCACCTGGGCTGCACTGCAGAAACCTGGCTGCATTCGCAACACCAGCCCTTTGGTGTGTAGTAGGGGGGCCGAGGCTTCTGCTCCCACAGAAAGCAGGGGCCCCACCCACCCCTTGCCTGCCACCCCCTCACCGTAGGGCCATCCTGGTCACAGAAACTGTCGCCTTAGTGTATGGGAACCTCTGGGACCTAACTGTGGGTTCCACAAAGTCAGAGGCAGAGCAAGACCCTGCAAAGTGGGGACAGGAGCTACACCCCACAGGGCCCCCTAGGGAAGCAGCAGAAGAGGGGTGCAGGCAGGGTGTTATCGGCCACCCTGGAGGCAGGGTGGGGCAGGGCTGGGCAGGGGCCAGTGCCTGCCACAGGGGAGATTACACCCTGGGTTTAACGTTCACCCCGATCCACGACCTGCCTGGGAGGAAAGGGGGCAAGCTGCAACAAGGGGACAGTCTGACAGCTCTTGGGAGGTCCTGGTCCCTCACCAGCACCCCTGCTTAAGGGAGACACCCCATGCTGCTGCACAGCCCATTCTCCCACACCCCTATGAGCACGCTGCAGTGAATTGTCCCAAAATCTGCCAGTATCACCCCTGCTGCAGCTACCTCAACCCTGCCCAGCAGAGACCCCAGAGAGGGGTAGACAGTGGCCACCACCCCCTCTCCAGGTGGGGTCTGGCAGCCCTGCCTGCTCCCCAGCACCCTCCCCCAGGCACCGGCAGGAAACCACAGCTGCAGCCTGCGGGCAGGCTGATAACGGTCACCCAGCCCCATCCTGTCTGCACCCACCGCCCGGGGAGCTGCCCCCATACCCGCTGCTCCCAGACCCGGGGGTGCACCCACACCATGCACAACGGCCGCCCCACGGGCCCAGTGTCACCCCACATGGAGCCAGGGGCTCTCGCAGGCTGTGCCGGTGGTGCAGCGCGTGCCCCGGGACGCACCGATGGTTGTTGCGCACGGGTACACGTGGGCGCTCCAGAGTGCTCCCAGCATGCTACCGGCACACCATGCAGACCCATGCCTTGTGTGTACAATCAACATGCATGTGGCTGGGCAACCCTATAGCTGAGCGGGGGAGGAGAGGCTGGGATCAAATCCAGTGAGCTGATAGGCAAGAGAAGGACAGGGGACACTGTGCTGTGGCTCCTGCCCTGCCTGGGGGCATGCAGTCACCTGGCCAGTGCATTCCTGGCCACAAGTCCTCCCTGCCCTGGGGGTCCCATCCCCTGCTGGGGCACTCACTCCCCAGGGAGTAGCTTTTACAGCAGTTTGGGCTGAGCAGATAACATTTCTGGAATAAACTCGGGGCCCTGCACAGACACACAGTGCTGAGACCACTGGTACAGAGCTAACCCATCCACATTTGTCCAGGCAAATCTTGGGTGAGCTTGCACCAGCCCTAAGGAAAGCTGTGATGGCACAACCTCACATCAGCAACCAGACCCCTGAGGAATCACTTTGCTGAGCACCAGATAGCCACAACCCCATCCTGACCTTGCTGGAGTGTGCCAGGCATGGGAAGGCAACGTGGCACAGACAGCATCTACCATGTGGTCACTTTGCTGCAGAGGGGGACAGGGCTAACGACGTGTTCCATCCAAACATCGCTGGTAACATGAAGAGAGCCTGGACAAGAGCACGTAAACGTGTACAGTGAAGCCTTGGAACCCCCATTACTTCTGTCCCCAGCAGGCCCAGGTGCACCCCAAGGTGCTAGGTAGTCCCAGGGGCGTTGGGGAGGCAGAGCCAACACAGGTCAGGGCTGCCTGACCCCCCCGCCACGGCAGTCAGCCCGCTCGCCGCTGTCCCTCTCCCAGCGCATCTGTCGCAGAAGGCATGTGGCACAGCTCGGCCTCGTGACGGTGGGGGACGCATGGCGCCAGCTTGGCAGAAGGGAGGGATACGGCAATGGGCCGTGCCCCGGCCAGGCATGTCCATGCTGGGACCCAAAGCATGTGGGCTGGGAAGCTCTCCCTCCTGACGAGGGGTGCACAGGCTGGCTCCTTGCAAGGTATCCCAGGGAAGGTGCTGACCTTGGGAAAGTTGCTTCCCTGCCATGAAGCGGGAGCCAGCCCTGTAGGGAGAGAGAACAGCTCCGCTTCGCTCTGCTCCCCTCCTCCCTCTCTGCACTGACACCATCACTACAGGGGGAAAAATAATGATAATAATAAAAATAATTAAGAAAGAAAGTGCAGAGCATGCTGGGAGAGTGAGCGGTGCCCCCAGGGGTCAGGGCCCTGCTGAGGTCTGGATGCCAAGCCCTCCCCTGTGAGAAGGGCTGAGCAGAGCTGTCAGGCTGATGGCCCTGCTCCGAGTAGCCCAGGGCACAGCACCACCGGCACCAGCACCCAGCAGCTGCTGCCCCGGCCTCCGCCACCTCCTCTTTGAGCCTGCCACACTCTCCCTGTTCACCTCTCCACATCTGGGGTGGGGGCCAAAACGCCCCTAGCCCTCCACTGGCCCCAGCAGCTTCCCACCGTTCTCAGGCACAAGGACTGCGTCAGGTTTCCAGTTGCACAGCCTCCCAGCCCCAAAGCTCTTGGAGAGGGAGGAAAGGAGAAGGGAAACATCCCCAGAGGAGTGCAAGTGGAGGTACACTGGGGCAGGATGCACCCCCAGGGATGGCAAGGAATACGCAGCCTCCCTGAGAAGGCACAACTTCGAAGGGGGGCAGCCAACCCCCCCGCAGCAGCAGTTCCCAAGCAGGAAACTCCTCCAAGTTAATGCAGCCCTGAAGAGCAGCCTGGGCAGAGCGGCTCATTAAATGTTTCTGGCTGGCGGGAGGCCAGCGGCAGAGCTTGTTTTTTCTATATTCCGATAAACAGTCCGGGGAGGGGAAGGGGGAGGGGGCGCAGGCTCTGGATGTGCCACCCAGCCCCGGCGGGGGAGCGGGGCGAAAGGCGGGGGGCACACGCACGTTGCACGCACCCGCGTGTCCTCCCCACTGCGGGGGAGTGGGCAGCAGCAGCAGCAGCGTGGGGGGGACCACAGCACAGGAAGCCATCCACAGGGATGCTCCCAGGTGCGGGGTGACCCCATGGCCCCCCATCACCGCACTGAGGGAAGACCCCCCCTCTTTGCGCCCACCAACATGGCGATGACATTCCCGGTGGCACGGGGCCAGTTCCTGGGGGACGTGACAGGGCCCCACTGTCAGCTGTGGCTTGGCCTTCACCCCGCCGAGGCAGGACCCCTGCCAAGGCTGGGGGTGTCAAGAGGGGTGTTGTGCCCCCGGTGCGGGGTGCTTGCGGGGCGGGTGCTGTGGCTGCTCGGCCTGGCTCGCAGGGAGGTTCACGTGACTTTCTGCTTGAGGAAGCAGCGCTCTGGCAGCTTCCAGTGGGAGATGGAGGAGGAGGAGGATGGGGGAAGGGGCCGCCTGCCTTCATGGAAACACGGCGGCAAGGCGCAGGCAGTGCAGGGGCGGGGGGCTGCCACGCAGGGGCACCCCCTTCCCCAGCCCCGGGATCCAACCACAAACCCCTCAGCAGAGGTGGCCCCAGGGGATGCATGGGGACCATGTGCTGTCACAGTGTCCCACTGCCCACGGCAGACCCCCAGCATGGGGGTCCTGACCTGGCAGGAGGCTCTCTCGGGACCACAGGGATGCTGTCACAGAAGCTGGGCTGAGGAGCATCCCCACTGTCCCCCTGCAGGGACCCCAAGTGCCAGATGCCTAGGGAAATGGCAGAGCCCCTTTCCCAGGGCCCCCCGGACTTGGCTCCCCCTGTCCACCGCCCAGCGCCAAGGGGACCTGGTGTGGGAGAAGGCTCCGGCAGCCCCTTGGAACCCCTGCCCTGCCTTGTTCCTGGCACAATGACATCCTGCATGCAGCAGCAGGCGATGCAGCTGGGCCAGCTGCCCCAAACCTGCCCCTGAGCCCAGGCGTCCAGACGAGCATCCCTGTGGGAGCACCCTGCTGGGTGCTGAGACCTC
The DNA here is from genome assembly GCF_009829145.1 of Chiroxiphia lanceolata. Classification (NCBI taxonomy): domain Eukaryota; kingdom Metazoa; phylum Chordata; class Aves; order Passeriformes; family Pipridae; genus Chiroxiphia; species Chiroxiphia lanceolata. Next base: position 14,463,323 of record NC_045644.1, read on the forward strand.
ACCAACTCATCACATCTCCCATGTACTCCAGCAGCCTCACCAGCCCACAGGGGCCAGGATAGGGAAGAAGCCCCTCAGCAGGCACCCCACAATGGCCATGGTGGCAGGGCATGCAGCACCCTTTCCACCAGCACCATGGTCAAGCTCCTCCAGGGATACTGTGCACATGGGGAGCTGGGGCACCCCACAGAGCTCCAGCCACAGGGGCTGCTTCGAGGTCACCCCTCACAGTGCCATCTGCATGCCTACCCAACACCCCTGCAGCACCCTGCCTGTGGGGTCCCAGCCCCAGGGCTGGTACCAGCACCCATGTGCTCTTGGGTCCCAGACCTCTTGGTCCAACACACCTCAGCATCCATACACAGCACTCATGCCATGGGGTCCCAGCCTCACAACTAGACCCCAGTGTCCATGCCCTGGGGACTCCAGCCTACAGCTAGACTGTAACAGCCCATACGATGGGGAATCCATTCCCATGGCCGGACCCAATGGCCACACCATAGTGCTGGGACTCCAGTGCCCATACTTTGTTGACTCCCATAGCTGGTCCCCACTACCAGTGCCGTGGAGACCCCAGCCCCATGGCCAAAGCTCAGCACCCACATGGAAGTGTTCCCTGACTCACAGTCATCTCCCAGCAGCCATGCCCCAGAGACCCTAGCCCCACTGCCAGGTCCCAGAATCAGTGCCATGCAAACTCCTGCCCCACAGCCAGATCCCAGCCCCAGTGCCATGGAGATCCCAGCCCCACAGCGAGATTCCAGCTGCAATACCATGGGAACCCCAGCACCAATGCCACGGGGACCGCAGCCCCACAGCCAGATCCCAGCACCAATGCCATGGAGACCCCAGTCCCACAGCAGGACACCAGCATCAATGCAGTGAGGACCGCAGCCCCATAACCGGACCCCAGCTCCTATTCTTTGTGGAGCCAGACCCCAACACCGACACCATAGCGGCCCCCACCCCACAAGTGGCCCCAGACCCCCATCCAGCCCCAGTGCCGCAGGGACTCCAGCCCCAGGGACAGCCCCCGCGCCGCGCCACTCACCAGGGCATGCACAGCCCACTGACATCTTCACATGCCTGGCCCGACCGGGGGTCGCTGCGCGCTGCCCGGGCCGCGGGGGTCTCGCATGGGCGGCGCGCCGCGGGCTCCGGCGCGGCGGGCGGCGGGCAGCGCCGCGGCCAGCGGCGGGCGGGCGGGCGCGCCGCGAACCGGCGGAGCAGCAGCAGCGGCGGCGTCAGGAGCGGCGGGGGCGGCCGGGGCGCTCGGGGCGGGGGCCGCGGCGGCGGAGCGGGAGCGGTGGCGGTGGCGGGGGCGGCTGCGCCGGCGGCGGGCGGGCGGGCGGGGGCGCCTCTGCGCGTGCGCGGGGCGTCCCGTTCTCCCCCCCGCTTCCCCCCACCCCCCGCAAGCGCGTGCGTGCTGCGTGCGTGCGCGCCCCCCCCCGCGGGCTCGCCGCCGCTGCCCGCGCGCGTGCGCCCCCCCCCCCCCCCCCCAAGCCACCGTGAGGGGCCGGTGGGGTTGGGAGCGGTGTGTGAGGGGATCACTGGTGGGGGAGAGAAGGAAGGGGCAAAGGGGTAAGGGCCCCCCTCTCAGCTCTGAGGGCGCTGCCCATGGGGTTTGCAGCGTCGGAGCGGGGAGCGCTGCCCCCAGACCCCCATGGGTGAGTGAGGGTCCTCAAGGCTGGGGGGAGCGGCGCGGAGCTGAGGCGGCCGTCCTGCCCCCCTCGCCCTTGGGTGAGCGCAGAGGGGGTGCTCATGGGGATTTCCAGCCGGGGGACGAGAGGACACCACGGGTGTTCTGCATGGAACAGCCTGCATGGGGCCGGTGCTTTTTGGTACCTCGTGAGTCTCCCAGCCCGGGGCACCGGGAGGAGACAGCCCCGAGGCAGCTGTGGGTGGGAGGGAAGGGGCCAGGCAGGGCCAGGGGGCAGGAAGGAAGAGGGTTCGTAGCAGTGCTTGGCACGTGCAGGACATGGTGGCTGGCATTTTCTGCACCTTATGCAGGGGTGGCAGGAGCTGCCAGGCAGGAGGCCTGGAGCTGCTCGGGTCTGTGCTGCACTCTGTGCCGGGCAGGGACATGATGGCATCCCTAGAGAGGCCTGGGGCTGGAGAGACACGAGGGCAGAAGGAGCGGAGTGCCTTCCGGACAAGGTCTCCCTGGGTACAGCCACCCCAAGAGGATCCCAACAGGGATCCTGCTGCAGCCCCACGTGGTTCTTGCAGAACCCTGCACGATGCCTGTGGGGACAGAGCCTGGCGTGGCCCCAGTCAGGGCAGGTGCTGTGCCTCTGCTGCCTACAAAGATGCAGCCCCAGCCACATGGTGGGAGCAGCGGCCCTGGCTGACCAAACTGCCCGGTGGAGCCTGAGCCCCCTCTCCTCCTCCCCGAAGAGCCAATACCAGCCCATCTACTCTTGCCTGGGTGGGACTCACATTTCTGTTTGCTGAGTGTCCTTCAAGCATCACGAGGGTTTGAGTTCTCTTTTGCAAGCTGTGCCCATTAGCTCCAAGCAAGCTGCCCACCCTGGGTGCTGCACAGGCTGAGCCTGGGTGGCCCCAGGCAGCATCAAGCTGTGCCTGGCCAGGGAGTGGTGACAACACAGGGAGGGGAGGGAGGGGAGCCAGGGTTGTAGTATGCGCATTTTCCTTTCTGCCTGTTGTTTGTTTTCCCTTATAAACCAGCAGGAATGCCTGGTGTTGGCCTGTGCTGGAAAAGCATCTGGGCCGAGGGTTGTGCCGGGTAAGGGAGGTACCTGCACATGGGACTCCCTCTGATCACACCCCAGGGACCCCATGTGTAGGGAATATGGTCCCATGGGCAGGCTAGGCTAGGCTAGGCTTGCTCTGTGAGAAAGTGGCCTTGTTGTGCCACAGAGTCCTGCCACACACAGGGACAGAGGGATTAGGCAGGTCACTGCACGCCCTGGATGTGCCCCAGGGATCAGACAGGGAGGGAGAGGAGGTGCAGAGCAGGAGGAGGAAAGCTGTGGGGCTCCAAAGGGGAACATTGTTCCACATCCCTCTTGGCAGGTCCCTGGGTGCTTGGTCATGGATGGTCTCTCCTCAGGCCAGTGGAGACAGACATAGGCATTTCCAAAGTGAGTTGGTCCTTGCTTTAGATGTGTTGTGCTCAGGGAGCAGCAGTGTCCTCCAGAGGGGCAGCCCCTCCTGGGCCACAGTAAGCCTAGAGCGCTTGCCCAGGCTCCCCTGATTCCTCCACAGTGCCGGGGGCAAGTGCTGGCCTGAGGAGCCTGTTATAACTATCTCAGTCCCCTGTGCTCCAGGGGTGCACTCATGTCCCCGCTGTGCCCTGTGTTCTCCAGAGCTCACACATGGACCCCAGCCCTGGAGGAGGACATGGCTGCCTGGCTGCTGCATTTTGGCCAGAGAAGAGTGCCAGTGAGAGGCTTGAAGGTGCTATGGGCTTGTTGGAGGAGGAGGTGGGCAGCTCTCCTGGATGAAAGCAGGGAGGAGCAGCCTCTGCGAGGCAAGAGTTGAGGTGGGACAAGGTGAAGGTCCCTTGTGGCACAGGTGGAAGGAAGTAGAGCAGCAGGATGAGGCTCTGTGTGTCAGACATAGGCCAGCTTAATGACCAGGCACACAAGGCTGAACAAAGGAGCTCTATCCTGTGGATCCCCAAGGGAATCTGGCCTCGGCAGGTCTGTGCCCCAGGAACTGACACAGAGGCCAGGACAATTAGCTCCTGCCAGGCAAACCCTGCACCGCAGAGCTCCTGCCACATGTCCGTGCTGCACTTGTGCTACTGTAAGCACATCCCTCAGCTCCGCGAGATGATCCTGCCGTCTGGGAGCCAGAGAAAAAGCCACAGGAGGTGACATTCCCAAAGGGACTCTGGGCTTACTGAACAGAGGGTACCGAACAGAGGCAGGCCAAGCGCTGTGCACACTGTCCTCCCCTGCCCCTCCTGGGGAGCCGGGCTGGACCGCAGCTGTGTCCAGTGTGCCGAGTTTGATTCCCTCCCATACCTCACGTCCTCTAGGCGATTTTCTCTGTGCCACCTCTGCACAGCAGCACAAGCCCAGGCAGTGACTTAGTATCCGGCCCTGCTCCACAGCCGTGCTAGGAGGCTGCAGGTCAGCTCACGGTGCCCATCCCGCCTTTCACTCCCGATAGTTCTTTTTCATTCCCCCGTGCCCGCCACGCGTGCGTGTCACCCCCAGCAGTCCCGCGCGAGGCTGGGCTCAGCGGAGCACCGTTGGTGCTGCCGCACAGGCACCTCCGGCAAGGGGCAGGCTCACAGCCGTGGGACGAGCGGCGGACGGGAGCAGCGCTGTCGCTGGTTCCCGGCAGCCCCCCGGGATTAGCGGGGACCTGCGCGCCGGCCGTGCCCACGTGTGTTGCGGCGCCGCGGGAAAACGCGCGCCCGCCCCGCCCCCAGGGGGCGCCTCCCGCCAGTGACACCCGCCCCGCCCACCGCGCGCCGCGTGGCGGGGCCAACCCTCCTGTCCCCCGCCCGCCACAGAGATGGCGGCGAAGCCCGAGGCCCTGCCCGCGCTCAAGATGGCCGCCCGCCCCACCGCGGTCCGGCGCCCCCTCAGGCCCGCGTCCGCCGCTAAGCGCGCGGCCGGCGGCGAAAGGGTGCGCTCCCGGCGTGCCGCGCGCGGGGCGGGGCGACGCGGAGGCCGCCGGGAGCTGTAGTGAGGGGCGGGCGGTGGTCACGTGCCGCGCCCGGCAGTGGCCGCGCTGGGAGCGGAGGCGCCAAGATGGCGGCGCGGCGGGGCGGAGCGGCGCCCGCAGCCAGCGGGGCCAGGGCCGGCGGCGCTGCCGCCGCGGCCGCTCCGCGCGGTCTGGCGGGCGGCGGAGCCCTGCGCGAGCCGCCTCTCCGCGCTGGCAGCCCCCTGCAGGTGAGCGGCGGCCGCGCGCGCCGGGCCGCGCCGTGACACGTGGAGGCCGGGGCGGCTCCCGCGGCGGCGGCACCACGTGTGCCGGGAGCGGGCCCGGCGCGCTGGCGGCGGGCGGGGGGTCAGCGCGGGCCGGGGGCACCTCCGCTGCACCCGGAGTGGGGCGCCCCTTTTGTGGGCCGAGGAGTGGGGCGTCCGGGGCTCTTCCACCGGGTGGGGCGGTGGCGGCGCCTGGAGACCCCGGGGAGGGGGGGCAGCACCGGGACCCGACGGGGCGGGGGGGCCCGGTGCCCGCCGCGGGAGGTGACGCCTCGGCCTCGAGGAGTGTGAACCGGGGGGACGCCGGGCCAGCCGTCCCCCCGCGGTCCCCCCATCCCGGCGCCGCCCTGTGTCACCTGCAGCTGCGGGGAGTGGGGAGGGGGCGGTTTGGGACACCGATACCTGCTGGTTTCGGTGGAGGAGCCGAGGGTGCAAGACGTGGCGGGCTCCGGGGAGGGGAAGGTTCACCGAGCCGCACCAGGGAGTTATCCCCGGGAAGCGGTGCTTTATCCCGGGGTAAGTGGCTCTGGCGCCGGGGCAGGTCTGGGGCGCGGCGCTGTCGCCACCACCGCTGTCAGTGGCCTCGGTGGGACCTGGCGGCGCCGGACTGGGCGCTGGGTGCCGGTGCGCTGCTGTGTGGACAGGGATGCAGCATCCCTGGACGGGACCTGGGGGTGCCTGCGTTGTGCATTTGTTGGGATTTCAGGGAGCCCCGCGCCTCTGCCCCCCTCCAGGGTGCTCCTGTGTGGCCGGGGAACTGTGGGGGAGACACCCCCCCATCCCGACCCCGCACAGCGGCATGCCGAGCCCGTCTTGCTCCTCCCCGACGCGGGCAAAGTGGTCGGCGTGTGGGGAAGGGAGGTGTGTTCCCGCTTGATGCTTCCTGAAAGAAGCTGAGGAATCCAGGGAGCAACCTCTGGCTGTGCCGCGCCGGCCGGGCGGAGCCCCCCGAGTTCTCGGGCTCCCCCCGCGCCCTTGCCGGCAGCTCGGGCCCGGTGAGAGCAGTGCTGGCAGCCGGCCCGGGGCATGGCCGCCCTGTGCTCGGGGCGTAGCCATCGCACGCCGGGCACACGTGTCACCAGCAGGAGCCTTGGTTGTCTCTCCCGGGGACCAGAACAGCGGGCGCAGTGTCCCCTGCACAGGGTGGATGCCGCAGGAGCTGGTGGCCGTGCTCAGGGCTCAGGCCATGTCCATTGCAAGCTGTTGGCTGAAATCCCAGCGCCCCACGTGTCTAAAAGCTGCTCTGGGGTTGTGGGTATCTCCCTTCTCCCTGGCAGTGCTGGCTGCTTGGGCAGAGTGTGGTCAGAGCTGAAGCCCGTCCTTGAACGTTCCTGTGACCCTCTTCCCTGCTGTAAAGCAAACAGAGGGAGCATGAGGGATGCCTCTCCTCAGTTAGGGGTCACAGAGATGTCTGGCAGGGAGGAGAGTGAGCAAGGGCACAGGAGCAGGCTGGGCTGGTTCGTACCCCCGCCCTGACGCACAAGTGATGCTCAAGCAACAAGAGCTGCAGGAGGTGCCTGGCCCCAGGTGGATCAAAGGGAGTCCTGGGGGAACACAGCCTGGCTCGCTGGTGACTCACGGCTGTGGGACTCCTTCTTGCAAAGCGCTGAGTCAAGGAAGTCGAAGAAGGCTTGGGAGATTTCCCTCCCCTCCCAGGCTGTGGGCAGGAGCTGCGGGAAGAGGCCATTTGAATGGGAGGATTTTGCTTCCCTCCCTCCAAATGTCCAGTGCTGGTCATGGCTGGAAACCTCTTATTAGACGCTACCTCTGGGGAGAGCCAGCCCTGTGGCCAGATGGGTAGGGCCATGCAACCTGGGGGTGTCCCCAAGACCCCCTTGCAGTCAGCAGGCAGGGGTCAGTTGGCCCCCGTGTCCCTGGGCTGCTGGGGCTCCATCCTACTGGCTCCTCTGGTGGCCCGGGTGCCTCTGCCTGCCGGTCACCGCTGACTCAGGGCTGCCGGTCACCGCTGACTCAGGGCTGCACGCTGCACGCCGGCGCCGGCGCTTGAGCTGGGTGTGCTTGAGCTGGGTGTGCGAGCCTGGATGTACTTCCCTGCTCCTCCCAGTATCTGCGTAAGGATTGGCCAGGAATCACAGCCAGGCTGCGCCTAGAGGGCTGCCAGTGGGCTCTGCGCCGGGCTCTGACCGGCAGCCAGCACTGGCTGAGGGAGGGGACTGGAGATGCTGAGCGGCAAAACTGCTCTGTAGCCTGATCTACACAGTGGGGTGGTGTCCTGGTGTTACTGGTGGACTCTGCTTCCAGGCAGAGGGTCCTGGGGCAGGCTGGCCCAGGCTGCCAAACTGGCTGCAGAGCCCCAAACCACTGCAGGCTCCTGGTCTTTAAGGCTGCCCTGTCACAGGCTGGGAACATCTGGGATGGGTGTCTGCGGGGCATTGCTGTGGATTTTTGGGCTTTGATTCCCACCCTGTTCCTGGGATGCCTGTGTTCTGGGGTCACACGGGGCTCCTGGCTGTGCTGCAGCCAGAGGTGCCTGCTCTGTCTGATTGGAACAAGTCTCTGAAGAGCCCCATGAACCAGGGGTTTGGGCATTTTAGTGCTGCCGTATTCTAGGAAACACCTATTTAGTGAAATGCTTGCTCTCCCTCTATTGCACTTTCCTGTTTGCTAGGCAGGTCCTATACAGGGACAGGGTACATTTTGTCCTGTGTGGGGTCAGGCTCATGTGAGCAGCAGTACCTGCGTAAAACGTGGAGTGAGCTGCATCAGATGAGCATCCCCCAAGGTCTGACTGGATTCTCCCAGTGCTGCTCCAAGGGGAGGAAGACAGCTTGCTGCCTGATCCCAGCCAGCTTTGGGAGGGAGGTGCTGGTGACATCCTATGCTGCTGCTCTGCTCTGTATGTCCAGCAGCTCTGCTCAGCCAGGGGCTGCAGCTTCTGCCCTCACCTGGCATCTGGCTTTTCATGCCTTTTCCTGGCCTTCCTGCAGCACTGGACTGTATGGCACCATGAAGTGTAGTGCAGAGACCTTTCTGAAGTTACTTAGCATTACCCAAACATCCCTGGAGGTGGCTGAGGAACAAGAAAGGATGTGGGGCGGGGAATTTGAAGGAAGAAGAGTAACAAAGCTGGTTTGGTCCTGAATTGCAAGCACAGAGCATGTCCTCTGGTAGCCTGCAGCAGAGGTGTTGGGGTAGGGCACCAGCAGTGGCAGCTGGCTACATCCCTGTTGCTGACTCCTGCAATTTGTTATGAATTTCGTAATGGTTTTGGGCTTATCTGAAGCGCCAAGAGCCAGAGCTGGGGGAGCGCGTGACAGTCCATGGGATGGCGGGAGCCTGCCTGTCCCCTCCCTGTCCCACATGAGCAGTGTGTGGTGTTGAGCAGAGGCTGCAGTTTTATCAGTTCATCTTTTCCAGTCACGCAGCTGCGGAGTGAATCAGGCAGAAATTTTTGGTTGGAGGCATCCTGGTAACCGGACAGGTCTTGGGCTGAAAGTGGCACACCACGTTGTACAGTGGGGTGGATACTCCCAAAAGCAAGAGGGAATAATCCCTGTGCCAGCTTCTGACCTGCAGCCATGTCCCACCTGCCTCCTCTGCGTGTTTGGGGCTGGGGGTGCTCAGCCGCGGTTTGCAGCACAGGCTATCAGGAGCCCGTGTGTGCTGTGGAGGAGATCAGCACCGATAGTGGGGCTGTGCAAAGTGTTTACCTGGCTCCCCATGCTCCTCAACAGTGCTTTTCCCTCGAGGATGACTTGAACTTAACGTCGTTGGATGCAGAAACCATCTTGGAGGCTGAAGAGATCCTCGGGACAATGCAGAACTATCTTGACTCCTCTGTGATCTCCATCATTGAGGATCTCTCTCTGTGCGAGGTGGGAGCTCACACACGGGTGCGGGATGTGGTGGCCGGGATGGCTCTGGCTGTGACGTGGGTGGGAGTGGCAGCAATGTCCCCCAGGGCCAGGTCTTGTGGCTGTGCCCCATCACCTTCTGAGACTGCCCCTGCTCTTTAGCAGAGCAAGGTCTGCCTGGATGTGCAGAACGAGCTGTCCTTGCTGACTGCCATCACGGAGATCCTGGACAGCACAGATGATGAGACCCTGTCCCCCTTTGACACCATCATGGATGCAGAGCTGCTGACCTCGCCTCGTGAGCGGGAGAATCCCTCGGTGAGTTGCAGGGCAGAGCCAGCCTGACCCCAGAACCTGTGGGAAGATGCTCAGGCAGGGCTCTGCTAGGTCCTGGCATGAGGGTGTCCTGAGGTGGTAGGACCCTTGTCCCCAGTAACCTGGGATGCTTCCTCTGACTAGTAACGTGAGAGAAGGGCTGAACCAGGCCTGGACACCCCCAGGACTCCGGTGTACTCCTGGGAGGCCATGCCTTCACTTTGAGTCTTGGTGTAGAGCCAGAGATGTGCCAGAGGCTTTGGGGGAGCAGCACATCCCCAACCGGAGCTGCACATGCTGAGGGTGAAACAGGGCTGAGTTTGCTTCCAGGCTCTGTGGGGTGAAGTGCGTGGTCACTGTGGGGCTGCGGGTGGCCTGTCCCTTCCAGCAGCGTAAACCTGACATTGTCTCATCATCTGTCCATCTCCTCTCCAGTTTCAGAAGTTTCTCACCTTGTCCCGTCCGTTGCTGGAATGTGAGAGCCCTGCCCTGGAGCAGCCCAAGGCTCTCAGGCCTCTCAGCAGCAGTGTCTCTGTGATTGGGAAGGTGAGCACCTGAGCAGGGGAATCTGAAGGAGCAGTGTTGGGATGGTGCTGGGATAACTGCCCCTGCTGCTGCCCCCAGCCCCAGCCTTCCCACCTGGCACAGGCATTCTTTCCCAGAAGCAATGCTTTTGCAAGGCACCAGTGGCAGTAGGAGCAGGGTCTGCCCCAGGTGGTGGGTGCCGGGGACTGGGGATGCTCCCATAGGGGTGGCAGGTTTCCAGCTCTGTTGTGTCGTACTGGGAGGGTCAAATGCGTCCCAGCTTTTTGTCTGCCCAGGGGTTTGCTGTAGAGTTCCAGCAGACCCAGAGTTGTCTGTGCCTGGGAGAGCTCTGGTGAAAGCCCAGGAGCTGATGCTTGCTGTGGTCCCCCTTCCCAGACTGATGCAGACCTGGCCTGGGACTGTGCTGCTCACGGCCTCGAGGACCCAGTGCTGCCAAAGAAGCAAGTCTGCAGCACCCCGAGACTGGAGAGGAAGGTGGGCTGGCACCGGGCCCGAGAGCAGCCCCTGCCACAGCGCAGTGATGGGGAGGAAGAAGAGGAGGAAGCTGCCTTGGGTGTGGAGCTAGGCAGCAGCATGAAGACTGTGGATTTCTGTGTGAGCGAGGCTGGGGCAGCAGTGGAGGAGCACGAAGACCCCTGCATCATCAACACAGGTGATGTGTCTCTGAGTGAGCTGGTGAAGTCCATGCACCCGTACTGCCTGCCCACCTTCACTGTGTGCCTGGACCCCGAGACTGAGCCCGTGGCCAAGGAGCTTCTGAGCAGTCCGGTCTTGCTGGAAATTGTGCCTGGCGAGGGAGAGAGTGTGGAGATCCCTGTGGTCCTGCAGCCCTTGGCTCCTAGCTCCCTCGATCTGGAGCTCCAGCTCCTGGGAGCAGAGGAGGGTACCAGGGCATCAATCCCAGAGGATAGAGAGGAGCTGCCAGGAGCTCCAACCCAGGAAACTGGGGTGGAGGAGAAGAAGGAGGAAAAACTGCCTGGGAAGGAGCCCTCTTGCACTACCCCGGAGGGCACCTCCCCACCAGAGGCAGCAGCACCTGGAGCCTGGAGTCCCAACAGCAGCTCCTGGCACAGCACGGAAGCCACAGTGGGTGGGAAACGCGAGTGCTCTGAGAAGGGACGGGGCCGTGAGAGAGCAAGGAAGAGTCGGAAAAAGAAAGCAGAGCCGGACCAAAGCAAGCAGGCCAGGCCTGGCAGGGACTGTGTGGCCCACCGGCTTCGCTCTGCTGGCTCTGGGCAGCCCCCGGGCCAACTGGCCACCAGCCGTCAGCGGGCAGCATGTCCTTCCGTCCAGGTCTCAGACTTCCTGGCACAGCAGCTGGAACGAGCCCGGAAGGAGGGGCAGATGGAGCTGAATGCTGAGCGGGCACCACAACCCCGGGGCAGGCCCCAGAGCACATCAGGGGCCTTCCTGCCCAAGAAAGTGCAGCAGGATCTGCAGAAGGTGCCATCACCAGAAATGGTGAGCGTGGCCCCAGAGAAGAACAAGACTGTGGTGCCTCTGGAGAAGACCACACCAAGCGTGGAGGGGCAGCCAGCAGCTGCATGTCCCAACCCGACAGACCAGGCTGAGGGCCAGGGAGATTCACAGACATCTGCTGGACAGAGCAGTGGGGTCTCGGAGGCTGCCTCTCAGCTCCTGGAGCAAGGTGTGCAGTTGGAGCCCCCCCAGAGCCTGCCAGCAGCAGAGCCGAGTGAGGGCCTGCCCAAGGAAGCCAAACCCAAGGCACTGAGCCTGCGGGAATACCGCATCCGCATGCTGCACCGCCAGTCCAGCCTGGGCGGCAGCCAGGAAGACAAGAAGCAAGTGGCCAGCAAGTGGCCCAGCGTCCCCGAGCCTCCAGCGGAGCTGGCAGAGATCCCCTGCCTGGTGTCACCCAAGCGTTCTGCCACCGATGCAGACAGTGCTCAGAAAGGCCTGGAGAAACCCACCAGCCCCACTGCTGGCCCTTCTGCTGGCAAAGCTCCCACTGCTCTGGCTTCAGCTACGGCACCTGCCACGGCTCCACCACCCCCATCAACACCAATGCCTTTTGCTGCACCAAACGTGCCCCCAGCTGCTGGGATGGCCCCTGCTGGGATGCCGCCAGCCTCTGCCGGTGCTTACACCCTTTACCCACCAGTGCCTTCCTGGCCCTGTTTCAGCCCCCAGCCCATGGGCTGCCATGGTTTGCCCCCACCTCCTGTCGCCAACTCCTCCAGTGCTTTTCACATGGTGACTGGCCTCCCGCCTCCACCCATGGCCTGGCCCCCACCGGCTGTGCCACCCCCACCTCCTTTTGGCCCTGGTGGACCCTATGCCCCAGTGGGGTGGGCACCGCCATCCTACTGGCCAGGAATCCCCATGCCACCTCCGGTGCCTGCCCTGGCATACAGGGACCCCAGAACAGCAGCGCAGGCTGCTACTGCCTTCCCAGCTGGCAGCCACCCCAGCACAGCCCTCCTGCAAGGGCAGCTTCCTGCTGCCCCTGTACTCAGCTGCCCGGAGCCACCGGCCTTCCCTGCCCAGCCACCTGGCCTGGCCAGCGAGGTGGGGGCTGCAGGTGGCCCAACCAGGCCAGCGACCAGCAGGGTACCGGACTGCAAGAGGCAGGCACGGCTGGCAGGGGAGAGCTCTCTCCCCAAGGCCCCTCCGGCTCCTGCCTCAGCCCAGCCTCTGCCAGCCCCCTTGGTTGCCGCTGCCCAGCCCAGCAGGGTCCCTCCTGCAGCACCAGCCCCCCAGGCTGCCCCTACTCAGCCTCCAGAAGAGCTTCAGGCTGTAACCCCCACCCAGCTCCCAAAGGCCCCCCCAGCTGACATCCACTGCCCTGTGGAGGTGTCCCCTGCCGCTGGCCCTGTTGGGGAGTCCCCTGGCACCTGCCCCACGGAGAAGGCTGTAGGGCTGGGCAAGGGGACAGAGGAGAGAGCTCTGCTGGAGCCTAAGGCAGCTACTGGGCAGGAGCTGCCTGGCCAAACATCCACCTCCCAGGCTGTGGCACCACCACCGAAAGCATGTCGAGAGAGCAGCCTGCCCAACAAGGTGCCCGCTGTGCGGCCATGGAGGCACCAGCCGCTCCTCAGCCCGGCACAGCCCAGTGACAGCAGCAAGGACATTGTGCAAGCCTTCATCAGCGAGATCGGTGAGTGGGAGGGTTGTGGGGCCATGGGTTGAGTGTCACCAGCCAGTGAGGCTGCAGTGCTGCTGGCAGCCCGCGCAGCAGAACCAATTCCTTCCACTTCTGGTGGTGAGGGTGGCAAAGCTATGCCCATGGACTTGCAGTCTCTTCCCAGTGCTCTGCTAGGATGTTGCCTCCAGTGGATGGTCTGGGCTGGCTGTGCCCAAACTGGTCCCTCCTGGGTTTGCAGAACTGCATGCTCCTGTCCTTGCTGCAGGAGGCACAGAGCTGCTGCAGGCTCTGCCACTGCTTCTCCTCCCAAGCGCTTGCCCCATCATCCAGGGAGGCTGCTGCTGGGGGAGGATGGGGTTGGGATGCACCCCTGTGGTGCCAGGAGGATTTTGGCTGACCTGACTTGCTGCCCTTTCTCCCTGGCCCAGGGATTGAAGCCACCGACCTGTCCAGCCTGCTGGAGCAGTTTGAGAAGTCTGAAGGTGCGGATGCAGCGTACCGTCCCTTGTGGGCCTCCCTCTATGCCGTGCTGGCCTTTCTGGGCTGCCCATGCTCCCTGTGGTGGGGTGGGAGTGGAGGGGCTGCGATGCTGCTGCCTGTGGGCTCGTATTACTCTGGCCAGGTGCCTTGTCCTGGGACTGTCTCTGCCTCCATCTCTTTCTTGGCCTGTGAAAGTGGCCAGGGGTCCCCACAGTGACCAAGGGGGTGGTGAAGAGTCTGTGAATGAAAGGAGATGTGCAGCTCCTCTCTGCAGGGAGCTGGGTTTGGGATTCTGTGAAACTCTTCCCTATCTATGCCTGGGATATTCTGTGTGTCCCCTGCCCTCCAGTCCTGGCCTCTTAGCATCCTCACCTACCTGCTCTCTTTTTAGCCAAGAAGGAGGAGACTCCTGTGCAGCCCCCCGAGGACAGGAGGCCAACAGGGAGCTCCGGGTGAGTACCAAGACGTGGGCAGCTGGTGCCCCAGTGTGGAGCCTGGCAGAGTGCTGAGTCTTGCCTTTGGTGGGGACATGGGCAGCTCTAAGTCCTGTCAGGGTGTGAACTGTGCTGTGCGTACCAGCCCAGGAGGGGATGAGCTCGTCGCTGGACTGGGGCCAGAGCTGGCACTGAGTGGGAGAAGCAATGATGAGCATGACCAGGCTGTGCAAATTCTGTCCTTGCAGCTCTCTTGGATCCTCTGTCCTGCTGGACTGGCCATTGGTGCAGCTTGAATGGGTGCCCCAGGTGTGGGGACTGGGGCTGGGCTTTGCCTGCCGCATTTGACAAAGCTCCTTTCCCTTTCTCAGGCCTGAGATCCAGCAGGATGGACAGACTCAGCAGGACAGGAAGCCCCCGGATGGCTTGCATGCCTCTGAGCTGGCCAATGTGGCAGGTAATGAATACCTGGGATAAAGCAGGGGAGCCCATGGTGTCTTGGCAGAGCTGTTGTGGGGCTCGGAGGCAGCCTGGGGAGTGAGGGAGGCCTGGCCATGAGGGAGCCCAGCTGGGCAGGTTGCATCAAGGGGCTGCTCTTGAAAGCCTTCTGCTACTCTCACAGGCCTCACTCCCCCAGCGACGCCCCCCCATCAGCTCTGGAAGCCTTTACCTGCTGTCTCGCTGCTGGCCAAGGCCAAGTCGCCTGGGTCCACATCCCAGGAAGGGTCCCAGAAGACAGCCAAGCCGATGAAAGCCAAGCCACTGCCCCCAAACAAGATCCAGGGGAACAGTGTGGTGCTGGCCCCCACTGGCACAGCCCCCAACCACGTGTGCTCGGGAGACCATGACTACTGCATCCCAGCTGTGGCACGGCCGGAGAGCAACAGTATCACTGGCACACAGCCCCCTGCCAAGGGCGGCTCCCGCTGGAATGTCAAACGCCACCGGGACATAACTATCAAACCCATCTCTTCCTTAACCAAACGGACGCTGGACCAACCTGAGCCCACCCCGCCAGCCCCCCCCACCACTGTGAGGCCCATCCAGGAGCCGGTGGGGACAGCCTGCCTAGCCCCCCTGGATTATCGGACTACCATCCCCAACAAGGCCACCACCAGGTGCAGCAGTCCCCCCACCTCAGTGCTCCTGTCTCCAGCTGCATCCCCGTGCCGGGACCAGGAGGTGCGGACTCGCAGTGCCCAGCCCAGCCATGCTGCTGCCAAGAGGTCCCTACGCTGCTACCGGAGACCCCAGGACTCACCCAGCCCCTCTGCCGACAGCTGGAGGGCTGGCCGGAGCCGTGCCAGCCGCTCCTTCAGCTCCAGTTCAGATGGAGCTAGTGAGTCCTCGTCTTCATCTTCATCCTCATCCTCCCGATCCCGGTCACGGTCGTTCTCCCCACCCCCCAAGCGGTGGCGAAGGTAAGCTGTGCATTGTTTGTCGCTTCTCTTGGGGCAGTTGTTTGGTGGCTGGTCTTTTGCAGGTGCCCAGGCACCTCTTTATGGTCCTACTTGATGCCTGTGACCTTTTTGTCATTGTGGCCCTTATGAAGGGGTGCCTGGCTCACAGAGACTGGGAGCTGCTGTGACACCCTGCCTGTGGGTGTCTGGCTGAACCCCATATCTGGGCAGGTGCGCCTGCAAAGCTGCCACTGAGCCAGGATTCCTTATTCCTCCTGGAACATGGGTTCTTGGCTGCATCTTGGCTCTTGGATGCTTTTTCTGGGGTATTACTGCAGGTGTTTGTGTTTCTGCTATGAGGCTGCTGCAGTCCTAGGTGTAAAAATGAGAGGAGCTGCAGCAGAGCTCTCCAGGGAGCTGCTGGAGGCAAGCAGGGGAAAACCCGTCTGGCTTGGCTGCCTCAGGGGCTCCCTGCACTCCTTATGGAGGTGGTTATGTAGGGAAACGGGACAGCTTGGTCTCTGTGGGATGCATTTGTTTTGGAGTCCTTGTGCATCTGAGTGAAGCATAGCCTGTCCCAGCTGGGCTGGGAAGCACTGGAGCTGGCAAAGGGATTCTCTTGTCCTTTCCTGGGTGTTCAGCCAGTTCTGAAGACATCTCTGGGCGTGAGGGGCCTGTCCAACTAAGACCCCTCCACTGATGACCAGTAAACGTAGAGGCTGGAGCTGGAAAAGACGAGTATATAGTACCATGTCCCAGGGCTGTGCAGCTTGGGGACTGTCAAGTGACATATCTGGCTTGTCTTTCCAGCAAATGCAGCTGGCCTAGTGCTGAGAAATGTCCCCATGGACTGTGCCATCCTGACTTGCTGTGCTCCAGGAGAACATGTGGCAGTACCAGGCAGCATGCCTCGCCAGGCCTGGGTTTGCCTATGGCAGGGGCCACCACTGGGCAGCATGGCTGGAGATGGACTGTGCTCCTGACTGGAGGCAGCACAGCTTGATCCCAGAGAGGTTTTGGTCCTGCCGCCCTTAAGCTCTACCTGACCCTGCCAGGGAAGCTCTTGCAGTCTCCATTCACCCAGCTGTTGCATGTGACACGGATGTGATGGCTCCATTGTCATCCTGTGCATGGTGTAGGGCTCAGCACAGCAGTCCCAACCCCTCCTGGGCCATCCTGGTTGCAATCCTGTGCTTCACAGTTCCCATGGGACTGTTTCTTGCTCTTCAGAGGCTGTGCCTGCTGTGAGCCTGCTCCCTTCTCTCTGCGGTGTTGGAAGCCAAGTGGAGCAACATCTCTGTAGTGTTGTTACTGCTCTGGCTATCTTGGGCAGAGGTTTCCACAGTCCAGTTCATCCTGGGGATGGGTCCTGTCCGAATGGGGTGCTGGATACCATGGGGAGGATGGAGGTGTTTTTCATCTCTGGAGCCTCGTGGTGCTGGCCATGGGGAGAGCTCAGCTGTGTCTCTCCTTCCCCCAGATACCGCTCAAGATGTTCCCGCAGCTCCTCCTCTCGCTCCAGCTGTGGGTCATGTGGCAGGTCCCGTGACAGGTCCTCATCCTCATCATCAACATCCTCCTACTCGTCCAGGTCCATATCCCACAGCCAGTCCCGCTCCCCCTCACCCCGCAGGAGGAGTAACAGACGGAGAAGGTGAGCGTGGCCACCCTGCAGGGCTGTGAGTTCTTCCCAACCCCTCTCCCAGCCTCCTGTGTTCTGGGCAGGAATGGACCCATTCCTTCAGTATCTCCCTTGTGTTTGGGATCACTCTCTTCTGACACCCCTGTGACCCCAAAGCTCATGTGTTTGGTTTCTGCCCTGCCAGATACAGTTGCGATGCACAGGACCACTACCAAAGGCAGAGGATCCTCCAGAAGGAACGTGCAATAGTGAGTGCTGGAGGGCTGGGAAAATGGGGTTAAAGATTTGGGGGTCCACGCTCTCTGTCACTTTAGAAAGCCACGGTGGCGCAGCATTCAGGCAGCATTGCTGGGAGGCCCTGCCTGGCCAGGGCATGGTGTGGTGGGTGGCTATGCAGGGAGGGTGCTCTCTGGGAGAGGTCCTGCTCATGGATGGGGCATCCCTGCCCGCAGGAGGAGCGTCGAGTTGTGTTTATTGGCAAGATCCCCAGCAGGATGACACGGTCAGAGCTGCAGCACCGCTTCTCTGTGTTTGGGGACATCGAGGAGTGCACCCTGCACTTCCGGTCTGAGGGGTAAGAGCTATGGGGATGTGGGTCAGCCCCTTCCCAGGGATGGCTCCTCTTGGCCCTTTTCCCATTACTCAAGGGGGCAGTGCAGACCAAGGGGGGACAAATGTGTTTGTAACTGTGTTGCTGCTGATTTCCATCCTCCTTCTTCTCCGGTGTCAGGGATAACTATGGCTTTGTCACCTATCGCTATGCCGAGGAAGCCTTTGCTGCCATCGAGAGTGGGCACAAGCTGCGGCGCCCAGATGAGCAGCCCTTTGACCTGTGCTTTGGCGGCCGCCGGCAGTTCTGCAGGAGGAACTATGCCGACTTGGGTGAGTCGTGCAGCCTCCACGTTGAAGGATTGGCTCCTCCTTCCCCGAGTTATAGGGGGTCCCCATCCTTGGTGTCATTCAGATTTGGCAGCAGGGCCATATGCAGGCCTGTACTGAAGGGAAGTTGAATGGGGGGTCCCTATCTCTCCAGCGCTGTGATGGAGGCCGGCCCAACTCTGGGTCTAGACGCTGTCACGTGAAGCAAGATGAGAAGAAGTTTGCTGTGGGGATGGGCAGAATTGTGTCAGTGGCTCAAGGCAGCCTCTCTCCATCTCTTCCAGATTCAAACCGGGAGGATTTTGACCCGGCTCCCGTCAAGAGCAAGTTTGATTCCCTGGACTTCGACACGCTGCTGCGGCAGGCACAGCGCAGCCTGCGGAGGTAGCGGCAGGCAAGGTGGAGCACCTGCCCCTGCTTTTATACTCAAATACAAAAAGGCAAAAAAAGTGGAGAGAGAGAGAGAGATATGGGGTTTTTAAAAAAAATAAAAAGGAAAAAAAGAAATTTGTTTTATAACCAATATTTAAGGAGGATGGGTCGCTGGCCTTCGATTGGAGGGGCCCAGGCGAGTGGCAGTCCTGGGCTTGCCCCAGACGTATAATAAATGTGGATGCCCAAACAGCAGCACCGCTTTGTCTCCTCCTTTGTGTGGGCCATTCCCAGGCATGGACTCAGGCTATGACCCCTCAGGACCCCGAGGACTCTGCTGTAGTCTGGCCCCAGGAGGCATAGAACAGGTCGGGGTCTGGGCACAGGAGTGGGGTGTCTGTGGAGAGTGGGGCAGGACGGCGGTCACCGAGCCTGCGACTGTCCCTGTGACAGCCTGCAATGGCCTGGCACGGGGTGAGCGTCTCTCCGAGGACCCCTCCGACCGTCTCTTGGGCTCTGTTGGCTGGAGCCCTTGGCGCCCCGTGCCCTCCCAGGCGTCTCGGGTCCACCTGCACCTCCCGCCATGGCCACGGGGGGGCAGTGCGAGATCCTCCACCGCCGCTCCCTGGCGTGGGCCGGGAACAGCGGCTGGAGCCCTTGGCCGGAGCTCGGGCAGGGCTCTGCTCTCTCCGAGGGCAGTGCGCCCCCTGCCATGTCTGCCTGTGCCTTTCGAGCCCGCTCCTTGGCTTTGCTCCAGCTTGCCAGGAGAGGGATGTCTGACATCTCATCTCTGGGTTTCCCCTGAGGGAGAGATGTTGGTGTGACTGCAGAGAGGTTACGGACATCTGCAATGGGATGGTGCTTGGCAGAAAGGAATGGACAGTGATAGGGATGGATGGCTGATATCTGTCCAGGCTCTCCCAGTGCACTGCAGCTCATGGAGGGAGAAGGGTGATTGAAGGCAGCCCCCAAAGGCATGTGCTTGGGCCTACTGCCAAGCATCTTCCCTGCAGCTTGCCCAGAGCCAGCAGTACCAAGGCCCTGCATCCTGCTCTTGTGCTGGCAATTAGGGAAAAGCCCCGCCTTGGGCTGCTCCTGGGTTGGTATAAGCCCGGGATCCCCTGCAGGTGGGGCTGAGCTGGCAGTGCTAACTGGGAGCCCTGAGATGGCACTGTGGCTTCAGGACTGGGTCAGGCTTGGTCAGGGTGCAGTGGTGCCCATTTGGGCCCCCTCCCACACACCTGGGGTAGGGGAGCTTGCAGCTGCCCAGCTGGGCTCTGCAGAGCTGGGAGTACGTGGAGGGAAGGGATGGGCAGGTGATGGACCCTGCACCAGGGTTCCTCACAGTGCCTGGGGTGGGAGGGGGCTATGCCCACTCCTCTAGTGGGAGAGCAGGGAAGGGAAAGGGGGCAATTAAACCCAGGGTGGGGTGTCC
The DNA here is from genome assembly GCF_009829145.1 of Chiroxiphia lanceolata. Lineage (NCBI taxonomy): Eukaryota > Metazoa > Chordata > Aves > Passeriformes > Pipridae > Chiroxiphia > Chiroxiphia lanceolata. The sequence continues at coordinate 14,482,654 of NC_045644.1, forward strand.
AGTGGTGTGATGCAGAATGGGGGGTTCAGCCAAGCTGATGCTACCACTTGGATCATGCTCAGGGCTCTGAGGCCCCTGGGGTTGTGCCTGGGGTGTGCTGCAGCAATCTTATGGTCTGGGATTAGCACAGGGGTCGGTGCACATCTGTGTCCTTGCTGCTTACCTGGATGGAGGAAGGTGCTCCTGCCTGCACATTGGGTGACTCATGCTCCTCCATAGCTCAGCCCAGGGAGGCCTCTGCAGTACCCAGGGATGTGGGGTGCAGTGAGGCTGCCTCCAGGTGACCCTGAGCGAGCTCCCACCCTCTCCTCTCCTGCTTGGCCCTGGACTTTGTACAAGGGAGGGTCCAAGGAGGCAGCTGCAGGCAAAGGTATGAGCAGGATGATGGGGAGGTGGGCAGGGGGCTGTTAATGAATAATGCAGCTCTTCCCAGGGACATGAGCTTGGCAGGAGGGGGTGACAGCCAGGGCCTGGTGGGGACACACTTGCATGTGTCCCCCTTTCTGGGAGTTCATGCAAAGCCCTGTCGCTGCAGCACACCTGCAGCTCCTCTCCTGCCCAGAGCAGGTGGGCTGGTGCTGACCAGCATCTTCCTGGTCTCAGAGCTGCCACAGCAGTGCTGAGGCATGTGGATCCAAGCAAGCATTACAGGGAGAAGCCTGTAATGCAAAAACACCCTCAAGCTGTAGGCTGATTCTAGCCCGAGGAAGGGCTTGTTTGTACAACAGCTTTAGGGGCTCTGAAAGTTTCTTTACAGCCTTTCCTCAAGCCTGTGGTGTAGCTGTGGAGGCAGGTAGGAGCACCACAGCAAAGGCAGAGTTGGGCACAGGATGTATCTGCTTTCAGAGCACCCCCTTGACCCCTCAGGATGTGCTACCCCATGGACCTGAGGTGTGTGCACTCAGGCAGCCCCGTGAGCAGGCCATCACCCCAAATATGTGTGCCGCTGGCTGTGGTATGAACAAGGCTGTGTCCTTGCATTCCTGGGGCTGGGCTGCACATGGTCCCTTCTCTTTGCTCATAAGAGTGAGGAAAGGCAGGGGGTGTGAAAGCGTTTGTGTTGCCAAAAGAATTAACACCCTGCTGTTGTGCCCTATAAATCTTCCAGTGTTAGAGGCTGGCTTTATCCCTCTGTGTTACAGTTTAATGGTTTCCGTTAGCAATAACCTGGCCGTATGTTCTGGGTTATTGATTTAAGGTCTGTTGTGGAGGGTGTGAGAGTTGCAGAAAGGTGTTTTCCTGCTACCCAGCCAGCAGCAAAGGCACTGTTGCAAAGAGGAGGCAGGAGTGCAGGAAGTGGTGCACAGCCAGCTCTCTGGAAGCATGGGTGCTGGCGGGAGCTGTCTGGAGAGTACTGGGGACAATGGCAAGGTGCAGCACTTGGAACACATCTCTCGGTTGCCCCAGCAGCCAGCAGGCATGGCTGCAGTTGTTGGGGTGACCGTAGCTGCCATGGTAGACCCCCTGAGTTCTAAGAGAGATGGGACATGCCTGCCTTTGGCACTTGTTGGAGTTGCTGCCTGCACAGGTGGCCCCTGGCTCGATGGCAGGCAGCTCCATGTGCCTCCTGGTGCCAGGCGGAGCACCCCGCTGCACTGCAGACAGCCCAGTTTGGTAGTTTGGACCTGGAGGCCCCAAGGCACAGCCATGTCTCAGCTCTCCTCTGTGCACACTGAGAGGTAAGTCCTGCTGGTGGCCGCACCGCTGGCCCAGAATAGTCCCACTCACCTCGCTAATGCCCTTTGGAAGAGACTGTGGTGCAGCTCAAGCACAGCCTTTGCCCAGCTGGTAGCAGCAGTACCCGTGGGGGTTTCCTAGGCCAGAGGCAAGCCAGAGATGAGGAGCAGAGCTGGGATTTCATAGGAACCCCAGCTCCTGGGAGGAGTCTCTTGAAAACAAATCCACTTCATCCAAGGCACATGGTGTGTGTAGGACAGCCAACCTTCTACAAGCAGCAGCATTCTTTGTTGCCCACATGCGAGGCTCTGCCCAGAGCTGCAGCAGCCTGTGGCCAGAGACTACACAGAGGGCGTTTTCTGAGAGGTCACTAAGAAGAGCTGGGATTTTCACTCTGCTTCTCTTCAACGCACTCTCAGCCTTTCCCCTTCAGTTCCTGCTGCAGACTCCAATCTCCTGCAGTTGTCCCTCCCTGCCATCTACACTTTTCTGCTGGAACAAAATTCTAACAGATTGATGCCGATTTCACACCTTCCTTCTTCCTTTCCCTTTTCATTCCCTATTGCATTAGTATGTCCTGAATGCGATGTCCAAGCTAGAAAGCAGCTAAAAGGGCATCCAGATTGGTCTTTCATAGTAGGTAAAACCTGGAAGATGAGAGGCCTGTGTTCTGTGCATAAGCTGGTTTGGACCCCATGTGCAAGAGGCAGTGGGGCAGGAGTGTCTGGCAGCAGCACTCCTTGTACATCTCTGCCTGGGGCTGAAGGCTGCATGGCCCTTGTCCCCATTGTTTTGCAGAACTCAACATTTCCCCGGCAACAGCAGAGTCCCTTATCCTAAGGAAAGGTTATTCTGGGACCTTGGAGTTGGATGCTGTCAGGTGCGAAGCACCCACATTGCCATGAGGTGGGTGTGCTTTTCCACACTTAGGGTGTTCACCCTTAAGATGTTCAGCATACTCATCCTGAAAGCTGACAGGGACCCCTGTGGGGAGAGGTGCCAGGCAAGAACCTGGCTCTGCAATGGTCCTCGCTCTTGGCACCCATTCCCTTCCTTGGAGCCAGCAGTCCTTGAGATTCAGGTTGACTCAGCGCACCCGAGAGCTCAGAGCTCCTGACCCAAAGCAGAGGCTGCTGCTGTGGCATGTCTGTGCCTCCCCAGTCTGGATTCTCTCACAGGGGTACCCAGCTTCAGGGTGCCTGCTGAGAGTGACCATGGCAGTTTGGTGCTGGGATTGCTGAGAAGCTGGGCTCAGAGGAGCCCGCAGAGCCGGGAGAGGTGCTCATCCCCCTACAGCATACAGCACCTTCAGGTTTGGAGCTCCCTCACTCCCACCACACCTTCTCTGCTCTCTTACACACCCTTCATCCCAAATCCCCACCTGCCTGAAAGCAAGCCTACAGGCCAGACAGTGGTTGTGTGTCCTTTAAATCTGTGCTTGTACAGCTGAGAGTGTGTGTTAATGCCTACGTTCCCTCTCACAGCTGCTGTTGCTGTTACCACGTGTGCTTGTGTTCACACTGGGGCAGTCCTCCAGGGTCACCCTGTAGTCCAGGGTCCTCCAGCTGTGAGTAAACGTGCAATGAAGGTCCTGCTGGTGCCTCTAGACTGGACACTTGCTTCACTCACCCCAAAACCAGGTGCTGCAAATGCTTCCAGACTTCTCTCAGCAAAAAAAGCTGCAGCTGTAAGAAGGCACTGGAAGCAAGCAAGGAGATTAAGGGACCATCAGTCTTCAGCCTGGCGACAGCACAGAATTTATGAAAAAAAATTATGTAGGATCTAGAAAATAGATGTGCACTTGGAGAAATAAAAACTCAAAACAAAAGAAAACAAAAAGGCCCCAACCAAATCCACACAAAAAATGCAACCACAATTTTTCTGTCAATCCAGGAAAATTCCATCCTGACCCTAATCTGGCAATAGCATTAAGCCTAATGTGTGAGCAGACCTCTGGGACTGTAATGCTGGGAGCACCAATGCATCAGGCCCAGAGCTTGTGTTTAGTGCTCCAGAAGAAGGAAAATCTCAGTACCTTTAGAAGCAAGTTAAGAAGAAAATTGGTTATTCTTCATGATCACAGTGACCAGCAGAAACGTGAAAGCCTAAAGTGAAGCAGCACCTGTTCCAAAGAACCTTACCATTGCTGACTCCTTTGCCAGACATGAGCTGTGTCCCAGGCTGAACTGTCCATTTCCAGGTCACCTTCACTTAGAAAATAATGAAGGGAGTTTTATCAAACTCTATGTTAAATTGATCCAGGTTCTTCTGCCTCATTACCATTTTTGGAAGGCTGCTCCAGAACATCAATCCTAGCAGGGGTATAAACTCTCAAATTCACCATCTAAGCTTAATATATTTTTTTTTCATTATTGTACATCTTACATATTTTCTTAACATTTTTAATTTTCTTGTAGTGGTTTTTCAGAAATACATTTGTCCCCTCTCAGCCTCTGTCTGTCCAGAACAAGCCAAACTCTTTTAGCAGATTCTTAATCAGCTTGTGCTTGTTCGTCTCAGTATCCAAATAGTTTTTCTCTGTGCAGTGGAAATTTATCCTTCCTGGATGCAGAGCTGCAAGGATATTCTGGAGGAAGTCTTACAGGGCCTTGCGCAATGGCAATAATGTTTCTGTCTCTGCTAAAAATAACTTGTCTGATGCATCCTAGGATCTTGCCATTCCTTTTTCACAGAAGCATCACGCTGCTGCTTCATATTGATCCTTCAGTGCTGTAAGGTCTTTTTATTCCTTCGGAGCCTACAATTCATCAGTTTATAGCAAATGTCCTTGCTGCTGGGCCCCAAGTATTTAATTTGCCCTTTCTGCCATTAAATTTCACCCTACTTCTCTCATCTCTTGACAAGGTCAAGGTCCCCTTCTTCCTCTATGAGGAACTACTACTCTCAGCACTTGCAATCACTCTAAACCCTGTGCTGCCTCTGCATTTTGGAAGCTTGCACTTGGCTCCTCTGAAATTACCAATGGATATACTAGCTCGAGTTTATTCTCAGGATATGTGGTTAATATCTGTACCACAGCCTGGTCATGCTCATGTCTGATGCAGCCTGGGCAGTATCTCCTGTATCTCCTTACCAACCTTGGGGCTCATCTTCACCTTTAGCAGCTGTTTTTTTCTTGGTTTGTAGCGCATCATCCTTAACTCTGAATTGAGTGCCTTAGTCCAAGAAACTGGCAGCCTCATGTAAGGATGATTTCTATTGTGCTTTTCCTGTTTTGTTAGGTATCGCATCACTTCCTGTGTTCCCCTAATCACCTTCACTGAAACAGAGTTAAACCCACTTTTGGGGTTTGGCCGCAGCTGTCTCGTGTCTCCTCTCTTCCCTCACCTCTCCTCATATCTCTGCCTGCACTAGGTGTCTGTTCTTCCCTGAAGGTCTGATCCCTGACTGATGGAGCAGGCTCACCATCCACCAAACCTGTGTCTGAAATGATGTTGTGTTTTATGTTACACTGAATCGATAAGGAAGTTTGCTTTCTGTCTTGTCAGATGATACCTGAGTGCTGCTATTACGGTGCTGTTTACTGCCTGTCATTCACTGTGAAATTAAAGATTCCTGTAACTGCACGATTCCTACTCTTTATTCTTCTTGTAGCCTTGAAGACAGTACAGTTTATTCTCAAGGCTATATCAGGTGTGTCTGCTGCCAGCCCCCGAGAACATCTGTTCAGGGCTCTTTCTACCACTCTTTCACACACCTCCTCAGGACATGTCTTATCCATGTCATCCCCTTTTATGTCCTTACAATGACCTGATTTACTAACAGTCCTTCACAACTTCCTGCTTTCCTCCTGCTGACCAGGTTCTCCCAGCCAGTTTCCATTGTCGCTTATCTCTGTGGCATCACTCCAGGCGGCACGCTCTGCCTACACCAAGCATTCCCTTGAGAGCTGCAATGCTCCATCCTCTGGCTCAACACCTTTCCAGTATGCCAAGATTCTGGCTTGCCTGATGTGACCACAGCAAATAGCAAAACTCGTGGAGAAGCCGAAAAAATCAGTGGCCACAGGCTGTCATAAAATCTTAGAAGGAGAAGAACTTGTACCAGGAATGGATGAGGGAGATAAAGGACATAGTATTTCTAGTTTAACCTCAAAAGATTCTGGTCAGATGATGACAGAGCCTTAGGAGATAACGCTACTAGGACAAATGGGTTTAACACCTCCAAGCTTAATGCAAGGGAGACCCAGAAGCCCATGTGAAAGCACTAAGCAAGGTAAATTGAGTGAGGCTGGTAGGCTTAGTCAACGGGTGAGTTACAAGGTTGTGAAATCACGTACGATATCAATATTGTGTACAAGCTCTGTTCCCAGGTGAACTGGTGAGTATTAGAAACTGCATCTTCAAATAGCTTATTTTTAGATCCAGGAAGTACATAGAGGAGTAGCAGAAAATACACTTTCTCAGTTACCTAGAGACAGTTGGAGCTTGTCCCTAAATAAAGCAGCTCTCCTTCAAGCACCTGGGGCCAAAGGGATTCTTGAATACCACTCGTTCACTAGAGCAATGCTGCACAAGCTCAGGAAACGAGGCTTTACCAGCTCCACCCTTGCAGTCAGGAGTGGATGTGCATGACAGAGTCATTAAAATAGCCTGATAAGGCTAAAGAGCACTGTGTCTATAGCCCACGAAAAGTCTTGCAAAGTGCACATGGGACGTTGACAATGTGGTGCAATGAAAATGTGCAGACTGGACAATGTCTGTGTATCAGAAATTCCAAGACCTAGGATTGCACTTAGCTTATAGTCAAAGTATTTAATTTGTTACAAAAATGCATATTAAGTGTATAAGAGATGATCATAATGTTTGAGGAAACAACTGGTACAACACATGAGGAACTATTTCAGGCTAAATTTGTGGTTTTATAGGCTTTGAAGCCTGGCTAAGGGACAGTTAAGCATCACTACGGTCCATTTTCACCGGTGGACAAGAGTGAGTGTTATCTACAATCTCGCGTGAGTGAAGAGACCTGCAGGATGTATTTGCTCATGAATTGTAGCTGCCACAGGAGGAAAATGAATAAGTCAGACTCCTCCGGATACTGGTGGAGGCAGACTCCAGAGAAGGCAGTGCTATTAATGGCCTGGATAAAAGGAATAGGTCAGAGCAGGACAGGATCTCTGGAGTGCCATTAGCAACCAGGGAAAGAGGGGACAGCAGCCAACACCACACTGCTATGGACAGCTGTTCTCCTAATCCCCATCTCTATCAACATCTCTAAACATCTCCGTAAGAGAGCAAGGTTGGTGAATCAGTAACCCCTCCCAGATCCACAAGCTGGGCTCAGTTTTGTCTTTGTTGTCTCTCTCTCCTGGTGCTTTGACTAGTGGCTAATTCCTCAGACCTCAGTGCTTCCCATTTGACTATTCACTTCAGAGCCATCTATTAACAAAATGTCTGTAAGTTAACAGTGCCTGAAATCTGGTCTGGAACCCTCAGCCACCACCTTATTATTTCAGCAATATTTCCTTCAGCCTGCTGCGAGCCACATGATGGAGTGAGGCAACTACAAGGCTGGACCAAAACTTCAGTAGAACTTTTCCATGTACCTGTTCCTTTAAAAATGCAGCTGCCTGGGAGGTGGTGCAGGATACTCAGGGCCGAGCCAAAAAAGTTTGGATGTGCACAACTATGTTTGATGACAGTAGCCTCTAGTCAAGGTCATTTTTCTGCACTGTTCCTTCCCTTAAAGCTCGCTGTTGGGCCCCTGAGTCCCTGTGGGCTTCTCCCTACTGTGTAAAACATGTTTTTATTAGTAATCTTCATGTTTTTAGAAAGCTGCTCTTCAAAAACAAATGTGGCTGGCTTAAATGTGTTGGGTTGTAGGGTTTTATTACTTATTTATTGAACTTGGCAGAATTTGGGACTTTCTATATTTCTTCTTTGGCCATACTTATTCTTTTTGAAGGATTTTTTTTGCTTCTAAATATCTTCTTTGCTCTACTGATTAACTGTTCCAGACTTAGTTTTTTTATTATTTTTGGTTGTTAGAATACTTTGAGTGATAGCATATTTAAAGCTTTAAATGCAGGGTCTCAATGTCATTGCAAGCAATTTGTCTTTTCATTAGCTACTTAAAAATTCTTATTTACACTCCTGACTTTTACAATTATTCCCTTTGGAAGGAGAATATGCTCATCTCCCTTCTAAGTTACATTGCACTGCAGTGTACTTTTTTTGTTGCTTTTTCCTCTCTTGCAGTAATATTTGAGTACATTGTGTTTGTAACAACAAGGTGACTGTTCACTATTACATTTCGAACTCCCTCCTGTGTACTACTTGTGACTAAATCAAGAGTTCATCCTCCACTTGGCTCCTCTGAGTGGTCATTCTAAGAACAATCCATTTATGAGGGCTAAAAATACAGTCTCTGCATCATTCTTTGACATGGTATTTACCCAGTCTATATGGGGGCAATTAATGTCTCCCATTGTCATTATGTTTTCTCCTCTGACAACCTCTTAAAGTCCTTCAGCTGTTTTTTTCATTCCACTGTCCTAATCAGGTGGTCAATAGTGCATGTTCAGTATCACTCACATGTCAATGCAAAACTGTTCTCTAGTAGTTTAAACAACATCCCAGGTGCACTTGCCTCCCTTTTTTTCTTTTATTTTTTCCTCTTTTTTTTTTCTTTTTTTCTTTTCTTTCTGGAACCTGGACAAATACTGTGCTAGTAGACTGAAACATCTTCTGTGGCTTCATATCTTGAACTGCTTCTCTGGAAATAGTCTTGCTACTGAAACGAGACAAGATCTTACCTTGGCTTGGGGTTTGTTGCTGTTTTTGTTGTTGTTTTTTAAAACAAAATTCACATGTTCAGCGTCTAACTGTGGGCTTTGCTCTGTGAAAATGTCTTTCTTCACCAGCTCCTTATTCAGTTTGCTGAATGTACAGTTGTAACCTGAAAGAAAACTTTTATCACCTTGGAGAAGGGCAGAGATTTTTTCTATCTGCCTGTGCTCCCTCCCATCTTCTATAATGGCAAGAAGCATTTTATGGTCATTGCTGGTTAAGGTCAGCTTACTGTGTATAAAGACAGTAAGTTTTTTATACCCATACTGGAGTTCTCCCCAGGGTGATGGGTATGGTAATCATTCCCTAATTTCCTCAATCTCCATTCAGAAACTGTGGTGTTTCCCTCTTTTCACTTCTTGATTACCAGAGCCAGCTTAAGCAGAACATTGTACACTGCATAAAATAATTCAGTGGTTTCATATCTGAAGGGCTTTAAAGTTCTCTGGCAAGTGCCTTCATGATTAGACACTCGTCACTGAGCCTCCAGCACCTCCCTCACACCTTCACAGGGACCACAAACACATTTAACATTGAGCAGAGTTTTGAGCATGGCTGTGAGTGTGGGACACCAACGTCTGAAGCCAATCTTGAGAGCTGCCTTTACTCTTGTATATCAGGTTTGGGGCTTTTTGGTGAGTAACTCAGAGTTTTCAAATTCTTTGCACCTTTCATTTTGGGGACACTGCACACGTCAGGTTGCTGGAAGGCTTGTAAGGTGCAACTGCTTGTTCCCCTTGTTTCTCTCTGAGGATGCACCAAACTTTCAACGAGTTATCCTCATGCTTGGGTGAGTTAACATGTTGTTGTTTCCTCTTTCCATAGCATTCCTAGTTTTGACCAAGCTCCTTAATGACACCCATGAAGACCTTGCCTGCTAATCACTCTGCTAAGAGCTTTGGAACTATATTGAGATTTGCCACCATTCTTGCAAATTTTGTAGAATCAGACCAAAGCTGATTAAATTCCTCTGAATTTCCTGACAGTCAGCAATGGCACAGAGAAAAGACACCTGACCCTCTCCTCTCAAGTGGAGGAAAAGTGGAACTCAGCAGTTACCTGTTCCTTCAGCAGCAAAATGGCTCATCCATCACACACACGTGTGACCAATTGTGCTGCCTTGTGTGCATGTGTCACGCAGAGGAGATATGCTTCGTGTGTGCCAGGGACAGTGGCACTGGAGTAAAGCACACAGAGTGGAATCAAATCTGCTTTTTTCTGGATCGTCGTGGGTGCCAGACGCAGCCCCAGCAACAGCCTAAGATAAAGATATCTCACAAACTTGTTTTGCTTTGCTAAGGGCAGCTGTAAAACCTGTGGACACATCCAGGGTAGAAAAATACTCAGTGTTGTATTCATCACTGACTCTCATATTGAGGGTTTTGGATGTTTTTATTTGGATTTGGAGGGTATCTGTGTGTAAATGAAGGGCTTTATTATCTGCCTACAATATCTCCATTCTTGATTTTTTTCTTTATTTTTAAACCCATCCTGAGACTTTTGAAGGTATTGCATTATATACTTTGAGCCTGTGATAAAGACAAAAGAACTACCTCAAGCTGAACTTGCTGCAGACAGCTTGGCTGTTCCAGCTCTATCCCAGTTTCAGGTGAACGTTTCCTCATCCTCTCAAAACAGTTACAAGTTGACCTAGTGTTCACCTTGCTGCATCATCCTTCCTTTTATTACAAAGATGATCTTTTCTAGTACATTTATTCAACCCTTCAGCTTTCCTGTTCCTTTAATGGGGATAAACTCCCTCCTGTAAGCCCTGGATTATTCTTGTCCACCTTACAAGTCTACTGCTTTCTATTTACATTAATATTACAATTTCTGACAACACATTGTCTTGTGGTCTGAAATCCATCCTAAACTTAATGAATATCTCTGTGCTTTCAGGTTGATAGTCTGTCCATCTCCAGTGAAGCTGCTATTGCATGTGAGAGTTAAACTCTCTGAAAAAGGGATCTAATTACTCCCCTCTTCATCTGTCCTGCGCTCACTCCACAGTGCTTCTCAGATTCCTTCCCAGCAGTGTAAATCATGATGTGTTCCTTCCACTATCTGTGAATCATGGTGTGTGTCACTCCGTGCTGTCCTCAACTGCCTCTTGTCTGTCAGTCTTATCTCTTGCAGGATGTACAGTTGTATCCGTTGTGTCAAAACACGGCCCACAAATTTTGCTTGGATGGAGTGACTTTTGTTGCTCAGCAAGTGCTCTTTATTTTGTCGAAGGTTAATTTTGTGTCTCTTCCCATTGACTCAGGTAGACTTTCCAAACTGCAGTGTTGTCTCCTTGGTCTGTGATCAGTCACGGCCTTCTCTATGATGTGGCTTTCTTTTTCTTCATTACAAAAAAAAAAAAAAAATCTACCTTGTTAGGTTTTATTTCAGTGTAGGCTCACACACATCTGTATGAGCTCCTCCCTGCAATGGGCATGGCACAAGAATTTGATCTTGGCTTGCATTATTTTAACTTCGTAATCCAGTTTGCTGCAGGGAACAATCCTGTCCTGGCGAGAAAACTGAGACGATAGTATCTCTCTCTCTCGTTACTATAAATCATTTAACAAAGGCAATATATTGGAATTGAGACACATTCCTCAGAAGAAGGCATGTTCCCCCTTAACCTTCAGTGAGGTTTCATTTGTTGCTCTACTTGACAGGACATAGTCTGTTTTTGGTTCTGCTTGGCTGGGGCTCCTCAAAGGACTAAGTCACTCGCTTCTTCATTCAAAAGCTCACAGTGTGTGGGTAGAAGGTAGAGTTTGTGTAATATGGTAAATACACTTTGCTGATGATGGGCAGAGGGTTACAAAATTGAATTTGAGCCTTTTTCTCACTTGTCTTTGTTTGTACTTGTGATTCAGTGCTTTCTTCCTGAGGCTGTGGTACCTCAATTTTCCACTGGGCAGATTTCTTTCTCACCTTTTCCTGCTTCCCACACTGCCTCTCCACAGCAGTAGCTCTGCCTAATCTGGGCTCTCCCTCTAGTACCTGACTAGTTACCCTAGGGAGGGGTCCTGACCTCCCTGTCTGGGGCCCATGACAAAGGTTGACTGAAAAAGGGGAAGCTGCAACACGTCCATGGGCTCTTTTGTACCCTGTCTCCGATGGGTCCCTCACTGATCTGTAGGTTTGCATGCCCTTTGGCAGCATGCTGCTGCCTGAAGCAGATCAACAGAAAAGGGTTTTGCTGGCATATCCACTTAAGTCAGAGGATAGTCTGAGGCTGCTTGTGCAAGTCTCACTTCACTGCACTGGTCCATTTCACGTGCTGAGGGAGAAGGTACCATGTTCAGAATGGGGTTGCCTGGAGAAGCAGCTACACAGGAACCAGTCTCTGGCAAATCAGCAATTTATAGTTCATCCCCTTCTCCCATTCCTGTGCATTCCTGCTGCAGAACCAGAGAGACACGCAGTTTATGGGGCAAGGGGTAAATCAAGCTTCCACTGAATCCCATAAAGGCCATGAGATTCTATGGGATCATTTTTAACTCTCACTACTTCCCTGCCTCTGGCATCTCTGAGGCTGTAACAATATTGGTGGTGCAAGACCGTGTGAGAAGACAGGTTTCTGCTCTAATGTCTTTCTGAGTATTTTCTGTTCTTATGGTGAAACGGATGTGGGAGAGACTTGCTGTAGGATCTGCCTTGAAAGTCTTACCTCTGAGATGTCAGGCCCTGCTCGGTGTAAAATGAAATTGTCTGCAGCTCATTAACATCAAAGTGTTTTCTCGACTGGTCTGGGCGGCTCGGTGGTAACTAGCAGATGGACCAGAGAACAGCTATGCTCTCCACTAAGCTTTGCCTGCAAACAATTAACATCAAAGGGGAGCCACTGTGAAACACGGAGACAACAACACTGCCACTGCAGCAAGTCTCATGGCTCGTGGGGAAGGGGGGGAGCCAAAGCTAGAAGGTTTGTGCTGAGATGTTTGTGGGAGCGAGCAGAGGAATGGCTGCTGGGGCCTGCTGATGGTGCTGGCCAGGAAAATGGTGGATCCACTTTGGTTTGAACAAAACTGTCCGATGGTGTTGGTGGCAGCATAGTGCAAGCTCTGGTGTATCAGACCCAATCTAGCCTAATTCTGGGATCAAATCAGATCTGCCCATAGCCTTGGTAGGTTTGTGATTGCTCACTCAGCTGTCACTCTTAATGTGTCTCCTGAGGCCAGTCCCACTGTTCATTATACCCTTTTTCTCCACTCCTCTGAACACAAAAGTTTTAGCATGTGATTCCAGATGTTGCTGCCTTTTCATAAAGTGGACCTTGGCCCTCTGTTTGCACCTCCCCACAGGAGGTTCATGGAATTAAACTTTCTGCTGCTTTATGTACTGGATCCTCTGGCTCATGCTTTCCTCATCTTCTTCCTCTCTGCTTTGGCAGTAGGTAAGAAGTCCAAATTGTTTGTATTTATTGTGATTAGCCCAGAGGGGTGGGCAGCAGGGTTTGGAAAATGAATTAATTCTTATATGGGTCCCAGTCAGAAATTAGAAGCTTTTTGGTAGGTGCAGCACCAGCACAGGATAGAACTGTGGGGCTGTCTCAAAGAGTTTGCTATGTAAATATAAATCTAAGAACAGAGGATTGCAAAAAAGAGAAAAACAAAACTGGAACTCTCTATTAATTAGTGCTGGGGGTCAAGATTAGAGACAGTATAATCAGAGGGAGATGTGCCAGACAGCACGTGCTTCCTTCCTGCTGGCTCTGCGTGGGAGTGCCAACTCCAGCCATAGGGCAGATGAGAGACTGGCAGGGCACAACCAGAACAGTTAAAGCCACCAAGTCTCATGAATCAAAACTGTAGGAGGTGACTTTCAGGCAAGGTTCTTTCTCCAGAGGGCAGGCATGCTTAGTGGAAAGGCACATGTAATGCTGTTCAGGCTTGCTCAGGAAAAGTATGTTCAGAACTGATCTGGTGTGCTGAAGGACAGCTGATACTGCCCGGGCAATAGCCAAACTGCCACAATGAAACTTGTCCATCCTAGAAAAAGGAGGACCATGTGGAGGCTGTGCACAGAATTTTGTTAGGGGAAGGCTGAGGATTAAAGATGCTTAAAAGACCACTACAGTGCTGCCTAGGTGTGAGTGCATTGAGGAGCATGGGCTGCTGGTATGTTAGGAGTGGGTCTGCAGCCAGTAGAGAAGGGAAATTTGGGAGAGGCCTCCTGAAAGTAGTTAATGGTAGCAAGAAACCAAACTTGCTCTGAAATGGAGATTGATAAATTCAAGATTGGCATTATGTGACCCAATCACTTCTGTGATTAGTACAGTTCCTAACAGACATGAATTCAGGTGCTAGCGAGAAACATGCCTGGACTTTGAACGGAAGGAAGATTCCCCACTTCTGGATATCAAGACATATAGTCTCCAGTGCCTCATCACACTGAAAAAGAGGTGGAACAAAGACCAGGACACTGCCAACAATTGGAATGAATTGCAGGTGGGGGATCATTCCTCAGCGGAGGTGCCCAAAGGGCTTTCCTGCTCTTTGTGGCATAGAAATTCGCCATAGGTCATGCTTTCCTTTTTTCCATTGCTAAGAGCTTTCGATTTAGGACCTGAATTCCTTAAACCTGTCTGCTCTGCTCATGAAAACAAGCTTCACATTGCCCTCTTCACATGGAAGCTTCATCTTGAAATGGGCTTTTGCCTCTTGCTACTCTGGTTGCTGTCTGCTCTGGGATGTTCCACCTCCTACAGTGAGAAACCATCCTCTGATTTCCTCCATGAGAGTATTAAGAGCCAATTAATAATCTGTCCCTATGCTACTACTGAGTTTCAGATAGCTCTGTCCACCGTTTCCCTGCTGAAGCTTTCCTGATAGATTGGCAGAGCAATCACACCTCAGTTTTGCATTCCTTTTGCTGGACTAGCCAAACTGAGCTGTCCTGAGCTCATTTTGTAGGACAGGCTAATTGCTCTCCTACCTGCCTGCATCAAGTGCGTCTTGGAGTTTCCTTTGAATAGGACAGCTGGTTTACTGCAGCTGCAACTGCACCTGAACAGTAGCTCCACAGGAAATACCTTGTCTGGGACATCCTGCTACCGCACACGCATACAGCCAGCTTTGAGCTCTATGCCTTTCCAACTCCCTCATTCTGTGTGGCTGGGCAAGGTGAGGATAATGGCTCCAGTGGTTACAGTGGGGGAACAAAGGCCAAGACCCATGGGCTTCATCTCCGGCCTTACAGCAAGGTTAGGAGTAGGACAATTCACTTTCCAAGCCCATCCCCTGCACCTGCAAGAAGCTGGTGCTGATGTTCTCCTCCTGCCTTTCCTTCAGCCTTGTGCTGACCGCTTTCTGTCAGAACCTTACAACATCTGAGCTCACCAGGAGGGAGGGCTTTGTGCTTGTGGTGCAAGGCTGAAGTACAGGAGGTGGCTGAGTCATGAAGCTGTCACTGTGGGACCTCCCGGCCACTGCAGCCACGTGCCTTCCCTTTGCATCATGGCCACCAACAGACCTGGTGGGTGTACAACTGTACCGTGGAGCAGATGAGGAGATATCAGCTCTTACTGATGGAAAACTATGTGGCCCCTTCAAGGCTGACCCCTCTGGGGTGTGACAGCCTCAAAGGCAGGGGGGATGGCTGTTCAGGCCATGGTGACGCCTCAGGGGTGGGATGTCCCATCAGGGGTGGGATATCCCCTCAGGGGAGGGATGGCAGCTGAGGGCACAGGGACCACTCAGAAATGGGGCGTTCCCTCGGGGGTGGGATGTCCCCTCGGGGTTGGGGTGTCCCCTGGGGACACGGTGAGAGCTTAGCGGTGGGATGTCCCCTCGGGGTTGGGGTGTCCCCTGGGGACACGGTGAGAGCTTAGCGGTGGGATGCCCCCTCGGGGTTGGGGTGTCCCCTGGGGACACGGTGCCCGCTCACCCTGGGGACACGGTGCCCGCTCAGGGCGGAGCCGCCCCCGTTCCCTCAGGACTGGCCGGGGGGCTGCAGCGCCCCCCAGCGGGCAGGCGCGGCGGCGCCGCACGTGCGGGCCGATGGGGGAAGGGGCGCATGCGCGGGGCGGGGCGGGCGCCGCGCGCGAGTGGGCGTGGCGCGGCGCGGCGCGCGCGGCCCTCCCTCCCTCGCTCCCTCCTCCCCCCGCCCCGCCGGCTGCCACCGCCCCCGCCCCGCCCCCGCCCAGAAGATGGCGAGCCCGTGCGGGCGGCAGCAGTGCTCCATCCAGAGACGCGGCGTCCGCCACCAGCTCGATTCGTGGCGACACAAGCTCATTCACTGTGTAGGTGAGGGACGGCGGCGCGGCGGGGAGGCCGGGCCGGGCCCCTCGGCGGCGGGAGGCTCCGCCGGAGCGGGGGCCGTGAGGCGAGCGGCGCCGCGGCCTGCGGGCCCGCCCCACTCCCCCTCCCCGCCGGCCGCCGTGAGGCGCCGCGCCGGGCCGGGCCCCGCCCTGCGCCGGGGGGGGAGCCGGGAGGGGGGTCCTACCCTGCCCTTTTGTGCGGCCCCTGTCAGCGCCGCGCCCGCTCCTCCCCGCCCGGCACGGCCCTGCCCGGCCGCGGCCCCTTCAAACTTGTTTACGGCGGGGCCGCGCCCGGCGGCGCGGAGCGGCCCCCGCCTGTCACTGCCCGGGGGCGAGCCCGGGCCGGCCCGCCTGCCACCGGCCTGGCCAGGCGGGAGGGAGCGGGGCCGCGGAGCCGGCGGGAGGAGCGGCGGGGGGAAGCGGAAAGTTGTGGATCGCGGTGCCGGATTGACGCCCTGAATCCGGAGCGGGGCCGCGAGGTTAAAAGGATGTGTGATTGCTTTTCTCTTCCCCCCCCACCTTCTCCTCCTCCCCCCCCCCCCCCGTGCGCCCTTCTTGTTGTGCAGGCTCCTTGCAATCGAATATTTTGGGTTTTGAAAAAGAAGTCCTTTTCATCTCGAGTAACTTTTTCCATTCAAAATACAGATTTTTGCCCTTTTCTCTTTCCCCAGCAAGAAATCGAGACCTTTTCTACGGGTCCCAACATACACATAAATGCCAGCTCTAGGCCAGTAATTCTGTAGGTGTCTGCAAAGAAAATAGATTTGACAACAGTAGACTATGAACTTCCAGGGTAATCTTAAAAATCCCTATCTAAAACATCGGTATGTCTCATCTTGTTTGGCCTTCTGTTTCTAATTGAGCACAAATCCTCATTTTATTTTTAAATATGCAAATATGGCCATAATCTCCCAGTGACTGCTCAGCATAGGTAATCTGTGAAAACAGTCACAGATTCACTTTAGTTCCTTGTGTGCAGAGTTAAACCTCTTATTGTCAGTTAGCTCAGCATCCCAGTTCATTATCAGGGATTTAAAATACCATTTTTGGTTACACCAGGATGTTTAACTGCTGCTGTGTATATTTCTGGCTTCATCTAAATGTTTAAATTTCTGTAATGTGAAAGTGTATGCTAGATGCTTGTTAACTTCAGACTAATTCAAGCAATTAACTTGTTTTATGCATAGAGTGATTGAAGAGTAATATGTTCCTGAGAAACTCACACTACACAAAAGTGCTGGGTTTTCTTTCCAATGGATTATTGATGTTTTTAGATCCAGTTTGTGGCGTTTTATTTTGATTCCATCTCTGCTAAGTTTTATTGGCTTCCACCTCTACTTGAACCAGATTTATTTTACTCCTATCTCATTTCCTCATCTCACCTCAGGCTGCTGGGGTTCACCTGTCCTAGTCCTTTCTAAACTCCCTACTTGCAGCATGTCATCTTGTCTTCCTCTCAGTCCCTGCTGCTCTGGCGTTAGGTTCCTGAATCCTCCAGTGGAGCTGTCCTGCTGCTCAGAGTTTAACCAGATAGCTGTGAGGAGCAAATTAGGAGCAGGGAAATAAAAAAAGCAAACCCAAAAGGACAGTTTCAAAGCTGTTGTTGAAGATCTTATTTTAGGGTGAAATGCAAGAATTGTGTCCATTCATTATGCTGCTCTTTGGGAAAATCCTGGGTAGTTAGAGAAGTTTGTGTCATCTACAGACTCAAGGAAAATGCTACGTTATTGAAGTTCTTAGCAACCCTAAGTGCTAAAACTTAAAACAAACACCACCACCCCCATTTATACACACCCTGTTCTATTTCTCTAAAGCCATTTAAATTGCCAGCTCCTGGTGAAGTTGCTTTCTCCCTTTGTCCCTTCCATATCTCTTCCTCATACTTAAATTTGATACATGTTTTGTTCCTCTGAAAGATTTCCCTCTCTGAAAGTCCCTCTGTGTGTGTTTAACAAAAGATACTGTGAATGCTGTTAAGCACAGAGTTGACTGGGATTTTTTGGAGGTAAAGTACAAAACCATTTAAAAAAAAATAAAGTCCAAAGTGTAACAGTGCTCAGTGACTTTTATCTTGATAGTACTATGTCGTAAATAGTTTCAGCTTCAAATTGATCAGCTTTATGAGGTCTCGAGACCTGCCCTACTCCTACTATGAATCTTATATAAATCGTTGGGTCATGTAAATGTGCAAATTGTTACATTTTTTGGTTTTGATATTTTTTATAGAATTATAAAAGGTTTATTGCAGTAGCCCAGGATGTCCAGCTGAAATTACGTTGTGATCTTAACCCCTTGCCCAAAATACACCTCTGACATCTTAAGTGAATTTTGACAATGTTCCCTGAGGTTTGGAAGTAGACTTGTTAAACGAGGTAACGTTCTGTTTCGCCTTGGCTGTTGGTAGAAGTCTTAAAGAATTTTTTCCTGTAATGAATACTCTGCTTCCCCATGTTTACATATCAGTATGGGAAAATCCTTCTTGTTACTTCAGAAATACCCATTCATATTTAGTTCTGAAAGTAAATGTGTGGGATTTTCTGTGTTAACATCATTCCCTGAAAAGCCATTCTAATACCACAGAGTGTGGCATTCAGAAAAAAATATACCCGTGGTTTGAACTAGTGCATTTGGCAATAAAAATTGCTTAAGTAATTCACTTTCACCTCTTGTTTCGTGCTTCTGTGATCGGCTTCTTCTTTGGACTGTGGGTTCATGACAGTTTGTCAAACTAAGCTCGTGCTCTCAGGGGAGCAAAAACACAGGGGAGCTGAAGGACCACCTGTCCACAAGGAGCCAATTCAGGGGAGCTGTCCTAGCAGAAAACATCATCTTTTGGAGGGAGTGGAGTAATTTTCTGCTGGGATAGCTCCCTGAACTGGCTGGCTGTGGGGTCAAGCAAATACTAGCGCTAGTGCAAGGAAGAGGGTGAGAATGCATAGCTGGTGGAAAGGAAAAGAATGAGAATGGCAGCAGAGATACAGATCAGCTTGAACTGTCACAGAGTTGCATTTCGGTTGTACCAGGGCGGCTTTCTGTGGGAGGTAGCTCAGGGAACTGGTCTGGCTGAAACTTCCTTGTTATGCATTTTATCCCCTTTTTTTGTGGAGAGGGAGGTGATGTGGCCGGCGGAGGACAGGTCTGTGAGCAGTTCTGTTGATCAGTGATGTAACTGAAGGAGCAGCATGCCATGGCCTGGAGGTGGAGGGAAGTGTGGAGAAGGGGGTGTTGAAGCTCTCTTTGCAGGGAGATGCACTGGGCTGTTGAGCCACGTGTAAGGGAGTAGTGAGTGGCACCCGGGATCTTGATGCCTTGGTAGGACTTTGATTGTAAGGACACAGTGTGCCAGGTGATAACTCTTTGATGCTGACATATTTGTTCTCTGTACCAGTCTTGAGTGTTAGCATCTTTTTGAGTGGCTAAAAGCAGATACCTTGAGACAAATCTATGTGATGATTTTAATTTTTATTTTTTTCCCCACTCCCAGCCTCCAATCACCTGCTGTTCAGATTCTTGCTAGATTTGAAATGGTTGGTGAGATCGGGTCAGCAAAGGAATGGGGAATTTGAGGGAGGAAATAACCCACAGATCCCTGAAACCCTCCTGACACCTTTTATACAGGCAGTAAGAGCATTGCAATGCTATGTGGTCACTGGAGCGGTAGTTTGAGGTGGTCGCACGTATTTCTACTAGCTGGTGATGCTTGGCCCTCTGTTAAATATTAGCTGTACTCTTGGAAGCTCCCTGACTAAATTATGGTCTATGTTGGGGGTGTGGGGGCAGGGAGGGAATGGTTCAGTGCTCTTCAGCAGTGATCCTAGTTTTGGGCGCAAAATGATGACTTCAAAGCAAAACCTGTAACGTCAGAAGGTTTCCAATCATCTTGGTCTCTGCCAGTGTTTCATTGAGATGCTACTTAGCTGTTGATTTTACTCTTTTACTATCAAAATAAGTGAAGCAATTTCCCTTTTTTTAAAATGACTGTTGCTGATGAAATACTGCAACCTAAGTACCTGATCTGTTTCTTTGTACTAATTTGTTGAATAGTCGTGGTCTTCTGTGCCCTTGGATACTTAGGATTAAAGTGTGGATTCTGTGAAAGAAATATGATACATCAGGAAGTGTTAGAAGCTAATATTAATCAAGAGAAGGTGTACAGTAGTTGAATAATTCTGAAATCTTTATTACTTATTTAGATTATTGCTCGTGTATAGCTCCAGCCTATCATTTATGTGATATGAATTAACTGCTGCTTCCAAACAGTTAGCTGTGCTATCTTGTTTTGGAAGTAGGCTTGAGTCTCCAAGTGTTTAACCTAGTTCTGGTTCAAAGGTCAGGTTGTATTTATTTGTTCCAAAATGAGAAAGCTTATTATAGCCATGATACTGATGAAAAATAATAATAAAAAGCAAGTTAAAGTTTAAATGTAGGGCTGTTATGTACTGATATCTGTTTTAGATATGTCCCCAGCCTTGTCCCCAGAAAATGTGCAAGTGGTACTATTTGCCTTACCTGAACCTGCATGCAATGTAGATACAGCTCGTGGCTTTTTTTATTGATATAAATCCATTTATACAGCAATTTTACAGTAGAGTAGCTGAAGGCTTGTTCAAGAAGATCTGGTCTATGCACAAACATTTCTGCCAGTTTGAGGAAGGGAAAATTACCCTTTTATGACAAAGTTATGCCAGGAAAAAAAATGAGGCAACTGTCATTTAAAATTAAAAATCTTTAGTTGTATGGAATGAAATTCACAGCTTGATATTTAGCTTTACTTTGAATGTGCGTGGAACGGTGGTGTGTGTCTGAAGAACAGTAGAAGTTGAACTGCGGGGGATAAGTCTAGATCTGTTCCAAATATCTCTTTGGATTCACTACAAATCACTTTGGATTTGTCCTTGTTTCCTTATTTACAAACGAAGAATAACTTCTACCCTTTCAGGGACAATGTCAACCAAACAAACGCATACTCAAAAAAATTCTTGATAATCCCTTTGTATTATAGTATCTTGAGCTCTTCTTCCAATGCCTGCAACATGAAATTTTGGGCTAGGCTGCATAATTTGCTTTGTTTCACATTTCAGCAAAAATGTATTTTAATTTGTGTGAGGTAATAATGATCATTGCAAGGTGGGAGGTTTCCTTCTCAGGACATCTTTGTCCTACAGGAATTACAGAGTTTTTGGACTTAATTTTTAACTAAGGAATAATGACATTCATCTACTTTTAATAGAACCTCTCAAAATTAATTGCAGTAATCCATTCCATGCATGCAGGAAATAGTCAAAATCCATCTAGATAAAATCTTTGTAGTGTTTATGTTGGGATATATATAGTAAAGATTTACAGCTTTGTGGTACAGCACCATTTTAAAAGAGTACCTGAAGGACTGTTCCCAGTTTTTAAGACATTTTTTGACAGTTTGTGCTGTATATTGATAATAATCCAAATACTGTTATACACAGAAATCCAATAACTGCACTTTAATTAAGAATGGATGATACAAAATCCCTGTTTTTGTGATCAGTTGTCTAAATCCTTATTGCATGGTACTTACATGACTCAAGGCTCTGCCATCTTAGGCCATGGTACATCCAGGCAAATACTGTCATGTGTTTTGATGTGGTTAGTTGTTTGTTTGTTTTGTCTGGGAACTTGTGTTCTTTCATGACTATTGTAGAATCACAATGAAAGTACTTCCTAAAAGTCAGTTTAGGCAAGGTTTGAGGAAAAACAGGCATTTAACAGGGTTAAAGAAAATTAGCCCTCTCATACATGTTGGGGCAGAGAGAACACTGCTGCAGTAGGGGAGACTCTCCAATGCTCTTCCTCAACCTTCTGTGTATATTTCTTTTCACTCTTAAGAGAATGAGGCTTTGGTTCTCAAAGGTTATTTGGATGGATATTTATAACTCTCTGAGAAATACAAAGCTTTTGGGATTTTCTGAGGGCAGGGTTGGATGGGATGGGCTGAGCCAATATAGGTTCTGCCTCTGGCTAAGAGGGTTATTAGCGCTTGTTTTTACTAAACTGACAGAAGTCTGCAAAACTAGCTAATCTTCTGATGATGCTTAGTAACCTGAGTCATCCTAGCTAGGAATGAGATGAGCAGGAGAGCTCATCTGAAACACTGGATGGGATCATGTCTGTGGGGGGAAGGGAAGGGGATAGAATAGCCTCTTCGAAAGGCAGGGAGTTTTCTATTTTGCATCTTGTTTCTTGTAACCATGCTACAGACTGTGGTTATGTTTGACAGTAGTGCTGTCTAAGCTGGCTTAAATGGTCCCCTCTGTGCTGGCACAACTATGTGTGGCAGCTTAGTGAATCGGTTCCCTGACTAGACCTGACTGGAGAACAATTTTTTTTTTTTTTTTTTTTTTTTTGCTACAACATCTGCAGAGGATGGAGAGACAGAAAATGAAGAGTTGAGGCTATTCAACTGGTATTGTCACATGCAAAAATCCAAGTTGTCTGTCGCTCAGTAAGTGCTTATTTCTGTGTGCTTCATGTTCATTACAGCAGCAGGAAGATTGCTTCAGTCTCCCTCCTAATGCTCTCTCCTTGATAATGAACTGTGGGCTTTGCTTTCCAAACTAGTTCCTCCATTACTAAGTTGCAGCTTTACAGCGCTTCTCCCCAGTACCTCTGCAGGCCTCTGGGGTTTCTCAGTTCTCTCCCATAAATCCACGTGGCCTCATTCCTCTTTTGGGAAATGACAGATTCAACTTATTTCTTTTTCTGTCAAAGAATGCCTTACTGTTATTTCTCTGGACATCTTTAAGTCACTTACCTTTTACCCCAGATTTGGTTCGCCTCGTATGTTGTGTGTAGTATCATGTGCTCTTTTATGGTGAGTTAACAAAAAAATTCAACTGTCAAAGCTGAATAGGAGATTTGAGTTACACATGAATACTGCTGGCACATGAAAGATGAAGTGGAGGTTGTGGTTTTGCAACACTTCTGCAGGACACCACTTCCTTCATAGTAAAATTGCTATTAGATGGTGTCTCCATCCGTTTTTTTCCACTCTTCTTACAGAGAAGAGAAAAGATGGTGTTCCTGTTGCATTTTCCAGAAGTGGTGGCAAAGTGGCTGCACAGGGAAGACTTGCAGAAAGACAAAGGATGTTCCTTATGCCCCGAGGACTGTGATATTTTATGGGAGGGAGAAGAGGGGGAGAAAAGAGGACTGGACAAGAGCTCAGTATTCATTAACAAAGGAAGCTTTCAGAAGCTGAATTCAGCAGTTTGGAAAGACATCAGAGGCCACCAGGCAATCTTAACTCTTGAGCTGAGTTTACTTGTGAGAACTTTCCTGGTTGTCTTTTAATGTTTTTTGTGTATGCTTATAGCACAAATGTTTCAGTGTCTAACTGGAGAGAATTGCATAGGTGAGTGCTTGATGTGGTCCTTTGACCTCCCTGGTCGGGATGGTGGGCCTTTTGAAAATGGAGTAACTGCCTGAGTAGGAAGAGGAACAGATAGTCAAGTGATAGAGTTCTTAATTTCTTCATTTCTTTTTTTGTTGGTTGCGCTAACAAAAGGATGTGAAAGCTTCAGCCCACAGCCTGCAATTCCCTACTCTAATACTTCCAGGGCAGTACCTAGTGGTGATGCTCCTCACCTTGTGCTCCTTTGTACTTACTTAGACTGTAGCAATGTGCTGTTTGGCTCCCTTTGCTACATGCATATGTAACAGGAGGCAGCTTGCTCTGTTACCTGTGTAAAAGACCTTTGAGCTCCGCCTCCAGCCTTGCAAAGGCAGGCTGGTCTGCCTGTTAAACTCTCCACGGCACTTTGTATGCATAATGCTCCTAAGTGGTCTGCCTGCTCTTAATGTGCCGACAAACACGTGGGCCAGTTTTGAAACTGCATCACAGATTAGTCAGAGTGGTGTGCTTGGGCACTTCAACTGAGGAGTCGTGCGGCCAGAAGAGTTCTCTCATCCTGTGCCTTGTGTCCTGCAGTCTTGGGCTTCTTAAGAAATATATTTATATATTGGAACGCACAAAATTTGGTTTAAGTGCTCATAGCAACCCGGCTTTCTGCTTGGCTGTTCGCTTCTTTAGTGGTCATTTTGTCCTCATCATGAACAAGTTGAAGATAAGCTAGTGTTACAGCAGACCTTGTCTCAAGTTTGGTCACCTCCTGGCTTAATGTTTGATGAGAGCTGCTTTCTAGGTGATGCTTTATCATGATCTCCAGATGCTTTTCCAAAAACATGCTGTTGTATCCTTTGCATGAACAAAATGTTTGCAGAGGTGGATGCTTAACTTCCATTTCACTCGGCAAAAGCAAGAGAATAGGAAAGCATGGAGGTAGTTTCCCTTTCTGACCTAAAAAAACCTAAAAGCAATCTTTCTTTAGAAAAGATTGCTACTTTATCCCCAGCTTTCTCTCCTGTTTTGAAGTCGTTAGTGAAACTTAAGTTTATATGATACTAGAATCTCTTCTGGGATTTCTCTCAAGAGTCTTACTTTTATCTTATGGAAAAAACAGCCATCTGATAGTGTTCACTTCCAAAATGAGAAGTGAAAAAAAATGTCTCTTAGAAAAAACTTCTGTACTTTTGTTTCAGTGATTGTTTCTTGATTTAATTGTCCTCACTGCTAGGTAGGAGGAGTGTCCCTTGCTAGTTTGAAATGTCCTTTGGCAAAGTTCTGCTCCTATTCAACTAGAAGAAGAATGTTTCAGTGACTTTAGTGGTTATCCTTTATCTGCATACTGTAGCTTACTAGCTATCAAAATATTACAAGATTGAGTGAAGGATGGAGAAGTGTGAGGGGAAAACTAAGTGTGAAGTGTTAGTTATGTGTAGGTTTAGATGAGTATCCATACTTCAAAATGTGTTGTGTACCACGGCTTTGTAAAAATGAAGAGTCAAAGTCTCTTGGAGAGGGAAAAAGTAACTTTTCCCTCAAAATACTTCTCATTAATGTTTTCTTTATTCTAACTTGGTGGACAAAATTGTAGCAAGTATAACACTAATTTTGGTGTTTCTGGTTAAATGCTTAATGACTGCTGGCACATTTCTCTTGGTTTTTATATGTTCTGTCTTCCTTGTCAATCCTGTGAATTTATATAAAATAAGAAAAATGTAATCATCTGGAACTGTATGGTAAGATGCTATGAGAACCCAGTTCTTGTATCTTACAGGAGTATTTTTGTAGACTCTTCACAAAATCTAATCCCTTGGTCTTGCCTCTGCAGTTTTCCTCGAGTGATGTGCAGTGATTTGGGAATGAGCTTCAGTGCTTAGTTGAGACAGGCCATCCAGAGGTCCATTTTGCGTATGATCTTTTGAATTCAGCACAGATGCTGTAGTTATCTCTTGAACAAGCCTGAACCATGGAGAGAAGAACTGTGTTTTGCCAGGGCTCTCTTAAATCAGTGTTTTTTCGACCTGGAGTTGGCAAGAAGCAACTGTGGAAAAACAAGGCTATTGCCAATAGTTTAAATTGTGTGGGGTCTTTTATGCTTTCCAGGAGCCCACAGTTTGAAAATTACTGCTCTAAATGGTTTGTAAACAAGGACTGTTTTTCCTTTCCAAAGTGGCTGTAGGTGTTAAGGAGTATGAGCTGATATTTAGTCATCTATTAGATTAGGATTGATTTTTTTTTTTTTCTTTCTCTCTTTCCTCTTCTCATACTTCACTATTTAAAAGTATATTTTATCCAAAAATGGATATCATGGAGGATACTAAGCCTGGAAAACTTCAACTTGAAAGCTGACTTCTGGAAAAAGGTTAGAGTGGTGTTAAGTAGGTCTATTTAAAGTGCTGCACTCCCTATACTCAGAGCTTCTGTATTTTCCCTTCCAAGAACCTTGCTGTGAAGGCCAAACTCCTGCTAGTTTGTGATAGATCTGAAGATTTCCCTGCATTCCTCCCTTACATGGTTGTGAAGGGAACTTTTAATACACGGGCTTGAGTGTAAACTGATGTAGTCTCTGTGCCGTGCACTGGCAGATGCCCTGGAACAACAGGTAAAACGCCTTTCAGGTCTCAAGAGGACATGGATTTATTAATTTTAATGACTAGAAGGTATTTGAAGTATGAGATGGAGACCAAGCTGTTGGTAATCTCTGGGTACCCTGCTGTTCTGGGTATCAAAGCCCAAATAGTCTCCATCCTGACCACTCTTCCAGCTCACTCTGTTTTGCTAGAACCATAGCTGAGGTCACAGGCTGAGCACACTAACAGTACAAAATTGAATGAGTTCAGAGGTTACTCTGCTCCCCAAGTTACTCAGTTTCAAATTAGATTAAAATTTGACTTCGTAAGTTAAAGTTGTTGCAGAACTGTAGTCGACTTGGCCATGGAGGCTGCGCTCCTTGCTTATGACAGATTGGTTCTTGTTCCTAAATCATCTGTTTCCCTGTGACTAATCTTGAATTTGTATCTTCCTGCTGCTTGTACTTTGAACTGAATTCTGTGCTCCAAATAAGAACAGCAGATAGGCCTTTAAATTTTCTCAACCCCTCGTAGCCCAAGGACTGCTCCTGGCCCTAGGATAGGAAATGCCTTACGCAGCTTGATGTATATATAATGGGAGATGGTTGAGAGGAAGGCATGTATCAAGAAGTCGATCACAGCTGCTTTGGTCTATACTTACTGGCATGGTGATGAACTTTAGCAGCTAAATGCGCTTGTGATGACACCTCACAAACTTCAGAAAGTAAGCAGTTATTTTTGGAAACTTTTTCCCCCTCAGGACTAAAACTACTAAACCTACTTAAAAAAAAAAGTCAATGCAAAAACACTTTTTCCCAGGGAACCAGCACCTTCTGCTTATGATGTCTGTGGGCATTTCAGCATCCCAACCCTATAAGCTGCTTGATGTTCTTTCCTGTCTGTCTTTTCTATTGTCTGAAAGTTGGAGGGCTTTCCATTGCTGTAAGGGAAGAAGAATAGTTCTTTCATATTCAGTTTGGGCAAAGAGATAAGCGATCCTCTGATCTCATTTTTAAGGCAGATGGATCTTTGCTCTCAGCATGCAATGGTGCTGCCTGGGAGGGTGTTCATGAATCTGCCTGTAAGCAGCAAACTGAGCTAGTTTCTGAGTTGATTTGTACTGGCAGACTTGAAGGGTTAAGAGTGCTGAATTTATTGAATAGTTTTGACATTCTGTTGGTGGTGGCAGAAATTTCTTTAATAAATAAATTATGCTCTGAACACTGGTTTGCTGCCCCATAGTTTTGCCAATGCAGCTATATTGGGGTCTGTTTGTAAGCTGGGTCCTGAAGGCAAGGTTTGATAAGCCTTGGCTTTACTGAGATGTCCAAGGTAGGTCTGAGCAGGGACTGTGGGCCGGAGTGAGAGCCATGGCTGTGGGTGTGTAGAGGAATCCCTGTAAGTGGTGTCCTGTGCCTCTGAGCTATAACCCATCCGTTCCCAGTGGCTGCAGAAGGACACTGATGCCTGCTGGAGCACCTTGTGGTTACGTGTGACAAGTGAGGCTCTCCTGAGGACACGTTTCTGCTTTCTGTCAGCATGGCAGCCAGCGTGCAATTGGGCTTGGGCTGTTAGTGCAGGAACTAACTCACTCTCTGCTGTCAGTCCACACTCAGCACAGGGCTGGGGTCTGAAGCAGCACGAGTCAGATGGTCCTGGGAAATGGATCTCTCGCTTCAGGTGACCTCACAGAAGGTCATAAGCTTACTCTCCTTTTCAAAATGACATGTAAAATACTTGTCTACGGGCTTTCCATTTCCTTGGTAATGCATTCTTTAACTCAGGTGACTCCTCCCTGTTAGTTCAACCTGAGGGGAGGTAGGCAAGATAGAGACAAAAATGAGATAGCAGGACATCATAGCCTT
Organism: Chiroxiphia lanceolata; assembly: GCF_009829145.1. Taxonomy (NCBI): domain Eukaryota; kingdom Metazoa; phylum Chordata; class Aves; order Passeriformes; family Pipridae; genus Chiroxiphia; species Chiroxiphia lanceolata. Next base: position 14,510,214 of record NC_045644.1, read on the forward strand.
GAAATATCCCAAGAGTTTTTCCTCTTGGAACCAGTGGATGAAAATAAATATCTCTCTAAAACTAGGTCTCTTGAAAATCCAGATTTAATGTAAATGGGGGTCAGACTTCACAAAGAGTGCTTTTGGAAAAGGAGATGATAAACTTCAATAGCTGTATAATTACTTGCCGTGTGTATATCCACTGAAGGAATGTAAAGGTGCATCTAAAACAAAGAACTGTAAAGTCTTTGTTTTTCTGCTTCTAAATTAAGTTGGGTCTGAGTGCCATACTAAATGGCATAGATGGTTTAATTTAGAGATGTTTCTGTGAAATTCAGAGACAAGAAAAATGGAAGGTCAACCAGAGAAATGAAATAACTTTTGCATAAAAATATCATGTTAAATAGATATTTCTAATGGTGTGGTGGTTGGGGCTTACTTTGGTTTGGGTTTTTTTGGGGGGGTGCAGGTGGTTTTTGGCTTTTTTTTTTAATGTGAGGTAAGCATAACTAAGAGACTTGTGTGAAGGGAAGTCATGTCTATTTAATTTTAAGGTGCTGAAACTACAGACTATACTCTGATAATCTTCCAAATACATCTTAAAGCATTTTTGGAAAATGGACTAAAATATTTCCCTTTTTAGGGGAAAACCAGTTTCAGGTAAGTACCTGATCTTCCCATCAGATAGAAAGAACTGTATAAAGTTCTAGCATGAAACTTAAGGGTTGGTGTTTGGGGTGGTGCTGGTGGGAGAAGGCAGGCAGGTTCTCTGATGGGTTTGGGGGGAGCCTTTTTTTTTGTTGTTGTTTTGTTGTTGGTTTAAGCTTAAAAAACTAAATAGAATTCACCAGGAAAAAAGCTTATTGTTTTCAGTTAAAGAATTAAGGGTTAGGACAGCATAGAGATTTGCCTGGATGGGTTCTCTGAATCTTTCTTTTAAGGAAATCAACATTGGAAAATGGTCCTCAAGAATATTCAATAAAACTACTGTTGGCTTTTGGGCCATGAGTTATTCTTTTTCCAGAATAAAGTTAAACATGATGCTATCTATTTTTTAACTGTATTATCACAGTAATGTAAGCAACTTGCTGTAATGTAATGTAAGAGGGTCAGATTTCTGGAAAGGCATGAAACTGTTCTCTGTGCAACACCACTATTTTGGTGAAAAATAATGAAATGTATTGATTAGAGTTTATATATGTCCTAAATGTTATGTTTAGTGTATGTAGAAGATCCTATAGGAAACATTCAGTAGACTTTTTTCCATTTTAAAGTAAAGAAGAGGTTATGCTAGAGCAACTGTATTAAAGCAGTTCACCCTGATATTGAAGAAACTGCAAGTTCACATTACAGACCTTGCTGAATTGTGCAAATTTGTGTTATGTTTATAGTAGGTGCAGGTTTGGGGAGTAACTCTTGTGGAAATTTCTGAGAAATCAGAATTTTATACATCATTTAATTAAATGAGCAGTAAGGGAGAATATAGTTGTTTAATGTTTAATATATAAGATTCTTTGAGAAAGATCTTGATTCCACCACAGGAAAATAGAATTACATATCCAAGTGGTGCATAGCAGTAGAAGCGAATTCTCTTGTGAAAACACAGTTCATGGTTACACAGCAGTTTTTAATCTAGTATAGATTTAAAATGCTGTAGAGAAGGGTGATCATACCACCCCCTTTGTGACACTTCCCTCACTTCATGTAGATTCATGCTGGGTTGGATCAGGGAACTGATCCCTGAACCATCTTGTCGTGTTACTGTGCAAATGCAAGATGAGTGAGCCTCTGGGGGGGGGTGGGGAGGATGAGTGGGATCAGCTCTTTCAGTGGAGAGGTGGATTTATCATGGATTAAAGTGCCAGGTGATCAGTAATCATAGCTTCAAAACATTGAAGACATGCTGCAAAATGAACTTCCCTGTGACAGTAACCTTCAGTTTGCAGTAATCGGTCTTCTAGTGACTTGGGATAAGGGAATTGTGGCATTTTGAGTCTTCTGACTCCGCTTCTTGCAATTAACCATTTTTAAACAGTATATTTTGCAGTCATACATTTTACATGCACACGTGTTTTACTGCTGCTGAATTTTTTCCCCTCTAAAGCACTTGAGTCAGGCAAGCCTCGTTCTGCTCTTGATGCTGCCTTGCTAGTGCATGTGTCTCAAGTTGCAGTATGTCTCCAGTGAGTAGATAAATATCCAATATGTTTGTTTTTCAGAAAATTAACAGAAAATTACAAAGAAACTGATGCTGTAAGGGAGACATTAGGGTCATCACAAGTTACTGTCAGGAAAAAGTGATCAAAACAACTGAATCTATCTTTATATGCCATAGTAGTAGTTCTCGTAGATATTTCTTTGCCCTGGTTCCTTTGGCATAGTGGTGATCTAAATTCTTCTCCTTCTGAAATAGAGTCAACACACTTTTGAATGTTGGCCTAAAGGAAGGGATTCTGTTTACCCGTCTGGGTGATCTGCATATTTGGGCTTTAAGGAAACAACAGCAATCCCTGATAGTGTACCATGCACCTTAGGTTTATGATGCCAGTTGGAGAGATGGGCCAGTGCTGAAATAGCTGGTTTGAAGGCAGTGTTCTCCCAAATGGCAGGAACGGTAGGGTTTCTAGCCACAGGAGCCTCCTGAGGGTAGTCAGCCCCTAATTACACCAGACCTTGTGGAGCGTTCTTGGTCTAGTTCAGTATCTTCCCTTTTCACCAAGAAACAATCTCTACCACAGAGGGTATGTAGGTTGATCACAAGATGTGTGAGTTGAGCAGGTTTGAGCTGGGCTTTCTAGGTGGTCAGGCAGTCACAATGCATATTCAGCATGACTGCTGGTTTAGGGTTTTTCTGTTAAGACAAGGTTCAAAGTTGTCATAGGGCTTGCTTCCAAACAGGAGTCACCAGGGGAAAAAACAGGTAGAGCTGAGGGCAGTTCAGCACTTGTGCTAAGTTCATCTTCTGAGATTCCTCAGCCAGTAAATCTTAATGGCTGACCAAGGAGCAGAACAGGGATATCTGTGTCAGACCAGCTTTGCATTCAGGAGAGAATACTGGAATAAGAACCACTCCCAGAAAATATCTGTCTGCTCATTCAGCAGTAGGTCCCATTGCCTTCCATTGGAGCTGCGTGATGTGTGTGGTGGTCTGTCCTGCTCCTTCCTGTGTGTCTCATCTGTTCTCTGCAGCACACTGCCAAAACCTATGGAGTGCATGATATTGTTGACTCTATCTCCTTTCTGTTCTAATAGGCCTTGAATCTCCAGCATCTTCACTGTAACATGCATCTCCTGTGTTTTTCACTTAGGAGGAGTCCAGGGCAGTTACACATCTAACAAATCGGAGCAATTGCATGCTCTGTTCTTGAACAGACTTTTAAGCAGTAGCTACACATCTAGTTCCTGAGCAGATGTATTCTGGGATTTCCTGACCGTGCTTTTCATGATGACATTGTTTAAGGCAACCCCTTGTGTGGCCAGTTACACTTTTGGGATTCTGGGCTAGTTAAACCTTTGTCTTAACCCTGAACAGCCATTCTCATGCAAGGTGAACTTGTAGAAGTTACTGCTTTAAAAAAAAAAAAGGTGAGATGTGTGTGTACAAAACACTTGTCCCTTATGGAGTCTCATGAACTTGTACAGTGTAACTGATGGAGTGTAGGGGTACGAATGAGTGATGGAGCAGAGAAGGGAAGGGCTGCAAAACCTGCTGTTGCTGCTGAAAGTTCTGCTCAGGAGGCTGTGCTTTGAATCTGTAGGCTTGGAGTTTGCCTCCATGAATTTTGGCTCATGCTAGCACTGATCCTTCAAAAGGGGCAAAAGATTACAGAGATACTTTGCCAGTGTCCCCTGATGCAAAAGGCAAAAATTAATTTTTGTTACATCCAAAACCTTGTGTCTTCCTAAGATGCATTGAGTTCTTCAATGAGGTGATGTGTTCTTGGTTCTGTACTGTCTTTATAGTCTGAACTACCTTAAAATGGTACTGCAGTACCCTTTAAAGCTGTGTTCCCTGTGCCTTTGGCTTGAGGGATGTCTGGGAATCTCTTGTTTAAATCTCTGTTGAAATAAGCAGGGCTAACCAGTTACTGTGAAAGACGAGGCCAACTCGTAAGAACTGTTTCATTTTTCTTGCCATCACACCACAAGCAGCAGCTGTAGACGCTCATAGGATGATTAATTTCAGAAATCACATAGTTTAGCAGTTGTCAAGAGGAGGGAAAACCTTCAGCCTCCTGTTTACATATGATGATGATGAGATGCATAAACTGGAGCATGAACCTCCACGCTGGAACTTCTCCTAGGATTCAGCGACATGATAGGCAGAAATATGGCTTCTGTTAAAATGTTGGGGTTTTTTGTTCATTTGTGTGTTTTTCTTTTTTGTCTGTGGACTGCCATGAGTGTAAAGCATTTACATGGTTGCCTCATGGAAGCCTTGTTACTGAGAGTAACAACAAATCCTGCAAAATTAGCCCATTTTGTTAATTTGGGAATGAAGCATGATAAATGGTTCTTAGTTTTCACCTAGAAATATTTCTGAAAAACAAAGGCTTGACAATCCTTGAAGATGAATGCTGGTTACTTAAACTTTTGCATTTATATTTGTGTCTGCTGTGGGTGGAGATCCTCTTGTAGCCTTTCTAAAGGTGGAGTCTGTTCTTTCCTCCTGTTATCTTCGCCATTAAAGCTGGATAGTGCAGGTTGATGGATGAGTGGATGTCATTCTTGGGAAAGTAAATTTAAGGCAAAAAGTAAATGGGGAAGGAAGGATTTTTATTCCTGAACTAGCTGTTTTAGTTTCTTTTCTCAAGGACCATAGGAATAAATCTGAACAATATGAGGTTGAGTTGCACCTGTAAAAATGGATTCATTTTGTTAGCTTCCTCCTGTTCTGCACAAAGCCACGAGCAGCAGAAGTACTGGAAGAGCCTGCTGCGTAGGCTTATGCTAACCGTATGTTAACTTAGCTTAAAAAAAATTAAACCCTACCTCCTGCAGAACTTGATTTGCCATTGAGAGGAGCTTTCCACTTGCTGGGAGTGAAGGGGAATTTTTCAGTCCTTGGCAATTGTGCAAAGAGGTGGCTATTGTTATTGGCTCAAGGACTGTAGAAAGAACTTTAATTTCCCTGCTTTGTTTGATGCCTCTGCAACTCCAAACTGTCTTTCAATGCAAATATTTAGCTGACTTTTCACTGTTGCTGCTTCTAGGTTTCGTTCATTTTATATTTTCTTCCCCTACGCTTGTCATTCCTCTACATTGAGTGTTTGGAGTTATTTTTCATGAGACTTTTTTGTTTCCAAATGAATTTTATTTTCTCTCTAGGTCATTTATGTATTTGTCTTCACTAATGTTTGCAACATCTCCGAACATAGTATCCTCTGTGAATTTAACTAACGTGCTGTTTACCCTTTCTTCCAGATCCAGTTTCTGATCCTACTTCCACATTTGGGAGTATGCAAGGGACAAACACATCTCTTTGCGTAGCTTGACTGGATATCCCAAGACTAGGATGTTAGTATATTTAAACATTTTCTTTTGCATTAAAATGTTGCCAGTATCTTAATTGCACATAGATTATTATTTTTTTAAATGTAATTAGCTTTATTGGCATTATGCATATTCAGAAGCCTGCTGGTAGAAACAGTTTTTCTGCAGTCTGACTCGTGCTTATTGGTGACTTTAAAATGGGTGCAGGAGTAAAAAGAATTTCAGGGTTGCTTTTAAAATGAGCTTATTTGCTGTTACAGCTTTAACACTCATTCTTGAAAATGTTGGCTCTTTGTGTAATAAGATTAACTGTAGGTTAATCCACGAACATATAAAATCTTTAGACTGTGTTCAAGATATTTATGAAAGACCGCTTCAGACTTCTGAATGCATGGAGATTTTTAAATACTTGAAATAGTCAAATACCTATAGAAATACTTGCATCAAGTAAGTATTAACAAAAACCAAAATTGCACACTGAAGTTTTTTTTTGATTCCCTGCATCACAGGTCATATTATTCTGGGACTTGTAAGGAGCCAGTTATCAGGAAGAGTAAACCCTATGCTAAACTATTTTTGCAGATTTGATAATGCAGCTTCCTTAAAAATGTTTTGTGACTGTGTTGTAGGTATTGCAAAATGAAGTATTGCATATTTTCTGTTATGTAAGTAATTGTATGGCAGTAATTAGCAGTTCAAAGATAAAGAAGTCAGCATTAAACTAATACGCTATTTTAAAAAATGTTGGTTTTCCGACTCGGCCACCTCTTGGAGTGTATTCAATTACCACTATATTTAACTGAATTACTTACTGAACACTAGTATAAGCAAGTACTTAAAGTACTGAAGTAGCTAGGATGCTGAATGCAGTGTTCCTTGTGTAGCTGTGGATTTTGCAGGTTCCTCTGCAGCCTTACTTTTCCAGCGTGTTCTCTCCCCCTTGTAAATGAAAGGAGCCTTCTCTTCATGTGGTTTGAGTTTCTTTTGTTAAAACTGCTGCCTACCTTCGTGGCTAACATTTTAGGTAATTAGGTACAGTTTCTCTGCTTGGATTTTAATTTGTACTGTTCAGCTCTGTACATGGGCAACATATTTAGGTAAAATTGCAGTTCTTTAGCTTGGCTACTTTGACAAAAGAAGAACTAGTGCTAGGAAAGTGCAGTGTTTTGTGACACTTGTTCTACTATCCCACTGCATTTTGTTTCAGTGGCTGATTTTCTTCACTCACCCCTTTGATATTATTCCACTGGTTTGATAGAAAAATAAGTTTATTATGGCAGCTTACAACCTTTTGGAGGGAATTTAAGACTCATTGAGTATTATTGTTTATCAAATCTGCTGAAGCACAATATGTTCTAGAAGTCTAATATTCCTTGAACCTGGAAATATTTCTGGAGTGAAAAATAATTAAAAAAAAAGTTGGCTAGATCTGAAATTACCTTCAGAGTATTTAAGGTCTAAAACTGACAGTGGTGGGGAACAAGGCACTTGCATGAAGTAGTTATTAATGCTTTTTGCACGCATGGTCTTTAGCAAAGTATTGTTCACTCTTTATGCCACACTTTGTTCTTTACATGTGCATGATGCTCTTTTTCTTTTAGAGAAACTTTCATAGGAAAAGGTCATTTTTTCCCTACAGAATGTAGGGGAAGATATTTATGAAGTGTTGTAGACATCAACCTATTTTGTAACTTTTGAATATCTGTTAGTGCTTCTGTAGTCTATTAATCCCATAGGATCAGATGATTAGGGTGTAGCCTGCAGAAGCACAGTTCGTGTCAAATTCCTTCACTGTTAATATGGCTGCACTGCTGGCAGTTCCTAGCCATGGATTAGGAAATTAAGTTCTGAGATTTTGCTCTGGAAGAAGTATTCCAAAGTTACAAAAAGAGCTGCTTTGGATATAAGTGGACAGTGACCCTCATCTTAAAAGATGAAGCTTCTAGCAAAGCAGCACTCAAAACTGTGAAGTGTTTCTGTTGTTTCTTCATATAGAGGTTGTTAGAGATATTTCAGTCTCCAGTGAATTAAGCAATACCACGTAGTGTGGAATGTGCAAGCTTGAGAGGATTTGTGTGTAGGTTACCTGGAAAATATAACTCTGATTTGGAACACAGGATCTGTGATTGGCAGTTTCTTAGAAGGCCGAGTGCTCTACCAGTATTTCTTCACTTAGTACTAAAGAATTGGTTTTAGATCTGCTGATCATCCTAAATAGGGACTTCATTCTTTGAACAAACCCGAGGTTTGTTCTTGTCTACTAAGACCTTTTTATTGAGATACCAGTTGTAAAATTAGACCAAGGCTGGCTGTTCTAGAAGTCTAACCTCTGGATGTTTTATCTTTGTAACAATTTGATGTTCCTGACTAGAAACCTGTAATTTGTTTAACTGTGAGCATGTCCTGAGATTCTGCTGTAGCACAATGACATTGAGAACCTCAGTGTTCAGGAAGTGTAGGACTGCTGTCTTCTCTCAAGTTCAGATCACAAATGATGCTTTCAAGCAAAGAACTTCAGGTAGACTAAAAACGAAAGCAGTGGGGGAATAGGGTGGCCTTAACCAAAGTACAGTGGATTAAACATTTGACTAAGGAAAGCCAATAATATGCTATGCTTCAAGAATTCTAGAAGGTCTGGAATAAATGAGATGGTGAAGGCTGGGGAGTGTCAAAAAGCTGCACAGAACTGCTTGACTTAAGGAAGACGTAAAGATGACGGTAGAAGCTGAAATTACTGTGTATATAACTCAGTTAAGTGCAGTATAAGTTGTTGAATATACCTCTAGGCACCAAATTCACTGTAGCTACCCAGGAAAGATACTTGGGCATAACTTTGAAATCCTGAATGGCCATCATAAAATCTGTTTATCATGTTACTTTTGTGTCAACCAATCCCAAGGGATTTTTCCTGGCTATGGTCTTCAGTTCTGATGCAGTAATTACTTCAGGTGTCTGTCTCAAATCTGAATACAGGAAAGGCAGTCTGAGTGAGCAAATGAAGAAGTCAGACAGGTCTTGATTTCCACAATGTCACTGGTCTTGCCACTTGTTCCTGCTGACGTAACTGAACTAGGTCAGGAAGTAGTTCCAGTGTAGAAGTAAGGCAAGCAAAAATGACTATTTTTTTCTTTATCTTCTGTATGTTATTGTACAGTTGTTTATATTGCCAGTGACAAGTGTGAATAGAAATGCTGATGTTAAGCAGCCTTCCTCCTGTCCCGTGTTGCTGTCAAGGAGGGGAAAGAAAATCTCAGTGTAACACTGATTGTAGTTTAACACAAAATGCCTTAAAGAAACTGGAGTGCTTCTCCTGAGAAACACACCTGCAGGCACAGCTTACAGAATTGGTGGTGTGTAGCTGAAGCTAACAGGTTAGTAAGATTCCAAGAGTTGCTTCATGAAACGATGGCAGACATTACGTACATATCAGAAGTGAGAGAGATTTATCAGTCACTTGCTCTTTGGGAAAGTTTCCGCTAATCCCCAAAGGTGAGGCTTTCTTACAGCTGTTTACTGCAAGTTTCTTGCTTCTGATTGTATTTTTTTCTTCTTTAAAGAAGGTTCACTGCTCCTAGTCTACACTGAGTAATATTCTATCACAGCTGGCAATTTCAGTTCCCATAGTTAATTTCAGCACCGAATTGTTTTGCTGCTGTAATATTTTGTTACAAAGTTGTCAGCAGCTGTGCTTATGCTTTTCTGTTTCCAGAGGAATGCCAGGGCTTGCAGCTTCTTTAGTGCATAGGCACAACCCGAGGTGTGACTGAAGGCTAGGTAAGAATATTTCTGCTAGTATTTAGTTCTGTTGGCACAAGAGTAACAATAGTAACACAGCTTTATCTTCCCTATGTGCAAGAGTTGTCCTGTGCTTACTTTGTACCATTTTGTTCTGGATACTGTTGCTGTTCAAACCGCCATAAAGATGGAGAGGGCTGTTAAGTTTAGCTCTGCTTCCTTTAGGTTTGCACCTTGTGTTGTAGACTCATGGAATGCCTTGCTTGAGGTGTACTTTTAAATGTGACTTCAGTGATCACAATTAGTCACTCTAATATACACTGTAGCTAGTATGAATTCTGTGCTATGTGTTTTTCAGTGTTAAGATGCTCCTCTCTGTGTGCTGATTTGTTTTCAGGGTTTTTGTTTGAGGTGGATAACTTTTGCCCCCTGCCCTGCTTTCATTTACCCTTTAATTTTTGTGTACCTGCCTGTATCACCCACTGATTTCATCTAGACCATCCTTTCTTTTGAGGCAGAACTGACCTGTCCATCTGAAAACACTAAAGATACTTTTCCAGAGTTTCTGGGAAGCCCTCTCAAAACATCAGGAGATGTGCTTCATAGTCACTGTAATCATGATTCAGCTTTCTTTCCACGATCCTTCTTTGCTTCTGTTAGCTTCATAATCAGAATTTAGGTAAACTCACCAGTGGTGTAGTGAAATAATCACTTGACTTAAAGTGGTGTATCTTTGCATATCATAAGATTTTTCAGGATGCTGTGAGCTAGCTGGAGTCAAGGTGCTCCCCTTCATGGGGGCAGTTATGTCATGGCTTATGATGGAGGTTTGTTTTACACCAGGCAGACTTGCAATCACAAATAGCAGAGTAAAAGTGCTTGTGGCAGTTTTTATCTTACAGGTAAGCTCAGTATATTCCCTTCTCAACTAAGGAATGTTCAATTATTTTAACAGGTCCATTAGTTGAAGATCATCAGATTTTCAATGATGGGTGATATAACTAGTTTCCTAAGTAGAATCACATTTTCATTCCCATTTGCAGACTGCTGCATAGATCTGAAAATCTCTGTAGAGATGGTGAAAGGGGTATCTAGAACTTGAGAGCCAAAAAGAAAAGAATAATGTATTGAGTTAGTTCAGTAATGAATCATGATATAAGTGACCTCCTGTGATAAAGAAGGTGAAACTGAGTCACACTCCAGGAGTTTTCTAGATTGCACTGTGGTTTGGTAGATGCTTTTTCTGATAGTAGTCCTTGTTTAAGTGGATTTGGCAGCTCGTACCTACCCTTTCTGGGCTGATTTTTATTTGCAAATTGTTTCAGCTATTCTGTTTTCAGTAGGTGATTGTGTTGCAGGCAGGGAATAATGTGGGGCAAGACTCAGCTGCTGGGGTAAGGCAACCCTCTTCAAATAGGACAGCTGTGGAGTATGAACTATAGCTCATACCTCAGCCAGTTTAACTCACACCTCTAACACTCTTGCCCCATGCCAATGCATTTCTCTTGAGGCTGGGGTGGAAGTTACTGGTGTCCTGTACTTCCACATATACAACTTCCATGGGAAAGGGAGGGTTCCTCCATGGTTTAGACTGGCTTGGGCCTCTGCTATATCTGCTTGTGGCAAATTGTTCCTGACAGCACACCTGACTCAGGCTGATATAAGCATTACTGTGGCCATGAAATAAAGTGCAGCAGTGAATTGATGCTGCTGGACATCCTATCTCTTTTGTGGGAGGCATTTTCCACACAGGTCAATGCCATCTACTGCAAGGCTGTTCTTAAGCTTGTGTCTCAGGAGTGTGGGGTAACCAGCAGTTGATGAATGTCATCTCACTTTTGCTTGGGAGTGAAGCATTAACAGATTGTCTCCAATGGGAAAAAAGTTTCAGGATTTTTATTTTGATGCAATAAGCAATGCAACACTGTGGAACTGGAAAAAATTGCCTCAAGTTTGAGAAACATTTGGGTCTCTGTAAAAAACTTCTGGTCCATGCTGTTTTGTGCTGTTGTGCCCTCCCATTCTTGAGCTGTTTGACTCTCTTAATCTGTTTGTAAATTTTCTAGCTAGTTGTTACAATTGCTTCTCAGTGAAAGTTGTACCTGGTTGCCTGCTGGAACTCCATACCTGGAGGTTGAACAAAAAAGAGCACCATCTGTGAATTGAAATACTGGAAAGCAACTCCTGTTTCAATTTTTAGTGTTAAAATTTGTTTGTTTGGATTTTAGTTTAGTTGATTTTGGTTTTTTTTTTTTAATTTAGATCTTATTCTACCCTTAAACTATCTTTTTAAGGATACATGCAAAGTTGGTAGTTAATCAAGCTCTTCTGTTGTCATTCTTTGCCATTTTATGATGTCTGTGTTTTCTGGTTTACTTTCCAAAGTAATAAAATGCAAGTATTTACATGAGAAGATTCCAGTCAAGTCCTGCATTGATGGTGACTGGCTGTGAAGAAAATGAGGCAGTCATACAATAAACCTCCCAATCTTGAGTTAAAATGTAAAACAGAAGCCCACAACCCCTGACTTGAACAACTAGCCAGATCAGCGATGCAGTATCTGCAAATTGGAGGATCTTTCCACCCCTGCAAATCCACATGAATACAGCTTAGCCTGCCAGAGCAATTGCTGTATCTTGAGGTGATGTTGACAGCCATTACAGGGTCCTTGGCTTTTCTTGAGTTCTGCTTCCAAGACTTCTGATTCGAGATAAGAGGGTTGCATGCCTTTGTGTTATTCTCTTCTTGATATCGGATCATACACGCGAAAACATTCCTTGTGGGAGGGAAGCAGGAGAAGATCCGTATTTTGCCTTTTGCCTTGCTATACTCTGCACTCTGGCAACAAGCTTTATAGCTTGCCACTTCTGGTTTTTTGGGGTTGAATTTTCAGTTGTAATCAGTGAGATAATCTGCCAGTTAGAGTGCTAACATTGGATGAGGAGGCCTGTTTCCATTTCTTGCACTGCGACACAGCCCAGTAACTTTATTGCTTTGCCTCTCTGTTCTTCCTTGTAGAGGGAAGAGATCTACCCTCTTTTAGGGTATTTGGCAGGGCACTTTTCTGCTGTGAAGGCAAGTTCATTGCAGTGCTGTAATTCAGATATGTAGCTGTTTTTCTGTCATGCTTAGCTCATTAAATTTTAAATGTATTGCTGTGAGTTTGGGATTGCATCAGAGAAGATGTTCTTAGACTTGGTTCTCAGAGGAAAAGGAATAGCTTGGTTAAGAGGGATGCTTGGAGAGGAGTGAGGATGGTCTGCTGCGGCTTTTTTTTAAAATTACAGACTAGTAGTGGAATTTTAATGAAGTCCTGCAGAATGGATAGTCAGTCAGAAGCACTTATATCAACAGTACTTGTAGTTTTTTGCTGCTTTTTTGATTTCTGAGCTTACTGCTGTGGTAAGTTACTGTAACAGTGAAATGGCTGTTTGACACAACATGTACCTTGTTGGCTTCTTGATTGGTTCAAATGAAACTTCTCTACTGGAGATGCTGTTCTACAGTGAATAAAGCATTACTCTAAGGCCAAAGAATTCTTTTTCTCTTGAGCTCCAAGGGCCTGTTTAGGGACCCCAGCAGGCAACGCTCTGTATTTTGTCTTTGGAAGAGAAGGTGTTTTGGTGCAAAAAGGTACAGAAGAGCTGTGTGTTGCTATACAGAACTTGGATATACGTGTTCTTTTAAACAGTACCTGTCTTAACATCCATAGTTCTTTTCTTCTGTATGCATGTTTCTTTATTGCTATTACAGAGTCAGGTTATTGATATTTAATGTCCCTAGAATCCTCTGGAGCAGGGATGTCTGCGTTAGATCCCTGAACGGTGCAGTTTCAGTAACAAGAATGGGGAAGTGTGAAATTTGAAAAATTGCTTGAGATGCACAGCTTTTTCTTTGTTCCCTCAGAAGCTAAAGCAAAGTTGGTTTAACTTGTAGTTGGAGTACTTAATTGGACATCATTCAGATAATGGGATCTCTCATCATAGGTGGATGAGAGTATCTTCTATTTTGTTGCATGAATAAAAGAATGTTCACAACTTATAATTATATGCATGTCCTGAGATTTAGTGTATATTAATAACCGTCCTGTGACTTTTTTTCCCCTCCCTTGTTGCTTGGTCTTGCTTTTCTATTAAGATGCCTGTGACTGAAACATTCAAGTTTAATAGATTTTTGTCCTGAAAGGGACAGAATTCCCATGTTACATATAGACTGTAGGATTTTTCTGAATTAATTCCTGCTTCAAATCCCATAGCTGTGGATAAATATAACCAATCTTGACCAGAAAATCTAGGCATGAGAAATCCAATAAAAACCTGATGTGATGGTGGTGGCTCTTGCTTCATACTAGTTAATGAGGCTCCTAACATGATGAATCTAAGTGCTGGGGGAGAGGGAAAGGGGAATAGATCTTAGTGGCCAGCCTGTGCTTCCCTAAATAACACCTTCAGAATCCTAGGAAAGGGAGAGCATCGATCTGGTCCTGGAGTGCATGTCTTATGTCTTTAGTTGGACCCTTGTAAAATTAAAGAGTGTCTTTATGTCTGGCTGAATTTGATCAGCTTCCAATTTCAGCTGCTGGATCTGGCCATGTCTTTGAGAAGCTGTTTTTCCTGTTCCTAGATGTGTGATTTGTGGCTTTCTCCATTCTCCCCCCGCCCCCCTTTCGAAGTAGTGTTTAATTGCATTTGCTTTGGTAAGCAGCCTCTGTGACCTGGGCCTTTTGTTACTTACTGCTCTTCCTGTCTTTGTAGCTCCTGCAAATTTAGTGACTGCTTTCTTCCAAGTCACCAGCTAGGACTAAAATGGTAAATGGCACAGGGCCAAGAGCCAATACCTGATGGACCTCGCTAGCAGTAGTTTCCCATTGACACAGACATTTCAAGAGCTGTCACTTAATTGATTTGGAATCTGTTTTATATTTATTTGACTGAGTTTTGTTTTGGAGGTTTTTTGGTGGTTTATTATTATTATTATTATTATTATTATTATTTTAATTTTTTTTTATTTTCGGGGTGTGTTTTTCTGTCTGATTTTAGTCAAAATATGTTGTACCAGCCAAAAAATGTAAAATATTATATGATATTTATTGTTAATAAAAATTTTAGTTTCCTGCACGTCTAATAGGAATTTTTGTAAGCCCATGTTGATCAAAACCATTTTTTCTGTTAGTTCCTCTGAACTGTTCTTGGTTTTGAAAACCTTTACAGAGTTGAGATTCCAGTACTCATTTGTTTAACGTTTTGACATTTCAAACGGATGATTTTTTTCTTTTTCAAGCCCATTGGGACTTTCTCAATATTTCAGGACTTTCTGGAATTAAACACTGCTGGAATTACTCTTTGAGTAAGTCCCAGAAAAAAACCCAACACACCTCCATAGAATATTAAGAAGTTAATGTTAATAACACTACTTTAATAAATTTTGTTGAATGATTGTATGTCATTTTGTTGAATGTTTCTTAATATACTACCATATTCTTATTTGTATTACCTAAAAAACCCAATCTACATGTGTCTTGTTTTTGATCTTATCTTTGCTTACTTTAAAGCTGTGTGCATCTCTTCTCTGACCTTTGTAACATTTCTGAATTTTGATTTATCTCCTCTGCTCTGAATCTTCCTGTGCATCTTCCAACCTCTTGTCTCCTCTTTGTGCTTTTACCCTTAGTCACATTGTGGGTTTGGGTTTTGGTTTTTTGGTGGTGTTTTTGTTTTTGTTTTTGTTTTTTTTTTTTTAATTTAATTTTATTTTTTTTTCCCTGTGGTTTTGATGGTTCCTAATAAGTTCTTAAATAGTTAAGAAATTTAAACAAAATATTTGGACAACTAATGCCTTAAGTTACTTGACTCAATTTCCAAATTTTTGAAGTTGTCCTTTTAATGTGCAAATCACAATGTATTAAGGTGACTGTTTATTATAAATAAATGCTGATGAATCACTTGTCTTATTTTCTGTTGCAATTGGTTCAATGCAGTTGGACTTGATGGTCCATGTGGGTCCCTTTCAACTCAGGATATTCTGGTTCTCTGACCTACTATACTTAACTGCTGCCCTGGCTGATACTGATTTAGTCGAGTGAGGTTTAGTTTACAAATTGATATTCACAGATTAAATGAATATGCACAGAAAAGGGGTGAAGAGTTGAAAATTAATTATGTTGGGTTTTATTTTCTCCCTTCAGCACCCTTGATATGTTGATTTATTTTTTTTTTATTTATTAACAATTTATGCAATAATATATTCAGACCAATTGTTGCCTCTCTTTTTATACTACCCTCAAAATTATTTGTACCACAAACTTAAAGACAAGCTTTACTGCTTTGACCAGATACATACGTAGGGCTGAATTGTGCAGTGATTATTCAAAGATATGTTTGAACTGTGCTGTCTTGACGTGAAAAAAAGCAGTGTTTGACATGCTGGGCTCTGTGTCAATGGCACTCCAGAAATGCATCCCTGTCTTCTTCTGAAGATCTTACATTCTTGTTTTTTATAGTAGAGAATGTGTCTTTGGCTAATCCACATTGCTAGAGATCAGCCAGTAAAGTCCTCTCCTGGACTATTGACTTCTCTAATACTGTTATCTCAAGGAGCCTGGTAGCTACTTAATCATTACAAGTGCTCTCAGTTTTAAGGGAAAAGATGACTTCAGGATCTAACTAGATTTTTTTTTTTTTTGCAAAGCTTAACTTAAACTGTTGTGTTAAATTGTTGTCTTAAACTGTTGTGTTAAATTCTTATCTTAAACCATTAGCCATCAAACTACCAGTACAGTTTAAATTTATGACAAAATATTTGATAACAGATGGGTAAAAATGCCAAGAAAAGATGAAAATAAAACTGCTTAGATGCAGAGACAAAAGTAGTGAAATTTGACCATGCTGAAAACTGCATAGTCAACTCTTTTCTTCTCTTTAGTCTTAATTTCTTTGCTTGCTACTCTTAGCATAAAAATGGTACATACCTATTCTGATTTTTGTCACAGGTTGGTTTAGGGAATGCTTTACTTGCAGAGCTAACAATTGTGAAATAGGAGTAAGTATGTAACAACCTCTGCATTTAAAAAGTTATTCCACCCTTGCTTCAGTACTAAGGGTTTTCTTTGTTTGTTCTGGGATTTATTTATTTTTTTCTAATTCTTCACTTCCTAGAGAGTCTTCTGGGACTTAGAGTTGTTTTACACTTCATAAATGTTGTATGTTTTAAAACATTAAACCTTTTTTTTCCTAAATTCTTACACTAACATCCAAAAGATGTTTTTCATTGTAAAGATCACCAGTAGTATTTGTAAGACTTAAATTTGTGGCTGCTTTAACTGTGAAGAACATATCTGAGAAATCTAAATACTACCAATATTGAAAATCTAATCTGACATATAAATAATACTGATTTCTAAAATACTGGGATCTTCATTCTTTTTCTCTCTTCTGTTATTCCTGCAACTTTTCCACTGGCCCTGCTGTTCAGCTGCTGTGAACTCTCAGACGCTGAAATACAGATGATGAAAATATAGAAACTGGAATTTAGCAGAGGCAGCCATGTTAATTTCTGTTCCATTTGAAATGCAGGAAAATATCATCTGCCAAATGGAAAAGGACAATCGGTGGGAAAAGAAATGTTCTTTTCAAGCTTCTAAGAGCAGTGACAATGGAGAGAAAAAATACTATAAAAAGTAGGCAGCTCCTTTTTCAAGATTTTGTTTTCAATGTATTCTGCATGATTAACTGTACACAGTTGCTCTTTTGGAGCCCTGAATGACTGAACACGACATCACAGGGCTTATACTGCCTTTGCTGCATTTCTCTTTGCATTTGGGGGGAATAGGGCTCAGCTTCATGGCAGTTTTACCAGTCTTTAGTTTAATTTTTGAATACATTCATACTTCCCTTATTTGCCTTTTTTAATGTCAAACATTGCACATAAGATGTTCTGCTGTTGCTATGCAACTGCTAAATCCAATATTTAATATTAATAAAACCCGAGTGGCATTAGCATCACTCAGAACAGTGGGCTAGCAAACTACGATCATACAATATCCAAGCTGTAAAACTTGGCAGGGACTTCAGTGTGCAATTGCATGCATGGCAAACTGTGGGGCAATGAGTCACTGGCAGTTACTATTTTAAGATTGATGAGTTTGAGTAAATTTCTGAGATCTTTTGATTTATTTATATATATATATATATATATAAAAATGTAAGTTTTTAAACAAAAAGATTAAGAATGAGGTCGATTAGCTGTTTTCCTTAAGGTTTCATTTCAGAGTCAAATTCGGAGGGGTCACTACCCATAAAAGAGTCAGCATTATAAACCTATGGGTCAATACCCTGATTCTCCTATTTTTCTTCTAGGTCAGGTTGGTCGGCCCTTTCCCACTGTTCCTGCCACTTCCTGAAGCCTGAATTGGCTTTTTTTGGAGGCAGTGCTACTTCTCTGCCTGACAAGGTGCTGTTGGATGGGATGTTTTTCCAGTTTTTCTTCTTCCACCTTGTTTTCTGATCTCTCCCTATTTCTCTTTACTGCTATTTCACCGTCACTCTTTTTTTTCTTTTTTTTTTCTTTTTTTTTTTTAAATCCATTTCTTTTTTCCCCCCCCTTTCTTTTTTTTTTTTTTTTTTTTTTTTTGTTCTCCACTCGGTCCTCTCTGAGATTATATTTTTAGTGCCAGGCTCTGACAGGTGTTAGATCATGGATGGTCTTGTACCCCAGCAATGCTCTGGCCATCTAAGTCATGTTGCAGACTGCAGATTCTGTAGGATCCTGCATCTGACAGCTGGTGGTGTTGGTGCACTGACACTCGCTGACACCCAGAGGGGTGCAATGCTATTTGTCCTTTATTTTTCAAGACTGCTGTGCAAAACATAACTTTGATATTAGATCTGGATGAAGTCAGAATTATTTTAGAATTACTGCTCTTCTACAATGTAATAACTGATTTCCTTCATAGTACGTGATCGTCTAGATTTTGACTGATTTCTTAAAAATAGCTATTTCAGATAGTTTGTCCCCAATTCACCCATGCAAATTTCTCTAAAAACCATATTTTTGTTTCTTAGTTTTTTTTTTCCTGCTGCTTCTTCTGCCCCTCAAAGACCCAGACAAGTAGGAGAAGCTAGGAGCCCCCAAACCTCTATTAAACCTACAAAGCAAAATTATTAAGGGGGGGGGAATATAGTAAGTTGTACTGGTCATATTGTGAATACATTTTTATAAGGAGGTGAAATTTGTCTGTCCCCCTTGAAGTAGTCTTTGTACTTTTCATATTCACTCTGCTAACCTGTGTTCTCACAGCATTGGGTAGTTAATAGCTCTGTAGCTTTTTTTACTGCCAGCAGGGGTTTAGTGTAATATTGATTTAACATTTCCCAATAATGGCAGTAATTTTGGTGAAGGTTTTCCCTCTTTTGGAATAAACTCGAATTGGTTACATGTATTTTACGTGAGGCATAAATCATGGCATTGAAGTAAATTGGACTGTGTGTGTCTCAGATGCAGATCAGTGATTGGAATTTCGTTCCTTAGTGACACGGCAATGCTGAATCCCTTTCCTTTTCATTTTCTCTCCTCAAACTTGTGACTCCTCAGGAAACAGTGATTTTAATGTTTGCTGAAATTCAGAAAAGTAACCGAATGCCACTGAGATGGAAGAATGTATTTTTTTAACTGGGCAAACATACCTTATTTCAGTTTGGAGACTTAAAATGAGAGTATTTTTGTGTAGAAATTAACTGGTCATGTTGTAGAACATATAGTTTTTTGTGTTCTTTTCAAAATGGTTTATTTCAATGTCATAATGTTCTTCGTTTTTAGCCTAGCTATTTACAGAAGTACAGGAGTCGGTGGACTCTGTGCTATGGTTTGTCAGTAGTTCAGTCATCACAATTGACCCATGTATCTTGTAATACTTAGAGAAAGCACGTTGAGCTCTGTTCTTGGAACAGATAAATATAGAACTGCTATTGTGAATATTGTAGTGACGTACTTAATCTAGAAAGCTAACAATTCTTTTATTTGCTTTTAGGGTTTGAAAGTATTCTAGAAGGCCTGTTTGGACCTGGATTATTAAAAGATCTCAGTTTGTTTAAAGGTATTCAATCTCTATGTTTGTATCTTGTTCTGCATTTCTAATGACAGAAGCAGCCCCAGCTCTGCCTCTAGAAAATGTGTGTTACCGTGGTGATTTGTGCTTTTTTTCCCCCTCCCCCAGGCAGTGCTCACAGTTAGTTTCATATTGGCTAAAATTACTAATGAGTGTGCGTTCATCTTTATGTAGCTGGGAGTGTATTTGGCAGTGCTGGGAAAAACAGATTAGTTGTGCAATGATAAAATGTATACAGTTTGGTAACCTGGGGACTTAGAAAAATGGCCGATATGAAGCCTGCATCCTCAGAATGCAGGCAAGAATGTTGTGAAACAGGTATTTAATTCAGCATTTCTCTTTTGGCTCCAGTTGTGTCGTGGTTTATGAATATGAAGTAATTTGCTATTCTTCTGATTTACAGACTGTGAGCCTGAAGGTGTTTCTGATTGGTCTTTTGATGAAAATTGTCTTTTCTGCTGCCTGAGAAGAGAAAAAGTGAAGGTAACAATGCAGATGTGTGAAGCTAGTAGTTGTAGGGGAGGGACAAAGGGAGGGAGTTTGCTGCTCTGTTAACTGAATATGGAAAATCTGCAACCTCCTACCCCTTTCCCCTCCTTTGGAAGAAGGTTTTCTGAATTAAAATACGCAAGTTAATGAACAGACCTGCCTCTTTTGTGCAACTTTTTCTTTGTAGTACGTGATGCAGGTGGTATGTTTTTTTTCCCCCTATGTATTGGCCCTTTCTGTTCAGTTTTTTTTATTTGTTGTGGGTGTGTGTTGAGTTCTTTGTCAGAGATCTTGTTGGGAATCATGAAACCCTTCCTCGGGGACCCAAACTGTGGCTTGTGCATGTTTACTACAGTCAGGTGATGGGCTTATCTTCAATATGGAAATGTGGTTCATTTTAACAACCTAGAGTCTTGTTCTGTATCTGGGAATCCCCTTCCCTGTGGGCCATATCCTTTTATTAAAGGGCTCTCATGTATGGTAGATTCTGTACTGTGCTTGTTCATAACCAAGTCAGAGCCTAAACATGGACAAGTCAGCTTTGCCAACTTAATAAACTTGCAGTTTGTTTTATTAAGGAGATTATAGGTGTATATGAAACAAAAGCTATCATGCTATACGTGATTGTTGCTCAGCCCATGTGTTGAAATAATGATTGTTCCGTAGCATAGGAAGGAAGGATCATCTGCCTTGGTGAAACTTAATTTACTGGAACTCGTAACTATTACTTTTTCCTGCACAATGTTAAACAACACCAGAGTGGATCTCTATCAACTTAGGAATGAAACAAAAGCACTCTTTCCTCTGTGTAGCTGCATGGCTTGTCCATAAAGGAAGTACCTTGTTGACACTGATACTTGCCATATTGCCTGTTTATTCCTGTTTCCGTATTACAGTTTCTGTTAAGGCAAGGGAGGAGGTTTAGGAATGCTTGCATTTAGAATAGGTACAAGGCATAATTCCTTCATTGAGGCTGACAGCAGGTAAGATGTGTGTATGCTTGTGGTGTAAGGAGTTCTGTCTTTTGTCTTACCTCATCTCATAAAAGGAAAAAATTCAGTGTTTAGCACAGTTCTTGTTAAGCCATTGCATTAACGCAGAAAATAATTTTGTGGCACAGAGACTGATCATAGTCTGGGAGAATCTGGCAGTGTATGGGTAGGTCTTCAAAAAGATGGTTTATATCTCAGTCATCCTCATAAGTCCACAATAACTAAAACAAAAGCTCTTGAAAATCAGTGATTGTTAGGTGAAGACAAAAATGAAGAGCATGAATGTTCACTGTATAGTGTGCTGATCAGGTACAGTGCCTTGTCCTTTTCAAGCTTCTATGCAACCTTTAATCAGAAGCTGAGATACCACTATTTATATTTTCTTCCACTTTGCTGGGTTTTTCTTTCTGGTTTCACAAGTGTAGCCCGTAATTGAGTATTACTGAGAAACTGGCAATGTATTCCTTATGCAAGTGATAGTTACCATTAATGTTAAGGATCCTCACATGATTCCTTATTGTACTGTGTGGTGGCTTTTAAATGGGTGAAAGACAAGATGCAGATGTGGTCACACCTGATGTGCTCCATGATGTTTTGTCATCAGGGGTCGAAGGAGATTTTAGGATTGTGTACAGGCTGATACAGAATGCAGAAGGGGTGTGCAGCACTGCTAGGGGAAGAGGAAGGAGATTTGTCCTGACCAGGCTGCAGAGAACTGTGAGATAAGACTTTAGAGTATGAAGGGGTTTTTTTTCTTTTTTCTTTTTTTTTTTTTCGTTTACTGCCCTCCAGCCTCTCTGTCAGTTCTGTTGGGTTTGGGGTTTTCGGCTTTTTGGTTTATCTTTTTTTGGTTTGGTTTTTGAGGGAGGAATATGGCTCCTTTTAGATATAGGGAGTTCTTGTGTGTCAGCTGAGAGAGATGGCAGGGTGGGAGTGCTTCCTTTCTCCTGTGGGTGCAGCAGATTGCTGCACTGCTGGCACTGATGTCATTAGCTTGCAATACAGATCTAAATAGGATTCTTTCATGAGAGCCTTCAAATAGTGTGAGTTTGACAACATCTTAATTTGAATTGAAATGTCATAGAATTTTTAGAAAAAAGTTTGTAACTTAATTTGGTATTTAGCCAAATAATGGACATCCTTCAGCTAATGAATTAAATTAGAAATGGTGCTAATTTATTTGAAATGTTTTCCATTGAGCATCTGTACTAATATCTGTAACTCTTCTTTTTAGGGAGTTGGAGGCTCATTCTTCTGTAACTGCTAAAACTGTCTGTTCCTGTACATAAAGTGATAGCAGTTGTGCTTTTTCTGCCTTACCCTCTATTCTGCTTTTTTTTTATTGTTCATCTGCATCCTCTTAAATTTTTAGGAAAAGAACCAGGCAGGGTGCGATGATTTGGGTTTGTGCTTATATACTGCTGAGTTACAGAATTAAAAAGTATGTAATTGATGTTGTAGCTGGGAGCAAGATAGCCACAAACCACGTGGTTGTGGCTGGCTTTTTTTTCCAATGAATACACCTTTAGCAATACCCATCTAGGATTGGTTGAATAATTAATCAATGTCCTTGATTTTCACCTTTGACTGACATGTAGGCACCTGGTCCAACAAGTTCAAAACCAATTAAAATCTTCAGGGTTTTTTTCTGGATTTCATTTGCCCTTAAGAATTACCTGTAATGTAGGAGACCAGTAGTTGTGCTTAAGAAAAATTGAGTTCTTGTCTGTAGGATGAGAATTGAAGGCCAGTATTAGTTTATTGGCAGAGCTGCTTAAGGGGTAAAAAACTTCATTTGCTCTCCCACTCTTTCAGTGATGTTGGTTCTTGCTTTTACAAGCAGTCAGATTCAATTACACAACTTCTTCAAAGGATGGAGAACCATCTGCTGAAGTATTCTAAAAAGATTAATTTATTTGTAGCAGTAGTTCTACTTGCAAATACTGAGCAAATGCATGCGTTTTTTGGCAGTCAAAATACAAGACAGGTTTTGATAGAGAAATAGACTTAAGTGTCTTCATGTGTAAGGGATAATAAACTACAGACAAAGTAGGGAGCTAACATTTTCCCTGTTGTATTTTTGTTCAAATTCAAAGCGTTATGTGCAATAACATAGAGCTTTTCAAAACTGGATTTTTTTTCCTTTCATCACAGAATGCAGAATACAACAATTGTTTCGGTGTGGTATGATCAGAGAATAACTGGTAACCTAAGGAGCTGCTGCCTGGGTGCCTGTGTGCAGTAAGGCATGGGTACATTGATGGACAAGAAAGTCAAAAAAGGCAATTAGCATCTCTAGCTGCCTACAGAGGATCAGGTCCTATGGGACCAAATTTGGTGAATTTGCATTTGGATGATCTGCAAATGTGGTAATTCTCAATTACTTGTGGTCTTTATCACTTTTCCTTCTAAAAGGTTGTGGTACAGAAAAGACTCATCAATTCAGTTGGATTGCACTTTAAGTGTACTTGACTTACCTCTTTTTAATTGTGATTGCTAATTTTCTTTGTGGCTTGTTAGATCTGACAGAGCTGTCATTACAGAAGAAATCTGTAGCTCCATGTAGAATGTTTCTATCAAATCAGGTAGTCTCTACTGTTGGAGCTCAAGCCTAGTTTAAGAAAGGCCAGAAGAAAGGGAATATTGGAAAATGAATCCTTAAAGAGGATTCAGTTGAGTATATTCAGTTGAGTATGTGGAAAATAAAATGCTATTGTCTAAAGCGACATAAAGCAATTTGTATGTATTAAGAGAAAAAGGAACACACACACATGAACACACAACTAATCTCATTAGTTGGTGAGAGCAGAACAAGAAGGATAATACTCCTAAGCACATTAACTATTTTATGGATATATTTAAGCTACAAAAATAGCAAGAGAGAAGATGATTTCTAGGAGCATATTCTGGAGTCTTATGCTGTTGTTGACAGAAGATTGAATCTGGTCTGCAAAGTGCTGTAAAATACTCAGGCTTCAGTGTAAAGACCTCTCACAATTCTTTCATTTGTGAAGAAGTGTGGTAGGCTACAGCATGTGAAGGAGTTGTTTTAAAATTCAAAGTTACTCTGATATGATTTGGATATTTTTAAAAGCTTGTAAGTCATTGCTTTACACAGACATCTGAAAGGTAATATGTTGTTATTTGATTATGATTAGTCATAATGAAAGTTTCTGAATCTGGTGGCCTTTCACTATAGAGGAGCATAAACAATAAGATGTGAACTGTGGTAAGTGTCTGAATAATTCCGAAGTTACCATTATCATCTAAAGCATTAACTTGTAGAATAAGATGGCAAAGGAAATATCTGAAAATTAGTTGAATTTGCAGAACTCTTAGAACTTTTGATGGCTTTAGAATGTGTTTAAACTGTGTACGGAGATCCTCAGTGTGCTGGAACATGCTCTAAAACATTTTTAATGGATTTCACCACTTAAAAAACTTAAGTATTTAGACTGTCAATTTTGTACTATGTGGTTTTAAAATAATTTGATATGGAGGCTAAAACCTGAAGAGGCTGTTTGTGATAATCTCCAGCTGTGTTTAGTAGTAATGTGGGGTTTCAGTTTTATTGGTGCATAAATGTTAATGTAAGCATGTTGTGTTTTCACTGATTTATTTTTTCTCCCTCTAATATAGATAATAAATGATATTCAGTAGTCAAGATAAATTTGTTTTGAATTTGATAAATCTGACATCAGTCATCTTCATATAAAAATATGTATGTTAAGTAAGCGAGGGAGGTCTTAAAACTAATTAAACCATCTGAATTTTTATTAATGCTAAGCTGGGAGCAGTTGTAGATGCTTTAAAGGACATGCTCAGAATTGAAAATGATCTTGTTAAATTTGAGAAACAGGATAGACAGACTTGTGTTATCAAGTCACAAGTTACACATGTCTGAAAAGTGATAGGATGGTAAAATGGTAAACTATTTTGGGGACTATATCAAGAGAGGCATTTTTCTCAATACAGAGAAAAACCTAAATGCTGGTGAAGCCTCACCTGACTGTAGCTTTTTGAGAGATGTAAGCAAACCGAGTAGCACTGAAATGAAAGCAGCAAGAATGACTTGGTCTTGCAGATGGAAGGAAAGAAGAGTCTCTGGTGCTCTTAAAGCTTGTCTACAGAAAATAGTCGATTGTTTTCCTTTTCATGGGTTAAGAATTAAAAAGGCTGTACAGTCTTAAGAAAAATTAAGTGTTGGAGAAGACAGCCTAGGGATGCTGAAACATTCCTTTCTTACTCACTGTTCCTGATCTTACCTTCTGGGGGCAGGGGGTAAGGGTATGGTGGGAGTCTGGATTGTATCCCTGGGGTCCATGGGTTGACTGGTCAACCACGGGTGGTCTGTGGGAAGCCTCCCTCCTTTTTCTCTGCAAAGATGAATAGGAATTATCTCGTACTGTTCTAGCTTCTGGACTCTTCCCACTTCATCTGTGTGTGTCCTGTGGCTTAAACATGAAATGCTGTATCCATATCTGCACAACAACAGTGTGTATCATACCTTTCTCTTGTGTCAGCAGTTTAGCTTTTGGAATTGCTGTATCAACATTTCCTACAAGGAGGGTCTCAGTGAACATCGAGCACTAGTGCTGACAGGGCTGGGCTGCCCAGGATTAGGTGGTCTCTCAAGGTCACGCACTGACCTTGCGTTTTGAAAACCTGAGCTCTGTATTTCAAAGGATCTTTGGCTTAATTACATAGTTATGCTGTTTATCTTAACATACAAAAAGAGCTTCAGCCCTTAGGGAGCATGTGCAAACCACTCCAGGTGTCTTTCTCTGAGGGTATATTGTTCAGTATAGTGATACTGCACGTTAGCTGGTGGGATTCTTTCCACCTGAAGGGAAGCACAGAGAAAATAGAATGAATCCTGTGTTATAAATACTACGTAAAAGTAACTGATTGGTTACAAATATCCTGGAAAAAAACCCAAATGACAATGCTATCTAAATATTAATAGATTTTTCTTCTTCCTACTGTTGCTGCTGAAAATTTTGGTGTGATTCAAGACTGTAGAGTGAGAGGGTAAGCCTGAAATGTTGTTCCAAATAATGGTTATTGGGAAGAAATGCTGGAAAATATAAAAAGAAAAAAAACCCACAACCCCAAACCACAAACCAACCAACCACCCCCCCCCAAATCACACAAAAAAAACCCCACTCTTGGAATTTGACTTTGAATAGCAGTCACAATCAAATGCTTAGTGTGAAAACTTAAATTTTCCTTCCAGGGGTGAACAAACTGCAAAGATTACTGGAATAATTGTGATACAATGGATAAGAAAACAATAAAAAATCCAATCAGCAGAAACATTTCCAGTATATTTTGTCTCATGTAGTCTGTGGTGTATTGCAGATACCAGAAGATGCCGAAGATTATTTTTTTTTCTATGTGCAAAGTTAAATCTGACTCTTTTATATTACTGTGTTTCTTTAGCATGGACACTGATAAAAACAATATATGCAAGGAGGTGCTCTGTAGTTTGAGGGGTAGTAACTAAACATTGCCATTTTCTTGCTATTCCCCTCCTCTCCTGAATGCAGATGAAGTGTTCCTTTATTCAGCTGTTCACCAGTGTAAACCACTTACAATTTTTTTTTTTTGGTTGATCCCTTTTTCTTCATTCCTCCTCTGTGAAGAAAATGTACAGCTTTAGTTAGCCTTGTTAGATTAAATTGTACTCTTCTTACATTGCCTTTATATGAGTAATATAAAGTACACTTGTTTGTGGTGAGCTGTGGTGCCACTGGACTCTGTTTCCACCAAGTTACTAGGCCAGGATTTACTGTGTATTGTCTTAGTTGCAAAACATACTAGGAAGATTTGAAATGCATTTTGTTGGCTGAGGCTTATTTTTATTTTAGGCTTCTTCCAGAGCTGTAGTCTGTTAAAGGGCAGGGTGTCAGATCAGGTTGAAGGCATAATGTTTCCTTCAATTCTGAATTCTCTGTTTGTCCTTTGAATTAAAAGAAAGTTTTTTGCAATGGCTCATGGGACTTTAGCTAGAGGATGCCAATTAACTCTAATGGATCTTATCTAGCTGAATCTCTGTGCATCAGTTTGCAGAGTTTCCTTTTAAAGCAAAACTTCTGTAAAGGCTTAGATATTTCAGTGATTGCTACAACACTTCTATATGCCTAGATTACTTCTGTTATTAGTTAATTTGCACATATGTCTGCTTTATATACAAATTGATAAGCTGAGTTTACAGTTATCCTGATAATGCCTAAAAGATAATATAGCTCATCTTGGACTGTCTGTCAGTAAATAGGACAAATCCTGCAATAAGCTTTGCCAGATGCAGCAACGCAGTTTCAGAAAGAGCGTGCAAGTATGTTCTGTGAAGTCTCACCTGAATCGTAACTCTCAAAAAATATTTGTCTTATTATCCACAAATATTTTTATTGTGAAATCCTGTACAGATATTTCACTTATTTTAGTGTCCTAAAAGTACAACTGCATTTTCAGGGTGTTGATAAAATGGCAGTGAACTGTGGGAGCACTGGGATGCCTGGCACAGAGGTGAACGCTTCTGTTCTGGCTAATCCATCAGTTCAAATTCGTATGAAAGAATTAAAGACTATCTTAAAAGAAGTGTCTCTCTTCTATGGGAGCAAAGAAGTTTGAATCTCTCTGGTATGGAACAAAGCATCAGCCACTTTGTGAGGTCTTTTCTTCCACAGGCTCTTACCTTCATAACATCAAATGTGGTTTTCCTCACCTGTCGCCTCCCTCATCACATGCTCCTCATCTTTTTATTTGGCACAAAATGCTGCTTTGTCTCTGTACCCTGTCTGAATAGTATCTCCCTTTACTTTTGATAGAGAGCTTTTGGAAGCTGTTGAATTACAAATATGATGTGAGAGCCCATGTTGTTCAGGCCAGAGTCCACATCGTTTCATATTATTACCCTTTGCACGTAGTTCACGTGACTGCTGTGTTTGTTAATTTACTATGGGCTGGCTATCTAACCTTGCTTCATGAAACCTCTTGAAGTTGAGACAGCACAAACTTAAGAATTACTTATTTTTTCATTTATTGTGTTTTATAAATGAATTGACAGTTCTTTCCTTCCCTTCTAGTCCTGAGGATATGAATCTGAAATAAACTTACACAGTAAAGGCCAAAAAAACCAGATGCAGCTTAGATATTATGGTAACTGATACTTTGTAAAGGTTAACAAAACAAAACACTCCCTAAACCCAAAGAGTAGTTGTGTATGCATTCCTGCAGTAGGTAAATACAGGTAACTTTAATATAGCTTAAAACGAAAGTGGAGGGAGAGGGACAAAAAAGGGATTGTTCTCCTGAGTAGGAGCAAGGCATTAAACTGAATGAAATGAGAAAAGGGATGTGTATTTGGGGGAGGAATCCAGGTGTTTAGATTTTGTATTTTTGTGACCTTTCCTTCTAGTTTCTTGAGCATATTTAAAATGAGTGATTTATCCTGGCATCTCACACATTTCATTATCCTAGTTTGAAAATATTGGAGATAATTGTTTCTAATTGTAAGAGAGAGAATGGATTTTAATTAATTGTAGGTGTTGTAACAGCTAACTTAAGTTTATTTCACTTAAAAGAGGCTACTACTGAGCCTCTTCACAAAAGGACCTGTTTGTTGATAATGCTTGGTCATTTTTTGCTCAGTTGCATGAACGCTGTGTAGAGTAAGGAGAACTACCTGTGTTTTGCCTTCAATAGTTATTTCTTGGATCTAAAAGTAACAGCCAAAGAACAAGTTCTAGGTATGAGATTTGCAGCCAAATGTTGTAAAACATCTAAGTCATCTTCTTTATACTGGGCTCTTATTTCCCGTAATGTTATCAAAACTTACAGGCTTCTGCTGCATTTACAACAAGAAAACAGGACAAAGTACAATGTTCTGAAGCAGTCAAAAAACAAGTCGTGGTTTCAATAGATTCAACTCTGTGCTGAGTACCTAAAAAAGTTTTGGGAATCAGGAAGATCTTACAAATATTAAATATCTTTACAGGAACACTTAGTCAGTCTGGATGAGCCAGCCTCGGAAGCTGGACAAGAAGCTCTGCTTAGACAAGAGCAAGCAAAAATCATTCGTTTTGAAAGGCAAGCGGAAGAGTTCCTCAATGCAGTCTTTTACAGAAAAGGTTAGTTTTAATGGGGGGAGGGGGGAATAGTGTCTCTTGTGGTCTCTTTGCATGCAATGCAGTTATCAAAGATCTGATGTTCAAGCTGTCACTGTTATGTTCGGTATTTTTCAGTTGTCTTCTTTATATGTATTTATTAAGAGTAAAAATTGACTCTCAAGTAATGTAGCAATACAGTAGTGTGGGCTTGGGACTGAGGATGAGAGTATAACATATTTAACCCTAAACCAGATCTCTCCATGAGAACACTGGTGTTTTCACTTTTGGAGACATGACTCAGTTCTTACCCAGCAGAACTGTTCCCCTGAACCAATGTTTAGGTGAGTGGGCTGTTTAGAAGTAAGGTCAAGTGGCAGTGGTGGTAGTAGGTGGGTAATGTTTTTTTTAAAAAAATATTTATTTTATATTAATGGAATGTGTACTAATGCAGTTTTTCTTAAAGGTCATCAGTCTTCTCACTATGAGTAGTGATTACCCACCCTATCACCATCAATTTACAGTATAAAAATTGTTGGAATAGTGCTAAGAGGGATATATGGAGGATTCAAAATGTGATCAGCAAAAGAATTGGAAAATCTGTGCTGTAGAATATGCTGAAAACAATAACAGCAGCTCAATGCTAGAAAATCCTCAAAATATATTCTGGAGAGTTGTCACTTAAACTGTGCTCTTAGGAAGGCAAAAACTCATTTCACTCTTTTCTACAAATCTGAGAAATGGGAATCCAGAGGTTGCTTCCAAATGCATCTTGAATGAAAGTACATCATACTTATCAGTCTAACCCATGTGTGAGAAAATCTGCCAAATCAGTGATTCCAACCTATCTGCTGGGGGACAATGCAAGGCTTCAGTTTAACAAATTAGAAATTGCTGTAGCCAGTCCTCAGCCCTTCCTCCCAGTGACCAAAATATTTAAAGGTGTTTTAAGTAGATAACAGTATCTTAGCCTTTCTTTTATGACTCAAATGAATAAATACAAGCTATAAATTATGATGCTTCTATACTTTTTGCAATACATGCAGGACGGTAGGGAAGGATAGTTACTGCATTACTACTGATAGTTCAGATAATGCCTTTATTCCAAGGCTTCCTTTTCAATTTTGGTGTTTTTTTTTTTCTTTTAAGGTAAATGTTTCCTTTTGCTTTTAAATTTATCCCATCTCTCTTTTTGAATCCAGAAGGAATTTAAGAAAACTAAAATCTAGAGAAAATACAGGTTTTTTCCATATTACTTCTTCTGGTGAGGAAAAGGAAGGGCACTTCCATCAGTTCAAGATTGTTTATGAAAGACTTAAATCCTTTAACACTGAGCTTAAATTTTTACTTATGATGTGTGTGTGTGTGTGTGTGTGTGTGTGTCTTCTAGGAAAGTGTATGCTTTTCTAATTTGTTGGGAAACTAGTGGCAGATATTACAGTGTGCTAATGAGGGGTATAATACTCTGTCCATGGCCAGATACGTGGAATGAAGATAATAAAACATGTCAGATGTCTAAGGAATGTTTGAGAATTTTTTTTAATATGCTCTTGTTTTCCTTCCTCTGGCAAAACTATGCTTGGTGCAAGAGTAATAAGGAAGGGGTAGAAGCCTGGTAGGAAGTCAGTTCTGAATCCTCAGTGCACTGTTGTCAAGCTTGTCTGTATTTAGATTGTTTGAAATCTAACTCATGCCACTGCCGTAAGATCCCCAGGCACTGTCATACCAAAGAGGACACAAACAATGGCAGAACTCTGACGTTCCTACATTGTTCAGAGATGCTGAGCTCTCCTGGCTTTGTGCCAGCGATTAGTTCTTTTCTTCTTTCCATCCTCACTGCCAGTAACATTTGAGACATGGATTTTGTAGCCCAGGTAGATCAGGGAAAATGCAGATGTTCTGTGAACAGGTGCCTGTTGTATGTTGAGGCCACACATTCATGTACTGAACATAAATAAGTAATTAGCAAGATCAGCAAACTTTTTGAACAGGTTTAATGTCCATTAATCTTACATCCTTTCTCTGAAATTCGTGTCCGTGCCACTCTGACTCAGTAATGCTTCCTTCAAATGTTCATGTTTTCTAATGAAAGCAGGGTGGTAGAACTTAGTTGTCTGTTACCTTTACTTTGTAGAAGGATAGGACCTTTTTCTGGTTTAATGAAATCATACCTTTTTTTGTTCGATACTGCCCTTTTAAGATTTCAGTATAAAAATACACAAAAGCTACGAAGGCTTTAAAGCTCAGAGGTACTGCTTTAGACTATAGCTGATAAATATTTGCCATATTTTTTCTTCCCTGAGAATTTCCATGTTTTAGTTAGTTTTTGTTTTGTTTTGTTTTAAAAAAGAAACCTAGACAGGAGACAAGATAAACATCTGGTTGATTTCAAGAGGTGCTGCAGGGGCACCAGCTCATATTTTCCACTCACTTTTTTAACAGCTTTAATCCTTAGCATTCAGGCTTTCTATTAAGCAAGAAGTCTTTAATGTAACTAGGTAACTATTCTTCTGCTTGAAAATGCAGTTTTGTGTCCTGAACTAGTGAGTTTACCTTGAGCAGCACTAGAAAGTAGTCATTCTGGGCTGATTCTTTGAAGTTACAGATTATGAAGATGCATGGCTGTAGACATATGTAATATTTTATTTCTGGGTGTGTAAATATGTTCAGCTGCGAGCATTACTGAATTGAATATATAAACATGGTGCACAGTAAAGGCCTGATTCTTCATTCAGAAAACACAGGTGCCATGGAGCTCTGCATTCCTGCCAGCCCCATTTGTATATGCTACAAGCACATGTCAAATGGTGTCACACAAATTAGTGTGATCATGCCATCAATTTGTGTCCCTCTGGGCCTCCCTAGAACCTTTTTATGTCCTTCAGCAGTTTATAGTGAAGAGGCTAGAAAGTGGAAGAAATGTCACCATAGCAGAACAAAGCCTCCACCCTTTTCCAGGCTGGTGTCCTTGTGGGCCATTTGGGAAGGAAGTGAGACTATAAATGTACCAAAATTTAAGTTTGGCTCATTTCTTGGTGTCACCTTAAAATAGTAGTATCTCATACTTAGCAAAAATAAAACATCCTGTAGATTTTACAAGAAAATGGTTACATATTTACATAAATGTCCTGAAAGTTTACAGTTATTGTGCTGCTATGAGAGTATACATAGTGACTGTATAAGGTCTTAGGTGTAGAAAGTTGTGCTTAACAGGAAGGAATTTGGGCTTGATGAATGTTTAAAGCTCAGTATGGTTTTTCATCAAGAAACACCGTGGCTGCTTACTGCTGCTCTCTGTTTTGTGGGCAACCCTGCTCAAACCTTCATGTCAGTCATCTCTTACACATATGTTAAAGCTGGTTTGTTGGATTGGTGCACTTTTGTAAAAAATGGTGGCAAAAGGCAAATCTAACACTGTAATGTCCCACAGAAGATTTTGCTAATGCATCTAATAGTTCAATTTCAATAGATTGCCTTTCAACCTGGGCAATTTCTTTTTAAAGAGGAAGTAAACACTTCTCTATTGTTAAGAGCTGCTTTTAAAGATTTGGCCAGAGAACACAATCAATGTTTGAAGTGAAGTGGTAGGGCTTAGCTTCTGTGATTTACGAGTTAGACACTTGCCTTCACATCAGGGATTAATACTGGTCTAAAATACTGATTTTTGTCAATAAGTTTTAGTTGCCCACACTCCCAAATACCTCTGTATTTATACACTATTTCATGTAAATAAATTGGAATGTCTACCTGTTCCATTTCACATTACTTACTAATAGATTTAGCAACTCTTCTAGAAATCTAATTACTTTTCATGTGACACATCCTGGGTTTTTGTGTATTTGCAAGTTCCTTGGGTAGCCCCTGATGGTGTATTGATTACTATGGTAGAAATGTCAAAAGGAATAGATAGAATGAGATGGAAGACACTTGAACGTTTGATCTTCATGTGAATTATTTTGAATGATCAGAACTGTAGGGCTTTAATTCTCAGTAGACCTGTAGGGGACTGCTGCAACATTTTCCCCTTCTGTAGCTGCAGGTAAGTTGCTCAGTTCTTGCACTGAATAACCTGTTCAATATTTTTGGAATGGGCTTCATTACTTAGTACTTTTGCTCATGGGTCTATACCTCTTAAAGGTCTGGTTGAATATATCTGTTTGTGAAAACAAAAGATGAGATTGCATATTTCTTTCAGGAAACTTTTTGAAACCTTTCATTTTGAAAGGCCATACCAGAATTAGCAATGGTTCTTGTGCAGGTATTCTAAGACTTAAGTACATTTTCTACAGAAACTCTCTTTGGCTTTTATTTTTTTTCCCTAGATTTTTTTTTTTTTTTGGTAAATAAACTGACTTAATATAAAAGCTGTTTTACTTAAAGTGCTTCCTTTAAAAGAAATCTCTAATATTTGCAGACAGTCCCAGGGTCTCTGACCCCAATATTCCCCTAGTGGCCCGTGAGATCATGCAGCGAATGATCCGACAGTTTGCTGCTGAATATACCTCAAAAAATAGCTCTACTCAGGACTCCAGCCAGCCCAATAGCACAAAGAACCAAAGCCTGCTGAAAGCATCTCTGGTCGCCTCCTCTCCCACGGCTGCAACTGCTCAGAACCCTGTGCTCAGCAAACTGCTCATGGCTGACCAAGACTCACCTCTGGACCTTACTGTCAGAAAGTCTCAGTCAGAACCTAGTGAACAAGGTAGGACTCTTACCAGTGTCTTACATCCTACAGCAATCCATTAATGGCATTCTTGTTGCAAATCCAGACAATTAGAAGGCTGCACTTTTGCATAAAATGAAAAGTGGAAAAGCAGTAGATGTTTTTGCAGTAAAATAATGACTGTGTAGATGTGGTGCAAGAGAAACTTTTTGAAAGAATGTAGGCCCATAGACATGAGTGATTCTTCTGAAGAAGGGCAAAGGGGATGGACATGCTCCAAACTCAGGATAAATGTGCTGTTCCTACTGGAAGCTCTAAAAAACAGTCTGCCAAAATAGACTGTATGCTTGCTGATAAGACAAGTTCATGTGGTCATGAAAACTATAATGTTGTCTCTTCTCTGAAGATCAGTACATACTCTAACTGAAGGGCTGATTTATTTTCTTTCTGGTCATGGTGTGAGAAGAGTATCTTTTAAAAGTCTGTGAGAAATTGCTTTGTGAAGGCTGTAAAAATGATACCCATGAACTGCACTAAACTTCCAGGTTTGTGTGCTTGGAAGAAATGTCTCTTTCCTACCTTAAAAATAGACTTGTTCTGCAGAGCACAGATTGAATAACTTGTAACAGTGTTTCAGAGCTTATTTTAATTCAAAAACCTTGCTTTCCATCAGAATTTTTTTTTTTGCTAGCAAATTCTGTGAGTGATGTAGTATGTGAACTTTTTTTTCTGAAACTGTTGAACAGAGGTTATCTTAAGTGTATCTTACTGATAGGATTAATATTAGCCCCTTTACCCTTCTTTAGAGATGTGTTAGTGCCTGAAGTCCTTCTATCACGGTAGGTTGTCTATCTGCAAGTGGAAATGGTGCCTTAAGAGAAAAAAAAAAGCCTTTTGCTATCCCTTTATTCTTTGAACTTGGGGGCTATCTTTATGTGTCCAACAATATGCAGCTTGGGCATCTGGACATTGCACTTACAGCACTTACTGAAAGCTGTCATGACATTTCAGTTACAAACTGCAGTGGAGGTCGAATGTTGTCTCTCTTGAAGTGAGGAGCTGTGCAGTTAGCTGATAGGCATTTGTTTCTAGCTAACTTCATTATAAATGCATTTCATGAGTGTGTTTTGCATATATGTTTATAAATGTTAAACTGTTCTCATTGTGAAACTTTGTGCTGAAAGAGAGGGAGAGAATCAATTTTACTTTTGTTCCTTTTTAATTAGAGGATGGTATGATGAAGAAAGCATGTACATGAACTGTTCTTTAGCTACCATGCAATGGAAAAAACTGTAAGATAATTTATAATGCTTGTAACATTTGTTATGGAATTAGAACATGTGCATATTGACTTATACAGTAATCTGTTTGCTGATGTAATTTTTGTTTCCAATTTACATTTAATGTAATTGGAAAGAGATTTTGCCAAACTTGTTAATGAGAGATTTCAGAGGCTGTCATGAAAGACTGCCAGTGATGCTTTGTGTTACATTTCATTCTAGTGGGTTGAGAGGGACCCAGCTAGTTGTAAACTTGTCTGTAGGGTATGAGGCTGGTCCTGCTTGACCTCAAAGACTTGTAGGTGATACTGACCCCTCTGATGGAGAAGGCGTGGATGCAAGTGCCTGTGGCAGCAGCCTGTGCTGTTCAGTGTAGCCACTTGAAAAGGAGGTGCTACTTGATCCAGTCTCTGTATCTTGTGCCTGCATAAGTGTTGTTCAAAAAGAAGATTGAATTTTCTGCTTGCTTAAGTTTGGGTTATGGTGTGTTCCCAAATGCAGTGGGTGGAACAGCTTTCCGTAAGTTAATTCTAGTTCACTGTTTATCATGTTTTTTTCTCCATATGTCAAATGAGAACTTTGAGCAATCTGAAAGCCGTCTTACATTGTTCTTGTGTTGGGTGGTATTTACTTGATTAGATGGAATGAGCAATGAGCTCTGAAACGTCTCGACTTTACCTTGCCAACAGGTTTCACTTCTTTTTGCCTCACAAATTCCTCATTTCAAAGTTTCCAGGAACTTCAGATGGCTGGGCTGCTTTTATGAAAATGTTGCCCTTATTAAAATGACCAGAATTTGAAGCTGCTTCAGTGCAGTAGGAGAAAGGCTTTTCTGGCAAAAAGCACTCCCTTTTCTGGTGCCTAGAAATGCAGAGTTTATGTAAGGGTTTGCAGAGGAACATGGGTGAATGTGAGGAAGTGCCATTAGAGAATGGAGGAAGGAGTGTAGCAGGAAAGACAATTTGGTATAAGGAAGAGAGGGAATAAAATGACACAATAGAGGGGGAGAGACAGCAGCTTTGCCAGTAAGGACCCATTTGGAGACATGGGGAAAAAAAGATGAAACTGGCTGCCAGGTGAGGAGGAATCTCACACCTGTGCGTTCACTTGAAAGTGAGTTTCTAATACAAAATTCCCAGTTAATTTTCCTACAAGAGATTTGGATTGAAAAAAAAGAATTCAAATACTGGCTTACAGCTCTCCTTCAAGGGGTAAAATATCTCAGGAATTTGAAGATTGTCTCATTTTTGGACCACTGAGAGTTAGTTATGCAGTTGGCTCTGTTGTATCCTGAACTGTCATTTGTAGGTAATTTTTTAAACTATGTCTCTTGTAACAGATGCACTTTTAATTTTGTTAATTTTTGTTGTGATTTCTGAAGGCTATGTTGAAGTCACATGTAAACCATGTTGCAAACAAATCCGACCCTTATTTTGTTTAAAAATATAATAAAACAAAAAATGCTCTGTGCTAAATATGACTTTAGCTCAAAAGACTTGTTTTGTCTTCTCAGTTAAAGACAAGATCAGCGTGGCTGATCCTGCTTCTTCAAACACTGAAGTCATTCTTTTATCTCTACAGACGGTGTGCTTGATTTATCCACTAAGAAGAGTCCTTGTGCTGGCAGCACCTCTCTGAGTCACTCTCCAGGGTGCTCCAGTACTTCGGGAAATGGGTAAGAGAAAGCAACTTACTATGACCTCTTAAAACTGTTGTGGTTTGTTTTTTTTTTTAACTAAAAATGTGTGCTTACCTCCTGTTAATTTTAACTTACTTTAGGTGTTAACCCTTTGGAGTAATGTGTTTTTCGACTTGTACCTTTGGCAAATACCTTCACCCCACCTGCCAAATAAGAGTTGTTGCAAATTGAGACAGGTTTAACTTGCAGTTAGGAACACTAATATCTGTTATTTTGGCCAATTTGGTGCTTAGCCACAGATCTTTCTATTACCTATTTCTTGGGTTTAGTGATAAGTGATTTCCATGGAGATATAAGATCAGTTAAATGCATGAAGAGTCTTAGAGTCTTTGCAATATATTTAGACTTCATTTCACTTAGGGGAAAGTTTAGCTAACAAGAAAGTTTATTTAAGGGTAACAATGATTTGGGTGATGAACTATGCTGAATTAGATTTAAATCACTGCATGATTTTTGTTAATATTTCCTAGCATAAACCAACAACTTAAAAAAGAGGAAAGGGTCTGGGGCAGGGAGTCTGGTAATTCAGAAGACTTTAAATATGGCTCTTTGGATTTGCAATTGTACTCTAGCACTGAACAAGTTTTTTTTTTTAAATAATCACGTACTCTTGCCTAATCAGTTCAAGGTGTGAAACTGTTAAATTAAAAAAAAATCTTTAGGTTTCATATTTCTAATGATCACTATTTGCATACATTTAGAAATCCTTTATTCTTAGTTAGGATTGAGTTAATTGTACTGGAGAGGCTGACTGGGAGTATGAGGGATTTTGGGTCTTGATGGGAGAATTTTATCTTGAAGCTCCTGTGAACAAGTAATTTTTTTAGCGAAGTACAGAAAGTGTATGGTTTAAAGTGCTATTCAACTGCTGGATTTAGCTTTATAATATAGCCTTTGAAAAACTTGAAAATCTAACAACCCACTACCACCACCAATCCCATGTATTGATAACAACTGACTGAATTTTTGCGTTTCTCTTTGGAAAAATATTACTGTCTCAGATTTCTCCCTTCAAGATTACTTTTCCACTTAATATTTCTATTAATAAAATACTTCAAACCGTGTTTGATACTTTTTCACAAGTCTTTAGCATAAGCCTTCTCCACTAGCTCTTCACTTTCAATCCTGGACAGGTTATTTCCAGCTTTATTTTCCTAGGAAGGCAGCAGAAGCCACTGGGGCTCTGTACTGTTTGTTCCCTTGTTTGTGGATCAAGTGAGGGCCAAAGTCCAACACAGAGGGATGGCAGGGCCAGCATCTGGCACTGTCCTGCTCAGTTCTACGGGTCCAGAGAGGATGTGGCATACTGGCACCTGTGGTTACTTGTGCAGGTGTGTGGTACATGAGGTTGGCTGCAGTTTGTTTAGCATCAATGAAGTCAGGTGTAACCCTCTATTAACTGCCAGTATGACCATTATTTAGGTGTAGAATCACTGGTGCACGCTGTGATGCTGATACATGCTGTAGAAGGGGCAGAGAGTGCACATTGCTTGAGAGGGTTCTCTGGAATTGCAAACTTTCACTCATTTCTCCGGATTCTGTTCTGAATCCTTGTGGACTCTTGTTATGCACTTCACCTATGACTTGTTGCATCCTGGAGAGAAGCGAGCAGCGTATGTATCAAGCACTGTGTATGTTACCTGCCAGGTCCTTTCAGCGGATGTATTTTCTCTAAAGACTTTTTTTAATCCCAGTGTGATGTTAAAATAATAATGTAGCTTTTCAGTAGTACGTATCCTATCTTTAAATAACGCTGACTTAGCCGGACGGCTTTACACCAATATAGTGTCCCAGAGCTTTAAAATAGATTCATTGTTAATCTGTGTGTTGAACATGGAGAAATTTGGAGGTGGATTTTGAGCCTTAGTTATTACAGGGGGCTAAGCAAGCAAAGCATTAAAAAAGATGTGATTCTCTTCAGCAGTAGTACTTTGTTTCATAGAAAGAACTCTTGTGATGAAAGGAAAATGGTAAAAATACTTTTTTTTTTTGGATGTTTTTAACCCTTGATCTGTATGACAGTTGGAAGTTAGATCTTTCTTTATATCAAATGAGAATCAGGGATGTGTACGTGTCGTTAGTTGTTAAGAGAGCAATTTGATAAGTCTAATGTAATGCAACGTTTTTCTTTGTGATCCACAGTATCCCAGCTTTCATATTTGGTGCTTAATGAAAGTCAGGCAATACCTTTGAGGCCTGCTAAGCTTTTTCTTTTATCCTGAGCAGCAATTCTTCAATATGATGTAAGCAAACACCATCCAGGGTTTCCACCTATGTGTAGGTACTGCAGGTGGCAGTTATATTTGCATGTTGAATATGTTGCACTTTGGCTTACTCTTTTATTACTGTGCTTGTTTAGTGGTAACGTCACACCAGTAACACAGTTGTGTGTAGATCTATGGCGATTGATTACTACTTTGTAATTAAGGTGCGATTTTCAGACGCTTGCGCGAAGTCTTTTCTACTCCGAGAATTTGTGAACCCAACCAGAGACCAGCCAACAGGTTTCATTTTTCTTTGCCCAAAAAGCTTCTCTTTTTTTGCGAACAAGTTTTAAAACTGACTGATGCTGAGACTTAAAAAAAAAAAATAAAAAATTAAAATAATAAAAAAAATTTTAGAGAAAAATAAATAACACAAAAAGTGATGTTACCCAAGCAAGGCCTTCTAATAAAGGAGTGGCCCCCTCACCCATCCCTCCCTACCTGTGCAAGTCCTGCTCACATCAGTTTCCTTCCATCCAATTAGGCGACCTGGGAGACCCAGCCAGCACCATCCAGAGGGACTACAGAGTGGTGATGGGGTACCTCCAAGAAGCTTGCAGGATGGAACCAGGGAAGGTTATGGCCACTCCACATCTCTTAAAGTACCGCTGGCTCGATCACTCCAGATTAGTGAAGAACTGCTGAGCAGAAACCAGTTTTCTACGGCTGCCAGCCATGGGCCATCTGGACTACAGAATCATGGACAGCACTTAATATTATCCAGGGAGGCTTCTTGGGCAAAACCACACTACGAATTCAATTTCAGCCGCATGAAATTCAGGGGAAATGGTGCACTCAGCAACATCAGTGACCTTCCTTTTCTTACAGAAAACTCTGCCTTTCAAAAAATGGCACTTCAAACTAAACAGGATGGAAAAAAGGACGTGAGCCATTCTTCTCCTGTGGATTTAAAGATACCACAAGTTCGAGGCATGGACCTTTCATGGGAGTCCCGCACTGGTGACCAGTACAGCTATAGCTCTTTGGTAATGGGTTCACAAACGGAGAGCGCGCTTAGCAAAAAGTTAAGGGCTATCCTTCCAAAACAAAATAGGAGAAGTTTGCTGGATGCTGGACCAGATTCCTGGGGCTCAGATGCTGAGCAGTCTACCTCTGGACAGCCATATCCCACCTCAGATCAAGAGGGAGATCCTGGCTCCAAGCAACCTAGGAAGAAAAGAGGGAGATACAGACAGTACAACAGCGAAATACTGGAGGAAGCAATCTCTGTAGTTATGAGCGGGAAAATGAGTGTTTCCAAAGCTCAGAGTATTTATGGGATCCCCCACAGTACACTGGAGTACAAAGTTAAAGAGAGGCTGGGCACTTTGAAAAACCCTCCAAAGAAAAAAATGAAATTAATGAGGTCGGAGGGGCAGGATGTTTCAGTAAAGATTGAATTAGATCCCCAGGGAGAAGCAGCACAAAGTGCGAATGAATTGAAAGATGAGTAGGGATGTTGTAGAGTGCCAATTACTTTGCAAACTGGGTGAGCACTACTGCATAGTTCAACCATCACTGAGCGCACCTGAGTCTCCTGTTTACTGCAATGCTCTTTCCTTTGCAGTTTAGCATAGACTTGTGTGAACACAGGTGAAAGATGTGCTCTGAATGTCACATTTGTAAATTTTTCTAGCCTGGTATGGTGCAGCTTCCCTCCTTCACCTGCCCACTCCCCTTTTTGTTCCTTTTTTCTTTGTTCTTTTTTTTTTGCCTTTTGCATGTTTCTCTGTAATAGAGAGTTGAGTTACCTCACAAAGAATGCAGATCTGTGGAAGTGGACATCTTGCCTGTAGAGCCTGCCTGAACTTCTGATGTTGGATTTTTCGTGTCTGCCTTTATAGAAATAAGTCCACTTTGTTAAACTGATACTCTCCTAAAACCAGGCATTTTCCAAATGAGAATCAGACTGTCATTCTTCAAAAACGTTTCAGAAATTTTTCTTCTCCCTTATTTTTTTGATCCAGTTGATTGAAAGATTTAAGCTAAATCAAATTATTTAGGAATGGTACCTCTCTTGAACTCAGATTTGTTTATTAGATGGATAATCAATTGGGTCTAATTAGGCTCTCCACTGTTTTCTTTCTAAATTAACCGTACTTACCATTCACTGTCTGCTTAGTGCTCACCCGGAGGGGAGGGGAGGGGAGGGAAAACTTACATACACTACCTTCAGAATATGTCAGTTAATTATTTATAACACTACCTTCACTGTAATTTTATTTGGTATTTTTGAAGGGTGATATTTAGACTCACCTGCTTGAGGATGTAGCCTTATCTCACGGAAGACAAGCTTCTCACAGTCAGGAGCAGTCAGGGTACACTAAATGATGTATTAGGGTATGCCTCATTATACCAGAACTATGGTTCTTTGTGACCTTCATGCTTTTTACAGACTTGATTCTGAGTTTACTAAACTCTGTGGTTCCAACCGGTAGTTTAAATGGCTCTAATCTAGGGAAGGGGGATTTGTGTAATAAACTACTGTGATATTGCAAAAAAAAGGAAAAAAAAAAAAAGGAAGAAAAAGCCCACAAAATGGTGATCTCAAACGTTACAACCTCAGTAGTCTGCCCAAATATCCACATTAGTGAAGGAGCTTGTTAATGTTCAGGGAAGAAGTAAAACACTGGTAGCCTGATCTAATTCAGGCTCTGCATCATATCTATCTGTAATACTGTCAGGGTCGAACACTCAATGAATGGGTGTTTCCTTTTTAAATATTACAGTTGCCAGTAGCAGGAATTAATTGAAGTCCTGCTTTTTTGTTGTTGTTTTTATTTAATCTATTTTGATAGTGGTTTAGCACATGCTAGAATGAGCATTTAAACACCGTAAAAGCACTCCGTAAACCACAAATCTGGTTTGTTTTTGTTTTTTTTTCAATATGGTGATATCATTCTGATTATCTGGAGATCCAGGATAAGTTTTGTA
Organism: Chiroxiphia lanceolata; assembly: GCF_009829145.1. Lineage (NCBI taxonomy): Eukaryota > Metazoa > Chordata > Aves > Passeriformes > Pipridae > Chiroxiphia > Chiroxiphia lanceolata. Next base: position 14,551,952 of record NC_045644.1, read on the forward strand.
CAGAACTTTTATCTTTGATACTTTCTGCGGGAGTGGTCAGTAACTAAGTGGAGCTTACTGGACTTACCACAACATGACCAAATCGGAATTGCTGGTTCTTCAGGTAGAAGCAATTTGGTCTTAATCTGTGCAAAAGGTAGATAGAATTACCATTTTTTTCCCCCCGATTTGCACAACCAAAAGAAGCATTGGAGTTTTTATGTGAGAGCATTAAGTGATGTCAGTGACTGAAAACGGTTTCTCAAAGTTCATGGGAGGGTGGCCTAGGTAGCCCTAGGGATGCTGAATGACTTCTGAAACAGTTGATTCTATTAGCCTCTCCCCCTCCCCAGCAACTTCATATTTTCAAAGGTTAGGCACACCATTGCTGTTGTTTAAAATATGCACTGCTCATTCTTCAAACGGACTGGGCATTTGGCCCCAAGTATACTTTGTTTTTGTTTACTTAATATATTTTTAGTCCTCAAAATCCTGGTTCCTTGTAGCTCTCTAGTTGTCATCTTGGCATTTAAAGCAGTTTAAGCTCAGTAGCAGTATATAAACTCTGCAATACGTTCCAGTTTAGCTGGTGATTGCAATAAAGGTGCAGTTTAAGGTGTGGTTTCATCTGCTGTTGGAGGTTACGGTAGAAAGTTTGTTGCAAGTTTTTTTAAAAAAAAAAAGTTAACACAGTTTTACTGTTGAGAGAGGTTTAACCTTTTGCAGTTGTCTTTATTTAAGCAACATGAGTTGAGTTTTATAAAACTTGTCACTGTAGTGTACGTGGAGTGCTCATTTTACTAACCTAAATATTTTGTATGTGTATGTTTAAGTGGGTGACAATCGTGCAGCAGAAGAATGGTGTGCCTACCCTTTAATGCTGCAGTTTTAAAAGAGAATTTGTCTTGTCATTTCAGACTGTAGGCTAAGAATTGTAAATAGATAGTGAGAAGTTGAGTACTCTTTATTTGCTTTGGTTAGAAAGTGGATTTAAAAAAAAAACCCAACAACAAACCAAACGCGTAACTCTCAGTTTAAATGTCCTGAGACCTGAAGATTGTAATACTCATGACTGCAAAGCTTTCAAACACAACACTTGATCTGTGATAACTTAATATTCAGGTAATCTTTCTTTTTCGAGAAGCTTTTGAACAACCATATTTCCTCCAAAGGTCTCTGTTTAAAAAGGAAAAAAAAGAAAAAGTGTAGATTATTTTTAAGCACTAATTGCATTACGTTGGTAACTGCAATATGAAATAGCCATTATTGTTTTGTGAAGCATGGTTGAGATTAGTTAGTGGTCCCTTTTTAAAATTTCATGAGCCTCTCAAAAAATAAAAACAAATTTAAAAAAAAGCTGCTGAATATTCAAAAGATATATATTTTACCTTATTGTAGGTTTTGTAAATTTAGTCTGTAATATTCAGGTGCACCTTTTAATGTTACCTTTTTGTTTCAAAGTCCCATCTAATGTATTTTCTCTGAGGTGATTCATCACATAAGACTAGTATCACTCTAAGTGCTGCAGTGATCACTAAGATTTTGTTTCATTTTTCACTACATATTTTTTGCAGGCGCTTTCAGTGTAGGTAACTAGTGGTATTTGGGATCATTTTAAATATATGATTGGAATTAATGTTTGTCCATTAGCATGCTTAATTTTCTGCTGACCAGCAGTTTGCATGGCCAGAATCCCTGGTTGACCATATTTTGGTGTGGGAAGGTGTGGTTCACTGCGGTCTTTGTAACAAAAGCCTTGTTTCTCATCTTATTTCTGGTAAGTGGATGCTTATGTTACTTGGATCACTTGGACAGGAGAAAGGTTTAAAATCTTTCGCCTGCTGCTCTTCTGAGATCGCATTAACGTGTAACATAGACAAACTGCAACCCTGTAAAAATCGAGACGTTGTTAGGAGGAGACCTTTCGGGTATTTTTTGTCACTAGTTTTCTCTTATTCCCGAGAATGTCCATCCGATGTAGTTATTGGACTTAACAGTATTGTTGTGTACTACGTTGATGTAGCTGAAAAAGCCTGACAGCAAGAAACTGTGAATTATATTTGTGGCAGTCTCTGAAAACTAGTTTTTCAGTCCAAGTACCATGAAGGAGAATCCCTCTCCCCTACCCCATCCTAGAAAAGTAATTTTATATTTTGTGTGTATAAAGTTTTAAGAATCGAAGTTTCATATTGTACTGAAGTTTAGGTGTCGCTTGGTAAATCTTTGCTGCAGCATATAATTGAAGATGAGTAAGGCTTAGTGTGGTAGGGGTCCTGGTGTGGAGTTAATTATCGTACAGTTCTGGTGAGAAAGCCCAACATGTATGAAATGTGTCCTTTTTTTTTTCTTTGGACTTGTAAGATGTAAAAGTGCTTTTTTAGAGCTCTGACCTATTACAAACTATTACCTCACTTTCAGCCAGCTGGATCCTCATTCCACAGTGTTGTAGGCATTATTGTGGCCGTAACGCTTGAGTACAGCTATAGAGTTGAACGTTTGCAGTTAGGTATTGTAGGGACACGTTTCTGGACTTGTTTTTATTTCTGTCTAAAGATAATTTATTTTCCAGTCATTCCCTGATTTTTTTTCTAAAGGTTCAAGACAGTTTCCTTTAGAATTTCTCATTTTATCCCTGTTGCACAGGAGAAGTTGCTGCATAAGCAATACAGGTATGCCTTTACTTTCTTCTTGTTGCAGAACTCGTAACTTGCTGCTTGCATTACCAACCCTATTGCTAGATCTGAAGTCGAACTCTGAATTTTCATGGCTGTTGGAGAAAAAAACCCAATTTTTAACAATGCAGGGGTACCGGTAGGATAGTGCCTCTAGTAAGGGAACACATTCAGCTTCTGTGTTCTCACACAACTCCTATACCACCTTTTTTGTAGAACTTTCCAGTGCTCGGGGATATTCCTAAACACGGGAGGTAACTGTGTGTTTAGACTGGATAAGAGCAGACAAGGAATAGTCTGTGCTTTGTCTTGTGGCAGGCCGACATTTTCATATAAATATTTCTTTCATGAGTATCTGGGAGTACATTGCCTTCCTCTGAAAATTCACCGGAGCTGGCAAAGGGATTCAGGGGCTTTAGGGTTGAGTAAGCTTTGTTGAACAACTTTTTAGTTCTGATTGAATTGCTTTTTTATTAGCTGCAACAATTGTTATTCAGGCAAAACTAGAATTGCCGTGTGTTTCTTTCCAGTTTACTTTCAAGTAATGTCCTTGAGTCTTAGGAGAAGAACACAGTGTCCAAGGAGTGAAGGGAACACTCTGCTGGTCCCTTTTTCTCAAAAACAGTGTGGCTGCATCTGTAATGTAAAGGCCTCTTTCTTCAGTGAAGACAAAATTTGAACTCTTAAGTGTAAGAATGCGTACATTTGTTGCAGTCCAAACTCTTATGAAGGCAAAATTATTAACCTGTACTGAAAGCTTTGTCACAATATTTTAAATAGGTTAAATTCTCTGCCAAATGTTAGAAGTAGAATGGAAAGTGTTGTTTCCCTCATTTTGTGAGGATCAGAAACATCAAGGTATTCCCCACAAATGTTTCAGAAACTAAATATAATTTCAGTCTAGGTCAATGTTGCTTTTTTCTAGGCACCAGTAGATAATGTTGACTAATACTGGTTTTAAAAGCTGTACTAAAAGAGAAATAGTTTTGAGACTAGTTTTAGTACTATAAAGGTTTCTACTTGATCTTGAATTATATTGAAAACTCAGTAATTGGAACCTTCAGAAACCTGAAAAGCTGCACTGCTACTTATATGCAGTTCTGATGGATGCATCAAATAAAATAGTGACTACAGTAACTCATTTCAAGTTATCCAGTGTATAAACACAATGCACTGTGATGATCACTAGGCAGAGAGATATTACAAACTCAAAATGATCTGTAGATCCACTTCAAGTATACTCAGAAAAAACTGTTAAGTAGTTACAGCATTCCACTGTCCATCCCTCTCCTTCTCTCCTGTTCTTACTTTGACTGGGGCCAAGTCTCTATACCAGTATTACAGCAGCAGTTTTGAATCTCGTGTCCTACTGAATTATGCTTATATTCAGGTATTGTCATAAACCCCTTCATATTCAGAGAGCTTTATTTAATCCTCACAAAAATCTCTTAGCCCAGTCACAAAATCAATTTTCCTGGGTGACGTACTAGGAAGGAGGATTTTTTTCAGTCTGTCCAGGGCATTTCATTTACCTTGTTGAAAACAAACATCCCTGCCCCTGCCCCTCTTGTCTCTGCTGAATTGGTAAGTATAATTTAGAAGGACTCAAGATGATAACTCTACCTTATGGAGCAGGGATTAGGACAAAGCCTTCATTCTGACTGGAGCAGAAAAAGCTGTCAGAAAAAATTTCTATAGTCATCACCTAGTACAGTTTAACTTAATATTTTTTTCCTACATGGAAATAATGAGGACACCACTACAGATACTAATACAGTTTATCAACTACTTGGTGCTACATTTCTCAAATACTTTTGCAGGTAATTTTTTTTATGCCTGCGCTGAAAGCATGTAAACTTTACTGTCACTATAAAAAAGCACTTGTCTGACCTATTCTAAAGTACCAGAAAAGGGATAAATAACTGCAGCACTTTTTCTGTTACAATGCCAGAGTCTTAATTAAATCTGGTCTTCAGGTTATGAGATATTTGAAACGTACAATCTAGGATCATTAATGGCTTTTCGGGTCAGATCACAAGGTCTCTTAGGATATTAATCTGTCTTTTAAAGACTAGTACAACAAAATGTTCTGGAGTTCAGGCAGGGGATGTATATATACATGCCTGGTATTTTTAACTAATCATTTCAATAGGCCATTTCAGGGCTTGACATTTGGAATCTGGGATGATGGGTAGGGAAAGGGAAGTTTCCCAAACTGAAAAATCATTTTGGACCATTGTTTAATGTTCAGTTTGAAAACTATATCACAAGAAAATGGGTAGGGATTCTTGCTCCCTTATGCCTTCAGGGAATGAGTAGTATTTAGAATCTCTGGCTGAAATTCAAGCCTTTTTACCATGTAAATTTTTAATATAAACTCATTGACACGCTTTTTACATCTGAGGACTGAAAATGGATCTTAATGTTTAAGTTGTGGAATGGTTTATTTCTTAAATGAAGGGGGAACATTTAAAAAAATAGATTAGAATACCAGCATTAGTGAGCTTAAGGAATTTTAGTATGTAATAGCAAAGTATAGCAAAGTATTTGATTAAAAAAATTAATCTTGAATTGCTAGTCTGTAACTAGGTGCATTCTAATTTAGCAGGTGAATATTCTTTACTTATCGATATATGATGGGCTTTTTGCAAATAGAAACCTTTATCTGAGTCCCATGTGTTGCTTGTACTGATGGGATGTATGCTTACAGCAGCTTACTGCTGCTTTAAAATGTATAAAATGTTTTGAGTGTTTGCTCATAACTCTTTTTAACCTCCACTTGTTAAATTGTCAGACATTGGTATTTTATCAGTCCGCAATGTAAGTTTAAACTAATGTTCTTAGGAATCCAACTTGTACACACACTGTTTAAAAACCCTCAGGGACAGTTTACACACTATCCTCACTCAATTCAGGTACTTGTACTCTCTTCTTAAACCTAGCAGTGACTTGTATTTTGTTTTGCTTTTCTTTTGACGTGCTGATAGCACATCCTTGATGAATGTCAACTTAAAACTCAGTTCAGGTATCCAGGTATAACTCAGCCAAACAGATTTTAAAGCTGCATATTTACTCTCCAGCACACAGTGCCTCAGACACTTATAGTGGCATTCTGTATATTCAGTTATTACTACTGAGCAGATCGCGGTGGGGGTTCCTGGTATGTATTGTAAGAAATTCCTATGTATATTATATAATATGTATTATATTATATACATATATAGTATATATGTTATCTTAAACTTATATATTTTAAAATGCCACTACTAGCCAGCGCAGCTAAAAATGAAATACATTCCCAGCTGCTTCTGTGAACAGCAGAGGCAGCTTCTTAACGTGGCTCTTGCTTCTCTCTCACCATAACTACTTCTAACCTCAAGCACGGGTCCTTGGCTGTCTGACCTCTACACTCTAGTTATGCAATGTCCTTAGAGAATTCTGTGCACTGGCCACTGTGATGGAAACCAATGGGCCGGGAGTGCTTTGAGTTTATTAGTAATTGTTCTGCCAAAGTTGGTGTTTGTATGACAAGCGTGTAAAGCTGTCAGATAATCAGCAGAGGTCCAGGTCAGTCACGGTGTCTGTAACCGCCTCCACCTCCTCGGTAGGGCCAGACCTCAGCAGGTGCCTCCTGCCTAACGCTGAGCGCTGATTCACACCTGTAGTGCCAGGCCTCGGTGCTGCACTCACCTGGAGGCCAAACCAGAACTAAAATCTGCTGGTCTGCCCTCACAGTGATCTGTTGGCAGTCGCAAGTCAGCAACACCTCTGCTTTATTATTTGACGCTTTACAGCTAAAAAGTCTTCTCTTTCTATTTATGTAACCCATAGTCTTTGAAGAGTATGGAAAATGGCATTTCTCTCTGACCTCTAGAAGTTCAAGTGTCATGGGAAAAAAAAAACAGGAACCCCCCCTTTACTCTTATGGACCTCATTTCAATATACTGTTTACAGTTTGACGGAATTGTATAATTTAATATTTCTCTTGTACTGTAGTTTATATTTATTTACAGATTTTTTTTGTACTGTGTGATTTGAATTTTTTGTTCCTTGCTATGATCAATGTTTTATGTAGTAGAGCACTTATGATCACAAATTAAGGTTTTTGGTTTGATTGCACTACATTAATTTTTTTAATGCAGTTCTGATTTTTTGACTGGACTAAATAAGCTGTGTCTTAATGTATGTGATAAGTACTTTTAAATTTTTATTTCATGTGGTCCAATTTATTTTTTGCATTGTATGTCAAAGCGCTAATTCTCTTGTTGTGCATGTGTAAGATTTAATGGCTCCATTGTATTATTTGACCATGTCATTTTGGAAACACATTCCCAGCTGTAACGTTGTGTATGGTAGTTTTCACTGGATGCTAGACTTTTCAAAACCACTATTCTTCTAATAAATTTTGTTGTGAAAAACTTTAAGGGGTTCCAATTCTGTTGTTTCTAGCGTGCTTCGTAAATGCTCGCACTAATCACCCAAGGGTATGAAATGCAGACTGGGAAGAAGCAGGGGAGGAAGTGAAAATAGAAGGTAAAGCGATTTCTGGCTGAAGGATCGAGCTTTGGAATATCTCTCCTCCATTGGGTTCTTGTCCTAAATAAGATTGGCAATAAAGCTGCTTTAGCAGCTGGGTAGGGAATACATGTGAAAACTGAAACTCTGTCTCATGGCAGCCCAGTCTCATGAACTCCTGTACTCTAATTTGTGCTTCCCTGCTGGCCACCTTAATTTCTTTAATGGTAAATAATTTATTCAGTGAAGAAGGAACAGTCTCTCAGGAGGGAAAATAAAAGGTGATGTAGGCTTGTTCACTGAGCGCTTAGTAATGAGCCAGGGTAGGCAGGGCGGTAATGAAAGCGTGGCTGGAGCCCTGGGCACTGCCCCGTGCGGGTCGGTTCAGCTGTGGGGTTGGCAGTGAGCAGTGCTCTGGTTTGGGCAGCTGGGTTGTAGACGCTGGAGCAGACCCAACCAGGCTTGGGGAGGTTGCTTAGCTGCTCGCTAAAGCACTGCTGTTGCTTATATTTTCTCTGCAGCTTTACTTTCTTTGCTCTCCCTCCACAGAGGGGGCAGGCACCCAGCTCCCAGTGAGCACAGGGAGAGCTCCAGCAACTCCATCCTGCTGTCCCCCTGTGCAGGGGCATCAGGCCAACCCAGCGGTGACACCGTGCTGCAGCTGGCCCTTCTCTCAGACCCGTGTTTACTTTCTTGTGACTGTACTTTGGGCTGCACTACTTTTGATGTTATGCATTATTGATACTGAAATGCTGAATACTAAAAAGTAGGTTACAGTAAGTGGTGTATAATGGAACCCATGTGAGTTTAGGCATATCTGCTGCCCTTTTTTGTTCAGTCCTAGTTTGATTTTGAAAGTGATGCATAGGGATTTCCTGGCTTTAGGAAAATTTATAATGCTTTACAATGTCTAGCTCAGGTTTCTTTTCTCATGAGAAATTGGCTTTCTTTGCTTTTGCTATTGAAAAGTAGCTAATTTAGGGTTTGCAATTTTCAGTGCCTTTTTTTAAAGGTCCTTAAATAACTGTTACACTACAAACTAACTATTGTATTCCTTGTATACTAATACTGGTATTGAAAACAAAAAGCAAAATGCTAATTGGGTGTTGTCATTGGTTTACCTTTACCAAGCAAATCTCTTTTAAATAAAAAACTTGGTTTAACTAGAGTTTCCCTCTTACACTTATTCAGGAATAGTGAATCTTCATGTGTAAATAGCTTGAAAGCCTTGTGCAGTGAACTATCATTTATCGTATTTTTTTCTCTATATCTGAATACATCTGTCAAATCTATGAAAATAGCCTTTGAAAGTGATGCATCATATTCCCATCTGCCATTCTTTAGGATGCATTACACTCTGCAGGCTTGTCCCAGAACATTTTTAATCAACCCTTTAGTCCTGCGATTATCACAAATACCAAGTTTTTCTGCTTTTCCTGAAGGACTTGCTGATGGTCTCACACTGTTAAGCTGAAATTGTTCAGACTTAAAGGAATACAGTCTTGATTTCATAGAATCAACTGGGTTGGAAAAGACCTCTGAGATCATCAAGTCCAACCCTTGATCCAACACCGCTGTGGTTACTAGACCATGGCACTAAGTGCCACATCCAGTCTCATCTTAAAAACCTCCAGGGACAGCGAATCCATCACCTCCCTGGGCAGCCCATTCCAATGTCTGAAATTTCTTTTAAAGCTTTTTCCTGTATCATGATGAGAGTGCACAAGATGTTGCACCCAGACCCCGTAAGAAGCATCCAACCTGCTGTGTTTTAAAAGTAGAAAAGGAACACAATTAGCCCTGTAAGGCAGCTTTAAAACTTACCTGTTAATTTACTTCAGCTTGTTTGGACTCAGGAAGGGTTTGGAGCTACTCAGTTTGTTATTGGAAGAGGCAGCTGCTTCTTTTGAACCTGCAGGAGCGTGTCTGGTCACCTGAAGTAGCAGATTCTTTATGGAGTAGCAGTTGACTGTAACCCCTCATATGCCTGGGTCACTTGCTACAATGCAGATACTCCAGCAGATGTGAAATGACAGGCTCTGCTCACTGGTCCCTTATTGGAAGCATGAGCTGCTGGGAGAGCGAAGAGCCGGAAGCTTCAGATGTTGGCATTAAAACTAGATCTGAAAGTAGGCACCTCCCTGAGCTCAGCATGAAGAATCTCAAAGTTGAAAATCATCTTAAGTTTTGTGAGTGAAGCTGGTTCAGTTAAGGAAATTCCTGAGCATCACACTTTCATCTTCCTGTACAACCAAAGCCAAGACCTTGTGTCTCCCCAGAGTCAAACTGCAGCAGTGCAGTAAGGCGGATCACCAGTGGCTTTCCTGCCTGATCGCGCTGAGCTCTCTGATTTCCTAGCAGCATGACAAAAGTGGGTCTGGGGGAGGGGGAGGATTTAAATCCTGATTTGGGAAAATAAAGCAAATCGCTATTTTCTTAATCTGCAAACTCTGCTCTGGCAGATGCCCAGCCAAGGATACTGGCTGAATGGTGGTTTTAACTGGAAGTGAATAGCAGGTTCTTGGACCTGTTTAGGAATGTGATTCATGTACAGAGAAACAGAGGTACAGACCAAAAGCAATTTCAAAAAACTGAGCTTTAAGTGTCAGGGCAAATCTAGAATTATGGACTTTGATACAATGAAGATGGCAAAGAGATTAAAATGAAAGCTGATCTTTTAAATGGAGTTGTTCTTGAGACACTTTAATAAATGTTACAATGCTGGAAGGACCCCAAATAACATCATTTGTGAGAGTGCTGTTTCCCCGATCTGGTGCATTTAATGAAGATTCTGTAACTTCAAATCCAGGATGTTCTCAGTTGTCTAGTAGGAAATTCAGAAGAAATCTGAATTACTTCACACTTATGAATTAATTAAGTTCCTTCTTGCCCACCTCCCTGAAAACCTCAAACAACACAACCTTTAAAAGCTCTCTTTTGGTATCATGAAGAGGGAGAACAAAACAGTTACATCTTGTTTTTACAGGTCACTTTGAACGTATCAAAATTTACAGGTCACATTTGAAATAAAACTTCTAGAAGTCTTCTTGTGCCGCCTCCTCCTCTGCAGGTGTCTCACAGCTCTGCAGGAGGTCTGTTCCCTACACACTTGACTAAAAGGCAGATTTTTGTCTGAGATGGCTACAGCTCAGATTTCCAGGAATTGTTTAAAAGCTCAGCTAAAATTAGAAACTCTTAAACTATACTTCAGAGCATAGTAATACAAGCACTGATGCCTGAAAATGCAAAGATTGCCAGAATGAAAATACAGCTGCATCTCCCTAAGGAACTGACCGCAGTCCTGGGCTGTAACCTACCCAGCACCCACAGTGACACCACGAGGGATGGGGCAGAGGCTTCAGCTGTCGCCTGTGCCAGAGCCTGCGGTGGGTCCTGCTGCACATGGCTCCTGCCCTGTCTCCCTGGCTGTGGTTAGCAGGGCTGGCTCAGTCACAGCTCGCTTGCCTACCTTTGCCGGGCTCCTGCTCCAGGTGCAGATCAGCCAGCCGTGTGCTGACAGGAGTGGTTTTTCTGTACAGGATTATCAGCAAACTGCCTGTAAAAATTACAGTGCTAAATACGTGGCTTTGTTACACCTACTAAGGTTTGGGATTTTTTTTTTTTTCTGATGTGCAGCAAGATCCCATTGTCCTGTGTCCCAGATCCTCCTGCCCAGCTAATAAAACATAGGGCTTGCTTAACTCGTTTTGGAATGACATTCCTAACTTTGAAAGGGGCTTTTATGGTTTCCTTTCTTAAAGCCAAGCCTTTGACTGTGCTTTCTTCTCCCTGAGCTTTAGAGGAAGGCCCTGACATTAATTGTCAATAGTTGCTCTGAGTCTGCAGGGAAAACCTGACACTAGGAGAAGCTGAACAGCTTCCCTGCACATGTGAAGGGGTTTTCATACACACAGCCAATATCTGTGCTGTAATCTAAGCCTGAGGTGTTTGCTTAGAGGATCCACTAGTTTCTGCCACATTCCCCTTTCAGGTGAAGGTGGTGGTATAGTTTTTTATGTTTTCAGATGTGCTGTAGTCACACATGGCATCTCCCTCAGATTCCTTTCAGGCCTTTAAGGCAAGTAGCTGTGTGTGAGGTGTTAGCAGTGGTTTAAAACAAACTATTTGACTTTGGAAAGGAGACTGTAAAAAAAGACCCCATAGGATTCTGGGTTTGCATAAGAAGCTGTCATAGCAATTTTACTCTCTTTGTACAGAAATACGTGTTTCCTTCTGATTAGTAGCCATTGAACATCAGCTCAAGGTGTGAAAGCTAAACAAGCTTACTCGGTACCGGAAGTGTGTTTGCTAATAACAAAGTTCTGGTCAAACCGTGGTGGCATCTGCCTGATCTCGCTAGAGATCTGCCTAGCTGTAATTCAGTGAGCTTTGCTGCTCATGCATTAAAAAAAAAAGTAGATTTTTTGCTCCTGTTTCAGGCCCTGTTGGGCCCTTTTCTCTGATAGACAGACACAAGTGTGTATGATGTAGGTTACTGCTCCACTGCTCTTTAATTCTAGCTGCCTTGCCCATACATGTCCTTATGTTGGTGCCTTTACTTTTGTTTGAGTGTAGACTGGATTGCTAATTGGTAAAGCAGAAATAACATAATTCTGGATTTAAAAGAAATATTCTTTGCACTCTTTTAATGATATTATTAAATTAGGAATAATAGGTACAAAATATACTGTAATAGTATAATATAATAGTATAATAGTTATAAATCTTAAAATCAAAGTGACAAAGGCAGTGGCTGGCAAAGAGCAGGTTGATGAGGTTTGGGTTTTGGCTGTTTCATCTGTTCTTTTATAGCTCACAAGTGAAAAAAAGGACTTTCATCGCAAGATTTGTAAGAGTGGCAAGGCCTCAGCAGGACAACGGAGGATCTGGCACTCAGCCTTCTGTGGGTCAGAAATCCCCATGGTATGCATGGTTTGGGCTCTGGCGCTGCCATCTGAATATCTGAGTTGCTGCAAGGAGGTTTCTTCAGCGATGGTTTAGCTGCAATTTCTGGGGATGGTCCCATTCTGTGTTTCTCTGGTCATAAAAAGCACAGTGCAAGTGCCATCATCCCGTTAGCACCGTGGTCTCGTTACCACTGCGTGGTTAAGCGTGAGTTCATTTCTCTGAGCTCTCAGGGTTGTGTAGTGCACTTACTGTTAATACAATAAAAAACATTTGCGGGTAGAGGAGATCCGTGAGTGCTTGATGGGCAGCGTGTGCTAATGGGTCATCATTGCTTTAGTTTCCTCTGGGAAGGTTAGGGACTCATTTTCCTGCTGGTGGGACCAGGGAGGTGCAGAAGTCAGAGCGAGGCAATCTGTGAAGGCATCTCAGGGGGATCTGCAGGGCTGTGATGCTCGCTGCTTCCTCGCTGTGCATGAGGAGTGATGAGTCCCTTCTGCTTTTTCCAAAGGATCTGTTCCTTTGCAGGCATAAGCTGTTGTTGATAAATTTTTTCACTTTATTTTTCCCTTTATGACAAACCAGCAATCGATGGGTTTTGTTGCCAGTGTAAAGAAACAAACAATACCTATCATTATACTGCAAAATGGAAAATGGCACAGTGATAAAGTACATTTTAGCTGTGGCATCCATTTATAAAGGGTAAACTGCCAAAATCAAGAAGGCTTTAAATATGGTAAATATTCCTAAAGAAAACTGGCTGAAGAAAATTAGTGGTGATGGCATGTTACATACTAAGCAAGGTGTTGTTCCCTACCTCAATTTGCCATGTAGCTGCACAAATATTTGATGTGTGTGGGAAGATAAGACCTTTTCTAGTGGACATTTGCCATGGTCATATGAGGATTTGTTAGTGTTCCTATGTGTGACAATATAATCAAAGGAGAAAAATAATGGTGGGCCGGGATACCAAGGTGAATTTTTGAGAGGAAAAATAGGCTCCCTTAAGAGAGGGAGGAAGGACAATAGTGTGTAATGACAAGGGTTAAAAAAAAGAAAAAGATGATGTGAGGGATGTGCAGAAATGGAAGGATGAGAGGTTTGAGCTGAAGAGGAGGGGTGTGCATTAGCGCAGAGGAAATCTCTCCCCACTGGTATGCATAGAGACATTTCCTGCCTTATGTTTTGGTTTCTTAATAGTTATCTGACTATAAAATTAACCTACATCATTTAATGGTAGTTGAATGGCAGTTAAATTAACCCACTTTCAAAATAGAGCTTACCTAGCCCGTCAGCTCTGAGACAGGCTCGTCCCCAGGCATTCGGGGCTGCAATCCACTTCTCTGCCTTAACCTATTTCCCAAGCAGCCAGCCAAAGTGGTGCATCAGAAACAGGGTTTGCTGCTCAGCCCGGCAGCTGACAGGGAATATGGACGTGTATCAAACCGCTAGTTCGTATTTCACCAGGCATTTCCGTGCAAGGAGGGATAACGTCGGCACGTGGGGAGCGCCGCTGTTAGGAGTTGTGATACTGTTTCTATTAACAGCATGGCCTGGATTATCTGAGGCCCAATTATCTGAATCTCCAGGTTATCTGAAATGGGGTCATATCCCCCAATGTCTGTTAATTACACCCAAGATATTCTCTGCTCTCCAGTCTTCCATGGCCCCTCCCACGGGGTGACCGAGCTGTGCTGAGTGTGGTTAGCTCTAGCGAGCACTTTATCTAGCTGCTGCATTTGGTTTTTTGTATCCATGTTGGAAAAAACCCAACCTGGATAATTGCAGACTTTAAAATCCTTGAAGACTTCTACAAGTAGGCAGTAGCCATTTGTGGCAATGTGCCTGTTGGAGCTGGGACCAGCAATGTCTGTGGGGAGGGCATCCAATGCATTTGGGTTTTCTTCTCCCTTACAGTGTAGGTGCAGCTTAGGAGGGGAAGGTGTGGTTTTTCACAGCACAGCATATCCTGCTTGGAAGCCTTCATTTACTTCAGATGAGTTCACCTTTGGTGGTAGTTTGCCTGTTGTTGAACCTCTGCAGTTGCAGTGGCTCCAGATGACCTGTGTGTGCATGCCCGAGGGCTGGGGAGGGAGAACTTTGTCCCCAGTATGCTACAGCACAGACAGGAACCAATAGCGATGGACTTGGAGCAGGGAAGAGGCCATACACCTGCCTCACCTTAGGTCCAGAGCCACTGTGCATTCACAGCTTGTACCTGGGACAGTTAAAGATACTCAGGGCATCCTTCTCTACTCCATAGTCCCTATGGTTCATTCTCCTTTCTCTTAACAGGGTGCTGCTTTTTTTAAAACGTGCAAAGCTGTGAAAATCATTGTAAGAACTTTTTTTTTGCCCTGCCTGCTTTTGTTATCTGTCTTCTGGTGCTGCCTGTTTTTCTATCTGTTCTGGTCTTCCAGTGCTATCTATCCTTTTGGAGCACCTAGCTCAGGGAAGATGCTCAGAAAGAAACAATCATGGCATTTTTTTTTTCCTTAAAGGGAAGATCCCAAATGATCTTGGTAATTAGAAAAATTAGCAAGGACAATTCTGGAAAGGCTTTGGAAGCTAGCATGTAGAATAATATTTCCAACATGATAAATTTCCCTTGGTTTTAAAGCAATAGCTCAGCGGTAAGATTTTTAATTAGTCATTAAATGTTGTATTAGAAGTATCACAATTGATGATAAACTACTGTAGAATATGGTTGGGTTAGTTACTTGGGGAAAGTGGGAGTGGAGGAAGTTATGACAAGAATATAAAAAAGCTAAACTTGTTTGAGGCTGCTATTGGTTTTTTCTAATGTGAAACTGAATTTGGTTTGCTTGATTTTTATTTGGTTACAGGTGGGGAGAAGTGATTTTTAATGTTTAACTATTTTAAAAATTAAATAAACAAATAAAAGACACTGCTCTGAAGGGTTAAAAGTTTGAATCTGTAATGGATGTTGTTTGTCCAGTCAGTTGACTTCTTGTACATCCTGGGTACCTTGACAAATACATGCAGCTGACAAAAACCCCAACCAAACAAAACACATCTATAAGCTGTTTCTTCCTGCTTTTCAGTTGAAATACAAGCTCAGTCCATCCCCATGTGCATCACCAAGGACGGAGTAAATTCAGGGGCCTTGAGAACCTGGCAACAATATTTCCATAGTTATTTTGGCTGTGCTTTGCACAACTTCAGCTTTTAATTTAGGGAAGGAAAATGCTTTTTCTCCTTCCTAACTGTTATGCGGAACCTCAGCTCTTTGAGTGCTGCTTTACTATTTTTTTTCAGCGCAGCAAGAGAGAATTACTGTAGCACCCACAGAGGTGTGAAGGGACTCATTCATCTGTGTGGGGAGTGTTAGGTGCCAGGCATATTTCTGAGGATTGAAATACAGGCATTTAAACTGGTGCATCCAGTGTCAGCCTTTAACTGGGGCTTTGAGAGATGAGCTCCAGAAAATCTTGCTGCAGTGGCTTACACTATTCATGCCCGTGGCTGATTTACCCATCTCCTGCAGGGGATCGCTGCATCCCAGAGCAGTGCCAGCAGAAGGAAGCGTGTCCCCCACCTCCACCTCTCCAAGATCTGTGCTGCAGCTAGGAGTGGAGATGGGTTTGAGCACGGTACCACGTGTCAGATCGTGTCTCGGTCCTGGCAGGTTTAGTTTTGCACAACCACTCCAGCAAACTAAACTGGGACTGGCAGAGAACTCATTACCCCCTTCTGCTGGGTGAGACCTCTGCATGCAGCCCTCCGGCACGGGCAAAGCGAGCCCACCTTTGGCGACACGCAGCACAGCCGCTTCCGAGCGCAGGCTCAGCACGTAGGATTCACTGCACCCTTGGGGCTGAGGTCAGCTCACCTGACGGCCAGCAATGAGTGTGCTCCTTTTAAAAGGCTGTTTCTCCTTTGCAATCCCTCAAAATAGCATTTCCACTCGCCGTGAAAAATAATCTAAGTGGTTGAAACAAGCAGGGCTGGAGGTGCCACCCGAGGGCAGAAAGGGAAGCTGCCTCAGACCTTGGGCTCACAGTGGGCATGGTCTATGCTTTGAGTTCAGCTGACAGAGAGCATTGCTCACCAGCTAGGCTTTCTTTTTAGCCATCCACATGTATGAAATCTCCACTTTTAGTCAGGTTTCCAAGACACACTTCAGCTTGGTGGGGTACTCAAGTGGTACCTCTGTTTTTGGGTGCTGCAAGGCAGCGCTCTGACAACTGGCACAGAGTCTGCTGTGTGGCAGCAGGAGAGGGAGGGGAAAGGTCATCCCCGTAAAAACATTGAATTGGATTTTATAAGTTTATAGCTATGTTTTGTTTCTTTTACAGACCTATAATCCTGGTGCTTAGAGTGGTCTGAAAGGAACAGAAACACTTAGCCTTGAACTTTTGTTCTGCTGCTGCTTCTTGTGCCTCCGAGGTACAAAACATATCTGTAAACTTATAATCAATCAAACTGATGTTCAAGGGCTAAAAAAAAGAAACCCAGAAAGGGTACAGGCTTCATGTTCAATAGTGAGAAACTTGGGGTGGGCAAACCAGAAGATTGCAGTTGGCAATCAACAGGTTTTTGGAGTTCTTCCCAGGTAGGTTGATATGAACCGTCTGATTTCTTTCTCCTTCTCTTTCTTCCCCTCCTTGCTCCCCACCCAAAATACAGTCTTGAGCCAGAGGCAGACTGGGCCGCCCCTAAAGCTCTGTTTCTGGCATTCACAAGCAGCGCAAGCACGGTGTCACCCTGGTACAACTGCAAGGGGGAGATATGACAACCCTACCAGTGGGTTGGGGGCACTACAGAAGCTGGGAAAAGCTCCTCAGGCTGCATAGGGGGAAATACAGATAACTTGGCCTTTCCTCCCCATGCTGGAAATGCTGTATCTGTGCAGTCTGTAGGTGTTATGGATGGACAAACCTCTGCCTTCTCCCAACCCTATCATCTCCAACCCCGTAGCCTTTGTTGGAAGCCCCAGGTCCCCTCCAGTAAGAGCTGGGGGAGGGTTGGCTTCAAACTCCACTAAACAGTAGAGGCACAATGCAAACAAATGTATTGCAGCGCGCAGCTATGCAAATAGCTTCAGAGCACAGCACGTTTTCCCCAGCATTAATTGCTGCACCACCGAGGTTGCGTAGCAACAGCTCCGCTTGTGCCTCTGACAGCTCCTGCCCCTTGATGCCTCTGACACCTTCTGTGGCAGGCGGAGAAGGGGGAGAGAACAGGGTTGCCCTGAGAAAGCTAGAAGGTAGTGAGGGGCTCTGATGACAAGATTCTGGGATGCTGGGGTTGTCTTCTGCTGGCCCAAGGTGACATGTGCAGTGGGGCTGGAAGCAGAGTGTTGGGGCACAGGGACAGAGGGACCCTGGCAGTCACAGCCTTGTGTAGGCAGCATTCAAGGCTGGTAGGCAGAAAGGGCAAACCTGCCATCTCCCAGGCTCTGCAGGAGAGCTCACTGACAGGTGGGCTGTCTCTCCCATCGCATTGAATCCTTCTGAGGACCCTATACGGGTTTGTAACTGCACTTGCTGCTTGGCTATAGACATAGAGGGTCTCCAGATAGTTGCCTCTCACTGGCCATGAATCTCCTTTAGGCTTGTGGCTTTTCCAGTCCTTGAGAGAGATGGCACATTCCTCATTCACACCCAAAACTAAGAGAACCTCAGGCCAAGCCCAAGGGTTGAGCACAGGCACCAAAGAGAAGGCTGCAGGTGATATGGGCAGCCCTGGGCTCCCTCACTGGTCTGTCCAGCCTGGCAGCTTCTGTGGGGCTGGTCTGTGCCTCCCAAAAGGCAGGCTCTTCAGAGACAGGCCTGACTGCCTCCTGAGAATAATTTTTCCTCCTGTTTGAAACCATGTTCCCAATTCCCATCCTCTGCGTTCACCAGTCAGTCTTCAGCTCCTGGTGTGCCTTTGCCAGGTGGTGGAATCTGTTAGTGTCCGGCACCTCTCCCTGGGAAGCCACTTCAGCTCTGCAGTCAGCTCACCTCTCCTCTACTCTGATAAGCCACATAAATAAATAGTTTCTCTGCAACAGTTTGTACTGTCCATAAACAACCCTGCCTGAAGGTGTGGGGCTCTTGATATAACTCCACTGTTAGAGGTGAGCAAGAAACAAGCTCTTCTCCAAAACTGCATTAAATAAGGAGGATGTGGGCAATCCTGTGTCCATTGGTCGCCTCACAAGAGAATGTCCAGGGACATGTTTTATTTAATAGTAATAGCCAGAACAGACAGGAATGGTGGGAAGTGCTGGACAGGTACCCAGGCACACAGATTAGCAGGCCCCAGGGGGCACAGAACTGTGTCTGGAAGGTCTGGGGATGGAGAGGCACAGGCTGTGGCTCAGCAACCTGGGGGGACAGGGAGAGGAAAGACAGAGGTGGGACCCAGCCACGCTTAGAGTCTGGCTGTAGGTGGTGGGGAGAGCTCTGCCCCAAGGTTATCCTTAGACACCTAGAAAAATTAGATGGTGCCTGCCATACCCAAACAGGGATGGGCTGGGAGGAGGAGGAGGAGATCTGCTGGAGAAGCAGATGAGCTCAAGGTGAGAAGTTGCAACCCATCTTTGAGCTGAAGTGGCATGACAGCAGAGGACCCTGAACACAAGGTGCCTGCAGAAGCAGGTGAATTGTGTCACTGAGTGTGAGATGGGTCTTCTAAGGAGAAAGAGCATCAGAGCTGAATGGATTTATTTCCCTTATCAAGCAGGAAAAATATTTATCTCTGATTTTTAAGTTTACAGCTTGACAAGCTGTGCGTATCTGATTGGCTCCTTGGAGTACAGCGGGGCAAATAAGGTGACAATGAGCACCAAGGCCTCAGTCACACTTCAGAGAAAGAAACTAGGTGAAGGCAAGGCAGAAATGCCACTGGAGCCTTTGGAATCAGGGAGCACAGGTCCTCACTGCCACAAAAGCAGGACGTAGGTCTTTCCCTGCCCCACACATTGGTGCAAAACAGTCGTGACCTGTGGCTGGCTGTGTTCAGCATCACAGCTGCAAGGTGAGGAAGGACCACTTTGGTCCCTTCCCCCAGACTAGGAATTCTGTACACAGACCCACAACCTCCACCCTCACCAGGCATCACCCAGCCTTCTCTTTCTTGCCACCCACCCAGGCAACCGCTTCACCTATGCCACGGACTCTTCCTTCACAGCCATTGTGTGTAGCACTGAAGGTGCCCTGGCAAGGAGAAAGGTGGCTGTTTGGCCACTGTAACCCCTTCCCATGGTTGCCTGGGGAGCATAGCAGTGGGGTGGGCCACAGCGGAGCCCCAACTCTGCTGCTACCATTCAGGCTCCCCGTGGGAAGATGGCTGCTGCTCTTCAGAGCTGAGCTTGAGAGCAGGTAAGGGGAGAGTCTTTGCAAAGGTGGAGAAAAAATTGCTCTGAGCTCTGCCTCTTCAAAAAGCCCCCTGCTCCAAGCCCAGGGAGGTGAAAGGTTTTTTATCCCCTTTTGTTATTCAGCAGGGCAAGGGGAGGAGCTGGGCTGTGTAAGAGATCCTGGCTGACATAACCCTTCCCGTGCAGGGCTCTGGAGAGGGGCCAGGTTGTACCTGAGTATTTTTATTTAAACTAATCCCAGGTGCTGCAAGTTGAAAGCCGTCGCAGCGCCAGGTAGAACCAGTCAAGACGGTTGCTGGAGGGTGTTTTTCTTGCCGGGGTGTAGTAAAGCAGTCTCGAGGTATGTTGTTTGTTGCTAACCCTGGGAATATGTTCTGGAGGTGTGGAAACGCATCCGGCAAGCTGAGCTCACTCAGCCTTTCCAGGTGGTTTTGGGAAAACCCTGCCCAAGAAGCCTTAAGGGAAACTGAGTGGCCATGATCAAGAGGCAGAGCCTCTTTACGCATAAAACGTTATGTGTGGGCAAATTGGAAAGCGAAGGGCTGGCTGGCAGCTGCAGAGGGCAGGCTTGGCTGCAGCCTGGCATTTCTGGACAAAGAGGAGACCTAGCCAGTCCTGAGCCTGAAGCAGCCCTGGGTGCCTCTCCCACCATCTGGGGGAAGGAGGGAACAGGAAGTGCCTCCCTGGTGCTTGTCAGTTCCAAGAAAGCAGCCAGCAAGTAGTAAGTAAGGAACAGGTGAGCCCAAGGCTGTCACCGATCACAGCTGGCTCTGGCCCCTGGCTTTTCCTTCTTTTTTTCTCTGCTGATGGCTCCTCTGAGCCAGGACTCTTCCTCCTCGTCCACCAGTCAAGCCCTGCGCCTGACAGCATGGAGAGGGAAAGCCTGCTCCACATGAAGCTGCTTTTCCCGACCCTGCCCCTGAACCCTGTGATAAGCATTGCCCCCCTTGACCCAGATTAATGAGCGAGGTTGGTGTCTGATGCTGGCGGGGGGGGGCAGAGAAAGGCTGTAGAGGGAGAAAGGACTTTCACTCCTGCAATACAAGGCCAGGAGGTGCAAAGTGCAACTGTTACTGCAAAGCAACCCGACGTTGCTGGCAAAGATCCTGTGTCAGGCAGTGTGGGTGTCAAGGCGCGGTGCCCCCTCAGTG